>NC_052163.1:42420901-44883401 GCF_902713615.1 Scyliorhinus canicula
ATGGATAGAGGATTGGTTAATTAATAGAAAGCAAAGAGTGGGGATTAATGGGTGGTGTTTTTCTGGTTGGCAATCAGTAGCTAGTGGTGTCCCTCAGGAATCAGTGTTGGGCCCACAATTGTTCACAATTTACATAGATGATTTGGAGTTGGGGACCAAAGGCAATGTGTTCAAGTTTGCAGACAACACTAAGATGAATGGTAAAGCAAAAAGTGTAGAGGATACCGGAAGTCTGCAGAGGGATTTGGATAGGTTAAGCAAATGGGCTAGGGTCTGGCAGATGGAATACAATGTTGACAAATGTGAGGTTTTGGTAGGAATAACAGCAAACGGGATTATTATTTAAATGATAAAATATTAAAACATGCTGCTGTGCAGAGAGACCTGGGTGTGCTAGCGCACGAGTCGCAAAAAGTTGGTTTACAGGTGCAACAGGTGATTGAGAAGGCAAATGGAATTTTGTACTTCATTGCTAGAGGGATGGAGTTTCAGACTAGGGAGGTTATGCTGCAATTGTATAAGGTGTTAGTGAGGCCACACCTGGAGTAGTGTGTTCAGTTTTGGTCTCCTTACCTGAGAAAGGATATACTGGCGCTGGAGGGTGTGCAGAGGAGATTCACTAGGTTAATCCCAGAGCTGAAGGGGTTGGATTACGAGGAGAGGTTGAGTAGACTGGGACTGTACTTGTTGGAATTTAGAAGGATGAGGGGGATCTTATAGAAACATATAAAATTATGAAGGGGATAGGATAGATACGGGCAGGTTGTTTCCACTGGCAGGTGAAAGCAGAACTAGGGGACATAGCCTCAAAATAAGGGGAAATAGATTTAGGACTGAGCTTAGGAGAAACTTCTTCACCCAAAGGGTTGTGAATCAATGGAATTCCTTGCCCAGTGAAGCAGTTAAGGCTCCTTCATTTAATGTTTTTAAGATAAAGATAGTTTTTTGAAGAATAAAGAGATTAAGGGTTATGGTGTTCTTATAACGTCTGCCTCTTTCTTCTCCTGGATTCCCAAGTTTTCCGACACACTGAAAATAGCTACCTCTGGACTCAGTGCCACACTTGTTTTTAAACACCATGGACAGGACATCTACCTTGGTGAGATTCGAACTTCGGCCCACAGCATTACCCTGCGTCTCTGGATTTGGCACTCGGGCAAGCAATGGCGAGTGGGGTACGGCAGGGATCAATGCTAGGACCCCAGCTATTCAGAATATATATTAATGATTCCGATGAGGGAACTACATTTGTTGGATAAGTCAGTACTCCACCATTTAATTCTATTGTTCTACTGTTCATTCTATTGTTCTACTAGTTCATCTATGGATGCTTCCTGCCTTCAAATAAAAAGGCTTGAATTTAAAAATGTTACTGGAATTTACTCGGACCTTATTTGCTGATGCACCATCAATGCTAAACCCGCTGTCCCTTCCTGTACACTCATTCTGTGCTTACTCACATTGCTGCAATGCTCAATTATCTCAACTTTTCTTTAACATTTTTCTCCTCTGACTCTCCTACAGAGTAGTTTAGTTTAGATTTCTAACCACGGTCTCAATTACACTGTTTTGTCAGCACCCTGGTTGCTGCCAGGTTTAGGTAGGGCTGAATCCAACAGCCTCATCTCAGAGTACTGGTGCCAGTGCCCCTTGAATTGAAACGCTTTGTTCCCACACTGCTTTTTGAACCATGCATTTAATTCTCTAATTTACTTCAACTCTATGCCAATGAGCACTTGGCTCAGGCAACAATCCGGAGATGATTATCTTGGAGGTTACTTTTTTATTTTTATAAATTTAGAGAACCCAATTTTTTTTTCCAATTAAGGGGCAATTTAGCGTGGCCAATCCGCCTACCCTGCAGAGTGAAAACAGCACGAGAGGAGAGACAGTCAGGACATTGAAAAGTGGGAGAGGAGCCGGTGATTTAAAAGCGCGGGAGAGGAGCCACCTCCTCTAACCTAAGGGGTTGAGTGAATATCAGGTAAGCTCTTTCTTTCCTTCTTTCTTATCTAGAGGGGATGGCAGGGATGGATGCAATGTTCCTCCTGCAGAATGTTTGAGGTGAGGGATACTGTCAGTGTCCCTGATGATTTCACCTGTGGGAAGTGCACCCATCTCTAGCCCCTCAAAAAACCACGCGAGGGAACTGGAGCTGGAGCTGGATGAACTTCGGATCATTCGGGAGGCAGAGGTGGTCATAGATAGAAGCTTCAGGGATATAGTTACTCCGAAGAATGAAGATAGATGGATGACAGTGAGAGGGGCTGGGAGGAAGCAGTCAGTATAGGAATCCCCGGTGGTCGTTCCCCTTAGTAACAAGTATACCGTTTTGGATACTGGTGGGGGGGGGGGCAACTTACCACGGGTAAGCCATGGGGTACATGTCTCTGGCACAGAGTCTGTCCCTGTTGCTCAGAAGGGAAGGGGGAGAGGAGTAGAGCATTAGTCATTGGGGACTCCAAAGTTAGGGGGACAGATAGGAGATTCTATGGGAACGAGAGAGACTCGCGGTTGGTGCGTTGCCTCCCAGGTGCGAGGGTCCTTGATATCTCAGATCGTGTTTTCAGGATCCTTAAGGGGGAGGGGGAGCAACCCCAAGTCGTGATCCACATAGGCACCAACGACATAGGTAGGAAAAGGGATGGGGATGTAAGGCACGTATTCAGCGAGCTAGGGTGGAATCTTAGAGCTAGAACAAACAGAGTTATTATGTCTGGGTTGTTATCCATGCCACGTGCTAGCAGGACGAGGAATAAGGAGAGAGAACAATTGAACACATGGCTACAGGGATGTTGCAGGTGGGAGGGATTCAGATACCTGGATAATTGGGGCTTATTCTGGGGTAGGTGGGACCTCTACAAACAGGATGGTCTACACCTGAACCAGAGGGGTACAAATATCCTGGGGGGGAAATTTTCTCATACTCTTTGGGAGGGTTTAAACTAATTCAGCAGGGGGATGGGAACCTGAATTGTAGCTCCAGTGTATAGGAGATTGAGAGTAGTGAGGTCATACACGGCAGGCAGGAAGGTGGTTTGAAGTGTGTGTACTTCAATGCCAGGAACATCCGGAATAAGGTGGGTGAACTTGCAGCATGGGTTGGTACCTGGGACTTCGATGTTGTGGGAAGCTGGTAAAAGAGGTGGAGATGTGACATTGTTAGTCAAGGACAGTATTACAATGGCAGAAAGGACGTTTGATGAGGACTCATCTACTGAGGTAGTATGGGCTGAGGTTAGAAACAGGAAAGGAGAGGTCACCCTGTTGGGAGTTTTCTATAGGCCTCTGAAAAGTTCCAGAGATGTAGAGGAAAGGATTGCAAAGATGATTCTGGATAGGCGCGAAAGTAACAGGGTAGTTGTTATGGGGGACTTTAACTTTCCAAATATTGACTGGAAACGCAATAGTTCGAGTACTTTAGATGGGTCAGTTTTTGTCCAATGTGTGCAGGAGGGTTCCCTGACACAGTATGTAGATAGGCCAACAAGAGGCGAGGCCTTATTGGATTTGGTACTGGGTAATGAACCAGGCCAGGTGGTAGATTTGGAGGTAGGTGAGCACTTTGGTGATAGTGACCACAATTCGGTTAAGTTTACTTTAGCGATGGAAAGGGATAGGTATTTACCGCAGGGCAAGAGTTATAGCTGGGGGAAAGGCAATTATGATGCAATTAGACAAGACTTAGGATGCATAGGATGGGGAAGGAAACGGCAGGGGATGGGCACAATTGAAATGTGGAGCTTGTTCAAGGAACAGCTACTGCGTGTCCTTGATAAGTATGTACCTGTCAGGCAGGGAGGAAGTGGTCGAGCGAGGGAACCGTGGTTTACTAAAGTAGTTGAATCACTTGTCAAGAAGAAGAAGGAGGCTTATGTAAAGATGAGACGTAAAAGGTTAAGTTAGGGCGCTTGAGAGTTACAAGTGAGCCAGGAAGGACCTAAAGAGAGAGCTAAGAAGAGCCAGGAGGGGACATGAGAAGTCCTTGGCAGGTAGGATCAAGGAAAACACTAAAGTGTTGTCACTTTATAGGTATGTCAGGAATAAAAGAATGACGAGGGTAAGAGTAGGGCCAGTCAAGGACAGTAGTGGGAAGTTGTGCGTGGAGTCTGAGGAGATAGGAGAGGTGCTAAATAAATATTTTTCGTCAGTATTCACACAGTAAAAAGACAATGTTGTCGAGGAGAATACTGAGATACAGCAGTGGCGTGCAGAGGTCTGGTGATGCCCGGGGCAAATCTTGATTGTATGCCCCAAAGCCCCACGTAAATATTTCATTAAATATCACCAAAAAACCTATAGAAAACGTAGTTGCACCCGTTCTAGAGTTATTCACTGACCTCTTTATCTTTAGAACATAGAACAATACAGCGCAGTACAGGCCCTTCGGCCCTCGATGTTGCACCGACATGGAAAAAAACTAAAGGCCATCTAACCTACACTATGCCCTTATCATCCATATGCTTTCCAATAAACTTTTAAATGCCCTCAATGTTGGCGAGTTCACTACTGCTGCAGGTAGGGCATTCCACGGCCTCACCACTCTTTGCGCAAAAAACCCACCTCTGACCTCTGTCCTATATCTATTACCCCTCAATTTAAGGCTATGTCCCCTCGTGCTAGCCACCTCCATCCGCGGGAGAAGGCTCTCGCTGTCCACCCTATCTAACCCTCTGATCATTTTGTATGCCTCTATTAAGTCACCTCTTAACCTTCTTCTCTCTAACGAAAACAACCTCAAGTCCATCAGCCTTTCCTCATAAGATTTTCCCTCCATACCAGGCAACATCCTGGTAAATCTCCTCTGCACCCGTTCCAAAGCTTCCACGTCCTTCCTATAATGAGGCGACCAGAACTGTGCGCAATACTCCAAATGCGGCCGTACTAGAGTTTTGTACAACTGCAACATGACCTCATGGCTCCGGAACTCAATCCCTCTACCAATAAAGGCCAACACACCATAGGCCTTCTTCACAACCCTATCAACCTGGGTGGCAACTTTCAGGGATCTATGTACATGGACACCGAGATCCCTCTGCTCATCCACACTACCAAGAATTTTGCCATTAGCCAAATATTCCGCATTCCTGTTATTCTTTCCAAAGTGAATCACCTCACACTTCTCCACATTAAATTCCATTTGCCACCTCTCAGCCCAGCTCTGCAGCTTATCTATGTCCCTCTGTAACCTGCAACATCCTTCCGCACTGTCTACAACTCCACCGACTTTAGTGTCGTCTGCAAATTTACTCACCCATCCTTCTGCGCCCTCCTCTAGGTCATTTTTATAAATGACAAACAGCAACGGCCCCAGAACAGATCCTTGTGGTACGCCACTCGTAACTGAACTCCATTCTGAACATTTCCCATCAACTACCACTCTCTGTCTTCTTTCAACTAGCCAATTTCTGATCCACATCTCTAAATCACCCTCAATCCCCAGCCTCCGTATTTTCTGCAATAGCCGACCGTGGGGAACCTTATCAAACGCTTTACTGAAATCCATATACACCACATCAACTGCTCTACCCTCGTCTACCTGTTCAGTCACCTTCTCAAAGAACTCGATAAGGTTTGTGAGGCATGACCTACCCTTCACAAAACCATGCTGACTATCCCTAATCATATTATTCCTATCTAGATGATTATAAATTGTATCTTTTATAATCCTCTCCAAGACTTTACCCACCACAGACGTTAGGCCCACCGGCCTATAGTTACCGGGGTTATCTCTACTCCCCTTCTTGAACAAAGGGACCACATTTGCTATCCTCCAGTCCTCTGGCACTATTCCTGTAGCCAATGATGACCTAAAAATCAAAGCCAAAGGCTCAGCAATCTCTTCCCTGGCTTCCCAGAGAATCCTAAGATAAATCCCATCAGGCCCCGGGGACTTATCTATTTTCACCTTGTCCAGAATTGCCAACACTTCTTCCCTACGCACCTCAATGCCATCTATTCTAATAGCCTGGGTCTCAGCATTCTCCTCCACAATATTATCTTTTTCCTGAGTGAATACTGACGAAAAGTATTCATTTAGTATCTCGCTTATCTCCTCAGCCTCCACACACAACTTCCCACCACTGTCCTTGACTGGCCCTACTCTTACCCTAGTCATTCTTTTATTCCTGACATACCTATAGAAAGCTTTTGGGTTTTCCTTGATCCTACCTGCCAAAGACTTCTCATGTCCCCTCCTTGCTCATCTTAGCTCTCTCTTTAGATCCTTCCTCGCTTCCTTGTAACTATCAAGCGCCCCAACTGAAACTTCACGCCTCATCTTCACATAGGCCTCCTTCTTCCTCTTAACAAGAGATTCCACTTATTTGGTAAACCACGGTTCCCTCGCTCGACCCCTTCCTCCCTGCCTGACTGGTACATACTTATCAAGAACATGCAATAGCTTTTCCTTGAACAAGCTCCACATATCCAGTGTGCCCAACCCTTGCAGCCTTCTTCTCCAACCTACACATCCTAAGTCATGTCTAATGGCATCATAATTGCCCTTCCCCCAGCTATAACTCTTGCACTGCGGGGTATACTTATCCCTTTCCATCACTAATGTAAAGGTCACCGAATTGTGGTCACTGTTTCCAAAGTGCTCACCTACCTCCAGATCTAACACCTGGCCTGGTTCATTACCCAAAACCAAATCCAATGTGGCCTCGCCTCTTGTTGGCCTGTCAGCATATTGTGTCAGGAAACCCTCCTGCACACATTGTACAAAGAACGACCCATCTAATGTACTCGAACTATATCTTTTCCAGTCAATATTTGGAAAGTTAAAGTCTCCCATAACAACTACCCTGTTACTTTCGCTCTTTTCCAGAATCATCTTCACCATCCTTTCCTCTACATCCCTAGAACTATTAGGTGGCCTATAGAAAACTCCCAACAGGGTGACCTCTCCTTTCCTGTTTCTAACCTCAGCCCATATTACCTCTGAAGAAGAGTCCCCATCTAGCATCCTTTCCGCCACTGTAATACTGTCCTTGACAAGCAGCGCCACACCTCCCCCTCTTTTGCCCCCTTCTCTGACCTTACTAAAACACCTAAACCCCGGAACCTGCAACAACCATTCCTGTCCCTGCTCTATCCATGTCTCTGAAATGGCCACAACATCGAAGTCCCAGGTACCAACCCATGCTGCCAGTTCCCCTACCTTATTTCGTATACTCCTGGCATTGAAGTAGACACACTTCAAACCACCTACCTGAACACTGGCACCCTCCTGCGAAGTCAAATCTGTGCTCCTGACCTCTATACTCTCAATCTCCCGTACCCCAAAACTACAATCCAGGTTCCCATGCCCCTGCTGAATTAGTTTAAACCCCCCCAAAGAGCACTAACAAATCTCCCCCCCAGGATATTGGTGCCCCTCAGGTTCAGATGTAGACCAGCCTGTCTATAGAGGTCCCACCTTCCCCAGAAAGAGCCCCAGTTATCCAGAAATCTGAATCCCTCCCGCCTGCACCATCCCTGTAGCCACGTGTTTAATTGCTCTCTCTCCCTATTCCTCATCTCACTATCACGTGGCACGGGCAACAACCCAGAGATAACAACTCTGTTTGTTCTTGCTCTGAGCTTCCATCCTAGCTCCCTAAAGGCCTGCCTGACATCCTTGTCCCCTTTCCTACCTATGTCGTTAGTGCCAATGTGGACTACGACTTGGGCTGCTCCCCCTCCCCCTTAAGGACCTGGAAAACACGATCCGAGACATCACGTACCCTTGCACCTGGGAGGCAACATACCAAACGTGAGTCTTTCTCGCTCCCACAAAATCTCCTATCTGTGCCCCTGACTATTGAGTCCCCAATTACTAATGTTCTACTCCTTTCCCCCCTTCTCTTCTGAGCAACAGGGACAGACTCCGTGCCAGAGGCCCGTACCCCATGGCTTACCCCTGGTAAGTCGTCCCCCCCACAAGTATCCAAAACGG
This sequence comes from Scyliorhinus canicula, assembly GCF_902713615.1. Lineage (NCBI taxonomy): Eukaryota > Metazoa > Chordata > Chondrichthyes > Carcharhiniformes > Scyliorhinidae > Scyliorhinus > Scyliorhinus canicula. Next base: position 42,428,841 of record NC_052163.1, read on the forward strand.
TATACTTGTTACTCAGGGGAACGACTGCAGGGGGTCCCTGCACTGACTGCTTCTTCCCAGTCCCTCTTACAGTTACCCATCTATCTCCAGTCTTTGGTGTAACTACTTCCCTGAAGCTCCTATCTATGACCCCCTCTGCCTCCCGAATGATCCGAAGTTCATCCAGCTCAAGCTCCAGGTCCCTAACACGGTTTTTGAGGAGCTGGAGTAGGGTGCACTTCCCACAGATGAAATCAGCAGGGACACTGACAGCGTCCCTCACCTCAAACATTCTGCAGGAGGAGCATTGTACTGCCTTCCCTGACATCACCTCTAGATTTAAAAAAAAAACAAGAAGAAGAAAAAGAAACAAAGAGCTTACCTGATATTCCCTCAAACCCTGCTCCCGGTGAAAGGTAAGCAAATTTAAAGGCACTCACTCACCTTCACGACAGGCCCCAAGCTGCCTCTAGGTCATCTCTAAGGTATAGGACGGCTGCCTGAGGTTAAATTGCGCTGTAAGAGTTAGTCAATTTCCCCTTAGCGCTGGGATTCTAGGGATATTGTTCTCTTCTTCAGTCATTTTGCTTTGCAGCAATGGGTGAGATGTTATGTCTCGAAAGTTGTGCCTCCCTCCTCTGCAACCCCCATGGAGAAGGATAAGAGCAGCAACGTCATGGAAATACTGTTATGACCCTTGTGGAAACAAACTACAAACAACCCAACTAAGACCAATATACAAGACTTCACTTTTATATTAGCAATCACACCAAAATCAACGTAAATTAAACATGAATTAACAGGAAAATTGCAATAATATGACCGATAAATTACACATAGCAGATACAAAGACATATCTCACACATTTCGGTCAGCTCATTCAGCACGTATCGCTTTCATTTCAGCCACAATATCCTTCAAAACGTTGAACTTCTTCAAATCAAATTCCATCTTCATTTCTCTAAAGCTTTAGCACCAAGTCTCATCAAACTACTTCACCCAATTTCCACAAATATAATTTTCACAGTCAACACATTTCCAGATCCCTTCTTCTTCACAAAACCCTGGTCATGTGGGGCATGTTTGTGCACTATGCCAGTGGATAAAGGGGCCCCAAATCCAGATATAAAAGCTCTGTTCAAGATCCGAGCTCCAGCAGCTTGCAGTCAAGTCTCTGAGAATCTCCCATTTATAGGACCCTGGGCTTTAAGTATAAAGGGTAAGAGGGCAAAAGTTAAGAGGCCATGATGAATCTTTATAAAATACTGGTTCTGTCCCAAATGGGTGCCCCTGGCCCAAATGTCAAATTCTGGGCACGACAGTTTAGTAAGTTGACAGCTACAGAGAGGGTGCAGAGAAGAGTTTTAAAATAGATCAAAATATAAAGATAAAGAATAAATAAAACTCACCCATGGTGGCATTGCCGTCGATTCTGGAGAATTCGCGCCCTTTCTGCTCCTTCTCCAGCCGCCGAGTCCAAAGCTCCACCCGACTGCGGTGCGCAGGCGCGCTCCACCCGACCGCGGTGCGCAGGTGCGCTCCACCCGACCGCGGTGCGCAGGCGCGCTCCACCCGACCGCGGTGCGCTCCACCCAACCGCGGTGCGCAGGTGCGCTCCACCCGACCGCGGTGCGCAGGTGCGCTCCACCCGACCGCGGTGCGCAGGCGCGCTCCACCCGACCGCGGTGCGCAGGCGCGCTCCGGCCGACCGCGGTGCGCAGGCACGCACCGTTCTCTTCACGCTGCTGCCCCCATCCAACGGCTGCCCGGGGCCAGCGCACCGTCGGCCCCCCCCTCTGCACGCCGCTGAGATACAGGCTTCTAGACTAGATGGGATTGAGGTTCATAAGGAGGAGGTATTAGCAATTCTGGAAAGTGTGAAAATAGATAAGTCTTCTGGGCTGGATGGGATTTATCCTTGGATTCTCTGGGAAGCTAGGGAGGAGACTGCAGAGCCTTTGACTTTGATCTTTATGTCATCATTGTCTACAGGAATAGTGCCAGAAGACTGGAGGATAACAAATGTTGTCCCCTTGTTCAAGAAGGAGAGTAGAGACAACCCCGGTAACTATAGACCAGTGAGCCATACTTCTGTTGTGGGCTAAGTCTTGGGAAGGATTATAAGAGATAGGATTTATAATCACCTAGAAAGGAATAATTTGATTAGGGATAATCAACACGGTTTTGTGAAGGATAGGTCGTGCCTCACAAACCTAATGGAGTTCTTTGAGAAGGTGACCAAACAGATGGACGAGGGTAAAACAGTTGATGTGGTATATATGGATTTCAGTAAAGCGTGTGATAAGGTTCCCCACAGTAGGCTATTGCAGAAAATACGGAGGCATGGGATTGAGGGTGATTTAGCGGTTTGGATCAGAAATTGGCTAGCTGTAAGAAGACAGAGGGTGCTGGTTGATGGGAAATGTTCAGTCTGGAGTTCAGTTCCTAGTGGTGTGCCACAAGGATCTGTTTTGGGGCCACTGCTGTTTGTTATTTTTATGAATGACCTGGAGGAGGGCGTAAAAGGATGGGTGAGTAAATTTGTGGATGACACTAAAGTCGGTGGAGTTGTGGACAGTGCGGAAGGATGTTGCAGGTTACAGATGGGCATAGATAAGCTGCAGAGCTGGGCTGAGAAGTGGCAAATGGAGTTTAATGTAGAAAACTGTGAGGTGATTCATTTTGGAAGGAATAACAGGAAGACAGAGAACTGGGTTAATGGTAAGATTCTTGGTAGTGTGGATGAGCAGAGGGATCTCGGTATTCATGTACATAGATCCCTGAAAGTTGCCACCCAGGTTGATAGGGCTGTTAAGAAGGCGTACGGTGTGTTAGCTTTTATTGGTAGAGGGATTGAGTTTCGGAGCCATGAGGTCATGTTGCAGCTGTACAAAACTCTGGTGCGGCCACATTTGGAGTATTGCGTGCAGTTCTGGTCACCGCATTATAGGAAGGATGTGGAAGCATTGGAAAGAGTGCAGAGGAGATTTACCAGGATGTTGCCTGGCATGGAGGGAAGATCTTATGAGGAAAAGCTGAGGGACTTGAGGCTGTTTTCGTTAGAGAGAAGAAGGTTAAGAGGTGACTTAATAGAGGCATACAAGATGATCAGAGGATTAGATAGGGTGGACAGTGAGAGCCTTTTTGCTCGGATGGTATGGGGACATAGCTTAAAATTGAGGGGAGATAGATAAAGGACAGATGTCAGAGGTAGGTTCTTTACTCAGTAAGGGCGTGGAATGCCCTGTCTGCAACAGTAGTGGACTCGCCAACATTAAGGGCATTTAAATGGTCATTGAATAAACATATGGATGATAATGGAATAGTGTAGATGGGATTTAGATTGGTTTCACAGGTCGGCGCAACATCAAGGGCCAAAGGGCCTGTATTGCGCTGTAATGTTCTATTGTTCTATCTTTTTTAGGTTTTGGGGAGACCCACACAGACATGGGGAGAATATGCTAACGCCAATCTTTAAGGTTCTGTGGTTTAATTTGGACCTTACAACTCCCCACACAAACAAAGATACACAAACCCACCCCGCACTCGCACAGGTATATACCCTGAACATACACACTGTGGACTCTGGAATAGTTCCTACAGATTGGAGGGTGGCACATGTAATCCCCCTATTTAAAAAAGGAGAAAGGGAGAAAACAGGACATATGGGCCAGTCATCTTAACTTTGGTAGTGGGGAAAAAGCTAGAGTCCATTATAAAAGATTTAATAGCAGAGCACTTGGAAAACAGTGGTAGAATGGGACAGAGTCAGCGTGGATTTACAAAGGGAAATTATGCTTGACAAATCTACCGAAATTCTTCGATGATGTAACTCTTAGAGTTGATGAGGGGAGCCAGTGGATGTGGTTTATTTGGACTTTCAGGAGGCTTTCTACAAAGTCCCACATGAGAGATTAGCATATAAAATTAAAGCGCATGGGATTGGGGGTAGTGTACTGAGAGGGATAGAAAACTGGTTGGCAGACGGAACAAAGAGTAGGAAATAGCAGGTCTTTTTCCAAATGGCAGGCAGTGACTCGTGGGGTACCACATGGATCAGTGCCAGGACCCCAGCTATTCGCAATATATATTCATGATTTAGATGAGGGAGCTAAATATGAGATGACACAACTCTGACTGGGAGGGTGAGCGGTGAGGATGATGCATAGATGCTTCACTGTGATTTAGACAAGTTGCATGAGTGGGCAAATACATGGCAGATGCAGTATAATGTGGACAAATGTGAGGTTATCCACTTTTGTAGCAAAAACAGGAAGGCAGATTATTATTTGAATGGCTATAGATTGAGAGGGGAACGTGCAATGAGACCTGGGTGTTGTTGCACACAGTCCTTGAAAGTAAGCATGCAGGATCAGCAGGCGGTAAAGAAGACAAATGGTATGTTGGCCTTCATAGTGAGAAAATTAGAGTACAGGAACAGGGATGTGTTGCTGCAATTATACAGGGCCTTGGTGAGACCACACCTGGAATACTGTGTGCAGTTTTGGCCTCCTTACCTGAGAAAGGATGTTTTTGCTACAGAGGAAGTGCAGCAAAGGTTTACCAGACTGATTCCTGGGATGGCGGGACTGACATACGAGGAAAGATTGAGTCAGTTAGGATTATATTCGCTGGAGTTTAGACGAATGAGGGGGGATTTCATAGAAACCTATAAAATTTTAACAGAACTAGATAGCGGAGATGCAGGAAGGATGTTCTCGATGGCAGGTGGGGGGGTCACAGCCTATGTATATGGGGTAAACTATTTAGGAATCATAGAATTTACAGTGCAGAAGGAGGCCATTCGGCCCATCGAGTCCGCACCGACTCTTGAAAAGAGCACCCTACCTAAGCCCACACCTCCACCTAGCCCCATAACCCAACCTACCCTTTTTGGATACTAAGGCAATTTATTATGGCCAATCCACTTAACCTGCACATCTTTAGACTGCGGGAGGAAACCGGAGCACCCGGAGGAAACCCACACAGACATGGGGCGAACGTGCAGACTCCGCACAGACAAGTGACACAAGTCGGGAATCGAACTTGGGACCCTGGAGCTGTGAAGCAACGGTGCTAACCACTGTGCTAACCATGCTGCCCCATGAGATGAGGAAAAAATTCTTCACGCGGTGAGTGGTGAGCCTGTGGAATTTGCTACCACAGAAAGCAGTTAAGGCCAAAACATTGTATGTTTTCAAGAAGGAGTTAGATATAGCTCTTGGGGCCATAGAAATAAAAGGATATAGGGGTGGAAACTGGAACAGGTTACTAAGTTGGATAATAAACTATGATCATATGAATGGTGGAGCAGGCACGAAAGGTCGAATGACCTACTCCTGCTCTTAATTTCTATGTTTCTACGTACCCCACACACTCAGATACATCCACTGCTTACATACATATACTCAGTCAGAGATATACACATACAAACACACTGCCGACATGCAGATGCCCAAACACATGCACAAAGATAAACCACAGACTCCCCACCCCACACAGATACATTGAACAGCACACAGATATGTCACCCCGAACAAACTAAATGAATTCACCATTACAATGTCTTTGAAAAAGTAGGGATTCTATAGAAAATGAGCTGGGAGGTCTTACTTTATGTAATTTAATGAACAATTACTAACCTGAATAGTCCACAGTTTTCAGTTCATCCAGAGGTGGAGCAGGTTTAGCTATAAGCCTCTTTATTATCACTTCTTTCTTTAGTTTTTGTTTTCGAATCACCAATCTACTGGTGATAGGAGTTACGTTTAAAGCCATCCGAGAACCATGAAGCTACCAGGGGCACAAAGGGAAAACAAATTTAATGAATTGATTGCTGCAGCAAAGAGGCGAGCCACATGCTGGCGCACTAGCTGCAGAAGCATGCTATGTCCAGGGATATATTGAAGATATAGACTGGGGCTGAGGATGTGGTCTCGGAGCCAGGGAAGATAAATGAGGCATTTAGGGAGTACTACCAGGGACTTTACGAGGCACACCCGGGAGGAGAGGGGGTCATGGGGCGGTTTCTGGACCAGCTGGAATTTCTCCAGGTGGAGGAAGCAAAGAGGCAGGAGTTGGAGGAGCCCCTGGGGCTGAGGGAGGTGCTGGATAGTATCAGGAGTACGAAGATGAAGTCGGGGAAGACCCCTCGGTCGGATGGGTACCCGGTGGAATTTTATAAGGAATTTGTGACGGACCTGGCGCCACATCTGTTGGGGGGGGGGGGGGGGGGTGTTGTTTCAATGAAGCATTGTAGAAGTTGCCGGAGCCAATGACGCAGGCAGTAATCACACTAATCCCAAAAAAAGGGAAGGATCCGGTGGAATGTGTGTCGTATAGACCCATTTTGAAAACGGATGTGAAAGTAATGGCTGACTTCCGGTGACGGCGGGCGGGAGGCAGCCGCACATTGCAGGGCTCCCGTTTAGGAACGCCATTTTCGGAGTTTAACGCCCGGTCCCGGGGCAACGAAGGCGGCAAAAGCAGGGAGAAGGCACAGTGAAGGGAAATGCCGAAAATAAGTTAAAAAAACAGCCGTGGAAAAAGCGGCTGAAAGTCTGTCGGGCAGTGGAAAGGCCAGCGCAGGGACGGCAAGAAAAGTGGAGGCTGGGGCACCAGGGGAGGCCGCATGGCCCACGGCTGAAGAAATGACTACGGTGATGGCTGTGGAATGCGAAAGGCAGTTCACAAAACACATGGAGGCGATGAGGGAGGAGATGGGGGCGGTATTGAAAGTGCTGGCGGAGGAGGCGATTGCCCCGGTGAGGGCGGCGGTATTGAGCGCACTGGCGGAGGTGCAGGAGCAAGGCGAGGCGCTGAAGGAAGTGGAAGAGACGTTGTCGCAGCACAGCGATCAACTTACCTCGATGGGGAGGAGACGCAGAAGGTGATAGAGATCAACAAGGGTCTGCGATCAAAATGGATGACTTGGAAAACAGATCCAGGCAACAGAATCTGAGTATTGTGGGTCTGCCCGAAGGAGTTGAAGGCCCGAGGCCGACTGAGTATTTTGCCACAATGTTGTCGAAGCTATTGGGGGAAGGGGATGATCCCTCCCGATATGAACTGGATCGGGCTCATCGGTCGTGGAGGCCTATACCAAAGGAGAGTGAACCGCCAACAGTAGTGACTCTGTTTTCGTAGGTACAGTGTGAAATAGAAGGTCCTGTGCTGGGCAAAGCAGAAGCGGGTGGTGCAATGGGCTGGAGCTGGTATACGCAATTATCAGGACTTTAAGGTGGAGCTGGCAAGGAGGCGGGCTGCCTTCAGCCGGGTGAAGAAGGCACTGTACATCAGTAAGATGCAGTGCGGCATAGTATACCCAGCCAAGTTGAGGGTGACCTACAAATCCAAGGACTTTTATTTTGGGACGGCAGAAGCAGCGGAGGAGTTTGCGAAGGCAGAAGGATTGTGGTTGAATTGAGAAATGGTCATGTACCGATGTAGCCTCATGTAACTGTATTTTTTCACTGCGTGCTGGTGCATGTGCTAAATGAGCCAACGTTGTATATACTCGGACAAGGGAAGAGATGGGACTTTCACTTGCAATGATGGTTCTTTGGGGCTTGGGTGTGTATGCGGGGTTTGTGTGCTAAAGGGGATTTCTTGGTTTTCCTGGGACTGGACAAGGGGGAAAGGGACCCGGGCGGGGGCCTCCACTCTGGCCGGTTTAAGCCGGCCAGTGGACGGGAGTGAGGTGGGGGGAGGGGCTGCGGCCATCGGAGTCTGGCAGAACAGGTTCCGATTAGTCTAGCCGGGGTTGAAAGTTGGGGGGGGGGGGGGGGGGGGAGACAGAGGTTGGGGGGAGGAGCTTTATAAGAAGAAGTCGAGGGGAGGAGTTGGGGGGGTGTTATAATTCATGGGCGTCATTTACGGTCCTCTTTCAGGGATTGGATGGCATTGAACGTTAGGGGGAGGGGGGGTGGACTCTATAGGTCAATGGTGGCCATAGGCGATTCCTGATTCCTTTTTCTTTTTTTTTCCTTTGCTTTTCCCACCATGGGAGGGTTTGTTTTACTTGATGCTTATATTATCAGGTGAGCCGTTGTGGGAGGATGGGATCGTTGTTGTCGATAAAGGGATTGACTTTGTGTTTGTTACCGTTTACTGCTTGTTGGTGGGGTGTAAATTCTGAAGAAAATGGAGAATAAAAATATTTTACAAAAAAAAAGTATTGGCTAAGTTGTTGGCGGGGAGGATGGAGGATTGTGTCCCGGGGGGTGGTTGCAGAAGATCAGACAGGCTTCGTGAAGGTCAGGCAGCTCGCGAGTAATATAAGACGGCTGTTGAATGTGGTGATGAATCCGTCGGGGGCTCTGGTACCAGAGGTGGAGGTGCCCATATACGCGGAGAAGTGGGAAGAGGGATTTCACAGTGCGAAGTTGTTGAGTCTACTGTAAAATCCGCAAGGCTCTACCGTGCCTAATCGGAGAATGAGGGGCTGTTCCTCGGCGTTGTGCTGAGCTACATGGGAACATTGCAGCAGGCCAAGATCGGACATGTGAACATGAGAGCAGGACAGTGAGTTGAAATAGCAAGCAACAGGAGAGTCTGCCACCAGCTTGTGGATGGAGCGAAGGTGTTTTGCAAAGCGGTCATCCAGTCGGTATGCAGTCTCTCCAATGCAGAATACATGGCATTGGGATCAGCAAATGCAACAGGCCAGATTGAAGGATGTCTTATAGTAATGTGCACTCAAAAGGGCAGACACAAACGACACTGTAACTGACTTAGAGGAAATGCCAGAGACTTAACTGAACCAGCTTTGGGAAAGAAAAAACGGTCTTCCTGATGGATAAACAGGAAAAGCCACTGTGAAGGGGCTGTTTAGCACAGGGCTAAATCGCTGGCTTTGAAAGCAGACCAAGGCAGGCCAGCAGCACGGTTCGATTCCCATAACAGCCTCCCCGAACAGGCGCCGGAATGTGGCGACTAGGGGCTTTTCACAGTAACTTCATTTGAAGCCTACTCGTGACAATAAGCGACTTTCATTTCATTTTCATTTGATCGGGTGGAGTGGCGGTACTTGTTCGAAATTTTGGGCCGAGATTTGTGTCATGGGTGTGGTTGCTGTATGTGGCACCAAGGGTGATGGTGAGGACGAATGATATGAGCTCACGAAGATTTGACTTACAGAGAGGTACGAGGCAGGGGTACCCACTGCTGCCGTTGCTGTTTGCACTGACCATAGAGCCATTGGCTCTCAGGGGGTCAGTGGAATGGCGGGGGATTATGAGGGGACAGAGAGAACATCGGGTGTCGCTCTATGCCGATGACCTCTTGCTGCCTGTTTCGGATCCTTTGGAGAGTATGGGAAGAATTATGGGCCGACTGGGGAGGTTTGGAGGGTTACTGGGATGCAAACTGAATATAGGGAAAAGCGAGGTATTCCCGGTGAATTAGCTGGGACAGCAGGCTAATTTAGGGGGTGGATGCCATAGCTAATTTAGGTATTTGTGGATTCAGGTAGCTAGGGAATGGACGGGGCTCCATAAGTGGAACTTAACGAAGCTGGTGGGAGGCCAGGCAGGATCTTAGGAGATAGGATACACTGCACTTAATGTTGGCGGGGAGGGTCCAAGTGGTGAAAATGCATATTCTGCCGAGGTTCTTGTTTATCTTTTAGGCTCTCCCGATCTTTATACCAAAGGCCTTTTTTCGGAAAGTGAAAATGATCATCTCGGACTTTGTCTGGGCGAGTAAGGTGCCCAGGGTGGGGAGGACCCTGCTACAGAGGCAGAGGCAGCCGCGGGGGGGGGGGGGGGGGGGGGGTTGGCATTGCCAAACTTGCTTCATTATTATTGGGTGGCGAATGTGGACAAGGTGCGATGGTGGTGGGAAGGAGAAGGGATAGATTGGGTTAGGATGGAGGAGGAATCTTGTAAGGAGTCTAGTTTGAGATATATGGTGACAGCAGCATTGCAAATGGCTCCGAGTAGGTATTCAGGGAGCCCAGTGGTGCAGTTCATGGTGAAGATATGGAATCAGCTGAGGAAGCATTTTAGGGTGGAAGGGATGTCGGTGCTAACGCCGCTGCGCGAGAATCATGGGTTTGAGCTGGGGGGGGGGGGGGGGGGGGGGGGGTGGATGGATAGTGTATACAGGAGGTGGAGGGAAGTGAGGGTTTTATATTTGGGGGAAGGGTGCGTCAGTGTGGAGGAGCTAAGGGAGAAGGTAGAGCTGCCGAGAGGGAGTGAGTTCAGTTATCTGCAGGTTAGGGACTTTACGTGAAAGGTCTGGAGGGGGTTCCCTAGGTTGCCGGGATACACCCTGCTGGAGCGAATGCTGCTTCCAGATGTGGAAGGGGAGGGAAGAATTGGGGATATATACAAGTGGCTGGGGGAGCAGGGAGGTGAGCGGGTGGTGAAGATTAAGGAGAAATGTGAAGCAGAGTTGGGAGGGGAGATCAATTGGGGAGTATCGAGTGAGGCACTGTGCAGGGTAAACGGGACCTCTTCTTGTGCAAGGATGAGCCTGATACAGTTTAAGGTGGTGCACAGAGTGCATATGACTCGGGCGAGAATGAGTGAGTTCTTGCAAGGGGTAGCAGATGAGTGTGTAAGAGGTGTGGGCGGGGGCCAACGAATCACGCTGGAGTTGCGAAAAATTGGGAAGATTCTGGGCAGGAGTGTTCGCGGTCTTAGCCAGGATAGTGGAGGAGGGAGTGGATCCAGACCCTTTGGTGGCGATATTTGGGGTTTCAGAGAAGCCGGAGCTCATGGAGAGGAGGAAGGCCGGTGTCGTGGCCTTTGCCTCTCTGATTGCACGGTGGCGAATTTTGCTGCAGTGGCAGTCGGCATCACCACCGGGGGTAGCGGCATGGCTGGGTGACCTGTACGACTTGCTGCTGTTAGAGAAGATAAAGTATGAGTTAAGGGGCTCAGCAGAGGGGTTTGAGAAAATGCGGGGATGTTTGTGACCATGTTTGAGGAGTAGTTCGTTGCAGGGGGAGAGGGGTGAAACAAATCTGTACAGACTGTATAGTTGATTGTTGGGAAGCATGTTTTCCGGGGTGTTTATTCACTGTAATCTGCTTTGATACATATTTGTCATAAAATACATTTTTTTTTAAAAAAATTGATTGCTGCAGCTAGCCAACTAGATGGAGTTTATCTTTTATGATCTGGCAATTCAGTCTTTTACTAACTTCCATTTAACATGTATGGATTTTTTCCACTACTCTGTCTTACACCTTCTTCAGTTTTGTACCATAAGAGCCTAATAAGAGCTAACCCAAGTAGAATTCTTCATTTATGAATCAGAATAGAGTTAGTAAGCAGTTTGACTCAATTCTGTCCTGATCATTACTAACGGGACACACTTTCACTTTTCAGCCAGGCTCTCTGGAGATGTGGGTGCTCCGAGGGATTTTGCCCCTCTCTTTTGCCTGCCCGAGGACAGCGTGGGAGATGGGGCAGGTCATGGAAGTGAATCCCCCGTGGGGGGATGAATTAAGATTAAGGGGCTGGTTTAGCTCACTGTGCTAAATCGCTGGCTTTTAAAGCACACCAAGGCAGGCCAGCAGCACGGTTCAATTCCCGTACCAGCCTCCCCGAACAGGCCCCGGAATGTGGCGACTAGGGGCTTTTCACAGTAACTTCATTGACGCCTACTCGCGACAATAAGCGATTTTCATTTTTTTCATTTCAAGATGGGGAAATGGTTTGGCAGCGGAGAATGGCATGAAGGTGGTGCCACTGTAAGAGAGGAATGGAATAGGACTGGGGGTGGGCACGGGAAGAAAGGAACGTAATGGGCGAGATTCTCCGCTCCCCTCGCCGGGTGGGAGAATCACAGGAGGGCCGGATGAATCACGCCACACCACCCTGGCACCCCCCCCCCCACGATTCTCCCACCCTCCCAAAAATGGTGTGTTGCGTTTCTCACGGCGACCGGCTATTCTCCAGCCCAGATGGACCGAGCAGCCTGCCGAACCCGACCGGTTTACGCCGGCGCCAACCACACCTGGTCGCTGCCGGCGTGAACAGCGCGTGACAGGTGAGTGTGGGGCCTATGGGGGGCGGAGGGAGGATCGAGCACCACGGTGTGCTCAGTAGATGTCTGGCCCGCGATCGGTGCCCACCGATCGTCAGGCCGGCGTCTGTAAACGACGCACTCTTTTCCCTCCGCCGCCCCGCAAGATCAAGCCACCATGTCTTGCGGGGGCAGCAGAGGGGAAGACGGCAACCGCGCACGCGCGGCTGATGTCACTTCGGCGCCACCGGCCGGGTCATTCCCGGCGCGCCGCTTCGATGCAAGCATCAAGGCCGGGCGTTCGGGATTCACGCACCGTCGCTCCTAGCCACCTGGGGGGGGGGGGGGGGGGGGGGGGGGGGAATAGGGTGCGAGGAGCAACCTCCGACACCGGAGTGAAACACTCCGGGTTTCACTCCGGCGTCGGCACTCAGTCTCCCGTTGGGAGAATCGCGCCCAATGGGTACGTAATGGTAGAGACGTGCAGACGTTTAACAAAGGTTATCCAATACAGCCAGTATATGGCAGGGGTTAGGTTACAAGGGTTGTTGCTGGGGGGGGGGGGGGGGGGGGGGGGGGGGGGGGAGAGGGGGAAGATGATTTGCTGGCGAGGGAGGGAACTGAACCAGGTAACAGGGAAGGGGTCGGGGTGGGAGCTGCCAAGAGGCGGACCAGGGTAGGCACGGCACATGGGCAGGGGTGGGCCCAAGAAGGGGATGGCTGATCGCCGTTGGGGGGGGGGGGGGGGGGGGGGGCAGGGTGCCCTCCAACCAGGCTGATCACCTGGAATGTTAGAGGATTAAACGGGCCGGTCAAAAGGACACGTGTGTTCGTGGACTTGCGTTCTCTGAAAGCGGATGTAATGTTGCTGCAGGAGACACATTTGAAAGTGGAGGATCAGAAGGGTTTGGTGCGAGGTGGGGAGGAGCACCGAGTGTCGCTGTATGTAGCAGACCCGGTGGGGGAATGCCGGAGGTGATGGAGATTCTTGCTGAGTTCGGGAGTTTCTCGGGCTATAAATTGAACCTGGGCAAGAGTAAGCTGTTTGTCGTACACACGGGAGGTCAGGAGGAGGGGATTGGTAGGCTCTCGCTAAAGAGGGAAGTGAGAAGTTTTAGGTACCTGGTGCTTCAGGTGGCTAGGAGCTGGGGGACTCTGCACAAGCTCAATTTTACTAGGTTGGTGGAGCAGATGGAGGAGGAATTTAAAAGGTGGGACATGCTGCCGTTGTCGTTGGCGGGTAGAGTACAGTCCGTTAAAATGACGGTGCTCCCGAGGTTTTTGTTTTTGTTTCAGTGCCTCCCCATTTTCGTTCCGAGGGCCTTCTTTAGGAGGGTGAACAGCAGCATTCTGGGATTTGTTTGGGCGCATGGGACTCCGAGGGTAAGGAGGGTCTTTATGGAGCAGGGCAGGGATAGAGGGGGGCTGGCGCTGCCCAACCACTCTGGGTACTATCGGGCGGCTAACGTCTCGATGATACGTAAGTGGGTAATGGATGGGGAGAGGGCAGCATGGAAACGGATGGAGATGGCGTCCTGTGGAGGCACGAGCCTGAAGGCACTGGTAACGGCGCCGCTGCTGCTCCCTCCAACGAGGTACACTACGAGCCTGGTGGTGGCGGCTACCCTCAAAATTTGGGGGCAGTGGAGGCAACACAGGGGGGAAGTGGGGGGCTCGGTGGAGGCCCCGCTGCGGGGGAACCATCGGTTTGTCCCAGGGAACATGGATGGCGGGTTCCTGGGGTGGCACAGGGCGGGCATTAGGAAGTTGGGAGACCTGTTTATTGACAGGAGGTTCGCGAGCCTTGGTGAACTGGAGAAGTTTGAGCTCCCCCCGGGGAATATGTTCAGATACCTTCAGGTCAAGGCGTTTGCTAGGCGACAGGTGGAGGGGTTCCCTTTGCTGCCCCCGCGGTGGGTAAGGGATAGGGTGCTCTCCGGGGTGTGGGTCGGGGATGGGAAGGTGTCTGACATCTACCAGGTAATGCAGGAGGTGGGGGAGGCGTCGGTAGAGGAGCTGAAGGTTAAGTGGGAGGTGGAGCTGGGGGAGCAGATTGAGGAGGGGACATGGGCGGACGCCCTGGAGAGGGTGAACTCCTCCTCTTCATGTGCAAGGCTTAGTCTCATCCAGTTCAAGGTGCTGCACCGGGCCCACATGTCCGGATCTAGGATGAGTAGGTTCTTTGGGGGCGAAGACAGGTGCGTCAGGTGTTCGGTGAGTCCAGCGAAATGCCCATATGTTCTGGGCATGCCTGGCACTGGAGTAGTTCTGGAAGGGGGTGGCGAGGATGGTGTCGAGGGTGGTGGGATCCAGGGTCAAGCCAGGCTGGGTTAGCTAGGTCTTCCATTCAGGGCTGGACACCAAGACCAGAGGGGTCGCGATCATGATTAACAAACGGGTTAAGTTTGAGGCGGACAGCACAGTTGCGGATGGGGGTGGTAGATTTCTCATGGTCCGGGGCAAGCTTGAGGGGGTGAGGGCGGTCCTAGTGAATGTTTACGCTCCAAATTGGGATGATGTAGATTACATCAAAAGGCTGTTGGGGAAAATCCCCAACTTTGATTCGCACAAATTGATTATGGGTGGGGACTTTAATACAGTCCTCGACCCCGACCTGGACTGGTCGTGCTCCAGAATGGGCAGGGTCCCGGCAATGGCAAGAGAACTGAGAGGGCTCATGGAACAAATGGGGGGGCGGGTGGACCCCTGGAGAATCCGCCGGCCGACGGGGAAGGAGTTTTCGTTCTATTCACATGTTCACAAGGTTTATTCTCATATTGACTTCTTTATTATGAGTAGGGACTTTTTGGAGGGGGTGAGGGATACAGAATACTCGTCGCTCACTATTTCGGGCCATGCTTCACATTGGGTCGACCTGCTGGTCTGCAAAGAAAGTTACCAGTGCCCACAATGGAGGTTAGAGGTGGGATTGTTGGCAGAGGAGAGGGTGTGTGAGAGAGTGGGGAAATGCATGCAGGACTACCTGCAGGTCAACGATACAGGGGAAGTCTCAGCAGCCGTACTCTGGGAGGCGCTGGTGAGAGGGGAACTGATCTCAATCCGAGCCCATAGGGACAGAATGGATAGGGCAGAGATGGACAGACTGGTGCAGGAGATGACACGGACGAATAGGGAAAATGCGGACTCTCCAAGGGCAGAGCTACTTAGGGAACGCCGGAGACTGCAGGCGGAGCTGGGAGCGCTATCCACTGGGAAGGCCGTAGAGCAACTCAGAAAGGCCAGGGGTGCGGTGTATGAGTATGGGGAGAAAGCCTGCAGATTGCTTGCACAGTAACTTAGGAAGAGGGAGGCGGCCAGGGAGATAGGGACGGTAGTGGATGGGGCAGGGAACCGGGTGGGAGATCCGGCAGGATTGAACAGGGTATTCAGGGACTTTTACAGTAAGCTGTATAGCTCGGAACCCCCCACGGGGCCGGAGGGGATGAGGCGCTTCTTAGATGGGCTGACCTTCCCAAAGGTGGGCAGGGGGATGGTAGAGGGGCTGGGGGCCCCGATTAGAGCTGAAGAAGTAATAGGGGGCCTGAAGGCCATGCAGTTGAGTAAAGCCCCGGGGCCGGATGGGTATCCAGTGGAGTTCTACAAAAAGTTTGCGGGTATACTGGGGCCGGCGCTGGTTAGGGTGTTTAACGAGGTGAGGGACAATGGGGTGCTACCCCCGACGATGTCGCAAGCCACCAACTCGCTGATATTAAAACGGGATAAGGATCCGGAGGTCTGTAGGTCCTATAGGCCAATCTCCCAGATTAATGTAGACGCTAAACTGCTGGCCAAGATCCTGGCGTCCAGAATCGAAGACTGTGTACCGGACGTGATTGTGGAGGACCAAACGGGGTTTGTTAAGGGCAGGCAGCTGGTAGCCAATCTAAGAAGGCTACTCAATGTGATTATGATGCCCCCGGGGGGCAGAGAGGTGGAGGGAGTGGTGGCAATGGATGCCGAAAAGGCTTTTGACCGGGTGGAGTGGGACTTTTTATGGGAGGTGCTAGGACGGTTTGGGTTTGGAGAGGGCTTTGTGGACTGGGTTAAACTGCTATATCAGGCCCCGGAGGCTAGTGTAAGGACGAACAGGACGACATCTGAGCATTTTAGACAACACCGTGGGACAAGACAGGGATGCCCCCTCTCTCCACTGCTGTTTGCATTGGCCATAGAACCGCTGGCAATTGCTCTGAGAGCAGCAAGGGGATGGAAGGGAATGGTCAGGGAGGGGGGGATAGAACACAAGGTCTCGCTCTACACGATTGACCTGCTTTTGTATGTGTCAGATCCAGCGGGAGGGATGGACGGGATTATGGAAATCCTAGGGGAGTTTGGCCGGTTTTCGGGTTACAAGTTGAACATGGCGAAAAGCGAGATGTTTGTGTTGCAGGCGAGGGGGTCAGGAGAACAGGCTGAGGGAGCTACCATTTAGGCTGGTTGGGGAAAGTTTTAGGTATCTCGGGATACAAGTGGCGCGCGACTGGGGTAAGATGCATAAGTTGAACTTGTCCAGGCTGGTGGAGCAAATGAGGAGCGAGTTTCGGAGGTGGGATGCACTCCCGCTGTCACTAGCGGGGAGAGTACAGGCGGTGAAGATGACGATCCCCCCGAGATTCCTGTTTATTTTTCAGTGTCTCCCTATTTTCATTCCACGGTCCTTCTTTAAAAGAATCAATAAAACCATCCTAGGATTTGTTTGGGCGGAGAAGTCCCCGCAGGTAAAGAGGGGGATGCTGGAACGGAACCGTAGCGAGGGGGGGGCTGGCGTTGCCGAACCTCAGCAACTACTACTGGGCGGCTAACATAGCCATGATAAGGAAATGGATGGTGGGTACGAGGTCGGTTTGGGAGCGGGTGGAGGCTGCTTCGTGCAAGGGCACCAGCTTGGCAGCCCTGGTCATGGCTCCCCTGCCGCTCCCGCTGGCCAGGTACTCCACCAGCCCTATAGTAGTGGCGGCTTTGCGGATTTGGGGCCAATGGAGGAAGCATGCGGGGGAAGTGGGAGCGCGGTCTGGTCCCCAATATGTGACAACCACCGATTTGTCCCGGGGAAGAAGGATGGCAGGTTTCGAGCGTGGCGGAGGGCGGGGGTGGGAAGGATGGGCGACTTGTTCCTGGAAGGGAGCTTCGCGAACATGATGGCGCTGGAGGAGAAGTTCGGGCTGGCGAGGGGGAATGACTTTCGGTACTTGCAGGTGCGGGATTACGTACGTAGACAGGTCCCGTCCTTTCCACGCCTTCCACCAAGGGGGATCCAGGATAGGGTCATTTCCAGGGTGAAGTAGGAGAGGGGAGAGTCTCGGATATTTATAAGGAGCTTATGGGGGCGGAGGACACAGGGACCGAGGAACTAAAACTTAAGTGGGAGGAGGAGCTTGGTGGGGAGTTGGAGGGAGGCCTATGGGCAGACGCTCTGAGGAGGGTAAATGCAACCGCAACATGTGCCCGGCTCGGCCTGATTCAGTTCAAGGTGGATAACCAGGCCCACATGACGGTGGCCCGGATGAGCAAATTCTTTGGGCTGGAGGACAAGTGTGCTAGATGTGGGGGAGGACCAGCGAACCATGTCCACATGCTCTGGGCGTGTCCAAAACTCAGGGGATACTGGCAGGGATTTGCGGACTTCATATCCCGGGTACTGAAAACAAGGGTGGCGATGAGTCCAGAGGTGGCGATTTTTGGGGTGTCGGAAGACCCGGGAGTACAGGAGGGGATAGAGGCCGGCGTTGTGGACTTTGCTTCCCTGATAGCCTGGCGACGAATACTGTTGGCCTGGAGGGACTCAAAGCCCCCAAGGACCGAAGTACGGCTGTCGGACATGGCATGGAGGGGGGGGGGGGGGGGGGGGGGGGTAGAATAGTGTAGAGATGGGGGGAAGAATAGGCGGGTCTACCTGCGAGAGTGGTACTGTTATTTGCACTATGTTTTTTGTAACTGGTATCTGCACGCTAATGTATATTTTGTTACTGTTTACAATGCCAAAAATACCTCAATAAAACTGTCTGTAAAAAAAAATAGAGGTTATCCAGACCTTGGGGTCTCGCTAACTGATACCATGGCAACCAACAGTGATTAAAACCAGAGTACAATTCTATGGATTCTATGAAAACCAGAGTGCAGAGCTGAAGGTGCACAGATATATCAGAGGATTCTGGATTGCAAGAGATTACAGAAGCAGGGAGAGGTAAAGCCATGGAAAGATTTGAAAACAAGATGAGAATTTCAAAACTGAGGCATTTCTGACTGGGGGACCAATGACCAATGTAGGTCAGCGGGTGCAGGTTGATGGCTGAACAGGTTTTGGCGCAAGTGGGACGTGGGCAGCAGAGTTTTGATAAAAGACAAGTTATGGAGGAAATACACCACCAAGGTTGCAAATATTGTGGTTTAGCCTCAAACCTTTTTCCAGGGAGAAAGATGGAGTCAGTGGCTACAGGGATAAAAGTTTGTGGGGAGGACCAAAAACAATGGTCTGAACTAAGTGCATGTGGTGGTTGGGGGGGGGGGGGGGGGGGGGGGGGGGGGGGGTCTCTGCTGCAATTCGGGAAGTATGTGCCATCCTTGCATATGAGAAACACAGCTGACTTTTAAAAAATTCTCCTGCCAGTCCATTGTCTCTCACAAACTCCATCGCTTCCTCCTGTGTCCTAAAATAGTATTCTCAACCACTGTAGGTCACCAGAGGTGAGCCGGATGCAGCATCCCAAACTTCACCCCCTTCTTAAAGAGGGCAGCCTTCACTTTGTTAAAGCCCGCTTGCCTCTTGGCCAGCTTCGCACCCCGGTCCTGGTATACTCAAAAGTTTGCTGCCCTACCAGGTACACCACCTCATCTGCCTAGCCCACCTCAGGATCTGCTCCTTGTTCAGAAACCAGTGCTACCGCACCACCATCGTCCTCGGCGACTCGTTGCCCTGCAGCTTCCTCATCAGTGCCCTGTGCACTCGGTCCACCTCCAGCGGCTGTTCAAAAACCATCTCTCCCAGTAACTTCTCCAACATCTTGACCACATACAAGCCTGTGTCCGCTCCCTCAATGCCCTCTGGCAATCCCACAATCCTCAGGTTCTGTCTCCGGGAGTGGTTCTCACCCCCATCTCGGCCGCCAATGAAGCATGCTGCTCCTCACGCTCCCCCACCATCTCCTCCACCTTCCGGATCGCTTGGCTTTGAGACTCCAACCTCATCTCCACACGGTCAATCCCCGCCTTAAGCGGATCCACCGTCCTCGTCAGGACTTCCGGAGACCCCTTCCTCTGCTGAGTGAACGTCTCGTTCAAGAAGTCCCCCAGCTGCTCCATAGACCACTGAGATGGTAGGGCCGGCCCCTTACCCTCTGTCATCTTCCCCTGTGTCGCAGGATAAGTTTCCTCGCTCCAACAGCTGCTTTCGCCTAAAACCACCTCTGGTCCACAAATCCATCCACCAGTGAAACAAACTCTTCCTCCACCAGTCCTACACCTTTTTCCACTGAAACACCCGCCCGTTAATCAGGGAAAAGGTCCAAAAACACTGCCACAAGTGGGAGCTACCAAATGTGCGACCACTGCCACCGGAAATCCCCTCCTTACCCTTTTTAATAATGTTATGGGCCAGGGTTTAGAGAACCCCAAAGTGTATCATGGAGTTCACCTGACCCACAACTTTTAATAGATTGTGGTATGGGGAGCACACGGCTCACTCTACAGGTGTGGTACAGCAGAAATGGAAAAGTTTTTTTTTAAAGCAAAACAATGTTTAGTCTATGAACTCAAGTTAACCTTTTTAAAATATACAGTGAACATCTTAGCAACCATTAATTCAAATACAACCCCAACGAATACAACACTAAGTAAACCTTTAAGCTTTCCTTTTTACCATCCATACAAATTAAAAACAAAACCTTTATCAGAAGCATATCAGGCCAAATTCACTACGGAAAACCTTTATAATTCTGAATTCACCAAATGATCAACAGATTTTGATGGCAGAGAGAACAGCAGTACACCAGTTTGGTCTGGCTTCAGCTCCAACACTGAAAACAAAACTAAAACACACCCTACAGCAAACAGCCTTAAATGAAAGTAAAAGCTGACAGACAGGCCAGCTCCACCCACACTCTGACATCACTGCAGTATTAAACACCCATTTCTTAAAGGTACTCTCACATGACAACAGCGAAATGGATGCCTGTCCCATCGTCTTCGGAAGCGCCCCTTACCCACAGCACCTTCAAAGATCTCAACCAACAGTGGCGCCGGCCTATCCAAAAATGTTTTATAAAACTCCACCGGAAATCCATCAGGCCGCAGTGCCTTTCCGTTTGCATCATCCCTATCGGATCCCCCCTCCCCCGAACCTCCTCAATCCCCACTGACTCTTCCAACCCTGTCCTTTCCTCCGCTCTTACTCAAGAACACACCAAATCCCCAAACATTCCCTCATATCCAATTTGTCCTCCGGGGGCTCCGACATTTTATAAAACTCCTCAACTGCCTTGCTCACCTGCTCCGGAACCACCATCATCTCTCCTACCTCATCCCGAACCCGGACAATCTGTCATACAGCTGCCAGCAAGTGACTGATCTTCTACCCATGTTCATATACTACCCCCTTTGCCCGCTTAACTACCAAACCGCTTTTCCTGTGGACAGAAGGTCAAACCGTGCCTCAATTCCTTTCTCCTCACCAGACGTTCCGGAGATTCTCTGCATACTTCCCATCCACCTCCAAGATTTCTTCTACCAGCTGCTGCTGCTCCTCCCTTGCCACCCTGTCCACCTTAAACCAGATGATCCCACCCCCCACCCACCATATCCAAATTTGGTATGACAGCCACCATCCTAGTCAGAAACCCTACATTAGAGTGGCACGATAGCACAGTGGTTAGCACTGTTTCTTCACAGCACCAGGGACCCATGTTCGATTCCAAGCTTGGGTCACTATCTTTGCGGAGTCTGCACGTTCTCCCCGTGCCTGCGTGGGTTTCCTCCGGGTGCTCCGGTTTCCTTCCACAAGTCTCGGAACACATGCTTATAGGTGAATTGGATATTCTGAATTCTCCCTCAGAGCATCCTGCCCAAGTCCACTCCTCCACCTATCCCCCATAACCTAGTAACCCCAGCCTACCTTTTGGACACTAAGGGGAAATTTTGCATGGCCAATCCATCCAACCTGTCCCAAAACCATCCCCTTCCAACCACAACATGAAATAAAAGCAAAGTTCGAACTCAGCTCAGTCCCAGTTCTTCAGGTCTTCACGAACGCCTCCGCTATCTCAAAGTTATAGTCTTTGGAGTTGTGTGCAACTCATAACGTTGCTGGGTAATGTTGCTATATTTTAATAGCTATAAATATGGCGGTTAATAAGGCCACCTTTCTTAATCTTAATTCTGAATATGCTTTCACAGTCGCCAGATACCTCTTGATACCGCCACAATGTTCAACCGAATATCGATCAAAGACCCAATACACCAGTTAGTTAGTTCAAAGTCAATGCTACTTTATTTACACACAGTATGATTTACTCATGCACAATAACACTACAGGCTAAACTATGTCTATCACTAACACCTATACTTAACTTCGGGTGCCCACTTAGGTCAGAGGAACAGTGGCCGTTGTTCGGATCTGAGGCTGTTGGGTTTGAAGAAATAGCAGGAGTATAGCTATAGTCGTCCGTCTGGTAGCGAGCGTTGAACTTGAACTTACTTGCTTCTGGTGGTGCAGGTGGAGGGGTCTCTCCAGTTGAGAGCCGAATCCAAAAGAGCGAACACATGGCGGGGTTCCTTCTTATACTAGGGGGCTTTGCGCGCTTTTAGGCGGGCCTTAACTTGGTCCCAACCAATCGGGCAGCTTCTCGATCACCGCCATCAATCTGAGCCAATATTCAGGCGGGTGCCTTGATGGCTGGGCATGTCCTAAGTGGCCATTGGCCTTGCTTTGTTTGTATCTTCTCGCTGGGGTAGTGGCGCCGGAATGTCTGGGACGGCATCGGCTACCTGAGCCCCAGTCTTTTGTTTATCAGACATGGGCCATCAATGTGCAAATTGGCCAAGAGTTTTGGTTCTGTCTGCAGTCTATCTTCTAAATACACATTCAGGCTCTGTGCCAGCTTGTTACTTTGCATTGTCCATTTTTCGCTATATGCTCTGTGAGTATCCAGTTTATATGCTGAAAAGTGGCCATCCCAGATGGCTACAGTAGACCACCCCAAACCGCATGTTGCTCTTGTAAAACGCTGCCTTTGCCCTACCAAAGGCCACCCGCCAGCTTGCCAGCTCCGTCGTGAGATCTTGCTTTCGCATCTCACCTCTGCTTCACCATCTCAAAATTTTCTCTTTCACTGGTAGCTGTGAAAGCAGACCATCACTGCTCTCATTGGTTCATTCACCTTTGGCTTAGGCCGGAGTGACTGATGAGCCCTATCCAGGTCATAGAGGGAAAGGATCTCCTCCTCCCCCAACAACTTGCCGAACGTCTCTGCAAAGTACTCCGTCGGCCTCTGGCCCTCCAGCCCCTCAGGCAGTCCCACAATCCACAGATTCTGCTGCCGTAACCTCCCCTCCAGGACTTCCACTTTGGCTTCAGCTATTTAATACTTTCATGCAGCTTCTGCATCTCCTCTCCCATCGAGGTGAACTTGTCACTGTGCCGCGATAATGCCCCCTCTATCCCCTTCAACACTTCCTTGCTCCCGCACCGCCATCGGTGGTATTTCCTAGAGCCTCCTTTATCGGGGCCAGTGTATCATCCACCAACTCCTTGAACGTGGTCATCATCTCCTTCCGAGGCCTATCAAAATGTTTGGCGAACTGCCACTCAAACTCCACCACCATCACCTCAGCCTCTGTAATAATGTGCGCAGCGTCACCCAGTGAGCTTGCTCCCGTCATTTTTCCTCCCATAGAACTCTGCACCAATCTTGAACTCTCAGACGTACTATTAGTTGTACCTTTCTGACCCCTATTTTTCGTCTGGTTTTTCCAACATCTTTTAGTTACCACAATTTCCCTGGAGATGAATCATATGGGCAAAAAAAAAGGTCAGCATGGTGGTGCAGTAGTTAGCACTGCTGCCACATGTCACAGAGGACCTGAGTTCGATCCTGGTCCCGGGCCACTGTCCATGTTGAGTTTGCACATTCTGCCCGTGCCTGCGTGGGTCTGACCCCCACAACCCAAAGATGTGCAGGGTAGATGGATTGGCCGCACTAAATTGCCCCTGAATTGGGAAAAAAAATTAATTGGGTACTCTAAATTTAAAAAAAAGGCAAAAAAAACCCGAAAGCTCTAGCAGGTGCCAATCAATGTGCGACCTCTACCTACATGTCGTCACCGGATGTCCTAATCTTTGTCACAATCATGTAGCTTGTCACTTAGTTTGGTCAGGACTGTTTTGATACCATAACAGGAGCAGAAATCCGGTTAGAGGGATTAAAGAATGTACTTCTAAGAAAGATGTGCACAGGTCTGGGTGCTAGCAGCATGTTCCGTGAATTTTAGAAAAGAAAGAACGGTTGTAGATGGCGCATGGAGAAACAGACTAAAGCACGAGTTATTTGGTTATTTGAGTAAATACGTAATGAGATCTTATGGGGAAGGAAACAGTACCTCAGGAAAGTTAACTGTTAACAATATGAGCTGACGTGTGCGTCAGGAAAATGAGTTGGATCATCAGCTGTTTAGTAGGAATCAGACCTAGGGAACAGGGTCTTACGGACAAGATGAGTTCGGAGAATGGATATAAAGAAGCAAGAAAGGAACTAAAGAAAGATATGAGTTCAGGTAGAGAGCAGGGGAGAGATCAGTGGAAATTCTGCTGGGTGTCCTGGACATTGGGAGGGAAGCAGCGTTGGTAGCTGAATGGTTTCAATCTTTGTTAAAATCCTGGAACTCGTCGTTGGGAGGGGAGAATGGAAAAGCAGGCAAGAGGGGTTTAAGAAGATGGCTTACAGTGGAGAACAGAAGCCGAAGGTTAACTTGAAATGAAACGAAAATGAAAAATCGCTTATTGTCACAGGCTTCAAATTAAGTTACTGTGAAAAGCCCCTAGTTGCCACATTCCAGCACCTGTTCGGGGAGGCTGGTACGGGAATTGAACCGTGCTGCTTGCCTGCTTTGGTCTGCTTTCAAAGCCAGCGATTTAGCCCTCTGCTAAACCAGCCCCTAGAATTTTGCATTTTACAATGATCTGGAAGAGTGAGGTGTTTTGGTAGAGGATAGTAGAATTCAATAGTGCTTTACATGGGCAAGCCAGAATTGTAGTTGAATGGTTAAGTCAGTAATTTACCACAGATATTCAAGTTTGTGTCCTTGGACTTCAGGGAGCTTTGATAAGGGCCATACCAGGGAAAAAGAATAATAATTTTAATGAAGACTATGACATCAAAGATGGAGGTGAACGTGTTTTCAAGGAGATTGGTAGCTGTGGAAATGGTTGTGATGAATGGAAAACTAAAGATTAGACTGTGGGGAATGCAAATATTTATCCAATTTCCTCTTGCATTATTTTAATGATAATCCTAAATCGATCCTGGTTTGCTGAGAAGTGGAGACAATCTACCTGGCCAATATTTATCATTTGACGAACAGCTCTGAAACAGATCATTCAGTTATATATCTTTTGATATTGGTGGATTGTATTTTTAATTCACTTATGGAATGTGGTGTTTCTGGCTAAACCAGCATATTAGAACATAGAACATATAGTGTAGAAGGAGGCCATTCAGCCCATCAGGTCTGCACCAACCCACTTAAGCCCTCACTTACACCCTATTCCCGTAACCCAAATAACCCCTCCTAACCTTTTTGGATACCAAGGGCAATTTAGCATGGCCAATCCACCTAACCTGCACTTCTTTGGACTGTGTGAGGAAACCAGAGCACCTGGAGGAAACCCACGCAGACACGAGGAGAACGTGCAGAATCCACACAGACAGTGACCCAGCGGGGAATCGAACCTGGGACCCTGGCGCTGTGAAGCCACAGTGCTAGCCACTTATGCTACCGTGCTGCCCTTGGGAAGATGGTAAGTGAGTCACTTTCTTGAACCACTGCCGAATGTGTGGTGAAGGTACACTCAATAATTTATGGAGCAAGTTCCAGGACTCTGATCCAGTGACTGAAAAATTTTGATTTAATTCTAAGACAGGACGTTGTGTGGCATGGGGGTGGGGCGAAGGACTAGCTAAGTGGTGGTGTTGCCATGCGTCTTCTGTCCATTACATTCTAGGTGATAGAGATTGCGTGTTTGGGTGAAGGAACCTTGGTTAGTTGCATCTTGTAGTTACATCTTCTTGCATTACATCTTGTACAAGGAACACACTGCTGCCATTGTGGGTCAGTGATGGGGAAGTGAATGTTTAAGGTGGTAGATAGGGTGCAGTTCAAGCTGGTTGTTTTGCCTGGATGGTGTTAAGTTATTGAGTGTTAATGGAGCTGCAGTCATCCACATAAGTATTTCATCACAGTGTTGACTTGTGCTTTGGAGATGCTGGACGGGCTTCAGAGAGTGAAGTCACTAACCTACTTTTGTAGCCACAGTATTTATGTAACTGGTCCAGTTCAGTTTTTTTTTTAAATCATTTTTATTGAAATTTTTACAAAATATAAACATCTTAACTCTATTAACAAACAACCGCGTTAACACCCCAAGAACAATACCCCCCAACTTCAAACAAAAGGAAAAAGAAAAAAAACCAAAAGAGCACCCAAACAACAAAAGGGAAAGAGATAGCACCCGCCACATCCCACAGACCCATGTACACAGTTCTTCTTCCTCCCAATCCAAACCAAACCCCCCCCCCACCCCCCCCCCCCCCCCCCCCCCCCCCCCCCCCCCCCCCCCCCCCCCCCCCCCCGGTTGCTGCTGCTGTCGGCCTATTTCCTTACCGTTCCGCCAGGAAGTCCAGGAAAGGCTGCCACCGCCTGAAAAACCCTTGTACTGATCCCCTCAGGGCAAATTTCACCCTCTCCAATTTAATGAACCCCGCCATATCATTGACCCAGGCCTCCACGCTTGGGGGCCTCGCATCCTTCCATTGGAGCAAGATCCTCCGCCGGGCTACTAGGGACGCAAAGGCCAGGACACCGGCCTCTTTCGCCTCCTGCACTCCCGACTCCACTGCAACCCCAAAAATTGCGAGTCCCCAGCCTGGCTCGACCCTGGATCCCACCACCCTCGACACCGTTCTTGCTACCCCCTTCCAAAACTCCCCCAGCGCTGGGCACGCCCAAAACATATGGCCGTGGTTCGCTGGGCTCCCCGAGCACCTAGCACACCTGTCCTCGCCCCCGAAAAACCTACTCATCCTCGACCCAGTCATGTGGGCCCTATGCAGCACCTTGAACTGTATGAGGCTAAGCCTTGCACAGGAATAGGAGGAATTCACTCTCTCCAGGGCATCCGCCCACGTCCCCTCCTCAATCTCCTCACCCAGCTCCTCTTCCCATTTACCCTTCAGTTCCTCCACCGAGGCCTCGTCTACCTCCTGCATCACCCGGTATATGTCCGAAATCCTCCCTCCTCCAACCCACACCCCCGAGAGCACCCTGTCCCGTACCCCACGTGGGGGCAACAAGGGGAACCCCTCCATCTGCCGCCTGGCAAACGCCCTACCGAAACATGTTCCCCGGGGGGAGCCCAAACTTCCCCTCTAACTCCCCCAAGCTCGCGAACCTCCCCTCCACAAACAGGTCCCTCAACCTCCTAACCCCTGCCCTGTGCCAGCCCAGAAATACGCCATCAATGCTCCCTGGGACAAACCGATGGTTCCCTCGTATCGGGGCCTCCATCGAGCCCCCCATTTCTCCCCTGTGCCGTCTCCATTGCCCCCAAATTTTGAGGGTAGCCGCCACCACCGGGCTCGTGGTATACCTCGTTGGAGGGAGCGGCAATGGCGCCGTTACTAGCGCCTCCAAGCTCGTGCCCACACAAGACACCGCCTCCATCCTCTTCCATGCTGCCCCTTCCTCGTCCATTACCCACTTACGCACCATCGCTGCGTTGGCAGCCCAATAGTACCCACAGAGGTTGGGCAACGCCAGCCCCCCCTATCCCTGCCTCGTTCCAGGAACACTCTTCTAACCCTCGGAGTCCCATGCGCCCACACAAATCCCGTGATACTCCTGTTGACTCTCCTAAAAAAGGCCTTCGGGATAAAGGTGGGAAGGCACTGAAACAGGAACAAAAACCTCGGGAGCACCGTCATCTTAACGGACTGCACCCTCCCGCCAGTGACAGCGGTAACATATCCCACCTCTTAAACTCCTCCTCCATCTGCTCCACCAACCTTGTGAGGTTGAGCTTGTGCAGGGCCCCCCGCTCCCCGCCACCTGGACCCCTAGGTACCTGAAGCTCTTCCCTGCCTGCTTCAATGGGAGCCTACCAATCCCCTCCTCTTGATCCCCCGGATGTACCACAAACACCTCACTCTTGCCCAGGTTCAACTTATACCCCGAGAAACCCCCGAATTCACTAAGAATCCTCATCACCTCCGGCATCCCCCCACCGGGTCCGCCACGTACAGCAACAGGTCGTCCGCGTACAGCGACACTCGATGCTCCTCCCCACCCCGCACCAGGCCCCTCCAGTTCCCTGACTCCCTCAGTGCCATGGCCAGGGGCTCAATTGCCAACGCGAAGAGCAAGGGGGACAGGGGGCACCCCTGTCTCATCCCCCGGTACAGCCGAAAGTACTCCGACCTCCTCCTATTTGTGGCTACAGTCGCCATCGGGGCCTCGTAGAGCAGCCTCAACCACCGGATAAACCCCTCCCCAAACCCAAACCTCTCCAACACCTCCCACAAATACTCCCACTCAACCCTATCGAAGGCCTTCTCCGCATCTAATGCCACCACTATCTCCGCCTCCCCTTCCACAGCCGGCATCATAATAACGTTGAGGAGCCTTCGTACGTTTGTATTCAGCTGCCTTCCCTTCACAAACCCCGTCTGGTCCTCATGAATGACCCCGGGCACGCAATCCTCTATTCTAGTGGCCAGAATCTTTGCCAGCAGCTTAGCGTCGGCGTTCAGCAGCGAAATCGGCCTACATGATCCGCACTGCAGAGGGTCCTTGTCCCGCTTCAGGATCAAGGAAATCAGCGCCCGTGACATAGTTGGGAGCAAAGCCCCCCCCTCCCTTGCCTCGTTAAAGGTCCGGACCAACAGGGGGCCCAACAGGTCCAAATACCTTTTATAAAATTCCGCCGGAAACCCGTCCGGCCCCGGCGCCTTCCCCGACTGCATGCTCTCTATCCCCTTGACCACCTCCTCCAGCTCAATCGGCGCCCCTAGTCCCTCCACCTGCTCCTCCTCCACCCTTGGAAATCGCAGCTTGTCCAAGAAGCGCCCCATTCCCCCCTCCACCGGAGGTTCAGACCGGTACAGTTCCCCATAGAAGTCCCTGAAGACCCCATTAACATCTACCCCCCTCCACACCACCTTCCCAGCTCTATCTATCACTCCCCCAATCTCCCTGGCCGCATCTCGCTTCCGGAGCTGGTGCGCCAGCATCCTGCTCGCCTTCTCCCCGTATTCATACACCGCACCCTGTGCTTTCCTCCACTGAGCTTCCGCCTTTCTGGTAGTCAATAGGTCAAATCTGGCCTGAAGGCTACGCCTCTACCCCAGCAATCCCTCCTCTGGGGCCTCCGCATATCTCCTGTCCACCTGCACCATCTCCCCTATCAGTCTCTCCCTCTCCCTCTGCTCCCCCCTCTCCCTATGGGTTCGGATGGAGATCAATTCCCCCCTCATCACCGCCTTCAATGCCTCCCAGACCGTCCCCACTCGAACCTCCCCGTTATCATTGGCCTCAAGGTATCTCTCGATACACCCCCGAACCCTCTCGGCCACCTCCTCATCTACCAACAGCCCCACCTCCATGCGCCAGGGCGGACGTTGGTCCCTCTCTTCCCCCAGCCCGAGGTCCATCCAGTGCGGGGCATGATCTGAAATGGCAATGGCGGAGTATTCCACATCCTCCACCCACGACACTAACCCCCTGCTCAGGACAAAAAAATCAATCCTCGAGTAGGCCTTATGGTCCAGTTCAGTTTTTGTTCAATGGTAACCTCCAGGACTTTGATAGTGGGGGATTCAGCGATGGTAATGCCATTGCAATAAAGTGTGGTGGGGGGGGGGGGGGGGGGGGGGAGTTTACACTCCCTGCAGAAGCTAATGTCCTCACCATAATGGCATTCAATATCGCACACACCAGAAATGAGTGTGGGTGTCATGGACGGACATTTTGGAGTCAAAACAGTATACACCAAAAAAGGAACACGAAGGAGGCAAATTCTGCAGCAACAAAGGGCAGTGTCAGCTGACACGTAATCCTGGTAGAATCATGTTCATGGTCGGAGGCCCTTCATCTGGGTTTCTCCCAAACCCAAAGCCACATTCCAAACACACATCACCAAAATCGTACAAATAAAATATATCTCCGTACCTCATTCAGATCCTCTGTTTTTATTGCCAGGGCCATGATGTCCTCTCCCTTCAAAATATCTTCCTTCTCTGGCTCCTCCAGAATTGGGGAAACCTCTTCAACTTCTTTTTTAATTTCCTTCTTCTTTTCTACTAAACACAACAATAATAATTTCACAGGCCATTCGACCACAAATGAAAAATAAATAGCCCAAGTGTGCAGAAGAAAGCAAAACACAACAACTTACATTTATACAGTGCCCCATATACAACAGTGCCCCATATACAACATGATGAAATATCCCAAGGTGCTGCACAGTAGCAGTGTTAAAAAAAAAGTATAACACAAGCTGCAAACATGCGCAGTTACTGGGTCAGATTTTGACCAAACACTTGATAGTTTGTAGACAGTGACTGCAGATTTCTCTTTATTTTGGCTTGCTGGTGGGCTTGGCAGCCATCTTGGGTGGGCCTGGTGCCTGTACTCTCTAAGCAGTTGCTGGATAAGCCCTTCTGGTGGAAGGGCAAGGAATGTGGGAGGCACCCAATTTGGTTGGTCACCTGGAATGTAAGGGGGTTGGGTGGCCCAGTGAAAAGGTTGAAGGTAGTCGTTCACCTAAAAAGCTTGACTGCTGATGTTGGGCTTCTGCAGGAGACTCATTTGTGGGTAAGCGGCCAGACTAGGTTGCGGAAGGGGTGGGTAAGAAGTATTTCACTCGAGCTTTGACGGTAGGGCCTAGGGGGGCCGCAATTTTAATCAATAAAAAGGTTCCATATGGTAGATATGTGATTGTTAGTGAGTCCTTGGCAAGTACCTTGGTGGTCCTGGTCAATGTCTATTGTCTAAATTGGGATGATACGAATTTTGTTAACAGCTTGCTAACCTCCATTCCTGATTTAGACTTGCATCAACTAATCTTGGGGGGTGGGTGGGGGGAAAGGGAGAGAGAGAGGGGGGGATCCGAAGATGGAGCGATCTAGGTACAAGTCACAGGCTCCTTCAGGGGTGACAAAGGAGTTGTAGGCTTTTATGGAGTAGATGGGGAAGGGCCATTATTTGCATCCTAGGGATAAAGATTTTTCATTTTTGTCCCCCATGTCCTTCAGGTTTACTCACGGATTGGCTTCTTTGTGGTGGGTAGATCTTTCCTCCCCTGGGTGAAGCAGCTGGGTATTCGGTGATTGTGATTTTGGACCATGCTCCTCATTTTGTGGACTTGGTCCTAGAGTCAGGTCCCTCCCAGTAGCCGCCATGGAGGTTGGATACAACGTTATTAGTAAACAAAGGATTTTGCAAACGTATATCCTCTGCCATTGGGGAATATATCAAGTTTGACACAAGTTAGTTTCTCACCTTCTATGCTATGGGAAGCCCTTAGGTGGTCATTCGGGGGAGATAATTTCCTACAAAGAACATGTGGAAAGGACTGCGAGAGTGGAGTGGCAGAGGCTGGTGGATTCCATCCTATACTCCATCCTATACCATCAATACTCACTTGCCCTACCCCGGAGTTGCTTGTGAGCAGGAAAAATCTGCAGACGCATTTAAATTGTTATCAACAGGTAAGGCGGTGGCCAGCTGGGGTATTACAGGGACAAGGCCAATCACCATTTAGCTCATCAGCTGAGACGGTAGACTGCTTCCCAGGAGATTGTACAGATAAGGGACTCGGGTTGGATTTTGGTTTCTGCCCCGTCTAAAGTCAATACGGCTTTCGTAACATTCTGTAGGGATCTCTATAGATCGGAGCCCCTGGAGGAAAGTTCGACCATGGCGATCTTTTTAGATGGGTTGTCTTTTCCATTGGTGGGGAGAGAAAGGCGGGAGGAGTTGGAATCCCCATTGGGCCCCGAGGAAATTATGAAATGTATTGGCTAATGCAGACAGGTAAAGCTTCCTGCCCTGATGGATTCCCCATTAAGTTTTACAAAACATTTGCAGGTTAATTGATCCCGTTAATATTGGACATGTCCAATGACTCCTTGCCCTGGGGCTCATTGATAGTGGGGGATTCAGCGATGGCATAGGATTCTATCGCTCTGATCGTGAAGAATGAGAAGGACCCTGCAGAATGTGGGTTGTTTTGACCCATTTTGCTTTTGAATCTGAACGCAAAATTGCTAATGGAAGTATTGGCACTGCGATGATCACATAAGACCAGACAGGCTTTGTTTAAGGTCGGCAATTGTTGGCCAATATATGTTGGCTGTTTAATGTTGTTCTTTCCCCTCTCCGGTGCCCAAACCAGAGGTGATTGTGTCAATGGACACCGAACAGCACTTGATAGTGTGGGGTGGGGATATCTCTTTAAGATTCTTAGGAGGTTCGGTTTTGGGCAAAAGTTTACATTTTTGGATTTGTTTACTATATAGGGCACACACCGCTAGTGTCTGCGTTAATGTCCTGATCTTGAGATATTTTCTGTTGATAGGGGTACGAGGCAGGGATGTTCATTGTCTCCTCTTCTATTTTCTTTAGCAATTGAACCACTGGCCATCGTGTTAAGATATTCGAATAAGTGGAAGGGGATAAGTTGGAGAGGGAGGGAGCATAGGGCATCTTTGTACGCAGATGATTTGCTCCTTTATACTGTATTATGGATCCAGTCTGCATTGTGGATGAGATAACAAAGCTACTGAGGAGGAGTTTTGGCTCCTTCTCTGGGTAGAAGTTGAATTTGGATAAGAGCGAATACTTCCCGGTTAATACCCCCGGGAGGGGAGCTAACTGGGGATTTTACCTTTTTGCTTGCCAGATCTAGCTTTTCTTATCTGGGTATCCAGACTGCCCATGATTGGACTTCACTCCATAAATTAAATTATGCTAATCTGGTGAATGGGGTCAAATCTGACTTACACAAATGGGATAACCTCCCTCCTGTCCTTGGTGGGCAGGGTTCAGGCTGTTAAAATGAATGTCCTCCTGAGGTTTTTCTTTTTCTTTCAGTGTCTCCCCACTTTTTTCACTAATTTTTTTTGTCAGAGTCAACAAGTCTCCTCTTTTATTTGGGCAGGTTAAAGATGCAAAGGATCGGTAGGACATTTCTTCAGACGGACAGACAGTCCAGGGGTTTGGCTTTACCCAATTTGTTATTTTATTATTGGGCTGACAATATTGAGCAAGTGCTGGAGTGGCTTAGTGATCCGGGTTCCATATGGGGGCAAATGGAAACAAGTTCTTGTAGCGGCTCTAGTTTGGGTGCCATTTGGCTGCCTTGCTTCAGCCTTTCTTACGAGATTTTCTTCAAACCCGATGATGGTGTTCAGCCGGAGAATTTGGAACCAGTTTAGACAGCATTTTTAACTTAGCTCCATGTTGCTGATGTCCTCCATCTGTAGTGATCATCTTTAGGTGCCGGCAGACATGGGCTCAACGTTTAAGTCATGGGAGGGGAGGTTTGGGGACTTGTTCGTGGCGGGAAACTTTGCCAGTTTTGAGGAGCTGTCAGTAAAATTTCAACTCCCTAGGACCATTTTCTTTCATTATTTCCAGATTCATGATTGTTTTTGTAGAAGACTTTTCTAGCACCACTGCCCTTCCCGTTGAAGAGGATTTTATCTTTGTCCAGGTCTGCTGGGAGAGTATTACGGTATTTGTGGCCAGATCTCATCACCGGAGTCAGTTCCATTGGATGAGGTGAAGATAAAATGGGAGGGTGAATTGGCTCCTATTCTGGATGAGGAGATGTGGAGCAAGGCTCTTCAGAGGGTCAACTCCACATCCTCTTGTGCGCAACTTAGTTTGATCCAGTTTAAGATGGTGCTCAGGGCTCATCTGACCAAGGCGAGGAGGAGCGGTTATTTTTCAGGAGTGGAACGCAGTTGCGAGTGCTGTTCTCGGGGTCTGGCTAATCACACGCACACATATTCTGGTCTTGTCCCAAGTTGTTAAGCTTTTGGATCTCCTTCTTTAACACCATGTCAGAGCTTCTTAACATTGAACTGGAACCTTGTCCACTGGTGACCATTTTTTCAGGGTATCAGTGCTGCGGGGGGGGGGGGGGGGGGGGGGAGACAGATGTTCTCACCTTTGCCTCATTAATAGGAGAGTTCTGCTTGTGTGGAAATGACCTACTCCGCCCAGTGCCTCAGTCTGGTGGGGTGACGTCTTGGAGTTTTTACATTTGGACAAGGTCAAGTGCATCATTAGGGGGTCAGTAGAGTGGTTCTACTTAAGACGGCCGCCATTCATTTCCTTTTTTAAAGACTAAGTCACCAGAAGTTGTTTAGGGTATTTTTAGTTTAATGTTGGCAAATTAGTATTGGAGGTGCTCTTGATTGTGTTCTTTGTACATTGTAACTTGTCATTTGTAGCATCTGATTGTTATATTATTGTACTATTTGGTCCAAATGAAAAAGTTTTCAATAAATATATATATTTTAAAACCCACAGAAATTACACTATGCTAGCATTCCCTTCATCTATCATCATCATTCTTTTTCTCAAAATACCCACTGACCCCACCATCCTTGCAAAGTGCCATACCATCCCTAACCTCCCATTCCTCTTCAAAGTCCTCGAACGTGGCCCCAAATCCCATCCATCCAAAGGAAACCCCTATCCCCACCACTGGAAGCAGATCCCTGTCCAAAGCAAGCTCTTATCTCCTGCCCCTTGGGGGAGATCCCTGCCCAGGGTCGGCCCGTTTACTCACCCCCAAGAGGCAGATCCTTGTCCCGGGAGCCCCCACCCCCACGGGTCCCGAATTCCCGGTCAGTTTTACCAGGTGGGGTCCGCAAGCCGCCGTCTCTCCGAGCACCTTTAAAGGGAGTACGCGTCCCCATCCTCCCAGCTCAAATCCGAGGCTGATAGAACAGAGCAAGGCCCGTCTCCGAGGCAACGCGCAGTCACCGCCACCATCTCCATGGAGACCAGGCTCAGAAAGACAGAGGACATGATTAAACTGGGTTGTTAGAGAGAGGGGAGATTAGGCTGAGAGAGAGTTCATACAACACCTACAGTGCAGGGAGGAGGCCATTCGGCCCATCGAGTCAGCACTGGCCCTCTGAAAAAGCACCCAACCTGCTCCCCCACCCTACCCCAATAACTCCTTAACCTAACCTACACATCTTTGGGCACAAAGGGGCAATTTGCCTTGGCCAATCCACCTAACCTGCAGATATTGGGACTGTGGGAGGAAACTGGAGCACTCGGAGGAAACCCACGCACATACGGGGAGAACATGCATACTCCGCACAGTGACCCAAGGCCGGAATTGAACCTGGGTCCCTGGAGCTGTGAAGCAGCAGTGCTAACCACTATGCCACCGTGCTGCCCACACCAGTTCTCAGTCCATACCAATATATTACCCCCGATCCCATGAGCATTAATTTAGCACATTAACCTCTTATGTGGTACTTTATCAAAGGCTTTCTGAAAATCTGAATACACCACATCCACAGTTTCACCCTTATCTACTCTATTATACCCACAAAAACTCCAATAGGTCTGTCAAACAGGATTTCCCCTTCATAAATGTTGACTTTGTCTAATCCCATTGATATTTTATCAATGCCCTATTATCACATACTTTATTTGAAAAAATATTTTAATTGAAATTCTAACAAAAACACCATACAATAACATATAATAACAGGAATAACCTCCACTTCCCCCCCCCCCCCACCAATATCAGCTAACCACCCCCCCCCCCCCCCCCCGTCTCCTCCCCCGAACTGTTGAAGTATTTTATCAGTTTCCTATTTATATTACATATTTTTAGGGTTTTACTTATGTACATGTGACAGCACCATCAGAAAACAGGAGAGGGAGGCATTACAACCAGGGTATCTTGACTGTCCCTGTCCCCTTTTTCGATGTACATTGGCTCGTCACTTCCATCTGGGGAGGGGTTAGCCTGGGTTATTTGAGAGAGAGGGTTAGCCTGGGTTATTAGAGAGAGGGCGTTTGACTTAATTTTTAGAGACTGTGGTGTGCGGAGGAATGTTAGACTGGGTCATTAGAGACACAGAAGAGAGCAGGGTTAGACTGGGTCATTAGAGATAGAGAGACGGGGTTGGATTGGGTCATCAGAGAGAGAGAGGGGGTTTAGACTGGGTCATTAGAGAGGGGGTTAGGGGACTTCATGTGGCGACCGTGGTGTGAATGGTTGCACACAGGGCAGCTCCTGCTTGAAGGCACGGAAAATAGCTCTTTTTACGTAAAATTGGATGTAATTTTGACGGAAAAGCTAACTGAAGGTCGGAGGAGAAGTCTCCCCCCCCCCCCCCCCCCCCCCGGGTGCGGTATGTCTGCTGGTTACAAAACCCGGCAGAAGCTGAAAGATCTGGCCAAGGAGTTGGAAGAGACCTGTGGTGCAGTAGCCAGTGGAAGGATGGAGAAGGGGGAAGGGCTAGTACAAGTAGCAAAGCCCCATGTGGAACAGTTGATGGCCTTTATCAAGGAAGCGTTCTGCCAGAAGAGGAAGGAGATGCAGGAGGATTGCTTGAAGGCCATCAAAGGGGCTGTAGCACCCCTGAACGGCTTGATGGAGAAATGCTTGGAGGCACAGTGGTCGCAGATCCGTGAGATTGAGAGGGTGATGTCGGACCACAGCGATCGGGTGGTGGCACTGGAGGCGGAGGTGGGGCTCTTAGGAGACATTTGCAAGACGTTGAGAGCAAAGGTGGAGGAGCAGGAAAATAGATCGAGAAGGCAGAATCTGCGGATCGTGGGCCTGCCTGAAGGAGTGAAAGGTGTGAGTGCTATGAGATACGTTTCAAGGATGCTGGTGGAGCTGGTGGCAGAGGGGGTGCTGGAGAAGACCCCTGAAGTGGACAGAGTGTACAGGTCTCTGAGGCAGATGCCTAGAGTGGGGGAGCCGCCGCAGGCGGATGGTCATGAGGCTCCACAAGTTCATGGAGAAGGAGAAGATTCTGCAGTGGGTGAGCCAGGGAAAAGAGCAACTGTGAATGGGAGAGGAACAAGGTCCGAGTACAACAGGACATTGGAGCTGAGCTGCAAAACAGCGTGCGGGGTTCAACAGAGCCAAGGCGGTTCTATATCGACGGCAGATCAGGTTTGGGGTGCTCTACCCAACGAAGCTTTGGGTGACGTATGAAGGTCGGGAACACTATTTTGAGACCCCAGAAGTGGCCAGTGACTTTAACAAGGAACATAATCTGGGGGAGAACTAAACTGAACAATTCTGGGAGACTGAGGTGCTGCCACTTAGAAGTAATTGGGAATACGGATAGTGTAGGGGTTGGAGGGGGGTTTTCTTTTCCTCCGACGTGGAGAGGTTTTTAAAATTCTTTTTACTGTTGGATTGACAAAGGGTAGCAGTGGTGAAACGTTTAAGGGGACGGATGTCCCCATCCCCCCTCCTGTTGTCTGGGACTGTGTTTTTTCTTTTTGTTTGTTCTTGGGGAAGGTGACCTGTGGTTCAGGATGAGTCTTTGTTTGGATGGAAGAGGGGAAGGTCAACAGGGAGCCTTCTTCACAGAACAGAGAGGTGAGAGAGGGGGGTCAGTAGGAGGAGCCTTTGGCAGGAGTTGCCACGCTGGTAGGTAATGCTGGTGAACGGAAGTGAGGCGGAGGAGAAGGCCGAGAGAGTTGGCCGAGGGGGGTTGATGCGACGAGGCAAGATTGGAGAAGAAACATAATCAGGGGCGGAGAAAGGGGCCATCTTGGATGGGCCAGTTATAGGGTGACATTAACGAGGGTAGAGCTACAGAGGCAGGCTAGGTCCAGGGAAATATTGAAGATATGGACTGGGGAAGAGGATGTGGTGTCGGAGCCGGGGAAGATAAATGAGGCATTTAGGGAGTACTACCAGGGACTTTACGAGGCAGACCCGGGAGGAGAGGGGGACATGGGGCGGTTTCTGGACCAGCTGGAATTTCTCCAGGTGGAGGAAGCAAAGAGGTATGCTTTGGAGGAGCCCCTGGGGCTGAGGGAGGTGCTGGATAGTATCAGGAGTATGAAGTCGGGGAAGACCCCTGGGCCAGATGGGTACCCGGCAGAATTTTTTAAGGAGTTCGCAACGGACCTGGCACCACATCTTTTGGGGGCGTTTAATGAGGCTTTACAGAAGGAGGAGCTGCCGGAGATGATGTTGTATGCAACCATCACATTAAGGGGAAGGTCCCGTTGAAAAGTTGGTGTATTGGCCCATATCATTGTTAAATACAGACATGACAGTGTTGGCTCAGTGATTTGATTTGATTTATTGTCACATGTACCAAAGTACAGTGAAAAGTATTTTTCTGCAGCCAAGGGAACGTACACAGTGCGTACATAGTAGACAAAAGAATAATCAACAGAGTACATTGACAAATGGTCCATAGACAAACCGTGATTGGTTACAGTGCGGAACAAGGGGCCAAACAAAGCAAATACATGAGCAAGAGCAGCATAGGGCGTTGTGAATAGTGCTCTTACAGGGAACAGATCA
Source organism: Scyliorhinus canicula (assembly GCF_902713615.1). Classification (NCBI taxonomy): domain Eukaryota; kingdom Metazoa; phylum Chordata; class Chondrichthyes; order Carcharhiniformes; family Scyliorhinidae; genus Scyliorhinus; species Scyliorhinus canicula. The sequence continues at coordinate 42,466,600 of NC_052163.1, forward strand.
GTCCGCGGGGGAGTCGTTGAGGAGTCTTGTAGCTGTGGGGAAGAAGCTGTTCCTATGTGTGGATGTGCCAGTCTTCAGACTTCAGTACCTTCTGCCCGATGGAAGGGTCTGGAAGAAGACAATGCCTGGATGGGAGGGGTCTCTGATAATGCTGTCTGCCTTCCTGAGGCAGCGGGAGGTGTATACAGAGTCAATGTGGGGGTGGCAAGCTTGTGTGATGCGTTGAGCTGAGTTCACCACACTCTGCAGTTTCTTGCAATCTTAGACTGAGCAGTTGCCATACCAGGCCGTGATGCAGCCGGATAGGATGCTCTCTATCGCACATTTCATAGAATTTACAATGCAGAAGGAGGCCATTTCGGCCCATCGAGTCTGCACCGGCTCTTTGAAAGAGCACCCTATCCAAGCCCACACCTCCACCCTATCCCCATAACCCAGTAACCCCACCCAACACTAAGGGCAATTTTGGACACTATGGGCAATTTAGCATGGCCAATCCACGTAACCTGCACATCATTGGACTGTGGGAGGAAACCGGAGCACCCGGAGGAAACCCACGCACACATGGGGAGAACGTGCAGACTACGCACAGACAGTGACCCAAGCCGGGAATCGACCTGGGACCCTGGAGCTGTGAAGCAATTGTGCTAACCACCATGCTGCCCGTCTACATCTGTAGAAGTTTGTGAGAGTCGATGCAGACATGCCAAATTTCTTTAGCTTCCGTAGGAAGTAGAGACGTTATTGGGCTTTCTTGACTGTTGCAACAACATGAGTGGACCAGGACTGACTGTTGGTGATTGGTGATGGTGACCCACAGGAACTTAAGCTATCGACCATCTCCACTTCGGAGCCATTGTCATGCTACGCTTCTTGAAGTCGATGACCAGTTCCTTGGTCTTTCCAACATTTAGAGAGAGGTTGTTCTCGATATACCATGCAACCAAGTGATTTATCTTGTAGTCTGATTCATCGTTGTTTGAGATATGGCCCACCACAGTCATATCATCTGCAAGCTTACACATTGAGTTAGAGTTAAATCTTGCCACACGGTCATGTGTGTATAGGGAGTACAGTAGAGGACTGAGCACTCATCCTTGCGGGGCTCCGGTATTGAGGACTATTGTGGAGGAGGCGGTTGAGTGGCGGGAAAGACGGAAGGTTGTGTCCTGGGGTGGTTGCGGAGGACCAAACAGGCTTTGTAGAAGGCAGGCAGCTTTGTAGCAATATAAGGAGGCTGTAAAATGTAATCATGACCCCGTTGAGAGCTCAGATACCGAAGGTAGTGGTGTCCATGGACGCGGAGAAGGCATTCGACCGGGTGGAGTGGCAGTACCTGTTTGAGGTCCTGGGAAAGTTTGGGTTTGGGCTGACGTTTGTGGCATGGGTGCGCCAGTTATATGTGGCACCGAGGGCGAGTGAGCGGACCACTGTGTTCACAGAACTTTAAATTACACAGCAGAACAAGGCAGGGGTGCTTCTGTGGCCTCTGCTGTTTGCGCTGGCTGTAGAGCCTCTACCAATGGCACTTAGGTGGGGGGGGGGGGCGGTAGAGTGATGAGGGATTATGAGGGGACGAAGGGAGCATCGGTGGGGTCGCTATATGCAGACTACCTACTATTGTATATTTCCGACCTGCTGGAGAGCATGGAGAGGATCATGGGCCTATTGGGGAAGTTTGGGGCATTCTCGGGATACAAGTTAAATGTAGGGAAAAGAGAAGTGTTCCCTGTGAATGAGTTAGGTTGGCGAGCCAATTCAGGGGGGAATACCATTTCAGGTTGCCAGAGACAGGTTTAGATACTTGGGGATTCAGGTAGTGAGGGAATGGACGATGCTACACATTTGGGAATTGAACAAAGCTGGTGGAGGAGGCTAGAGAGGATCACAAGAGGTGGGATACGCTGCACTTGACTTTGGCAGGGAAGGTCCAAGTGGTGAAGCTGAACATTCTGCCAAGGTTCATGTTCATATTCCAGACTCTCCCAATCTAGAGAGAGAGTGGGACAATGGGCAAACTCCACACAGACAGTGACCCAGAGCCTGGGACCTCGGCAGCGTGAGGCAGCAATGCTAACCACCGTGCAACTTAATTGCAGTGGTAATGTAAGCCTACTTGTGACAATAATAAAGATTCTTAAATTACAAGCAGTAAGATGACATCTCAGTTTAATGTCTTAAGTGTAAGTAACACAGTGTAGCACTCTGGAGGTGCTTCACTGGAAACCCTGTTTGATGTCTGTGGTCAATCCCTGGAGTAGGTCTTTATTATACCCCTGTCTATCTCAAGAGGTGAGAATGCTATTAATTGAGACACTACTGATTCTTGCTTTCCATAATGTCACCCTTCAGCTGCCCCACACAAAGAACAATGAACAATACAACGTAGGAACTGGCCCTGTGGCCGCCCTCCAAGCCTACGCCGATCATGTGTCCTATCTATACCCCATCTGTTCATGTGCTTATCCAGATATGTCTTAAAGGTCGCTAATGTATCTGCCTCAACCATCTCACTTGGCAGTGCATTCCAGGCTACCACCACCCTCTGTTTAGAAAAACTGCCCCCGCACATCTCCACTGAACCTTTCCCCCCCTCACCTTGAACTTGTGCCCCCTTGTAATTGTCATTTCTGCCCTGGGAAAAAGCCTCCAACTGTTCACCCTATCTATACCTCTCAGAATTTTATAAAGTTCTATCAGATCGCCCCTCGGGTCTCTCTAGGGAGAACAATCCCAGTTTATTCAATCTCTCCTCATAGCTAACACCTTCCATTGATCCTGGTAAATCTTTTCTGTACTCTCTCCAAAGCCTCCACACACTTCAGGTAGTGCGATGACCAGAATTGGACACAGTATTCCAAATGTGGCCTAACCAACGTTCTATATAATTGTAACATAATTTTCAAGCTTTTATACTCGATACCCCGTCCTATGAAGGCAAGCATGCCATATGCTTTCTTTACCAGCATTTCCACCTGTGCTGCCACTTTTAAGGACCTGTGGACTGGCACGCCCAGATCTCACTGTGTCTCTATGTTCCTGATGGTTCTGCCATTTATTTTATAGTTCCCACCTGAATTGGATCTACCAAAATGCATCACCTCGCATTTGTCTGAGTTGGCAGTGCATTCCAGGCTACCACCATTGTGGCATTCAGCTTGTATCATTAACACTGCGATGACGTGTCTGTGAAAATCCTCTAGCTGCCACGCTACGGCGCCTGTTCCGGTACTCTGAGGAATGTCCAATTCGCCTCACAAACACGTCTTTCTGGACTTTTGTAGAAGGAAACTGGAGCACCCGGAGGAAATCCATGCAGACTCGGGGAGAGGGTGCAGACTCCGCACAGACAATGACCCAAGCCAGGAACCGAACCCGGGTCCCTGGTTCTGTGAAGCAACAGTGCTAACCACCGTGCTACCGTGCGGCACCCTCCCAGAGAGAGGGCAGCCAATCCTCCCAGCCACTGCCCGGCGAGCTCCGCCAAACAACAAAAATAACCGTTACCCATTATGATAATATGAAAGCAAATTACTGCAGATGCTGGAATTTGAAACAAACAGAGAAAATATTGGACAATTTCAGCAGGTCTGACAGCTTCTCTGGAGAGAGAAGCGAGCTAACTTTTCGTGTCTGGATGACCCTGCCAAAACTGGAGAGAATTGGAAATTTGGTCAGATTTATACCATAGTATGGAGTGGTTAGTGTGGAGCATGGTTACTCAATCCTAACAAGGATAAAACCAAAATCCTTTGATCCAAAATGCTTGTGCTGTTGGGGGGGGGGGGGGGGGTGAGGTCACTGTTACGTTTGTGTACCATGATAATAAAAGAATCAGTGTACAACAAAACATCTAGTTCAAGACTAGTTATTTAATGTTGAATAAACTGTGAGTAAACTAAATTATTGCGAACCAAACTGTGGATCTTTTAACCATGTTACGAACGGATTCTGTAACAATGATCAAGACTGGCTCTGTCCAGTGTTCTGTTCCTCTTCCATGACACCTGGTGGTCGGAGGCCATATTCACTTGTTATAAACACTTCTTTTTTTAAAAATTTAGAGTACCCAATTCATTTCTTCCAATTAAAGGGCAATTTAGTGTGGCCAATCCACCTACCCTGCACATCTTTGGGTTGTGGGGGCGAAACCCATGCAAACATGGGGAGAATGTGCAAACTCCACACGGGCAGTGACCCAGGGCCGGGATCAAACCTGGGACCTCGACGCCGTAAGGTAGCAGTGCTAACCACTGCGCCACTGTGCTGCCCTTTAAACACTGTTCTATACACTGTTACTGATTATCATTACATCCCCTTTCCTTGAGATTTTTAAAACATACTACACATCATTTCTGTAAACAATACACATGATATGGGCAACATGGTAGCACAGTGGCTAGCATTGTGGCTTCACAGCACCACGGTCCCAGGTTTGATTCCTCGCTGGGTCACTGTCTGCGCGGAGTCTGCACGTTCTCCCCGTGTTTGCATGTGTTTCTTCCAGGTGCTCCGGTTTCCTCCCACAGTCCAAAGACATGCAGGTTAGGTGGATTGACCATGCTAAATTGCCCTTAGTGCCCAAAAAGGTTAGAAGGGGTTATTGGGTTACGAGAATAGGGTGGAAGTGAGGGCTTAAGTGGGTCGGTGCAGACTCGATGGGCCAAATGGCCTCCTTCTGTACTGTATCTATGTAAGGAGCTGTTTAGCACAGGGCTAAATCGCTGGCTTTGAAAGCAGACCAAGGCAGGCCAGCAGCACAGTTCAATTCCCGTAACAGCCTCCCTGAACAGGCGCCGGAATGTGGCGACTAGGGGCTTTTCACAGTAACTTCATTTGAAGCCTACTTGTGACAATAAGTGATTTTCATTTTCAAGTTCTATATATATATATATATATATTTTAACAAATTTAGAGTACCCAATTCTTTTTTTTTCCAATTAAGGGGCAATTTAACGTGACTAATTCACCTACCCTGCACATTTTTGGGTTGTGGGGGTGAGGTCCATGCAGGCACGGGGAAAATGTGCAAACTCCACACGGACAGTGACCCAGGGCCGGGATCGAACCTGGGTTCTCGTCGCCGTGAAGCAGGAGTACTAACCACTGCACCACCGTGCTGCCCGGACAAACATATGATATGAGTAACAATGTACTTAACACAATTCACAAATTTTATTGTCCAATCACTGATTCAGCTGCTCTGGTTTTTTTATCTTCCTTGTCAATCTTCTCAACCTTGGTATTCTTGGTGGAGCGGTGCTACTACTTTGAACATCTGCCGGTGTATCTGATAAGATTGTGTCACTATTTTGTACATCGTTCTGTATATTCAAGTCTGTCTCTTCCAATATTTGTGTTGGTAACGGGACTGCCGTTTAAACAAGCCCAACACAAATTCCGCTACCTGGGGATCCAAATAGTCCATGACTAGAAAGGGATCCACAAATGGAACCTCACCAATCTGACAGAGGAAGTAAAAAAGGACTTGCAAAGATGGAACACACTCCCACTCTCCCTTGCGGGGAGAGTCCAGACGATCAAAATGAACGTGCTGCCCAGGTACCTCTTCCTATTCAGATCCATCCCGATCTATATCCCCAAGGCCTTTTTCAAAGCATTAGACAAACTAATCATGGCGTTCGTATGGGGGTGTGGGTGGGGGGACGAATGCTAGGATCCCAAAGGTCTTACAAAAAACAAAATCAAGGGGAGTGCTAGCCCTCCCAAACCTACAATTCTACCACTGGGTGGCGACGGCCGGGCGAATAAGGGGATGGATCAAGGAGCCAAAAGCCGAGTGGGTGCGCACGGAAGAGGCTTCCTGCATGGGGACCTCCCTCCAGGTCCTTGCCACGGCGGCACTCCCATCCCCACCCAAAAAACAGCCTGGTGGTGATAGTCACCCTCCGGTCCTGGAACCAACTACGGCAGCAATTTGGCCTGACCAAAATGTCGGACAAAGCTCCCATCTGCAACAACCATAGGTTCACACCAGCGCTGACTGATACCACCTTCATATGGTGGGGGCAGGACAGGGGGGGCACTGATAGTCAGGGACCTGTACACCAACGGCAGGGTCGCAACACTGGACGAACTGACATAGAAATTCCAGCTAGCCAAGGGGAACGAGCTAAGATACCTGCAACTCAAAAACTTCCAAAGAAAGGAGACAAGGACTTACCCACAACCGCCATGACAGACATTACTGGAAGAGTTACTGGACGTAAGCATATTAGAGAAAGGAAACTATAGCGACATGCATGACCGCTGGAGGACTGGAGAATAGCCAAATTTGTTCCTTTGTTTAAGAAGGGTAGCAAGCATAATCCAGGGAACTACAGGCCGGTGAGCCTTACGTCAGTGGTAGGGAAATTACTGGAGAGAATTCTTCGAGACAGGATCTACTCCCATTTGGAAGCAAATGGATGTATTAGCGAGAGGCAGCATGGTTTTGTGAAGGGGAGGTCGTGTCTCACTAACTTGATAGGGTTTTTCGAAGAGGTCACAAAGATGATTGATGCAGATAGGGCAGTGGATGTTGTCTATATGGACTTCACTAAGGCCTTTGACAAGGTCCCACATGGTAGACTGGTACAAAAGGTGGAGTCACACGGGATCAGGGGTGAGCTTGCAAGGTGGATACAGAACTGGCTAGGTCATAGAAGGAAGAGAGTAGCAATGAAAAGGTGCTTTTCTAATTAGAGGGCTGTGACTAGTGGTGTTCTGCAGGGATCAGTGCTGGGACCTTTACTGTTTGTAGTATATATAAATACTACAATCTAAGAGAAAGGAAAGGCGAACAATGGGGGGTGGGGGGGGTGGGGAGGAGGGATGAGACAGGGAATATAGAGGAGAGCCAGGGAGGTGGGGGCAGAGGGGAGGCAAGGAAACGTGAACTAACTTGACATCCACAGGAACAGAGAAAAAGGAGAATACAGGCGGAAGACGAGAGGGCCGGCTTAAGCGGTCGTGTGCACGAGAAGACAACGGCGGCAAAATCCGTCCAGGAGAAGCAAGTGGCAACACAGGCACCAGACCCATTCGAGGATTGCCCTCCGGAATTGTCTCTCCGGCACAAACAGATGCCTACTTAAATATATATGTCATATCCTGTGGACATAACGGCAAATACACTTTTGTTCAATAATCCAATAAAAAAACATTTATTAAAAAAATGTTATGTTCATGTACTATGATGATAAATGAATCAGTATACAACAGAACATCTAGTTCAAGGATAGTCATTTAACATTGGGTAAACTAAACAATTCTATACAGCTTTTGTAACTCTGATTCAGACTGGCTCAAGGACGGCACGGTAGCAGTGGCTAGCACAGTTGCTTCACAGCTCCAGGATCTCAGATTCGATTCCCGGCTTGGGTCACTGTCTGTGTGGAGTCTTCACGTTCTCCCCATGTCTGCGTGGGTTTCCTCCAGTTCCTCCGGTTTCCTCCCAATCCAAAGATGTGCAAGTTAGGTGGATTGGCCTTGCTAAATTGCCCTTAGTGTCCAAAAAGGTTAGATGGGGTTACTGTGTTACGGGGATAGGGTGGAGGTGTGGGCTGAGATATGGTGATCTTTCCATGAGCCTATGCAGACTCGATGGACCGAATGGCCTTCTTCTGCACTGTAAAATCTATGATCTATTACTGGTTCCAGTAGCCTGTTCCTCTTGCATTTAAAAAATAATAATTTAGAGTACCCAATCCATTTCTTCCAATTAAGGGGCAATTTAGCGTGGCCAATCCACCTACCCTGCACATCTTTGGGTTGTGGGGACGAAATCCACACAAACATGGGGAAAATGTGCAAACTGCACACGGACAGTGACCTAGAGCTGGAATCGAACCTGGGACCTCAGCGCTGTGAGGCAGCAGGGCTAACCACTGTGCCGCCTGCTGTTCCTCTTGCATGACAAGTGGTCGATGCCATATACACTTGTTATGTACATTTCTATGCAGTTACTGCATATCATTACAGTCAGGTAGGGTGCGTCAGGTGGAGGTCAGCACGAGGAGGGGGGAGGAGGGGTCAGGCGAGCGAGGGGGCAGGGTTCGGGTCAGGTGGTCAGCGAAGGGCGGCGCTTGGATCACGTGCTGAGCGAGGGGGGCAAGTGCTCGGATCACGTGCTCAGCGGGGCGGGGTACGGGTCACCTGGGTCGCGGGCGGGGCTACCGGCCGCCCGTGTGGGCCACGAGGGGCGTGCTCGGGAATCACGTGCTGGGAGCGGCGCTCGGTCATTGGGCAGTTGGTGTGATTGACGGGCGCCGCCCTCTGGAAGTTTCCGTGTGTGGCGGCGCCCGGTTCATGGCCCAGCGGCGAGTGTAGCGTGGTCCGGCTGGGTGTGAGCTGGGCCCGGAGAGGAGCGAATCCGGAAGAGTTTGTCTTTGAACGTTTCCTCAGCTGGAGCTGAGTGACCGGGATTAACACTTTGTCCATTAGCCTTCCTGAGATTCACCATTTAAAATATTGACTCGGTAGGTGCAGCGCGCCTGCTGTGGGTGAGCCTCACCGCCCCAACAACCACCTGCATTTGTGTCGCGCCTGTAACATCCCAGGGAGCTTCGCAGAGATGTTAACAAACCAAAGGAGTTGTCAGTAGGAGAGAGCGACCGAGAGTTTGGGTTGAAAGGAGGGCGGCCTGGGGAGCAGGAGAGGCCGAAGGGAGGGCCGCAAGTTGTTGGGCAAGAGCAGGAAGGAGAGTTTTGGCGCAAGTTACAAATATGGGCAGGGATGAAACAGGATGAGCCAGCACAAACAGTGAGAAGGACGATGCAGGGAGGGAAATGGGCCGGAAAGTTCTGGCTGAGCTTGAGGCTTGGATCAACCAGGGAAACATTGGATTAGTTTAGGCTGCAGAAGTATACATGATTTCAGCGACATGGCTGGGGGTGGCTGATGCTGTTGACGTGGAGAGGAATACACTAGCGTTGGAAACTCAATTGAAAGTGCAGGATAGATGTTGGGGTCATGCATTGAGTTAAAACGATGTGTTCAACATTGTTAAAAGATGTCTGTTGGTTGAGAGGGCAGCATGCAGCACATGCACAATAAAAGCAAAATGCTGGAAATATGTTGGGACAAAAAATGTTTTGGATTTTAAAAAGGCATCAGGATGGAGGATAAGGGCTGCAGTCTAAAACTGTTGAACTCACTGCTGAGCCCAGAAGGCTGTAACATGTCTCATTGGAAGTGTGCGTTGGGCTTCACTGGAGCATGACCGCAGGCTAAAAACAGACATAATAATAATCTTAATTGTTGCAAGTAGGCTTACATTTACACTGCAATGAAGTTAATTTGACAAGCTCCTAATGACCACATTTTGGCACCTGTTCAGGTACATAGAGTGGGAATTCAGAATGTCCAAATTATCTAACAGCACGTCTTGTGGTAAGAAACCGGATGCCAGGAGGGAACCCACGCAGACACAGGGAGAACATGCAGAGTCTACACAGACAGTGACCCCAGCTGGGAATCAAACCTGGCATCCTGGAGCTGTGAAGCAACAGTGATGCCCACTGAGTTAAAATGACGAGCAACTGGAGGAAGCTTGGAGTCATGCTTGCGGACTGAGCAGAGGTGTTCCACAAAATGGTCACCCAGTCTGCGTTTAGGCTCCAAGACCGCACTGGGAGCAGTGAACACAAGGTCAATTGAAGGAGGCGCAAGTGAAATGTTTGGGAATAGAGGTAGTTAAATAAAATGTATTAGTGGGTGTTAGAAAATCATTTTTGGTCATTTGGATTTGTTGGGTATAAGCTGCAGTTTTAAGTTTAAGCTTAATTTATTTTCTGCAGTTTGTTAAGGAAACTCTATTTTTAGTTTCACTTTAAAAGATGCCTGTATTTCAATTTGGTTTTATGGCCCTTTAGGTAGGGAAAATCTATGCTGTTGCCTGCAATCGGGCCCACAGAGACAGCAAAAAGCAGTTCAGTTCAGACGGAAGCAGAAATTTACAGATATTGCTGGACAGGCAGGACAAATGCAAAGGAACAGAAAGATGTCCCAAAACCAGGAAGAGGGACAGAAGGAAGTACCAAGGGGACCTTCTCGTCCAAGGGAAAGAACAGGAATCTGGAAAAAGATTCTGTTAACTGAAGTTAAGAGTGAGGAGCAGAGACTCCACGTTAAAAGACAGCTGCACAGTACAAACTTTGAATAATATGAGCTTGTGAAAAGCCAGAAGATCTGAGGAGACTGCCTTACTATGGCCCTATGAAGCAGTGGCGTTCTGTTGGCATGACTGGGTATCTGAGAGATTGTGTGTAAGGCAAAGCTTGAATGCATGTGGTGCTCCAGGGGAGATGAACATAGGAAGAGGAGGTTGAAACCTTAGAGGTGGATCCTTGGTAAAGGCATCCAAGAGAGAGTGTCATTTGGGAGACGATTCGAAGACATGTTCTTTTGAGAGTGAAGGTTAGAAATCCTTATGTGAAAGAGAGTTCCAGTAAGACTAGTTGGCTCAGTATGACGAGCCTCTGGGGAGTCAATGAGAAATCCGTGGAAGTTGTTTTAGGTGGCATCTGGCATTTGGTTTCAGTAATGGTGTATCTGACCACAGGAATGTGTGCTTTTGAGCATGAGAGTTTTTGTAACTTAAGTTACCCATACAAATCTGTATATATGTGAACATATAGTGAAGTATGTGTATTATAGGTAACCTTGTTCAATAAGTATTTTATTTTTTTGTTAAAGGTTCATCAGCAGTCTCTGACTCTGTTCAGTAGAGGCAAGTTGCAACAAATGAAATAAGTTAAGATTTCTCAAGCGAGGTTCCACTTTGGGGATCTGGCTTAGAATCCCTACAGTGCAGAAGGAGGCCATTCAGTCCATCAAATCTGCGCTGGCGCTTCAAAAGCACACCCTACCTAGGCCCAATCCCCGTTTGAGCCCTGTATTCCCACCCAACCTTTGAATGCTAAGGAGCAATGTAGCACGGACAATCCACCTAATATGCACATGGGAGGAAATCAGAGCACCCGGAGGAAACCCACACACACCGGGAGAAAGTGCAAACTCCACACAGGCAGTCACCCGAGGTCGGAATTGAATCCGGACCCCTCGCGCTTGAGGTAGCACTAACCACTGCATCCATGCTGGCTTGTCCAGTAGTAACATCAGCTAGGATCATAACAGTGATAACCATCTATTCTCACTTGGCAATGGAAGCGGCGGGGTGGAAGGTTTAAGGATTATGGCTGCTGGTTGTTGATCCTCTCCATGATGACCCAAATATAGTGTGCCAAGAAGACTTTAACATCTTTGTAAGAGAGGTTTTTCACACTTTCAGATTCACTCTTCAAACAGACTTTGTATTAAATTTAATGAAGGTTTCCGGTTGTTTTTCAGATTGCTAACTGGGAATGTTTGCAAGAACGTGAACCCGAACATCATGAAGAGAAATAAACAATGGAATGTCAGCAAAGCACTGGCTCTTGCCAGTCTCTATCATTTTCTTCACTGTGCAGCAACAGCCTGTGTAATTCCATTTCTTACCATATACTTCAGACAGCTTGGATTAACTGCACCATTTGTAGGCATTGTCATGGGGGCAAAGTATTTTATTTTGCTGCTTTGTACTCCCTTTTGGTCTTACTGTGCTGGGCGCTATAACAAAAGAAGAATTCTTGTTCTTGGTTCCCTGTTGTCGTCAATAGGAGCAGGCCTTTTGCTCACACTCATTCCACCTGTAGATAAGGAAGCGGAATACAAATTCTGTAATGGGAGTATGTATGCAAAAAACAGCTGGAATCAAAATATAAGACCAGAAGACAAAGACCACGTTGGCGATTTTAAGATTAATAAAATCGCACATACCATTTTTCCAACAATAGTGAATGGTGTTTTAACAAGCCACCCTGGTTCAACACTCCGTACTGAAATGAAAGAAAACCCCCAGTTGCTAACCACTGCTGAGCCTTCTGTAGCGAGCGATTTAACCGAATCTCCAGACAAGACTGAGCTGACTGTTATTACCAATTCCAAAATCTCAACTTTGGAAAATGCAGATATTGCACGAAATGACCATAATTCAAAACGGAACACATTTCTGCCAATTGAAGACTCTGACCAGGCAAGAATTCTGGGAAAAGCTGGCGAGCATCTGCCAGTTGAGAAAAACAACAGTTCAGAAGTTTATCACAGTACAGCAAACAGTCACATTGTGAAAAGGAATATTGCTTTGAAGACTGGCTCTGAGGATGGAAAAGAAAAGCAACGTATCAATACTGAGCCTAATCACAGTTTCAAAATTCTGGATAACCAGCACGAGACATTTGTGCTTATTTTGCTGGTTATATCTTTGTGGGAAGCTTTAGCGTCCGCTCTGGATTGGGTTGCAGATGATGGGCTCTATGACTACCTGGACTTTGTTGACTCTGTGGATCGCTATGGCAAACAGTGGATTTGGGGTCACTTGGGCAGAGCTGGAGCAGTTTTTAGTATTGGCATCCTTGTGGACAGACTGAATTGTTTCCTTAATGGACATACTTCTAGAATTGCTGTACACTTTTATAGCTATGCCATGCTGATTACAGTAACACTTCTTGTTGGTGTGTTCTACCCAATTCATACAGCCAAGAAAAATGACATGGTCAACCATACTGTCAAAGCATTGCACCTATTGGTAAGTGATGGACGGGCTATCTTGTATGTAATCACAGTTTTCATCACTGGAGCCATTGGATCTACAATAAATAACTTCCTCTTCTGGCAAATGCAGAACAAAGGGAGCAGTGAGGCCTTTATGGGCACTGCATTAGCAATTGGCTTTGCAGCCGAAGTTCTACTTTTTCTTTTCAAGGACAGAGTGTTAAGGATCCTTTCACTCTCTGGAACAGTAGTCTTTGGACTCATTTGCCTTGCAGCTCAGCTGCTCTACTATTCATTCCTCTGGTCCGCTTGGGCAGTGTTGCCTATTCAAGTCTTGAATTCTTTTAGCAATGGTGCCTTGTGGTGGGCTGTTTGGAGCCAATGTAATGATCTAGCTACCCCTGGTATTGAAAGAACACTCCATAAAATCTACCATGGGTTATCCTTTGGTCTAGGTGCAAGTTTTGGCAGTTTTTGCAGTGGCTTCATTGTGAATAGTTTTGGCATAGAAAGGCTTTACCAAGCATGCTCTGCTATCGCTGTGCTTTGGGCAATGGTGTTCCTCATTGCACAATCTAAAATTCCTCGGCAAAAGAGGTTAAACTACTCACGACTGTTAGCAGCTGATACCAGTGATATGAGTGACTCTGATGATGAGCAAGATAAAGATTGGCTTATTACAGCTTTGAAAAATGAAGATTTTTTACAGAAATAGCTAGTTAACTGAAATGTGTCTCAAGGGTGTACTCTGTTGAATATATAAGACATCCTGATAGCACACATGCTCTGGTTGTTGCTTTAAAATTCAAGCCAAAGTATATAGTGAACATTTTGGAAGAGACGTTTTCAGATGACGGTTCAATAATCCGTGTAGGATTAAATGACCTGTGCTGTTAAATACTGTATACCAACTCTACTTCAGTGTGTTTTTCTTTGAGGCAGGCTCTTTTAGCTCTATAATTGTAGGATTGACTTTTAAGGCAAATTATGGAAATTTGACAATTTTTGAATAAAACAGAATATTTGTTTTCAAATGGAAATGCTCCTTCAGAGTTAGGCCATAACTATAATGACTGGATATCATTGCTTATGTGGTGTTTCCAGTTAATCTAATGGAAAGCTGTTTTATGATGTACGTCTAGACCTACTTATTAAAGTACAATGAATTAGGGGCAGCACGGTAGCATGGTGGTTAGCATAAATGCTTCACAGCTCCAGGGTCCCAGGTTCGATTCCCGGCTGGGTCACTGTCTGTGCGGAGTCTGCACGTCCTCCCCGTGTGTGCGTGGGTTTCCTCCGGGTGCTCCGGTTTCCTCCCACAGTCCAAAGATGTGCGGGTTAGGTGGATTGGCCATGCTAAATTGCCCGTAATGTCCTAAAAAAAAAGTAAGGTTAAGGGGGGAGTTGTTGGGTTACGGGTATAGGGTGGATACGTGGGTTTGAGTAGGGTGATCATTGCTCGGCACAACATCGAGGGCCGAAGGGCCTGTTCTGTGCTGTACTGTTCTAATGAACACGAGGAGGCCAGAAATATTTTGCACTGACTGTTTTCTCATTCATTATTCCATTGTTTGAAGTAACCTTAATTGGGGCCATTAGAATCATCATGCTGCTTCTCTGATTTTCTGCAATCCTCCCTTAGTCCATGTCACAATGTTATCTGCTCATCCAATTTTTTTTCTTCAATTTCTGCTTCAATATTACCAGGACAAGGTTGTCGAATCTAACTTCCAATGTCTGTCCTTGACTATCTTTCTCTCAACTGTACTGAACAATCGTTTTGACTGCTGAACTTCTACTCTTGATGTTGCCCACTCATTTGTCTTTCTGTCCAGCCAGATGATTCTGAATATCCTCCGCCATACACATTAGAAAAGATGATATCCTCCTCTCCTCTCTCTTCCCAGAGTGTAACTACCGCATTAATGCGGTATAACAGTCCACACTAGTGACTAGACATGTTTTCAGATTCATGCTCATTTTTTTTGGACTTTTTCCAGTTCCAGGCGCTATTTAAATCACATGTCACACCTCCTGTCATAGCTAATCTAACCTGCATTTTCCATTTCAAGCATAATTTGAGGCAAAGACCAAGGTCATGTTCAGTGCAGAAAACTCAGCAGACTAGGCCTGCTGTAGTTTCTAGCTCTTCCTTTGTTCTGGCAATGAGTGTGGTGTTGTCTGCATACCTGAGATTCCATATGCTATGGCCTATCATGCAGTCACATCTCTGGTAATTCTTCCTGCACTATCTTCTCTCATTGTTATATTCTCTTCACAATCCAAAAATGTCTCCTATCAAACAAACGACATGTGTTGTCTTTGGACTCTTACCTTTGTGTTTTTCTTTCCTTTCATTTTTTTCTTTTTACCACACTCCTCAATATCTGTGGAGGCTATTCAAAGCCATATTCATATACTTCCTCTTGTTTAGCTCAAAGCATCACCGACAGAAGTTTGCAACAAGTTACCTGTTTTTTTTGGGTGGGAAATAGTATATGACATGGAGGAACAAGTTCTTTAAAAAGTGAGGCCTGAGCAATTCCATAATTCATGTTCTTTAACTTTTGTATTGTAAAAATTCCTACGTTTATAGAAACTGGAAATGTTGGGAGAGTTTGCAGTATCGCATACTTCTCTTGCTAGATTTTCTTGTTAAGACTAATCAATAACGAGGCAGCACGGTGGCCTAGTGGTTAGCACAACCGCCTCATGGCGCTGAGGTCCCAGGTTCGATCCCGGCTCTGGGTCACTGTCCGTGTGGAGTTTGCACATTCTCCCCGTGTCTGCGTGGGTTTCGCCCCCACAACCCAAAAATGTGCAGAGTAGGTGGATTGGCCATGCTAAATTGCCCCTTAATTGGAAAAAATAATTGGGTAATCTAAATTTTAAAAAAAAGAAAGAAAAAAAAAGACTAATCAATAACAATTAAACTCAGGCTTAGATTTGAAATAAAATTGGGAGATTTAACGGCATTTGAAGAAAGAAGGTGTTTTAGATGGGAATGTTTGTCACAATTGATGGCACTGATGCAGCAATAGAACACAAGAGAAAAGTGTGTAAAAGCTGAGAACAGATGTGCTATCCGCAGTTATAAACAGGCAGCTATTAGTTTCTTACATATTTAAACTAGAAAGTGATTAAAAAGTGATAATATTCCAGAGAAATTGAATCAATTGAGCATTAAATACCGCTTTATGCTGCACCAGGTGTTTTCTCTGTCATGCCAAATACACTGAGTCACTCAACCAACAGGTCAATTAGTGTGTTTAGCATTTGTAGATTAACTTAAAATAGACTTCTCTTCACAAAGTACCTGCACAACAGGTTTGTTGACGACTCAGTTCATAAAGCTAGTGTACAGCAACCATACAAAAAAGATGTTCCCATGTTTGATGCCCTGTCTTTGCTGCGTTAGCTGATCAAAGCTTATCGAGAAGAGCTGAGGATCAGGAACCCTGCCTGACATTTCCACTGCTTGAGTCTGATTCAATGATAGCCTGCTAATAGTGCATGCGAGTGAATGTTTGGTGAACATGGGATTGCCCAAGGCTGATCCTCTCTTTCCATGTCCCCCTCCCACTCTAGGCCTCTCTCCATAATATTGAGTAAGCTGGCATGAAGAGTGGCTGCTTGGCTGAGGTTCCAGAGGAAGATAGTTAACCTTGTACTGTACCCCAGCAGGAATCATTGATTTATTGATAGGAAGCGATTTTTAAAAAACTGAGAAATTCAGTAAAAGCACATCCTCTGAAGACTTGCACAACCCATTTTGAGAGGTTGAAAAATTTGCATTAAATAGTTGCAAACGCAGAATCAGACTGCATTGAATGAGGCCATTCATTTCATTGCTGTCCCTTTGGAAAGCTCACTACATTCCAACATTTTCTATTTTCCTACTAGATTCCTTTGCAATTCAAGCTTGTAGTATTGGAAGTCAGGGACCATTTAAAAAAATTCATGCTTTCCATTCATTTTGGGGGGGGGGGGGGGACGACCTCCTGAGGTAACACTGTCTTTCCAATCCAATGTAACAGAACTGCTTCTTAGGCCAGGTAATGAGCTGTTCTACTTCAAGGACCAATATCGGGTGCAGGGTGCTTCACTCCAAGCAACCGAGCTATGAACCCTCCATATTTTGTATTTGTACATTAATGAAAATTTCTGGCTGCACTAACAATTGTTTTGTGAAGTAATTTAAATACAGCTACACAGTGAAGCTCTTGGTTAGCTCCTTAAGGTGATCTGGAGGGTGGAGGAAGGAATTGACAGGTTCTAGATGCTATTTGGAACATAATCTTTGCACAAGTATCTTGCACCTCTGCCTATTAGCATGCAAAGTAATTACATGGTTTGGAGGGGTGAAGAATTTAATCACACTTCCTTAAAGAATTAACATTCCAGTCTAAGCACATTGAAGTGTACTGTACTATTGTAGTTACATTTGTAAACAAGATGCTGTGAATGTATAATACCTGAACAATATATTACTTCAGAACTCTACTAAATGTCTCTTGTGCAGATCATCTGCACTGTGGTGTATTTCATTATTAAATCAATGCTAAATGCATTGTTTATTGGGCGGAAATGAGTTTTACATTTGATTGAGATGTCTTAGTTTGAATATAAAACTTTCCCTTTGGAAAAGGAGAACAATGAAGGTAAAACAAATGTTGATCTTTCCTTAGAAGAAAAATCTTAATTCCTGGGGCTAACTTGCTCCATTGTTGAAGTTAGCTAGTAGAACTAGACAGAATCCTAGCTTCATATTTTCCTTTCCTGGAATTAAAATTATTTTTAAAAACGTGGCACTATTTTTTGAGCTCTCTATTTTTGATTGAATCTGGTGCGGCTTTCTTCCACTGCATTATTTGCTAATAAGAGATTTTTTAAATGTTAGACTATCCAATTATTTTTTTACCAATTAAGGAGCAATTTAGCATGGCCAATCCACCTACCCTGCACATCTTTTGGGTTGTGGGGGTGAGACCCACGAAGACAAGGGGAGAATGTGCAAACTCCACACAGAGTGACCCAGGGCCGAGATCGAACCTGGGACTCCGATGCCGTGAGGCAGCAGTGCTAACCACTGTGTCACCATGCTGCCCTGCTAATAAGAGAAATAACCATTTTTTATACTGTAGGAAATATGAAAAATAAGCTTAAAATATGTTTTGAGGCTTGCTACCACTTTGTATGGGGTGAACAAGAAAAGTTGTATCCAAATATTCTTTGTGCTTAGACATTGATTAGGAGACATCCTTGCACTTGTAGAATAAAATGGAATGTGCCTTGTTCAGGGAGGGGTGCTCTGTCTTCCATGTAATATTGTAAATTGTGCAGTGGGTAATAAAAATTGATGTCCACTATTGTATGATGGTGTGTTTGGTTGTATACTCTGTAAATATTGAAAAATATATTGAATGTCTCTATTCATAAATGTACTTTTAAATTATTTATTGGACTGGTGACTGGATATATTGATTTTAAATAAATGATTTTGAAACCTGGTCAATTGTCTTTTTTGCCTTGTTCGTCAGTTTCATTGTTAACTGATGGATAATACATTTTTAGAACATAGAGAATTATTTTTCAGATCGGATGCTAAAAGAGAAAGACATCAATTGCAGCAACTTTTTATCATTTGAAATTATAAATATAGATTATTTTGCCATAATTGGAACCCAATTAGTTTTGCACTAAATTTGAATTGTTCCAAATTTTAAAATTGCAGCTTTGATTAGCATCATTGTTTAGACACAATATGTTGTTTCCAACATTGTGGTTGTTGGCATATAAATTGACCTTTGACGTCTTAAAGAAATCCCTCAAATGGGCTGGGGGTGCGACTTGTACGCCATGTACTGTATAAAAGTGAGCCACTGGTGTGGGTGGTAGCCATTTTGAAATGTCATCAGCATCTGATGCAGAAAGTGGGTGCGTCTTATAACTCCCATGCACCTTTACAGCACAGACTGTGTTGACTTTGATCTGTTGCACACAGTTGTAAGACACCAGTAAGTAAAACGTGCATTTGCTGGGTGAAAAATTGAGGCTGTCTATTAATCCGTGTATTGCATATTATCGCTAAAAAGGAGTCAAATTACGCAGTATCTGCAAAAACACTATTTAGGGCTAGAAAACTTCTGTATTGAATATCTGTTGTGGCTGTCGAGGCTGAATTGAGAGTGGCAGTTCCCTCCACACATGGCACAGATGAATAGCATTAGCCCAACCTTTACATTGTCCTATGTTTTCTGTATCATACCCTCTAATTAAATGTTAAATGCATTTAGCTGGTACAGATGCAATCTGATTTCTATGACAAGTAATCCATAATCTCAAGTAGGAGTTGCATCTGTTTTTTGTATTTGAGGAACAGATAGTTCTGTAAAAACAGTGCAGGCTGCTTAATTGCATTTTCCAATATTTGATCATTGTAAACCTGTTCTGCAGTTTATAGCTTAGTGCACAGTTTGATTACTTATCCTACTGCTTTTTGAAGACTTGGCAATTATAAAAGGGCTGGAAACATAAGTGACAAATGTTTCAGTTTAATGTCCTTTAGGGAATGACATCTGCTGGCCTTACTGGATTTGGCCTACATGTGCCTCCAGATCCACAGCATGTGATTGACTCTTAATTGCCCTCTGAAATGATCTGGGAAGTCATTCGGTTGTATTAAAATGTTATAGAAAAATCAAATAAGAATAACACTGGACATATCACTGATACTGGACTAGGCATCAGAAACGATGACCTACCCTGTTTAGTTGATTCTGCAAAATACTAACTTCTGGGGATTTATGCCAGAAATGGGAGAACTGACCCATGGATGAGTTAATTTCATGGAGTCCTCTGTCATCCTTGTATATGCCCAGTCCAACTAGCACAGGTGTTAGCACTGTTGCTTCACAGCTCCAAGATCCCAGGTTCAATTCCTGGCTTGGGTCACTGTGTGGAGTCTGTGTAGATTTGCTCCCACAAGTCTTGAAAGGCGTGCTGTTAGGTGAATTGGACATTCTGAATTCTCCCTGTGTACCGGAATGTGGCGACTCGGGGCTTTTCACACTAACTTCATTACAGTATTAATGTAAACCTACTTGTGACAATAAAGATTATTTTAAAAATTTTAAAACACCAGAGGTGGCAGACATTGTAGTCAGGTGAGAGCGGCTCTGGGGGTCCTTGACATTGACCTCAAACTATGAATTCTCATAGCATCAAGTCAAACATGGACAAAACAAGGAAATATCCTACTGATGACCAATTTACCATCCTCCCTCAGCTGATGAATCAGCACTCCTGCTTGATGAACATCACTTGGGAGGAGCACTAAGAGTACCAACGGCACAGAATAGAATCCCTAAAGTGCAAAAGGTGGCTGTTAGGACCAACAATTCTGCATTGATTCTCTGAAAGGACATCCTACCGAGGCCCACTTCCCTGCCCTATCCCTGTAACCTCATCTAGCCTTTGGACACTTGAAGGGCAATTTAGAATGGCCAATCCACCTAACCACATCTTTGGACTGTGGGAGGGAACCGGAGCACCTGGAGGAAACCCACTGAGCCACTTGGAGAATGTACAAACTCCAGACAGTCACCCAAGGTTGGAATCGAACCTGGGTCCCTGGCACTGTGAGGCAGTAGTGTTAACCACTGCCACCATGCCGCCCTATGCACTGGATAAGGTCTTCAATATCAAGAGTGGTTTGATAGCACCACTACTGGCTGAGCTGGCTGAATCCTGAAGAACTCCTCAATGCTTCACAGCTCCAGGGTCCCAGGTTCGATTCCCGGCTGGGCCACTGTCTGTGTGGAGTCTGCACGTCCTCCCTGTGTGTGCGTGGGTTTCCTCCGGGTGCTCCGGTTTCCTCCCACAGTCCAAAGATGTGCGGGTTAGGTGGATTGGCCATGCTAAATTGCCCGTAGTGTAAGGTTAATGGGGGGATTGTTGGGTTACGGGTATACGGGTTACGTGGGTTTGAGTAGGATGATCATTGCTCGGCACAACATCGAGGGCTGAAGGGCCTGTTCTGTGCTGTACTGTTCTATGAACATATCTGCCAGATGTGATCTGCTGCAAGTGTTCAGAGAACCAACATGAGGGAAAAATTTACTTGACCTCACACTCCTCAACCTATCTTGTGTCACAAGCATCTGGTCATGACAGTAGTTGTAGGAGTATTCAACTCACAGTTGTGAATCCAAAGTCCTGTCTTCACAGAGGATACCCTCCATTGTCTGGTGTGTCATAGAACAGTACAGCACAGAACAGGCCCTTCGGCCCTCGATGTTGTGCCGAGCCATGATCACCCTACTTAAACACCCTACACCTGTAATCCAACACCCCACCAACCTTACTTTTTAGGACACTACGGGCAATTTAGCATGGCCAATCCACCTAACCCGCACATCTTTGGACTGTGGGAGGAAACCGGAGCACCCGGAGGAAACCCACACACACACGGGGAGGACGTGCAGACTCTGCACAGACAGTGACTCAGCCGGGAATCGAACCTGGGACCCTGGAGCTGTGAAGCATTTATGCTAACCACCATGCTACCGTGCTGCCCATTACTACCATGATGCTAAATGGAATCAATTCAGTACAGATCTAGCAACTCAAAACTGTGCATCATGTGGCATCTGGAAATTCAGAAGCAGTAGAATTGTATTTAATCACAATTTGCAACCTCATGGCTCAGTATATCCCTTATTCTACTATTAGCATCAAGTTAGGGGATCAACCGTGGTTCAATGAAGAATGCAGGAGAACATGCCTCGAGCAGCGCCAGGTATACCGAGGTACCAACCCAAGACTTGCATGCTAAACAATGAAATTGGCATGCAATGCAACAAATCAATCCCAAAACCAACAGACCAGATCAAAGCTCTGCAGTTCTGTCACATTCTAGTTGTGATTGGTGGTGGACAATTATACAAATAACCTAGGGATGGAGGCTTCACAAACCATCCCCATCCTTAGATGACAGAGCTCAGCATTTCAGTACAAATACACGGCTGATGCATTTGCAACCACCTTCAGCCAGCCAAACGAAGTGTGTGGTCCGTCAGGCCAGAAATACCAACATTTATGGCCCTGACAACATCCCAGCAATAGTCCTGAAGACGTGTGCTCCAGAACTAGCCATGCCTCAAGATAGCTGTTCCAGTACATTAATCCACCCAAAAATCTGGAAAGTTGCCCAAGTTTAACCTGTCCACAAAAAGCAAAGAGAAGCCAATCCGGCCAATTACCACCCAACACGTGGCAGGTGTTGTTGACAGTTTCTATAAAGTGGCACTTCCTCAGTAACAGCCTGCTCACTGAAGCTCCACAAGAGCCACTCTGCTCCAGATGTTCATAGGGTTTACAATGCAGAAGGAGGCCACTCAGCCCATTGAGTCTGCACCGGGTCTTGGAAAGAGCATCCTACTAAAGCCCTACCCTCCACCCCATCCCCGTAACCCAATAACTCCACCTAACATTTTTTGGACACCAAGGGCAACTTTATCATGGCCAACCCACCCTGCACATCTTTGGACTGTGGGAAGAAACCGGAGCACCTGGAGGAAACCCACACAGACACGGGGAGAACGTGCAGACTCCGCACAGACAGTGACCCAACCCGGGAATCAATCCTTGGACCCTTGAGCTGTGAAGCAATTGTGTTAACCATTGTGCTACCGAGCTACCCACAAGATTGCATTACAGCCTTTGTCCAAATGTGGATAAAAGAACTGAGTTCAGGAGGTGAGGTGAAAGTGACTCCCCTTAACATCAAGGAAATATTTGACTGAGTGTGGCATCAAACTAGCAAAATTGAAATCAAAGGGAATTGGAAAACAGCTCCATCGGTTGGAGTCTTGCCAGGTGTATGAAACTATTGTTGGATGCCTGGCAATCTCTTTGACTTGATGTTACATTCAAGCTAATATTGGGAAAGGTGCTATGACTAGGTGAAAAGAAATGAACTGGTCTATTCAACCTAAGTTGGTTACAAGAAATGTTTAATTTTCTTTTTCAAGAGGGTTGCCTTTTTCAAATCAAAAAGTATTTAACTAAGCTGTGAGCAAGAAGGAGCCAATCAAACAAGCTTTCCTTGAGTCAAAGAGCCAATAATAAAAACACGAGGTCAAGCATTTGCCCTATATGCAGTCATTTGGGCTCACACAGAAACATTGACTCACACAGGTATTAGAAATAAGGGGAGTTAGAGTTTGGTTAAAAACAAATATAAAATAATAGTTAAATGAGCTTTGATTGTCCTTGAGGTGTAGATTTTAAATGTGTCTGATTTAGGTTAACTGGTTTCTTGGATGCAGTCAGATTAAGAATATGTTGTAATTATTAAGATCTTGGTTTGCTGGTAGGTTTTTGGTACAGTTAGTCTTTCAAACCAGGCAACCCGTTTATTCCTGGAGAGAGAGAACCCTCAGCCTGTTTCCCCTGCTGAAGGCTACATGGACACCACCTGTGTCATTTACTGACTCTCACTAGTGGCTTACAGCCTTGAAATACTTCACCCATTTGGTATTTCCAAGAGTTTTGGGTGTGTCCAGCTGTGGCAGCCGATATCCAACACTTTGCATTTTAAATGTCTCTTTCTGAGCCAGTTAATGATGTCTTGGTTACATGAAATGTCTCTCTCTTCACACTCCCCAGAGGGTGTTTTGCTGATTTCTTGCCAGGAACTTGGAACGTGGCCTTGTATTTTGTAATGTAGTTTGCTCTGTCTCAGTTCAGGGCAGTTGGGTTGAAAAATCATATTTTCAAAAATAAGGGGCATATCGGAACAAAGGTGAAATCCATAATACAAATTGTTAAATCTTAGTGGACAGCTTTCTTGAAGGTCATGATGTGGAGATCACACAGAATTCACACAGTATTTACAGTGCAGAAGGAGGCCATTCGGCCCATTGAGCCTGCCACGGCTCTTGGAAAGAGCACCCTATTCAAGGTCAACACCTCCACTCTATCCTCATAACCCAGTAACCCCACCCAACACTAAGGGCAATTTATCATGGCCAATCCACCTAACCTGCACATCTTTGGACTGTGGAAGGAAACCGGAGCACCCGGAAGAAACCCATGCACACACGGGGAGGATGTGCAGACTCCGCACAGACAGTGACCCAAGCCGGAATCGAACCTGGGACCCTGGAGCTATGAAGCAATTGTGCTAGCCACAATGCTACTGTGCTGCCGGCATTGGACTGGGGTGAGCACAGTAAGAAGTCTTACAACACCAGGTTAAAGTCCAACAGGTTTGTTTCAAACACTAGCTTTCGGAGCACTGCTCCTTCCTCAGGTAAATGAAGAGGTAGGTTCCAGAAACATATATATATATATATACAAATTCAAAGAAGCAAGACAATGCTTAGAATGCAAGCATTTGCAGGTAATTGAGTCTTTACAGATCCAGAGATAGGGGTAACCCCAGGTTAAAGAGGTGTGAATTGTCTCAAGCCAGGACAGTTGGTAGGATTTCGCAAGCCCAGGCCATATGGTGGGGGATGAATGTAATGCGACATGAATCGCAGGTCCCGGTTGACTACCCAGCCTTCAGAACAGCGACCACGACACCACACAACCCTGCCATGGCAATCTCTGGAAGACGTGCCAGATCGACATGGAAACCACCATTACACGTGAGAACACCACCCACCAGGTACGCGGTACATACTCGTGCGACTCGGCCAATGTTGTCTACCTCATACGCTGCAGGAAAGGATGTCCCGAAGCGTGGTACATTGGCGAGACCCTGCAGACGCTGCGACAACGAATGAACGGACATCGCGCAACAATCACCAGGCAGGAATTTTCCCTTCCAGTCGGGGAACACTTCAGCAGTCAAGGGCATTCAGCCTCTGATCTCTGGGTAAGCGTTCTCCAAGGCGGCCTTCAGGACGTGCGACAACGCAGAATCACTGAGCAGAAATTTATAGCCAAGTTCCGCACACGAGTGCGGCCTCAACCGGGACCTGGGATTCACGTCGCATTACATTCATCCCCCACCATCTGGCCTGGGCTTGCATAATCCTACCAACTGTCGTGGCTTGAGACAATTCACACCTCTTTAACCTGGGGTTACCCCTATCTCTGGATCTGTAAAGACTCAATTACCTGCAAATGCTCGCATTCTAAGCATTGTCTTGCATCTTTGAATTTGTGTATATATATGGTTCTGGAACATACCTCTTCATTCACCTGAGGAAGGAGCAGTGCTCCGAAAACTAGTGTTTGAAACAAACCTGTTGGACTTTAACCTGGTGTTGTAAGACTTCTTACTGTTCTTGAAGGTCAGCAGTGAACAATGCTGCTTTATTCCACTGACCACAATTAGTCCCAAAGCATTACTGATTGTAGCCATTCCTTCCCATTACTTCAGAGATAAACATGATGCCCAGTATTATCTCAGCATATATAAATAAAACATAACTGTAATGGGGCGACACAGTGGTTAGCACCAGTGGTCTCTGGTTTCCTCCCACACTCCAAGATGTGCAGGTGGTAAAGGGAAGGGGAGTGGGCCTAGGTAGGGTCCTCTGTCAGATGGTCAGTGCAGGCTCGATAGGCCGAATGGCCTCCTTCTTCACTGTCGTGATTCTATGGGTAAGTCTTTGTTAGGTCCCAAGTGCCACTCTATGCACTAACCTCATTTGTTTTATGCATCTGTATCCTTCAAAAGATTGGTTCCGGGGCAGCACGGTGGCGCAGTGGGTTAGCACTGTGGCCTCACGGCACTGAGGTCCCAGGTTCGATCCCGGCTCTGGGTTACTGTCCGTGTGGAGTTTGCACATTCTCCCCGGATTTGCGTGGGTTTTGCTCCCACAACCCAAAAATGTGCAAGCTAGGTGGATTGGCCATGCTAAATTGCCCATTAATTGGAAAAATGAATTGGGTACTGCAAATGTTTAAAAAAAGATTGGTTCCATCTAGTGCCCGGGCCTCGCAGCGCGCTTTAATCAGCATTAATGACCCAGAGGCACAAACAATGGTCATGTGAGTGAGGTACATTTGGGCTGACACCACCCAGAGATCTGTTGCCAACACGACAGGAGGTTGGGAAAATTGGAGAAGAAAATTATATTTTGAAGCTATTGCAGAAATTACATTGTTCACAAACATCTGAAGGGTAGGAATGCACAATATTTAATTTTCTACTTTCAGAAGTATGATATGTTTTGAATAAATTAAGTGCAACAAAACTGTGATAATCTGGAACAATGTTTTCATTGGCAGGTTTATAAAATAGTGAGGAAAGAACAAGCTGTATTTCATTAACATGAATGAGTCAAATATTACGGAACACAAAAGGGAGATTGTGGTATACCAGCTTCTATCAGTGAGTACTGAAAGATGAATTAAATCCGATGCGCTTATTTTCATTTTAAAATGTTATCGGTCGCTAATGCAGCCAGTGGTTTTATCTGACACATACTTTCAGAGCAGCCTCCAGGCTGGACAAACACCTGAATCCTTTAAGGTCAACAGAGCCATTCAGGGAAACTATCACCTTTGCTCAACTTGAACAAAACGTCCCCTTCAAGCGAGCAGGAAAGAGCTTTAGGTACTTAGGGGTGCAGGTGGCAAGGAACTGGGGGACCCTCCACAAGTTGAACTTTTCCAGGCTGGTGGAACAGATGGAGGAGGAGTTTAAGAGGTGGGACATGGTACCGTTGTCGCTGGCGGGGAAGGTGCAGTCAATCAAAATGACGGTCCTCCCAAGGTTCTTGTTTTTATTTCAGTGCTTGCCCATCTTCCTCCCTAGGGCCTTCTTCAAAAAGGTGACGAGTAGCATCATGAGCTATGTGTGGGCGCATGGCACCCCAAGGGTGAGAAGGGTCTTTTTGGAGCGGAGTAGGGACAGTGGAGGGCTGGCACTACCCAATCTCTCGGGGTATTACTGGGCGGCAAATGTGTCAATGGTGCGCAAGTGGATGATGGAAGGGGAGGGGGCAGCTTGGAAACGAATGGAGAGGGCGTCCTGTGGCAACACAAGTCTGGGGGCCCTAGTAACGGCACCATGGCCGCTCCCCCCCACGAGGTACACCACGAGCCCGGTGGTGGCGGCCACCCTCAAGATATGGGGGCAGTGGAGGCGACACAGGGGGGAAATGGGAGGTCTGTTGGCGGCGCCAATAAGAGGGAACCACAGATTCATCCCGGGGAACATCGACGGGGGATTTCAGAGCTGGTACAGGGTGGGCATACGGCAGCTGAAGGACCTGTTTATAGAGGGGAGGTTTGCGAGCCTGGGAGGGCTGGAGGAGAAGTTTGAGCTCCCCCCGGGAAACATGTTCAGATATTTACAAGTGAAGGCATTTGCTAGGCGGCAGGTGGAGGGGTTCCCCCTGCTCCCCAGTAAGGGGGCGAGTGATAGGGTGCTCTCGGGGGTCTGGGTCGGAGGGGGGAAGATATCAGACATCTACAAGATAATGCAGGAGGCGGAGGAAGCATCAGGGGAGGAGCTGAAAGCCAAGTGGGAAGTGGAGCTGGGAGAGCAGATAGAAGACGGGACGTGGGCGGATGCACTGGAGAAGGTCAATTCTTCCTCCTCGTGTGCGAGGCTGAGCCTCATTCAATTTAAGGTGCTGCATAGAGCTCACATGACGGGGACAAGGATGAGCCGGTTCTTTGGGGGTGAGGACAGGTGTGTCAGATGTCTGGGAGGCCCAGCGAACCATGTGCATATGTTCTGGGCATGTCCGGTGCTGGAAGGGTTCTGGAAGGGGGTGGCAAGGACGGTGTCGAAGGTGGTGGGGTCCAGGGTCAAACCAGGATGGGGGCTTGCGATCTTTGGGGTCGGGGTAGAACCGGGGGTACAGGAGGCCAGGGAGGCCGGAATACTGGCCTTTGCGTCCCTAGTGGCTCGACGAAGGATATTAATTCAATGGAAGGACGCGAGGCCTCCAAGCGTTGAAACTTGGATTAACGATATGGCTAGCTATATTCAGCTAGAAAGGATCAAATTTGCCCTGAGAGGGTCGGTACAGGGATTCTCCAGGCGGTGGCAACCTTTCCTTGACTTTTTAGATCAGAGATAGGCGTACGGGATCGTGGCAGCAGCAACCCGGGGGGGGGAGGGGAGGGGAAGGGGGGGCAGCAATGGTCGTGGGGGGACATGCACGACTGTAACGCGGGCAAGTCTGCTCGCTGCTCATGTCTGAAACTGTAGGCTGCCTTGTTTGTTAAGTTGTTGCTTGGGGGGGGGGGGGGGGAGGACTGGTGCGCGCGAGAGGGCGGGCGAGGGAGGGATATTTGCCTAGAGGGATTGTGTTGTAAATAATTTAAAAATTAGTAGGGGTAAATGTCTGTATGGAAAAACTCTTTCAATAAAAATTATTTAAAAAAAAAAAAGAAAACTTGAACAAAACAGATAGCATGGAATTGATGATAAACTGCATATACAAATTAAAGGGGTGTTCAATTACTTTGCATAGAATATAATCCCCTGATTTATCTTTTAATGATGTGGAGATGCCGGCGTTGGACTGGGGTGAGCACAGTAAGAAGTCTTACAACACCAGGCTAAAGTCCAACAGGTTTGTTTCAAACACTAGCTTTCGGAGCACTGCTCCTTCCTCAGGTCCTCCTGAGGAAGGAGCTGCGCTCCGAAAGCTCGTGTTTGAAACAAACCTGTTGGACTTTAACCTGGTGTTGTAAGACTTCTTACTGTTATCTTTTAATAACATATGAAGGTCACAATGTCAAGTTAATTACAGATGAAGGAATCCATTTAGACCTGGTTAATTTATCCATCTAACACCACCCAACACAAATACCACCTCCCCCCACCCCTCAGCCTCAATTTGCAGCAGCCAATAATTCTTGGACTTTTGCCTCCTTTGCTCTCTTAGGGAGTCTCTTCCATTGATTAAAAAAATTTTTAAAAAAAATTTTATTTAAAAAAAAATGTTTTAAATAAATTTAGCGTACCCAATTATTTTTTCCAATTAAGGGGCAATTTAGTGTGGCCAATCCACCTATCCTGCACATCTTTTGGGTTGTGGAGGTGAAACCCACGCAGACACAGGGAGAATGTGCAAACTCCACAGGGACAGTGACCCAGGGCCGGGATTCGAACCCGGGTCCTCAGTGCCGTAGGCAACAATGCTAACCACTGTGCCACCTTGCTGCCCCGTCTGTTCCATTGATGACGTTTGTTTGAAGAAAAAGTCCCTGAACAGTCCTAAACTGGCCTTTCTTTATGAAATTTACTTAAATGTTATGGATTGACCTTTCACATAGCTTTGAATATCTCTTTAAGATCACACCTCGGCCCACTCCAGGTTGAAGAGCTCAAGTTTTTCCAGTCATTGTTTGTAGCTCCGACAACCAAGATTGAGAATGAATATTATGCCCAACTTGGCACTGCCTTCACAGCTTGAAAGTTTTCCTCGTTTCTTGGCAACCAAAATGGAATACAGTATCCGAGATACAATCTGACCAGAACACACTGTAATTTTAATCCATCCTCCTTTGCTTTGTATTAAAATGTCAAAGATTGGCTAGCTGATTGAAAGCCATGATTTCTGGTCAAATCCTTTGCCCTTATTGTCGCATAACAAATCCTATTCTTTTGCTATTTAATCAAACTATGGTATTTTTAAGTTTGTCTCACACAGGTTGAGCAAGAGGATAATTAATGGGGAGGGTGAGAAAAAGTAATATTTTCACACTAGGGTACTTGATCAAAAATGATGTCCGTCTGAAAATACGGTGGAAATATTTGGAAATGGACGAAGAATAGGATTCATCCTTCCTGTTTGAGACTGCCACTATCCTTGATTTGCAATGGTAAAAAAACAAGTAAAACTTGTTTTGGGAGCATGAGACTGGGTGACGTTACATTAAAATGCTTGTAAAGATGTGACCAAGAGCAAGTCTAAAGACATTTTGACAGCCCTTGTGTTAATTGTCTGTTTAACTTAGTTGGTAATACTCATGCATTGAATTCAATGAGTTCAAGCCCTACCTAGGAATTGGCAACATAGAAGAGGGAGAAGCCCGTTTAGGCCCTTGAGTCTGTTCTGCCAATTTACTTGGATCATGGCTGATCTGTATCTTAACACCATTAACCCGCTTTGGTTTCATATCCCTTAATCCTCTTGGCCAGCAAAAGGAATTGCCATTTTCAAATGGCCGAGCCTCAACTACTTTTAGAGGCAGTGTTCCAGATTTCCACAATGTGTAAAGAAATATTTCCTGACATCACCTCTGAATGACCTAGTGTTGGAACCAACAATTCTACGGACATGTGCTTGTAGGATTAGAATAGCAGTTTTAATATACTTACAACAGAGCCAGCCTGTTAGCCGTTGAACTTTCGGTGAACTGGCTGGCTGACCCTGTGGCACGGATCTTTATACAGCAGCTCCAGGGGGGGGAGTCCTGGGCGGAGCCAAGTACAAACTCTCGAGTACTCCCAGAGCTTCTCCCCCTGGTGGTCAGGTAGTGCAACTGCACTTACAATATTGATACATATATACAGATTATAATACCGTGTGAATCTCATTCACCACATTCACCCCCTGTGAAAAAAATCGATTCCGGCGGGGGTGGTGGCTCACAGAGTTAGTCTGTCCGGTGGACGAATTTGTTTTGATCGTTTTGATCTGCGGAGCACTGGGGTTGCAGCCTCTTGCGGTGGCTGGGTGGGTGTTGCGAGCTGGGGTACGATGGCAGACTCCGGGGCGGGTCTCGTCCAAACTTCATACACCTCTGGCTCGACCGGAACTGGGGGCGCTGGGGGTGGGCTGGTGCTGGCGCGAGGAACCGGTGGGGCGAGCTTGCGGGATCGGGGGCGCGAGGGGGCGGCAGCATAGGGAACGGGGTAAGGGGTTCCTCAGTGGGGGTGGGGGGGGCTGGATCCAGCGGGTGCCAGGTCCCGAAGGGATACTGTGTCCTGGCGACCGTCCGGGAACTCCACAAATGCGTACTGGGGGTTGGAATGGAGGAGGCGCACCTTTTCAACAAGGGGGTCAGTTTTGTGCCCCCTGACGTGCTTCCTCAGGAGGACCGGGCCTGGTGTCCTCAGCCACGCCGGAAGTGAGACCCCCGTGGTAGTGCGCCTAGAAAAAATGAAGAGCCGCTCGTGAGGGGTTTGATTTGTAGCTGTACAGAGGAGGGATCTGATTGTGTGGAACGTGTCTGGGAGGACTTCTTGCCATTGGGAGACTTGGAGTTTTCTAGACCGGAGGGTCAGCAGGACGGTCTTCCAGACCGCCGCGTTCTCCCTCTCCACCTGCCTGTTCCCCCTGGGGTCGTAGCTGGTAGTCCTGCTCGAGGCGATGCCCTTGTCGAGCAGGTACTGACGCAGCTCGTCGCTCATAAAGGACGAACCCCGGTTGCTGTGCACGTAGCTGGGGAAACCGAACAAGGTGAAGACACTATGCAGGGCCCTAATGACTGTGTGGGAGGTCATATTGGGGCACGGGATAGCAAAAGGGAATCGGGAGAACTCATCGATGATGTTGAGGAAATATATGTTTTTGTTAGTGGAGGGGAGTGGCCCTTTGAAATCGATCGCAAGGCGTTCAAAGGGCCTAGAAGCCTTGCCAGGTGGGCCCTGTCTGGTCTATAGAAGTGCGGTTTGCACTCTGCACAGATCGGGCAGTCCCTGGTGACCGCTTTTACCTCCTCGTTGGAGAAAGGCAGGTTTCGGGCTCTGATGTAGTGGGCGAGCCGGGTGACCCCTGGATGGCAGAGGCCCACGTGGATGGCTTTCAGACGGCTGATCTGCACGCTGGTGCATGTCCCGTGGGATAGGGCATCCGAGGGCTCATTGAGCTTCCCTGGTCGATATTTAATGTCATAACTATAGGTGGAGGGTTTGATCCTCCACCGAAGGATTTTATCATTTTTTATTTTGCCCCTTTGCGAGTTGTCAAACATAAAGGCAATCGATCGTTGGTCGGTGATGAGGGTGAACCTCCTAACTGCGAGGTAGTGCCTCCAGTGACGAACAGCCTCCACGATGGCTTGCGCTTCCTTCTCGACAGAGGAGTGTCGGAGTTCTGAAGCGGATAGGGTACGGGCCTCCCTGCCTGATTTAAAGTGGCTGCTAGAGCTACCTCTGAGGCGTCTCTCTCAACCTGAAAGGGAGTGGATTCATCCACCGCCCGCATGGCTGCCTTGGCGATGTCCTCCTTGATGCAGCTGAAGGTCTGGCGTGCCTCAGCAGACAGGGGAAATCGTGTGGCCTTAAAGAGTGGGCGGGCTTTGTCCGCATATTGGGGGACCCACTGGGCGTAGTATGGAAAGAACCCCAAGCACCGTTTGAGGGCCTTGGGGCAATGAGGGAGGGAGAGTTCTCAGAGGGGGCGCAGGCGGTCCGGGTCTGGGCCCAGGACTCCGTTCTCCACGACGTAGCCGAGGATGACCAGTCTGTTTGTGCGGAAAACGCATTTCTCCTTGTTATAAGTGAGGTTTAATTTCTGTGCCTTCTGGAGAAAACGGTGGAGGTTGGCGTCGTGGTCCTGCTGGTCATAGCCGCAGATGGTAACATTGTCCAGATACGGAAATGTGGCCCGCAGCCCGTACTGGTCTACCATTCGGTCCATTGCTCGTTGGAACACCGAAACCCCATTAGTGACGCCGAAGGGAACTCGGAGGAAATGGAAGAGGTGGCCATCAGCCTCGAACGCTGTGTAGTGGCGGTCCTCCAGGCAGATTGGGAGCTGGTGGTATGCAGACTTCAGATCCACCGTGGAAAATAGCCGATATTGGGCGATCTGATTAACCATGTCTGCAATTCTGGGGAGGGGATATGCGTCTAAGAGCGTAAAGTGATTTATGGTCTGGCTATAGTCGACGACCATGCAAAATTTGCTCCGGTCTTGACGACCACCACCTGAGCTCTCCAGGGACTATTACTGGCCTCTATGATCCGCTCACTGAGCAGCCGTCGGACCTCCGATCGGATAAAGACCCTATCCTGTAGGCTGTATCGCCTGCTGCGAGTAGCTACTGGTTTACAATCTGGAGTGAGATTGGCGAAGAGAGGAGGGGGGGAGATGCGCAGCATGGCTAGGCTGCAGATAGTGAGTGGTGGCAGGGGCCCGCCGAAGCTGAGGGTGAGGCTCTTGAGGTTGCACTGGAAATCCAGGCCTAATAAGAGTGGCACGCAGAGGTCAGGTAGGACATAAAGTTTAAATTTTGAATAACTAGCGCCTCGAATTGTGAGCGTAGCGACGGTGCGTCCTTGGATTTGGACTGAGTGGGAGCCCGAAGCGAGGGCGATAGTTTGGCTCACAGCAAAAATAAGAATCGAACAGCGTCTTACCAGCTCTGGGTGTATAAAGCTCTCGGTGCTCCCGGAGTCAAAGAGGCATGGGGTGCTGTACCCGTTGATCTGGACCTCCGCCATCGAACTTCGTAGGTGCTTGGGGCGGGATTGATCTCGGGTGACCGCGTTGAGTTGCGGGCCGCGTGATGAGGGCCCGGGAAGGTCGTAGTCTTCCGAGTGGGCGTCCGGTCGAGTAGATGCCAGTACGTTCTAGCGAGCTTGATGCAGGATCGCTGCGCTGAGTTGCGGGCCGCGTGATGAGTGCCCGGGGAAGTCGTAGTCTTCAGATGAGCTTTCTGAGCATACCGATGCAGATGGGGCCCGTGGATCGCACGTGGTGAGCGGCGAGGAAGATGGCGGTCCCCATGATTCGCACGTGGCCGGCCGCATGGTGGGGGTTTGCCAAGATGTCGTCCCCCATGGATCGCACGTGGTGGGAGGGGGCGGAGTCGGGGCGTAGGCCGCAGCGTTTCGGGCCCCGCGGGCCCGCTGGTGTTGGGAACGATTTGTTCTCTCTACTGGGGAGTTAAAAAACTGGGGCCCTTTTCGCGAGGCACACTCTGGCATAGTGGCCTTTCTTCCCGCAGCTGCTGCATGTCGCGGATCGGGCTGGGCAGTGCTGCCGCGGGTGCTGGCTTTGGCCACAGAAATGGCAGCTGAGTAGCTGGCTGGAGCAGCTGAGTAGCTGGCTGGGGCAGCAGAGTAACTGGCTTTGGCAGCGCAGTAGCTGGGGGGGCCGTGCGGCACAGGCCTGGGGGGATTGTTGGTCGGGGGTCCATGATGAGGTCGCAGGGTCCGCGGGAATTCTACGGACACGTGTTTGTAGGATTAGAATAGCGGTTTTAATATACTTACAACAGAGCCAGCCTGTTAGCCATTGAACTTTCGGTGAACTGGCTGGCTGACCCTGGCACGGATCCTTATACAGCAGCTCCAGTGGGAGGAGTCCTGGGCGGAGCCAAGCGTGGAGCCCAGTACAAACTCTTGAGTACTCCCAGAGCTTCTCCCCCTGGTGATCAGGTAGTGCAACTACACTTACAATATTGATACATATCTACAGATTATAATACCGTGTGAATCTCATTCACCACACCTAGTTGTAACTTTAAGATTATGGTCCCTTGTTCAGGATTCCTCCAACATAGGAAAATGGGTTCACTGTCCCATCAAATTCTTTTGAGCAGATCCAGCTAAACAATTTGAGTTACAAAGCCACAGGTCAGTTGAAACGACTTATTTATTTGATATCCATATTCAGCCACAAAATAATTATGCTTAAGCCTTAATTAACTTTTATATGTTTTGAAATTTATTCTAAATGTATTTCCTTTTTCAAAATGGGATTCCATGTTGTAGGTGGCATGTGCGACATGGTTGAAAGATTTATGCGATACTCTGGTTCATGAATAGTCATTGTTTTCTGCACACAGGAATGCTGTTGTCATGGTAGCACAGAGATAAAATGCTTTTATAATGAACTGAATTAGAAAGATTTGGGTAATGTTAGAGAATATGTCTGGTCATTTAAATTCCGCAGTTACATGGCCACATATAAAATGTAAATATGACAAAGTGTGACGAGGTAACTATGCACAATTAAACCATAATTGTCTACTTTGATCTATTTAATTTAGGCCCACACTTACTGCCTCTTTGTTACAAAAGGCAACTATTAATACAAGTATAAATTACTCAGACAAATTTTTCTTTTGTAAGTGCATAATTTCCATTCTCATTGTGAAACATATTAACTTATCTACGAATTGTAACTAGTCATTTTATCTGTCTGTAATATCTTACTAATGTTAATGGGCAATTACTCCGATATGCTGCGGTAAACTGCACTTGACCTATACTTTCTAAAATGATATCGTGATATTTTGAGTAAATCAAGGGCATGATTACAATTCAGGGTGGCTATGTTGAAATTATCTATGTGTATGTTGCATCCTTCATGCTTCCTTCACAGTGTGTTTGATGCGGCCTTGGAATTTCCTGTGCTCCATTGGTCTTAATGTTTATTTGCAGCTGGGATCTATAGCTGGGAAAATACTCGGATGTATAATGCACAAATTTGTTTGGCATATAACTTTTGTATACGCATATTCAACATGTAAGGAATTTCAGTAGTTTGGAAGTTTCACAGATTCTCCCTTCTGGGGACTAAGCCCCCCTTCCCGGCGGGAGAACCGGCGCCAACCACTCCGGCGCCAACAGCCCCCAAAAGTGCAGAATTCTCTGCACTTTCGGGGGATAGGTGGACGCTGGAGGGGTTGGCGCCGCCTCACTGACTTACCTGCCAGGTCCCGCCGGTACGTGAATTGAGTGATTCACGACGGCGGGATTGGCCAAAAACGGACAGCCACTTGGCCCATCAGGACCCGGCGAATTGCTGGGGGGGCCTCTATCCCGGCTGGGTCGCTGTCTGTGTGGAGTCTGCACATCCTCCCCGTGTGTGCGTGGGTTTCCTCCGGGTGCTCCGGTTTCCTCCCACAGTCCAAAGATGTGCGGGTTAGGTGGATTGGCCATGCTAAATTGCCCGTAGTGTAAGGTTAATGGGGGGATTGTTGGGTTACGGGTATACGGGTTACGTGGGTTTAAGTGGGGTGATCATTGCTTGGCACAACATCGAGGGCCGAAGGGCCTGTTCTGTGCTGTACTGTTCTATTCTATTCTATTCTATTCTATTCTATTCTATCAATGGCCCCCGACCGGCCTGGCATGAATCCCGTCCCCACCTGAAAAATGGCGCCGGAGAATACGGCAGCCTGCTTCGGGGCGGCGGATTTGTGCCGCCCCCCCCCCCCCCGGGGATTCACCGACCTGGCTGGGGGTCGGAGAATCCCGCCCCCATCCTGCTGTCAATATAACTTGCCCTATTTGAGAACTGTGCCAAGACAGATTTGTGTGCGTGTCTCAGAAGCATAAATCAGAAATTGGAACATTTGTAATCAAATGCATAACCACTGAGATGTAATAGGGTTATTCATGAAGGCCCCGTCTTCACAACCTTGCCCCTCCCCTGAGATGGTGACCCTCACCTACGGTCATCTGGAACGATGGCGTCCTTACTTTTACTTTAATAGGGCTGCTGGTGCAGAGCAAACAATCTTATCTTTTCCAAGTCATACTCTTTAAGTTTTTTTCCTCTATAGATACTTGTGAATAAAGTATCTATCACAAAAGTTAGTCTATCATTATTTGATTATGAAATTAGGATTTGTTTTAATTAATGCTGTAAGAGTTGCAGCTTTGATTATTTTGGTCACTAGATGTCAGTGGTGCTATCTACAAATGCATTATAAATTGTAATCCTACTTCTCACTAGTCAAGTGTTTATGGTGTGTCCTTTTCAACAGTTAGCTGAGTGCAGTGTAAAACCTAATGTATTGGTCACACCTCTGGTTCACAATAGCCACCTTGGTAGTAACATCAATTTATATGATTATTTCAAGTGTCACACTTTCCCTTTTTCCGGATTCTTTCCTCACTGACTTCACAGTCCACCTCCCCCCACGCCTCCCCCCACTTCCCAACTAACTCTAATGAATCCAGAAATTTGCAGCCTGATTTCTCCCACATCTTTATTATGCCTGACACATTTGATCTGCCTGTTGACCCTCAGTGCATCGACTTCAAATCCCTCCACTGTCTTATCTTGTTCTGATTACTTTCCCGAGCCTGCATCCTCTGACTCTACCAGAGAGGGCCCAATCCTTCAGTTGTCCTGTCTCTGCCTTTTGGCATTCACTTCCAGGATAATATTGCCTTTTCACTTTCCTCCAAAACTTCTTTAGCATCTATGTCTTCCACCAACCTTTCCCATCTGCTGTTTCTGGCATGCTTGGCATCCTCCTCCTCCTCCTTCCACTCCACTGTAAAGTGTTATTGAGATATTTTTCTACAGAATAGGCACAAAATAAATGCTTGTTTTAGCATTTAGAGCTGTTAATAGTTGCACAAATATTGCTAACCCACTGGCAGTATGAGGGGAAAAAAATCTAAATAAGTTATGTCGTTGAAAGAAAAAAGGCCCAAATGAGACATAGAGTGACTTACCTCTGTATGCAATGTGAGACGAACAGTTTGATTGACACCGCTTATATGACATGGTGCCAAAATGGGAACAGGTGCTCAGGACACAGTACAAAATTCACAAGACATAAAAGTTAAATAGTAAGAGACAGTAGACCTAGGAATAGATATCCAGAAAAAGCAGTTGACTCGAGGACAATTGAACCCTTCTTAAAGAGGAATTTGATTGGCATCAATTATAGAGATTTAAACAATGTTATTATTAGAATTTCTACAATGCAGAAGGAGGCCATTCGGTCCATCGAGTCTGCACCAACCCTCTGAAAGAACACCCAATATAGGCCCATTCCCCCACCCTATCCCCATAACTGTACCTAACCTGCACATCTTTGGACTGTGGGAGGAAACCGGAGCACCCGGAGGAAACCCAGGCAGACACAGGGAGAACATGCAAACTCCACACAGTCACCCAAGGCCGGAAAGGCAATTATGGGCTGAAAGGCCTTTTCTTACTCTGGATAATCTCATACTATATTTGATATTGCACTTTGCACGAACCTGTATATCTACCAGGCAAGGTTAACTATCATTATTGTAAATTACTGCAGATGCTGGAAATCTGAAATTAATGCAGGGAAATCTCAGCATGTCTGGTAGCACCTGGGGAGAGGGAAACAGTGATAACGTTTCAAGTTATACAGACTTGAAGGTTAAATATAAACCTACTCTAGATAAATAAAAACCTATTGATGAATGTAAATCTATTGATGACTATAAACCTACTCCAGATAAATATAAACCTGCTATAGATTAATATAAACCTACAGACTGATATAGACCTACTTTAGATTGGGGCTGGTTTAGCTGGTTACAGAATGGCAGCGTCCCCCCCCCCCCGTCCCCTCCCGTATCCCTGCCCCCACGCCCGGCCGAGATACCACAAAATACTCACTCTTGTCTAGATTCAGCTTGTACCCCGCGAAAGACCCAAACCCTCGAAGCAGCTCCAATATTCCCCCTATTGACACACTCGGTTCTGACAAGTATAACAGCAAGTCATCGGCATATAAGGACACCTATGCTCTATTCACCCCCCCTCCCCCCCCCGCACTATTCCTTTCCATACCTCCGAACTTCTTACTGCGATGGCCAATGGCTCAATCGCGAGTGCAAACAGCAGGGGGGACATAGTGCCACGGTGGAGAGAAAAGTATCTCGAGCTGATGTTGTTTGTGCAGACATGTGCCTTTGGCTCCTTATATAGTAGCTTTACCCAATTCACAAACCTTGGTCCAATCCCAAACCGCTCCAGAACTGCCATCAAGTACCCCCATTGTTCCCGGTTGAAAGCCTTCTCAGCGTCCAATGCCACAGCCATCTCTGTTTCCTTCCCCTCCGCTGGTGCCATAATGACGTTCAGTACCCTTCTAATGTTTGAAAAGAGCTGCCTCCCTCTCATAAACCCCGTCTGATCTTCACCTATCACCTTCGGGAGGCACTCCTCCAGCCTACCCGCCAGTACCTTCGTCAATATTTTTGCGTCCAGATTCAGAAGTGATATGGGCCTATACAACCCACACTCCGTCGGATCATAGAACATAGAACATAGAACAGTACAGCACAGAACAGGCCCTTCAGCCCTCAATGTTGTGCCGAGCCATGATCACCCTACCCAAACCCACGTATCCACCCTATACCCGTAACCCAACAACCCCCCCCCAACCTTACTTTTATTAGGACACTACGGGCAATTTAGCATGGCCAATCCACCTAACCCGCACATCTTTGGACTGTGGGAGGAAACCGGAGCACCCGGAGGAAACCCACGCACACAGGGGGAGGACGTGCAGACTCCACACAGACAGTGACCCAGCCGGGAATCGAACCTGGGACCCTGGAGCTGTGAAGCATTTATGCTAACCACCATGCTACCCTGCTGCCCCTGAATCCTTATCCTTATCTCCTTATCTGGATCCTTATCTTTTTTTAGCAACAGGGAGATCGATGCCTGCCCCAAGGTTTCTGGCACCACCCCCTTCTCTGTTGCCTCTTCAAACATCCCCACCATCAGGGGTGCCAGCTTATCCTTGAATTTTTTATAATATTCCACCAGAAACCCATCCGGCCCTGCCACCTTCCCCGACTGCAACCTCCCAATCGTATCCTTTATCTCCTGCTCCCCTATCGCTCCTTCTAATGTAGCCCTGTCCCCCTTCCCCTAACCTTAGGTACTCCAACCCATCTAGAAATTCCTGCATCTCACAATCTCCCCGGGTGGCTCTGACCTGTACAACCTCTCATAAAATTCCTCAAAAACCTTGTTAATCAGATCCGGCGCCACCACCAACTTCCCTGCCCTGTCCCTCACCTGCACAATTTCCCTTGCCGCTGCTTCCCTCCGGAGCTGACCTGCTAACAGACACCCCGCCTTATCTCCATGTTCGTAAACTGCACCCCTTGCTCGCCTCAGTTGGCGCACCACCTTCCTGGTAGATAGTCGGTCAAAGCTCGCCTGTAGCTCCTTCCTCTTTTCCAGCTCTGCTGGGTCCCCATCCCCTGCATAACTCCTATCTATCTCCAACATAGAACATAGAGAACGTAGAGAAATACAGCACAGAACAGGCCCTTCGGCCCACGATGTTGTGCCGAACTTTTGCCCTAGGTTAATCATAGATCATAGAATTTTGGACACTAAGGGCAATTTATCATGGCCAATCCAGATCTTTGGACTGTGGGAGGAAACCGGAGCACCCGGAGGAAACCCACACACACACGGGGAGGATGTGCAGACTCCACACAGACAGTGACCCAAGCCAAAATCGAACCTGGGACCCTGGAGCTGTGAAGCAATTGTGCTATCCAAAATGCTACCGTGCTGCCCTTAAGAACAAATTAATCTACAGTCCATTATTCTACCATAATCTATGTACCTATTCAATAGCCGCTTGAAGGTCCCTAATGTTTCCGACTCAACTACTGCCACAGGCAGTGCATTCCATGCCCCCACTACTCTCTAGGTAAAGAACCTACCTCTGACATCCCCCCTATATCTTCCACCATTTACCTTAAATTTATGTCCCCTTGTAATGGTTTGTCCACCCGGGGAAAAAGTCTCTGACTGTCTACTCTATCTATTCCCCTGATCACCTTATAAACCTCTATCAAGTCACCCCTCATCCTTCTCTGTTCTAATGAGAAAAGGCCTAGCACCCTCAACCTTTCCTCGTAAGACATACTCTCCATTCCAGGCAACATCCTGGTAAATCTCCTTTGCACCTTTTCCAAAGCTTCCACATCCTTCCTAAAATGAGGTGACCAGAACTGCACACAGTACTCCAAATGTGCCTTACCAAGGATTTGTACAGCTGCATCATCACCTCATGGCTCTTAAATTCAATCCCTCTGCTAATGAACGCTAGCACACCATAGGTCTTCTTCACAGCTCTATCCACTTGAGTGGCAACTTTCAAAGATCTATAAACATAGACCCCAAGATCTCTCTGCTCCTCTACATTGCCAAGAACCCTACCGTTAACCCTGTATTCCACATTCATATTTGTCCTTCCAAAATGGACAACCTCACACTTGTCAGGGTTAAACTCCATCTGCCACTTCTCAGCCCAGCTCTGCATCCTATCTATGTCTCTTTGCAGCTGACAACAGCCCTCCTCACTATCCACAACACCACCAATCTTCATATCATCTGCAAATTTACTGACCCACCCTTCAACTCCCTCATCCAAGTCATTAATGAAAATCACAAACAGCAGAGGATCCAGAACTGATCCCTGCGGTACGCCACTGGTAACTGGGCTCCTGGCTGAATATTTGCCATCCACCACCACTCTCTGACTTCTATCGGTTAGCCAGTTCGGTAACCAACTGGCCAAATTTCCCACTATCCCATGCCTCCTTACTTTCTGCATAAGCCTACCATGGAGAACCTTATCAAATGCCTTACTAAAATCCACGTACACTACATCCACTGCTTTACCTTCATCCACATGCTTGGTCACCTCCTCAAAGAAGTCAATAAGACTTGTAAGGCAAGACCTACCCCTCACAAATCCGTGCTGACTATCCCTAATCAAGCAGTGTCTTTCCAGATGCTCAGAAATCCTATCCCTCAGTACCCTTTCCATTGCTTTGCCTACCACCGAAGTAAGACTAACTGGCCTGTAATTCCCAGGGTTATCCCTATTCCCTTTTTTGAACAGGGGCACAACATTCGCCACTCTCCAATCCCCTGGTACCACCCCTGTTGACAGTGAGGACAAAAAGATCATTGCCAATGGCTCTGCAATTTCATTTCTTGCTTCCCATAGAATCCTTGGATATATCCCGTCAGGCCCGGGAGACTTGTCTATCCTCAAGTTTTTCAAAATGCCCAACACATCTTCCTTCCTAACAAGTATCTCCTCGAGCTTACCAGTCTGTTTCACACTGTCCTCTCCAACAATATGGCCCCTCTCGTTTGTAAATACTGAAGAAAAATACTCGTTCAAGACTTCTCCTATCTCTTCAGACTCAATACACAATCTCCCGCTACTGTCCTTGATCGGACCCACCCTCGCTCTAGTCATTCTCATATTTCTCACATATGTGTAAAAGGCCTTGGGGTTTTCCTTGATCCTACCCGCCAAAGATTTTTCATGCCCTCTCTTAGCTCTCCTAATCCCTTTCTTCAGTTCCCTCCTGGCTATCTTGTATCCCTCCAGCGCCCTGTCTGAACCTTGTTTCCTCAGCCTTACATAAGTCTCCTTCTTCCTCTTAACAAGACATTCAACCTCTCTTGTCAACCATGGTTCCCTCACTCGACCATCTCTTCCCTGCCTGACAAGGACATACATATCAAAGACACGCAGTACCTGTTCCTTGAACAAGTTCCACATTTCACTTGTGTCCTTCCCTGACAGCCTATGTTCCCAACTCATACACTTGAATTCTTGTCTGACAGCATTGTATTTACCCTTCCCCCAATTGTAAACCTTGCCCTGTTGCACGCACCTATCCCTCTCCATTACTAAAGTGAAAGTCACAGAATTGTGGTTACTACCTCCAAAATGCTCCCCCACTAACAAATCTATCACCTGCCCTGGTTCATTACCAAGTACCAAATCCAATATGGCCTCCCCTGTGGTGGGACAATCTACATACTGTGTTAGAAAAGCTTCCTGGACACACTGCACAAACACCACCCCATCCAAACTATTTGATCTAAAGAGTTTCCACTCAATATTTGGGAAGTTGAAGTCACCCATGACTACTACTCTGTGACTTCTGCACCTTTCCAAAATCTGTTTCCCAATCTGTTCCTCCACATCTCTGATGCTATTGGAGGGCCTATAGAAAACTCCCAACAAGGTGACTGCTCCTTTCCTATTTCTGACTTCAACCCATACTACCTGAGTAGGCAGATCCTCCTCGAACTGCCTTTCTGCAGCTGTTATACTATCTCTAATTAACAATGCCACCCCCCCATCTCTTTTACCATCCTCCCTAATCTTGTTGAAACATCTATAACCAGGGACCTCCAACAACCATTTCTGCCCCTCTTCTATCCAAGTTTCCGTGATGGCCACCACATCGTAGTCCCAAGTACCGATCCATGCCTTAAGTTCACCCACCTTATTCCTGATGCTTCTTGCGTTGAAGTATACACACTTCAACCCATCTCCTTGCCTGCAAGTACTCTCCTTTGTCAGTGTTACCTTCCCCACTGCATCACTACTCGCTTTGGCGTCCTGAATATTGGCTTCCTTAGTTGCTGGACTACAAATCCGGTTCTCATTCCCCTGCCAAATTAGTTTAAACCCTCCCGAAGACTACTAGAAAATTTCCCTCCCAGGATATTGGTGCCCCTCTGGTTCAGATGCAACCCGTCCTGCTTGTACAGGTCCCACCTTCCCCAGAATGCGCTCCAATTATCCAAATACCTAAAGCCCTCCCTCCTACACCATTCCTGCAGCCACGTCTTCAACTGCACTCTCTCCCTATTCCTAGCCTCGCTATCACGTGGCACCGGCAACAAACCAGAGATGACAACTATGTCTGTCCTGGTCTTTAACTTCCAGCCTAACTCCCTAAACTGGTTTATTACCTCCACACCCCTTTTCCTACCTACGTCGTTGGTACCAATGTGCACCACGACTTCTGGCTGCTCACCCTCCCCCTTCAGGGTCCTGAAGACACGATCCGAGA
This sequence comes from Scyliorhinus canicula, assembly GCF_902713615.1. NCBI lineage: Eukaryota > Metazoa > Chordata > Chondrichthyes > Carcharhiniformes > Scyliorhinidae > Scyliorhinus > Scyliorhinus canicula. Next base: position 42,509,729 of record NC_052163.1, read on the forward strand.
CATCCCTGGCACCTGGGAGGCAACATACCTTCCGGGAGTCTCGCTCGCGACCACAGAATCTCCTATCTATTCCCCTATTGAATCTCCTTTTACTATTGCTTTTCTATTCTCCCCTCTTCCCTTCTGAGCCCCAGAACCAGACAGTGCCAGAGACCTGGCCGCTAGGGCCTTCCCCCGGTAGGTCATCACCCCCAACAGCATCCAAAACGGTATACTTGTTTTGAAGGGGAACGGCCACGAGGGATCCCTGCACTGTCTGCCTGTTAGTTTTCTCTCCCCTGACTGTAACCCAGCTACTCTTGTCCAGTACCTTGGATGTGGCTACCTCCCTGTAACTCTTCTCGATAACCCCCTCTGCCTCCCGGATGATCCGAAGTTCATCCAGCTCCAATTCCCTAACACAGTCTCTGATGAGCTGGAGTTGGGTGCATTTCCCACAGGTATAGTCAGCGGGGACACCGGTGGTATCCCTCACCACCCACATCCTACAGGAGGAGCATGCAACTTCCCTAGCCTCCATCCCTTCTTACTTTACTGAGTATAGCTGCCCTGTGGACCAACTGGACCTCCGCCATCCGATACTGCTTCCAGTCAGCTGCACTCTAAACTCCTGGCTCCCTTCTCGCTCTTTGCGGAAATGAAATGAAAGGAGCACCTTTCTCCCTCCTCACCTAACTCCCTCAGTCACCAAACTCTCACTGTAGCACTCAAATGCACCAAGTTCAGCACTCCCTCAGTCACCAAACTCTCACTGTAGCACTCAAATGCACCAAGTTCAGCACTCCCTCAGTCACCAAACTCTCACTGTGGCACTCAAATACACCAAGTTCAGCACTCCAGTGCAAACAAAGTCTGCACTGTAGCAGGATCCTTTTTATCCTGTGAATCTAGCCTCTAAAAACTGGCTAATCCAATTAACTAATTAACAAGCTCCAGCTGCAAGTACCTACAAGTAGAACCTTGTTTAAGGCTGATTCAAAATTCACCTTCTTCTAAACCAAACAGTAACTTTTAAGTTAATTAACTAAGTAAAAGAAAACTAGACTTTAGATAAAAATGAACTTTTATACTCCCTCAGTCACCAAACTCTCACTGTAGCACTCAAATGCACCAAGTTCAGCACTCCAGTGCAAACACCTAGGTCATCTATTACCCTCTGCTGCTCCAATCTCTCCTCCTTGTCCACCCTGGCCTTAAATGAGATCACCTCCCCCCTCACCACCGCCTTTAGAACCTCCCAGACGACCGCCTTCGACGCCTCACCCGTACAGTTGAAACCTACATATTCCTTAATTAACTTTTCAATTTTGTCACAGAACACTTGGTCCCCCAAATGTCCCACATCTAATTTCCACCCTAGTCTCTGCGCTACCCCCTCCTCCAGCACCATATACACCCATTGCGGAGCGTGATCTGACACTGCAATTGCCGAGTATTCCGACCCCTTAACCCCAGCCAACGAAGCCTTGGATGAAGGCAAATTACTGCGGATGCTGGAATCTGAAATGAAAGGGAAAATGCTGGAAAATCTCAGCAAGTCTGGCAGCATCTATAGGGAGAGAAAAGAGCTAACGTTTCGAGTCCGATGACTCTTTGTCAAAGCCTTTCCCACCACAAAAAAGTTGATCCGCGAATATACCTTGTGGACTGCTGAGAAAAACGTGTACTCCCGCTCCCTCGGGTTCAGAAACCTCCAAGGGTCCACCCCTCCTATTTCCACCATTAGCCCAGATTTGCCCCCCCCCCCTCCCCTCTCCTCCCCCGATGGGGCCAGCAAGCGCGGCCGTGACCTGTCCAACCTTGGCTCCTGCACCAAGTTCCAGTCCCCCCCCGCCCTATCAGTTTGTGTGTCCCCAAGTCGGGGATGGCCCCAAACACCTTCTTTGCGAATCCCACATCATCCCAATTGGGGCCATATACACTTAACAGCGCCACTAGCCTACCCTCCAGCGCCCCTGTCACAATCACATATCTACCCCCCTGATCTGCCACCACCTTCTACTGTGAAGAAATGTAAACCTACTAGAGATTGATCTAAACCTACCAGGGACTAATATGAGCGAACTTTATATTAATATAAACCTACTGTGAGGAATTTATAAAACTATAGATTAATATAAACCTACTGTAAGGAAATATAAACCAATAGATTAATATAACCCTACTGTAAGGAAATATAAACCTATAGATTAATATAAACCTACTGTAAGGAAATATGAACCCATAGATAAATATAACCCTACTATAAGGAAATATAAACCTATACATTAAAAGAAACCTTCTCTCGATGAATATATACAATGAGATATAGAACATAGAACATAGAACGATACAGCGCAGTACAGGCCCTTCGGCCCTCGATGTTGCACCGACATGGAAAAAAAACTAAAGGCCATCTAACCTACACTATGCCCTTATCATCCATATGCTTATCCAATAAATTTTTAAATGCCCTCAATGTTGGCGAGTTCACTACTGTTGCAGGTAGGGCATTCCACGGCCTCACCACTCTTTGCGTAAAAAACCCACCTCTGACCTCTGTCCTATATCTATTACCCCTCAATTTAAGGCTATGTCCCCTCGTGCTAGCCACCTCCATCCGCGGGAGAAGGCTCTCGCTGTCCACCCTATCTAACCCTCTGATCATTTTGTATGCCTCTATTAAGTCACCTCTTAACCTTCTTCTCTCTAACGAAAACAACCTCAAGTCCATCAGCCTTTCCTCATAAGATTTTCCCTCCATACCAGGCAACATCCTGGTAAATCTCCTCTGCACCCGTTCCAAAGCTTCCACGTCCTTCCTATAATGAGGCGACCAGAACTGTACGCAATACTCCAAATGCGGCCGTACTAGAGTTTTGTACAACTGCAACATGACCTCATGGCTCCGGAACTCAATCCCTCTACCAATAAAGGCCAACACACCATAGGCCTTCTTCACAACCCTATCAACCTGGGTGGCAACTTTCAGGGATCTATGTACATGGACACCGAGATCCCTCTGCTCATCCACACTACCAAGAATTTTACCATTAGCCAAATATTCCGCATTCCTGTTATTCTTTCCAAAGTGAATCACCTCACACTTCTCCACATTAAACTCCATTTGCCACCTCTCAGCCCAGGTCTGCAGCTTATCTATGTCCCTCTGTAACCTGCAACATCCTTCCGCACTGTCTACAACTCCACCGACTTTAGTGTCGTCTGCAAATTTACTCACCCATCCTTCTGCACCCTCCTCTAGGTCATTTATAAAAATGACAAACAGCAACGGCCCCAGAACAGATCCTTGTGGTATGCCACTCGTAACTGAACTCCATTCTGAACATTTCCCATCAACTACCACTCTCTGTCTTCTTTCAACTAGCCAATTTCTGATCCACATCTCTAAATCACCCTCAATCCCCAGCCTCCGTATTTTCTGCAATAGCCGACCGTGGGGAACCTTATCAAACGCTTTACTGAAATCCATATACACCACATCAACTGCTCTACCCTCGTCTACCTGTTCAGTCACCTTCTCAAAGAACTCGATAAGGTTTGTGAGGCATGACCCACCCTTCACAAAACCATGCTGACTATCCCTAATCATATTATTCCTATCTAGATGATTATAAATCGAATCTTTTATAATCCTCTCCAAGACTTTACCCACCACAGACGTTAGGCTCACCGGCCTATAGTTACCGGGGTTATCTCTACTCCCCTTCTTGAACAAAGGGACCACATTTGCTATCCTCAAATGCTATAGTCCTATAGATTAATATAAACCCATAGATTAATATAACCCTACTGTAAGGAAATAGAAACCTATAGATTAATATAAAGCTGATGTAAGGAAATATAAACCTACTATAGATTAATATATACCTACTGTGAAGAAATCTAAATCTAAAGATTAAGATAAACCTGCTGTAAGGAAATATAAACCTGCTCAGGATTAAAATTAACTTGTTACAAATAGACATAATCCTACTTTAGATAAAGAAGACTTAAGGGAGTCAATTAAGGTAAAATTAAATCATTATGGTGAAAACGTTGCATTATAACGATACTGGCTAATCCATACGATGCAGCGTGAAATTTTATTTTTCCAATTAACACGATTACAGTAGAAGATTTTTTAAAATAATGGATCGAACGCAAAATGTGTTGCCGAGAAAGGGAAGAACCTCCAGGAGGCGCCAATTCCGATTGAAGCCAGCAGGTGTCCCTGGAAAACCCTCTCCGCCCGCCCGCCCTGCACAACCTCGCGCGTCTGAATGAACCGAGCAAAACACCAGAAGCACATCGCTAGCGTCCTAAATGCAGCCGCACTCTCTCCAGCTACGTTTCACTTCAGCGTTGAACACCTTTTAAACCATGGGTGCAAATCCGTCATGGTACTGCAGGAATTGACGAGCAAAGGAGCTGGGGGGTTTAAAAAAAATAATAAAGTACCTGTGTTTCCTTGTTGAATTTAAAAATCATGGAGAACGAAAAGGCATGCGCAAAACATTACGGATCTCTTGAATCAACAACGTGGAATGCAGACAATGCAAAAGGTAAAATAAAATGTCAGATCCTAACACGGTGTTTGGTTTTATTCGCGCGTTTCTTCCACAGAGACCGAAAAGAAACATTGGCCAGGGGAAAACCTGTGAAACAATGCCTTGTCCATGTCACTGTCGGGTATATATATATATATATATAAAAGTGCTTCGTTTGGTTTCCTCAAAGTTAAAATGATCTTACTGAACCTGCCACTCATCACTGCCACATATCCATGTATTTTATTTGTTTTTTTTGTAGACGAATGTCTTGAAATACATTGAAGGGTCTCCTGGTTGGAGACACAGGTCAATCCTAAACGCTGCTTTGCGGGCTTCTGATGTGGTCATGTTTGGGGGAATTGTCAGGAATGCTCACAGCCCCGTCAGTTTAAAAACAAAATCACTTCAGATATAAAAGTTTTCTCCTGTTAAAATCTAGTCCTTTTTTTTGATGTTTGGCAGGCGACATCTGCCCTTTTACTCTAAAGACTGAGTTAAAATGCTTGTTGCGTGCAAGAAAAGCAACACAGATGGTGGCAGCCCGTTCAAAACTCACATCTACAGAGGTTCCTGTGTGTTACAAGGTAGAGAGGCCGGCATTACAAAGCCGCTGAACCAAGAGGTGGAGGTTTCAACACTACAACTCAGCCCCAAATAAGCAGAGTCTCGAATACGGTAAACATCGCTAATTTCATCAGAGGTCCAATGGTAATGTTTGGATCAAACATAACATTTCTCTATTTAACAATGCGCAATATTAGAACCCAAGAGTTGTAAGGAAATAAGAATTAGGTGTTCACACCAACCGGAGAGGAAAGAGCCTGCTATTTAAAGTGTTTTTTTTGATTTGGGAGCAACACCATCTGTTATACCGGCACGGTAGCACAGTGGTTAGCATTGTAGCTTCACAGCGCCAGAGTCCCAGGTTTGATTCCTGGCTTGGGTCACTGTCTGTGTGGAGTCTGCACATTCTCCCCTGTGTCCGCATGGGTTTCCTCCCACAAGTCCCGAAAGACGTGCTTGTTAGGTGAATTGGATATTCTGAATTCTCCCTCTGTATATCCGAACAGGTGCTGTAATGTGGCGACGAGGGGATTTTCACAGTACCTTCATTGCAGTGTTAATGTAAGCCTACTTGTGACACTAATAAAGATTATTATATTTGCACTTAAGGGCAGCACGGTGGCCTAGTGGTTAGCACAACTGCCTCACGGTGCTGAGGCCCCAGGTTCGATCCCGGCTCTGGGTCACTGTCCGTGTGAAGTTTGCACATTCTCCCCGTGTCTGCGTGGGTTTCGCCCCCACAACCCAAAAATGTGCAGAGTAGGTGGATTGGCCACACTAAATTGCCCCTTAATTGGAAAAAATAATTGGGTAATCTAAATTTATAAAAAAAAAAATTTTTTAAATAAAAATATTTGCACTTAAGACAATGAAAAAAACATTGAGCTTGGATTATCTTAAATTGTTTTGGTAGGTAGAGGATTTTAAGAGGGTTCTAATAGGTAAAAGAGGAGCCATGAGAAGAAAGACCTGTCATTCTAAAACTATTTTTGCTATTATCAGGGGGGGAGGGGGGAGGGGCATTGGATTGGCACCTGGATCTATTTTCATTGGGTCTGGGAGATTGAATACGACATGGACCTGCTCGATGTTTCCTGGTTTGGGACTCACAGAACAACTCTGCCCCTAAGTTGGCAACCTCGCTGTCAGAGGACAGTAAGGATCTGCTCTTTTGAAGAGTAAAACACAACACTGAAAATCTCTAACTGGATGTGCCGGAAACTAATGCTGGAATGCTTGATATTGGTTTTCTCTAAAATCGGTTTGTGATTCTTATCACAGCAGTTTCATTATTTACCTTGGGTGAATGCAGAAAATGCAGGTAATTTATAAGTAACTTGATTGTGTAACACTGGATGTAATACTTGGTAAGAAATAGTCCACCTGCTGTATCATTAACACTAATGGAAATTTAGCCAAAATGCTTTTGAATGTAGAAAAATCCTTTCAGAAAATTGCCCTGCTATGTTCTTGCCTGACATTTGTTGCTACCTATTTCTGCTCTGGCAGAGCAATGAACCATCTCCGATCCAGAACAAATGACAAAATCATGAAAAGCAATTCACTCAGGGGAGTTAGACAGACCATCAGAGTTACATTTAGTGAGCTTATCTGCACACTAGAGTGCCATTAAAACCTGTTTTTATACTGGTTATGACTTTTTTTTGTTGGAGGACCAAAAGTTTGCATCATGGCTTGTATTTTGCAGTCAGTGGTGAAGTGACCACACTCACTGCTATCCACAAAGATCTAGTGAACACTGTGGCATGAATTACACCTTTGCCAACATTAATTTAGTTCAAGTGACAAATGTTGGGGATACATGGTGGCCAGCAGCAGCGATATTGCTAAGTAGCCAATCAGAGTGCAGACTTCCTACAGACAGCAAACCAGGAAGTAACCCAGCAATTTTAAAAAATCATTCACTCTTTTTTATTTTATAGAAAGCAAAATGAAGATTAGGATATTTACATTGGATAATATATAAGTTAAAGCATACTTAATTTAACAAGTAATTATTTTTTTTAATCTATTGAATTTTAATCATCATGGAGGAATTTGACATGCCACAAATATAAAGTTTGTTTATCAGGACTAGAGAACTTAAACAGTAATTATGACTTTGTACACCATTGAGAAACCCAGTTGCACCTCATTCAACAAGGCATAACTTTTTTCAAGGGTGCTACCAGTGAAACTAATAGCATTAAAAGTTTATGTTCTTGTCAATTCAAGTGATTTCTAAGATTTCAAGTTGTCAGAACTTCAAAGCATACCCTGTGGAAGCGTGTAGGAATCCTAACAACAATTTTTGTGTTTAATTTGCATGTACACTGCCAGAAACTGCTGTCACAATTTTGCTATCATTACAACTGCAAAGTCTGAACCAATATGACAAAACAATGGCTTAGTGTGCCAACCCATTGCACCACACACTGGAAGTATTCAGCTTTATGTCAAATTGGTCATTGTGTAAGCAACCTGATATTAACTTGCTCATGAACTCATTGACACTGATAACTTGGAGACAGTTGCTGATGGCACTGACCTCTGAAGGCTGCCTGTTTGGGACAGTGTTGGGAGAAGCAATCAGAAACATAAAGCTCAACTGGGTGAGAGGAGAGCCCAAATAAAATAGAGGCCAGTGAATTATACACCTTCTCAGCCCACTGTCTTCCTCTGTAGTCAATGTGGCAAAGACTACCATTCCAGAGTCGGACTCTTGAGCTACACCAGGTGATGCTTAACTCAGAGTTGGCCATCACATTGCAAGCCATCATTGTATGAGACAGAAGGCTGACGCAATGAGTAAAGGCAGATTCTAATTCACAAATTTATCAGAAGTAAGCTGAGTAAAACATCTATACTCAATAAAATCAACTTTCACAGGAGCTGTTATATTTTAAAGGCAACTTTTATATTTATTAAAATGATTCATTGTATCTTTTATAAATCTTACACAATTGGTAGTTTTATTATTGTGCTTAACCTTTGGCCTCAACTGTAACAATAGACATTGGATAAGAAAACCTTACCATAGAATAGATAGCTACGTTATATGATTGACCAGTGACACAAAACATTAGAATCAATACATTTTTGCTGGAATGCGCAGTCTAAACTCTATTACTTTCCCTCTTCTCTCCCTCCCCCACCATTATTTGAGATAGCTGTGAATTTAGTTCCCCAATAAATATAATGTATTGAACAGAAAAAAATACTGTAAATACTGAAGGAATTGGAATTCATTTCTTTGAAAATTAATATTTACTAAATGTTCTAACATTTGACTCACCGGGTTGTTAAAATTGAGTGTGATGGTATTCCATTTTGCTCTGTGATTCACTATCAATTATGATGAGACGAGAATAGAGAGTAATCGAGGCTTTATTATGCAGAGATGTGTGGCCTCCTACAGCTGCTGCCGAAATGGCTGCAGCTCGGTGAGCACACACATTTATACTCCGCCTACTGGGCGGAGCCAGCAGGCAGGGTTCTACCCCCATACCTGTAGTACAGGAGCCTTACTGTATTACCTCTTATACGTGCACTATATACAACAGTGGTGATTACCACATTCACCCCTGTTAAAAAAGAGTCCGGCGGGGGTGGTGGAAAACTATTTACATGTAATTGAGCATTTTTTTAAAAAGTGTACAGTTCTGGAAAAGTTCACAAAATCAGCCGGTCGGGTTCCTTGATCCTCCGTTGTGAGCGCCGCAGTCCCGATGGCGATGCAGGCCCCGGCGTGGTCGCCGGTGACTCCGGGAGCATGTAGTCCTCATCTTCATCCCAGGGTGGAACCAATGGGAGGACAGATCGTCCTGGAGCAGGGGCTATGGTGCGGTGTGCTGGGCAGGGGATGGGTGGCAACGGGGAAGTTGGGGGGGGGGGGGGGAACCCCGCTGGTGCCATGTCCCTGAGGGAGACTGTGTCTTGGCGACCGTCAGGGTATGCCACGCAGGCATACTGCGGGTTTGCACGGAGTAGTTGTACCCTCTCGACCAATGGGTCCGCCATGTGGAGCCGCACGTGTTTGCGGAGGACAGGTCCTGGAGCTGCCAGCCACGTTGGGAGCGAAAGGCGGAGGTGGACTTCCAGGGGAAGGCAAGGAGACATTCATGGGGGGTTGCATTAGTCGCAGTGCAAAGTAGCGATCAGATGGAGTGGAGGTCGTCGGGGAGGACCTCCTGCCAGCGGGAGACTGGGAGATATTTAGACCGTAGGGACAGCAGGACAGCCTTCCAGACCATCCATTCTCCCTCTCCACCTGCCCGTTTCCCCGGGGGTTGCAGCTGGTCGTCCTGCTCGAGGCAATGCCCTTGCTGAGCAGGAGCTGACGCAGCTCATCACTCATAAAGGAGGATCCTCGGTCGCTGTGGACGTAAGCGGGGAAGCCGAACAGAGTGAAGATGGTATTGAGGGCCTTGATGACTGTGGCAGACGTCATTTCGGGGCATGGAATGACGAAGGGGAATCTGGAGTATTCATCGACCACGTTAAGGAAGTACGTGTTTCTGAAGTGCGGTTTGCACTCCGCGCAGACCTGGCAGTCTTTGGTGACCGCCCTGACTTCCGCAATGGAGTAGGGTAGGTTACGGGCCTTTATGAAGTGAAAGAACTGGGTGACAGAGACCATCGTGTAGGGCCTGGAGTAGGTCCACTTGTGTGCTGGCACATGTACCTCGGGATAGGGCGTCGGGGGGCTCGTTGAGCTTACCGGGGCGATATAAAATCTCGTAATTGTCGGTGGAGAGCTCGATCCTCCACCTCAAGATTTTATCATTTTTGATCTTGCCCCGCTGTGTGTTATTGAACATGAAGGCAACCGACCGTTGGTCAGTGAGGAGAGTAAATCTCCTGCCGGCCAGGTAATGCCTCCAATGCCGCACAGCTTCAGCGATAGCTTGGGCCTCCTTTTCGACGGAGGAGTGCCGAATTTCAGAGGCGTGGAGGGTGCCACGGGTCTGCCTGCCTGGTTGAGGGTGGCGGCTAGAGCAACGTCTGATGCATCGCTCTCCACTTGAAAGGCGAGCGTCTCGTTGACCGCGTGCATCGCGGCCTTGGCGATGACAGCCTCGATACAGTTGAAGGCATGGTGAGCCTCGGCCGTCAGGGGGAAAGCTGCGGATTGAATGAGTGGACGGGCCTTGTCCGCATAGTTAGGGACCCACTGGGCATAGTATGAGAAGAACCCCAGGCATCGTTTGAGGGCCTTGGGGCAGGGGGGGTGCATGCGATCGGGGTCGGGCCCTAGAACTCCATTTTGCACCACATAGTCAAGGATGGCTAAGCGGTTGGTGCTGAACACGCACTTCTCCTTGTTATACGTCAGGTTCAGGAGTTTGGTGGTGTGGAGAAATTTGGAAAGGTTAGCGTTGTGGTCCTGCTGGTCGTGGCCGCAGATGGTGACGTTATCCAGGTATGGGAAGGTGGCCCGCAGTCCGTACCGGTTAACCATTCGGTCCATCTCCCGTTGGAAGACTGAGACCCTGTTAGTGATGCCAAAGGGGACCCTAAGAAGTGGTAAAGGCTGCCGTCTGCTTCAAACGCCATATATTGGGGGTCCGCCTTGCAGATGGGGAGCTGGTGGTAGGCAGATTTCAGGTCCACTGTAGAGAAGACCCGGTACTGTGCAATCTGATTGACCATATCAGATATGCGTGGGGGGGGGGGGGGTACGCGTCGTGCTGCGTGTACCGATTGATGGTCTGACTGTAGTCAATGACCATCCTGTGTTTCTCCCCAGTCTTTACAACTACCACTTGGGCTCTCCAGGGGCTGTTGCTGGCCTCAATGATGCCTTCCCACAGCAGCCGCTGGACCTCCGACCTAATGAAGGTCCTGTCCTGGGCACTGTACCGTCTTATCCTGGTGGTGACTGGTTTGCAATCCGGGGTGAGGTTCGCAAACAGGGAAGGTGGGTCGACCTTAAGGTTCGTGAGGCCGCACACAGTAAGGGGTGGTAGGGACCCACCGAATTTCAGGTTCACGCTTTGGAGGTTGCACTGGAATCCAGGCCGAGTAGCAAGGCAGCGCAGAGGTTGGAGAGGACGTAGGGCCGGAAGTTGCTGATCTCTATGTTCTGGACGGTGAGGGTGGCGGTGCAGTAACCCCAGATCTCCACGGAGTAGGATCCGGATGCCAGGGAGATTCATTGGGTAATGGGGTGTACCGTGACGGAGCAGCGCCTTACCGTATCGGGGTGGATGAAACTCTCCGTGCTCCCGGAGTCGAGAAGGCAAGATGTCTTGTGGCCATCGACTTTCACCGTCGTTGTCACGGTTGCGAGGTTGTGTGGCCGGGACTGGTCAAGCGTGATGGAGGCGATCTGCAGCTGGTGTTGATGGTCCCCGGGTTGGTCGGCGGCGGATGCGGATGATGAGTGGCCCGATGAGGTGCCCGACGAACAGGGGTCCTGAGGCGCCATCCAAAATGGCGCCGAAGATGGTGGCGTTAAAGATGGTGGCGCCCACAGGCCGCACGTGGGGTGTGCAGGAACAATGGGGCTGGTTACAGCGGCGATCGACCGGGCCTGGCACACCGCAGCAAAATGTCCTTTCTTCCCGCAGGCCTTGCAGAGTGCTCTCCGAGCCGGGCAGCGCTGGCGGGGGTGTTTTGTCTTCCCGCAGAAGTAGCACTTGGGCCCCCCGGGGTTGGCTGGCTGCCGCGTGGCGCAGGCTTGGGGTTGGTTGGGGGCGGTCACTGGTGGGGTCCATGATGTCCAGGAGGGGGTCGCCGTGCGGTCGGGAGCGTATGCTTGCACATTACAGCAGGCGACCGTTAGTGAGGTCACGAGTTTCTTGATCGCCGCGACGTCGAGTGTACCCCCTTCTAAGAGGCGCTGGTGGATGTACGGCGACCCTATGCCCATAACGAAAGCGTCCCTGATTAAGAGTTCGGAATGCTGAACGGCTGAAACTGCCTGGCAATCGCAGTTCCTCGCCAGGGCGTGCCGGGCACGCCAGAAATCATCCAATGACTCACCGGGGAGTTGGTGCCGCGTGGACAGGAGGTGCCTGGCGTAGAGTGTGTTGATCGGCCGTGTGTAGTTCTCTCTCAGAAGCTCCATGGCCTGAGTGTAGTTGGGCGCATTCCGGATAAGAGGAAAGATATCGGAGCTCAACCGTGTGTACAGGATCTGTAGTTTCTGTGCCTCTGAGGGTGGTTCTGTGGCTGATCCAATGTAGGCTTCAAAGCAAGATAGCCAGTGGTCGAAGGCTGACATGGCGTTGTCTGCTTGAGGGTACAGCTGTAGGCGATCTGGCTTGATGCAAACGTCCATCGCTGTAAAATCTCTGCGTAATAAATTGATGCACTATCAATTACAACGAGATGAGAGTAGAGAGTAATCGAGGCTTTATTACGCAGAGATGTGCGGCCTCCTACAATTGCTGCCGAAATGGCTGCAGCTCGGTGAGCACACACATTTATACTCCGCCTACTGGGCGGAGCCAGCAGGCAGGGATCTATCCCCGTACCTGTAGTACAGGAGACTTACCATATAACCTCTTATACATGTACTATATACAACAGTGGTGACTACCACACTGTGCAAGTCCATTATGCCAAAGATCAACAGAATGTAGTTTTTTGTTTGCAGCTGCCCATGGCGTGTGTAGCACCTGATCTCAGTGGGCATCGATCCTGGCACTGAGCCTGCAAGCACCAACTGAGTTGATCGACTTGTTGAAAGACAATCAGAAGTCACCTTCTAGCATTTGAAATGTAAACTGTACGGAGCAGAGTAATTTGATTTCGCAAATTATCTTTTTGGGGGAAAATACAGCATAATTCCTTGTACTGTACAAAATATACTGTTTACATCAGCCATTGGAACGTCCAATCACCAAATTTTGTTTGTTCCCAGAGTGTGGGTGGCATTGGCAAGGCTGCATTTATTGCCAGTCCCTATCCTGAAAAGGTGATGGTGGGCCACCACCTTAAGAAACAATGATTGCTTTCACAATTTTATTGAAGATGCTCATGAACCAGTCGGATTTTTTGACAATTTGACAACTTTAGTGATCATTTATTTATGATACAATGCATAGGGTATTGGTTATTTAGTAAGACTTGAGCTTTCAACATCTGAATAGAAGTTAATAGAAGGGCGGCACGGTAGCACATTGGTTATCACTGTTGCTTCACAGCGTCAGGGCCCCAGGTTTGATTCCCGGCTTGGTCATTGTCTGTGCGGAGTATGCAGCTTTCTCCCTGTGCCTGCGTGGGTTTCCTCCAGGTGCTCCGGTTTCCTTCAAAAAGTTCCGAAAGATGTGCTGTTCGGTATTGGATATTCTGAATTCTCCCTCAGTGTACCCGAGCAGGCGCCGGAATGTGGCGACTAGGGGTTTTTCACAGTAACTTCATTGCAGTGTGAATGCAAGCCTACTTGTGACAATAAAGATTATTATTATTAATTACTTAAGCTGAAACCATCATTACCTCTATTACCTCTAAACACGACTATTCCAACACAGCTGGCTACTCTCTCACATTCTGCTTTCTGTAAACCTGAGGTCACTCAAAACCCTGCTGCTCGTGTCTAAACTTGCACAAATCCCATTCCTCTGTCACCCAGTGCTTCCTGACCATTGTTAGCTCCTGATCAAGCAACACCTTGAATTTTAAATTCTCATCCTTTTTTTCAGATCCGCCCATGGCCTTACTCCCCCCATCTCTGTAATCTCCTCAACCCTCTGATGTATCTGTGTTCCTCTAATTCTGGCCTCTTGAGCATCCCCAAATATAATTGCTTCACCAGTGGTGACCACATCTCAGTTGGCGAGGCTGCAATCTCTGGAATTCTTTCCCTACACCTCTCTGCCTCTGTACCACACTTTCCTCCTTAAAGACACTTCTAAAAACCTATCTCTTTGACCAAGCTTTTGGTCATCAGACCTTATATTTTCTAATATACCTCGGTGTCATACTTTTAAAATAAATTTAGAGTACCCAATTCTTTTTTTCCAATTCAGGGGCAATTTAGCATGGCCAAACCACCGACCCTGCACATCTTTGGGTTGTGGGGGTGAAATCATCGCAAACACGGGGAGAATGTGCAAACTCCACACGGACAGTGACCCGGAGCCGGGATCGAACCTGGGATCTCGGCGCATTAGGCAGCCGTGCAAACCCCTGCGCCACTGTGCTGCCCACATACTTTGTTTTATCATACTGCCGGGAAGCTCCTTGGGAGATTTCATTACATTAACCTGCTATATAAATACAAGTTGTTACTGTACACATTACACTTCATTATTTCCAAAAGTTCCTGCAGATTATTTTTGTCACATACAAGGTCACCCGGGGCAATGCTCAGAATTCTTCTTCATTACCTCTTCGGACAGAGTGTAGAGAAAGGGGACTGGACCAACATTTTTCCAAAGCATAGAACCAGTGGAAAAAAGTAAATGGAGAATATCCGTAGGGTTATCCACTGTATGGATCTGAAATTAATTTCTTTTAATTCATTCATACGATGTGTGCTTCGCTGGCTAGGCCAGTATTTATTGCTGATCCTTAATTGCCCTTGATAAGGTGGTGAGTCAATTCCTTAAAACGCTGCACTCCTGTGGTTTATGTACACCCACAGCGCTGTTAGGGTGGAAGTTCCGGGTTTTGATCCAGAAACAGTGAAGGAATGGTGATATAGTTCCAAGTCAGGATGGTGAGTGTGTGGTGGTTTTAAAATTAAGTCTGCAGAGGTTCAAACAAATGAAGAGCTTTAGTCAGGAGATGTCAACACCATAGACTGCTATGTTACATTGCCCGTTTGCTCGTACAAATAGCTGGTCACACGATCGATCTCTTAAAATGCATCATTTCCACTGCAAGGCTGCAAGTGAGGAAACACTAGAATTTCCATGAACACACAACGTTTTCCTCCCCCATTAAATCAAAGGTCCCTGGCACAACAAACAGTATAACATTAACAATCAATCAATAATAACAGTCAAAATGTCAGATGCTTTGCAGAGCGTTGTTCTCTGTGTGGTTGTTGGCGAATCTCAGGCATCTGCCTTTTAGTGCTTGCTGCAACTTCTGGTGTCTTTGGCTTGGTTTGGACATCATCCATGGTCACCTTAACCAGAGTCAACATAAGTGTTCTGAGATTGACTCGATGTCTAGTTTTCAACTGAAATACTGCTTTCTCCAATTGGTTTGATTAGTGTCAGGTTCTCGGGAAGGTCCAGGTCATCTCTTGGCATAGCTTGATTTGGACTCCCTGTCGGTTCTATCTCTGACAGATTGGTTCTTATTGCCAAAAGGTGATCCACATGTCTCCCCTACATTATACTGTCTCGGATTTGCATTGTGTAGGAGACCAGCATGTCTGTGCTAAAATGGTGGCATGTATCTGTTGTATGTTTATGCTTGTTCCCAGGTGGAACATTGCCACTTTAAGAGTTTGATCACATGAAGTACAGATGGCGTCATCAATAGATTGATAGGGCTAACAGTCAGTCCATTCTAGCAGCCTGTGAGAAAACACCTTTTCAATAAAGCTCTTGTTTGTTTGCACCTTTTGTGGTCTGCAAGTCTATCCTTTAAAAATGCCACATGGAAACTGGTGACGAGGAGTTTGGAACAGCGCTGGCAGACTCCAGGAGAAGAAAAGAAATATATAGAAAAATTGTCGATCCATGCGCTGGCATCCGAAAAGGATTAAGAAGCTAAAAAACTTTGTTACTCCAAATCTGTCAACAGAGTGGTGCCGAATAATATCAGGAACCATCGAAAGAACTGAAATTTAAACATTTAAGTGAAAACAGCATCAAAATAAGCTTTCCGCATGATCTTCCTGGAAAGTTCTGGAACAGTGCTCCCTCTACTGTGAGTGGCAAGTAAAGTAACAAATATCTTGCAACAATGATTTGAGAGCTAGGGGAGTTTTGCAATATCCTTTGCAAAACTCGGAAAGGAACAGGTTGAGCTCAGGGTTACCTTGTTGGACAGGATAAAAAAAAGAAGTGAGATAGTGCTAAACATTTTGTGGCACATTTTGTGCTTATGCAAGCATTCTCATAGTAAAAATGGCAGGAATTTATGGTACCTTGGGAACATGTGATGAAAGCACTGAGCTTTGGAGCTGATACACTGAAAGATTCAAATACTTTGTCCAGGCGAACAAAATTGCGGCAGACATAGTCGTTCCAACTTTCCTGAGCATGATGGGGGTGGAACCTTTCAACCTCCTGCAAAGTTTGGTGGAACCAGAAAAACAAGGCTTCAAAATTGGAGATTGTGGTGATTTTACCGGGCCACTTCTCACCGAAAGCTTTGGTCATTGCCAAAAGGTTCAGGTTCCATAGACGTAACAAACAAGATGGTAAATCAATCACACAGTTCATAGCTACTTTAAAGAAATGAGCTGAATACTATGAATTCGGAGATGTCTTGAACGACACCATGAGAGACAGACTACTCCGTGGGTTAAGAAGTGGAGCGATCCAAAAATGCCATTTTTAATCACAATTCCTGTATTTTTCAACTTTGCACCAGCAGCCTGCTTCTGGGTACCCAGTTTTTGCAATTTCGAACCTGTGTCGTGTTTGGGTCTCAGCAGACATTTAATGGATTTTGTGCTGGAGCTTAATTGTTGGGCTTCCTTAGCTGATAATTCCATAGAGATTGCAACTTCTAAAGTCTCCTTTGGGTTTAACTACTATTTGGCATCACGCACTTGCGTTATTTCATCGTGCCATGGATCAGGTTCTAAGCAGACTAGGAGGACTCCAGTGCTACTTAGATAATATCTTAGTTGCGGGAAAGAATGAAGAAGAGCATCTTCAAAATCTACACTTCAGAGACAAGAAGATTACGGACTATGAGTACGGAGGGATAAACGTGCATTTTTCAAATCTTCTATCAAATACCTGGGGCATGTCGTAGATGCAGAAGAACTGCACAAATCACTTTCAAAAGTAAAAACTATACTGAGTCACCTACACCTCAAAACATAACTCAACTTTGTTTCTGCGAGATCGAGCGTGGCCCCTTCTAAAAGTTGCTGGCGTATGAGGTCCGACCCAATCCCCGTAACAAAAGCGTCCCGCATAAGGAGGTTAGAATGTTCAGTGGCTGTAACGGCCTGACAGTCACAGTCCCAGACTAGTGGGATTAGGGCCCGCCAGAAGTCTTCTATGGACTCACCAGGGAGTTGAGAGCGAGTGGCGAGTACGTGCCTGGTGAAGAGCGTGTTCGTCTTCTGGGCGTAATTTTCTTTAAGTAGCGTCATGGCTTTGGCGTAGTTTGGCACATCCTGTATCAGCGGAAAGACATTGGAGCTCAACCTCGAGTACAGTATCTGTATTTTCTGAGCCTCCGGAACAGGGCTTGGCGCCGAGTTGATGTATGCCTCGAAACAAGCTAGCCATGCTGAAAGTCCTTTTTGGCGTCGCTTGATTGCGGATCCAGCTGCAGGCGATCAGGCTTGATACGGAGGTCCGTCTTCTGAAAATCTTAGAGCAATAAATTGATGCACGATCAACTGCACAAAGACGATAGTTGAACACAACTGAGGCTTTATTGCTCTAAGATGTGTGGCCTCCCACAGCAGCTGGCAAAATGGCTGCTGGACGGAGGACACACACATTTATACTCCGCCTACTGGGTGGAGCCAGCAGGCAGGGACTACCGTCGTAACTGTCGTACAGGTCCTACCATACATCACCTAATATAGGTCAACAGTGGTTTACCACACACAGTTGGATCATTGAATCAAGTGTCTAATCAAATGCTCACCACAAAACTCAAAAGCTTGATTTCTTTATGATAGTTTTATTCATTTAATCATTATATTGTGACTATTATCCAGTGTACAGAACATTCAGAAAACATGGATTTAATATAAATAATTGGCAACTTGCCATTTTGTGTGACTACTCAATATTTTTTTTCTAAACCATTTTATTGAGGTATTTATGGTTTTACAACAATAACAAAATAAACAATGCACATGAATTTATAAATATAGTGCAAAAGCCGGCTTCCTCCCTTACAGGTCCCACCTTTACTAACTTCCTACTCTAAACTAAGCTAACCCTCAGGCCCCCCCCCCCCCCCCCCCCCCCCCCCCACCTTCTGCTGACGGTTAATTTTCCGCAAAGAAGTCGACGAACGGCTGCCACCTCCGGGCAAACGCTAACAGTGACTCTCTCAAGGCGAACTTGATTTTCTCCAGGCAGAGAAAGCTAGCCATGTCAGTTAGCCAGGTCTCTGTCGTCGGGGGCTTTGGATTCCTCCATGCCAATAGAATCCGACTCTGGGCTACGGGGGCAGCAAGGTAGCATTGTGGATAGCACAATTGCTTCACAGCTCCAGGGTCGCTTCCGGCTTGGTTCACTGTCTGTGCGGAGTCTGCACATCCTCCCCGTGTGTGCGTGGGTTTCCTCCGGGTGCTCCGGTTTCCTCACACAGTCCAAAGATCTGCAGGTTAGGTGGATTGGCCATGATAAATTGCCCTTAGTGTCCAAAATTGCCCTTAACGTTGGGTGGGGTTACTGGGTTATGGGGATAGGGTGGAGGTGTTGACCTTGGGTAGGGTGCTCTTTCCAAGAGCCAGTGCAGACTCGATGGGCCGAACGGCCTCCTTCTGCACTGTAAATTCTATGAATTCAATGAAACCAGGGAAGCAAAGGCCAGAACGTCTGCCTCTTTCTCCTCCTGGATTCCCGGGTCTTCCGACACACTGAAAATCGCCACCTCTGGACTCATTGCCACCTTTGTTTTGAACACCTTGGACATGACATCTGCAAACCCCTGCCAGAATCCCCTAAGCTTTGTGCATGCCCAGAACATATGGACATGGTTCGCTGGCCCTCCCGCACACCTTGCGCACCTATATTCTACCCCAAAGAACGTGACTACTGAATATTTAGCTTTTTAAATATGTTTCAAGTGAAATTTAGCTTTTAGCATCTGAGTTTATATTTTGAAACAATGAATTGATTTCTTTGGATTATAAATTATTTGTGCTTTTAATTTTAGTGATGGAATGGTCCAGTGAAACATTTAGAATATTTACCACTAATCATTAAAGACCACTGGTAGAAAGATACGTAAAAAGCAAACATTTTTACATTCCACCTACCCTTTCCCCTGCGAGTTTGAAGGTTATTTTCTATCTTGTTTGTGTTATACAATATCATTTTCCCAGAAATCTGAATTCAAAAGTATTGGTATAGTTATTTCTAAAAGACAGTGTAATTCAAATGTGAAAATCATTCACTGCTATTGCCTTCATTTGCATTGCAGAGACCGATATTGTATCAATGGCTGATTCTACCACAACAGTGGATGACATTGAAGATGAACTTTTCAAAATTGAAAGGATAAGAGATATACTGGTTAGAAGAGAATCTGAACTCCGATACATGTGAGTCTGAATTTTCCCTTGTCATTAATGGCCCTAATATAACTTCACCTTGGTGTAATAATAAGCTTTGGATTCCTTTATATTTGATTGTAATTATGCTAAGATAATGATGCATTTTATCCACATTGTATGAAGTAATTTCCTTTCTATCTATTGACTTTTTCTGAACAACATTTCACAAAATGCACTACATTTAAAACTTTGTACCCGTGGGGCTAGTTCGGTCCCGTCATGTTATTAACAAACCACGTAGCTGACCTATTAGCAGATGCTATTTGACTCCATCTGCTGCCTCAGTATATAACAAGAATACATTCTGCAAACAAGCACTTCATGCGCCTTCTAATCATCTTAGAGTCATCAGGAAAGGCCTGGTTTCAGCCACCTTCTGGATGCATACTCAACTGAGGCACTCGGAGGGTAGAGCCGGGGAACAGTGTCAGAGAGCAAAAGGGGAGCGTGGATAAGGATGGAGTGCATTAAATTTTGGAGGGAAAACAAAAATTGCTTTGAATTGAATAACCTGATTGCTCACCCGCCCATTGCAAATTTAGTTGGTTTATCTTTAAACATTAGCAAATCCATGAAGTATTTGCTGCCAAGTTCATTAAAAATGTGTTTTGAGTAAGTTGCATGTATTTTAGGAAATGTATTATATCTGATTAATATAATTGTGATATCCCTCAAGAGGACCACAGGGGATCACTCTTTGTGGGCTTCGTAAGTAAGAGTTCCCCATGGTGAGCAGGCGGAGGCCCACCCAGCAGGGACTTTTTAGTGGGACCTTTAAATGTAGCTCCCATACCTGGTCACGCAGTTCCAGATAGTCCTGGGCTGGGACGTTTGTTTTGTGAGCTGCGGTAGTATTTCAGTTTCAAATAAATCAGCTTTGCCTTTCACTCCGCATCATCTGGATTTATTACATTGGTGACTTTTTGAAACTCCGGTAAGAAACAAAGCAAAAAGAAAAACCCGTAAATGCCCTTGTTTGGAAAGCATGAGCCTTATGATGACAGACATAAAGTCATTCTTTCAACAGCATGCAGGACCCCAACGTTCAACATTATTAAGAGTTTAACTTATTCTGCAACCCCTGTCACTAAAATGTTTGACGAGCTTGCTGGTCTCGTAAGGAACCATTACGATCCAAAGCCGTCTGTGATCCTCTAACCTCACGGATTCAACATGGCTGGGAAAGCCATTGGGGAACACGTGACAAAATTCCTAGCTAGATTCAGGAAGCTGGTCGAATACTGCAAGTTTGGCCCACCCCTGACCAAGGTGCTATGTGACGGTTAGTGTGTGGGATCAATAATGTTGCGATGCAAAAACAAATTGTTGGCAGAACCCACTCTAGACCTCAAAAGGGTTATAGAATTAGCACTAACCTTGGAGAATGCTGAATAGAGGCCCAAGAACAAACAGTAGCATTCTCAGGCTGGTGGGGGGAGGACCCTCATACAGAAAAGCCAGCATTCCCAGTGAGGATCCCCACATGTCTCACCCACCACCAGCTCAACTTTCAGCAAGGACATTCTGGCATCTCAAAAGACAGCTGGCTAAGCCTCCCGAGAGGACTACAAGTGTCAGTCGCAAGGCTGCTGCAAGTGTGGCCAAAGGACATGATCCAGGCAAGGCTGCCAGAATCATCAGTTCATGTGCCGCCCAGGCCAGAAGCCAAAGCCACCTTAGGGCTGGGTCTTGCAAGTCTATTAGCCTATAGAGGTAAACTGCATCATCACCCCTAAGGTTTACCAGATAAAAATAACAGGCTTGGTCAACGGCCATTTCCTAGAAATAGAAATAGATATGGAGCTGCCTTCCCCATCATCAGGGAACATACCTTCTGGCATCTCCGGTTGGGTATCTTGCCGTAGGCCTGTGAGACATTAGGACCAAGTTTGCGACATATATAGAGGAACCTTTGAAGATTATGGGGACCACTATCACCCTGGTTACCAATGGGCAGCAGTTGGTCCGACTCCCGCTCATAGTTGTACTAGGACCAAGACCTAGCCACTTTGTGCAGACAATGGCTCCAGGAGATTCGCCTGGACTGACAGAACTGGTGTTGCTCGTTATGCTTTCCCTTAATTTGCTCTGTTATAATTACCTTTGCTCAAGAGTCGCCAGGTATCTTTCTGATACCACCACAAGGTTCAATGCCGATTACAATGGGATGAGAGAGAACTAGCTAAGGTAGACTGGGAACAAAGACTTTATGGTGGAACAGTTGAGGAACAGCGGAGAACCTTCCAAGCGATTTTTCACAGTGCTCAGCAAAGGTTTATACCAACAAAACGGAAGGTCGGTAGAAAGAGGGAAAATCGACCGTGGATATCTAAGGAAATAAGGGAGAGTATCAAATTGAAGGAAAAAGCATATAAAGTGACAAAGATTGGTGGGAGACTAGAGGACTTGGAAATCTTTAGGGGGCAATGAAAGCTACTAAAAAAGCTATAAAGAAGAGTAAGATAGAGTATGAGAGTAAACTTGCTCAGAATATAAAAACAGACAGTAAAAGTTTTTACAAATATATAACACAAAAAAGAGTGGCTAAGGTAAATATTGGTCCTTTAGACTAGAGGATGAGAAAGGAGTTTAATAATGGGAGATGAGGAAATGGCTGAGGAACTGAACAGGTGTTTTGGGCCGGTCTTCACAGTGGAAGACACAAATAACATGCCGGCGACTGATAGAAATGAGGCTATGACAGGTAAGGACCTTGAGAGGATTGTTATCACTAAGTGATGGGCAAGCTAATGGGGCTAAAGGTAGACAAGTCTCCTGGCCCTGATGGAATGCATCCCAGAAAACCTTTGACAAGGTGCCACACAAAAGGTTGCTGCATAAGTTATAGATGCATGGCATTAACGGTAAAGTAGTAGCATGGATAGAGGATTGGTTAATTAATAGAAAGCAAAGAGTGGGGATTAATGGGTGTTTCTCTGGTTGGCAATCAGTAGCTAGTGGTGTCCCTCAGGGATCCGTGTTGGACCCACAATTGTTCACAATTTACATAGATGATTTGGAGTTGGGGACCAAGGGCAATGTGTCCAAGTTTGCAGATGACACTAAGATGAGTGGTAAAGCGAAAAGTGCAGAGGATACTGGAAGTCTGCAGAGGGATTTGGATAGGTTAAGTGAATGGGCTAGGGTCTGGCAGATGGAATACAATGTTGACAAATGTGAGGTTATCCATTTTGGTAGGAATAACAGCAAACGGGATTATTATTTAAACAACAAAATATTAAAGCATGCCGCTGTGCAGAGAGACCTGGGTGTGCTAGTGCATGAGTCACAGAAAGTTGGTTTACAGGTGCAACAGGTGATTAAGAAGGCAAATGGAATTTTGTCCTTCATTGCTAGAGGGATGGACTTTAAGACTAGGGAGGTTATGTTCCAATTCTATAAGGTGTTAGTGAGGCCACACCTGGAGTATTGTGTTCAGTTTTGGTCTCCTTACTTGAGAAAGGACATACTGGCACTGGAGGGTGTGCAGAGGAGATTCACTAGGTTAATTTCAGAGCTGAAGGAGTTGGATTATGAGGAGAGGTTGAGTAGACTGGGACTGTACTCGTTGGAATTTAGAAGGACGAGGGGGGATCTTATAGAAACATTTAAAATTATGAAGGGAATAAATAGGATAGATGCGGGCAGGTTTTTCCACTGGCGGGTGAAAGCAGAACTAGGGGACATAGCCTCAAAATAAGGGGAAGTAGATTTAGGACTGAGTTTAGGAGGAACTTCTTCACCCAAAGGGTTGTGAATCTATGGAATTCCTTGCCCAGTGAAGCAGTTGAGGCTCCTTCATTAAATGTTTTTAAGGTAAAGATAGACAGTTTTTTGAAGAATAAAGGGATTAAGGGTTATGGTGTTCAGGCCGGAAAGTGGAGCTGAGTCCACAAAAGATCAGCCATGATCTCATTGAATAGCGGAGCAGGCTCGAGGGGCCTGATGGCCCACTCCTGCTCCTAGTTCTTATGTTCTTATGTTCTTATGAATACTGATCAATGACTCGATACACCAGTTAGTAAGTTTGAAATCAATGCACATTTATTTACACACACAGTCAATTATTACTCATGCATAAACTCTACCCGCTAAACTACAACTACTACTAAAAGCCTATACTTAGCTTCGGGGGGCCCACTCAGTCAGAGGAACAATGGCCGTTGTCCGGTTCTGATATTGCTGGCTTCGAACTGGTGTAGAATAGTAGCTAGGAGCGTCTATCTCATAGTGTGTGTTGACCTTAGACTTACTTGGCTGGTGCTTGGCGGGCCTCTTGTCGCTGAGAGCCAAATGGCAAGGTGAAGGTGACGAAGAGGAGGAGTAAGAGTAAGAGAGGGAACTGACCTTGGGGATTCTGTTTTATGGCCCCAGGGTTTCGCACCCTTCTGGGCGGACCCTGGACTTGGTCCCAATTAATTGGACCATGTCCCAATCGTTTGTATCGATTCTCTCCAATAACGGGGTCGTTCCCTGATTGTTGGGCGGGTTCTAGGTAACCATTGGCCTGCCTTTGTTTTAACCTCCACTGGCGCCAGGGAGTCTGTCCTGGTACCGATTGCTTCAAAGGTTCTTTTTGTCCCTGGAGATAGCTCATTACTACGCTAATGGCTTGTAGTTTCAGTTCTGTCTGGGTTCTGCAAGTTCCAATCCACAGGAAACCTTGCACCTGCTTGTTTTTCCCTGCACTCTTTGCGAGTATCCATTTTGGAATCGGGACGTGGCGACCCCAGGTGGCTACACTGGTGGACTATACAATGTTATTGGCAAATACCCCAAGGTATTCCAAGAAGGCCTTCGTAGGAAAAAGGGAGAAAGGGCAAAGATTTATGTGTACCCTGACACCCTACCCAAATATTTCAGTGCACAGCCAGTCTCTTATGCATTACTCACTAAAGTAGAGACTGAACTAGAATGGATAGAGAACCTCGGAATAATACGGCCAGTACAGTTCGCAGAGTGGGCTGCACCAGTTGGCCCCATCCTCATGCCCAGCAAGTCAGTCCATCTTTACG
This sequence comes from Scyliorhinus canicula, assembly GCF_902713615.1. Classification (NCBI taxonomy): domain Eukaryota; kingdom Metazoa; phylum Chordata; class Chondrichthyes; order Carcharhiniformes; family Scyliorhinidae; genus Scyliorhinus; species Scyliorhinus canicula. The sequence goes on from NC_052163.1 coordinate 42,534,232, forward strand.
GGGACACTAAATTAACGGTTAATAAAGCCTCACGTTTAGATCGGTACCCCATGCCATGCATAGATCTATATGCTAAACTGGCAGGGGGTCAAACCTTCACCGAATTAGATATGAACCATGCTTACCTCCAGCTAGAACGAGTCATCCAGGAAGTACATGACGAATTACACTCGTAGTGTTTATGTGAATATACACGTCTGCTCTTCGGAGTCTTGCCGGCATGTGCCATTTTTCAACGTGATGGAGAACATTCTCCAAGGGCTACGCAAGTTGGCAGTATACTTAGATAACATACTAATCACAGGTGCCATGGAAAAATCGCACCCAGCAAACCAGGAGGAGGCTTTGAGATGATTTCCTAATGCAGGTTCCCAACTCAAATGAGAAAAATGTGTGTTCCAGGTGGGTGAAGTGATTGACCTTGAGCACCGAGCCGCTAAGAAATGGCTACACCCCGTGAAGGTTAAAGTTAAGACCATCAGAGAGGCACCGATCCTGCGAAATATGACAGAATTAAAATCTTTCCTATGCCTCGTAAACTACTACGGAAAATTTATCCAAAAAGACCACTTTATTGTCACTCCTGCAAACATTGTTAAAAAAACAGCAGAGGTGGTCGTGGCAGGTGTAGCAGGATGAAGCCTTCGCGAAGGTGAAGCAGCAATTATTATCATCAAACATTCTGGCTGATTATGACCCCAAGAGAGAACTGATATTTACACGTCATGCCTCTCCATATGGAATAGGGGCAGTCCTTTCTCATCGATAGGACGGTGGCACAGAGAGACCTATAGTTTATGGATCTAGAACCTTGGTAGAACGGGAAAGACGCTATTCTCAGATTGAAAAGGAAGGATTGGCAGTTATTTTTGGGTGAAGACATTTGCCCATATGTCTACAGCCGACATTTCACAATCATAACAGAAACATAAGCCCCTGCTGGGACTTTTCAAAGATGATGAAGAGACCCCCCCCCCCCCCCCCCCCCCCCCCCGGGCCATTGGGCAGCATGGTAGCACAAGTGGATATAGCACTGTGGCTTCACAGATCCAAGGTCCCAGGTTCGATTCCCTGCTGGGTCACTGTCTGTGCGGAGTTTGCATGTTCTCCCCGTATCTGCGTGGGTTTCCTCCGGGTGCTCCGGTTTCCTCCCTCAGTCCAAAGACATGCAGGTTAGGTGGATTGGCCATGATAAATTGCCATTAGTGACCAAAAAGATTAGAAGGAGTTATTGGGTTATGGGGACAGGGTGGAAGTGAGAGCTTAAGTGGGTGGGTGCAGACTCGATGAGCCGAATGGCCTCCTCCTGCACTTTATGTTCTATGTTCATTGCCTCAACTCGGATATAGGGTTGGAGTAATTGTTAGCAGCCTTCCGAATACTCTCTTGAGCACTGCCCAGAAACACACATAGCCAACTGGATGCCCTGAGTTGCCTCCCGTTGCCCACAAGCTTGGCCCCACTGCCGGCATTGGAAGAAATCATCATGACTTTGAACTTCCTGGATACCTTGCCAGTATCCATGAAGCAGATTCAAGCATGGGCCCAGAAGGAACCAGCATTGGTAAAATTGCATCATATGATCCTCAGTGGCAGAATCCGAGGACTCCCCACAGATGACTTGAAGCCCTTCCTCACTAAATCACAAGTGCTAAGTGTAGAAGATGGCATCATCCTGTGGGGAGTCCGAGTCATTATCTCCCATTCAAATCGACACCCAATCTTGAAAGAATTACACAATGAACACCCCAGGATATCTAGGAAGGCCTTTGACATGGTGGCACATAGGAGACTGTTAAATAAGTTAAAAGCCCATGGTGTTAAGGGTAAAGTCCTGGCATGGATAGAGGACTGGCTGATTGGCAGCAGGCAGAGAGTGGGGATAAAGGGGTTGTTTCCAGGATGGCAGCCGGTGACTAGTGGTGTGCCTCAGGGGTCTGTGCTGGGATCACAACTTTTCACAAGATACATTAATGAACTGGAAGAAGGAACTGAAGGCACTGTTGCTAAGCCTGCAGATGATACAAAGATCTGTAGAGGGACAGGTAGTATTGAGGAAGCAAGGAGGCTGCAGAGGATTTGGACAAGCTAGGAGAGTGGGCAATGAAGTTGCAAATGAAATACAATGTGGAAAAGTGTGAGGTTATGCGCTTTGGAAGGAGGAATTTAGGCATAGACTATTTCCTAAATGGGGAAATGCTGAGGAAATCAGAAGCACAAAGAGATTTGAGAGTCCTTGTTCACGATTCTCTTGAGGGTAACATGCAGGTTCAGTCGGCAGTTAAAAAGGCAAATGCAATGTTACCATTCATGTCAAAAGGGCTAGAATACAAGACCAGGGATGTACTTCTGAGGCTGTGTAAGGCTCTGGTCAGACACCATTTGGAGTATTGTGAGCAGTTTTGGGCCCCGTATCTAAGGAAGGATGTGCTGGTCTTGGAATGGGTCCAGAGGAAGTTTACAAGAATGATCTCTGGAATGAAGAACTTGTTGTATGAGGAATGGTTGAGGACTCTGGGTCTGTACTCATTGGAGTTTAGAAGGATGAGGGGGGATCTTATTGAAACTTACAGGATACTGCAAGGCCTGGATAGAGTGGAGAAAATGTTTCCACTTGTAGGAGAAACTAGAACCAGAGGACAACATCTCAGACTAAAGGGGCGATCCTTTAAAACAGAGACGAGGAGGAATTTCTTCAGCCAGAAGGTGGTGAATCTGTGGAACTCCTTGCCGTAGAAAGCTGTGGAGGCCAAATCACTGAGCGTATTTAAGACAGTGATAGATAGGTTCTTGATTAATAAGGGGATCAGGAGTTATGGGGAGAAGGCAGGAGAATGGGTATGAGAAAATATCAGCAGAGCAGACTCGATGGGCCGAGTGGCCTAATTCTGCTCTTATGTTTTACGGTCTTATGGTCTTATGATGGAAATGCACGCAATGTCTGGTGATGTGGGTTCGATACAGACATTGAGAATCTGGTGAAGCAGCGTACCTTGTGCCAGAAGACCCAGAAGCTCCCACCTTGGGCCTCTTTGCACCCATGGGAATGGTCAGGAAGACCACGGGCACACAGGTGTACAAGGACTTTGCTGGCCCATTCTTGCATCGATGTTCTTCATAATGGTCGATGTCCACTTGAAATGGTTAGAAGTACATTGTATGTCATCCGTGACTTCTCATGCAACAATAGAAAAACTCTGGTAAAGATTCTGTACCCATAGCATATCAGAGGTTCTCTTATGTGATAAATGATTTCCCCCCCTTTACCAGTGGAGAATTTCAGGCATTCATGAAGTCGAACAGCATTAAACACATCCGAATGACACATCCGAATCCATCCAACGGCAGTTCAAACATTCAAAACCAGAATAAAGGAACAACCTGCTGGTTCCCTAGATATGAAATTATTATTGCATTATTGCCTTGGTTTAAAAACTACTTACTTGAGATAGAACCTTGGAGCCTTTAGCAATGTACAGATGGATTGGACAAGAGCAGCAGTTACAATAGTCCTTCCATTTGTGTGTGTAATTGTTGTGCTGCTGCCACCATATGTTCTATTCAAGGACATTTATCCTTGACTGTGCAATAAAATGATTGGGTATGCTTTCACACAATATAACACAGGCACCATTTGGTAGAATGGAGAATAGGCAAGGATTAGTCGTTCAATCTGAAAGGTCAAATTTTTTAAATGTTGGAATGAATTGTGTTCCAAAAATCTCTTTTAAGATCAAACTGTGGTTTAAATTTCACAGGAGACATATTTTGATATAAATGCTAGGAGCCTCCACTGCTGTCATTGGCAAACCTCTGGGATCGGGGAGTTGTTGCCTCATTAATGTTAGTCATGGTAGTTGGCCAGCATCACCAGAGTTTCATCTGGGCACACTACCTTCTAAGAGCCAGTGTAAAATCCAGTCAATGCCATTGGACGTGGAAGTAGTGCTGGATATTTCTCAGAAAGATCAGAGCTATCTATATGTTCCCTGCACTTGCACATTTGCGAGCTGCTGAAATTTACCTGGGCTAAAGTTAGAGCCCTCTTTATTCGTCCTAATACCAGAACATGTTGCATAAAATAAGATGCCTTAATTGAATTGAAGTTGTAACTGAAAATATTTCTTTCTATATCCACACTTGGGTGGGCCAATGTGTGTTCTGGTGGCTTCTGATAATCCTAATCCCTGGAACTGGTCAAGTAGAATTTCTGTGGTAAATTGTTGCCAGTCAGATAATGTTTCAAAAGTAGATGGAATGCTACCTGTTTCCTTCATTTATATATGAACCATTGTGTATCCACCATAGAATCATGAAAGCATGGTGCTGTAGCACCGAGGTGCATTAATCTATTTGCTTTGAGGTTGGGGTTGCTTTGATCTCTTTGCTTTGAGGTTCAGGTTGTGCTGATTTCTTTGCTTTGAGGTTGGGGTGTGCTGATCTCTTTGCTTTGAGGTTGGGGTTGCTTTGATCTCTTTGCTTTGAGGTTCGGGTGTGCTGATCTCTTTGCTTTGAGGTTGGGGTGCGCTGACCTCTTCAATTTGAGATTGGGATGTGCTGATCTCTTCAATTTGAGGTTGGGATGAGCTGATCTCTTCACTGCCTACTATTTTGGAGCTCAAGTTTCTTCTCCTTCAGCTCTTTAATGCTTTTCCACTACTGTTCCCGTTGTCCTCCTTATCCCCCCCTGATCTGAAGTGAAGTAGCTGCTGTTGTCCACTTCAGATGACAGTCATCTCATGGTCACTTCTTGTTATCATTGCACCTCCTCCTCATTGTCTCCTATCAGCTGCCACTCAGCCCATTGTCCCTCTTGTAGCTCCTGCTCCATTGATTTGGTCCCTGAAGGGTAGGAATCTTGGGGGTAATGGGCTGGTGTTTGGCAATTAATTTCCGCACACTTTGCCCCACCCTATGTTTGTCTTTGTCCAATTCTTCTGACTGGGGGCGTGGTGACTGGATGGTTGCAAGTCTACTTCACAGTGACCAACTTTTGTGTTCTGTCTGTTTCCCTTTGCTTGGTTTTTGCCACCAATACATTATTGAGCAGCGTTTTAGACTGGCCTTATAAAGGTGGCCTGCTCCATTTCGGTTTGCTTGCAGTCCTTTGCCCGATGATCTTCCTGCTGTTCTTGCATATGATGGCACTGCAGTTGGCTGCAAAGTTGCCAGGTTCACCAAAGGTACAACCTCTGGGCTGGCCAGTGTGACGAAGTAGACCCAACCTCTCCTGAAAGTGATGCCAAAGGGAGTGTAGAGGTTGGCTCCCTTGCCAGCCGCCTTTAAGCTCACCTTGACCTGCAATATCCTGGTTCAAATCCCAAAGGTGCAGCCTCCAATCACCTCGTCACATCTGGCGAGGAAAGTGAGCACACCCACAATAGGAATATGTGGGTTGTACGGATGGATAGTCACCACACTGTTCCATTGTGACAGTAGTGTAAACAGTGGCTTTGTTGTGAAGCTTTTCAGCTCTGCTCGGTTTTTTTCCTCCCTCAAACATCTTGTGAAATTTCACCCATGCAGTGATGTTCTTGAAGGCCACTTGTAGGTTGAAGTCCAGTACTGGGGAAGTCCTGCAGACAGTACAGCACGGTAGCACAGTGGTTAGCACCGTTACTTCACAGCACCAGGGACCCGGGTTTGATACCCGCTTGGGTCACTGTATGTGCGGAGTCTGCATCTTCTTCCTGTGTCTGTGTGCGTTTCCTCCGGGTGCTCCTGTTTCCTCCCGCAAGTCCCGAAAGATATGGGGCGCGATTCTCCGCCCCCCACGCCGGGTGGGAGAATAGCGGGAGGTCCTCCCGACATTTTTCATGCCCTCCCGCTATTCTCCCCCCCCCCCCCCCACGCCCGACCCACGCCACGAATCGCCACTCGCCGTTTTTTACGGCGAGTGGCAATTCTCCGAGGCCGATGGGCTGAGCGGCCGGTCCTTCATGCCCATTTCACCACGGCAGCAAACACACCTGCTCGCTGCCGTCATGAAACGGGCGCCAGATGCCCGTTTGGGGTAACTAGAGGCCCGATTGGCACGGGAGCACCACGACTGTGCTCGGGAGGGGACAGGCCCGCGATCGGTGCCCACCAATCATCGGGCCAGCGTCCAAACAGACGCAATCTTTCCCCTCCGCCGCTCGGCAAGATCAAGCCGCCACGTCTTGCCGGGCGGCTGAGGAGAAAGACACCAACTGCGCATGCGCGGCTGACGTCATCGGCCACGTCAGCCGCCGTGATGCTTGACGTGCGGCCTTGACGACCGTCGTCAAGGCCGCGCCGCCGTGATGCACGGGGCCGCGCTCCTAGCCCCGCCCGGGGGAGAATCGGCCCCGGAAGTGGCCGAGAAGGCTGCCGTGGGTCACGGCCTGTCCCACGGCAGCCTTTACGATTCTCCGCATTTGCGGAGAATCGCGCCCATGATTGTTAGGTGAATTGGACATTCTGAATTCTCCCTCTGTGTACCCGAACAGTCGCGGATTGTGGATTTTCACAGTAACATCATTGCATGTTAATGTAAGCTTATTTGTGACACTAATAAAGATTATTATTATGTCCATGGCTTTGAATCTGCAGAATTCCAAACCAAAAGGACTGGTCAATGGGTGTACCTCCTTCACTATTTTTTCACCACCACCCTATTGGTCTTACACACCCCACGGTTTGGGGCTTGATTACTGATTATAGCCATCCTTCCGTTTTCCCTGGATAGGCAATCAAGCCCCAACAGAAAGGAAACAACCGTGGTTGAACTCCAAACACCGAAGGGTGATAGGTCAAAGCCTCTGCTGAAACCCTCACAAATAATACAAAATCCAAAAATGTATAAGTGTGTACTCGTCTTGGAAGAAGAACGTTCATGATCATGGCCTCCCGCTAGAGCATCAATATGATATACAAACTAAACATAATTGCAGTTTTGAACAATGGTTCTTTTTATTTTATTCATTTATCCCAGTCTAGGTTTGTTGGTCCTCACCCATCTTTGTTATCTTACATCTGGTGAGCACTCGCGTGAGTAAAAATGTTTTCACCATTAGATTAATTTATTATAGGAAGATAACAAAGAATTATAAAGTATGCAAGTGTCCTCTCAGATTTATTTAACCAAAGTATTTATTTGCTAAACATTGTTCCTCTGATCAGATAATCAAATGTAGTGTTGTTAATAGTTTGGTCTTTTGCATATCTTTCAACCGCAACACATTTAGCAGATCTATGTATATCTTGTAAGATTTAAATTAAATTTTCCGTTTTTCGAGTCCCCATCTAATTCTCTATATTTGAACCTTTATGATCTCTAAATGTTTTCTATAATCAACCTTGAAATATCTTTGCTATGACCCTTTCTTTCAGCTGATTTATTCTTATATTCCTGACTATATCATATTTAAATAGCACTGTCCCATCTGATCCCTCCTAATCGAAACAGTACCAGATAATAGCAAAATAAGTGGGCAGAAATTAGTTTTGCAAGAAATCACTGATCACCAAAATGAAAGAGAGTAATGCGCTCTTTGACACAAAGCAAGTAAAGAGCAATACAGTGCTTCAATTTCACTGGTAAATAAATTGTTTTCAAAGACCAAAATAGTAAATCATTAGCCTTTTTATAAAGTGCTTATAATTAACATATTCAGAATCTGCAACATGCAAGCTCCATGGAGTCCTGCCTAACTGCAGTAACTTTGACATGTGTCATAACAAATTAACTGGAACATCAAGCGCTCCTGTGTAGCTGTATCTGGCCCCAACTGTTTTTACATCTCAGAACTGTCATAATATCCACTCATGTATATAATGAGATGCAGACAGGCAGTGATTGACACATAGAATGACCAATGAACACACAACACAGAACAACCAATCACCAGACAAAACACCACCACTATAAAGCCCACAGGGCATTAAGTCTCCTGCTCTTTTCGGGACCCAGTCACTGAGACAGTCAGAGTGCACAAGTCAGTGGACATTATTGCCATGTGGTAGCTAGTAAGTCTGGTCGAGCCAGTAAGAGGTCGTCAGTAGGATTAGTAGAGTGTCAACCCACAGCTGAACATGTACAGCCGTTCTTAGTTTAAATAAAACCATGTTGGATCATCTCCGGTGTTAGACGTTTGTTTCTAGCTTCCCTGCATCCAGTTGCAGTCAACGTCAACCTAACCCGCCTAACACATCATGATACCAAAGTGCTATTAATCCTGCTGAACGTACCTCGAGTAAATCTGTCTGCAATGACCAGAAAGCGGCCATCCAGCAACATGGACAACATCCAGCCTCCTCCGCAGCTCCGCATCTCCGGCAACCTCGCCGCCAATTGGAAGATCTTCAGGCAAAAGTTCCTCCTGTATATCGAGGCCTCAGACCTCGAGGCAGCATCGGATGCAAGGAAGATTGCGCTATTCCTCTCGACCGCGGGGGATCACGCCATCCATATCTACAACTCGCTTACGTTTGCCGATGGCGAAGACAAGACGAAGTTTAAAACGGTCCTGCTAAAATTCGACAGCCACTGCGACATTGAAGTGAATGAGAGCTTTGAACGGTACATCTTCCAACAGAGACTTCAGGGTCAGGATGAACCTTTTCAGTCCTTCCTGACCCAGCTCTGCATCCTGGTGCAGACATGTAATTACGGCTCCGCGGCTGATTCCATGATCCAGGATCAGATCGTTTTCGGGGTCCACTCCGATTCCCTGAGGCAGCAGCTCCTCAAAATAAAACAGCTAACTCTCTCTGTCGCTATTGAGACGTGCGTAGTCCATGAGCATGCCAAGAATCGTTACTCCTATATCAGGGCGGCGGAAACTGCAAAACTGGCCTCCCATGAGGCAGAACGGGTGCAGGCTATTGAAAAAATGCAAGGCCTGAGTATCGAGGAGAGTGGCCGTTTTGCGCGCTTTTCCCGGGTCCCGATGCATGCGCGCCACAGCCGGGTGGACGAGAACCCTAATGCACAGGTGCGTACGTCGGCCGACCACACTGCACATGCGCGTTGGCGCACGGAACACGCTGATGTCAGCGTTATGAGGTGTCCGAATTGTGGCCCCGCCCATTTAAAGCGGCAATGTCCAGCCAAAGGGCGGCGTGCCTACAGTGTGGGAAGCCTGGCCATTACGCGGCCTGCTGCAGGTCCGCTCCACCGATTATCAGCCAGCGGTCGCAGATACGGCGCAGAAGCATCCGCTCGGTACAACAAGACATGCAGAATGCTGATCCCGACTGCCCAACGGATCCCGATGCTGATTGCCTTGAATCTCCATATCGGGTGGGGATCATAACCACACATGAGCTGGTCCCCACTGCACCGGCAACCCGCCTCTCGATCCTCGGTGTGGATCCCGACGAGTGGTGTGCTATCCTCACAGTCAACCAGGCTTGCATCCGATTTAAACAAGACACCGGTGCGTCTTCGAACCTCATATCGCAGTCAGATCTCGACAGCATCCGTTGTTAATTCCTGATTCTTTGTGGCCGGTCTGGACTCAATAAAATCTGAGATGGATTTGCAGGTATCATATCATTTAATAATAACTAACTTGCAAGGCTGACTCAATCCATAGGACCTCAGGACACACACACTGTCTTCTGAGAGCCCAGAATAAAAAGAACCTCAGGGCAAAGGAACACTGGAGATATACTTCAAATTACATCAAGATTCGCATACAAACTTCCCATTGGTCATTTTACACACCTCCTGACATGGTCATATATCCTAATTGGCTCACTTCGCATTTTCCCAATCCTGGCCTCTTGTTACCTAGCATCCTTTTCACTATTCTCTCCACGAGGCAAAGCTTCCCTCCTCCTTCCTAACCATGCCGTGCTCATCCCTTTGTTCTCTGTCTGTGAAATCATTACCCTCAGGGTCCTACTGTCCATCATATTCGTTTGCTCACTTCCTCACCGTGACCGGCCTAGCATTCTTCCACCAGCATGCCAACTCCACGGCTACAATAGCAATGCCATAGCTGCCAGTGGATCGTGTCGGCTAGGGGTATCTCACTAACAATTCAAGGCAACTTTACGATTCGAGATCGTTCAGCTTGACAGGGCGTCCCAGCTCGGTGCTCGCGCCTGCAAGCTCCTGAATCTGGTCCAGCGAGTCCACACCATGTCCTCAACACCGGCGACTACCTCGACCGATGTAAATCTCCAGGCCGAGATAGACGACATACTCACACAATACCACAACGTGGTTGATGGAATGGGCACGCTCCCATATCGCTACAAAATTCTGCTAAAGCCGAACACTACCCCAGTGATCCATGCACCACGCCGGGTGCCGGCTCCTCTCAAGGATCGCCTGAAAAAGCAGCTGCAAGACCTCCAAGACCAGGGCATCATCTCAAAGGTCACGGAACCAACAGACTGGGTCAGCTCCATGGTATGCGTCAAAAAACCCTCTGGTGAACTCTGAATTTGCATTGATCCCAAAGACCTGAACCGCAACATCATGCAAGAGCACTACCCGATTCCGAAGCGTCAAGAGTTGACCTGTGAGATGGCTCATGCCAGATTCTTCACCAAGCTGAACGCCTCCCGGGGTTTCTGGCAAATACAGCTGGACGCGTCCAGTCGGAAGCTGTGCACGTTCAATACTCGGTTCGGCCGCTATTGCTATAACCGCATGCCCTTTGGTATCATATCAGCTTCCGAAGTATTTAATCGCATCAGGGAGCAAATGACAGAGGGCATCGAGGGGGTGCGAGTCTATTGTGTCTGGTCCACAATGCCCGAGGATCACATTGCCCGCCTCAGACAGGTCTTCCAGCGGATTCACAAAAATGGTCTCCAACTCAACAGGGCCAAATGCTCGTTTGGTCAAACCGCTACCAAGTTCCTGGGTGACCACACTTCACAACACTGGGTGCAACCTGACGCCGACAAGGTGCTGCTGATCAACGCCATAAAGAACCCGGAGGACAAGAAGACGGTCCTCCACTTTCTCGGGATGGTAGATTTTCTCGGGAAATTCATTCCCAATTTGGCAGCCCACACCATGGCCCTCCGGCATCTCATCAAGAAGTCAACAGTGTTCCAGTGGCTGCCCGCACATGAAAAGGAGTGGCTCGAGCTAAAGGCGAAGCTCACCACAGCTCCAGTACTGCCGTTCTTTGACCCAACCAGGGACACCAAGATATCTACTGACGTTAGCCAGGACGGCATTGGGGCAGTGTTCCTCCAGCGAGACGACTCCTCATCCTGGGCTCCAGTAGCATATGCCATGACGCCGTTCGAGCAATGGTATGCCCAGATCGAGGAGTGCCTGGGTCTCCTGACAGGAATAGTCAAGTTTCATGACTGCGTATATGGCCTGCCGAATTTCACGGTGGAAACAGACCATAGGCCTTTAATACAGATAATCCAGAAGGATATAAATGACACGACGCCTCGGCTACAGCGCATTCTTCTTCGTCTCCGCCGATATGACTTTGAACTCGTCTACACACCGGGCAAGGAACTGATCATCGCGGATGCCCTATCCAGGTCCATCACCACGCCGTGTGAACAGGGTGACTTCATCTGTCACATAGAGGCACAGGTGCAGTTGTGTGCCAGCAACCTACCAGCCACTGATGAACAAGTGATCCAAATACGTGAAGAAACTGCCAAGGATCCTCTACTGCAGCGTGTGATGCAACACCTCGCCCTTGGCTGGCAAAAGTGGCAATGTCCCCAGTTCTTTAACGTTAAGGACGAGTTAATGGTCATTGAGGGAGTCCTTCTTAAACTGGACAGGATCGTCATTCCTCAAAGCATGCGAGCTATGGGGCTCGGGCTGATCCATGAGGGTCACCTTGGGGTCGGAAAATGTCGTTCAGATCTCGGGAGGCGGTTTTTTGGCCGGGTATCAACCAGGACATTGCTGAATCGGTCCTCAACTGCCCGACCTGCCAGAAGTTTCAACTGGCTCAGCCCAAAGAGACACTGCAACAGCACGAGCTTGTGACCTCTCCATGGTCTAAAGTGGGGGTAGACCTCTTTCACGCCAATGGGCGTGATTACGTGCTCCTGGTCGACTACTTCTCCAGCTACCCGGAGGTGGCGAAATTGTCGGACCTCACGTCCAAGTCCGTCACCAAAGCCTGCAAAGAGACGTTTGCCAGCCATGGAATACCACTCACAGTAATGAGTGACAACGGTCCGTGTTTTTACAGCCAGGAGTGGTCTGATTTTGCATGATCCTACAACTTCAGACACATCACTTCCAGTCCCTGATGGAACCATCAATTCAGCGAACACGTGTAGTTGGATCTGAACAGAGGCTTTAATGCACTTACAACAGAGCCAGCCTATTCGTCTTTGAACTTCAGATGAACTGGCAGGCTGGCTCTAAGGCACTGATCTTTATACATCGGTCCCAGGGGGAGGAGTCCTGGGCGGAGCCAAGGGAGGAGCCCAGTACAAACTCTTGCATACTCCCAGAGCGACTCCCCCTGGTGGTCGGATAGTGCAACTGCACTTACAATGGTGGATAGTGAACATATATACACGGAGTTATATTGGCAACTATATACAGCATTGATCTTACAACGGGTAGATAACGAACATATAAACATGGAGTGATATTGGCAACTATATATAGTGTGAATCACATTCACCCCCTGTTAAAAAATCAAGTCCGGCGGAGGTGATGGCTCAAAGAGTCAGTCTGTCCGGTGGACAAATTGTCCATTTTGATCTGCGGAGCACCAGGGTTGCAGCCTCTTGCGGTGGCTGGGCGGGCGTCGAGGTCTGGGGTACGGTTGCCGGCTCCGGGGCGAGTCTTGTCTGAGCCTCATACACCTCCTGGTCGAATGGAGACTGGGGGCGCGGGGGGGCGGGCTGGTGCTGGCGCTCGGGACTGGTGGGGTGAGCTCGCAGAATCGGGGGCGCAAGGGGGCGGCCACGTAGGGAACGGGGAAAGGAGTTCCTCGGTGGGGGTAGATGGGGTGCTGGATCCAGCGGGTATCCTGTGTCCTGGCGACCGTCCAGGAACTCAACAAATGCGTACTGTGGGTTGGAATGTAACAGGCACACCTTTTCAACAATGGGGTCGGTCTTGTGCGCCCTGACGTGCTTCCTTAGGAGAACCGTGCCTGGCGTCCTCAGCCACGCCGGAAGTGAGACCCCTGTGGTAGTGCCCCTGGAAAAAATGAAGAGCCGCTCGTTGGGGGTTTGGTTGGTAGCTGTACACAGGAGGGATCTAATTGCATGGAGCGCGTCAGGGAGGACTTCCTGCCATTGGGAAACTTGGAGCTTCCTGGACCTGAGGGTCAGTAGGACGGTCTTCCAGACCGTCGCGTTCTCCCTGTCCACCTGTCCGTTCCCCTGGGGTTGTAACTGCTAGTCCTGCTTGAGGCGATGCCCTTGTCGAGCAGGTACTGACGCAGCTCATCACTCATAAAGGACGCACCCCGGTCGCTGTGCACGTAGCTGGGGAAACCGAACAGGGTGAAGACACTATGCAGGGCCCTAATGACTGTGTGGGAGGTCATATCGGGGCATGGGATGGCGAAGGGGAATCGGGAGAACTCGTCAATAATGTTAAGGAAGTAAATGTTTTTGTTAGTGGAAGGGAGTGGCCCTTTGAAATCGATCGCAAGGCGTTCAAAGGGCCTAGAAGCCTTGACCAGGTGGGCCCAGTCTGGTCTATAGAAGTGCGGTTTGCACTCTGCACAGATCAGGCAATCCCTGGTGACCGCTTTTACCTCCTCGTTGGAGAAAGGCAGGTTTCGTGCTCTGATGTAGTGGGCGAGCCGGGTGACCCCTGGATGGCAGAGGTCATCGTGGATGGCTTTTAGGCGGCTGACTTGCGCGCTGGCGCATGTCCCGCGGGATAGGGCATCCGAGGGCTCGTTGAGCTTCCCCGGTCGATATTTGATATCGTAATTGTAGGTGGAGAGTTCAATCCTCCACCGAAGAATTTTGTCATTTTAAATTTTGCCCCTTTGCGAGTTGTCAAACATAAAGGCGACCGACCGTTGGTCGGTAATGAGGGTGAACCTCCTACCTGCGAGGTAGTGCCTCCAGTATCGGATAGCCTCCACGATGGCGTGTGCTTCCTTCTCAACTGAGGAGTGTCGGAGTTCTGAAGCGGATAGGGTATGGGAGAAAGATGCAATGGGCCGCCCTGCTTGGTTTAAAGTGGCTGCTAGCGCTACCTCTGAGGCGTCGCTCTCAACCTGAAAGGGAGTGGATTCATCCACCGCCCGCATGGCTGCTTTGGCGATGTCGTCCCTGATGCAGCTGAAGGCCTGGCGCACCTCAGCAGACAGGGGAAATAGTGTGGCCTTGAAGAGTGGGCGGGCTTTGTCCACATATTGGCGGACCCACTGGGCGTAGTACGAAAAGAACGCCAAGCACCATTTGAGGGCCTTGGGGCCATGGGGGAGGGGGAGTTCTAAGAGGGGGCGCATGCGGTCCGAGTCTGGGCCCAGGACTCCGTTCTCCATGACGTAGCCGAGGATGGCTAGTCTGTTTGTGCGGAACACGCATTTCTCCTTGTTATATGTAAGGTTTAATTTTTGGGTCGTCTGGAGAAAAGGGTGGAGGTTGGCATCATTGTCCTGCTGGTCATGGCCGCAGATGGTAACATTATCCAGATACGGAAACATGGCCCGCAGCCCGTACTGGTCTACCATTCGGTCCATTGCTCGTTGGAACACCGAAACCCCGTTAGTGACGCCAAAGGGAACCCGGAGGAAATGGAAGAGGCGGCCATCGGCCTCGAACGCCGTGTAGTGGCGGTCCTCCAGGCGGATTGGGAGCTGGTGGTATGCAGACTTCAGATCCACCGTGGAAAATACCGGATATTGGGTGATCTGGTTTACCATGTCTGCAATTCTGGGGAGGGGATACGCGTCTAGGAGCGTAAAGCGATTGATGGTCTGGCTATAATCGCCGACCATGCGGAATTTTTCCCCGGTCTTGACGACCACCACCTGAGCTCTCCAGGGACTGTTACTGGCCTCTATGATCCCCTCACTGAGCAGCCTTCGGACCTCCATTTTGATAAATACCCTATCCTGCAGGCTGTACCGCCTGCTGCGGGTGGCTGCCGGTTTGCAATCCGGGGTGAGGTTGGCGAAGAGAGGAGGGGGGCGATGCGCAGTGTGGCGAGGCTGCAGATAGTGAGTGGGGGCAGGGGCCCGCCGAAGCTGAGGGTGAGACTCTTGAGGTTGCATTGGAAATCCAAGCCTAAGAGGAGTGGCGTGCAGAGGTCGGGCAAGACATACAGTTTAAATTTGGAATAGCTAGCGCCTCGAATCGTTAGCGTTGCTGTAGTGCGGCCTTGGATTTGGATGGAATGGGAGCCCGAAGCGAGGGCGATAGTTTGGTTGACGGGATAAATAGGGAAGGAACAGCGTCTTGCCAGCTCTGGGTGTATGAAGCTCTCTGTGCTCCCGGAGTCGAAGAGGCACGACATGTTGTACCCGTTGATCTGGACCTCCGTCATCGAATTTCTCAGATGCTTGGGCGAGATTGGCCGAGGGTGACCGCGTTGAGTTGCGGGCCGCGTGGTGGGTGCCCGGGGGAGTCGAATTCTTCCGATCGGGCGTCCTGTCGAGTAGATGCCGCTGCGTTCTGGCGAGCTTGATGCAGGAACACTGCGCTGAGTTGCGGGCCATGTGGTGACTGCCCGGGGAGGTCGTACTCCTCCGATGAGCTGTTTGAGTCTGGGGATGCAGCTAGGGCCCGTGGATCGCAGGGGAGGGTGGTGATGAAGATGGCGTCCAAGATGGCGGCCCCCATGAATCGCACGTGGCCGGCCGCATGGTGGAGGTTTGCCAAGATGGCGGCCCCCATGGATCGCACGTGGCGGGAGGGGGCGGAGCCTGAGCGTAGGTCGCAGCGTTTCGGGCCCCGCAGGCTTGCTGGTGCTGGGGTTGATGTTTTTGGACTGTTGGGGTGTTGAGGGCTGGGGCCCTTCTGCCGAGGCACACTCCAGCATAGTGGCCTTTCTTCCCGCAGCTGCTGCAGGTCACGGATCGGGCTGAGCAGTGCTGCCGCGGGTGCTGGCTTTGTCCACAGAAGTGGCAGGCTGGAGCAGTTGAATAACTGGTTTGGGGAGCTGAATAGTGGCAGGTTGGAGCAGTTGAATAACTGTTTTGGCGAGCTGAGTAGCTGGCTGGGGGAGCTGAGTAATTAGCTGGAGCAGCTGGATAGCTTGAGTAGTTGACTGGGACAGTAGGGTGACCGGCTGCGGCAGCGCGACAGCTGGGGGGCCTTGCGGCACAGGCTTGGGGGGTCCTCAGGTCGGGGGCCCATGCGGTGTTAGCGGGGTCCGCGGGAAACAAGTTGAGGCTGCGGAAGGAAACTTCCATTGTGATAGCAGCCTCTACGGTAGTCTCTAAGCCCATGGCCCCATTTTCTAATAGTCTCTGGCGTACATAGCTAGATTGAAGGCCCGCTACAAAAACATCCCGCACAGCAAGCTCCCTATGTTCGGCCGCGGTTACGGCCTGGTAATTGCAGTCATTTGAGAGATTGTTCAACTCGCGTGCAAATTCAGCTAAAGTTTCAGTAGACCGTTGTCGGCGAGTCATGAACACATGGTGGGCAAAGACCTCGTTCATGGGCCTAATATACATTTTGTCCAAAATCGCCAGCGCAGTGGTGTAGGAACCGGCTGGGTTTAATTGTGTAGAAATTCTGTGGCTTACCCTCGCGTGCAGTAGGCTGAGCTTTTGTTCCTCTGTAGTTTCAGCGGTGCTGATTTCGGCCAGGTAGGCCTTAAAACATTTCAGCCAGTGGCAGAAGGGTTCTTTCGCCTCTGCATCCTGCGGATCGAGTTCTAGACGTCCTGGTTTTAGAGCGGATTCCATGCTTTACTTCGGCAGCTTCTTAAGTGTATTAAATTGATGGAACCATCAATTCAGCGAACACGTGTAGTTGGATCTGAACAGAGGCTTTAATACACTTACAACAGAGCCAGCCTATTCGTCGTTGAACTCAGATGAACTGGCAGGCTGGCTCTAAGGCACTGATCTTTATACATCGGTCCCAGGGGGAGGAGTCCTGGGCGGAGCCAAGGGAGGAGCCCAGTACAAACTCTCGCGTACTCCCAGAGCGACTCCCCCTGGTGGTCGGATAGTGCAACTGCACTTACAATGGTGGATAGTGAACATATGTACACGGAGTTATATTGGCAACTATATACAGCATTGATCTTACAACGGGTAGATAACGAACATATATACATGGAGTGATATTGGCAACTATATATAGTGTGAATCACATTCACCACAGTCCCCATTACCCACAATCAAACGGGAAGGCCGAGAAAGGGGTCCATATCATCAAGCGGTTGTTGTGCAAGGCTGCAGACACAGCATTTGATTTCAGCCTGGCGCTGTTGGCCTACAGGGCAGCCCCTCTGTCGACTGGTTTGTCTCCGGCGCAGATGCTCATGAACCGCAACTTGGGACGACTATTCCAGCCATTCGAATTCCAGAGCTTGACCACCTCACAGTGCTGCAAAAAGTGCATCGGTCCAGGGACCAGCAGAAGATCGCGTATGATGCTCATGCCACGGATCTGCCTGCGCTGGCTCCCGCAGATGTTGTTCGTATCCAATTACCTGAGGGCGATTGGTCGGCCCCAGCTGTTGTTATCAGGAAGTCCGCCCCAAGGTCTTTCATTGTCCAATTGGCTGATGGTTCCATTCTCCGGAGCAACAGGAGGGCGCTGCGGAGAGTTCCCCGCCCACCACCTAGCTCCGCCGGCTATCGTGCCTCCTCCGGACATTTCCTGCCATGAGGACACCGATCTGCCAGTGATCCTGCCTGTCTACGACACCGCCGCAATCCCAACAATCCCACCTGTCCAAGTGCCGGCATCTCCTGCTCCACCTCAGCGGCGATCGACGAGAATTCGGCACCCGCCTCAAAGACTGAATCTATAGACTTTGCTTTTGTAAATTTCGTTCAGTTTGCCCTGTATCTGCACGATAGACACCTTCCCATGTACATATGTTCGTTAACTTACCACTTGTACATAGTCAGGCATGTATCTACCTTCACGTTCCATAACTTACTGTTTTAAAAAAGGGGGGTATATAATGAGATGCAGACAGGCAGTGATTGACACATAGGATGACCAATGAACACACAACACAGAACAACCAATCACCAGACAAAACACCACCACTATAAAACCCACAGGGCATTAAGTCTCCTGCTCTTTTTGGGACCCAGTCACTGAGACAGTCAGAGTGCACAAGTCAGTGGACATTATTGCCACGTGGTAGCTAGTAAGTCTGGTCGAGCCAGTAAGAGGTCGTCAGTAGGATTAGTAGAGTGTCAACCCACAGCTGAACATGTGCAGCTGTTAATAGTTTAAATAAAACCATGTTGGATCATCTCCGGTGTTAGACGTTTGTTTCTAGCTTCCCTGCATCCAGTTGCAGTCAGCGTCAAACCAATCCACCTAACACATCAAAAACAAAGATTTAATTTTCTTTATAGAGCAAGTTTATTTCAGTAAGCCTGGGTCATAATGGACAAGTATGTAATTTTTAATCAGTTATATCATCCAGATCATATCATCTCCTTGATTAGCATTTCAATCGTCCTGTTTTCCTGCGTACTGCCTGACGGTCACATTAGACGTCTCTGGGATTCCCTCCCTGATCATTTCTGCCTGTCCAGCTCTCTGTTCTGTTGAAGATTGTTCCTTGAAGCCAACCTATTTGAGAAAATCTGGTCATCTGTCCTAATAGCTGCTTCTCAAGTTCAGCGTCAATTATATTTGTCTGATAATGCTCCTGTGCATCTGTGCATTATGTTAAAGGAGCTATATAAATGCAAGTTGTTGCTAGTTTTCACCAGATAACTGAAACAAAATGAGAGATTGTAAGCATGCCCTGCATCTGTCATTTTAAACACCAGGATAACATTTTTGTAACGTCAACATGGCTATATGTTGACAACCTGGGATTGAGCATAGGATGCATAATTTTAAAGTTTGTCGATGACAAGAAACTCAGATGTATCAAACAACGAAGAGGCTGATAATAGACTTCAGGAGATCATGGAATGATAAAAATGAGCAGGCACATGGCAGGTGAAATTTAATGCAGAGGAATTTACTGCGGATCTGGAAGAAAACAAAAAGAGATGACAAATAAAATCTATGAAAGGTGGTTGAAAGAGCAGAGAGACCCTCAATAAAATATTTTCTAAAATTTTCTATTTTCTAAAAAAAAGAAAGAGCAGGGAGACCTGGAGGTCTGCATACACATATCTTTGAAATTGACATAAAATGAAATGAAAATCGCTTATTGTCACAAGTAGGCTTCAAATGAAGTTACTGTGAAAAGCCCATAGTCGCCACATTCTGGCGCCTGTTCGGGGAGGCTGGTATGGGAATTGAACCGTGCTGATGGCCTGCTTTAAAAGCCAGCTATTTAGCCCTGTGCTAAACCAGCTCCATGACAAGTTATTAATCCAGGATCCTGGGCTTTATAAATAGTGGCACAGATGACAAAAACAGGACATTTTGCTAAGCATTTGCAAAACACCAATTCAATCTCAGCTGGAGTATTGTGGCCAGTTCAGAGCACTGAACTTGAGGAAGATTATCAATTCATGAGAGGGTGCAGAGGAGATTCACTAGAATGGGTGACGTGGATGAAAAACTACAATTACGCAGTGAAACTAATGAATCTTAGATTCTTCTTGGAGCAGAGAAGGTTTGGGAGAAATTAGATAGCCGTGTTGAGAATTGTGAAGGATTTGGAAAGAGTAAATAATCGCCTTAAATCGGTTTGAAGTGATAGAGGAAACAAATTAAAGGTGATTGAGAAAAGACCCTTTGGGGACACATTGGTTAGCATTGCTGTCTCACAGCGCCAAGGGTCCGGGCTCAATTCCAGCCTTGGGTGACTGTGTGGAGTTTGCACGTTCTCCCTGTGTTTGCATGTGTTCCTCCTGGTGCTCCATTTTCCTCCCACAGTCCAAAATTGTGCAGATTAGGTGGATTGGACGTGCTAAATTGCCCCTTCGTGTCCAAAAATGTGTAGGTTAGGTGGGTGTATGGGATTAGGGCAGGAATGTGGGTCCAGCTAGGGTGCTGTTTCAGAGGTTCAGTGCAGACCCCATGGGCTGAATGGCTTCCATCTGCACTGAAGGGATTCTAAATGAGCATCTGCCTTAAAAGGCAAGGGGCACTAGCTACTGCACCACAAGACCTCCACAGGATAGTCATTAATACATCCATAAACTCTATGGTTCTAAGTTATGATGACCTGGAACACGCTGCCTGAAAGGACAATGGAAACAAATTCAATGGTAACTTTACAAAGGGAATTGGATAGATATTTGATGTAGAAAACATGTCAGTATGTGGAAGAGCAGGGGAATGGGGCTAAATGAATAACTCTTCAAAGAGCCAGCATGGGTATAATGGGCTGAATGGTCTCCTTGTATATCATATAATTCTATGATACTATGATCTTGAATAATGGTCTCTCACAAATAAGTAGTTATACCCTCTCTATTTTATTACACTCTGCTCTGGTGAACATACCATAATTGAGTGGATCATGGATTCTCTGAGGATTGGGCTAATTTGCAGCAGAGACCTGTTCCTGCTGAAACTCTTTTTTTTTTATAAATGTTTTTATTCAGTTTTCATATTTTATATTGAACAAATTACAAATTGTTAGGAGAGAAAAAGAACAAAAAAAAAAAACAAACAAACACGCAAAAATTAACATACATATTTACAGGTAAGCATCTTCGTAGTAGTAACTGCGCCCGCCCCCCCCCCCCCCCCCCCCTCAACATGTTTATTTAGTTTGGTTTTGGGCCTTAGCTAGCCATCGAACCCCCGTACCGAACCTGTAGCCCCCCCCCCCTCCCGCTACCTTCCCCCAACTATTCTTCCTCTTGTACATTGGCCACAAATAGGTCCCGGAACAGTTGCATGAATGGCTCCCACGTTCTGTGGAAGCCGTCGTCCGACCCTCGGATGGCAAATTTGATTTTCTCCATTTGGAGAGATTCCGAGAGGTCGGACAGCCAGTCCGCAGCTCTGGGCGGTGCTGCTGACCGCCAGCCAAACAGGATTCTACGGCGGGCGATCAGGGAGGCAAAGGCAAGGGCGTCCGCCCTCCTCCCCAGGAATAGATCTGGCTGTTCTGAAACCCCGAAGACCGCCACTATCGGGCATGGCTCCACCCTCACTCCCACCACTTTGGACATAACCTCGAAGAAGGCTGTCCAGTACTCCACGAGTCTGGGGCAAGACCAGAACATGTGGGCGTGGTTGGCCGGGCCTCTTTGGCACCGTTCACATCTGTCTTCCACCTCCGGGAAGAACCTACTCATACGGGTTCTTGTTAAGTGGGCTCTCTGTACCACTTTTAGTTGCGTCAGGCTGAGCCTTGCGCACGTGGAGGTGGAGTTGACCCTATGCAGTGCTTCGCTCCAGAGTCCCCACCCTATCTCCATCCCCAGGTCGTCCTCCCATTTCCTTCTTGTTGCGTCCAGTACGGTGTCGTCCCTATCTACCAGTCGGTCATACATGTCACTACAGTTCCCTTTCTCTAGGATACTTGCGTCCAGTAGGTCTTCCAGTAGTGTCTGTCGTGGCGGTTGTGGGTACGTCCTTGTCTCCTTTCGTAGGAAGTTTTTGAGCTGCAGGTACCGTAGCTCGTTCCCCCCAGCTAGCTGAAATTTCTCTGTCAGTTCGTCCAGTGTTGCGATCCTGTCGTCCGTGTATAGGTCCCTGACTGTCAGTGTCCCCCCGTCCTGCCTCCACCTTTTGAAGGT
This sequence comes from Scyliorhinus canicula, assembly GCF_902713615.1. Taxonomy (NCBI): domain Eukaryota; kingdom Metazoa; phylum Chordata; class Chondrichthyes; order Carcharhiniformes; family Scyliorhinidae; genus Scyliorhinus; species Scyliorhinus canicula. The sequence goes on from NC_052163.1 coordinate 42,555,990, forward strand.
GGCGTCAGTCAGTGCTGGTGTGAACCTATGGTTGTTGCAGATGGGAGCCCTGTTCGACATTTTGGTCAGGCCAAGTTGCTGCCGCAGTTGGTTCCAGGATTGGAGGGTGGCTGTCACCACTGGGCTGCTGGAGTGTTTTTTGGGTGGGGATGGGAGTGCTGCCGTGGCGAGGGCCCGGAGGGAGGTTCCCATGCAGGAGGCCTCCTCCGCACGCACCCACTCAGCCTCTGGCTCCTGGATCCATCCCCTTACTCGCTCGGCTGTTGCTGCCCAGTGGTAGAATTGTAGATTCGGGAGGGCTAGCCCTCCCCTGGTTTTTGTTTTTTGTAAGACCTTCTTTGGGATCCTAGCATTTTTACCCCCCCATACGAACGCCATGATGAGTTTGTCCAGCGCTTTGAAAAAGGCCTTGGGGATGTAGATCGGAATGGATCTAAACAGGAAGAGGAACCTGGGCAGTACGTTCATTTTGATCGTCTGAACTCTCCCCGCGAGGGAGAGCGGGAGTGTGTTCCATCTTTGCAGGTCCTTTTTAACTTCCTCCATCAGGCTGGTGAGGTTCCATTTGTGGATCCCTTTCCAGTCATGGGCTATTTGGATCCCCAGGTAGCGGAATTTATGTCGGGCTTGATTGAACGGCAGCCCCTTTAGTGCTGCCCCCCCCCCCCCCCCCCCCCCCCCCCCCCCCCTTGCGGGTGTACTGGGAAGATCTCACTTTTGCTCATGTTGAGTTTGTAGCCCGAGAAGGCTCCAAACTCTTTCAGGAGCGCGATGATTCCGTCCATGCTGCTTTGTGGGTCCGAGATATAGAGGAGCAGATCATCCGCATAGAGTGAGACTCTGTGCTCTCTACCTCCCCTTCGGATCCCCCTCCAATTTTTTGCTGCCCTGAGCGCGATTGCTAGCGGTTCAATTGCTAGTGCGAACAGCAGCGGGGACAGTGGGCATCCTTGTCTGGTGCCCCTGTGCAGCTGGAAGTATTGGGAGTTGGTATTGTTGGTCTGTACACTCGCCATGGGAGCGTTGTACAGGAGCTTTACCCAAGCGGTGAACCCTGTTCCAAGCCCGAACCGCTCCAGTACCTCTATGAGGTATTTCCACTCGACTCTGTCGAAGGCCTTTTCTGCGTCCAGGGAGACGATCACCTCTTGTGTTCTCTCCCCGGAGGGGGTCATTATCACGTTCAGCAGGCGCCTGATGTTCGCGGTAAGCTGTCTACCTTTGACAAAGCCCGTCTGGTCCTCTGTGACCACCTCAGGTACACAGTCTTCTAGCCTCTTGGCTAGGATTTTGGCCAGTATTTTGGCGTCTGCATTCAGCAGAGATATGGGTCTGTATGACCCACATTCCGTTGGGTCTTTGTCTTTCTTAGGTATCAGCGAGATTGAGGCCTGTGCTAACGTGGATGGCAACGTGCCCCTAGCTAGCGAGTCTGTGAACATCTCCCGCATGTGCGGGGCCAGCGCTGTCGCAAATTTTTTGTAGAAGTCCGCCGGGAATCCGTCCGGTCCCGGCGCCTTCCCCGCCTGCATGGAGCTAATGCTGTCCATGATCTCTCCCAGTGCTAGTGGTGCTTCCAGTGCTGAAACTCTTTGAGTCATAGTCACTGACTCTCTTGTCCCATGGTACTCCATGATTATTTCACGTTTCAACTTTCTGCAAGTGGAGTTTGATTTGTTGAAGGTGTTGCAGGAATTCTAACTCACTGTCACAATATAATCTGTCTTTATGGCAGTAGAATTGGAATGGCTGTAATTGATCAATTGTTTGATTCTTGATGGTGATTCATTTAAACAAAGGAGTGACAAGAAGGGTTTCTGTGGTAACACGGCCCCTTTAAGGGGCGTGTTCTCCCAGTCCAGATGATTGACTTGGGGCTTATCATGTGAATCCCGACCAATGGGGAAAAAGAGCAGGGATCTGGGGTGCTAGGCAACGTGAATCCTGGAGCCAGAGAGTGAAGACCTGTTTAGTGACTCTATGCCTGTGTATAGTTTGCCTTTACTTGTTACCAATAAACCCTTGTTCCCTTATACTGGCAGCCTCCAGTGTAAAACCGGATCGATCATAAGTATGCAGGAGTTCAGAATTTGAGGGGAAAGGGAACAGCTTCCAAAATGAACAGAGAACTCAAAAATCATCGATGGAATCATGAAACAGTGACCTGGGAGCAGGGTCCCTGACAGAGTGGATCCTCTAGCACGAGAGTCGAGACCTGTTTAGTGGCTCTGTGTATACTTGTGACCAATAAACCCTTGTTCTGTTATATGTTACATTGGAAGTCTCCTGTGTATTGCCTCAAGCCACCAGTTTCTCTTCAGTTATCTGCCTGAATGTTATGTAAAACCTGAAGTCAAATAACTCGCTAGTGATTAATGTCAAGGCTCCTATCTAAATAATAGTCACATGGAGATGGCTGCATGGATGCTCATGAAACTGGAACCCAGAAAGCAGTCAATGGGCAAGAAATTAGGAATATTTGCACTTATGTTTGGTGCTGTCAGAGCTGCAGACTGGCCTCCTTGGCATGCATGCACATTTTGGAGATGAACCATACCATACACCATTTTGGTGAAGGCATTAGTGAGTCTGCAGTGAAGATTTGTTGCAAGTATATTATATAGAGTAAGGAGATCATGACGTCACCTGAGATGCCATTTTGGAACTTAATGCACCATCTGATGTCTTCTCTCAACCTTGTACAGCTGAACATGTCGCATGAAAGCCATCCTCACTGGTGCTATTCAAAAGAATCATCATCTACAAGCAGGTTTGTCGCTGGCTGATTTCTACAAGTGTTTGGTGAATTCTATGGTTTATTGTTGCAAAAGTTTACATGAAATGATCTGATTGGTACAGAAGGAGATTTTCCTGACTTCAAAGCTTCTGCACAAACTGGTCGCTCCCAGACATGGGTGTACCAGTAGGCATTCATCTTGTAATACAGCATGACTTGGAGAATGAACAGGGGCTATGCAGAGCAGGTCAAACTGCTGGAAAAGGGAGGTGGAGAGCGGAAAGTGCTCTCAGCAGGAGGTCGTATCCACAGAGGATGTTCACTGAGCAGTTCTGCCTAAACCTCAGAAAGGAACATTGTACAAGACATACGTCCTTTAGTAAGATCAACACACTGAAAGCTGTCACTTGTTTCACGCTAAACTGCAACCTCAGAGTGGGACAAGATAGTGCCAGTGGTATTTTGGTAGTATGACTAGGGGTATTACGGTACCTTAGAAGTGAGCTGCTATTGGTGCAGAGGACTCGCTGCCCATTGGCCTGGGTAAGTCATGTGCCTCTCAGCCGATTGGCTGAGAGGTAGGTAGCTCCGCCTACAAGGCGGGATATAAGAACCCGTGCTTCCCGACAGTCGGCCATTCTTCTGTACGTCTGCTGCCGGGCACACATCTTGTGCATTAAAGCCTATCGTTTGGATCTCATCTTCGTCTCGTGTCCAATTGATGGTGCACCAGTAGTGGCAGTGACTATAGCAATGATCTGTTACATGCTTCTTCTAGGTTGGGACTGGTGATTTTTTTTCTCCACTATTATGTAAAAGGGGTCACTGAAGCTCAATGAGAGAGACCAACATTTTATTCTCTCTTTCCAGGAAGAAGCAGGCAGGGTAGGCATGTTAATATACTTGGAATACAGGCTTCTCCAAGGTTCGGGGGGCTATTGACAATCCACACACTGCTTTGCGTGGATACCAGCCTCTAGGATACCAGGCTCCCAGCTGCTGTGTAACCATAGGCAATGAATTATTCTGGCAATAGTCATGATGCCATCATTCTACAATAGCTGTATTTGAGCGAGTCAAAGGATGGCTACTGAGTAACAAGGGCTAACCATTGACATATGGTTAATGACTCCAGTAGTAACTGACATGTGTGTGGTGTGTAAACAATGAAAGACATTCTGCCTGACACAATGATGGTGCAGACCATTGACATACTGAAATGCCTGGCCTGCGTCAACTGCTCTGGAGGGGGCTTGCAGTCTGCGGCATGCTTGAATACCTTGATATTATGAGGGCGCAGTCTACAGCTATCCAGTGAGCAGCTGAGCAGCAGGAGGAATGAGATGGCAACCAGGGCAGTCGCTTTCTGGCATGGATGTCCATAAAGATCTCCGCATACAGCTCCTGCCTCTGTCAGTATCTGAGCTGATGGCTGTGATTGTGGAATGAACGCTGGAATAATTGTAAGATGAAGTTGGCATGATGCCTACCTAATAATCTACTGGCATGGATCAATCGCCCATTGCTTTCCTGTGTACATTATCACGATGTAACTTTATGTGGGTGGCGGACAAACGATGTTGATCTCTGCAGAATTCCCAGCTGCTGCAGATATGATATCACAAAACGTTAGTACGCAGGTACAGCAAGTGATTAGGAAGGCAAATGGTATATAAAAGTGTTTATTGCAAGGGAAATGGAATATAAAAGTAAGGAATTTTTACTGCAGTTTGGTGAGACATATCTGGAATACTGTGTACAATTTTGGTCTCATTTGAAAGAAGATATAATTGCATTAAAAGCAGTTTAAAGAAAGTTCACTCAACTTATTCCTGGGATAAAGGGCTTATCTTATGAAGAAAAGGTGAACAAGTTAGGCCTATACCCATTTTATTTCAGAAGAAAGAGAGGTGATCTTATTGAAACATATAGGGCGGGATTCGCCCATCTGAAGGCAGAGTGTTGACACCGTTATTAAAAACTGAAGAGTTTAACGACGGCATTATCAGACCGCTAAGTGTAGCGATCCTCTGCCCTACAGGAGGCCAGCATGGCACTGGAGCGACCCACGCAGCTCCAGCTGCCGGTACCGGCGTCAAATGGGCGCTGCGGGTCTGCGTACGCATGCTGCGACCGGTGCGAATGCGTACATGCGCGGTAGCCTCCTTCTCCACGCCGGCCCCGACGCAACATGGCGTAGGGCTACAGGGCCGGCGCGGAGCAAAAGAGGCCCCCACCATGAGAGGCTGGCCCGCCGATCGGTAGGCCCCGATCGCGGGCCAGGCCACGGTCAAGGTCCCCTGGGGTCAGACCCCCCCTCCCCTCACTGGGCCGCCCCAGACAGGATGGACGCCGAGGTCCCGCTGGGTATGACCAGATGTGAACGGCGCCAGCGGGACTCAGGCTTTTTTGGGCGGCCACTCAGCCCATCCCGGGCGGAGAATCGGCCCCCGACCGCTGCACCAACCGTGCTGCACCAATGGCGCCGATTCTCCGGTAACCGGAGAATCGGCGGACCGGCGTAAGGGCGGCGTCGCGTGAATCATGCCCAGCCCGGCGATTCTCCGACACGGTGTGGGCTGAGAGAATCCCGCCCATAATATCCTAAGGGAGCTTGATAGGGTGGACACTGTCTTGTGGGGGAGGCTAAAACCTGGTTGGGGGGGGGGGGGGGGTGGGGGGACAAGAATAGAAGATCTCCCTTTTAAGATGGGGTATAATGTTTTTCTCTCTGAGGTCATTATTTTGTGGCATTCTCTGCTCAGAAAGCAGTGCAGGATGGGTCATTTAATTAATTCAAGAAAGTGTTGTACAAATCTTTGATAGACTAGGGAGTGGAGGGTTATGGGGAGAAGACAGGAAAGTTGAGACACACCCAGGTGAGCCATGATCTTATTTCTCCCTGTGTCTGCGTGGGTTTCCTCCGGGTACTCCGGTTTCCACCCACAGCCCAAAGACGTGCAGGTTAGTTGGACTGGCCATGCTAAATTGCCCCTTAGTGTGGGATAGGGTGGGGGAATGGGCCTAGGTAGGGTGCTCTTTCAGAGGGTCGATTCAGGCTCGATTGGCCAAATGGCATTTTTCTGTACTAGGGATTCTATGATTCTATGAATGTTGGAGCAAACTAGAAGGGCCGAATGGCGGCCTGCTGCCCTACATCCTCGGTGGCGACATTAGTGGACAGGCTTCTGAAGTATAATCTAGTGAGCACCAGACTGTTGCTGATGCAGGTGGTGGCAGGAACAGCCAATGGAGACTGTAGTCTGAGGTCTGCTGGATCCCAGGACATGGCTGGGTCACAACCAGATGCCCAGCCACTGGACAAGTTTCTCCCAGGGCTGATGTGGATGATAGGACACAGCCGTGAGATTCAGGAGGGGATGTCAGCGACTGCAAGATTGGAGGAATCCCAAAGGCTGCAGGTGCAGGAAATAGTACCAACAATATGTGGCGCTGAGGCTGACATTGCTAGGGTGGCGACCGCAGTGTAAAACCTGGGGTACAACATCTGCGTTTTGAGCTCACTTCAGCTGCCCCTGCATCCCATGGAGTCCCTCAAGGCCCCATGGGAACCACCATGGAGGAGGAAGCGCAGGGAGCCAACCTGGGGCCTGCCACCAAGGAGATGACGGGCATCTTCAGTTCTCCCTAATTCTCCCCCCCCCCCCCCCCCCCCCTCCCCCCCAACCTTCTGACACCAGCACATCTCAAGGGCATGGCGATGCCAGTGACACCAGAAAGTCAGAAGCCCCCCCTCCCCGGGCTCCAGGTCCTCCAGAGGTCATCTGCCAAGGGCCATCTGTCTCCACCTCCGATGTGCATCCTGGGAAAACGCGTAGATGTAGCACTAGACATTGAAAGATCATTGATGACTGAGGAGCACTGAGTCGGCACTGGTGAGGTCACTACATGTAGCTTGGGGGAATGGAAATCTGTAAAATGGAAAACTGTAAAATATTGACTATTAAAGCATGTCACACCTGAGGGGCTGCCTGGTGGACTCCCAGATGACCAGAGGCCGTCTGAGCATTCAAAAGACATAGTGAGGACTCAGTCGTGTGAGCAGATAGAAGCCTATGTAGCAACAAAAGGGTGGATTATATCCACATACTGCAGCAATGGCGATCTGAGCCAAGCCACCCTGATCCCCGGGTCCATGGACTTGGCACAAAATTGTTCTCTGCTGCTGCCCCTGGCCTGGACAGCCACCCCCAGCAAATCTGACAATGTTTGGGATTTCTTCAGTGTTTAATTAGCCTCCCGTTCTCCCTCCACAGCCATGGCACCCAGGACCCAGTTTTATATACTTGCACCATTTTGCGTCCGCGTGTCTTCCGCCTGAGGGGCAGAGCATTGAAGCGGGGTGGCTTATGAAGTGTCCAATTTGTTGATGGTATTAAAATCCATGCAAATGATGGTTTTGCATGGATCCACTGCTGCAGGTTGCAAACCTCCACGGAGCATGGCAGCAGAATTGGCGGCGAGTACAAAACGGATTTCTTTCATTTTGCGTGATTCGCTGCCCGATCGCAATTATCACTTCTAGTGTCGTGAAGTGGAGAAGCAAGCCCTACTGTACAAGGTCAGAATGATGAAACAACTTATAATATCTATTTTATATTCCAACATTCAGGGCAAATCTGACGTACACATGAATTAACAAGCCGACCGTGGTTGAACATACCACAGGACACAATAAATGGTAGATGCAACCAAGATTTCTCAACAACCCCCATCCAGATGTCAGTAAACATAGAGCCCACCAATCTCACTAAAGCTCTGTCTCTCACACGGGTTTCCAATCTTCACTTCAAAGATCTAACCTGGGAATTGTCTGCAAAAGATGTTCCAATTTGGATGGCATCAACAATGGACCATCTCATAGGGCGTCAACCTTGTATCATGGGATTCTGTTCCCTGGATTCCCAAGTATCCATGCAAGCATCAACTCACAAGCATAGCTTCTGATCTTCTGCAGCAACAGGTAGAACATTTCTGCTCCAAAGTGATACTTTTTCCCCAAAAGCCAACAGCATGAAATTGCCACCCTTTGGATGCCTTCTTCACTTCAAGTCTGCTTTGCAGGGTCCTTTTCTCGTTTGGTGCCTATTTCTCTGGTCCTCTCTTTTCTGGGACCTTTTCCTGTTCCTGACTCCTGCCTGGGATTCTTGCGTTCCATGGCGCCCATCTGCGTACATGCAAAAGCTTTGAGGCCTGTCGGAAGTTCCCGACCTGCGCTGTCAACGAGGAAAGTATAGTTTTGATAATCTTGTGTGTGTGTATGTGTGTGTGTGTCTATGTGTTTTATATTCTATTTTGTAACTTTATTACTGGATTCAAAGCTCAAATCATTCTTTTTTTTATTTGAATAGTGCTAATTAATACATGTTACATTGGGCTGCAGTATAATCTTACTGGGCAAATGGCAGGTCTTCTCGGTGCAGATTTGATGGGCCGAATAGCCTTTTTCTGCACTGTAGGGTTTCTATGATTCTTAATAAAATTGGAACAGATTCCTCCCTTCGACCTGAGGTAGAGAGGCCTGAAATTGCAAGAGGCTCTGTCTAATATTATTGCCGGTTGGTGGAATAGTCGCAAATCTAATAAACCATGAACTTAAATATCCATCCATTTGATAGATACATTCACGGGATATTAGAAAACATTGAGTCCAGTAACAATGCTTTTGCTGTAACGTCCCACTGTCTTTACTAATCTGACAGCATCTGTTTCTAACGATCATTATAGATTGTAATTTGCAGTATTTATTTAATTTTATTCTTCATAGCCAATGTGCAGAGTGGATGGAGTTAATACCTTAATCTATCTCCTTGCCTGCTTCAAAAAAAACAATTCAAATTTAAATTGCATTTGTGGTGATATGTCTATGCACAGCTTTGTATATAGTTAGCGATGCGACCTCCAACCAGCTGGTGGTGATAGAGATCTACCATGTGACTCGAGACACCCGGCAGTTGATAGTATGTCGTACAAGAGGATAGTAGCACCAGAAGAATTCACTGAATTCATTTATTTGTTTCTCTCTGTATTATAGTTTGTTAGGTATCTTTCCACTTGTTTTTTTAAATTATTTAAAAAAAAATAAATTTAGAGTACCCAATTATTTTTTTCTAATTAGGGGGCAATTTAGCGTGGCCAATCCATCTAACCTGCACACCGTTGGGTCATTTATTTTGTTACTATTTTATTTTGTCTCTATTTTAGTTTGTTAGTTATCTTTCCACGTGATTGTTAATAAATCATTCCTGTTAAAGAACTTAGATGTTCTCTGTGCATCTGTACTACGGCCACAACACAGAACAGAACAGGATCCAATTCATGCTCCCCATTAAAGAGATATACTAAATCCAAGCCTACACGAATGGGCATTACACCTGATCTCGCACTGGATCCTACGCTTGATCTTAGCCAAACGGCCAGGAATTTATTGTTAATTCAACTGCAAGAAATATAAAGATTGGATTTATTCTGAGACTGCTATTGCAACTCTCCACAGTATAGTGGAGGGTGGCTACAATTTCTTGATTTTTTCGATACCTCTAACATAGAACATAGAATGCAGAACGAGGCTATTTGGCTCATCGAGTCTGTACCAACCCACTTAAGCCCTCATTTCCACCCTATTCCCGTAACCCAATAACCCCCCTTAACCTTTTTTGGTCACTTAAGGGCAATTTATCATGACCAATCCACCTAACCTGCACGTCTTTGGATTGTGGAAGGAAACTGGAGCACCCGGAGGAAACCCACGCAGACATGGGGAGAATGTGCAGACTCCGCACAGTGACCCAGCACGGAATCGAACCTGGGACCCTGGCGCTGTGAAGCCACAGTGCTAATCACTTGTGCTACCGTGCTGCCCATATTCCCATCCCATCTGGATGGGAATAAATTTGGCTTCCTAACGAATAACTCAAAATATTCCAGTATTGAATTTACGGTAATAATTCTTAGTGTTAGTCTGAGAATTTAATTGTCTCATTTAATAGAGATGGAAATAATGAGCTTAAATGTATAATTTAGTTATGAAGAGGAAGGTATTAAGTGACAAGTTAAGTCATTATTATACTTTTTTAAATAAACATTTTATTGAGGTATTTATGGTTTTATAACAGTAACAGAAGAAACAGTGTACATACAATTATAAACATAGTGCAAAAGCCGTCTTCCTCTCTCACAGATCCCACCTTTTTTAACCCCCTGCTCTAAACTAAACTAACCCCACAGCCCCCCCCCCCCCCCCTTCTGCTGACGGTTAATTTCACCTAGAGAGGTCGACGAATGGCTGGCACCTCCAGGCGAACCCTAACATTGACCCTCTCAAGGCAAACTGATTTTCTCCAGACAGAGAAATCCAGTCATGTCAGTTAGCCAGCTTTCTGACTTTGGGGGCTTTGAGTCCCTCTAAGCTAATAATATCCGTCTCCGGGCTACCAGAGAGGCAAAGGCCAGAACGTCTGCCTCTCTCCTGCACCGGATCATCCGAAACCTTGAAAATCGTCACCTCTGGACTCGGTACCATCCTTGTTTTCGATACTTTGGACATGACGTCGGCAAACCCCTGCCAGAATCACCTAAGCGTCGGTCATGACCAGAATATGTGAACGTGGTTCGCTGGTCTTCCCGCACACCTATCTTCTATCCTCAAAGAACCTGCTCATCCGGGCCACATCATGTGGGCCCGGTGAATGACTTTAAATTCTATCAGGCTGAGCCTGGCACATGTTGTGGACGCATTGACCCTACTCGATGCATCCGCCCAGAGACCATCCTCTAACTCTCCACCTAACTCCTCTTCCCATTTGTGTCTCAGCTCCTTGGTCTGTGTTTCCTCTGCCCCCATAAGCTGCTTATAAAATGTCCGAAACCCCCCCTTCTCCCAACCACACTCTGGAAACTACCCTATCCTATATCCCGCTTGGTGGTAGGAGCGGGAAGGTTGAGACCTGCCTGCAGAGGAAGTCCTGTGCCTGCAGGTACCTAAAGTCATTCCCTCCCTTCAGTTCACATTTCACCTCCAGTTCCCTCAAGCTGGGAAAGCTCCCTTCTATAAACATATCATCCGTCTTCTTGATCCCTGCTCTCTGACACCTCCGGAACCCCCATCTAACCTCCCCGGGGCAAACCGGTAATTATTGCAAATTGGGGACCAGACTGAAGCTCCCTCTGCTCCCACATGTCTCCTCCAGTGCCCCCATACTCTCAGGGCCGCAACCACACAAGGCTGGTGGAGTAGCGTGCCGGCCCCCCCCCCCCCCCCCCCCCCCCACTTCCTGATTCTGGCTATATTTGCCGCTCAGTAATAATTACTAAAGTTCGGGAGTGCCAGCCCACCCTACCCCCGGCTGCGCTCCAACATCCCCTTTTTAAGTCGCGAGGTTTCACCCGGCCATGCAAAGCCCGGGATCGCCTTATTGACCTGTTTAAAAAAGGACTGAGCAATAAAGATGGGGAGACACTGGAACACAAACAGGAATCTCGGGAGAACCGTCATTTTCACTGTCTGTACCCTCCCAGCCAGTGACAACGGGAGCATGTCCTACCTCCGAAAATCCTCCTTCATTTGGTCTACTAATCGGGCCAAATTAAGCTTGTGCAGCCGTTCTGATTCCCGCGCCACCTGGTCATTATTATACTTTCATTAGCCCCAAAGAGGCCATACCATTTGTGTCCCCAAGACCTCCAATGAATATAAACTTCCCGGTAATGGGGTGGGGCTTCCCCTTTAACGAGGGGAGCCCGAACAGTATAAAAACCCCAGCCTGAGTGCATGTCAAGGAGGGAGACCCTTTGGGGAGAGGAGGTTCTGTATTATAATAAAAGAGCATAGTTTCACATCCTACTTGCCACTCATGCATTTGCTCTTGGCATACTACATATACATTTACCAGCACAGTGGTGATGCTGGTATATTACATGTTGATTCAGGGAGTCTGAGATGCTTTGGCAACGTGCAATGAATATGCATGTTATAGTCTGGGGCTATCAACAGTGATAGTAGAGGCTACAACATTCTCTCCATCATATGGTTGACCAGGATTTTCTCCTGCTCTCACTGCCTGCTCTTGCTGTGCATTGGAGGGATTTGCAGGTTGATTCTCAATCTGTCTGCCACATTATAAACATTTTCCTTGGCCATCCAGCCCTGGAGCTGGCCTCAAACCTGGTGCTTCTGGCTCAGAGACAGATACACTATTCACTGCACTACAAGACCTTCTACAAATACAACGCCACCTTGAAATACCAAACGGAATCCTTACCAATGTCCCTTAATTTTTTTTGTTCATTAGAATGTGTGGGCCCTTTGAATTCTTTTTGGGTTGCTGTGTACATGGTAATTTAGAGGGTCCTTCACAGGAACTCTGGGTTGGTCATTCAGCTTACATCTTTGAGAATTCACCGCTCATAACTAAAGCTGGTAGCGTGAATTTTTGGTGTTGCCCATGATTCCTAACTTCTGTGTCTCCTGCTGACAATTCACAACATGGGGTTAAATTTCTTATTCAGTGTTCTGATGAAATGGATTTCTCTATTAATGAAGAATTTTTAAAAAGCTTTTTCTTCTCTGTAATTAATTGCCCTGGTGATTACTATGTGACGGCACTGATTCAGACTTCTTGATTCTAAAATAAACATAACCTGAAGCTTTTTATTCTTGAAAAAGGATTTTGTTACACACTGTATTTAATTCTATGCAATGCCAGTGAGTAAAGTTTTCCTAACTATCTTATGTTTTGGAATTGATTTCTGCTCATTGTGTCTCTGAATGAACTAACTGTCTGGAGCAGCGCATTCTGAACCTGATGAGACATTCCAAGGGAAACATCCGCCCTTAAATTAAGTTTCTTTGGTTTTGTTTGATAACTGTCAAAAAGAAAGTTGTTGGGTGTCTACAGGGACCTACTTCAGGGGCTGGATTCTCTGACCCCCCCCCCCCCCCCCCCCCCCCCCCCCCCGGCTCAGAGAATCGCGTAAATCCCGCCCCCACTAAATTCTCCGGCACCGGATATTCGGCGGGGGCGGGAATCACGCCGGTCGGCGCCCCCCCCCCCCCCCGGTGATTCTCCGGCCCGCGATGGGCCGAAGTCCCGCTGCTGTAATGCCTCTCCCGCCGGCGTGAATCAAAACACCTCCCTTACCGCGGGATTGGCGGCGTGGGCTGGCTCCGGGGTCCTGGGGGGGGGCGCGGGGTGATCTGGCCCCGGGGGGTGCCCCCACGGTAGCCTGGCCCGCGATGGCAGACGCAGAGATGACCCCCCCCCCCCCGAGCATGCACGGGGATAACGTCAGCAGCCGCTGACGCTCCCACGCATGCGCGGACTTCTGCCGGCTGGCGAAGTCACTTCGGCCCCGGCTGGCGTGGCGCCAAAGGCCTTTCCCGCCGGGCGGCGCCGCGCCAACCACCCCAGCGTGGGCCTAACCCCTCAAGGCGAGGGCTTGGCCCCTAAACGTGCGGAGGATTCTGCACCTTTTGGGGCGGCCCAATGCCGGAGTGGTTCACGCCACTCCATCCCGCCGGGACCCCCCACCCCGCCAGGTAGGGGAGAATCCAGCGCTAGATGCAAGTTACTTCGTGCAACTGACCATTGTAATCTCTCTGCTGAGCTTCAAAGGAAAATGATGGCTAAAAACAGTTTTTAATGCAATGAAGTATAACAGGAATTAACATTTGACACCTCACCTCGCAGGTCTGAAATCTGCCAACATTTTAGATGTCAATAACATAAAAGACATACCATAACGTGACTCACAGCTTTGGTTGTTCGGCTGCAGTCCTGGTGAGAATTCTGACTTGTATCGATGAACCAAGGTTCTTACTGTTCATATACAATAAGACAAACAACATTATTTCATTCAAAAGGTCTGTCAGCAAAATGCAATTTGCATGTTTATAGCAATTTAAGCAAAACATTTCCCCACAATAGGTGTAAAGAAAATAAATGTGAAACCACGAAGGGCGAGGTTGGCAACCAGGACCAAAGTTTAGACAAAAACATAAAACTCTTTGAGATGTTTTAAAGATAGAGAGGGGAAAAGAATGAAGGATTCAGGGAGGATGCCCGGATGTTGAGGTGAGGATGTTGGGAGAATGCACCGAAGGAATGAGGGAAATGCACCAAGGATTTGTGAAGGGGTTAAAAGGCGAAAGAGTTACATAGACAAGGTGGGATCCAGCTATAGTGACACTTAAACATGAGAGAGAGAAAGCTTGGGGTTATTAATGTAACTATGGAATGTGTCTGTGAATGATGCCACATAGAATCAGCTTTTTAACATTTTTTTCATGGGACGTTGGCGTCGCAGGCTGGGCCAGCATGTATTGCCCATCCCTAATTGCCCTTGAGGGGGTAGTAAAGAGTCAATCATGTAACTGTGGATCTGGAGTCATATGTCGGCCAGAATGGCAGATTTCCTTTCCCAAAGGACATTAGTGAACCAGATGGGTTTTTACAACAATCTACAATGGTTTAATGATTATCATTTAAACTTTTATTGAATTTAAATTTCATCTGCAGTGGTGGGATTTGAAGCTATATCCCCAGATCATTACACTGGGTCTCTGGTTTACTCGTTCAGTTAACAATACCACTATGCCACCGCCTCCCCAACATAGATAATGATGAGGTGAAAAGGACATTTGGGAACTCAGCAAGGGATAAGGCGGGGGTTTAGGAGTAAGTGGAGGAAATGATAGCAATGGAATGGTGCAAACCTAATTTCATAGAGTTGGAAACGAAGGGGGAAATCATTAGAGGAGAATGACATGGCCTACCTCATTAAATGCTAGAGGCCACGAGAACGATAGGGGTAGTGTTATCACGAGCACAGAGGATGAATTTTGAAGTTTGTTTATGATTGTTTCAGTACTGCAAGCAGGGCTGAATGCAGAATGCAAGGACTTTAATATAGTTATAGCAGAGATAGGCACAGAGTTGGACCTAGTTATTGAAGAAATAGGCTTTAGAAAGAAATGAGAGGTTGGGAATGGTATGGCAGTTGGTAAGAACGTGATGGTCAAGGATCATTTTTGCTTGAGAATGGATGATGATATTGGCTCTGAAGTGAAAAAGGCCTGTACTTGAAGAGAGGGATTAATTCATAACATCCAGTTACTATGGCATCAGCATCAGAGTTCTGTGGTAAAGGGATTGAGGGAACAGGTATATTTCTTGGATACAAAAAGAGGAGAAAGATAAGAACAAAACTAAAGAGAAGGACGTTCAGGTCTGGGGTAGAACACAGTCTCAAAGAAGGCTGAAACTCTAGAACATGAGTAGTCGAAGCAGCAGCAAAGGCAACTGCATGTTCAGTGACAAATGTAATCAATCAGCTATTTACAGTCAAGTGAATGGGAAGGCAGTGAGTGAGAACAAATGCTCGTAGTAAAATGTAATTTCAACCTATTCTTGCCCTTCATGATGATCCTGGGATAGTTGATTGTTGTTGGTACTTGAAATAGTCACGCTAGATCTCATGGGAGATGGTTTAGCCAGTGGCAACATGTAATCTTGAGTTTGCTCTCCTCAGATTGTTAAATTCCCCCCAGAATAACAGAATTTTTAAAAAATAGAGTACCCAATTATTTTTCTTCCAATTAAGGGCCAATTTAATCTGCACATTTTAGGGTTTTGGGGGTGATACCCACACAGACACTGGGAGAATGTGCAAACTCCACATGGACAGTGACCCGGGACGGGATCGAACCCAAGTCCTCAGCGTTGTAGGCAGTAGTGCTAACCACTGCGCCACCGTGCTGCCCCCGAATCACAGAATCTTTACAGTGCAGAAGGAGGCCATTCGAGTCTTCAATAGCTCAGGTCCCACTCCTCTGCATATCCTTGTAACCTTGCACATTCTTTACCTTCGAAAAGATATCTAATTAGCTTTTGAGTACCTCGATTGAATCTGCCTTCACCACTTTCTCAGTAAGTTTGTTCCAGATTCCAACCAACCTCTGGGGAAAATTATTTCCCCTCCCATCACGTTTACTCCTTCTGTTAATTATTTTGAATCTGTTCCCTTTGGGTCTTGATGCTCTCTTGAGTGGGAATGGTTTCTCACTATTTATCCTGTCCATGCCTCTCAAGACCTGGAATACCTCCATCAAGTCTCCTCTCAGCCTTTGTTACTCCAAGGAAATCAGCCCAAATGGGATACAGCACTTCATTAAATTATTTTAACTTTATTAATTTGTGCATTTTCAAAATATTGCTTCATAGAGTTAGAAATGAAGGTGGAAATCATTAGAGGAGAATGACATGGCCTACCTCATTAAATGCTAGAGGTCACGAGAACGATAGGGGTTTAGCTTCAGTGTATGAAACCTGTAATTATATCCAACTAAGAAGGTTTCAAAGTGTACCTGTTAATTTATTGTGTATTATTTCCTGCCTTTAGGAAGAGTATGGTGGATATCCTAAGTGATCATTCCATGTTTAATATTCTGTGATTAAAGGTTAACTATTAAATTTGGGCATGCCATACATAGCACATAAACAACATGCAGTTGAGAAATGGTGCTGGGAGTTTCAGAGTCCAAACTGGAATAACATTTCCTATTGAGGTTTTGAAAAGTTGATGGTCGAGAATCCTAATACATTTTCCTAAAACATTGACTGAGTACATGAAAAAGAAGTGAACACAGAGGGTATAACAGCCACAACTGAACACATACTTTTCCTTTTGTAAATTTAATTGTAAGGAAAATTGAGTGAGTTTCATTATGAGCATGGTATTCCACTTAGTTTTCCTCACTGTGCCCTGCTCAGGTACATACGTATGAACATATGAATTAGGAGTAGGAGTAGGCCACTTGTCTTCTTGAGTCTGCTCCACCATTCAGTAAGATCATGGCTGATCCGATTGCACCTTCCACTCTACATTCCTGCATACCCCCCATTTGTTTATCAAGAATCTATCTACCTCGCTGCTGGGAAACCTGTGGGGGGAGTGCATCGGCGGCAGGACCGGATAATCCCACTGGCATAAAAATACTCAGACTCTGCTTCCACAGCCTTTTGAGGAAGGGATTTCTGAAGATTCATGACCCTCTGAGAGAAAGAGATGCTCCCCGTCGCTGTCTTAAATAGGTAACTCCCTATTTTTAAACAGTGGCTCTGGTTCTAGATTTTCCCACAAAAAGAAACACCCTTTCCAAATCTATCCCATCAAGACCCTTCAGGATCTTGCGTGTTTCAATTGAGACGCCTCTTACTCTTCTAAACTCCAGTGGATATATGGTGGTGCAGTGGTTAGCACTGCTGCCGCATGGTGCTCAGGAGCCGATTTAGATGCCGACCCCGGGTAACTGTCCGTGTGGAGTTTGCACGGGTCTCGCCCTCCCATCCCAAAAATGTCCCAAAAAACATGCTAAAAAATTGCCCTTTTTTCGGAAAAGAAATTGAGTACTCTAAATTTTAAAATCTTTTATCAAATCCTTTCCGCATTTTAAACACCTTGGTTAGATATTCCCTCAGCCTTCTAAAGGCAATGGAATACAAGGCAACTTAATGCAGTCTGTCCTCCCAATCTAATCCTTTAAACCAGTTTATCATTCTGTTTAAACCGCACTGTACCCTTTCCAAGGCCAATATATCTTTTCTGTGGTTTGGTGGTCAAAGCTGAGCACAGTCACTCTAGATGTTGTCAAATCAAGGCTCTGTAATTGAAGTATCACTTCCTCACTTGTGAGAGGTGTTGGTTAAAGGCCAACATTGCATTAGCAAGAATATTTGACTGCAAGAAAAGTCATTCTTCCCATTCCTGGAGTGTCATCTTCCTCTTCCCGTTTCCCTCTTTATTTCAGTCAAACATCAAAAGCAAAACATTGCTTTTACAATCAGCACAAAGTTGACCTTGAAGAAAGCTTCCACAGAGATCTTACAATCCTCTTTGTGGTGTGAATTTCACCATTTCCAATGTTAATTTAATTCTAGTACCAAGTATAGGAGAGCTATGGCATCCGACAACAAGCCAATTGCATTGAAGAATGGAGAGTAAGATTCAAGGTGAGGGGGGTAAAGGGATTGTGTAGCTTTCTACAATTACAAAAAATCGAAGAACTTACTTTAAACTCCAGTGGCTCCAAATTTCACTTCCACTGGGAAACAACCCCAGCCCAGCTGAAAACACAGATGAAAATTAGGTTTCTAAGGGAGCAGCTGCGTTTTTCTGCTCTATGTCTTGTCCTGAACCTGTTCCTGACTTAACATATTTCTGCTGATTGATCCCATGCCGTGTGAGACATAGGAACATATTGGCGGGATTTTCTGCTCAACCTGCCGCCCGCCATCTGTTTCGTGGTGGTAGAGACGACCCGCCATTGGATGGTGATAGGATTTTCTGGTCCTACCGTTGTTAACTGGGGTTTCCCGTTGAATGCAACCCTTGCTGCTGGGAAACCTGTGGGGGAAGTGCATCGGCGGCAGGACCGGACAATCCCACTGGCATGAACTCTGGCTTGTTCTCTCGGCTAGACGGTTAGCTTAGCAACTGCAAGCAGATGTGTATGACAGTATGGTGGAAAGTGATAAATGGATGGCGTATCAGAAGAGACAACTCATCCCCAGTGCATTCACTTCCTGATAACCTTGTGTCCGTGAATATATTTTTTGCATTTACTCCGTCTGAAGTTATTTATCAGCCTGCGTGAGGCATGGTAACAAAAAGGCTTTTTCTTGTACCATCGATAACCCTAGGCATCTAAAGGTCATATGATGGAATCAAAATAAAAACTGTGATCAAAAGTGACCTCCTGCAAATAATTCCTTAAATCAGCCGAAGTGGTATTTAGAAACAAAAATAATAAGAAGTTTAAAATATATCTGAATTAAACTATTAATTCTCTCCAGGTCACATAGATTAGTAAAGGTGTGGCTCATTTTGATAGATGCTGGGGTTAGATTGGTGCGGAGGTGTTGTAGCTATGATTCCATCTAAATTTTGTTTGGAATAGAACAAAGAACAATACAGCACAGGAACAGGCCCTTCGGCCCTCTAAGCCTGTGCCGATCACGTGCCCTATCTAGACCAACCGCCTGTATCCTTCTATACCCCGTCTGTTCATGTGCCTTACGGTAGCACATTACAATTAAAAATATTAGCAAATTCAAAGCTTCTTTTTATAACGATGAATTATGAGAGAAGCACCAAAGCAAAGTCCATTTTAAGGTTGAAAGCTGCCCTTAGTAAAACTAAGGCAAATGTTACATTGAGATTGGTTGTTTATGAAATCAGTTCAGTCAGTCAGGAGAAGGTTGAATGACTAAAGAGTATCTAAGCTCCACTCTGTGCCAAATATTCAAGTACGTTCTTGCTGCACAGTCCTCTTGCACTGGGAGCACAGAATTTGAGGATGTATCTATTTGACAATAATTATACTATAAATAAATGATGAAGCCCCATAATTCAAGGCAAACTCCTGAAAATTGATAAGAAACATGCTGAAGGGCAAAATACAATGGGCACGATCCAATGGCCAAGCTGCGCTGGAAAAGCAGCTCGCTACTGCGCAGTGTGGCCGATAAAGGCAGAGAGACCCTGCTCCCAGGATCTACCCAGCTTGCAATGCTTCGGAGTCTCGTGAGACGTTGCAACATAAATCCTTCCCACAGTGGGCGGATTTTGGCAAATGTGCAGATTAGAACGAGACAACAAGCCTCACTTTAATGTGCAGATCCCAGAGGTACCCGAGGCTTTGGGATTCATCCCCTCGGGTGAGTGCCATTCAGCACTGGTCCCCACAAATGGAGACCAGACAGAACGACACTTGTGGGGGTCTTCCAGAGGATTGGAGACCCCCAGCTGCATGCCCTTTGGGCCAGGTGGTGCCACTGCAGTGCCTCCTGGGCACCTTGGCAGTGCTGCCTGGGTGCTAGCCTGGCACTGCCAAGGTGACCAGAT
This sequence comes from Scyliorhinus canicula, assembly GCF_902713615.1. Lineage (NCBI taxonomy): Eukaryota > Metazoa > Chordata > Chondrichthyes > Carcharhiniformes > Scyliorhinidae > Scyliorhinus > Scyliorhinus canicula. Next base: position 42,575,650 of record NC_052163.1, read on the forward strand.
GGCATTGCCAGGTGGCATGGGCACTGCCAGGATGGCACTACTAGGGTGCCAAGCTGGCATTGTCTTTGCACGCATGTGCAATTGGGCCTGGGGTGGTTTTTGGAGAGGTGCGGGGGTAGGAATGGACTGGGGTGGTGGGGACCCTCCCATGGTGCGTTTGGGGTGGGGGGAATGTCTGGAATCTACGGTCCGGTGTCGGAGCAGCGTGGCGGGATTTGCGGACCCCTTGAGCAGTTCTCTGACCCGGCGTGGGCTCGGGGAATCCCGGCCTATGTTCTCTCGCCGGAGCTGAACGCGCACATCATTTCTGCATGGCGAGGATTGTGAGGGAGTCCCTAGGAAATCCTGCTATTGGGCTGTCATTTGAGCGGACAACCGATGGTGAGGTCTGCAATTGGGCTTCCCCAATCCCTGAAATGCAATTCAGCCCCTCTATCCTTTCCCTGCAACGCAATTCAGCCAATCCCAGGATTTTCTGGGCCACCCTCTTCACCACCCCCCATATGGGTGTGTCCCGATACTCCCCACCAGAGACCCCTAAATAAGGAGGACCCCCTAAATAGAGAACACCTAAATAAGAAAGATCCCCTACATTAGCACCCCCACATAGACCCCCTAAACAAAAAAAAACCCACAGACTAGCGAGAAGAGAAATCCCTGTCAGAAATCCTCCCCAGAAGAGAGACCCCTGACTGAAAGCTAGAGAGCAGAGCAGACAGAGGGTGGAAAAAAAAATCACTGCTTTACCACTCACCTGGGCAATGCACCTGCTGGCTCAGACATAGGTAAGAGGCCCATCAATTCCTGGAAAGAGGAAAACCAGTCAGCTGGGTTTAAGCCCCCTCAAATCTTTGATCTGCAAGCCATTCATTCATTTCTCTTTGATATTGATTTTACTAGGCTGTAGGACAGCTTCTACACACACCCAGCTGTGAGCATGGTCCCATAAAGATGAGTAACTTTGAAATGGTCAGCTGTGAAACTAAGCGCAATGTTTATAAACATTAAGTTTTCATTGATAGATCCTAGGCCCTTCAAACAGAGTTTAAAGTGCTTTCCATTCACCTCCCTTCACAGTTGAGTGACTTTGAAGTAGTCAGCTGTGTTAAATCTGTTTGAAGTGGTCCCAGAGCTGTCAATAAAAGCTTGATGTTTTAAACATTGCCCTTAGTTTCGCAGCTGCAAATTCAAAGTTATTCAACCATTAAGGAAGATGAATATCAATTCATAACCCTTCCCTAACATCTGTTGCCTCAGAAAAAAGTGTTTAAAGCAACGGTTGTTACAAGTGTCAAAGGCTTTATTAAAAGCCAAATATATTTCAAGGGGCTACGAATCTCCTGACAGCATTTGAAATGCAAATCCTCCATTATGGTTCACACAGGAATATTAATCAGTAGATTTGACAGTTTTATTGGTCAAGACACGGCTGCTTAGGGTATTTGTTCATTTATCTTCATGTTCCAATGCCTCTCAATTCCCCTACTTTTGATGCTAACCACAATGTTTATAAACACTCTTGCTATGATTGACCTCACCACATCGAAAGGAGCTAAGTGCTTTCACTTCCTCTTTTTCTCATCAGAAATCATTTAGCTCCTTTTTTGGTGAGACTGCTGTTCACCCATACTTAGTAATTCTTTTGGAGCTTTGGGAGTTTCTCGCTGGCAAATCCCACACTTAGAATTTTTTTCTGTCATGGGGAAATTAACTCGCCATCGAGACCTGTGCCTCAGAGATCAGATGCTATTTTCATAGGGTGCCCCAATCTCAAAGTGAGGATAAGGGTCTCCAATACCCCCCCCCCCCCCCCCCATGCGACTCCTCACCCCCCACAGACGTGGGTAATACCCCCAACCCCCGACCTCGGATCCCTGAGGAGGAAACCCCCCCCCCCCACTACCCCATCACTAAAAGCTAGCTTGAACCCTGCTGCACCACCCAGGCATAAGGGTGACCCTGCCCCACATCCATCCATACTCGTGGGCATTGGGGAGTCTCTTTTCCCTGACAGTGCCAGGGTGCCAGTGCTGTGCCTGGGTGCACAACGGGGTGGAAAAATTGCGCATGAGAGAAGTTGAGGTGGGCCTTGGAATAGAGAATGTTATGCAGAGACTTAATAGATGTATGCAAAATTTTAAGGGGTTTTGATGAGAACCAGGACATGTATATTGGACCAAATGGCTTCCTTCTGTGCAGTGGGATTTTATGAAAATAAAATTGGCAATTTAATTTGTAGGCCTTCAGTTGTGAAGGACAGGTGATTACTTATGTTTGTTAAAACAGACATTACGTCCCTAATTACTGAAAGGATGAAACACACTAGCAAACAGCAAATTTGAAGAATCCAGTTCAGCGGTGATGTAGAACCAAATAAAAATGTGTTTTCAATTAACTTCCCATGGCTGATCCTCTACTCTGCTCATAGTTTGAGGGAGATTTCCTACTTTGTCACATGACAGATTTGATCATTATACATTCCCATTCTGTAATATTCCATGCGTTAATTCCAAAGAGGAATTTACTTTGGCTGAAATTGATATTGGAATTAACAGGTTGTCGTGTGAGGAAAGATTGGACAGACTGGGCTTGTTTCCACTGGAGTTTAGAAGAGTGAGGGGTGATTTAATTGAAGTATATTAGATCCTGAATGATCTTGGCAAGGATGTGAAAAGGATGTTTCCTCTTGTGGGTGAGTCTAGAACCAAAGGGTACAGAGATGAGAATTGTTTTCTCAGAGTGTTGTGGAACTTTGGGACTCTCTGCCTCGGAAGTTAGTGGAGGGGGGGGGACATTAAATATTTTTTAGAGCAGAGGTCGACAGACTCGAAATACAAACAGATCAGCCAAGACATTGAATGGCACAGCAGGCTCGAGGGGCCAAATGGCCTACTTCTGCTCCTATTTCGTATGTCTGTATGTTTGTTCGTTTGAACAAAGAGAAGAATCTTGGGCTGAGCTTTGCGCTGTCGGGATGCTCCATTTTGCCAACAGCCTGGGGATTTTCCGACAGCGTGGGGCTGCCCCACAATGGGAAACCCCACTAACCAGCCGGTGAAACAGAGAATCCTACTGGCATGCCGCACCAGAAATTTGGTGCGCCGGAATGGAGAATCCCGCCCCATGTTCTTAATCTGCAAATGATAATGGAGGCTGGTTTGGTTCTCCTTTGTATCTTAGACACAACAAAAGATTGCAAATACTTGGCCTGGTAAAGGAAATAAATCAGTCTCATAACTCCAGAGTTTATTGAACGTTAGCCAAAACTCCTCAGCTTTTTGTCTTCTCTCCTAATGTATTCCACAGCATTGAATTGAATAGCTCCTGTGAGTCCACTCTCAGATCATAGTTTTTTTTTTGTTGGGTTTAATTACAAGACGTCATTCTAATAGAGGCTTTGAGATGGCATAAAACCACAAGGGTGAAATTGAAATTGTATAAAACAGATATCGGCACCTGGCTAGGTTACAGCTATGTAATCATTTCCCACCATTTTAATTGAACGCCTCTTAGAGACCCTTCTGCTGTGATTGAGATCGGTTCCTTTTCCCCACTGTGCATCATTACTGAAGTTGAGACTCTTCTAATTGAAGTAGAAGCTTGAAATCAAAAGCTGGGAGTCGCTTCAAACACTCGGTTTACGCTGTTCTTTACCGGCGAGAGAAATTAAATGAAGATTGGGCGCATTGCGATGTTTGCACCCCCCCAACCCCCGGAAGGAGGATAATGCATGTGCAGAGAGATGGCAGGTCAGTCATTTGTCGTGTCAACTGACACTTTCTGAAAGACGACATGTTACATCTTTCCAATTCTTTTAACTATTCTTTTTAAGCTTGAAAATATCCCCCCAAAAATTGGTCCAGGTTTTGCCGTTGCCATCATTGTAAGTTTATCCTTTAGAACCTGACTGCAATTTATAGTTAAGCAATAAAGGGCAATTTCAAAGGTGAAGTTTGCACTTCTGGGCATTTGCTATGCCATCCTCACCTAGGAACATCAGGGGTGGTGGTGGAGGGGGGGGGGGGGGGGGCTTCCAAATGTTTCTTTTGGAGTACGACCCCAAATACAGATCCCTGGAGTTTGGAAGTTATGGCTCGTTATGTCATGTATAACCAAATAATAAACTTATTTTGCCACAGTGATGATCAGTAGTGAAGCAGCATGGTCTATTTTAAAAATTAGTAGTGAGGAGGCGCACATGTATAAAATAGAATGATGTTAAAAAAGATAAATGAGAGAGTGTTTATGAGAGCATTGAATCCACTGTTAGGATGTGGAAAAGGTAAATAATGGTGAGGTAAAGGTTATTTACACTGTAATAGATGTTGCCTGCAGTTTTGATTGCCTTTATTATAAATACATTGTGGAACTAATTAGTTAATTACCCACACATTTAATTGTCTCGAATATTTCCTTGTTGGATTTTCCTCGAGGGTTTGGCTCAGTTGGCTGAACAACTGGTTTGTGATTCAAAGCACGGCCAGCAGTGCCGGTTCAACTCCCGTGCCAGTTGACGTTGTTCTTTGCCCCTCGCCTGAGGTGTGGTGATCCTCAGGTTAAATCAGCACCGGTCACCTCCCCTCAAAGGAGAAAGCAGCCGATGGTCATCTGGGACTATGGCAACTTTTACTTCCTTATACTGGAAGGAAAAGCTGTCAACCAGTCAGTTTCAGAAGTCGAATGCTGTACAATCATAGGGAAGATAAAACTCTTGCAAAAAATGTCTTTTTTATATACATTTCTGAAGATTATTACATGATCTATGTGTTTTCTGACATTCATTTCTAGGATGGATGACATCCAACTGTGTAAGGAAATAACCCGACTAAAGAAAGAGCTGCAGAAACTGGTATCAATACCAGGTGGGTATCGGGAGTCTGCCTAAATCTAGTCAAGTTTGGAAAGATAGATTAACCAACCAACCATGTTTTGAGTGGAAATCAAGGACCATCACCCTTAGCAGTTAGCCTTCAGTGATTGAGATTTTCTCCCACTGCACATATAGTTCATCTGTGGAAGTCAACTGAAGTGATATTTAAAACCAAAATGGAAAACTAGCAATTTGTATTGCTTTAATGCTTACATGAGTTCTAATTTACTTTTGTATTTTGTGCTGGAACAAGTGGACTGTGCTCCAGGCCTGGTTGAGTTGCTTTCATTTTCCTGATAGCAACAGTTAGAAATGATGGCAGTCGTACATCACGCAACAAAATGAATAAAACCGGTCCAGCCTGTGGGTTCTCTAATTTCGGCCTGAATTTTCACTCACAGGTCAGGACCGCAGAGTTGGGACATTCCTGGATTTGTAAACTTGAATTTTTGTTTTGGGAGAGGGTAGGGAGAAGGGTGGCGTAGGGGGCGTGGGTATGGTGTGGGTGTAGGGGGTGTGAAGGAGAGCGGGTAAAAAATGGAGGGAGGGATATGGGGGTGGGAGGGGGTAATGGGGAGAGGGTGGGGGCACACAGAGCAGGGAGGGTATGAAGGGTAGGGGTGGGGAGGGGGCAAGGGGGATTGTGTGGGAAGGGGGATGAGGCAGTTTGAGTGAAGGGGTGCAGAGGGTAATGGGAATCAAGACTGCTGTTCCTGGAACGAGTGTGGAAGCTGCCGGGTGCAGAGACAGGCTGGCTGGAAGGGCTGCCTCTATGTTTCAACTGTGTCAAAGTCTGAAAAGACTGATAAAACAAAAAACAGACCTCCGTTCCCCCCCCCCCCCCCATGCCATATCCATGCCACCCCATGCCCCTGTACCCATGGCAAGAAATGTTTTTGTAACCCTCCAGACATTTTTCGAAAATTTAAAGGGCAGGACTTTCAAATTGCTTGACAGCTCTCTTTGACAGTTGATCTTGACAGGTCCTCATAACAGTCTGACAGATCCCTTTGACAGGTCCTTCTGATAGCGTTGAACAGTTGATTTTGAGAGATCTATTGGTAGTTCCAATGAGCTGGAAAGATAACAGGTTTATGCACTTTTTATGCACATTTATGCTCCCTTTTAACAATCCTAAAGGACATCTGGCCTCCACCAACGTGCACCTTACTTGCCCCAAAGGTCCCCGGGAGCAGATCCAAAGACGTACCTTACATCTCTAAAGGCTATCTCCCTGGCTATCCAAATGACTCCAGATAGTTCAGACTAACATTTACTTGCTGTAATTTACACATTTCCTGGTTTCAAACTGCAGGGATTCAAAAAATTGGAATTGAGTGGAGGCAGCTGATCATTTAAATGGTAAGCTGCCTCCCAAAATGTGTTTGCGCAAAGCCTGGCCAGACCCCTGGAAATAGGAAGTGCTATATTTGAGGGCAGGATTTAGGGTTTCGGCCACGTCTGCCATTTTCACCATGACAGAGAGGCAATCCTTAGCTAGGCCTTAGATAGAAATGGTCTATAAATGTAGAATTGTGTGCTCAGGCTAAATAAAACAGCCAAGAAAAGTAATTAGGACATTAGAACCTTAAAATATAAGAAACAGGATCACATGTAGACCACTCAGCTCTTCGATCTGGCTGACCTTATACCTCAAATTCACCCTCCCATATTAACCCCTTTTCACCTCAATATCCAAAAATGTAACAATGTTTTTCTTCACTGTACTCAACAACTTGAGCATCCACCTGTGCTGCATTGTAATCCATCTGCCCTGCATTACAACCCATCCACGTAGCATTGTAATCCATCTGTCCTTCATTACAATCCAGCCACCATCAACCCTACATTGTAATCCATTTGCCCTGTACTGTTCTCCATACTGCATACCTTGTAATCCATATACCCTACATGAAAGTCCAACTGTCCCACATTGTAATCCATACCCATCTTTGTAATCAATCTGTCTTGCGCTGTAATCCATATTCCCTGCACTGTAAAATAACTGCCCTGCATTGTAATTCATGTTCCCTATATTGTAATCCATTTTCCCTACATTTCCATCTGTCTGCCCTACATTGTAATCCATCCACCTGTATTGTAATTCATCTACCATGAACGGTAATCCATCCACCCTACATAGAATATGTCTGCTTTACATTGTATTCCATTTACTGTACATTGTAATCCATATTCCTAACATTGTAATCCATCCACCCTGCATTGTAATCCATCCAACCTGCATTGTAATCCATCCACCCTGCATTGCAATCCATCCACCCTGCATTGTAATCCATCCACCCTGGATTTCAATCCATCCAACCTGCATTGCAATCCATCCAACCTGCATTGCAATCCATCCACCCTGCATTGCAACCCATCCACCCTACATTGTAATCCATCCACCCTGCATTGCAACCCATCCACCCTGCATTGTAATCGTGCCTCACTAACTTGATTGAGTTTCTTGAGGAGGTGACAAAGATGATTGATGAGGGAGGGAAGTGAATGTTGTTTACATGGACTTCAGTAAAGCCTTTGTCAAGGTGCCTCATGGCAGACTGGTATGAAAGGTAAAGCCACATGGCATCAGAGGTGAGGTGGTAAGATGGATACAGAACTGGCTCGGACACAGAAGGCAAAGGGTAGCAGTAGAAGGGTGTTTTTTTGAATGGAAGGTTATGACTAGTGGTGTTCTACAGGGATCAGTGCTTGGCCGTCTCTTGTTTGTGGTGTACATAAATGATTTGGAGGAAAACGGAGCCAGTCTAATTAGTAAGTTCGTGGATGACACCAAGGTTGATGGAGTGACAGATAGTGTTGAGGATTGTCAGAAGATACAGCAGGACATAGATAGGTTGGAGACTTGCACAGAGAAATGTCAAATGGAGTTTAATCCGAACAAATGTGAGGTAATGCATTTTGGTAGGTCTAACATAGAGGAGACATGTAATGTAAATGGTAAAACCCTTAGGAATATAGAAAGTCAGAGAGATCTGGGCGTGCAGGTCCACAGATCTTTGAAGGTGGCAACACAAGTGGACAAGGTAATCAAGAAAGCTTATGGAATGCTTGCCTTCATTGGACGGGGCGTAGAGTATAAAAACTGGCAAGTGATGCGACTGTTAGATAGAACCTTGGTGAGGCCGCACTTGGAATATTGCGCATAATTCTGGTTGCCACACTACCAGAAGGATGTGGAGGTTTTGGAGATGGTGCAGAGGAGGTTTACCAGGATGTTGCCGGGTGTTGGCTATGTGGAGAGGGTGAATAGACTCGGACTATTTTTAGTAGAAAGGCGGAGGTTGATGGGTGACCTGATAGAGGTCCACAAGACTCTGAGGGGCATGGATAGAGTGGATGGGCAGGCACTCTTTCCTAGCGTGGAGGGGTCAGTCACCAGTGGGCATAGGTTTCAGGTCCATGGGGCAAAGTTTAGAGGAGATGTGAGAGGCAGTTATTTTACACAGAGGGTGGTGGGTGCCTGGAACATGTTGCCAGGGGAGGTTGTGGAAGCAGATACATTAACGGCGTTTAAAAGGCATCAGGACAAACACATGGATAGGATGGGTATAGAGAGATACAGCACAAGGAACTGCTGAGGGTTTTGGCAGAGGTTGTTATCATGACCGGTACAGGCTTGAAGGGCCTGTTCCTGTGCTGTATTGTTCTTTGTCTGTTCTTTGTTCAACGGATCAAATCTAAACTCTGCATTCCTGCTACATTCACTCGTGAATGGTGGTTAACAATTAAACAACTCACTGGAGGAGGAGGTTCCACAAATACTCCCACCTTCAACAAGACTGAAGCATTCACAGTAATCTTAGCCAGAAGTGCTGAGTGGATGATCCATCTTGGTCTCCTCAAGAGCTCCCTAGCATCACATATACCAGACTTCAGCCAATTCGATTCACTCCACGTGATATCAAGAAACGGCTGAAGGCACTGGATACTGCAAAGCTTATGGACCATGACAATATTCCGGCAATAGTACTAAAGACTTGTGCTCCAGAATTTGCACGCCTCTAGCCATGTTGTTCCAGTACAGCGATAACACTGGCATCTACCCAGCAATATGAAAATTGCCCAGGCATTTCCTCTACACAAAAAGCAGCACAAATCCAACCTGGCCAATTACCGCCCTATCAATCTACTCTCAATCATCAGGAAAGTGACGGAAAGAGTCATCAACAGTGCTATCAAGTGGCACTTACTTAACAATAACACCCTCACTGATGCTCCGTATGGGTTCCGCTAGGGTCACTCAGCTCCTGCCCTCATTACAGCCTAGGTTCAAACATGGCCAAAAAGCTGAACTCCAGAGGTGTGGAGAGAGTGACAATGAGGCCAAATTTGATCAAGTGGCATCAAGCAACTCGAGCAAAACTGGAATCAGTGGAAATCGGGGGAAAGCTCTCCACTGATTGGAGTCACACTTAGCACAAAGGAAGATGGTTGTGGTTGTTGGAGGTCAGTCATCTCAATCCTGGGACATCACTGCAGGAGTTCCTCATAGTAGTGGCCTAGGCCCAACCATCTTCAGCTGCTTCATCAATGATCTTCCTTCCAACATAAGGTCAGATGTAGGGATGTTCACTGATGATTGCACAATGTTCAGTACTGTTCATGACCCCTGACACACTGAAGCATCAAAGTGCAAATGCAACCAAACCCTGAAAATATCCAGGCCTGGGCTGACAAGTGGCAAGTAAGATTCTTGCCGCACAAGTGCCAGGCAATGACCATTTCCAATAAGAGAGAATCAAACCATCGCCCCTTGACATTCAATGGCATTACTATCATTAAATTCCTCACTATCAGCATCCTGGGGGTTACTATTGACCAGAAACGGAGCTGGACGGCATAAAAATACTATGGTTACAAGAGCAGGTCAGAGGCTAGGAATCCTGTGGCGAGTAACTCACCTCCTGACCCCCCCCCCCCCCAACACCCCCACACACCCCATACACCCCAAAAGCCTGTCCACCACGTACAAGGGACAAGTCAGGAGTGTGTTGGAATATTCTTCACTTGCCTGGGCGAGTGCAGCTCCAACAACACCCAAGAAGCCAAACACCATTCAGGACAAAGCAGCCCGCTTGATTGGCACGACTTCCACAAATATTCATTCTCTTCACCATTGACACCATCGCACAGTAGTAGCGGTGTGTACCATCTTTAAGATGCATTGCAGGCTCCTTAGGCAGAACCTTCAAACACACGACCACTACCATCTAGAACAATAAGGGCAACAGATACATGGAAATATCATCATCTGGAAATTCCCCTCCAAGTCACTCACCATCCTGACTTGGAAATATATCGCTGTTCCTTCACTGGCATTGGTTCAACATCCTTGAACTCCTTCCCTAACAGCACAGTAGGTGCACCTGCACCAAATGGACTGCAGTGTTTTAAGAAGGCAGCTCACCACCACCTTCTCAAGGGCAATTAAGGATGAGCAATGAAGACTGGCCTAGCCAGCGAAGTCAAATCCTATAAAAATGAATTTAAAAAGTAAATTGTTGTGACCTTTTGAAAATTGGCATTCTTTTACTTGTCCTGATGAGTGCAAGATGAAGAGCTTCAGCAACATGTCTCTCTTTTCTTTCGTAGAATTTACAGTGAAGAAGGAGGCCATTCGGCCCATCAGGTCTGCACTGGCCCTTGGAAAGAGCAACCTACCCAAGCCCACACTTCCAACCTATCCCCATAACCCAGTAACCCCATCTAACCTTTTTTAGACACTATGTAATACTCAGGTTCTGGGCTATCGAGTGAGTGTTTGTGATGTTGATGGAGGGATTAAAACTGGTCAGGACCTGCACCTCTTCAGGATGGTTCTGTGGAATCTTTGACATCCACCTGTTTAACATCCCATCCTAAAGATCACCTGGGTTTAACATCTCATCCTAAAAACAGCACTTCCGACGATGCAGCCGCCCCTCAGTTCTGCACTGCGTGTCATCTTGGATTTTCTCAGCTCGAGTCTCTGGAGTGGGTTTTGAACCAAAAACCCTCAGATTCAGGATCAAGAATATACCACCTGAGCCACAGCTGGTTTCCCCTTCCTTAGCTAAAGCAGTATTTATTGTAGCACTCCCACTGTCTCCGCAGCTCTGTTACTTCTCTGCAGATCAGGGATCAGAATTGAGCCATTACTAGTCCATGTGACTCAGCTACTTCTGGGAACCTCTGTGTCGCCGGTATATAGGTTAAATAAAATCTTTCTCTGTAAATACTGACCTAACAGGCATTCACATTTGTAAATCTAGATAAGGACAAATCAAATGAAGATAAACAGAAGGAAGATGAATTATTGCAACAAATCCACAAGCTGGTGGAGACGAGAGATTTTCTTGTGGATGATGTTGAATTTGAACGTTTGAGGTACAGAAACGTCACTTAAACAAGTCTTTTTGAAATGAATTTTGATACCAGGGGCGGAATTCTCCGACCCCCCCGGGGGGTCAGAGAATCGCCCAGGGCCATCGTAAATCTCGCCCCCGACGTGGCTGGAATTCTCCGCCACCCGGGAATCGGCGGGAACGGGAATCGCGCCGTGATGGTCGGCGGCCCCCCAGCGGCGATTCTCTGGCCCGCGATGGGCCGAAGTACCGCCGCTGTCAGGCCTCTCCCACCGACGTGGTTTAAACCACCTCTGGTGCCGCGGGAGCAGGCGGCGGGAGCGGGCCCCGGGGTCCTGGGGGGGGGGGGGGGGGGGGGGGGGGGGGGGGGGGGCGCAGGGCGATCTGACCCCGGGGGGTGCCCGCACGATGGCCTGGCCCGCGATCGGGGCCCACCGATTGGTGGGCGGGCCTGTGCCGTGCGGGCACTCTTTTTCTTCCGCCGCCGCCACGGCCTCCACGATGGCGAAGGCGGAAGAGACTCCCTCCACCGCGCATGCGCTGGGCTGACGTTGAGGATGTGAAGCAAAGCTTAATCGCCAGAATGAATGGGATACATTAGTGGAAAATCACAAGTGGAGGAGCTTGTTATTGAAGGATAATGAACTTGCTGACATAAGGGAGTTGATATTTGAAGTCGTGAGCCGACTCATGACTGTAAGCCGAATAGCCTTGAGAAACAAGGAGCATGGCTAGATGACAGGATATGAAATGTGGAAGCTGCTTGCAACTATGGCTAACACCTGCTAATTAAGCTAAGACTGCTACATACTCATGTGCCAATAGATAACCCCAAAGTCTGTAAAATTATGTACTGGAACTATTGCAATAACAAATTTACGCTTTGTAATGGGGGCGAGCTCAAGTGAATGTAAGGGACAGCCCCCTAACAATACATATAAAAAAAGGATGTTTTGAGCAAAACTTTGGCACTCTCCAAGGTGGTTCTCTGGAATACCTAGAGAGCAGCCCCGATCGTAATAAAGAATATTCTGAAGTACGAACGCGTTCGAGAGTACTTTCTTCTGGACTGAGAGATGAGTAAATAAATCAGATTCACAACATCAGCGGCCGTTGATGCTCCGGCGCATGTGCGGACTCACGCCGACCGGCAAAGGGCTTTCGGCCAGCCGTGGCGCCGGTCAGCGGGGCGCCAAAGGCCGTTCACGTCGGTCAGCGGGGCGCCAATCACTCCGGCGCGGGCCTAGCCCCTAAAGGTGCGGAATTCTCCGCACCTTTGGGAGGCCTGATGCCGGAGTGGTTCTCGTCACTCAGTACGCCGGGACCCCCCGCCCCGCCGGGTAGGGGAGAATCCCGGCCCAGGTCAGGATTTGAAAGTTGAATGTTCAAATACGGGTTGATAAAGTGGCAATAAAAACGCTGCAAAAACTCAGCAGATCTGGCAGCATCTGTGGAGAGAGAAACCAAATTAACGTGTTGAATACATATGACTGGATTTCAGATTTTAGTTTTAGATTTCTAGAATCTGCAGTATTTTGCGTTGGTAAAGTTGTAGTTGCTTTGAATAAATCAACTATGCAATGTTTGATAAGTAGTGATGACTGAATTTCATTGCTTTCACTACAGAGAAAGGGAGGAAGACAAAGAAATGGCTGATTTCCTGCAGGCAAAATTATCAAAGGCCAGCTCTAAAAAAACAAGTAGGTTTTTGATTGTCGTGAGCCACTAATTCTTTTCCTGCTTGTGTCAGCTCTGAACGTTTCTCCCTGTCTCTTTCTCTCTCTCTTCCTCTCTCTCTCTCTCTCTCTTTCTCGCCCCCCCCCCCCCCCCCCCCCCCCCCCCCCCCCCCCCCCCCCCCCCCCAGCCCCACCATCCAACCTTTGTTTTTGGGAACAAGTTGGTTGCATCTAATAATGTGCCTGCATAAATGGGATCCGATGTAAACTGCTGAGCTTTGGACAAGATTGTGTTTCCGAAAAGAGAGGAAGAAAGGTTTGCATTTCTATCGCGCTTTCCACGATCACCAGGTGCCTCAAAGCGCTTTTCAGCCAGTTAAATACTGAAGTGTGGTCATTGTTGTAATGTAGTAAATGTGGTTGGCAATTTGCGCACAGTATGCTCCCACAAACTGCAGTGTGATAATGTACCGATCATTTTTAACGATGGTGACTGAGGGATAGATATTGGCCAGGATGCTGGGGTAGCTCCCTTTGAAATAGTACCATAGAACCTTTGACAGGCACCCGAGCAGGCAGATTTGGTCCAATGAAGGATTGGGTCAGCAAGGAAGACTGGGAAAGTTGAGCAACAAAAACCTGAATAAGGAATTTAGTAGGGATAAGGTGCTTTAGGAGCTAAGTGTTATATAGGTGACTGTATCAAGGTAACAAAGTATTGGGTGGGGTTTAGCTGACCTGTGGGCTGAGCTGAACATGAAAGCTTTTCACTTTTGTTCAGAATGCATGAGTCGCAGGAAATTGGAAAAAAGTGGCATACGGGTTGAAAAGAATAGCTGGAATTTTCCAGCTGTTCACACCGGTGGGGTCTTCCAAAGATGGTGCATCCCGTGGCAAGGGATTCATTCAACAGGAACCCTTAGTGACAACGGCGGGACCAGAAGACCCCGCCACCAGCCAATGGCGGGCTGCATGGAAAATCCCACCCAATGGCTTTGATTTTCCAATAGGTACCTAAAGGTGATCGTTGGCATTTAATTGTACGGCACGGTGGCACAGTGGTTAGCACTGCTGCCTCACAGCACCAGGAACCCGTGTTCATTTCTGGCTTTGGGTGATGTCTGTGTGGAGTTTGCATTTTCTCTCCGTGTCTGCGTGGGTTTCCTCCAGGTGTTCCGGTTTCCTCCCACAGTCCAAAGATTTGCAGGTAAGGTGGATTTTGACATGCGGAAACAGAATGCTGAATATCACAACGGAAAATTAACCTACTGTCCCTGATCCCTATCAGCTACCTCCATTCTGATTGGCTGGAATTTTGGAGACTGCGGGGTAATTTAGCATGACCAATCCACCTAACCTGCACATCTTTGGACTGTGGGAGGAAACTGGACACAGAGAGAAAGTGCAAACTCTACACAGACAGTCACCCACGGTCAGAATCAAACCCGGGTCCCTGGCACTGTGACGCAGCAGTGGGAACCACTGTGCCACCATGCCGGAATTGAACCTGGGCTCCTGGAGTTGTGAGACAGCAGTGCTAACCATTGTGCCAAAATAAAGACATGTATTTGAAAATTTAAAAATAAATAAGTTTTGTTTTAACAAATGTTTTAGTGCTGTTGATTACGGCTGATAGAGGATAAAATATTAATAATCCTAACTTTGATGTATTTCAGGTTGAACAATGATTGGCTCAGTTGCTACACTGATACAGTTCAGTAATCAAATAGCACTCAGTTCTTCTGACAAGATTTGTTCCAAACACTTCTGCATGAGTCATAGCTGATTGAAGTCAGGCACACTGACCTCAGGTTTCTCCTCTATAGACCTTTCAAAACCCTGGCTTCACAGAAAACCAAAAGTATGACCTCCTGTGTAACAGGAGTTGGACATTTAAAGACCTAGGTTTTAACTATTGTGTGACTGACTTGATGGTCATTTTGACGTTAGGCTGCATGTGCCAGCACACTCATTGGTGCAGCTTCCCTGAAATATCAGGCAGCTTTTAAACCAGCCCAAGCTTTACCAAGGTACATGCAAGTGTGGGAGAAGGTTGCAATCATGGACAGGAGAAACTTGGTAAGGAGCAGCGCTCCGAAAGCTAGTGATTCGAAACAAACCTGTTGGACTTTAACCTGGTGTTGTAAGACTTTTTCCTTCCAAAAAGTTAGGTGGGGTTACTGGGTTACGGGGATAAGGTGGAAGCGTTGGCTCAAGTAGGATGCTCTTTCCAAGGGGCCGGTGTAGACTCGATGGGCCGAATGACCTCCTTCTGCACCCTAAGTTCTATGATTCTATGATTATAAAGAGCAGAGACAGTCACAGACCTATTTACCATGTCCCCCTCCGCCTGTTACAGACATTGTGAAATAAATTATACTGAGGTCAATAAATGCATCAATACATTGGAATAAATTTCATTCACTCCTCAGGGCGATGTCTCACCTCCCAGTAACTCTCATCTTGCGACGCTAAATCCATCAGGAAGTTAAAGGGCTGCTGCTTCTCTTCAGCCTCCATCCTGTAACAAGGCAGGAATGTAACATCCTATCGAGTGGGATGCTGGTCCTGAACCACAGAATTCCACCGCGGCTGGAAAAACAGCTCTCTGCCTTCCAGATCAGTGTTGTTTATGGTACTGACATGTAGATTGTTTGCCTGGACCGATCTTCTCCCACTCCTCATTGTCCTGGGTCAGGCGCTGTGACCTGTTAGCGCCACATTTCAGAGCAAATTTTATGGTGCTTCACAGGAACTTCTAAAACAAAGCATGAGAATCAGCCACAAAAAGTGACATTACATATGCAGCAGGGTAGCATGGTGGTTAGCATAAATGCTTCACAGCTCCAGGGTCCCAGGTTCAATTCCTGGCTGGGTCACTGTCTGTGTGGAGTCTGCACGTCCTCCCCCTGTGTGCGTGGGTTTCCTCCGGGTGCTCCGGTTTCCTCCCACAGTCCAAAGATGTGCGGGTTAGGTGGATTGGCCATGCTAAATTGCCCATAGTGTCCTAATAAAAGTAAGGTTAAGGGGGGGGTTGTTGGGTTACGGGTATAGGGTGGATGTGTGGGTTTGGGTGGGGTGATCATGGCTCGGCACAACATTGAGGGCCGAAGGGCCTGTTCTGTGCTGTGCTGTTCTATGTTCATACGAATTTACAAACATACATATTAGGTCAGATGATCAAAAGCTTGGACAAGGAGGTAAGTTTTAAAGAGTTTCTTAAGTTAGGAAAGTGAGGTAGGGGGACAGAGGTGCAGGGAGGACGCTCCAGAACTTGGTAGTTGAAGGCAAGTACAGCAGTGGCAGAGCGATTATAGTTGATGATGCACTAGAGGCCAGAATTAGAGGAGAGCAGATATCTCGGAGGGTTGTGGGGCTGGAGGAGATGACAGAGGTAGAAGCACGGTAGCACTGTGGGTAACACTATTTCTTCACAGCGCCAGGGTCCCAGGTTCGATTCCCGGCTTGGGTCACTATCTGTGCGGAGTCTGCACATTCTCCCTGTGTCTGCGTGGGTTTCTTCCGGGTGCTCTGGTTTCCACCCACAAGTCCCGAAAGACTTGCTGTTTGGTAAATTGGACACTCTGAATTCTCCCTCTGCGTACCCAAACAGGCGCCGGAATGAAGCGACATGGGGCTTTTCACAGTAACTTCATTGCAGTGTTAATGTCAACCTACTTGTGACAATAAAGATTATTATTATTATAAGGGGGCAAGGCCATGGAGCAATTTGAAAATTAAGGTGCTGTTTCACTGGGCACCAGTGTAGGTCAGCAAGCACCTTGGTGATAGAGGAATGGAATGTGCTGTGAGGTAAGACATGGGCAACAACATTTTGGGTGAAATGAAATGAAATGAAAATCGCTTATTGTCACAAGTGGGCTTCAAATGAAGTTACTGTGAAAAGCCTCAAGTCACCACATTCCGGCACCTGTTCAGGGAGGCTGGTATGGGAATTGAACCATGCTGCTGGCCTGCCTTAGTCTGCTTTAAAAGCCAGCTCTTTAGCCCTGTGCTAAAGATTAACTCATGCTTATGGAGGGAGACCATGGGAGACCAGCCAGGCGTGCACTAACACTATGTTTTTTTTTTCTCTATTCACCTTTATATAGCACATGTCATTCTTTGAGAGCAAGATGTTCGGTCTAACACACTTTCAGCTTTGGTCTAGTCTTGGGAAAGTAACCTAAAGTGAACTTTATGCGCCATTCTCCTGTATCCAACCAACTCTTGACTATGGGCCAGGATTTTCCAGCCATCTGCTCTTCTCCCCCTCCAGTGTGGCATGTTTTCCTGCAACAGAGGTGGTTCACCATTGCCCAGTGGCAGGATCTACCGGTCCCACTGAAGTTGACGACCTTTTGTAAGTCCCACCCTCTCCGCCCCCAGGGGTTGCCTTTGGTGGGTTTGGAAGTTCCCCTCAGCAGGAAGGGCAGGAAAATCCCTACATATAAAATGATTCAATGCACATGCTACCACCAGGATACATTTTATTGGGGTGTGCTGGGAGAGAGCTTTGAGCTAGATTTGATTGTTAGTGGGTTTGAATCCTGTTTTTTGTATAACGACAAGCAGGGCAATATACAAAGACTGCTGTGCACATTTGTGTAAGGTTAATGGGGGGATTGTTGGGTTACGGGTTACGTGGGTTTAAGTGGGGTGATCATTGTTCGGCACAACATCGAGGGCCGAAGGGCCTGTTCTGTGCTGTACTGTTCTATGTTCTATGTTCTATTTAGCGACCATTAGGAGAAAGGGATTGTTCCAATGACACAGATTTACTCTTTTGAGCAAAATCATGCAGGTCTGAACTGCCGTCAGGCTGAGGATAATTGGTCACTGCTTGAGAGTGACCCAAGGAGTGGGGTTAAGAGTTTAAACCAAGGAAGGAACATTGCTGGGGTCTCTCAGCTTCTCATCAGGCCATTGCTATAAGGCACAAACTGCCTTTTGTAGCCTTGGCCCTCTCACTTCACCTCTAGTTGGGACTGCTTGCATGCACTCCCTCTCTCCTCCACGTTGTCTACCTCTGTCTCCTCCAGGGGGATTTCCTTAAATCTGCACTGCTAGAAGAAAATCAGATGTGTGACCACTACCACCCCCAAGTTACATGTGCCTGTTGCCCTTGTTATTCTAGGTAGTCGTGATGACGGGTTGGAATGTACTGTTGAAGAGGCCTTGGCAATTTGCTGTAGTACACCTAGTGGATGGTCCACACTGCAAGCAAGGTGGTGTAGGAAGTGAATGTTTAAGCTGGTGGCTGGGGTGTCAGTCAAGGCGGGCTGCTTTGTCCTGGATGGTGTCAAGCTTCTTGAGTGTTTTTGGAGCTGCGCTCATCCAGGCAAGTGGAGAGTATTCCATTGCACTCCTGACTTGTGCCTTGTACATGGGGACAGGCTTTGGGAAGTCGGGGAAATCAGATGATTTGCACCCAGATTCCTAATTGTACCTCAGGTGTACGTCCTGCCCCAGTGAGCAGCAAACAATTGTGTTTACACGTTTACCAAATTTATATTACAAAGAGGAGAGTAGATCTTTGTTAGTGCTCTCGATTGAGCGGGACCAACACCCTGAGGGTTTGCAGAAGTGCCACAGTGCCACAGTGTAAAGTATCTTAATTTCTGGTAAGACAGGCCAATTAACAGTTGGTGATTGATGAGCTTTATTTGTGTTTGAATTGTCTGATCAATCCTTTCAGCAGAACTGTGAAATCTGTCCAGCCTTGGGTAATGGCCTTTGCTCCAAGTCAGCATTTCTGTTCATGCTGCCAGATGTATGGACATGTTCAAGCAGGAATCTACCAATTCTACATCTGCACATTAAAATTTGGAACCGTCCTTGAGATTTTTCCGTACTTTAAAGTACAGTCCGCTTATTTCTTCACCCCCGCTCCAACTCAATGAATGCTAATGAGTAATTTCAAAATCATAGTTGCTGTTAAATCATCCAAGCCAATTGGTGAATACAATTCTAGATATGTCACTGAAGACACTTTCTTAAATTGTCATTGATTCCTGGGGCAAAATTCTCCGACCCCACGCAGGGGTCGCCGAAAATCCCGCCCCAGCCGTGGCAGAAATTCTCTGCCACCCGGGAATTGCCCCCTGCGGCAATTCTCCACCCGCAATGGGCCGAAGTTTCGCCGCTGGGAGGCCTCTCCCGCCGCCGAGGTTTGAACCACCTCTGATGGCGGCGGGATCGGCGGCACGAGCGGGCCCCCGGGATCCTGGGGGGGGCGTGGGGCGATCGGACCCCGGGGGGGTGCCCCTAACGGTGGCCAGGCCCGCGAACGGGGCCCACCGATCGGTGGGCGGGCCAGTGCCGTAGGGGCACTCTTTCTCTTCCCCCGCTGCCACTGCCTCCACCATGGCGGAGGCGGAAGAGAATCCCCCAGCGCGCATGCGCCGGTGGTGGCGTCAGTGGCAGCCCGGGCAGCGGGCGTCCAAGGTCGCTGGTGCCGGTTTTGGCGCCAGTCGGCGTGGTGCCAACTGCTCCGGCGCAGGCCTAGCCCCCAAAGGTGCAGAGAATTCTGCACCTTTGGGGAGGCCCGATGCCGGAGTGGTTGGCGCCACTCCCCTACGCCGGGAACCCCCGCCCCGCCGGGTAGGGGAGAATCCCGCCCCTGATGTGCCAGTCCCACAAAGTCAACGAGATTGGCAAATATAAAATGAGTAGCCTCCATTCAGCGACAGCAGGGGAGGGAGACTTTTTCATATCTCTTCGACAAAGAGATGACTCTTTGACAAAGAGTCATCGGACTCGAAACGTTCGCTCTTTTCTCTCCCTACAGATGCTGCCAGACCTGCTGAGATTTTCCAGCATTTTCACTTTCACCGTCTCCCACCAATAGCTTGTTTAGTCAGGTCAGTATGTCAATGTGAAAACAGGAACTGCCAGAAGTTGCACACAGCAGCTCAGGCAACACCTGTGGGGAAAGGAACGGAGAGTGATTATGCCTATTGGTTTTTTAAAATCAGTTCATTAGATTCCACAAGAGGATTTCAATTAGAGACCGATGCAGAAAATAAATACAATGTAGAAGGTTAGGAGCGTGATTTAGCGGAAACATTTCTAAGCAGTGGCGGACTGGCCAGGGTGTCATCTTGCCCAATGGCAAGTGGGCCCCTGATGAAGTGGGCCCCCTATATCAAATAAAAATGCAATAAAAAAACAAACACAGGCAGCTGTTTTAGTAATGAAAAGGAATAAGAAAAAAAAGAGAACAGGACACAAATAAGCAGTGCATGAAAAGGAATGAAGCAGGGAAGGTAGTGGAAGGATGTGGAATAGGGGGGCCCGGGTCGGGCATAATTAAGGAAATTCCATGTTTTCAGCAAGAGTGTGTGAATTTAAAGATAAAGTTACAGTTCGTGATTTGAGATGGTCGGCAACTTCAAAGGATATCAAGCAGTAGTCTTGGTTCAGCCGGTACATCGGTCCGGGGCTCGGAGAGCCAAGAAGGGGCCCGTGAATCTCTGAAGGGCCGTTAAAAATTATAATTAATTAGATGAATAAATCTCCAACTTCTTTCCTTAGATTTGTATTCTAACTTAATAAAATATAATTGTTTTTAAAAAGAGCAATACCAAATAAAAATGCAATAAAGAAACAAACAAATAATCACTCAGTGTATGAAGGAATGAAGCAGTGTTAAACGGATGTGAAAAGGAGTGGAGAGGGCGGGGGGGGGGGGGGGGGGGGGTGCTGGTTCACCCGGGTCGGACATAGTTGGAAATCCACGTTTTCAGCAAGAGTGTGTGAATTTAAAGATAAAGTTACAGTTCGTGATTTGAGATGGTCGGCAACTTGAAAGGATATCAAGCAGTACATAGGGTCGTGAGGTCACCGAAAAGGAGAAGCGGTACCTTTGACCGTGAATCATGAGGTCAAAGATATTGAAGTGATAAGCCATGATCGGTAAACTCAAAGGGTTGCGACTTGTAACACTACACTGGTATCAAACTGGACATGTTAACTTTGGTCGTGGGACCATTCTTAATGTCTTACTATAGTCGGACCAAACTTCTAAGTTTCAACAGTTGTCTCAGTTGCTTGCTGGTGTGAACACTGGACAGTGGATTGTCTCCTCTTCTGAAGCTGCATAGGCCACAGAAGTATTGGCTAATGAACATAGCCTATTGAAGTGTAAGTAAGTTATTTTATATTTTTTATCAAGTAGGGGTTTATCTGGCGTTCCTACAAGTTATTCTTGCAATCATCAATATTCATTTTTCCCAATGTGGGCTATTTTTAATTAAGTTTTTATTTCAGGAATATTACCCCTACCAACATGGAAAAGAAAAAGCATAAATCTGGGTCACTAAAACGCAAAGAACAAAAAAAAGCAGAAAGGAAGGAATCAGCCAAGCGATGCAATGGCATGCGAGTTACAAGAACAGAGAAGAGCTACTTTGAATGTAGAGACAAATACAAGTGCATCCATTACTAATCAACCCAGGCCCAATATTTCTTCTGGCTTCCTTGTTCTGGTATCTGTACTGCCTGTAGTTGCAACATCTGAACACATAGCTTCAACTAGTGACAGGAAATCAGATATTCCTTCAAGCATAAATGACTTGGTTTCTGAAGCACATCTTGTAAATGAACCTACGCAAGAAAATGAAAGATCAATTACTGGAATCTTCCAATATCCATCACGAGCAAAGCTAAAACAGTTTTTTGCTGAACATCCAATTCAGCCACTTGATGATCTGCCATTTGATGCTCGTTTGTATGAGAGGAAAATTATGAATGACTCAGTCCCAAGAAAATGGCTAACATAAAACAAAGAAAATAGATGCTTATATTGTTCATGCTGCTTAGCCTTTGAGTTTCCCAACACTTGTAATCCATCACCCTTTGTACGTGGCTTTAGTGACTACAGGCGTATTAGCCAGAGCTTGACTTTACATGAATCGACAACAACACATGTCAGAAATGCTCAGCAATATATCAGTGTGGTTAATGATGGCACCGTAGATACATTTTTTGCAGCATCACTAATTAAAAGGAAAGAAGAAGTATTGAAGCAGAGAAGTATTGTCATGAGGATTATAGACATCATAAAGATGTTAGGCAAGCAAGCACTTCCTTTTCGAGGTCACAGAAATGAATCGGCCTACACTCTAGATAATGAGGTTCTGAATCATGGCAATTTTTAGCTACAGTGCAGTTGATGGCAAAATATGACCCCATTATGGCAGCTCACGTTTCTGCAGTGCAAAAGGGGCCTCACGGTAGCATGGTGGTTAGCATCAATGCTTCACAGCTCCAGGGTCCAAGGTTCGATTCCCGGCTGGGTCACTGTCTGTGTGGAGTCTGCACGTCCTCCCCATGTGTGCGTGGGTTTCCTCCGGGTGCTCCGGTTTCCTCCCACAGTCCAAAGATGTGCGGGTTAGGTGGATTGGCCTTGCTAAATTGCCCGTAGTGTAAGGTTAATGGGGGGATTGTTGGGTTACGGGTATACAGGTTACGTGGGTTTAAGTAGGGTGGTCATTGCTCGGCACAACATCGAGGGCCGAAGGGCCTGTTCTGTGCTGTACTGTTCTATGTTCTATGTTCTAAAACAAGTCTAAACAAAAAATCAAACGATTAGAGCAACAAGGAAAGGCTCAAAGTAAAGGCCGTGGTGGACTTGTTACATACCTGAGTAAAACAACTATAAACATGTTAATCAAAATTATGAAGAATATGATACAAGAAAGAATTAGTCATGAAGTTTCTCAAGCAAAATATTATTCTATTCAGGTTGATTCAACACAAGATAATTCATCCATCGATCAGTTCAGCATTATTATTCGGTATGTGTTTAAAGGTATTATCTGTGAGCGACTACTTTCAGTTGTGCCAAGTAATGATAGTACAGGACAGGGACCTTTTGATCTATTGATTGAAACATTACAGCATCTTAAAATTGACCCCCAAAAATGTTTATCTGATAGCACAGATGGCGCTGCAAGCTACCATGGCAAGTATAATGGTTTACAAAGTAAACTTGCTGATGTGGCTGATCAACATGTTCATATATGGTGCTATGCCCATGTCTTGAATTTGGTGATAACTGAAACAACAAAGTGTTGTGTGCCTGCAGTTTCTTTTTTCAATTTGCTCCAGAATATAGCAACTTTTGTGAAAGCATCATACAAAAGAATGGCTGTATGGATAGAAGTTGTTGGAAAACATCTAGGACAAGAAAAAATGAAACTATTAAAGCTAATTGGTGAGACCAGATGGTCAGGAAAATCCAATGCAGCAACAACTATATTTGGACGTTTTGAAGATGCCGCTGCCAGTACTTTCGTAAATCTATTGACATGCTTATCAATGATACAAGATTCAGAAAAGTTTGATGCAAAAACAAAACATGAAGCAAATGTTTTACTTCAAAGTCTTCTAAAGTTTGAAACCACATTGACAGCATTTACTTACTTGTATATATTTGAAACTACAACCCCGTTATCAAGTTATCTACAGACAAGTGGTTTAGATATGTTTACTGCATGGAGTTTGGTAGATTCAGCTACAACAAAGTTGAAGGAACAGACAAGAACATTTGATAACGTTCACAGCAACGCTTTGGAATTTGTAAATAAATGTAATGACAGATTTCACAGATGAATATGGATGAAAATCAAAGATTGGAAATTGATGCGTTGGAAACAGCTTTGCCAGTTAAGAGGCAGAGGAAGAAGAAAAGAATGGCAGATGAGCTTATTGATGATGAAAGAAATTCCTCAGATTCTGTAGCTGATTTTCGAGTAAATGTGTTTAACCTAATAATGGATCGTATTGTCCAGTCACTAGAATCACGCTTTGTACAACACAAACAGTTGTATAAAGATTTGTCCTGCTTGAACCCAGCAAAGTTCAAAACTATTGCAGAGAAGGGCCTTGAAGATGAAGCATTGGAAGGTATTATTAAGCTGTTTCCACAAATCAGCAAAGATCAAGTAATATTGGAATTGTTTTCTTTTGCTTCAAACTTTGATGTATTAAAGCTATTGCTTAATGATGGTGAGAATATGGATTCCAGTTGCAACAATTGTAAAATTTGCAGCACTTGCCCATCGTGTGTACTAAAAATTCTGGCATCCAACAGACTTCATGACAAGGCATATGATAACCTTTATGAACTTTATAAAGTCATCTGCACACTATCAGTTACTCAAGTCCAATGTGAGAGGACATTTTCAAAGCTAAAGATCATGAAGACAAGGTTACAAAATCCTCTGTCTGAGGAGAATTTGGAATCATACATGTTGCTATCCATTGAAAAGGAATTGTTAGATGAATTGGATGCAGAAGCAATTATTGGCAGATTCGCACAATCACCTGGCGAACACAAACGATTGCTCTTAATATAGTGGACTGCATGCAATGCTCTATTGTGCTTTTGAACTATCTGTTAATGTGTAAGTTGTGCAGTAAACTATTTAAAAATATCAACCAATTACTTAAAATTAAAAAAAATAAATAAATAATTCAATTATAACATTCTGTATTTACATTTGGTATCTACTGCCAGTAATATGTACAGTACATGTACACTGTAATTACTAAGAAATACACATTTCTTTCCACAAAAATTTTAATTGTACCCTTTTTTCCATATGTATTTTTTGAAAATGTTATTTATTCATTATGAAAATTAAATGATAGCATTGTAGATGTGGGTGGGCCCCCTTTGTCTCCTGGCAACCAATATTTTTAGACCCAGTCCGCCACTGTTTCTAAGTGTGATTTTGGGCACGTTTTCCTCAGTGGCCGCGATGGCGATATAACGGCCCAAATTTAACAGCACTTAGTACCGGAAATTAGCCCCCATAAACATTTTGCTATTTCTGGCTGTCTCGCCTTCTGATTCGCCAGAGTCGCACCTCAGCATCTCACTGCTAACAAGAGGGAGCTGTTTTTAAATGCACCCTCACCACTCGCTCGCAGTCAACAGACAAGCTTGGCAGCACACAGGCCTGCTCCTCGCTTTGGAGATGCCAGGCATCTCAACACTGTCGATGTGAGAAGGGACATTCTGTTCCCCCGAGCGGGGTCGGTGGACCAGCAGCAGGATCACCAGTACCACCTAGGAAGAAGACCAATGGCCTCCACTGAGCTGCAAGGGTAAGTCACCACCTCTCTCCCAGCATCAGTTCTGCCTGCCACCCTTCAAATTCCCAACCCCACCCCCCCCCAACCACCCCTACCCCATCCACCAGCTGACACCTCACATCTTCACAACATCCAAACTTGGTTCTTGCTCCTCAGAACCGACTAGCGCCCACCAGTACAACCCTTTCATGTCTAGATGCAGTGCCCACATGTGTCACCGGCTATGGACCACCACATCCCCGTCGACCCCATTGACCCCCCTCCAACCTCACCACCCAAGAAAGCACCTCAGAGGAGAGCTCTGAGGATACCATCATCGAGGCATCACAGCTATCCCCCCACCTCCATCAGCGCAGAGACACACACCTCAGTGGGAAACATTAGTGGACAGGCTTCTCGGGCACAATCTGGTGAGCAACACACAGCTGCTGATGCACATCAGGTGGAGGCAGGGTTATGGTTAGGGAACCCCCACAAAGAAGTCTGCAGTCAGATGTCTGATGGATCCCAGGACTCAGCTGGGTCCCAGTCAGATGCCGAGCCTTCTAATGAGTGCATAGCCAACTGGGGGAGTCCCAAATGTTATGGGCATAGATGACGATGCCAACAATGCGCGGCACAAAGGCCAACACTGTTAGGGTGGCGACCGCAGTGGAAAGGCTGGAGCATGACATCCGCATCTTGAGTGGTAGTGTCCAAGGCGTGGCTCAGACTGTGACAACCATGGTTGAGGGCCTCGACATCATGTCCTAGTCACTGAGGGACATGTCCCAGGCATAGGTAGACATTGGCACAGCACTGCAGAGCATGGCCCAGTCACTGAGGGTGTCGGCATCATTGTGTAGACAATGGCGAGCCGCCAGGACTGGTAGAGCCAGAAGATTCAGAGGCTTCTGGAGTTCTCTCCAACTGCCCCTCCATCCCATGGAGACCACCGGGCACTACAGGCACTGTCACGGAGGAGGAAGTACTGGAGGCCAACAGTGCCACCAAGGAGTCAATATGGTCTCCAGCTCTTCCGAATACCCCCTCCTGAAACCAGAGCAGCTCAAGGGCAACAGGTAGAACAGGGTGAATTAGCGATGCCAGTGACACCAGTAAGTGAGCCGGGACCCCCAGCTTCAGTCCCTCCAGAGGACGTTTGCCTAGGGTATCAAAGGCCACAGGGCGCAGAAAGCCTCCGAGGTGCACAGTATCACCTCTCGTAGGTTCCTCACTGAGAAACTGAGGGTAAGCCTGAGAATTTGTTATCATGTCCGGAACTACTTGTGGAAATGATCTATTCATCAATATGTTACTTGTTCCACATATCAGTGCCATTCACCATCCAGATATGCAGGCCCTCCCACTCAGCTCAATCTCACCAGAACCAAACCCTGGCACCCACATATTGCACTGGCACTCAAGGTGCAGTTGAACATCCCACATGTTTAACCCACGGTGATGTGCCAGTTACTTGCAGCATTCACCATGCCAGCAATAACAGCATCAGCAATCTGAGAAAGCATTTCTTCAAAAGTGTCATCAGGTTCAATGTCGCACAGCAGGTCTCTCAGTGTCATCTTGCTTCAAACCAGATTGCCTCCTCGACTTGTACGCCCCCTGAACCCGGTGTTCCAGGATCCCGCTATTTTAGAAACAATTGCCCTCCTTTCCAGCTACAGAAAAGGAGGGAAACAGCGACAGAGGCCTCCAGGCATCTGCAGCAACCAACAGGAGCAAGCAGTAAACAAACCTGCAGCTGTGACATGCTCTCATAACTAAGAAGGCCAATTCCTTATGAGCAAAAGCCTTCAGCTGTGAAGCTAAAGGTTTCTCACAGTCAACGGTGTTAAAGTACCTTCAGCATAGAACCAAGAGCAGAGCTTTGTCCTGGGTCTGTTTAGTAGGATAAATAGGCAGTTGCTATGTTGTCCCTGTTATGGGCATCCACAATTTTTCAAGATGGCTTAAAGGCCTCACAAACGAAAACCCCTTGCCCTACCCCCCAGGCCCAGGGATGACCCCAGACTTAGAATGTTTCAGCCCCCCAGTCAAGCCTAATCCCCTTGAAGGGTTCCCTCCCCCCGGTCACCGGGGCAGCAGCTCCGGTGCCCTTGAGCTGCATGCCGGAAAATGGAAATGGCTACTCGCCTCACCACTTCCCCTCAGCAGCCAATGCCCCAGCTTCACATTTTAAAAAAGGGGCCTCACGGTAGCATGGTGGTTAGCATCAATGCTTCACAGCTCCAGGGTCCCAGGTTCGATTCCCGGCTGGGTCACTGTCTGTGTGGAGTCTGCACGTCCTCCCCCTGTGTGCGTGGGTTTCCTCCGGGTGCTCCGGTTTCCTCCCACAGTCCAAAGATGTGCGGGTTAGGTGGATTGGCCATGCTAAATTGCCCGTAGTGTAAGGTTAATGGGGGGATTGTTGGGTTACGGGTATACGGGTTACGTGGGTTTAAGTAGGGTGATCATTGCTCGGCACAACATCGAGGGCCGAAGGGCCTGTTCTGTGCTGTACTGTTCTATGTTCTATGTTCTATGTTCTATGATGCCCATGTGATTTCTCACTGGGGAGCCAGTTAATTCCCGGGCATTCGACTTCAATCTCGCTAATGAGATGCAAATTAGGGTTAATGATATGCTCACCATATTTGGGCGTCTTCCGGAACTCGCCACCGGGAATGGGCCAGTGAGATAGCAAACTGATTCATGGCTGACGGGAATCTCGAGTTTGGCTTTTTCCGCTAGCGTTCCCAGACCTGCGAAGGTGCAACGTGGGTGCTGTAAGTCTTTCAGAAGCTGCTTGGAGTAGGCTGGAAGAGAGCCGATGTATATATGTGGGGGAGAGCAATGCGCAGACTTGGAATCTGCTGCTGTGCCAGCTTGCTGAAAGAATTTTTAATTTTTTTCCGTCCTGTATTTTTGTGATTATTATAAGGTTGCGCGATCTGATTTGCATTCTGTTAACCAGTGGACTAGTCTCTTTATTTAATCGCTTTATTTAATCTGTTAAGAATCTCGATTTCTATCAGGTAATTTCCGAACTTTTTCTTGTCCCATACGAAGAAAGTTCTCAATATTCTCTTCACAGCCGTGCGTCCGCACGCCTGATAATGTCAAATTGAATCTACCTGCACCTTTCCTCTAGTTTTTATCTTCTCCTTTCAATGGAGGAACTGAACTCAGCGCACTCCCTAAAAGCTCATTAAGATTGCCAGAAAAAGGGCAGCACGGTGGCACAGTGGTTAGCATTGCTGCCTCCGGCGCTGAGAACCCGGGTTCGAATCCCGGCCCTGGGTCACTGTCCGTGTGGAGTTTGCACATTCTCCCCGTGTCTGCGTGGGTTTCACCCCCACAACCCAAAAGATGTGCAGGATAGGTGGATTAGCTACACTAAATTGCCCCTTAATTGGAAAAAATAATTGGGTACTCTAAATTTAAAAAAAAAGAAGATTGCCAGAAAAGCTAGCTTATTGGATGAAACACCTGTACTCTGCAATACTTGGAGCCCAGTGAGACCATTTACACAGCTGCCCTGCTACAAAAAGTGTAGGTGAAGTTGATTTGTTGGCTCATGTCCTTCAAAATGTGGTTTGCAGATTTTCAAGAATTATACTGCTGGTCGACTGTCCGGAACTGTCGGAGATAGAAGCTGTGTAAGTTTTTAAACAGATCAAGGTGGATGGATATTGAAAACAGAACTTATTCTAATTCCCTCCTGATGCCACTGCAGATTCTGGGTGGGATTCTCCGTTGGCCGACGCCGGAATCGGGAAACACGATTGGGTGGAGAATCGCACGTGAGGTGAAAACCATGGCTGGCGCCGGGCGCCTAACAGAATGCCATGCTCCAGTGCCTCGACAGCGGCATCAATGCATTCTACTCTGCATGTACAGTAAACGTCGTTGGCACACCATTAGCGGGCCTGACCTGGTATTCCCTGGGGCTTCTGCGGTGCTCCGCCTCCGCGGGGGGTATTACCGACGGCGAGTTTCACTTGTGGTTTTAAAAATTGGGAAACAGGCGCCCTGGCGGCTGAGGGAGAGAGAGGGGGTTATGAAACATGTCCAACATCACTATAGTGTGCAGACAGTTAGGCCACTGGCCAGGGGGGCTTTTGCCAGGGCTGGGGGGAGTGTGGGGGCGCGGCCAGCAGGTGGGCAGTGGGGTCGGGTGGATGGGCACATAACACCATTGCCACAGCCCTGCAGCTGCGCACGCCGCTGACTGCCCACTGTGAACGTAGTGACACTGGTCATATGGGTCCCCCCCAGGCCACTCACCCCCCCCCTCCCCCATAAATCCTCTGGCCCGAGCAAACCCATCAACGGGATGGGCGTGCTCCAATAAAACCAGCGTCATCTTGCTAGCTGGCAGCCTGCCAGCCTATCTGCCTCTCGAGTGCCAATCCAGACACCAATTTCATTGCAATTGCTTGTATTCCACATGACGCCGATGCTAGCCCATTATCGGGTGCAAGAATTGCTCCAGGAACGGCACCAATTTTGCAGTGTGGAAGTTCACCGATTCTGTCCCGGCATCGACACTTAGGGCGGGATTCTCCCTTCTGGGGACTAAGTTCCACGCCGGTGAGAAAACCGGTGCCAACGACTCCGGCGTCAACAGCCCCCTGAGGTGAGGAATTCTCACCTTTCTAGGGGGTTAAGTGGACGCTGGAGGGGTTGGCGCGAGTTCGCGCATGCGCGGAACGGCCGGCGTGATCTCGCGCAAGCGCGGACCGGTTGGTGTTTTTCCACGCATGCGCAGACTGCCAGGTGTATTTCCGCGCATGCGCAGGGGTTATCTACTCCGCGCGGCCCTCCAGTCTATATGGTGGAGCCGTCCAGGGGATCAGCGCGGAGGAAAAAAGGCGCCCGCGGAAACAGCCCCCCCGCAGGATCAGTAGGCCCCGATCGCGGGCCAGGCCACCGCGCGCCAGGGTCGGATCCCCCCGCGCCCCCCCCGATGACTGCCCCCGCACACTTACCTGCCAGGTCCCGCCCTGCGTGAGATGAGTAATTCACGCCAGTGGGACTGGCCAAAACTGGACGGCTGCTCGGCCCATCAGGGCCAGGAGAATCACCTGGTGGGGGTGGGGGGGGGGGGGGGGGGGGGGGTTGGTGCTGCAAACGCCCCCCGACCAACGTGGCGGGAATCCCGAAAAACGGTGCCAGAGAATAGGGCAGCTGCCTTCGGGACGGTGGGGCGGGATTCACGCCTCCCCCCGGCGATTCTCCGACCTGGCGGGGGGGTCGGAGAATCCCAGCCTTAGTCTCTGAAACAGAGAATCCAGCTCCTTCTTCTTGTATTACAGAGTTTTACCCCTGCCTCAGTAAAGTTACTTGAGATAATAAGTATTGAATGGCTGGTTGGCACTTTGAAATCCAAACAGCAATGTCACATTTTTAAAACAGTGTATTTTTAAAAAATTAGCCAAAGGCATCAACATTCCATTTGAACAGTTTAACATTGTCTGAAAATGTTATGAAATATAACGTTATCATCACTGATGGAATTTGTGTAAACGATCAATTTCTCAATTGGTTCTTTGGAACCAAATGTTCCATTTGAGAGCTACAGGTATTGATTTCTCCTTTTTCAAAAATTACTTTGCTCCTGCAGCACATCAATTTAAACTAGAAACCAATTTGCATGCATGGAGCACCATTTACGGACTGAGCAGTGTGTGGGAGGAATATCCAAAAGGATTGATTGAAGAGGTTAGTTCTGCAGAGACTCTTGAAAGTGGGGACATGTGTGGCAATGTTAGTGGGCAGGGTTATAGCGAGTCAGAGAGAGCCCCTTGTGTGCAAGAGGCTGAGGGTTACTGCAAGGCTTTGAAAGAGGTGCAAATAGTTATTATCTCAAGTTTTATGAACTGCCGTCTAAAGTAGCTTTTTGGGGGAAACAGTCGAACCCTTAAGCGCCCCATCTAGATCCCGAACAAAAGATGAAACACTTTGGATGCTAATTCAGGGCTGTGCTTGGCTTACCTCTCCCAGAGAATTCGGTACACACTCTTCAACCCTCATTCAGAAAAAAATTGGCACCAAATGCCTGCCAAATACCAGCATTGGAGAAGAGGAGCCCACATTTAAAACAATGTGGGGAACATAGGCCGGAGTTTCCAGCCCCCTGGGGTGGGGCTGGCGAACCATTGAATCTCCGTTTACGTCAGCTAGAAGATCCCACCGGAGTGAAGATCTGAAAAGTTCCGGCCATTGTGTTTGGACAGTCAGCTCCCCTTGGTCTCCCTGAGCCTCTGCTCATGGCACATGATCCATCTATCAAATAACAAAAGGCCTCAGTTGAATCTGTCAAGGGAGAGACAGCGGTGGAGGGCCTCTGAATCTCCTAAAGTTAGATTGCAGTTGCCCTCAGAGTAAATTAGACACATTTCAATGAGGTGTGGCAGTTTTCAGTATCAGCGGCTCAAGGTGAGAATGGATTGCAAGATACTGGAGACCTTTTCATTCAGATTTTTTGCAGGGAAGAAGTGATTCTTTTAAATACATTAAAACATTTTGTCACTCTGCCTGCAAGCATCTGCAATTGCTTTGCACTGATTTTCATAGGGTTGGGCCCACTGAACGATTGTCAGGGACCAGGTATGTGATCCAGGTGGTGCTTCAAAATGTCACTCGAGGGCTAGGATTGCAGCAGGTGATTGACTGCTCTGTTCTGCAAAAGGTTGATGGGACTGAGGTAGCACTCGTGTTTATCGGGTGCTGTTTTGTCTTCTATCCCACACTTGGTGCTTTTACAGGGCTGCCAAGTGCTGTTCTGAGAAACAGCATCATGTATCCTCTTCACTATTGAAGTCCTCTTCCTCCTGCTGTTCCACCTCTTGCAAGATTGAATCTGCAGGAAGGAGGGTAGAAGCCAAACATGGGTAAGGATTGTCCTTTGTGATTAAGGAGTCAGAAAGAGAGGAAGGTGTGAAAGAGCTTCATGGGGATAACCTGGGGTGAGAGTTTTGCAGGTGGGTTTCCTGCTCCAGTGCTTGTACTTGACAGACACTGCATGATTGACAGACACTGCATGCCAATCTTTCCTAAATGAGGGCTGAATAGTGTCTTCCAAGTGGCCTGTGAGAGGTGGGGTAGGAAATGTGAGGGTGTGAACCTGTTAAAGTGGAGAAAGGAGTTTTGGGATTGTGCACATATGTAACTGCAGTGTGTCAAACTGATAAACTCAGCATCTTGAATTATATTTGTGGTGATATGATTTGCATAGCTGTCTGCCATTGGTGCAGAACACCGGCTTACCATTGGCCCTGGTCGGTCATGTGCCTCTCGACCGATTGGTTGAGACCAGTCATGTGACAGCTCTCCGATTGGTTGAGAGGCTGAGTTAACCATGCCCCCATACCGAGGTATAAATAGTCGGAACGCCAGGTGGTCGTCCATTTTATTGTAGACAACTGCAGGGCTAAGTTCTAGCTTATTAAAGCCTAACTTTTGTATAGCAACTCGTCTCTCGTGCAATTGATGGCTCATCAATGTTGAAGCCAACCTTTTGAAGAGCTAGTGCGTGTGTTTTTTTTAAAGGAAGTAAGTGTTGTCAAATGTTTTGAGTGGGCAAGGAAAAGAGATAACTCTTTGTTATCTTCCTGCCCTGTTGTGGGTGTGAAGCCTAATGAACCCCTGTTCTGCAGTCTCTCTCCGGGTGACTTGGACAAGCTCACTACATATTGATTTACTCTCTTTTTTTTAAATGAGGAGAGCTAAATAGTGAAGGAGGAATATGATTTACTGAAAATGCTTGTTCCTTTCAGATGTTGGCTGAGATCAGAAAATTATATGTGAGGAATTTGTACAAAGTTCAACTATGTTCTTTATTTAATGAGTGTCCTTTTATGTTATGTCAGTAATCAGAAGCTTCTATTCCTAGTGTTCAGTCACCTTCTCGGCAATAATTCGCAGGCTATGGGTGATCAACATTCAGTGTCTGTCATTCCACTTTTAAACAATGTCACTTAAACCTGCAGAGAAGTTAATTGAGTCACAGGGGAGAACAAGCAGACTCCGCACAGCGAGTGACCCAAGCTGGGAATTGAGCCCGGGTCCCTGCCGTTGTGTAGCAACAGTGCTAACCATTGTGCTACCGTGCCGCCCTTATCTGACTTTATTGGCTACGAAAGCATGTTTCAGGGAGAGGGGATAGTAAACTCCAACTTTCTGCTGCTGTGATTTTGATTGGTAAGTTTTCTTTGGCGCTTGAATATGATTTGAACTTTTCACATTATTACAAATGGAATCCATGATATGTTGCGTGAGAAAAGGGAAGTTTAATCCTCTGTGTATGAACGTTGCAGCAAAATGCTCTGCTCCAACAGATCACCAAGGTTGTTATTATCTCATCTCAGATGCTGCAAAGGAAAGGAAGATGACATCGAGAGCACAGCAGACATCTACCCCTTTCATGGCAAAGACTGGGCTGACCCTACTGAAGGAATGCTGTGGATTCACCTGCTCCATCATGTAAAAGCCAAAGCCTTCAAAAAAAATCCTGAATGTTATTTTGCATAGGAGTCTCTGCATTGGTGTGCATGGGATTATAAACATTTCAGTAAAATATCATACTGCAACAAATGAATTTAAAATGTTTGCTTAAAGCTGCATTCAATTCCAAGTGCAGCAATGCCATGTATTTATGGGATTAGCAGTCAGTGACCTAAGAATAGGAGTACGCAATTTAAACCTTGAAGCCTATTCTGCCATTCAATTGGATCATGGCTGATCTGCCCTCCACTCCATTTGCTGCCTTTAATCCATATTCCTCAATGCCCATACCTCATAAAAGTCTGCTATTCTCAGTCTTGCAAATTTCAAATCACCCAACATAATTTGGTGGAGGAA
The DNA here is from genome assembly GCF_902713615.1 of Scyliorhinus canicula. Taxonomy (NCBI): domain Eukaryota; kingdom Metazoa; phylum Chordata; class Chondrichthyes; order Carcharhiniformes; family Scyliorhinidae; genus Scyliorhinus; species Scyliorhinus canicula. The sequence continues at coordinate 42,609,513 of NC_052163.1, forward strand.
ATGCCAGACTTTTACTGCCTTCTGTGTAAAGCAACATCTTCTGATGCCCCTCTTAAATGACTGGGCTGTCATGTTAACATGGCACCCATTTGTCTGGATTTTCCATTAGAGGAACTAATCCAATCTATCATTTCTCGTTCAAATACTTTGATTAGGTTGCCCCCTTAACCTTCTAAAGTCAGAGGAATAAAAACCAAGTTTACACAAGCTGACCTCATATTCTAATCCTTGAAATCTTGGTATCAGTCTGGTGAATCCGCTGTGAGGCCCTTTGGTATGTATGCAGCACTCCAGGTGAGGTCACACCACGACTCTGTCCAACATAAGCATAACCCCCTCCACTTGTATTCCAAATACTTTGCCTGCATTCCATTCACCTTTCTGATAATTTTTTATACCTGTGGATTTGCTTTTAGTGAATTGTGCACCTTGGACCAAATCCTTTTTGCTCCTCTGTAGTTACTAGTCTCTTCCTTACATTAAGTCTATCAGCCAGATTTTTATCCACTCAGTCCACTGTGTTTTATCCACTGTGTAGTGATATTCTTCAGAAAGTGTCAAATCAAGTTCTATATACGTTATTCATTAATTGTGCACACACACACTTACACACACGCACACACGTGTCTTGTGTTTCATGTGATATTGATCCAACTTTTTTTTTAAATGTCACGCTGCCAGTGTGAGTAAAAGAATTTGGCGTCTTGCCTCTTGTGCTGTCACATTTTTACATGACTTGCGCCTCACATGGACATCCTTAACTAACTGCAAAGAGCATTTGATTCAAGTAATAGGTTAATCCAGGGTAAGTAGTGGGAGTAGTGAATACATATACCTAATAATAATAATCTTATTGTCACAAGTAGGCTTCAATGAAGTTACAGTGAAAAGTCCCTAGTTGCCACATTCCACTGCCTGTTTGGCGAGGCTGGTACGGGAATTGAACCCGCGCTGCTGCCTTATTCTGCATTACAAGTGAGCTGTTTAGCCTGCTGTACTAAACCAGCCCATACCTACGGAGCATCTCCGCTTAGGTTTAAAAAAAGATTTGCTTAAGATTATTTGCATTTCCCTAGCTCTTGTGTGTTTACTTCAGACAGCAGGATCAGAGAAGACTGAGTCCTAGAGAACAAAGAGATACTCTTGCAAAGTGTCTGCTCAGTATGTATGCTTAGCCATCTCATTTCTATCCAGTATTTTGTTATATTTCCGTGTATCTGCAACAATCGTACAGGCCAGTAGGTGCACTAAAAAATAAAATTTTGTTAAGATTTACAACTCTAAAAAGTCACCCATAGATTAGCACTCGCCAGGGGCAGCACGGTGGCGCAGTGGTTAGCACTGCTGCCTCTTGTCGCCGTGGACCCGGGTTCAATCTGTCCCTGGTCTCTGTCCGTGTGGAGTTTGCACGTTCTCCCCGTGTCTGCGTGAGTATCACCACCACAACTCAAAGATGTGCAGGGATTGGCCATGCTAAACTGCCCCTTAATTGGGGAAAAAATAATTGGGTACTCTAAATTTTATAAAAAAAGATTAGTGCTCGCCACTGGTAGAGTTTACCTCTAGAATGAATGTCTCCTTTAAGTAAAATCTAACCTCCACTCTATCGGGCATTGCGTTCCAATTCCTATTTGTTGCAACTTGCTAGCATTTTATGGTTTGGTGTGTTGTTACATAATCCTTTCAATGCTGGGCATTAAAGAAAGCGGTTTGGCCGATCAGTCCTGAACGGTTCTTTTGAAGACCATTTCAGTTAGTCCCATTGCTCACATCTCAATAGGATATAACATAGGTGACCCACAAAAAGAGAACATAACTAACTCAGAGATGGATGGTTATAAGTATATCATCTTTGCAAACAATGATTATCCAGTACAGGAAAAACTAAGGGAATGACCACTGCTCTTTAGGTGTTAAAGTCACAATGTTAAATAGGTAAGTTGTTTAACCTGATAACTGTACATCAACTTGTAACAGATATTTGACACTTTGCACTCCCTAATTTTTTTGTAGCATTGTTCCATATGTATTTGGGTAAATTATGTTAATTCATGTTAAATAAGAGTGCTTCAACCAGATGGGGAGGGTCAGATTGGTTACCTCTTTTCTAAAAATGCTGTTTGATTATAGCATTGGTTTTGAATTTTAATAATCCTTATTAGTGTCACAAGTAGGCTTATATTAACACTGCAAAAAAGTTACTGTGAAAATCCCCTAGTCGCCACACTCCGGCTCCTGTTCAGGTACACAGAGGGAGAATTCAGAATGTCCAATTCACCTAACAAGAACGTTTTTTGGGACTTGTGGGAGGAAACCGGAGCACCCGGAGGAAACCCACGCAGACACCGGGAGAAGGTGCAGACTCCGCACAGACAGTGACCCAAGCCGGGAATTCAATCTGGGTCCCTGGCACTGTGAAGCAACAGTGCTATCCACTGTGCTACCGTGCCGCCCATAGAAAAAACAATGCTGTATAGACCATTCAGTATGTATTTAATTGTGTGCAGTTTATAAGAGTTAAGTCAGAAAAGTATTCTTCAGTTAAACATACAAACGGTAGTTCTATTGTACTAAAACCCACCCAAGTAAAAATATAAAAAATATACATGTATGTCCTACTTCCCACTAACATGCATTAACACATACTCAAACCTCAAGCATGCAGCGAGAAAAAAAAACCTTACAGAGTATCAGAGGTTAAACGTGGCCAGGAAGTGCAGATTTAAAAAAAGAGAAGTCAAAAATATTCATTGATTGTATTCTTCAGCTGAGGCAGTGGTTAAATTTGTAGCTGGTATGTTTCTTTTCTCTTGGAAACACTGTTGTGGAAATCTAATAGCTTTCCGAGTCTCTGCCTGCTGTAGGAAGGTAAACCCACTTTTAACTCAGCGGAACAGGGTTCAACATTTAGGTGGAATACTGTAGAGAGAGAGAAGGGGTGGAAACCAGCTGCGCTTTCCTGCAGTTAGAATAACACTGCCAAACCCCAAGTTCAGGCATCCACAATAGAAAGTTCTATTGCATGACCTCTCTCCATGTCAGTTTTATATTCAAAAAGGAAGTTGATTAGCTCATATCTGGCACAACCCCTCTTAGCCATTGTGATGGCTGAGGTGACTATTTTTTAATGTTCTGGCAAATAACACTTGAATGTTCAGTCTTCCATTTGGATGAGATAGGAAGAAAGCTTTGCACATCTCTGGGGAGGTCATTGTATGTTGGAGCCTTCATAGACCCCACATATCCATCAAATAAATGTAGCTACACAGATGCAAGGTGGCAGCGATCTTAAGTCAGTGCTTTTGTGTTCCAGTGAAACATCCCTTTAAAAAAAGTTTAATATGTGAAACTAGCTGATGAGATATTTAATTAATTCCATTTAACACATATTCACGACAAGGTATAGAATAGATTCACATCGCACCATGCAAAGTTACATATGCTCTGCCAACAGACATAAACGTTAAAACAACTAATTTCTATTATAGCTCATTTACTACTCAATTGTAAAATCAATAATAAAGTCTCCATTTAAGTTATTGTGAATAATGCACAGGAAATGTCTCCTTTATTACGAATAGCTATTATGAGGAACACATATTTCACTGACTGAGAGGCTACACATTACACTCTTTGGCCTCAGGTGAGTATTGTATGCACCCACACCAGTTAATAGGAAATATCTGCTGATTATCTGTGTAATGAAATTAATGTGACTATATATTATTAACTGTATTATATTTTAGAGCTTGGTCAAAGCATAATATCAAATGAAATGTGTTACCTTCCATGTATGTTTGAAATTAAAGTTTGAGTATGGTCATTTGATGATGTGCATTTTGTATGATTCATTCACTGTTCCGAAGATTTATTTGCGTTCCATATGTCATTGTGTGGTACAGCCAGTATCAAACTGTCCAAAAGGATATTTTTGTTTCTGTATTTCTAATTATACAGTCAGTATATTTATTTCAGGATTGACGTACATTCTATCCGTCATTTCCTCCCAGCTGAGCTACTGCTTATGCATCTTTCATTGTTCATTCATGCCAGCTATCTACTGTATTATTCGTTGACGTGTAATTCAAGGTGACATTCAGCATAACTGACGCAAAATCAGATTGACATAATTGCATTCCCTTGTAAATGTGTTTTATATTTAGGACTGTTTGAAACATTCAAGAGAAATTGTCAGACTTTGCAGTGTTTTCTTATTATAAAAGGGCAGCACAGCAACATTGTGGATAGCACAATTGCTTCACCGCTCCAGGGTCCCAGGTTCGATTCCGGCTTGGGTCACTGTCTGTGTGGAGTCTGCACATCCTCCCCGTGTGTGCGTGGGTTTCCTCCGGGTGCTCCGGTTTCCTCCCACAGTCCAAAGATGTGCAGGTTAGGTGGATTGGCCATGATAAATTGCCCTTAGTGTCCAAAATTGCCCTTAGTGTTGGGTGGGGTTACTGGGTTATGGGGATAGGGTGGAGGTGTTGACCTTGGGTAGGGTACTCTTTCCAGGAGCCGGTGCAGACTCGATGGGCCAAATGGCCTCCTTCTGCACTGTAAATTCTATGAAATTTAGAGTACCCAATTATTATTATTTTTTCAATTAAGGGGCAATTTAGCGTGGCCAATCCACCCAACCTGCACATCTTTAGATTGTGTGGGTGAAACCCACGCAGACATGGATTCGAGCCCAGGTCCTCAGCGCCGCAATCCTAGTGCTAACCACAACGCCACATGCCGCCCCCAGATGTTGCAGTATTATGCCTGCCATGTAGCTTGGTTTTGTTTTAAAACGTTTCCCATGTCCGGGAAATCTAGCTAGTGAATTCTAATGGCGTTCATGTAGAGATGTGTTGTTAAGTGTGTGAAATAATGTACATTGTTTGAATCAGTCTACAGAGTGTTATAATGTGATAGTGCCTTGATCTTGCAGGAGTTCGTCAGTGGGGTCATTTGAAATGCAAAAACTGCTTTTAATCGGCAATGGAATGCTGAACGAGCAAGACGTGTTGGATGGCTGTGAGTGGACCAACTGAGGGATTCAGGTGATACCACAAGCACTAAGACAAATTTGAAATGATTGCTGGTCATCTGAAACCCAAGCTTGCTTCAGTGTTTTGAAATGATCTGCCGCCCCCATCCAGAATAATTTATACTGCTTGGATTTTGCACCTGTCTTCTTTCCCCGCTGCTGCCGTCACCACCTTTGCTGGCAATGCTGTTTCTACGCCACAGCCACCTTGGACAATGAGGCAAAAAGATGCAAAATCTCACAGGAAATTAGATTGCAGAAACAACGAAATACAAAACTTCTCAGAACATCCAATCAATTCCGACAATGAGTTACAGGGGGAGTAATCATCACCTGTATAATCCCCAGGACTGAGAGTGAGGAAGAAAAGAGAAAAAATGATCACTGTAAATTCAGCTTCATTTTATGACTGGGGTCAGTCAGATACCTCATACGCAATTGCCTTTGTAGCTTCAGGCTCAAAATGAGAACGTTTTGCATCAGATCTATTCCTCGCTTAACCATCCATTACAAACCTCCTGAGTAAAAGAAAGAGATGCAGGGGTTGATTTTTCTCCAGCCCTCACAGACATGGGCATGGGCACTACCGTCCTCCCCCAAGTGAAGACAACCGTTATGGGGTCACTGAGGGCCTCCCCCTCACGACCCCCCACCCGTCCTTTTGAGGACCCCACCCTTCACCCCCTCCAAACGTTATGAAGCCTCTTCACCCCCCCCACCATTCATACCTCCCCTCATTCCCCCCTTTCATGGGCATGGTCCCTCTCAAGCCCTGGCGTTTGGCCCTGTCATCCGGTCACCCAGCTTGGCACCTGGACAGTGCCCCTGGCACCCTGGCAGTACCCGGTTAGCACTGCTGGGGAGGTGCCGGGTTACTGCCCTGTCCTCGACCACCCAGCGTGATGGCCACTGAGACTTCCAGAGAGGCCATCACGCTGGGTCTCCGCTTATGAAGACCACTACTAATCGGCGTCCAGCTGAGGCCTCACCAATGAGATCGGTGGCTCCCGGGAGCGGGCTGCCTATATTTTAAGGAGCCCATCATTACCTGAATCGCGTCCAGCAACGGCGTGTTCCAGATCGCGCTGGTTGCCGCGGGTCAGGTGACTCGCGCGGTTTTGCACCTGGCACAAAACCCGATTTGGGCCTCGCCTGCGAAGGTCCCGGTGCAGTGGGAGCGGCGCCATGCGCAAGGCAGTGGAATAATCATGCCACTTGACTCAAACACAGGTCAATGCCTGAAACCGGGGAAACAAATTCTGAGCTGTTTGCGGCCTCTCGTGCCTGCAACATTGGGAATGGTCCAAACAAATAGAGGCTTCTATCACAAATCTATGTCCCTGGAAGAAAAGAGGCACTTATCTTTGAGCCTGATGGCTTAGCTTTCTTCTCTCTGACTTGGTGGAGTCGGGGCCCAAAGCCCACTTCTTCTGGATATCTCTTGAAATGTGTGTCTTTCCAGCACTTGGAGAGTGAAATGAGATGGTTGAGTTGGGAATTGTCACCTCCTGTCTCATTACCGTGTATCTGATGTGCAGTAACTATAGGTGCAGGCACCCAACTCCAGCTCGGTGGAACTCCTAGGGCACCACATAGGGTGGGGACCCAGAACAATGAGGGGTGGGGACCCAGAACAATGAGTCTCTGCCCTTCTACACATCGTTTCAAGGGAATTAGGTTACTCTCCACCCCAACAAAACGCAGGAAAATCAGTTGTCTGCTCTTTTGCCTACTGCACCCTTGGTGATTACTATAGTGGCAATGCAAAAACAATTCTGTGATGTTGATCATTCTTCCTGTTAATATTGAGTAATAAATAGTTTGGGACTAAAGGTGCTGTGACAAAGTTTATTTTTTTTGAATAAACTATGGGAAGGCAAGGGCAGTATCTCATTATTTCTTGAACCTGCTTGTGAATCCAGTCCAAACAGATGAGATGATCATTTTGCACCTATGATAACTACATGTGGCCAGTGGGAGTGAATTTAGGATGGTTTCAGAATTACTGGGGACAGAATTCAACTTTTTTTTTTGTAGAATAGTTGTGTCAGATAATATCAGAAGAAGCCACAGAGAGAGAATTTTTCAAATCTGTGCTCTCTTGGGGCAAGAGTGGGAATGTGCAGTCAGAAAATTAATTTGAAACTTTGATCTTATTTTAATAAGAATCTGCAGAATATCAGCTTTCCAACACTCTGGAATACGTTCGCACACTGCACTGGGGGTGACATGGGGATGAGGGCAGACTGGAACCAAGCCGATCCTGTGTGGCAGATTTGGTAATCTGATATTTCAGAAGAACCGCAGGGTTTTCTTGGATCCTTACATCAACCAATCTGCTTTATTAACGGAAATTGTTTACGTCTGTTATTGGAGGCTGATATTCTTCCCAGCTACTTCTACCTGACCCTACATTACAGTTCTTTTGCCCTCGATGGAGTGTGTGCGAGTGACAAATGTATGAGTGGTCTGTGTGGAGAAGGTCCCTAGTTTTAGCCAGTTATACTTCAGATAATTGATCCAGATTAATACATCTTGAGATCTTACAACCTGCATTTCAATCTCTGGTTTTGGGTGACTGGAGGGTGTCTGCACAGAGTGTATACAGTCAACATCAACACAGTGCATATTAACTCGTACATTCTCAGTAAATTGGATTTGTCCATGATTGTCCACTGGGGCTTTGGCGGAAACGGACTCAGCTGGGCTAACTAATAAAAAGGTGAAAGAATTGTATGATGGATATTATTTTCAGTTGTCAGTTGCTGAACCAGCACAGAAGAAGGCCACTCGCCCCATCATATTCATGCTGACCCATTGCTCTCGCAATCCAAAACTGGTTCCGCTGCCTTTCTCTTAAAGGTTTATCAAATTTGCCTGTAACAATGTCTGCATCACCTATTCCCTATGGAGCAATGTTTCCTGTTCCAACAACCATCTGCTATAAAGTGATTTTTATCCTGTTTAAATGTGTTGGGAGTCAACTGCTACTGAATTTAATTCAGCCAGGCAACAACAAAAAATTGTAGAGAAGCTTTCCTGTATGCGGAGGTCCTGTGGCGCAGTGGGTAGCGTCCCTGCCTCTGGGCCAGACACTCCAGGTTTGAGTCCTACTTCAGGACTTGATAGCCAAGGAAGGTAATAATAATAATCTTTATTAGTGTCACAAGTAGGCTTACATTACACTGTGATGCACTAGCAATTACCACAAAGACGAGAGTAGTGGAATAATCGAGGCTTCATTGAGCAAAGATGTTGCGCCTCCTGTAGCTGCTACCAGAATGGCTGCAGCACCGGCAAGCGCACACATTTATACGCCGCCTAGTGGATGGAGCCAGCAGACTGGGATTTACCCATGTACCTCTAGTATACGTGTCTTACCATAATACATATAATACTGCTAGTGGTGACTACCACATTCACCCCCTGTTTAAAAAAAAAGAGTCCGGTGGGGGTGGTGGAAACAAATTACAAGTTAAATCTGTCGAGTGCCTTGACCCTCCTCTGCCATTGCCTCAGTCATGGTGGTGATGTGGGCACTGACTTTGTCACCTGTGACTCCGGGAGCGTGTTGTCTTCGTCACCCCTGAGTGGAGTCAGTGGGAGGACAGATCCTCCTGGGGTGGGGGCTGCAGTGAGATTCGCTGAGGGGAGGGTGTGTGGCGCTGGGGTGAATGAGGCAACCGGGGGGCTGGGGGTAGGGGTCCGCCGAATTAAAGGTTAAGCTTTGGATGTGGCATTGGAAGTCCAGGCCGAGTAACAGGGCAGCGCAGAGATGGGGGAGGATGTAGAGCCGGAAGTTGCTAAACTCTATGCCTTGGACAGTGAGGGTCATGATGCAGTACCCCCGGATTTCCACGGAATGGCATCCAGAGGCCAGGGAGATTTTCTGGGTAACGGGATGTACCACGAGGGAGCAGTGCCTTCCTGTCGTGGGGTGGATGAAGCTCTCTGTTCTCCCAGAGTCAAAAAGATAGGATGTCTCGTGCCCATTGATTTTCACCGTCATTGTTGCGGCCGCGAGGTTGTGGGGCCGAGACTGATCCAGGGTGATCAAGGTGAGCTGCGGCAGATGCTGGGGGGTTCCTGGGCTGGTCAGCGGTAGCAGCAGGCAATGAACGGCCAGACGAGCAGGGATCCCGAGGCACCTTCCAAAATGGCGCCGAAGATGGCAGCGGTCACTGGGTGCACATGGCGGGCAGCATCAAAGATGGCAGCGCCCACGGGCCTTGCGAGAAGATGGTGGCGGCGGCCATGGGCTGCACGTGGCTTGTGAGGAGGAAAATGGCGCACGCGGTGGGTGCAGGAACGCTGGGCCTGGAAACAATGGCGACTGACTGGGCCTGGCAAACAGATCAAAGTGTCCCTTCTTCCCACATCCGTTGCAGGTCACGCGGGCAGCGCTGCCGGGGGTGTTCTGCCCGCAAAAATAGCACTTGGGTCCCCCGGGGTTGGCTGGCTGCTGCGTGGCGCAGGCTTGCGGTGAGCTGGAGGCGGTAGCTGGTTGGGCCCGCGATGCCCATGAGGGTGCTGTGCGGTCGGGGGAGTACGACTGGACGTTATGGGAGGCCACTTCTAATGAGTTCGCTAGCTGTCTAGTTCCCGTCAGATCAAGCGTACCCCCTTCCAATAAGCCCTGGCGGACATACGCAGACCTCATGCCTTTTTCGGATTAAAAGTTCTGTGATCTGGAATGTCGAAACTGCCTGGCAGACACAGTTCCTCCCCAGAATGTGCAGGGCACAAATCGTCCAGGGACTCACCGAGGAGTTGCTGTCTCATGGCCAGGGGATGCCTTGCATATAGTTGGTTGACTGATCGAACGTAATGTCCCTTCAGGAGCTCCAGCGCTTCAGAGTAAGTGGGCGCATCCCGGATGAAAGGAAAAATGAATACCCGTGAATAAAGGACTTGGAGCTTCTGAGAGTCCGAGGGTTCCTCAGCGGATGTTTGGAGGTAGCTTTCGAAGCAGGCTAGCCAGTGGTGAAAAGCGGATGTAGCGTTGGCTGCTTAAGGGCTCAGTTGCAGGCGATCAGGCTTGAGGCAAAGACCCATCATTTAAAAAATCTTTGCTCAATAAATTGATGCACTATCAATTACCACAAAGACGAGAGTAGTGGAATAATCGAGGCTTTATTGAGCAAAGATGTTGCGCCTCCTGTAGCTGCTATCAGAATGGCTGCAGCACTGGCGAGCACACACATTTATACGCCACCTAGTGGGCGGAGCCAGCAGGCAGGGATTTACCCATGTACCTCTAGTATACGTATCTTACCGTAATACATATAATACTGCTAGAAGTTACTATGAAAATCCCCCGGTCGCCACACTCTGGCGCCTGTTCAGGTACACTGAGGATGAATTCAGAATGTCCAATTTACCTAACAGCACATCCTGTGGGACTTGTGGGAGGAAACCGGACCACCCGGTGGAAACCCACACAGTCATGGGGAGAACGTGCAGAATCTGCAGACAGTGACCAAGCCAGGAATCGAACCCAGGTCCCTGGCAGTGTGAAGCAACAGTGCTAACCACTGTGCTATCATGCCAGCCATGGTGCTTTCATAACATGGCCAACCAGGTTGAGTATCAACCTGACAATCCTCCCAACATGCCAATGGCTCTGGCGATAAGAGTGCGAGAGACTTCTGATCAGACAAGTTTGATGTGAAGTGCCTTCCCGCAAGCTATACTCTCCGGCGACAGACTAACGACCTGTTCCAGGAGTAGCTAGCTATGGAAACAGATGAAAGGCTGTCTCTTGCAGGAAGAGAACTGGAATTTCCTGTCTGTGTAAAGTTTTAACCTTAATCTGTTCTTGATAAAAATATTATGATTTTGTTGCAATAAATGCATGGGATTGCTGAATAAACCGTAAACTGGGGCAAATTCCAACTTACTATTGAGGGTAAAATAGCATTTCAGGTAGGATAGAAATAACCCCATTACTTATCATCAGCTGGTTTCTGTAATGACTGTCCTACCTGCAATGTGAGATATTACACACTGGCAGTTGAGATTTCAAAGTAACTTTGCCATTTGTTGCAGATCAAAAGGCTTGCAAAATCCCTGAAGGGCACAGTCTCACATAACTAGCTCTGTTGCTCAGCAATCTTCAATAAGATAGCAGGCTAGACATGACTCAGTATGTAGTGTACAAAGGACATGCTGAAACCATTACTTTTTAGTTTTGTCAGTAACAATAATCTTGAGAACTATATTCAGCCACAGATGCAGCGATAATCATGTTACATAACTGGTGATTAGCCACATTGTATGCGAATATAGTTGGAGAAAGAAGCAGTCTGCTTAGAAACAAAATGACTGCTTTGAGGATGGCAGGTGGAGACTCTCAGGAGAATAGATTCTCTCACTGAAACATGTGTATGGGAGGGGGGAAAGCAACATTATTATTTGAGAATAATGCAGGTCAGTATGCTGATGGCAAACTGATGTGGAAACCTTTTTATTCCAAACAATGATAATCCATTAAAGGATCTTGAAGGACAGATTTCTGTCCTCGCTGACTATATAATACAAAGTGAGGTTTTACATTGCATTCACTACATGCATCAGATGTAGGAATACAGTTAGAGTTACGTTTTTTTGATCTAAAGTAAGTGAAATCTTAAGCAATGTTGGCATTTAAATGTACTTAGCCAGGATTATTATCTGTAAAATTAAGTGTAACTTGTCCAGTTGAAATAATTTGGATTACCAGATTTTGATACAAGTTTTGCAACTGTTTAACTCCTTAGATCACTTTACCTTGGTCTACTTTTCTGTTTTCTTTAAAAAAATATTTGCTTGCATATTGCAACCAGTGGCGTGCAGAGGGGGGGGAGGGGGGGGGGGGGGGCGACGGTGCGTTGGCCCCGGGCATCCATTGGATGGGGGCAGTGGCGTGCAGAGAATGGATCGCGCCTGCGCACCGCGGTCGCCCGGAGCGCGCCTGCACACCGCGGTCGGCCGGAGCGCGCCTGCGCACCGCGGTCGCCGCTGGTGAAGAGGCGGCTTTCCACTCGGCGGTTGGAGCGGGAACAGAAAGGGCGCGAATTCTCCCGAATCGACGGCAATGCCACCATGGGTGCGATTTCTTTATTCTTTTTTTTAATAAATTTAGAGTACCCAATCATTTTTCCAATTAAGGGGCAATTTAGCATGGCCAATCCACCTAGCTTGCACGTTTTTGGGTTGTGGGGGCGAAACCCACGCAGACACAGGGAGAATGTGCTAACTCCACACGGACAGTGACCTAGAGCCGGGATCGAACCTGGGACCTCAGCGCCGTGAGGCGGTTGTGCTAACCACTAGGCCACCGTGCTGCCCTGCGATTTCTTTATTCTTTATCTTTATCTATTGATCCATTTTAAAACTCTTCTCTGCACCCTCTCTATAGCTGTCAACTTACTAAACTGTCGTGCCCAGAATTTGACATTTGGGCCAGGGGCACCCATTTGAGATAGAACCAGTATTTTATAAAGATTCATCATGGCCTCTTAACTTTTGCCCTCTTACCCTTTATACTTAAAGCCCAGGGTCCTATAAATGGGAGATTCTCAGAGACTTGACTGCAAGCTGCTGGAGCTCGGATCTTGAACAGAGGTTTTATATCTGGATTTGGGGACCCTTTATGCACTGGCATAGTGCAAAAACAGGCCCCACGTGACAAGGGTTTTGTGAAGAAGAAGGGATCTGGAAATGTGTCAACTGTGAAAATTATATTTGTGGAAATTGGGTGAAGTAATGCCGGTGTTTGATGAGACTTGGTGCTAAAGCTTTAGAGAAATGAAGATGGAATTTGATTTGAAGAAGTTCAACATTTTAAAGGATATTGTGGCTGAAATGAATGCGATACGTGCTGAATGGGCTGACTGAGAAATGTGTGAGATATGTCTTTGTATCTGCTATGTATAATTTATCGGTCATATTATTGCAATTTTCCTGTTAATTCATGTTTAATTTACATTGATTTTGGTGTGATTGCTAATATAAAAGTGAAGTCTTGTATATTGGTCTTAGTTGGGTTGTTTGTAGTTTGTTTCCACAAGGGTCATAACAGTATTTCCATGACGTTGCTGCTCTTATCCTTCTCCATGGGGGTTGCAGAGGAGGGAGGCACAACTTTTGAGACATAACATAACGAGTCTTTGGCGCATACAATCAAGATTTGCCCCGGGCATCACCAGACCTCCTCTGCACGCCACTGATTGCAACTCCACATTATCATCTGTTGAGGGCGTCTTATTGCAGGGAGCGCAAATGCCACCTATTCCAGGTACCCTTACATCACCTCAGTCTACATTCCATCCGGAAGCTTTGATCAGGACCAATAATTGACATTTGCGCAATCAAGATAAACGTGTTAGACAGCGCAAGGTCAACTTATTTGTGTAATTATCTGGTATTCGGGCCACATTTTTGACAGGTGACAGCTGACTTGAGGGGCAGCAATTGAACAGACACACTTCCACTGGGCTGGATGGCAAATTTTCTTCTTCATTCTACAGTAGCCAACTCGCTTTCTTCAAACACACTTTCTCATTTTCTTCAGTGTTGAGTCAAGTACTCAGGTGCTCCAGTTGCATTTTGGAGTTTGTTTTATTCTTTCATGGGATGTGAGCATCACTAGCTGGGCCAACACTTAATACCCATCCCTAATTGCCCTTGAGAAGGGGGCGATGAGCTGCCTTCTTGAACCGCTATAGTCCCTGAGGTTTAGGTACACCCACAGTGCTGATAGGGAGTTCCAAGATTTTGACCCAGCAACAGTGAAAGCACAGCAATATAGCTCCAAGTCAGGATGGTGAGTGATTTGGAGGGGAACCTCCAGGTGTTGGTGTTCCCATGTGCCTGCTGCTCTTGTCCTTGCAGGTGGTAGTGGTCTCTAGTTTGGAAGGTGCTGCCAAAGGAGCCTTGCTGAGTTGCTGCAATACATCTTGTGGGTGGTACACAATGTTGCCACTGAGCGTCGGTGGTGGAGGGAGTGAATGCTGAAGCTGATGGATGGGGTGCCAATCAAGTGGACTGCTTTGTCCTTTATCATGTTGAGTTTTATGAGTGTTGTCATGGCTGCACTCATCCCAGAAAGTGGAGAGGAGGTTGCAAAGTTGTATTTTCACAGGTCTAGTAATCCAGAGACCTAGGATATTACTCTGAGGACCTGGAATCGAATCCCACCATGACAGATGGTGCAATTTAAATTCAATAAACATCTGGAATTAAAAGTTGAATGATGACCATTAAACCATTGTCAATTGTTGTTAAAATCCTATCTGATTCATTAATGTCCTTGACGGAAAGAATCCTGCTCTTTTTAACCAGTGTGGCCTACATGTAGCTCTACAGCAGTGTGGTTACCATTGTGATGCATCAGACCTTCATCCGAAGTTCCTAGGCCGCAGGCCCACCTAAGATGGCCACCTGCCCCACCCAACAGGGAGACAAAGAAAATCCCCTCATCACCATTAGCTTCCTACCACCCTCCCCCCCCCAACATACCTTCCCCCTTCATAACACCCCGCCCCCCCCCCCCCAAAGCCGGCAGACTTATTGCCACCTCAATTAACCCTCTCCCAAGCAAACATTCCAGACACATCAAGCCTCACCAAATTGGCCCAACAAGTCACAGCCCCTCCCCCACACCACTCTTGTTCACTCGCCTACCTTTTAGTGCTGGCAAGGTGTCCCCCAACCAAAGTCCTGTCCAACAACAACCAAAACAAAGGCCTATCCCAAGCCCATACTCCCTACTCCCTTGTCCGAATCCCAACATCCTTACCATGCTTCTCCTTCCCACCAATTACCGTATCAATCTCCCACTCTACCACCCCTCATGATTCTGGTCTCCACACAAACAACCCCCAACCTCCAAGAACGAGAAGAGCAAAAACATAACATACTATACTGCAATACTTACAGCCACCACAACCCAATTTTCACATCCAAGCCTGCTCTCCTCAAACCAAACCCAGTCCTTTGGCCTTGATGAAAGCCACAGCCTGCTCCAGCATGTCAAAATAGTGATCCTTTGAGTCCAGTATAACATTCAGCCTCACTGGATACTCCATCCCAAACTGCACACCCTTCGCATTAATAAATACCGCTTGCTGCTTTGCCAGTTCTGCACCAAAGTCCTGATGGATGCGCACTGTGTACTCGTCCCAATCAATGTTCTGACTTTTCTTGGACCACTCCAGGACCCGCTCCTTCCTCTGGTAACTGTGAAATCAGGGTCGGGATTCTCCGACCCCCCGCCGGGTCGGAGAATCGGCGGGCGGGCGACGTGAATCCCGCCCCTGCCGGTTGCCGAATTCTCCGGCACCGGAGATTCGGTGGGCGTGGGAATCGCACCACGCCGGTTGGCGGGCCTCTCCGGCGATTCTCCGGCCTGCGATGGGCCGATGTCCCGCTGGTGTAATGCCGGTCCTGCCGTCATGAATCAAACCACCTCCCTTACCGGCGGGACCAGGCGGCGCGAGCGGGCTCTGGGGTCCTGGGGGGGCGCGGGGCGATCTGGCCCCGGGGGTGCCCCCCACGGTCGCCTGACCCGCAATCGGGGCCCACTGATCCACGGGCGGGCCTGTGCCGTGGGGGCACTCTTTTCCTTCCGCGTCGGCCATAGCCTCCGCGCGGGGATGATGTCAGCAGCCACTGACGCTCCCAAGCATGCACGGACTTCCGCCGGCTGGCGGAGTCCATTCGGCCCCGGCTGGCCTGGCGCTAAAGGCCTTCCACGCCAGCCGGCGGGGCGCAAACCCCTCTGGTGCGGGCCTCAAGGTGAGGGCTTGGCCCCTAAAGGTGTGGAGAAATCCGCACATTTGGGGCGGCCCGACGCCGGAGTGGTTCCCGCCACTCTATCCCATCGGGATCCCCCGTCCCGCCGGGTAGGGGAGAATCCCGGCCCAGAACATCACTGCCCGCGGTGGCTGGCTCAGCCGTGGCTTTTGCTGCAGAGCCCAACGCGCCCTGCCTAATTCAGGAGCGGCGAACACTTCATCCCCACCCACCAATCGAGAGAACACCTCTGAAAAATACTTGGTTGGTCTCAGGCCCTCCACTCCCTCCAGTAAGCCTACCACTCTGAGGTTCATTCTCCAGATCTTCAACATTGGCCTTCAGGCCCATATTCCTGTCCGCCATGAGCAGCATCTCAGCTTCCAACAAGACAAGCTGATCATTGCGTCTCAACAAGGCCTCCTTCAACATCTCCCCTTGCCCCTTCACAGCCTTGACCATCTTGCCCAGCTGTTCCCATATCGGGCCCAACCCCTCCTCGATGGTGGCTTTGAACAACTATTTAATTTCCTTCCCTTGTCGCTCAAATTGACCATCCTGAATCCAACAGAATCCAAAATCTCCCGAAAAAACGGGCAAAAGGGATCAAAATACTGGGACACTGGCAGGAGCCAGTTTTTGTGTGACCTGCTCTCACATGCCATCACCAGAGGTTCTCCAGAAGCACCATTTTCAAAGGTGACTTTATCAGACCAGATGCGAAGGAGGCGGAGAAACTGGAAGAATGGAATGGAGTCCATACAGGGAGCTGGGTGTAAGGAGCTGTTGTCGGGGATGGCTGTGGGAGTTGGTGGGTTTGTAATGAATATTGGGGTCGGTCTATCGCCAGAAATGGAGACAAAGGTCAAGGAAGGGAAGTATCGGTGATGGACCATGTGAAGGTGAGAGAGGGTTGGAAATCTGAAGCAAAACTGATACATTTTTCCTGATCCAAACGAGAGCATGAAGTGTCACCAAAATAGCAAACTCAGTCCTAGTGACCCTGCAAAGTCCTCCTTACTAACATCTGTGGGGTTGTGTCAAATTTGGGAGAGCTGTCTCACACACTAGTCATACTCATGGAATCATATCAAAGCACGTTTTTTGAGAATTGTGGAAGGAAACCATAGGAAACCCACGCAGACACGGGGAGAATGTGCAAACTCCACACAGTGACCCAAGCCGGGAATCGAACCTGGGACCCTGGCGCTGTGAAGCAACAGTGCTACCACTGTGCTCCGGTGCTGCTCTTTGACGCAGTTATTCTGTTAATAAATAGTTCTGTAGTTTCTCAGCTTGGTGGTTGCCACTGCTTCCATGATACCACAGAGACTGGCCCATTGTGAAACAAACAACCAGCACAAAGCCCAAAGCCAACCCCACCTGTGTGTTCTGGTGTATGCCTCAAAGCACGTGACCATTTGTAACTTTGCTAATTTTGGTATTGACTTTTTCAAACTGCTGCAAGTCCCTGAGTGTCAGGACGTTATTGCTCAACACCCTCATGTAATTACATTAATTATTGTAATCCTCTTATTTTATCCGAATGGAACAATTTGCAAATCTCCTGAAGTACGACTTGCAGACGGCTTATTAAAGGAAACACAAAAGCTGCTTTCTTGTGTTTATTACTGTAATTATATTTAGGAATAAAACACTTACTACAGTTACTCTCATTCAGACAAATTACATTGACAATTATTTTGTGACTGTTAATTTATCCCATGTAAAATCAGTGTTCCGGGGATGGATGTGAACTGGATGAAGTATTAATCATTCTTCATACCAGCATTTCTGTGAGGTTGAGGCTGTGCTGCGAATGTCATACTGTCATTTGATAATGCCATCACTGTGGTAAATATTTGAATGAGACAAACTATCTGGCACTCCTATGCCTCATTACAGAGAATTGCCCAGGATTAGAGCAACTTTGTACAGTAAATACTGGCACCTTACAGAGAACATTTTTCCCAATTGTACGGTATCTTTGAAACCTGATTATTACAAAATGAGCTATGTACTTACAAAAACTTTGTTTGGAATGGAACTTCTAATGTCACACCACTAGCTCTTAGTAAAATCCTTCGAACTTGTTTGTTTGATAAACACCATAGGTTAAGGAATAATGTAGGACCTCCTGGTGTTCCAAAGTGCATCAGAGACAATGAAGTCCTTTTTTCAGAGTTTAGGGAAACACAACAGTCGATTTGCACACAGCAAGATTCCACAAAGAACAATAAGATTAAATCTGCAGGTAATGATGGTGGTCGATGAAGGCCAAGGCAGCAGGAGTTCCCTGTTCTTCCTCCAATCATCTCACCCAGTCTTTTACATCCGTCTGAGCATGCAGATTAGGTTAACAGCTCATGTGAAAAGCAGCAATCTTACCGCGGTGTCAGTTCTGTATTAACCGAGATCATGTACGTAAATTCCAATCATTCTTGAACCCAAGGCTTTCTGACTCAGAGGGTATGCGTGCTATATCTAAACCAAAGCTGACACCCAAATCAGCATGAAAACTATTGTGCAGCCATTGCCAATAAGTTAGAATGGATCATTCAACCCTGTTCTGCTGGCAGCTTGGAGTGTGGATGGCAGTGAGTGGGGCTGAAGAATCAGGGCCAGTGAACCCACACAACTGCGTCATGTTGTATAGGATTTTCTGAGGCATGGTTTTAATAGGAAGAAGCAGACCTCACTGCAGGGAATTATTTGCTCTCATTGTAATATTTTAATCATAGTAATTAGGTTCCACATTGAAAATACGAACTTTAGATGAGGTTTCTGCACCTGGTGTGTACCTTGCATATATTAAATGGGCTTGTCAGTTCGAAACAGCCCTGACCTGCCATTGGAATTCTCTTAAAGCTGATTTGTTGGATAGTAGCTGGTGATTTTTGAGGGCATTTTTGTGAATTAATTATTTATGGTTTGCGATACATTTTAATTTGCCTATATGTTTTGACAAAGCCAGTACCTCTCAAAAGTTACAGCCCTGTTGTCTCGGCCATTGTGTAAATTGCAACTCTTTTTGGGTGGGTGGTGGTGGATGGATATTACTATTATACTAACATCAGAATGTAACTCACTAACTTCCAAAATGACCTAGTTCTGCTCCTTAACCAGGCCATTTGAGCATTTCATTCACCAGGAAACATTGTCAAATACTTCATTAAAACCAAATCCGAGATGGCGCAACATAAAAATATATTTTCAGAACAAGTCTGTTTTCTATCTGGCACCAGGAAGTTTGAAGTGCCGATGCTCAGAAAGCAGGCTATTTATTAATAGTTTGTTGATGGTAGAGTTTTTTTGGGGGATTCATGATTTAATTAATGTATACTTTGTAAATTGCGGAGGAATATTTGACTGTAGTTCGGCTGGAAGCTCTCCTGTCTCTGAAAACCACTCGTGCCCCAGAATGAATAAAGGGCAGCACGGTAGCATTGTGGATAGCACAATCGCTTCACAGCTCCAGGGTCCCAGGTTCGATTCCGGCTTGGGTCACTGTCTGTGCGGAGTCTGCACATCCTCCCCGTGTGTGCGTGGGTTTCCTCCGGGTGCTCCGGTTTCCTCCCACAGTCACAAAGATGTGCAGGTTAGGTGGATTGGCCATGATAAATTGCCCTTAGTGTCCAAAATTGTCCTTAGTGTTGGGTGGGGTTACTGGGTTATGGGGATAGGGTGGGGGTGTTGACCTTGGGTAGGGTGCTCTTTACAAGAGCTGGTGCAGACTCGATGGGCCGAATGGCCTCCTTCTGCACTGTAAATTCTATGAATGACCTTGAATTTCATTTACATTTCAGTTTAGTCCAAAGGAGTGATGTATTATTGGTGGTACCATCTTTTAGAGAAGACGTACATTAAACTGAAACTCCATCAACCCGTTCAGGTGCACAAGATTCAACAACATGATTTAAAGAATACAAGGAGTTTCGCTAGTGTTCCTCAAAAAACAGGTTTCCTGATCAATGATTTAAACAATTTTATTGTGTACCGGTTATCTTCTGTGTTACTTTACATCACAACATGACTGACTACAAAAGTAATTTGCAGGTTGGTAATCGTTTTGGAATGTTCTGAAGAGGTGATGAAGTGTTATATAAACATATTCTTCATATAGCTAGACCCATAGAAAACTTTCACTTTTATTATTCCCCCCCCAACCCCCGAAATCCCTCCATTTGGTAGAATCCATTGCATGGTGAAATAAAATTATTTGTAAGATTGTATTTCATACCAAAGTGTAAAGCCATGTAGATTATTTTACGCTAATTTTTCTTGCCTAAGGGGAAATTCTGAATTGATTGGAGTTTGTCTTGATCAGTGCTTGTAATTTGGATGTCAGAACTACTGATCTCCCAATTTGCTGCAAAGATATAGGGCGCGATCTACCGGCCACTTCCTGCTGGAATCGGGGTGGGACACGGCCGGTAGATCCCTGGAGAGGCCTTCCCCGGGATTCCCGACTGCCGTTACGCCTTGCGTGATCTAACCAGATCTCGTGAGAATGTGGCAATCTGGGTCCCGCTCACAATGTTTAAAACTTAGCCGTGCTGACGCCGGATTGAACAGCCGCCCGACATTTATCGGCCTCGCCAAGGAGACCTCAGCCGAGCGCCAATTAGTACGAATCCCCACAAACGACGTACTGGCACTCAGGTGTCCCCCCCCCCCCCCCCCCCAGGCGATCTGAGGCCCCCGGGGAGCTGGCCTCCGGCCAGTCTGGCACCCAGCACTGCTGGTGCAACCTTGGTACCTTGGCATTGCCAACCTGCCACCCAGGTGCCAGATGGCGGCCAAATGGAAAAAAACCCCCAAGCGACCAGCGGGGTGGAAGCAGGTGGCGGAGAAGAGGTAGAGACACCAGGAGAGGAGAAAACATCTAAAAACATACACACACCTCAACTCTCATTTGCCTTCTCCAGGATACATGTGCCATGACTCAGAGGATGATTAATACTTAGCATCTCAAGGAGACTTTGAATCCTGAACACTGTGCCTGGATTCTAGAAGCAGTAGTACCATAAAGGTAACAGCCAACAATCAGAGAATAAAGAGTGGGCTTCAGCAATGGAGGTCCTCTCGTGACCAAAGGGTAACTGTGTGGATCAGAAGAGGGCACAAGTATGACCCCTTCTCACTAAGGTGGGCCCTGTAATAGTTGCAGGAAGAGTATAGGTGCCTGCCCCACTATGCTTTCAAATGGGCTTTGGGCCTGGCGTGGAGAGCATCCAACTTGCAGGCAGAAGGTCCAGCTTTGACACAGATACACACACAAAAGACCTTTCTGGGAAAAAAAAGATAGTGTGCAATTTTTTTTTGCTGATCTTTTATTGTGTTTAGAAAGTGCGACGATTTGGATGGAGGATGACAACACTTTAAAGGAGAAAAAACAATCTAGCAAGCACACTGCTCTATGCTGATCGCTGCTTCACCAGATGTTACTCTACTCAGTGATCTCCTGACCATAAGGCTCATCGATGAGTCACTTGCCTTTGCCATTCCGATGGCTGGTGGATTCAGGCTGAAGAAATTCTGCAGCACTACATCAGTCATTGGATTTGACACAAAACCCAATAATTGAAAGATATGCAACATCGATTTCTCTGAGAGCCACAATTGCAGGCAATTTCATGATATGCCGCAAACAATCCTGGCAAAGACTATAAATATTTTCAGGTAAAGTGTTATTACTTAGCAAGGATTTCTACTGCACAGGGTGTGGGGCATTGCATGGCATGAATAGAAGAGCTGAAACAATGAATAATTACACCATTCACTTTCATGTGAATATAAATGAATCCATATTTGTAAAAAGCAGAAAATAAAGAGTATGATCAATGGTATGATCTAATTTTAGGACCACAAAGAGAGCTCTTGCAGTGTACAAAATCATCT
This sequence comes from Scyliorhinus canicula, assembly GCF_902713615.1. NCBI lineage: Eukaryota > Metazoa > Chordata > Chondrichthyes > Carcharhiniformes > Scyliorhinidae > Scyliorhinus > Scyliorhinus canicula. The sequence continues at coordinate 42,631,222 of NC_052163.1, forward strand.
GTAAACTTGGATTAGGTTACAGGTTTGTAATTACTCCCAGCCACTATTGTTCTCTGTATAAATCCTGCAAATGGCTAATTTAGTCATTCTTACTGGGATGGCATTTGCACAGATGCCATCAGATACCAATCAGTAATTAAATAGGATTACAGCTTCCAAATTGAAGTTTGAGCATTTCAAATAGATGGAAGATGACGAGTCCAATAGCAGTTACCATGAATGCCGGTCTGGTTTTGCAGTAGCAGATGCCTCCATCTCCTCCTCCTGATCCACAAACTGCATTGACTGCTAATTAGGTAATGATGTAAATTCTGAATTGGGGATGTTCCAGGTTAACAACCATTCAGCAATAGTGTAAATTGAAATGCAAACCTCCCTTCTCTACCCATCCATTATTGCTGTCAACAGTTTTAAATTGCAATTTAGCTAAAGATCGATACAAATTCATGTCATCAGTGTCAATAATGCCCTTGTTGATCTGTCTCCTATTATTACCTTGCCAGCCGCAAACTAAAAGGTTTAAGTGTAAAATGGGGGAGAAGTTTATTAAGCCCTGTTTACAGGCGAGCTGGCCACGATTCACAATCTGCTTTGTGCCCATCCCCCATTAAGGCAGCATCACACAAACTTAATGCCGCCCCTTCCTTGCCATGATTTCTGCGTGCAGACCACAGTGACCTGTGCTGCTGGCTGGCTGCAAGCTCAACAGGGTGCGAGATTGGTACATGTTATAATTAACCTCCAGCTCTTAAGTACAGTCTGTCGGTCTTAAAAGTAAACTGCACTGAATCAAAATAGGCTGGTGCTAACTGTAACTGCTGCAAATGGAGAAAATAGAAATGGAATACCAGAGTAGAGAGTAGGCACCACGATTCTGCAATCAGCACGAGAAAACTTAGTCATGGAGGTGAACAGGAAGAGACAGGCCATGTTTCCAAGGCACTCCAAGTGGCCCTCAAGGCCTGCCCGAGAGATGAGCTTGAACAGTCTGATTTAAAGGACCTGCCAGCATGCCGAAAGAAGTTCAATGATCTCACAACGCCGATCAAGGTCAATGAATGCAAGTTCATGAAACATGTCATACTCAAACACACCACCAACTTTTCATGCTGTTCAACGAACCATAGCCCACATCACTCACAAATTCAGTACTCCCTCACAATCAAGGCTCAGGCCTAACATTCAGATACTCCACTCACCCTCACATTTCTTCCAGTGTTGCCCACCCACACCAACCTCTCGCTGTCTCCAAATGCCTCCAGCTATTCAGCTACGGCAGGCACATCAGCAAAACGCAGTGCAACACACATTCCCTGTCATTTTGCTCTCTCTCTCTCTCGCGGAAAAAGAGCACAAAATACAACCAAGGAACAGAGAAGTAGCAGCGACCATGCAAGACTTTGTCCCCTGAGCTCAATGGAGGAGATGGTGTTCTGCATCATGAAGCTGGCTATGATAGAGCCTGTAGTATCCAGCATCACTGAGATCATTCGGGATGATGATATGTTCTCCCTATTATTCCTTTCTTCCTTGTGTTATTATGTAGCTTCTACTCAGCATCTGTGATACTTGCCTCAACTCCTGGTGTTAGTCAGTTCCACATTCTAACCACTCCCAATGCAAACAGGTTTCTCCTGAATTCCCTGTTGAATGTAATAGTGGCTGCCCTATTTGTGGCTTGTATTTCTCTCCAGTAGAGACATCTTCTTTACATCTACCCTAGAAAATCCTTTTGTAATCCTAAAGATCTCTATTAGGTCACATTTCAGTCATATATTTTCTGAAGAAGAATGCTGCAACCTGTTCAATCTGTCCTGACGTTGCCTGATGGAGCGTTTCAGCTATCAAGAGAGACTGGATAGGCTGGGGTTGTTTTCATTGGAACAGAGAAAGCTGAATAGGGACCAGATTGAGGTATACAAAATTATGAAGGGCCTAGATAGGGTGGATAAGAAGGAACTTTTCCCCTTAGCAGAGGGGTCAATAACCAGGGGGCATAGATTTAAGGTAAGAGGCAGGAGATTTAGAGGGGATTTGAGGAAACCTCTTTTCACCCAGAGGGTGGCACGAATCTTGTTTTACTTGTTCATGAGACTGGGCCAGCATTTATTGGCCATCCCTAATTGCCATTGCTGTGGGTCTGGAGTCACATGTAGGCCAGACCAGTTTAAGGACAGCAGATTTCCTTCCCTAAAGAACATTAGTGAACCAGGTGGGTTTTTACGACAACCGACAATGGTCGTCATTGGACTATTAATTCCAGATATTTTATTGAATTCAAATTCCACCATCTGCAGTGGTGGGATTTGAACCTGGTGCCGAGAGCATTATTCTGGGTCTCTAGATTACTAGTCCAGTGACAATACCATCGCCTCCCTGGAACCCACTGACTGAAAGGCTGGTCGAGGCGGGAACCCACACAACATTTAAGAAGCATTTAAATGAACAATTGAAATGCCGAAGCATACAAGGCCACGAGCCACAGTGCTAGAAAATGAGATTGGGATAAATAGCTTCATGATAGCTGGCAAAGACACGATGGGCCGAAGGGCCTCTTTCCTTGCTGTAAAAACTCTATGACTCTTTATGATAGGTATAACCTCCCAGATGTTTTGCAGCTTTTTCAGTGCTGGTATATTAATTTTAGGAAATGAAGAGCAGAACTGTTCACAACATTCCACGTGGTTTCTAACCAAAGTTTAATACAAGTTTAACACAATGGGAAGGGTTTCTGTCTTTCTCGACTTCCCGTTGATTCCACCCCCACCGCCAATATCTCTGCTTTCCTATTGTACCCCGCTTAAAATGTACTGTGTGTTTTGTTGCTTTTTAATGACCTTATTAACCTATATCACTTCCTTAAGTGATTTATGAATCTGTAACCCCAGATAGCTCTCTTTGTCTATCCCATTTGGGCACATGGGGTTGAATTTAACCAGCTCTCTGCAGACAGGCCAGGGAGGAGAGGCCTCATAAATGGTGGCAGACAGGGGTCAGATGGGAGTCTTCCTGCTGCCGAGGACTATTCTCATTTGTGGCAACATCAGTGGCATGGCTGCCCGTCGACCGAAGGCGGGCCAACAATTAAACCAATGAATTGGCCAATTAACGGCCGCTTCCTGACCCTGCCAGTCTGCAACGCTGCAAACCTGAAACGTCAACCATGACCCTCCCGCTGGCGGCACCTTCAGGTCCTCTCGAAGTTGACCGACGTGGTGGGTTCCCCAGCGGCAGATTGGGCGAGCCATACAGAAGCTGCGATGGGACTGGCACATCCAACCAGTGGCCAATGACTCACCATATCCACCTGTTACAGTCACACCACATAGTCTGTATTTGGTTTCTATTTTTAAATTATTTTTAGTATATATCTAGTTTTAGACTTAATACAATTACTTAAGGTCTAGATTTTATTTAATAGATGAATTTAGCTTGATTGCAGATTAATTTGCCCAGATAATTTAACTTCTAAACATACTTGTTTTATTATTTCCTGAAGTATAATTTAACAAAATTTGAAATCCTTAATGGGTATCTCCTATTTAGTTCACTTTAATTTCATCCCCTTAGATCTCATCCCTTAATTAGACACTTAACTTGATTATGTAATCAGTTAAACACTTGGCTTTCATTGCTCAACTTTCACTGTTCGTCTGATACTGCTTCTTCAGATTCAGATTTTGTCACAGAGAGGTTTGTGCTCACTGTTTCTCCCACACTTCATCACCTCGTGTCACAGCCTCTTCACCTCTGGTTTATAGCTGCTCCTCTCAGCTGTTACCCTTACATTTCATGGCCTCCTCTGCTGTTGATTGAGGGATAAATATTAAGCAGGGCATTGGGAAGAATTTCTCTGCCTTCTTCAGATAGTAAATTAGATCATTTAGCTTCACTGAGGAGGACAGATGTTGATCTTAGCTTAATAGGTCGTCTGAAAGAGGACACCTCTAACAATGCTGCACTCCCTCAGCTCTGCACTGGGTTTGTCAGCCTAGACTCTGTACTCAAATCGAACGAAAGAAAGGTTATGGTGCAGGAAGAAGCCAGTCAGCCCATCAGGCCTGAGTTGGCCAAAATAGAGAAAAAATAAACTAGCTGTCCATTTTAATCCCACTTTCCAGCACCTGGTCTGTAGCCTTGTAGGTTCCAGCACTTCAGATTCAGATCCAGATACCTTTGAAATGAGTTGAGTGTTTCAGCCTCAACCACCAACTTAGGCAGTGAATTCCAGATGCCCATCACCCTCTGGGTGAAAAAGATTTTTCTCATGTCCCCTCTAATCCTTCTACCAATCACCTTAAATTGGTGGCCCTTGGCAATTGATCCCTCAGCGAGGGGAAACAAGTCTTTCCTGTCTAGCCTGCCAATCTGTTTATTGGACGAAACCCACAACTTTCTGATTCAGAGGTTGGAGTCTTCATGTACTTAACGTGCTTTAGAACGTCCGGAGATCATGAAAGGCGTTATATAAATGGAAGTCTTTTTATTTCTCTTTCAAAATATGGCCTGCAATAAAATTTGTCAATATCTAGACTACCTACGCCTCTGCCAATTTTAGTGTAAATGTTAAATATTAGACAACAGAAGATTTAAGCAACCCACTATTATTACAGAATACAGAAGTGATACTGGACATGCCTTTGTGCCCATCTGACTCTATTAAGCTTCATATTCAACAGAGTTGAAGCCACTTAATGTATCTTTGCAGCTGGACCACAACGTGTTCCTTATCGCAAAATATACTGGACACGATACGTCCGGCTCTGGAAGCAATGCGGCTGGTAAACCTTGTGAGAGGCCTCTCACGAGATTTACCTGGCATGCTATGCCTCATGAGATTTAATGAGATCTCACGAGACGTCGCCTTCTGGATCCTGCCCACAATGGGCAGGACCTAAATCTCCATATTAAAGCATGCAGTAAAGCACACTTTAATATGCCTTTCCAGAGTCACCCAAGGCGTGGGATCTACCCCAGCGCCTTGGAAACCTCGAGCCAGCGCCGGTTAGCACTCTACCAATGTGGATGAGGTGTACTGACACTTGGGCTTCTCCCAGGCGGTCAGGGGCCCCTGGATGGTCGGGCTCTGAACAGGGTGGTAGGTACCCTGGCACCCTGGCAGTGCCACCTGATTGCCACTGTCAGGGTGCCCAGACATTACCAGGGTGCAGGCTGGCGTGCCTGGGTTGCATTTTACCCATGCCAGGAATTGGGCCCGGGGATGCTCTGTCCTTATGAGATGGGATCCGGGGGGCATAATGACCTCCTTATAGGGCAGCACGGTAGCATTGTGGATAGCACAAATGCTTCACAGCTCCAGGGTCCCAGGTTCGATTCCGGCTTCGGTCACTGTCTGTGCGGAGTCTGCACATCCTCCCCGTGTGTGCGTGGGTTTCCTCCGGCTGCTCCAGTTTCCTCCCACAGTCCAAAGATGTGCAGGTTAGGTGGATTGGCCATGATAAATTGCCCTCAGTGTGCAAAATTGCCCTTTGTGTTGGGTGGGGTTACTGGGTTATGGGCATAGGGTGGAGGTGTTGACCTTGGGTAGGGTGCTCTTTCCAAGAGCTGGTGCAGACTCGATGGGCCAAATGGCCTCCTTCTGCACTGTAAATTCTATGATCTATGAGTTGGGGTGTTGGGGAATCCAGAGGCCACCGTCGGAGGGTCTCGAGATCAGGGCCCCATTTTTAAATGGTGCCCTGATCTCTTCCTGCACTGGCAAACGGAGCTTGTTAGTGCAGGAAATGGGACTGAGTGCTTCCTCAGCCGGACATTCCTTGCCGAGGCCCCGAAATTGTCCTGTTTGATAGAAGGGCTGTTGGAAACATCCGGCTAAATGCACTCGACACAGGACTCTGTTTCATTTCCATTAAATCATGCCCATAGTACACAGTTGTGAGTTGCAGAGCTGCATAAATAAATCTGTTCATGGTGAAAATGATTAATTTTATGAGTGACAGTCAACGATTACCATTAACTGCATCTCCGTATACATTCTTCTTCTGTATGTCTACTTCTTGTTACTCGTCCCTGTCCTGCAATTGCACTTTCAGATCCAGGGAATATTGATCCCGCAAACCACAAAATACATTGCATCTTTCCATTCTAATTGCTTGCCTTAGTTATGTTCTGCCTCTATCATCAAATCAATCATGTTATTTTTCCGTCAGACTAGCGAATTTCCTGTGATGTCGTACACAAAGAGTCAAGAACAAATGAAATGAAATCGCCATGCTAAATTGCTAACTGGCTTATAAAGGGGCTCGTTTAGCACAGTGGGCTAAATAGCTGGCTTGTAATACAGAACAATGCCCGCAGAGCGGGTTCCATTCCCGTATCAGCCTCCACGAACAGGCTCTGGAATATGGCTACTGTGGGCTTTTCAGAATAACTTAATTGAAGCCTACTCGTGACAATAAGTGATTATTATTATTATAAATGTGATCAGAAGGCAGGGCATAAAAATATCAGCTAGGTATTGAAATGAAATGAAAATCGCTTATTGTCACGAGTAGGCTTCAATGAAGTTACTGTGAAAAACCCCTAGTCTCCACATTCCGGCGCCTGTCCGGGGAGGCTGGTACGGGAATCGAACCGTGCTGCTTGCCTGCTTGGTCTGCTTTAAAAGCCAGCGATTTAGCCCAGTGTGCTAAACCACCCCCTTTAGTGGAGGCAAGGAACTCCAGTGGGTATAAATGTACCTGTGCAGTTGAAACTTAAGGCCCAAATTTAATTTAATGCATCCTGTCCCAATTTTTTCTTTTTTCATGACAGCAGCATCTCCACTGGCAGCTACAGCATGATAAGTTCACATGTCAATTAATTATAAATATGGGCAAAGTTGACAGAATATGCGTACAGGTATATAATGTTGAATATTTTAGTGACATACTATCATTAGGGCCTCTAGGGTTTAAAAGAAAATCTATACTGTACCAAAACCAAAGTGCTGTGTGTGCTTTGCAGCTGGATTCAATGGGTTTCTAAGCTTTATAATGGTGAAGTGCCAATTTGACTGCTTTCAGAGTGTGAGATTAGGTTACTACAGATACATCATGAATAACCACTTCCCAGATACTCTTACTGATGAAATTGAGCATCACAAAGTAGCCTGCAGTTAATGCATCTCAGCTCTCACATCTGTTTGAGTTTAGGAAAAGGGTATCAACTCACTCTGCACACGACATCCACCTCCATTCATACCTTAAGTTTAAAAAAAATAATGGCATTCTGTCGTGTTACTTCATCATTTGTTAAGACACAACAGTGAAGTAGTGGTATTATTACTGGACTAGCAATCGAACAATCCAGGGAGCCAGGTTTGTATCCCACCAAAGGAAGATGGTGAAATTTGAATTCCATACAAATCTGGAATTTAGAAAGTCTGATTACGATGAAACCATTGTTGATTGTCATAAAAACCCACCTGGTCTACAAATGTCCTTTGGAGAAGGAAATCCGCCATCCTTACCTGGTCTAGCTTAGATGTGTCTCCAGACCCCACAGCAATGTGGCTGACTCTTAACTGCCCTCTGAAATGGCACTCATTTCAAGGGTAATTAGGGATGGGTAATAGATACTGGCCCAGCCAGAGATGTCCACATCTCATGAATGAATAAAACAACAAACTTGTTTTGTCATGTTTAATGTCAGGGAAAATTCTGGAATTTGCAGTTGCATTCCCAGTTTGATATCTCTCATGGTCTCTTGTAGGATTAGTCGAAGCCCCTGTTTATTATCAAGCCACTTTCAACTTTTTCAAGGCTGAAGTCATCTTTAATATTAGTGGCTGAATTCTCCGCTTCAGGACGCCGGGTAATCCAATAATTGAGGTTTGTGCACGGTGCCGATTCCGATGCCATGTTCCTGTTCCTGTGCAGCACTTGCATGCAGAATTGTCATTTGTTTGGATTTCAATATCATTCGCAGCCTGGACACAGTATGCTCCATCCTTCTGCGATGTTCCACCCCTCTTAGGCAGTTGTCTTGCCGCCGCATATTAGTGCAAGTATTGACAAGCGAGGCCTGGGTGCCATAGAATTTACAGTGCAGAAGGAGGCCATTTGGCCCATCGAGTCTGCACCGGCCCTTGGAAAGAACACCCTTCTTAAGCCCACACTTCCTCCTTATCCACGTAACCCAGTAACCCCACCTAACCTTTTTAGGCACTAAGGGCAATTTAGCATAGCCAATCCACCTAACCTGCACATCTTTGGACTGTGGGAGGAAACCGGAGCACCCGGAGAAAACCCGCGCAGACATGGGGAGAAAGTGCAGACTCCGCACAGACAGTGACCCAAGCTGGGAATCGAACCTGGACTCTGGAGCTGTGAAGAAACTGTGCTAGCCACTGTGATACCGTGCCGCCCTGACTGTGGAGGGGGAATGGGAGGCTTAAAAAGCACTGCAAAAGCCTCAGAAAACGCCGGACTTACTGGGGGGTTGGCTACCTGGGTTGGGACAGTAGTGAGGAGTGACTTGGTGCCAACTCCATAGACCCAGAGTGTCCCCTTGGGATCGGGGTAGCATGGCTCAGACCGCCTTTGCTGCAGTCTGTCTTTTAAACGCACCCCTTTGGTGCTCCTTACAGGCCCCTGGCTGTTCACGCTGCTGAGTGCTGCCTGCGTCCTTTGAATGGTCAGGGAGTCTCTGGTCATCTGGGAGCATGCCTTGGCCGCCCCTCTGGACACCCTCATACCCCACTTGTTTCCTCAAGGGGATGGGCATGGCCAATCTCAATCAGTGGCCACCAGGTTTTGGCACCTTTCAGAAGTGCTGCCCAACTGCACAGGAAGCAGGAGTTTAGCGAAGCTCACCCCAACCAAAGGACACCTGCACTGTGGTCTTTGGAATCCTTCCTGGTTCTCTGCCCCTCTCATGGCAGAGGCCTCATCAGTGACCCCCAGGAGTACCAGCTTTCTCCTCCTGGTGAGGTTGGCAGCACAGACTGTGTGTGCCACTACCTCCCAGGCAGTGTTCAGGAGGGCAGGCTTGTGTCTACGGCCCAGCCTGCGGAAGAGGGTATCCCTCCTCCACTCACTGGCATGGAGCTGTGGGTCCACCCAGGACCCCTGACCTTGGGGCGAAGGTCCTCTGTGAGCCATCTTCGCGGCTGCAGTGAGTGTGTGGTAAGTGGGGCACTTAAAAACGGTTCCAGGAGCCAGGCTCTTTAGCGCTAACATTGGCCCCAGCGGTTAGAACACCCGCTGGGCCGGAGCTTGCTCTCAGTTTACACCAGCAGAGTGCTGGCCCATTTTCATGTCCTGATTTGCTTTCCAAATAGCATCCCCAATGGGAACGCGAATCGTACGCAATTCAGTCCCAGTGGGAACAGTTAGGACGTGATCTTCCCAAAAGGGAACAAAGTCCCCTAGCGAGTGCTTTTAGCTGTGTGTTTCCCGGCACTCACAGTGGCACGAAACACAAGACTATTCAACTTGACTTATGTTAAATAAGGAGCCTGAACAGTGAACGCACGGCTAAGGCCGCATACAGCCCCGTTTTTTACAATGGGTGCTCCACTCGCCGGAACTCTACATCGTAGCGAGAGATCAGGATGCCAATCTCCAAGACCCCAAAAGAATCCCCAACCTCACCCCAGCCCGAACATAATATGGAAGGCCACCGCCCGCAACCCCCCAATGCCCACACCGAGCAACCCTGGCCCAATCACATATGCAGTAAAAATGCCAGCTCAGCACCTTGAAAATGCCAACCTAGCACCCTGGCAGTGCTCATGCCAGTGCCACCTGGGCACCTTGGCAGTGCCAATCTGGCACTTCCAGGGTACCCAGGTGGCACCAGCAGTGCCAGGGCACCAACCTGCTCAAAGGGCGTGCAGCTGGGAGCCTGCTATCGCCTTGGAGGTCCCCACGAGTGCCGTTCCATCTGGTCCCCGTTTGTGGGGACCAGTTTTTTTTTCAAAAAATATACTTTATTCATAAAATTTATAATAAACATTAAAGAACATTTCAAATTGTCTTGAATGTACATTTCCAAAGTTACACATTCACTTGTCTTTCTTCAATTCAATTGGGATGACATTACACAGCTATCCTACTTTAAGTTACAATTCGTTCTTAAATATTTACATTGTCATGCTTCTTTTTTACATTGGAGTATTGAAGACTCGGACCAGTACCAAACAGCTCTCGCCCGAGGTCTCTGTGGCGAAGGGGTTGAATCCCCTCGAGAATACCTCGGGAATCTGCACATTAGAGTGAGGCTTACTGCGTCACTCTAATATGCAGATTTGCCAAAAGGTGCCCATTGTGGGTGGGATTTACCTTGCAAATTCTTGTGAGATTGCGTTGAATCTCGTGAGGCGTTGCGAGCCGGGTAGATCGTGGGAGCAGGGTACCCCGCCTTTCACCGGCCACGCTGTGCTGTGGCGAGCTGCTTTTCCGATGCAGGGTGGCCGTAAGATCATGCTCTTAGGCTCCCAAACAGAGAATTCAGCCCAAGATTGGAAATAATCTTTAAAGAAGTGCACAAGATCTTTATCATTGAAACTTTAAGCATGCTGGGCAAGTTCTGTCTTGGCATTTTCCTACATTATTCATAACATATGCCATATCTCTTCTTCTCAGACTAAGGATCTGAATGGCAGTTCGTAGTGGAATTCAACTCCCTGAATCATAGCCTGGCCTCCATCAAATCCTGCTGTATTACTGAATAAAATTCTTCAATAAAAGTTTGCTGACATAGATTGTAAATAGCTGAGGTCCCAACCTCAATGCCTGTCAACTTGAAAATGCCTCATTAATTAATCCCTACTTTCTGCCTCCAAGATGACATGATGTGGTCCAGTTTGACCAAGATGAAATGCTGTGATTCATTCTGTCCCATTTATTTAACCCCCTGAAGGAAAACTGTTGCATAATTACTGTTCCTTAAAGGTGATCAGTAATACTCTAGATAAAAAGTCATTGTCATTATTAAACATCGGTTTGCTGCTCTTCAGACAAGAATCACTCTTTCTGACCCATTGCATTGAATAAAAGTATTTAATCTCAAGCTTGTTGCCAATAATTCCAATCCTATTCAGACATTAATTAGTTTCTTTTGGAAGAAATGAATCTTCTCAGTCTCCATGGCATTGCTTGGAGTCTACTCCAAATGGGATCTATTCTTTTGAAAGAGGTTTTCTTTCCAATTTCCTGTCAAGATTTGTCCTCCTGAAATCAGGCCATGAAGAGTTGGCAAGATTTGTGGGGAACTTGCAATCCAGCCATTTGTCATTGAGACAATCCAGGTTTGGTGCAGCAGGATAGACATGCACCAGCCTGATCTACTGCCTACTAATCCGAGCAAAGGTTTTAGGTATCAAATGCCCTTATCAAAAGGCAGTGATTAATTAGTGTTGCCAGAGCACAGTTAACTAGCATGTACGAGTCTGGATCTTGTTCCATATGACTGTCTGTAATACCTAAACAACTGCTGATAGAAAAGTGATAATTTCCAAATTTAAAAAGCAAATGTATTTTGAAATGTATTAAAAGATACAAAGGAGTAGGTGTAAGCAGCTACTTTAATAACTAGTTTGTAAATGAACTTGAATAATGCTAAAAAGAGAGACGTATTGCTGAAGCCTTTCATCTTGCACTGTTCAGGACAAACACAAGAATGCTAAATTTCAAACTTCACAACAATTTACACTGCAGGAGAAAACCCATCAACACCTTTTTCTCCAGTAGTATAACTTGTTGTAATAAAAGCAAAATGACTGTGGATGCTGGAATCTGAAACCAAAGAGAAAATGCTGAAAACTCTCAGCAGGTCTGGCAGCATCTGTAGGGAGAGAAATGAGCTTTGACAAAGGGTCATCTGGTCTTGAAACGTTAGCTCTTTTCTCTCCCTGCAGATGCTGCCAGACCTGCTGAGATTTTCCAGCATTTTCTCTTTGGTATAAATTGCTGTGTTTGTTTGAAATGTAGAATTCGAGATGAGTACAAGATGAAGAAATTCATCGACACCTCTCGCTTCAGCAGGATTCAAGTTGTGTATTGCTAAGCGGCTTTAGAAAATTCCGCAATATCAACAAAACGTTTCCGTACATCCCCATGTCTCAGCTTAGATAAAATAGAACATTGATTTGTTTCACGAGAGATGGGATGCAGAAACTGGTTAGAAAAGTAAAATAGTGCAGATGCTGAAAACTTGAAACAGAAACAGAGAATGTTGGAAATACTCAACATGCCAGGCAGCGTCTGTGCAGAGTAGGAGAGTAAATGTTTCACGTCAGTGATTCTTCATAGAAAGCCCCCACTCCCACCATCCACACTTACCATGGCAGTGAAGGCAGTGTTCCCTGCATGATTAACCCAGGCAGCTGTGGTCTTTTTCAAATTCATTTTTTTCACTTGCTCTTCAGAGGGCATCTCCATTGAGCGTCTCTCTCTCTGTCTCTCTCACTCTCTCTCTCACACAAAGTCAGCAAGAAATTTCAGATGCTCCCTCATACCTTACAGCCACCAACAGACAATGTACTGGGAACCAAAAACCACTAAAACACATCACTAAGGTCACATGTATTTGTCTAAACATATGGGCGTTACATTCTTATTAATGATTTTCAGACTAATCTGAGACTTCTACTGATTATCTTATCTGCAAACCATGATTAAGTCGGAATGAGATTTAATAATAATAATAACAATCACTTATTGTCACAAGTAGGCTTCAGTGAAGTTACTGTGAAAAGCCCCTAGTCGCCACATTCCGGCGCCTGTTCGGGGAGGCCGGTACGGGAATTGAACCCGCGCTGCTGGCATTGTCCTGCATTGCAAGCCAGCCCCTGAGAAACAAGCATATTAATAGATAAAAAGTAAAGTCACCATAGTCTCCGATGACCATAGGCTGCTTTCTCCATTGAGGGGGAGAGATGACTGGTGGTGATTTAACCTGAGCTTCACCACACCTCAGGCACAAGGCTGACAAGGCGGGGCCTTCATGAATAACCTCAGCTGTATGGGAATTGAACCCACGCTGTCAGCCTTGCATCACAAACCAGCTGTCCTGCCAACTGAGCTAAACTGGCCTGTGAGGTACTGTAAAAAGGAAGGGTTCAAAGAAAGAATCAATGTTGAATGCAACCCAGGGCAGCATGGTAGCGCAGCGGTAGCACTGCAGTCTCACGGCACCGAGGTCCCAGGTTCGATCCCGGCTCTGGGTCACTGTCCGTGTGGAGTTTGCACATTCTCCCCGTGTTTGTGTGGGTTTTGCTCCAACAACCCAAAGATGTTGGGTAGGTGGATTGAACACGCTAAATTGCCCCTTAATTGGAAAAAATGAATTGGGTACTCCAAATTTATATTTTAAAAAATCTTGAATGCATCCCATTGTTTCCTTGGGAACATGTTGCTGGTATGACTGATGGAAATTTAAAACGAGCCACAGCTTCTTGCACCTATTTGTAAATGGATGGGCTCCTATATAAGTGACATGTCAGGATCTTTCACTTCTCTGTACTTACAACATGACAACCCATAATTTACAGAATTTCTCACTACTACAATTCTCTTGATGGGTCTGACATGGTGCAGACAGTTCCAGTCAAATGCTTTTGAATATATATTTGATCTGTGAACTCCTCGGATGTAATAATCCATATTAAAATAATTCATTTGTGATGTTGAACTAAATATAATCTGATCTTTGCAATCAAATAAGACTAATTATATTGCTTAAAAATAGTTCTGTTACTTGACTAAGCACCCACACAACGATCCTGAGAATATTTACTGTTTTCAGCAAGTGTTTTGAGTTAACCCTGTTACATAAGCGCCATAATTTGCTATCAAAATAACAGTGAGGTTAATAGCGTCGCTGTTATTTATGTGAGAATGTGACAGGGACTTTAGACAAGGCCAGATACGTGGTTGAATCCAAGGCCTGAATTTTTGATCCGTTGGCCTCGCGCACTCGATTGGCCCTGGTACGTGATTTCACACTGGCTGGCCAATTAATGGGCAGCCAGCTTGAAGCCCACGCTGGGAAAGGCTCAGCTCGGCTGGGGAAGGCGGGAAGAGGGCAGACACCAGGAAAAGGGAGGGTGTGGGCTGGCGCTCGTACTGTGCGCGCTCAGCGGGCCAGCCGCTGCTAACCTCCATACCTGTGAAAAATAAATTGCGATGAATAAAATATGCAAAGCATGTCTAGGCACCTCATTTGTAAGGATCCTCCTGTTTAAACCATGTTTGTTCCTTGTTTTGCCCTTTCTTTTATTTTTTTTGCTATTACAATTTTGTCCATGGACTATAAATGGACCCGTGCCCTTAATGTGAGCCTGACCTTTAATTCAGGCAGGAGAGATCAGTGATGACTCAGTCTGATTGACTTGGTTGGCGGCCAATGGACAGGCTGGAAATGCTGAGCTTTGCTGATAGCCAGTGATGATTGGTTCCCGAATTTCACTGGGATAGCTCTCTCCCTAGTAAGGCTGGGTTGTTTAGTTTTACTTTTGATTCAAAAGCTGGAAGAAGCATTTTTGATTTTCTCTCCCAAAGATCTGTTGAATTATCTCAAAATAATCCAGTGTAAGAACTCCTTCCTTTCCCCAGTAAGGCTGGATGTCACTTAAATGATTTAGATTAAAATTTGGGCTGGAAGCAGGGTTTGATGCGAGATAAAGAGTCTTATGAGAGAAGTACTTTCAAAGGTGGACGTTTGATTTGAAGGCCCAATTTAATAAAGGCTAAAGTGTCTCTCCAGGAGAAACCCTAGTGCCTGTGAGTACTGAATGAATGTTATGCCGGAAGATCATCACCAATTGTACACTGGTGGCTTCAATAAATCAGCATGCTGGGAGGGCAGCCCTCTGCAAGGAATTCAACATCGAAAGCAAAGACTCATCCACTTTTACTTTAGTCCTTATTATATTTACCCCTTTTCCACCTCTCTGTGTTTGACTTTTGTATGTGTGGGTAGAGGGTGGGACAGTAAAAGGGGCATAGTAGGTTAGCTTGCTGTTATTATGTTCTAAACACTGCATATTTAAACTTTACTTCTGTTATAAATAAATAGTAATTGTGTTTCAACTTACAAACCTGGTGACCGTAAATTATTGGGCAGCCAAAGGCTTTGGGTATTTTGTACAAATTATTGGTTAATTCACTTGTGTTCGGATTCCGGGGCCTATAGGCGGGAATCGACCGCGCACTGGCCCAGGATTCATAACACATTCAAACACAAACCTCAGTCCCCAGACGCCTTTCTAATTTTCCTTTCAGCCCAGACAATTCATCCCAACCTGGATCGAGTTTGGTGCGAAAATGTAAAAGCCGCCTGGCCACTTGACCCACCCACTCACAGCGCGGCCGGATGGGCGCCGCCTCTCTCTATAAACGCACACAATGTTCATGGGGAACCTGGTGCTAAAATATTCGTAGACGACCTGATCAAAGTGTTGTTGCAATAGTAATCCTGCTCAGTATGAGAGGAACCGCAGGTTCAGACACTTGGTGTACCAACTCTAAAAGCAGGCAGGCCACGTAAAAGTGCATTCAAGTCACCCCTTAATGGTCTAAATTGCCTGCTTGATTGTCTGCGGGTATGCTACCAACTCATACCCGCCCGCCAACCGAAATATTGCGTGTGCGCACAACGACGTCAGCCAATGTTTTTCCGCGTGATTTCACGTGCTTCCATGTCGGATGCATTCCCGCCCAAGCAACGTAAAATTCTGCCCCCAAATGTTGCTGCCTGAGATCACTGCTTTGCTGTCGGCTTCTGATAGTCTGAACGTTAGGCTCACCATGAAAGTCATTGTAATTGTCAGGGCTGTGGTGATGCAAGATGTATATTTAATAAACCCTGGATTAGTTTTCAGACATTCTTTTAATAATGCACTAATTGTTATTTACTTCAAATTAACCTCTGCTGCATTGATGAATTAACTTTTGTGAAGGTTGATATTTGTTCCTTTAGCTTTAATTATTAGATATTTTTCAAATATGACATTTTCATTTTTAATTTATTTTTCCCAGTTGCCTCAATCCAATATTTTTTTCTTGCCATTATTACTATCTCTGTGGACGAGATGGTATTAAAAGGAGAGGGAGCCATTCACATCAGCTCACCTGAGGGTTAGGGAAGGAATTTGGGTCGGGGCTCGTAATCCAGAGGGCTCCTGTTGCCAGCCTGCCTAGAAAAGAAAGTACAATTCAGCTGGGTGAGGTATCTTCATCTAGAAGGCATAGCTGACAGGGAGAAGGAAGGTGAGGCAATCCTGTGCAGGGCGGTGACTGATGTGAGAAATGTATCAGTAATTAACAGATGAGTGAAGGGTGTGCTGTTTTTGAATGCTGACTGATTTTTGTGCTTGCTGTGAAGGTATAATCTGAACGTATGTGTGCGCAAATGAAAGATGGTGTAGTGGCAAGCTAAGATTGGAGGAGAAATTAGGCGGCACGGTGGCGCAGTGGCTAGCATTGCTGCCTCACGGTGCCGAGGACCCGTGTTCGATCTCGACTCTGGGTCACTGCCCGTGTGGAGTTTGCACATTCTCCCCGTGTCTGCCCCTTAATTGGAAAAAAATTCTAATTGGGAACTCTAAATGTTTAAAAAAAGATTGGAGGAGATGGCACGTGAAGTGGAGGAGAAGAGAGTTTGGCCCAACGAGACCCCCCACTGTCCTGGCCAAATCATCTAACCTCCTGTGGCATCGATCCCATGTCATAGAACATAGAACATAGAACAGTACAGCACAGAACAGGCCCTTCGGCCCTCAATGTTGTGCCAAGCAATGATCACCCTACTCAAACCCACGTATACACCCTATTCCCGTAACCCAACAACCCCCCCCTTAACCTTACTTTTTTAGGACACTACGGGCAATTTAGCATGGCCAATCCACCTAACCCGCACATCTTTGGACTGTGGGAGGAAACCGGAGCACCCGGAGGAAACCCACGCACACACGATGAGGACGTGCAGACTCCACACAGACAGTGACCCAGCCGGGAATCGAACCTGGGACCCTGGAGCTGTGAAGCATTTATGCTAACCACCATGCTACCGTGCTGCCCATGTCATTGGGATAATGACCTGGCCTTTTACTATTTCAACCACCTCCCCTCTCTGACTGCTGATTCTATTTGAAGGTCCTTGTGCCACCTGAGATGAACTAAGATCTGCCTGTTCCTCTAGAACTACCACCACTGTGGGTCTTTGTCACCCGCATCTACTGTCAATAAATCCCAACAAAAATCCCTGGTCTACTGCCCATGTAATCAGGCAAGCGGGCTACAGGCACCCCAAACCCGACACAAGTCAAAATGTACACCTTTCACATTGCAAGACTGTTTTATGATATATTCTCTATCAATATCCCCTTGATTTTTAGCTGTTGAAAGATCAATATCTTCTGTAATACAATAATTTTATACTTTTGGCTCTTATCTCATGATTTTTTAACCTAACTTTTGTTGTGCTTTATCGCCTTTAGCCATCCAGTTCACTTGTCATAGTGCAAATTCAAGAAGGTGTGTCGAAACAAATGAAGAAACAAGGATTGTGAAAGATGATGGTGGTTACCATTTGTGAACACCCAGTGTGAAAGTTGAACATCTCAATGTTCAACTCTTGTCTTCGTTAGTGATCACACGCTAACGAGTATGATTGTCCACCTAAGAAGCTGTGTTACAGGTCATGGGTTCACTGGGTCATTGCGTGGCTGATGAGCCCGATCCTTTGGCAGCATTTTCAACTGTGTACTTGGCAGGTGTTTCCAGGAGGTGGGATCAATCCTTGGACTCTAGATCGCTGGTATTCCTTTCTCAGGCTCCTTTTCTCAGCCTCCTCTTGCCATTGGGTATCCTCGAAGAATTGTGTCCCTTCAATCAGGTGTCAGGAGTGGGTTTCTCTGAGCAACAATCCCCCAAGCGTTGATTTCTATTTTACATTTCTTGAGGTAAGCCTTCAGGGTGTCTTTGAAACATTTCCTTTGTCCTCCCCTTGTTCAGGAGGCTTCCTTGAGCTGGACAAAGAAGATTTGCTTTGGCAGTTGGGACACTGACACCCTAAGTTCATGGCTGGCCCAGTGGAGTTGGTTTCAGATGATCTGGGCCTCAATGCTGGTGCTCTTGGCTCCTTTAAGGACTCAGATGTTAGTATGTCTGTCCTCCTAGCTGATGCAGAGAATCCATCTCAGAGAGCATTGATGGTACCATTCCAGGATCTTGAGGTGGTGTCTGTATATAGTGCAAGTTTCTGAGCCATATAGAAGAGTTGGGAGGCCGGCTGCCTTGTACACGAGGGTATTGGTGTCAGCATGGATGTCGCAGTCATCAAAGACTCTCATCCTTAGAAGTTCAAAGGAGGCGTCATGGATTGAATATGATGTTGCATCTATGCATCAATGTCAGCCTCAGATGAGAGGTGGCTCCCCAGGTAGGGTTTCTCTGTTGATTTCGATGGAGAGAGACCGGATCTTGCCCTGGGGAGGGTTGGTAAATGACTAGAGTCCTCTAGAGGTTGAGGCTATGACTGGTTCTTTGGTATGTTTTTGCGAAGGTGTCAAGCATGACTTGGAGATTCTCTTCCGAGACTGTGGAGATGGCAACGTCATCTGCACACTGAAGTTCCACAGGAGATGACAGTGCTGTTTTCTTCTTGAAAAGGTTTTCCATCCATTCTGTAAAGGGTGTCCACTCCATTGGGAAGCTTGTTCATGATAAGGTGAAGGATGATGGTGATGAAGATGGAGAAAAGGGTGGGGGTGATGACACATTCCTGCTTGACGCCAGTCTTGATCTTGAAGGTAAATCTTATATCCGCTGGTGAGGACTGTCGGCAACATCTTATGGAGGAGATGGAGGATGTTGATGAATTTCCCTACAGCTGGCCTTTGACAGAGCCTTCCATAGCACTTCCCGATTGACTGAGTCAAAAGCCTTGGTCAGATTGATGAAGGCCATGTAGAGAGGGAGATGTTGCTCCTGACATTCCTCTTGAAGTTGCCACACTGGATTTCTGGAAAAATTGTTTCAGAGACTGGGAGAAGCTGGCTAGCAATGATTAAGACACAGATCTTCCTGGGGATGGAGAGCAGGAAGATTCCTTGGTAGTTCTCAGAGTCCACTTTGTCGCCTTTCTTGAAGATGGTGCCGATGACCGTATCCCTGAGGTTGGCAGGAATTTCTTCTCTGTTCCAGATTTTCGGAAACAGCTGATGGAGATGATAGGTGATCTTTTCACCTCCAAGTTTGAACATCTCCGCTGGAATCCCGTCCACTCCTGCGGTTTTTCCATTCTTCATGAGTTTAACGGAAGCTTCAATATTGTCCACGCTTGATCGGAGTCCAAGATCTCGTTGATAAGGATGTGTTGGCGGAAATGCCCTAACTCCCCATCTATGATTGTATCATGGTTTAGGAGCTCTTTGAAGTGCTTTCTCCATCGAAGGCCGATGTTTTCTCAGTCTCTCAAGAGGGTTCTGTCCTTACTCCACACTGGTTTGAGGCCTAAGGTGTTGGTGGCACTAAAGAAGCCCCAGATGTCATGCTTGTCAGCAAGCAGTTGCAGTTTGCAGATCCTTAGCTTTCTCAGTCCACCATTTATTCATGATCTCCCTAGTTCTTCTTTGTACTGTGCCATGGCTGATTGATGAGCTTTACTCTTTCTTTGCCTTGTTAGTTATGTTGTTTTGCCAGCATAGAGAGCTTTCCTCTTCGTTTCAATGAGGTCTTGGATGATGTGATCATTCTCATTGAACCAGTCTTGGTGTTTCCTGGTCTTGTAGCTGGTCTTGTAGCTGGTGGTTTCTTCACAGCTTGAGATGATGGATACCTTCATTTCTTTCCAGTTTTCCTTCACTCTATTAGAATGGACACTTTGAAGAGGAAGCTCACTCAGCATGCCTGGCTCTTGAAGCCGCTCAACATTGTTCTTTTTTCTGAGCGGTTTCTTCATCTTCCACTGCTTCTGGTGGAGTTTGATGGACATAGAAGAGCGTATGAGCTGGTGGTCTGTCCAGCAGTCATCTTCAATGATCATCTCTTTAGTGATGAGGGCATCCTTTTGGACTTGGGATCAGACGATGATGAAGTCGACCATGTGCCAGTTCTTTGATCGTGATGTCTCCAAGAAGTCTTCAACTTGTCTTTTTGCAGACAGTGTATTAGTGATGACAAGCTTGTGTTCTGTACATTTGGTGAGCAGGAAAACCCCATTGGAGTTGCAAATGCCAACTCTTTCCTTTCTGATGGTTCCTTTCCAGAGTTGGGAATCCTTTCCAACCCTGGCATTGAAGCTCTCAAGGAAGGTGACCTTATCTTCCTTAGGAATGCTGGAGATTATGATGTCAAGGGTGGAGTAGAAGCCTTCTTTAGACTCATCATTGGTATCAAGGGGTGGGGTGTGGGCACTCACAACCGTTGCCTGCTGGGCCTTGGCAAGTTGTAGACAGCTCTGTGAGTCGGTTCACAAGTTTGTTCTTGATGGTGAATCCAATTCCATGTGACTTGGGCTGATCCTCGGGTTTTCCTCTCCAGAAGAAGATCTAACCACCCTCAGCTGCCCTTTGTTTGCTCTTCGGGTCTCATGTCGGGCAGCAATGTCAATGGTGAAGTGCCTGAGTTGACGGGTAACAAGGGCAGTTCTCTGTTCCAGTCGATTGTTTTTCTCATTATCCATTAGGGTTCCAGGTTCCAGGAACCTATTCCAGGTTCCGAGATTGAGTTTAACTTTGATCTTCTGACCGCAGGTAGGTGAGCTCGCTGGATGTGGTTATCCAACCAGGTTGGAGACGGGACAGACTATTTTTAGGATACCTTTTCTTGCCCTTTCGCAATGCACGATGAGCAGAGTGGATCCTGAAGTGGGCTCTTAGTCATGCAGAAAGCTGCTGAAACGCTCTCCTGTTCCTATTCCAAGAGTGAGACGACTGCATCAAACTCCACCACATATGTACCGGTCCGAAGCTGGGGATACCGTGGGTGGCACGGTAGCACAGTGGTTAGCACTGTCGCTTCACAGCTCCAGAGTCCAAGGTTTGATTCCCGGCTTGGGTCACTGTCTGTGTGGAGTCGGCACATTTTTCCCGTGTGTGCGTGGGTTTCCCCTGGGTCTCCGGTTTCCTCCCACAGCCCGAAGATGTGCAGGTCAGGTGGATTGGCCATGATAAATTGCCCAGAAGTGTCCAAAACTATTGGGTGGGGTAACTGGGTTGCGGGGGTGGGGTGGAGGTGTGGGCTTGGGTGGGGTTCTCTTTCTAAGGGCCGGTGCAGACTTGATGGGCCAAATGGCCTCCTTCTGCACTGTAAATTCTATGATTCTATGATTTCCTGATCTCATGGTCCTGCCCCCATCACTTCCTGCCAATCGCAGCAGGGCTTGTCTGTTTGTGTGTGTGTGTAGGGGGGGGGGGGGGGGGGGGGGGGGGGGGGTGTATTGGTTTCCTCTGTGTGGGAAACCTTTTAACGTGGATATGCCATAGCACATCAGTAGACACGGTCCTTGACAGAGGGTAGGTCCAGCTCCAATAGCAAGGGAACCTCGATAACTGGGGATCTCTTTACTGCTGCAGCCATCATCTGCCATCGTAGCTGTTGATACCATACAAGCATCTTCCATCTGATCCACCGTTGAGGACTTCATTTTGGATTGCGCATTATCTGGTTCCTCCCCTCCAGCCTTACTGTCATGGGAGACCCTGCCAGGAGTTTAAAACTCTCCAATGGCATTACTCTTGGGATAAATGGAACTTTCAAATCTCTTCGCCACATTAAGGTGGCAATCCACATAAAGGTCAACTCCTGTATTAATACACCCAATGCAAAGAATGTCATAGCTTTTCTCCCCAAATCCTTATTCCTAGTTTTTTCACACTTTGGCAACTCAAGTGTAGTTATTTATCTATCTTTGTGGCTTGAGTAAGTTTATTTCTGGAAGCAGGGGTAGATTGGACTGAAAATGCAACTTCAGAGCCCCTTTCCATATTGACGGCTGAAGAAAGTTTGCTGTGTGTGGCAGGCACGATCAAAAGAAGGACATTTATTATATTATAGCTCCATTGTTAGTGAACCTTTGCTGTTAAGCTGCAATGAATTCATAAAATGTCTTTAATATTTCTCCAATGAAACACTGGCATTGTTTCCACTGCATACAATTTCCCAACTGTGACTGTACACTTCTGCAATCATTTACCATACATTAGTTGAATAAGTATTCCAGTGGAATCCAAGTGAATTATTTTTGAATGGACAGCAATTTCTACCATATTTCTGTCACTTTCTGTCAATCTGACAAGGATGATGTTGTATCTCTATTCATTATTTGTCCCTCCTCCATAGCCAGATGATTTTCTTCCAGATTTTATGATTCCCCAGGACACATCATTCCCTTACTGAGATAAAATGCAAGCATGCAGATCTCCATGAATGTACCGTGACTTCATCCCAAGAGCAATGATCATTTCCATAGCCTCTGTTTACCATTGTGAGGTTTTCTCTCACACTTTATATAAAGAGGCACGATAATTAAAACAAAATATATTTATTAAGGCTTTTATATAAACAACAAACACACAAATAAGAGCAAGAACAAACTGGTACAAACGTAAATAATAAGCAACATCCAAGCCCCCTTGCCCTTCCCCTCCTCCTGTCCTGCTTCCCCATTTTAACCCCCTATTTCCCACCCCACCCCCCTACACCCCCCCCCCCCCCCCCCCCCCCCCCCCCCCCCCCCCCCCCCCCCCCCCCCCCCCACCACTCTGCTGACACCTCAACCCTCCTTAAAGAAGTCGGTGAATGACTTCCACCTCTCGGCAAGTCCATCAACCGACCCTCTCAATTTTAAAAATAATTTAGTGTACCCAATTCATTTTTTTCAATTACGGGGCAATTTAGCGTGGCCAATCCACCTATCCTGCAAATATTTGGGTTGTGGGCGCGAAACCCATGCAAACACGGGAGAATGTGCAAACTCCACACGGGCAATAACCCAGAGCTGGGATCGAACCTGGGACCTCGGTGCCGCGAGGCAGCAGTGCTAACCACTGCTCCACTGTGCTGTCCTGACCGACCCTCTGAAGATGAACTTAATCTTTTCCAACCTCAGGAATTCCGCCAGGTCGCTCACAACACCGGCGGTTTTGGTGTTTCCGAGCCACTTCACCCAAAGAAAATCCGTTTCAGGGAGGCAAAGGCCAAAACATCAGCCTCTCTCACCCCCTGGACTCCCGGGTCTTCCGATATCCCAAATTTTCCAACCCTGGGCTCGGGACCACCTTCATCCTCAGCACTTCAAACATTACGTCTGCAAATCCCTGCCAGAGCCCCTTTAGTTTCAGACATGCCCAGAACATGTGGGCATGGTTTGCAGGCCTAACTGTGCACCGCCCATACCTGTCCTCTACTACCTCAAAGAACCTACTCATCCTAGCCACCGTCATATGTGCCCTGTGAACTACTCCTCAGGGGCAGCACGGTAGCATTGTGGATAGCACAATTGCTTCACAGCCCCAGGGTCCCAGGTTCGATTCCCGGCTGGGTCACTGTCTGTGCGGAGTCTGCACATCCTCCCCATGTGTGCGTGGGTTTCCTCCGGGTGCTCCGGTTTCCTCCCACAGTCCAAAGCTGTGCAGGTTAGGTGGATTGGCCATGCTAAATTGCCCGTAGTGTCCAAAATTGCCCTTAGTGTTGGGTGGGGTTACTGGGTTATGGGGATAGGGTGGAGGTGTTGACCTCGGGTAGGGTGCTCTTTCCAAGAGCCGGTGCAGACTCGATGGGCCGAGTGGCCTCCTTCTGCACTGTAAATTCTATGATAATCTATGCTGGCCTTTGGAAGAGCTAACCAATTAATCTCCCTCCTCTATTCGGTCCCCATAGTGCAGTAAGTTTCCTCATTCAAGTTTTTAATCCAGTTCCTTTTTGAAAGTTATTATTGAATCTGCTTCCGCCATATGGAGGAAGTTGAAGGAAATCCCAGCAGGAATTTGTGTTATTTAATTTGTGCTAGACCATTATTTTGGGTCATTCAAGTTGAAAGGGATATCCGTGTGATCAGAGGACACCACAATCTGGGGTTTATTCTGGAAAATGTCACAGAATTCCGGGAAGTTTGTTATAAAAATAACTCCAGACATCTGAAATGGCAGCTTGCATTATTTATGCTTTGACTGCTGGCTTTAAAAAGAAGTGACGATTAATAAAGAGTTAAGTCAAAGAGATATAGGGCTGACTGTCAAAATGCTGAGTGTAGAGGGTCTCTAACATGAGATTGACAGGATGGCTGCATATTATTACTATTCAGCAGCAGGTATCTGACTGTGAGCTCAGTAGCATTGACACAATGACCCTGAGATCGAGTAATCTCCCAAACAGGAACCAGAAAATATTCTGACATTTAATAAAAGGTCGGAGAGGCCGATTGGTGCCTTTCCAATCTATCTTTGTCTATCCTTTTCATATGAGACAATTTAAATGCGGTAAGCACCCCATCCTCTCAATCAGGAATGAACATGCGATAATGGCACTCGATACAAATGTTTTGTTGTGTAATGGAATTGGTAGGGCAACAGACTGCAATTCCCAATACAAAAAAAATGCTGAAGTCCGAGAGGTTAATGAATCATGAACCCTATTCTGAAAGGCCTTTGTGTACTCATTGCCAATCAGTTCAAAAGTTATTGGCTGCAGGTCATACCCTACTCTCATTGATATAGGGATGGGTGATTATAATAAATGAAGCATTTTTTGAATGGAAGAAAGGAATGGTAACTTTGCTGTGGTTGAATTGGAAGAAAATATAATCATCATAACAACTATTGACGAGCAAGCCCTTGGATTTATTCATTAAAAATTTTTTTTTTTTTAAATTCTCCTCCTTTGTCACATTTCCTCCCAAATTTACACCCAACAATAAACAATAATCAGTAACAAATATAATGTCAATCCCCATATCAATAACAATGAACCCATCCTCCCACCAAACCCCAAACATTGGCCCGCATGTTAACATAAACAAATGACAAAAAGGAATCAGGAATCACCCATAATCACCATTAAAACATACAGTCCCCCTCCCCCCAACCCCCCCAGCCCCAACCCCCCCCCCCCCCCCCCCCCCCCCCCCCAATGGTCGATAGGGCTGTTTAGCACAGGGCTAAATCGCTGGCTTTGAAAGCTGACCAAGGCAGGCCAGCAGCACGGTTCGATTCCCGTACCAGCCTCCCCGAACAAACGCCGGAATGTGGCAACTAGGGGCTTTTCACAGTAACTTCATTTGAAGCATACTCGTGACAATAAGCGATTTTCATTTTCAAATGGCAATGCTCTGCAATCTTCTTGAGCTTTAGCATGAAGGCAGCAATGGTTTCTCCTGGGGATCTCCCAGTCAAATTAAACTTGCTGCACTATACAATTACGGGGGGTTTGGGGTGGTAATGCCCTTTTGAGTAACTCTACCATCTCTGCGAATGTTTTGGTATCGGGGACATCTGGGGACATTGAGCTGCAAATCAGATTGTATGCCTGTGCTCCACAGGCAGTTAACATAAATTATTCCCTGCTTCTCCTGCCCCTCTGTTTCATTCACACGGAAAATTAATTTGAAGTGTTTGTCATACTATATCCAATCGTCTGTCGCAGGATCGAACGGTTCTAGTTTTCCAAAAAGAGGCATTCCGATCGTTTTCTGCCCCGCAGGTTGGACGTGTTCTGTAACTCTTTGAAATCAACTTTTTTCCACAAATTCTTGCAATCTGAGTCGCTGGCCTGTACCTCATCGCCAATGTAATAACTTTAAAAATTGGCTCCCCAGTTAACTTATAAAACACAACGATTTATCATAACTCAAAACAACTATTAAAGCAGTCTTTACATACTCAGCTCGAAGGTCTAACTGCTGGGAAAAGTCTCAACACGTCCCAGTGAAATCCCAACTCTGCCCCTGATTGGACTCGCGGGTCATATGTCTCCTCCCTCAGAAACTATCCAATAAATGGGCTAGCCCCTTTCTACTACAGAAGGAAATAGGCAGATTTCTAGACTCTAAAGTCGTCAAAGGGTATGGGGAGAGTTCAAAGTATGGAATTGAGATAGAGGATCAGCCATGATCATACTGAATGGTTGTGGTAAACCACTGTTAGTATATTATAGGTATTGTGGTAAACTGTTACTGTATTACATGTATTGCGGTAAACCATTGCCTGATGGCTCCGCCTCCCCTCAGGCTCGCTATAAAGGTGGCCAACCTCTGGCCCTGCCCCAGTTCAGGACCAGAGGCCTGTTTAGCTTATTAAAGCCCCAGATTCGTTCACTATTCGTCTTGTGTTGATTGATGGCACATCAATGGTAGAGCAGGTTTGAAGGGTCGAATACCTACTCCTGCTCCTATGTTCTATGTTTCTATAATTTTTGATTTGTGCTGTTGCCTTCGTCCTTCTTGAGTGTCTTAAAGATTGAGTGATCTGGTGAATAAGCTACAGGCGAAAATGAAATGGCATCATGAAAGCATTTTGATGTTTGAGAATTGGTTAAAGAGGCGGTTCTTGTACAACAGAATCATCGGAAAGTTTTCAGAATCCATCATCTTAACAATAATAAGTGGGGCTGTTTAGAATTAAATTGCATCTTTATATGTGAAGTACTTATTGTTAAATGACACAATTTGTCACTCAGTTATATTGGCGTCTACTTTACACTAGAGTAGAGGCACTCGGAGAGGACAAATGTGTTTGTTTGTGTTGAAAACTATTGAGGGGCTGAGAGACGACAGAGGAAATAATTCTCCATCGTGTGGTCAATGTTGTGTCCTGGACTAGTTTTGATAGTGTTTCCCTTCTTTTATCTCCCCAAGAGCTTATATCAAACATGTCCCTTATCATTTCATAAAATATTTCTGCCATTCCTGTTGTGTAACAATCCATTAATGGTGCAAGATTATTAATGCTGCGATTATCTTCTCTATGATTTTGTTCCTCCCAGCATTCAGCTTTTGCTTCGTATCTCATAGCACAAGCAGAATTAAGGATTTACGTGACAAACTCAGCTTGCAATCCTGATTCTTACCAGTCTGTGGCCCAGAATATTGATCGGTCATCGTGCTGCCGAACAATGCCACCATTCAGAAAGCTCCTCCATGGTGAACTCTCTCAGCGTCTCACTGCTTTGAAAACTGCTGCATGTTTTTGCATGCATCAGTTCGCACGCGCGCACAGTTGTTTTTGAGCCATGGTTTACAACTTTGTTTTCTGACTGCCCTACTTTGTTCAAATTCTGTAGAGGTTCTCCGCAGCCAGACAGCAACTGACTGCTTTTCTGGCTGTCGGGATTGGATTAGTCACTCAGAACATAGGACTGTCTCCATCTCCGAAGCGACCTCTGAAGGTGTCCACAGAAGGCACACAGCCATCCACATGTGGAGATTGCTTTGTTTATTTTCTTAGTCTATCATTGAATGAAGGGCGGCATGGTGGCACAGTAGTTAGCACTGTTGCCTCACAACACCCGGGACCCGAGTTTGATTCCAGCCATGGATGACTGCGCAGAGTCTGCACGTTCTCCCCGTGTCTACATGTGTTTCATCCGCTTGCTCTGGTTTCTTCCTACTGTCCAAAGATATGCAGGTTAGGCAGATTGGCCGTGCTACATTACCCCTTAGTGCCCTAAGAAGTGCAGGTTAGGTGGGGTTACTGGGATAGGGTGAGATGTGGGCCTCGGTAGGGTCCTCTCTCAGAGGGTCGGTGCAAACTCGATGGGCTGAATGGCCTCCTCCTGCTTTGTAAGAATTCTATCCTATAAAGTTGGAGTAGTGCACAGTAGCCAGTGACAACCTGGGAAAGTAACAGTAGTTTCTTTAAAAATTAATTAATAGGTTTAAGGTCCATGGGACAAAGTTTAGAGGGGATGTGCGAGGCAGGTTTTTTACGCAGAGGGTGGTGAGTGCCTGGAACACGTTGCCAGGGGAGGTTGTGGAAGCAGATACATTAACAGTGTTCAAAAGGGATCTTGACAAACACATGGATAGAATGGGTATAGAGGACTTCCGGTGGCGGTCATGGAGGAGTAGGTCGCACAATTGATAGCTCCCGCCTGTGATGGACTTTTTGACCTTTTTCTCCTGATTTCTTCCGGATTTTGTTGGATCAATTGGTGAAGAGTGAGACAATGAGGAGAAATGCCCCTCCAGTGTATGGAGAATTGGACTAGAAGTGGCCGTGTGAGAAGACAAAGTCCTACAAGGAAGACGTGAGCAGAGCTGGCAACGCGGGAAAGCATGGCGGAGAAGCAGGGCCGCGGGGAGACGACGCGGCGGTCAACGGAACAGCTGGTGAAGTTTTTTGAGGATTGCTTCACCAAGCTTAAGAAGGACACACTGGACCCGATCAAGGCTGCGATTGATCAGGTGGTGCAAAATCAAGAAACCCATGGACGTGCAATCCAGGAGGTGTAGAAAAAGGTGTCCGAGCACGAGGAATACCTAACCGTGCTGGAGACCAAGGTGGAGATGATGAATGACCATCAGAAAAGAATGCAGGAGAAGCTGGAGGATCTGGAGAACAGGCCCAGGAGGCAGAATCTGAGAATCGTCGGCCTCCCTGAAGGCAGTGATCGGATGCGAGGGCCTATATGACGAACATGCTGGTGAAGTTGATGGGGGCTGAGAAATTCCCTCAGCCCCTGGAAGTGGATAGAGCGCACAGAGCCCTCGCGAAGAAGCTCCGAGCAAACAAGCCGTCGAGGGCGATGGTGGCACATTTGCACCGATTCCTGGACAAGGAACACGTTCTGTGGTGGGCCAAGAAAGAACGGAGCAGCAAGTGTGAGAATTGTGAGCTGTGCATTGATCAAGACCTGGGCACGAATTTAGGCAAGAGACGAGCTGGATTTAATCGGGCAGAAACGGCCCTCTTTAAGAAGGGGGTGAAGTTCGGGATGTTGTACCCAGCCCATCTTTGGGTCACATATGAGGAACGGGATTTTTACTTTGAAACCTAGACGATATATGGACTTTCATCAAGGAAAAAAAACTGGAGGTGAATTAAAGACACTGAATCCTTGGGGAGAGTATTGTAGTGGCGATTTGTTGAAAATCACTTTTGTGCTGGTTTAAATAAGCAGTGTTATGTGCAATAAGGGGCTGTTTCGATGGCTAAAGTTCACTTTGTTTTCATGGGAGCCGGTTCGAAGGGGGGTGGTTTCTGTGGCTGTTTTTTCACTGTTTTTTCTGATGTTTGTTTACTTGGGAATGTGACGCTTTGAATATGTTTGTCCAAGTGGGGGAGAGGGGAGAGAACAATGGGGAAACAGACTGCTTGGTGCCATGAGTGGGAGCTATCTAGTCAGCTTAGTCAGCTGACTCACGGAAGCACAGTGGGGACGAGCAGGTGTTAAGCTCAGTTTGAGATGGGGGGTTGGATTTCTAGTGCTGTTACTGGGGGGGGGGGGGGGGGGGAGAGGACAGGCTGGAGGGTGGGGGTGGGGAGCTGCTTTGCTGACAGGGGAGGTACTGTTACTAGGGGACAAATGGGAGGTCAGGGACATCCCCCGACCAGGCTGATTTAATGGAACGTCAGAGGGTTGAATGGGTCGGTCAAGAGGGCTCGCATGTTTGCATATTTGAGGGGGCTGAAGGCAGACGTGGCAATGTTATAAGAGACACACCTAAAGGCTATAGACCAGACTAGATTGAGAAAGGGATGGGTTGGCCAAGTATTCCACTCAGGGCTGGACTCAAAGACCAGGGGTGTAGCAATCTTGATGAATAAAAGAATGGCATTCGAGGCAGGGAGAATAGTGTCAGACAAGGGGGGGTAGTGAGTGGGAAGCTGGAGGGGGTGCGGTTTGTACTCGTGAACATAACTTGATCATTGGGGGAGATTTTAATACAGTCATTGATCCGGAATTAGACCGGTCAAAATCCAGGACAGGGAGGGTGCCAGCCGCGGCAAAGGAATTGAAGGGGTTTATGGAACAGATGAGGGGAGTAGACCCATGGAGGTTTCCACGGCCAAAGGCGAAGGAGTTTTCTTTTTTCTCCCATGTTCACAAGGTATACTCTCGCATCAATTTTTTTGTTCTGAGCAGGGCGTTAATACCGGGGGTGATGGATACTGTGTACTCGGCAATCGCAGTGTCAGATCATGCCCCACATTAGGACGATCTACAGGTTAGTTTGGAGAGAGGATAACGGCCACTTTGGAGGCTGGATGTGGGGTTGTTAGCGGACGAAGCGATCTGTGGGTGGGTGGAAAAGTCCATCCAGAACTACCTGGAAACAAATGATACGGGGGAGGTCTCTGCAGCGACGGTTTGGAAACTTTGAAGGCAGTGGTCAGAGGGGAATTAATCTCGATACGGGCCCACAGATTAAAGGCGGAATGGGCTGAGAGGGATAGGTTAGTCAAGGAAATACTCCTGGTGGACAGGAGATACTCGGAGACCCCGGACGCAGGGCTACTGAGAGAATGGCAGAGGTTCCAGGCGAAGTTTGGGCTTTTGACTACAGGGAAAGCGGTGGAACAGCTGAGGAAGGCAAGGGGGGCGATTTATGAGTACAGGGGAAAGGGCTAGCAGAATATTAGTGCACCAGCTCAGAAAAAGGGAGGCGGGCAGGGAGATAGGGAGAGTAAAGAGGAGAGGTGGGAATACGGTCCTGGACCCAGTGGGGGTGAATGAGATGTTTAAGGACTTTTACAGCAAATGATATGAGTCGGAACCCCCGGCGGGGGTGGAGGGGATGAGGCAGTTTTTGGGTCAGTTGAGGGTGGATGAGAATCTGGTAGAAGGGCTGGGAACTCCAATTGAAATTGAAGAAATAATTGAGGGGCTGGAGGGCATGCAGTTGGGCAAGGCCCCGGGGCCAGATGGCTACCCAGTGGAATTCTATAAAACATTTCAGAGTTATTGAGCCCACTGCTGGTGAGGACATTTAATGAAGCAAGAGAGAAGGGAGTCCTCGCCCAACAATGTTGCAGGCCTCGATTTCATTGATCCTGAAATGGGAGAAGGATCCGGAGCAATGTGGGTCGTACAGGCCAATTTCTCTACTGAATGTGGACGCCAAACTGCTGGCTAAGATACTGGCCACAAGGATAGAGGACTGTGTCTCGGGGGTATAGGGGAAGACCAGACGGGATTTGTAAAGGGCAGGCAACTTAAGGCCAATGTTAAAAGGCATTTAAATGTTATTATGATGCCCTCAGAAGGCGGGGAGATGGAGGTGGTGGTAGCAATGAAGCGAAGAAGGCTTTTGATCGGGTGGAGTGGGATTACCTGTGGTAAGCGCTGGGAAGGTTTGGGTTTGGTGAGGGCTTCGTTGACTGGGTGCGGGTGCTCCAACAGGCACCAGTAGCAAGTGTGCATACAAACCGGCTGCAGTCGGGGTATTTTAAACTACACCGAGGGACGAGGCAAAGGTGCCCCCTCTCCCTGTTACTGTTTGATCCGGCCATAGAGCCATTGGCCATGGCGTTAAGAGCCTCTAGGAACTGGCAAGGGCTGGTTTGCCGGGGTTGGGGGGGATGCTGGAGCACCAGGTCTCACTTTACGGAGATGACCTGTTCTTGTATATTTCAGTCCCGTTGGAAGGGATGGGGGAAGTTGTGCAGATCCTCGGGGAATTTGGTAATTTTTCGGGGTATAAATTGAACATAGGGAAAAGCGAGATGTTCGCGATCCAGGCAAGGGGGCAGGAGAGACTGGGAGAGCTGCTGGTTAGAATGGTAGGAAAGAGCTTTCGGTATCTGGGAATCCAGGTGGCCCAGGAATGTGAGGCACTGCACAAGTTAAACCTATCCCGGCTGGTAGAACAAATGAAAGAGGGCTTTAAGAGATGGGACATGCTCCCGCTGTCACTGGCGGGGAGGGTACAGACCGTGAAAATGACGTTCCTCCCCAGATTTCCGTTTGTCTTTCAGTGCCTCCCCATCTTCATCCCAAGGGCCTTTTTCAAGCGGGTGAATAAGGCTATTGCGGGCTTTGTGTGGGCAGGTAAAACCCCGCGAGTGAAGAAGGTGTTGCTGGAGTGCAGTCGGGGGAAGGGTGGATTAGCGCTGCCGAACTTCTGCAATTACTACTGGGCGGCTAATATAGCCAAAATTAGGAAGTGGGTAGTAGGGAAGGGTCGGTGTGGGAGCGGATGGAGGCGGCACCATGTAAAAACACAAGTTTGGGAGCACTGATATCGGCACCTTTTCCATTCTCGCCGGCCCGATACTCCACAAGTCCAGTGGTGGTGGTGGCTCTGAGGATCTGGGGGCAGTGGAGGAGATATAAGAGAGTGGAGGGAGCATCGATTTGGACCACGATTATAATAATCGTCGGTTAGTACCGGGTAGGCTGGATGGTGGGTTCCGGAGATGGAAAAGGGTAGGAATTAGGAGGATGGGGATCTATTTATAGATGGGAGCTTCCGCAGCTTGAAAGCCTTGGAGGATAAATTTGAATTGCCAGCAGGGAATGGGTTTAGGTATCTGCAGGTGCGAGACTTCTTGAGAAGGCAGGTTCCGGCCTTCCCGCGGCTGCCGACATGGGGGATACAGGCCAGAGTTGTCTCCAGTACATGGGTGGGAGAGGGGAAGGTATCAGATATCTACCAGGAACTTTTGGAATCGGAGGAAACCCCGGTGGAGGAGCTTAAAGGCAAGTGGACGAGCTAGGAGGAGAAATAGAGGCGCTCTGTGGGCAGAGGCCCTAAGCAGGGTTAACACATCCTCATCATGTGCCAGGCTTAGCCTGATACAATTCAAGGTAGTCCACTGGGCACACATGACGGTGGCCCGGATGAGCAAGTTTTTTTGGGTAGAGGACAGGTGTGAAAGGTGCGCGGGAAGCCCAGCAAATCATGTCCACAGATTTTGGGCATGCCCGAAGCTGAGAGGGTTTTGGCAGAGTTTCGCTAAGGCAATGTCCACGGAACTCAAAACATGGTTGGTGCCGAGTCCCGCGTGGCGATCTTTGGAGTGTTGGAAGAGCCGGGAGTGCAGGGGGTGAAAGAGGGCGGCGTCTTGGCCTTTGCCTCCCTGGTAGCCTGGAGACGGATCTTATTAATGTGGAGGGATGCGAGGCCCCCGAATGTAGAGACCTGGGTAAGTGATATGGCTGGGTTTCTCAGTCTTGAGAAAATAAAGTTCGCCTTAAGAGGGTCAATGTTAGGGTTCACCCGGAGGTGGCAGCTGTTCGACGACTTTCTTGGGGAAAATTAAAATGTCAGCAGAAGCAGAATTCCAAAAGTGGGGAGGGGTGGGGTGGGGGGTAAGGCTGGACTGTTGTTTTATGGTTGGGATGTGTGAAGATTGTGGAAATGTTTATTGTACCATGTTTATGTCGCTGTTACTGTTATTATTATAAAAACTTGCAAATACACTAATAAAAATATTTTTTTAAAAAAGAATGAGTATAGAGGGATATGGCACAAGGAAGTGCTGAGGGTTTTGGCAAGGGTTGGTATCATGACAGGTAAAGGCTTGGCGGGCCTAAGGGCCTGTTCCTGTGCTGTATTGTTCTTTGTTCTTGAGACATGAGCATTGCTGTTGTCCCGTTATTGCTGTTGAGAAGATGGTGGTGGGCCTTCTTTCTGAGCAACTGCAGTCTACAAGCTGAAGCTGCAAGGTGGAGAATGTGCTCTACAATAATTCCGTTCGATATTTTTTTTTCATTACCAAGTTTATTTGAGTTTAATTTTAAATGTGAAACGTTTGCTTATGATCAAAGAAATGAAACAAAATCTAATATTTTGCTTCCAGTTTTCGAAATGGAATACACCAGCTTAATAGATCCTGATTTATTATAGCTTTTCCTGCATCATCGGAAACTATCAGATATGAAGCTTTAGTTGGCACTTGCTCTGCTGCAGGCTCAGCATAAACTGCTTCAAGTAACATTTCTCTGCAGCAACCTTTAAGTCGAAATGTCATACAGTTAATGAATTTGTAAATTAAAGCGTTCTCTGAAGTAAACCGCATGAGACAAGTTTCATTTAACATGCCAGATACTTGTCTGTTAAACAAGTTATGCGTGAGCGAAACAGTCCAGAAATGGAGGTTACTAACGTGCAAATAAATTAACATCAAGAATGTTACAATATTCCCCACATTGCTTTCTGTGACTCTTTAGATTTTAATAAAGGAATCCCTGATTGCTGCAAAATTTCAGAATCAGTTCCTGTTGATGGGCTTTGAATGTAACAGCAGCATAATTCTATCAAAAAGCATAATTGCTAAAAGTCACACAATCAATTTTTTAAAGCATATCTACACACACACACACACACATAAACACATACACACACTGATTTTCCCTTTGGGGAAATTGTGGAAGGATTCCTGAGCTGATTATCAGCCTGTTGAACTGCACTGAACGCTCCTTCCATGGCCAAACAGTCTTGGCACTGAACTTGAACTCAGCGATTCTGCTCCAGAGATAAGGGGTGATGCCACTGCGCTAAAGGCCTTCTTACACAATCAATTAATTTGTACAAGCTGGTCTGGGGCTATTGGCAACTGCCTACTAAGTTTATCGAGATGTTTCCAAATTCCAGCATATGCCTTTCATTCTTCCAATTTGTCCTCCTTTCCATCCTTCTCTATATCTTCAGTAGCAGAGCCTTCACCTGTTAATTGCCTTTCATGTTGCAAATCCTTCCCTCTTGCTATCTTTCACTCCAGTGTTATCTTCTAAAACCTCCGTGCCATTTGCCAAGTGAGTCATTTTCGGCAGCTTTTTTACTGCTCAGTATAGTTTTCACTTCTGTGAAACACCTTGACGTGTTTTACTGTGTGCGATTTGAATAATAGTTATTGTTTTATTTACCATATCTAGTTAGATGGGAACTCAAATTTGCTCATCACGTTTGTGAGCAAAGCCTTTTTGTATCAATTCAGATCCATTTGATTCACTTCATGTAACTGCACTATGACAGCTTTTCTTTAATGCCTGGCTTCATCTAGTTGATGTCAAGGGAAAGAACGTTTATTAAAACATTTCCTTTGATTTCACAGAGATAACCTCTCACCTTCTCTTTCATCTCGTCTGCAGAACTGCTCTCTGTCATAATATACACCAGTATATCATGGTGCAGACACACACTGATAGACACAGACAGGGACCAATCAACATGTACAAACACCGCAGCCAATCACCAGTTAGAATACACACACTATAAAGACAGAGGGCACCACGGTTCCTGCTGCCTCTGAGTGTCACAAGAACTCATCCAGCCCATCACAGACTTACAACATGTGCTGAGAGAATCAACTGGTTCGGAAAAGGCTTAGGTCTCTAGTTTAAGTTAGCATTATTTAGACCCACAGTCATCGTGTGTTAGTTAGTTAGAAGTAGTTAATAAAATTGAGGTGAACC
Organism: Scyliorhinus canicula; assembly: GCF_902713615.1. NCBI lineage: Eukaryota > Metazoa > Chordata > Chondrichthyes > Carcharhiniformes > Scyliorhinidae > Scyliorhinus > Scyliorhinus canicula. The sequence continues at coordinate 42,666,528 of NC_052163.1, forward strand.
TTCATCAGTGTTGGAAGTGTCTGTTCATTTCTCAAGTCTACACTAGCCAACACTTCACAGATACTGAAGGCATGGACTCGAGACCCAAGTTTGTTATAGGTGAAAATTTAATAATTGCTCTACCCAGTAAATTTCACTATATGCCTGTTGAATAAGAGGCTGTTAAGGCGAAGGATGAAATTGATTCTTATTAGTGACAAAGATTTTATAAAATCTTTTGGAAAAGTTAATTTGAAACATAGAGTTTGTACAATGGTAGTCAATTGCAATGATATGAACTCAAATCACACCAGCCTCAGTCATTGAGTTTCAGTATGCAATGATCCTTGTGTGTGCTGAGCTCCAGTCACTGTCAACTCCATCTCTGAAGCACTCCTTCACCAAACACACTGAAGACAAAGGCTCGCTTCCAACCAGCTCCCACATACCTCCCCCCATTGATTCAGGACAATGGTGAAATCCTGGAAAATGTGAACCATTTTCTGTATCTTGGGAGCCTCCTCTCGACGAAGGCAGACATAGAACATAGAACAGTACAGCACAGAACAGGCCCTTCGGCCCTCGATGTTGTGCCGAGCAATGATCACCCTACTCAAACCCACGTATCCACCCTATACCCGTAACCCAACAACCCCCCACCCCTTAACCTTACTTTTTTTTAGGACACTACGGGCAATTTAGCATGGCCAATCCACCTAACCCGCACATCTTTGGACTGTAGAAGGAAACCGGAGCACCCGGAGGAAACCCACACACACACGGGGAGGACGTGCAGACTCCGCACAGACAGTGACCCAGCCGGGAATCGAACCTGGGACCCTGGAGCTGTGAAGCATTTATGCTAACCACCATGCTACCGTGCTGCCCCATAGCTGACAAAATTCATCATGATCAGTTGGCTCCTGTCTGCTTTATCCTGGGCAGTGTTGCTCACGAGTGCTTTTGGTGCTGCACCGATCTGGTCATGTTTTGGCTATTGATTAATGTGGCAGAGAGGCTTCAGGAAGACAAGAAGAGCTCCACTTGCCACAGAATAATCCATTTCCGACCTGTTCCATGTGCCATGGTTTTTATGTGGCTGATCAAGCTGAGAGTCTGGCCAATGGCGATCCTGCCCCCACAGCCAACCCCCCCCCCCCCCCCCCCCCCCCCCCCCCGCTCCCCCGCCCACCACCACCACCAACAACAACAACAGCAACAACCACTCTCAACCCAGCAAGCCGATGTTGGTGATTATCTGACACTTACATCATGTAAATTTAACCTGCTGCTCATCAGCCCAAAATAATAATAATAATAATCTTTATTAGTGTCAAAGTGGGCTTATATTAACACTGCAATGAAGTTAATGTGAAAAGCCCCTAGTCGCCACATTCCGGCACCTGTCTGGGTACATGGAGGGAGAATTCAGAATGGCCAAATCACCTAATAGCATGTCGTTCGAGACTTGTCGGAGGAAACCGGAGCACTCGGAGGAAACCCACACAGACACGGGGAGAATGTACAGACTCTGCACAGACAGTGACACAAGCAGGGAATCTAACCTGGGGTCCTGGCGCAGTGAAGCAACCGTTCTAACCACTGTGCTACTGTGACGCCCAAAGAGCCCAAACCTGGATGTTTCGCGGTATGAGTATTTACTGCTTCATTATCTGTGGAATTTCAACGTGAACCATAGGAAAGTTACAGCATAGAAAGAGACCATTAAGCCCATTGATCTGAACTCACTGAAAAAACTAGCCACCCATTCTAAACCCACCTTCCTGCTCCTAGCCGGTAGTCTTGTGGGTTACAACACATTAGGTGCAGATCCAGGTATCTATTAAATGTGTTGAGGGTTTCTGTCTCAACCATCAAACGAGGCTGTGAATTCCTGACACCCGCCACCCTCTGGGGTGAGCAAGCTTTTTCAAATATCTCCTCTAATCCTTTTACCAATACCTTAAATCTATGTCCCTTGGTAATTGCCATCTCTGCTCGAGGAAACAGGGGGGCGATTCTCCAAAATGGAGACTAAGTGTCCACATTTCCTGACGGCGCAAAACGGGCATGGGGACAGCCTCCCCTCCCGGTGCCAAATTGGCGCTGCACCAACCCGCACATGTGCAGTTGGGCCGCGCCAACCTTCAGTGTGCCGGTGGGTCCTGATCGCGGGTCAGACCCCATCGGAGCCACCCCCCCACCCCGGTGAAGGAGCGCTTTTCCCCACCCCACAGGCCCTTTGCGCAGCGTTCCCGCCAGCAGCGACCAGGGGTGAACAGTGCCGGTGGGATTCTGCTTTTCTGCGCGGTCGCTCGGCCCATCTAGGCTGGAGAATCGGCGGCCCCGCCGATTCCAGTGGCCCACGGCCGGCGCCGAGTCAAACGCGCGGTCAAACTGGAGTGTTGTGGCGTGGTTGCGGTGATTCTCCGGCCCGGCGCAGGGCTCGGAGAATCACACGCCAGGTCTTTCCTGCTGACTCTATTTAGGCCCCTCACAACACTGAACACCTCATAAGAACTAGGAGCAGGAGTAGGCCATATGGTCCCTTGAGCCTGCTCCGCCATTCAGTGAGATCATGGCTGATCTTTTGTGGACTCAGCTCCACTTTCTGGCCCGGACACCATAACCTTTTATTTCTTTATTCTTCAAAAAACTATCTATCTTTATCTTGAAAATATTTAATGAAGGAGTCTCAACTGCTTCACTGGACAGTGAATTCCATAGATTCACGACCCTTTGGGTGAAGAAGTTCCTCCTAAACTCAGTCCTAAATCTACTTTCCCTTATTTTGAGGCTATGCCCCCTAGTTCTGCTTTCACCCGCCAGTGGAAACAACCTGCCCGCATCTATCCTATCTATTCCCTTCATAATTTTATATGTTTCTATAAGATCCCCCCTCATCCTTCTAAATTCCAATGAGTACAGTCCCAGTCTACTCAACCTCTCCTCGTAATCCAACCCCTTCAACTCTGGGATTAACCTAGTGAATTTCCTCTGCACACCCTCCAGCACCAGTACGTCCTTTCTCAGGTAAGGAGATCAAAACTGAACATAATACTCCAGGTGTGGCCTCACTAACACCTTATACAGTTGCAGCACAAGTCCCTAGACTTAAACTCCATCCCTCTAGCAATGAAGGACAAAACTCCATTTGCCTTCTTAATCACCTGTTGCACCTGTAAACCAACTTTCTGTGACTCATTGGCTAGCACACCCAGGTCTCTCTGCACAGCAGCATGTTTTAATATTTTATCATTTAAATAATACTCCCTTTTGCTGTTATTCCTACCAAAATGGATAACCTCACATTTGTCAACATTGTATTCCATCTGCCAGACCCTAGCCCATTTACTTAACCTATCCAAATCCCTCTGCAGACTTCCAGTACCCTCTGCACTTTTTGCTTTACCACTCATCTTAGTGTCATCTGCAAACTTGGACACATTGCCCTTGGTCCCCAACTCCAAATCATCTATGTAAATTGTGAACAATTGTGGGCCCAACACTGCTCCCTGAGGGACACCATTAGCTACTGATTGCCAACCAGAGAAACACCCATTAATCCCTACTCTTTGCTTTCTATTAATTAACCAATCCTCTATCCATGCTACTACTTTACCCTTAACGCCATGCCTCTTCATCTTATGCAGCAACCTTTTGTGTGGCACCTTGTCAAAGGCTTTCTGGAAATCCAGATATACCACATCTATTGGCTCCCCATGTCTACCACACTGGTAATGTCCTCAAAAAATTCCACTAAATTAGTTAGGCACGACCTTCCCTTTATGAACCCATGCTGCATCTGTCCAATGGGACAATTTCCATCCAGATGCCTCGCTATTTCTTCCTTGATGATAGATTCCAGCATCTTCCCTACTACCAAAGTTAGGCTAACTGGCCTGTAATTACCCGCTTTCTGCCTACCTCCTTTTTTAAACAGTGGTGTCACGTTTGCTAATTTCCAATCCGCCGGGACCACCCCAGAGTCGAGTGAATTTTGGTAAATTATCACGAGTGAATTTGCATCCTTTAAAGGACCAATATTAGCCTTAGCCACTCTTTTTTGTTTTATATATTTGTAGAAACTTTTACTATTTGTTTTTGTATTCTGAGCAAGTTTACTCTCATAATCCATTTTACTCTTCTTTATAGCTTTTTTAGTAGCTTTCTGTTGCCCCGTAAAGGTTTCCCAATCCTCTAGTCTCCCACTAATCTTTGCCACTTTGTATGCTTTTTCCTTCAATTTGATACTCTCCCTTATTTCCTTAGATATCAACGGTCGATTTTCCATCTTTCTACAGTCCTTCCTTTCTGTCGGTATAAACATTTGCTGAGCACTGTGAAAAATCGTTTGGAAGGTTCTCCACTGTTCCTCAACTGTTTCACCATAAAGTCTTTGCTGCCAGTCTACTTTAGCCAGCTCTTCTCTCGTCCCATTGTAATCTCCTTTGTTTAAGCACAATCAAGTCACCCCTCAGCCTCCTCTGGTTGTCAGGAAAAGAACCCTAGCCTACCTAATCTTTCCTCATAGCTGCAGTTTTCAAGCCCTGGCAATATTCTTATAAATCTCCTCTGTACTCTCTCCAGAGCAATTATGTCCTTCCTGTAATGTGGTGACCAGAACTGTACACGAAATGGAGTTGCCCAAGCTTTGTTAAACAGATCCATTTATGACTTGCATGACGCTCTTTGATAATTTAATTAATTGAGCATTGGCTGTAATTTTAACCCTGACCTGCGCAGATAAACCATTGAGGCTTTCACCATAGATGGAAGCCAATTCAAAACCAGAAGGAGCTGCTTAAGGATGTACCTACACCTCAGGGACTACAACGGTTCAAGATGGCAACTCACCACCACCTTCTGAAGGGAAACTATGAATGGGCAATAAACACCAGCCTAGCCAGCGATGTCCACATCTCCTAAATTAATTTTAAAAAGTCAAGTGTTTATTGTCAGGCCAGGAGGAGCATTTGTGACATCATCTTTATTCCTGCTTCTTCCTGGGATTGAACCACAGTGTTATAACCTGCCTGCTTACCACTGCTGGGGACTAATGGCAATCCCACAATCCTTTGGGAGTATGAGCTTCCCCAATGAGGGGGGCGGAGACATCATTAGCACATTCCCTGCATAAATAAAGCTGACCGGTTTGGAACCGGCTAGAGGAGAGTGAGCAGCAAGGGCATATATATATATATATTATTGTAAATAAATGTTATTTCTTTCTATATCTCAACTCGTTCTGGATTCTTCGTGGCCCTCACAAAACACAGCAAAACAACACTTTCACTGAACTGCTTTATGATTTTTTAATGTTTGGAAGACAGCCGACATTCTCCAGACATTCCAAAATGATACAACAATATTTTTAGCTGGCTTTGGGGAAAAAATATGTTCCTTGACATTTTTCCAGCTTATTGTTAATTATTCTGATTATTTGAAGTAGAGAAAGCTGAAAGGGCGACACTACGTGCCTTATCCTTGAGTAAACAGACTGAATATTACAGCTGTTACCAACCTTTTCTTAAATAGTATTATTTAACATTTGCTGGTACTGGGCACATGTAATTCTGCTGTGGGTGGATTCTTCTTGCAGCTTAATAGATTCTAATGAAAAAAAAAACAAAATACCGCTGATGCTGGAAATCTGAAATATAAGCAGAAAATATCAGAAATACTCCAGAGGACTGGTTGCAGCCAGAGAGAAGTGTGTGGTTGACTCTTAAAGCTGGTGGTTTCGTAGGTGGCACTCAAGCTAGGAAGCAGCTGCTGTGAGGTAAGAGAGAGGGGGGAGGGGTGGTGGGGGGATGGGTAGGCAGAAGTGTGGGGGAGGCGGAGAACTCGCTCCAATTTGTTTAACAATTAAATGAAAAATGCATTTAGAAGCCAGGCCACCACTCTGGAGAGGGTTTCTGTAATATCCCGCAGGGGACGTACGGGGTGGGAGTGATTATCTTCACCGTGAATCTCAGGGATTGCGAGCTCTCCCGCTGAGAGGTGGGAGAACTACATTCGGCAATGTATAAGGTCGGTCAGTAAGGCACCACCGAGAAGAGACCCGGCAGGGATCTACCGGGGATTGTATATCATATAACTGTAAACAAACCAAAGTTTGTTGTTCTTACTCCCTGTGTCCTTATTAAAGTTTCCTTCCACCAGACAGTCTGTAGCTCCAGCTGTAGCCATGCAGACAAGGAAGGTGCAAATCCGGCCTGGAGTGTTGGTTCTCCGGCCTACTGTGAGGAGCCCACCTCCAGGCAGTAGGCTGCTAGCTCGCGACGCCATTAAGAGGTCAACCCCTTTAAATGGTTGCCTGGACCCCATTCCACCTCCAGGAAAATGGCGCAGGGACATGATGGTGCCAGCAAGCCAGCAGACACACTGCTGGCACAAATATCTGCACTCGTCTGTCTTCTTCAGACGTCGGGGGTTAAAAATCCGTCTCAGTCTTGAATCTCCGTCTTGAGGGCAGCACAGTAGCATTGTGGATAGCACAATTGCTTCACAGCTCCAGGGTCCCAGGTTCGATTCCGGCTTGGGTCACTGTCTGTGCGGAGTCTGTACATCCTCCCCGTGTGTGCGTGGGTTTCCTCCGGGTGCTCCCGTTTCCTCCCACAGTCCAAAGATGTGCAGGTTAGGTGGATTGGCCATGATAAATTGCCCTTAGTGTCCAAAATTGCCCTGAGTATTGGGTGGGGTTACTGGGTTATGGGGATAGGGTGGAGGTGTTGACCTTGGGTAGGGTGCTCTTCCCAGGAGCCGGTGCAGACTCGATGGGCCGAATGGCCTCCTTCTAAACTGTAAATTCTATGATAATCTATGATAATCAGTGTCTCAGGCCGATGACCTTTCATCAGATTCCAATGTCTTCAAGCTATTTATTGCTGTAAATGTGTACATTTCCCTTTTCCAATTTAACATGAAGTGCAAATGATAGCTGCTGGTGGCTTTTGCGATTGTTTGAACAAACATATGAATGATGAGCATTTAGAAATAAAATGGAAGGATTCTTAAGGCTGAATTATGCCACTTTCCCGCAAATCCCACCATCCGAGCTGAAAATGGGAAGTAATCTTGTTTTGTTGGGACCCTGGGTGAATATTACCTGCGGCCATCAGTTAAGCACAGCAACCCACCGCCACAAGAACTACTGGCCCAATCAAGAAGGCTGGTAGCTCAGAAACATCAACACAACCACCTCGAGTGTGACTATTGTTGAGGCTGCAGCTTTAGACAGAGGAGGCTTCAATGATGGGGCTGCACACAAAGTGATAAGGTTAGAGGTTGGTGATCAGAGGGTATGGGGGGATTTTGTGGAGCATTAGCATGTCCGTTCCTCTGAAGATAGCTGTCGTTGCTACGACATAATGGACCATTCAGAAGGAAGGACACCCTCATCGGAATCCACTGGGAGGCCATCTGCTCACCGGCCAGTCACCCCACACAGAGGCCAGGCTTCTTGACATGGAGAAAATACCCTCAGAGGCAGAAGGCGGCTCTTAATTGGCTGCCCAATGGGTGGCTGGGCCACCATGTTTCCCAACGCTGGCAATCTGGCATGGTGGCAGCAAGATGGCTGACTCCACTTCTGACACCTCCCCACTGCCAGGCTTCCTGCTTCCCAGCTCATCACCAATGATCTGTGAAAATCCAGCTCTTCCTTTCTACAGACTTTAGTATTTAATTAAATATGAATGAAATGAAAATCACTTATTGTCATAAGTAGGCTTCAATGAAGTTACTGTGAAAAGCCCCTAGTCGCCACATTCCGGCGCCTGTCCGGGGAGGCTGGTACGGGAATCGAACCGTGCTGCTGGCCTGCTTGGTCTGCCTTAAAAGCCAGCGATTTAGCTGAGTGAGCTATTACAGAAAGCTCTAAAATAAATTTAAATCGAAATATTATTACATTTTGTTTGCCATGTACAAGTACCAAAAATAACTGCATATACTAATGATAATTCAGTCTTAACAAAAAGGATGATATTTGGGATTTCCAAGATCAGATAGTTCCAGCTGATTAAATCCCCCAGGTTATTGTGTTCACCCATTCAGGAGCATTTGGATCTAGTGATTCTCTAATTTGGAGGGAACTACATACGAAAAAAACAGGCAGGGTAAAACCTAAGAAACCTATTTCCCAACCTAAACCCATCTCCAGCCCGCCCCTTTCTAGTATTAAGTGTGGCAGGAAGGTGAGAGAGTGACCAACACACTCTAGAGTCCTCCCTTTGGGATTCAGCATTTGGATCCACAGTGGCAAAACCGAAACAACACAAATGATGCTTGAACCAAAAATGAAGTGCAAAGTGTACTCATGTTTAAGAGCTTCTTTTGAATTTTTTTCTCTGGGTTTTGAAGTTATAAAATCCAATGCTAGTGCAAAAGCTGGAATATATTTTAACAACTGTGTCTGCATTCTGGAGCCTTAATGAATAGATGGTATGAAATATGCACCTATGTGGACAATTGATTGACACATTTACATCTGTATAAACTGTGTCTCTGTGGCTTCCTTTATTTAATGTCCTAACGTACAGCTGAGCGGGTGACTGTAGAATTTTTTATTTTTTATAAATTTAGATTACCCAATTATTTTTTCCAATTAAGGAGCAATTTAGTGTGACCAATCCACCTACTCTGCCCATTTTTGGGTTGTGGGGGCGAAACCCACGCAGACACGGAGAGAATGTGCAAACTCCACACGGACAGTGACCCAGAGCCGGGATCGAACCTGGGACCTCAGCGCCGTGAGGCAGCTGTGCTAACCACTAGGCCACCGTGCTGCCCTGGGTGACTGCAGAAATGATGGATTCTTTAGTTCAAATCCTCCAAGGCAAAGTACAGCCATGGTTCATACTAATATATTTTTAATTTAATTGTTTAATTAAACTGTTTTTAACAGTCCAGTAACGAATTAAGTAATGTTATTTGGCATAAACAGTCATTTTTTATTTTTATGGTTCTCAAAGACGGTTGCAGGTGCCTTATTAATATTCTGTATGGCTTAACATAGATGATTTGTAGTTTGTACAGCCATTAAACTTTAACAGCTTCTGAAATCCAATCAATTAGTTCTGATTCTTCAACTGTACATAAAACCAGAAAGCTGAATGAAGCAATAGCTTTTTAGAGCAACTTTCTTTGATACAAAATAATGAAACACTGTCATAGGTGGTACCCCAAATCCCCTAGGATATTATAAAGTGAATTTTATTATTCTTAATTACCGGTGCTATCCATAAAGATCATTTCAAAATCCTATCCCTTTTTTACTTAAAAAGTACTGTACCATTTTATTGAACACCCTATTTATGGGATTTTATTTCTTCCAATTTGTAGTTAACTTCTAGAACGTAAACGATTTGCTGTAACCTGCCTTCACATTAAAGCTAAATTTGAGATTTTTTTTTAATGCTTCAATGCTGATTTTCCCGAGGGCTACGGAAATAGATGAAGCATGTGGCACAAAGATAACACTTTGTCTGACATCATTGCTATGTGCATAGATTTTATTTTGGGCCTAATTAGCATTTTTTGCAGGCTACATGTATGGGTGCTAAGGCCTCCTCGTGGATGGAGTGATGATGATCCAGGATATAAAAGGTTTTAAGGATTGTGCATGTTTAAAGGGGCTGGGGGAACACCGGTGGACCAAACATTTAGATATTTTGCAAATTGGGTGGTAGGCCCTGGCACAGTGGTATTGTCACTGGACAAGTAATTCAGACACTCAGGTTAATGCTGTGGGGATCGTGGGTTCAAATCCCACCATGGCAGATCGTGCAATTTGAATTAAGTAAATACCTGGAATGATGACCATTGTTCAATTGTCATAAAAACCCATCTGGTTCACTCACATCCTTTGGAGAAGGAAATCCACCATTCTTACCTGGTCTGGCCTACTTGTGATCCAGATCCATAGCACTGTGATTGACTCTTAAATGCCCTTTGAAATGGCCTAGCAGGCCACTCAGCTCAAGGACAATCAGGGATGGGCAATAAATACTGGTCCAGCGATGTGAAGATCCCATTAACGAGTTAAAAATATATAATTTAAGCTAGAAAATTGTAAGACGACATTTTTGAGACCTTGAGTGAATGTATTTGTGTCAGCAGATAAGGATAGAGTGGGCAGTGCCAAGAAGCTAATTATGTGACACCAATGAAAACAAGAACTTCAAATCCTTCAGAATTTCAGTAATGTAGGTACGTTACAAAGGGATATTCTGCCTGGATGATGAGGCCATTTGAACAACAACGGGCATTTATAAAACCCTTCAGTAAAACTTCCCAACGCACAGCACAGAAGCATTATCAAACAAAATTTGATACGGAGCCACATAAGAGATATTAGAACTGATAACCAAAGCGTGGTCAAAGAGGTAGCTTTTAAAGTGCATCTTATAGCTGGAGGATGAGGTAAAGAGGTTGACAGTTTTAAGAATGGAATAGAGCTTTGGGATTATAGGCAGCCAAACGTATAGCACGAGGTGGATTGAGGAAAATTAGCAATGTTCAGAAGGCTAGAGCTGAGGATTGTGGGGCTGGAGGTGGTTACAGAGACAGGGAGGGCAAAGGCCAGGGAGGGATTTGAAAATAAGGACAGGCACCTTCTACCCAACATGGATCAAATTATATCTTTCGCCACACTGGAAGCAAAATCCTGAAGCCAGTAGCAAATTTGGATTTGGTACCCTTTTCTAAGGAAAGACATTCTGGCATTGGAGGCATCCCAGAGAAGGTTCACTCGGTTGATCCTGGGTATGGAGGGATTTTTATATGAGGAGGTGTCAGTAGGTATGTGGTAGTCACCACCGATGTATATATTGTAGATTGTGCGCTGGCACATGTACCTCGGGATAGGGCATCGGGGGGGCTCGTTGAGCTTACCGGCCAGACCTCAAACGATGCCTGGGGTTCTTCTCTTATTACGTCCGCCCACAGATCGGTGGGCCCCGATTGCGGGCCAGGCCACCGTGGGGACCCCACCGGGGACAGATCCCCCCACAATCCCCGAGGACCCCCCCCCCCCCCCCCCCCCCCCCACCGACTTACCTGCCAGGTCCCGTCGGTACGTGGGTTGAGTGATTCACGCCGGCAGGATTGGCCAAAAATGGATGGCCGCTCGGCCCATCGGGGCCCAGTGAATCGCCGAGGGGGCCGCTGTCAACGGCCTCCGACCGGTGTGGCAGCAATCCCCCACCCGAAAAACGGCACCGGAGAATATGGCAGCCGGCATCGGGCGGCAGGGCGGGATTCGCGCCTACCCCCGGGGGATTCTCCGACCCGGATCCATCCAGGATCTCCGAGATCTAACACAATCTTTCTTTTGTAAAATATTTTATTAAGGCATTTGTGATTTTGTAACAGTAACAGTAAACCATATATAAACAACTATAAACAACTATAAACATGCAAAGATGCCATTGACCCAGGGCTCTGATTTCGGGGGCTTCGAGTCCCTCCATGCTAACAGTATCCATCTCTGGACTACCAAGGAAGCAAAGGCCAAGACGTCAGCCTCTCTCACCCCCTGGACTCCCAGGTCCTCCGACACTCCGAAAATCGCCACCTCTGGACTCGGTGTCACCCTTGTTTTTAACACCGTGGATATGACATCTGCAAACCACTGCCAGAATCCCCTAAGCTTCGAACATTCCCAAAACATGTGGACATGGTTCACTGCCATGGGTCAACGTCCTCTGACCGGCGTGGCAGCGATCCTGCCCCCACCTGAAAAATGGCACTCCTGCGCACCTTGAACACCTGTCTTCTATCCCAAAAAACTTGCTCATCCGGGCCACCGTCATGTGTGCCCGGTGAATGATCTTAAATTGTATCAGGCTGAGCCTGGCGCATGATGTGGATATGTTGACCCTGCTTAGCGCCTCCGCCTAGAGACTTCCCTCTATCTCTCCCCCTAACACATTCTCCCATTTGTGTTTTAGCTCCTCTGTCTGCGTTTCCTCTGACTCCGTGAGTTATTTCTAGATATCTGAGACCTTCCCCTCACCCACTCATACTCTAGAAATTACCCTATCTTGTATCCCCCCGTGGGGGTAAGAGAGGAAGGTTGGAACCTGCCTTCGCAAGAAGCCCCGAATCTGCAGATACCTAAACCCATTCCCTCCCGTCAACTCAAACTTCTCCTCTAAGTCCCTCAAACCGGGGAAGCTCCCATCTATAAACAAATCTCCCATCCTCCGATCCCTGCTCTCTCTCGAAACCCTCCATCTAGTCTCCCTGGGGCAAACCGATGGTTGCTACAGATTGGAGCCCAAACCGATGCTGCCTCCGCTCTCATGTGTTTCCTCCACTGCCCCCAGACTCTCAGGGCTGCCACTACCACCGGGCTTGTGGAGTACCGGGCCAGCGAGAACGGCAGAGGTTCCATGATCAATGCCCTTAAACTTGTGTCCTTACAAGATGCTGCCTCTACCCGCTCCCCCACTACCCACTTCCTAATCATGGCTATATTTGCCGCCCGTAATAGTTGCTAAAGTTCGGCAGCGCCAGCACCCCCCCCCCCCCCCCCCCCCCCCCCCCCCCGACCATGCTTCAGCATCACTTTCTTCACTCGCGGGGTTTTACCCGTCCAAACAAAACCGGCGATCACTTTATTTACCCGCTTGAAAAAGGCCTTTGGGATAAAGATGGGGAGGCATGGAAAAACAAACAGGAATCTCGGGAGGACCGTAATTTTCACTGCCTGTGATAACGGGAGCATATCCCACCTTCGGAAGCCCTCTTTCATTTATTCCCCTAATCGGGTCAAGTTTAGTTTATATAACAGCCCCCAGTCTTGCGCCACCTGGATCCCTAAATAACGGAAGCTACTTCCCACCACTCTGAATGGCAGCTCTCCCAGTCTCCTCTCGATCGCAAACATCTCGCTTTTCCCCATGTTCAATATGTACCCCAAAAAATGGACAAATGTTCCTAAAATCCTCATGATCTCTCCCATCCCCTGTAACGGGTCGGAAACATACAGGAGCAGGTCATCGCTGTATAACGAGGCCTTGTGTTCCACCCTACCACGGACCAACCCCTTCCAGCCCCTGGATAGCCAGTGGCTCAATGGTCGTAGCGAACAGCAATGGAGAGAGTGGCCATCCCTGCCTAGTCTCCTGGTGCAGTCTAAAATAGCCCAACGTCAGACGGATCATTCGAACATTCGCTTCTGATGCCTGGTACAGCAGCCTGACCCAGTCGATGAAACCCCGACCAAAGCCAAACCGCCCCAACACCCCCCGCAGGTAGTTCCATTCCACCTGGTCAATGGCCTTCTCTGCGTCCATTGCGACCACTACCTCCACCTCTTTACCCTCTGGGGGCATCATGATTACATTCAAGATCCTTCTAACGTTGGCCGTTAGCTGCCTACCCTTAACAAACCCCGTCTGGTCTTCCCCTATCACCTACGTGACACAGTCTTCTATCCTTGAGGACAAGATTTTAGCTAACAGCTTGGCATCAACATTCAACAGGGAGATCGGCCTGTAAGACCAGCATAGCTCAGGGCCCTTCTCCCGCTTCAAGATCAGTGAGATCGAGGCCTGTGACATTGTCGAGGAAAGAACACCGCGCTCCCTTGCCTCGTTAAACATCCTCACCAACAGTGGGCCCAGTACAGATCATAGAATTTACAGTGCAGAAGGAGGCCATTCAGCCCATCGAGTCTGCACCGGCTCTTGGAAAGAGCACCCTACCCAAGGTCAACACCTCCACCCTATCCCCATAACCCAGTAACCCCACCCAACACTAAGGGCAATTTTGGACACTAAGGGCAATTTATCATGGCCAATCCATCTAACCTGCACATCTTTGGACTGTGGGAGGAAACCGGAGCACCCGGAGGAAACCCACGCACACACGGGGAGAATGTGCAGACTCCACACAGACAGTGACCCAAGCCGGAATCGAACCTGGGATCCTGGAGCTGTGAAGCATTTGTGCTATCCACAATGTTACCGTGCTGCATCTCAGAGAACTTTTTATAAAACTCCACTGGGTAACCATCTGGCCCCGGAGCTTTGCCTGACTGCATGGCCTCCAGCTCTCTGCTATTTCTTCAATCCCAGCCCTTCTACCAACCCTTCGTCCACGTTTGGGAACTCCAGCCCTCCCAGAAATTGCCTCATTCTTCCCACTCCAGCTGGGAGTTCTTACTCGTATAGGCTGCTGTAAAACTCATTAAACACCCCGTAGACTCCGGCTGGGTCCAAGATTGTGTTCCCTCCTCTGTCCTTCATTCTCCCTATCTACCTTGCTGCCTCCCTTTTCCTGAGCTAGTGCATTCTACTGGCCTTCTCTCCATACTCATATATCGCCTCCTCAACTGCTCCACCGCCTTCCCCGTAGATAACAAGCCAAATTCCAGCTGTAGCCTCTGTCATTCCTTCAGTAATCCCACCTCCGGGGCCTCCGTCTACCAGTCTACCTGAAGTATTTCCCCGACCAACCTATCCGCCTCTGCCCTCTCTTCCTTCTCCCTATGGGCCTGAATCAAGATCAGCTCCCCTCTGACCACTGCCTTCAGTGCATCCCACACCATTGCTGCTGAGACCTCTCTCGTATCGTTAATCTCCAGGTAGCTCTGGATGGATTCCCTCACCCGCCCGTACACCCCCTCATCCGCTAACAGTCCTACATCTAATCTACATTGTGGGTGCTGACCACCATCCTTGCTCACCTGTAGGTCCACCCAATTTGGGGCATGGTCCGAGACAGCAATCGCCGACTCCTCGGTGTCAACCACCCCCGCCAGTAAAGCATTGTTCAAAATAAAAAAGTCGATGCGGGAGTATCTTTATGTAGATGTGAGAAGAAGAACTCCTTCGATCTTGGCCTTCCAAACGTCCATGGGTCTGCCCCACCCATCTGCTCCATGAACCCCTTTAGTTCCTCCACCATTGCCGGCACCCTGCCTGTCCTTGAACTCGACCGGTCCAACCTTGGGTCAATGACCGTATTAAAGTCCGCCCTCCATGATCAGAATGCAGATCCAGGATCTTCCCTAACATTCGCCTTACATACTCGACATCATCCCAGTTTGGTCGTAGACATTCACAACCCTTCCAGCTTCCCGCTAACCATGATATATCTACCCCACACAACTGCAACTAATCTCTCCACCTCAAATAACACTCGCTTATTAATCAGGATCGCCACCCCTCTAGTCTTAGAGTCCAGCCCCGAGTGAAATACCTGCCCCACCCATCCCTTCCTCAGTCTGGTCTGATCAATTACCCTCACGTGTGTCTCCTGTAGCATTACCACGTCCGCCTTCAATCCCCTCAAGTGTGCGAACATGCGAGCCCTCTTAACCGGCCCATTCTGCCCTCTGACGTTCCACGTGATCAGCCTGGTCAGGAGGCTTCTCACCACCCCACACTGCCAATCAACCATCCTCCTACTTATGCCAGCCTCCACCTCGTACCCTGTGCTCCCTCGGCCCGCCCCCAGGTAGCCTCCGTCCCTGACCTCCCATTTATCTCCAAGCAACATTCCCTCCCCTGTCAGCAGAGCAATGCCCCCCCCCCCACCCCCAGTTACCAGCACACTAAATGCAACCCCCTTCAACAAACATAACATCTGCTCATCCCCCACTGCGTTTCCTCGAGCCAACCCGCCTAGCTGGCTTGGTGACTCCCCCGCCATGGCTCTAGACATCTTACATCCTATTGTTCCCTCTCCCTCCCCCTGCTCGGACATACCTATTCAAAAGACACATTTCCACCCAAACCTGCCCAAAGATAAACATCAATGATTCACCCAACCATCCCCCCACCCATATGAAGTTAACTCACAAAACTTTGCAACAGCCCAAAAAACGTTACAAAGGATTTCTCATGTAGTGCAAGAGTAATAACAATTTTGGCAGAGTCCCTACAGCAAAGATCAGTAACCTCAGTCTCTATCTAGACCTTTGCTTTTCACAAAGTCCATCCCTTCATCCGGCGACTCGAAATAAAATTGCCCCTCTTCATAGGTGACCCACAAAAAAGCTGAATAAAATAGACCAAACTTCACCTTCCTCTTGAAAAGGGTCGATTTCACTGGGTTGAATCCCGATCTTCTCTTGGGCAGGTCCGCACCCACACCCAGATCTTGGTAGATGCGCAGAATGGTATTCTCCCACTTACAGCTCCGTGTCCCCTTGGCCCAACGCAAATCTGATCCGTATCCAGGAATCTGTGCATTCGTACCACCATCGCTCTCAGTGGCTCATTCGCCCGTGGCAACCTCGTACACGCTCTGTGCGTTCTGTCCACTTCCAGGGGTCTAGAAAACGACCCATCGCCCATTTACTTCTCGAGCATATTCACCACATAAGCCCTTGCATCCGTTCCCTCACATCCCTCAGGGAGGCCAATGATCCTCAAGTTCTGCCGGCGGGACCTATTCTCTAGGTCCTCCACCTTGTCTTGCAGTCTTTTCTGTTGCTCTTTCATCAGCCCCACCTACGCCTCCAGCACAGTTAGGTGTTCCTCATGCTCAGCCACCGTTTCCTCCACCTTCTGGACCACCCAATCTTTGGCTTCCAGTCTCTGCTCCACCTGAGTGATTAACTCCTTGATCCGGTCCAGGCATTCCTTTTTTTGCTTGGCAAAGCCCTCCTGAATAAACCCCGTCAGCTGGTCCGGTGTCCACTGGTCCGCCGAGCCTGTACTCTATAGATCCGCCATGCATTCCTTTACTGCACAATCTACATGTGCCTGCTCGATTCGGTTCTTCCTTCCCATACGTCCACTTCTGTACTGTGTCTCCATATATTGGGTGGGATTCCTCCACACAGTCTCATCCACCACAGACCCCTCAAACAAATTCCAAAGAAAGTTGGCGGAAACAGGTCCAAAAAGTCCGTCACGAGCGGGAGCCACCATATGTTCGACCTACTCCCTCATGGCCGTCACCGGAACTCGATCTAACACGATCTTGCGAGACGTTCCAATCTGAATCCCGCCCATTGTGGATGGGATCACTATTTTGCAAATCTGCATATTAGAGCCAGACAGCTCAGTTTCACTCTAATGTGCTCTCACCTTCGGGGAGATTTCAGACCTCGGGTGAGCGCTGTTCAGTGATGGTCTCCACAAACGGAGGCCAGATGAAAGAGCACTCATGGCGATCTCCCAGGGAATCGGAGACACTCATAGGCTTGCCCCCTGGGCAGGGTGACACCCTGGCACTGCTGGTGCCAGTCCGACAGTGCTAAGGTGCCATAGTGCCAGGTTGCCAGTGGCAGGGATTGGGCCTGGGGAGCCTTGCCCTTAAGGTAGGCCTTGAAGACCCCATATAATAATAATAATCTTTGTCACAAATAGGCTTACATTAACACTGCAATGAAGTTACTGTGAAAAGCCCCTAGTCGCCACATTCCGGCGCCTGTTCGGGTACACTGAGGGAGAATTCAGAATGTCCAAATTACCTCATAGTACGTCTTTTGGGACTTGTGGGAGGAAACCGGAGCGCCCGGAGGTAAACCACACAGACACAGGGAGAACATGCAGACTCTACACAGACAGTGATCCAAGCCGGGAATCGAACCTGGGACCCTGGCGCTGTGAAGCCATAGTGCTAACCAGTGTGCTACCGTGCTGCCCAGTAAGTTTGGGTGCAGTGGGGATCTCCAGGGGCTAGGGTGTGGTGGCTGAAGGGGCTTTTCCTGTCAGTGCATGAAATTATGTAAATGCTGTCTCGGCGAGGCATTCTTTGCGGAGGCCAAAAGAGACGGCAAAATGCCAATACATAGCAGCGTCATAGCTGGCACTGCAGGTGCAGAGAAACACCCTACTCAACATGCCCAAAACAGGACTCTGTTTCCGTCCGTTAGATCACCCCCATTGGATTCTCAGAAAGCTGACAGGGTAGATATTGAGAAATTGTGGGAGAGTCTCAGAGTCAGGCATTGCTCATTTGAAAACAGAGATGAAGAGGAATTTCAGGGGATAGTGAATCTGTGGAATTCTTTACAGCAGAGAGAGCTGTACAGGCTGGGTCGTTAAGTATGCTCAAAGTTCAGACAGACAGATTTTTAATCAGTAAGGGAATCAAGGATTATGGGAATGAAGCACTATCAATTACGACGAGACGAGAGTAGAGAGTAATCGAGGCTTTATTGAGCAGAGATGTGTTGCCTCCTGCAGCTGCTACTAGAAATAGTAGCAGCTCGGTGTGCACACACATTTATACTCCGCCTACTGGGCGGAACCAGCAGGCAGGGATCTATCCCCGTACCTATAGTACAGGAGCCTTACCGTATTACCTCTAATCACGTATTATACAAACAGTGGTGACTACCACGGGGAATAAGGCGGGTAAGTGGAATTGAGGATTATATCAGATCAGATCAGTCACGATCTCATTGAATCGAGCAGACTCGATGGTCCGAATGGCCTGCATTTGCTCCGACATGGTTTGGTCTTATGGTCTAACAGAGCATGGAGGCTGAGGCCTTCGACAGCATCACCACTATGCAAAGGACATTGAAATAATGCCAGAAAATGTATAATTGCTCACCAGGAGGGAAAAAAGGTAAACATTACACAAAAGAAAAATTGTTTGCTTGTACCCTGTTTCCTGTCATTCGCGGTTCTTCAGTTAACGCGTTGTATGCGTGGTGCAGGTACTACTTCATACTGCCTTGAATAAAAGGAGCTACACCAGCTTTCTCCTCCTATTCTGGCACCATCGTTCTTCATAACCACACCTGTTTTCTTAATTCCTCCACTTGCTGCTTGGCACCGTGTTACCCACTCGTTTCCATGCTTGGCACAGTGTTACCCACTCGTTTCCATGCTTGGCACCGTGTTACCCACTCGTTTCCATGCTTGGCACCATGGTGCCATGCGTCACCAGTTCCTTCCAAGGCTGACTGAATGAAAACCCTGACCCCTGTTTGCCATGTTGCTGCCATCACTGACATGGCACAGCAACATGAGCTCAGTCACATGAAATCAAACTTTGAAAGAAAACAAAAAGACTGCATAGTCAAAGCTTCCAGGAGGCAGAAAGAAATTTAAACGCTCACTAGGGTTCATCAGAGGCTGTTGCAATTACAATCCTGCCTTGTTACCTACAAAATTCAAAGTGATCCTGATTTTTCCATGAGACTGGATTTTATTTGTCCCTTTAATAGCACTGCTGCATTTATGACTCAGGCAGCACCCACACAGCCTTTTCTTTCTATCCCGCATCTGACAGAAAGCTTCAACGTACCTAAAATCCTTCCCTTTCATGCTCATTAGGTTCCACAGGGAGATCATGCGCAGCAGAGAACACGCACTGAAATTAGTAACAGGGGAACAGGCCATTCGGTCCAACTGGTCTATGCTGCTTTTGATGCTCCACACGTATCTACTCCATCCAGTGTCGTTGGGTAGTGGCAGCAGAGGAATATTAACCCTCTGTTGCTTTCATTATTCAACAATGTTCCAATTGAAAGACTGATTGTGCCGCCGTGAAAAACTTTTCAAAAGCTTTCAGAGCCAAACTGAGTAGTCTCGGTGAGAATGAGAAACCGAGTGGTCTCGGTGAGAATGAGAAACTGAGTAGTCTCGGTGAGAATGAGAAACTGAGTAGTCTCGGTGAGAATGGGAAACTGAGTAGTCTCGGTGAGAATGAGAAACTGAGTAGTCTCGGTGAGAATGAGAAACTGAGTAGTCTCGGTGAGAATGAGAAACCGAGTAGTCTCGGTGAGAATGAGAAACCGAGTAGTCTCGGTGAGAATGAGAAACCGAGTAGTCTCGGTGAGAATGAGAAACCGAGTAGTCTCGGTGAGAATGAGAAACCGAGTAGTCTCGGTGAGAATGAGAAACCGAGTAGTCTCGGTGAGAATGAGAAACCGAGTAGTCTCGGTGAGAATGAGAAACCGAGTAGTCTCGGTGAGAATGAGAAATTGAGTAGTCTCGGTGAGAATGAGAAACCGAGTAGTCTCGGTGAGAATGAGAAACCGAGTAGTCTCGGTGAGAATGAGAAACCGAGTAGTCTCGGTGAGAATGAGAAACCGAGTAGTCTCGGTGAGAATGAGAAACCGAGTAGTCTCGGTGAGAATGAGAAACTGAGTAGTCTCGGTGAGAATGAGAAACTGAGTAGTCTCGGTGAGAATGAGAAACTGAGTAGTCTCGGTGAGAATGAGAAACCGAGTAGTCTCGGTGAGAATGAGAAACTGAGTAGTCTCGGTGAGAATGAGAAACTGAGTAGTCTCGGTGAGAATGAGAAACTGAGTAGTCTCGGTGAGAATGAGAAACCGAGTAGTCTCGGTGAGAATGAGAAAATGAGTAGTCTCGGTGAGAATGAGAAACCGAGTAGTCTCGGTGAGAATGAGAAACCGAGTAGTCTCGGTGAGAATGAGAAACTGAGTAGTCTCGGTGAGAATGAGAAACCGAGTAGTCTCGGTGAGAATGAGAAAATGAGTAGTCTCGGTGAGAATGAGAAACTGAGTAGTCTCGGTGAGAATGAGAAACCGAGTAGTCTCGGTGAGAATGAGAAACTGAGTAGTCTCGGTGAGAATGAGAAACCGAGTAGTCTCGGTGAGAATGAGAAACCGAGTAGTCTCGGTGAGAATGAGAAACTGAGTAGTCTCGGTGAGAATGAGAAACCGAGTAGTCTCGGTGAGAATGAGAAACCGAGTAGTCTCGGTGAGAATGAGAAACCGAGTAGTCTCGGTGAGAATGAGAAACCGAGTAGTCTCGGTGAGAATGAGAAACCGAGTAGTCTCGGTGAGAATGAGAAACTGAGTCGTCTCGGTGAGAATGAGAAACCGAGTAGTCTCGGTGAGAATGAGAAACTGAGTAGTCTCGGTGAGAATGAGAAACTGAGTAGTCTCGGTGAGAATGAGAAACTGAGTAGTCTCGGTGAGAATGAGAAACCGAGTAGTCTCGGTGAGAATGAGAAACCGAGTAGTCTCGGTGAGATGAGAACAAAGTCTCAGTGACTTCCTTAGAGGATTTTCCAAAAATGTCACTTCAGTTCCTTACAGTGTTTCTAATGGCTGAAGGGGAAGGAATAACGGAGCAACATAAATTGAGAGGTTTTGACTAAGTCTGTTTATCTGACTGGAATAATCCAAATTTGATATTGGTCTTGGGCAGGAGCTTCAACATTTTGCCACACGAAAATCATCAAAATCTGACATTTGACATCCATGACATCCATGGGACAGGCACTGAGGTAGGATTATTTTATAAACCTCCTCTGTGGGATAGTTTGAACCCCTGTGGATGCAGACATCAAAAATAATCCTTTATCCTGTCATAACAAAGGTAAACACACATACTTCATTGTGTCAAGTTATTTAATTTACATAAGAGCAGTTATACAGGCATAACTGCCTGTAAGAAATGAAAGATGATTTAAATAATTTTATACACAATAAAAACAAGGGGCGAAATTCTCCCAATGGGAGACAAAGTGCCGACGCCGGAGTGAAAACCAGAGTGTTTCACTCCGGCGTCAGAGACCGCTCCTCGCTCCCTATTCTCCCACCCCCAGGGGCTAGGAGTGGCGCCGCTTCAATTTCGCACGCCGGGCCTTGGCGCCGCATAAATGACGCGGCCGGCAGCACTTAAATGACGTCACTCGCGCATGCGCAGGTTGGCCGGCACCAACCCGTGCATTCACGGTTGCTGTCTGTGGTGAATGTATAATATAAATTCACACTGTGTATCACTGTGTCCCTGTGGGCTCCATCTGTGAGCCGTTGCGCGGCTCTGCCACAGGGGGAGGTGAGGAGCATGTACAGGGCTCCACCCTTGGCTCCGCCCATGGCTCCTCCCACAACCGGAAGTATAAAGTGCTGCGGTCTTGCGAGCCTGCCTTCAGTTCAGCTAGTCGCGGGCAGGTTCAGTTGTAAGTCGATTAAAGCCACAGTTTACTTCTACTCGTGTCCTTGAGTGAATTGATGGTCGCATCACCGTCCTCCCCGCGAGCGCCCCACAAGACATGTTGGAGTGATCTTGCGGGGCGGCGGAGGAAAAAGAGTGTGTCTTTTAGAGACGCCGGCCCGCCGATCGGTGGGCACCGATCGCGGACCAGACCCCTACTGAGCACTCCCCTGGTGCTCGATCCTCCCTCCCCCCCCCCACAGGCCGCACACGCAGCGTTCGCGCGCTGTTCACGCCAGCAGCGACCAGGTGTGGTTGGCGCCGGCGTGAACACGTCGGATTGGGCAGGCCGCTCGGCCCATCCGGGCCGGAGAATCGCCGCTTGACCATTAGAAACGGCAAGTGGCGATTCTCCGAGCGGCCTGTTGTAAAGCTCAGCACGCCGTTTTGGGAGGGGGGGGAGAATCGCGTGCGGGTGCCAGGGCGGCGTGGCGGGAATCGCCCGGCACTCCCGCGATTCTCCCACCCGGCGTGGGGGTCGGAGAATCGCGCCCAAGGTGTGTCTCTGGAATAATTAGCTCACGGTAAGAAGAATAGTACCTGCGGGATTAACTCTCAACTTGATTCCAACACCAATAACATCTTATAGTACCTTTAACACAATGAAATGTTCCAAAGTATTTCATAGGAGTGTTATAAAATAAAGGTTGGCCCTAAGCCAGTTGAGGAGAAATTAGATCAAATGACCAAAGATTTTAAGGAACCTCTGAAAATGGGAAAGAGAGGCGGAAAGATTTCGGGAGGGAATTCCAGAGCTTGGGAACTAGGCTACTGAAGGCACTGCTGCCACCATCTTCTGAAGGGCATCTAGGGATGCCGCAAGAACGCCACGGGCGAGCCGCGTACAATGGAGACCTCCATTGACCTCGGGTGGGATTCTCCTGTTGCGGGCGAACGCGGCCGGAGAATCCTGCCCAGTGTAAATCAGCGAACACAGGGGTGAAAGCGGATTGGGGCTTGCTGCAAGTTAAGACACGGGCAGCAGAGTTTTGGACGACACCAAATTTCCAGAGGATGGATCGTGGGAGACCAGCCAGCAGTGTGGTGGAATAATCGAGTCTGCAAAGAGATTCGCATAATCTCAGATTGTTGCCTCAGACATGGAGAGGGGGTGGAGTCGGTAGCTAGGGAATGACGTTTTGGAGCCAGGACCAAAAACAATGGTTTCAGCCTTCCTAATATTTAATTGGAAGAAACTTCTCATCCAGTACCAGATGTCAGATTAGCAGTGTGATCATTTAGCAAAAGTGGAGGTATCAAGAGATGTGGGTGCCATTGGGGTACACGTGAAAGCTAAAGTCGGGTTTTTGGACAATGTTGCCAAGGGGCAGCATGCAGCATTTATACATGTGATGTTGCGTTTGCTGCTAAATGAATGAAATACTTCATTCTACTTACTGGATATCCAGTGTAGTATTGAACTGTACAGAATTGAAAAGTCTGACGTTTGGATATATTTATGCTGATCTTAGCCAAGGCAGCAGATGGGGTGTTAAATCTGCCTTCAGCACTTCAGAGATGCAATCATCGCCCAACTAACACTACCAGGATTCAAACTAAATGTTTGTTTATCCCATTTATTGTTTTGAAATTGGTTACTAAGTGCGCATATGTGATAACACCTTCGCTGGGTCAGACCTATCCTCTTTTGGCAGAATAACTCAGAGGCTGTGGAACGTGCTAATGCTCTCAGCAGACACTCAATGCTGAGCCGGTGATGTCTGCGCTGGCTCGGTTTGGCCACCTTCACCAGTGATATACCATCAATTAGACACGATGAAGGTCCAAACTTAGGCTTTAATCAGCTAGACGTTAGCCCGGTGGTCGACTACAGTGAAAGGCCGACCGCCGGGAACTCTGGGTACCTATACCCCGCCTTGGAGGTGGGGTCTACTTGCCTCTCGACCAATTGGTGAGCAGTCACATAACTAGTCCCAGCCAATCAGACGAGAGGCACATGACCAGCTAGAGCCAATGGGAAACCAGTGCTCTGCACCAATGGCAGTGCTCCTATTCATACCACCACAACCAGTTGATTGACGGCCATGTACCTAAAGACCTTCTATGCGGTGAACTGGCCACTGGGCATCCATGCATTTCCTCTACAAGGACATCTGCAAGCGAGATATGAAGATGGCGGACATTGACTGACAGCTGGCAGATAGTTTCTGGCACTGTGACCTCTGTAGGCCGACTGTTTGGAGGGAAGAGGCGAGCAGAAATGAAAAGCACAGCTGGCCAAGAAGAGAGCCCAAAGAAAGCAGAGGACTGTCAATCGTGCACCTTCAGGGCACACTGTCTGAGGTAAAGACTGCCATGGCAGAGTGGGGCTCCTGAGACACAGCAGGTGATGCTCAGCACAGAGTCGGTCATCACAGCATAAACCATGGTCTGACAAGGCAAGCCACTGCCACCAATAACAATAACCGCATTTCAAACAATAATTCATTGGATGTGAAGCATTTTGGGTGAAGTAAATGTGATGAGACTCGCTATAGTTACACGATTCTTCCTGATTGTTATTCATGAGCCAGCAGTCAGATTGGTCTTGGCAGTGATGTTCCCCATGACTGAAAAATCGATCAACACTCACGAGACTCAGAACTAAATAATGGGCACTTGTCTGACAAATACTACATTGGGAATTCAGTAATAGCAAGAATAAAAATGTTCATTCTCCGATCCAGCAAACTGTGGTTTAAAAGCTGTACCAATAGCAAATTAAAATCTGTCATATTCTGCCAGCTGGATTCGGGCGGGATTTCCCAGCCTTTCCCACCAGTGTGATCGTCCGGTCCTCCCAAAGGTAACCTGCTCCCCCCCTCCTCCCCCACCCCCCAGTGGCAGGACGCCGATCCATGCAAAACCCCGTGGACATCGGCGGGGCTGGAAGACCCTGCCGGCCGGAAATCCTGCCCTTTGTTTAAACTGCGCTGCATATTTCCTTTGTGCATTAATCACATTTTGACCATTCATTGGACAACAGAATGAATAATATGAAAGCTTCGCAGGCTTACAGGGTGTGTGAGGCAGGTGTGAATCCCTGACACATGTAATCAGTGGTATCAAAATGGAACAAAACAGTTCCGGAAGTGACGCCATTACTGCCGATTCAATTCACCGCTTTCTCAGCTTGGCTTTATCTGAGGTGAATCAGATATTCCTGGAACCTGATCGGCAGTGGAATGCGTGTTGTTCGATTTTGTGTTTGGAGGTCTGCAACCTCATAGTTCCAAAACAATAAATACCCAAATTAATTTTGTAATTTGTTCGTACAAAGACAGGGAAGAAGTGTATAGCATGAGTAAAGCTTTCAATTAACTTATTTTATCTTCAGAAGTATGTAAGAATACAAGTCCTAATTGGTTCAATGCATAACATTAACATCAGAAGAGTCATGGACAAGATGAAGCTATTTGGTTTATTGAAGATTTAGCATCATAATCCTCCCCCATATCAGGGCAATTATGATACGGGTTAACCGTTTAGGTACGGTTTCAGCTATTTCTTTCTTTGCTCGATGTTAAACCACACCTGGTTAGTCTGTCTGGCTTGGCAGTGTATGGTTGTTGTTCCTCTTGATCATTCCTTGCGGCTTGTACGGATTTGTCGACTTGCCGGTGTTTTTTCTTCTTCCTTCTTCAGTTAAGCCATCTGAAAGCTCTGTGAGGTTGAGGAAGAGCGTCACCGTGTCAAAAAGTAGATTGAGTAGCATGCTCACTCCTGTTTTATGTTGCCATCTGGTTCCAGCATCCCTTGTGGTTCTGGCTGGAACTTGCAGCGTGTGCAGTGTGGTTGGTGTGTTTCTTTTATAAATGTTTTTTATTGGGTTTTTGAACAACGTATATTTACCGTTATGTACACGGAATAAGGTATATATATATATACACAGAAGAGACGGGCACACACAAACATAACAAAAACAAAAGCAATAATAAAAAATAAATAAAAAATAAAATATAGTCACTTGTAAGGTGTTATGCACCAGCTCAACAGCAGCAACTCTGTACAATTGGCAACATTATTTACAACACATAAGTAGATATCTGTTTGTGGGGGGTGGGAGGGGGGGCAGACTGGGGAGGTAGATATACACTTGGGTGCCGGAGAAACAATTACAGAGGGCAATACTAGAATGCGTCTGCTTCTCCCGGACGGGTTTCGCTGCCGTTGACATCTCGCGCTCACCTCCGCTTCAGCCGTTCATCGCCTGGATTCTCCTTGCTCTCTGTTCCAGTAGATGCCAAATTTGTTATCGTTTCCCGTGCCCTTCTTCCTGCTATCATTTCCCTACCTCCCCCCCACCTCCCTGGTTCTCCTCTATTGTTCCCTGTCTCTTCACTCTTCCCCCCTTCCCCCCCCCCCCCTCCCCCCACTTCTGCCCCTCCCCCCCTCCTGTGGTTCGCCTTTCTTTCCTCTTAGGTTTAGCAATCCCCCTCCCCCCTCTCCCGGTCTATCTCTCCCTCTCATGCCTTGGCTACTTTCCCCTGACTCTTGGCTACCTGGCTATTCTTCTGCTTGTCGGTTGGCCACAAACAGGTCCCGGAACAATTGGGTGAATGGCTCCCACGTTCTGTGGAAACCGTCGTCTGACCCTAGGATGGCGAATTTGATTTTCTCCATTTGGAGAGATTCCGAGAGGTTGGACAGCCAGTCTGCAGCTCTGGGTGGTGCTGCTGACCGCCAGCCAAACAGGATTCTATGGCGGGCGGTCAGGGAGTCAAAGGCAAGGGCGTCCACCCTCCTCCCCAGGAATAGATCTGGCTGGTCCGAGACCCTGAAAACCGCCACTTTTGTTCACCCTTATCCCCACCACTTTGGACATTGCCTCGAAGAAGGCTGTCCAGTACCCCGCAAGTCTGGGGCAAGACCAGAACATGTGGGCGTGTTTGGCCGGGGATCCTTGACACCGTTCACATCTATCCTCCACCTCCGGGAAGAACCTACTCATACGGGTTCTTGTCAAGTGGGCTCTATGTACCACTTTTAGCTGCGTCAGGCTGAGCCTTGTGCACGTGGAGGTGGAGTTGACCCTATGCAGTGCTTCGCTCCAGAGTCCCCACCCTATCTCAATCACCAGGTATTCCTCCCATTTCTTTCTTGTTGCGTCCAGTATGGTGTCGGCCCCTTCTACCAGTTGGTCATACATGTCACTACAGTTTCCTTTGTCTAGTATGCTTGCGTCCAGTAACTCTTCCAGTAATGTCTGTCGTGGCGTTTGTGGGTACGTCCTTGTCTCCTTTCGTAGGAAGTTTTTGAGTTGCAGGTACCTTAGCTCCCTCCCACTGACTAGCTGGAATTTCTCTGTCAGTTCGTCCAGTGTTGAGATCCTGCCGTCCGTGTACAGGTCCCTGACTGTCAGTGTCCCCTCATCCTGTCTCCACCTTTTGAAGGTGGTATCGGTCAGCGCAGGTGTGAACCTATGGTTGTTGTAGATGGGAGCCTTGTCCGACATTTTGGTCAGGCCAAATTGCTGCCGTAGTTGGTTCCAGGACTGGAGGGTGGCTATCACCACTGGGCTACTGGAGTGTTTTTTGGGCGGGGATGGGAGTGCCACCGGCCCGGAGGGAGGTCCCCATGCAGGAAGCCTCTTCTGTGCGCACCCACTCGGCTTCTGGCTCCTTGATCCATCCCCTTATTCGCTCGGCCGTCGCCACCCAGTGGCAGATTTGTAGGTTTGGGAGGGCTAGGCCCCCCCACTCCGGATTTTGTTTTTCGTAGGACCTTCTTTGGGATCCTAGCATTCTTCCCCCCTATACGAACGCCATGATTAGTTTGTCCAGTGCTTTGAAAAAGGCCTTGGGGATGTAGATCGGGATGGATTGAAACAGGAAGAGGTACCTGGGCAGTACGTTCATTTTGATCGTCTGGACTCTCCCCGCGAGGGAGAGTGGGAATGTGTTCCATCTTTGCAGGTCCTTTTTTACTTCCTCCGTCAGACTGGTGAGGTTCCATTTGTGGATCCCTTTCCAGTCATGGGCTATTTGGATCCCCAGGTAGTGGAATTTGTGTTGGGCTCGTTTAAATGGCAGACCCATTAGTGCTGCCCCCCCCCGCCTCCCTATTACTTGTGGGAGTACCGGGAAGATCTCGCTTTTGCTCATGTTGAGTTTGTAGCCCGAGAAGGCGCCAAACTCTTTCAGGAGCGCGATGATTCCGTCCATGCTGGGTTGGTGTGTTGACCTATTATACCACCATCGTAATTAGAGGTGGAGGTTCCTCAGACTGCTGGTGTGTCTCTGTCACCGATTCAATGGTGATCTTGTGTGCTGTAGGCTGGTCTGGCCATTGGGGACTTTCCAGGACTTGGAATGGTGATGGGTAAGGCTGCTCCCCCCCAAAAAAAAGAAAGATCACAAGTAAAGTCAGACTCTGAATGCTGTTTAGGGTTGAGGACTCAGGACCGTGCTGTTCTGTCCAGCTAACAACTCTGATGGCCTTGATATCTCCCGCTGGCTGGATAGGATCGCGGGCTACAAGGCATCTCTGCTCAGAAGAGAGAAGAGCTGATTGGGGATGACATAGATAAGCTCAAAGATTTGTTTGGCACCTTATCTCAGTGGTTCAAAGGCCATGCTGAGGACCATGAGTCAACTTCCTGTGATGGATGTAGGAATTTCAGATATTTTGTATTATATGTATTTGGCATAGTAAGGGTTAAAAGCCTGGGTTAGCGTGTGTATGGCTGCTGTAGTCATGTATTAAAATAGTCTTGGTTTGAAAGGTTGGGAGCCAAGGGGTGCAATTAAAGCATCATAAAAAGCTTAGGCTAATGGACTGTTGTTTGGAATAAGGAAATTCCCAGTGGAGTTAATGAGATTTCAACTCAACTTGGTAAGATGATGTGATTACAGGGTGGAGCTAATTAATCAGGCATTTTACAGCAAAAGCAGGTCAGTGAACTTCGAGCTGAAGCTGTGACCACAAGTCAATGAGTTTTCTCTCTGCAGTTCAGTTAAAAGATACGTCTGCAGACAGAAGAGCAGTGTTGTTGGAAAGATGAACAAACCAGCTGAAACAACTTCTGAAGAAATACAGCCAGAGTTTCTGCATGGATCTGACAGGAGTCAGATCTTTTCTTTAAAGCTGTGTCAGGAGTGTCAATGGTACTTTAGAGTGGATTGAGAACTGAGTTTTTTTTTCTTGTTGTTTGAATGGGAATAACGAATTAATATTCACTGTATTGAGTAGTATTGTTTAAGGGGAATTGTAAGTTATTTTTTGGTATGATGTTAAAGATATTTTAATACTGTTTTAGTAATAAAGTTTGTTACAATAATCTTTATTGTCACAAGTAGGCCTACATTAACACTGCAATGTAGTTACAGTGAAAAGGCCCTAGTCACCACGTTCCGGAGCCTGTTAGAGTACACAGAGGGAGAATTCAGAATGTCCAAATTACCTATTATACGTCTTTCGGGACTTTGTGGGAGGAAATCAGAACACCTGGAGGAAACCTACTCAGATACAGGGAGAATGTGCAGACTGCACAGACAGTGACCCAAGCCAGGAATCGAACCTGGGACCCTGGCGCTGTGAAGCAACAGTGCTACCACTATGCTACCATGCCGCCTAATATATCATATTCCTATTTCTTTGTGTAATCACTCCTGGAGCAAGGCATTTTGGGGTTTCTGTTCAGTCGGGGTCTGGTCTGGTATTGTAATACTCCCATTGCTCCATACTGTGAAGGGTCCACCATTTAAATCGAACAACCTTGGAGATATGAAAAATGAAAATGAAAATTGCTTATTGTCACGAGTAGGCTTCAATGAAGTTACTGTGAAAAGCCCCTAGTCGCCACATTATGGCGCCTGTCCGGGGAGGCTGGTACGGGAATCGAACCGTGCTGCTGGCCTGCTTATTCTGCTTTTAAAGCCAGCGATTTAGCCCAGTGAGCTAAACCAGCCCCGTGCTAAACCAGATATGGTTCCTCATTTGATAGCACTGTACTTCTGGCACCTGAATATAACTTAAAATGGGTAAGGTGACATTCACCAGGATATCAGCATTCCAAAATGAAGAACCAGGGGCAAGATTCTCCGATTGCCGACGCAAAATCGCGTTCGGTGATCAGCCGCAGTATCTGTTTTTATGCCGTAATCGGGGACAGCCGTTCCGCTAGCAGGGCGCGCGCTTCGCCTGGGCTGCGGGGACTGGTGGAGGCTGGTCTGGTGGTGGTGAAGGGGGTTACAAGGAAGCACTATCTGGTTGGTCGGGTCCGCAGGCGGCCGCCGCCATGTTGTACGGCGTGGCCACCACAGGCTGCCGCTGTGCGCATGCGCAGCCCTGGACCCAGACATTCTGCATCCATATCAGCAGGTAAAGCCAGGGGTTTACGTAGCGTGGCTGCTAGCCCCCCACCGGGAAGAACATCGGTGCGGGGGCGCCGCAGACTTTTTGACTTTTTGGTCGTAAGACCAGATGCTTCCTCCATACATAGCTGCAAAATCGGAGAATCCAACCCCACATTCCGTCATGTCCCCCAAGAAAATGGCTATGCATCTTCTGGGTCTTTGGTCTTGACCTCATGGGTGATCTTTGGGATGTCAGTGTTTGATGCTGGGGTTTCAACTCAGACAGTTTATCAAGGTGCCCCTGTCTGTCGCTGTGAAAGCTCTGCGCAGTACTTGTAGCACACTGATCTTTCCTGTGTGGACATTTTGAACTGCAATACTGGCAAGGTCGCTCTGCTGGATGGTTCAGGGGTTGCTTTCCCTGACTTGGGTGATCCCTGCATTTTGTATAACCTGACGTGGTGGACTGAAGATTGGTTTCTGCTCACAAAGTGTTCTCTATCCTTAGGATAGTCCTCTGTCGTTCACAAAAATCATTCAGTTCAACCAGCTAGATTGCCTTTTCAAGGGTAAAGTCATCTTCAGCTTCTGGAAGTCAGAAAGTGAATCGCCTGCAGTTTCCATCACCATTCTGTTTCAAATTAGCTCAGATTTAAACCGCCATAGTTTAAAAAAAATAATTTATGGGATTTGGGCGTTGCTGGTTAGGCCATCATTTATTGCCCATCCTTAGTTGCCCTTCAGAGGGTGCTGGTGACCTGCCTTCTTGGTACAGAGGTGTTGGTACAGCCACAGTGCTGTTAGGGAGGGAGTTCCAGGATTTTGCCCCAGTGACACTGAAGGAACGGCCGATATATTTCCAAGTCGAGGTGGTGACTGATTTGGGGAGGAACCTCCAGTTGTTGGGTTCTCATCCTCTGCCCTCTATAGCAATTGTTAATAAAGAAATCAACAAGTTCCCCAAGGACCCGGACTCTCTTATTAAATAGAGCTCTTTCCAGTATTTCAGTGTTCCAGTATATGGATCTCAAGTTGAAATAGACGTTGAAAGATTTCAAAATATCATCAGATTTGGCAGATACGTCAATGGCTTGACGTGCAATGAAGACATCTGCTATTGGCCCAATTGAGTGAAGAATGTATTGCCTTTTTCTGCCTCGGATTTTTTTATTGAAACCTGAAGCAATGCTGTATCTTTAAAATCTTCACCTCCAAAGACTCTAATTGTGTGTCTTGTCTGGACCATGGGTGGATCCCAGTGGAGCTGCAAAGTTGGATTAGCAATCCAGTTTTGAAGATGGCATTGCCAGTTACTGCAACAAAAGACCTTCGCACACTTACAGGTTTTTGGTGGGCTTTTCAAAACGTGATGGTATGCTTCTGCTTAAAGAGGAAGGCACCACAATTGTGATGGATGCCGACTGGCTACCGACTTAATTGATTCAACAATGTCATATTTCGAGTCGGGGCTCTTGGCAAAGATCCACGGGCTTGCTGTTTCCAAACCTGGATAGTTCATAGCATTTACAGTGCAGAAGGAGGCCATTCAGCCCATCGAGTCTGCACCATCCCTTGGAAAGAGCACCCTGCACCTCCAACTTATCCCCTTAACCCAGTAACCCCCAACTTACCTTTTTGGAAACTAAGGGGCAATTTATCATGGCCAATCCACCTAACCTGTATATCTCTGGACTGTGGGAGGAAACCAGAGCACCAGGAGGAAACCCACACAGACACGGGGAGAAAGTGCAAACTCCACACAGTCACCCGAGGCCGAATTGAACCTGGGACCCTGGAGCTGTGGGGCAACAGTGCTAACCACTCTGCCACCGTAACACCTAAAATTAATTATTAATCCTGACTTATTTTTCTCACTGTACGCGGGAACCATGCTGAAACTGGAGTCTGGAATCGGGTCGAGCGAAGAGTTGCTTTCAAATGGGGTTTCTGACTGACCAGCTTAAAGTGATCTTTTCAGGATCAGCTGGCCCGGAATTGTAAAAATGTGATCTCACCCATGCTGGTTGCGAGTGCTGCTTGCTGAAGCTGGGCTTCCAAGGGAGAGGAAATGGAGTCTTCTGCTTGAGTAAAATGTCTACCTTTTTTGTCTGCTTCCGGGGCTCTTGTGCCTCTGGGGTTTTTTCTTTCTGATGAGTTTTTCAGTGTGTGTAGCTTGAGTTAGGAGTTAGATTCAGTGTAGAATCTATTGACTGTATCATTTTTCTTAAGTTTCTCAGCATTTCTGTGAGGATCCTGGTTTCAATGCCGATGCTGACACCATGAAGAATCCTGCTTCGGACACCGTGAAGTCAGATTCCAGTCTGGGGTATGTGAACAGCAAGTCTTTACAGACAACTCATAGCTACGTAGATATTTACAGTAGAGGGTACAGGTATGGAGCTGACCCCATTCTAACCCCAACTGGGTCCATCTCCAGACCGACCCTGGCTCTGGGTCAGGTGTCTTCTTACTTCACTGTGTGGGTGGCACTGCATTAACCCTTTATGCACCAGGCTCTCCTACGACAGCTATGTGCCATAGTTTTGCCCATTAACTAATCTGTCGACGTCTCTGTAATATCCTGCTCTCTTCTATGCAGATTGCTGCACCTTCTAATTGCGGGGAAAGGAAGAAAGAAAAATATTTTAAAACTTTCTCGAACCTATAGCTCTGACACATCATGCCTTCTGCAACTGGGTTATTGTTTTGATTTGGTGACAGTTCGAATTTACCAAGTATTCTCCCCCCTTCATCAAAGAAGCTCAAAGTCTTCTCACTGTGATGTTTATATGTGAAGTGTCACATTTGTTGTAGATAGAATAATAAAAGACTCTCTTCAAATTACTGAGAGTTATGTCATCTTCAACAAAACGTTAATCAAATGCAGAAATCCCTCAGTTGAATGATATTATATATTTGGATGTTTGACACTGTTTTGAGTGCAAAGTGTTCTTTCCATGATTTAAATTCTGTGTAATACTTCCCAGAGAAATTATTCATCTTGTAAAATGAGGTGACGTTGTTTAAGGTACTTTTAACACCCAAGATTTGTATTTGTTCCCTTACTACAGTTTTTTGTTGTTGATAACGGTTAGAATAATCTGTATTCTGCCTGATATTTTGCAAGCTTGATCCGTGTGGGTATAATCACTCAATGCTCTCCAGCAGCATGACGCAAATCTATCGAGAATGAATAAAGCTGAGAAAATGTCTCAGCCCAGGGGGATTTGGTGATTCATTGACATCCTGCGTCATTTATTCTTGAACTGAATGAGCTGCTCCATTCCAAACAGCACAATGACAGGCTGAAATGTTCTCATGCCTTTGGAGTGCTTGATGAAATAAATTTCTGTGGAGTTATTGATGAGATAGCAGGGTACCATGTTCATGCTCCTGTTACTCAGTTCGGTCAATTTATTTTTCTGTAACATTTTGTCAGCATGACGGTTATGAAAAAAACATCTGCGGAAGCCGGAGATTTTCAGTTATACACGGATGGCAATCATAATTTACCTGACAGAATTTCGACAATGCAAACATGTCCAGATGATCTTTAGTAAAACACTGCCCCCTGTCATGACAGGGAGATATTAGGATCTTGGGTCTAGAAATAGGGTCTAAAATGTAGCAGGCAATTTAGGGGTTGAACAGACTGAGGGGAAAAGACTGCGAGCAGCAGACTCAGAGGAATACGCCTATAGCATGAGTTACCTATTCCCATTCAGAATTAACATAATTAGTGGAATACACAAGATGTCCCGGTTCAGACAGGATAACCCACTCAAGAGCCATTGTCATTTGGGACAACTGCTTTGACCAGCCACCAGCCCATCACAGAGTGTGTCTATTTGTCCATCAATGGAAGGTTAGTTGCATTTAAATGGCATGGCTCTGTTCTTTTGTATAAACAGGAGTGGGCAATCAGCCAAGATAATGATAAGAATGCACCGTTGGGAACTCGGCCCATCGTGAGCAGATCATCGCGGGTGGGCTGGCCGATGAGGCACCAATGGCATTGCGACTGCGTGCTGCATGCTGCGCGCGTCACGATGATGTTATTTCAGAGGGGGCGGCGCATGGCTGACTGGCGTCAAACTGGTGCCGGCCCTGATTCAATGTCAGCGCCCATTCTCCACCCGACCGCTGAATACGATTTCGGTGTCGGGCAATGGAGAACCCCGCCCGCAGTGTTGACGCCTGGACTTGATCAGTTGACTTCTCTGACATCTAAATTGGTGCTGGTCCCGGAGCAATTCATGATCCATTAATGGGCGAGCACAGTCGCCGCATGGAACTCGAGTAAATTCAATGAAAAACGGTGCCCAATTCAATGGGGTCAGGATTGCCACTCGAGAGGCTGATGAGCTCCAACCGCATATTAGCATTCCACTCCCCACACACACTCATCCCAACCAACAAGATGGCAGAATGAAGAGGATCACTCCGGTTCACGGACACAGAGCTCGATACCCTGCTGGACACTGTGGAGGAGAGTCGGTCCACCCTGTTCCCCGGGCTGGGAAGGAGGATGCTACCTGCCGCCGTATACTGGGCCTGGCCGCTGGGGCAGAGGCCATGATCGCTATGGGCAGTACCACCTGGACCGGACAGCAGTGCCGGAAGATGTTACACAACCTCCTCAGTATGGCAGGGTGAGTAGGCCGCACCATGTCACTGGCACCAACACCCATCCCACACATCCGTAAACTGCCCCCCCCACTCCACCTGGAGGGCGACCAAACCCCACCCGCCGGCAATGTGCACGCACCCCACCTGCGAGGCAGGTTTTTTTGCACAGAAGGTGGTGAGTGCCTGGAATGCGTTGCCAGGGGAGATTTTGGAATCAGATACATTAACGACGTTCAAAAGGCATCTTGACAAATACATGGATAGGATGGGTATAGAGGGATATGGCACAAGGAAGTGCTGAGGGTTTTGGCCAAACTTGGTATCATGACCGGTACAGGTTTGGAGGGCCGAAGGGCCTGTTCCAGTGCAGTATTGTTCTTTGTACTTTGTACCGCCTGCCATGGCTGGATGCCTTGGCCCCAAAGGCCATCAGCTTCCCTGATTCAGGCTTGAGATGGGTTTCCTATTTGTCCCAAGGTAAAAGCAAATTACTGTGGATGCTGGAATCTGAAACAAAAACAGAAAATGCCGGAATCTCAGCAGGTCTGACAGGGAAGGGAGCTAATGGGCAGGATCTACCGGTCGCATTTCTTCCGAAAAGCATGGCGCGGCACAATGCAATCGGTAGATGCCGTGAGATCCCACTTCCGGGATCCATCCGGCTTGCCATGCCTCACAAGATCTAATGTGATCGCGCGAAAAGTCGCAATGTGAACCCTGCAATGTGGACGGGATCACCTTCTGGCAAATCTGCATATTAGAGTTGAGACAGTTGATCTCACTCGAACGTGCATTCGCGAGATCTACCCAAAGCGTGGAATAGAACTCCCTCGCTTTGGAAACCTCGAGCGAATGCTATTCAGTGCTGGTCTCCACAAATGGAGATCAGATGGCCACTCATGGAGGTCTCCCAGGGGATTGGAAGCCCCAGGTGCTTACCCTCTGGGCAGGATTGCACCCTGGTAGTGCTGGTGTCACCTGGGCACCCTGGTACTGCTGCACTGGCACCTTGACAGTGCCACCTGGATGCCAGCTGGTGGGGCACTGCCAAGATGGCATTTTATACATGATTGGGCCCAGGTGTGCCCTGCAGGAGGGTGCGGAGAGCCTGAGGACCTCCTTATAGAGAGTTGGGGTTTGGCGGGGAGAATCGCGCCAGGGGATTGGGATGCCATTTAAAAATGGTGTCCCGAACGCTCGCTGCATTGAGGTGTTCTGGCGAACAGAGCGCCTCAGTGTGGAAAACAGGGCTAGTGCGGCCTCATTGGGGAGTTCCTCGCTGAGGCCCCCGATTGACCCGGATGGGCGATAGATAGTGGGGTATTTCTCGGCGTTCCGAGCGCTGAGAAACACCTGGCTAATCCCGCTCGCTAATGGTCATGTGACAAAGCAATTAGATATAAATCAGGGCAGATCCGGTGATCCTCAGAAGGTTGTAAGACGTACATGAGGACAGTCGTGCACAGGGTCGTTCCAGGGGAGTCTAAAGAAACTCCATGGATTGGTGTATGATCGTTACCATACCACCAGTGTGCTTTCATAAAGATCCTGGTTTGGACAAGTCACCAGCAGTTTGGTGGATTCCTTGTTAGATAACAAACACCAAACACAGCATGATACCAGAGTGCTGAAGATTTGAAGTTAGCAACGACAGTGCCAAAGTTGCAATTCAGCAGCAGGACTGACCTGGTGAGCTGTGACCATTGGTGACTCGGTGCAATAGAAGGATGAAGTTAGAGGTTCGGTTTAAAGGGACCTCACCAGCTTCAATTTGCGGGTAACGTAGAAAAAAATTGGCGTGCTTTTAAGCAGCAATCCGGATTCTATGTATCGGACCTAAGCCTGCAGGCACTGCCTGACGAAAGGCAAGTATCATTGCTGCTAACGGTGGCAGGTCCATCAGTATTTGAACTGTATAATACTTTTGGTTTTGACAATGAGGAGGATAGCAAGATATACAATGAAGTCATTGGGTATTTTGGACGATATTGCTCCCCCAAAAAGAATGAGACCTTCCTGCGATCTATGTTCCGTATGCGTAGCCAGAAACCTGGCTACTTGATCGACATTTTCATCGCTGACTTGAGGCCGAAGGCCCAGTCATGGAACTTCAGTAGCCTGAAATCTTCTCTGATCCGCGACCAAATTGTCTTTGGTGTATCAAATGATAAGCTAAGTGAGAGGTTGCTGCGGGAAGAAGATTTGGCATTGGAACAAGCAATAAAGATTTGTCAGGCGAGCGATGCAGCTGCACAGCAAATCAGCACACTCTGCTCGAGACAACACAGAGGAAGATGCCAGCGCCATTAGTGCTGTGAAGAAACATCATGAAGAAACGCGGTCTCAGTGCGGGCAGCCATTTTAAGCGGCCGACAGGAGCCTCCATCTTGTGCCAAAAGTGTGGCAATCGACATGGCCCATGACAATGTCCAGGAGCCTTTGGAAAAGTCTGTTACAGGTGTGGCCGTGTTGGGCATTTTGCAAAACACTGTTTTACGTGCCCTTCAATGGACCATATAAGATCTGTAAATGTGGGTGATGAGATACATACACACTAATAGTTCTTCATCGATCTCATTGCAACCAAGGACTAGAAGAGTCCGACCAAAAAAGATGAACACACAATTTCAAACAAGAACAAAGATCGTAAGAACTTGCTGGAAACCATCAAATCCAGATGGAAAGCGGTGATGTTCTTAAATCACTCATTATTACGATGTGACTTTGACATTAAAACGAGGGTCAACCACCCAGTCGGTCAGCCTTGCACAAGCTGAACACACAGCTGAAAGTTACTGACCGGCTGGGGCTCCCGCTATATTACGGTACAAATAAGGTGGAGACTTTTGGTGAATGTGAACTTGAGCTCTCTGTGGTTGAGATGACGTACATGTCACTGTTTATATTGTGGGCATGAAAATTGAGTCCACCATAGGAGCGGATGTATGTGAATCCCTGAACTTAGTTGAGCGACTGTATGTCCCAGAAGACGGGTGGCCAGCTGACTACCACAGATCCCTACAAGATATCACAATGTGCACATTTGATGAAGATTCAGAAGAAATCCAGGTGAAGGACGACAAATCAGACAAAGAGGCAGAAGGGTCAAAGAGCATTCTGCAATTAACAGTCTTCAAGAAGGTGTAT
Organism: Scyliorhinus canicula; assembly: GCF_902713615.1. Classification (NCBI taxonomy): domain Eukaryota; kingdom Metazoa; phylum Chordata; class Chondrichthyes; order Carcharhiniformes; family Scyliorhinidae; genus Scyliorhinus; species Scyliorhinus canicula. The sequence goes on from NC_052163.1 coordinate 42,704,473, forward strand.
GTGCTCAGTGGCATGATACAGAAGCATGACGAGTCCGTATTAATGCACCTACAAGATGTGAATGTTAAAAGTTCAGAGCAAGGGCAGCACGGTGGCCTAGTGGTTAGCACAACCGCCTCACGGCGCTGAGGTCCCAGGTTCGATCCCGGCTCTGGGTCACTGTCCGTGTGGAGTTTGCACATTCTTCCCGTGTCTGCGTGGGTTTCGCCCCCACAACCCAAAAATATGCAGAGTAGGTGGATTGGCCATGCTAAATTGCCCCTTAATTGGAAAAAATAATTGGGTAATCTAAATTTATAAAAAAAAAAGTTCAGAGCAAGAGAAGCCGAGGAGCTTCAATTTGGAGTTTAAGTTTGAGCCCAATAAGTATTTCACAAATGAGGTGATTATGAAAACATACCAGATGGATTCACGGCCTGACAAGCTTGAATCTTCATTCTTTGATGAACCAGAATTCATCGGATGCACAGGCTGTAAGATTGACTGGAGGGAGGGCAAAAATGTCACGTTGAAAACAATTAAAACTAAACCGAAGCACAAAGGTCAAAGCGCTCGCAGAACAGTTACGAAAGCTGTACCAAATTAATCATTCTTTCATTTCTTCAGTCCTCCTGCAGTTCCACAGCTTGGAATGTTAAGCAAAAATTCGGCAGCAAAACTGGATGTTGACTTTGAACTTGGCTGCCTCCTGCACGAACACATAATTCCGTGTGCAATGTTGTACTTTACAGGAGAAATTATTGCAAACGATGCTGCATCCGACGATGAGTACTACGAAGATATATCATAGATTATCATAGAATTTACAGTGCAGAAGGAAGCCATTCGGCCCATCGAGTCTGCACCGGCTCTTGGAAAGAGCACCCTACTCAAGGTCAACACCTCTACCTATCCCCATAACCCAGTAACCCCACCCAACACTAAGGGCAATTTTGGACACTAAGGGCAATTTATCATGGCCAATCCACCTAACCTGCACATCTTTGGAATGTGGGAGGAAACCGGAGCACCCGGAGGAAACCCACGCACACACGGGGAGGATGTGCAGACTCCGCACAGACAGTGACCCAGCCGGGAATCAAACCTGGAACCCTGGAGCTGTGAAGCAATTGTGCTATCCACAATATATATGATGACTTCATAGATGATACAGAGAGTAATAGCGTGGAAGGTGAGCCAGATGAAGATAAATATGAAATGCTCGTAAATCTCTTTCACAGGAGCAATGCCGGGCTTAATGAAAAGGCCCAGGAAGTGCTGCTCCAGTGGTTTGGAAAGAATGATGAAGTGGTCACAAGGGACACCCAGACTGCACTGGATACCGAGAAGGACGAGACATCTGAGATGGCGCACTCTAAAATAAAAAGTGAGATTGCAATGGCTGATAACTCGGAGGATCAGTTCCTGGACAAGCTAGTGACAGGCATCACCATACCAATCTTAGAGAAGCTTGCTCCAGAAGCACTTAGTGAATTGTTCCAGGTCTCTGAAGTGGCTCCGGTACCCGACTCCCTGATCCTTGAGGATATTGATGATGAGTGGGAAGATATTGATGAGTACAATGATATTAACTCTGATATTGAGGAAAATGACAACTGAGAGTGAAACAGCGCAGGAGCTGATGATCACACATATATTCTTGAAAAACAGCAGGATGACCCAAATCCTGGATCATCAGACACAGAGACTGCTTGCATCGTCATTTCTAGTGATGAGGAGCCATTGAGCGATGCTCCAGAGAGCCAAGAAGGGGCAGCACCTGTTGTCGTAGATCTAACCTCCACCTGGGTACCAGAAAGCGAGATGCTCCAACATTCAGTTGAGGTTGCAGAATTGGGCTTGGTCACAAAACCCAGTGATGATGCACCGGCGCCTCAGGCTCCACCTGAGCATCCGCAGACCTCCGAGTACAGGGTGCAGACCAGCACCGATCCAGGAGCTGCCTAGCCCAAACATAAAATGAAAAGAATTTGCAAACTAATTGTTGAAACAAGGAGGAAGAGGAAAAGACTGGGAGAGCTAGTTCATCCCACTGACAAAAGTAAAAATGAAGAGGGTGAAGTCATGATTGGCAAGCCAGAGAAAGAAAACATATAGAAAAGCAGCCAACCGCGTTGTGGCAGGAAATGGGAACAAAATAAGCTGGTGACGCACGGGTGGCAATCATGGGTGCATGCCTTCCAAAGGCACAGAGCAAAGAGGACACGAGGCAAGAGACCAGCACGTAACCAGTCTTCGATAAGGCTGGCAACAGCTCAAGTGATCACAGGGGTGATCCCATGAGGGAGGCACATTTGACCTGTGCAAAAGGGACAGATGCTACCAAGCATATCATGTTTATGGACACCCTAGTTAAACCTGTGAGAACGTTTATGCTTATTACTAATGTATGGAGTAATGGTAGTAATCATATTTGTAAACAAACATCAGTATCTCCTAAGGAAGGGGGATGTGATGATATGTCTGTAGACGGTGTTGTATACAGTTGGTGGTGAGACCTCCAACCAGCAGGTGGCAATACAGATCTACCATGCGGTCTTGAGACAGTGGTCATGTGACAAGGCACTCAGCTACAAGTCAGGGCAGATCAGGTGATCTTCAGAAGGTTGTAAGACGTACATGAGGACAGTCGTGCATCGTGGTAGTTCCAGGGGAGTATAAAGAAACTCCATGATAACTTGCTCTGTGTCTGATTGTTATCTTACCACCTGTGAGCTTGAACAAGGATTCTGGTTTGGACAAGTCACCAGCAGTTCTGTGGAGTTCATGCTCGACAACGAACACCGAACACAACATAGGCAAGGACCATACTCTGAGAGACGATGAGAGGAAGAAAATAAGATGGAAAAATAGATACCAACAAGATAAAAAAAATATCTCAATTGTCTCCTTTTTTACCCTCTCTCTTTATATATTGAAATCTGAGTGAAAGATATTTCATCTGGTATCTGAAATCAGTTAATCTTTGTAACCTCAGTTTATACTAATTTTAAGCATATAAATGAATTTAGCTGTGCAGCATTTGCCGACACTGTGTGGGATGTTAAAAAGTCAAACGACTGAAGGGCTATGACTCATACTTTTCTTGTGGGGTTTGTAATACAAAGTCTTAATGTATATTTAACTTCTTGTTCGTATATCAAAAGTTTAATTTTTTGCTTGGAATTGATTCCGGAGGAAAGAAAGACTTCAACAATTACAATGCCAGGGAGATTAATTATGGATTGAAATAATTCTCTCACTGTACCATTTAGTAACGCGTGAATGAAAATGTCGAAGGAAACAGTAAAATTCTGCATGATCAGAATTAGATTTCGGGTAGATCTATTCTTGTTTCAATTTAATGGAAAGAAGCATGCTGATTTTAATTTTAATTTGTAAGCTTCATTATCTATTCCTCCGCAGTGTGTACCTATAATTAATCATTCACCATTTGAACTCCTATCTTGGACAAGTTCCACCAATATCTGTCACTATCAGGCGGACAGCAAGTGCACTAATAAACCTCTTGCTGGGTGGAATTTTCCCATATCTGTTCAGAATGTCAGGCTCCGATTGAAAACGGTGTCTATCTCTCCAGAAGCACAGCAGAGTTTTCAGACCAGGGGTGGGATTCTCCGACCCCCGGCCGGGTCGGAGAATTGGCCGGGGCCGGCGTCAATCCCGCCCCGCCGTGTCCCGAGTCTCCGCCACCGGAGATTTGGCGGGGGCTGGGAATCGCGTTGCGCCGGTCGACGGGCCCCCCCGCGGCGACTCTCCGGCCGCGGATGGCCCGAAGTCCTGCCGCTCTCAAGACTCTCCCGCCAGCGGGAATCAAAACACCTACCTGACTGGTGGGATTGGCGCCGCGGGCGGGGGCCAGGGTCCTAGGGGGGGGGGGGCAGGGCGATCTGACCCCCGGGGGGTCGGGGCCCACCGATCGGCCGGCGGGCCTGTGCCGTGGGGGCCATTCTTTTCTTCCACCTTCGCCAAGGTCTTCACCATGCAGAGGCGGAAGAGACCCCCATCCCCTGCGGGCTGCGCCAGGTATGACGTCAGCAGGCCGGCTGACGCTCTGGCGACATGCACAGACTTACGCCGGCCGCGAAGTCCTTTTGGCCCCGGCTGGTCGTGGCGCCAAAGGCCGTTCAAATCAGCCAGCGGAGCGCCAACCACGCACTCCGGCGCGGGCCTAGCCCCTCAATGTGAGAGCTTGGCGCTTAAAGGGGCGGAGACATCTGTGACCCACCCCACCACCACCCCCCCCACCCCCCCCCCCCCCCAAGACCCGCCGGGTAGGGGAGAATCCCGGCCCAGATCTTGAACTACTCTGACAGAAACAAACCTGGCAGGCGTGGTAGTCACCACGTATATATTGTATATGGAGGATGTTGTTCTAGGTGCCTTACAGTAAGGCCCCTGTACTACAGGTACGGGGGTAGATCCCTGCCTGCTGACTCCGCCCAGTAGCCAGAGTATAAATATGTGTGCTCCCCATATAGCAGCCATTTCGCCAGCTGCTGTAGGAGGCCACACATCTCAGTGTAATAAAGCCTCGATTACATCCTACTCTCGCCTTTGCGTAATTGATAGTGCATCAATTTATTACATTGAGTTTTCAGAGATGGACCTCCGCATCAAGCTGGATTGCCTGCAGCTGCATCCTCAAGCAGACAACGCCAAAAAGGACTTTGTACATTGGCTAGCCTGTTTCGAAGCGTACATCGAGTCTGCGCCAGACGCAATTCCAGAAGCACAGAAGCTCCAGATCATTTACACGCGGCTGAGCTCCAACGTCTTTCCACTCGTCCAGGACGCGCTGACCTACGCAGAGGCCATGGCGCTACTGAAGGAAAACTATGCTCAGCGGACTAACAAAATCTACGCCAGCCACCTCCTCTCCATGCATGCCAGCTTCCCAGTGAGTCAATGGAAGATTTCTTGCGCGCCCTTCTCGCCCTAGTTAGAGACTGTGACTGTGAGGCCATTTCCGGCACGGAACACTCGAATTTGCTGATGAGAGACACATTTGTTACGGGCATAGGGTCTGACTACATCCGCCAGCGCCTCTTAGAAGGGGGTCACGCTCGACCTCGCGGCAACCAAAAAGCTAGCGTTCTCACTTACGGTCGCATCACGCAACATTCAGGCCTATGCCCCCGACCGCTCGCCCCACCCCTCCTGTGCATCGTGGACTCCGCAGACGGTCGCCCCATCGTGGACTCCATCAGCGACTGCCCTTAGCTATCCCCACACCTGTGCTGCGCGGCAGCCAACCAATCCCGGGGGGCCCAAATGCTACTTCTGTGGGCAATCAAAAAACCCTGACAGCGCTGCCCAGCGTGGAGCGCCCTCTGCAAGGCCTGTGGCAAGAAGGGACATTTCGCTGCAGTGTGCCAGGCCCTCTCAATCGCCGCTATTGTCCCAGCACCCCCCAGGCGCGGCCAGTGGGCGCCGCCATCTTCCCCTCCTCGGACCACGTGCGGCCAGTGGACACCGCCACCTTGCTCGACTCGCAACACGTGCGGCCCGTGGGTGCCGCCATCTTGTTCCTCCCAAGATCACCGGGCGGCGCCATCTTGTCTTCCTCACGACACGTGCAACCCCAGGGCGCCGCCATTTTGCCTTCCCCACGGCACGTGCGGCTCATGGGCGCCGCCATCTTGCCCGACTCGGGACCCCTGCTCGTTGGGCACCTCATCAGGCCGCTCATCACCTGCAACCACTGACGACCAGCCGCGTCTCGCCTTGGTCACGATTGACCAGTCTCGACCAGACAACCTCGCGACTGCTTCAACTAAAGTGAAGGTCAACGGACATGAGATCTCTTGCCTGCTGGACTCCGGGAGCACTGAAAGCTTCATTCACCCCGATACGGTAAGGCGCTGCTCCCTCGCAGTACACCCTGCCAATCAGAGAATCTCCCTGGCCTCCGGATCCCACACCCTGGCAATCCGGGGGTACTGCATCGCCACTCTCAACTGTTCAGGGCGTGGAGTTCAGCGGCTTCCGCCTCTACGTCCTCCCCAACCTCTGCGCTGCCTTGCTACTCGGCCTGCACTTCCAGTGCAAACTCCAGAGCCTAACTCTGAAATTCAGCGGGCCCCTACCACCCCTTACTGTGTGCGACCTCGCGACCCTCAAGGTTGACCCACCTTCCCGTTTTGCAAACCTAACCCCGGATTGCAAACCCGTCGCCACCAGGAGCAGACGGTACAGTGCCCAGGACGGGACCTTCATCAGGTCTGAAGCCCAGCGGTTGCTTCGGGAAGGCATCATCAATTCCAGCAACAGCCCCTGGAGAGCTCAAGTGGTAGTAGTCAAAACTGGGGAGAAAAATAGGATGGTCGTTGACTACAGTCAGACCATCAATCAGTACAGGCAGCTCGACGCGTACCCCCTCCCATGCATATCTGATATGGTCAATCAGATTGCACAGTACCGGGTCTTCTTGACCTGAAATCTGCCTACCACCAGCTCCCCATCCATAAGGCGGACCGCCCGTACACTGCGTTCAAAGCAGACGGCCGCCTTTACCACTTTCTTAGGGTCCCCTTCGGCGTCACCAATGGGGTATCGGTCTTCCAATGGGGGATGGACTGAATGGTTGACCAGTACGGACTGTGGGCCACCTACCCGTAACTGGACAACGTCACCATCTGCAGCCACGACCAGCAGGACCATGATGCCAAACTTGCCAAATTTCTCCACTCTCCTCAACCTCACGTATAACAAGGAGAAGTGTGTGTTCAGCACGAACAGCTTAGCCATCCTCGGCTATGTGGTCCAGAACGGAGTTCTGGGGCCCGACCCGGATCGCATGCGCCCCCTAATGGAACTCCCCCTCCCCCACTGCCCCAAGGCCCACAAACGGTGCCTGGGGTTCTTTTCGTATTATGCCCTGTGGGTCCCAAACTATGCGGACAAGGCCCGCCCACTCATCCAATCCTCCGTTTTCCCACTGACGGCCGAGGCTCACCAGGCCTTCAACCGTATCAAGGTCGACATTGCCAAGCACGCGGTCGTCGAGACATTACCATTCCAAGTGGAGAGCGATGCATCAGACGTCGCTCTGGCTGCCACCCTCAACCGTGGCCTTCTTTTCCTGCACCCTACATGCCTCCGAAATTCGGCACTCCTCTGTCGAAAAGGAGGCCCAAGCCATCATTGAAGCTGTGTGGCATTGGAGGCATTACCTGGCCGGCAGGAGATTCACTCTCCTCACTGACCAACGGTTGGTTGTCTTCATGTTTAACAACACACAGCGGGGCAAGATCAAAAATGATAAAATCCTGAGGTGGAGGATCGAGCTCTCCACCTGCAACTACGAGATTTTGTATTGCCCCGGTAAGCTCAATGAGCCCCCCAATGCCCTATCCCGAGGTACATCTGCCAACGCACAAGTGGACTGACTCCGCACCCTGCACGACAAACTCTGTCACCCAGGAGTCACCCATTTTTACCATTTCATCAAGGCCCGTAACCTGCCCTACTCCATCGAGGAAGTTAGGGCGATCACAAGAGACTGCCAGGTCTGTGCGGAGTGTAAACCGCACTTCTGCCGACAGACCGTGCGTGCCTGGTGAAGGCCTCCCGCCCCTTTGAACACCTCAGCGTGGACTTCAAAGGGCCCCTCCCCTCCTCCGACCGCAACACGTACTTTCTCAGTGTGGTCGATGAATATTTCCGATTCCCCTTTGCTGTCCCATGCCCCGACATAACGTCTGGCACTGTCATCAAAGCCCTCAACACCATCTTCGCTCTGTTTGGTTTCCCCGCCTACCTCCACAGCGACTGGGGATCTTCATTCATGAGCGATGAGCTGCGCCAGTACCTGCTCAACAGGGGCATTGCCTCGAGCAGGACTACCAGCTACAGCCCCAGGGGAAACGGGCAGGTAGAGAGGGAGAACGGGACGGTCTGGAGGGCCGTCCAGCTGGCCCTATGGTCCTGAAATCTCCCGGCCTCACGCTGGCAGGAGGTCCTCCCCGACGCACTTCACTCCATTCGGTCGCTCCTGTGCACCGCGACTAATGAAACCCCACATGAACATCTCTTTGCCTTCCCCAGGACGTCCACCTCCGGGGTATCGCTCCCAACATGGCTGGCAGCTCCAGGACCCATTCTCCTCCGTAGACACGTTCGACTCCACAAGGCGGACCCGTTGGTTGAGAGGGTACAGCTACTTCACGCCAACCCGCAGTACGCTTATGTAGCGTACCCCAATGGCTGCCAAGACACAATCTCCCTCAGGGACCTGGCACCAGCTGGTTCCCCACACAACCTCCCCCTCCGACCCGGCGCCACCCTCCCTTCCCCTGGTGCACCCCACCGCAGCCCCCGCTCCGGAACACTCCGCCCTCCCCTTGCCCACACTCGGGGATGAAGAGGATTTCGACACGCTCCCGGAGTCTCCGAAGACCAAGCCGCTGCCGGAGTCGCCAACAGCACTACGGTGCACTCCACACATGATCAAGGCACCAGACCGCCTGAATTTATAATTTTAACTGTACTTTTAAAACACAATTTCCTGTATATAGTTCTCCACCACCCCCGCCGGACTCATTTTTAACAGGGGGTGAATGTAGTAGTCACCACTGATGTATATATATTGTGTATAGAGGATGTTGTTCTAGGTGCTTTACGGTAAGGCCCCTGTACTACAGGTACGGGGCGTAGATCCCTGCCTGCTGGCTCCGCCCAGTAGGCGGAGTATAAATGTGTGTGCTCCCCGTACAGCAGCCATTTTGTCAGCTGCTGTAGGAGGCCACACATTTCAGTGTAATAAAGCCTCGATTACATCCTACTATTGTCTTTGCGTAATTGATAGTGCATCACCGGGGACATTTCCCTCTCCCCCCTGGGGGTTATACTTGGCACTCCAGGGGGGAAGTCTTCGACAGAGTCCTGCCTTTGTATACCTGTTGTACACCTCGCTGACGTGACATCACATTAGCAAGGCATGAATATTTAGCGAGGGGGATCGTGTGGCAGGGGGGCTCTTTAATCATATTAAAATGTATTTAAATGTTTTACAATGAGGTGCTTGCCCCTTGCAGGTGGGAACATCATTAAGTCAATGGCTAGGGGTTGAAAAACTGGGAAACACAATCTCGCCGGCGACAATCACGTTTCCTGACTCTGGCGATATTTTGCGGCCATGCCGCCGTTCTTGCTGAAGGCTGACACAGGTGCAAAATCACCACGATTGGACCATGAAAGGGAATTAGGCCACAAAATGGAGGATTTCTGTAAAAGAAGGTTATGGATGTCACTCACCCTGGTCTGCTGCAACTCTCCTCCAATATCATTGAAACAACACAACAATTCCTCTTCTGTACCACTAATTGCTGAACAAACTATGGTCATCATTCTCGTTCCTGATCACAATTCATCGAATCCTGCATGAGGAGTGGATGTGTTGACATTAGGTTTTTTTAAAATTTAGAGCACCCAATTTTCTTTCCCCAGTCAAGGGCCAATTTAGCCTGGCCAATCCACATACCCTGTACATCTTTGGGTTGAGGGAGTGAGACCCGCGCAGACACGGGGAGAATGTGCAAATTCCACACGGACAGTGACCCAGAGTCGGGATTGAACCTGGGACCTCGGCGCCGTGAGGTTGCAGTGCTAACCACTGCGTCCAAGTGATGACATTAGATGATGACAGATTCAGGTTTGGCTGCAAAAGGCCTGGAAGGTGAGTGTTCTATCGAAATATACTGTCTGGAGGTGTTCAACAGGAGCTTTTGGGTAAAGCCACATCACTGCCTTGAAGAGGAAAGAAAAATGAAGAAGGAAAATGCAAATATTTTAAGCACACTCTGCCTCGTTGCTATGGTGCTGCTGTGGCTCATGTTTTCACTTGTGAAAAATAGACGGGAAATCCACGAGATCTCTGATGTATAAGCTTCTCGATTCCCAGGCTAGCTGTGCAAATCTATAAGACTGTAAAACCCTCTCTTCAACTGTTTAGTTGGACTGTGTGGACAAATCATGTTGGGTAGTTGGGACTTTGGAAAAAAGGAAATGATGGAGGGAATCGAAATGAAAGAAACTAAAAATTGGTGAGAAAAAAAACCTTACAAAGGGAGCAAAGTAACATGCAGAAAGAGTGGAGCGAAGAGTTCTGTCAAAGCTAAATGTTAATTACAAATATAATGGCAAAACCTTAAATCAGAATTATTCCATTACTTCCGCTGAGTGGAGGGAAATTTGACCTTTGACCCCCACAGCGAGCGGCTCATTAGCAAGTTGTGGCGAACCCAAGATTTGCGATTCCCCAAACTCTATCGAGTTTTAATTCCACACTGTGCCAGTAACATGACTAATTGGTTTCCCCGCCCAAAGGTCCAGCCTGATTGGATCACGTCCCTGATGGTGACAGCTGCAAGTAGTCTGAACCAGGGAGGGTGTGGGTCAATCAGGTGTGGGGGGGGGGGGGGGGGGGGGGAGATGAGGAATGGAGAGGGTTTAATCTGAGTGGGAGAGACAGGGATCATTGAGAGGGGTTGTTGATCTGGCGGTGGTGTAGTTGGGGGGTGGGGGCAGATGTCGGGGACCTGAAAAGTGTTGTGGGGCAGCAGGTGGAGGGAGGGAGAATTGCAGGCCCGATGATGGGGGAGGGGGAGGAGGGGGGGGGGGGGGGGGGGGGGGGGGGAATTGGAGGTCTCCTGCTGGGAGCAATCGCAGGCCTGAGGGTAATCACAGGCCTGATGGGAGTAAATCAGAGGCAGTGTGATCATAATAATAGCTTATTGTCACAAGTAGGCTTCAATGAAGCTACTGTGAAAAGCCCCTAATCGCCACTTTCCGGCGCCTGTTCGGGGAGGCCGGTACAGGAATTGAACCCGCGCTGCTGGTCTTGTTCTGCATTACAAGCCAGCTGTTTAGCCCACTGTGCTAAACCAGCAGTGTGCAAAAACATTCATCTTCTGTATCCATCTAGCCCTTGCCGTGATCAATAACAATTTAATTTGCAAACCTGAATGGCAGTGAGGTACAGAACATCAATGTCATATTTAAAATACCAACTCACCCACCTCCCAGTCTCAGTTAGAGCTGGATTAGGAGGATTTGGAGATGAATTTGGTTCATCAAACTGATTTCTAAACTCCCACCTGATCCAGCCTTGCGGATGTTTCGAGGTTAAAATTCTCCCCCATTGTCCTGATGCATTTTCCACTTTGCAACCATTGGATCAGCAGTTAAACAGTGTTAAGAAAATGGTGGGAAAAACATAGAGCACGGTCTAACAGCCGTGTAACATCGGGTGTGAATATGCCCGAGTGGGTTACATCGAGGGAGGGGCTAAAATTGCCTACCGTGCCTGACGTCGATTGGTTTCTGATCTAACCGGCCCACCCCTGTTGGAGAGATCCAAATCCCGCCGTAATGTGGCAAGAAATCAATAATCACCGATTAAGGCCAATCTCCATCCCATTAACAGGAAGGGCCCCCTATCGAACAGCCTCCCTTGAACTAACTGGCTCCCTAATAAGTGGTCATGTGAGCACCCTTTAACACACTGCCATCGGTGGGGTGTCACCCCTGGGTTGGGGCGAGGGGCTCAACGCTTACGGCACCAACATGCCATTCCCCGGATCGTGTACACCAATGCCAGAGGCAGCTTCAGCCTGTCTGTCCTACTGAACACTAGGGCAGAGCCATGGCTGTGGTAATATGGGGCAGTTCAATTTAGCTCACACTGACCATGGCAGCCCAGTTAGGTCCTGGGATACAGCAGACCTCTGATTGCTGTCTCCTCTCGATCTTCTTGCCTCCACCTGATATGCAACAGCAACTGTGTGGTGCTCACCAGATTGTGCCCTAGAAGCCTGTCCACTACTTTTGCCCACGGCGATGTGTGTCTCTGCACTGGTGGAGGACGTGGATGACAGCTGTGGCGCCTCAATGATGGCATCCTCTGAGCTCGCCTCTGAGGTGTTCGCTTGGAAGACGGGGGGGTGGTCACCCCCCCCCCCCCCCCCCCCCCCCCCCGGTCACCCCCGGTCACCCCCGGTCACCCTGGATGGGCCAGCATCATGAGATGGCGATCCTGCAGGAGAATGGACATGTGGGCATGGAGAGGAAAGGATCATTATGTCTGGCATGAACACGACTCACGTGTGACAAGTAATTTGGGTGGAGGCCGGTGGATACTCACCTCTTCAGTGCAGACCAAGTTCAACGTCGGTGACCGCTCTGTCCTCGGCCATCCCCGTGACCGCCAGGGCCCATTCCTTGTAGGGTGTGAGGACTGTCCGGCATCCCGCCAGGCCCCTTTCCCGTCAGGAATGGGTCAACTTCAGCAGCGACAAAGAGGGGGCATTGTGAGCCGCACGCCTCATGCATCGTGCGAGGGGAGAATGGCAGGGTCTGGCATGGGCACCACTGCTGGGAATGGGTGGGGCGTGCTGGTGGGCGCCAGGGTGTGATGGGGCACAGGTGCGGTATTGTGCTAGGGAGGTGCAGCATCAACCTCAGGGTCATCGGGGCGGGGGGGGGGGGGGGGGGGCTGGGGGCAGCAGGTGGGATTGATGCCTGGGGGCCAATGCCAACTCACCTATGCAGCCTGGTGGAGGTCGTTTATCTTCTTGCGGCACTGGGTGCCGATCCTCCTTGTGACACTCCCCACGCTAATGGTCACTGCCATTGCCTCCCCGGCAGCCCTAATTGCCTTTCTCGCCGGGTCGGCCATCGGGGAGCACCCGGCAATTCTCGCTCGCTACCGCACTTCGAAACATTTTAGACCGCACCCATCCTATGGGAAATATGATCAAGGCATAATGTTAACGAGTATAATTTGAAATCAAAATCAATCTAGGTCTAAGAAAGTATAAAAAAGTTTATGTCAATTAGATTCCGTTGAAGCATCATTTGTTCAAGTTTTCTCTTGAACTGTGAGATAATTATATTGTTCTTAACATCAAGAAATGAATACTGCCACCTTCTGACTATAATGTGCAACTGGTAAACACAATTGGTAAAAATTTGGTAAGATTATGACATTCAATATTTATTGCTGGGAGTGCTGATAAAATGCAGTTTAGTGCAGTACCATCTGAAAAAGAAGGATTTTCCCTTTCCGATAAGTTTAACAGTTCCAGTTTATTATACCTTTAATGCTAGTTTGTTCTTAAGTTTTAATTCGAAAGAAAAGAGGGGAATCTGTCAATGTCTTATCCATTACATTGTTACGGTTAATGGCAATTACATTGTAAGAATGGGCATTTATATGGCCATAAACAGGGATAGCTGGGACATTGGTGGGTTGGAGTGGTGTTGACTGTAAACTAAGTCAATATCGTATCATTCTATTATGGAAAAATTGAACAAAGAAAAGTACAGCACAGGAACAGGCCCTTCCGCCTTCCAAGCCTGCGCTGACCATGCTGCCCGTCTGAACTAAAATCTTCTATACTTCCGGGTTCCGTATCCCTCTATTCCCATCCTATTCATGTACTTGTCAAGATGCCCCTTAAACGTCACTATCGTCCCTGCTTCCACCACCTCCTCCGGCAGCGAGTTCCAGGCACCCACTACCCTCTGAGTAAAAAACGTGCCTCGGCCATTTCCTCTAAACCTTGCCCCTCGCACCTTAAACCTATGCCCCCGAGTAATTGACCCCTCTACCCTGGGAAAAAGTCTCGGATAATCCACTCTGTCGATGCCCCTCGTAATTTTGTAGACCTCTATCAGGTCGACCCTCAACCTCCTTTGTTCCAGTGAGAACAAACCAATTGATTTCAAATGATTGAGGAAGTATTAAGGGTCCACTTCTATACTGGTTACAAAGTCATCAGAAAAGTAGGCATGATCTGCAGATTTTGCAATTTGAGGAAATTTCGGGCCAAGCAAGAAAATGGAGCAACTCCTTGAAGGGAACGTTAGATAATACACCAAAAGAGTTTTAAAAAAGTTAGCTTATTTGTTTTCTAATATCTTGATGTTGCTCCAAGAGAGTAAGAGTGTGTCTTCTGGCTTCACACCAAAACTGTGGGCAGTTGTTGACCAGTATATGCCCCCTCCCTCCCTCCCGCCTGCCCGCCCACCATGTTTGCTTCACCCGCTATTACTGGACTTACCCATATCCATGCCAGCCGGAATTGGGAAGGTCTGGATCAGTGAACTGCTTGGGAGGACCTTTATTATAAAGAGGTTACTGACCTAATTCATACTCTTTTTGGCTTCGGGGATCATTTATTGTTCAAAACCAGCCCAAAACCCACTTTTACCCAAGTGAATTTTACCAAAACGAATACTTTATTACGTTAACCACATTTAACTTTGTTTTTAACAATAGCTTTAAAATTTATGAACACACACAACAGCTTCTACATTTTGAACTTGAGATATCAACAAGTCCAGCAGAGGTCTCCATTGAACTATTATATTATATTTTACTGTTACTTTTTTTATAGTTCCTAGCTTTCATCATTGCTATCTTTCTCACCTTTGTTAATTATTACAAGGCATTCACTGACAGGTCTTCTCTCTCCAGAAAAATCTGAATATTTATTATGATCCCAATAGAGACGAATAACTTAAAGAAAAAGAGATATGTGCTTCCCGGCGATCAACAGGATGAAATGTACAACAAGATTTCACAAACAAACAAAAATTCATATCAACGAAACACTACTTGGTAGGCTACTAACACTATGTAGTCTAACTATGTGCGCCAGCGACTACTTGAGAAAGGGGCCCAGAACTTGGAGGACACGGTAGAGCTATCAACTACTATGGAGGTCGCGTTCCGCAGTCTAAACTCATTCCCCGCTGACCAAGCGACCGCATCGTGGACCCCCGACCAGCGACTGCCCCAGGCCTGCGCCACGCAGCCACCCACTCACTCTGGAGCGCCAGCGTGCCATTTTTGTGGCCAGCCCCAACACCCACAGCAGCACTGCCCGGCCCGCAACGCGACCTGCAGCAGCTGCAGTCGCAAAGGACATTATGCCAGAGTATGCCTGGCGAAATCGAAACCCTCTAACTCCCCCGCAGTCCAGAACAATCGCTCCCCCAATTCGCAGGCCCACAGACCCCATAATGTTGCAGCGTGTCTGCCGACTCCGCCTCCGCCCGACATGTGCGACTCATGGGGGCCGCTATTTTGGCAATCCTCCCCCACGCGGCTGGCCATGTGCGAGTCATGGGGGCCGCCATCTTAGACGCCATCTTCCTCGCCGCCCGCCACGTGTGATCAACGGGGGCAATCACCCAATGTTCACCTCGACGACTACGACCTCCGCGGACAGTCATCACGGGGCCACTCCAGCACTGCTGATCAAGCCGCCGACTACCCGCAACTCAACGCAGTCACGTTGGGCCTGTCACGTCCGAAGCACCTCCAGAGCTCAATGATGTCCGTTCAAGTCAACGGATCTTCGACTCCGGGAGCACCGAGAGCTTCGTACTTCCTGACCTGGTAAGATGCTGTTCGCTCCCTATCTTCCCTACACGGCAAACTATCTCCCTCGCCTCGGGCTCGCACTCGGTCCAAATACAAGGGCGCACTGTCGCGACCCTAACGATTCAGGGCGCCAGCTACTCTAATTTCCAGCTGTACATACTCCCCGACCTCTACGCTCCACTCTTACTCGGGCTCGATTTCCAATGTAACCTCAAGAGCCTCACATTCAGCTTTGGCGGACCCCTACCTCCTCTCACTATATGCAGCTTAGCGACTCTAAAAATCGACCCCCCTCCACTCTTTGCTAACCTAACAGCTAACTGTAAACCAATAGCCACCCGCAGCAGGTGGTACAGCCTGCAGGACAGAGTATTCATCCGAGCCGAAGTCCAGCGGCTCCTACGTGAGGAAGTCATAGAGGCCAGTAACAGCCCTTGGAGAGCTCAGGTGGTGGTCGTCAAGACCGGGGAAAAGTTCCGGATATTGGTTGATTACAGCCAGACCATTAACCGGTTCACGCACTTTGATACGTACCTACTTCCCAGAATTGCAGACATGGTCAATCAGATCGCCCAGTACCGCATATTCTCCACGGTGGATCTGAAGTCTGCTTACCACCAGCTCCCAATCCGCCCGGAGGACCGCCACTATACGGCGTTCGAGGCAGATGGCCGCCTCTTCCATTTCCTCCGGGTCTCCTTTGGCGTCACGAATGGGGTCTCGGTGTTCCAACGAGCAATAGACCGAATGGTGGACCAGTACGGGCTGCGGGCCATGTTTCCGTACTTGGACAATGTCACCATCTGCGGCCATGATCAGCAGGACCACGACGCCAACCTCCATCTATTTCTCCAAACCACCCAGAAACTCAATCTCACCTACAATAAGGAGAAATGCGTTTTCCGCACTACCAGACTAGCCATCCTCGGCTATGTCCTGGAAAACGGAGTCCTGGGCCCCAACCCGGACCGGACCTTACAACTCCCTCTCCCTCATTGTCCCAGGGCCCTCAAGAGGTGCCTGGGATTCTTCTCTTATTACGCCCGGTGGGTCCCTCAATATGCGGACAAAGCCCGCCCACTATTTAAGACCACACTCGTCCCACTGTCAGCAGAGGCCAGCCAGGCCTTCAACTGCATCAAGGAGGACATCGCCAAAGCCGCCATGCGGGCGGTGGATGAATCTGTCCCCTTTCAGGTGGAAAGCGACGCCTCAGAGGTCGCTCTCGCCGCCACCCTGAACCAGCCAGTGAGGCTAGTTGCCTTCTTCTCCCGAACCCTCTCCGCTTCGGAACTTCGACACGCCTCAGTCGAAAAGGAAGCTCAAGCCATTGTGGAAGCCGTACAGCACTGGAGGCACTACCTCGCAGGTAGGAGGTTTACCCTCATCACCGACCAAAGATCGACAACTCGCAAAGGGGCAAAATAAAAAACGATAAAATCTTGAGGTGGAGGATCGAACTCTCCACCTATAATTATGACATCATATATCGACTGGGGAAGCTCAACGAGCCCCCAGATGCCCTGTCCCGCGGCACATGCGCCAGCGCGCAAGACGACCGCCTAAAGGCTATTCACAATGACCTCTGCCACCCGAGGGTCACCCGGCTCGCCCACTATGTCAAAACCCGAAATCTGCCTTTCTCCACCGAGGAGGTAAAAGCCATCACCAGGGATTGCCCGATCTGCGTGGAGTGCAAACCGCACTTCTATAGACCAGACAAGGCCCACCTGGTAAAGGCTTCCCGGCCCTTTGAATGCCTGAGCATCGATTTCAAAGGGCCACTCCCCTCACCAATCGAAATGTGTTTTCGAAACAATTCCTCAACGTCATAGACGTATTCTCCCGCTTCCCCTTTGCCATCCCGTGCCCCGATATGACCTCCCACACAGTCATCAGAGCCCTGCACAGTGTCTTCACCCTGTTCGGTTTCCCCAGCTACGAACACAGCGACAGGGGTTCGTCCTTCATGAGCGATGAGCTGCGTCAGTACCTGCTCGACAAGGGCATCGCCTCGAGCAGGACTACCAGCTATAACCCCAGGGGTAACGGGCAGGTGGAGAGGGAGAACTCGACGGTCTGGAAGATTGTCCTACTGACCCTCCGGTCCAGGAAGATTGTCCTACTGACCCTCCGGTCCCAATCTCCCACTGGCAGGAGCTCCATGCAATTAGGTCCCTCCTGTGCACTGCCACTAACCAGACCCCTTACGAGCGACTATTTGTTTTCCCGAGGGGCACTACCACGGGGGCTTCTTGGTTGAGGACATCGGGCCTGGTTCTCCTCCGGAAGCACGTCTGTACACACAAAATGGACCCACTAGTAGAGAGGGTACTACTGCTTCACTCGAACCCCCACTATGCCTTTATTGAATACCCCGACGGCTGTCAGGACACCGTTTCCCTCCGGGACCTGGCGCCTGCAGGATCCACCACCACCACCACCACCGCCGAGGTACCCCTCACACTGCACCCCACCCAACCCTCCACGCCCTGCGCCCCCACGCCTATAGTTTTCCTGCGACCCCCTGCCCCCGTCACACCGGTCAGGAACGGAGCTCGGACCGAAACACCCCCAGAGTCCACCCCCATATCCACACCGACCGTCACCACCCAGCCACCCGAAGAGGCTGCAACCCCGGTGCTCCACCGATCCCAAAGGATGACTCGGCCACCGGACCGGCTCAACCTGTAGACCCGTCACCCCCGCCGGACTTGATTTTTTTACAGGGGGTGAATGTGGTGAATGTAATTAACACTGTGTTGGATTGTGTCCTTGTGGGCTCTGTATTCACACTGTATTGTCTTGTGTCCTTGTGGGCTCTGTCTGTGAGCCGTTGCGCGGCACTGCCTACAGGGGGAGATGAGGAGCTTGTACAGGGCTCCACCCTCGGCTCCGCCCATGGCTCCACCCATGGCCCCTCCCACTACCAGAAGTATAAAGTGCTGCAGCCGTGTGAGCCTGTCCTCAGTTCTTCTGGTCGCAGGCAGGCTCAGTTGTAAGTCTATTAAAACCACAGTTTACTTCCAATCGTGTTCCGAGTGAATTTATGGTCACATCACACTAAAAAGCAGAAAAGGTACTTAACCCATTAACCAATTAACACAGCCAAAAGTCCTATACCCTGTTTATGGGGCCAGTTTAGCTCAGTTGGTTGGGTGGCTGGTTTGTAATGCAGAGCAAGGCTAACAATATGAGTTCAATTTCCGTACTGGCTGAGGTAATTCTTGAAGCCCCCACATTCTCAACGTTGGTCCTTGCCTGAGGTGTGGTGGTCCTCTGGTTAAATCACCACCAGTCAGCTCTCCTCCTCTAAGGGGAAATCAGCCGATGGTCATCTGGGACTATGGCAACTTTAACCCTGTTTATACATTATGATGCACTCTCAGCAGGTATGTAACCTTGGACGAGTGTTCCAGAGACTTTTCAAATGTTCCTTCGCTCAACCTTTGAGTATATTCCAACTGACTTCCAGCATCAGGGCCCACTCTGGCAATTCCATCCATGGATTGTGAAGCACACAAGTGCAATGGTTATTGTAGTCAAGACAACATGGAGTCACAGATGTTTACAGCATGGAAACAGGCCCTTTGGCTCAGCTTGTCCATGCCGCCCAGTTCCTATCACTAAGCTAGTCCCACTTGCCCCCATTTGGCCCATATCCCTCTATGCTCACCCTGCCTCTGTAAGTGTCTAACTGTTTTTTCAAGGAAAAAATAGTACCCACCTCTACCACTGCCTCTGGCAGCTCATTCCAGATGCTCACCACTCTCTGTGTGAAGAAATTTCCCCTCTGGTCTCATTTGTATCTCTCCCCTCTCACCCTAAACCTATGCCCTCTAGTTCTAGACTCCTCGACCTTTGGGAAAAGATGTTGACTATCTACCTTATCTATGCCCCTCATTATTTTGTAGTAAGAAGTCTTACAACACCAGGTTAAAGTCCAACAGGTTTGATTCAAACACGAGCTTTCGGAGTGCAGCT
Source organism: Scyliorhinus canicula (assembly GCF_902713615.1). Lineage (NCBI taxonomy): Eukaryota > Metazoa > Chordata > Chondrichthyes > Carcharhiniformes > Scyliorhinidae > Scyliorhinus > Scyliorhinus canicula. The sequence goes on from NC_052163.1 coordinate 42,723,851, forward strand.
CCTTCCTCAGGTGAATGGCTTGAGACAATTTACACCTCTTTAACTTGTGATTATCCCTCTCCCTGGATCTGTAATGATTTGATTACCTGCAAATGCCTGCATTCCAAGCATTGTCCAGCATCTCTGACTTTGTCTATATAAATGTTTCTGGAACATACCTCGCCGTCCAACGCCGGCATCTCCACATCATTATTTTATAGACCTCTATAAGATCACCCCTAACCCTCCTACGCTCCAGGGAAAACGTCCCAGCCTTTCCTTATAACTCAGACCATCAAGTCCTGGTAGTATCCTCGTAAATCTCTTCTGCACTCTTTCTAGTTTGACAATATCCTTCCTATAATAGGTTGACCAGAATTGAACACAGTGTTCCATGTGTGGTCTTACTAATGTCTTGCACAACTTCAACAAGACGTCCCAACTCCTGTATTAAATAGTCTGACCAATAAAACCTAGCATGCTGAATGCCTTCTTCACCACCCTGTCCATCTGTGATTCCACTCTCAAGGAGCTATGAACCTGTACCCCTAGATCTCTTTGTTCTGTAACTCTCCCCAACTCCCTACCATTAATTGAGTAAGTCCTGCCCTGATTTGATCTATCAAAATACTTCACCTCACATTTATCCAAATTAAACTCCATCTGCCATTCATTGGCCCACTGGCCCAATTGGTCAAGATCCTGTTGCAATCTTATATAACCTTCTTCACTATCCATAGGGGTAGCACAGTAGCACAAGTGGTTAGCACTGTGGCTTCACAGCGCCAGGGTCCCAGGTTCGATTCCCAGCTTGGGTCACTGTCTGTGCAGAATCTGCACGTTCTCCCCATGTCTGGGTGGGTTTCCTCCGGGTGCTCCGGTTTGCTCCCACAGTCCAAAGATGTCCAGGATAGGTGGATTGGCCATGCTAAATTGTCCTTAGTGTCCAAAAAGCTTAGGTGGGATTACTGGGTTATGGAGATAGGCTTAGGTAGGGTGCTCTATCCAAGGGCCAAAATGGCCTCCTTGTGTAAATTCTATAGTTCTATGATAAGAGTGGAGCCAGCACCAATCCCTGAGGCAGACCGCTGGTCACAGGCCTCCAGTTTGAAACACTACCCTCCACAACCACCCTTTGGCTTTGGTCGCCAAGTCAATTTTGTATCCAATTGGCTTACCTCACCCTGGATTCCGTGAGATTTAACCTTTTGCAACAACCTACCATGCAGTACCTTGTCAAAGGTGTTGCTAAAGTCCATGTAGACAACGTCAACTGCATTGCCCTCATCTACCTTCTTGGTTACCCTATCAAAAAACTCAATCAAATTGGTGAGACATGACTTCCCCCTTACAAAGCCATGTTGACTTTCCCTAATTAGCCCTTGCCTGTCTAAATGCTTGTAGATCCTGTCCCTCAGAATACCTTCGAACAATTTACCCACTACAGAAGTACGGCTAACCAGTCTGTTGTTCCCAGGCTTATCCCAACAGCCCTTCTTAAACAAGGACACAGCATTTGCTACCCTCCAATCTTCAGGAACCTCTCCTGTGGCTGTCGATGATTCAAATATCTCAGCTACGGGTCCAGCAATTTCCTCCCTAACCTCCCACAACGTCCTGGGATACATTTCATCAGGTCCCAGGGATTTATCTATCTTGATGCGCTTTAATACCTCCAGCACCTCCTTCACTGTAATATGTACACTCCTCAAGACATGACTTTTTATTTCCCCAATTTCCCTAACATTCTTTCTCAATAGTAAATGCTGACGAGAAATATTCATTTAGGACCTCTCCCATCCCTTGTGGATCCGTACATAGATGACCTTGTTTATCCTTAAGTGGCCCTACCCTCTCCCTAGTCACCATTTTACCCTTTATGTATCTGTAAAAGCTCTTTGGATTTTCCTTTGCCTTACCTGTCAAGACAATCTCATGTCACATTTTTGCCCTCCTGATTTCTCTCGTACCTCTACACCGACAAGCCCTATACTTTTCAAGGGATACATTTAATCCCAGTTGCCTATGCATGTCAACGTTATAGGCCTCCTTCTTCCTTTTGGCCATGGCCTCAATATCCGGAGTCATCCCGGGTTCCCTCATTCTACCAGCCTTACCTTCACTCTGAGAGGAATCTGTTCACCCTGAACCCTAGTTAACAGCCTTTTGAAAGTTCCCACTTACCAGCTGTCCCGTTGCCTGTAAACAGGCTCCCCCAATCAACTTTTGAAAGTTCCCGCCTTGAAATTACCCTTGAAATTGGCCTGGCCCTAATTTAAAATTTTAACTTTTGGGCCAGAACTATCATTCTCCGTCGCTATCTTAAAACTAATGGAATTATGGTCACTGGTCCCAAAGTGATCGCTCACTAACACTTCCGTCACCTGCCCTTCCTTATTCCCCAAGAGGAGGCCAAGTTTTGCCCCCTCTCTGGTCGAGCCATCCAGATATTGAATGAGGAATTCTTCCTGAATACACTCAACAGATTTCTCTCCATCCAAACCCTTAGAGCTATGACTGTCCCAGTTAATGTTGGGAAAGTTAAAGTCCCCAACTATTACCACCCTATTTTTCCGACAGCTATCTGTAATCTCTTTACATATTTTCTGCTCAATATCCTGCTGACTATTTGGGGGCCTATAGTACAGTCCTTTCAAAGTGATCTCACCCTTCTTATTTTTCAGTTCTACCCATGCCGACTCAGTGGGCGAACCCTCGGATTTATCCTCTCTCTGTACTGCCGTGATACTGTCCCCAATCAAAAACGCAACTCCCCTTCCTCTCTTACCTCCTGTTCTATCTTTCCTACAGCATCTATACCCCAGAACATTGAGTTGCCAGTCCTGCCCCTCCTATAGCCAAGTTTCAGTCATAGCTATAATATCCCAGTCCCATGTACCTATCAATGCCCTGAGTTTATCTCCCTTGCCCATGAGGCCTCGTGCATTGAAATAAACGCAGTTCAATCCGTTTCTCTGTCTTCCACTTTTCTCCTTGCTGACTTTTGTTTCTATCCTCTCTTTACTATCCTCCAACTTCCTGCATGGGTTCCCATCCCCCTGCCACTTAAGTTTAAACCCTCCCCAACAACGCTAACAAACACCCCCCTAGGACATTGGTTCCAGTTCTGCCCAGGTATAGACAGTCCGATTTGTAATGGTCCCACCTCCTCCAGAAGCGGTTCCAATGTCCCAAAAATCTGAATCCCTCCCTCCTGCACCATCTCTTAAGCCACCCATTCATCCTGTCTATCCTGTCATTCCTACTCTGACTAGCACGTGGCGCTGGTAGAACTCCCAAGATTACTACCTTTGAGGTCCTACTTTTTAGTTTATCTCCTAACTCCCAAAATTCAGCATGTAAGACCTCATCCTGTTTTTTACCTATATTGTTGGTGCCTATATGCACCATGACAGCTGGCTGTTCACCCTCCCCCTTTTAGAATATCCGGCAGCCGCTCTGAGACATCCAGGAACCTTGCACCTGGGAGGCCACGTACCTTCCATGAGTCTCGTTTGCGTCCGCAGAAATGCCTGTCTACTCCCCTTACAATTGAATCCCCTATCACTATAGCTCTAACACTCTTTTTCCTGCCCTCCTGTGCTGCAGTGCCAGCCACGGTGCCATGAATCTGGCTACTGCTGGCTTCCCCTGGTGAGCCATCTCCCTCAACAGTATCCAAAGCGGTATACCTGTTTTGGAAGGATATTACTGCAGGGAACCCCTGCACTGCTTTCCTACTCTTCTTCTGTTTCCTATCTCCCTCAGTATTCTTTATCTGCGGTGTGACCAATTCACTAAAAGTGTATCCACGAATTCCTCAGCATCATAGATGCTCCAAAGTGAGTCTATCCACAGCTCTAGCGCCGTCCAGCGGTCTAACAGGAGCTGGAGCTGGACACATTTTGTGCACGTGAAGGAGCCAGGTCAGTGGACGTGTCCCTGAACTCCCACATCGCACACGAGGAGCATGACACAGGTCTGGGATCTCCTGCCATGTCTTAAACTTTAGGTTAACTTATACAACGACAATAGCAACAATTACGATTGGAAGGGGTTGTGCTGCCTATGTAAATAAATGCTGTCTAAAAATAATTGTCTTTTATTATGAAAGTGTCCTAGTTATTGAACTCTGCCTTTCCTCTCTCATTCTCATTTGCTTATAAAAGCTTATATATTTGCTGACTTGCATCCTGGACGATAAAATTGCTTGATTCATGATTTGAAACTTGGGGCTGGATTTTACATGCCTCCAAAAGGCGTGCTTTCAGTGGCGGTGGGGAAGTTAAAATAGGGCGGATGCCAACCCTGTTTACTGGATCCACACTGGTTGGTGATGTTAAAAGTAAGGCACAGCAACTTTATTTGCTGGAGAAACTTTATTGACTTCGTTCATAGTCAACACCGCTCCTACCCACGAGTATCCCAGCTATCTCCATTTATAGATGTACAAATAACATCACCTGTTTAACAATGTAATTGCCATGAAACCTTAACATGTAATTATAAGACATTAACAGATCACTTATTTTCTTTAGAATTAAATCTTTTGAAAATTCAAGCACAAACTTTCAAACTAATCGGAAAGAAACACAATTATACGTATATTTTCAACTTCTATGTCTCACACTATGGGCGTGATCTTGAGGTCACACTTGCTATCCGTGGGATCGGCGGCGCCAGCGGACAATCTCGTGGGAATCGGGGCACGCGTTTCTTCCCTGACCCTCACCAGCGACGCTCCACAAAGGTGTAAATCTCATTTTAATACATTTGAATGGATTTAAATGTGATTTAAATCCCCCTCACTAAATATTCAAACCTCGCCCACGTGATGTAACATTGGTGAGGTTTAAAACAGGTTTGGCCGGATGTGAGACAGTCAAGGTGTCCCTCCAGGGGTGCAGAGGTAAGTATAGACCGCAGGGGGGAAGGGAGGGTAGAGGGGCATGCCCAAACAATGCCGTGGGACTGCCCTAGGCACAGGCTGGCAATGCCAGATTGGCACAGTGCTAGCCTGACAGTACCAAACTGACAGTGCCAGAGGTGGGGCTTAGTAGGTGCCCCATCGCTGGGCATTTATGTATGGTGCAGGGGGAGTATATATCTCCACGGTGTTGCCAGGGGAGATCAATACCGACGGTGGAGGTTGGGGGTGAAGCAGGGATTGGAGCGCAATCCAGGATTGTCGTGTGGGGTAGAAAGGGGGGAGCGAACAGAACGTCGTTGGTGATTATCGGGGGAGCCCCCAATACCTCCATGAGGGGGGCCATTAGGCTGCAGTGCTGATTGGGGCGCCATTTAAAGAGGACGCCCTGATATTTGTGGAGCAACCAATGAAATTGGTTATTGGTTCTGTGAGGCTCCGTCAGAGTGACGGCGTAAGCTATGCCCACTCATTTCTGTTCTGCTTAAGAGTCTCAAGATGTGGCAAGAAAACTAACCTGTGCAACTGGAGAGTTACTCGCCAGTATTCAGTGTGAGCCGGGCACTTTGCCAAATTCTATTAAGATTCCACCCAGTATTATAACCAATCCACATTCCCTTTACTTTAAACATTTTTTCTTCTTTATCATTTATAGATAATTACAAAGCAATCAAAGAAAATATTGGTGTTCCATATTCTTGTTATAACACAAGACAACCATGTTATAACACAAGACAACCAAGGGCAGCATGGTAGCATGGTGGTTAGCATCAATGCTTCACAGCTCCAGGGTCCCAGGTTTGATTCCCGGCTGGGTCACTGTCTGTGTGGAGTCTGCACGTCCTCCCCGTGTGTGCGTGGGTTTCCTCCGGGTGCTCCGGTTTCCTCCCACAGTCCAAAGATGTGCGGGTTAGGTGGATTGGCCATGCTAAATTGCCCGTAGTGTCCTAATAGTAAGGTTAAGGGGGGGGGGAGTTGTTGGGTTACGGGTATAGGGTGGATATGTGGATTTGAGTAGGGTGATCATTGTTCGGCACAACATCGAGGGCCGAAGGGCCTGTTCTGTGCTGTACTGTTCTATGTTCTAACCCTCTTCCAGTGCACCCAATAATTTCTTGGAGCAAACACCTGTCTTTGTCAAAGAGTCTGACAATTGGTGACTTGCTGCGTAGTTCTTTAAAATACAAAAATCTCAATAAATATACTTTAAAAGCAAAGAATACAATATACCCTGTTATACAAGTGTGGTGATCCACTGTGTAATTGTGTGTGTGCCTGTATTAGGGGATGTACAGCAGTACCTGTACTACAGGTTCGCCGGTAGTCCCTGCCGGCTAGCTCCGCCCACAAGGAGCCGTATAAATATGTATGAGTTCTCCTGAGCAGCCATTCTACCAGCTGCAGTCGGAGGATAAACATCTAACTGTAATAAAGCCTCTCTTGTACCCATTCGTGTCTTTAGTACAATTGATAGCGCATCAATTTATTACAGTTAGATTTTCCGCATCATGGACATCGGGATCAAACCAGATCGCTTGCAGCTGGATCCGCAATCGGCGAACACCAGAAAGGACTTTAATCACTGGCTGGCTTGCTTCGAGGCCTATATCAACTCAGCGACTCCCGAGCCAATGGAAGCTCAGAAAATCCAGGTTCTCTACTCAAGTTTGAGCTCCAGCGTGTTCCCGCTGATACAGGATGTGCCAATTTACGCAGGCGCCATGGAACTCCTTAAAGAAAACTACGTCTAGAAGACGAACACTCGAAACACTCTCCTCACTGTTACGTCGCTCCCAGCGAACCGTCAGACCATCGGACAGACTTAACCTCTGACAGGCACCGGGTTACAAGATGGACACATAATTTTTTTTTCTCCCCTCTGTAAATAATTCACAATTTTGTATATAGTTCCACACCACCCCCGCCGTACTCATTTTTAACAGGGAGTAAATGTGGGGATCCACTGTCTAATTGTGTGTGTGCCTGTATTTTTTTTAAAAATAATTTTTATTGAAAAATTTTGAATTTATACAACAACGAACCATAATAAAATACCAAAAGTAACAATAATATTAGCAACCATAAACATTCGGCCCACCTCCATGAACAACACAGCATTTTAACAACAACGCAAATTAACACAATATTAAGTTACATAACAGAAACTACAATAAGGAACACCCCCCCTTACCACCCCCCCCCCCTCCCCCCCCCCCCCCCCCCCCCCCGGGTTGCTGCTGCTATTGACCCAGTTACCTATCTTTGAGCCAGGAAGTCCAGAAAAGGCTGCCATCGTTTATAGAACCCTTCTATTGATCCTCTCAGGGCAAATTTGACCCTTTCCAATTTTATAAATCCCGCCATGTCACTGATCCAGGTCTCCACACTTGGGGGCCTCGCATCCTTCCACTGCAGCAAGATCCTTTGTCTACTAGGGACGCAAAGGCCAGGACACCGGCCTCTTTCACCTCCTGCACTCCCAGCTCTACCGCAACTCCAAAAATCGCGAGTCCCCACCCTGGTTTGACCCTGGATCCAACTACCCTCAACACCGACCCCGCCACCCCCTTCCAGAATTCTTCTAGTGCTGGGCATGCCCAGAACATATGGGCGTGGTTCGCTGGACCCCCTGAACATCTGGTGCACCTGTCCTCACCCCCAAAGAACCTACTCATCCTAGTCCCGGACATGTGGGCCCGGTGCAGCACCTTAAATTGGATGAGACTAAGCCTCGCACATGAGGAGGAAAAGTTGACTCTCTCCAAGGCATCCGCCCGAGTCCCGTCCTCTATCCGCTCCCCGAGTTCCTCCTCCCATTTAGCCTTCAGCTCCTCCACTGACAACTCCTCCACCTCCCGCATTACCTTATAAATGTCAGACACCTTCCCCTCTCCGACCCACACCCCGAAAGCACTCTGTCCATCGTCCCCCGCGAGGGCAGCAAAGGGAATCCCTCTACCTGTCGCCTAGCAAACGCCTTTACCTGCAAGTATCTGAACATGTTCCCTGGGGGAAGCCCAAATTTATCTTCCGGTTCCCCCAGGCCCGCAAACCTCCCGCCAATAAACAGGTCCCTCAATTTGCTGATGCCCGCCCTTTGCCACCCCCTGAATCCCCATCCGTGTTCCCCGGGATGAACCGATGGTTGCCACCCAGTGGAGCCTCCATCGAGCCCCCTGTTTCCCCCTGATGCCGTCTCCACTGTCCCCAGATTCTTAGGGTTGCCGCCACCACCGGGCTCATGGTAAACCTCTTACGGGAGAGCGGCAACGGCGCCGTTACCATGGCACCCAGGCTCGTACCTCTACATGACGCCATCTCCATTCTTTTCCACGCTGCTCCTCCCCCCTCCATCACCCATTTACGCACCATTGACACATTGGCCGCCCAATAGTACCCCAAAAGGTTGGGCAGCGCCAGCCTGCCTCCATCCCTCCCTCGCTCCAGGAACACCCTCTTCACTCTCGGAGTCCCATGTGCCCACACAAAGCTCAAAATACTGCTAGTCACTCTCCTAAAGAAGGCCCTGGGGATAAAGATGGGCAGGCACTGAAAGAGGAACAAGAACCTCGGAAGCACTGTCATTTTGACGGACTGCACCCTCCCCGCCAACGACAATGGCAGCATGTCCCACCTCTTGAACTCCTCCTCCATCTGATCTACAAGTCTGGTGAAACTATGTTTGTGAAGAGTCCCCCAGTCCCTGGCCACCTGCACCCCCAGGTACCTAAAGCTCTCCCCTGCCCGCCTAAGCGGGAGCCTACCAATTCCTTCCTCCTGGTCTCCAGGGTGCACCACAAACACCTCACTCTTGCCTAAGTTTATAACCTGAAAAGGTCCCAAACTCAGCTAACAGCTCCATCACCCCCGGCATCCCTCCCACCGGGTCCGCCACATACAGTAACAGGTCATCGGCATACAACGACACCCTGTGTTTCTCCCCACCTCGCACCAAACCTCTCCACCTCTCTGAATCCCTCAACGCCATCGCCAGCGGCTCGATTGCCAGTGCAAACAAAAAGGGGGACAGTTGGCAACCCTGCCTGGTCCCTCGGTAAAGCCAGAAGTACTCCGACCTCCTCTCATTCATGGCCACGCACGCCATCGGGGCCTCATATAGCAGCCTTACCCATCTAATAAACCCTTCACCAAATCCAAACCTCCCCAACACCTCCCATAAGTATCCCCACTCCACTCTATCGAAGGCCTTCTCCGCATCCAGCGCCACCACTATCTCTGCCTCCCCCTCAATCGCCGGCATCATGATGACATTCAACAATCTCCGCACATTCGTGTTCAGCTGCCTTCCCTTCACAAACCCTGTCTCGTCCTCGTGTACAACCCCTGGCACACAGTCCTCTATCCTGGTGGCCAGGATTTTTGCCAGCACCTTGGCATCCACGTTGAGGAGAGATATGGGCCTATATGAACCACAGTGCTGGGGGTCCTTGTCCCTCTTTAAAATTAACGAGATCAGCGCCCGTAACATCGTTGGGGGCAAAGTCCTCCCTTCCCACGCTTCATTGAGTGTCCGCACCAGCAAGGGGCCCACTAGGTCCACAAACCTTTTATAAAATTCCACCGGGAACCCATCCGGCCCCGGACCCTTCCCTGACTGCATCTGCCCGATCCCCTTAACTAGCTCCTCCAGCTCAATCGACGCACCCAACCCCTCCACCTTCTCCTCCTGCACCTTCGGGAAAGAAAGCCCATCGAGGAACCTCTCCATTCCCCTCCTTTCCCCCGTTGGCTCCGACTGGTACAGTTCCCCGTAAAAGTCCTTGAAGACCTCATTCACCTCTACCCCGTTCCGCACCACATTCCCACTCTTGTCTCTCACTCCAGCAATTTCCTTAGCCGCATCCCACTTGCGGAGCTGATGAGCCAGCATCCTACTCGCCTTTTCACCATGTTCGTACACTGCCCCTTGTGCCTTCCTCCACTGTGACTCCGCCTTTCTAGTGGTCAGCAAATCAAATTTAGCCTGCAGGCTGTGCCTCTCCCCCAACAGTCCCTCCTCTGGTGCCTCTGCATACCTCCTGTCTACCTCCAGCATCTTTCCCACCAGTCTATCCCTCTCACTCCTCTCGCTCCTCTCCCTATGTGCCCGGATGGATATCAGCTCCCCACGAATCACTGCCTTCAGGGCCTCCCAGACCATCCCCACCTGAACCTCCCCCGTATCATTCACCTCAAGGTACCCCTCAATACTTGCCCGGACCCTCCTACACACCTCCTCCTCCGCCAACAACCCCACATCCAACCGCCACAACGGGCGCTGGTCCCGCACCTCCCCCATCTCCAACTCCAACTCCCCCATCCAATGCGGAGCATGGTCGGAGATTGCAATGGCCGAATACTCGGCCTCCTCCACTCTCGGAATCAGTCCCCTACTCACCACAAAGAAGTCTATCCGAGAGTAGACCCTATGTACGTGGGAGAAGAAAGAGTACTCCCGTGTCCTCGGCCTCACAAACCTCCATGGATCCACCCCACCCATCTGGTCCATAAACCCTCTCAGTACCTTGGCTGCCGCCGGCCTCCTACCCGTCCTAGAGCTGGACCGATCCAGTGAAGGATCCAACACCGTATTGAAGTCCCCCCCCCCCCCCCCCATGATCAGACCTCCCGCCTCCAGATCCGGGACCCGTCCCAACATACGCCTCATAAAGCCCGCATTGTCCCAATTTGAGGCGTACACACTAGCAAGTACCACCTTCTCTCCTTGTAGCCTGCCCCTAACCATAACATACCTACCCCCCTTATCCGCCACCACCTCCGATGCCTCAAACAACACATTTTTCCCCACCAGAACCGCCACTCCCCGGTTCTTCACATCCAACCCAGAGTGGAAAACCTGCCCCACCCATCCCTTCCTCAGGCGGACCTGGTCCGCCACCTTCAGGTGGGTCTCCTGAAGCATTGCCACATCTGCCTTTAGCCCCTTCAGATGAGCAAGTACCCTCGACCGCTTCACCGGCCCATTCAATCCTCTCGCATTCCAGGTGACCAACCGAATCAGAGGGCGTCCCGCCCCCCTCCCCTGTCGACTAGCCATAGCCTGTCGACTGCCCGCCCCAGGCCAGCACCCCCGCCCGACCCAGTCCCCACAGCGACAACACCTCACCTCTCTCCCCCCCGGCCCCCACTAGCTCCTTCCTGACCCTTCCAGCAGCAACCCTTTCCCCCCCTCCCTTCCCCCTCAGGCTAGGAACCCTCCTCCATTGTACTTCCGTGGGTCAGCTAACTTCTGCTGACCCCGGAAACTCCCGCCAATAACCCGACCGCTCCCAAAGTGGGATCATCCCCCAATCTATCCCTCCTCCAGGCACCGCTCCAGCGCGGGGAAGAACCAGTTAAGGCCCCACCCGCCCCATCATCGTCTCCACCCCCCAACCCCGCAGCGCCGGAAACCAGAGGAAAGCCCGCGCTTTCGCAATGCCCCACCACACCCTTCTGACACAGCTCCCAAATACCAGCCCCACTCCATACCCCCAACCCGACATAGAATACAACAAACCCCTCCAACCCTCCCCGCAGGATACAAAACTCAAACAATGCCCCACAGCAAAAAAAACATAACAGAACAACACCCCCATAAATAACCATATCAAAATTGCAAAAGTACAAAAAAAGAGAACACAGCAACAGCAGAATCCAGCAATAAAGTATTACAACCGACCCCGCAACCCCTATCCCCTAGTTCAAGTCCAGTTTCTCCGTCCGCACGAAGGCCCACACCTCCTCCGGGGAATCGAAATAATAATGCCGGTCCGAATAAGTAAGGCTGCAACATTCCGAACTTTATCTTTTTCCTGTAAAGCACCTCTTTCATCCGATTAAACCCGGACCGCCGCTTAGCTACCTCTGCACTCCAATCCTGGTAGATCCGTACTACCCCATTCTCCCAATTGCTGCTCTTCACCTTCTTGGCCCAGCGCAGCACACACTCCCGATCACTGAACCGGTGGAACCTCACCAGAACCACACGCGGGGGTTCATTCTCCTTAGGCCTACTGGCCAGTACTCTGTGTGCTCCCTCCAGCTCCAAGGGTAGATGGAAAGACCCGGCCCCCACTAGTGAGTTCAGCATCGTAGCCACGTAGTTTGTCAGGTCCGACCCCTCCAGCCCCTCCGCAAGGCCCAAGATCCTTAGATTTTTCCGCCTCATGCGGTGATCAAGCTCCTCGAAGCGTTCCTGCCACTTCTTGTGGAGTGCCTCGTGTCCCTCCACCTTACTCACGAGGATCCCGGCCTCCTCCTCTCGTTCAGTGGCCTGCGTCTGCAACTCCTTGATGGCAGCACCCTGGGTCGTCTGAATCTCCGAGAGCCTTCTGTTTGTTTCCTGCAGAGAGCTCAGTACCTCAGCCTTGAAGTCTGCAAAACAGCGCAGGAGAGCAGCTTGTTGCTCCAGGGCCCACTGCTTCCACTCCTCTGGACCTCCGCCGGCCGCCATCTTGGATTCCTTCCCCCATTTTTTCTGGGGAGCTGCTGCCGTTTTTCCCCCCTTTCCACTCCGAGTTCGAGTCATGGACTGCGGGGAAAGTCGATCAGCACACCGTCTCCCACCGGGAGACATTGAAAAATTTCCGTTTTGGGCTCAAAAAAGAGCCGAAAAGTCCGTTTAAAACAGGAGCTCCCAAATGTGCGGCTTCCTACGTCATCGCCGCCACCGGAGGTCGTGTGTGTGCCTGTATTAGGGGATGTACAGCAGTACCTGTACTACAGGTTCGTCGGTATTCCCTGCCGCCTAGCTCCGCCCACAAGGAGCCGTATAAATATGTATGAGTTCTCCTGAGCAGCCATTCTACCAGCTGCAGTCGGAGGATAAACATCTAACTGTAATAAAGCCTCTCTTGTACCCATTCGTGTCTTTAGTACAATTGATAGCGCATCAACAAGAATATCACTCTGGAAGTGACATGTGAAGCATCGCGAAAAGTAACTAACCTCATATCATCTGGATAACCTCCGGCTGAAATTGAGTTTCTTCATAATAATAAACTTTATTGCCACCATGGGCTGACATTAACACTGCAACAAAGTGACTGTGAAAAGCCCCAAGTCGCCACATTCCAGCACCTGTTCGGGTACACAGATGGAGAATTCAGAATGTCCAAATTACCTAACAGCACGTCTTTCGGGACTTGTGGGAGGAAACCGGAGCACCCGGAGGAAACCCACGCAGTCACGGGGACAACGTGCAGACTCTGCACAGACAGTGACCCAAGCCGGGAATCGAACCTGGGACCCTGGCGCTGTGAAGCAAGAGTGCTAACAACTGTGCTACTGTGCCCATTTCTCCAAATTAAATTTCTCCAAATGTTTAATTTCTCTCAGAACTTCCTCAAGTGTAGCTTGTTTCATCACAGTATTCAGATCCAACATGTCATAACTGGCATCAGGTCTAGTCTGAGTGTACAACTATTTCAACTGTCCAGTCAAACTTCTCAATTGGCCTGTTTCTTACTTGGATGCAGGATTCTCCTTTTGTGACGATCTGGCCTGATTTATTGGGATATAATTAGGGCGCGATTCTCCGCTCCCCACGCCGGGTGAGAATCGTGGGAGGGCCCCCCGACTAATTTCACGACCCCCCTGGCGCCCGCCGCGATTCTCCCACCTGCTGCTCGGAAGAATCGCCGCTCGCCGTTCTTTACGGCGGCCGGCTATTCTCCGACCTGGATGGGCCCAGCGGCCTGCCGTTCGCAACTGTTTCACGACGGCAGCAACCACACCTGGTCGCTGCCGTCGTGAAATCGCTGTGAGATGCCCGTTTTGGGGCTTGTAGGGGGCCTGGTAGGGAATGAGCACCACGATTGTGCTCGGGAGGAGATAGGCCCGCGATCGGTGCCCACCGATCGTCGGGCCGGCGTCTCAATCGGACGCACTATTTCCCCTCCGCCGCCCCGCAAGATCAAGCCGCCATGCCTTGCGGGGCGGCTGAGGGGAAAGACAGCCACCGCGCATGCGTGTGTTCGAGCTTTCAGCCGGATTGGAGCTGGCCAACCTGTGCATGCGCGGCTGACATCACATAGGCGCCGCCATCGCGTCACTCTCGGCGCGCCACCCGGCGGCCAAGAGTTACGGAGCGCCGCTCCTAGCCCCGCCAGGAGGGGAGAATGGGGGTGAGGAGCGGCCTCCGAGGCCGTCGTGAAACTCGGCCGAGTTCACGACTTCCCTCCCGATTTTTCCCGGGAGCGGAGAATTCCGCCCTTAATGTTTTCTAAATAAGACTGTTGATTCAAGGTCGCTCCCAGCGTATTCTGCTTAATGGCTAACTCTATGGGCGTGAGTCTCTGGAAAGGTTTCTAAGCGTGGTAGCGAGCGTGAACTGCCGCAAGCTTCCCGGCACTCAGCCCAGCAAGGCCGGCAACGCTAATCAATATTAATTTGTCCACTTAACGAGACCCCACGGGCTTCTTGCCACAAATGAAGGCCCGCCAGCCGAATCGCCAGCACCACGCTCACCAACACCCTCAACAAGGTCGAGGAGCGCTTCCTCAGCCAGCCCCAGCCAGCTCGCAACAATGGAGTCCAGGCGACCGGCCCCAAGATTCGGGAATGCCGGTCTGGAGAGGCTCCTAGATGCAGCAGAGGCCATGAGAGTTGACCTGTTCCTCCGAGGGTCTTGGTGGGTCAGCCACAGGGCAGCCAGAGCTGCCTGTGATGACGTGACGGCAGCTGTGAGCTCCGGACGTGTGACCAGGGGTTCTGGACTCCAGTGTCAGAAAAGGTCAATGGCCTACACTGGGCAGCACGAGTAAGTAGACACCAACACCACCCACTGCCCCCCCCCACCCGCCCCCCACCGAGACCTTTCTGCCCCCACACGAGCATCCACCCTCTCAACTCTCCATGCAACCCCAACCCTCCCTTTACCAGGGTAAGGTAGTGACGATGGACCAGGCCACGTCCTAAGTGAATCGGGTGAGCATGAGGGCATCCCTGGCCTTTCGGGCTTGCTACCCACCAACTTCATCCCTTTCCTTACCAGCTGTCAAAGACTGAATAAAGCCGTTTACAATTTGGTTCCTATATGATACCTTGCTGAGTTTCCACCACCAGCTCTTACCCAGCAACAAGATCTCCCATTTCCACCTCGGTAATTTTTCATTTCCCAACCCCACCTCAGATCATCTAATGCTGAAGCCCTCATCCATCCTTTGTTCATCTTGACTCAGCTATTCCAACATGAATCCAGGCAGCCTCCAACTTCGCACTCTCATCCAAAACTCTGATGCCCACATCCCAACCCGCAATAAATCCCATTCATACACCACCCCAATGCTTGCTGACCTACATTGGATCCTAGTCTAGCAATGCCTCAATTTTAAAATTCTCATCTTTGTTTTCTAATCCTTCTTGTCCATTCTTAACTCTGTAATCTTCTCCAACCTGCCAACCCTCCGAGAGCTCAGCACTCCTGTGGTGCATCTTGGGACATTTTACTATATTAATGCAAGTTGTTGTTGCTTTCCTAACTGATCTCCCTGCCTGCACTTTCTATAAACTTCAGCTCATCCAAAACTCTGCTACCTGTATCCAAGTTCCAATCACCTATCAGTCGTATCCTTGCTAACCTACATTGGCTTCTGTTCCTTCAACGGCTCTGATTTAAAATTCCATTCTTCCTGTCCTCACCCATTGCAATCTCTGTAATCTTCTGTAACCCTGTAACCCTGGTGTAAAGATGCGCTATCACAGACTTCATTCGTGAACACAAAAGGTATTTATTGATATTAATTGTACATGTCTCATGGGTGTAGCTGGCTGCCAAAATATCCGTTTACCAAAGGGCCTCACGCACCATGGGGTCATTTCCCATTCTGATTCCTGATTGGTCTCCCAAGCCAGTTGACTCTTAATCTGCCATGTTACCCTTAAAGGGACAATCACCACCCCATGGCCATGTACAGGCGTAGCGGCTTAAAGGCATCGCAGCTTCCAGCTTCTTCCAAACTGTTCAGGTCCAGGATTCTCAATGGTGCCTCATCCACAGTGAGGCCTGTGCTATGAAGGAGCTCACTTATCTGGGTCATTGCAAGTTGTTCTATGTTTTCCTCATGTTTTTTTCCAATTCACTGGTGGCTTACTGCTGAACGTTTTGGCATGGCTAGACTCAGAGGGCGGAATTCTCCGCTCCCGTGGAAAATCGAGAAGGCCGTTCACCTTATTCACCCCCACCCCCACTAGGAGCGGCGCTCCGTTATTCTCGGCCGCCGGGCCTTGTCGCTGGCGTCAAGGCCCGATGCGCCGAGAATGACGAGGCCGGCGCGCCTAATGACGTCAGCCGTGCATGCGCAGGTTGGCCAGCGCCAACCCGCGCATGCGCGGTTGCCGTCTTCCCTTCCGCCGCCCCGCAAGACGTGGCGGCTTGATCTGGCGGGGCGGCGGAGGGGAAAGAGTGCATCCCTTTGAGACGCCGGCCCGACGATCGGTGGGCAGTCCCCTCCCGAACACGACCGTGGTGCTCACTCCCCTCTTCGCCCCCACAAGCGTCAAACCAGCGTTTGGCGCCATGTTCACGATGGCAGCGACCAGGTGTGGTTGCCGCCGTCGCGAACGGCAGGCCGCTCGGCCCATCCGGGTCGGAGAATCGCCGGTCGCCGTGAAAAACAGCGAGCGGCGATTCTTCCGAGCGGGGGGTGGGAGAATCGCGGGGGGCACCAGGGGGGCGTGTTGTGAGCCGTCTGGCCCTCCCACGATTCTCCCACCCGGCGTGGGGAGTGGAGAATCGCGCCCAGAGTGTTGTAAAGTTGTACAAGAGAAGATGTAAATGATTAACTAGCCAGGGTCAATGGTGTTTGATTTATCAGGTTGTGTACTCTCTTATTTTAGATTCTGTCCTGAGCTTTAGTGTTAGGCAGTCTAAAATCAAATCCATTGATTTGTCTGTTCACTACTTTGACGCGTACCCTTGTCTCTGAGCTATATTTAAACGCAGCCATTTCTATTTCAGAGTGTGCTTTTCAGGTTGTGATTTATGTTTCAGCTCCATCCATGGGATGAAGAGTGAATTGTGGAGCTCCGCACGGGCTATGATTTATTCTGAAGGTCGTGTGCCTTCATGGTCGGACTTGTGCTTCTCTCTATCATTTAGAGTTAGATGGAAAAATGTCTACTGCCAAAACATATGCGGCTTCTACTTGTTTGCTTATTTGCAACTCTTTTAACAAATTTGCTTGATGTTTGATTTGAAATTGTAAAGTTCCAGGCAGACGACCACACAGAAGCGATGGCTGTTGGAAAAACTCAATATTTATTTAACCTACTAGATACAATTTTGACTCCCCGAAGGGTCGCCCGCACTTGGGACGGGGTATTTATGTCCCGTTAAATCCTTGTTTAAGGGTGCAGTTCCGTCCCCTCACTTGGGAGATCATATTTAGGTGAGGACTCAGGGACTCTGATGTTGCAGACCCCGTGGACTCCAATCGGGGTTATTACAGAAATAACTTGGTCAGGGATGGCACGGTGGCACAGTGGTTAGCACTGCTGCCTTGCGGTGCTGAGGACCTGGGTTCGATCCCGGCTCTGGGTCACTGTCTGTGTGGAGTTGCACATTCTCCCCGTGTGTGCGTGGGTCTCACCCCCACAACCCAAACATGTGCAGAGTAGATGGATTGGCTACACTAAATTGCCCCTTTATTGTACAAAAAGAATTAACTTGGTCAAATAGTTTTCCAGCACTCACTGTCTAGACTAACAAATAAAGAATGGCTCCTTTGGTGATACATAACAGACATCAGTGAGATGGGAGGGTCATTGCTTTCAGCAGAGGTTGGAGAGAAAATTTGGGAAATATAAAAAAGGATATTTAATTCATCTGAATTGCCACACCACATCTCCAGGCATTGGTGCTCCCTGATTGCTCTCTTATCTCTGTGCTTAATGCACTGTGGGCTGGAAGCAGTCAGTCAGTGGGCACAGACCACTGGAAATATTTCTAATTTCACCGGCGAACAATTTCATGTCACAGTAGTGGAAGTTGTACATTAATATCTGCTCCAGTCTCTGACAAATCTGCTTCTGACAAAAGGCGGCAGAGAAATACGTGGAAGGACAGATGTTCCCCTTTCCGATTTACTGTGGATTTAGACCACGTGAACTACATTTGCGCTCACATATGTACATTTAGAGATTTAAAAAAATACGTGAAGCACTTAGGGAATGGATGGTTTTAAGCGGAAGAAACAAGGACTAGGGCTAAGGAATCAATCACCTTGTACAAGTAATTAAGCCATAAACCTATTGCCTGTTTGAACTACATCTGCTTTATGCCATTGTCAATTTAGAATGAATAATCCAAGCATTTGATAATGGCAAGGTCACAGTTTAATTATCTTTGGAAACAGTCCTTGTCCTGTTGCAATCATAAGGTCAGTTTCAGTCTGCCTGAAAACTCCAAAACGGAGAAATTCTGCTCCTCCAGCAAAACAAGAAAAATAAAATGGGATGTTTTGCTGCATTACTTTTAAGTTTCCATTTGGACATCGGCGCTCCTCAAATTCTGGCCTCTTGCGCAGCCCCAGTTTTAATTGCTCCACCATTGACAGCCATGCCTTCAGCCGCTGAGGCCCCAAGCTTTGGAATTCCAGCCTTAAACATCTTGGCCTCTCTACCTTGCTTTTAAGAGCTTACTTCTTTGACGAAGTAACATGTGCTGCGGATAAAGGGGGACCAGTGGATGTTTTGCACTTCAATTTTCAGAAGGCATTCAATGAGGTGCCACATGATAGGGTATTGTGGAAAATAAAAGCTCCTGGTGTAGGAGGAATATACTGACATGAATAGTAGATAGGCTAGCTCACAGGAAACAGAGATTAAGCATAAATGGGTAATTTTCTGGTTGGCAGGATGTGATGCGTGGTGTGCTACAGGGATCAGTGATGGGGC
This sequence comes from Scyliorhinus canicula, assembly GCF_902713615.1. Taxonomy (NCBI): domain Eukaryota; kingdom Metazoa; phylum Chordata; class Chondrichthyes; order Carcharhiniformes; family Scyliorhinidae; genus Scyliorhinus; species Scyliorhinus canicula. Next base: position 42,742,656 of record NC_052163.1, read on the forward strand.
CTCAACTTTTTACAATTTATATAAATGACTTGGATGAAAAGACCGATGGTATGGTTGATAAATTTGCTGATGATACAAAGATAGGTAGGAACGTCAGTTATGAAGAGGGCATAAGGAGGATACAGAAGGATATAGATAGGCTAGGCGAGCGGGAAACAATCTGGCAAATGGAGTATAATGTGGGAGAATGTGAGGTTGTCCATTTTGACAGGACGGATGCAAAAGAAGCTTGTTATCTAAGCAGTGAGAGATTGCACGTGCTAATATGCAGAGGGATCTGCATGTCCTTGCGCATGAATTGCAAAAGGTTAGTAAGCAGGTACAGCAAGTAATTAGCAAAGCTAATTGATGCACAATCAATGGACACGAAACGTAGATAAAGTCCAAACGATAGGCTTTAATGCACAAGAAGTGTACCCCGGCAGTAGACGTACAGAAGAAAGGCCGACTGCCAGGAAGCACGGGTTCTTATAGGCGTAGGTGGAGCTACCTACCTCTCAGCCAATCGGCTGAGAGGCACATGACTTACCCGGGCCAATGGGCAGCGAGTCCTCTGCACCAATAGCAGCTCACTTCCAGGTACCTTAATACCCCTAGTCATTCTACCACACTAATACAACGTTATAGATTATTCCAAGGGGAATTGAATGAAAGAGGGAGGTTATGCTTAAGTTATACAGGGCAATGGTGAGATCACATCTAGAGTACAGTATACAATACGGATCTCCTCATTAAAGGAGAAATGCAAATTCATCAGAAGCAGTTCAGAGAAGGTTTACTAAATTAGTATCTGGACTAGGCAGGTTGTTTTACGAGGAAAGGTCAGACAGGACAGGTTTGTATGTACTGGAATTTAGAGAATAACTTGTAACTTGATTGAAACAGATAAGATCCTGAGAGGTCTTAACAGGGTGAATGTGGAGAGGATGCTTCCACTTGTGGGAGAATGTAGAGCTAGGGGTTATTGTTTAACAATAAAGGGTTTTCCAGAGACAGAGAAGAGGAAAACAATTTCATCTCAGAGGGTTGGCTTCCTCATAAGGTGGTTGAGTCAGATATTAAATGTCTTTAAGGCAGAGGTGGATGGATTCTTGATAAGCAAGGGAATCAAAATGCTATTGGAGGGTAGTCAGGAAGGTGAGATTTCTGGTCACCCATTTTGAGTTATGTAGGCCTCAGATGGAACAGTGTTCATTTGCTTCCACTCTGTGTTATGGAAGAAATGCAGAAGGTGTGAAAAATGGCCCTGGCATATCTTGCATGTCACCTTTTTTCTCCCAAACCCAGAACTCCTTTTAAAATACTTAGTGCCTCTGAGAAAGAATCTGACGAGCACATTCCAGTCTACAAATTTCCTGAGCGAAACAATGATAATTAATGACTTTTGTCTTTTTATGGTCTTAAGGGAATATGGCACCAGCTTACTGATGCACTATCAATTACGACGAGACGAAAGTAGAAAGTAATTGAAGCTTTATTACGCAGAGATGTGGAGCCTCCCGCAGCTGCTGCTGAAATGGCTGCAGCTCGGAGAGCCCACACATTTATACTCCACCTACTGGGCGGAGCCAGCAGGCAGGGATCTGCCCTCGTACCTGTAGTACAGGGGCCTTACCGTAATACCCTCGTATGCAGTATACACAATACAACAGTGGTGATTACCACATTCACCCCCTGTTAAAAAAGATGCCAGCAGAGGTGGTGGAAACTATTTACATACAGGTTGTTTAAAATTTAAGAAACAGGTTACAAATTTAGACGGTCGGGCGCCTTGATCCGTCGTGTGAGCGCCGCAGTTGTGGTGGCGATTCAGGCGTCGGTTCGGAGACTCCGGGAGCGTGTCGACCTCATCTTCATCCACGGGTGGGACCAAAGGGAGGGCGGATCATCCTCGAGCGGGGGCTGTGGTGGGGTGCGCTGGGGGAGGGAGGGTGGCGCCGGGGCAGAGGGGGGGTGTGTGGGGACCCAGCTGGTGCCAAGTCCCTGAGGGAGACTGTGTCTTGGCGGCCGTTGGGCTACGCCACGTAGGCGTACTGCGGGTTCCCGTAGAGTAGCTGTACCCTCTCAAACAATGGGTCCGCTTTATGGAACCGGACGTTCTTGCAGAGGAGAATGGGTCCTGTAGCTGCCAGCCATGTTGGGAGCGAAACCCGGAGGTGGACTTCCTGGGGAAGGCAAAGAGACGTTCATGACGTTCGTTAGTCGCAGTGCACAGGAGCGACCGAATAGATTGAAGGCCGTTGGGGAGGACACCCTGCCAGCGGGAGGCCAGGAGATTTCTGGACCATAGGGCCAGCTGGACGGTCTTCCAGACCGTCTCATTCTCCCGCTCCATTGCAGCTGGTCGTCCTGCTCGAGGCAATGCCCCTATTGAGCAGGTACTGGCACAGCTTATCGCTCATAAATGAGGATCCCCGGTCGCTGTGGACGTAGGCGGGGAAACCGAACAGAGCGAAGATGGTGTTAAGGTCTTTGATGATGGTGGCAGCTGTCATGTCGGGGCATGGGATGGCGAAGGGGAATCTCGAGTACTCGTCGACCATATTGAGAAAGTACGTGTTGCAGTCGGCGGAGGGGAGGGGCCCTTTGAAGTCCATGCTGAGGCATTCAAAGTGGCGGGAGGCCTTCACCAGACGCGCACAGTCTGGCCGGTAGAAGTGCGGTTTGCACTCCGCGCAGACCTGACAGTCTCTGGTGATAGCCCTGACTTCCTCGATGGAGTAGGGTAGATTGAAGGCCTTTCTGAAGTAATAAAAGCGGGTGACTCCTGAGTGACAGAGATCGTCATGCAGGGTGCGGAGTCAGTCCATTTGTGCGTTGGCACATGTACCTCGGGATAGGTTATCGGGGGGCTCGTTGAGCTTACCGGGGCAATACTTCGTAATTGTGATTGCCCCTTGTAATTGTAGGTGGAGAGCTCGATCCTCCACCTCAAGATTTTATCATTTTTGATCTTACCCCGCTGTGTGTTGTTAAACATGAAGGCAACCGATGCTGGTCAGTGAGGAGAGTGAATCTCCTGCCGGCCAGGTAATGCCTCCAATGCCGCACAGCTTCAACGATGGCTTGCGCCTCCTTTTCGACAGAGGAGTGCCGAGTTTCAGAGGCATGGAGGGTGCAGGAAAAGAATGCAACGTGCCTGCCTGCCTGGTTGAGGGTGGCAGCCAGGGGCAGGGGAAGTAGAGCAGGGGACAGAGGAGAATAGAGGGGCAGGGGGAGTAGAGGAGGGGCAGAAGAGGGTACAGGAGGTGCAGGGCAGAGTACAGGAGGGGCAGAGGGAGTAACTTGGAACATAGAAAAGGCAAATATTTACTATGGACAAAATGTACTGCATCAATCAAAATATTGAATTACAATGAATGACTATAATAGTTATGAATTGAAGTGATCTTTCATTTTTAGTTGCTGTTCACTTGGAAATGTTGTAAAATTAGGTAGTGCATAAAGGAGACATTCCTCCTGCCAGCAAATCCCGAAAGTATTGTGTGGATCGTTTTGTGGTCTGTTCAGTTCAAAAGTCATTGCGTTCAGTAGCAATTTTAATCACAGAAAATCAGTAAAGCATGGAGGAAAGAAAACACCTAGAGCTCTTGTGCACCCTGCTGTCAATTGAAGGAAATTATGGTGAAAGTAAACCCAAACTTGAACTGATTGGGTGGAATTTTCCCTAAATTTGGCAAAGGCTGACAGGGGGAGCAGGAAAAGTGGCATTGAAGCTACCGGTACCGTTCCTGACACAGAAAAAAAAAACCCTGCAAGGAGTGGGGGTCACACAATGTCCCGTTGGCAGGGCAGACTCTAATAGAGCCCGCGATTCAGGCATAGAGGTTTGATAATCATAGATCATAGAATTTACAGTGCAGAAGGAGGCCATTCGGCCCATCGAGTCTGCACCGGCTCCTGAAAAGAGCACCCTACCCAAGGTAAACACCTCCACCCTATCCCCATAACCCAGTAACCCCACCCAACACTAAGGGCAATTTTGGACACTAAGGGCAATTTAGCATGGCCAATCCACCTAACCTGCACATCTTTGGACTGTGGGAGGAAACCGGAGCATCCGGAGGAAACCCGCGCACACACGGGGAGAATGTGCAGACTCCACACAGACAGTGACCCAAGCCGGAATGGAGCCTGGGACCCTGGAGCTGTGAAGCAATTGTGCTATCCACAATGCTACCGTGCTGCCAATTATATGCTAACGTATGGAAAAAATAATGCCAAAGTTGAATTGTGGGGAAAGTGCTACATTACCGGCAGGGACAATTCGCGTTGCATGTTTATGTTGGCGCGAAACGCAATTTTCAACTCCCGTCGTTGAACCCACCCGAAAAAAACGGGAGCGGAAAATCCCGCCATTGTGCACGATGGTTGGAATAAAAACATGACATTACTGTGCTCAACCTTCCTCTCTTTTGTTCTTAAATTGTCAAAATATCTCACCAGAAAAACAGAAATGTATCACATTTGTTTTCATGAAGCAGAGTAAAGGAGAGGTTTCTGGGTGAAACACCTGTGACAGGTATCAGCTGTAGCTCATTTGGTCGCACTCTTGCTTCAGAGGTTTAATTCCCCATTCCGTGCTTCGGTAGATTGGTAGCATCTGTGTGAAGGGCGCAACACAGCACAAACGCACGGAAGGCCTTTGTCAATGTAGAGACATTCAAACTTGTACAGTTTGGGAAGAAGTATCACAGTTGTATCGAAGCACTTCAAAGTGCAACTTGATCGATGTAGACAACTTAAGTGCACTTTTTGTAATGACCATTTTAACATGTCTGCAATGTTGTTTTGAATGGATTGAAGTACCTCAGTGTGCAACATGATCTATCTAAAAAACATTTTTATAATTTTTCCAATTAAGGGGCAATTTAGCATGGTGCATGGCTCACTCGTGCCTGACACTGTGTCGTCCCTCTGGGGGACCCCTGGAATCTGGCACATCATAATTGAGGGTTCTTTTGTTTTTCTGCCTCCGTAGATAGTTCAGGTAATGTCCTATTGCCCCCCACTCCACCAACACCCGTCTTCCTCCCTCCCTCCCCACCACCCTCCTTTCCCCTCTCTCCCCACCACCCCCTTCCTTTCCCTTCTGTTGGTACAGAGGCGAAGGGTATCTGGTCTCTCCAGCGCAAAGTTTACTGCTTGCACCATTTATTTTTTTGTACAACTGTGTTGTGAACTGTTTAAATAATCAGAGTATCCGACCCCCACTCCCCGTATGTTGGTACTGAGGGGAGGGTATCCTGTTTCTCCAACACAAGATTAGTGTTTGTAACATTTGGCCTTGTATATATTTTTTACTGTTTTAATAAAAAGATATGGCCAATCTACCTAATGCGGAGGACCTCCACGTGAACCTGCTCCTGGGCCTGGCAAAGTGTGCCATTTATAGGAAGCGGGCGACCGAGGGGGTCATCCGGCCAGACTGTCTGCTTCTCTTCCGCGGCATTCGCGGCCGGGTATCCCTGGAAAGGGAGCATGCGGTGTCCACTGGCACTATCAAGGCCTTCCGTGCCCGGTGGGCACCGCAGGGGTTGGGGTGCTTTATTGAGCCCTTTAATTGCACTCTTATTTGATGTTTTTAAGTTTCCGTTGATCTTTGATATGTTCTGGCAGTGCCCTAACAGGAGCGGCCCTTTTTTGCTTTGTCCCTCAGTTTTTTTCCTTTCTTCTGTTTTTGTTGGTGGACCTCAAAAGAGTGGCCAATCTCCCTATCTGGCACGTCTTTCGGCTGAGACCCATGCAGCCATGGAACAAATGTGCAAACTCCACACAGACAGTGGCCCGGGGCCGGGATTGAACTCGGGTCCTTGGCGCTGTGAGGCAGCAGTGGTAACCACTGCCCCACCATGCCACCCATCTATCTGGAAAACGTGAATATCATTGCACTTTCTGTGCTGGCTACTTTGAAATATTTGCACTGTTCTTTCAGATATTTTACAAATAAAGTATTTTCCCAACACCCTGGGCTAGTGTGCGGTCAATTCCAGCCCCTCTTGACCCGGGGTCACAACACAAATGAAATTAGATGTTATTTTTAAAATCCTGAGGTCCTTGGCTGAGCCCAGTAAACTGCAGTCACCAGGGGCGGCATTCTCCCCTACCCGGCCAACCACTCAGGGGTTGGGCCTCCCCAAAGGTGGGAAATTCTCCCCACCTTTGGGGGCCAGCACCGCGCTGGAGCGGTTTGCACCAGAAGACTGGCGCAAAAAACCGGCGCCCCCAGCAGCGGGGCTGGCCAAAAGGCTTTCGCCGGTCGGCGCATGCGCCGACAGTGACGTCAGTGGCAGCTGGCTTCCGCTTCCGCCATGGCGGAGGCCGTGGTGGACGCGGAGGAAAATAGTGCACCCAGGGCACTGGCCCGGAGTCTGAGCGGGGAGCCCCGATCGCGGGCCAGGCCACCGTGGGGGCACCCCCCCCGGGGTTCGATCGCCCCCCACCTCCCCCCAGGACCCCGGGGCCCACTCGCACCGCTGATCCCGCCATTCCAGAGGTGGTTTAAACCTCGGCGGCGGGAGAGGCCTCCCAGCGGCAGGACTTCGGCCCATCCGGGCCGGAGAATCACCGCAGGGGCCTCTCCGATCGGAGTGGCGAGATTCCTGCCGCCGCCACTTCCCGGGTGGCGGAGAATCTCTGCCACGGCGGGGGTGGGATTTTCGGCGGCCCCAGGCAATTCTCCGACCCCGCTGGGGGTCGGAGAATTTGGCCCCAGGTTTGTCAATTTAACACACAAATAACCATTTAACAGTAATACTGTATAATTAAGCTGACAAAACTGTAACTGTACTTAATACCCTTTCCCATCCCCACTTTTGATCTACCCCCACTCCCTACACACACATACAAATGACACTGAGGGAAAATGGTGGTTCAGAGATAAAGAAAATATCAATATAAAATAGAAGGATATAGGATCTTTGATGCACTGGGGTGGCTTCCAGTTAATGTCTGCCTGAGGTTCAAGCTCTTGTTTCGGTACTTCTTTCTTCTAGGCTTGAGATGGTTTTAACAGGCATGGATGTTTACATTCTCTGTAGATTCAAGATCATTTCAAATTTATAGTGAAGATGTGCCAGGCACTCACTTGTTTTAAAAGAATGAAGCAGTTTTTTTTCAGAGAGAGTGTGCGCCTTCTCCTTCCAAGATCTAATCACTTCTGCCCAGCTCTCTCAAAAGCATCACACAGGGACCAATCACTGACTGTTGTCAGGCAGAACACTGTCCCTGGTCAACCCACAGATTGCTTGCCAGCCAATTGAACCAACTTCCTCCAAAGCTGGATCTTAAGATTCGCTCAGTGCCGACAAGTTTGTTTTCTCCCCACCGAAATACAAAACCTGCAACTTACTGTCCCAATAAGTAGGCTGCTTCCGCGTAAGTCCTCTGCTTGAAGGCATATTTCAATTATGGGGCCATAGACCAAAAATAATAAAAGAAAAGAAAATGGGAACAAAGGAAATAAATGGGAACAATTCTTACCGTATACCTTTGCAAAAAAAAAAAAGACCCATGCTTGAGAGCCTTGGCTGACAATACTGAGGGAGTGTTGTACATTGAACATGCTGTCTTTCAGACGAGACATTAAACTGAAGCTCCACTTACCTGCTTGTGTGGATGTAAAAGATTCCATCGGTGCTATTTCAAAGAAAAGCAAGACAGTTATCCCTGGAGGCCTGTTCAAACGTTTATTCCTCCATCAACATCACAAAAAATAGATTATTTAGTTCTTATCATATTGCTGTTTGTGGGAGTTGCTGTGTACATATTGGCTGCAATGTTTCTTACAGTACAATAGTGATTACACTTCAAAAAGTACTTCATTGGCGGTAAAGGCCAGCATAAACATCATATAAATGAACATTTTTTTTGACGGTGCATTTATAACTTCATATCCCAAATAGGATCTCAGTGACTTTTCTATGTAGCGTATCTTCACATCTACTCTGTTTTTTAACCCTTTGGGTAACAGTGTGTGTGTGTTTCAGGGGAGTGGGGGGGGGGGGGGGGGGGGTTCAGCCCGTGCAGCCCCACTTAACCCAAAGTCGCAACACAATTGAATTAGCCAATAATTCTTCGAAGAATACAAATCTTTGGCCCTTGGCTGCCCAATAATTACAGTCACCAGGCTGTAAATTTAAACATAATTACTTTTTACTTATAACAAGAACTATAATGAAATATGCAGCAAATACAACTGGTTAACTATTATTTAATTCCTAATTCCCCTCTGATGTATTGGGTAAGCTGGGTCTGCGAGGACTGCGTTTACTGTAGCAGTGAGAGAGACAGGCTTCCAACACTTGAAGAAATGCAACTCGATTTTATTGAACTCTTAACTATCATACATACTTTAACTGTGTGTTGACACTATGCTGAGTTGACTGGAGAGCCGAGGCTAACCTGACCAGACTATCTTACTGGCACATGGTGTAAGTTCTAGTTGTTTCTCATGGGCTCTGACTGTCTCAGAGGCTGGATCCCAAGAGAGCGGGAAAACTAGTGCCCTCTGGCTTTATAGTGTTCGTGTCCTGTCTGGTGATTGGCTGCTGTGTTTACTGGTCATCATGTGTGTCAATCACTGCCTGTCTGTGCACCATCATATACCTGTGTGTATATTATGACATCTCCCCCTTTTTAAAAAAACTTTTTTAAAAAAATGTTTGTAGGTCAATAAATAGTGAGTGTGTGTGTGTAGGAGCCTGACTATATACAAAGTATGTGAACGTATTTACATGGGAAGGTGTCTAGTGCAGATAGAGGGCAGATACCAAATTAGGAAGAAACAATATGTACAGATGTGTAAAAGGATCACAAGGTAAAGCAACATTCAGTCTATAAATTCAGGGCGAAATTCTCCGCCCCCCACGACGGGTGGGAGAATAGCGGGAGGGCCTTCCCGACATTTTTGCCGCCCTCCCGCTATTCTCCCACCCCCCCGCCGAAGTCCCGACCCGAATCGCTGCCGCCGTTTTTTTACGGCCGGCAGCGATTCTCAGCTGTTAGATGGGCCGAAGTCCCAGCCCTTTCCGCCGTTTTTACGAACGGCAAACACACCTGGTCTTGCCGTTCGTAAAAACGGCGTCACAAACTCGCTATTAATAACCATGGCACCGATTGGCACGGCCGTACCACGGCCGTGCCAAGGGTGCCATGGGCCCGCGATCGGTGGGCACCGATCGCGGGCAGCGGGCCCAATGCCCGCGCACTACTTGTCCTTCCGCCGCCCCGCAGTATCCATTCGCGGGGCGGCTGAGGGGCAACCCGGCCCGCGCATGCGCGGGTTTCGCGCAAAAACGCGATGACGTCACCCGCGCATGCGCGGGTTGGAGTCTTCCAAACTGCGCATGCGCGGCTGACGTCATATGACGCGTCAGCCGGCGCTAACTCCGGCAAGCGGGCTTAACGATTTTCGTTAAGCCCGTCTTGCCGGAGCCTACGGCGTCGGGCTGCTAGCCCCGACCCGGACCAGAATCGGTCCCCGGTCGGGAAGGGGCGCGCTGCCGTAAAACCCGCCCGGGTTTTACGGCAGCTTTACGATTTCTCCCGTTTTGGGAGAATCTCGCCCCCTGTCTCTGTGGTGGCCGACGAATTCTGGTTGACCGCCTCAAGGGTAGGTCAGGGGCCGCCTTCAGTGGAACGGGCGGAAGAACTGGCAGATCGGTGGCCTTGTGGAAGAGAGCGGGAAAACTAGTGCCCTCGGGCTTTATAGTGTTCGTGTCTTGTCTGGTGATTGGCTGATGTGTTCATTCGTCATCCTGTGTGTCAATCACTGCCTGTCTGTGCACCATCATGTACCTGTGTGTATATTATGACACCCTCCCCTCCCCATTTTAACTTGCCCCCATCCTCTGCGCACACACAGACACACACACAAGACAAACAGAGGGAAAGAGATGGGTGAATAAAAATATGTAAAAGGAAAATAAAAAGTCTGTATTTCAAATGGTTGTACTAAGCACACTGTCCTTCAAACCAGGCTTTCAGGTCGAGATTTTTGCTTTCCGGTCTGTAATGGTTTTCACTGTAGATTAATTCATTTCTCTGCAGTTTCAGAAATGGAATGGCTCACAGCATTTCTGCATAAAGCATGACGGAGGGAGAGCAGGTCCTTCCCCATGAGTGTCCAGGATTCAAACTGAGCACCATGGGTGTCTAAAAATCATTCCACTCGAATAGGATCCGATCACCGCCTGTTACCAGGCAGAATATAACCTTTTGGCCAATACATTGGCCACCAGCCAATAAATCAAACCAAATCCCACCCCATCTATCTGGTGCCGAGAAGTCCGGTTCTTGGTGTCCTAAGCTAGCAGTACCCTATACTATGTTCTTAAATTCCTCATTCTCTCTGCTGCTTGACTTCAAGATACATTTCCAGTAAGCATCCTTGGATCAAAATGCTGACAGCAAAAATAAAGAAAGGGGAAATAAGGGAATCAATAGGAAGGACCCTTACACAACTTTACGATGTGCCAAAAGCACTTTACGTCTAATTAAGTACCTTTTGAAGTGTATTCACTGTTGTGATGTGGAAGTCAATGTACACACAAGCAAAACTCTCACATACAGCATTGTGATGGTGATCAGATAATCTATTTTTGTGACGTTGATTCAAGGATAAATATTGATCAAGACACTGGGGAATAACTCCCCTGTTATTGGATCTTTTACATTAACCAGAAAGAGCAGACGGGATCTTGGTTAAATGCCTGATCTGAAATATGGCACCTCCAACACTGCAGCGCTCCCACAGCACTGCACTGGAGTGACAGTCTGGGACAGGGTAATGAGCTTAGGCCCAGGAGTGGCAGTTGAACCCACAACCTCTGCCCGAGGGATATTTACCCCCGAGCTTTCACAGGATAACTGAAGTATCAAGCCAGGCATCACCTTTCACTTCCTGAAGCCTCAAATAATGTGAGAAATTCTATTTTCCAAACAACACTGCCATTAATCTTTGTGTTAAGGAAAATGGCATATCTTAGTAAAAAATTTCACATAAATCAGCAACAACTTTTGGAGTTAGTCAGAGTGTGAAGCCAAGCAGCAGAAGAAAAATAAATAAATAAATGACCTCCGTGACATTTTAATGCAGACTGTCATTGTTCAATTCATAAAACACAGGGCAGAGAAAATCAAAGACGTTATATAAACATTCTGTGCATTTATAAGTAAAGTGTAATATGCAGATGAAGTCTGAAAGTGTGAAAGGTTTACAACTATACCATCACTGAAGAAATCTACTAAACAGGAGGGGCTCAGCAACTAGTTCAAACCTTCACCATTCATTGTGTCAATTTAGTAAATTAATAGGTGACAATATAACAAGCTAAAGATAAGATCCATTTTATGTGAATGAACAAATTGATTTTTTTGTACAGGATCTTAATAGAATTACATTTTTTCGATGAGAAAAGTTGTTAGAAGAACATTGTCACAGCTGGAGACACAGGAAGCCAAGATAGAAACTTGTTTGAACAATTAATGGCTAAACTATTTAGCAGGAAGACGAAAGCAAACAGTAAGACTTCTCACATGGAATATGCAGTGAATGTGGACATCCTTATGCTAAGGAGAAATATTTAACACATGAAAAAGCTGAGGATACTCCAGAACTGTACAAAATTAGAAGGTGCCTTCTCTTGTGGTTAGTGGTTAATTACATAATCTGGGACTGTGTCCTGACAGATTTCAGGTTTAATCCTTAGCTTGTACTGAGCCAACTGATTTGTTAAATTGATGGTGAGAGTGCTACAATTTACCTTAGCACTTCCAGGTTAAGGAAAGGGAAAAAAATAAACCATGGTTTCCAATCCTGCTCACTATTCAGTGTTACAGGTGGAAAATGTGTGCCTGTATGCGAGCTGACGTTGAGTGAGGACAGGACTGGGCGAAGTGATGCCCTCATGTTGAACAGAATGCTGATTTGTTTTGTTGCACGTCACAGATATTATTTCAGTAGAATAAATTAGACTGCTTCTAATCCATATAATTTCTACAGTGCAGGAGGAGGCCATTTGGCCCATCAAGTCTGCACCGAACCCCAAAAGAGCACTCTACCTAGGTCCCTGCCCCTGCCTTATCCCTGAAACCATACGCACATCGTGCAATCCACCTAACCTGCATATCTTTGGACACTAAAGGGCAATTTAGCATGGCCAATCCATCTGACCACCTGTGGGAGGAAACCGCAGCAGCCAGAGGAAACCCATGCAGACACGAGGAAAGGGTAAAAACTTCACATAGAGTTACCGAAGACCAGAATCAAACCGGGTCCCTGGCGCTGTGAGGCAGTAGTGTGAACCATTGTGTCACTGTGTGGCCTCTTGCACATGTGTAAGTGGGTGAGAGAGGATAGGGCAGAGTCTTAGTTGTGATGTTCCATGTTGGTAATACACGCAGTCCAGTTTCACACATGAAAGAACATTATGAATTACAGGAGACTGATTCATCTGCAGACTAGATTTTCCACCTTTTAAGGCATAAAATAATCTACCTCTTTACATATAAATTACAAAGTCATTGATATAATGATATTTGTGTTGCAAGTTATTTCGTGTTTTTTTCAATATAACAGATACAATGCTATAAACTTTTTACATCTAGCTGCATGAATGGGTTACTGAACTCTTTGCAAAATGTTGTAATTTGAGAAATATCTGGCTGGTCATAACATTAAAATATAAACAGCAATGCTAAACAGCAAGCTCATCAAAGTGTCCTGGTAAATATTCTGTGCTTTAAAGATTCAGCAGCACATAGGGAATTGACAAAAATGATTATCCAAAGTTCAAGAAGTGTTCAATACCAGCTTTGCTATCACTCCAACACCATCATTGATAAGCTACTCGAGTATATTAGTTGGGATATTTAAACCACTATAATTTCCATTCCATTTTGCCTCACATTTAGAAATACCATATATCACCAAGCATGTTGAATTATGGCAATTTTACAATCAATAATGTTATTTTGACCCTAAAATTGACCACGTGGTGGGAAGAATAAATGAATGGTTGACCTTGAATTGTTATAAAAGTTACGATATAATATTTATGGTAATTGGCAAAAGGTGAGAAGAAACGTTTACAAACAGCCGGTGGTTCAGATCTGGAATGCAGTGCCTGAGAGTGTGGTGCAGGCAGCTGGTTCAATGGTAGACTTCAAAAAGGAATTGGATTGTCATCTGAAAAAGAAGAATGTGCAGCAAGGGTTGTGGGGAGCAAGTGAGGATTGGTATTAGGGGCTGGTTTAGCACAGGGCTAAATCGCTGCCTTTGAAAGCAAATCAAGGAAGGCCAGCAGCACTGTTCAATTCCCGTACAGCCTCCCTGAACAGGTGGCGGAATGTGGCAACTAGGGGCTTTTAACTTCATTTTCAATTTTTCATATTAGGTGAATTCCCCAATTGGAGAGCCAGCCACCCTTCTGTCCTGTAACAATTCTGTGAATAGAATTTTTTTTTAACCACACCAGTACTTCAGCGAGCTTTTGTTTTAATACTGATCTTGGGTTTAACAATCTGACGCAATATTTCGTCTACTGGCCCTATGTGATATATGACTGTGAAAATGGAACTGCAGATCCCTCCAGAGGCTGATGTAATGGCCTGCGTGCGGTTTGAACCATGTCTCCACACACCTCATTTTGCCTTATATGGCCAATGAATGGCCTCTCACAACCTCCCAGTCCAAGTCAATGAAACCAGATGTTGGAAGTTAGTGATAAGGTGGAGGAGCGCCAATTAAAATAGCAGGACATTACTGGTGCATACAGCGAAATAACTTGATGAATGAGTCGGGAAGTTCTATTTTTGTCTGAAAACAAAAGTAAGAAAGCACGCCACACACAAATCCCCCACTTTATTCTGGTTTAAAAATTGGCCCTCGGATGCATTCGCTATATTAGAAAGACAGAATTATTCATACTTAATTAGTTGAAGATAATTCATTAAACAGTTGGGATATTTAGATGCAATGTTAATTTAATTGCCAATAAATCTTACAACGTGCTGGTATTTAGATTATGCCCATTGTTGCAAATTCCCACGGTGCAACTTGCACAGTAGGCGCCCATTCATTGAGTGACACAGGTTAGATGGTTTTTATTCCCCACACAACAGGAGTTGGGTTTCCTTCCCTGGTATTTCGCAGGTTTCGATGTGAAGCAGTCGTTTGAAGGATACAATAGCAGCTCAGAGCTGGTTTGTTTTGCAGCTTTCGACACTGGACGGCTCTGCAAATCCCGGCCTCGTTGCAAGTATCCCAACATGATGTCATCCCAAAGCTGGATATTGTTTCACAAATCCCCTTTCTCCCCAATCACAGGGACAACTGCTGCTGCTACTGCCTTGGATTGCTGGATTAGGAAATGGGCATTTTCCAAATTGTTTGAAGCAGAACACACAAAAAAGGATGGGGTATTCCTGATGTAGCCTAATAAACCACTAGTGTATATATCCTGGCATATCCTCAATCCCCCTCCTCTCCCTGTCTGGGGGTGTCTGAGCCTGGCCCATTCTCAATCCCCCTCCTCCCCCTGTCTGGGGGTGTCTGAGCCTGGCCCATTCTCAATCCCCCTCTCGGTCTGTCTGGGGGTGTCTGAGCCTGGCCTATCCTCAATCTCCCTCTCTGTCTGGGGGTGTCTGAGCCTGGCCCATTCTCAATCCCCCTCCTCCCCCTATCTGGGGGTGTCTGAGCCTGGCCCATTCTCAATCCCCCTCTCGGTCTGTCTGGGGGTGTCTGAGCCTGGCCCATTCTCAATCCCCCTCCTCCCCCTGTCTGGGGGTGTCTGAGCCTGGCCCATTCTCAATCCCCCTCTCGGTCTGTCTGGGGGTGCCTGAGCCCATCCTCAATCTCCTTTTCTATCTGGGGGTGTCTGAGCCTGGTCCATCCTCAATCTCCCTCTCTGTCTGGGGGTGCCTGAGCCTGGCCCATTCTCAATCCCCCTCCCCTCTCTCTTTCTTTCTTTCTGCCAGGCCCATCCTCCATACCCCTCCTCTTTCTCTCGGCCTGGTTTATTCTCAATCCCCTCCCTCCGCCTGGTCCAGCGGCGGAAATGTCTGGGAAGCTGCGGTGCACCAGGGAACGAGCCAATCTGAATTTCGACAGCGTCTTAAATCTCCCTGGAGATCGGATGATGGACAGCTCGGGGGGACCAATGGGAATTGGAGGCCGCCTCTGCGCGGAAGACCGCCCCCTCTCTCCCGCTGCTGATTGGCAGGCGGGTAGACCAATGGAAGACGGGGAAAGCTGGCGGGAGGCAGAGCCCTGATGAAGGAGGCTCCAATCAGCGCGGGGAAGGGGCGGGATAGGCGGCGGAGAGGTTGAGGTGGCTGCTCCTCCCCGCTTCATTAGAGAGTTTGTGCGTTCACAGCGAAGGTGGTGGGGGCAGAGAAGGGAAAAAAGGGGCATTGTTTGGACGGTGCTGAAGGTCGGAATTTTTCCTCCCCTCTCGCCCTCGGGAAGCTGCTCCCGCTTGCAGAGAGACACTTTGTTTCCAGCGAGAGGTAAGGGTGTTTTTTTGTGTGGGGGGCTCTTGCACACATTGTATCCGGGGCTGTCCCTTCCCAATGTCTCCAGCCGAAACGTGTAACATTGTTCCCGTTATCTGAGGAATTCCTGGCTTGGCTCAACCCGCCTCGGTGAGGTCGTTGAACTGTTTAGTTACTCCGCCGACCCGCTTATTTCTAGCAGTTTAGATGTAACTGATTTAATTTTTTGTCTGTGGGGGCGGCGAAGGGGGTAAAAAATACCCCTTTTATTTTGTCACATTCACAAATTTCATTCTTTTTCAGGGCTGGTTTGAGTACGCCGGGGATTGTTTTCTGTATTTTCAAACTTCGACTAATTTTTCAAAAATATTTTTCGCAACCTGTGTCGTTTTCTAAAAAAAAACTGCCAACTTGCACACATTAAGTTTTGTGCAGTGAGGTGGTGGATGGGTGGGAATGCCTCTCCTCCGGCCACAGTGAATGGTGACTGCAGCAGATCAGCCGCGTTTTTTTGGGGAGTGGGTGGGTCGGTGGTGGGAGTGGGTCGCTATCCGTCTGGTAGCAGCCCTGTGTCCAATTAGTCGCAATGACAGCATGCGGATTTTTAAAAATTATGGAACTATGTGCTTTGGAATCCAAGAGCGTCAGCTCTGAAGGTGCGGTGGTCATCCTTCCCATTTTAAACTCTGCCCAACTGTGGTTGAATGCGACTGCAAGGCCACGTTTTGCATAAGTCATTGTCCAATATATGTACATGACTTAACAGCTTGCCGTGTCCCTCTTTCTTCCCCGTCCTCTGCCATATAAAGGTGTCACACCAGATATGGTCACCGTTGACTTTGTGCACTTGGTCATTTTGTGCTCTTAGTCAAAATACCTTGTTGATCACTGTCAATTTATAATGGGTGCGTGGTATCAATCTGACTGACAAACAAACTGATCTGTACTTGTACGAATGAAGTGATCATCATAGCTATCATCTCTTCTCTCCCCCCCCGCCGAGCTTATGTATTTGTGAGCAGGCTGTAAAGAGCGTTGCACATCGCCGCTCCAAGCAGAGCTTTGAATTTTTGCATATATGATGCAAGTCTGCAAGTGTTGAGCACCACAGGAGTCCTTCATAAAGACCATTGTAATAGATCCTCCGTTTATAAAGATTATGTTCACATTTTTGCATATTTTGTTGGACTGATTTTGGTGAGTGTGTTGAATGGATGTTCCCACATGGTTTATGCTGTCTGGTTCGTGTACGCCCACAGTCTGGGGGTCAGGGGAGGATAAAAATGAATAATTCAGTTTCTAAGAAATTTTAAGGAGTTGTCTTAAAGGGGCCAAACCATGGGTTTATATTTTTTTCCTTTAAAAAAATATTAATCTGATTAAACGAGAGACATAAGTTAATTGTTTTTTTTTTGCTAATTAAAATGTATTGCTTGCCACTTCAGAGATGCAGAGAGATTTGGAATACTTTACAGCTTTCTTTACCCCTGCTTCTCCTTTGCTCGCATTCTGTTGTTTTCTCTTCACTCTTCAGCCTGGAATCACAAATCAAAATGTACAAAATCATCTATTATCTCTAGAGATTTAGAGGCATAAACTTCCCAGTGATCAAGGATCAAGCATGACAAATGTGATTTATGACACTTGCTGTAACAAATAAACTAAAATCAGCATTAACTAAACATTGCCTGGGCAACTACAGTAATACGCTAAACTATAGAAAAAGGAGTTTCCCATTAACCTCTTAACACAACAGAAACCTCTCTCATCACCTTTTATTCATTACATTTCTGCTGCGAGTGTGATGTATTATGTTTAAAGTCCAAACCCCTTCCAGCTTCAACAGGATCTCCTCTCCTGCCCCACCCAGGTGATTCTTCCAGTGACCTTTTTCACAAAGTCCCCTTCACTCAGTCTTTTGAACATAATCAAATGGTGTTTCAGTATGAAGGCACCTTCTGGCCACTCCTTGATCTTAACTCTCCAAGCTTCGTTTTTTCGAACTGAGAATCCATCCTCACCAACATTTAGTGGTTAACCCCAAAACAGTCCTTTTCTTCAGCTTGACATAGAAGCAGCTGTTGTGGATTGTATTCCTAAATCTCTCCGTCTAACTGATCTCTGGGCACAGCAAAACCAGTTTTAAAATAATTTCATGGGGTGCAGGCATTATTGGCTCAGGCAGCATTTATTACCCATCTTTAATTTCCCTTAAGACGCTGTGAGTCAGATGTTAAAACTTGCACCTTACTTTCAGTGAATATTTTTGATTTGAGCTTTTATCTCCATAACAACATGGGCTTGTCTCCTGCCAACTAGATTTCCTAGGAAGTCTCATCTCCTTACCAAGCTATTCCATTTTCTTTTGAATTAGAAGAGACAGTTTAAAACATAGCCACCTAAATATAAAGTCCAGCATTCGTAACGCCTCTCAATTTCGTTTCATTGATCCTGGATGCGATGGGACTTGAGCTTTATGGCCTTTTCTATCAAGTAAATGTTGTCGCATCTGTTCTGTGAAACTGGCTTCATATCCATCTTAGTTTATAGAGTTCTAATTTTTAGAGTTTATATTGAGCTCCCAATTCATTTATAAAGTCATTTAATAAAACGATTTCCCTGGTGTTTTTGTTCTTGTGTTAATTGGGCAGCACAAGTATTTGTGATAATTGAACGCTCTAGAAACTTGAATTGACTTTTTTGCTGTATTTTCCAAGTCTGAAATTTCAAACAGCCACATAACCATACCCAAGTATGCAACTTTGGGGTTGATGTTGAACTCTGCAACAACATCTGGGTGCATTAATGGACATCATTCAAAAACAGAGGACACTCTTTCTTTCTTAAGTGCAATAGCAACAAAGCAAAAATGCTTTGAAATGCTGAAATTTTAGGGAGAAAATATTTAAAGCTAGCACGACCATTAGACCCAAGTATAACGTTATATAGAAGTGAATCAATTAATAGATTGGAGATGCAAAGAGAACTGGAGGGTAACAGAATATATGAAACATAATGACAGATATTCTTTCAGTACTGTAACAATAATTGGAGTGGAAACTAAGGCCCTACTTAATTTTTTTATCCACACCAGGGAGGGCACAGTAATGCTTAGTTTTTTGTGTGCATACTTTAGGATATCAACAAATAAAACAAATGTTCTCGTTAATTTCACAAGAATGATCCCTGGAATGAAGAGCTTGTCATATGAGGAACGGTTGGACTCTGGGTCTATATTCGTTGGAGTTTAGAAGGATTATTATAATAATTTTTTATTATTATTCTCGTTGGAGTTTAGAAGGATGAGGGGGCATCTTATTGAAACTTACAGGATACTGCGAGGCCTGGGTAGAGTGGATGTGGAGAGGATGTTTCTACTAGTAGGAAAAACTAGAACCAGAGGGCACAATCTCAGACTAAAGGGACGATCCTTTAAATAAAACAGATGAGGAGGAATTTCTTCAGCCTGAGAGTGGTGAATCTGTGGAGGCCAAATCATTGAGTGTCTTTAAGACAGAGATAGATAGGTTCTTGATTAACAAGGGAATCAGGGGTTATGGGGAGAAGGCAGGAGATTGGGGATGAGAAAAATATCAGCCATGATTGAATGGCGGAGCAGATTCAATGGACTGAGTGGCCTAATTCTGCTCCTATGTCTTATGGTCTTAATTTGATGATGAGGGAGATTCGTAAGTACTATAACAAGTTGTCCTTAGTAATATTGTAATATTGTTTGATCAGTGGCTATTAAATATAACCTGTAGACATATATTAGTAGCTTGGTTAAGGGAAGGAAAGAGTTGGGTTGAAGCATTGGTCATGTGAAGTTGCCATGTGGTTTTGGCTAGTCGCTTCCCTATTCCCATTGATGATAATGTCCTCCATTTGCAACTTCACAAAAAGGTGAGAGTAGATGCCCTTGACATCAAAACAGCATTCACTTTAATTTTGTTGCAATTTCTTGGTGTCATGCTGAACTCATTGCAGGAAGGTCTGGAGTTCTGGTGAGCCATGTTGGTGGAGGAATGTGTCAAGGGGAAACTATCCAGCAATGTGTCTCATCACAAAGGCAAAGTGTGGCTGTTCACTGGCCGTTGCAGTGCTCAATGTCATTCACAGTTAATTTGACATCTGGATTAGGAGCAAGATAGGCCATTTGGTCCCTTGAGCCTGTTCTGCCATTCAGTAAGATTGTGGCTGATCTGATTATGGCATCAATGCCACTATCCTGCCTACCACCCTTATGCCTTTTAGCCAAGAATCTAGCTACCTCAGCTGTAAAAAGATTCAATGACCCTGTCTCTACCACTCTCTTGGGGAACAGTGTTCCACAGACTCATGGCCCTCCGAGAAATTATTCTCCTAATCTGTCTTAAATGAGACACTATGTCCTCAAACCCTAGTATCTTTCACAAGGAGAATGTTCCTTTCAGCACCTCCTCTGTCAAGTCCCCTCAGGATCTTGTATGTTTCAAAATGATTGCCCCTCATTATTCTAAACTCCAAAAGATACAGGTCCCACCTTTCCTTGTAAGATTTTCCCCCATTAATTTAGAGTATCCAAAGGGGCAATTTAGCTTGGCCAATCCACCTATCCTGCAAATGTTTGTGTTGTGGGGGTGAGACTCACACTGGGAGAATGCAGGTGGAGTTCGCAAGTGTCCCGGGGCCGAATCTACCTTCTACCTTGCTCGAGAGGAACTTATCCTACTCTGGTTTGTAGGTGGCCAGCACATCGGGTATATTCCAGCGGATGATGGGGGAGGGCACAGGCTCTGTTGAGGGGGTGAGAGCAAAGTGGATAGAGGAATTGGGTCTGTTGTTGGAGGAGGAGGTTTGGAGTGAGGCATTGAGGAGGGTGAACTCTACCTCATCCTTTGCAAGGCTGAGTCTCATCCAGCTGAAAGTAGTGTTCCGAGCACACCTTATGAAGGCTAGAATGAGTCATTTTTCTCTCGAAGCAGTGGATGATATACGAGCGGTGTCTCTCATGGGCCTGCCGCTGTTCTGGTTGTGCTGGTGGATTTCTGGAGTTCCTTTTTTCAGACTGTCGGCAATCCTAAACATTGGGTTGGAGCCTTGCTGATTGTTGGTAATTTTTTGGTTGTGTCGGAACTCCGGGTGGAGGCGTGTGGGAACAAGGGGGCGGGTAGGGGTAAGGGGAGGGAGGCGTGTGGGAACAAGGGTGGGGGAACCTAGTAACTAAGTTTAACTTTTGTAAGGGGTGGAGATGATTCTTACTGTAGTTTTAATCAAAATATTTTATATAAAATAGCCCCTTTTACCTCGGTGCTGAGTGAACCTTCTTGATTACATCTAATGTAATTGTGACCTTTTAGGTAAGCAGATCAAAACATAGTACTCTAGATGTGGTTTCATTAATGCCGTGTACAACAGTTGGTGAGCAGCACATAACTTGTACCACATGCCAGGTACACAAGGAAATCCAGCCATTTGTCCTTGATGTAAAATGCACCACCATCAATCAGTCTTTAGCCACAAGCACCTTGGTGACCACCATTGACTTGAAGTTTTACTTGATTAGCCAAAACAAACATCCTGTCTACAAGAATTTGGACAGAAGCTGGATATTCTGCAATGAGCTGCTCACCTCCTGATTCCTCAAAACAACTTCTCCATCTACAGGCTTAAAATCAGTTCTATAACGTAATACATGTTTGAGGCATACTATCAAACGTTCACCCAGATGCACCATAGAAAGCATCCTACCTGGCTGCGTCACAGCCTGGCATGGCAATTGTTTGGCCCACGACTGTAAGAAACTACAGAGTCGAACGCCACTCAGTCAATCATGCAAATCCATCTCTCATCCATTGACTCAAACTACACCTCCTGGTGCCTTAGGAAAGCGGGCAGCATAATCCAAGACTCCTCCCACCCGGCTTATTCACTCTTCCAACTTCTACCATCGGGCAGAAGATACAAAAGCTTGAGAACATGCACTAACAGATTCAAAAACAGCTTCTTCCCCACTGTTACCAGACTCCTGAATGACCCTCTTATGGACTGAACTGATTGATCTCTTCACACCTTCTCTACTGAGTAGTACTACACTGCTGTATGCTTCACCCGCTGCCTGTGTATTTTATATATTTTCTTTTCATGTATGGAAAGATCTGTCTGAAATGTATGCGGAGCGATACCTTTCACTGTACCTTGGTACATGTGACAAACAAATCCAAATCTAAACCAAGCCATATACTTGATTGGCCTCACAGTCACACTGCCCAGTATATAATTGGAATGGAGAGATTGCAAAACTCGGAGATACAGAGGAATCTGGGTGTCCTGGTATATAAATCACAGGTACAAGTGCTTAGGAAGGCAAATTAAACATTGCTCATTAATACGTACCCAGCGAAGGCTGGGTAATGTAGATTCTTGATTTGCAAGGGAATCTAAGGGGAGAGGGTGTGGACAGGAAAGTAGAGTTGAGGCCACCTTCAGATCAGCCATGTTCTTATCATATGGCTCAAGGGGCCAAACTCCTTGGAACAAAGTTAAGGTCATAGATGACACCAATCTGAAAAGATGCGTCCGCAAAGAGAACATGCTGAAGATGAATATGGGCAGTGCAAGATTAAAAATAGGAAGACCGTTATCTTCTGTGTATAACTGATGTTGTCAAAATGGACATTGAAAGAGACCCAGGAGGAGTGTTGAATGACTCATTGCACAATATCACAACAATGTGATATGTTTTTTAAAAGCTGCAGGATATTGCCACAAGTTATTAAATTAAAATTCTTGGAATTTTAGCTGAAGCTCCAGACAGGTTGTACCTTTAGTGGTGTAGTGTTAACATAATTGGCTGTTCCTCTGGAGCGCGGTGGTGTAGGAAGCCAGTTGAGCTCTTGGGGTAATGAAAAGGCAGTTCATTGAAAGGAATGAACACTTTAATTTTCTGAAAATAGCTGGAAACATGAAATTCATGTAACGGAATTGTGACATCAATTTAGCAAACATTGTACGCACTTGTATACTGAAGGCTTGTGCATGTAAAAATGGCTTATGTTAGCTATGCTTTGGTAGTAAATTGTGCTTGATCGTCCCAAGTAAAGACAACTGCAGATGCTATACAGAAATGTTTAACTCTATTTGTATTCAAGACCTCATTGAGACCCTGAGATGTAAAAAATCTTGAATTCAAATAGCATATTGCCATTGTCTATTCATTGACCTTTGTTAAGCTTTTGGTTATTAACATGTAATTAGCGCAGACCTAAAAATAATAGCAAACAACTCTCCTGAACTGAAGTACTTGCTTTGATTTTATGAAATGGCATGGATGTGTTAGTGAGAGAGCTATATGAACATCAGGATTTCACTTCTGCAGAAGTTCTGCCTCTATTCTACTTTGTTGTATTTCATAGCTGCTGAAAGCTTATAATACATTAAACTCTATTAATATTTTGTTTGCACATTACAGGAAACCTTGTGCTTAAAACTAATTCTGTTGGGTCGTCAGATTCTCAGACAATACTGACTCCAAAGTGCAGCTTTGTCAACTGACATTTTCTCTGGTTTCCTCTGAATATTTGCTTAATTAATGACTTCTAACTGCTTTTGAAATGTCCAAAGTAAACATTGAAATTCCTCTGAGATGTTTTCAAAAAGCGAAAACGTGGCATTCCTATTGTATTAATTCATTATGGCCACTTGGGGATTTGTAGATTTTCACAAGATGTGCAGAATACTGAGTCTTGCCAAGTTTCAAATGGAGAGTGACTCAAAGAAGATTCTCAAACTTTAAAAGGTGATTGCCTATGAAGTACCAGTGCATTAATTTGTAACTTGATACACATTTTGGAGCATTTAGTTCTTATTTTGATTTCCATGTCCATGTTTTTAATGGAAATTGTCTATTTAAATTTCTCATGCTTTAAACGCCCTTCTGATGCTATGATAGCACCTCCTCTGAGATGGGAGGGTGGATTTACAGTCTGACAAATATTGTATTGACACTTTCCTCTTGCGTCGGCATGGGAATTTGTAATTGAACAGTTTACAGGGAGTACTTAGATTTTTAATAGATTATCTGTAGCATCCCTTATTTGGTGATAATTGGTTAAGGAAGGAAGAAATGAAAATCGCTTATTGTCACAAGTAGGCTTCAAATGAAAAGCCTCTAGTCGCCACATTCCGGCGCCTGTTCGGGGAGGCTGGTACGGGAATTGAACTGTGCTGCTGGCCTGCCTTGGTCTGCTTTCAAAGTCAGCAATTTAGCCCTGTGCTAAACCAGCCGCAGCCCCAATGAAGCTTGGGGGTGGGGCAGGAAGGTGCGGACAGGGATGGAAGGTATAACTTGACATTGGGTGTCTTGTAAATGACTCGGCAGCTGAATTGGGGGTGCGCCATTGATGCATCCGAATTTGAAAAAATCAAGGTAATGCTCTGCCTCAGTCACGAGATTACTTCAGGGTGTCATGAGTAGGAGGATATTGTGGGGTGAACCTAGCAAGCAGATAATGATTTTTAGAAATCAATACAAAGAGTAAATTCTAAATTTGAGCCGGGTGAATTATACTATTTGAGGGAGCATTGAAATGGAGTCACCTATTCAAAACAATTGAAACCGCAAGATCGTGGGCGAGAGTAGATGTGGATAAGTGAGACAAGATTTATTTGTGGTGACAAGTAGTATAAGTATTGTAAAAATAATACTGCTATTGCCATCTTAATAAACTGTGGAGTACTGAAAAAGTGGTTAGTGCTGTTGCTTCACAGTGCCAGGGACCTGGGGTCGATTCCCGGCTTGGATCATGTCTATCCGGAGTCTCCCTGTGTCTGCGTGGGTTTCCTCCGTGCGCTCCAGTTTCCTCCCACAAGCCCTGAAAGACATGCTTGTTGGGTGAATTGGAAATTCTGAATTCTCCCTCAGTGTACCCAAACAGTTGCTGGAGTGTGATGACCTGGGGATTTTCACAGTAACTTCATTGCAGTGTTAATGTAAGCCTACTTGTGACAGCATTATAGTATAGAGTAATAAGTGGTCAGAAGTATGTGATCCGGAAGGATTGAGATTCAACTTCTCAGCATTTATTTTGCTGCACTAATAAGATGCAACTAATTTTGACATGGGTCACACTTAAATAAATAATCAAAATACAGTATAATTACACAGTACTTTAGTTTTTCAGCCCTTGTGCGCAGAGGAGGGAAAGATAAATGTCACAACTCAAGGATTTTTTTGGACATAATTATGGTTTACTATCAATTGATTTAGCATGTCAGCAGGATAACTAATTAATTGGTTTAAACATTGATGCTCTAATGAAGTAATACATTATGTGCCTCTCTGCATCATCTTTTTGTTTGGTCATCAAAACTTGTGATCAAGATATTAACGTGAGCTCCCCGTGTCTGCGTGGGTTTCGCCCCCACAACCCAAAAATGTGCAGAGTAGGTGGATTGGCCATGCTAAATTGCCCCTTAATTGGAAAACATAATCGGGTAATCTAAATTTATTTAAAAAAAGATATTACCTTGAGATGGGATAAAATTGCCAATTGCCTTTATCTTGAATGCTTCCTCTAGAAAGGTAGGTTTTTGGAACTAGGAATAAATCAGAGAATGTTTTGCTTAATAACTTGATGATTAGTGGGAGAGCAGCTTTGTGGAATTTTGTTCTGATGTCATCCTAATAATTTTAAACTCTCTAACATCTGTTGGATTCATTGCTGTGCATGTCAGTAGACACACTCTGAAATGAGCAGAGTCATTATGTATTTTGCTATTGAGAAAACATTAGGTGTTAAAAGATGGTACATTTTTTGACAATAAATCACTTTTTTTTTTAAAGTTAATTGAAGCTTTTAACACCAGCAGTTGGTTGAAACACTTCATGAAGGGTTATGGTTTTCAAGTAGATTAATGAAGGACAGGCCTGTGGGAGTTTAGACAATGTTAATATGTATTTATCACTTGAATAAAGAAAGCAGAGTCATCCTGGGAGTGGATTGTGGGATTGCAAGTGACCCAATTCTGGAACTGTTGGCATGCAGGGAAAATCAATAAATGTAGTTTGACCTGTATGGACAGGTCGGTGAACCAGCTGAGGCATTTAAGGGGGGGGGGGGTGTGTGTATGAATATGGGGTATAGGGAAAAGGCCAGTTGTCTTTGGCTCATCAACTAAGGTGACAGGAGGCCGTTCAGTGGTTCTCATCCCAGTGGCTGAGCCAGAACCTGAGATAATCGTGTCGCTGGATGCAGAAAAAGCATTGCTAGGGAGTGGAGGTACCTCTTTGTGGTCATGGAGAGGTTTGACTGGGCCCTGTGTTTGTCATGGGTGCAGTTATTGTACGAGGCTCCTTCCGCCAGCGTGCATACCAACACCGTGAGTTTGGGTCATATTGGCTGCACAGGACACCCCTGCCTCATCCCCCTATGTTCCCCTCTTGTTTGTGCTGGTGTTTGTGCCATTGGCTATTGCCCTGAGGCCCTCCTAATAAGTGGAGAGGAATTGTTAGTGATTGAACACTGTGTCCTTGACCATCTGCTATGCGTGAGGGACCTGGGGGCAGTTATGGGAGACACAATGCGTATATTGAAGAGCCTTGACTTGTTCATCACGGGATACAAGTTAAATTTAGGGATGAGTATTATTTTGGCCAACACTTTTGGGAGGGGAGCCAGTTTGGGTGAGGGTTGCTGCCTTTCACCTGGAGTGCACTAGCTCTCGGTCTTTGAGAGTTTAGCTGGCTCAGGATTGAGCGTGGCTCTGTAAATTGAATTATACCGGCCTAACGCGTGGGAACAAGGTGGACCTTCAAACGCCTTCCATTGTCCTTGGCGGGCCAGGTTCAATCCATCAAGATGAACATCTTGTTTTTATCTCCGTGTCTTCCGGTATTCCTTCCCAAGTCCGGGGATTGAATGCTTGTATCGGGTTTAGTATGGGCAGGGAAAACCTTCAGGATTCTGAGGGGGAGGTCCTGGTAAGGGGTAGACAATTGGGAGCGGGGGGGGGGGGGGGGGGGGGGGTGCTTAGGCTGCCAAATTTGATGTTTTACTACTGGGCTACCAATGCGGAGAAGGTGTTGTGGTGCTGTGGAGACCTGGGGCCTACCTAGGTGTGGATAGAGCCTAGGTCGTGCAGTTTGGGGGACGCTTGTGATGGAGTCTCTGCTTTTTGCTCTGGCAAGGTACTCTTTAAATGCAGTGGTTGTCTCCACTTTAAAAGCACGGAGACAATTCTGGCAGCATTTCAAGCTGGGGGTCAGCGTCAAGGTGCATTTGTATGCACCACTTGTTCGAACCGGCAAAGTTGGATGGCACATTTGGGGGGGGGGGGGGAGAATGAGTGAATTATTCCTGGAAGGGTGGTTTGTCTGCCTGGAGGAGCTGAACGGGAACGTTGGGCTCTTGAGCTCCGACACATTTAGCTACCTCTGGTATGAAATTTTGTTTGGATGTTCCCGACTTATCTGGTGGCACTGCCATCAACCTTTACTGGAGATTCTTTCCTGCTCTGTGTCAGAGGTAGATACTGTATCCATCATAAATGGGTGTATTTTGGGGGAGGATCTGGTCTCTGTGCAAGGGGTGAAGGCCAAATGGGAGGAGGTTGACTCCACCATCTGGGTGAACGCCACGTCATTCTGTGCGAGGCTGAGCCTGATCCAACTTGAGGTAGTGTTTAGGTCACACCTCCCAAGTCCAGAATGAGTCTTTTCTTAGGGTAGGGTTGAAGATGGTGCGAGTGCTGCACGCTACACACGCATGCTCTGGTCCTGTCCCAAGCTTGTGGATTTCTGGATTTTAAAAAACAATTGGGGCCATAGTGGCTATGTTTGGGTATCAGACCTGCCGGAGCTGTGGATGGGTGTGGGGGCAGATTTCTGGCATTCTCCTCGCTGGTTGTTGTTGGGAGGCAAATCCTCCTGAGTTGGAGACTAGTGACGCCACCTAGTGCCTCAGCGTGTCTAGGTGACTTAATGGAGTTTTTGCATCTCTAAGTCAAATATACAGTGAAGGGGTCAATTGAAGTGTTCTACTGTAGATAGCAACCGTTCATACTGTATTTTAAGGAATTGGTCGCTGTTAGGGGGGGGGGGCGGGGAGGCTGTTTTACTTGAGTATTGTTGTTATTTGGTTTAGTGCTTGTAATTTTTATGCTTTCTGTATTTTTTGGTATAAAACCCTAAGTTTAATAAATATTGAAAAAGAGCAGTGTGGAGCATTGAGGCGGCATCAGTGACTAACCCAGGTTTTCAATTTTTATTTCTTGACAAAGGGGTTAAAGAATCTATTAGCGATTACAAAATGATGTAGGTTGGGGAACATGAGCTAAGAATTTTCTGATGGTGCATTAACAGACTCATTTCAGAAGCGTTTTCTGCATTAGGATGCTAAACGTGGAAGTGTGAATGCACTGTAACTTGAATGCAAATGTGGGTTTGAGCAGTGCTCTGCCTTTTTGCTGGTATAATAAAAAATGTTAATGATTTTAAAAGGGAAGACTGGTTATTCTTTCTTGCATTATGCACTTGGGAGATAGGAAAATCAAGGCATGAATAACTTTCTAAATCTAACCTACAACGTACCCTTGAATAAAAATCAGATACATGAAATTAAAATTGCTTATTGTCACAAGTAGGCTTCAATGAAGTTACTGTGAAAAGCCCCCAGTCGCCACATTCCGGCGCCTGTTTGGGAAAGCTGGTACGGGAATTGAACCGTGCTGCTGGCCTGCCTTGGTCTGCTTTCAAAGCCAGCGATTTAGCCCTGTGCTAAACAAGAGTGTAATCACCTCAACATTTAAAAAGGATTAAAGTGCCGTAACTGTATTTTACAAATGGTTCCTCAGTTGCCTTCAAAAGCAATGTAGAAAATATTTATTAATTATTGGCATATTCATTCTGCTGTACACCATTTTGGAGCACCGGGTGAAAAGCTCATGGGTTCCTAATTGTTTTGATTATTGGCCCATATGTTTAATCTTTAATACAAGTTTGATATTGTTAACCATGCAGTATAATTGAGGATCTTTGATATAAAGGTACTCTTGGCCAAGTGAGAAATTCACATGGGATGCTGCAGGTGAAGCGTACCCCAGGGTAAAACAGAAATCGGTTCAATAAATTCCAGTTCTGAAGAAGAGTTTTAGTGGACTCCAATTGTTAACTGTTTCTCCCTCCACAGATGCTGCTAGACCTGTGAGTTTTTCCAGCACTGTTTTTATTTCGGGGCTCCAAGATTTGCCTCGAAATAAATTGCGGCTGAAATTCCTCGACAGCGAGACCAGTTTTAGTGAGCGTTTATTATAGCTCCATTTCACCTTGATATGCATTTTGTAAATGGATATTAATCAGGTTATTGATGTGAAGCTATCATGAAATCTAGAGGTGCATGCTTCAAATTAGATTTCAGATTCACGTTAGTCTATTAAGAGGAGGAAAACCATTGAAACAGTGTGATGGGAAAGTAGAGAGTGGCTTGAGGTCGAACAATCTTGCATGACACCGGTGGAATTCTGGGAAGCTGGCCATTTGTCCATTGGTGGTACCCAGTCTGAAGGAGATGGTGGTGGAGTTGGATGGTGACGGGGCCACTACTTTGTTTTAGGCAATAAAGTGGCACAAAACTGATATTCTAAAGGAAAAATCAACGCAACACCAATTTGTATCCTGCTATATTTTTAGTACCAGTTCAAAGTACCTACAAAGCATGTTGGAGGCCTGGAGCAGTGAGCAATTCTTGTGACAATTCTGTTCACTTGCCTAAATAGCAGAAATGGGAGGCCGTGATCACATTGTGACTCGTGTCTGCCATTATTGATCTGACCTAATTGTCTTTTTGTGTCGCATATGTTGCATATCAATTTCTGTGTGTTGAATTAATACATGAGTAGTCATCTAAATTATTCATCTATTTAATCAATTTCCCAGTTTTGGTGTGGGGGGGGGGGGGGGGGGGGAGGAAAGGAAAGAAAGCTGTCCTATGACATGGTATTAGTCACCTGAAAGTATTTGCCATTAACTTAATCTGTTGGCTGCTCTCGTCCTAAATAGTGGACTCATAGTGGAGTATGGTTTATAACTGTAATTTTAAGTTGAGTGATGCATTCTTTGGATTTAAATTAAAAACAGCATGTGACATATCATTAATTTGAGATTTCCAAAACAGTATCCCTGGTCCTTCTAATTTTAATCCAGAATGACTAAATCATAATTCAAAGGGACTGACTGGCAGTGTTTTTGTTTTATCTAGACCAGTTCCTCATTCCTTCTTTTTAAAAATAAAAATTCCAGGTTCAATAATCACTGGGTACTTCACTCCATTGTTTCGAAGTCGGAAAATATTTTGGCTTTTTCCATTTTCTGTTCATACAACCTTTCCACTTGAAAATCCTAATGCAAAGTATGCATTTAGCAGCCCAAATGCATTATAGAGTGGGCTGTTATCTACATTGTCAGAAAAATGTTTTCTTAATTTGCAATATTCTTGAGCTTGATAGTTTTGTGTCCAAAGTTAACATTTTTTCTCTCCCATTTTTCTTTCATTTTAATCCAGAAGAAAATAGTATGCAGATGTTTCAAATGAACTTATTCTCCCAAATTCCACCATGAAATCAAGGCATTTATGGTCCTTGTCTGTGTTTATTCTCTCTCTCTTTCCCCCCCCCCCCAAAAAAAAAACCTTGACTATTACAAAAGAATATTGCTGTGGGATTTATGGAAGCTAACTTTCATGTGTTTTCTATTTACTGCAGATAAAGTTGTGTACTTATACTTATGGCTCAGCGGAGTGGCCAAGAAGATCCGGAGAGATATCTCTTTGTGGACAGGGCTCTGGTTTACAACCCTGCTACTCAAGCTGACTGGACAGCTAAGAAACTGGTTTGGGTGCCATCGGATCGCCATGGCTTTGAGGCTGCCAGCATCCGAGAGGAGCGAGGTGACGAGGTTGTGGTGGAGCTGATGGAGAACGGCAAGAAGGCTCTAGTCAACAAGGATGACATTCAAAAGATGAATCCCCCCAAGTTCTCAAAGGTGGAAGACATGGCTGAGTTAACGTGCTTGAATGAGGCTTCGGTCTTACACAATTTGAAGGACAGATACTACTCTGGTTTGATTTATGTAAGTTTCAAATACTTAACATATTTGCACAAATTAAGTTTTAAAAGCTGTTTGGTGCTCCATAGACTAAGACTTGTGATCCTCCTGTTCCTTTTCTGAGGGAAGTTGTGGGAGGCAGATGTGCAATCTTCAAATTAAGAGAAGCCAGTTTCCCACCCCCCTCAAAAGTCCAATGTCAACCACTTGGCATCCCCCCTCATAGAACATAGAGTGCAGAAGAAGGCCATTCGGCCCATCGAGTCTGCACTGACCTACTTAAGCCCTCACTTCCACCCTATCCCCATAACCCAATAATCCCTCCTAATCTTTTTGGACACTTAATGGCAATTTATCATGGCCAATCCACCTAACCTGCACGTCTTTGGACTGTGGGAGGATACCGGAGCACCCGGAGGAAACCCACGCAGACAGGGGGAGAACGTGCAGACTCTGCACAGACAGTGACCCAGCGGGGAATTGAACCTGGGACCCTGGCGCTGTGAAGCCACAGTGCTATCCACTTATGCTACCGTGCTGCCCTCGAGTAGTGTATATTTGATGCATCATGCCTGTATGATTGGGAGGAATCAATTCATTAAGTTTATATTGTAAAATTATCATTAAAATTATTTACAATTCATCAGAAAGTATGGGTATACTTTATAAAAAAAAAAATAAAAAAAAATCTGTGTGTGTAATTTATCTTTGTGCACATGCTGTCAATTATTAAATTAAAGCAAAATACTGTGGATGCTGGAAACCTGAAACAAAAACAAACTCAGCAGGCCCGGCAGCATCTGTGAAGAGAGAAAACACCGTTAACGTTTCTGGTCTGAATCCTACAAACTCGATGAGAAACTCCGATGCTACCGGGGCAGCGTGGTGATGCAGTGGTTAGTACTGCTGCCTCATGGCATCGAGAACCAGGGTTCTATCCCTGTGTCCGGGTCGCTGTATGTGTGGAGTTTGCACATTCTCCCCCAAAAAGATATGCAGGGAAGGTGAATTGGCCACGTTAAATTGCCCCTTAATTGGGGGGAAAAAAGAAATGGGTACATTAAATTTAAAAAAAATTCAGATGCTGCCAGGCCTGCTGCCTTTTTCAAGCTGTCAATTATATTAAAGTAAATAAAAACAAAGACTGGATAAACTCAGGCAGACCTGACAGTATCTGTAGGCGATCAAGTTATATTTAACTTGATAGATGAGCTGAATTGTGCATTTCTGGCCTTTATTTAAGGCTTTCGATTTGGCAACACGCATTTATTGGTTCTCTAATTTGCATTCTTGTCAGTTACCCGTCCGATCACTGCTAGTGAAGTTGTGATTCATCTAGCAATTACTAGATCTGTTAAAGCGTTGCAGTACAAAGGTGTATTAGGAATTGTCTTTCTGCTGCTGATATATGGATTTGAGTTTAGTTCAGGTTAATGGGATAAAGTTCCCCTTGGGTGTAGGGTTTCACCTGAATTTTGGTGACTTAAACATTTGTCACTGTGAACCAAAATTGCCAGTCTTGTTTGAGCAAAAAGTTTGGAGATGGGAGAATAAGTGACGTCACGTGGGTGTATAGTAGTCTTAGTATTCTTATGCTAGAATAAGCATGTTTAGGACCGAGACCTGGAAGTTCATGACACTAGCTGAGAAAAGTAGCAATCCGGTTCCACTGTCTAGCACAGGGGTGGGCAAACTACGGCCCGCGGGCCGCATGCGGCCCGCCAAAGGTATTTCTGCGGCCCACCAAGTCATTAAAAAAAAAATGTTTTTTTTTTTAAATTTTTTTTTTTTTTTAATTTTTTTTTTTAAAGGTTAATGGGTGGGGGGGGGCTGTTGGGTTACTTACTGGTATAGGGTGGATACGTTGACTTGAGTAGGGTGATCATTGCTTGGCACAAAGTCGAGGGCCGAAGGGCCTGTTCTGTGCTGTACTGTTCTATGTTCTATATGAGGCGCCCAGAATCATAACCGGGTGAAGTAATTATTTTACTTAATATACTATGCGGCCCTTTGTGAATTGTGAATTTCTGAATGCGGCCCTTGCACGGAAAAGTTTGCCCACCCCTGGTCTAGCACTAGCATTGAGTGTAGAGAGAGCATAGAGACAAAATGCAGTGATGAATAAAGGAGGTTCAGTTGCATGTCTGGAGGTATGTGGGGTACATTTTAATCTTTTTTTGTTCTGTAATAAGTGATTTCTGACACAAATTGTGACCATTTTGAATTTTCCCCCCTGCTCATTTACATATTGACCATGATAGCGAGCACAAAGTTTGGCTGAAAAATTGATCTACACTAATTTTAAGTAGTTTTAAATTGGTGTCAATCCATCGCCTGTTGAGTGACCAATTTTTATATGACTGGGTATTACTTTAAAAAAAAAAAATATGTTTCTACTTTGTGATTGGGGAACAGTCACTTTAGTAAATTTTAAAGAAAACACTCAAAGCTTTTAATTACGAAACGGAAAATGCTGGAAAATCTCAGCAAGTCTGGCAGCATCTGTAAGGAGAGAAAAGAGCTAACGTTTCGAGTCCGATGACTCTTTGTCAAAGCTTTTGTTTCTACGTTTCAGCTTTGACAAAAAGTCATCGGACTCGAAACGTTAGCTCTTTTCTCTCCCTACAGATGCTGCCAGACTTGCTGAGATTTTCCAGCATTTTCCCTTTCGTTTCAGATTCCAGCAGCCGCAGTAATTTGCTTTTATCCAAAGCTTTTAATTGTTGGGGACCCTATGCCCAAAATATCCAGTTTAATTCTTGGAGCTTCATTGAAGGCTTGCAAATGAGCCCAATTATTGGAAACTAATTGAAGGAATCTCTGCACCTTCACTGTCACTGATGCTGAAATCCTATGAACTAATGAATGTGGAAAAAAGCACCCGCTGGTGGTTAATCCATGCTGGGGACATGTGGGTGGAGCCTGCTTCTATTCATGTCAAATGGGTGCAATGGATTGCAGAAACCAAAAATGTGCCGAATGCAATCTGCACTGGGAATCCTTTGCTCTACTTGCGCCAAAGAAAATGGTGCAAGTGAGTGGAAGCTCGTGGTCCTTGTGTTTTAACATCTTTTAGGAAAACAGCAATCACTTTTAAATGACTCTAATAAACTTAGGCATCCAAGATTGTGCTTGAATTGCACGGCATATCAATTTGAAGAGGACTCATTTGTGAATTTCTGAAAATAACATTGCCTGCGCCTCCTCAAAAGTCATGCAATGAATGTGATATGCTTGTGAACATACTCTGATCGTCAAAGGTATAATATAAATAACTAGTTAATTCTTGTTTGCTCTAGATGAGGAACAGGTTTGCAAATGTTTGGAATTGTTTACTTTGGTTTGACAAGTTTTTGTTCTGCCTCTGAAGTGTATTCCTTTTTAACAGCAAGCTGGTATAAAATATTAGTTGGAAATCCTTGTGCAAGATTCCGAGTTAGGAAGCGGTTAACTTTTATTTCTACATTTCAAAGGAACAATAAAAAAAGCTTTTAAATTACTATAAATCTCTCTGCTATCAAACAGATCAAAATAAATTAATAACTGAACAGTAGCAATGATTCATTTGGCAATAATAGTGCAGGAACCCTGACTGACTCTTATTGGGTTTTTTCCTCCTCACTTCACCATTCTTCTCCTCTTTTCTATTTCCTCCCCCCACCCCCAAACACCTAAATGTTTCTGAAGCACATCATGTGATAGCAATAACAGCAAATTAATGGCTTAAGTTTGAGTTTTCTGGCATTTGGGAATTGTAGGCCGTTTGTTACTCTGCCTTAAAATTAATTCATGGGTCAGTTATGAATGAAGGACTGTTGGGTCTAACGAAGGTTGGCCGTTTGCCATATTTAAACTGGCGGCACACAGCAGCTGAACTAGTGGAAACACTTGCTGAGTCATTCAGTACCACTTGTCACTATTTAGTGTAAGGATCGCAACTGATTTATGCATATAAATCGTAGTCTTAGTGTATCACAGTCTTCCAACATTTCAGTTTTCCTTCATCTTGCTGTAGGGTGTCTCCCACAATTTGGCACGTAAAATTGACTGTTTTCACCTGACGCAGATTATGGAAGGTTAGGAGTTTGATTGGCCGAAGTAATTTGGATAATGATTTGATTAGATGAGTGGAAATGCATTTTACTTGCCAAGGAGGTACCACTGCAAAAGACAGTTCAGCAAACTCAGTTTATGAATGGATTATTACACCGGAAAATTAATGATAAACTTGAACCCGTTTGGGAAATTTATTTCTAGTCATTCTCCCCTTATTGCTGGAGTCTTGTACCTTTCCCAAGTGGTAATTTCTCTGCATTTAGTTCAAAATGTTTTCCTGTAAACTGTTTGATTTGGGAGTGGGGGGGATCGGCATGTCCAATTGTATTCATGCCATAGACCATTGTCAGCTGAAGAACAATAGGTATTATGAATAGGAAGCCTGACATTTCACCACCTTCCAGCTGAGTGGTTTTAAGGTCAAATCTAGTGCCCTTGTTGCCATGTAAATTACCATGTGACTGATGGGAGAGCTGTAAATTAACCTGACCTCCTCAGGATAACAACAAAATAATTATCATAATCCTTGTTTGAGTTCCTTCATTAACTCCCTAGTCTAAAGTTTCTAACAGGGCCAGAAACAGAGTTCTGTTGTTACTTTCTCTATAAATACGGGGCCTCACGGTAGCATGGTGGTTAGCATCAATGCTTCACAGCTCCAGGGTCCCAGGTTCGATTCCCGGCTGGGTCACTGTCTGTGTGGAGTCTGCACGTCCTCCCCGTGTGTGCGTGGGTTTCCTCCGGGTGCTCCGGTTTCCTCCCACAGTCCAAAGATGTGCGGGTTAGGTGGATTGGCCATGCTAAATTGCCCGTAGTGTAAGGTTAATGGGGGGATTGTTGGGTTACGGGTATACCGGTTACGTGGGTTAAGTAGGGTGATCATTGCTCGGCACAACATCGAGGGCCGAAGGGCCTGTTCTGTGCTGTACTGTTCTATGTCTAAATGTAAATGTTTTTCAGGACGTCACTAAACTTAAACAAAATTTCCTTTGGGAAGCAACCTGGTAGCACTAGCTTGTTCGCTACTGAATATTCTTTATTGTCTAATCCTCTTTCTATCCTTCTCTTTACTCCTCCCCTCGCTTTTTTTTATAACTTGCCACAAGAAGGATCTTTCACGTTTGTCCGGATGGGTGTGGTACCATGGGCATTCACAGCTTGCTGATTCTTAACAATTGATGCAAGGCACCAAATATCAAGCCATTTGTGCCAGGTGATGTCAGCTTGCTCGTTGAGTAGCCTCCTGGGAAATCTTTGGTGCAGGCCAGGAATTGCACCTGGCCTCTGGCTTGCTGATGAATTGCTAATGGTGCTGTTGTTGCTTTCTACAAAACCCAAAAAGAATTGTAACTAAAACTATTGTTAGTCACGCTTGCTCTTGGAGGGATAAATATGAAACTGATATCTTGGAGGTACTGTGAGCTTATGCATCTCATTCAAAACGTTAATGATTTGTTTGATCGGACTTGAAGGAAAGAATGGGGATTGTCAGTCGGGTGTTTGTCGAAGTAATGTGGCCTTCCTTGCTTCAGATAATTAAACACAAGTTACTAATGAATCCAGTAAAGAATCTTACAGTCAGGAAGCTTTACTGGATTACCTACTGGACTGAAAAGGCTTGTTTCCTGACTGTAAGATTCTTGTACTTCCTTTAAAATTGTTTTTAATTGCAGGTGTTGAGGGGCCCTTGACAAGAGAATGCAGATTGGTGATACTGTCTGTAGAACTAGTTACTTATCACCAGTATTTCTAAGCAGTTTCCCATGGGAGTGGTTCAACAGTAGTTGATTGTTGCAGATTTGTGACTTCCCTGCAATATGAGAACATACTGTGCAGTTAATGTAAAATAATTGTGGTTCTTGCTGTGAGTTTAGGCCTGAGGGGAGGTCTTCTAAGGTCAGCCACCATACCTGCAGCTATATACAGAGCTGCAATTGGAAGATGGTATTTAAAAGGGAAAAAAAAAGATCACCCGCACTTGGCTTCCAGTTGGTGGTTATGACAGAACCTTGACTACAGGAAGGTTTCTGCACCTGCAAAATTCAGCATTTGATGGGTTGTACCAAAACCCCAATGCTGGCTCTTGCCATCTCAATTGGAGGGTAACCCACTGTCTGACTCCACCATCTCCAAGTCAGGAGTGAGATGGAATTCTTTCCACTTGCCTTGATGTCTGCAGCTCCAACAACACTTAAGCTTGACACCATCCAGGACAAAGCAACCCATGTGATTTGGTATCTTGAGCATTCACTATCTCCACCATAGGTGCACCATCTAAAACGGGCGCTATAGTAACTCTCAAAGGCTCCTTCGACACACAACCTCTACCACCCAAGAGGAATTAGGGCAGCAGGCAAATGCAAATACCACACACACTGAACATAAACTATCCTGATTTAGAACCATATCACTGTCCCTTTTCTGTGGCTGGACCAAAATCCTGGGGCACTCTCCCTAACAACACTACGGATGTAACAACAGCTTGTGGATCGCAACAGTTTAAAATGGCAGCTCACCACCACCCAATTAGGGATGGATGACCCAGCCAGTGATGTGTGCTTCCATAAATGCAAATCCTTTGAAAGTCTGTTGCAAGATGCGTGTCAAAGTTAAGACGAAAGATGTTTCTTCTATCAGTGAAAAATAAAAATTTTAATCACGCAATTGATTGGCAAACGTCACTTAAAGCCCAAGATCTCCAGTTATCCCATTTTAAAAACCAATAGTTGTTCATTGTGGTGCTCCTTGTAGCAGGTGAATTAATTCTTGGGTAGCTGCTTTTGTATGTTTTAACTGGGAAGGCAACTTCTACAAGTCGCACTTTGTGGAAATGATTGGCAAGTTTCCTTTTTTTAACTGAATTATTAATGAGCTAAGTTAGTTTTTGAATTCCTGTTAATAAAGACAAAAGCAGCCTGCTGATCAGCTGATTAGCCGGTTATACATTGTCCCTTGTAAACAGCAAGATTGTGACTGTCTGTGCTTTAGATAACAAAATGTAAATTGAATAAGATTAAAAATTATCTGCCAAACCTGACTCCCCTCTGGTTGTAGGAGCCTGATATCTGAGTTTAGTTTTAAGGTCCCTATATTCAATCTCTTTCTCTGATGATTTTTGTTCTGACCTGTGAATGCCTTTTTCGGCTTCCACTGTGGCAGTACTGTAACAGAATTCCTTTCATTTTTGTTGTTTGCTGATTGTATATTTTCGGAGTTATAACCGACGGCTGATGATGTCTTAGGTTTCCTTTAGTTTTCAGACCTAACTGTGTCCTGATGAGCAATCTGTCCTTTTTTTTTAAAATTTAGGAGTACCCAATTTTCTTTTCCAATTAAGGGGCAATTTAGCGTGGTCAATTTACCTACCCTGCATGTCTTTTTTGGGTTGTGGGGGTGAGACCCATCAGACAAGGGGAGAATATGCAAACTCCACATGGACAGTGACCGGTGGCTGGGATCGAACCTGGGTCCTCGGCGCCCTGAGGCAGCAGTGCTAACCACTGCGCCACCATGCTGCCCATGAGCAACCTGTCCTGACATACAAAGGACTTCCTTCCAACGCAGTAGGTTCAATTCTGGATTTGAATGGAGATCAGTAAAGTGACAAAATATACATTAAATCTAAACTCTTTCACGATTTGGAAGTTTTTCGATTTCACACTTGGTGCATTCTGCACATCTGCGTCATTGATGGTGAATGAGTCATTGCTGAAAAGATGGATTCAATGGTTGCAGGCTCTTTTAAATCATTTATTCTCTACATGTACTGACCCAAATAAAGGCCATAACTGGGTATAGCAAAACAGTGGTCAGGTACTGGCAACAATTACCTAAACTGTTTAATATAGGGAAGATCAATTGAATATTTATGCCGTGCTGCCATCTGTGCTTACATTAACATAAACTCCTTTATGCTATGTTAATGGTTTGATCGTAAGATAGTTATGCAATTCTTTTATAAACAGCATTATCATTGTTTAGTTTAACTTGAGTAATTAATCTCAATAGACTTGAAATTTCAAGTCTCTGGAGATGGCGTTTAATCTGAGCATCCAAATTGGCTGCAAACCAGAAACTGGCTGCATTCTGATAAGTGAGTGAGTAGCATATTAAAAACCTTTATACACAAATCTCAAGCATAGATGTCCACTAGTATTTTTGGTGTTTTATTTTCCTGCCTGACTGCCAATATTAATCTCTGGATGTCCAGTCCCCTCTAGTTTAAGGTACATGGTATACACTGAAAAATATTTTTGGGTGATGCTGTAGTGTAAACTTATTTAGCCATGGATGATGCACATGGACCTTCCCCACCAAGTTCCAGCAACATTGTTCACCAACTGCCCAGCAAAAGAAAAGGCAGTCCCCAATCAAATGTTGAAATCTGTAATGTACAGTTGTGTGTATTTAGTACGGATGTTAACTCTGGGTAGATGTTATATTTATGATCCAGTGGACCAGAGTGACCAGACGTCTTGCATTTTATGGGGCTGTCCCACATCCCGGGCTGCTTAATGTCAGATGCTGGTTTTTTGTTTCCAATCATCGTTTTGGTGATCAGCCTCCTGGTTTCTGGGCTTCGGTTTTCACCCATGTGCAATGTGCACCTATATCCTCACCTGTAACCCCCTCCGCAACTCTACTCTGCACAGCATCGCAACCACACTTTGGACTGCACCCCCAACACACTCTGAACTGCACTGTCCCCACCCTCTCACTCTGAACTGCACCGCCCCAGCTTGCTATAAAAACTGGAAACAAGCTAACATTTCAATCCATTATTCCTAAATCAAGATGTTGTAATTCGGCTGTTTCACTATAAAAGGAGACTTTGAGCTTTCCAAGGCTACCTGCAGAATGTGGACATAATATGGCATGAAGTATACAGTAACCTTGTAATGAGGCTTGGAGCATGAGTGGTGGTGGTAATTCCTAAAAGAGATTGAAAAAGCATTGTACATTGAGACGGAGGGGAAAAAGGTTATTTCTCTGCCTTAAGGCTGAGATCGGGTGTCATGCCAGTCTGGTTAGCTTGGATCTGATACGTCCCTTGTCTGGGGATCACACAGAATCACAGAATAATCCAGTGCAGAAGAGGCCCATCGAATTGGCCCTTGAATGTTATCAAGTGCTCATCCAGGTAGTTTTTAATGGGTATGGGGCAACCTGCCTCCCCTCCCAGGCAGTGCAATCCAAACTGAGCCACCCTGTGGGTAAAAACGATTTTCCTCCGATCCATCCCTAAACCACCTGCCCCTCACTTTGAAGTTGTTTCCCCATCAAAGCTGACCCTTCAACTAAGGGGAACAGCTGCTCCCTACCCAGCCTGACCATACCCCTCATAATCTTGTACATCTTGATCAGGTCGCCCCTCCGTCTTCTCTGCTCCAGCAAAAACAACCCAAGCCTATCCAACCTCCCTTCATAACTTAAATGTTCCATCCCAGGCAACATCCTGGTGAATCGCCTCTATATCCCCTTCAGTGCAAATTACATCCTTCCAATAATATGGCGACCAAAATTGAGCACAGTACTCCAGCTGTGGCTTCATCAAAATTCTATACAACTCCCAACATGTACAACTCCAACATGACCTCCTGCTTTTGTAATCTATGCCTCGAATGGTAAAGCAAGTGTTCCATGTGCCCTTTTCACCGCCCTTTAACCTGCACTTCTGCCTTCAGAGATCTATTGCCAAGGTCCCTTTATTCCAGACCATTGATTGAATACTACCTTGTCAGGGATAAATGCCAGCTGCCACTTTTCTGCCCATTTGACCATCCCATCTATATCCTGTTTTAACCCAAGGTACTCTGCTAATCACACGGCAAATTTTGTGTCATCTGCAAACGTACTGATCCTATTTCCCCCCCCCCCCCCCCCCCCCCCCCAGTCATCTGTTATTAAATATAAACGACAAAACAATAGGGGACCCAGCACAGATCCCTGGGGTACGCCACTGGACACTAGCTTCCAGTCACTAAAGCAGCCTTCTCACTATTTCCTACAGCTAAGCCAATTTTGAATCCACCATATCAAGTTGCCCTGTATCCCATGTGCATTTGCTGCCTTTATATGTCCTATGTGGGACCTTGTCAAAGGCTTTGCTGAAATCCATGGAAATGACATCAACTGCATGACCCTCATCTACATACCAGGTCACATGCTCAAAACTCAAATTTATTAAGCATGAGCTCCCTCTCCTCTGACAAAGCCAAGTGGACTATTCCTGATCAAACCTTGCCTCTCTAACTGGAGATGGATTCTCTCCTTCAGAATTTTCTCTGCTACTAACATGAGACTCTAGTCTGTAGTTCCCTAGCTTATCTCTACTTCCTAAATAGTGGGACCACATTAGCTGTTCTCCAGCCCTCTGACACTAAAACTTTGTGTAGGAACCCCTGCAATCTCCTCCCTCTCCTGCCACATTATCCCGGGACACAATTCATCCGGACCTAGAGATAAACCTGCCAACACTTCCAATGCCTTGTCACTCCCTTACGCCCTCTGACAATTGCTCAAGAACCTCGCAGTCTCTCTTCCTGAGTTCCATAAATACCACCTCATTCTTTTGGGTGAAGACAGATATGAAGTATTCGTTCAACACCCTATCAATGTCCTCTAGCTCCACCCCACAGATTTCACCTTGGCCCCTGATAAAAATCTTGATTCTCTTCCCTCTCTCCCCCCCCCCCCCCCCCCCCCCCCCCCCCCCCAGGAATCTGCCTCCAAAATAGAATATAGATTTGCAAGCAGGACCCCAGTGAACTCCTTAACCGACTGCCTGGTGGTCACCCATTCCCATCCTTCAAAGTCCCTACAGCTGTGGTGTGACCACCTCCCTAAACGTGCTATCCACAGGCTCTGACTCGTGGATGCTTCAGCCACCATTCCAGCTCTGAAACCTGAGCTTCCAGGAGCTGCAGCTGGGTGTGCTCCTGCACACGTGCTGGTCCCAGGCACTGGAAATGTTCCTGGTTTCCCAGATGGAACAAGAGGAGCTTTGAGCTCTTGCCATGACTAAGCCCTTTAAATTTAAAACTTTAGAAGATATATATGCTAGACCAGAAAAATACCCACGAGGACTTGCACAC
Organism: Scyliorhinus canicula; assembly: GCF_902713615.1. Classification (NCBI taxonomy): domain Eukaryota; kingdom Metazoa; phylum Chordata; class Chondrichthyes; order Carcharhiniformes; family Scyliorhinidae; genus Scyliorhinus; species Scyliorhinus canicula. Next base: position 42,784,380 of record NC_052163.1, read on the forward strand.
CAGTCATCTGCGCTCTTTGTACACTTGTGGCTCCCCTCGTGTTCTTTTGAGGGCAGGTAGTGTTGCTAGGTGTGCTTTTACTTAATTGCTCTGTTTTAATAACCTTTGCTCTAGAGTCGCCAGGTATTTTTCTGATACCACCACGAGGTTCAAAGCCAAGTGTTGATCAATAACTCAATACACCAGTTAGTAAGTTTCAAATCAAAACACATTTATTATACATGCAGTCAATCACTACTCATGCATAAAACTCTACTTACTAGACTATCACTACAACTAAAAGCCTATACTTAGCTTTCAAATGGCCCACCAGGTCAGAGTAACAATGGCCTTTGTCCGGTTCTGAATCTGCTGGCTTCAAGCTGGTACAGAATAGTAGCTCGGAGCGTCTATCTCGTAGTGTGCGTTGACTGGAGACCTACTTGGTTGGTGCAGCTGCTAGGCAGGTCTTTCCTCGCTGAGAGAAACGGTCAACAGTTATACATAGAATTTACAGTGCAGAAGTAGGCCATTTGGCCCATCGAGTCTGCACGGGCTCTTGGAAAGAGCATCCTTCCCAAGGTCAACACCTCCACCCTATCCCCGTAACCCAGTAACCCACCCAACACTAAGGGCAATTTTGGACACTAAGGGCAATTTAGCATGGCCAATCCACCTAACCTGCACATCTTTGGACTGTGGGAGGAAACCAGAGTACCCGGAGGAAACCCGTGCACACACTGGGAGGATGTGCAGACTCCGCACAGACAGTGACCCAAGCCGGAATCGAACCTGGAGCTGTGAAGCGATTGTGCTATCCACAATGCTACCGTGCTGCCTCACTCTCTTGGCAGTTCTTCGAGAGCTGCCAAGATGGTGAACTGAACTTGGGGACTCTACTGTATAGTCCCCAGGGGTTTCGTGCCCTTTGGGCGGACCCGGACTTGGTCCCAATCAATTGGACCATGTCCCAATCTTTTTTATCGATTTCCTCCAATACTGGAGTTGTTCCCTGATCGTTGGGCGGGCCCTATGTGTCTGTTGGCCTGCCTTTGTCCGAGCTCCCGCTGGCACCGGGGAGTCTGTCTTGGTCCCGATTGATTCAATGTTTCTAATTGTTCCTGGGGATTGCTCATTAGTATGTACATGGCTATTGGTTTCGGTTCTGTCTGGGTTCTGCAAGTCTTGATACACAGGGAACCTTGCACCTGCTTGTTTTTCCTGTGGCTGGCCAATTTTCCCTGTATTCTTTGCGGGCATCCATTTTGGAATCGAGAAGTGGCCACCCCAGGTGGCTACAGTAGGAAATGAAAGGAGCACCTCGTTCCCTCCTTGTCGAACTCTCTCTGTCAGAAAACCCGCACTTTAGCACTCCAATGCAGCGTGAAGTCAGCACTCCAGTGCAAACGAACCATAAACTTGGCGCAAGTAAGGAGATGAATTAAGGGCTTGCCCTATCTCCTGCAACTGCCTTTGTAATTCTGAGCAAGTATAAATTTTAAAATGCCACTTTAAAGTTGCTCATTTCCAGCAATCGAGTTTCACAATTCAGTGGCAATAAAGTTGGCTTGTGATGCATCAGCTTGCATTTCCTACAAATCAGATGGGGATTTATTTTTTGAATGGAAGGCAAAGTTGAATAAGGTGCATTACTATGGCAGTTAGCACAACCAGTTTGTTCACTGACTCAGAAGGATCACAAAATTCAAAGCTCGAGATGGGCTGGAATAAGCAAATAATTTGTTATGGCTGGCTTTTGGAAAGGCAGAGCAGGCAGGACTACTCTACAAGTTTAATAAAAGTTGCAAGGACATATGTCCTTATTCCATCTGTATCCAAAATCCCTATGCAGTTCCCAATTAAGGGATATACCAGATATTCAAAGACCTGCAATCATGAACAAATCCTGGTAGTTACTGTCAAGTTATGTATAATTATCCATTTTTATTGAGACATTTGGGTTCCAGAAATTGAAAGTAGTTTGGTACAAACGATTCTAAAACACAGGGGTTTAACCAGCACGGTAGCGCAAGTGGATAGCGCTGTGACTTCACAGCACCAGGGTCCCAGGTTCGATTCCCCGCTGGGTCACTGCCTGTGAGGAGTCTGCACGTTCTCCCCGTGTCTGCGTGGATTTCCTCCGGGTGCTCCGGTTTCCTCCCACAGTCCAAAGACGTGCAGGTTAGGTGGATTGGCCATGGTAAATAACCCTTAGTGTCCAAAAAAAAAGGTAAGGAGGGATTACTGGGTTACAGGGATAGGGTGGAAGTGAGGGCTTAATGTGGGTCAGTGCAGACTCCATGAGCCAAATGGCTGCCTCCTGCACTGTGTGTTTCATAGATTTCATAGAATTTACAGTGCAGAAGGAGGCCATTCGGCCCATCGAGCCCATGTTCTATGTTTTGATGTGGGGAAGGCTTCCTCAGTAATTGATTTTAAAAAAAAAGAAGCACTTTTTAGTTTTAAGAAAAAAAACTAGCCTTTTAAATATTTGTTTGACATTCCGACTGTAGAATTCTCTGGCTTTGCTGCAAACAGACTTGTCGCTGTAAAAATATAATTTGTTTCCCCCCCTCCCTCCCACATTCTTTCATGCTGTCTATTTCTCTTGTTTTAGACCTATTCTGGACTCTTCTGTGTGGTCATAAATCCATACAAGAATCTCCCCATTTATGCGGAACAAATTATTGAAATGTACAGGGGGAAAAAGCGACACGAGATGCCACCACACATCTACGCCATCTCTGAAAGTGCCTACAGGAGCATGTTGCAAGGTAAGATGCAAAATTGTTGTTTGAGGGGGGTGAAATCTGCATTTTCCAATTTATCTTGAGCATGTGGGGAACTTTTTTTCCCCCTCGTGTCCCCCTTCGATATTTTTTGATACATGCAGCAAACATTTTGTCTTCTAGTCGTTTGTGCTTTCAGACTGTATGAAAACTGGTCTCGAGTAGGAATATTAGTTATTAGAAGTTGAAACTGGGAAGAGGGATCTGTTGATTGTGGTGTTTATTTTTTTAAATTAATACCCCATTTGTACACTGGTCCTGTCGGGCATTTTGAAAAGGCTTGAGACATGGGTTAGGTGGAGTTACAGGGATAGGGCCGGGGAGTGGTGCCGGGTAGGGTGATCTTTCAAAGGGTTGGTGCAGACTCAATAGGCCAAATGGCCTCCTTCTGCATTGTACAGATTTGATGGATTAAAGACTGCAGATTAAAGGATTTTCGGGCCTCACGGTAGCATGGTGGTTAGCATCAATGCTTCACAGCTCCAGGGTCCCAGGTTCGATTCCCGGCTGGGTCACTGTCTGTCTGGAGTCTGCACGTCCTCCCCGTGTGTGCGTGGGTTTCCTCCGGGTGCTCCGGTTTCCTCCCACAGTCCAAAGATGTGCGGGTTAGGTGGATTGGCCATGCTAAATTGCCCGTAGTGTAAGGTTAATGGGGGGATTGTTGGGTTACGGGTATACGGGTTACGTGGGTTTAAGTGGGGTGATCATTGCTCGGCACAACATCGAGGGCTGAAGGGCCTGTTCTGTGCTGTACTGTTCTATGTTCTATGTTCTAAAGACAGCAAGAAGCTTCGACCTTGCTTAAAATAAGAAAAGATTTTTAAACTTTTAGAACGGAAAGGAAAGCAAATCGTTTGACTAAATTAACTTCCCTGTTTGGCTGTGTTGCTAGTTCAAGTGAGGGAAATTAATTATCTGTTGCAAATCCTGATTTGATTTGGTTATGGATCAATTCTGACTCAATTGTGTAGTGCCTTTTTATGGTGTAACTGCAGGTATTGAGATCCAGTTTTCCAGTGCATGCTGCATTTACAACCAATTTAGTGCTGAGTTTGTCAGATGTTCATTCAATTATCTAGAACAAGATGTAATTTTGTGTGTGCATTCCATTAGCATTGAATCCTGATGGATAGGAGAACAAACAACCAGAGTAAGAAGATATGCTTATACAAGAGTATTATTTGCTGTGGTAGTTAATAACTCAGCATTTTTGTTTTGGATTGAGAACAATTTTATTCATGGTTATTGATTCTGCTGCTTCATTTGCACCACTTCCAGACACATTCTGGTTCCTTACCTGGCACATTATCCTATCCTGCCTTGCATCATTGCCCTTTTGCTTCCACCCAAAATTAATTCTTTCTCCCTTTCTCTGGTTGTTGTCATTTGGACTAGCAGCTCCAGTGGATATGGAACTACTTGAAGCGAAGCAGTGGTGTATCCTGAACCACTAACAGCAGATTCTCTGGCTATCTGTTTCTGTGGCCTTGCACTGTGCTGGTTAACTGCTGCATTCAACTATTTGCAATGTAAACACCCAATTGTGGTGGTTAGGAAGCGTTACGTAGATTCAGGATTCATTCATTCTTTGGGATGGTGGCATAGTAGTAATATTACTGGATTAGTAATTCAGAGGCCCAGGCTAATACTCTTGAGAACACTCATGAGGACACTGGTTCAAATCCCTCATGGCAGCTGCTGGAATTTGCATTTAATTAATTACCAAGTGCAATTAATTTTAAAAATGACACAGGGTGGCAAGGCATCTTAGCACTGCTGCCTCAGTGCCAGGGCCCCGGGTTCAATTCCGGTGACTATCTGTGGAGTTTGTGCATTCTCCCCATGTCTGCATGTGTTTCCTCCCACAGTCCAAAGCGATGCAGGTTGGGTAGATTGGCCATGCTAAAAAATGCCCCTTTGTTCCCAAAGATGTGCAAGTTACGGTGATAGGGCGGGGCAGTGGGCCTAGGTAGGGTGCTGTTTCAGAGGGTTGGTGCAGACTCGATGGACTGGATGGGCTTCTGCACTGTGTTCTATGGTTCATGCACCCCTTTTTTCTTTCTAGCTCTCCACTTCTGCAAACCAAAAAAAAACATAAGCGGGTCTTGACTGTGCTTCTGTGAGCTATCTAGCCTGGTAACCCCTGCCAATGGCGCCAAGCATCCTAATCCCCCACACTGATCTCCTCTCCTCTCTCTCTTCTTCCCCCACGCCCTCCCCAAACATACATATGCAAAACATCACAATCCCCAACAAACACAAAGAAGACATCACAATGCTGAACAAACGAAGAAGAAAATTCCACCCTCCATCCCCCCATTAAGAACAAAGTTAGCCCTCAAACAAAACATAGCAACAGCCCCAAATGTTTGCACAATGCAAAACAATACATACAAAACCAAAGAAATTTAGCAGCATATAAAGAACACAATTACTCACTCCTAAGTTCAATGTGCTCCTCACCTGCCAGTCCCCTGTCCTTAACAAAGTTCATCACCTGATCTGGCGGTCCAAAATAACGTTCCTGGCCCTCATAAGTGACCCACAATTGCGTTGGGTACAGCATGCCAAACTTCACCCCCTTCTTAAAAAGAGCTGATTTCACCTTATTGAAACTCTCCCTTTTGGCCAGTTCCACACCTAAGTCCTGGTAAATACGCAGCTCAGAGCCTTCCCATATGCAGCTCCTCATCTTGCCTGGCCCATCTCAAGACCTGTTCCTTGTCCAGGAACCGGTGCATTCATACCGCCATCGTCCTCGGTGGTTCATTTCTCAGCGGCTTCCTCGTCAGCGCGCTGTCTGCCCTGTCCACCTCCAAGGGTCGAGTAAACACACCTACCCCCAGCAGTTTCTTGAACATGCAAACATATGCTCCTGAGCCCGATCATTCGCTGCCCTCCGGGAGGACAACAATCCTCAGGTTCTGCCTGCGTGATATGTTCTCCAAATCCTCCACTTTCTCTTACAACCTCTTCCCTGGTGGTCCTTTATCAGCCCCATCTCTGTTGCCATCGTGACTAGCTGGTCATCGTGCTCAGCCACCACCTCTTCCACCTTCTGGATCGCCTGGCACTGGGCTTCCAATCTCTGCTCCGTACGATCAATCCCCGTCTTAATCGGATCCAGGTATTCTTTTCTTTGCTGAGCAAAGCTCTTCTGGAGAAAGTCCACCAGCTGCTCCGTTGACCACTGACTGGCAATTTTAGTCCCTGACCCTCTGCCATATTCGCCTGTACTGCAGACTCCACTCCCTCCTTCGACCAACGATCTCTCCTTTTCAGACCACTTCTGGTCCGCAAATCACTCTCCTCTTCTTCACCAGTCTCTTGTTTTGTCGATCAAATCCACCATAAATCGGGAACAAGGGTCCCAATGGTCCACGACGAGCAGGAGGTACCAAATAAGCGACCACTCACTCCATGGCCGCACCGGAAGTCGAGCGGCTCCAGTATTTTGTTACCACCAGTGAAATCAGGGGGAGGAGAAGATGAGCAATCGGTCATTTTGTTAATGGTTTGCAGGCCCCAGACCTACAACTTCATTAGGAATTTATCACGCCCTGACACAGTTGGTGATGCTTGTGAAATAGCCCTTCAATCCCAGACCCCCTATGCTACAGCACCACATGTTTAACTCTGCTGTCTGGGTCGCAGGGGAGACCGTTTTGGTTTTTGTTGCCAAACTGTCAGTTGGCTAAACTCTGCAAATTCAGCACAGCATTGAGCAACTGTCTGGCATTGAGCAACCGTCTGGCCTGTAATCAACAACATTGATGTGCAATGGAAATTGTCTCCCGAAACGAAGATATCTCTGTACAAAGTGTGCATGAGGGCGAGGTAAACCAACTGTGGAGTGGAATGGCTCCAAGGTATGCACCCAGGTTGACTGACATCGAGGAGGTTCATACACAATTCCCGGAGCAGGATTGCAATCGGCGATCAGAAAGAAAAATGGGCTGTCAACCCAGGAATTATGACAATGTTACAGATGTGGGGGAAATGGCTTCCAAGAAATGTCACTGCAGAAATTTCATCTCTCTAGGTGCAACAGGGTGGGCCACATCGCAACACGTTGCCCATGCCAGGCAGCGCACAGCAAGTTTTTGAAAAGGACTCCGGTGAACACAGAAGAACTCTGAAGAGGAATCAGAAATTTACAGACTGAATATGATAAATGGCCCAAATAGAAATTGTTCTCGAGACCAAGGGTGAGCATTAAGCATGGGGGTCAACCATGGTGGTGGACGAACAAACTTTCAAATACCTTGGAATAGGAAGAGTCCCAAGTAGCACAACCGCCAAGTTGGTGATGTATACAAGGGAAACCGTGAAGATTTTGGATACAACAATGGCACTAGTATCAGCAACATGATGCCCATTTACCTATGATTGTTGTGTAAAGGACAGCAACCAAGCCTTGTCGGTTGAGATTGGTTAAATAAATCCAGGATATCAGATGGTGCTTCTCATTTGTGCAAGTATAAAGATTTGTTTTTCAGAACAAACTAGGCTCACTTATACAACAGTCTATTTAAGTCATGCTTATTTCCAATTGGAACTGGACGAGGATTCCCAGAAGTGTGCGACTATCAATACCCAAGGGTCTTTTCAATACACTAGGTTACTTTTGGTATCTCTTCTGTATGCAACATTTCCACGCGCAAGGGAAAATCTTCTCCAAGGCATCCCTACGGTTGTGGTGTACCTCAATGAAGTTAGTCACAGGAAGGTCTCATAAGGAGTATTTGGTCACGTTAGAATTTTTAAGAGGATTCCGAGACACTGGCATCAAATTGAAAAGGGAAATGTACATTCAAAGCCAGTGCGGTCACATATTTAGGATTTAAACTGGAATCAAAAGGCCTGCACCACCTTGAGGACAAGGTGAGGCCCATCAAAGAAGTCACAAAACTAATTCATTTTAGAGAGGTAAACTACTGCGGTGGATTCATCCCCAATCTGGCAACTATGTTGGTGCCACTGTGCCAGTGGCTGGATGTCCAGGAAATGTGCATCACCACCTTGGCTGCCACCATTGAGACACTGTTGCATCTTTGCCATCCATAGCCTTCCCCGAGTATTGGTATCCAACAGTGGCATGTCTTTCGTGGGGAAGGAACTTCAGCACTTCATCAAATGAATGGCATTCACTGCATCCTTGTCACCTGGTATCAAATGGATTAGCCCCCCCCCCCCCAAAACATCACCACTAGAGTAGCAGAGCCTAATGGGTTAATGCCTTTGTATTTCCCTAGACCTAGTTTTCCCCAATTTGGTGGAGAAGGTTGAGGTGTGGCAAGCCTTCCAAAAGAAACACCATGATTCAGTGAAAGGAAACCTAGTTTGAAACTGGTGACCTAGTCTTTGAATTCTGGATATATCGGATCAGGTCACTTAACCGGTCGGCTTGCAGAGTACACAAGTACGGAAACCATGTAAGGAGCAGAGAGGCCACAACCCCAATGTCTGAACAGGTACGACCAGCAGACGTCGCCAACTCCCCCACTGCAGAACCTGATCTGGGAGAAACTGGAAAGTTCCATAGAGGCCCCACTTAGAACCCCTGAGAGCTGGAGAGGGGGATGCCACCGAAGTACTGGCCGAGTCCTCCATGCAACCTCCTGCAAATGACGCTGCCTCACTGGTGGAGGAACCGGTCAGGGGGACGTGGGCAGTCTACTAGATCTAAGAAGTACCCTGACAGATTAACCCATATGTAGGACTGTTATGAACTTCCCTTTTTTCATGTCTCGACCTATGCTGCACATAGTTAACTAAATGACCTAAGATGCATGCATGTTATTGAAGGATTTAAAGGGGGAGGGATGTGGTAGTGTGGCCCAAGAGCTGATCCTGCATAGGCCACGTGACCAGATCTGGTCTATTATGTATAACCCTGAGCAATGGGGGAAAAAGCGCAAGGTACTGTGAGCAGGGGACTGGTCAATGTGGACCCATGATTCATAAGATGAGGACCTGTTTGAGAGACCTCTTGAGTGCCTGTATATGGTTAACTTTTCTGCTATTCTCAATAAACTCCTTTTTGTTGCACAAGAAGCCACCACAGTTGGCATTGCTAGCTAGATCAACATTTATTGCCACTCACGATTTGCCCTGAGAAGGTAATGGTGAGCTGCTACCTTGAACAATCAGTTTGTGCAGTGAAGGTGCATCCAAGGGAGTTCCAGGATATTGGTACAGCGATGGTTAAGGAATTGAGATCGACTTCCAAGTCAGGATGGTGTAGGATTTGATAGGGATTTTGCAGATGGTGCTGATCCCAGATACATGATTCCCTAACCCGTGTGGGAATTTTGTCAAAGACAAATTTGGCAAATTGCTGCCATTTCTTCCAAATGGTACATCACTGGTAGAATGGATACCATTGAGCTTGAGTGTTGGAATGGCACTCCTCTAGGCTAATGGTAGTATTACCTCACACCTTTTGAGTTGCACCTCATAGATGGTGAGGAATATGAGGAATGATTATGGAGAGTCGGGAGGTGAGCCACTGTCTGCAGAGTACCCAGCTCCTGCAGCCACAGTATTTGTCCAGTTAGGTTTCCAATCCGGCATCCTTAGGAAGGTTAAACCTCCTAGATAAAGAGGGTTATTGTATGGTATGAAAGATATTTGCCAATTATTAGCCAAAGCTTCGATGTTGCCCAGGTTCTGTTGCATGACGTGGACTGCTTCAGTATCTGAGGAATTCCCAATGAACGGAACACTGAAATCATCAACCACCATCACTTCTGACTTTCTGATGAGAGAAAATGAAAATCACTTTATTGTCACGAGTAGGCTTCAATGAAGTTACTGTGAAAAGCCCCTAGTCGCCACATTCCGGCGCCTGTCCGGGGAGGCTAGTACGGGAATCGAACCGTGCTGCTGGCCTGCTTGGTCTGCTTTAAAAGCCAGCGATTTAGCTGAGTGAGCTAAACCAGCCCCATGAACATTGAAGCAGCTGATGATGGTTGTGCCCAGGGCACAACTCTACGGAACTTTTGGGGTTGGAATGATTAGCCTCCAGCCACCTTTGATTTGTGCTATATATGACTCCTCCCTGACTCGCCCCCACAATCCCATCCACTTAGACATTTGCCTCAGTGGGACATTTTAAACTCACCTGCTTTACGACAGTTCTTTCCGTAAGAAAGGGAGAGTGTCCTCCTTTGCTTCCTCTGCTCCTTTTACACTTGCTGCTGGAGCTGGGGGTGCACTTCATTGCTCGAGTCTCACCTGAGCCAGGAAGATTGGGTGTGAATTTTAGCGGAGGTAAGTGGGTACAGAGTGCCAATCTGCCGCTGAGTGCCACTTCAAGGCAAATTATGGCCCAAGATACTTTGTGGGAACAAGAAAGAAAAGTTAAACCCCTTCAAAGGTATGTAGAGGACACATTGAAAAATTCTTTCTAAAATTCAATGAAGGGGTAAATGCGTGAATGCAAATTGGTTCAAAAGCAAAAGAAGCTGTGTTAGGAATGTTGTAAAGATTAAAATGTTGCATTTTTAGACATGAGCATTAAGAATTTTATACTTTGTTTGAAACTAGAGTTAGATTTTAAAAAAATTTTAAGTTGTCTTTTTCTGCCTGATCCCAAAGATTCCATAAGCATTGCTGCTCTGATCAAATTCCCACTGTCTGAAATCCATTTTAGTCCAGGGAAACGAGGGGGAAATGTAGAATCATTTTGAAATTTCAAGACCAGCATTGATAGATTTTTGATAGCGTTACCTATGTGGATAAATGGGGTTGACATAAAAATCAGCCATGATCTAATTAAATGGGATGATCTAACCGGAGGGTTGGAATGGCCAGCACTGGATCCTATCTTCTGAAAAATAGGTATACGAATAAAACTGAGCATGTTTTCCTGGACTATCGGTGAATTGGAATTGGAGCAGGAGGTATGGCTGCTTGGCCAAGCCCCACCAGCTGGGACTGACCAACATAAGTGGAGTTCTTAAACTGCTGGCTTAGGAATGACTGACCAACAAAAAACAGGCCATCGCTCTCTGATCAGTAATAATCTTTTCTTTCATAATGGTCTGCTGATTTTTGACCCGAGTGAATATGATGCAATCGGTAAATATTTGTCAACTGAAAGTGCATGTTCCAAAAGAAAGTTGCTGATAAAAACTGCACTTAAAATAGTACAAATCAACTGTAGGATTTGCAATGCTTGAATGTTCATACATCAGATGTTTGTAATTGCAGCTGCAATGCATCATATTGGGTCATCTTGGACAGGTTCCATATTAATGGCTGTTCATGTAGGTTTGAATTGAACTCTATATAATGACTGTTTTGTTTGGGGGTTATATCAGAGTGACTGAGAGCTGACATGATTACTGGAGTTCCTTTGTTCCCATATGTTTCTAGACACATTGTGCAGAGATAAGCCAGGTGGTCTGGTCAGTTACACTGGCATGAGCTAGGCAAAATGGACTTTTAACAGACAGCGACATAGTGGTTGCATTGTTCTTGTTTTATTGCAAGAGGCTAGCTGTTAAGTTTAGTTTGATCCGTTGTATGCAGTTGGGTGATTTTTTTTTTCTTTGCTGTCCTCTTTTATTGGTATGCAGCTGTGAAGTTATCTGCTTCAGAATGCGAGTAGTTGGTATGCTGCTGAATTACTGAGCAGTGTGTGCTCTTGCCCTTGTGCTCCCAATAAGGCCAGGGTTTAAGCAAAAGGTTGTTTATCTTTGGCACCTCCCAGATGTTTGGAAGATATGGGGAAGGAGCGGACAAATATCACTTCAGTTAAAAGCTTCCTGTTCACCACTTTTATGTAACCTCGTTTATGTAACCTCACTGATTTTAAATGGGAGAGTTTGTGTCTTATGGAATTCTCTCTCCACAAATTAAGACCATCAGAAACAGGAACAGGAGTAAGTCCGACAAGAGGCTACAAGAGCAGGTCAGGCTAGGAATCCTGCAGTGAGTAACTTGCGCCTCTATGATCTACAAGGCAGAAGCCAGGAGTGTGATGACATGCTCTTCAATTTGCTGGATGAGCGCAGCTACAACACTCTTGACAGCATCCAGGACAAAGCGTCCCACTTGATTGGTACCCCTTCCGCAACGACGACTCCTTCCAAGTCACTCCCCGTCCTCGTGTTGAAATATTTCACCATTCCTTCACTCAGTGTCAAAGGTCCTGGAATTAAGGGCGGCACAGTGGAGCAGTGATTTAGCACTGCTGCGTCACGGCGCCGAGGACCTGGGTTTGATCCTGGCCATGGGTCACTCTCCGCGTGGCGTTTGCACATCTCCCCATGTGTGTGTGGGTCTCGCCCCCGCAATACAAAGATGTGCAGGGTAGGTAGATTGGTCACACTAAATTGCCTCTTCATTGGAAAAAAAACCATCTGGCATTTTCTCCGTAACGGCATCTTGACTTTTTTTCTTGTTTGTATCCTAAATAAGGTATTAGCTAATGAACTCTGAAACTCACTGCCATTATAGGAGGTCAGAATTGTCATACTTGTCAACTGAAGTAAAATACATCTATAAGTTGTCCTATTTTTAAAAGGTGTTGGCTATTTGAATAGATTTTTAAAAATGGATTATTTCTTTGAATGCCAGGAGAAAGTGAGCATTGATCATAGCATTTTGTTTCCTTGCGGTTAACTTTTTTTTTCTTGAGGTCCAATAATAAGAATTACAAATTTGTGATGTGGCTGTTTTCCTATGCTTAAGATTGGTTGTGGACGGTATATTTGAGGTTCTTTATAAAAGAAAATCCTACTGGTGTGCCAGAAAATTGGCTTTGTGTTTCCTGTAATAAGTGGTGATAAATTATTAGGTTCTTTCCTGCTTGTCACAGAAAATACAGAAATACTTGTCACAGGGAACGGCCTGTTCTGTAAAAGAATGTAGGGTGTGTGCTTTATGCTCATGTCGAAGACATTTAATATGCATCGGTGGTGTGTTCATCCTAATCTTCATCCCAGAGTACTTAAGGAAATGGTCCTAGAAATAGAACCATTGGTGATAATTTTCCAAAATCTTGAGGAAATCCTCTGGAATGGTTCCTACTGATTGAGGATAGCTAATATAACCCCACATTCAAAAAGAGGGGTAGAGAAAAAACTGGGAACTATAGACCAGTGAATCTAACGTTGGTAGTGGGGAAGTTGCTAGAGTCCCATTATCAAGGATTTCCTAGCACAGCATTTGGAAAGTAATTGTGTAATCGGATAAAGTCAACATGGATTTATGAAAGGAAAATCCATACTTGGCAAATCCACTACAATTCTTTGAAGATGTAACCAGTAGAGTTCACCAGGGAGAAGTGGTGGATGTGGTTTATTTAGACTTCAGAAGGCGTTCGATAAGGTCTCGCGGCAGATTACTATGTAAAGTTGAAGCGCATGGGATTGTAGGTAGTGTCTTGAAATGGATAGAAAGCTGGTTTGCAAATAAAAAGCAAAATCGCTGGAATAAATGGGTCTTTTTCTGATTGGCAGGCTGTGACTAGTGGGGTACTGCAAAGATCTGTGCTAGTATCCTAACTGTTCACAATATATGTTAATGATTTGGATGAAGGAACTAAATGTATTGTCTCCAAATTTGCAGATGATACAAAGTTGGATGGGAGGGTGAGTTGTGAGGAGGATGCAGAGATGCTTCAGGATTTGGACAGGCTGAGTGAGTGGGTGTATGCATGGCAGATGGAGTATAATGTGGATAAATGTGAGGTTATTTGCTTCGGTAGCAAAAATAGGAAGGAGGATTATTGTTTGGGTGTAAATTGAAAGGGGTGGATACTCAGCAAGACCTTGGTGTCATTATCAGTCGCTGAAAGTAAGAGCACGGGTACAGCAGGCACTAAAGAAAGCAAATTCATAGCTAGTAGATTTGAGTATAGGAATAGAGATGTTTTATTGCAATTGTATAGGGCATTGCTGAGGCCACACATGGAGTATAATATGCAATTTTGGTGTCCTTATCTGAGGAAGGATGTTCTTGCTATGGAGGGAGTGCAGCAAAGGTTTACCAGGCTGATTCCTGGGATGGCAGGACTGTCGTATGAAGAGAGACAAAGTCAGGTAAGACTATATTCATTGGAGTTTAGAAGAGTGAGAGGGCATCTCCTAGAAACTTACAAAATTCTAACAGGATTAGACAGAGTAGATTCCGAAAGAATGTTCCTGATGGTGGGGGAGTCCAGAACTAGGTTAAAAGGTAAATCTTTCCTCATCTGAGGTGAGGAGAAATTTCTTCACTCGGAGAGTGGTGAATCTGTGGCATTTAATACCACCAAGTAGTTGAGACCAAAACGTTGTGTAATTTCAAGAAGGAATTGGATACAACTCTTGCGGCTAAAGGGATCAAGGGATTTTTTTTTTTTGTTTTGGGGCGGGGGGTGGGGGTGGGTGGTTGTGGCGGGGGAGGTAGGATCAGCCATAATCATAAATGGCTGAGCAGGCTCGCAGGGCCGAATGGCCTCCTATTTTCTATGCAAAATGTGGTTTAATTATGTGAATACAATTTGAACATTAGTCATTGAGATATTTAGCAATGTCACAACAGGCCAAACAGCTTTTATTGACCATTCAAATTGGCCAAACTAGTCAGTTGTGAATCCCTCTTTGGACATCAATGGTTGAATGACCTTTTATTTTGGTCTCTTTTCCAAAAAGTTTGTACTGAGTTGGCTTTCTCCATGAGCAGAGTTTCCGGGCTATTTGGACTCTGGAAGCATTTTATCAATAAAGTAAGATTTCTTGTGTCTCCAGACAACGTTACTTGGTTAAAAAACTCTGGTTTGTGTAGAACATGATGTTTTCCTGGCAAGTGGCAATATCCAAAACCCCCAAAATTAGAACCTGGGCTAAAGTGAAGCATTTCTTATCTTCCACATTTTAAAATTGTTGGGCAATAAGTGCAATAAATCCAGATCCAAAAGAGATGCAAAATACTGCAGCAACTGGAAATCTGAAAAAGAAAGGGAATTATCCAGGTCTGGCAGCATCTGTGGGAAGGGAGAAACCAGGTCATGTTTCAGGCCAGTGACCTATTATCAAAACTGTAACACGTTTGAGATGTAACTGGTTTTAAGCAAGAACTGAGGCAATCAAGGAGAAGGAAAGGTATGTGATGGGTTGAAAGTAGGATAGAAAAATGATGACAAATCCCAGCGTCTTTTGTCATTGTGACGAGATCAAACTGACGTAAATTTTCCATATTCCAGTTTGCCCAGTTGTGTAAAGAGTATGTAAGAAAATGAATGTACCCAGTGGCTGATTTGACGACGAGCCATTTGATTTTTTGGCTGTATCAGCTTACTGCCATCTGTACTATGCTTTAAAATAAGAATTACCAATGGAAATCGGAGGTATTTTTAAAAAGCTGCACTACTTGACTCTTGTCAGAAACAGTGCAGTGGGGTGAGAAATTAGAAGCCATGAGCTGAAGTAGTACTGGGGGCTGCATGGATATAATGTCATACGCTAATAAAATAATTCAAATTTATTTGGCTACCATTAAAAAAAAAAAGTCTATACTTATTTGTGGGATGTGAGCACCGCTGGCTAAGCCAACATTTTATTGTCCATCTGTAATTCTCTTGGAGAAGATGGTGATAAGCTGCCTTGAACCACTGCAGTCCATGTGTAGGTGCATGCACATGCGGTTAGAGTGGGAGTTCCAGGATTTTTTAATGGATATTTTTATTGAAGGTTTTCCGTTTATGTTTTAATCACAAGATGCAACAAATCCCCCAAAATTTAGTGAAGTACAGAGTGATCGTTATTCCACATTTAGCACAGTGGGCTAAACAGCTGGCTTGTAATGCAGAACAAGGCCAGCAACGCAGGTTCAATTCCCGTACCAGCCTCCCCGAACAGGCGTCGGAATGTGACGACTAGGGGCTTTTCACAGTAACTTCATTGAAGCCTACTTGTGACAGTAAATGATTATTATGTACATCCAAAGAAGACCAGCAAATGTTCATACAATTGGTTCTGATTATCAGTACTTGTGTCGATGTCTTCTTTTGTGCGGCTAAAGAAAGGATAGCGAAGGGGGTGGTATCTCAGAATTTCAGGATAAAGCCATGAGCACATGGCACTGTGGTGCATACCTTTTTCCACAGGGCAGCAAAGACAGAGCAACCAATATATGGGATTACTTATGGGGGGGTAAAATTAAACACATTGGGACCTAATTCAGCATCCCAAGACCTCCGAGCAATAAAAGGATATCCCATAAAAAAGGGAACAACAGGATACCACCATTGATACAAAGATGTGGCTTGGCAGTGTATACCCTCCTATACAGGAGCCAGTAAATCAAGGATTCGTCTCGCAACAGAACAGACCTCCCACCTCTCCAGCCAAACCAGAGGCACCATTCTGAACCCTCCTCCTCCTGACATGAGGGAAATCCTCAATGTAACAAATCAGAGCCTGTAGCAGCACTGCACCTGGCCAGATAAAGAAAGGAAACCCCAGAGGCACGTCAGGATTAGCTTACAGACATCAGACATGTACACTTTTCCTTTTGCAAATAGGACAGCAGGAACTGAGTGGCACAATCTCCTAAGCAGAATACTGCTTGACCATTCGGAGGCGGCTACCCTACTCCATCTAGCCTTATGGGGATCCCTTGGGGAGGATGGCCTACTCCACTGCCCAACGCACTTTGCACCTGACTTGGATAAAGAGTTGCTACTGCCCTAACCCCCTCAATCAAACTAAAATAGGACCAACAACACTCCTGGAATAGGGACTAACGGGCCAAGGATACTCCCATTACTCTTGTACATTGTCCAAAGCAAACAACCCCTAACTAGTACCCCAGTAGTGCCATCGACGGGATTGCACCCATTTCCCCTCCGCACCAGGTTAATATGCCCACCATACATTTCATGAGCCAAGTAATCAAATACCCACTATCCCTATCCATAGCCAAGTAAACATAGAAGAATAACCCAAGAAAGGCTAGATATCCAAGGATTAACTGATCACACCCAGGCATGCGCCAGTACATATTTCCCCAATACCTACAACACCAGAGGTGTCAACTACATGAAAAAGAACCCAGTCTTTTCTAGGATACATGATCTGTCTGTATCTTCATAGAGACTAGCAAGGATTCCTTAATCCCAAAATAACAAGTGCCAAAGAAAAACACAACACCAATATTTTCAATGGGGGAGGAAGAGACTAGTAAAACCATACCATCCATCCACCACTTTTGTAGTAAATGAAGGGCACCAAAAATATACGGTGTGGAAGCAAGGATTACAGCACATAAAAACCCAGGTAAATACGCACAACCCTTGTCATACAACCAACTCAGCACGATTTTCATAGGATAGCAAGTGGCAGATGCCTCTGTGCTATCATTGTACACCCATGTCAGGAGTAAAGGCAATAACATGAAATCAAAAGTATAATTACAAGGGAGTAAAGTTCAGGATTCATGATGAACTGCAGGATAATATAACCATCCACAGAGGTTGTGAAGGCCAAAGCCATGACAATCATCAAGCAACTTCCCGGATCCATCCAGCGTTCCACTGAAGCCTCTTGTCCCTCCGCTATGTCATTGTCTCAAAACCCTGTAAAGAGAAACCTAGGCCCTGGCAGGTGGAAGGCGGGTCTCATTGGACCGCCTCCAGCCCTTGTCCGCTGTGTTAGTCAAGACCAGTGGTCAGAGTCTTCAACCGGCCCAGCCCTCGAGTCCGGATACAATTTACGACATCCATCCTGAAACACCCAGCCTTCAAATTGAAATTGTAAAAGCATGGCAGGCGATTACATTCGACTGGGAATTCATCCCCATCTTCCCTTGGGAGACCAGACACACGCACGCCCCTATCTCCCCAGATCACTAGGATGTATGCCATACCATGCCACAGGATTTCCAAGGTCTGTAAGGTGAGCACCCACTGAGGAAATGGCCCTATTGACTGACTGGATTCTTTTCTCTGCTTCATCCATTCTTATCACGCAGCTCATCAATGTGAGCACCAATAATCTCTGTTGGTGAGCCAAGAACGTTGTCCACAACTTCACTCACCATGGCAACCATTACCTCTATGCCAATAGCATCACCAAAGTGCTTGCCTGCTTACCAGTGACTACAAACTGGGCCCTGCCCAGACCATCTCCGACTGTCTCAATCATCAAGGCTTTTCTTGATTTATGCTTCCCATCGCCAAAGTTTAGCCAGGATCTTCCAGGAACATAGCACGATTTATGCACGTCAGGATCAAATAATTGTGTTGTGTATCAAGATAAAAAAGGATTGCGAGTACTCCAAGTGCTCACAAACTTAGTAGTTGACCCAGCAACATTGAAGGAAGTCTGGATGGTGAGTGGGGAATGAAGAATCAAGCATCTCTTTCATTAAAACTTAATTTTCACATTAAACTGGGTGGGAGTTGTCAAGAGATTCAATTTCCAATATTTGCTGAGCTGCAGATTAATTTTATATGAAAGGGCATGCAATTCAGTGTACAAATTTAACACTCTTCTCTGATCTTGGGTAGTGTCCTATGCCCAATTGCCTTTAACTACTTCATCAATGACCGTCCCTCCATCATAAGATCAGAAATTGAGTTGTTGGGGGATGTTCAACAGCACAATGAAATGGTTACTGAAGCAGTCTGTGCCCATATGCAGCGAAGCCAGGGCAACATCCAGACTTGGGCTGATGAGTGGCAAGTAACATTCATGCCACAAGTGCCACACAAATACCAGATAATCTAACCATCTCTGCTTCACATTCTGTGGACTATCGTTGAATCTCCTATCAACATCCTGGGAGTTACAATGACCAGCAACTGTACCAAATAAATACTGTGGCTGCACTGAGAAGCTCGACACCATCCAGGACAAAGCAGCTCCCTTGCTAAGCAGAGATTTTCTTCCTCTGGCACACTGTGGCAGCAGTGTACCATATACAAGACTCACTGCTGCATCTCACCAAGGCTCCTCCAATGGTACCTTCCAAACCTCTGACCTTCCAAACCTCCGACCACTATCGCCTAATATAAGGGTGGCAGAGGCGAGCACCCCTCCCAAGCTACATGCCACCTTGACTTGGAACTATACAGTCTTGGGATCAAAGTCCTGGAAACCTCTTCCTAACAGCACTGGGGGTGTACCTACATCAGATGGACTGCAGCAGTTTAAGATGGTGACCCACCACCTTGAGGGCAGTTGGGAATGGACAACAAATGTTGGCTTTGCCAGCACTGCAGGTTTGAATTTTAAGTAGAACTAGATTTTGTGGAATAATATCAAATAATTGTCTACATCAGTGGGTTGGGTTGCTGGACTTGAAACCTCGTCACTTTATGGATTATGCTCTTGTGTCTGTCTTGTTTGAGAAACATTGCCGAAGTGCCCATAAAGTATTACACACCCGGTACTGGCAAACACACAAGATAATGGCTATGCAGTTCACATTTATTGCTGAGAGGTTCACTAATTTCCTCTTGCTCATGGAGAAAATAAACATTTTATCGATTGTGTTTTTGCAACTTGTATGAATGCACTTTATTTGGAACCCAATCCTTGAATCTCAGCTAGTCCCTGATCTGTAGCATGTTAGTTGATCTTGTATGGTGTCCTATTGGTAGAGAAGTGGAAATGTTTTTTCATAGTTGAATTTCCTACTATTGGTAGGTACCCCTGTATTGGGGAAGGAGGAAATAAATCAGCCTGATGACTCTTTCTCCTCTTTTATCTCTTTTCCCCCCACACATCATACTTGTCTGTCTCGTGGTCAAACTTTCTTTTTTTTTATAAATTTAGATTAGCCAATTATTTTTTCTAATTAAGGGGCAATTTAGCGTGGCCAATCCACCTACTCTGCACATTTTTGGGTTGTGGGGGCGAAACCCACGCAGACACGGGGAGAATGTGCAAACTCCACACGGACAGTGACCCAGAGCCGGGATCGAACCTGGGACCTCAGGGCCGTGAGGCGGTTGTGCTAACCACTAGGCCACCGTGCTGCCCTTCGTGGTCAAACTTGACTGTGACATGAGTACTATTCAATAGTCTATCAAATAGATTCACAGAAAATATAGTTGTGTGGATGAGGCACAAGAAATGTTCTCGGTCACGAATCATCATTCAACAAATTCCATGCCTTCTAACAAGGGAGAAAAAAACTAACATGAAAAATTGCAGTGGTAACAAATGTTGGTGAAACTTGTCAATGTATTAATCACTGTCCATTACCTGATGAAGGAGCTGTGCTCTGAAACCTAGTGACCCGTTGGACTTTAACCTGGTGTTGTAAGACTTCTTACAATTACCTTCAGAGAATTGCTAGCCAAACATGTGACATTGTCCTAGGAATGCAGACAGCTGGAACACTTTGAGATATTTTTGTGGGTTAGTAGCTATGAGGAAGTGTCTTGCAATAAACCAGCTTGAACCTAAAAGACCAGACTGGGTTGATTCTTCCACCATGGCCCTTGGTTATAAGTAACAAACTAAAGATGTAGTTTTTAACAGAATGGATTAAGACCATTTTTGCATGGAAGTTTGTGATAAATGCGTATCTATTCCTGGAGAATGATGTGGGAAGCATCCATTTGGAAGACTGTTCCACGCCACGTTACTCTGTAAATTAAACTATCTTGAGCTATAAAAGTTCAGTTTTCATTGTGCTCAGTGATGCAGCTGCTGCAAATCTATATCTAAATGTTTTCCATAGCATTATTCTACCGCTTTGTATTGGGTCAGCATTTGGAAGCATTTTCATCAGGAAATGCTAGTGCTGTTTCTAAATGGATCCAGCTGTCTTAAAACTTGGCTCAAAGTGGGTGAAACTTGTATAATAGTGCATATAAATTTGCAATTAAATGTTTTACTAACTGAGCTGGAAGGCAATGTTCCAAATAATAATGGCACAAAGATGAATGCGCTATAGCCCTGTCCTTGACCAATGACTTGTCCTTTTGGTTCCGGTGGTCATTAGCTGAAAGATCAGGCTGGTAAGTGCTGAAATTTGGGTGTTTTATATTGCGACAGTGCAATCTGATCCCACCTGAACCAAAATTGTTCAAGTTGTTTGTTCTTTGCAAACTGACCTTTTGAATTGATAAGAGAGATGCTGCTATTCACCAGATGTGGATGTCTCTAACTAGACCAGCATTTATTGTCCATCTCTAATTACCCTTGAGGGTTATGGTGAGCTGCCTACTTGAAACACTGCAGTCTACATGGTGTAGGTATGTTCACAAAGTTGTTAGGGGGGGATTAGTTCCAAGTTAGCATGGTATGTGACTTGGAAAGAATTTGCAGATGGTGGTGTTCGCATTTATCTACTGCCCTTGTCCTTTTAAATGGTGATGGTCATGGGTTTGGAAGATGCTGTCAAAGGAGCCTTGCTGAGTTGCTGCAGTGCATCTTGTAGATCAGTGTTTGTCAAACTTTTTCTTTTGTTCAGGGACCCATTTTTATCAACCGGCCCACCTTTGGGACCTGACCCGTGCCGTCCGACCTGCACGACCCACCTTTTCTCATGGAACATAGAAAATACAGCACAGAACAGTCCCTTCGGCCCACGATGTTGTGCTGAACTTTTGTCCTGGAATCCCAGGATTGGCTGATTTCCCACCACCCACACTGTGCCTTACAGAATCGCAGAATTGCCTTGATTTTGCACAAATGATGGCATGGTGCTGTTCTGGTATGTTTTATTCCATTAAAAGTCATAAACATCTGTAACTTGGCACCGGTGAAAGCTGTTCCATTGTCCAAAGCGGTATGGTATCCTGTGGATTGTGAAACACTGCTGCAGCTTCTCAACTGTGGCATAAGCAGCTGTGGATCTCATGTCAAATGCCTCCATCCACTTAGAATGGGCGTCCACTGACAACAAAATTATTGTGCCCAGAAAGAGTCCCACTAAGTCAATATGAGATCTAACCATCATCTGCCGGCCTTCCAATGGAGGTAATGTAGCTGCGGCAGGTAACGTTTGAAGTTTGGATATGAACTTGGCTGGGATTATGGTGTTGAAGGCAGAGTTGTAGTCAATGAACAGAAGTCCTTGTTGTGAAGTTGCCGCAGGGATAAATCATAGATTTATAGAATTTACAGTGCAGAAGGAGCCTATTCGGTCCACTGAGTCCGCACCGGCTCCTTGAAGGAGCACCCCACCCCAAGTCCACACCTCCACCCCATCCCCACAACCCAGTAACCTGACCTAACCTTTTGGACACTAAGGGGCAATCCAGCACGGCCAATCCACCCAACCTGCACAACCCTGGACAATGGGAGGAAACCGGAGCACCCAGGAGAAACCACAGACACGGGGAGAATGTGCAGACTCCACGCAGGCAGTCACCCGAGGCCGGAATTGAACCCTGGAGCTGTGAGGCAGCAATGCTAACCACTGTGCCACCATGCCACCCCGGTGTAGGGCCAGAGGGATAATGTCTGCCATGGACCGTGTTGTGGCGTTATGTGAATTGCAGTGGATCAAGGTAACCTGGAAGTTTGGACTGATGTGTCTCATGACTAACCTCTCGAAGTACTTCACAATGATGGATGTCAGGGTAACTGGACAGTAGTCATTGACACGCG
The DNA here is from genome assembly GCF_902713615.1 of Scyliorhinus canicula. Lineage (NCBI taxonomy): Eukaryota > Metazoa > Chordata > Chondrichthyes > Carcharhiniformes > Scyliorhinidae > Scyliorhinus > Scyliorhinus canicula. The sequence goes on from NC_052163.1 coordinate 42,806,713, forward strand.
TTGCATGGTTCTTCTTTGGCATTGGTATGATGGTGGTCTTCTAGAAGCCGGTGGGAACTTCCCAATGGAGTAAGGGGAGTTTGAGGATGTCTGCAAGCACACCTGTCAGTTGACCGCGCAGGATCTGAGTGCATGACCAGGGACTCTTGTCAGGAGCCATTGCTTTCCATGTGTTCATTTTCAAAAAGGCCAATCTGACTTCTGAGGTATTGACAGTGGGCGTGTCCGAGGCTGTTGGGGCAGTTGGCAATAGTTTGTTGTCTTTCTTCTCGAAACAGGTGCTGAATGCATTGCGTTCATCAGGGAATGGTGCTCTGTTGCCAGAGATCCTATTCAGCTTTGCTTTGTAGCCCGTTATATTGTTAAAGCCTTGCCATAACTGACTAGTCCATGTCATTAGTCTGTGATTCTAGTTTAGTCTGTCTGTATGGAGCTTGCATGTTCTTTTTGTGGCTGCGTGGGTTTCCTCGGAGTGCTCCGATTTCCTACAACCGCCCAAAGATGGACAGGCCGGGTGGACCGGCCACGCCGAACCGCCCCCCATTGTTCAAAGGTGTACAAGTTAGGTGGGGTTATAGGGATAGGGTGGGGGAGTGGCTTTAGGTAGGGCGCTCTGTGAGATGGTCGATGCAGACTCGATGGGCCGAACGGCCTCCCTCTGCACTCCAGGGATTCTGTAGATTCTATGAATTATAATTGAAATACACGTAGACTGGGTGGTTATGTGGAGGCTGTGATGACATGGCTGCTTAAGGGGTCACTTGTCATTAGTGCAGGAGGTCTCCCGGAGCGTGGGCTGAGATACGGCGTGTAAGAGTTGCTCATACATATGGCTTAACAATAAATTCCCTACCTCTGTATTCAATTGCCCTCACAATACACAATAACATTCTATTAACTTTCCTACTTGCTGTACTGACGTGCTAACCCTTTGCAGTTCATGCACTCAGATACCCAAGTCCCTCTGCATGACAGAGCTCTATTTTCTCATCATTTAGAAAGTAAGCTTCTTTTCTTTTTTTGTTCTGCCAAAATGGGCAATCTCACATTCTCCCACATTATACTCCATTTCCAGATTTGCCCACTCACCTGATCTATCTATATCCCTTTGCAGTTTCCTCATGTCCTCTTCACAACTTACTTTTCTATCTTGGCAGCAAATTTAGCAAGTATACCTTCTGTTCCTTCATCCAAGTCATTCATATAAAATGTAAAAGGTTGAGGCCCCAGCAACGATCCCTATGGCAGACTACTCATTATACCTTGCCAATAAAAAATAACAGTTTATTCCAACTCTCTTTCTCGCTGACTAGTCAATTGTAAAGGTTCTTCCTGTTTAGTCCTTTATTTCCCCTTTTATTTTGCTGTTTCTCATTTTTGATTCATTGAGGATTAATGAACTTGCATCTTAAATCAAACAGGATTAATGGATTTGTATCTTTAAGACAAGCATTCTGAGATTACCAGAGAGTATATTAGTTCCTGCTGCTTTCAACAGGAGGCTTCAGATTTGTTGGCACCAAAGAGAGAGAGATGGGGTGGGACTCAGTTTGATTGATTGGCTGGTGACCAATGAATGGGCCAAAACTGCTGTACCCTGCCCGGTAATAAGTTGTGATTGGATCTTATCCCAGTGGAATGATTTTCAGAGTCCCAAAGGATTTCTGTTTTAGTCCTAGCAACGTAGACAGAAGATTCTACTCTCCCATCCGTGTCACTCTCCAGAAAGCCTGAGAGTGCGGTGATTCTGAACCTGCAAAGTACCTGAATGAATCCATCCATGTAAAACCAGCAGAGACTGTAAACAAAGACCAGAAGCTACTAGCTTTCACTGGAAAGGCTGCGACTGCTGTACTTCTGAAGTTGCAGAGAACCTGGATGAATGAATCCACAGAGAAGACCATTGCAGGCTCTGAACAGAGACTTTTAATTTGCAAGCTTGCTGTGAAGGAAGATGTGCTAAAAACCATCATCCGAAACAAGGGTTCTTTCTGATTTTGCTTATTATTTTTACACCTCTGCACCCATCTGTATTTATCTGTCTTCTGTGTGTGTGCGCGCTTGTAGAGGGGGAGGGCAAGTTAAAGTGGGTAGTTAGGAATTAGTTAATAGTTACCCAGTTGAATTTGATGCATACTTCATGATGGTTCTTGTTATAAATAAACAGTAATTGAGTTTAAACTTACAAACCCGGTGACTCTAATTATTGGACAACTGTTATAACCTGCTCACTGCCTGCAGCCCGTATACGTTTGGAGTGATAAGGAGCCTTGCGTACCCAGCTGCGCCGGACACCAAGACGTTTGATGAACTTGTGACCTTAGTGGGGCAACAGTTTAACCCAACCCCGACCACGATAGTCCAGCGTTACTGGTTTAATACTGCGGAGAGGACCCCAGGAGAATCCCTTGCAGAGTTTCTATCCTGTCATTTGCTCGACCACCCTGCCCAGATTTAACTTATGGAGCTGACCCCAGTCCCTAGTCACCTGGATCCCATGGTATCTAAAACACTTTCCCACCACTTTAAACGGTAACTTCCTCAGTCTCCTCTCCTGTCCCCGTGTCTGGATCGCGAACACCTCGCTCTTACCCATCTTTATCTTGTAGCCTGAGAACCGACCAAATTCTTCCAATATCTCCATAATTCCCAGCATCCTCCCCTATGGGTCTGTTATGTAAAGGAGCAAATCGTCTGCGTAGAATGAGATCCTATGCTCCACCTCCCTCTCACTATCCCCCACCAGACATTCAATGACCTTATCCCCCTCCAGACATTCGATGACCTAAGGGCCATTGCCAAGGGCTCTATGGCCAAGGCAAACAGTAGTGGGGGGAGCGGACACCGCTGTCTTGTCCCCCTACACAAACTAAAATATTCTGACCGGACCCGGTTGGTCCTTTCATTCGCTACCGGTGCCTGGTATAGAAACCGGACCCATCCACAAATCCCTGCCCGAACCCAAATCTTCCCAAGATATCCCACAAGTACTTCCATTCTACCCGATCAAAGGCCTTTTCTGCATCCATGGTTACCACCACCTCTACCTCGCACCCCTCCGATGGCATCATTATAACATTTAGGAGCCGTCTAATGTTGGATGTCAAGTGCCGTCCCTTCACAAATCCCATCTGGTGGTCCTCTATTACCCCTGGGACACAGTCCTCTATACGTATGGCCAAGATCTTTGCCAGCAACTTCATATCTACATTCAAAAGGGAGATCGACCTATATGATCCTCAGCTCTCTGGATCCTTATCCCGCTTCAAAATAAGGGAAATCAAAGCCTATGATAGTGTGGGGGGGAGCACCTTCAGCTCCTCGGACTCGTTAAAAATCTTTACCAGGAGCGGCTCCAGCAACCCGGAGAACTTTTTTAAAAACTTGACCGGGTAACCATCAGGTCCCAGAGCCTTACCCGATTGCATCACTCCCAATCTGTCTATCACCTCCCCAAGCCCGATTGGGCTCCCAAGCCTTCCACCAGCTCCTCGTCTACCCTTGGGAACTCCAGCCCCACCTGGGAATCGCTTCATACCCTCCTCCCCGGATGCAGGTTCCAACTATAAAGTCGGCTATAAAATTCCCGAAACACATCATTCACCCCCTCCGGGTCCACAACCACCTTCCCCCTTATATCCTTTACTTAGCGAATTTCTCTCGCCACCTCCTGTTTAGCTGGACCTCCTTGATGGCACACTGTAAAGTGCTGCTATCAAGGGCAGTCACTCGCCCCCATCTTGTGAATTCCGCTCTTTTGGTCATGTTTGGACTAAGGCTATAAGATAGAGCTGAGCGGTCCTGACTGAATCCAAACTGAGCGTCCGTGAACACGTTATTATTGTGTAACTGCTACTTGATAACACTGTTGACTACACCTTCCATTGCTTTGCTGATGGGAGTGTAGACCAATAAGGTGGTAATTTGGCCAGGTTCAATTTATCTTTGTTTTGAGTGCAGGAGATTACAAGTGTGGAACATCATTCCTTCAATATTGGAGATTTTAAATGTTTCTATTTTGTCTTTCTCTTTATGTCTCGCTCTACCTTTTTTCTTCCCCTCTCTTTCTTTTATTTCCTTTTCTAGGTATGATTTGGTATTAAATCCACCCACTTTATTAACCTGTGTGCTGTTAATTTCACAATCTGGTCAGTTAAGGAGTTGGCTGATTTCCCTCGCTGCAATGTTATGCAATTTGTGAAATTTCCATACTAAATTAATTCGAACCTAGTAGTGCAAGGTGAAATCAAACTAACTGCAGATGCTGTTAGATGACCTGCTACAGCTCTCAAGCACAAACAAGAATTCACTTTTTGGAAAGAAATGCATTATTCAGGATTTTGGAAAAGATGTTAACTTGTAAACAATGTGATTGTGGGTGCTACGCCCCTAAACTGTTTTTGCAAACCTCCGGGTGTAAGAAATGAACACTGGAATTTGAAGCATTTACAGTATGAGCCAAGAATAATCATTTGCACTTGGAATGTATCCCTCCTGATACCGCTGCAATTGTCATGTATTTGGTCCTGGGTCTGACTGACCTCTCTCTCTTGGTTATCTTCTCTTCAGCTTGGAATGCTGCCTTAGTGCGCAGCCTTTTGCTTTCAAAGAGGTCATCGCTCTGAGGGCTATTCTCCAAAGGAATGTTTATCAGCGTGCACATTTTGCTCACAACGGTAATGGCGGCCCTCCCAGTTTCTGCATTCATTTACCGCAATGCAAAAGAGTAATAGTACTTTTTTGAGTGGCTCGGTGGTACAAACTTATTTTTGCAATGTTATTTCCTGAATATTACTCAAGGATGTGCTATCACACATTGCAGGGCTCTTCTCTGCAGTTAACTTGCATTTTACTGCCATGATATTCCGCCATCTGGTGTCTGTCAACAGCACATTTCACTGTTGTGACTGTTGAAGGCTGTGCTTTTTGTAGCATGGTATTTTATTTTGACTCATCATTGCAAGCTGAACTTTTAAGTGCACAAGGTACCCTGGAGTTGTGCCCTGTAGCTAATCTGGCCCTCATTTCCCTGTCAAAATAACAGTTTAGGGGCGTAGCACCCACAATCACATTGTTTATAAGTTAATATCTTTTCCAAAATCCTGAATAATGCATTTCTTTCCAAAAGTGAATTCTTGTTTGTACTTGAGAGCTGTAACTGGATATCTCAAGGGGTGCTGAATTAATTGCACACTGTACGATGCTCTTGAACCAAATTGCCTTTAAGTTACTAGATCCTAGTTTATTTTAAATTTAGTATTGGGGCAGGCAGTCTTGACAAGATTCAGCTGTATAGTTGGGCCGAAACCTTATTTGACTTGGAAAGTGAGTTGGGAAAGTCAACACTGTTTAGGTTTTGCTGTAGCTCTTCAACCTCGCACAAACCTACTGATTTAGGAGTAGAACATTCGGCCCCTCAATCCTCCGCCATTTGATAAGATCAAGGTACGTCTGATTGTAGCCTCAACGCCTCATCGCTGTCCATCCCCTTTCTAACCTTAGATCCTAATGAGCATGCCCCACATTGCTCTCTGGGAAGAGATCCACAGAAAAACTACCTCTGAGAAAATAATTCTCCTCCATCGCCATCTTAAATGGAAGACTCTTTTGTATATTAAAAAAAAATCTGTCCACTTGTTCTACTCTCTCCTACAAGAAGACTCATCCTTTCTGCATTCACCCTATCTGACCCCTTAGGATGCCTTGTGCTTCAACAAGATCACCCCTTCATCTTCTAAACTACAATGGATATAGACCCAACTAGCTCAGCTTTTCCTTTTAAGATGAGCTCTTCATCTGATCAGTTGAGTGAATCTTCTCTGAACTGCTTTTAGTGCAGTTATATTCTTTCTTAAATCACTGTACACCGGATGCCAGATGTGGGCTCATCTAAGCATTGTTTCACTGTCGCAAAACTTCCCTACTTGTATATTCCATTCCATTTGCCCTCCTAATTACTTGCTGTACCTGCATACTAACTTGATCCATGTACCAGGACACCAAGATCCCTCTGCATCATAATAGTGCTGCTATTAGTCTTTCTCTTAAAGTAATATATTGCCTTTCTTGTCTTCCTGTGGAGAAGTTGCATTTTCTCCCACAATGTTTCATCTGTCAATTTTTTGTCCGCTCACTTAACCATTCTATATGCCTTTGCAGACCCCTTTTATGTCCTCTTCACAACTTCCTCTCCGGTCTAGCGTGTCATCAGTAAAGTGAGCAAGCATGAATTCCATCCCTTTATCCAAGTCATTGAATTCCATCCCATCATCCAAGTCATTGATATACAAAGAACAAAGAAAAGTACAGCATAGGAATGGGCCCTTCGGCCCTCCAAGCCTGCGCCGACCACTAAAATTGTCTACACTTCTGGGGTCCGTATCCCTCTGTTCCCATCCTATTCATGTATTTGCTAAGATGCCCCTTAAACGTCACTATCATCCCTGCTTCCACTTCCAGCAGCCAGTTCCAGGCACCCACTACCCTCTGTGTTTAAAAAAAAAAAAAAACTTGCCTCGTACATCTCCTCTAAACCTTGCCCCTCACACCTTAGACCTGTGCCCCCTAGTAATTGACCCCTCTACCCTGGGGAAAAGCCTCTGACTATCCACTCTGTCTATGCCCCTCATAATTTTGGAGACCTCTATCAGGTCGCCCCTCAACCTCCGTCATTCCAGTGAGAACAAACCGAGTTTATTCGACCGCTCCTCGTAGCTAATGCCCTGCATACCAGGCAACATCCTGGTAAATCTCTTCTGCACTCTCTCTAAAGCCTCCACATCCTTCTGGTAGGGTGGCGACCAGAATTGAACACTATACTCCCAAGTGTGGCCTAACTAATGTTCTATACAGCTGCAACGTGACTTGCCAATTCTTATACTCTCTGCCCCGGCCAATGAAGGCAAGCATGCCGTATGCCTTCTTGACTACCTTCTCCACCTGTGTTGCCCGTTCAGTAACCTGTACACCTAGATATCTCTGACTTTCAATACTCTTGAGTGTTCTACCATTCACTGTATATTCCCTACCTGCATTAGACCTTCCAAAGACTCATGAGGGACCTTGTCAAAGACCTTACTGAAGTCCATATTGACAACATCCACTGCCCTACCTGCATCAATCATCTTTGTGACCTCCTCGAAAAACTCTTATCAAGTTAGTGAGACAAGACCTCCCCTTCACAAAACCGTGCTGCCTCTCGCTAATACGTCCACTTGCTTCCAAAATGGGAGTAGATCCTGTCTTGAAGAAGTCTCTCCAGTAATTTCCCTAACACTGACTTAAAGCTCACCGGCCTGTAGTTCCTTGGATATAGATTGTAAATAATTGGGGCCCAAGCACTAACCTCTGTAGCACTCCAGTGGTTACAGTTTGCCAATCTGAAAATTACCTATTTATTTCTACTCTAGTTTCCTGTTAACTACCCAATCCTCTATCTTGGGGGTTTTCCCTACACCATGAGCCCTTATTTTGTGTACTAGTCTTTGATGTGGCACTTTATCAGATGCTTTTTGGAAATCCAAGTGCACCACATCTACAGGTTCCTCTTTATCTACTTTGCTTAATACTTCCTCAGAAGTCTAATCAAACACTATTTCCCTTTCACAAAACCATGAGGACACTGCCTGATTTCAAGTGCTCTGCTAGAACCGTGATAACACAGCCATATAATTTTCCTAATGACTGATGTTAGGCTAATTGGCCTACAGCTTCCTGTTCTTGCATTGCAGCTTTAGCATCATTATAATGCCTCCAGGCACTTGCAAGATCTTTATCGGACAATATTTGACACCATGTAATGTAAGACATAGGACAGGTGACTAAAAACTTTCAAGGTATTATGTTTTAAAGAATAAGGTAGAGGTTTCAGGAGGAATTCCCAGAGCTTAGGACCTGCTGTAGTAAAATGCTAGAGACAAGGTGAGTAGAAGGTTGATAGCTGTGCTCTTTTATGTGATTTCCTGACTGAAGGCAAGTATGAGCCTGATCGAAGTTGCTTGGCACCAACAGTTCCTGTTGAGCTTAAGACTTGTTCATAACTATCACATTGTATTGAGTTGCTGCTCAAAACCAGGTTCATGGAATTTTAAATCTGGAACATTAAATAAAACGTGAAGTTTCTCACACTAGGGATGTAGCCACCAAGTTGGTTCTAGTATATAGAACACTACATTGCCTCTGGAACAAGAACATGTGGAGGAGCTATGTTCATATTGTGTTTGGTGAGAGGTCTCCGTGCAAGTGTTGCTGTGACTTTGTGTATTTCCAATTGCTAGTGAGCCAACCATAATGCATATATTGAGAGAAGAATCTTGGGGTTACTAACTAATTCAATTTTCAGTATGTGGAGGGTGATTATCATACCCATTTAATTGGTGCACGTTTGCAGTTCGGACATATTTTGAATCCAGATGCAATTTGATTTACTGGTGTTTACATGCTTGTACATGACCTTTTTTCTGTGTACAAATTGATTTCTTTAGTTAACGTTTGAATTATTTAATGTACCAAACACTTGCCCAAAAGAGCAAAACTGTTTTACCTCCATTGAACATGAATGTAATTTGTGTCTTGCAGTTTAATAGTTGTGCTGGTAATATTTTTAAGCACAAGACAAGATACGTTTTCCTTGAAATGTGGTTTCTGGAGTTTAATATGATGGATGGATAACTGGAGAAAATAAAAGTTGGCTCAAACAAAAGTCGCTAAATGCAAAATAAAGCTTTCCTCGTGGTCCAGCCACATCTCTTTGCTTCTAGCCTCGAGGAAGATCCTGCCATGCTGCTTGGAAACTTTCTCCATCTCTATAATTGCATTTGTATATGTGGAGGTGCATGGATTGTGAAAAGTTGTTTGCCTCCATGAAACCATAAATCAAGGTCACTAGTATGTGGAATTCTCTTCCTCAGAAAACCAGAGGCTGGGGCATTAAATTTATACACGGCAGATTTTTGACAGGCAAGGGAATGGGAGTGATGGGAGGCAAAATGGTGCTCGAGACTGAAAACACAACAACCATGATGGAGCAGGTTCGAAGGGCTGAATGGCCTACTCGGAAGTCCCATGATCCTATTTAAATTGGAAGGAAGAAATTGTAAAAGGAATGCTGCTTGAAAACATTTTTGCGATCCAATGTGATATGTTATTGGGTAGATATATAGCAGAAGAGGCTAGTGGGCGCAATAAGTCTATTTCTGCCATACTCCATGATGCACTGTAATAATTGAATGCAGTTGAACAAAGCTCCACGATATATATTTATCCACCCCAATTTTTGCCATGGGATAAGCCATCATATTAGTCTAGCTGTGTGAATGCTGGGGCATTTACTGTATTTTTCCACACCAGTCATAGAACTGCCACTTCTTGTGGCATTTACAAGATTGGTCATCAGTTTGAAACTTAAACCTGAGACCGAAGTACTGTTTCATACGCTCTTCATAGTAAATTCGTATTTAATGAAGCAGCATTCTCCAGATTTGAATTCGAGAAAGTCAAAAAAGGTTTGTATTGATTTGAGATTATTTTGTGCTATATTTTACAAGATTTTGGAAACTGAACTGCCACTGAATGACTAAATAAAACAATTGACAGTGATTTTCTAATGCTAAACAATTCACCTGTGGGCTTTCTTGATGTACAGACTGCAATCTTGAAATAGTACAACTTCATTTTTAAAAATATTTTTATTCTCCTTTTTCACATTTTCTCCCAAATTTACACCCAAAAATAAACAATAATCAGTAGCGAATGCAATGTCAATCCCCATATCAATAACAACAATCCCATTCTCTCTCCAAACCCCCAAACATTAACCTGTCTGTTAACATAAACAAATAGGAATCAGGAATCGCCCATAGTCACCATTAACACATACAGAAACCCCCCCCCCCCCCAATGATCGATGTAATCCAATTCTCGAAAGTGCATAATGAATAACACCCATGAATTGTAGAACCCCTCCATCCTTCCTCAGTTCAAATTTGACCATCTCAAGAGTCAAGAATTCCAGCAGGTCCCCACGCCAGGGCACAGGGTGGAGAGGTTGATCTCCAACCCAGCAGGATCCATCTCCCCCCCCCCCCCCCCCCCCCCCCCCCGGCAACGTTTACACACAACTTCGACCCCCTCATGTTTTTAATGTAGAAAGGAAGATCAGTTTCCTGAGTAGATTTCCTGTATAGTTTATACGCGAGTGCATCTTGAGAAAATTGAATGGAAGAGGTACGTGCACCAACCAAGTAAGTTTGGAATCCGTGTAAAACAACAAGAGGGACATATTTGTTTTAGGTTTGTCATGGAGAGCTATTCGAGTATTTAAAAAAAAATTAAACCCAAATTATTTTCACGCTTTTTAAATAGTGATCAAATGAAGTAGAATAACTAAATCTACATGGTGGGCAAGAATCTTAAATTTAATGTTTCAAACTTCTTTTGAAGTCCCAGTAGCTGAGGGTGTACGTTTTGCACCAATTGATTTAACTTGTTCACATCTCCATTCTTTTTACCCTCAACCTCAAAAGATCAGCATCAGCTACATTTACTGGTATCCAAATAATCAATAAAATAAACTTCCTTTGTTACTGAGGAGAACACGATTTGCTAATGTGATGAGGACATAGTTCAGGCAGCCCATTTTTCGATTGGCTTTCAGTCATTATGTCAGAGAAAGTGACAATTCTGCCCTAGTCTGTGCCGCATTTTGTCATTCTTTTGTCCGACCCAATGGCTGAAGAAAATCTGGAATCTGACTGCTTTGAACAGCCTGTTTTACTTTAATATATAATGGGGTGTTCAAAATGTCTCCAGTAAATTTACAACTAGCAAGTAGCAGTGTTTTGCTTTCAAAAAAAAACTAATGCGGCAGTTTGAGATTGAAGATCTCAATGTTCAAAAATTCTTGCCAAGAGTCTGGAATATTATTCTTGCTTGAATGAGGTCAATCATTTGTGTTGCTTAAAAGTACAAAAAGTTGTTTGTCGTTTCCTTTAGTTGATTCTCTCTCCTCCTCCCCCCCCCCCCCCCCCCCCCCCCCCCCCCCTTCCTTCCCCTGGTAACCCCTAGGCAGAGGCTATCATTGCTTTCCTGAATAGTTTTGTACGTGCAGAGCCCAGGGAAGAAGCATCAATTCAATAATGCTGTGATCTCATTTCTACACTTTATCGACCGATGCACCAAGTAAATGCCTAAATCTTCGGATTGGGTCTTGATTGTTTTTCAGGAGGCTCCTTACCTTTTTTGGGCAGGGTGCCATAAAATCATAGAATTCCTACAGTGAAGAAGGAGGCCATTGGGCCAACTTAAGTTTGCGCCGACCCTCTGAAGGAGTACCCTACCTAGGCCCATTACCTAGCCCTATATCCCATGACCCCACCTAACCATATCTTTGGACTGTGGGAGGAAAACGAGAACCTGGAAGAAACCAGTGTAAACTCTATAAACAGACAGGCCGGAATTGAACCCGGGTCCCAGGTGCTGTGAGGCAGCAGTGCTAATGACTGCTGTACTATAAAGGTACTTTGTATCTTTGAATCTTTTCTGGGAGGCACTATTCTGCTGCTTTCCTCTAATTCTCAGTTCATTAGATTAAGTCTTTGCTCCAGTATTTCATAGCTATTGTATTCTTGACATTCCAATGTCCTGCTCTGAATTATGCATTTTTTTTTTTGTATTTGCTTTGAAGACCAAGGTTCTGGAATTTTGAGTTTGTGTTGAACATTTTTGAGTTTTCTGCCGTTGTCCTAAATATTCAGACTCTGCACTTAATCCAAAGCAAAATCTGCCAACAGTTACTTTTGAAAGATGCCACACGAGTTGTAATAACGGACGTGAGATTTTCTGTAGAAAGTAGCCAATTTTATGTCCCCCTTTTTATGTCCCTTGGGTTTTTAAACCTATAACATTCCTTTGACAAGTAACTATACATAATACTATACTATGGCTTTTCCATGGGTACAGCTTCTGATCTAGCTTATTAAACAAAGCAAATATCGAACTGTTCTGCGATCCACCTCTGAGCCTGCAAAACCTGTTGTTTGCTTTGCTTTATTTGTGAAATTGGTAGATTGTGTTTTTTTTTTAGTATAGAATTGTAGTGAATCAATTTTTGTGAATGGGAATTGATGACATCCCAAGTGTCAAACAGAAAAATATCTTGATTGAAGAAGCACCCAAAAGAACTCTGGCAATCTTACGTTTTGCAAGTTGAACAGAATTTTTAAAGAGAACGTCCATCTCCTTACAGCATTCCAAAACCTTAAGTGGGAACTGAGCAATAGAATGTAGACTTGTGCAAAAATTTCTTTGATTTTATGATCATGTCAGTTGGGCTCATTTGGCCTGGCGGCAACTTTATAAGCCTAATTAACTGAATAAATATGATGTTTTTTTAACTGCATTAGTTGAAATCAAATTCTCTGTTCGTTTTATTGTGTTTCTGAGAACGTCAACCGTGATGTTGCTCCTTGGGAGATGGCATCAAATGCTTGGAGGCAGCTTTTACTAGAACCTCCAACGACAAATGGGAGTATTGCTGCTGAAGAGCAACCTTTGAACATTCCTATCAGCAGGTTCAGTCTGGTCAGCAATGCACGTGATCGCTTATTACTCTGAAATAATATTCTTTTTTAAAAAAATAATTTTTATTGAGATTTTCACAATATCAAAACCAGAAAATATCAACAAGAAAACAGTAACAACAAAAACGGGAAACCCCTGCTGCTGCCGGCCTATTTTCCTACCGTTCTGCCAGGAAGTCAAGGAAAGGCTGCCACCGTCTTTAAAAAACAACCCTGTACTGATCCCCTCAGGGCAAATTTCACCCTCTCCAATTTGATGAACCCCGCCATATCATTGATCCAGGCCTCCACGCTTGGGAGGGCCTCGCATCCTTCCACTGAAGCAAAATCCTCCGCCGGAAAGGCCAGAACACCTGCCTCTTTCGCCTCCTGCACTCCCGGCTCCACTGCTATCCCAAATATCGCGAGCCCCCAGCCTGGCTCGACTGAAATAATATTCTTGACCATTATGGGTCTGACCAGCAAAGAAATATTCACTTTCAAGCAACTGCATTTGGATAACTCGTGAATGTACATGTAGTTTACTCTGGATGATGAGACTGGCCCAAAAATTTAGATATTTTAATCTCTAATCACTGGCAGTCTTTGATTGGGAGGCAGATTCCTCTGTTTTTAGAATTACTTCACAAAAAGACATTATTTTCACTTGTGCCAATTCAGATGGTTTATACGTCCATGATTAAGGAAAATTAGGAAACTTTTCATGTGTTGGGATGTTTTATGTTGAAGGCACTCAGTAAATTCAAATTGTTCTGTTGTACTTTAGTTAATAGCATTTTCGATCATGTAATCGAAGTATTTTCTGGCAAGCAGTTTCAAGAATATGCATTTTTAGTCAGTTACTGTATGGGCACTCGTCTTTTCCTGTGTGTCTATGCTGCATGCAGCATCACTGGGTTTACTAGTTTGCAAAATGTTATTTGGGGCATGTGTACATTGCAGAGAATATTCACAAGTGGTCAACGCAATAATGTAACTGCTTTTGTGCCAGAATTTGGCCACATGCACTTGGTGTTGATTTTGGCGCATGCCACTTGACATTTTGACCTTTTGGTTAGACATACCTCACTGGCACTAGATATACTAGCCATATCTCCTCCTCCAATCAAAAAAATCTATCTTCAAAATTCGTGGTCTAATTTCTGGAACATGCACTCATTTTTTTATTCAATGCGCCCTTCAGAATATTGTCCACTTGAGTACAGTAAAGGCTATGCATTCTGTGGCGACACTGGATAATCTACTTAACAAACGCTACTTACGTATTTTAGAGTAAAAGCAGCAAGGAAGTGTAAGTTCAGCACCACTTCTTTTAAACTTCCTGTGGCTTTGCCAACTATTCTTCGATTGAAGATCTGCATTGCACGCCTTGGCTCTCATTTGAATGCCACCTTTATTAGTGAAGTAAGGATGCCATTCAACTTCATGTTCAGTATCTTGTGCTGGGTAATGGAAAATCAGAATCATTATTTTTCATTAAATATATCTACTCAATATGCACGTATAGAACTGCCCTACTGAGTGAATAGATGCTTATAACCTGCTTTCCTTTCTCGCTCTTACCTCGGTCATTCACTCCTCACCATGAATGAAATGCGTAATTAAATTCAATTCTACAGATTTTCAGGCACTATCTAGATTGGAATAACGATCTACAGTTGATTCTTTCCCAGTTTAACCATTTGAAAAAATCTAATCATCTTCTGGAAAGTTCTCCTTTTTAAAACAAAAAATTTGAAACAGCAAGAGCAACCGGGCCGTAATTTAATATCTATAGACAGATGACCCCACACTCTTGTCTCAGTGGACTTGTCACTTGAAGCCTTTATGCAGACAGCTGATTGGGAATCCGCACCCACTTGTCTTAATATCTTGTATGTAATCCAACAAAGTGGTGAGTGACAAAGCTGACAATCAAAATGAGGAAGGCTGAATCCGCAGCAAGTTAAATGGAAAGTACAACAAAAGGAAACTCTGAACTCTCCACAACACTATATAAAGAGGCTGAATTAATGTTTTGTGAACAGCCAAACCAGCTTTACATCTTTAGATTCCAAGATGAGAGATTTTGCAACACTGGAACAGGAATAGATCATTCAGCCTTTTGAATCTGCTTCATGCAATTAAATCCTGGCTGGTACCTACCTCGGGTGGCATTTCCTCCTCTATGAATCACTTTCTGACGTATTCCGTTAAAGATGCTTGCTTCATCCGTGAATGCCTTAAGTGGCTACAATTTTAAAAAATGTTAGGAGGGGTTACGGGGATAGGGTGGAAGTGAGGGTTTAAGTGGATCGGTGCAGACTCGATGGGCCGAATGACCTCCTTCTGCACTGTATGTTCTATGATCTATGGCTTAACCAGTGTTTTATACAGTTCCAGCATCACATTTATGCTTTTGTATTCAATATCTCACCCAATAAAGAAAAGTATTCCATATGCTCCCTTTACCACCTTGTCCACTTGTCCTGCCATCTTCAAGGGACTGTGGATATGCACTCCAAGGCGTCTAATTTCCTCTACCCCTCTCAGTAACCTCCCATTTATTACGTTTTCCATGGCTTTGTTTGCCTTCCCCAAATGCATTATGACACACAAAAATGGAAAATACTGGACGAAATCAGCAGGTCCGTTAGCAACTGTGGAGAGAGAAGGGAGCTAACGTTTTGAGTCTGGACTCAAAACATCAGCTTCCTTCTCTCTCCACAGATGTTGTCAGACCTGCTGAGATTGTCCAGTATTTCCTGTTTTGTCTCAGATTCCAGCATCCGCAGTAAATTTGCTTTTACTTAATCTGCACTGTCTCACACTTTTCCACTTTTCTGCTACTCAAACCCAACCATTAATATCATTCTGCAGTCCAGAGATATCCTCTTTGCTATCATCGACACGATCAATTATTGCGTTATCTGCAAATTTCCCAATCATGCCTCCTATATCAGGAGGATGCCATGTTTGAGACCTCGGCTAAATGGTATATATTCTGATTCGGGAAGGGAAAGAAGTGAAGTGATATCCGGTTTTATCACAGCATTGATCCATATTAGAAAGTATGAATTTTACACTTGTTCTGTTAAACCTCCCACAGTTCAACATTTTTACTGTTTCTCCTTAATAGCTATTTTGTCGGTTGGGTGAGGTTGCCATGGAATCACCAATGCCAGGTGATGGTAAGGGATTGAAAATTGCAACATGAATTTCCTTCCTTTTAAATGCTTGCATAGCTTTTTTTTGTATACTGTTGTGTTTAAATATCAGGATTGAAATAGTTACGGTCAGGAAGAGGAGGTAGTTGTAAGTAATCTATGTTTGGATGTTAAAAATAAGGTACAGATTCAAGTGAGTTTAATTTGTTTTCTGTTTTAAAAAAAGGATAACTTTTTAATTTGGAAACAAAGGTGTTTGCATGTATAGGGGGTATTTTTGGCTTAATTTCAAACTGTCTATTATGCTTTAGTGTTTACGACATTAAAGGTAAACTAGGTTATAGAAAGAATAAGATGAGCTGTTGCTTAGCAACCAGGGGTCACCTTTAGGGGATAAAACACCTTTGGCATTTAGTGTAACTGAACCCAATATAAAAGGAGCTTAACAGCTAGAGGAAACCGCTTTCCCAGCTCTGCCAGAAGCAGAAAAGCAATAGAATGGAGTAATGGGCAAGAAAGCAAGCTCCATCAACTAAAGCTAGTAATGGAACCTAGAGAATAAAAAGATGTTTCCAGGAAGATTGAAGAAAGAAGGGGAAACAGGAATTTGAGCATGGTACTGTTCACCTGAAGTACAGAACTGGAAAGTGCAGACTGGATGAAATTGGCTAGGGAAAAACCAAATATCTGAAGCAATGTTAAGGCTGGTGTCCTTGCTGCAGCCTCTGAAACAATAGCTGTCTATTGGGGGCTGAGTACGAGAGACTGTGAAAGCTTGAACCCCTGTGGCAATTCAGTACAAAGGAATACTGAAAGGAGAGTTGGAAATCCTGGCTGTGGATCCTTCTGGGAAACGGAGGAGAGGATTCTAAGTGGGAAAACTTGTGCGGAAGCTGAAGTCCAGCGATGTCAGTTGGCTCAGTATAATCATCTATGGGGATTTGTGGAGAATTCCAGACATTCAATTCGGTGGCATCTGTCACTTGGTTTCAGATTGGGGTGCATTTGAGCACAGTTAGCCTCTTGGATTGCAGGGACTGTGTTTTCACTGAACATTATAACATACACTTTGTGACCTGTGTTCTTAAAATCTGTGTACATTTGTGAAAATCTGTGTGAAGATAAGTGGAAGTGAAGGAGCCTTGTATTATAGTCAAACTTTTCATGTTTGAATAATTTGTGTTGTTAAAAGTTAATCGGTTGTACCGTGACTATTCAGCCACGTTTATGGTCTTTGAGCCAGGATTCCATTCTGCCCTTTCCATCCATTAGTAGCATCATTTGTACTGAAGGAGGAATGGCCTGGTTAAGTTACTCAATTTGCTGCAAGAGTGAATTTTGAAGTATGGTGCAGGTGGAGTCTGTTGTTTTCAACTTTACATTTTGGCAGGATTTTAAGAAAGCATTTCAAAACCAACTGTTGTTGCAGTCACCAGGAGCTCTCTATTTATGACCATTAAGCTATAATTAACAGAACGGTATGCCATTGTTTACTATGGTTGGTTTTCATGTGGAAGGAAGAGCTAATGATGGAACAGAATCCCACTGGCAGAATGGTGGGTCATTTGGTGTCCATGATGCAACATGTCCCTGATGCAAAATGAATAGTGAATGTAAGAGGACAACCTTGATAGTCTTGCGAGCAAGACCATTTGGATAGATGTCAGATCTTTGTACTTTTTGTCAAGAACTTAAAATCTGGTTTGTATGCTTACTGAAGAAAATCCGTGTTTGCTGCTACTTCAGCAGAGTACCTTTTTTATAACATTTTTTGGGAATGTTCAAGCACTAGTACAGAAAAATGAACCCAGTAAATAAGGAGGTTTTTACTGCTTAATCAAATGAATGTATTACTGGTGGTTCTCTTGGATATCAATATCTGTCCATCATACAGATTGGTTTGTTTCTGGTTTTAATAAATTGAACAATTTATCACCAATTTTGTCCTCCCTCTTTTGAATTGGCAAGAAAATACTGGAAGCACATTAATTAAAATTACTTTTTAAAATAAATATTGTCAGTAAAGCTGGCCTGGTAGATTTGCACTAAAATTTAGGGTGAATTAGGAAACATTCTTTGGTACAGAGGTCAGCAGAATACTGCAATAACATTTATAGCATCTTTTTAATGTGTACCATGGCAACTTTTGACATGTCCCTTCACGACAACTGCCAAACAATTTGACACTAAATCATAAAATGGGATCTTGCGGCAATTGACCAAAAGCTTGTCCATCAGCCAGGATTGGAGGAGCACCAATATCTTGAGGTTGCAGGGCTGCAGGAGATTAGAGGGGAGGGGGGGGGGGGGGTGCGCTATGATGCGCTTTTAAAACCATGGTGGCCATTTTAGAATTGAGGTATTGCACTGTCAGGAGTTTAGCGAGTACAGAAATGGTGGTGGAAGTTGGGACACGGGCAACATATTTGTGGATAAAACAAGTTTGGAAAATGTGAGGTCAGCCAGAAATGCATTGGCATAATCCAGCCTAAGGGTTGGGGATGGATGAGAGTTTTAACAGCAAAAGATTGAGGCAGGAGTGGAGTTGGGCGTGATGTTCAGAAGTGGATTTACTGATTGGTGGTTATATTGTCAAAATGACACTGATAAAGTAAGATTTAAATGGGACTTCCTGAGAGCTTGATCTCAAACTGGTACCAATACTCTTCCAAAGAAGTTCTGTCTGGTTTAATTTAAGAATTAATGTTCAGTAGGTATTTTTGATTAGTTAAAAATGTCAGCTGATGGCCAAATAAGCACCGTATTCATTCTAGCATGAACTTCTGTTCCAAGTTAATGATTTTCTTTTGAGTTTCACTTCTGGCGAGTAGGTGTAACTAACTAAAAGTGGATAAGTTAATGTTAATGTGGCTAAGTTAATGGCTAACTAAAAGTGGATAAGAGCTTTTCAATTCTAGTATTTGATGTAGGACTTAGTTACAAATCCTTTTTGAGCTTATTGAATAAATATTAGAAGATGCCAGAAATAATAATATCCAATAGATGTGCCCTGAACCGCAAAGTTTGAAAATAGCATTCTTTTAAAAATGCTGAAATGAATTAATGCCAGCTAAACATCAGTAACCTGCTTGAGCAAGAATTAGCATTTACACTGGACATCTGACGTACAACTGGGGACAAGATGTTTGTTTGGTTAGACCAGTTCCCTTAGTAACAGCACCCACCTGACAAGCGTGCCTGAATGGCACTGCCACTAAATCACACTTCCATTCCTTTTACTGACATTCCTGACTGATAAATAAAGCTCCTACCAGTTTCCCTTTATATGGCAAAGAAATTTCAGGATAATGTTGGGAATTGTTCAAAGGTTTGTCTGCTAGAGAGAAAAGACTTTAGTAATGGTCTGCATGACTGCCAGCTTCCGACCAGGTGGGTTAACGTTCGGGTCAATCTGCTGGAGTGTGAAGATTTAATCACTTACCATCATGGAATTGGGAGCTGTTGGGAAGTGATTTATTTTGATTTACAACTGGCAGCATTCCACATGGCAGGAATCCATCGAGGGAATGTATTCTATTTATTGTGATTTTAAAAAGCCGAGTTGTAAAACTTGGAAACGGGCAATCCTAGATTGACCTGGAAAGCTGACTTTAAATTTAAAAATAAATTAAATAATATGAAGTGCGCAAATCTAGTTTTGCACAATACAACAATACAGTACTTTGGTCTAAAGCAGCACTTGTTGTAGGGACTTGGGAGCAGGAGTAGGCCATTCTGCCCTTCAGACCTGCTCACCTCATTCCATAAGAACATTTATGAACTAGTCATTTCTCTCTGGAAATGTATTTAATTGCTTACTTGGTAGAATTATTCATCTGCAGTAACGCTTTATATAAAGTGAGTGATTAGCAATCTGACAGGTTATATTCATTTCCTATAGTAAGGTTGAATTCTGGACTTAGTTGCTCGCTGGGTGTATTTTTAGTTTGGTGCTAATTATTTACTGATTAAATATACTATAAAGCTTGGCAGGTGTCTCACAACTGCACCACTTTATTATTTCAAGTTAAGTGCTGCTAGTGGGTTACCAAAACAGTCTATACTCCATTATTCATAACTTGCTTTTTTGAGTTCCTTATGAAATGGAAACATCAACGCCTGAAAACATTTAATGCCCATCAGAGCCTTTGGTTGTAAACTTCCGTTCCCGCTAGTGGTGTGTTTTGGAGGCGGAGAGGGCCTTTAATTGTGTTGACTGGTGGAGAACTAGATCCTCTGTTCCCTTCCTGCCTCTGGTCTTCTATCTCCAGGACAAATGTTCCATGTCCTGTGACCAGGCCACAGGTGGGTAATGTGGGAGTTATTTGGGGGGGGGGGGGGGGGGGGGGGGGGGGGGGGGGGGGAGCTCACCTGTGGCCTGGGTTGCGGTGAGACTTCTGCCCAAGGGTCTTTGATTGGGTAAGTTCAGTCCCTGGCCCTACCACTACTGAGCAGATGTGGTTCAGTAAAGGCAGTAGTGCAGGTCTCTCGCTGCTTCTCCAGTTGGCAGGTTGAGACCTCCTGGCTCCCAACCTTGGGGTTGGATTAAAATGCTATCGAAAGTCTCTAATGTGGCAATCTAGCATTTGTGTTATATTGTGTCAACTGAGATCGTTTCTAAGCCAGTTTCTCTCCAAAGAGGATAGACACAAACTGCAGTAATCTGAGAAGCTCGGTAACTGTATACCAACAGACTCTCAGCATGGGGTAGTGGGGGTTGGAAAGAGGAGAAAAAAAGTGAAACTCTGAAGAATTTTGGTGAATGTACATTTCAAGATTTGCTATCAAGTTAAATTGAACACTAGGAACATTTGGGGAATGTGCTTCAGATACAGCCAAACCAACTGGAGAAGTGTCAGTTTCCTGCACCACATCAGCCTGAGATGCCATTCAGCCCATCGAGTCTTCACCAACCCATTTAAGACCTCACTTCCACCGTAACCCCAAATAACCCCTCCTAACCTTTTTGGACACTAAGGGCAATTTAGCATGGCCAATCCACCTAACCTGCATGTCTTTGGACTGGGGGAGGAAACCGGAGCACCTGGAGGAAACCCATGCAGACACGGGAAGAATGTGCAGACGCCACACAGACAGTGACCCAGCGGGGAATCCAACATGGGACTCTGGGCACCTGGACAGTGCTAGCCACTTGTGCTAGCATGCTGCCTTGTCTCGGTGAGTGCCAGAGTTAACATTTCAGGTTATGACAATTGTTAAAAAGGTAATTGACTTGAGGCACACTTTTCTCACCACCCCTGCCTGACCTGTGATTTAATTGAGTTAGACGGAAGGAAGCCTCCCTTAAGTTTACTGTCAGTTGGTTTCCGAATATGGATTCTGAAGTATCACCAATTTTTATGCCAGTTTCTCGAACAGCATTCATTAACATTTGATACAGCTTTAATAATGTGCCATTGGAATGAATACAGTTCTATTGGAAGGAGCATTATGAGGAAACGTTCTTGACTTCCAGCCGTTTACGTTGTTATGATCCCAGTGGAGATGCACCTTTTAGAGATTTTAGTTCCAAGGGACTGACCTGTCAAATCACATGACCAGATTACGAGCTTTTACTGTAACTAACAAAACTAAAAGCAGCATGGAATAATCATAATAATCTTATTATTGTCAAAAGTAGGCTTACATTAACACTGCAGTGAAGTTACTGTGAAAGCCCCTAGTCGCCATATTCCGGCGCCTGTTCGGGTACACAGGGAGAATTGAGAATTCTCAGCTGGTACAGGAATTAAACCCGCGCTGCTGGCCTTGTTTTGCATCACAAACCAACTGTAGTTCATTTAGACCTTGTCCACCGACTACACTAAACTACAGAAAGGACATTCATTATTGGTGTTTTAACATACTCTAGGAAGTCCCATGCTGAAATTATACATCGCAGCACATGTTTGCAGAAATGCACTTTTTTCCCCCTCTAAAACCAGTACCAAGTTATCCCCATGGCACTGCTCTGTCCTCGTTTTCAGGTAGAAGTCTTACAACACCAGGTTAAAGTCCAACAGGTTTATTTCAAATCACTAGCTTTCGGAGCACTGCTCCTTCCTCAGGTGAAGGAAGAGGTAGGTTCCAGAAACGGATATATAGACAAAGTCAAAGAAGCAAGACGATACTTTGAATGGCAGGTAATTAAGTCTTTACAGATCCAGAGATGGGGGTAATCCTAGGTTAAAGAGGTGTGAATTGTCTCAAACCAGAACAGTTGGTAGGATTTCACAAGCCCAGGCCAGATGGTGGTGGTGGGGAGAGGAGAAGAGAGAATGTAATGTGATATGAATCCAAGGTCCTGGTTGAGGCCTTACTCATGTCTGCAGAACTTGGCTGTAAGTTTCTGCTCGGCGATTCTGCGTTGATGTGCGTCCTGAAGGCTGCCTTGGAGAATGGTTACCCGAAGATCAGAGGCTGAATGCCCTTGACTGCTGAAGTGTTCCCCGACTGGAAGGGAACATTCCTGCCTGGTGATTGTCACGCAATGTCTGTTCATTTGTTGTCGCAGCATCTGCATGGTTTCGCCAATGTACCAGGCTTTGGGACATCCTTTCCTGCAGCGTATGAGATAGACAGCGTTGGCAGAGTCGCACGAGTATGTACCGCGTACCTGAAACATCATCCAAACACAGTGCAACACCATCCGAGCTCTAAAGACCAACTGCAACATCGTCATCAAACCAGCAGACCAAGGAGGGGTCACCATCATTCTGAACAGAACGGACTACTGCAAAGAGGTGTACCAGGAACACTACGGACAGTTACCTGCAGATCTGACCAAGGAACACACCCGCCAACTCAACAGACTGATCAAGACCTTGGATCCAGACCTTCAGAGCACCCGACGTGCTCGCATCCCACGTACTCTCCACATGGGAGATCTCTACTGCATCCCAAAAATACCGTCCTATTGTATCAAGCAATGGGATCCTGTGTGAGAACCTCTCTGGCTACATCGAGGGCATCTTGAAACCCATCGTACAAGGAACGCCCAGCTTCTGTCGTGATACGACTGACTTCTTGCAGAAACCCAGCACCCATGGACCAGTTGAACCAAGAACATTCCTCGTCACGATGGATGTCTCGGCACTCTACACCAGCATCCCCCATGACGACGGCATTGCTACAACAGCCTCAGTACTCGACACGGTACTGTCAATATCCAGACCCAATTCTGCAACTCACCTGTTTCATTCTGGGCCACTTCATTCTGGAAATGCAGTGTCTTCACCTTCGATCCAGACACACTGAACAGTCATGGGGACCAAATTTGCACCTCAATATGCCAACATCTACATCCATAAGTTTGAACAAGACCTCTTCCTGGACCTTCAACCGATGTTATACACCAGATACACCGAGGCATTTTTTTTCCTTTGGACCCATGGTGAAGAATGACTGAAACGACTGCATGATGACATTGGTAAGTTCCATCGGACTCGCCATGGACTACTCTCAAATTGGTTGCATTCTTGGACACACTCCTCTCCATCAATGACAGTCACCTCAGCACTTTGCTTTACCGCAAGCCCACAGATAACCTCACAATGCTCCACTTCTCCAGCTTCCACCCTAATCACATTAAAGAAGCCATTCCCTATGGACAAGCCCTCCGTATACACAGGATCTGCTCAGGCGAGGAGCAGCGTAAGAGACATCTGCAGATGCTGAAAGATGCCCTCGAACGAACGGGCTATGGCGCTCAACTCATCGATCACGCCACAGCAAAAAAACCACACCAGCCTCCTCAGAAGGCAAACGCGAGACACAACCAACAAGTACCCTTTGTCGTCCAGTACTTCCCCGGAGTGGAGAAACTACGGCATCTTCTTTGCAGCCTTCAACACGTCATCAATGAAGACTAACATCTTGCCAAGGTCAGCCCACACCCCCACTACTTACCTTCAAACAACTGTGCAACCTCAAACAAACCATTGTTCGTAGCAAACTACCCAGCCTTCAGAACAGTGACCACAACCACACAACCCTGCCATGGCAATCTCTGCAAGACGTGCCAGATCATCGACATGGGTATCACCATTACACGTGAGAACACCACCCACCAGGTACGCGGTACATACTCGTGCGACTCTGCCAATGTTGTCTACCTCATACGCTGCAGGGAAGGATGTCCCAAAGACTGGTACATTGGTGAGACCGTGCAAACGCTGCAACAAAGAATGAACGGACATCGCGTGGCAATCACCAGGCAGGAATGTTCCCTTCCAGTCGGGGAACACTTCAGCAGTCAAGGGCATTCAGCCTCTGATCTCCGGTTAAGCGTTCTCCAAGGCGGCCTTCAGGACGCGCGACAACGCAGAATCGCCGAGCAGAAACTTATAGCCAAGTTCCGCACACATGAGTGCGGCCTCAACTGGGACCTTGGATTCATGTCGCATTACATTCACCCCCCACCATCTGGCCTGGGCTTGCAAAATCCTACCAACTGTCCTGGCTTGAGACAATTCACACCTCTTTAACCTGGGGTTACCCCTATCTCTGGATCTATAAAGACTTAATTACCTGCAAATGCTCCCATTCTAAGCATTGTCTGGCATCTTTGAATTTGTGTGTGTATATATGTTTCTGGAAAATTCTTCTTCATTCACCTGAGGAAGGATCAGTGCTCCGAAAGCTAGTGTTTGAAACAAACCTGTTGGACTTTAACCTGGTGTTGTAAGACTTCTTACTGTGCTCACCCCAGTCCAACGCCGGCATCTCCACATCTTGTTTTCAGGTGTCAAACCATACACATTAACACTTGCCCCAAGACCCCATTTCTCGTGATAACCAGGTCACATCACCCTGAAGTCTAGTCAGAACTAGCAGAAGGTTATTTGCTCTCTGTTTCAACCTTGAATGATTTTTTGATGGTTTACAGTTGCTCTTGCCTCACGATGCCTTCCAGGGGAATGGGTTTGGTGGTTCGTATGATTCTGATACTGTAACTTCACAGGGATTTAATTATAAAACCACCAGTTAGGGACCAGTAGCAATGTTGTTAACGTAAGCAAAATTAGAAATCCCAATTACTTGAAGAGTAATGTCACAAGATTCCACAATTTAAATGAACAGAATTTTGGTGTAACTAGTGGGGTGCCACAGGGTTCGGCCCTTGGGGCCCCAGCTATTTACAGTCTATATACAAACTACCTGGATACAGGGATAAAAAGTTCTATAGCCAAATTTGCAGACGACAATATTTTAAGTTGCAATGGGGAACTAAGAACCTTACAAATGGACGTAGATAGATTAAGAGAGTGGGCCAAAATATGGCAGATGGAGTTTGGAGTTTAATGTGGATAAGTGTGAAGTCATGCATTTTGGTTGGAAGGCAACTTGTTATCTAAATGCGGAGAGTCTTTGGGGTGCCCTGTTGCAGAGGAATCTGGTGGTCGTCGTTAATGTGTCACAGAAAACTAGCATGCAGGTATAGCATGTAGTCAAGAAAGTGAAAGGAATGTTGACCTTTATGTTTAAAGGAATAGAGTATAACGATAAGGAAGTTTTGCTGCAACTATACATGGTATTGGTGAGACCACACCTGGAGTATTGTGTTTTGGTTCCCTTATTTGAGGAAAGATGTATTGGCATTTGAGGCGGTTAAGAGAAGGTTCACCTAGGTTGATTCAGAGATTGGGGGGAGGGGCACATTATGAAGAGAGATTGAACAGTTTAGGATTTCACTTGTGGAGCATTCCAGAACGAGAGGTCATATTCTTGAAATAAGAAGTAGCAAATTTAAAACCGAGTTGAGGAGAAGATACTTCTCCCAAAGGGTTGTGATTCCATGGAATTCGCTACCCCAGAGAGCAATGGACTCTGGGACAGAGTAAGTTTGAGGAGTTAGACAGATTTTTCATTTGGTAATGGGTTGAATGGTTATGGAGCACAGGCAGGATGGGGAGTTCATGGCAGAATTAGATCAGCAATGATTGAATGGTGGTGCAGATTCGATTGGCCGAATGGCCCAATTCCGTTCCTGTATCTTATGAACTTGTGTATCCTGCAGTCTAACATCTAAAATTAGCATTAGTTAAGCATGAATTAACTGGCAATTTGGGGTCAAATGTAAATTATAAACTGCTCCTTAAATGGCAAACCACTAGGACAAATCTTACAAATTGGTCAACAATCTACTCCGATTTTACTGATCCTTCAAACCCCGTCTTCCTCTCATTTGAGGATTTAGCCTCTGATTTTCCTTCAACAACAGCCTCAACTCGGGCTGGAGGCCCTTTCACTTTGGCGCCTGCAGTGAGTTGTCAGGTCCGTTCAGATTGTCCCAGTGGCTGCTAACATCCCAGCTGTTCATATCTCCTGGATGGTGTCCCATGGTATTTTCCAGGCTGCGGTCCAGAATCTATACTTGGGCACAGTCCCAGCTTGGCTGCTGCCAATGACTGCTGCTAACCACCACCTGCTTGGACTAATCCCCTCGGCTAGCTGCTCTTGCCCCCACCCGCCATCAGGTTTCATGGCTGGGTTTTCAATGTTGCACAATTGTTGCCGATCGGAATACTATCCCACTAGCGTCACCAATAATATTGCTCTTTAGAGTCACCAATATGATACTGATGTTCTTTTTATGATATGATGTTATGTCCCAACAACGTCGCCAATACTGTGGGTGTTTCTATTTCTCACTGAACCACGAGGCTTTCCTGTATATCGGTCAAATGACCACACAACCAGTTAGTCAGTTCAAGTTCAAAGATGGTTTATTTACACACGAGGGTTACTTCGACATGCAAACACAACATACTACAAGTTAAACTACACCTATCAACTACAATAACTTATACTTAACTTCAGGTGACCGGCGCAGTGCAAATGGATAAGGCCCTTATCTTGATCTCACGTGGCCGATTTGAAGTGGCGGCTCTGCCCCTGCTGGGCTCATCCGTCAGGTAGTGATCGTTGGTCTTGAACTTGGCTATCTGGTCGTTATGCTGCAGTTGAGCTGGCACAGGCCGGGTCCAAAAGAGACCGAACACATGGCTGTCATTTTATCCCTCTAGGGTTTCACGTTCTTTGGGGTGGTCCTTAATCTTGGACCCAATAATTCGACAGGCTTCGATCACTGCCTTGGATTTTGGCCAATAAAGGGGCGGGTGCCTTGGTGGCTGGATGGGTCCTTAGCGATCATTGACCTTGGCAGTTGGGCTCTCTGAGTAAAGGGAGTGGCGCCGATCAGTCTGTGGCTGTACCAGTTTCTTGATTGGAGTCCTATTGTTCTGGGGAACGGGCCATTAAAATGCAAACTAGCAGGGGTTTCAATCAGGTCAGGCTATCTGTGTTTCAAATACACAGAAGCTCTGCATATGTCTGAGTCCTGAGTTGGCCATAATTCCTATGGTCCTTGCAGGTGGCCATCTCAGATGGCTACACTATGGGCTCATTGCTGATCTGTGTCCCTTCACCTTCAATGATTCAGCCCTATCTTCAGTTGGGGTCTATCCTAAAACATGCATTTTCTATTTATCAATAAACATTTCCTCACTAGCTACAGGTAAGCTTTGATTGTAAGGTACATGGAGTACACTTGTGGGATCAGTAGTGCTGGATTGGGGAGATTACCCAGTGTAGGCCTAACATTGATAGCCACCAAGGGCGGTATTCCAATTCAGCTCAACATTGACAGTCCATGGTGTTGTATTAGGAATGCATCTTTGCCACTTCATTTGTAATCGGGGCCGGTCATGTTTTGGTGCACTTTAGTTCTATCTTATGCTTGTATAAAAGTTTCCAATTGGCAGCAACAATTGAGACTTGTATGAAGACTAATGGCCAAGATCAATTTTTGACGCTTAAATTAAATTGAACATGTTTGTACGAATCAAGCATTTTTGTAACACTGTGCCTACTCCAATCATTCAGTCTGTTTTTTGTTGACCATATTCAGGAAACAATCTTGAAATTCCTGAGCCGTATTTGGAATGTGTTGTGAGGATCAAGTATTTCACTCTGCAGCAAATTTAGAGCATTTCTTTTTGTGGGCACTTACTGAAATGCTATAGGAGCACATCCATTTTCTCTTTATTGAAGCCATGCACCTGTGCAGAAAGATGGGCATGTTTTGACTTGGTCAAGGGCTCTTGGGAGGGAGTGTGGGATACCAATAAAAAGATGTAGAACATTTCAACAATTGATTATCTCAATTCAGAGAACACAAAATCTGAGCACGAGTTAAGTTGAGCAGGGTATTTGCCCCTTTTATTTTTTTACCAAATGTTCCTGAATGGAGATGATAATTTAGTTTGTTCAGCTATGTGATGTTGATTGATGTGTCCAGAGCAGAAGTGATTAGAGACCGAACCAAGTGAGGTTTAAAAAATAAATAAATAAATTCCTGTGGTTTTTAATGAGGAGGATGCAGTATCATAAGATTCGGCTGCACAGAATTAATGTGGCAACCAGTCCAGAGTTTCACCGAAGCGAGGCATTGATTGTTGCAGTGATGTCATTCCAAGAGCTGGCTGCTGGTATCCCTGTGCTGATTGGTCCCCCTCCCCAATACAACCATTCTGGGGGTGGGGGGAGCTGTTGACTAATACTTTTCAATGTCTGGTAAATGCCAAATTGCAAAAGCAACAACTCTACATTGGGAAAATCATAAAATTGAGAAAATAAATAAAAATTGGTCCGTGTAGCCAATATAATGGCAATTAAAATGTAAATTAAACACCATTAAAGTTGTTGCTGAAGGTTTGGTAGCATGGGTACTGGGTATCTTGCTGTTAAAAGAATTGACCATTATTCATGACTGCACTTTGAAGGTATGACAGAATATGGCACCTCTGGGGGCGTCACCGCAAAACACCAGTCCTGTTCTTCACCAGCTTCCATGGATATACACTCTCTGGTACAGAATGACATCTTTCCAAAACAAGTTTAGTTTCCCCTCCTTTTTTTCCCCTATTCTGAGACCAATTGTCATATCACTATCATTACCTGGATTAACTGGTTTTGAATCTGGCTAATACAGAACAATTTAATTTCCTGGTGAATCAATGGCTATTTGGTGTTGTATTCCTTATGTACACCGACATTTTATTTCCCATTTGCAGTTCCTTTACAATTGTATGCAGCTACGCATTTCTGGCAACTGGTCGCTAGGCAAGATCTTTCTCGAGTGTTGCTCTGTAATCTTTTATCTGGACTATTTTTCATTTTCCTATTCTCATTAATTTACATTTGCTGATATTAAATTGTTTGCCACTCATATACTATCTTCTCAACTCCTCCAAATCCAATTATGTTTAGTTTAGCTATATCCAAATTGAAAACCTTCACCAATTCATTGCTATCTGCAAAAAAACAAAGCTTTTTGGTTGGGAATTTCTGGCCTTTCCTGCCAACGGGATCTTGTCCCGCCGAAGTTGAGGCCCGCCCCCCCCCCCCCCCCCCCACAGGTTCCCTGGTGGTGTGACGGGTGAGCCAGGGTCTTCAGGACCAGAGGAACCTACGGGCAACCAAGAGTGAGCTGCCTCGACTGGGGGGGGGGGGGGGGGGGGGGGGGGGGGGGGGTGCTGGAGATGGAAAATTACAAGTTTTATTTGCTCCTAGGTACAAATCACTTTATTGTAAGTAGCAACAATCCATTGCCACCTTAACCCAACTCCATTCACACTACTCTCTTCCTGACCTAGCTCGTTTTCAGCCCATTCCAAAAATTTGACCTAGTCCTTCCTTCCTTAATTAATACCTTTATGGATAAATAGAAAAATAGTTAGAAATCTGACTCGTGTCCAAATGCCCCTATTGCATTTGCTTCAGTCTCGCACTGTGTACGTAGTTGCCAGACTGCCTATTGGTGCGCTGGACTAATTTGTGTTTCTTTCATGTGGCCTTTTTCAAAATTTGATAGGAAATATATTCAAAGAAAGAAAAATGCGATGACCTCTTTGAAGCATGAGGGAGGGGGGAGGGGGGGGGGGGGGGGGGGGGAAGAGTTTATTGGGACCATTCAAGTGCTTTCCCAGTTCCCTCCATGCGGTTTTCTTTGTGCTGTCATAATCTTGCATGGAATTTACAGTTTGCATTTTGTTGTGTAAATGCACTATATTACAATTTCTTATAGAGCCCACCCATGTGGATACCTTTTTAAAAACAGCCAGGTCCTCGTGTTTTAGTTGTGAATTTGAATCCCAAATTAAAATTTTAATGTTGCCGTTTTCACACTTTATCGTTTGGTTAAAATGTTAATATTTCAGTCTTGTCTTGTGTGGATTTCCTGTCGTGGAAGAAAATGTTGTTGATTGCAGCATTAGTGTCCTGGTATTGTATAAATTTTTTTTTTTGGTGATCCAAATGTTTAATTACTTGAATTTCAGTTGCTGATCAGTCGAGTGAATCCTAAATAATCAGACCATTCGGTTGAGAATTGGCAGCAACTGTGGCAGTCAGCTTCTGATCTATTTGAGCCCTGATTGCAATTTGTGTCACCAATATGTGTCATCAGTACGTGCTTCATCTTGCCGTAGTTTCTATGGGGAATCATGCCTTTAATTCTGATCACGTTGTGTCAAAATAGGATTTCTGCCCCTTGTTCAAGGCTGTTTGAATAGTTGGACTGACTCAGCCAATATTTTGTAAAGGACTGAATCTCATTATAATTCAGATCACAGTATCATTAGTCTGCTCTTCAACGCACATTTTTAAACTTTGTTTGGAAGCTGTCTGATTTTGAAGTATGTGATAGGCAATTAGAAAGAAATTGACATAAAGTCATGAACTATGTGCCATCTTCAACTCTGAAAAACGGACAGAAACTTCAAATGGATTAATGTTTATTAAGCTTTTTGCGAGAAATTTACGAGCATAAAATGGTTTTGGCATGTACCCCTGCCCAATGATACAAAAGCAAAATATTGCGGATGCTGGAAATCTGAAATCAAAACAGGAAATGCTGGAAATAATCAACAGGTCAGATAGCATTGATGGAGAGAGGAAGAGTTGATGTTTCGGGTTGCGTACCATAGAAAACGTTAATTCTATTTCTCTCGCCACAGGTGCCGATTTGCCAAATGATTAGTTTCCAGAATTTTCTGTTTTTTTTTGGAGCAGAACAGTGCACATGAGCATAGAACAGCACAGTACAGGCCCTTCAGCCCATGATGTTGTGCCGACCATTTATCCTAATCTAAGATCGACCAGCATCTCCCACGGTGTTTCAAAATGACTTAAGATACAGGTTATCTATCCTGACCCAGCTTCCCCCCCTAATATCTATGAAAGTTGATGAATAACTGGGGGGGGGTGCATTGATTACTGAGTAACTTTATGGCTTTCCTTAGACTTTTTTATTTCTCCAAATCTTTTGTGAGAACCTGATGTGTAAAGCAAAAGGCTGCATCTACAACTGATCCGTTGCTTAACGGTGTAACACTCCTTGCATGCTGTTTTATTATCTTTTGCTTTAAACATTTGAAAAACCATATACTCTATAGTAACATCTTTTATGAACGCGAGAATATGGTTACGATTTTAGAATGAAAGCCTCAATATATATATAAAGTATTAATAATATAAAAGCACCAAGTGCACTCAAAAGGAATGGGTAAACAAGTTTTATGGGTTAATTTGTGAAGTGTAAACACATGTGAAAGTTTATGGATTGGAGACATCTGAGCTCTGTGCTCGGCTGAAAGCGAAACTAGACTGGTTTGCATGACAAACATTCTAGTGATATCATTCCTATCCCTTAAAGACATATTGCAACATCCCTCTTTCTTTTTTTTTGATACTTGGCCTTCCAAAGCAATAAAACTATTTACAATGCATGTTGTGTTTCTTTACCATTACACCAGTATATCAAACAGAGGCATCTGAATTCTCTGAAGAGTTCTGTAATCTGTTAATACACTCAGATTTTGTAATGGTAAACTTGTCGAGACATTTCTTTAATTGCTCAGTAATCTGTGGGATTGTTCAGAGTTGCATTTGGGATCTAGTCCTCTGCGCAACAGGACTGCACTGTAGTTGTGCTGGAATGGATCTGATTTGTCCTCTCTTACACCTCACCTCGTGTCTTTTATTTGTAATGAGTTCATAACACATTAATTTCGAACAATCCTGGTTACCTCGGCTGGTTGTCACATACCTTCTGTGGTATCTACTTTTTTTACATCCTGAAATGGCTTACCAATAAATTGCAGACCATTATCTGAAATGATCTCTACGTGCACCAAATAAACTTGGATGTACGCAACAGCTGTGTTTAATGTATTGTGCAATTGATGAAAAGGGGGCACTTGATAAAGTAGTGGTGGTGGTGACGAAATTAGTGCCATGGAGATGAGGTTGGATGTCATTTTGGACCAAGGCTGAGTAGGAACCTCATGTAGCATCAATATTTTCTTTTTGTGCAGCAGTCCTGGCATATGCTCTTGACTTGCCTCACTTGATTATGACTTCAATGTTATTGTTTATAACCAGCCAATAGACTCTGTCCTGTGAGACTTCTCATCTGATCCATGCACAAGTGTGAGTGATGAGATTGAATAATATCTGGTTGCACAGAAATGACTTCCTGGATGATGCCTAGCTCACCTTTGTAAATCCAAAATGGTCTTGCATGTTTGTGAATGTGCTGACTTGACTCTGTATCCTTCATTGATTTTCCACAGTTTATAGATTAGAATTTTTTGCTGTTTCTTGTTTAGCTGCTGGCATTTGCATTACGCAAAATGTACCAGATCAATTTATGAACTTGCATTGTCCTGCAAGTGTAATGATGTAGCTACGTTAATTGTCAATTTTTTGTAGCAACATTCTGGATATTTCGATGTTCAGTTGTGACCCGAGGGTATATAATAGTTTGAGGTTGATCTGCCATGAGGTAAGAACATAAGAACTAGGAGCAGGATTAGGCCATCTGGCCCCTCGAGCCTGCTCCGCCATTCAATGAGATCATGGCTGATCTTTTGTGGACTCGGCTCCACTTTCCGGCCCGAACACCATAACCCTTAATCCCTTTTTTCTTCAAAAAACTATCTATCTTTATCTTGAAAACATTTAATGAAGGAGTGTCAACTGCTTCACTGGACAGTGAATTCCATAGATTCACAACCCTTTGGGTGAAGAAGTTCCTCCTAAACTCAGTCCTAAATCTACTTCCCCTTATTTTGAGGCTATGTCCCCTAGTTCTGCTTTCACCCGCCAGTGGAAAAACCTGCCCGCATCTATCCTATTTATTCCCTTCATAATTTTAAATGTTTCTATAAGATCCCCCCCCCATCCTTCTAAATTCCAAAGAGTACAGTCCCAGTCTACTCAACCTCTCCTCATAATCCAACTCCTTCAGCTCTGGAATTAACCTAGTGAATCTCCTCTGCACACCCTCCAGTGCCAGTATGTCCTTTCTCAAGTAAGGAGACCAAAACTGAACACAATACTCCAGGTGTGGACTCACTAACACCGTATACAATTGCAACATAACCTCCCTAGTCTTAAAC
Organism: Scyliorhinus canicula; assembly: GCF_902713615.1. NCBI lineage: Eukaryota > Metazoa > Chordata > Chondrichthyes > Carcharhiniformes > Scyliorhinidae > Scyliorhinus > Scyliorhinus canicula. Next base: position 42,839,902 of record NC_052163.1, read on the forward strand.
TCCATCCCTCTAGCAATGAAGGACAAAATTCCATTTGCCTTCTTAATCACCTGTAAACCAACTTCTGTGACTCATGCACTAGCACACCCAGGTCTCTCTGCACAGCGGCATGCTTTAATTAAAAAGATTAAATTATCGTGAGGTCACAACATGCTGGTAGACTTTAACCTCTGGGCCTCCGTTGTCATCATTTGGAATTTGCGTGACACCTAAGAGAAGAGAATTGGTTGTACTTGAATCTAGTACTATGGATCCTGCACATGGAATTAGTAAACTGCTGTATGCTGAAAGTTTTCAGAGCAGTAGGTTTCACCATGATCTTTCACGTCAGTAAATACATGAAGGTTTCATAGAATGTACAGTGCAGAAGGAGGCCACTCGGCCCATCGAGTCTGCACCGGCTCTTGGAAAGAGCACCCTACCCGAGGTCAACACCTCCTGCCTATCCCCATAACCCAGTAACCCCACCCAACACTAAGGGCAATTTAGCCTGACCAATCCACCTAACCTGCACATCTTTGGACTGTGGGAGAAAACCGGAGCACCCGGAGGAAACCCACGCACACACGGGGAGGATGTGCAGACTCCGCACAGACAGTGACCCAAGCCGGGAATCGAACCTGGGACCCTGGAGCTGTGAAGCAATTGTGCTATCCACAATGCTACCGTGCTGCCAATTATCCCTGTGATTCATCTCCTCTGCAATAATGCTACATCCCGAGAATGATATTTTGAGCAATGAAATGAAATGAAATGAAAATCGCTTATTGTCACGAGTAGGCTTCAAATGAAGTTACTGTGAAAAGCCCCGAGTCGCCACATTCCGGCGCCTGTCCGGGGAGGCTGGTACGGGAATCGAACCGTGCTGCTAGCCTGCTTGGTCTGTTTTCAAAGCCAGCGATTTAGCCCTGTGCTAAACAGCCCCAATGGAGGCTTTACCAGTAACCGCGTCACTGTAAATGTTGTGGTTCAGGCGTGACACACCAACTGAGCATTACTAAAGCAGTCTGCTAGGGTGAATGATATCAAGGGCTCAAATTTTACAGAGCTCGAGTGGGCGAGCATCGTAACACACAATATGTCTGTCGGCGGGCACGCGCAAGAGTCAGAAGCTCGCGTGTTGACAATTGACAGGATAATAAGGCTCTAATTGTACGTGGCCTGTGCTCTTTTACGTTCGGCACACGAGCCAATCGGCCGGACCGCATTCCCGTTTTTTCACTGTTCCCGATCCAGGGCTCGATAAAACGTCCGGGATGGAACAAAATAAAAGAAAACCTTTGCGGGTTAGGGAGTTGCGTGTTCTGCTGCCAGATGCCCGATTCCACACGGTAGAGAGAGATGGAGGCATTTTTTTTTTTTTTGTTGGCAAATGTCACTGGAGCTGCCAGCCGCCCAGGGAGTTTGCTGGAAACGCCTGCCTGCACCCATCGCTCCTCTCGGCGACCGCCCTCTTGCTGGTCTCCCCGGCAGCGCTCAGTCTTTCACTGCACGCATTTGCACCACAGCTGGCCGTTAGCTGGCCAGCCAGCGTGAAATTGCGTTCCAGGGCCAGTCGGGACCAAAAGCATGTTTTGCGCCCACCGAGTGCACACGCCTGACCGGAAAAGGCCATGGTCAGAAGGATGATGCGCGCCTGTAACCAAACAGCTTGATTGAAGCCACTGAGATTTGGGATCTCTGCAGTATTTTGAATGTCTCATTTGCTGGATAAGCTGGATATTTTTGCACATCAAAGCAAATTCGGGAAGATTTGCGGAGCTCCCAACTTCACGTTTCTGTATCAGAAAGTCTCGAAGTTTTCTCTTTAATTCATTCAGGAGAACGTGGGCGTCAGCATTTATTGCCCATCCCTAACTGCCCTTGAACTGGGTGCTGGGCCATTTCAGAGAGGGCATTTAAGACTCTACCACGCTGCTTTGGGTCTAGAGTCACATGTAGGCCAGACCATGTGAAAGAAAAGACCTTTTCTTTCCCGAAAGGACATTATGATGGGTTTTGTACCACAATCGACAATGACTTGTTTGCAGATTTTTTTGAAAATTGAATTCACGTGCCGTGGTGGGATTCGAACCCGGGTTCCCAGAGCATTACCCTGGTCTCTGGATTACCAGTGACAATACCACTACACCACCACTTCCCTCCTCCTTTTGGGCACTGAGCTGGTAATCTGATTGCAAGGAGGGAAATTAAGGTCAGTTCTATAACAGACAGGGCAATCCATTCTGCTTGATTACTATCAATGCGGCGAAGACAAAAATCCTCTCTGCTGTTTCGTACACTGGAATCTCTATCTCAACGCTTATCACCACGAAATGTGGGCTGCCGAATGACTTGATGTGAAGATGATATATCCAGACCAAAAGGACCCAGGTTCAATAACTTATCTGTGTCCTTACCTACACTCAGAAGAGCCAGGGGAAAGGCATTCCGGTTCTGGGAGGGAAAAACGTGACCAGAGTCCTTGCTGCTCATCATTACGCTGCAACTCTGTCTGAAATGAGCAGTTCTGCTAGATGAGGGCACGATCCAACACAGCCCAGACACCACCACAGCGGAACCACTGGGCAACACCAGCTGTTGTATGTTGGCACTTGGCCAATAACGAGTTACAATGTTCTTGGGCAAGATAATTTATTTTTGCACATAGATGGCATCTATGTTTTCCACATGATTGATGTTATGAAACATATGTTCACCGCTCTTCGTCTTGAGCACTGCATCAATTTTCTGGTTTGTCAATCCCCTCATATATATGTTTCTGACAGGGCGCAGGATGGCCATTCTTATTGCTTGAAGATACCCATTGTGTGCGGTCTGTTTGAATCAGTGCATGGCTCTTTGTAGCTGCATCAACCGTTGTTCCAGTCCACTGCCAATGGCCCTTTTTTGCCACATGCCTGGCAGAATTGATGGAAAGCCAGGCATGTCCTTGGTGCTTACAGAAGACCATACCTTCCACATGTCTTGTTGGGACTGGGAACTCTAGTGTGTGTCAACAGTTGGGTTTGTGCTGCAAGCTTTATCGACCAGTGTGGATCGCTTTGTACTTGAAGAATAGTTTTGCGACTCTATACATTTTGGATCTGTAGTAGGTCTTTATGAAATTCTTCTATCGGAACGGATGCGATTAACAACTCTCAATTCAGTCTGTTAGTTCTGCATCCAAAAAATCTGTATGTACCCTTTGCTGACCAAAGTATAAATTCTGTAGGGTGTTGTCAAACTGACATGAACAAACTTGGACAATGCTTTTTGTGGTTTACTCGTCTGGTTCAGATATATCTAAATCAAGAACCCAAAGCTCTTAATACTGTTGAAACATTTTGAATTCAGGTCAGCTGCACCCAATTCAAACGTGGGCATTTTGACAATGTCCCTATGAGCTTTGTTCTCCTGGAGAACTTGGGCTGAGTGTTGCTCTAGCCAGCCTTGCACACTTTTCTGAAGCTCTGCCCCTTAAATGCAACCTTCCCTGGCCCAGTTTGTTGTGATTATTAAACACTTATTTTATTTGACTCTCTCTCACTTTCTATTGATCCAGCCCACACTCTCTCTGATCACTCAACTTTCCCAATTGAGCTGGTGTGCACAACATGCTGTCCCACTAACTGAACTGCCAGGCTATGCCCTGCAATCTCACTGTGTGGGATTCATCTATTTCCCAGCTCTTTCTTTGGGCACTATCTGTGTGCAGTCACCATGCTGCAATTTGAATACTCTGAAATTGTGACTCCACTCTGGTCTACCAGAATGTCGAGCTCATGCCATGGTCAACATATCATACCTGTACTTAATATCGCTGCCAGGCTGAGCACCATATTGTTTAGAAGGAACCACTGCTGCACATGTTGTATTTGTTATATAAAAGCACCAATTGGGCAGAACATGTGGATTCATTCATTGAAGGAACATGTGAACAGATATGTCTGGATAGAAAGCTTGAAGACATTACAGCCGTGCGCTCTGGATCACATGAGACACATCCTTTCTAGTGATGTCATGCTCCTATCTCTTAAAGGCATATTACAACAAATATCCCCAAAGGGTCTGGTGACGTTCCCTTGGTGCTACTTCAACATTTAAGGGTGCTTTCCATCTCCGCGTTTATTCTGCACTAAATATATATTTTTTAAACCTGATTAACTTGCCACTCAGCTAATTGCCGTTTGGTAAACCCTGCAGTAAGTAAATGAACTACAAAATAGGCTTCTCAAAAAATAATGCATTGCTGGGAAGACATAAAAAAACACAGCAGGAGTATCTTTCTCACTGTCTAAGAATGTGACTAATGGTAATGCAATAATCCATCCAGTATAGAATGTTAACCCAGCAGACAAAAGAATCAAATTGCATTTTTGCAATAGTTTAGCCGATTGAACATACCATTCACCAGAGTAAAATGACTGACTTCCAACGTAATAGAAAACATGTCGAAACATTTTGCAAAGTCGGTCATCTGCTTTCAATGGGGGTTAAGTGTTGTGGCCGCTTTGATGGCTCACAAAAGGTATTGACAAATGTTACTATCTTGTACCTGTGGGCACAATGGTTTCAGCAAAACACAGAATTGTTTTTGAGGGAGATATTGATGGTGTACGGTGAAGCTGAGGCTTGTGTGGCGCACAGGCCTGGTGTGTTAAATGGACTAATTCAGAGCTGTAAAATCTTAAATAAATGTTAGTGTGAATGACTGACTTCTGGTGACGGGGATGTGGTGAGTGGACGCGCGAATGGTGGTCGTCCTCCTGGAAACTTGAAATTAGGCACTTTCAGCCCCAAAATAGGCTGCTCACCCCGGAGGGAAAAAACCCCACCCTCCTCCAACACCACAATGAACAAGACAGGCCAGGCTACAATTTGAGGAGTTGAAAGGATGGCAGAATCAGTAAAAGCCTAGAGAGGAAGAATGAGGTGATGACTAACACACTGGGCTACCGCACCTGAACGGGATGGGCTGCTAGAGCATATGTCGGGTTTACCCATCCGCTCAGTAAACAAATAGATGGATTTCTCAACTCCTGGAGCTCCAATACACTGATGCCATCAAATTAGAAATGATGGTGACGGTGAAGGTGTTGGAGGCACTGTTTTCCTTCCATGCAACACTGGAAAATGTGGAGTGGCAACTGGAGATGCCGGAGGTGACATTCGGGGAATTGGAGAAGGCTACGACCAACCACGACCAGATTACCTCACTGGAGACAGAGACAGCAAGGTTGGTCGTGACACAAGGGATGTTGAAGGGGAGGGTATTGTGGGCCTACCGGTGGGTACTGGGGACAGGAACCCTGGAATACTTGGCCCAGATGCTGGGCAAGCTGGTTGGAGGGGAAAGCCCCAAAAGTGAACAGAGCCCACAGGTCACTCTGGCCAAATCTGAGGAGCAGCCGCGGGTCATCACTGTGAAACTGCACAGGTACCAAGACCGGGAAAAGATCCTGAATTTGGCTAGACACAGGGCCCTGTAGGTGGGAGGGACACTTGACCCGTGTGTACCAGGTCATTGGGGCAGATCTGGCCATGTGCTGGGGTGAATTCAACGCAGCCAAGGCGGATCTATACAAAAGCCAGGTGCTGTTTGGAATGCTTTACCCTGCCAAACTTTAGGTAACTTTCCTGGGTAAGGAGTTCTACTTCACCACACTGGCAGAAGCAGACAACTTTGTGCACAAACAAAGGCTGGGAAGGCAGTGACACCAGCAGTGAACTCAAACTCTGGTTTCCTCTGCTTCACAAGAAGAGACTAATTTGGAAGAAATAGAATTCGCCATGTATGGGTTGGAAGAAGGCTTCCACAGGACGTGATAGTGGTTCACCAGCTTGTTTCACGACTTGTTCGTAGTCAGCAACCAGAAGGAGGAGGGAAGACACGACAAGCAGCGAGGCAGAGAAGAAAGGCACGCAACAAGAGAGTGAGAGACAAAGCCGCAGGGGAATGGTCAGAGGACAAGCGAAGGCCCAAACCAAACTGTAAATAGACAATTGTAAATGCGCACTTTGGCCATACTGGGGATTGCAAAATATGCATGCTAACTAGAGGGAGGGGGGAGGGTGGCAGGCAGGTCACAGGCACAGATGCAATGAAGACACTTGATTGTAAGTATGTGTTGGTTTTTTGGCCCAGTTTTGTAAATTGTAATTTCTGTATTGTTGGAGATAAAATATGAAAATTCCATTAAAAACATCTTCAAAAAAGTGTGAATGACTTAAAGTTTCACTGAAGTTATTTTATTGCCCATATCATAAAATGCACTTGTTTTTCCAATGTGCAAATTTGGTTTGATTGTCCTAATCTCTGACTTTGGATACATGCTGCAAATCAGCATTAAAGGATTGAGACTTTTTAAACCGAAGACATGTAAACACTGGATAAATATAACAGCTGCCTGTGGTGTTGAGTCATAAGGACTAGAATGTCCAAGATTTTTCCTTGTCGCCTGTGCTGAATTATCTGAGGGCGCACAAGTTTATGATTATTCTTGAGTTTTATCTTTTTTTTTAAGCTGTTAGTCAGCTCTAGCTAGATATTTAGGTTAGCGAAATAGTATGGTGTTTCAAACTGCTCCTCTTGGGGCATATATTTGTAAAGTGTAAATCTTGAAGCAATCCAGATTTGTTCTGAAACAGAATAACATTTCTCGCTATTTTCTGCTTAAATGCAGTGCTTTCAATTTTAATTGCTTTTACTTTCCATTTTGAACATCCATTACTATGCACCAGTGTTATGCAGCTGAAAATGTGGGTATTTAGTTGAAGTGTTTTTTTTGTGTTTTCAATGAATTCTAACTGCTACTAAATTCTAGTCATGAGCATTTGGTATCCGCAGCTATAATAGAAGAAAACACATGATATTATTGTGTATTTAGCAGCTGAAGACTACTAAAGGTGTCATGCTTCCTTGGAAATCTATTTAAAAATCACAATTTTGAAAGAGTATGCTTGAGAATAACGAGCAGCAAATCAAGACAGTTAATGTAACACAACACGCCAAATTGTGCCGAATGTTGGCTTATTCACTTTATTATTTTCTTTATCTCTTTCCAGATCGTGAGGATCAATCAATCCTTTGCACGTAAGTACATTTTTTATTTGGTTTATGAATTTATTTACTGGTGAGGAGAGGGGGAAATGAAATTAATTTTGAATGCTTATGTTTGCAATGGTGAATACTGTGGTAATCATGAAGTTCGTATTGTTCGGTATTCGCCTAGTTTCTTTTAATTGAAATAATATGCAGATTAGAATTTGTTTTTTAGATTTAAGCTTTCTGTTAGCTGTTTACGACAGTCTTTAATTGTCTCGGTGACCTATTAGGTATACTAAAGAAGGTAACTATTGTCTATTTCTGAAGTGTGTAATTGTGCAACGAGGTCTGCTTACCAACTCCAAATGGGAAAGGATGCGAATCATTGGTAGAACTGTGCTACACACTTTACAAAGCAGGAAGCTGGCAGTGACCAGAATCTTTACTAACTATACATCTTACTGTGTATCTTATTCTCCTGAATAGGCTCAACGTAACTGTCCATGTAGAGAAGAAATCTTTCAGTCCACATGAGTTTATTTTCTGGTAGCCTCTGAAATCATCCCTCCTCCTCAATAATCTTTCTCTGCACCTAGAATGAGCAAAGTTGAGGCTTGATATATTTTAAATGATTGCTTCCTCATTCTGTTACTAGAGCTCTCCACTACCTGATATAAACTGGGGGAAAAAAAAGCAATGTCTTTGTCTCAAGTCATCAGGTTGAGCTGACTAGCTTGCACTTATTGTCCTTTTGTGAAAATGCTGTTTATTAGGAAGATTCTCACTGATCATTCTAACAATGTGTATATGATCGTACATGTGATTCAAGGACTTAAAATTAGGCCTGCACATTGTTATTAATCTAATTCCCAATGATTAGTTATTTCTTTGTCCTATTTTAAACACACAATATTGCTGTAAAGCTAAGCTAAATTATTCATGTAACATTGTGCAAATGGTAAACCCTGTTTCTTGTGAACAAAGTTCATCGTCTTGGAAAAGCAAGAATACACTTGGACAAGTCGGCAGAATTTTGCAAACTCAACTAGATTTCACAGACAACTCCTGTTTGATTTAGTATGTTTCAAGTTTAGTTTTACCTGATTAGATTTGTTAATTCTGTTCCTCATAAATTAAATAACTGAATTCATTAACTGCAAAATATTTACACTTGTATAAAACAAACTCGCAACCAGCTAAACAGCACTAGGCTGCAATGGTTGTCCAGTCAACGCAACAGCAATTAAAATCCTTCCGCTGTCACTAATCTGTTCGCTGTTGCTCACGGACCATATACTTTGCATCTTGTGGCTTCCATGCCTGATTGTGGTTTGATGCTTTTAAAATCAGTGTTCATATTTTATCAAAATATCTCTAACCTTAGCATTGCATAAATGTTGCGTGTCTTCGTAATTGTATGAAGCGTATAGTGTTTTATTTGTGCTAATAGCTCATGTCGGCATGCTGCATAAAGCTTTTAAGGTTTGTTCTGTAGCCCAGTTGTAAATTGATGACAAATCATCCAGCATTCAAACTTCAACCGTTTTGGCCAGATTATAAAGGTATGCATGTTGCATTTTTAAAATTTATTAATTTCCAAACTTCAAGTGAGCAAAGTACTACAGCGCTCCTGCCAAAGAATGCCAATGCAATTTGTAAATGGTCTTAGTTTTGATTTGGGAGAAGAGGGCTATTTAAAAATTTATTACCTTACAAGGACATGATGACCTAAACTAACTTCAGTAAATTGAAATCCGAAGTTGTGGTTTTGAATACCAACCACAATGGATAGCATACACTTTTGTAACCTTAATTCTGATCAGATGCCAGGCTCATGCAATGTAGATATCTGCAGGAAATTATTGCTTTCCAAATCACCTTAATGAAAATAATGTGACATGGAGTTCAGTCATATGCCTAACAGCAAAACTGAAAGGCAACTTAGGTAACTAGTTATCTGTTAATTGGCTCGACCAAGCTGATGAATAAATGACAATTCATGACAACTGACATGGTTATCTATTAGTCATGGCTTCTTCCTACCTCCTACCAAACCTTAGCAACCTGACCAAGTCTTTCTTTCAAATTGCAATGCAGAATGGCCATAACTGGTGGCCTGTATCTTGTACCCTCAATGACTTTTTCCTATTGGCAGTTGGTGAGTTATAGTGAGTGGAAACATATCAATTATATTATTCACTAACGTTTCTGGAATTTATCATGAGTTAAAATAGTGATGAGATATTTGAAGTTGACCCGTATTCTAATGGAGCATCTGCTTTACTTCAGCCTGGTTTATAATGTATAGCTTGAAATTCATCTGTCAGTTAATTTTCTGTTTGTAGGGGAAAAGAATGCCAGGAGCTTGTTCAGCCACTGGCTCTTATGCCAATGTTTGATTCCAACTCGCTCGACAAAGATGCATTCTTATCCCAGCGAAGTTGGCTTTCTTGCAATTAATTATCCCTACTTTGGATTTTTTGTCCTTTTCCATAGCCAATTTAAACCTTATGATACAATGGTCTTTATCCCATAAATACTCTCCCCATTGATGCTTGGTCCACTTGGGCCAACTCATTCCCCAGATCCTAATTCCAACTGTGCCTGCCCTCTTGTTGGACCGGGAACATACTGCTGCAGAAAGTTATCTTGAAAGAACTCTTCCCCCACTTGCCTCTTTGTCCTATTCCCATCCCAGTCTATATTTGGATACTTTAAGTCCCTGGTTATAATCACTCTATAATTCTTGCACCTCTTTGTTTCTCTACATCCCTTCCATTAGTTGCTGATCTACATGCCATACTGATAAATGTTCTTGCACCTTTTTCATTCCTTACCTCGAGCCAGAGCGATTCTGTCCTTGATTCCACTGGATCATCTCTCTCCAGACTGTTAATGTCATTATTAATCAATATTGCCACTCCCTGCTCTTCCCCCACACCGCTTTCTTCCTTTTACTGTCTCTTCTCAATGTCTTGTTCCTGGGAATATTTAAAACCTAATCCTGCCCTTCTTTGAGCCAAGTATTTGTTATAGCAACAATATTAGTATTCTATTTGTCAATGTGTCCAGTTTTATTACCCATACTGTGTAGTCACATACATGCACATTAACCCTGATTTAGGCATTTTTACTTCCCTCCTTATCTGACCCTTCTAATACCTGTTACTATATCATAGTGTAGGGCAACACAGTGGCACAACTGTTAGCATTACTGACTCTCAGCGCCTGGAACCCAGGTTCAATTCCGGCCTTGGCTAACTGACTGTGTGTGGAGTTTGCATTTTCTCCCCATGTCAGCGTGGGTTTCCTCCGGTGTTCCTGTTTCCATCACGGTCCAAAGATGTGCAGGTTCGGTGGGGATAGGGCAGGGGAGTGGGTCTAGGTAGAGTGCTCTTTCGGGGGGTTGGTGCAGACTCGATGGGCTGAATGGCTTACTTCTGCACTATGGATTCTGTGGACCTCTAATTTAATCAAACTCTTCCAAGTATTCTATTTACCTTGATTCTACTCTTTTTGGGATATCCTCCATATCACTTAATACTTCTCTACTTCCCACAGCTGCTTTTCTTCTTCTACTTCATTCTGCATAGCGCCTCTGGTTCGCATCCTTCTCAACAGCACAGTCTTTTTGTACAGGCCCCAGCTGACCCAGAACTGGCAAAGCTAAAGCCATCCTCACTCTATTTCTCCAGCCATGTGTTCAATGGTTCAATCTTCCGATTCTTATGGCACTAGCACGAGAAGTAATCCTAAGATTACTGTTCTTTAGGTTCTGCTTTTAATTCGCTTCGCTCCCTAAATTTTGCTTCCAGGGTCTCGTCTCTTTTCCTACCCATGTCATTGATCCCAATGTGGGCAACAGCCTAATGGGTATTCACGCCCCCCCCCCCCAAATGATCAGCTGTTCTGTGACATTCTTGACCCTGGCAACATGCCATCCTAGAGTTACATCTCGAGCTGTACTAATACCTCTAATTATGGAATTCCCTCCCCTACAGCACTGCCACTCATCCTCCTCTGCAGCTGAGCCACCCATGGTGCCATAGACCTGGCTCTTGCCCTCTGAGGAACTATCCAGTATCCAGAATGGAAAAGCCGAGGGTGGCTGGGCTATCAGTCTGTTTCTGTTAGATACTCAGGCTGTCACCCATTCCCCCTCTGCCTTAGCTGTGGTGTGACCATCTCTCTAAATGTGCTAAATCCACAAAATACTCAGCCTTGTGGGTGCACCACAGTGATTCGAGCCGCTCACTTAAGTTCTGAATCCGGACCACAGTTTCTGCAGCTGTTAACAGTTCCTGCAGACAGATGATCTGAGGGTATTTTGTGCCTGCGGTGAATTCCCACATCCCACAGGATGCACATTTCCATGTGGTTAAGCTACACTTACATACTTTAAACTTTTAAAACATAAAAGTGCTTACTATGTATGGTATAACTCGCCTGTTACTCGCCCATCATCTCCTCTGTCTGAGTCCAGAAAGAGAAAAGGAGCTACTGGGAACTTGAATTGTAATAGGCCTGCTGAAATGCTCACTGCTCAATGATGGTTCATTGTCCAGTGTGCTGAGCTGCTGCTGTTAGTCATTGCCCATTAGGACTAAACTGCAATTGAGTGTTGGTGGGAAGGGTAGCAATCTGTCATCTTCCCAGCTCTCAAGCATCAATAATGAATAGTGTACTAAATGCTGAGGTGACCAATTCGATACAAGACTCTTTATTTCAAGCACACGCCAGTATTAATATATTTCAGTACTTATCAGAAATTTTCAGATGATACAATATTACTCTGCTCTTCTAGGTGGCGCACATAATCCAGCTGCCCCTCTTGATAGATTCTTTATCTATGATATACACTCGAACCATCCAATCTCTTTTGTCTCCCCCTTATCATTGTGTGCGCGTGGTTGTCTGTTTAATTTCTTCATCAAGTTAACCCTGCTTTTTCTAAATAAACAGAAGAAAAACAATGACCATCTCGCTCCCAGCTGAGATGTTTACTGTGATTAGGGGTTGTCTGTGGGTAATGCCAAATATTGATTACTTGATGTGAAAGCTCCAGTGTTCTTTGCTGTCTGTTAATGCTTTGTGATTGGCATTTGGTTTTCAACTCTGTTTATTTGACCATGCAAACCATGATGGTTAAAGTAGACTGCAAAAGTCAATTTCTATTTCCTTGCACTAAAGCAGGAGCTGGTGAAAACTTTAGGCGAGGCGGCGATTTGAAATTTTGTGGTTAGTACCTGTCGTAGAAGAAGCCAAAAGAAACAAATTGTGTTCACCCATAATTAACCTCTTCCCTGAATCTTTTTCCAATACAGAGGAGAATCTGGTGCTGGCAAAACCGAAAACACTAAGAAAGTTATTCAATATTTGGCCCATGTTGCTTCCTCTCACAAAGGCCGAAAGGACCATAATATTCCAGTAAGTTACTTATTGCGGCATTCATCCCAGTTTATTGTATAATACAGGTACATTTGTTTTAAAATTTCTTGATGCAATACATTTAATGCTGATGTGTGGCTTATGAAATGTGCATAATACAACTAATTCATTGCTGTAAGGCGCTACCGTATAGTCAATGCAGACATCTTGGTCTTTGTAGCATGGCATATGAATACCTATCATGCTTACAGCTGAAAAATAGACGTAATGTAACTTGCCATTAACTTTATGATGGAATAAGCTGTACTGTGAAATAATTTAGTGTGCTATGCTGAAATGAGTATGTTTTGCCTCATGGAATTTAATTAGATTTTTTCAGATACTCAACATATTCTTTGTATTGAGATAACCAGTATGAAAATATTTTAAATCCAGGAATCTACTGTAACCATTTTCTGCACCAAAAACTCTTGTCGCTTAAATGGCTCTAGCGAAACTGCTCTACCGTTCTGAAGTGGAAAACCATTTATAGTTGTGAAAACTGAAAGAGGAGCTCTGTGACCAACCTTTGTGTTTGTATTCCATCTCTCAAGTACCAGGACTGTTATGGTGACCCCCCCCCCCCCCCCCCCCCCCCCCCCCTCCCGTACATTTCAATCGCTGCATGTGTCCCAGCAGACATTCCAAGGATAATGGCAGCAAATGTTTGAAATTACTGTTGTAACAAAAAAAAACCTCATAAAGCTGCCCCAGAGAATTCCAATGATTTAAGACATTCTTTGCTGCCTTTGCCAGGCTTCTGCAGACCATCTATCTGTAATATATTAAATCGGCATGTGCCTTATGGTAACTCATTTTTTCTATTCTAAATTTCTGTCCACTTTTTTCATAATGCAAATACCTCATTGTGCGTTACACCTTCTGATAAAACGGTGGATCAAACCCCTCCCAGCTCGCTGACCTGTTCTGCAGAGAAACCACCTGTGTTCCAACCGGCTGTGTTTTTCTGCTTCTCGAATTGGAATGACCGTTGCTATTTAACTATAATGAAAGGATTTTATCCTGCCCTATCGTTGGAATATTAAATACACAAACTGCCTACAAATTTTGGTGCTCTACCAAAAAAATCCCTTTCCTAACTTAGTATCTGGGGTGAATACAACTTTAAACTCAAACATTTTTGAGACTGCTTTCACTGCAGCATGTAAAACTGTTGAGGTAAAATGTATCCCACTTTTTAGCTTGCAAGATGGTTTTTCGCTGTTCTTCACTGACCCACAGGACTGGTTATTTACATCACATCTATCCAGTTAACACTCCCAAAACTTCAACTACATTAAATATTTTTGGAACATTTCTGAGACATGACAACCTGTCATAAATGCAGTCTATTTTTTGTTCAAGGGCTAATGTTATTTGAGAATCAGTAGGGATTTGTCCTTCTACGTTCTTCGTGCTTTTGCAGTGCAAAGTCAGACAGTTGTGTTCGGGTGGTATGGTCTCTTGCTGTGTCAACTCTGGCTAGCAATACATGAAGAGAACACCAGTGTTGTAACTAGTAATTCAGCCCTTGAAACAGTACAGTTTTAAAAAGGCATGATTAAAAGCAGTATTTCACCGTGGGTAAATACTTCAGTTCACCAAAATCTTTGTTTAATTCCATGAGCAAAAACTAATACTTTTGTGCTTCAGTGGAATGCATGGCTCTGCAAAACTTGGGGAAATGTGCCTCGCTGTGTTTATGCATATTTGAAATGAATGTGTATTTCCTAACGGTGCTATTTATTTGTTTGCAAAAAGCAGCCCATATCGCCTAAACCAGTGAAACATCAGGCAAGTGTTGATGCTGTTCAGTTTAACTCTTTGCAGCATGTGATGACACCACTCTTCCAGTTTATTGATTACTTTAGTTATTTTTGAATTTTCTTTTCACCTGTCCCCTCCTTTTATAATTGCTTTGTGAGATCTTAAAGGAATCGTTAGGTGACTTTTCACAATAGCGTACGAACACCTTCCTTTTCTGGTCTTTTTTTCTATAATGTACATTTCTAAAGGAAAATTAGCACTTCCACACTCACTTTGCTTAATTGAACACTAGCTTTTCCGATGCACTATATTTTCAAAAGCGGCACTTTGAAGCGTATTCATTCTAAACATTGCGACTTTTGAGCACTTGCCCTAAACTGAATTGGCGTATCTTTTAACCTGATGTTTCCTTATTTGATGTAGTGATTTTTGAATCCGATTTCCTGCAGGAAACGGCACAAGATAATAATTGATCTCTCTGGCCATATAATTTCGAGGCTGTTGCTTGAATTTTGGCCGTTGTGTCATTGCACCAAAAGCAAATGGTACATAAGAAATTAACTACTATCCTTTTTTAAAAAAGGATGCCTTTAAAATGGAAGCTATTGGCTGGAATGCATATGTGAAATCATTCTTGAATATATTGCCTTTTCTCTAGCCTTTTATATCTTGTTTCTCTAGGCATCACCGTTTCCTGTTGGAACTTAGCCTGTATTAAGCTCTGCAATCCATTTCCTATATTAAAAAATAAATATGACGGGGTGGCACACTTAATCAATTTCCCTTCCCCACCTAAACTTGCCTACATAATTTAATTTGCAATAACTCCAACCTCTTCAGTGGGGAAAAATGGTTAACATGACGCTCCTATTTCCACTGTGGGTAGTCATAAGTTACTAATTAGCGTATTTTATGTTCCTTGGTGCGTCACCTCATCAGGATAATTCGGATTCAGACCACTGACTTTATTTTGGAGTGTAAGAGCTGCTGAATCTCTCATCCATATTTTTGTTATCTTCTGACTCTGTCTTCACTGGACAGACCAGTGACCTACCACACCATACCACCCCACCCCGTTCATCCAAAACTTGTCTGCTGCCTTATTTCCAACCAGCATGGAGTTCTGTTCACCAATCGCCCTCTTCCTGCTGATTTAACTTGGCTCCTGGCCCACCCAACATCTTGATATTAAAACTCTCATACTAACATTCAAATCCCTGCTCATCTGCCCTATCTCTAACTTCCTCTATTCCCATAGCCCTCAGACACGCTGCATTCCCCCAACTCTGGCCCCTTGCCTTCATTCCCCACCCACCCAAATTCCTTTCAATCCACCTTTGACCCATGTTTCAGCCATATGGACCCTAAATTCCCCAAGACCGTCCATATCTCTTTTTTTTAAAGAATGTCCTTAAAACCTCTCTCTGTTCAAGCTTTTGGTCTACTTTGGATCAGCAATGATTTTTCTCGGCTTGCAACTTTGGATGCCAATTGCGTTATTTAAATTCAAGTTGTTGCTCTTGGGAATGTAGGGACCCAAATTCTGTGTTTAAACATTAGACCCATTATAAAGGAATAAGACCAGCAAGTTAGTTGGAGGAGGGGAGGATTCTTAAAGAAAAAAAAGCTATAGTTCGGACCAAACCTTTTGTTTTTTTTCTTCTGGGAGGGGGATGAGGGGGAGTGGAGATTTAATTAGTCTAATGAAGAGATGATTACAAATGGTTTATGCATATAATTTTGGAATTGTGGGACATTGCTCCATTTGTCTAAAGCTCGTTATTATCCATAACCCATCAGTGATATGTTTCAGTTTTTAACTTCGCAATGTGTTAAATATTGACCTCCCTGAAGGTTGGTCAGATTCATTTTTGGACTTGTTTTAATCTCTGTCCAATTGAATTGTAGAAAGCAAAGTTATTTTTTTTAAAAAGAAATGAAAAGCTTTTGTCAAGATATTGAAATTATATCTAACTTTTCATTTTTATTAAATCCTGTGAACATCTCATCTTTTCACCTCCAATGTTAATGGACTTCCAATTTCTCATGCAGATTGGAAGTAATTTAAGTAAACTGTGTGTTGCTGTGTCACTAACATTTTATTTTGGTATGCTGTTTGTTTCTGTCCATTGACTACAGAGTGGAACTTCACTTTTATATGTGAGTAGCATGTTGTTTTAAGTCCCTGCTGTTCGAGCTCTGGTAACAATTTCATGGTGTATCTCACATTGGGCACATGGAACAGGATGCTATTGTTCTTGTATGCAACAGGCAGGAAATTTTCTCGCACTAAGTTAAACTTGCAGCAAACAATAGCATCAATTCTTAATTATGCCTTTCCTGTTTTGCATTGCGTTGCATGATTTAATCGCTTATCTGCTAAAACCAAAGCAATCTTTTGTTACAGAATTGCTGGTCTGTACGCCAGAAGGCATTTTCAACATATTTGCATCAAGTGAATCTTGTACTCTTTCCCCAATCATTACAGTTTATCCTGTTTATGTAATGTCAAATTATTGGAAGAGATGTAGACGTAGATGGTTGTAAAACTGTCCTTTTTAGATTTGAGGCACAGCACTTGAGACTTTAACATTTCTAAGCGATGGTACTCTTCCTAATCAAGTTTACTTAGGGTTGATCAGCACCAGCTGCCATTCTTTGAATCTGCACCAGTGTGCTCGATGACTGAACCATGGTGCATTACATTGTCCGAGCAATTGCTTTTGCTTGATGGAAAACTGCGCAATTATTTTGAAAATGGGTTTTTTTTTTTCATTTATTGTACCAAATCTAAGCAGCTTCATTGGAAAAGAAAATTCTTAATCTGAAGAGTTTTATTGAAGGATTCGGTGAAAGTCTGAGACTATAATTGTAAAATAACTTGAACCTTTCCCACAGTGCATCTTTCCATTGCTGTTGTGGGGTGGGTGGGTGGGTGGTTGCAGGCCCATTCGGTTGGGGGAAGTTTTGCAGGAGCCACTGGTGCAATATGTCAGGAATTTGCTGGTTCTATCTAATTTTTGTAACATACTTCTCTATATTCTCCAATCTTGTATGTTTGTTGCAGGAGCCTCTCTGCAGAGTGAGTACTGGACTATTTTATCTGTCATTCAGAAATGCAAATCTGGAATGTGTTAAAAGTGCGAAAGCAGGCTGAAATTTTACAGTGAATTATGTATTTATTTTTCTGCAATTTGTTCTAAATATTTATTTGGAAATTCCTCATCTACATTTCAGAAACTGATTTTAAGTTTCAGATATCATGTCCATAATCTGCTTCTGTACAACTCGAGATAGAGTCTTGTTCTAAAAGCAACAGTAAAATAGAAGAGAAAGTTGCTGCGCTCTGCCTCATCTATTTGATCTAAGACTAATTTGTAATGTAATTTTTTTCCCTCTTCCCAGCTTAGTAAATAACTCTCTCTATCTGCCCATTGAGAATGAGGAATATGCACAGTTTATGCTTGGATATTGTCCAATTCACATTGTTGATCTATTGGCTCCAGTGCTAGGAAAGCAACAACCTGGACATATTTGTCCAATAAATATAACATCACAGCCCAAGTATCCAGTCTGCAATAATGGGTTTTGTTTTTCATCACCTTATTTGAAATGTATAAATTTCCTTGATATTTTGGATGTACATCTCAGCATGCAAATTACTAAAATCTGTACATTTAGAAGTTTAAAAAAAAACTTCCAAAAATGTTATGAACTTTTATATTTGCTTCAATATATGATAGCACAGTGAAGATAAATCATCATATGCAACATTGCAAACAAAGCAAAAATAGGATTTGCATGCAGCAGTATGCTCCAAATCTAGATAGAAGTTGATAGTGGGTCAACAATTGTAGATGAAGGTTTTTGTTCACCAACTCCAATGATGGGACTCCCAAATATTGGAGTTGGACTTTTTTCTCCCTTTTCAGACCCGCAGATGAGTGAGAACTGTCATGAACATGAAGTATTATCAATTAAGCCGATTGCAACTTGACTGCAACTAAAATCTGAGGAGATCAACCACCATGACAGATGAATATAAAGGTGCACATCCCTGAAGCCTGTGGTGTGACACTAATGTAGACAAATGTAGGTGGCCTGTCTCAAACACTGAAGACATCTGTTGGCCACTGCTTAAATACTCCAAAAGGGTGTAATCTAGCCTGATTCAAATGGGGAAAAATATGTGCTTTGAGCTGTTTTCAGAAGCGCACATTTAAACCAGCTGTGTATATCAGGCAGCTTATTAGTGTGTAACTGATTGTAGTTGACTTGATAGCAATCAGGAGTGCAAATAATAGTGAGCCTTCCCTTATCCAGCAGATCCTGAGACCAGTTGTGATGTGGATCTATCACTGCCTTGGTTGGGATCAGCAAACGCTGCACAGGTCTGGGAATCCACCCACGAGAGCCTCCTAGTTTATACACTCTGCCACACTGCACTAATAGCCCAAACCACTGGGAAACACTTACACTTCAGAAAACTTTTAACACAGGCATTTGTAGCACTGTGCTTGTGTTCATGTAAAAAGAAAATGCTGATATAATTCTGTGCGTAATTTTACCTAGTTGCATTAAACTTGCTCCATGGCGTTGGATTGAATTGAAATCTGAAATGATCCTTACAAATGTACAGGAGTTGCTAATTTTTCGCCATAAAATAGCCCCCCTGAGCAAACTTGGCTGGAGGTAACCTCTTGAGCACAGATTTTTCAGAACAAACCAAACTCTGCTACTCTGTGGAAAAATTTAACCTGAAAGTTGCTAGATTGATAGAAAAAAATAAGTCAAAGCGTACATTAAATTGGTAAGAAGTGAATTGCTTCAACATTTTTAGACGTTGCATAGGTTTCATGTCATTTCTTGTTCCTGTTTGAACTCTTCATCTCCGTTGGTTAGAGTTTTGACCCATTCTTTTAAACTGGATAGCGAATATCATGTGGTATGACAGAGCGACATAGCTTGGGCCACTTGAACAAATGGCTTGTTGACCAGCTGTAGTGTGAAATTATTGACTGTGCAGAAGCCCATGACTTTTACTATTCCTTTATTTTAGTTGATAAGATTTGGCAGACGTCATGTTTGAGAACCAAATGTTGAGGTTTGCTTTTTTTGTGCGAAACGTTAAGTCCTATACTCCACCTCAGACTAACCAATGGATTTAAATTGCTTTTGTAAATGACCTGACCGTGTCAAGCTAATTGCCCCAACTGCTAACTGTCCATAAACACAAACAATTTCTCACATTGGCGCTCATACTTATCTGCTGTATATACTAAATGCATAAATATCTGCTATGCATGTAGTAAAAGCTGTGGAAATTAAGCGCATTTGTGCAACATACTTGAACCTACTAGACTTTTTGTGTTGCCCTAAACAAGTCCTGAACTGTGCATCTTCGCTGTTCCTTCATTGGCGGCATTCCCTTAAATGATATACTGGATACTGCACACTACAATTAACCTTTTTGAATGTTTTAACTTTAGCCCTTTAGAAATGCCTTTGAACTCTAATGATGATTATATGAAAAATCGGTAAATTTCTGTCTCTTTAGAAGAGTGGGTACAACAAATTAATTTTGGAAAACCCCTTGTAATTCTAAAGTAATGTCCAATTTTAAATAAAATATCTGACTTCAGTTTTAAATTTTTAAATGACATGATGAGTTTATCTGCTTAATTTTGGAATTGTCAAATGACGGCATGAATGTGGCAGAACAGGCTGTGGTCAGTTGGAGATAATGACTCTAAACGTGAGTACAGGACTGGTTCTGAAGGTAAACTATCGTTATTTCCATGATGGAAGTTATTTTTTCAGTCTGATGTGCTGGAAATGGAATTCCACCTGGGAAATGCCACAGGGCAGAAAAGAATATCAGGGAAAATATGATCAAAAATATCCCCCCCTTTTTTGTGCTTGCGTTATCGCTTGTAACTGACCTTTAACTTTCATGTAAATGCTGTTCAAATATTATTTGCTAAAGACTTTCAATTCTGGTTTGTATCATGTGTATATATTGGTGTACATTCATGAGCTTGTCTAAGAATATCTTTGCAACAAGTCAAAGATCAAGTGATTCACATCATTTCCACTCTTTTTTTTAGGTGGGGGTAGATAGGGTATTATTACGGAGATCTGTTCATGTAAAGTCTTTGACAGCTATGAGTATATTTCAAGTGTTTGGTTATGGAATGAACTTTCTCTCAACCGATTAGCCCTGGAAGCCAAAAATACAATTGGAGAAGGGTTTTTGAGGGGGGGGGGGGGGGGGGAGGGGGGGGGGGGGGGGAGAAGAGACCAAGGGTTTAGGGGGGGGGGAGGAGAAGAGAAGGGTGGGGGGGAAGAAAGTTAATTTGGTCCTCCCATTAATCTGTCCTATAAAATATTGCGTAGTTGTTAAGAGAATACACAACAGACATTAATGAAGATGTTGTGGAATCAAATGAGGGACGACAAAGGCAACAAAACCTACTGATAGAAAATATAGCCATGGCAAGTGTCCAAATCAATGTGGGAGTCTTAAAAAATACTTTCCTAGAATTATCCTCATTAGCTTATATTCAAAAACCAGTTTCTTGATTTTTGCATTACCTGCAACAATGGTCAATTTGGGATCCATTCTAAAAATTTAAATTCTGACAGATCAATATTACGGCTCATTTGTTTCTAGGTAACACTGGAGTCTTCTCCTTTGCCCTTGCAGTTTGGACATATGTCACACTGGTGTAGCTTGGTCAGAGGTAAATCCAAAAAGGTTGGATCTATTTTGGTACATGGCAGTAAATCTGCCATCTTTTGCCTTTAGTCTTACCAGCTATTTGAAGAAGAAAAATTTCCACCAATTGGGACCAGTGGCAACACTTGCTGTGTGAATTCACAAGGATTAAATGATTCTGACCCAATGCAAGCTGCAGGTTGTGGTCATTGCATGGTTTGCCGTAATTGTGCAACGAGTGCAAAGTATAATATTTGAAGAGTTAACTTAATCTAGCTTGTCTTCCTCTTGGCATTCAAATATGACTGGAATTTGGATGTTGGCAAACAGACATGGTCCGAATGTAACTTTCCATGGTCAGACAGCAGTTGGCACACATAGCATAACTCGTGTTCCATGTTTCCATTAGGTGCAGGTTTCAAAACTTCTTGTACAACCTCACTAATCAAAAGCTCTGCAAATTTTACAAAACACCCAAAGCACTCAGTTGGCATTCGTCCAGTGTAGATGGGCAGTAATTTGGGGTGACAGTGGTTAACACTGCTACCTTGGTGCCAGGGACCCGGGTTCGATCCCCGGGTTAAATTGTGACCTTGGGTGACTCTGTGGAATTTGCATGTTCTCCCTGTGTCTACAGGAGTTTCCTCCCACAGTCCAAAGATGTGCAAGTTAGGTGGATTGGCCAGGTCAAATTGCCCCTGGGTGTCCAAAGATGTGCAAGTTAGAGGGCATAGGGTGGGAGAGTGGGCCTAAATAGGATGCTCTTTCAGAGGGCAGTGCAGTCTAAATGAGCCAAATGGCGTCCTGCATTGTCGTGATTGGGTTTAAAAAACTTTTTTCTTCATTAATCTAATGAGTTCTTTCTTCATTTTTTAAGGGTGAACTGGAACGGCAACTTCTGCAGGCAAACCCTATATTGGAATCATTTGGCAATGCCAAAACTGTGAAAAATGACAACTCTTCACGTTTTGTAAGTGAACCACAATACATTTTGAAGGTGACAAACTTGTCAGTTCTTTCTAATATTTTGAACTTGCATTTTATTGGATTGAGTCCTATTCCATTAGATAATAATTGCTACGTAAACGAAGTGGAAAATGAGTACTTTCCTGGCTTGGCTGGAATGGCTATTTAAATCTTGAACCTTCACTGCTCTCTTTCCAACACTGAGCTGTACCCCAGGAGGCCTCCCATAGCCACCCTTGCACACCTCCTTTAAATATCTTTGATCTCTTGCATCTTCTATTCAGTTGTCCTGGGCACTTCTGGGAACTTAACATTTCCAAAATATAATCTATCTTGTTCACCTTAATGCCTCCACTCTTGGGTCAAATAAAATGTAATAACCTTTACAAAGTTGTAAAATCTCTTGCTCCCCCATTAAAATTTAACAGCTGAAAATTTAAACCCTTATTTATCCCCTAATGCACATTTCTACCTACTGTTCGTTTACCTATTGAAACATCATCTGACCATACCTACTTCAACTGCATGTCTTTAACACCAGTACTCCTTTCATGTCTCAAACCCTACCAGACAATCAGTCCCCAGTTTAATTAACTTACTTCCTCATGCACATCCACAAGCCTACCTCACAGAATAAGATCTGGAAGCATGTTGTGGGAGCGAGCTGTCATTACATTCATTTATCAATCAATGTCATGAAAGAAGATGATCTGATCATTCATTGTTCTCGTGTACGCCCTTGCGCACACATGGCTGCCATGTTCACCTGCAAAGTATAAAGCACTTGGGTCATGAAACACTTTGAAATGTTTTGAAAATGTGGATGATATAAAAACACAAGTCTGTCTGGTTGTGACAGGAGATGGAAGACTTTGGGAAGATTTTATTTGCCCAATACTCAACTATCAAATTAAGCATGAAGGCTAATTGTTGTGTATTGTGGCTGAGCATGATTAATCTGTGAATTTCCAACAAAATGTTTGGCCAACATTCAGAGCGTGTATTGGGTTAATGGCCGTATGTACTTAACACCTCTCACAGTCAAATATGGTCCTTGTTTATACCTTTTGGGCTATCCTGCTGTGATATCAAATGGGCGTCCAATTACCTTTGGGGGCTACAATCTTTCTTGGTGTTTTGAGGGAAAACTAAAACTATAATTGAGCAAATTATCACATGGCTAATCTCAAATTTATGTTCCTTGGAATAATTAAAGCTGCACTTTTTGGAAATACTCGGGCTTTACTTACCCACTTAGCTTTTCACAGGCTACATGACCCGGAGAACAGTTTGATTTACTGTACGTAAGCTAACGTTTCTGGCACAATCTGTTAA
Organism: Scyliorhinus canicula; assembly: GCF_902713615.1. Taxonomy (NCBI): domain Eukaryota; kingdom Metazoa; phylum Chordata; class Chondrichthyes; order Carcharhiniformes; family Scyliorhinidae; genus Scyliorhinus; species Scyliorhinus canicula. Next base: position 42,863,142 of record NC_052163.1, read on the forward strand.
ATTATCACTACAGCTGGTCACCCACATTTTACCCGCCATAAACTTGAGGTCATCCAATACTCATTGCCCATGTTTTAACTCACTGCAAGTCCTGTTCAAAAATCACACTGCTCGCTAACCTACATTGGCCCCTGGTCAGGTTCTCATTCTTGTTTTCAAATCCTCCGTAGCTTCCCATCTGTGAACTCCGCCAATCCCTCGGAGATATCTGCACTCCTGTAATTCTAGCCTCTTTACCATTCTCTGTTCAAATCACTCCACCATTGGTGGCCAGGCCTTCGGTTGCCTAGTTCCCAAGTGATTAGTTTAGAGCAGCATGTTGGGAACCTTGGAGCAGGTGGCCTACCCTGTTGGGCAGGTTGCCTGCCCGGTTAGGAGTTTGAGTGCCTCTTTCTGAAGGATTCCTGCACTGCCCAACTCTTTCCTTAATAGTATGCCACATAACAGTACCTGGACTATGAGTATCAAAATAGTTATGTAAACTATTTTGGATGACATCCTGCTACTAATGATGTGTTGCTAATTGTGTTCTCTCTTTAATTGGCTCTGTTTATGGCGGTTAATATGGTAGCCTTCCTTAATTCTAATTACGTTTGCTCAAGAGTCGCCAGGTATCTTTCGATATCGCCACAAGGTTCAAAACCGAATACTGATCAAAGACCCGATACACCAGTTAGTAAGTTCGAAATCAATGCTCATTTATTTACACAGTCAAATATACTCATGCACAAAACTCTACCAACTAAACTATCACTACTACTAAAGCCTATACTTAGCTTTGGACGCCCACTCAATCAGAGGAACAATGGCCGCTGTCCGGTTCTGAGGCTTCTGGGGTTGAGCTGGTACGGAATAGCAACTAAGAGCGTCTGTCTCGTAATGTGCATTGACTTTGGACTTGCCTGTTCTGGTGCAGCTGCTAGGCAGGTCTCTCCTCGCTGAGAGCCAAGGCCAAGAGAGCGATTCTCTCTTGGGGATCCTTCTTATACCCAAAAGGGGCTTCGCGCGCTTTTGGGCGGGCCTTGAACTTGCTTCCAATTAATTGGACCGTTTCTCGATCGTTCCTAACGATTTCCTCCAATAAAGGGGTGGGTGCCCTGATTGCTGGGCGTGTTCTAGGTGGCCATTGGCATGCTTTGTTTTAGTCTCCTCTGGCGCCGGGGTGTCTGCCTTGGTATTGTTTACTTAAATGTTACCCTTTTGTTCCCGGAAATGGCTCATTAGTAATGGCTTTGCAGTATCGGTCTTGTCTGGGAGCTACAGCTCCAATCTACAGGCAAACCGTGCACCTGCTTGCTTTCTCAGTATTGTCCATATTCCCTGCATTCTTTGCAAAGTGTCCATTTTGTAATCGGGACGTGGCCATCTCAGATGGCTACAGATGCCAGTCGAGTCCTTTGTAAACTAAGGCCTTGCAACCCCCATGTAGGGGAGATCCAAAGAAACTCTGCAGGATGCACTATTTAACCTTGTTGCGGGCAGCAATTTTTTAAGTAACTTCCCTGTTTTCTATGAGTTTGCATGCTTCTACCCTTATTTAGTCTCGAGCAGAAAAACCGTTCTGACCTGGGTACCTCCCTGGGCCTAACTAAAAGACCCAAACCTTTGCTTGGGAATGAGTTGATCCCAAATCAATTTGACTGCATTCCCCTTGAGGTCCACTTGCCAGTGGCAGCAGCAGCTCTACTTTGGTTTGGTACCATGTACCATTTGCATCCTAACTTCTGGATCAATTTTGACAGGAAAAAAAAAATACATATTTTATTTGGAACATTATAATCTGGATTGCAGGGGGCAAATTTTAATATATTCTATCTTTGCCATATTTGGAGTTTTGGCTTACAGAAGGATTTTTGTTTGCTAAAAAAATAGTTTGAGGCTAAGATGGTTCCAAAATAATTGAAGGAATAGTTTTAGAAGTGTGAAATGTTGAGGGAAAGTTGTAGCCAACTCTTTTTTTTTTAAAGTTCTTGGTCTGAAGCAGTACATCTGCAAGTTAATGTTTTCAAACTGTTGTGGTCTAATCCCCATGGCATTTTTATTCTGTAACCTGATATAAATTGTAGAAGCTTTAAAAGTGGAAGTGTCTACTGTGCCAGCTACAATTCCTTAGATTTTAACTTTTCTATCATCCTATAAATCAAACATTTGAACATTGTGCAGAGTTTGTGAGATGAACTGGTACATAAATTTTCACAAAGCAAATTATGGTGTTGAGGAGGAGAAGCTGGGGAAAGATGGAATGAGCAGTAAAGCTCATTTATTGATAGGTACACACTTAAAAATACAGAATTTAAATGCTAACACCACTGCAGCTTTTGGATGAATGTAAAACATTTTAAATATCGATGGGATGAGCAGAATGTTAAATGTTACACAGTAGTTGTGGCTGTCCTCTTCTCTTGTCCCCATCCTGTCATTCCTATTCCAGACCTCTAACGCACTCAATTTTCATGGAATTGTTAATGCTTTTCCAAATTCTGTTTCTTTCAATGTTAACTGCCTTCTGTTCTGCCCCTGCGTGTCAATTTCTTGGCAAAATTGTCCTCACTAGACTGTAGACTCTTGTTGCAATCAGTTTACACAAATGGAAAAATTGAATCCAAATCTTTCTCTAGCTGAGTCCGTTCAGTGATGCGGAGCTGCATGTGATAGGAATCTGTATATTTGGGAAGAGGGTACGGGTTGGAGGAGCAGCACCCGTAAAACTGTGCTCCAACTTTCTTTCTCCAGATGACATCGTATATTCTCCTAGTAACTTTTTATGAGAAGATTTCAAATATTTTGGGGGGTATGATCATCACTCCATGAATGTTTCACTCTTCCATTCTTGCCTTTTGCAATGTCCCACATCCTTATCTATTTCTGTTCATGATAGGTTGATGCAAAACGCTTGCTGCAGTTTACTTTACTGTGAGTATCTGCCATGAAACAGATCATGGAAATGCCCCACTGCGCTTGGAGCCAGGTTCGATTCCGGCCTCGGGTGACTGGAGTTTTCGCGTTCTCCCTGTGTCAGCGTGGGATTCCTCCCACTGACCATGCTAAAATTTTTCCTTCGTGTCCAAAAGTTAGGTGGGGTTAAAGGGATAGGACGGGTAAATGCGACTAGTTAGGGTGCTCTTTCAGGGGGTCAGTGCAGACTTCTTGGGCTGAATGGCTCCTTCTGCACTGTAGTTATTCTATTTTTGAAGTTCCAGAATAAGTTGATTGCAGTGAATGGCAGATATAGTTTTCCGTGGCTTAAGACACTTCAGCAAAATAGTTTTTCACCAGCTGAGCTTCACTCTCCAATGGTACAACTGTTTACCAATTTTGATATGGAACTTTGTTTTAAAACATGAAAGATAACCTGAACAGACAATGCCAGAAACACTTCGGGTCATATGTAGAGAAATGTCAAATCTCTTCAAATCAATATCTCTGGTACTTGATCCTTGGGAACTGTTGACAATATAGCCGAAGATTGCATTTAGTGCGAAGGCAGGGAATAAATTCAAGTGCTGGGAATGAACGTCTGTAAAATCAGCTGAGATGTTCCACAGTGAAATGATTCTTGGTTTAACCACAGTCATGGCAAACTCTTGAATTCAATAAGACAGACTGGGTTCTGTGGTTTGTCACCTAGAAGATCACAGTTGGCCCACATATGGCTTTTAAGAATGAAACACAGATTGCTTCCATTGTCATTTAACTAAAACATCCCTGAAATTTCCCCTTGCTGGCATTTATTCTACAGCTGAGACAGTCTCCATCTCACTGACATTTGAATAAACATATTCTCATAGTTTAACTATTTGCAAGAAGCAACTTGAGCTGTATGGATTCTCAAAGTGGTTTCTGACTCGATCATGGTTATGGTTAAAATTGTGACTCCTTGAAGCCTGCCCACCATCTGTAAGGCACAAGTCGGGAGTGTGACTAAATGCTCTCGTCTGGATGAGTGTGGGTCCAACAACTCAAAAACTGGCCACCATCCCAGGACACGAGCAGACATGGTTTGGCACCCCATTTACCACTTTAAAACGTTCATTCCTTTTGCTGGTGGTAAACATTGTACCAACTAGAAGATGCACAGCAGGAACCTGCTGAGCTACCTCCAGCACCTTCCAAACCCATAACCCTTTACTGCCTACAAGGACAGCAGACACATGGGAAAACCACCACCTGAAAGCTCTCCTTCAGTCGCACATCATCTTAGCTTGGAAACATATCCGTGTTCCATCACTGTCGCTGGGTCAAAATGTACCTTACAGCACTGTGGGTGCACATGCAGTTGGCTTGTCAATCCCATTCTTGACCAGTATATGAGCATCGTCAGTTGAAATTTCAGCACTACTTTGGTCTTGAGGGCAAAACAAAATACATAGGCCTGTAACATCCAAGCTGTGGAACGCCGTAACTGGGACTGGGCAACCAAAAAGGGTTGGGGAGCCCCTTCCCAGAAATCCCCAGGTAAGAATTGCAGGGCTCTGGCTGGGAAGTGTAAACATCTGCTGGGCAATTGACCTACGACAGGAACCTGCAAGTAGATTTTAAATGTCAAACTGGCAATGGTTCTGACTGTCTTCCAGCAATAGTTACCCAGAAAAAGTTAGACTACAGACCCCTTCATGAGACTCTGGCCTCACGTGACCCCCCCCCCCCCCCCACCCCGGGTTCAAAGGAACAGGAGTGGAGTGGCAGTCCGACATTGATTGCCACTCCATGGAGGTTACCAGCCGTATTCTTCCACAAATCCTCCATCTACTCCTCCATGGTAACAACCAATGCAGTAGAAAAGAGAGTTGGGCTTGTGAAAGAGTTCAACTTCAAAGATCACTGTGCACTTTATATTAAATTTAATTGTGCTGCTGTTGTCATAAATTTTAAATTATGTACTGAAACCATCCCTAATCTTTATTCAGCCAAATAATGAGATGGTGTATGGATTGCACAGAACACTTAGTTTGTGGGTAGGCTATTATAGATTAACTGCCTTAGCTTTCCTCAACCTCTGATATTTAATTGTGAAAAGGAAAGTTTAGATACTTGAGCAGCACAGTATAATTCATTGCCACAATGTACTGTAATAACTTGCTGAAGTGGGTATTGGCCAGGAGTGGGACTCCCATGAATAGACGGCTCTGCTTGTTTACTATGATACATTTGTATCTACACCGCCAATCTTGTGTGATCTAGAACAGGAATAGGATTGAATTGGAAACCTCTGTGTGCACTCCTAGGCATATGTCGTTGCTCCTACTGCTGTTCAGAAGGTACCCTTCGTGAAAGAATGAGTTCAGATGTGCCTTGCATGGCTAATCTTTTTTATATTGTGTATATTTGAGACTGGTCTATACTACTGAGTCTGTTTGCAAAATCAATGATGCTAGGAAGAGGGGTTGTCTGTTTATCTCCTGTCTGTGGAATGGAACAAAATGTTTCCAACATTTTGTGACAAATTGCATTCCAAATAACTTGAAGAAATGTTTTCCCAGTGAGCAAATTTCATTCTTTGTAGAATTATTATTTAGTGCTTATAAGCAATTAAAATAAAAATGTGTGCTCAATCAAAACTTGCTGAAAATGGCATTGAAATTATCAGGAGGGTTTTGTGCCATGTTGGAGCCTCATTCTGTCTTTACTCTCCTTCAGCTTTTGCATTGGTTCAGTTTTGCATTGGTTCTCATTGTTTTTCCCTCTCTCTTTGTTATCTGGTTTCCTTTCTCTCTCTTTAAGCACTCCTCCCTCCCTCTTTAAGTTGAGTATTTTTTTTATATGTTCAGCAAAGTGTATTGCTTCAGCCAGAAGTCCTCTGGGAGCTTGACAGAATTGCTTTTGATTTATGTTGTTTCAAATAAAAACAATCCATTTACAGTGCAGAAATACGATTGCAATCCTCCAAAGATTTGAAGTTGGTAACAGATAAGAGGTTGTTCATATGTTGTACTGACATAGTGTTGGCAATATTTTGTGGAAGGTTTTTGCAATGATTTGGTTCTCGATGGGGAATTTAAACTAGTAGAGGGCCACATTTGAGCATTTTTAAAGAAAATAAATAAATCACAGGGCCAAGTCAATAGTGAGTTTTGGCGGCCTGTGATTTCGATGATAAGAATCTGCATCTCATAACTTCAGTTACTTGAGCTTACAGAATACCTTCAGTGCAGAAAGAAATTGTGATCATGATAATGTGGTAAGCTTAAACAATTCCTCCAATTTGAAAATCAGCGTCAAATGTTAAACACAAGTTTGATGGGTATAGAATCATTTAGTTCTCTCTATCTTCCCTCTTCCTCTGAAGGATATAACGATGAAATTGTCTGTATAATTATAGGCAGGATTTGTTCCTCTTTGGTGACTTCACCTGGGAATCCTATTTAGATGTCTAGAGGCCATTTAATTTTGAAATATTTGGAGATGTTAAACATTACGAAGAGTGTCATGTGATAACTAAAATATAATACAAGTTCTGTACATTTAACTTTATGACGATTGGAAGGTTTTGGGAAAATTGGGTTACCAACGCATTGGGCAATTTGAGGGTTGAAAGCCTGGGGTTGGAATGGTCATCATCTTCTTCTTTAAAAAGGCGAGTCCTGTTCTGCAGGGCTTGGGTAGTTTGAGCATCCAGCACGTGAAATTGACCGAGGAATGTGTTTTTCCGTCTGGGCTAATGCTTTATGGTTTGCCTGCGGTCTACAGGGAGAGGTTTTGTTTCGCTTGGAGATGAGGCTGTTGCTCGGTGGAGCCAAGGAATGCAGAGAGACATTTTAGGAAGCTGTGGAGGGAGGCAATGTTGGAGAAAGCTGTGGAATGAGAGGGCTTTTGAGGAAAGGCATTTTAGAAGTAAAAAGTCTGATCTGGCAACCTTTTTTTTTAGACCACAGATAAAGGCTAATTTCTTTCCCAATAGGAGAGGGGGAAAATAAATAATAGTTTAAAAGCAGAGCATTCTTGTCTGAAGACAAGGAGGAGGCTGAAACAACAGTTGAAGTAGGGGCTGGTTTAGCACAGTGGGCTAAACAGCTGACTTGTAATGCAAGAGCAAGGCCAGCAGCGCGGATTCAATTCCCGTACCGGCCTCCCTGAACAGGCGCTGGAATGTGGAAACTAGGGGCTTTTCACAGTAACTTCATTGAAGCCTACTTGTGACTATAAGTGATTGTTATTATGAAGCAGCTATTTGAAGATATTCAGCCAGAGTCTGAAGGGGTTCTGACAAGATCCAGAATCTTTCTGTACTGCAAGTATTACTCTATGCCCTGCTAATTTTAAGATGGATTAAGAGCTGTATGTTTATTGTTGTTAAGGATAATTAGAAGTTCTTTTTCAGGTTTGAAGCTAAAAGTTTACCATTGCATGTCTTTTTGTTTTTAAAATAACCACGCCCTATTTCTTCACGCCCAATCATTCTTTAATACGGTCTTTCAAATAAACTAAAATATTGGGGTGTCGGTCCAGTATCCTAGCTACTGTTGGATAAGTCTGTTCTGGGATCGTTTCGACTGCAGATGATGATGCTGAGCAAGCCGGCTCTCAGATTGAAATTCATCTCGTTCGGTTGTAATTTTTTTTGGATTGCCGAAACAAGAAGGACTCCAGTGATGACTAAAAATTTGAATTAAAATATTTATTGAGAGGAAAAAAGATAAAACCTAAATGCACCACATATAAGTAGTCAGACCGTACAAAACAATCCCCAAAATGCCTAATCAAAGGTAAATAAAACTATATATTTTTGGCAACAGTCCTTGTAGATCCTTAACCATCCAGGGGATATTATCGAAGCAGAGAAGTTGCTTTAAAATTAACGCCTTCCCAGAACAACTCCATGCTGATATGGTTTTTCCAGAGGGAGATAGAAAGTGAACTGTTTCGCAGAACACCAAAACATCTGCTGGTCCAAAACAGTTGTCGTTCCAATTAAGCGATTTTCACAGCTTCCTCAACACACTCCAAATACACTGGAGGTAGCTTTCAGCGGGACTCTGTCCCCCATTCACGACAGCTGAAATCTGTTTACATAAATACTTTTCAGCCCTTTCACCTTTGCTCTCAATTTGTCTTCAAATATCCCTTTGAAAACTCTGGTTCCCAAATATTGAAACCCATGCTCCTATTTTACCTCTGTTTTGGGTCAATAAAGAAGTCCCTGGTCATGTTTAGTCACCAGTCTCCTGTAAATGCAAATTTCAAGACTTGTTTGAAATGAACCAGCTGCACATCAATGCCAACCCGTATCCCCAAATGCAAATTTTAAATCTACTCTTTACATACGACCCACCATAAGGCCTCATTGCAAAATGCAGATAACCTTTCATCTTTCATCCCTTAGATAACACAAACAATCTGGCTCCAGAACCCCCCTCCTTTGATTAACCCTGGACGCACGCAGACACAGATGTATCCTTACCTGCACAGAATATATACTAAACAGAAGCATAAGATGTACATGTCATCACATTTATATTTACAGATGTACAATGTCTGAACTAGTGCTTTAACAGTTTTTTTTTCCTTCCTCATGCAGGGAAAATTCATCCGAATCAACTTTGATGTCACCGGCTACATTGTGGGAGCCAACATTGAAACCTGTATCCTGATCACTTTTGCCTTTGAGCGGGAGGGGTGTGGGTACAGAATGCAGGCTATAAAAATTACCTGGGTAGTTTGTTGATGTAGGTTATATGCAATTTTTACTTTTTTTGATTGATTTTGGTGAAAAACACTCTATGCTTGTGAAGGTGATTGGGAATAGTACAAGAAGGATGGGGTGGAAGGTCAACCAATTTTTAATAATTTTTTTCCAATTAAGGGGTAATTTAGCGTGGCCTATCTACCTACCCTGTACATCTTTGGGTTGTGGGGGTGAGGCCCACGTAGACAGGGGTGTAAAGCCGCACACTGACCGGGGGCCGGGATCGAACCTGGATCCTCGCTGACGGTGGGTGCTGTGATGCAGCAGTGCTAACCACTGTGCCACGTGCTGCCCTGTGGAAGGTCAACTGTGACCCTATTGGCTGCAGCAGATTCGAATGGCCGACACTGCCTCCCATTTCTTGTGTTCTGGAACCAGGTCCAGACAGCTGGATTCTGTTATTAATCTAGTGCTTTCAGTCAGCCCAGTTTTATTTGAAAACGAAACAACTTGAAATGCGAAAGAAGATGGAAAGAGATGTGCCACAAGTTGAGAAATCTGTTTAAAAAGGCAGTGTGGGTTCTTCATTTTAAGTATAGAAGCAAGGGAGTTATGCTGAACCTTTATTAAACACTGGTAAGGGCCCAGATGGAGTACTGTGGTCAGTTCTCGGCAGCCCACTTCGTGAAGGATGTCGATGCTGTCGAGAATGTATTCACTGGGTTGGCACCAGGGATGAGAGACTTCAGTTACCCGGGGAGGTTAAAAATTGGCATTTTTCTTGAAACCGATATGGTTAAGAAGAGATTTTGGTAAAGGTGTGCAAAATTGAATGATTATGATTAGATTAGGAGAAACAATTTATGGTGGCAGACGGGTGGGCTACTGGGAATCATAGATTTACGGTGATTGACAAAAGAACATGAGGTGACAAGTGGAAAGAAAAAAAGTTCTGATGAGAGTGCTGTCTGAAAGGATGGTTGAGGTAGACTCACTGATGAGGTTAAGAAAGTGAAATGCAAAGTTAAAATTAGCTGTCTAGTATCCCGTTCTATCTCGAGGTGCTCTTTTTTTTTTCAAGATTGGGAGGAATAGGCTATTTTGCTCTTTTTTTTTTTTTAGTTTAATTGGTGTTTTTACCGAAGCTTTTTTAAGATGGTTTTCAGTGGTATTTAACTGAGATGGTTTGTGTTCTGTGACGATCTGTACAAACCACTGTTTTGTGTTGTTTGGCAGTTCACAGTTTGTAATGGAGAAATAATTCGGGTAGAAATACGGTGACTAGAAACCATTTGGGCTCAGGAGACAGAGTAGCCTAATCTCATTTACTAGGTAAAGTGAGCAGTAAATCTGGCACTGTTTGTGTGAGCATTACGCATGCTGTGATATTTACACCAGTCTGTTATCGTCAGGTGATGAAATTTGCAATTGCAGAAAGTTTTTTTTCACATGGTACGAGAATATTTATAATAATTTCAGCTGGGCACAGCTTGCATTATTTTTTTTGTTAATATTTCTGAAATTGTGATGTCATGCTATTCCCCTTCTCCCTCTCCCGAGTTACCCAAATCTTACTGAACCCACAAACCCGATCCTTTGAGTTTGGTTTCGCAACTGCTTTTTTTTTTGATAAATTTTCAAAACGCCTCTGGTACACAGCACTATGCAAGACAAAGTTTTTATAGAAGCAATCAGGCAGCACGGTAGCATTGTGGATAGCACAATTGCTCCACAGCTCCAGGGTCCTAGGTTTGATTCCGGCTTGGGTCACTGTCTGTGCGGAGTCTGCTCATCCTCCCCGTGTGTGTGTGGGTTTCCTCCCACAGTCCAAAGATGTGCAAGTTAGGTGGATTGACCATGATAAATTGCCCTTAGTGTTGGGTGGGGTTACTGGGTTATGGGGATAGGGTGGAGGTGTTGACCTTGGGTAGGGTGCTCTTTCCAAGAGCCGGTGCAGACTCGATGGGCCGAATGGCCTCCTTCTGCACTGTAAATTCTATGACCTGTGTTAATTGCAACAAAAGTCTATGCATTTGACAGTACTGTAGGCCATTAAATGATGAAATGTTTCAAAAAGATTAACCTTGACTTTGAAAAGATCTCCTGGAAAAATCGCGAGCGATCCGCCAGGCCAAGGAAGAAAGAACATTCCACATTTTCTATCAGATGCTTTGTGGAGCAGGCGAACATCTTAAATGTAAATCAGTTCTGGAATGAATGAAGTTGAGAGAAGTATTCTTGTGCTCCCAGTCCCGTAGCAAAACTAGTCAAATATTAAAAGAAACTAGGCTGGGTACAACAGTGTGGTGAATGCTATCTTTCCTCCCCCTGTATGATGTTGGACTGGAAAGTTCAGGCATGGTTCAGGAAGTGTATAAGGCAGCATTTCTTTCCAAACTTCATTGGAAATGAGACATCTGGGATTGATTTTGACTTCAGTTAAGGTTCAAGTCTCTGAAGTGGTTGCAAAATACGCAAGTTGGAATTTTTAAAATTTATGTTAAAATCAAGTTGATATTATCCATTGTTGACTTGCACATAATTTGCTCAAATAATATGGAAAACATCAACACTGCTTAATTTTTAGATTGCATGTATTTTGGCATTCAGACGAGAACTGGAACAGTTTAGTTTTGATCCATTGTTTAATTTCCAACTGAGTTCATAGTTTTGGCAAAGCTTTCTTCGTATTTCTATAATCATATTCTATCAGAATTCATGGGTGGGACAGAATGACTTTTGCATTATGTTTGATTTAGTAAACTATTTTGGCTAATTGGTTATCGGATAGAAGCATTGGCCAATACTCCAGCAGGTTATACAGGCCAGAAGAGAGGGGTTTTAATTCCACCAATTAATCTCTGCAATCTAGAACTAGAAAAGAAGAAACAGTAGCCAAAGTTCCTTCTCCTGATCACAATCTAGTGATCTTTGGAAAGTATTTGAGAACACCACAGGATTGAGATATGATGGCCTCTGTGGCCAAATAAGTTGTTAATGCTCACTTCGATGGGAAGCTGCTTGATTAAGGTATTGTCGAGTTTGGCTGCATTTGTGCAATCAGTCAGCAAGACGACCCAGCAGGAATCATCAGCTTGGATCTAGTATGTTTCTTTTTTGGGGACCATGAATTGGATTCCGTTTGAATTGGGTTTTGGAGCAAGGAGATGGATCAAGGGCTTTCACTGTCCACTGTGCATTGGCTTTGTAACTCCTGAGAAAGGAATGTGTTTTAAAATTTCTGGAGTGGAGGTTGAAAAAAGAGGGGCCGAGGAGAGCTGGGCGAATTTGTTTGTGGGGGTTGGAATGGAAGATACAATTTTGAGATTGCCCTTCATTATCAAACTTTGAGTCCATTTTGCGCAACTCATTCATTTTTTGGAATCTTTGTTTTGATGCTTCTAACCCTCCCTTGGTATACCAGTGGATTTCACTAGCGCATTTTATTTAGTAGGATCCTGGACGTTGCTTTCTATGGTGTAATTTTGTTGTCTGTAAGAAAATCTGTTTCCAGTATGAAAACAATGATGGAACCTCGTAAATAAATTAATTTCTTTTTAAACATGCAGCTGATTTGTTGCTCGAAGGATTTAATAATTACCGTTTCCTGTCCAATGGCTACGTCCCTATCCCTGGACAGCAGGAAAAAGATAACTTTCAAGAAACCATGGAGGCAATGCACATCATGGGTTTCTCCCATGAGGAAATTTTGTGTAAGTTGTTATGTTTGCTGCATTATATATAACCAACTCATAAGGTTTCTGGTGAGATTTTATTCTCTGAAAGGTGAGAAAACCTAAACCGTGAGTTATTAACTGCAATTATGAAAGTGGGAAGGTGAAAAAAAAAAGGGTCAGTATTGCAGGGTGAATAGTTCACAAATGCAGAAAGCATCCAAAGAAAACATGCTCATTTTCAGCCCGTTTCAGAAATGACTGGGGCTCTGATTTGGCAATAGTAATGGTGAAAATATCAGCATTCATAGTTTCAGAAATAAGCACGCGTGCAGTTAAGTGCAGAATTTGCTGCCAATGATTCATTGCTTCCACACAGAATGCAGAGTGCAATCAAACAGAAATCACTGAGCTGACCAGAATTCCATTTTTGGTCTATGCAAGGGTTGAAAAAGGTGGATCTTGCTGAACAAAGTATAACTGGCTTTTAAGGGATGTTGGTAGTTTAATGCTGAGAGGTAGCTGGCCCTCCAATTAATTTGAGTGTCCAATTTCCCCACTATGGTAACTCCACATTTTTAATTTCAAGTTTAATATTTATGCTCATAGTTGAATAGCCCCCTCCAATCTGACCTTTTTGCTCTCTGTAAAAATGATATTTAAAAAGGTGAGAATAGTTGGTACATTTTACTTCCTGGCCTGAGAATTCTTCAATCTGATTTACTGCGCTCTGATAACATTACTGCTCCTGACACCTGGGGATCCCCTTAACTTGGCACCAGATTCAAACTAATATCAGGAGACTGGAAAGCCACACCATAGAGAAATCACGTTCTTTGTAGTCGGCCTTCTTCAAGGTCTAACACTGGCTGTGAAACCTGAGCCAGATGTGGCAGCATCTTGCTGCTGAAACCTCATAAATAAGATGATGTCGATTGACGTTTGTGATTTGTAATTTTTTGTTTCAATGTAATGCATTGTTGATTTTATTCAGTTTTTCTTTAAACTTATTTTTTAAGTCTTTCCCAGTTTGATGTAAATTTACCCAACCAATGAAAAATGCAGTGCCAATTTTTAACACCATATACTGTTCCTGTCAATCTTTCCATTTTCTAAGATCAAACTTGATTAAATTAAACAAGTAAACCAAAGTATGAATGTGAGACCGTACGAGCGGATTCTCTGCCCACGTTCGCCCGGAGACCAGAGAATCCCACTCTAGGTCAATGGAGTTCTCCATTGTCCGCCTCTCGCCCGTGGCGGTCATGCGGCGGGCAGGGCGGGAAAATCCAGCCCTACATCTTCCTTGTTCAGAAACTCATCCAGAAAAGTTTTGGAAGAAAAAAACACTATCAAAATCAGAATTAATTTCTACCATTTCTGCGCCTGATTCTCACCATATATTGACCATCACTAATGCTTGTTGAATTAGATGGATTTTGAGAAGCAATTAACATGTAAACATATTTCTGGTGGTCATAACCACTTCTGAGCACACTTGAAATGAAAATGAAATGAAAATCACTTGTCATGAGTAGGCTTCAATGAAGTTACTGTGAAAAGCCCCTAGTTGCCACATTCCGGCGCCTGTTCGGGGAGGCTGTTACAGGAATCGAAACGTGCTGCTGGTCTGCTTTCAAAGCCAGCGATTTAGCCCAGTGTGCTAAACAGCCCCTACTGGAGAATTTGCCTCCACCTACACTGTCTAAATCGCAGAACCTGAAAATTGACCGTCAGAAGGTCCATTGTTGTAGGAAAATAATGTCAATTTTTCATTAGCAAAGCTTACGTTGTACTGTAGCACAATGGTTAGCACGTTTGCTTCGCAGCTCCAGGGTCCCAGGTTCGATTCCCGACTTGGGTCACTGTGCGGAGTTTGCACTTTCTCCCCGTGTCTGCGTGGATTTCCTTCGGGTACTCCGGTTTCCTCCCACAGACCAAAGATGGGCAGGTTAGGTGGATTGGCCACGCTAAATTTCCCTGTAGTGTCCAAATGTTAGGTAGGTGGGGTTACTGGGTTTCGAGGATATGGTGGCGGTGTGGGCTTAAGTAGGGTGCTCTTTCCAAGGGCCGGTGCAGACTAGACGGGCCGAATGGCCTCCTTCCATACCGTAAATTCTATGAAAAACCTCATCCAACTGAAAATGACATTCTGTACCTTAATCTTAAAATTAAAAGGACTCAGATTAAAGGCATCATCAGCACGCCGAAACAGTGCTTCCACTTGAATCTGATTTTGACTAAGAATGAACCCATGACATGATTAAATTCATCCAGAAGCTATTTTTCACATTACAGTTTAATGTTCTGCTGATTTCACTTTATAAACGCCAAACCTACAATGAAATATTGCTGTCACATAAAATGTGCAAGAAGTGTTGCATTATCTTTGCAAATGATTAACAATTTGTCTGTAGCTGTTGAGGATTGAAATGTTGAGTGGCACTGCAATAGTTGCTTCTGCTAAGTTGTGCCCCAATGCAGACGTTGTGATGGTCTGAAATATTGTCAACTTTTGAGGGGGTTTAGAAAGGGCTTTTTATTTCTAAATTGCATCGTTTCTTTCCAGTTTTGTCCTGTTCAGTTAAAGGTGTCTTCATAGTATAACTATGGCATCAATGTAACATTGTTTTGTATCATTGCAATTAGTGTAACTGTAATCTGACTTGACTTCCAAGCAAGGAGCAGGCAGTCTTGCTCCACTTCATTTCAGAGAAAGGTTTGGCCTTGGGCACCCAATTTGCACACTCTAGTCTCTGTGCAAATAGGATACTGCTCTGCCCAAGTTGTCATCTTGCACTGCAAGCTTCAGTTATGTCACAACTAGTTTATTGGTCAAAGCAGACATAATTGGTTTGTGAAGATAGATCCAAGAAATTTAGGGGAAAGATTTTAAGACCAAATAATGGCACTCCATTCCATCTTTACCACAAAAAACTAGCGTGATATTTTGATAGATATTAGAGAAATTCTTTCCTCTGTTAATGTTCTGATTCTGTTAATCTCTAGCAATGCTGAAAGTGGCTTCATCAGTACTACAGTTTGGTAATATAATCTTTAAGAAGGAGAGAAATACAGACCAAGCATCTATGCCAGACAACACGGGTAAGGTGTTTAATTAATTTATCGTTTATTTTTAAGTCATTATGCCAAAAGTCAGCATTATGTCATTTTCCATTGTGTTTAATGGTCAAAATTTCTCATTCAGGTGGGTCTAAGTAATACATTAGCAGGAAGCATAAAATTATTGTGGCTAGCCTGTGCACTGTTGAAGGTGGACACTATTTAATAGAAATTATACCGTCCGCATCGAGCGCATAAAACCGGTTGTTTCCTGGCTCCAGCTGCACCGAGAATGACCCCACTATCAAACAGGACTCTGCTTGATTTCCTGCACTGACGGGCTCTGCTTGCCAGTGCAGGAAGAGATTGGCCCCCCGTTCTTGAGGACCCTCTCCCCACACACAGCACGGCTGTTCGTCCAATTATTTAATCTCTTCACACATCAATCTAAGCTAACTTCTGGCCTAGCTGCTGAGGTTAATTGCAGTTCTCAATGTTGTTCTGGCTGAATTAAATAAACCAAATAAACTATCCCAGTTTAGGGATTAAACCAGTGAACTAGCTTCTTCGTCTTATAAGGGAACTTTAGAATATAAAAGTTTATTGGCTTTTACTTGAAATCTGAATAGCGATGCAGTCAATTTGTGGGGGGGTGGAAATCTCTCTCAGAACTTCCTAGGTCAGGCACGCTAACTTGCCCATGACAATTGTGCTGGACTGGGAACCATCTTACAAACGATTTGAATTGCTAATGTCAGATGGTTCTGCCAGTTTTGCACTCGCCCGTGAACTCTGAAAAGAGTTTTTAACCCAGAACCATCCCTGCACGATTTCCCCCACCCCAATATGCCATTCACTTACCTTCAAAACTTCTTGTCTTCCTTTTAATGGAACCTTCAAACTCAGTTGGTTTACAGTTGTTAGTACAGTAAAAGGAGGCGTGACCTCCTTCACTTCACCCCGCTCCTTTTGCAGCTGGCTGCTGAAACCGGGGGCGCCTTCTGCTTCTTTGGTCTCACTCGGCCTAAGTCAGGACGGTCCGGCGAGGAGAGCGCTTTACAATTCAAGCGCAGGTAAGTCGCTACATGTGACAATTTACCACTGCCACTGAGGATGTTGTGGGCCACAGATTTATTCATCCAGTGATCAATTGCAAAACCATGCAGCACAGTAGGGTATGTGAATTCTGTATAAAACTGTGGGTGGCATATTTTTACTGCATGTCTGTTTGAAAAGGGAGTTATATTTTGAACTTACATGAAATGTAATGCAGCCACTTGTTAAAATTCATTAATCTATAATGTTCTCTAAAGCGGCTCAGAAACTCTGTCACCTGCTGGGAATGAATGTAATGGAGTTTACTCGTGCTATACTCACACCACGCATCAAAGTTGGTCGAGACTATGTTCAAAAAGCACAGACCAAAGAGCAGGTATGTGGCTGACAGAAATCTAAATGAATTGAAGCTGCTTCTTCACTGCCATATTATAAAATTAATGTTTTTGTCCCCAGGCTGACTTTGCAATCGAAGCCTTAGCGAAGGCTACTTATGAACGTCTCTTCCGTTGGCTTGTTCACCGTATCAACAAAGCTTTGGATAGGACAAAACGACAGGGAGCTTCTTTCATTGGCATTTTGGATATTGCTGGTTTTGAAATATTTGAAGTAAGTCCATCATTATCTCGTAAAATCCTGTCTGCGTTACCTTGCATGCTTCACAGTGGAGGCACCATATGGTCACCAGGGGCAGAAAACCTATTTTTCGGATGGGGTCGTAGATGGAGATCTGTTTGACCTAACTGAGCTCAAATGGGACTTGTAGCAATGGTTATTTGGGCCTAGGCCGGCTGAGAGCAATGTTTCCTGTAAGCTGTGTACACCCATGGCCATCGCAACTCTGAAAGTATAGTGCTGGCAGCTCCTAATTTGTCCCGTTTAACATTACCACATGTGCAAAGCTAGGCAAATAGTCCACAGAGAAAAGTATTTGAAAGGGACATTGTATGAGATTAAGATTGATGTCCAGCGCCCAGGAGAAAGCAGACTAAAAACAATCAATAGAATAAACTTACGTGGCCAAAACTCAATAGGTTTTGTGGAATCCACATAATTTAGCTTCTGCTTGCCAGCGTGCAAAGCTATATGAATAACATGGTCCAGTAAGTCTAATCTGTGATATTTCTGTCTATGTTCTTTTTAGTACAACTCTTTTTCCCATTTTAACAACAAGTTTGTTTTTAAGCACTGCTTCTGATTACATGCGCGAGAACATTTCATGTTATTGTGTGGGTCCCACAGTCTGTTCAAGTAATGACTTGTGTTTCTGCCATTGCAGCTAAACTCATTTGAGCAGCTGTGCATCAACTACACCAATGAAAAGTTGCAGCAACTCTTTAACCACACCATGTTTATCCTGGAGCAAGAGGAATACCAGCGAGAAGGCATTGAGTGGAATTTCATTGACTTTGGCCTGGATCTGCAGCCTTGCATTGACCTCATTGAGAGACCTGTAAGAACAAAAAGGGTTCTGTGTTTTGATTGGGTGGTCAAAGTATAAGCAACATGCTGGATACAGCGACTTGCATTTAAACTAGCCTTCAATAAAACACGGCAGTTTGCTTCACATGAAAATAACCGGGCCGAACAATTTCAGACCTGGGAGAGAGGTCTAAAAACTTGGGTAGAAGGAGATTATGAAGAGCATTTTAACAGCTGGGAGAAAAATAGTAAAATAAGGAGGTATAGGGAAGGGTTTCCAAACAATAAGACCCAGGCAGGCGATGGGCAAGAAGCCCGAGTCAGAGGTGCATAATTTGGGAGCCCCCCATTTTGAAAACTAGCATGTGAATAATGCTTCCATATGGCATTCCTTGTTCCGAACTGATTTCTAGCTATTACATCTCTCTCTCTCTAGCTAAACAAGACTTGTCCTGAATTTCCTTTCATTTATTGAGGTGCAATTCATTTATTGAAATTGAAAGCTCAGGTTTTGACATTGCATCTATCCTAGAATGTTCCCAGGATGTCGCACTGCATTTTCTAAAAAGCAATAGCTGTGAGTTTGTTTCCAATTCTACAGTAAATTTTGGAGAAATATACAGACTAGAAAGTTCAAAGTACTTAAAAAATGTAAGCATCCACCAAGTCTATGGAAAGCCGTGTTTGGCATACGTTGAAGTATTAACACTAATCAATTGAGGCATTTGGACATAAAACGCACTTCAATCCATGAACTTCTTGTTGTGCCAGGCAAACCCTCCAGGCGTGCTAGCTTTGTTGGATGAAGAATGTTGGTTTCCTAAGGCTACTGACAAGACTTTTGTGGAGAAACTGAGCCAAGAACAGGGTACGCACTCGAAATTCCAAAAACCAAGGCAGCTCAAAGATAAGGCCGACTTCTGTATTATTCACTATGCTGGCAAGGTACGTCTAAGTATTTGGAACAGACTGCATAACTTGTCTTTGTTTCACCACTTTTCAAAACTTTTAAACCATATTGGTTTACATGGGCAGCTTTAAGCCACTTTATAGGGCACTTTTTAAGGGCAGCATTGTGGATAGCACAATTGCTTCACAGCCCCAGGGTCCCAGGTTCAATTCCGGCTTGGGTCACTGTCTGTGCGGAGTCTGCACATCCTCCCCGTGTGTGCGTGGGTTTCCTCCGGGTGTTCCGGTTTCCTCCCACAGTCCAAAGATATGCAGGTTAGGTGGATTGGCCATGATAAATTGCCCTTGGTGTCCAAAATTGCCCGTAGTGTTGGGTGGGGTTACTGAGTTATGGGGATACGGTGGAGGTGTTGACCTTGGGTAAGGTGCTCTTTACAGGAGCCGGTGCAGACTCGATGGGCCAAATGGCCTCCTTCTGCACTGTAAATTCTATGATGATCTATGATTATGTAATTATATATTTAAGTTGATGGCTTCTTCCAATTGTCGAAGGTTCTTTGACTTGACAGCAACTCGGTCGCAAATAATCTTAAGTTCAACTGAGTTTTGGTACATTCTGTCTTGAACAATTGTTATACAGAGAAATAAACAGTATTATTCACTTTTGCTCGGGGTCGAAAATATTAATTTTTATCTATTATTTGGTTCTCGTCTGCCTCTGTCTGGTAGTGAAGGAAATTTTAAGTTCTTCGTAGGGCTCTAGTCAGACGGTCATTGTTTGCCAGGAGCTGCTTTATAATTTCCTCACTGATCTGTAGATCATTGTTTTGTTTATCATACGCCAAGTATCAAGAGCCTTGGCTTTTCACAATCTGCATGAGTGACTGGAATGAATCGGCTAACTGTATCAAAGATTGATGACGACACAAAGCTGGTGTGAAAGTAAAGCTGTGAGGAAGGGGGCACTAAATGGATATACACTGGTTAAATGAATGGACAAGAACATGGCTGAATAAATTCTGTAGCCTGCTGATGCTTGTTGAATATGTTCGAGACCGAGACCAATACATATTTGGAAACTTGAGGAATCTCGGGGAAAGCGGAGTTTAAATAGATGTTCTTTGCTTTAAATGAATGGGGACTAAGCTCGCAGGTGTGAATAGCCACCCCTGCTCCTGTTTCCTATGGTCTGTACGGTACAGTTTTACCGTGGAAACCTTGACCCATTTAATCAGCAATCCTTCCGCAAAGAAGACGTTTTTGGCAAAATTTACCCTGAACACTTTTGGGTAGAAGGTAGCAACACGGTAGCACAGTGGTTAGCATAGTTGCTTCACAGCTCCAGGGTCCCAGGTTCGATTCCGGCTTGGGTCACTGTCTGTGCGGAGTTTGCACGTTCTCCCGGTGCCTGCGTGAGTTTCCTCCGGGTGCTCCGGTTTCATCCCTCAGACCAAAGATGTGCAGGTTAGGTGGATTGGCCGTGATAAATTGTCCTTGGTGTGCAAAAAAGGTTAGGTGAGGTTACTCTGTTACGGGGATGGGTTGCAGGTGTGGGCTTGGATGGTGTGCTCTTTCCAAAGGCCGGTGCAAACTTGATGGGCTGAATGGCCTCCTTCTGCACTGTAAATTCTGATTCCGTGAAGCCTTATTACGCAATGTTAGAAACAATTGACGGGGCTGTGGCAGAGCCACTGGAAATCTGCTATTAAGTCGCCTATTTGCATGCAGTTGGATTTGGCCATGTTGAATGGGATACACATTATTAAATTTCATTGTTTCAATCTGTCAAATTACGCAAGATGTATCCATTATGTGTCTGTGGAGTTCCACATTGCTACTTTGTGAACACCTCTTGGTAATGGAGGTCTCGGAATACAATTTCCATTTAATATCTGTTGCCTTAATCGGTCCAACTGTGAACACTGTAAAACAAGTGGGATACTTGCTTTATGAACCATTGATGTGCAGCTTGCTATCGTTAGTTTGAGGACAAACGGTCAAAGGATTTTGTGTTCAGAATGGAAACATGATTTGGAAGTTAATGGTCCACTTAACCTAACCTTTTCATATGGAGTGTGTAGTAAAATATTGCTGAGCATTATGGAATCCTTTATGTGTACCTGAGAAGGCAGGCAGGGCCTCAACATTTAACCTGAAAGAAGGCACTCTGACAATGCGGCACGCCCTTCCGTGCTGCACTGAAAATTCTGTGCAAATTCTGGATTGGTACTTGGACCCACAGTCTTTCTGATGAGTGCCACAAACTGAGCTGTGGCCGACACCATGCAAACCTTTCAAAGTCTCGGATTGGCAGAATGTTTCAAATGAGAAGTGTTCCTCCAGTAGATTCCTTTCTAATGAATTACGTAAAAGTTGTGGGAAAGACCGGCCGATTCGGTTCCGCTGTCTGCTTTCCCAAGGCAGTGAGAGGTGTAGACAGTTAATGGATGGGAGGTGGTTTGTGTGATGAATTGGGCTGTGTTCACGACTCTCTGTAATTTCTTACGGTCTTGGGCCGAGCAGTTGCCATACCAGGCTGTGACAGAGCCCAACAGGATGCTTTCTATGGTTCACCTGTGAAAGTTGGTAAGAGTCAATGTGGACATGTTGAATTTCCTTAGTTTCCTGAGGAAGTATAGGTGCTGTTGTGCTTTCTTGGTGGGAGCGTCAACGTGGTGGACCAGGACAGATGCTTGGTGATGTGCACATCTATTTGAAGCTGTCAACTACCTAAACTCGGCCCTGTTGATGCAGACAGTGGGCGTGTCCAATACTTTGCTTCCTGAAGTCAATGACGAGCTGTTTTGTTGACATTGAGAGAGAGATAATTGCCGTTTCACCACTCCACTAGATTCTCCTCTCCCTCCTATATTCTGACTCACCGTTGTTCAAGATCTGACCCACAACTGACATGTCATCGGCAAACATGTAGATGGAGTTGGAGCCAAATTTTGCCCCACAGTTGTGTGTAGATAAGGAGTAGAGTAGGGGCTAAGTACGCAGCATTGAGGGGCCCCGGTATTGAGGACTATCATGGAGGAGGTGTTGTTTATCCTTACTAATTGTAGTCTATGGGCCAGAAAGTCGAGGATCAGGTGTCACTGGTTAGCATTGCTACCTACAGCGTTGAGGATCTGGTTTTGATCCAGGCTCCGGGTCACTGTCTGTGTGGAGTTTGCACATTCTCCCCGTGTCTGCATGGGTTTCGCCCCCACAACCCAAAGATGTGCAGGTTAGGTGAATTGGCCACACTAAATTGCCCCTTAATTGGGAAAAAAAAATAATTGGGTACTCTTATTTTTAAAAAGTCGAAGATCTACTTGCAGAGTGAGGAGCCATGGCCTAGATTTGACATGAGCTTGGCTGGGATTATAATGTTGAAGGCTGAGCTGTAGTCAATAAATCGGAGCCTGATTTAGGAGTTCTTGTTGCCCAGATGCTCTAGGGATGAGCGTAGGATCAGGGAGATGATGTCTGCTGTGGACTGGCTGTGTTGGTATGCGAATTGCAGTGGATCTAGGCATTCTGGGAGTATGGAGTTGATGTGCCTCATGACCAGCCGCTCGAAGCACTTCATTGCGATTGATGTCCAGGATGCTTCTGATCGGGGCACCCTGATCACACTGGCGATGGGCTTGCTGGCTTTATCAGGCCCTGCCCTGCCAGGCTGACTGCGTAGACCATGACCAAACTCTCAGATTTGTGTTTCAGTGGCTCCAAATCTGGGCTGAAAACTTGGGCAGTGCATCTGGAGATCAGAGCCTGACACTCAAATTATCGAAAAATTCTGCCCAAATTCTTAGTTAATCAGGCTACTCAGTTATTTCCACCTGTGGTTCCTGAGCAGAATGGTTGATGTAGTTCATGAATAGAATAAAATTGAATTACAGATGAAAGTGAGTACTTTCTGATGTATGGTTGCATTATGCATTGCTGCAGAAATGTACGTTTTTTTGTGTTTGTAAACATGCTGCAAGGACTTCTAGGTAACTTTTTAAACCTCTATGATATTAGGTGGATTACAAGGCTGATGAATGGCTTCTGAAAAACATGGACCCGCTCAATGACAATGTTGCAACGCTTCTGCATCAATCATTGGACAAATTTGTGGCAGAGTTGTGGAAAGATGGTTTGTAAATTGCATTTATTGATACTGCATTTCACTTGCTCAGTGGCAGTGAAGAGCTGTTGAAACATTCACCCACTGTGTCTTTATTTTCAGCAGTATTGATATCGATAGTTTCAGGGCCCCAAGTTTGAAATCACTTTGCATAACTTTTAGAAAGACGTTTTGAAAGTTCCTTTCACATTATCCCCTAATTTCCAGTTGCGCTCTTTAGATTTTAGCAATATTTTTATTGAGAGCATTTTTCATATATGCAAAAATATGAGTCAAACCTTGGCAACAGGTGACAAAACTAACAGCCGCTCACATCTCCCTCCAACCCTCTGCCACCCCAAACCCTAACTTTTTTCCAGGTGCAAAAATTCTGCCAGGTTGCTCACCAGGTTTGGCAGGCCCGAGTACCGCCAACTTAAAATCCACCTCTGCACTTTCGGGGAGGCAAAGGCCAAGAGATTGCCACCTCTCCCCACCTTGAATCCTGGATTTTCCTACACTCTGAATATCGCCAACCCTACACTCAAAATATCGGACATTATGCCCGAAAACCCTCAATCCCTCAGATATGCCCAGAACATATGCACATGGTCCGCTGGCCGCCCTGCACACCAGCCGCACCTATTCTCCACCCCCGAAAAGAACCGGCTCATCTCGAGACCGTCATACGGGCTCTGTGTGAACCACTTTAAATTGGATGAGGCTTAACCTCACACACGACAAGGAAGTATTGACCCTCCAAGGGCTTCCATCCACATCCCCAACTCCTCCCCAAATCTTCCTCCCACTTGCTCCTGACCTCCTATTGGGAGCGCCCTCCCTATCCATGCGCTCTCGTGCAAATCTGCCACACATGTCTCCTTCCCACTCCCCTCCCCAATGTCATCCTCTGACAACTTGTTTTGTAGCACCGGAGATGGCAGCTCCGGAAAGGACAGTACCTCTTTCCTAACGAGATCCCTCATCTGCAGGTACCTGAACCTGTTTCCCATGAGCAGCTGATGCGACTTCTCAAGCTCTCCCAGGCCTGCAAACATTCTGCCCATAAACAAGTCACTAAAGTACTCTATCTCACCTGCCGCCACCCTGGAACCTCATGTCCAGCCCGACTGGCACAAGCCAATGGTTGTCTAACGTTGCCGCCCACAGAGACGTCCCTTCCAATCTGAAATGTTGCCTCCTGGTTCTAAACCTTCAATGCTGATACCATCACTGGCTCACGGAAAATCGGATTGGCGAGAAGGGGCGCCTAAAACAGTACCCTCAAACTTGTCCCCCAACAAGATGGCGCCTCCACCTGCCCATATTCCGACCCCTCCTCCACCATCCATTTCCTAACCATTGCGATGTTTGCTGCCCAGTAGTAATTCAATAGGTTTGGCAAAGCCAAACACCCCCCCCCCCCAGTATTTCCAGAAATACTGTCCTCACCCGTGTGGTGTGGCCTTCCTCGCCCACGTAAACCTCAACCATCCCATTCACCTGTCTAAAAAAGGACTTGGGAACAAAGTTGGGGAGATTTTGAAATACGAACAGTAACTTGCGCAGCACCATCATTTTCACCATCTGTACACATTCTGCAAAAAACAGGGCAACACATCCCACCTCTTGAAGTCCCACCAACTGCTCCAAGTTCAACTTATGCAGCTGGGTCCAACTCGGTGCCACCTGAATCCCAAGGTAGTGGAAACTCAACCCTACCACCCGGAACGGCAACTTCCCCAGCCTCCTCTCCTGTCCCTTGGTATTTATCGGGAACATCTCGCTTTTTCCCACATTCAATTTATATCTTGAGAACTGGCCAAATTCCTTCAGCAGATCATCTGCACACAGAGACCCTGTGCTGGATACCCTAAGCGTCATTGTCAAGGGCTCGATCACCAGAGCAAAAAGCAGCAGGGGGAGTGGGCACCCCTGCCTTGTCCAGCGGTGTAGCTCAAAATACTTCGAACTAATCCTATTTGTCTGGCCTTGTACGGTGCCTTGTACCTGAACCCAAATTGACCCAACACCACCTCCAAAAATGCCCATTCAACTCTGTCAAATGCCTTCTGTGTCCATTGCCACCACCACTTCCTGCCCCTCCAAGGCATCATAATGACATTGTGCAGCCTGTGTAGATTTGCTGACATTTATCACCCCTTCACTAATCCCGTCTGGTCCTCTGCTATCACACCTGTCATACATCCCTCTATTGTGGTGCCAACAACTTTGCATACATTCAACAGTAAAATGGGCCGGTATGATCCACACTGCTCCAGGTCTTTGTCCTTATTTAAAATCTGTGATATGGCGCCTGCGATAACGTCTGGGAGTGGGGGGAGATCTCTCTCACTTGCGCGCTCTCTCTCTCACTTGCGCGCGCTCTCTCTCACTTGCGCTCTCTCTCTCTCACTTGCGCTCTCTCTCTCTCACTTGCGCGCTCTCTCTCACTTGCGCGCTCTCTCTCACTTGCGCGCTCTCTCTCACTTGCGCGCTCTCTTTCTCTCCCCCCCCCCCCCCCCCCCCCCCCCAAATCGAATCATTATACATCCCAACAAGCAGAGGCTCCAATTTAGACTCGAACTTGACTGGAACCCATCTGGACCCGGTGCTTTCGCCACCTCAAACCTGCACTGTCCATAACCTCACTCAGCCCAATCAGGGCCCCCAATCCCTGCACCTTCTCCTCCACTTGCACCTGTCCAAGAACCACCTGATACCCTGGTCCGAGGCTCTGATTTATGCAGCCTTTGACAGAAGGCCTCAAAGACCCCATTCACTCCCTCTGGCTCCGACACCACCATGCCTCTCTCATCCCTCTCCCTTCCAACATCTTTCCTGCCTCCTCAACTGATGTGCCAACATCCTGCCTGCTTTTCCCCCCATACTCAGGCTGCCCCTCCGCAGCTGCCTTCCCCAGCCCAAACTCCATTTGAAGCCTCTGTCTCGCCTTTAGCAACGCCTCCTCTGGTACCACCGAATATCCTTCAGGATGTCCTCAACTAACCTCTGCTTCTCCTCCCATTCCACACACTCCCTATGTTCCCGAATAGAAATAAATTCTTCCCTTACCACTGCCTTCAATTCCCCCCACAGCGTGGAGGCCACGACCTCCCCTGTATTATTCAGCTCCACATAATTTCGAATGGCTGCCCTCACCCTCTCACAGATTCCCTTGACCACCAGAAATCCCACATTCAGCCTCCACTGCAGCTGCAGAACCTCCCCCTGCACCACCCGCAGATCCACCCAGTGCAGCATGTGTTCAGAAATCATGATTGCCGAATACTCCGAACCAACCACCCCTGGAACAGCACCTTGTCCAAGAGTTAACTCGGTCCACATGTGAAAAATATGAAACCCTCTTTGCCCTCGGCCTCACAAACTGCCATAGGTCTGACCCTCCCATACCTTCCATAAATGCCATCAACTCTTTCGCCACAGCTGAAACCTTCAGGGATCAAGGGCGTGACCGGTCTAACCTAGAATCCAGGATCGTATTGAAATCTCTCCCCATAATCAACCGTGCGTGCCAGGTCTGGAATCTTCCCTAAAACCTGACCCACGTCAGCCGGGTGGCACAATGGTGCATTGGTTAGCGCTGCTGCATACGGCGCTGAGGACCCGGGTTCAATCCTGGCCCTGGGTCACTGTCTGTGTGGAGTTTGCACATTTTCCCCATGTCTGCGTGGGTTTCACCCCCACAACCCAAAGATGTGCAGGCTAGGTGGATTGGCCATGCTTAATTGCCCCTTTGGAAAAAAATCAGAATTGGGGACTCTAAATTTAAAAAAAGAAAATCCACATCAGCCCAGTTTGGGGCATAAACATTCGCTAGCACCACAGGCATTCTCTTCAACTTCCTGCTAACCCCATCCACGCCTTCCTCCGCCTCGTCTGAACCCCAGCTTCAGATATGTCTCCTTAAGAAGCACTACGACTGCCTTCAAACTCATTGTGTGTGGAAAATATGTGACCATTGGCCCGTTCAGCCCCCACATATTCCATGTAATCAACCAGATCGGGGAGCTCCCCTGCCTACCCCCCCACTCCCCCTTGCCAGTCAGCTAATCCTTTCTTTACCCAGCTCCTTTGCCATGTATGTCCATGCCCCACTCCTCTGGGCCCTTCCCAAGATGTCTGCCAACGTCCCTCGTTACCCAACTGTGCCACACCAATATTTCCCATGTCAACATCCACCCCCCCCCCCACAAAAGAAACGCTCCCGTTGACCCTTCTTCTCTTCTTCCCCCCCCCCCCCCCCCCCTCACACACACACACACACACACACCAATCCCGCTAATTGGCCAGCCAGCTAGCATAATGGCCCCCATCCAGGGCATCCACCTTTTTTTGGTTGCTACCCCAATCGCCGCACCCCCCCCCCCCCCCCCCCCCCCGGTGCACACCCCAAAGCCCCAACATATAAAAGACAGGCAACTCCACTCCCATGCTCGTTAAATTCACCAATCCACCCCTCATTCCCCACCTTTAACATCTCCGCAGTTCAGGGTCCTCGCACTCCTCCCAGTCCGTGGTCTCTCTTAATCTCCTTCCTCGGCTGCTGGAACTTTGTCAAAAGGTTCGCAAGTTGCTCTTTGCACCACTGGGTGAGCAATGATGCCACAGAGCCTTCCACCATCTTTTTTGGTATTGCACCTCTATTTTTCTTGCTGTCAAGCTGCTGTCTCTTCTTTATTACACTCTTGTCCAATAAGCCACGGACCAGCCCCGCCAGAAGAATATTGCAATCCTTCAGTGCTTGTACACCATTCACCAGCAAACAGCTCTCAAATCCGGTGGGAAAGGACCCGAAAATTCCACCTCCAGCAGGAGTCACTAAATGTGTGACCACTCGCTCCATGGCTGCCACCAGAAGTCACCCTTTAGATTTTAAATGCTGAGCATGTTTAAGAAACTACCTCTACCTCATTCATGTGTGCACCAAGTGTATCTGTTACTTATTTTGTATCTTTGGACAGACCCTTTTTTGAGATTACAGCAGCTTTGTTTCATGATGTGGCAGAGCTGTCTTGTGTGCGTCAAAATATGACAAGTTGCTACATTTTACTTTAGGTTAGCGCTGCAGCTTGTTTAACTTTGATTGCAAAATCAATATCTTTGTTTCTGCAATTCACGCATCTGAATTACACAAGTTAAGGTGCTTTTCAAATGTAACATTACTTTTTTGGTCGCTACCACAGAAAGCAGTTGAGGCCAAAATGTTGTGATTTCAAAAAGGAATTAGCTGTTGGAGCTGATGGGATCAAGGGATATGGGGAGACGGCTGGATCAGAGTATTGATCTTGATGATCAGCCATGATAATGAATGGTGGAGCAGGCTCGAAGGGCCGAATGGCCACCTTCTGCTTCTATTTTCTATGAATGTATATTTCGATATCGTATTGTGGGTGCTTTTCAAATGTAATGTTTTTTGTTTGCAGTTGATCGTATTGTGGGATTGGACCAAGTTGCTGGCATGAATGAGACTGCCTTTGGCTCCTCTTACAAAACAAAGAAGGGCATGTTCCGGACAGTAGGGCAACTGTACAAAGAGTCTTTGGCCAAATTAATGGCAACCCTCCGCAACACCAACCCAAATTTTGTCCGGTGCATTATTCCGAACCACGAGAAAAGGGTAAGTATGTTTCCACAAAATGGAAATGACCGCTTTTACTGTACTGCTAATGCAAGATTGAGTAAAAGTTCATTATGGGGTTACGTAGCTTTTGTGACTTTAAATGTTTGCACATTCTTCAGAAATAAATTATCACCTTGTAATACTGTACTAATATGTTCAATCTTCAGCTGGATGTTCAAGTCTGTTGTTTATACTAAACCACAAAATGGCAATTTTACAAGGATTTTGCATAGCTCCCTTCCGAACTAAAGAAGGCAGCTATGTATATGACTTAATTGAATTTCAGGAGTGGGTGGAGCAGGAGCTGTTTGGGTATGCTTAATTTTGTCTTGTTTTGCATGAAATTGCACTGGGTATATGACGCTAGATCACAAGGATGACAGTAAGCATGAATAATTTGGCTTAAAATATTTGTAGCATCAGGTTGTGGGGCGTTTTTGAAGCCTACAAATTACATCTCTTCTATCTCATTTCACTGCCTTTGACTTCACTGGCAAAGATAAATTATTCATTTGTGGTACTATTTTGACCTTGGTGCTACTTTCATGAGTGAGTCTTTGAGGTCATCATTGTAGGGAGTTGAGCCTTTAATACGTTAGTAAAGTTGCTGAAAGATTCCATACAAAGATGCCACGTTGTTTGGCCATGGTGTGGAAATAAAATGTGGCATTTTAGTTCAGTTCAAAGACTTGGAAACGTAGACGGTTCATTGCAATAATTAGCAGGAACATTCGAGGCTCGACTGAGAATTTTCATTTTGTTAAGTATGATGAATCATGTCTAATTTTGAGATGCGAAGAATAGTTTTGAAATTAGTAACATATCAAAGAAATCAGCTTGGCAGCTGCTAAGGTACCTGAATTTGCTTTCTTTTTAAATCTTGGAACTGCCAGCAAATCTAAAGGACCCTGATCCAAGTTTTTAAAGCTTTGAGCTCCCATACTGAATTTGAAGCAAACCTTGTTAAGGTTACGCAGATTTTTAATTTTTTGCAGTTTTCATTTTAGTGCGATTTAAGTTGGTCAAAGATTTATTTTAACTTAAAAAATGCTTGCCCTGACCAATATTTTTAATTCATCACTTTATCTGTTTAAAAAAAAATCTAATGTTTGTACACTGTTTTTCCTTTTTTTTTATAAAGGTAAAGAATAATCTTGAACATTACCAGGGTTCTGTCGCCGCCCAGTGCAGAAAAAATGACTTGCATTTGGAATTAACTCATTCCAAAATAGCAGTTAAGGTTAACATGATCATGTCCCTAGATTTTGTCATTGACTGTTTATGCAATACTTTGGCATCAAATACATCAGTAATATCTGATAACTGTGCAGGTGTCAGGATTAAAAGTGCAAGTTTCTGTGGCTGGCGCAGTAAAACATAGAAACACAGAAAATAGTTGCAGGAGTAGGCCATTCGGCCCTTCGGGGCTGCACCACCATTCAATATGATCACGGCTGATCATGCATATTCAGTATCCTACTCCCGCTTTATCTCCATACTCCTTGATCCCTTTAGCTGCAAGGGCCACGTCCAGCTCCCTCCTTGAATATATCCAGCTATGTCAGGTGAAAAGACTGAATTTTGGAGGCTGATTGCATTACATGGCTCCAAACATAAGCACACGCTGTGTTTACTCACTTAACCTAGCTTAAATGATGGGGGGCAGGTTGAAAGGTAATTCGACCAAAGTCATTTCAAATGATCAGTTGCCTATTTACTGAAATGATGTGTCCTCATTTTGCAGGCTGGAAAACTTGATCCTCACTTGGTACTTGACCAGTTGCGTTGTAATGGGGTATTGGAGGGTATTCGAATTTGTCGTCAAGGTTTTCCCAATAGGATTGTCTTCCAGGAGTTCAGACAGAGGTAGTGTAAAAGCTTTTGTTGACATGAAGATATTTGGGTGGCATGGTGACGCAGTGGTTAGCGCCTTTGCTTCATGGCGTCGAGGACCTGGTTTCATTTCTGGCCCCGGGTCACTGTAAAGGTATGAGAAAATGATTGGTAAAGGTATATTGTTGTACCTGCTGGTTGAAGTATGAATGGGGTTCTTCAGCTTGGCATAAATTTGGAATCTGATGCATCCTGTTCTTCTTAAATCGGTCGAAGACCAATACTATGTAAATTAGAAAAAGCCCATTTCTAGCTCCTGTAGGGATCATGGAATTTATTTACTGTCTTTATGCAGTAGAAAGTATTTATACAAAATAAGATGTGAAATACAGCAGCCCCTAGTTTGTTTTTCATGAGAAATGTAATTCTTCTGAAAGTCTAAATTTTGCATAAATCCTTCTGAGCTTTAGAAGTTCATTGCAGCCAACATGTATAAATTAGTTGTGAATGCAAAGGTTATTCTGATTAAACACGAGTTGTTCAGGTTAAAGCAACAGCCTGAGTTCTACAAATGGCATGTTGGAAGGGTTCTGTACCCAGGCTCTATGGCAATTGATGAGGCTGGATCAGGCTGTGTGCAACCTTGGTGACATTTTTGATTGCAGATGAGTCACCAATCGCAAATGTGTGCCATCATTAGACTGCCTACTTTCAGTTTGTCTGCTGCTGAAACCCTCACCTGGTTCTTTGTTACCTCTGAACTTACCTATTCCAACATGTACTGAACTTGCCCATCCATCTCCCCCCCCCCCCCCCCCCCCCCCCCCCCCCAACGCCCATTCTCTTACACGCGCATAAAAGATCACACTGAACTTTCCTATTCCCACGCACACATTCTCGCTGTACCGGCTTCCCGTGCTCTAGCCTCTGAACCCAAGGTCATTGAAAACTGTACATGGCCCTAACTCGTACCGTGTCTCATTCATCCATCAACCCTGTGCTCACTGACTTACCGGTTGAACAGCGCCTCAGTTTAAACTACTTTTGTCCTTGTTTTCAGTCCCTCCATGGACTTTCCTGTCCTTATCTCTGTCATCTCTGCCCTCACATCCTCCAGGATTTCTGCGCACCACTGTTTCTGGCCTCCTGAACATCCCGATTTTAATAACTGCCCTACTGTTGGCAGTGTCTTCAGTTGCTATGGCCCAAATGGCTGGAAATCCTGCCCTTGACTTCCCTGCCTCCTTTGTAAGAAGCTTCTTAAAATCTAGCCGAGCAAGTTTTTCCCTGATGTCCCCTTGCGTGACTTTGGTATCAAGGGAAATTTTAATTATGTTTAAGGTGCAAAACAAAATGTCGCTGAAGTGAAGAAAATAGTTTGAAATGGTTATTAAATATGAACGTATTGAAAGGTATCCAAAGGCCTATTCTGGAAGTTAAATGTAATTTTGTAAATTAATAGATGCCTGAACGTGTACTGTTTCCACACCTCTAGGTACGAGATCCTAACCCCTAATTCAATTCCAAAAGGTTTCATGGACGGCAAGCAAGCCTGTGAACGAATGGTGACTCTTATTTTTCTCTTTTAAAAATTGTCTTATTTGTATATGCTTTTAGTGCAAGTGTATATTTTTAAAATTTCAACACCAAAAGCATTAGAAATTGCAACACCTGTATCTGCATTTTTTTTGTTGAATCAATTTTTGAAAAATAAACTATGCCTGACCAGAATGAATTGCAATTTAGTTTAAATTCCACTTTATGGAGCAACTTTTGAGAACCCCTGGGCGGGATTCTCCGGTTGCCAACGGCGAAATCGCTTTCGGTGATCGGCCGGAGAATCCCCATTTGCGACAAAATCGGCGGTGGTGCCGCTTTCGCGATGCTCCGTCCTCTCCAAAGCAGCGTACTCTAGGAGTACGTCGCACGCCATATCAATGGCCTCGGCACGTTATGAGGCTGTCTCTGTCCAGCACCGCCACAGTTGGGCGGGGAGTGGGGAGAGCCGATCCGCGGGCCGGGGCGGGACTTTGGCAGGGACTGGGAGCACTGTTTTGGGGGGGGGGGGGGGAGCACTATTTGGCATGCCAGTTCCGGACTGCCAGCACCATGTTGCACAGCGCGACCGCGGACCCGGCAAATCGCCGGGCGTCAGCAGCTAGAGCCGAGTGCTCTACCCTGCCTGTCTGCTAGCGCCCCACCAAATGAAGAATCGGTGGCCATAATGCGGTGAATTTTTCGATCGTAAAATGCCACCGTTCCCACACCGGCCTGAAAATCGGTAAATCCAGCTCCCTGTGTTTGCAGATATTTGGGTATGAGCAGACATGTCCAGATAACACTCTTTGAAAATGGACATTCATTTTCCTCATGCCTTTCTTCTCTCCCCTCTTGCAATCAGATTCATGCTTTGGAACTGGACCCTAATTTATTCCGTATTGGCCAGAGCAAAATCTTCTTTCGTGCTGGGGTTTTAGCCCACTTGGAGGAAGAACGGGACCTGAAGATCACGGATATCATCATCCTCTTCCAAGCTATCTGTCGTGGATACCTGGCTAGGAAGTAAGTACAAAAGTTGTATAGTTTTCCTTGCAGTTTTTCAGATGCAATACAATGGAATTTCTAAATAATAGGTGGACTTTACATAAGCTGCTTCCTCAGCATTGCCAGGAATTTACCTTTTCAAAAATGTAGAACTTTTTAGTACCTAATAAAGAATATTTATTTGACTATCACTCACACTACGCCCTTTTAACCATGCTGTCATGAATCAATCTTCCCTTTCAGTTAGGGAAAACCCTAAGCATAGTAAAACTTCTACTTGCGTAAAATGATCTGCTCATTTTCCCTGATGAATAACTTATTAGTGCGTCTAGCCCACTAAAACTTGATTGATGGTATTGGCTACAAGGCAAAGTGTACAAGGTCACAGAAGAAGAGTAAGGTTTGTTGCTAAAAATAACTTGGCCCTTGTGCAATTCAATACTACGGCTGAGCTCAGAGTGGGAGATTCTTTAAACTGTGAATTATATTCACTGCTATTTAAATTGAGCTACAGTCCACTGCAATAATGTCAGTTGTTTTCATCATGAGCAATGGCGTGCAGGTTTTATGAACTGATTGTTCGGCATCGTGCTTTGTTTTTCAAAATCTAGGTGCAAACTGATTTGAAACTTAGATCAGTCCCATTCTGCAGCTTTCTTAGGAAATAGAGGCTGGCCATTCGGCCCATCGAGCTTGCTACACTATTCAAACCAATCTTGACTGATCATCTACTCTTCGTGTGGTATGCATGTGGAATAGGTTTTATGGTAGTAGGACATGGATGGGGGATAGTAAATCTGAAAAATATATTGCCTTTAAGCTACTTTAAATTGCTCTAGGAATACAACCTTTTATTTCCATAAACACACAGCTAAAAGATATTGGCTCAGAGTTTGCAGGGAAAAATAACAACCCATTCATTGTGCATGGCATCAGTAAGGATTTTTTTAAATTGTGAAGAGCAGATATGCAATGAATTGAAAACTTTTGCATGATTTGTGTTTATCACTCTACCATCAGCTTTCCAAACTGAGCTCACCAATTTTCTCCTTAAACAAGCATTAAACTCCTCTGTTCACTCTGATCTTTTCTCTCTGCTTCCTGTTTGTTTCTTTATCCTTTAATTAAAGAGGATAGATTCCAGCAACGTGTGACACAAACTTTTCAAACTGATGGGTTGAAGTTTCATGATGTAACACTAGGTATACTGCCAGCTGTCTCACGCTTGGAAAATCTGGCCCATGCAGATCTTTATTCCTGAAGAATATATCTCCTCTTCCTGCCCCCGCTCCCGAAACATAGGTTCAACTCTATTGAGCACTCTAATATTTTATTAACTTTCATTCTTCTCTTTCTTTCCCTCCTGAAACATTGGTGTTCAGGTATAAGCAAACCTCAAGTTCGCGCTTCATCACATTCATTTGTGTACGTAGCTGTCTCTAGCAATGTCAACATTTATTACTCAACTCTAATTACCCTTGAGGAGGTGGTGAACTGTCGTCTTGCATCACTGCTCTCTATGTGGTGAAGGTACTGTTAAGGAGGGGAGAAGTTCCTGAATTCTGACCCATTTCTTGACCTACATTTCCTCCACACTAGTAGAGTGTGTTCCATCAAGCTTATGGGTTGTAGTCAATTAGAAGACTGACCAGGGCAAAGGTAAGTCACTTATCACAGAATTCCCAACTTCCTGACCTACTTTTGTAGCCACAGTGTTTATGTGGCTTGTTAAATTTAAGTTTGAAGTTAATTGAGGGAAGTTGGTGGTGGGTGCGGGCTTTGGTGATGGTCAGTCATCCCATTGAATGTTGAGGCTCGGTAAGTAGACTCTTGGTTTGGAGATGGGCATTGACCGGCACTTGTGTGGTACAAATTATCTGCCACTTAGATCAAGCTTGAAAGCTTGTCCAGGTTTTGCTGCATATGGGCATGAACTGCTTCGCTATTTGAAGAATTTGGAGTGAAAATTAACATGCAATCATCAATAAGTATCCTGCTTCTGACCTTTTGATGGTGGTCATGGAAGCAGCTGAAGATGGTTGCATCCAAGGACGCTACCCTGAGGAACTCTATCTATAATGCCCGTGGGCTGGGATAAGTGGCCTTTAACAACCACACCCATACACGTGTGTGTGCTGGGGTATGTCGCCAACCAGTGGATAGATTTCCCTGATTCCAAATGACTTCCAGTTTACTCGGACTGCTTGATGCTGCATTTGGTCGAATACTGCCTTATCAAGAACAGTCACTGTCGCTTCATATCTGGAGATCAGATCATTTTGTCCATGTTTGGACCAAGGCTGTAATAAGATCTGGGGCCAAATGCCCCTGACTGAACCCAAATTGAGAGTCGGTGAGTAGGTTATTGGTATGTTGGGTGTCTGATAGCACTGTCAACAAACACCCTCCATTGCTTTAATTCAAAGAACCTGGTAGAGCAGAAATTTGACGGATTGGGTTTGTGCTGCATTTTGTAGACAGGGCATACCTGAACAAATTTTAATTTTGTTTGGTAGATGCCCATGTTGCAATGTGCTGCATTAGCTTGACTAGAGATGTAGCTGGTTCTGGCGCATATACATATTCAGCACGAGTTGTCCGGATCCCTATGCGTTGCAGAATGCAGGTGCTTAACTGCTTCTGGAACTGATTTAGCTGAAAGCTGACTTTGTTGATAATGGGACTTCAAAAGGAGGCTGCAATGGATCGCTTTTGGCTGGAGATGGTTGCAAACACTTGAGCCTTTTCTTTGCAATAGCGATGGAGCCCAATCATCATTGAAGATGGGGATGCTCATGGAACCTCCTGTTCTCCCTGCGACTTCTGTGTTCTCCATCATTTAAACTGGGTGTGGCAGAACTGCAGAGCTTTGACCTGATCCCTTGATGGCTTGTGGAATCACTTGGCTTAGTCTAGCAAGTTGCTTCCTCTGTTCAGCATGCAGGTAATCCTTTCACCAGTTTGAGTATACCTGGCACTGCTTCTGACATATTGAGTCTGTACGCTTGCAATTAACCCTCAAAAGTAACTCGGTGAACTGTAGAATGATTGGGATACAAATGTTTTAAGACCCAGTAATAATATATATAACGTGGTATAAAAGAACATTCTTGGCTAAATGATTTCTAAATTGATGTCTCTATTTTGTTTCTCAGAGCTTTTTCGAGAAAACAACAGCAGTTGAGTGCTCTGAAGGTTCTGCAGAGGAACTGTGCTGCTTACCTGAAGCTCCGACATTGGCAGTGGTGGCGGCTCTTCACCAAGGTTGGACTTGTTTCCTTCCCATTGCATTTTCACTGAAAAGACCCAAAACCGAGTCGAAATTGGGAGGGTTTATTTTTACAAGATTGTTATGCAGATGTGTGGATGTTTGCAGTTCGCTAGACTTTTTTTCTGATTTTGTATTTCTTGACTACCATTTTTAAATCCATTCTGAATATCTGGCAAAGATAGTTTTTCCATTTTAAATGATGATTTTTGTTTTCCTTTGAAAAATAATAGAACCGTGGGCAGCACGGTAGCCTTGTGGATAGCACAATTGCTTCACAGCTCCAGGGTCCCAGGTTCAATTCCGGCTTGGGTCACTGTGTCGAGTCTGCACATCCTCCCCGTGTGTGCGTGGGTTTCCTCCGGGTGCTCCGGTTTCCTCCCACAGTCCAAAGATGTGCAGGTTAGGTGGATTGGCCATGATAAATTGCCCTTAGTGTCCAAAATTGCCCTTAGTGTTGGGTGGGGTTACTGGGTTATGGGGATACGGTGGAGGTGTTGACCTTGGGTAGGGTGCTCGTTCCAAGAGCTGGTGCAGACTCGATGGGCCGAATGGCCTCCTTCTGCACTGTAAATTCTATGATATCTATAACATTGGCAATGATTCTATGAAAGGAGATGCACGTGAGTGAGCCACCTTTTGCCATTTTTTCAAAATTCCCTTGCCTTTTTAGGTTAAACCATTGCTGCAGGTGACCCGTCAGGAGGAGGAGTTGCTATCTAAAGAGGATGAGCTGACTAAAGTGAAAGAGAAGCATGTAAAGGTAGAGGCGGACCTAACAGCTATGGCGAGAAAACATCAGCAGGTTCGTGGAGCCTTGAACTTTGATCTCTAATTTTCATGGCTAATGTTCGTAAGATGGAATATGATAGTTAGTTGCACATGAGTTTGTAACTCGATAGGTTCCGTAGGGAGATATTGAGGAAATGATTATGAAGTGGGAGGTGAAATGAAGTGTGTACATTAATGGGGATCAAAATGAATGATTGTACATGCTCATTTTCCCTTTTGTTTGGATTTAGACGAGCCACAGTGGCTTTATTTACATTCTCCCAATTCACGGCCAGTATAAAGCTGTTTGAGCACCTAGTTTTAGCCCCAATAATAATTAATGCTGATTAAGCATTAATGTTTTAAGAGCCATTTTGTTACAAATGCTGCCTGCAGCTGTGCCACATTTTCAATTTAAGTTGCCATTTTGGGTGGCACAGTGGTTGGCACTGATGTCTCACAGCGCCAGGAACCCAGGTTTGATTCCAACCTCGGGTGGCTGCATGGAGTTTACACTTTCTCCCCATGTCTGCGTGGGTTTCCTCCAGATGCTCTAGTTTCCTCCCAGAGTCCAAAGATGTGCAGGTTAGGTGGATTGGCCATTCTAGATTGCCCCTTAGTGTAACTGTTAGGTGGGGTTACGGGATAGGGCAGGGTGCTGGATAGTGTGCTCTTTCAGAGGGCCAGTGCAGGCTTGATGCGGCAAATGGCCTCCTACACTGTGAATTCCATGATTTTGTGACGCGATACGGGTTTTATTTTTTAACATATAATGGAGTGTGATGGAATGCCCTTGTGCAGATAGTTGAAGAGAAGAATATTCTGGCTGAGCAGCTCCAAGCTGAGACTGAGCTCTTCGCAGAAGCTGAGGAAATGCGAGCGCGCTTGGCCAATAAGAAGCAAGAGCTAGAAGAAATCTTGCACGATTTGGAAGCAAGAGTGGAGGAAGAGGAGGAAAGGAACCAGCAGATGCAGAATGAAAAGAAGAAAATGCAACAACACGTTCAGGTGCATGCATTGACGTGATAAAATGACAATTTGGGGACCGCGAGGTGCAGTGTTGGATGTTTCAGTGCTGGAATCTAGGTTCCTCTTGTCTGTGAGGCTGTATGTAATAATTATTCCAGTCCAACATGGAGACGTCTAATTATGACAGTAAAATGGTCATTGCCATGTAACCCATTGCCATGTTTCTAAGCTTTGAGGGGAAAGTTACTGAATTTTTATTCCCACTGAGTTTTCAAAATTAGATTAGCATGATTCAAATGGGAATTAACATTGTACCTTGAAGCTGTTTCGAGGTTGTCCTTGCTTGCTTTTCCCCCTTCGGATTCCCACCATCCAGTTTGTTTCTTCCTCCCTCCCCAGCCCCTACTTCTAATCTATCCATTAGAAATGTTTTCTAATGCCAAAATTCTTCATGAATATGTTCCTTCAGGGTAATTTTCAAACACATCCAATTCTGGAGGAATATCGATGAATGTAAAGACTTTAGACTGGGAATCCTAAACCAACATAGTGTTTGTTGCTAGCCTGTGGTCGAGGTTGAGTTACCAATTCTAATCTAGAACTCAAGTCAAGGACATGAACCTGTAATCATTAGTTGACTGGTGTTTCTACATTATTACCAGGATCTAGAAGAACAGCTTGATGAAGAGGAAGGAGCTCGACAGAAACTCCAACTTGAGAAAGTAACGGCTGAAGCTAAAATTAAGAAAATGGAAGAGGATGTCTTGCTGCTAGAGGACCAGAATTCAAAGTTGTCCAAAGTGAGTTGCAGTATATGATGTAGAGTTGCAAAATTGGGTGATGCAGTGGTTAGCACTGTTGCCTACGGCGCTGAGGACCTGGGTTCGATCCCAGCTCTGGGTCACTGTCTGTGTGGAGTTCTCCCAGTGTCTGCGTGGGTGTCACCCACACAACCCAAAGATGTGCAGATTAGGTGGATTAGCCACACTAAATTGCACCTTAATTTGAAAAAAAATAATTGGGTACTCTAAATTTTACAAAAAAGTATTGCAAAATTTTGTTTTCCAAAATTTGTAGCAGCTTCTAACAATCCATTGTAAGATTAACTGAAGAAAATGGTTCAAGATGATTCAATTCATGGACAATTAGGGATGGGCAAGAAACGCTGGCCTTGTGGTGACACCATGTCCCATGAATTTTTTTTTTAAAAGAAGAAAAAAGTTTTTTTTTTATTCATTCAGGAATATGGAAATCGCACTTGCAGAATTCGCTTCATTCAAAATATTGTTTTTCTAAAATAGGAAAAAAAACTGTTTGAAGACCGGATTTCTGAATTTACCTCTCATCTGGCGGAGGAGGAGGAAAAGGCAAAGAATTTGAGTAAAGTCAAAAACAAGCAGGAAATGATGATTACAGATTTAGAAGGTGAGGGGGCCTCGGTGGAAAATTGTCCCAGCGTGATGATAGAAGAAGCAAAATTTCACCGTTTTGAGTGGAACAGAATCGGTGCAGCTATGAACTTGAACAATTCATCCTAGGAATGTGCTAGACTTGAATTAGCTGCAGCTGATGATGTAGTACTTAAAAAGTAAACTTTTGAACTGTGATAACCAGAAATATAAACAGAAAATGCAGCCAAGTTAAATGCCTCACAAAGGAAAGGTATTAATATTTTCACTAAATCATCAGGACTGATTTTCAGCAATGTCGGTTTCCTCAAATGCAATTGGCAGTAGTGATTGAGCTGGGACTCGGAATATTAAATCAATCCTCCATGAGTTTCAGATGGAATTGGCTTGTAGGGCATAATGGTCTTCTGTTACTGTGAGCTATGTCTTTTATCCTTCAGTGATGCCTTTTAAATTTTCTCTCTTGTATTCCCGTTCTGTTGTAACGTTGTTGGATTATACTTGGCAATACAGTCCCTGGGATGATATTGAACCTTTTTTGCTTTGTGCAAATGGCCATATCTTCTGTGTGAATGTAGTTGGTTTATTTGACTGGGGCACCTTTCTCAAATATATATTTTTGTCCTCATGCAAGCGTTCAAACATGCCCCTTTCATCAAAGCTCATCATATAGTAGTCGGGATGAAAATTCTGCTTTCTTGTTTAGAATTTATTTTTCCCCCCTTGTTTCCCCCCCCCCCCCCCCCATATTAGATCATATTTGCGGAGACATGCCCTCTTATTTCTTGCGTCATTAAAGCAGCTTGTTATTTAGAAAGCTTAAGTTGCCCATCTTAAATGGGTCTTGTTTATAGCTTGCGCTTTGTCGATAGCAAGCGAGGTTTAAACTTAAATTATATATAGCTCACATTCTAGCAAGCGCAGGAGAATAGAATGGAAAATGTATGGATATTTTTTCCAGTCACTTATATTATTATCTCGCGCAGAACGTTTGAAGAAGGAAGAAAAAACTCGACAAGAGCTGGAAAAGTCGAAGAGGAAGTTGGATGGTGAGACAACTGATCTGCAAGATCAAATTGCTGAGCTCCAGCAGCAGATTGAAGAACTAAAGATTCAACTGGCAAAGAAGGAAGAGGAACTGCAAGCTGCACTTGCCAGGTCTGAGACCTTAAAGTCAATCTCCTACTGACAGGCCCCAGAATTGGACCACGAGTGAAGTGTAGCATAGATTTATCATACAAGCTGGCGACATGGTGACTCGGTGGTTAGCACTGCTGCATCACGGCTCTAAGGACCCAGGTTCAATCCCGTCTCCGGGTCACTGTCCGTGTGAAGTTGCATTCGAATTGTTGATTGTCACGTGTACCGAGGTACGGTGAAAACTTTTTCTGCCAGCAGCTCAAACAGACCATTAATTACAGGAAAAGAAAAAGAAAATGCATAATAGGGCAACACAAGGTATACAATGTAAATACATAGACACCGGTATCGGGTGAAACATACAGGAGTGTAGTATTAATCATGTCAGTCCATAAGCGGGTTGTTTAGGAGTCTGGTAACAGCGGGGAAGAAGCTGTTTTTGAATCTGAGAAACTGTTTTTGAATGAGTTTATAATGAAATGAATGAAAATCGCTTATTGTCACAAGTAGGCTTCAAATTAAGTTACTGTGAAAAGCCCCTAGTCACCACATTCCGGCGCCTGTTCAGGGAGGCTGTTACAGGAATCGAACCGTGCTGCTGGCCTGACTTGGTCTGCTTTCAAAGCCAGAGATTTAGCCCTGTGCTAAACAGCCCCAATTCTCCCAGTGTTTGCGTGGGGCTCACCTCCACAACCCAAAGATGTGCACGCTAGGTGAATTGGCCCCTCTAAAGTCCCCTTAATTGGAAAATATAATTGGGTACTCTAAATTTATATTTAAAAAAAAAAAAAGATTTACCAGAATGAAAGCTGGACCTTGAGCGTTAAATTAGGAGCAAAATGATACACAAGCTAGGCTACGGTCATATCTCCTGGGATTTAGAAGGCGAAGGGATAACTTGCAAGATATTAAATGAAACTGATGAAGTAGCTTAGTAGCTGAACTTACTTTGATGGTTGGAAAATCCTGGAAAAGGGGACATGGTCTAAAAGTTTGGCCTTTCAAGAGTGAAGTTAGGGAATACTTATTGCTACTTTCACGCAAAGTGATAGATGTTTGGAGCTCTCTTCCACAAGCAGCAGTTAGTGATCTAAGATGGGTGGATTTTTGTTAGCCAGATATATTAGAACATAGAACATACAATGCAGAAGGAGGCCATTCGGCCCATTGAGTCTGCACTGACCCACTTAAGCCCTTACTTCCACCCTATTCCCGTAAGCCAATAACCCCTCCTAACCTTTTTTGGACACTTGAGGACAATTTAGCATGGCCAATCCACTTGACCTGCATGTCTTTAGACTGTGGGAGGAAACCGGAGCACCCAGAGGAAACCCCCACAGACACTGGGAGAACGTGCAGACTCCGCACAGACAGTGACCCAGCAGGAATCCAACCTAGGATCCTGGCGTTGTGAAGCCACAGTGCTAAGCACTTGTGCTATCATGCTGCCCTATTGCAGGATATGCAGAAAAAAATAAGTCACCGGTCAGTTCTGTATAGGTTGAAGGGGCTGGCCATCTCCTGATTTGGTGTTCCTATAAAGGCACCACCAGATGTCTTTTTCAAGTTTCCATTGCAGTGTTTTTAAATAATGCTTTTTATTTTTAACTGCAAATGAGGATATAATCCATAGATTGAAAATGTCCTGCTCAACTTTGCCTCTCATGTCTAATGACTGAGTTCGTATGATAGTTGTGGCTGGGAATTAAACTCTGCCAATTTGTGTATCTTTGGTGTGTGGACAGTTCAAGAACTAATGAAGTTGTGATTGGAGAACTTTGGGTGGCATGGAGGGGGAAAGGGAAGGTAAAGCTGGCAACACAACTGCCAAGATCAATATCCTCCCACAAATGTTTACCATATAGCCAATTGCTTTCCCAAAGATCAAGTTTGTTTGTAGCATCTTAGAGACATACAATACTAAAGAGGCCCTTTGTCCCATTGTGTCTGCGCTCGAGCACCATCTATTTTGATCCAGTTTTCAAGCACTTGATCCATAGCCTTGTGTGCTGTGGCGTTCCAAGTGCTCATCTAAATGTTTCTTCAATGTTAAGTGTTCCTGCCTCTACCACCCTTTCAGGCAGTGGATTTCTGATTCTGACCACCCTCTGTGGAAAAAGCTTTTCCTCAAATCCCCTCTAAATCTCTTGCTCCTTATAAATCCATCTCCCCCCCCCCCCCCCGTTATTGACTTCTCTACTAAGGGAAAAAGCTCCTACCCATCTACCCTATCTGTCCTTCAAAACTTTGTACACCTTGATCAGGTCCACTCTCTGCCTTCTTTGCTGTCAGGAAAACAATCTCGGCCTCTCTTCATAGCTGTAAATCCATAATTCCAAATGCTGTAATAAAATGAAATCATCCCGAACGTTACAACACTGAATTTACAACTTCAAAATTGATGTGTTTTCTTTGTGTGGAGCGGTATTGCAAAAATTCTCTGAACGATAGTTGTGCTTGTTGCTTTAATAAATTCTTATTCACTTCTGCATTTTAGAGAGGTAGCAAAGAGTCTGTGCAGACTATTTCATCTAATGTTAGAATTTACTAGTCTTTAAAATAATGTTCACTCAACGTTTTCATATTTTGGTCAGTTTTGCCAGAATCCGGTTTGTCCAGTGAATCATTTTGTTTTTAAACTGTGATCCTCCGCTACATGATTATCAAGCCTCCAATACAATATTGTCAATTCTGTTGAAATGGTGGCTTGCAAATGGCAGTACTTGAGCTTGACCTGGAATATTTACTCTTGTGAACTCTGGTGTAATCATGGGCTCACAAATCAATGCTGTGTTTGGTGCTTACTTACAGAGGAGATGATGAAGGTGTTCAGAAGAATAATGCTCTAAAGCTAATCCGTGAGCTGCAGGTCCAGATTTCTGAGTTGCAGGAAGATCTGGAATCCGAGAAGGGCGCCCGCAACAAAGCTGACAAGCAGAAGAGAGATCTGAGTGAAGAGCTGGAGGCTTTGAAAACCGAACTAGAGGATACTTTGGATACCACAGCAGCCCAACAGGAACTGAGGTGAAGACTTTTATTTAACTTGAAAGTGGCTGACTTGAAGCTTGGTTAGTTGTGCAAAATTTGATTTATGCCATGTCTTGTGAAATGGCTTATTTTTACTATCAGACT
Source organism: Scyliorhinus canicula (assembly GCF_902713615.1). Classification (NCBI taxonomy): domain Eukaryota; kingdom Metazoa; phylum Chordata; class Chondrichthyes; order Carcharhiniformes; family Scyliorhinidae; genus Scyliorhinus; species Scyliorhinus canicula. Next base: position 42,906,698 of record NC_052163.1, read on the forward strand.
TGTTCCAGTCTCAGCAGTTACTTAAAAATACTTGTAAACTTCGAACAGACTGTTTTACAGATGGACCTTTAAACAATAGTTTACTTTAGAATTGAAATTTGTGAATGAAATGCATGCAAGATGTCAAGAACTCAAATGCATTTAGCAAAATGTAACCGGTATATTACACTAGAAAACAATTTCCTCTTGGAACATGCCATCAGCTGTTCAATAATATACGCAGTGCAAAGAGAGATGAAATTTAAACATGCATGTATTTAAAAACTCCTAAATTTAAGTACAGTGCAGGAACGGGAAAGTTACAGAAGTTAATAGGTAAGTTCTTCTAATCGCTGTTACTTGTGCTGTACATGAGGATAGATTTTTTGAATACTGACCAGTCAGTGACACTGAATCCTGACTTAATACTAAAGTGTTTTAGAAAGTATTAGACAATCTGCACTGGTGACAGGAAGGACCTTGAATCATACTCCTTGTTTTTGCATAAAACCATTAATTATTTAGTGTGATATTCAAAAAATATTAACCTCATACCTTTTATTGACTGAATTGGAATAGCTGTCAGCCGAGTCTTGCATATGGGCGGCACGGTGGCACAGCGGTTAGCTCTGCTGCCTCACAGCTCCAGTGCCCCAGGTTCGATTCCTGGCTTGGGTCATTGTGCAAACTACATTCTCCCTGTGTCTGCGTGGGTTTCCTCAGGGTGCTCCGGTTTCCTTCCACTGTTCAAAGATGTGCAGTTAAGGTGGATTGGCCATGCTAAATTGCCCCTTAGTGTCCAAAATATTAGGTGGTGTTACTGGGTTACGGGATAGGGTGGAGGCATGGGCTTCAGTGGGGTGCTCTTTCCAAGGGCTGGTGTATACACGATGGGCTGAATGGCTTCCTTCTGCACTGTAAATTCTATGACTTCTATGAAATGCTGTTATGCCATAACATTTTGTAATTATGTGATGTGATCAAGCAGATTTTTCTTTATTTTGACTAATTATTTTGGCTAATTAAGTCTGGCCAAATGGAAATCGCTGTATTATTATAATTATTATTATGCAATGACATGGGAATTATCACAGCTAATTCTGATAACCTTTAAACCTGGAACCTTCACTTTTATGCGAGCCCAGCTTAACATTAGATTTTGACTTGGGGAGTGATGAAATTAAAATGAAATGAGATTAAATGAAAATTGCTTATTATCACAAGTAGGCTTCAAATGAAGTCACTGTGAAAAGCCCCTAGTCGCCACATTCCGGCGCCTGTCCAGGGAGGCTGGTACGGGAACTGAACCGCGCTGCTGGCCTGCCTTGGTCTGCTTTAAAAGCCAGCTATTTAGCCCTGTGCTAAACCAGCCCCTGATGGTTATGTGCTTTGAAATAGCTAACTTTGAGTAAAGGCAGTCGATATGTCAGGATGTGGAGATGCTGGGGTGGGCACAGTAAGAAGCCCTACAACACCAGGTTAAAGTCCAACAGGTTTGTTTGGAATCACTAGCTTTCGGAGCACAGCTCCTTCATCAGGTGAGTAATATTTCAGGAATAATGGAATCACTGAAATGCCCTCCTTGAAATTCATTACAGGAACAAACGCGAGCAGGAGGTAGCTGAGCTGAAGAAGGCTATTGAAGAAGAGAGCAAGGCCCATGAGGTTCAGATCCAGGATATCCGCCAGAGACATAGCACTGCCCTGGAGGAGGTCGCCGAGCAACTCGAACAAGCCAAGAGGGTCAGTAGCAGGAGACTTTTTCGTTCAAAAAATTGCTTTTTGAATTTGAATCCTGCAGCATTGAAACAAGCCAGTTGACCCATTTAAACAAAGATGATTTTTGCACAGTCCGTGCATGCAACTAAACATTTGGCTTGCATTAAAACTGGCAGCAGTTCGAGATGAGAGAAAAACAGCGATTATTAAATTTGCAAAGTGTTTCCATATCAGTCACTAATTGTGCCAATAATTTTAAAACCACTTCAGGCTGAGGAAAAGTATGGCATAAAATGGTTTTGGGAGGTGCCCAGTATTACTTCTGCATAAACCTATTCTTTCCTGCAGTGAGTTGCATCATTTAACCTTAGCCATTAATAGTTCCTGTAAACACTTAAAAACCTGAGTGCATATTCACACGAGTAGTCAAGTATGATTTTTTAAAAAATATATAATATACCCATTCTGCACCTTGTAAACAGCACAAAGCCAACCTGGAGAAGAGCAAACAGAGTTTGGAAAATGATAACAAAGAATTGGCCAGTGAGGTGAAGAGCTTGCAGCACACTAAGTCTGAATCTGAGCATAAAAGGAAGAAGCTTGAATCTCACCTACAGGAGTTTCAGGTCAAGTTTGCAGAAAGTGAAAAGGCAAAGTCTGAGCTTGCTGATAAAACTCACAAGCTTCAGGTAAGAGAAAAGTAGCTTTTTTAAACGTTACTCGTTTGTCCTTGTTCATCTACAACGATGAGAGATTATTTTCTGCACTTGGAGCATGTTAGGTTCATGTTATCTAGAACCACAAGTAGTTATCTGTACATTCAATAGAAGCCCTTGTGAAAGGGTTTGCTTGCGATTTTTACTTTTGATTAACTCTGGTACTTGAATATTAATAGTTTTGGGAGGCGTTGGTGCAGTGGTATTGTCACCTGGGCTAGTAATCCAGAGACTCTGGTAATGCACTGGGGCCCCAGATTCGAATATGCAGTTCTATATCGGTAAATATCTGGGATTAAAAGCCTAATGATCACCACAAAACTGATGCTGATTGTTGAAAAAGCCGACCTGATGTCCTTTAGAGAATGAAGTCTGGCCTACATGTGACTCCAGATCCACTGCAATGTGGTTGACTCTTCAATGCTGCCTTGGAAAGGCCACTTAGTTCAAGGGTAAATAGGGATGGGCAATAAATGCTGGCCCAGCCAGTGATCTCCACTCCCCGTGAATGAATAAAAAAAAATTAATGACTGCAAAACTGAATTTTCAGTTGGCCGTTTTGCATCAAGTTGCGAGACCTTTTTTACTGGTGCTCTAGCACATGGGCGCTATGCTAAAAATGATAGGCATATTTGACCGACAGAAGGACGTTCAACAAAGAAAAACAATCCAAAGCATTTATGAATTTTGGAGAATGACTGATCATTTATTAATTTTAGTTCATCTCTGACAATCTTGATTAGTTATAGAAGATACTAAAGAAATGCAATTGCTCTTGGAAATAGAAAACTTCCATCTGTTTTACTGTTTTGGGGTGGGGGGAGGGACATTGAAACTCAAGATAGCAGTAATAAGTACCTATTGACTATTCATCAGTATTGACATGCCTTTAACCTTGTTTAAAATATAGAAGGATTGAATAGATTTACATCTTAAAGATCTGGAGCGGGATTCTCCCCTACCCGGCGGGGCGGGGAGTCCCGGCGTAGCGGAGTGGCGCCAACCACTCGGGCGTCGGGCCTCCCCGAAGGTGCGGAATTCTCCGCACCTTTAGGGGCCAAGCCCTCACATTGAGGGGCTAGGCCCGCGCCGGAGCAGTTGGCACCACGCCGACTGTCGCCAAAACCGGCAACAATGGCCTTTGACGCCCGGCGCTGGGGCTGGCCGAAAGGGCTTCGCCGGTTTGCGCATGCGCCGGTGCGTCAGCTGTCGCTGATGTCACCACTGGCGCATGCGCGCTGGGGAATTCTCTTCCGCCTCCACCATGGTGGAGGCCATGGCAGCGGCGGAAGCAAAAGAGTACCTCCACGGCACTGGCCCGCCGGCCGATTGGTGGGCCCCGATCGCGGGCCTGGCCATCATGGGGGCACCCCCCCCCCCCCCCCCCGGGGGTTCGATCGGCCCGCGCTCCCCCCAGGACCCTGGGGGCCCGCTCGCGCCGCCGATCCCGGCGCCATCAGAGGTGGTTCAAACCACGGTGGTGGGAGAGGCCTCTCAACGGCGGGACTTCGGCCCATCGCGGGCCGGAGAATCGGCGCAGGGGCCTCGCCAATTGGCGGGGCGTGATTCCCGCCCCCGCCAATTCCCGGGTGGTGGAGAATTCTGGCCATGGCTGGGGCGGGATTTACTCCGGCCCCGGGCAATTCTCCGACCCTGCGGGGGGTCGGAGAATTTCGCCTCTGATGTGAGATTTGTTTTGCAAAGAGGTGCACAGTGTGAATTTAACTCTTTCCATTCTTAGAATGAATTGGACAATGTCTCTGGGCTTCTAGAAGAAGCTGAGAAGAAAGCAATTAAACTAACCAAAGATACAGCCAGTTTGGAATCTGCACTCCAAGATACACAGGTATGTGAATGATCGCCATTTAATGTGAAGATTTTTAACAAAGCTCAGTATTTTTATTCTCCGGTTCAATTAATAATCTGAGTGGGGACTAAATGGATCAATTCATTTAGGAAATTGCTAATGTCTGAGGGGAGGGATGCTTGAGCTAAATGTTCAAATGTTTCCCTTTTTCTTTGCAAAAGAGTGGGTGAGTTTCACTTGAGCACTATAATCACAAAGCCCAATTCTGAATGTCATATCCTGCATAAAGTAAAATTTTGAATTTTATTGGTGCGCGATCGTGTCTTGGCTAGTTTTGGGCTGAGAAAATTACAGACTTGCCCCACTGTCGGAATAAACTTCATTTATTTTCCTATTAAAGCTGCTGCTTGCAGCCTTGGGGATGTCTACATGCTAACTTAAAAAATTGATAGCTTTATGAAGTATAGGTGGGGTGGGATTGCGAAGAGACAAGGAGGGAGATGTTATGAAACAGTATATGAACTTCACTGATGTTTTGACATGTTAACTGAACTAGACCACTTAACAAGGCCACTTTATGGCAGTGGTTTCTTTGCGGTAAACAAATGCCTCGATTGTGATTTATTAGTCCCTGAAGATCACTCTTTAGTTTAGCAATGCAAAGCCCAAGTATATTTAAATATATATCTATTTGTCTATAGGAACTGCTCCAGGAGGAGACACGGCAGAAATTGAATCTCAGCAGTCGTATCCGACAGTTGGAAGAAGAAAAGAACAATCTCCAAGAACAACAAGAGGAAGAGGAAGAAGCAAAGAAGAACCTTGAGAAACAGCTAGCCGCACTCCATATACAGGTTTGTGGTTAGACCACGCAAACTGCTCGGCTGTAGTTATTGGGCCTGAATATTACTTTTCATGTGGAATGACCAAATGTCTGTTGTGGAATTACACTGGAACACAAAAATTAGGAGCAAAGATTGGGCCATTCGGCCCCTCCAGCGTCCCCTGCCATTCAATAAGATCATGGTTGATCGGAGTGTGACCTGTCTGTCCCCCATTAACCTGGACTCCCTTGACTTTTTAAGGCCCATTACATGGCAAGTTCAGGTCAATATATTAAAAATACTTTAATGCCAAATTAGAGTAGATTGCCACAGAAAGGCATGGTATTGGTCAACTTTCTTTTTGCCATGTATACTGACTGTACATAGCAACAGACTGGTTTCTGCCAAGCAAATTAGTCCAAAAACCATTATTGTGACAGTTTAATATTATTTAATAATGCATCACATTAGGAAAATGTACTAGATTCACCAAGAAGTAGCAAAAATATAATATACAATTTGCCGGTGTTATGACCACAGCAGTTGTTTATTACAACCCAAATCCCAGAGGGAAATATGGTTTATGGGCCAGACCCTTTTTTTGTATTCTGAAAATGAGAAAAGTACTAAAAGTAAAAGGTTTATGAACTGGAAGAAAAGACCACTTCAGCACAGAAGATTACAGTTACACAGTTAAAATTAGTCTTACAAACATTCCCCTAGATGACTCCCTACTTGGTCAGACCCACAAATAAAAATACAGTAATATTACCCAAGGCCAAAACTGCTGTTGCTTTAGTGTACCACACAACCCCTCAAACTCTCTGCCACTCTGCTGTGGAAATCCAAGAACATCATAGCAAGACTTCTCTTTGCAACCAAAGACTTTACTGGCTTGACTAGATGGTTGAATCAAACTATACCTCTCATCTCTTTGAAACTCAAATCCTTCCAAGCATAAAATCTTTCATGTTTCTATTTTGCCTCTGCTTTTGGGTAAATAAAATGTAAAATACCCCCTCTGTTTGCCCGTGGAACTTCTGTAAGATGCAGAATATCTCTTGTCACCACTGACTTCCCGTTGATATTTAAGCAAACTCTCCACTTTCCTAAAAATACGAATGTCGATCCAACCTGTTGAGGGCTGGTTTAGCTCAGTGGGCTAGATAGCTGGTTTGTGATGCAGACCAAGGCCAGCAGGGCGGGTTCAATTCCTGTACCAGCTTACCTGAACAGGCGCCGGAATGTTGCGACTCGGGGCTTTTCACAGTAACTTCATACTTGTGACAATAAAAGGTTGTTATTATTATTATTATTTAGTTACCTGTATCTTTTTATGACTTAACTCTACCATACCATTTCCCAGCTTCATTAAATCATTTAGCATGTGCGCACACTATTTTCCCAAAATATTGAAAATAATAGCATACGTTTCTCACACCTGGTTAACTATTTCATATTTAGAATTTTATTCATATGCTGGTGTAAGCCAATGGCGTAACAAGTTTGTGTAGAATTCTGAAATGAAAGTGAAGTGCAAAACATAATCTGATATTGTAATTTAGTTGGTTGATGCAAAGAAGAAAGTGGATGAGGATGTGGGGACCATCGATGGTTTGGAAGAGGCTAAAAGAAAACTTCAGAAGGACGTAGAGGCTCTCAATCAGCGCTTTGAAGAGAAGGCAGTGGCTTACGATAAAATGGAGAAAACCAAGAACCGTCTTCAACAGGAGCTGGATGATCTCCTGGTAGATCTTGACCATCAGCGCCAAATAGTTTCCAACCTTGAGAAAAAACAGAAGAAATTTGATCAGGTACATGCCTTTTTTAACATGGCTTACTCGGGTGAATTGCCACCAAATTAGTTTTTAAAAACTGCAAAATTATTGCAGATATCAACAGCTTAATGGATTCTGCAGACTGCTTCTTAAGATTTGTTTATGTTAAATGTGCACCTCCATTGGTACATGAGGGGACTGTCATTTGGCGGCTTTCCATTGTTTGAGAAGAGGTTACTAAATTGGATTATTTTAATGCCTTTTTGATTGTCAAATTGAAATATTGCTCAAGGGATTTTGAATTGACTTTTAACTAGCTTTCGTATATTGATGTGGATATGGTGTAGATGGATATTGTTCTGCAATTTGGGAATTTGTATGATGTTTACGGTACAGGAGGTGGCCATCGGTCCTGCCCTGCCTGGGCCAGCTTGTTCTCCACTAGAAATTAACTCTGCCATGTTTGTCAGATGCTGGCTGAGGAAAAGAACATTTCTGCTCGATATGCCGAGGAGAGGGACCGGGCCGAGGCTGAAGCCAGAGAAAAGGAGACAAAGACTCTGTCATTAACCCGAGCTCTGGATGAAGCTCTTGAAGCTAAAGAAGAGCTGGAAAGGCAAAACAAGCAACTCCGAGCTGAAATGGAGGACCTAATGAGCTCCAAGGATGATGTAGGCAAGAATGTAAGTTGATTTTAAAATACTGTATTCAATAATGCACAATGCTCAGCTTATCTTTACATCCTTGTTTCACCCTTTTGTATTTCTTGACCGTTTGCAATTCTCCGGCTCTCCGGCGCCACCTCTGAGCCTTGTGAAGTCTGAAAGATTATGGCCAGTGCCTCCACACAATTTTCACTCTTTCTTTCTCTCTCTCTCGCCTCAGTATCTTGGATGTATCTCATCCAGTCCCGATAAAGACAGCCTATCCAATACTTGCTCCTTTTAAATTTTAAACCCATCTAGTGTCTGAATTACCTTTTTTCACCATTCCCCCCGCCCCCAAATGTTCTTTATCCAGCCTGGTTCTCAGTTGTATTTTCTACCCAACATCTGCCATACGCAGACCTTTTCTTTGTCTTAACTTCTATCTTTTCGTCATCCAGGGAGCTCTGTATTTGTTTGCCTTACCTTTCCCTAGCGAGGGAATATTCTTTGGCTATGCCTGATTTATTTCTTCCTAAACATTAGCCCATTGTTCAGCTAGTTTTTCTTGCCACCCATCAACTCCCAATTTATTCAGCCCAGATCCGTTCCAGCCCCATTGCAGTTGGCTTTCCCCAGTTAATTATTCTTACTGTGGTTCATTGTCCATTTCCATAGCCATCCTAAACCATAAGATGCAATGTACACTACCTCCTAAATTAATTCCCTGAGCACTGTGTCCAGAAATATTTAGCACCCTGCCCTTTGAGCCAGGTCTGTTATAATCACATCATATTTTCACGTGGCAATCTGTGCCAGCAACTCTCTAATCTTGTTTACCACACTTCGTGCATTCACCTAATACACCCCGATTTAGATTTCACCACTTTCCCCCTAGCTCTGCCCCACCTATTAACTTACTGTTCCCTGTCCTAGTGCTATTTATTTCTTCCAGTATTCTGAATACCTTGGAACATCGGCACAGGAGCTCATTAAGCTTGCTCTGCCATTTAATTTGATCATGGCCGGTTGTCTATCTCAATGCCACTTCCCACATTCACCACCCTCAGTGAAGAAATACCTTTTCATCTCGGTCTCAAATTGCCTACCTTTTGTCCCCTGGTTTTGACTCATCAGCCAGGGGAAAATCTTGGGCTGGATTCTCCGCTATCGGGATTCTCTGTTGCACCGGCAGCCCGGGGATTTCCCCAACAGCGTGGGGCTGCCCTCAATGGGAAACCCCATTGGCCAGCTGGCGCGATGGAGAATCCTGGGGGTGCGCTGCAATAGAAATTTGGTGTGGCGGGACTGAGAATCCCGCCCAATATCTTTCATGGTGGCACAGTTGTAGACACAGTTGCTTCACAACACCATGGATCCAAGTTCGATTTGCAGCTTGGGTATTTGCCTGTGTGGAGTCTGCGTGTCTCCCCGTGTCTGCATGGGTTTCCTCCTGGCACTCCAGTTTCCTCCCGCAAGTGCCGAAAGACATGCTTGTTAGATGAATTGGACATTCTGAATTTTCACTCCATGTACCCGAGCAGACAACGAGGGGATTTTCACAGTAACTTCATTGCAGTGTTCAATGTCAGCCTACTTGTGACACTAATAAAGATTATTATCTCCCCAGTCACGCCCTGTAACAATTTTGTTCATCATTCTTTCAAGCTCTACTAAATACAGACTCAATCTCCTTGATCTATCTTTATCAGACATTCTTGCCATCCCAGGGATGAAACTGTGGAACCTCCATTTCACTCCTTCCACGGTAAGTGTAGCCCACTTGGGAAAGGGGGTCAAAACTGTGCCACATAGTTCAGGTGAGGTCTCACCAAGGCTCTATATAACTGCAGCAAGACATCTTCACTGCTGGACTCAAATCCCCTCATGTTGAAGGTCGACATATAATTTGCCTTCCTAATTGCTTGCTACACCAGTATACTCGCTTTTAGTGACTCCTGAGCAAGGATATCCAGGTCCCTTTGGACACCTACAATTCCTGCCACACACACACGCACACGCACACACACGCAAAATTTTAAAAATATTTTCCTACCAAAAAAAGCAACTTTACATTTTTTTGCATTGTATCCCATTGCCATTCGCTTAGCCTCTTTGCATCCTCCTCACAATTTGTTTTTCCACCCAGTCGGAGTATCATCAGCAAATTTAGAAATATTACAATTCGTCCCTACACCAAATCATTTAAATAGATTTTGAACAGGCATGGGCCAAGCACTGATCCTTGCTGTACCCTGTCAGCAACAGCCTGCCACCCTGAGAATGACCTGTTTACTTCTGCTCTCTCTTTTCTGTTAATCAGTTCTCAATCCAAACTAATATATTTCCCCTCCCCAATGCCTTGTGCACTAAGTTTAATTGCTCACCTGGTATTCCTCTCTGTCTCCTGGTTCCCACATCTCTGCCAGGTTATTTAAACACTTTGCCCCAACAGCAAAACCCTCCACTAGGAAATCAGCCCTGGCTCTGTTTTGGTGCAACCTGTCCGGCCTGTACAGCTCCATCCCTCCCAGAACCCAATATCCCAATAATCTGAAGTCATTGCTCTAGCACCACCTGCTTTATCCTGCTATTCTGTGCTCGGTATTGGATTGGATTTGTTTATTGTCACGTATACCGAGGTACAGTGAAAAGTATTTTTCTACGAGCAGCTCAACAGATCATTAAGTACATGGGAAGAAAAGAAAATGCATAATAGGGCAACACAAGGTATGCAATGTAACTACGTAAGCACCAGCATCGGATGAAGAATATAGGGGTGTAGTGTTAATGAGGTCAGTCCATAAGAGGGTCATTTAGGAGGAAGAAGTTGTTTTTGAGTCTGTTCGTATGTGTTCTCAGACTTCTGTATCTCCTGCCCGATGGAAGAAGTTGGCAGAATGAGTACTGGGAGTAATCCAGTGATTACTACTTTGAGGTGGTACTCCTGGCTAATTTCTTACCTGACTGCCTAAATACTGACAGCAGGACAACATCCTCTTTCTACTTATGTAATTTGTACGAAAGTGGGCCCGTAATGCTGGGTGTTTATACCCCTCAGCCCTCTGCAGTTACTCAGTGACATAAACTTGTAGGTGTTTGCATTAATGTGGGAGATCTTTATTTTGATGGGCAAGTCTTGCCTCTTCTGTTTTTGGTGAAAGTGACCATCCAAGCTGTGATTATTGCAATGTCAGCAATAGCAGTATCTGATTGCTGTTGTCTCTCATGGTAGGTGCACGAACTGGAAAAGTCAAAGCGAGCCCTGGAGCAGCAGGTGGAGGAGATGAGGACTCAGCTGGAGGAACTGGAGGATGAGCTGCAGGCCACTGAAGATGCTAAGCTTCGTTTGGAAGTCAACATGCAGGCCATGAAGGCCCAGTTTGAGCGAGACCTACAGGCCAGGGATGAGCAGAATGAAGAAAAGAAGAGAATGTTGGTTAAACAGGTAAATAGTTGCACCCTATTTTTTTTTTCTTGGAATGAAAGGTGCCTAATTCTTTAAGGACAATTTAGCATGGCCAATCCACCCTGCACATCTTTGGGGTCTGAGGGTGAGACTCACTGTTGCTCTTTTACCTGAACCACAAGACAAGAGTACGTTGCTTGCATTGGACAAATGGCCACACAACCAATATGTTAGTTATACTATAATTTATTAAACACGGGCTTGGTTCTATGCATAATAATCTACACGTGGCTACTAATTAAACTACACCTAACAACTAACTTCCAAGTGACCGGCTCTGCGCAGGTCAGATAAGGCCTTTATCTGGATCCTCATGTATGTTGGCTGGAAGTCTTCAGGTTTGTCTCTGCTGCGGCTCGTCCTTCAGGTAGCTATCGCAGGTCCTTGAACATGGCTGGTGGATATGCTGCAGTTGGTCGGAGCAGAGGCCGGTCCCAAAAGAGACCGAATACTGGTTCTTATTCACCGATCTTTCTTGCTCTTTTGGGTGGTCCCAACTCTGGATCCAATAGATCGAGAGAGTTTTGATTACCCTAATTGATTCTGGCCAATTAGGGGCGGGTACCTCGATGGCTTGGGCGGGTCCTAGCTGCCATTGTCCAAGGCATGTATGCCCTCCCATCCAAGGTAAATAGGCGCTCCCGAGTCTGCTACTGTTGCTACGTTTCGATCTGTGTCCCATTGTCCTGGGGAAATCAGTGATTGACCTTTCAGCAGGTGTGAGTTTCAGTTAGGTCTGGTTTCCCTTTGCACAATACACGGGCTGTGAACCGTCCGTGTCCCAACCTGACCATAATTCCCATTATCCTTCGGGTGGCCATTTTAGATGGCCACACCCCGCAGACACTGGGAGAATGTGCAAACTCCACACGGTCAGTGACCCGGGGTCGGGATTGAACCTGGGACCTCAGCTCCGTGAGGCAGCAGTGCCAACCACTGTACTGTCCCCTGAAGATTATTTGCATGTTTTTAAACTTAATCATTTTGTGAACATCCCCACGCAATGAACCTTGTCCAGAGATAAAATCCTGGAACCAGCTGTAGAATATTTCTGTGAACTTGACTACCGATGAGCCACAAGCCCAACTGCCCTCTTCTAGCTTGACATTTCAAATATTGTTTGGGATATTACTGCAAGGTAGCTTGGATTAATAGCTGTCATAACCACTTCAAAATTCAAGACCAGAGTTGTAGACCATCTACAGCGTTTCTGATCGATTCCCATCACCAATTCAACAAGAGTTAACTAGAAAGGCTGCAAGCAAACTTAACTGTAGATCATGCACCAGGTTCCAGGCTTGCCCTCCTGTTTCCTGAACTGGCTAATTTCTACGAGGCTACTGCACAAAGTCACAATCATCGTCGGATTCAGGATAGTGCAGATTGACGGATTCAGGATAGCGCACATTGACGGTAAATGTGGGACTTGCCTCTTGGCCTGGACTTCCATTGGTCCATAGATCAAATGTTGAGTAGACTGGGACTGTACTCGTTGGAATTTAGAAGGATGAGGGGGGATCTTATAGAAACATTTAAAATTATGAAGGGAATAGATAGGATAGATGCGGGCAGGTTGTTTCCACTGGCGGGTGACAGCAGAACTAGGGGGCATAGCCTCAAAATAAGGGGAAGTAGATTTAGGACTGAGTTTAGGAGGAACTTCTTCACCCAAAGGATTGTGAATCTATGGAATTCCTTGCCCAGTGAAGCAGTTGAGGCTCCTTCATTACATGTTTTTAAGGTAAAGATAGATAGTTTTTTGAAGAATAAAGGGATTAAGGGTTATGGTGTTCGGGCCGGAAAGTGGAGCTGAGTCCTCAAAAGATCAGCCATGATCTAATTGAATGGCGGAGCAGGCTCGAGGGGCCAGATGGCCTACTCCTGCTCCTAGTTCTTATGTTCTTATGTTAAATCATCTTGTTTTACGCAAGTAACTCCTATGGGTGGCACTGATTTCTTCCTGCTGCATCGTTGGGGGAGTGGGGAAGCAGTGAGGGAGACAGCATGTCATTTCCATCAATCTTTGGGCACTCTCAATTTCCTAGAGGCCCTCTTCGATCCTGAAAACATCAGAAGGTCAGCAGCAGAAGCTGCGGGTGGACAATCTTTGGCTGCAGCATCGAGATCTGCTGCCCTTCCTCAACCCCCACCTCCCAAGAGATTTTTTCTGATCATCTTCACTGCGTTTCAGTTCTTAACCAAATCAGTTAGATCGATAATCAAACGTCATTTGAGATTAAGACTTGGGAATCGAGCCCGATTATTTTGTTGACTCCAAATATGGGGCGCAATTGATAGTGTCTCTCCTGACCTCAGGATGTCCCAAAACACTTTACCTCTTGGAAGTACTTTTGAACTGTGGTCACTGTTGTAATATAGGGAATTCTGACTGTGTTAATTCACTCCATAGGTTCGTGAACTCGAGGCAGAGCTAGAAGATGAACGGAAACAGCGAGCACAAGCAATTGCTGCAAGGAAGAAACTAGAGATGGACCTGAAAGATTTGGAGGCCCAGATTGAAGCAGCTAACAAGAGCCGGGATGAGGCAATCAAGCAGCTTCGCAGACTTCAGGTAACTCATTGTTTTTAGAAGATTTTACTATTATTTAATTTGCCTCTACAAACAAAAATATCTTGGCTTCTAACAAAGGTAAGCATTTCATTACTATATTAATAAACTGCATGTTGCAGTAATTTACTTACCTTGCGAAGTAGAGTCACCATTGTGTAGCTAGAAGCAACTGTAAGATCCCCCAAGACAATTAGCCACAGATCTTTACAGCACAAAAAGAGGCCCTTTGGCCCATTGTGTCTGCGCTGGCCATCAAGCACCTATCCTTGTGTGGCACTTGGTCTGTAGCCTTGTATGCTATGGCGTTTCAAGTGCTTCTCTAAATGCTGCTTAGATGATGTAAGGATTCCCATCTCTACGATCCTTTCAGGCAGTGAGTTCCAGATTCCCACAACCCTCTGGGTGAAACCTTTTTTCCTCAAATCCTCTTTAAATCTCCTGCTCCCTGCCTTAAATCTATGTGCCCTAGTTATTGACCCCCCTCGCTAAGGGACAATATTCCTTCCTCCCTGCGTCCCTCAAAGTGAACAAATAATTGTGATGCTTGAGAGGAGCATTACGCAGGTCACCAGGAAAACTTCCTTCCCCTCTCCAAGTAGTGAATGGGCTTTTATAATGCTTCATGTGAAAGGAAGCATTTTCTGAATGCAGCAGCCCTATGGAACTGTACAGAATTGTCAGTCTAGCTTGCATCTCCAGTCCATAAAGACAACCAATTGCTCCCTTCTGCACTTGCACTAACTTGTACATGAGTGGGATGTAGTTTTATCATTGTGTATTTTATTTTAGTGACTCTAAAAGCACAGATGGATTTGGTGGAATCTTAATTTCCCCTGTAATGTCACTGGAAAAAAATAACAAAACCACAGACTGACTTGTAGGGAAGATTCAAGGCACGTTTTGAAGGGTAGTGCCAAAAAATGTTAGTAATTGATAGTTATTCTCTTCAGCTATGATGGCTGTTCAAGATATGCACTCTCTGGATAACGCGCTCCCTTAAATCCTTTTCAGGCGCAGATGAAAGATTATCAACGTGAGCTGGAAGAGGCTCGGGTTTCAAGAGATGAGATCTTCACTCAATCAAAAGAAAATGAAAAGAAACTGAAAAGTCTGGAGGCAGAAATTCTCCAACTTCATGAGGTTCGTCATATTGGAAATAAACCTCTCATTCATTGATGGTATTGGGATGTTGTCCAAACAGATGGTGTTTCTAGGAGCATTAATGCAGATGTAAAGCTCTAATGTTAACCTGAACCATTCCAATTAAATTATGAGCATCAAATTGTGCGTAGAAATTAGATAGCTCTACAAAATGAGCTTGGGTCCTGATAATCCAGGTCACAGGCAAGCTTTTAATTCGCTCTAATCAACAGAAATATTTGGGACTGACGTGCAACATTTCTGCGAGGCCAGTGTTGGGGCAGGTTTCGTTGATTTGGGGGGTGGGGGGGGGGGTGTAAATGCAAAGAATGGGAACAAAACTCTGCCTGTGTCAGGTCGAGCTTCCAAATATAACAAACTATTGTGAGCTCCCTTGGCTGCTGAAGTAATACTTTTATGGACAGAAATTTCCTGTCTGCATCTAATACACCAGCATAGTTGGCAATCCTCTCCCTTCAGAGGATTTTTGAGTGTTTAAAAATTCACTGTTAATGAGCAGTGTATCCAAGCTTGCCGAAAACAAAATAATAGCATTGTAGATGGGGCCATAACAGGTCAAAGACGTTGAGTAAATGAAACTCTGACAGATGGATTTCAAGGCAGATAAGTGTGAGGTCGCCTGTTTTGAACTTAAAAATGGTTATATCAATGGTTATAGCCAAGAATTAAATTGGTGAAAAACCAAGAATAATTGAAGGTCCAGGGATTTGGGGCTGAAAGTAAATGTACAAAAAATAATCAGAAAGGTAATGCAGTGTCAGCCTTTGTAACTAGAAGCTAAAATGGAATGATGAGAATATTTTGCCGCACCCGGAGCACTGTGTCGGCCAGGATGTTGAACCTTAAAGTGCCCTGCACACTTAACATATTAGCAGAGCTGAGGTTAGATTACAGGAAGTGATTACATAAAACTAGTCTTGTATTCCCTGCCTAGAATATATTGTTTAAGGAGTGAATTGTTTGCAGTTTTTAGGACTTTGTGTGGTATTAATAAGCTTGGTAGCAAGACATTTTTGCTGCTGATTGAGGAATCTAGGATAAGAGGTGATAACCTTAAAATCAGAGCCAGGCCATTTAGGGGAGAAGTTTTCAGGCGTCGTGACACTTTAAGGATCGATTGGGAAATAAATTTGGGAGTGATTAAAATATCTGTTCAATAAGGTATTTAGGATGATGAAGCCCAGGTGGTTGGTTTTGTATAGCGATCATTAATCTTTTTGAATGATGGAACACACACAAGAGGTGAATAGTCGTCTCCGATTACTATGACCCTATGTTTCTAAATCAAAAATAAGAAGGATAAAACTTGGAGCACTACTTGTCATTAGTAGTGGATTGACCAAAGCATTATATTGCTCTCTTTATGAGGAACTGTTGGCCATCTTTTTAGGAATGTAGAATTCGGGAGGAGGCCATTCAGCCCTTCGAACCTGCTGTGCTATTTGTTAAGATCATGTCTGATCTGATGGTGTATCAACTCACTTTTGTGCCTGCCCCTCCCCTATAGCCTCAACACCCTTGTTCACCAAGCAGTTGTCCGACTCTGCCTTGAACTAATACAATGACCCAAACTCCCCTATCTTCCACACTCGCAGCCCTTTCGAGAGAAAAAGATTCTCCTCTTTCCCTCTTAAAGAAAGTTAGACCTTTATTTTTAAACTGTGTCCTCTAGTTTGAGTCTTCCCCACAAGAGGAAACATCCTCCCAGTATCCACCCTGCCAAGTCGCCTCAGAACCTTCTATGTTTGAATAAGGTCACCACTCATCCTTCTAAACTTCAATGAGTAAAGGTCCAACCTGTTCAAAATTTCCTCAGAAGATAAACCTCTCGTTCCTGGAAAGAATTGAGTGAACCTTCTGTGAACTGCTTTAATAGATCATGTGACTAATAAATTCGGAACTAAGGGATAGCTGGTTTGCACCAATAAGTTTTGCGTTATAGTGAACCTCTTTAATTTTGAAGGAACTAGCTGCTTCGGAGCGAGCACGTCGACATGCAGAGCAGGAACGGGATGAGCTGGCAGATGAAATCGCAAACAGCACATCTGGAAAGTAAGGAAACATGACACGGGCCCATAGCTCTACTACTTTATACCGAGATGTTTATTTAAAGCTCTTATCAAATTAAATCCCAAGTTTAAATCTAAATGAAATCAGTGTTTTGCCAGAAGCAATACAGACTGGATTTGATTCTTATCTTGAGAGTTCACAACTGGCTGAACTTATCAGCCACCTGTAAGATGTTTATAAAGTACTAAGCATTTTGAGGTTTGTAATTTTCTTAAGCACATGCATGTTTGTATCTAATATTTAGTTTCAAGTTTATTTTTAAATGTAAAAGATTTCTGCTTCACCAATTTGACATCTGAAATGGTCTGATGTTCCCTGTGTGGACTGTCACCTCGATACAAAGGTGGCAGCACGGTAGCACAGTGGTTAGCACAGTTGCTTCACAGCTCCAGGTTCGATTCCGGGCTTGGGTCACTGTCTGTGTGGAGTCTGCACATTCTCCCTGTGTCTACAGTCCAAAGATGTGCGGGTTAGGTGGATTGGCCATGCTAAATTGCCCTTGGTGTCCAAAAAGATTAGGTGGGGTTACAGGGATAGGGTGGAGAGTGCTCTTTCCAAGGGCCGGTGCAGACTCGATGGGCTGAATGGCCTCTTGCACTGTATTCTATGATATGTAACAGTACCTTCCAAGTAACTTTCAGTTACTGCCTGAAATTTATCCATCATCACATTTCGCTCCCAAGATCAATCTTTCCTGTTCTGCGATGCTTTTCCCACCAGTACCAGTACTGCTCCTGCCCCAAGTGGACATAACCTTTTTGTTTTTGTCCTCCCCTGGTTTAGCTCACAAGGCTAAATCGCTGGCTTATCAAGCAGGCCAGCAGCACGGTTCGATTCCCGTACCAGCCTCCCCAGACAGGCGCCGGAATGTGGCGACTAGGGGCTTTTCACAGTAACTTCATTGAAGCCTACTCGTGACAATAAGCGATTTTCATTTCATTTCATTGTGTAGGTAAAGTCTGAGTTCCAGCAGCCTATTTGACTTTGCGTTGCTGCAAAGTTTGATTTGTTTCTTGATCCATGTTTATACACAAGCAAAGTCAAGGTCATGAAACTTTTAATCAGCAATAAAAATCCAGTACACAGAAATCTATTGTATAAATCGCACGCAAATGTAACTCTTGGGAGAGAGGGAAACATTCTCCACACAACGTTGGCATGTGCCTGAGTTTAATGGTTCTGGCAAAACAATGTGCTTGGGAATGACCTAAGCAGTGGTGCAGAGTTTCCTACTCTCCAGCTGTATAAGCTTTGCACCCTGCTTTGCTGTCACTTTGTTCTTTGGAGATGCTGGAGGCTAGTTTCACTGAAGTTGTATAATAGCACCAGCAACCAATGCTATGCTAAACGGTAAAATAAGCAGGCAGGAACCAACAGGTGAAAGGCACAAACTGAAAGTGGAATGACTTGGCTACTTAGGGTGGCTTTTTCTCTGCAGGTTGGCAGCAGAGAAAGTGGGTCAAAGGAGCTTTCCACCTATTTCAAAGTTACCTCCTGTGCATTTCTCAATCAGACTGCACAATGGCTAATGTAGGGCTCCCACAAGGGCAAGTGTTTACATATAAAATATTTCTATCAGGAGTTAGCTGTACCTCACACACCAGTTCTATGATTGGTCGTGACATTTTCGTCGATAGTGAAAGCGGTACACAAGTACAAGATGTTAGGTTGCAATTTGTGGAGTAAGCTCTAGTGTCATGCCGTTCATGGAATACCTCCTTGTCAAATTACTCCATCCAAAGTGTGTCACCACACACTTTTCTAATTTTTATTTGCTTTGGTGAACTCTGAAATTGGAAGAACGCAGAATGAATAAGATTGATAACCTGCCATTGAATCCTTATTCCTGTTCAATATATCACACTCGGGGAACAGAAGCAGTGCTGTCCAAATATTGCTATAAAGGCCTTGGGTAGGTGATGGGTCAATGTGATGGGTAGCTAAGGCAGGAGTAACATGGGTAAGCTGCTAAATAGTTGATTGGCTTAAAATCCGAATAAACTGGCACCTGCCGCTGTGGCTCTGAAGGAGAGAATCCATCTCCACTTGGAGAAGTAAGATTTGATCAGGAATAGTCAGCGCTGCTTTGTCAGAGGGAGTTCATGCCTAACAAATGTTGATTTAAAAAAAAAAAAAAAATTTGTGACGGTGACCAGATGTGTAGATGAGGGTAGTGCAGTTGATGTAATTTAAATGTATTTCAGCAAAACCTTTGACAAGGTCTCACATGGGAGACGTATAAAGAAAGTAAATGCACAAGGCACACCGGGTAATTTGATAAGGTGGATTGTAGGAGACCGAGGGTGATGACAGAAGGCTGCTTTAATGACTGGAAGCCAGTGTCCACTGGCGTGCCAGAATCTGTGCTGGGTACCCCATTATTCATCATTTATATAAATTATATAGACAACTATGGTGGGGGGGGGGGGGGGGGGTTTATGATCAGTAAATTCTTGGGTGACACAAAGATTGGCCGGGTGGTTAACATTGAGGTTGAATGTCTGGTTACAGGAAGATATAGATGGTATGGTCAAATAGGCAGGTAAATGCAGCTGGAATTTAACCCTGAAAAGTGTGTGGTGATGCACTTTGGATGGAGTAATTTGACAAGGAGGTATTCAATGAATGGCATGACACTAGGCGGGCCTGAGGGACAAAGGGACCCTGGTGTGTTTGTCCATAGATCTCTGAAGGCAGATGGGGAGGTTAATAGACTGGCAAAGGTGTATGGGGCATGGATTATAAAAGCAGGGAGGTCATGTTGGAGTTGTATCGAACATTGGTGATGCCGCAGTACTGTGTGCAATTCTGGTCGTCCCATTATAGGAAGCATATGTTTGCACTGGAGCGGGTGCAGAGGAGATTCACCAGGATGTTGCCTGAGATTAAGTTATGAAGAGAGGATTGATAGACTTGAGTTGTTTTCACTGGAGCAGAGAAGACTGAGGGGCGCCCTGATTGAGGTGTACAAGATTATGGGGAGCATAGACTAGATGGATAGGCATGATGTGGAGATGCCGGCGTTGGACTAGGGTGAGCACAGTAAGAAGTCTTACAACACCAGGTTAAAGTCCAACAGGTTTGTTTCAAACACGAGCTTTCAGAGCGCAGCTCCTTCTTCAGGTGGGGGCAGCTGTTCCTCTTAGTTGAAGAGTCAGTTACGGGGCGACACAAGTTCAAGGTGAGGGGCAGGAGGTTTCATGGTGGGGCGGGGGGGGGGGGAAATGTGAGGGGAAACATTTTTTACCCAGAGGGTGGTGACCGTCTGGAATGCACTGCCTTGGAGGGTGGCAGAGGCAGGTTGCCTCGCATCCTATAAAAAGTATGTGGATGAGCACGTGGCACGTCCATGGAATTCAAGGCTGTGGGCCAAGTGCTGGTGAATGGAATTACATAGGTTGGCCAGGTGTGTTACATGTGTCAGTGCAGACTCAATGGGCCGAAGGGCCTCTTATGCACTGCGATTTGGATGTCAGTAGAACATCATGTTGTACCAAACAATTTTTTAAAGCACGTTTTGGAACATGTACTAACTCGCCTTCCAAACAATGCCTCCTCCCCCCCCCCCCCCCAAAATAGTTTTTCTTGTGCATGGCCTGTTCATTCCAACGCACAGTACCTATAAATCTTTTCATTCGCATGTGTTAAAGGGACAACTTGAGAGTGGCTTGCATGGTACTTTCTAGGCTGCAGATCCACCCAGGCACAGGTTAGAAGGAACATTTGAGTTTGAGACTAGAATTTGAGGTTTGTAAGCAATCTGATCTATTTGGTTTCAGTGAATGTTGGAGTTTGTAGTAATTCTGAATTTCCCCTTTAATACGCCTTGATTCCTCAGATCTGCTTTACTGGATGAGAAACGGCGCCTGGACGCTCGCATTGCCCAATTAGAGGAAGAACTTGAAGAAGAACAGAGCAACATGGAACTCCTCAATGACCGATTCCGGAAGACAACCATGCAGGTTCGATTTTTCACAGTTTGGAGTTACCCTTATTGTGCCAGTCTTGACTGTTGCAGCACCTACCCATTGGACACGAGGTTAATGCAATTCCTCTCCTAGTTTTGTGTATGTCGATATGGGCGTCTTGTTTTTTCATTATTTTTGTCTTTTGTGCTAAGTCTGTATAATATACAAGAAGCTTGCATATCATCAGTTATAAACCAGCAATTATTTAACTGGCATTTCGTATATGACCAGTGTTTACATCAGTGAAGTAGCTGCAATTTCTCAACAATAGCACAGTTTGTTAGACTGTTCATTTCTAATGGTGAACGCTGGAAGCCAGTTTATCTCTCTCTGCGAAACTGTCCACATCACATCTTGCTGCCGCTACAATCCTGGATAAGATTAGGTGATAAATAAAAAATTCTTTGTAGTATTGCACTGAAGTGCAGTAAAGACACTAATGCACAAACCTCCTCTTAAGTAGCTGCGTCATATCCGGTTCAGTGGGACACTGGCTGCTGACCTCCACAGCTTGGGACAGTTTAAACACCTAACTTCAAGATTGTTCACTTTTTTTTGTTTATGGGGGTGGGGGATGCATGGAATCTTCCTTTTCAAATCCGTGCATAATTCAGTGTTCGAATTGTGATTTGAGCGGTCAGATGCATCAATGAAGCTCGGGCTTTAGTAATGACTTGCAGGAGTACAGCAGTGATGATGCAACCCCAAGTATTGTTGTGGTCTTTCATTTCCTCGAGGTCTTCAACAGGCTAACCAATCACACAATTCACTATTCCGGCCCCATCCGATCCTCACTCACACCATCAAACTTTCAGCCACTCTTCCGTTGGTGAGATTATTATTCTATATACTAAAACGAACACCAAAGAAAATTAGAAGCAGTCACCCTTGCTCAGAAGCTAGAATTTCAGGTATCACGACCGAGTTCCCAAGGGTTTTGATGTTTGGTGTAAAGCTGGAGTTTTAGTATTTTATAAAGGCAAGATAAGTCTTTCCAGAACTTTTCCTCCATTAATCAATCGGGACGATGGTGCTTCGTTTTGGTTTTCAAAAATGTTTTTATTGGCATTTTCCAATTTTTTACAGTAGAACAATTTAACATATATAATGCACCTGATATTTACATGGTATAATTCTTATGTACAAATTTTACACACACTCGTCCCCCCCCCCCCCCCCCCCCCCCCCGATAGTCTGACTCCTTCCTGGCATCCCCTTTTACCCTGGGTATCGCTGTACTTCACTCTTCTCATGCGGGTGGGGTGGCGGCTGGGCTGCCCTCCCCTTCCCTCCCTTCACTTCCCCTTCTCCCGGCTGCCCTCCCCTCCCCTCCCTTCACTTCCCCTGCTCCCGGCTGTCCTCCTTGGTCCAACCCTCACTCCTTACTTCCTAATCACTGTTGGCCTCGGCCGGCCCTTGGACGGACGGACGGACGGACCGGCCCTTGGACGGACCAGTAATTGGCCTTCCGGCCAGTCTGCAGCTCTGGGTGGTGCTGCTGATCACCAGCCGAGCAGGATTCTCCGGTGTGTGATTAAGGAAGCAAAAGCCAGGTATCAGCCCTCTTCCCCATATGTATTTCTGTCTGGTCCGAAACCCCAAAGAACTGTCACTCTCGGGCACGGCTCCATGCTCAGCCCCACAACTTTAGACTGCCTCAAAGAAGGTTGTCCAGAACCAGACAAGTCTGG
Organism: Scyliorhinus canicula; assembly: GCF_902713615.1. Taxonomy (NCBI): domain Eukaryota; kingdom Metazoa; phylum Chordata; class Chondrichthyes; order Carcharhiniformes; family Scyliorhinidae; genus Scyliorhinus; species Scyliorhinus canicula. The sequence continues at coordinate 42,929,096 of NC_052163.1, forward strand.
GGCATGGCCAGTGGATGTGGTTGGGCGGGCCTCCCTGGCACGATTCACATTTATTCTCCAAGTGGAGTGTCTCATTTAAGCATTCAGCTCACTGGGCTGCATTTGCCTTCGCTCATTATACGTTTTTCACCGATTTCAGCTATGCAGTTAGTTTGATGCTGCGGTCAAAGCTTCACTTTGGTGCGTATGGTTGAACAAGGTATTACACAGCTAAAAATTTAAATAGGAAATTTAAAAAGCTGTATGTAGACACTTGGTTGATCAGAATGTGGTTGAACACGGTAACGTTTTCCTCTGTAGCGGTTGGCATTCTCAAATGTGTTTCATTTGGGTTTTCATATCAATTTATACAATCATCAGTCGCTGATGTTGAAAGGGATGGAATACTGCTTTGTTCCATAAGCTGCTTTTTAAAACTTGAAAATTTTGGGGAAACTTGTAAAAGGTCAGTAAAAATGGGTAGTTCTCCTCCAAGGATCACCTCAACGCAAAGCAATAGGCACTTTCATCATTTGTCAGCTGAGTGGTTTAATATTAAACCTGCTGTTGCAAAGTTGCAGCCCTATGAAATAGGGGCAGAATTAAGCCATTCGGCCCTCAAGCCTGCTGAGCCACATGCTATTCATGGCTGATCTGTTCGTGTTTCAAGTACTACATGCCCATCTATCCTGATAATCTTTGATTCCCTTGTATAACAAGACTCTCTATCTCCCTCTGCCTTAAAAATATTCAATGACTCCACTTCCATTGCCTTCTCTCAACCCTCTGAGAAAAAAATTCTCCTCATCTCGGTCCTGAAAGGGCCCTCCCTAATTTTAAAACTGTATGGGCAGTATTCTCCACCGGCCCCAAAAATCGCGGAGGCCGTCGTGAACTCGGCCGAGGTTAACGACGGTCTCGGGGCCCGCTCCCCAAACCTAATTCACCCCCACCCGGGGGGCTAGGAGTGGGCCCCCGGCCGCGACCTCAGCCGCCGGAAATGACGCCCGAACGGCGCTTCGCGGATGACACTGCGCGCAGGCGACGCAAACCCACGCATGCACGGTGCCGTCTTTCTCCACCGCCGCCCGGCAAGACGTGGCGGCTTGATCTTGCCAGGCGGCGGAGGGGAAAGAGTGCGTCCGTTTTGGACGCTGGCTCGACGATCGGTGGGCACCAATCGCGGGCCTGTCCCCTCCGGAGCACAGTCGCGGTGTTCCCGTCCCAATCGGGCCCCTGGATGCCCCAAACGGGCATCCGCCGCCCGTTTCACGAATGCAGCGACCAGGTGTGGTTGCTGCCGTGGTGAAACGGGCGTGAAGGGCCGGCTGCTCGGCCCATCGGGCTCGGAGAATCGCCATTCGTCGTGAAAAATGGCGAGCGGCGATTTTTCCGAGAGGGGGCGGAGAATCGCTGGAGGCGCCAGGGGGGCATAAAAAATGTCGGGAGGCTCTCCCACGCCACGTGGGGAGCGGAGAATTCCGCCCTGTACCTTTAGTTTTGGACTCACCCAGTCGAGGAAACACCTATCCCTTCCAACTGGTGAAGACTATTCAGGATCTTGTATGCTTCAATTAAGTCTTCTAAACACCAGTGTAAGTCAAGCCCAGCCTTTGATACCTGGAATGAGTGGGTTGTCCTATGAGGATAGGTTGCAATTGAGTAAATTCACTAAATACTTGATCTCTTTGATTTATGAACTGTTGTGTGTATTTTTTTTAATTTGGACCACGGGCGTAGTCCCTAATTACACTGGAGGTCATTGGTTAAAGCCAAAATATTAGAGAAAGTGGATTTATGATTCTAAACCTATTGATTCTGCTTCAACTTCTTGCCAGGTGGAAACTCTGAATTCGGAGCTCGCTAGCGAACGCAGCGCTGGGCAGAAGAGTGAAAATGCACGGCAGCAACTTGAACGACAGAATAAGGAACTCAAAGCCAAACTCCAGGAGCTGGAGGGTTCCGTCAAGTCCAAATTTAAGTCGACAATTTCTGCGATGGAGGCCAAGATAGCACAACTGGAGGAACAGCTTGAACAGGAAGCAAAGTAAGGCCACTATGTATTAAATGTATATGAAGCAAGTTTATGCTTGGTTCCTGCCAGTTTTGTTTTAATTATTCTGGTACAGCAAGCAATTTGGCCTCCCCAACTTCAGAAAATTGTGTGTTTCTTGAATCCTGTAACTGAAGTGAGTTGCAAAGATCCCTCAAGGGATTTTTCCCCAATGGCCTGCATGTATTTTATAAAATGTATTCCAGTTACTTCCAAGTTTATTTTTGTATTCTGATCTATTCACTGGTGGCCTTGTTACTCAGGCCCAGTTCACAGTTTGTGAAAAAGGAAAACTCGGCATGGGGAAAGTAACTTTTTTTTTTTTTGGCTCTTCAGTAATAAATGCTGGTAGGATGATGGAATGCGGTTAATGCCGATTAAAATTTTAAGCCAAAATTAAACTATAGTTAAAATGGTTGAAGTAGTGTTCATGATTACTTGTAATCATGACTGAGATTTTGGTAGCTAATTGGGATTTAATTTAAATGCAACTTTGCCATCCGAACTGCATGTGACAAGTGAATATTGCCTTTATTGAATGAAGTCTCGTGTGCAATTAGTGCTAGAATTGCCACGAATATGGCATCACATCAGTGTATTTTTCAACGCATCGTAACTGTGGAGATTTTACACATGCAGCTGTAACAGAGAATGGATGATTTATCAATCAAACCTACTCCACTTTACACTGTCTATTTCACATTTCGCAAGTTTACAAAATTGTTTTTGGTGGCCACATTTATACTAGTTAGTATTGCCTATCCTGGCGCAGTGGTTAGCACTGCTGCCTTACGACGCCGAGGTCTTGGGTTCAATTCCGGTCGCGGGTCACTGTCCGTGTGAAGTTTGCACATTCTCCCTGTCAGTGTGGGTTTCACCTCCACAAAACCAAAGATATATGTGCGAGGTAGGTGGATTGGCCATGCTAAATTGCCCCTTAATTGAATTTTAAAATAAATAAACGAAAGGGAGTGCAGAGAGGTATCACTGTTAAATGTTTTAGCATTTCACATTTGCTTTCAAATTATTGAGCAGAAATCTTCCCAATTGAATTGAAATGTTATCTGAAAAGGATTTTTTTTGATCAAGCCCAGTTTACTGTTAATAATTGCCCCCTAGTGGAAATATGGCAGTACAGCAAATCGTTGAATATTTCCTTCATCCATAATCTGTGCAGGTTAGGTGGATTGGCCATGATAAATTGCCCTTGGTGTCCAAAAAGGTTAGATGGGGTTATTGGGTTACCGGGATGGATAAGGTGGAAGTGAGGGCTTAAGTGGGTTGGTGCAGACTCGATGGGCCGAAAGGCCTCCTGCACTGTATGTTCTATAACGTGGTGAGTCTGGTAACGTAAATATGTACCAGCACTTAAATCAGGCATGGTGCTTAATGCAAATGTTTGCATAAATTTGATAGTTCTCTGGACAAATGCCTAAATTTTGGCTCGCAATTCTCGCTTTCATTGCTTATACACTAATAACCTTGTTATTACAGAGAACGAGCAGCCGCCAACAAGCTGGTGCGTCGCACAGAAAAGAAGCTCAAGGAGGTCTACATGCAGGTTGAAGATGAACGCAGGCATGCAGATCAGTACAAAGAACAGGTAGCTTCTCATTTTACACCCATCATCAAATTAACATGACCTTCACTTAGCCCTGCAAGAAAGTGGGCGAAATGGCCCAGTCCAAAGTTTGGTTGCCTCCACAACAAAGAAACTTGGGGAGAAAGATCTCTGAGAAACCAGCAGTGGCCTCCATTGAGGGCTGCTTGACAGCAGGATACAAGCAAACAGCACACAATGTACCTCCAATAACATTGTGAATGGAGTCATAACTGTGTCACCGGAACCTGATTTGTAAATTGTCTCCTACCGACAGGCACCTCTCTATGTGCTTTTGGCTGGAGGATTGGTAACTTTACAAACTCCATTTTGAGTCTGTCATTGTCCATTAATGCTGGATTCAGCTTAAAACTGCCACTGTGAAGTTCACATCCTTCTGCTTTTCGCACATGGAAACGTGAAGAGCATTTGGAGTTTACGGAGGGCTGTTTAAACAACCTCTGCAATAGAAAAATGCTACTGAAATGTTTATTTTTGAAGTCCATTCCATGATTCGATTTTATTTTTTAAAAAGCATTAGTTGAGATACAAATAATTTCTCCAGGTCGAGAAGTCAAACTCTCGCATGAAACAACTCAAACGGCAGTTGGAGGAGGCAGAGGAAGAGGCAACAAGGGCTAACGCAGCCCGCCGGAAACTTCAGCGGGAATTGGATGACACCACCGAGACCGCTGAGGCCATGAATCGCGAGGTCAACACTTTGAAGAGCCGGCTGAGGTAGTGTGGCTTCTATTCGGAGTTTGATATTCGAAAAGAGAACCTTTTTATATTATTTTTAAAAGAACTAGGTGAGTTTCATGTGAAGTTAGGATCACACACTGCTCTTGACCGAATTGTTCTTCATGTTGAGCCTGGGGCCTGTGGTTTGGGGGTCACATCGAGTCAATGCGACTGGCCAAATATCTTTTTTTTTTTAACCTAGTATGCCAGTCCGGCAGGGTCTTCAATAAACTATTATAACTATTATAAATGCAAACTAGATTTTTTTACTACAGGTAACTTGTATTTCAAATCCATCTGGAGTGACTCACTTGGCAAGTAGGGCCAGATACTCGGATACCTTCAACGGTACTATCATATCCCCAGTCAGCGAGTGGCACTGCCTACACCTGTGGTGAATGTGATTCACACTATATATAGTTGCCAATATCACTCCATGTATATATGTTCGTTATCTACCCGTTGTAAGATCAATGCTGTATATAGTTGCCAATATAACTCCGTGTATATATGTTCACTATCCACCATTGTAAGTGCAGTTGCACTATCCCACCACCAGGGAGAGTCGCTCTGGGAGTACGCGAGAGTTTGTACTGGGCTCCTCCCTTGGCTCCGCCCAGGACTCCTCCCCCCTGGGACCGATGTATAAAGATCAGTGCCTTAGAGCCAGCCTGCCAGTTCATCTGAAGTTCAACGACGAACAGGCTGGCTCTGTTGTAAGTGTATTAAAGCCTCTGTTCAGATCCAACTACACGTGTTCGCTGAATTGATGGTTCCATCAACACCCAGCATGATTTTATATATTCGGTTTGTTTTTTTTGCTGCCCCTCCCCTGCCAGTTTTTGGTGCCGTGAGGCAAATGTATACAAGGACCTATTGAACTACTTTAATTAATTGTGGTCAAGGTGTAAAACAATCGGGGACAAAAAAAAACAAGCGGTTTCTTTAACTTGGGGCAAACGTAGCATTTCCATTTCCCACATCAGTCGTTTTGCTATATTCAGATGAGGTTGCCAATTTGGTGTCAGATATTTGATGAATTTTCTGCTGTGAATCCCATGGCCACTGGAATTAGCTGCACCCTCTTCAGAAAATGCTTTGCAAACAATGAGACGGGGCCTCCATCCCATTGGTATAAGATGGTGTCTTACCCAGCTTCCACTAAATCCCAACAGCCGCTATTAACAACAAGCCTGGTTGTTATTTGACTTTCTTAAAAAGCCAGATTTCCTCAGCCAGACTTTATTTTGTTTTTGCCGCTGGTTTCTGATGTTGCACGTCGGATTGGTGAATACAGAGCTCTGGCCAGCTCCTGTTGCAGTCAGTCTCTTGGTGCCAGTACAGTTAGCCGAATGCCTGGCTCATGGTCTGGTCCAAGAGAAAACTGATGCTGTAATCGTGCACTGTTGTAATATATTGCACTGTAATTACAACTTCTGTTCTATTCCTCTAGGAGAGGAGGTAGCGGCCTGACATTTACAACTAGTCGAACAGGAAGGCGTGCGCTGCAGCTGGAGGGCACTGCACTTGAACTCTCGGATGATGATGTTGACAATAAAGGGGGTGATATCAATGAAACGCAGACCAGCCAGGGGGAATAGAGCCATTTCATAGTCAGCACAACTCTTGTCAGATTTAAGATAGCCGCTGGGCATAAGAAGTGGTTTCAGAACTGCTGACTTCTGATTCTCTCTGCCTTTTTAAACTTTTTTTTTAAACTGGCAAGTTATAAATCATATAAGCCGTTGTCCTCCTGCATCTTAATTTTCTGTTGTCTCAACATACTGCACCTTTGCATATTGTATTCACAAAATTGCTTTCCCTCAATTGTTTTTGATAATCAAGTACTAATTTGAGCACATATTGACTGTGGAGGCAACATCCGAATTTCATTTTCTTTGGGAACCCGATTTGAATTCCATACATCACTAAAGTGGGATTGGGAAGAGTCTAGTGTATTACTATGCATGCTACATGTACAAATAAACATGTATTTCCATATATAATTTTGTGGAACATTAATCAAGTTTCTTAGTCTGCAGCTGACTGCTGCATGAAGACCAAACTGTGACCATTGCTGGATCTGTGTAAGCAAGTTGAGGAAGGAAACTGAAATAAGTCTGTTAAGATTGCAATAACTGGTTGGCTGGAGTATGTTACAAATGCAAGGACTGACCCAGACTGTTAGTGCCAATGTATTTTGAGTAATCTGTGATTACAGATCATGTATAGGGTAGTAAATAACCCACATTTAGCTGCACTTGACCTTGAAATGCAGTCCGTCACAAGATGCAATTTCACTTATATGCATGATGATTTATAATATGCATTCACTCGTGTCGCCCAATAAACTTGTTAGGAACTTAAAACCATTTTTTCTTCAAATTGCTCGAGGGGATTTATAGGTAGGAATGGCCGTTGGTGTTCAGATAATTTGCACAAATCATTTTGAAGTAAGTACGACTTTTTAAAGTGTTCAATAGCCATACTGCAAATGGAAATGTTGTAACAAGTGTGTTAGTGTTTGAAGTATTTTTGTGTCTCATTTTCTCTTGGCTCCTTGCATTGCCTCACACGGTGGAAATCAGTATTGCAGACACTTCTTCTCGGGCGATATTAAATCCCTTTAGTAACTATTTTCTATCCTTTAAATGTGGATGAAGACTGACTTTTATAGGACGGACCCAGCTGTAGAATGATCATTGTCTTTTTTTTTAAACTTGTACCACTGCGCACTAATGAACAGTATTCAGCAATGTTCTGGTTAACCACAACCCCATAATCTGATCTTGCATTCCAAATTTCCGCACTCCAAAAGGCTCTGTTTAGATATGAGGTGATATACACTTGGTCTTTGGAAATCTATACAATAAACATTTGCAACAGACTGCACGAGCTACCAGATACTGTATGATTCAAAATGTGCAAATAAATTCATATTGATCTTTGTTCTAACCAGAGTTGCATCTGGAGTCCTGTAAACAGAGATTTCAGAAAGTGCCTTAGACATGGCTTATAATTTGATTACAAGAGCAAATATCACAGTTGAAAGCTATATAGTACAAAATGGTGAGTGAGTAACCATTAAAATGGTTTTGTATTTTACATGCATCTGTGCTTCACGCCTTGTGCAACCCTTGTCATCAGAATATTCCACAGGGGTTTAACTCCGTGTTATTGAATATGTACCTTGAGCCTTCTGTAACAAGCAGGAATTTCTCAATTTCTTCTGGTTTAAAGCTTTAACATCTGTTTGAAGTCTTTTTACTGTACTGGCTGTTGACCACCAGGCCCTGTCGTTCTCATACCTTTGTATACCTGTGTTTCTAGACAGTTATACCATTCAATAAAAATTCCTTTGGAAACAATTTTTTTAATAAAACCAATAAACTTATTAAATGCATATATTGTTCTGTGTTCTACTTTTAGATCTGTTAAATTCATTTTTAACTATACATTCCTTAAATCATACATTCAAATATTTTAATGCAAATTATCTCTACTACAAAATGTTCTCAATGATTGCCAGGTTGTAGGAAAGACTGCTTCATTTCTCTATAAGGATAGATACGAAGAGGAGAAATGTAATCTCCATATTAAAAACATGCATAATCCTGGCTCGGTGTAAAGTTACCTGATTTTATCCAGAATGGTGGGGGTGGGTAAAACCTGGAATTCAGTGTTCCCAGATTGAGAGTTCCTGTGCTCTCCTCACAATTCTCTACTGACGTATGTAGGTGTGTGGGTATTGGCAAAGGGCAAAGTCAGACACTCTGTTTTAACTGTCCCCATTTATGTATGAATAGCCAGCCACTGTGCTGGCCAGTACATGAAGAATGGTTGCTTACGCAAGGTTAAATGGCAGCTGCCTACGTCACTGCAATTGTGTCCTTGCATGAATTGCTGCCTTCAGGAAAGAAATAATAGTTTCAACAAAATATTTCTGGGAGCCTCTGTGCATGTTACAAGGGAAGCTCGCTGGAGGTTGAAGCTTCTGTGCTGCATAGATGCAAGACAATTTTCTTCCTTGAGGAAAGCTGTGTGAAATAGAAATTTACTAAAAAGTTGATATGGTTTATATTCTCTGGACCTCCAGTTAATCCCACATTTTTTTATTTTAAACGCATTTTATTCAAACTTGTATCAAAGTAGGTTACAGCAAATAAACACACCGGGGAAGCATTCTTCCCAAAATCAACTATACAGTTTGTACAGATTTTTCTCCTTTTTCACTCTTTCTCCCTCCCCCTGGTGACTAAAAGCTCCTCAAATATGGTCACAGGCGTCCCCCACCTTTTCTCAAACTCCCCTGCTGAGCCCTTAACTCGTACTTTATCTTCTCTAACCGCAGGAAGTCGTACGGGTCACCTAACCATGCTGCTACCCCCGGTGGCGATGCCGACCGCCAATCCAGCAAAATTTGTCGCAGTTCAATCATTGAGGCGAAGGCCAAGACATTGGCCTTCCTCCTCTCCACGAGCTCCGGCTTCTCTGAAACCCCAAATATCACCACCAAAGAGTCTAGGTCCCCTCCCTCCTCCACTATCCTGGCTAAGACCACGAACACTCCCGCCCAAAATCTTCCCAATTTTTCACAACGCCAAAACATGTGCACATCATTTGCTGGCCCCTGCCAACACCCCTCACACTCATCTGCTACCCCCTGAAAGAACCCACTCATTCCCACCTGAGTCATAGGCACCCTCTGCACCACCTTAAACTGTATCAGGTTCATCCTTGCACAAAAGGAGGTCCTGTTTACCCTTCGCAGTACCTCACTCGATACTCCCTAATTGATCTCCATTCCCAACTCCGCTTCCCATTTCTCCTTGATCTTCACCACCCGCTCGCCTCCCTGCTCCCCCAGCCACATCCGGAAGCAGCAGTTGCTTGAAGTTAAAACTCGCCACTATTCTTAGAATTCCCCCTATACCAAAAAAAAGGTTGATATTCTAAATGGTGAACAGGGATTCTCACTCCCTGACTCCAGTGCAGGCTTCTGTGGGTGCTATTCAGGTCAAACTATCTTTTCAAGTTATCCCCCGGTATAACCCATACCTTCACCGAAGAATTTTACCTACTTACCCCTTAATAGCATCGATGTCCTGGGTCCTGCGTTATTAAGGAAGTGAAGTAAGCTAATAACCACTTTTTCAGGTTAAGTTATTTTTATTATATTTTTTCTTTTAAAAGCTGCAAACACTTTCTTTACAGAAAGGAAAAAAGATCTTGCTTCTGGCTGCTTCAGGCCCACCTTGGCAATCGATCTTCTTAAAATCTGGTCTTCTTGAGTTGTATTCGCTGGTGAACTCGGTTGCTGTGTCCTGTTCTTCCCATGCACCGAGCTGTGAGAGCTGGCTCTGCTAGCTATCTCTAAGCTGACTCTGACTTCTGTTTAAATTCTAGTCTTCCTTAGATGTATAACTGTTTAAACTCGGCTGCTTGCCTTGTCTTTCCCATGACCGAGCTCTCTCTCTCTCTCTCTCTCTCTGAGTTCTCCTCCCCTTCTCTCCTGTTGCTGGTGCTCTCTGTCCTGTCCTCTGTGCTCTGTGTCTGTTGCTGCTGCTCCCTGGGTTTATATTCTCTTTCTGAGAGTTATAAAGTTTTAACGACTTTATTGTAAATGGGCTTGTTTCACTTTGATAGTTTAAAAGTATCTTTGATGTAAACATCTTACTACAACTAATTATTCATTTTGGGCATATCGTCTCCTCTCAGATCTGATTAAACAATGCTTTGGTTTCAATAGGTGTTACTTTTAATTCTGTGATTTCAAATCGTTTAATTTTCCAATTGTCCCCAGCTCATAACTTTGCCTTTGATTTTGACTTACATGATGTTTCTCATAGACAGGTCGTCTCCAATTTTCTTTTAATTGTTTGATGTTCATAGAATTTTACACTTTAATTTTGACACCAAATTTGACTGGGCGTCTTCCATCCTTTCCAGCTGTTTACTAAGAGAGTTTATTTCAATTAAGGTGTGAAATTTTGCTTTTAGCTGCATGCTAAAATTTAACTTGGTTATGACTTGAAAGACTTGCCTGTTTTAAACATTCGTCACTTAATGCAATTGAAACTCTCATCCATGCTTTTTCAGATGCTTCCTGAGATAGTTACATTCCATGAAGGTGTGAGCCATTGTTTTAGCTTACCACATGAAGCCTGTGTGTTTGCTAAGCTTTTTTTGTGAGCAAGAATCTGCATTTTATAACCCTGCTCTTTGCAGCTGCTATGAAACTTTTGTGGGATATTTTTCTGTATTTTCAAGAACATGCTCCAGCAGGGTGTATCCTGGCAATCTAGGGAACCCCTTCCAGACCTTTTGTGCAAAGTCCCTAACCTGTAGATAGCTGAACTCACTACCCCTCGGCAGCTCTACCCTCTCCCTTAGCTCCTCCAGCCTGGTGAACCCTTCCTCCAAATACAAATCCCTCGCCTTGACCAGCCCCACTTCCTGCCACCTTCTGTATACACTATCCATCCCCCTGGCTCAAACCCACGATTCTCGCACAGCAGCGTTAGCACCGACATCCCTTCCACCCCAAGTTGATTCCATATCTTCACCGTGGACTGCACCACTGGGCTCCCTGAATACCTACTCGGAGCCATTAGCAATGCTGCCGTCACTATGTAAATCACTTATTGTCACAAGTTGGCTTCAAATGAAGTTACTGTGAAAAGCCTCTAGTCGCCACATTCCAGTGCCTATTTGGGGAGGGTGGTACAGGAATTGAACCATGCTGCTGGCCTGCTTTCAAAGCCAGTGATTTAGCCCTGTGCTAAACCAGCCCCAGTCACCATAGCCCTCAAAGTAGACCCCTTACAAGATTTGTCCATACTAACCCACTCTACCCCTTGTTAATCCCACAATTGCTCACATTCTGACGTTTAATTGAGCCTTGTACTCCAAGCATTTTGGTCTTCTCTACAGTTTTGGGTTTTATTTACAGGGTCCTCCTACAGTTTGAATATTGTGGAGTCAAGCATGAGAAAAGGCTGTTCCCAGAAATGCTTACCCTTTACTGGATAATTCTAAATCTGGATACTTGGATCAATCTCTCAAATTGGGAGAATATCTATTTAAAACATGAGCCCAATGTGAGTGGGACACCTCTGCTGAATGCATTTTAGTTCAGGCCGTACAACAAACACTATTGGTTCCTGAAAAATTTTCTCAAGTTGGAACCATCTTTTTCGATGAATCTGGGATTGGTTCCTGAGCCAAGGCCTGATGCCCTATTTTCACCAAAATAATCCAGAATTTTGTAATCAATTATAAAAAGTAATACAGCAATAAATTAATATAAAATATAAAGTTTGAAACACACCAAGTTGCTATGTTGGAACAGCAACTGAGCACCTTGAGTCAGGGTGGTGGACAGTGCAGGATGTTGATGGGCACTTATGTTTGAACTCACCTGCTGGCGTGGCCTCATAAAGCCAAAATGGTATCAATTTATAAACTACCCTGTTTGTCATAACATTGTAAATTCTAGGGCTGCAGGTATTGTGAGAGTTCCAATGTTTCCCTAACCTCACTAACTGTAAAGCTCGAGTTTGTGGTATGCAGGCTGTCGGCGCCATGAGCATTTTCAGCATCAGAATAACGAGGAGAGGAGAGCAGGGCGGCATCTGAACAGGACTAGGCCATTCAGCCCATCAAGCCTGTTGTACCATGTAATTCGATCATGGCTGATTATCCACCTCACATTAATTTCCATATCCTGTGCTCATTGGAGTTTAGAAGAATGAGAGGTGACTTTATTGAGACGTATATGATTCGCGGGGGGGGGGGGGGGGGCGACCGGGTAGACACTAAGGTTATTTCCCCTTGTGGGAGAGTCTAGGACCAGAGGGCATAATCTCTGAGATCGCCCATTTAAGACAGAAATTAGGAGGAATTTCTTCTGAGGTAATGATCTGTGGAATTCTGCACCGTGGAGGCTGGGTCGTTAAGTGCGTTCAACGCTGAGGGAATCTAGGGTTATAGGGATCAGGCAGGAAAGTGAAGTTGAGGATTGTTACCAGGGGCGGCATTCTCCCCTACCTGGCGTGACGGAGGGTCCCGGCGTAGGGGAGTGGCGCCAACCACTCAGGGGTTGGGCCTCCCCAAAGGTGGGGAATTCTCCCCACCTTTGGGGTCCAGCCCTGCGCCGGAGCGGTTGGCACTAGAAGACTGGCGCAAAAAAACCGGCGCCCCCGGCAGCGGGGCTGGTCGAAAGGCTTTTGCCGGTCGGCGCATGCGCTGGCAGTGACGTCAGCGGCCAGCTGCCGCTGATGTCACCACCGGCGCATGTGCGATGTGGGTTTCTCTTCCGCTTCCGCCATGACTGAGGCCATGGCGGCCGCGGAAGGAGAAAGAGTGCACTCAGGGCACTGGCCCGGAGTCTGAGTGGGGGCCCCGATCGCGGGCCAGGCCACCGTGGGGCACCCCCCCCGAGGTTCGATCGCCCCCCGGGGCCCACTCGCGCCGCTGATCCCGCCGTTACAGAGGTGGTTCAAACCTCGGTGGCGGGAGAGGCCTCCCAGCGGCGGGACTTCGGCCCATCCGGGCCGGAGGATCACCGCAGGGGCCTCACCGATCGGAGTGGTGGGATTCCCGCCACCGCCACATCCCGGGTGACGGAGAATCTCTGCCGCGGCGGGGACGGGATTTTCGGCGGCCCCAGGCGATTCTCCAACCCTGCTGGGGGTCGGAGAATTTTGCCCCAGATCAGTCATTATCTCATTGACTTGTGGTTCAGACCCAATGGGCCAAATGGCCTATTTCTGCTCCTTTGTCTTGAGGTCTTACCCCTTGATCTCATTAGTCTCAACAGCTGTGCACCTAGCACTGATCCTTGTGGTACCCCACCAGTAGCAGCCTGCCATCCTGAGAAATACCCCATCCTGAGAATTATCCATTTCTTTTTACTCTCTGCTTACTGCCTGTTAATCAATTCTCAGTCCATACCAGTATTTATTCCTCCCCAATCCCATACACTTTTTAAAAAACTAACCTTTGTGGAGCCTTATCAAAGGTCTTCTGAAAATACAAATGCACCACATCCATTGATTCTCCTTTATCACTACTACAAGTAACAGCCTCAAAGAAAACTCCAAAGTTTGTTAAAACGTGATTACCCTTTCATAAATCCATATTGACTTATTATATTTTTGTTCCCGCAATGATATTATAGAATTTACTGTGCAGAAGGAGGCTGTTTGGCCCATCCAGTCTGCACCGGCTCTTGGAAAGAGCACCCTACTTAAGACCACACCTCCACTCTCTCCCTGTAACCCAGTAACACCACCTATCCTTTTTGGACACAAAGGGCAGTTTATCATGGTCAATCCACCTAACCTGCATATCATGTGGGAGGAACCCCACACAGACACGGGGAGAACGTGCCGACTCCACACAGACAGCGACCTAAGCCGGGAATCGAACCTGGGACCCTGGTGCTGTGAAGTGACTGTACTGACCACAGTGCTATCGTGCTGCCCACACTTTGGTTTCTTGAAAAACACAATGAGAGGTTTATTAGGCTCATGCAATCCAAGATGGTAATTCTCACTCCCCCGCCCCCCAACACCCAAGCAAGCACTGCTGATGTCACTGCACATCACGTGACGCAGAACCCGCAGGAATGTATTCCCAGATACATAAGATTGACTCTGCCCAATTTTGACCATTCTTTTCTACATGTCCAGTTAACACATCCTGACATTTTCCCTGTTACTGATGTCAAACTAACAGGCCTGCATTTTTCCATTCTGGTAATATATGCTACTTTCCAGTCCACTGAAGCCTTTCCAGAATCTGCAGAATTATGAACGGTAACCACCAATACATCCACTATGTCTCTTTAGCACTCTGGGATGAAGCTCACCTCATTCAGGGTCAATATCAACTTTCAATCCAGTTAACTTTTAAAGTGTTACCTCTATAACTAATACTTTTTTCGTTCCCCAGTGTTAAGCAATAGAGTAAATTATATATGCATTGTGTTGGAATATGCTATAGCTTTAAGTTTAGTTTATATTTTGTATTTATGCATTAAGAAAAGGGGAGTGATGTTTGTATACCTGCATTTTAATGAGATTTGATGATTCTTGAGATATGTTATCAAGTAGGATAGTGGTCTAGGGAGGTTAAAACAAAGAAGAAGAAAAACTAGACAGTTACCTAGCGACAGGGAAACAGAAAGCAGGTTTAGTTTAGTTGGAAGCAGGTACCAGGAGGAACTGGACACAGGAGAGGGAACTGTAGAAGGCAGATTTCACAAAAATAGTGGAGTCGCGGACACCAGGAAGTAGGACAAATGGGCCCAGGAAGACACCGAACTCGAGGAACAAGGACAGGAATCTAAACAAGGTCCTGTTCGGTGAAGTTAAAGTAAGGAGTGGAGGAAAAGACCCAAATTGAAGAAGGAAAGCTGCGGGAAGCCAATTTGAGACAAAACTTGTAAGAGGTCAGAAGATCATAGCAGACAGCAACTCCTTACAATGGGCCTGTGAAGCAGTGGTGTTCTATGGTACAGCTGAGTATCAGAGAGTGTGTGTGGAAGGTGAAATTTGAATGTACATAATGATCAAAGGGAGAAGAACAGCGGAAGGAGAAATCAAAACGCTGGAGGTGGATCGTTGATGAAGACATCCAAAAGACTGGTTTGGGAGAAGGTTCCAAAGTGAGTTCAAGCGTTGAGATTGCAAACCCTCAGGAAAAAGACATCTTTCAGTGAAACCCAAACTGGTTGGCGTGCTCACAGACTGGTTGGCGTGCTCAATGTGCTATGCCTTCTGTTGGGGGGTGGGGGGGGGGGGGGTGCAGGCAATGGTGATGATGAGTTGATGAGGCATCTCTCACTTAGTTTTAGAGTGGGATGTGTTTGACTACAGGTCACCGATTAGTTTGCATTAACTTTGTACTTACTGTGAACTTTAAAATCAGTTCTGTAATTTGTTATCCTTACAAATCTCTATATCCATAAGGGAATATATAGTTGGGGTAAAAGAGTATTGTAATATAGTGCATCTTTTAAAAATATTTTTTGTGTTAAAAGTTTGTCAGCAGACTCTTGTGATTCTGTTCAATAGCCACCGTCCACACTACTAAACAAAAAGAGTAAGTTAGGTTCCACACAATGATATGATTTGTCCAGTAGGAACATCAGCTGGGATCACAACACTCAGTTTCATAAGTCCCTTGGTCGCCCTGGGAGATTACAGATGAATTCACCTGCTTAACCAACTGGCTGAAATGAAAAGAGGAATGGGTTAAGGATAAGTGAAGAGGTTTACAAAGGAAAGAGGGAGATATAGTTCAAAACTTGCATATTCTTCCTTTCTCTAATTATTAAGTCACTTCGGTAATGGAATGCAATCTCAGGAAGAAATAATAAAATATTTTGCAAATATAGGGTGGCACAGTTAGTACTATTGCTTCACTGCGGCAGGGTTTGATTCCCAACTTAGGTCACTGTGCGGAGTCTGCACATTCTCTCCATGTCTGCGTGGGATTCCTCCGAGTGCTCCAGTTTCCTCCTACAAGTCATAAAGATGTGCTTGTTAGGTGAATTGGGCATTCTGAATTCTCCCTCCGTGTACCCGAAGAAGTGTGGCGACTAGGGGATTTTCACAGTAACTTCATTGCAGTGTTAATGTAAGCTTACTCGTGACACTAATAAAGATTATTAATATAAATGCATCTGCAAACAGTTTCTGCTTTGGATGCAATGTGGGTCCGAGTCACCAGTGACATAGTGGTTAGCACTGATGCCTCACAGTGCCAGGGACCTGGGGTTAATTCCAGCCTTGGGTTACTGCTCCCCGTGCTTGTGTGTGCTCTGGTTTCCTCCCACAGTCCAAAGATGTACAGGTTAGGTAGATTGGCTATGCTAAATTGCCCCTTAGTGGCCAAAGTTGCGCAAGTTAAGAAGATAGGGGGCAAGTATGAAGTTAAATATGTTCAAGTCTGAAGTAGACAGATTTGCTTGAAGTTGCACTAGTTTTCAGAATTGATTTTAGAAACGGAATTGTACAATTGCAGACACAAAATCTTCCATGAGTCAGTGCAATCTGACACCGAACGTGCTTCGACAGCAGCTGTTTGTTTTCCTGCTTGTATTAAAAATGTCCTTTGTTTTTATTTACATGGTAACCTGATGTGGTTTTATTAATACCGCTGAAATTAGGGTAATCACAAACATTCTTGCGTGTCCAGTCCACCATATGTGAGTAACCTGATTTTAAATCACTAAAAACAACTTGAACTGCATAGAACTATCTGCAACTTTTATTGATGTGCAGTCAGTTTCTTTAATTGAATTTTAAAAAAATATTTGAAAAATAATAAAAATCTGCTTATAGTGAGTGCCCTTGTGCCTGAAATACTTTGCATTTGCCAGGTTTGAAGTTAATTGATTTTGTTGGTGCAGTTTCATATTTGGTCTGTCTCTCTCTCGCCAGATTATGAATTCTCATTACTCCCCTCATGGTTTTGTTGTCTGCTTGGAATTGCTCACTGCATCCATGTCTTTACTGATTGGCCCCTCAAGCACTAATCCCTGCAGTAAAACCAGAAAGTGCTGAAAAAACTCAGCAGTGCCTGTGGAGAGAGAGAAACAAGAGTTAATGTTTCGGGTCCACATGACTCCTCTTCAGAGTTCTGAAGGAACGCTTTGACTTTTGTTTAGGCTCCATCATCATAACCAGTAATTAAACTCAAAAACTTTGATTATAAATCACAAATACTCTGCTCAGAATTGATCAGCTGCAATGTTTTGTAGATATTTATTTCCTAAAGTTAAATACTCCATGTTTGTGTGTTCATGTGGAGCTCAGTAATGCTGTTTTAGTTTGTGGTTGGATGGTATATGTAGTCACAACAAAAATACTAATTGTACATGATTTGTTGTTCAGTTCAATCTGTTACTATGCTTTGTTCATTCTATGGTTCCTTGCAAAATGTTTGATGCTTTTGGCTGTGTGACTAATAAACATTCGATCTCATCTGCCATTACTTAGTCAAGGAAGTTCAAGGCAACCAAATACTTGATGGAAGCACATTTAGTATTTTCGTGTTTGGTTTCCAAATGATGTTTGATTAGATCGGCAGAAGAATCCAAATATTAGGGTGCCTACACATTTTAGTGGTTGTTACAGCACATTACCTGAAGCCAGGTTGACATCTACTGGCGCTAGGGCAGAGGGAGGACAAAAAAACTATCAAGAATGGGCGGCACAGTAGCATAGTGGTTAGCACTGTTGCTTCACCGCCAGGGGCCCAGGTTCAATTCCCGGCTTGGGTCACTGTCTGTGCAGAGTCTGCACGTTTTCCTGTGTCTCTGTGGGTTTGCTCCGGGTGCTCCGGTTTCCTCCCACAAGTCCCTAAAGGCGTGCTGTTAAGTGAATTGGACATTCTGAATTCTCCCTCTGTTAATGTAAGCCTACTTATGACAATAATAAAGATTATTAAAGAAGACAAGATAACATCATATCGACATTGTTAATGCTGGAAAGTATCAACAATTTACCTAGTTCAATTCTGAGGCCATTAACGTTAATCATGCAGATCTTGTGGTATGTGGGAACTCCAGGCTGCTTCCCGTGTCCTAGATCACCATTTGTGCAGGAAATGTCATCAGTTACAGCAGCTTCAGCTCCAGAACTTGAGCATCAGCTGGTGTCACTGTAGTGAATCCGTGCGGTTGACAGCTGCATGGATCTCATATTCATAGATATGGTCACCCTGCAGTTTAGGTGTTTTCAAGGACATAGAAAATAGATGACCACCAGACAATCAAGTGGCAACAGGCAAATAGAGCAAGAGGGGTACGAGGAAGACTGGAATAGCAATAGTGGTAGGTAATTCAGTAGTTACGGGAACAGATAGGTGTTTGTCCAGCCACAGATGTGAATCCAGGATGGCGTGTTGCCTCCCTGGTGCCAGGGGCAAGGGTGTAATTGAATAGCTGCAGAACACTTTCAGTGGAAGGATGAACAGCCGACAGACATTGCCCACATTAGTACCATTGGCATAGTAAGAAAGATGGATGTAATCTTGCACTTGAGGAAACTAGCAACAGGACTCCCACAGCCCCGTGTAAGTGAGTATAAAAATAGAAGCATAAAGCAGATGAATGCTTGGCTGGAAAGATGGTGCAGGATGGAGAGCTTTAGATTCTTGGGATGTTGCGACCAGCTCTGGGGTAGATGGGACCTGTACAGGCTGGAGGGGTTGCACCTAAATCAAGCTGGCTTTGTGTTGGGTATTTTGCTAGTGCTGTTGGGGAGGGTTTAAACTAACTTTTTGGGAGATAATGTCAGTGAGGAATACCAAGGTGCACAGAATACTGGGAGAGATGGATAGCACTAGAATAGGAATAGATAATATGTGGGGAGGTCAGAGTAAGGAAGAAAGTAATGAGATCAAAATCAGGATTACTGTGCATGTGTGAATGCACAGAGTGTGGTAAATAAGATTAATTGAGTTGAAGATGCATATTTAATTTACTAGCTTCTGATAAAAAGCCTCAAATACCCCATTCAATCCCCCTCCCTCCCGACTCCATAACCATCACACCCGCACTGTCCTTCACTGCCCAATCTCCCTTGCCACCGCCTGCCTCTTCAACATGATGCTGACTTTTTCCCCATAATTATACGTCAGCCCCCTGGCCCTGCACAATTGTCCCACCACCTTCGCTGTAGACATAAACCCAAACTCCATTTGGAGCCTCTGCCTTTCCTTTAACAGCACCTCCTCCGGTACGGCGGAGTACTTCTGGTCCACCACCTGGATGGCCACCATCAACCTCTGTCTCTCCAACTTCTCCACCCTCTCCTTGTGCACCTGAATCAAAATAATCTCCCCCTAGTCACCGTCTTCTGTGCCTCCCACAACGTGGAGGCAGAGACCTCTCCTGTCATGTTATGCTCCACATAAACCCAGATAGCCAATAACCCCACATCTAATCTCCACTGCAGCCATTGGGAGCCCTCTTTCCACCCGCAAGTCCACCCTGTGTGGCATGTGATCAGACACGATGATCGCCGAATATTCTGACCCAACCACCCCCGCTAACAACGTCTTGTCCAGTACAAAAAAAAAATCAATCCGGGAATACATCCGGTGGACATGCAAAAAGAATGAAAATTTCTTTGCCCCCCCAGCTCCTCAAACCTCCATGGGTCCACCGCACCCATCTGCTCCATAGGCCCCCTCAACTCCCTCGCCATTACTGACACCTTCAAAGACCTGACACGGCCAGTCTAGCCTAGGATCAAACACTGTATTAAAGTCGTTCCCGCCACCCCACCACCCCCCATAATCATCCGGTGTGTGTCTAAGTCCGGAACCTTTGCCAAGTCCCGCTTCATGAATTGTACATCATCCAAATTTGGGGCATATATTTTCACCAACACTACTGGCGCCCCCACCAGCCTCCCGCTTACCATTACAAACCTGCCTGGAGGGTCTGCCACTATAATCCCCACTGTACACCCACCCTCTTTATTAACCAATACCACCACACCCAACTCGTCTTCATCTCCAACTCCGAGTGGAAAACCTGCCACAGCCAGCCCTTCCTCAGCCCCATCTGATCCGCTACATTCAAATGAGTCTCTTGTGGAAAAGCAATGTCCGCTTTCAAACTCCTCAAAGGCACGTGATCTCTTAATCGCCCTATTTAATCCCCGAATATTCCAAGAGGTCAGCCGATTCGGGGCGGGGAGGACTCCAAGCCCCTCCGCTCTGACCAACCATATCCCCCCTTTAATGGGTTCCGCTAAGCTTGCATCTCACTCACACCCAGGACCCTCCCCCAAGATGGTCTCTGCCATCTCTCCTTGACCAACTGCACCACAACTCCACCCACATCAGCAAATCTCCCTCCCCCCACCCCACACCCTACCCTCCTAATCCTCCCCCATCCATAAACAAAGAAAACCATCTCCACCCAACTCCCCTCCCCTTTCCCTCCACACATCTACCCCCCAACTTCACTCCCATTAACTAGCCTAACAGCTAGCATAATGCCCCCCCCCCCCCACCCGAATGCCTTCCCCTCCCATAACATCCTTTTGCACCCCTCCCCCGCCCCATATCCAATCTCCTGCCCTCTCTGGCTCCCCCGTCCCATCCTCTCCCTCACCTTCCGCATCCAGTGCCCATCCCCCCACCACAAACATACTGATCGTAAATCCCAACTGTGGGCAGGTATAACAGAGACGACACAGCATAATCAATTTACCACATACACCAATAATCAATTCAACATGGTGGGAAAAACAGTAATAACAATCAAACAACCCCACATAAACGCAACTCCTTCCCTCACAGGGATCTCCCAAGCCCAATGTACTCACAAGTTCCCCCAGTCCATGGTCTCTCATAAACGTACTCCCCTCCGGTGTATCGAAATAGAATTCCTGATTCCAGAACGTGACTCACAAACGAGCAGGAGACAGAACACCAAACTTACATCTCTCCTGAATAGGGTCACTTTGACCCTATTAATCCCAACCTAGAACTTGGCCAACTCCGCTCCCAAGTCCTGATAAATACGCACTGCGTGGCCTTAGTGCACTCTTTCATTTCCTTCGCCTACCGCAGGATCTTCTCTTTGTCCAAATAACGATGAACCACGATCACCCTCGGCAGCTCAGCTGCTTTCAGCTTCCTCTTCAGTGATCTGTTCACTCAATCCACCTCAGGAGGTTGGTCAAAGACCCCTCTCCCACCATCCTCGAGATCATCTTCGCCACATATTCCCTCAATCCCTTCAGGCAGACCCACAATCTAAAGATTTTGCCTCCTCGAGCGATTCTCCAAGTTTTAAAAAAATTTGGTCATGGGACGTGGGTGTCGCAGGCAGTGTCAGCATTTATTGCCCATCTTTAATTGCTCTTGAGGGGGCCATTAAGTGTCAACCACATTGCTGTGGGTCTGGAGTCACATGTAGGCCAGATCAGGTAAGGATGGCAGATTCCCTGTCACAGTTCGAGAGATCTCCTGGTCTGACTGTTGCCCCTTACTTGTTGCCCTCTTCAATTTACAAGCCCCAAACATGCCCTCCCAAAGGAGAATGCTTAGTCCCTTATACTTAAAACACTTTCCACCTGCATAATTCCTGGAATGGGCGAAAAGACCCAAAACAATTCAACTTTGAGCAGGAGCCATCTAATGTCCACTCACACCGTGGCCACCATCTTGTAAGTCACAAGGCTACAACTGACTTGAATTTATATTAAATCCCAAAGTTCTTCATGACTAATGAAATCCTGTGTTGTGGTTATTGCAGGCGCAAAGTAAGCTCACCCATTCTCACCTCTGAAACATCACTCAACTTCACCCCCCCCTCCAGTTTCAGCTTAACTGCTACTAAACCTTCATTCCTACTTCCGTTATCTCTATATTCAACTATTCCAATGCATTCCTGACTGAAATCCCCCCCTTCCCCTTTTCATCTCTGTAAACTCAAAGTCATCTAAAACTCTGCTTCCCCGTGTCTTAACTTGCAGCAATTCTCATCCCCTCCATCACCCCCGTGCTTCCTGACAGACATTGGCTCCCAGTTAAGCAATGGCTCAATTTCTTTTTTTAAATCCCTCCATATTTTAAACTGAGTCTCCTTATTCTATTACAGACTATTGGCATTTTCCCATATATTGATCCAAGTCTCCTGATCAATATTCACTGCAGTCTTTTTCCCAGGACTACAATGGTCTGGCATATTCACACAGGATCTGAAACATAGCATCATAAAACTTGCTGATTAATTGCTTAGGTTCCGTGGTTATGGGAAGAAGGCAGGCAAATGTGGATGAAAAACGTATCAGCCATGATTGAATTGCGGAGCAGACTCGATGGGCCAAATGGCCTAATTCTGCTCCTACGAGGAGGATGAGAGGCGACTTAATAGAGGTTTATAAGATGATGAGGGGATAGATAGAGTGGACGTTCAGAGACTATTTCCTCGGGTGGATGTAGCTGTTACAAGGGGGCATAACTATAAGGTTCAGGGTGGGAGATATCGGAGGGATGTCCGAGTTGGGTTCTTTACTCAGTGGTTAGGGTGGGGAATGGACTGCCTGCTGTGATAGCGGAGTCAGACACTTTAGGAACTTTCAAGCGGTTATTGGATAGGCACATGGAGCACACCAGAATGACAGGGAGTGGGATAGCTTGATCTTGGTTTCGGACAATGCTCAGCACAACATCGAGGGCCGAAGGGCCTGTTCTGAGCTGTACTGTTCTATGTCTTATGGCCTTATGTTTGCTGGTCCATATCTCGGTTATCTCCTCCAGCCCCACAACCCCCTCCAGATCTCCGAGGTCCTCTAATTCTGGACTCTTGTGCATCACCAGTTCTACTTGTTTCACCATTGTGGCCATGCCCAAGATCCATGCCCACCATGAATGTAATGAGAGTCCCCTTTTGCACTGTTATTTGGAGGCTCACAATTTTCAAATAAAATCTTTTTTGCACCCAGACAATGGGGTTCTCTTTCTGACTACAAAGGTCTCAACAAAATTACTGGCAAGCTATAGTTAAATAGATAACTGATAATACAATAAATTAAAACACCATAATTTCAAGAATTGTTTAAGCTGCAATAACTGGTTCAAAGATTTGAGTGTAAGTATGAAGTCCTTTAACTCTATGGACATTATCCCTTACAATGTTAATTCTTAGTGACACAATATTGAAATGTAGACAGGAGCACATATGTGTGAGCTTGTGCAAGGATGAGAAATCCTTCATGATGTGACTGATGGAATCTTGACTATTTATTGTTTATCTGGAGCACATCACAACAAATACTGTTTAAGCGACAACCCTGTATAGTTATAAAGTAGATAATTCCACAAATAAAGATTGCTTCACAACAGTTTTTATTGTGCTATTTACTCGACATTTCAACCGATATAATTGCAAAACATGAACAAGGATCATTTACTACTGTAGACAACTTCGCTTTATAAATAATAGCACTTCTAAAAGCACTATTTAAACAAATATTTGGGTTGGAAGAGAATTTCTGTGACAGCATTTCCCTATTTTATTAGGCAACTTTAGTAATGTGTCTTGCATAAAAATCCCACGCCCAAATGTTTGTTATTCTTTTCAATCTGAGCATTCTCTAGTGTAAGGCATGTAGCAATGGTTCCAATCAAAAAATGCTAAGGTTGCATTTTCTATTTCTATTTTATTGAACTTTCATAATTTTATGCAGCCTGTCATCTGTAAAGATTAACAGAATGAGTACCTTCAAAAGACAGCTAGCTTCCTGGTAAACCTGCTCCAAAGTATATTTTTCCTTTAAACCAAGCTTTATGAATTTACTTTTCCAAAAATCTCCATTTCAAAAAGTGTTGACGAGGGTCCACAAATAATACTGCAAAAGAGCGGAATTATCGCAGGGGGTGCTAGCAGCCCAGCTGCTTCTTGTTACTTTGTTCATTTCCTGTTCTTCAGTTATCACAAGATAATTGTGCATATGTATTGCCTTTCTATTTTTACATCCAAAGAAAAGCAATCAGAGATGGTGTCTACTGTTTTTGATCTTGTGATGTGCTTTTGTTTCCAGCACAGAATATTGAACAGCGTGCTCCAACTTTAGTGTGCCATGAAAATTAAGTTGCAATATTAGTACACAACCATGCTGGGGAGCATGTTAAACATGCCTAACACAAACCAGCTTATGATAATGGGCCCTTCCTGGATGAGTAATGTCTGAATGTATGCTCACCATTCACAAATGCAAGTTGTTTAAAAATCTGAAAATGATTCATAATCCATTTCACAGACATACAAATTCATATTTGTGGTATCACCGTTCAGCGTGGGCAATGATTTTTTTTTTTACATGTCAGTGAGTGCTATCTAATTACACTAAGCTCACAGCATTATTTTGACAGGTCCATATTGGTCCAAATTTAGATTCTTAAGAATGTCTATTATAAAGTCATTCAGTACAGAAGCCCTTCGAATCTGCACCGACAAAACTGCACTAAACCTACGCTACTCCCACTTTCCAGCACTTGGCATTTCAAGTGCTCATCCATGTACTTTATAAAAAGGTTGCCCAGTTTCCCACCTCTTCCCCCCCCCCCCCCCCCCCCCCCCCCCCCCCCCCAGGCAGTGCATTCCAGACTCCCACCACCCTCTGGGTGAAAAGAATGTTTCCTTAAATCCCCTCTAAACCTCCTGCCCCTCACTTTAAAATTATGGCCCTGGTTACGGACTCTTCTTGGAATCTCTGCACGTGACCATGAGTGAGTGAAGGTGCTCTGGCTGCATCTGGGAAGGTATGAGTGAAACTGTGCCAGGGCAAGCCCAAGAAGCTGAATGACAAGGACAGGTGTTGGAAGAGGACGGTGTGGGTCACTGCTTTAAGGACTATAGAGGGGTCAAGGAAGGATGAAGCACCACAGAATATTAGCTCCTTTGTGAGACAGGTAGAAACTGAAGAGATTAAAACAATTATGGGCAAGCGGGACAGAGTTGGGAGATAATATATGGAAGGAGCTTAAGAATGAAGCCAGCTGTTGAATGTAGCACAATAATTGGTAAGGATGAAAGCATTACGGGCATTTTTGTGGATGGAAGGTGACACTTAAAGCAGTGTTGGTGACATAAGAACAGAAGACATCAACTACTTCAGCAGGAAGAAGAAATACACCGGCTCCTTGCATTTGTGCTTGAGGAAAAAAGAAAGGCGGGGAGAAGATTTTTTAGGGGAAAAATGAGCTTGGGGTTACCCCTGCTACCCAGGATAAGCTTAGCTGATTTTAGCCAAGGATGATAAGGGATAATAGCACTTGCAATGGCCACTCAAGGTCTGGTAATGATTGGCTAGGTCAATGGGGCCTCAAGTATATTCAGATTTAAGTGAGAAAACACAGAGACCTTGAAAATATTGCCAGAAATTGGGCATGGAAATCTCTCATTTCAGATATTTGTAGGTCCTCAAGATGCCATGCAGCAACCAAAAATTTTAATTAAAAAATTAAGTTCCCATAAGCATACGGGTTTACAATCCAGAAAACAGACTTCAGTCTTCAACAGATGTCTATCCAAGGGATTAATTTTTTTAAAATCTGTATTCAAATGTTAACAATTAAACACATTAAATATATAATATTTACAAACTAAAATCAACCCAAGACAATCCCCCAATATCACTGTTCAGAGTTAACAGCAATACCATGCATCATAGGCTGTGAAATTACACCACCAATTTGGAGCAAAGCAAGAACAGGAGTTCTTGTTTTAAGTAGTTACACCGCCATCCACTGGACAAACAGGAATAGCAGGATTTTACCATTACTCATCCATTTCAGTAAACTGGTGCCATACATTGTGACAAATCAAAAGTAAACAATGTTTTCATATAGAACAGCACAGCTCAGAACAGGCCCTTCGGCCCTCGATGTTGCGCCGAGCAATGATCACCCTACTCAAACCCACGTATCCACCCTATACCCGTAACCCAAACCCACCCCCCCCCCCTTAACCTTACTTTTTAAGGACACTACGGGCAACTTAGCATGGCCAATCCACCTAACCCGCACATCTTTGGACTGTGGGAGGAAACCGGAGCACCCGGAGTAAACCCACGCACACACAGGGAGGACGTGCAGACTCCGCACAGACAGTGACCCAGCCGGGAATCGAACCCGAGACCCTGGAGCTGTGAATCATTTATGCTAACCACCATGCTACCGTGCTGCCCGAGATGTTACTTCTATCCACCACACTGAAGACAGAGGCAAAGTATCTGTCCAATTCCACCGCCATTTCCTTATTTCCCAGTATTAATTCCCCAGGCTCATATAGACAGTAATGGATATCCCTCACGTTGTCTAGCGCAAGTTGGAGGATAGGCTGGATAGGAAGTGGATATGACAGAAAAGCAGAGAGGAAAAAGATTAAGTGTTACAATAATCTTAATAGATGCATACATAGATACGGTTAAGTAGCGCTGAGATATGTACAAAAGATCCGAAGGGGTTAAACTGGGTTCAAATTGGGGGGAAAATAGGCACGGGTCAAAAAACGGGGAATGAAGAATAAGAGCTATAACGGGACAGGGGAATGGCCATCAGTTGGGGCAGCAAATGGAAAAGACAGACTAAGAGCAAGTTACACTGCCAATCCATAGATAGCAAAGAGCCAAAAGTGGAGAGGTTGTAACGACGGAAAAATAAAAAGATGAATTGAGAGTTGGGTATCTCAGTTTGTCGCTGTTTCATAGCTGTAAGTATAACATGTTTTCTATCCATAAAATAAAGATAATTAAAACTTGTTTTCTTTCAAAATGGAAGTAATTTCTTTATAGGCAGCATTTTAAGTGATTTGTGAGGCAAACTCTCACTTGATGACACCATAAAAAAGCATTAACAATCCCAATTATCAACTGTTCTTCAACATTGGTATTCCCATGTCATGTCAGCGTCACAACTTGTTCCATACACAGGTCTCGCATCTCCGATGATCTGCAGTGTACTTTGATCTGCACAATATCTAGGTAAATGATAGCGAGACTAAGAGGTCACACCAGAGAGCCCATACTTTTGTTATATGACCTACTGGAACAGATCAGATATTTCCGAGTTATTAATCTCTATTGGAAAACTGACTGAATACAAATGCTACCAACAACTTGCACCCAGATAGTGCCCTTAATATGGATAACAAAATATCTGTCACTTCAGAGACATAAGGAAAAAGAGGATGTCAAGCCAAAGGAGGTGATATTGGGAAGGCTAACCAAAGGCTTGGGAGAAGAAGTGAATCGAAAGGAGAACAGGTTTAGGGTGGCTGGGAGAGGTTATACAGATGGAAAGGATCACGGCCATGAATATACTTTAAACACTAGGACAAAGTTAAATTTGTTACATCGGAAGACTAGGAATGAACATCGGCCAGTGAGGACAGGAGGGATGGATGGCTGGAAAAGGATGCAAGCAGCCCCATGGGGCAGTTTACTACTTTAAAGACACCATAAATGCAAGTTGTTGCTGTTTGTCAATGTGAAATCTGTGCTTATTTAATCCAATTAACACCAAATGCTATTATGTTTCCACCATCAGTTCACACTGTGTGGGTATTGCAGCCTGTCTACCACCTGAGCTTGCAGTTTCCCCCTTTGAAAACGTTGTCACCATTACGTTTCCCATCTTTTCTCCCATATTGCTGGAATCAGAAATTTAAATATTCATAAGCCAAAAATTAATTTTTCAATGTAGTCTATGATTAGAGTGTTACCCAGTAGTGTGGCAGACTTAATGTTGACATTGCACCATAAAAATGCCAAAATCCTCATTCAGTGAGATATCATCCTAAACCCAACATGGGAAAAGGCACTGCGGAAATGAACAAAACTTCTCCATGTCCTTCTTTCGATATTTATGCTTCACACAAACTGGTAAACATCATGCAATTAGTGCGATATTTACAAAAGCTCAGTAAGATGTAATTGCTAAAATATAATGAATAACGTAGTGATACACTTTTCACAAAGTCTTTCCAAGGGCTACTCCGGTTAACAATTGTTAAGGCGCCCTTGTTAGGGCAGCACAGTGGCTAGCACTGCTGCCTCACAGCGCCAGGGATCTGGGTTCAATTCCGGCCACGGATGTCTGTGTGGAGTTTTCACATTCTCTCCGTGTCTGCGTGTTTCCTCCGGGTGCTCCGGTTTCCTCCCACAGTCCAAAGATGCGCAAGTTAGGTGGCTCGGTCATGCTAAATTGCCCCTTAGTGTCCAAAAGGTTGGTGGGGTTACTAAATTATGTGGAAAAGGTCGGGCCATAGCTTAGGTAGGGTACTCTTCAAGGGTCGGTGCAGAGTCAATGGGCTGAATGGCCTCCATCTACACTGTAGAGATTCTATGATTTTCTTTTCTATAATAGACTATGCACACTGCGCCTGTTTAAAGAACAAATTTATTTCTGGAAGATTAGGCAGCAGGTTCTACATAATGATATCATATGA
Organism: Scyliorhinus canicula; assembly: GCF_902713615.1. Classification (NCBI taxonomy): domain Eukaryota; kingdom Metazoa; phylum Chordata; class Chondrichthyes; order Carcharhiniformes; family Scyliorhinidae; genus Scyliorhinus; species Scyliorhinus canicula. The sequence goes on from NC_052163.1 coordinate 42,957,458, forward strand.
TTTGTTACAACTGTGTATGGTAAACTTACTCATTTATTAAACATGCCATATAGAATCTGAATAAATAATGCTACAAAGCCCAAGCTATGTACAAATATCTTGGGCAAAGTTATGTTTGCAAACTTATATACAGGAACAAGAAACAAACAGCCAACGTAATTATCTGAATTGTGGAACAAAATAAAATGTGAAAGTGATTGAATTGATGCTGTAAATAGTTAATAAAATTAAAGTGTGTAAGTCTGTAATACAACTTTTTTTAAAAAAAACAAACCAATTTACACTTAAACAAACAATGTTTAAATATATCCTAATAAATCTGACAGTAAAAACCAAGCAGAAATTGTACAGTACAACATAAAAATTACAGGAATTGGTGTTTTAAAATACCACCAAATCCAGGCACATAACCGAGAAACCCAGACCAACATTCTGGAGAGTCACACATTGTACAAGTGGCTTGAACAAATACCATATACATCATCGTGAGCTTTAAATATGTAGACTTTTCCAACACTGCTTAGGATTTCAATTTTTAAACTCTCAATATACAAATCTGTTGTTGTTGTAATGTATAACCGAAAAAGCATTAAAACTCTCATGAATGGTAAAGTAATGGGACATTAACTCCACTGCCATGACAGTATACCAGAGATTAAGAGGCAGACTGTTTAATAATCTGAAAATTTAATGCAGAACGAGCAAGATAAAAATTCAGAAATTCCTCCAAACCGCAGTGTAGTCAGGGTAGAATAGGTATTCTGTTATTTGAAGTAGGGTGTTTAAAAATAAAATATGCAGTATAGCTGTTCAGACACTGAGTGGCAGCATGCCTGGTGGTGAAGCAGGCGGTGCTGATCCAATTCCAGCAGATCCTTGTTCTAGACCATTTACTACCCTAAATTTAATAGAAAACAGGATTACATTCAAATATTGGATGCAAGGTGCAACAACAGCAGGTAATTTAGAGATATCGTACAAGTCTGACAACATTCATGACAGAAACATTAATTATCAGATTGAGAAACACTTAAAGAGAATTATCAAGTCCATTCTTAGCTCTGGGTTCAGGATAACATTTAAATTATATAGTCTAATCAGTTCACTTGCTTGGGTTTCTTGCTGGGTCTATTTCTGAAGATTTTACTTCATTCAATACTGTTTCTGCTTCCTGTAGCAATACCTGGCCTTAAAACTTAAATATCTGCATTAGCTACTCTGCCACAATATAATAATAATCTTTATTATTGTCACAAGTAGGCTTACATTATCACTGCAATGAAGTTACTGTGAAAATCCCCTAGTCGCCACACCCCGGCGCCTGTTCAGGTACACAGAGGGAGAATTCAGAATGCCCCATTCACCTAACTTCGTGTCTTTCGGAACTTGCGGGAGGATACCGGAGCACCCGGAGGAAACCCACGCACACATGGGGAGAACGTGCAGCCTATGCACAGACAGTGACCCAAGCGAGAATCGAAATCTGGGACCCTGACGCTATGAAGCAACAGTGCAAACCACTGTGCTACCGTGCCGCCCAAAACAGACATGGCACAATTGAGAACATTTTTTTGCGTTATATAGTTTCAATTACAATGGAGATCAACATTTAGATGTACGTAATTACTGTGTAAAACATATTATGATTTGTCTCAATGCCATAAAGTGCAATTTGAAATTATTTCTAATAAGAATGGGAGCAATTGCCCCCATGTACAATTACAAAACCCACTACACATTAGTTACTTCTAGGCATAATGGCATTCAATATTTTCCTTTTTCAAAAAGTTAATATGTGCAGTGCAGAAGACTTTAGTAGCAAATGCATATCTTGATGTATTTTTCATGTGCACTTGTTAGTATTGGTTTTAAGTACAGCCATGCCTCAGCTTTTAATGTACAAGAGACAAAACACAACCAGTAAATGGTCTTACTTTTGAAACATTGTGCCCGAAGATTCATTTTTAAGTTCACTGTTGTATCTCGAGTTTAAATGGTCTTTATTTAAAGATCATTCAATCTTATTCAGATCTAATGTAAAATTTGCACTTTGTTCAAGTGTTTTAGACTTGAGCCCAGTGCACAAGGTTTTGGCTGGAGTATTTCAACTTACATCTTAGGGAAAATGTAATCTTCATTTTATTATTCAATTTAACATTGAGCCAAACAGGCCATGCGTCAGAATACAGTGTGTCGGACTTCCGGTTGCGGCTATGACTAGCTAAGCCGCACATTTGGAAGCTCCTGCAACAAAGGTGTTTTTGGGCCAATTGGAGGGCCCCAACGGCGCTGAAAAAACGAATCCCGGTGGGGGAAGGTCCCCTGAGGAGAACTAGACCGATTTTATGGTCGGTACCCGGAGTGGAGCGGCAAGAAAAACGGCAGCAGCTCCCCAAAAAAAGCGGGGGAAGAAAATCAAAATGGCGGCCGGCGGTGCACCGGAGGAGTGGAAGAAATGGGCGGAGGAGCAGCAGGCCGCTCTCCTCCGTTTTTTCACGGAGATGAAAGTGGAACTCTTAGAGTCCATGAACGCGACGGCCACCAGGTTGGTGGGAGCCCAGGCGATCCAAGAGGCGTCGATTAAAGATCTGCAGCAGGAGATGACCGCGAGGGAGGAGGAGGCCACAGTCATCGGGGCAAAGGTGGAGGTGCACGAGGCACTCCACATGAAGTGGCAGAGTCGCTTCGAGGAGCTGGACACTCGGATGAGGAGGAAAAATTTGAGGATCCTGGGCCTGGAAGAAGGCCTGGAGGGGTCGGATCTCCCGGGATATGTGGCGGAGATGTTGAGCTCCCTGATGGGGGAAGGGGCCGGTCCGGCGCCCCTGGAATTGGAAGAGGCATACCGGGTCATGGCCAGGAGGCCTAGGGTAAACGAGCCCCCGAGGGCGGTGCTGGTGCGGTTCCAGCGGCTAAGTGATCGAGAGAAAGTCCTGAGGTGGGCTAAAAGGGAGAAAAGCAGCAAGTGGCAGAACTCGACGGTAAGGGTGTACCAGGACTGGAGTGCGGAGGTGGCAAAGCGGCGGGCCCGGTACAACCGGACAAAGGCGGTGCTACACGCGAAAAAGATCAAATTTGGAATGTTGCAACCGGCGCGCTTGTGGGTCACCTACAAGGACCAACATCATTATTTCGAGTCCCCAGAGGAGGCCTGGACCTTTGTACAAGAGGAAAAGTTGGACACGAACTAAAACCTGGGAGCACCGGCGGTCGTAGCCGCCGGGGGACTCTTGATTGAGCAAGTGGCCCTTTTCTTTTTCAGGCCAGGTCGGAACTGGGTAACAGTTTCGTGGAGTGTTTGGGGTGTTTTTTCTCGAACGGTTGACTTTTCTGAATATTTTGAAGGTTTCGAGTTGTTGGGTGTTTCTGTATATTTGTACTGTTGAAATCTCTATTGTGGGTCGTTGGCTTCTTATGGGGCGTTTTTTCCCGTTTCCAATTTCCCTTAGTTATTTACCCCTCTTACCCTTTTTCTTTGGGTGCTTGGGGGGGTTTTTTGTTCTTTTTTTCTTTTCGGGTTATGGTTATCTGCGGTTATTTATACTGTTTGATGGAGGGTGATGGTTGGGCACACTGTTAGTTGATAGTTAGTTAATTATTTTGTTATTTAAGGATTTAGTTAAGTATTTATGCATTTAGTTGCCATTGGGTATTTGTATTTATATCGTTAAGTTGGGGAGACGGGACGGGGGGGAGCGGGTTGATTATGCGGGTCTTTCTCGGGGGTTTTAAGGGGATCTTTCACGGGCGCAGATGGGGTGAACCGGGAGGAGTCGGAATGTGGCAGGAGCAGCCGGGTCAGCGGAGACCAGCTGACTCTCGGGAGTACGATGTGGGGTACATCGCGGCTAGGAGGGGTCCTAGCCAGGGGGGGGGGGGGGGGGGGAAGGGGGGGGGGACTGGGGGGGGACACCGGGTTGCTGCTAGAAAGACCAGGGACGAGAAGGGGAGAGCCGGGGGGGTGGGGGTGGGGGGGCCATCGCTATGGGAAGCGGGTCAGAAAAGAAGGGATGACCCGGGGCGAGCAAGGGACAAGACATGGCTAATCGACAGGGAGTAGGGACGGGTCGCTCTGCGACCCGATTGATCACGTGGAACGTAAGGGGGCTGAATGGGCCGGTCAAAAGATCAAGGGTCTTCTCACACCTGAAGGGACTGAAGGCTGATGTAGCAATGCTGCAGGAGACTCATTTGAGGGTAGCAGATCAGGTCCGCCTGAGAAGGGGGTGGGTGGGACAGGTGTTCCACTCAGGCTTGGATATCAAGAACCGGGGGGTGGCGATTTTGGTGGGAAAGAGAGTGTCGTTTGTGGCGGCAGAGGTGGTGGCAGACAAGGAGGGCAGGTACGTGATGGTGAGGGGTAGGCTGCAGGGGGAGAATGTGGTACTGGTAAATGTGTATGCCCCGAACTGGGACGACGCGGGTTTTATGAGGCGCCTGCTGGGCCTCATCCCGGGACTGGAGGCAGGGGGCCTGATCATGGGAGGGGACTTTAATACGGTGTTAGACCCTGGGCTGGATAGATCGAGTTCCAGGACGAATAGGAGGCCGGCAGCGGCAGAGGTGTTAAGGGGGTTCATGGAGCAGATGGGAGGGGTAGACCCATGGAGATTTGGTAGGCCTAGGGCGAGGGAGTATTCTTTTTTCTCCCACGTCCACAGAGTGTACTCTAGGATCGATTTTTTCGTATTGAACAGGGGGCTGATACCGAGAGTGCAGGACACGGAGTACTCGGCCATTGCGATATCGGACCATGCACCACATTGGGTGGACGTGGACATGGGGGAGGCGCGGGACCAACGCCCGTTGTGGCGCCTGGATGTAGGGCTGTTGGCGGACGAAGAGGTGTGCAGAAGGGTGAGAACGGGCATTGAGAACTATCTGGGTACGAATGACACAGGTGAGGTGCAGGTGGGGACGGTCTGGGAGGCCTTGAAAGCAGTGATTAGAGGAGAGCTGATCTCCATAAGGGCACACAGAGAGAGGAAGGAGAGGCAGGAAAGGGAGAGGCTGGTGGGGGAGCTCCTAGAAGTAGATAGGAAATATGCGGCGGCGCCAGAGGAGGGGCTATTAAGGGAGCGGCGTAGCTTGCAGGCCAGGTTCGACCTACTGACCACTAGGAAGGCGGAAATGCAGTGGAGAAGGGCGCAGGGTGCGGCGTATGAGTACGGGGAAAAGGCGAGCAGGATGCTGGCACACCAGCTTCGTAAGCGAGATGCAGCCAGAGAGATTGGGGGAGTGAGAGAGAGGGGTGGGGATGTAGTGCAGAAGGGGCAAGAGGTGAATAGGGTCTTTAGGGACTTCTATAGGGAATTGTATAGGTCTGAACCGCCGAAGAGGAGAGGGGGAATGAAGAACTTTCTCGACAAATTGGGGTTCCCAAAGGTACAGGAGGAGCTGGTGGAAGGGTTGGGGGCGCCGATAGAGCTGCAGGAGCTAATTAAAGGGATAGGCCAGATGCAGGCGGGGAAGGCGCCGGGGCCGGATGGGTTCCCGGTGGAGTTTTACAGGAAATTTGTGGACTTGGTGGGTCCAGTGCTGGTGCGAGCCTTCAATGAGGCGCGCGAGGGGGGGGTTCTGCCTCCAACAATGTCGCAGGCCCTGATCTCCTTGATTTTGAAGCGGGACAAGGACCCGGTCCAGTGCGGGTCCTACAGGCCTATCTCCCTCTTAAATGTAGATGCCAAGCTGTTAGCAAAGGTCCTGGCAACCAGGATAGAGGACTGTGTGCCAGGGGTAGTCCATGAAGACCAGACGGGGTTCGTGAAGGGACGCCAACTTAACACAAATGTCCGGAGATTGTTAAATGTGATTATGATGCCAGCAGTGGAAGGGGAGGCGGAGATAGTGGTAGCGCTGGACGCGGAGAAGGCATTTGACAGGGTGGAGTGGGAATACTTGTGGGAGACGTTGGAAAGGTTTGGGTTTGGGGAGGGATTTATCAAGTGGGTAAAACTGCTCTATTCAGCTCCGATGGCAAGTGTGGTAACAAACGGGAGGAGGTCAGAATATTTTGGGCTCCATCGAGGTACTAGGCAGGGATGTCCCCTATCTCCCTTACTCTTTGCATTAGCGATCGAGCCGTTGGCGATGGCACTGAGGGGTTCAGGGGGGTGGAGAGGACTGACAAGGGGAGGGGAGGAACATCGGGTCTCGCTCTATGCGGATGATTTGTTGTTGTATGTGGCAGACCCGGAGGGGGGAATGCCGGAGGTAATGGGGATACTAGCGGAGTTCGGGGACTTTTCGGGATATAAATTAAATCTGGGGAAAAGTGAGGTCTTTGTAATACACCTGGGAGACCAAGGGGAGGGAATTGGGAGGCTCCCCTTCAAAAGAGCAGTTAAAAGTTTTAGGTATTTGGGGGTGCAGGTGGCAAAGAACTGGGGGACCCTCCACAAGTTGAACTTTTCCAGACTGGTGGAACAGATGGAGGAGGAGTTTAAGAGGTGGGACATGGTGCCGCTGTCGCTGGCAGGGAGGGTGCAGTCAGTTAAAATGACGGTCCTCCCGAGGTTCTTGTTTTTGTTCCAGTGTCTGCCCATCTTCCTCCCCAGGGCCTTTTTCAAGAAGGTAACGAGTAGTATCATGGGGTATGTGTGGGCACATGGCACCCCGAGAGTTAGAAGGGTCTTTTTGGAGCGGAGTAGGGATAGTGGAGGGCTGGCGTTACCCAACCTTTCAGGATATTACTGGGCGGCAAATACATCGATGGTACGAAAGTGGATGATGGAAGGGGAGGGGGCAGCCTGGAAGCGCATGGAGAGGGCGTCCTGCGGCAACATAAGCTTAGGGGCACTGGTAACGGCACCATGGCCGCTCCCTCCCACGAGGTATACCACGAGCCCGGTGGTGGCGGCCACCCTCAAGATCTGGGGGCAGTGGAGGCGACACAGGGGGGAAGTGGGAGGTCTGATAGGGGCACCACTAAGAGGGAACCACAGATTTGCGCCGGGAAACACAGGAGGGGGATTCCAGAGCTGGCAGAGGGCGGGTATTAGACAACTGAGGGACTTGTTTATAGAGGGGAGGTTTGCGAGCCTGGGAGAGCTGGAGGAGAAATTTGGGCTCCCCCCGGGGAACACGTTCAGGTACCTCCAAGTGAAGGCATTTGCCAGACGACAGGTAGCGGGGTTCCCCGCGCTCCCCGACAGGGGGGTGAGTGATAGGGTGCTATCAGGGGTCTGGGTCGGGGAGGGGAAGATCTCGGACATCTATAAGATTATGCAGGAGGTGGAGGAGGTACCAGTAGAGGAGCTGAAAGATAAGTGGGAGTTAGAGCTGGGGGAACAGATAGAGGACGGGACATGGGCAGACGCCCTGGAGAGGGTCAACTCGTCGTCGTCATGTGCGAGACTAAGTCTCATTCAATTTAAGGTACTGCATAGAGCCCACATGACGGGGACAAGGATGAGTCGGTTTTTCGGGGGTGAAGACAGGTGTATTAGATGTTCGGGAAGCCCTGCGAATCATGCACATATGTTTTGGGCATGTCCGGCACTGGAGGAGTTCTGGAAGGGGGTGGCAGGGACGGTGTCGAGAGTGGTGGGGTCCAGGGTCAAGCCAGGATGGGGACTTGCGATCTTCGGGGTTGGGGTGGAACCGGGGGTACAGGAGGCGAGGGAGGCTGGAATATTAGCCTTTGCGTCCTTGGTGGCTCGGAGGAGGATCCTGATTCAGTGGAGGGACGAAAGGCCTCCGAGTGTTAACACCTGGTTAAACGACATGGCAAACTTCATCCAATTGGAAAGGATCAAATTCGCCCTGAGAGGGTCGGTGCAGGGGTTTTCCAGGCGATGGCAACCCTTCCTAGACCTCTTGGATCAGAGATAGAAACTGAGGCCATGACAGCAGCAACCCGGGAGGGGAGGGGAGGGCGGGGGGGGGGGGAGGGGGGGGGGGGGGGGGGGGGGACAACGACGAAGGAAGTACGGTAGCGGCGGTGGCACGGGCAAGGCCTGCCCGAGGACGCTGCTAGAAATGATAAGTTGGTCTGACTGTCGGTTCGCCGGCGGGGGGGGGGGGGGGGGGACGCGCGGGTAGGGGGGGGGGGGGGGGGGTTTTTTTCTTTTTCTTGTTAAGTAGGGGGGTTTGACTTTGTTTTGTTATAATTTAAATGTAAAGGTAGGGGGGGTTAAAATGTTTGTATTTTGAAAAATTCAATAAAAATTATTTTAAAAAAAAAAGAATACAGTGTGTCATGCAGATGAGAAAAAATAATTTGGAAAGAAATCCTACTCAATCTAAATATGTTTCGGCACATTTGTCCCTGCCTTCCTTGAAAAGGAACTCTCAGAGTAAATGCAAACACTTGGAAAATGGTGTCACCTGTGTGGAACTTGTGGTTGAAAAAAAATATTAAATGATCATAACGGAGTCAGAATTTGGGCAATGTGGGACGTCCAAAATACGGAATCCTAAAATACAACTCAGGCACAGGCACATTATGGTGCCTCATTTTATTTATGAAAAGGTGCAATACTTAATGCAGTTTTGTACTATACAAATGGTATTTTAAATGGTTGATCTGCAATAGCAAAAATGACACTGTCACCCAAGGGGAAAATTTTATCTTAGCAGAAAATTAACTTTCCACAGACAATGGGATACATTGATTATGAAATTGTAGAGTAAATTTTTAGAAGAGACACCAGTAGCTGTATTTTGAGCAACTATACTATAGATTCTTACAATTTGACACAAAACACCAAAATCCCCGTGCAGTTAGTAAAATTTCAGCCTAAATCTAGCTGTTAATCCTACTTTGATTTACATCACCATTTGCGCTTGCATGCAGGTGATTATTTCAAAGGAATACAATAAAATGAATTACCCATGATATACTCGGTGAAAAAGACTCTCTCTTTTCTGATAAAAGAAAACACATACTTAATCAAACTTAAAACCATAAAACCATATGACATAGGAGCAGATATGTTTCTCATCCCCATTCTCCTGCCTTCTTCCCATTACCCTGATCCCCTTATTAATCAAGAACCTATCTATCTCGGTCTTAAAGACACGCAGTGATTTAGCATCCACATCATTCTGCAGCAATGAGTTCCACAGATTCATCACCCTCTGGTTGAAAAAATTCCTCCTCATCTCTATTTTAAAGAATCGCCCCTTCAGTCTGAGGTTGTGACCTCGGGTTCTAGTTTCTCCTCCCAGTGGAAACATTCTATCCACGTCCACTCTATCTAGGCCTCTTTAGCATTCTGTAAGTTTCAATGTGATCCTCCTTCATCCTTCTAAACTTCATCGAGAACCGACCCATCTAGGCCTCTTTAGTATTCAGTAATTTTCAAAGAAACTTTGAAACTTTATCCTTCTAAACTTCATAGAGTACCAACCCAGAGTACTCAACCGCTCCTCATATGACAAGTCCTTCATTCCGGGCATCATTCTTGTGAACCTCCTCTGGACCCTCTCCAAGGCCAGCACGTCCTTCCTTAGATCCAGGACCCAAAACTACTCACAAGGTCCAAATGGGGTCAGTCACATGTTGAAACCTAAACCAGTTTAAGGTGGTTGAAATACTTAAATCGTAACTTGTAGCTAAAATTAAATTCTTTTGGCTCAATTGACACCAACTAAGTTTTTATGATCAGTTCTGGGACATGTTGAAAATTATCATCAAGGAACTTGGAGCAATCCAAAATGCTGTATTAACCGTGTTTCAACACTATAGGAAACTGCTTTTGTGTCAGAAATGTAATACAGCAAATAAATAGTTAAAGAACGTCAGTGCACCAAAATTGCAGCATGGTAGGAATTAATACTAGTTGACTAACTTTTCTTTCAAAACCTAAACCTTGATTTTATCTCTGTACTGGGAACCTCGAGTTGCTCTTTTGCAGTTTTCTCCCTCTTAAAGACTTTGGTTGAAATAAAGTTTCACACGAATTGACAGCTTGCCAGTACCTATCTAAAAGATTGATTTTGTTTGAGCCCAGATGCCAAGTATGGACTGGATATTTGCTCATGCAGCGTACATACCAAACTAAGTTGCTACCCATCACATCTACACATTGAATTCAAGCACGAATCATTAGATAGGAATCAGGAGTGGAATACTAGGAGCTTTTTCACTTCCTAGCTCAGGAACATTACAAACAATTTTAAAAGCCCCACACAGATCAACTCACAACACACAAATGGAGAATTAAAACCTCGGACTTTCCTGTCCAAATAGCACAGGAACATAGGAAGAGGAGGCTACTTGGTTCGTCAAGCCTGCGCCACTCTATGCCATTTTCCCCACCAACCCCACATCCCAGCATAGCATTACATTTGGGCATGCCATATCCAGAGTCATTAGGAAGTGCTAAATAAACTTTAACAAAACTTAATATAAATATTTTGTTACGAGGTGGCGGTGCTACATAATATGGCAAATTAGAAATTAGCTAAGGATAAATGAATTTTAAACACAAACCATAGAATTGATATTTAAATCAATTGGTAGTCAAGTAATATACAGCTGGTTATTCAACTGTACTTCCACAACAAATTTTCAATTTGCAATAGTTTTCCCTCTGATTTGCTTAAATTATTAAACCTTTTGTTTAGCCGATCAAAAACCAGTACCCACCGCAGTTAAATTAGCAGGTGTAAATACGCTAAAATTAAATTGGCCACCAGAAGCAGCACAAAGCAAAGTGAGTGGCCTTCAGGGCCGGGATTCTCCCCTACCCAGCGGGGCAGGGGGTGCCGGCATAGCGGAGGGGCACCAACCACTCCGGCGTTGGGCCTCCCCAAAGGTGCGGAATTCTATAATGCTTCTCGCATATAAAAAGGCAAAGGGAAAGGGGGTTGTAAGGGAGCTTTGGAATTCTCCACACCTTTAGGGGCTAAGCCCGTGCCGGAGTGGTTGGCGTCACGCCGACTGGCGGCAAAACCGGCGCCAACGGCCTTTGACGCCCGCCGCCCGGGCTGGCCGAAAGGCCTTCGCCGGTTCGCGCATGTGCCGGTGTGGCGGCAGCAGCCGCTGACGTCACCACTGGCGCATGCGCGGTAGGGGGGTTCTCTTCCGCCTCCACCATGGTGGAGGCCGTAGCGGCTGGAAGATCGCGGGCCAGGCCACCGTGGGGGCAACCCCCGGGGTCCGATCACCCCGCGTCCCCCCATGACCCCGGGGGCCCGCTCGCGCCGCCAATCCGCCGCCATCAGAGGTGGTTGAAACCACATTGGTGGGATTGGCCTCTCAGCGGCGGGACTTCGGCCCATCACGGGCCGGAGTATCGCCACGGGGGGCCCGCCGATCGGCGTGGGGGGCATGCCGATTGACGCGGGGGGTCGGAGAATTCCACCCCAGATGTCCAGGCATCTTGCCATCGGAAACAAAGGCAACCATAAAAAGGGGAAGTTCCGGCAGGTTGAGCAAAATAGTGGTCGTTTGCAACCTTAAAATTACTTTGTTTCAGAATAGATTTCCTGTTAGACAAACCATTCTACAAATACAAGGATTGATTTTGTGAAATGGGGGTGCCAGTAAATACTGGGGAACAACCTCACAAAGCAATTCTCGAACTACGTTATGCTCTAAAACAAATTGGCAAAGGTGTAGCACATGAATCTGCAGCACATTAATCTGCAGAACAACATTTCAGCAATCACCCATTATTTCATATCTAAGCCTTCAAGGAGTAATGGTAGCTCCATGTTCAATTCGACAGCACCTTCCAAACTCATGACCTCTAGAGGGACAAGAGCAGCAGGTGCATAGGGACACCACCACCAAGTTCACCTCCAAGTTGCACACTACCTTGACTGGGAACTATATTGCCATTCATTCACTGTCGCTGGGTCAAAATACAAAACCCTGGAATGCCATACCTAACATCACTGTGCCATTGTGCTGTAGACCTACAAGAATACATTTCAGAAAGGAATCGGAAAGGGGTAAAAATGAAAAGGACAAGGGATTAGGGAAAGATCCAAATCCAGAAGAGAGGAATCCACAAGGTATACAGCACCCAAGAGGCTATTCAGCTCTGTCTCTCATAGCAGCTCTTTGAAACAGCAATTTAACTAATTCCACTCCCTGCTCCTTTGCCACAGTCCAATAGTGTGATGCAAACCTCTATGACTCCATACTAGTAAATTTATCGAAGGGTGTCCCAGTTCATGAAAAGTTTAAGTAACAGCAAATTTTTCCAAGAACGATTGACTTTTTTTGTTAGCGTATTAAATACTTACCCTTTGTCAAAATATGTTGTAAGACCTGAATTAGAAAACTTTGAGCTGTTGACCATAGCAGAGGTGCCATTGCCATTCCCTGAACTGTAACTTTTTCGTGATGCTTGATCCTTTGCAAAATTTCTGCATGCTGCTAACTTTGATTCTAAGGCCTGAAAAAATTCAAGTGTTAGCAGGAAATAATTAACTCCAAAAATTCTGCACAACAGTTTGACACACTACATAAAGGAATTCTTATTCTCCATTATACTGTTCAAACAAAGGGAACTCGTAACCTTTTCCCTCCCACTCCATCAAAAAAGCATTGATATTTTTGAATGAGTAAACAATTTCAAACTTACAAACAAAACAAAAGCTAGTAAAAGATGCAATGCCTGATCTGTAAGGGTTTAGTCTTCAAATCAAAGCATTTGACAGATATGCAAAAATCAGCCTAAATCGCAACTGTAAGAGGAGGAAGAGCATACGATTGTGCCATTTAGTTCTTTGAGCCTATTCTGCCATTCAATAAGGTCAAGGTTAATCTACAACCTAACTCCATATACCCCCCTGTGCGCCTCATCACTTAATACCTTTGACTACAAGGAATCTATTAACCTCAAATTTAAATTAACAATTGTCCCAGCATCGATTGCCATTTAGAAATACATATATTTTCCAATTTGTGGATTTACCTCCCTAAGCTTCTATCTTGGAAGAACTGGCTCTACATTCTTGAATCTGTCCCTGGACCTGGAGTCCGAGGTGACACCTAATCCTGGTTACTGCAGTGCTCTCCCCAATCGAAATATATACATTCCTAAACACTGAAGTCTTTTTTTTAAATGAAAAATGCATATAATATTTCACATGGTCGGTAAGCCATGGTTTCAACAAGAAAAAATGTTTGTGTTTGTACAGCACTTTACCAAGCAGCTAAAAATCTTTAAAATAATTAACTAGATAGAGCTCTTTACGAGCATATATAATATGTATAAATAAATAAACACTTTCAGAATCGGAGGACAATTTGCCCTATAGGCAATCAATTTGAAGTTTAATCATTTCTTATTGATATTTCTTATTGTGTTTTTCAAAGGGCAGCACGGTAGCATGGTGGTTAGCATAAATGCTTCACAGCTCCAGGGTCCCAGGTTCGATTCCCGGCTGGGTCACTGTCTGTGCGGAGTCTGTACGTCCTCCCAGTGTGTGCGTGGGTTTCCTCCGGGTGCTCCGGTTTCCTCCCACAGTCCAAAGATGTGCGGGTTAGGTGGATTGGCCATGCTAAATTGCCTGTAGTGTCCTAAAAAGTAAGGTTAAGGGGGGGTTGATGGGTTACGGGTATAGGGTGGATACGTGGGTTTGAGTGGGGTGGTCTTTGCTCGGCACAACATCGAGGGCCGAAGGGCCTGTTCTGTGCTGTACTGTTCTATGTTCTATCACTGCTGTGACACAAAAAAGCACTGCCACTAATTAGTGAACAGCAATATGATGAAAACAGCAATAAAATGAATGCCTAATTAATCTGCTTTGAGTGATGTTGGTTGAGGGATAAATATTGGTCATCTGACATGGGTTGCCTCTGGAATGAGGACTGAACCTGTGGCTGCGAGAGCCCAAGGCAGGAGGCTATGATCAAGGCATGGCCGACACCTAACAGTATAGGGAATGTTGTGTAGATAAATGGAGCAGTGACATTCCACCAGTATCATCCCAAAACAGATGATGATGTAGCCAGTTTGGGTATTAGTTGAGGAAGGAATGTTTTCTGGAACATCTTCCTTAAATACTGGTGGGGATGTTTCTTGAACAGGTATTATTCCAAGGTCAAATTTCAGCAAATAACTAATATCAGTGAAATGTTAAATAGAATTTACAGAAATAGGCTTCTGGCTCCCGCTGGTCTGCGATTTGTCGGACTTTTTCGGGGGTTTCCCCGTGGTTCTTTCTTCCCACGAAAGGGGATTTCTTCAGCCTTTGGGGCCTGAGGGACGGGCGTCGGGTCGGTTTGGAGCCGGTGAAGAGCCCCGCGGGAGTGTCCAGCGGCCGGAGCAGGAGGCATCGACCCAGAGGTCAGATGTGTAGGCGGAGCTTGACACGAGGCGAGACAATCGAGGTGGCAGGCCTGAGTCCAGAACGCGATGTAGAGGGGGACTAGAGCACACTGGGTGGCTCCCACTGAAAATGGACCTTTGAGGAGTTTGAAGTCCGGTCCCCAGAGGAAGAAATTTCCTGACTTTGGAATTTTTGGGGGGAAAATTTGTGAAAATAATTACTTAGTTATTTTCAGATTGAAGAAAGAATGAAGAAATAAGAAGTCGTTAGAGGATGCGAAAAGCAGCTGGGAAGAAGGAAGAAAACCCGGGTTCGCCGTTGAATGAGAAGGCCAGCAAAAGCATGGACAAAATGGCGGATGCCGGACCGCATGGTGGAGCCGCACTACTTATGGTGGAGAAGATGACTGAGATGATGCGGTGGAGCTGGAAAAGCAGTTTGCAAGGCATATGGAGGCTTTGAGGAAGGAGACGGCGGTCGCATTGAAATTGTTGGTGGAGGAGGCAATCGCCGGTGAGGGTAGCTGTGGCAAAGACATTGGCCGAGGTGAGAGAGCAGGGCGAGAAGATGAAGGAGGTGGAAGAAGCCGTGTCGCAGCACAGCGACCAGCTCACCTCAATGGGGGACGAGCTGCGGAGAGCAGTGGAGGTCTATAGAGGAATTCGAGCAAAGCTCGAGGACTTGGAGAACCGCTCGAGACGGCACAATCTGAGAATTGTGGGCTTGTCCGAAGGGACAGAGGGCCCAAGGCCAACAGAGTACTTCGCTAAGAAGTTGGCGGAGCTGATGGGGGGGCATGGTGAGAACTGCCCCCAATACGAGCTGGACCGAGCTCATCGATCTTAGCGGGAGGAGCCGATGTAGTAATGCTGCAGGAGACTCACTTGAAGATGAAGGACCAGGTGAGACTTGAGAAGGGCTGGGTTAGTCAAGTGTTTCTCTGGATTTGATGGAAGGGCTCGAGGGGTAGCGGTGCTGGTCAGCAAAAGGGTACGCTTCCAGATGGAGAAGGTGGTGGCAGATCAGTGGGGTAGATATGTGATTGTGACAGGGGCGCTGGAGGGGAGATTAGTGGCGCTGTTAAGTGTATACGGTCCCAATTAGGATGATGTGGGATTCGCAAAGGTGTTTGGGGCCATCCCCAACTTGGACACACACAAACTGATTGTGGGGAGAGACTGGAACTTGGTGCAGGAGCCAAGGTTGGACAGATCACGGCTACGCTCGCTGGTCCCATCAGGGGGGAAGAAGGCGCTGGCTGGGCTAATGGTGGAAATGGGTGGGGTGGATCCTTGGAGGTTCCTGCACCCAAGGGAACGGGAGTACGCGTTTTTCTCAGCAGTCCATAAGGTATACTCGCGGATCGAATTCTTTGTGGTGGGGAAGGCTTTGCTAGTTGGGTTTATGGGGTCGGAATACTCGGCAATTGCAGTGTCAGATCATGCTCTGCATTGGGTGGATATGGTACTGGAAAAGGGGGTTGCAGAGGCCAGGGTGGAAGCTGGATGTGGGGAACTAAGTATTCTGTGAGAAAATTGAAAAGGAAACTAAGGAATATGTAGGTTTCAACTGTACGGGTGAGGTGTCGAAGGCAGTGGTCTGGGAGGCTCCAAAGGCGGTGGTGAGGGGGGAGGTAATTTTGATTAAGGCCAGGGTGGACAAAGAGGAGAGGTTGGAGCGGCAGAGGGTAATAGACGAGATGTTGGAGGTAGATACGGGTTACGCGGAGGATGGGGGGGGGGGGGGGGGGGACAGGGCGACATTAGAAGGAGCAATAGTGGAGCAGGAGATAAAGGATGTGATTGGGAGGATGCAGTCGGGGAAGGTGGCAGGGTCGGATGGGTTTCCGGTGGAATATTATAAAAAATTCAAGGATAAGCTGGCACCCCTGATGGTGGGGATGTTTGAAGAGGCGATAGGGAAGGGGGTGTTGCCACAAACCTTGGGGCAGACATCGATTTCACTGTTGCTAAAAAATGATAAGGATCCGACAGAGTGTTGGTCGTATAAGCCCATATTACTTCTGAATGTGGACGCAAAAGTATTGACGAAGGTACTGGCGGGTAGGCTGGAAGAGTGCTTTCCGAAGGCGATAGGCGAGGATCAGACGGGGCTCGTGAGAGGGAGGCAGCTTTTTTCGAACATTAGGAGGGTTTTGAGCATAGTTATGGCTCGGCGGAAGGGAAGGAAACAGAGGTGGTTGTGGCATTGGACCGGGTAGAGTGGGGGTACTTGATGGCGGTGCTGGAGCAGTTTGGGATTGGACCAAGATTTATGAATTGGGTAAAGCTATTATACAAGGAGCCGAAGGCAAGTGTCGGCACAAACAACATCAACCCGAGATACTTTTCTCTCCACCGTGGGACGAGGCAGGGATGTCCGATGTCCCCCCTGCTGTTTGCACTTGCAATTGAGCCATTGGCCATCGCATTAAGAAGTTCAGGAGAATGAAAAGGAATAGTGCTGGGGGGGGGGGAATAGAGCATAGGGTGTCCTTATATGCCGACGACTTGCTGCTGTATGTGTCGGAGCAGAGTGGGTGGATAGGGGGAATGTTGGAGCTACTGCGAGTATTTGGGTTGTTCTTGGGGTACAAGCTGAACCTGGACAAGAGTGAGTATTTTGTGGTGTCTCGGACAGGGGTGGGGGGGGCAGGGATTCACTTTAGGTATCTGGGGGTGCAGGTTGCCCGGGAGTGGGGGAGGCTTCACAGGTACAACATCACTAGTTTAGTGGGGAGAGTGAAAGACGATCTGGCAAGGTGGGATGGTCTCCCTCTGTCATTGGCGGGTCGGGTACAGGTGGTTAAAATGAATGTGTTGCCGCGATTTCTGTTTATTTTTCAATGCCTACCGATTTTCTTGCCAAAAGGCTTTTTTCAGCGAGATTGAGGGAAGGATTACCTCGTTCATATGGGGAGGGAAGGTCGACAGAGTGAGAAAGGTGCTGCTACAGAGGGGAAGGCAGGCAGGGGGTTTGGGTCTCCCAAACCTGATGTACTACTACTGGGCGGCGAATGTGGAGAAGGTACAGAGCTGGGTCAGAGGGGTTGATTCCCAGTGGATCAGAATGGAGGAGAGTTTGTGCAGGGGGTCGGGACTGAAAGTACTAGCAACAGCACCGCTCCAGATAGCTCCGGGGAAATATTCAGGGAGTCCGGTAATAACAGCTTCATTGAAAATTTGGAGGCAGTTTCGCCAACACTTCACGTTGAGGGCAGGGTCACGGAAAATGCCGATTCGGGGGAACCACAGATTTGAGCCAGGGAGGTGGGATGGAAGTTTTTGGAAATGGGAAGAGATGGGGATTAAGACGTTAAAAGATTTGTTTCTTAGGGGTCGGTTTGCAGGATTGAGGGAGCTGGAAGCGAAGTATGGGCTGGAGCAGAGAGAAATGTTTAGATACATGCAGGTTCGAGATTTTGCTAGGAAGGAAATACAGAGCTTACCGCAGGAACCAGCCTCCACATTGCTGGAGGAGGTGCTGACGACAAGGGGGCTGGAGAAGGGGGTGGTGTCAGTGGGGGCGAACGGAGTTATTTTGGACGAGGATAAGGCACCACTGGAAGGGATCAAAGCAAAGTGGGAGGAAGAGTTGGGAGAGGTTGTAGAGGAGGGGGTGTGGTGTGAGGGATCTAGAGAGTAAATGCCTCCACCTCATGTGCGAGGTTGGGGCTGATACAGCTGAAGGTGGTATATAGAGCACACCTCGCGAGGATGAGCCGATTCTTTGAAGGAGATGTGTGTGAGCGTTTCTGGGGGGGGGGGGGGGGGGGGGTTCCTGCTAATCACGTTCATATGTTTTGGTCCTGTCCAAAGCTAGAGGATTACTCGAAGGAGGTTTTTAAGGGTAATTTCCAAGGTGGTGCACATGGAATTGGACCCGGGTCCCCTGGAGGCCATATTCGTGGTGTCGGACCAGCCAAGGTTGGAAACGGGTGCGGAGGCAGATATCGTAGCCTTCGCCTCGTTGATTGCCCGAAGACGAATCCTGCTGGGATGGAGAGCAGCCTCTCCACCCTGTGTTCTGGCGTGGCTGGGGAACCTGTTGGAATACTTGACCCTTGAGAAGTTTAAGTTTGAACTGAGGAGAAGGACGGAGGGGTTCTACAAGTCACGGGCATTATTCATTATGCACTTTCAAGAACTGGATAACATCGAACATTAGTTGGGGGGCTGTGTGTATTAAGGGTGACTATGGGTAATCCCGGATTCCTTTATGTCATCTGTTTATGTAAATATGCGGGCTAATGTTTGGGGGTTAGCATTTAAAGGCATGTTAATTAGAGCTGACTTACCCCTACTTTTCTTAAAAGATCACCAACGATATTTAGTGCAGATATTCTTGCTGATGGAGTTAATGGTGTAGTTCCATAGCCATTTGGTATAGCTGCAAAACAATAAGAATTACAGTTTTCACACACAAGTTTTTATATGATCACATACAAGTACACATACTTGCATACCCACACATAAATGGCTAATTTTGATAGCCCCGAAACTGCACAAGTAATTAATTAACTTACATTAAATGACTATAATGCAGAAACCATGTGAACTTTGAAATGCCTGCTGTTTCAAATTATTTTATTTACCAGTGCCAACCATGCTACTGAGCATGGAGCAAATATCATGAATGTCTGGCATCACTTAAAGTTAGCCAGCACCTCCTAAAGGGCATTGAGTTTGGAGCAGGCATTGGCAGTCATATGGGAGCTGCATCTGACCTAGGAAACACAGACATAAAGCACAATTCGAGAGAGAGTGGTCTCAAAGATTTTCCAGACACGGCATTCCCTGGTAGAGCAGGCGCATAGTAGGAGATGTCCTACATCCGCCGTGAACTAAATCAAGCGGGTTTTTCATTCTTATTGGATCTTGCACCATCTGCTGAAAGAGAGCATCATCTACGGTGTTGAGCTTCAAAATGGCACCACTGCTTTGCCCTCACCAACATGGTTCCTAAAAGCTGCGTGGATGTGACGCAGACACCATTCTGGACACTCGGTGCCCATTACAAATATTGCATTAGCACACTCCAATACAAGGTGTTTTACAATGTCAATTTTCAAAAGCAAGATAACGAAGAAATAAAGTTTACACAAAAATACTCCAGACTTCACATGACTAGTGCTATATCTGATCTTGTGGGAGATGGTTCTGACCCTCATTTCTAACTCTGATCCTAAGTTATGACTCACTCCCAGTGTTCAAACAGGCTGAAGCCTTTTTTGAAATGGATTATTATATGTCCATGCCCTCACTCCTCAGTGATCTCACAGAAAATTAAAGTACATCAACACAAGATGTTTAGATGTTGATACGAATTATATGCACCATGTAATCTATTTGGGCACAAGGTTCGAATTTTGGCTGCCAAAGCTATTTGAGTTATGGATGGCTTTCCTTCATCTAGAGCGGTCAGTGCTGACAGACACTTTAAACGGCTGAGCAAATGCTTTCCTCCTCCTTTCCCTCCAGTTCCAGATTGAAACAGAACAAAAGGCTATTCAGCACCAAATGGATGTCATCAACAGAGCAGTATTTTTGCACAACTAACATTCGAGATGTATTTTATTGGAACTTTTCCCCCTTGATGCATACTGAAGACAACCTGCTACTTTTTCATTCTTTGCTTTTCAGAGGACCCGCTTGCCTCTTTCCACTAATCAGTGATTCATTCAAATCTTAAAACCTTGGCTCCCAGTTTTCATTTGTTCATCTTAGACCCAGAATTGCAATGTACTGAAAATGTCTTAGAAATAGAAGAGTAATCTACAATTATAATTATTGGAGAGTCCATTTCTACACAATGTTTCAGCTTTGGATCTTTAACTCAATTTCAATGTGATTACCCTACTATGGCATTTTATAAATGTTTTGCTTCCATACCTTTTATTTGAGGGAGGGACTATTACATAATATATTAAAATACCAAATGTCCATATATGTATCGAAGGAACTTGGTACTAAGCAGACGCTCCCACCAATTGTGACAGTAAGAGGTCTCGGTTTCATATCTCCTAGATCCTCAATACATACAGCAGAAAATAAATCCTATGTTCCAACCAAATCTGTTGGTCAGTCTTTCAAATTGTTCCATGTTTTGCTATTGAACAATAATACGTCAAAGTGTTATCTAAAATAACAATGAGGTCTAAAGTTTCCACTTGGTTGTGCTGTTTACCTAATACAATTTTAATATCTTGAATAAATATTAAATGCTTATCTAACCATCACTTTTTGCTACTTCTGATTACTAAACACTGAGTACATATTTTGGACTCTCACAATGTTAATGTTATGGATTTGCACTAAATGAGTTGCTACTTGAACACAGTTAAGGCACTAAATTTGTACTTTTAACATTGCCAAATTCAAGAGATCCATTTAAAATGTGGTGCTGTGTGTCTGTCAAACTATTCAATTATAATCAAAATTAGTTTAACCTCTATTACTGTCAGGTGGATTAAAATATATTTGGCCAAGTGAAGCAAGATGCACATAATAAACATTCTGGTTTCTTAGAAAATTCTGAAAAGCATGGAGGACACAGAGTCCTAGCTGCATTTATATTCTCTCTCCGTGTATCCGAACAGGCGCCAGAATGTGGTGACTGGAGCTTTTCACAGTAACTTCACTGCAGTGTTAATGTAAACCAACTTGTGACAACAAAGATTATTATTATTATACTTACCTGTGCACAATGGCAAACTTCAAGATTAAAATGAAATGAAAGTACGAGCACTTGGTTTGTGGAACCCAGCCAAATAATTTAACAAATCTCATTAATGCACACATTTGACCTTTAACATAGCCACCTGACAGCCAGGTAAGCAGGTTAGACGGATTGACCATAATCAATGCACAGGGTTAAGGGGACAGGGTGGGGGAGTGGACCTAGGTAGACTGCTCTTTTGGAGGGTCAGTGGCGACTTGATGGGCCAAAAAGCTTCCTTCTGCACTGTAGGGTTTCCACAGACTTCAACAGTCAAACTTGGAAGGGTTTTATGTTCTGTACCAACTGGATGGCTGACTGGATTTTTCCAAACTCTGACTGAATCAAGGTGGTAGCCATTGCAGTTAATATGCCAGCTTACTGGAAATAAATGCAGTCCATACATTACATGAACAAAGTCTGAATCAATGTTATGGCAGTGCTCGGAAAACCTACACCACATACCTTTGGGTGAAGCAAACCCATTGCCTGCAGTTCGTCCTACAGGTGTGGCTGGTAGAGAAAAGGATGTTTGAACAGCTGAATCCATCTTCTCACACTCCAGCGTTGGTGAACTCGGGGCAGACTTTCTTGTTACTTCCTGTCTTTCCCTTACTGCTAACTCTTGGCGGAGATCTGCAAAAATATTCACAAGATTGCGACTGAACAAGACTTCAGTGCTGTGCTACAGAATGAAGGTTACGGATTTAAATTTTTTATATATCAATTTAGTAGCTATGTACACTGCTGATAATAATGTTACAAGAAGGCTACAAGAACCTAATAATCAACTCATCTGCACTACTGCCAGTGAAACTCCCAAATGGCCTGCACATAATGAGACCTCTAATCTCAAAAAGCTGTAAATCTAAATATTGCCATATAATGCCAGAAATATACTATTCAGTGATCGAGTGCAGGTAGTAATGATGCCTTATATGCACTATTGCTAAGCGTGCAGAGAATCCTGGGGGAAGCACACTTATTTGCTTTTGGTTTGGTCCCACTAACCTATCTTTCCTGGACTCTTCAACCATATGTTTCATTTCTGACTTGCCATGTGCTGGTGTTTCACAATGTTAGTGCATAGACATCAAATTTACCCCAAGTCGCTACAGCTCCTAGAGTGAGAAATTTGATTTTAACATGGGTACTCATTAACTGTGTTGGCAAGTAACTCGAGGAACAATACAGCAGCCAGGAAACAAAGGTACATTTGCTTTTAATGTGTGCCTCATCACATTACTGATAGAAGTAATTATGCAGAATTATTCCTGAAATCACTATATTGAGTGAAAAATCAATATGTTGAACTACAGAAAAAAGACTGGAATTTATAATAGAGCTGACCACAGGACCCCTTGAAGCATCTTGCGCAGCCAATAAAAGTGTAGCCATTGTTGTAACATAAGACAGTGGTGACAAAAAAAAAGCAATTTTGCAAAGGCGGTATGTAAAAAGTAGGAAACTACAACATTGGAATAGCAATGTAATTCAGATAATGTACATAACCCCACCCCTTTGCAAGACCACCAATAGTGGGAAAGGCTTGCTGACCATGAGCTTATCAGTTCTATTATTTAAAGTTTGTATGCATCCAAATTGTACTACTGCAATGTTGTCCTTAAAAAGAAACTCTCAAATTAAACGCACCTCGAGCTTCATCTTTTAACCGCTGAGCAGAAACAAGGAGCGATTCCTTCTCATCAAGTTCACTTTCTAAAAAGGCATTTCTTTCAATTGCTTGATTCAGCCGTTGTTCGAAGTCTTCTAGTGATACAATAGTAGCCCTAAATAGATATTAAAGAAGGACTTGTTGAACTAACACATGACTACGCGGTGATTATTTCCTTAAAAAAATAGTGTGTTCAACATTAGTAATAGTAATGGGAGGTACAAGTTACTAGAACCAATCACTTGAAAACTAAAAGCATATCTGGGCGATATATTAACCTTGTATTTAACAAAGAGTAAATTATGAAGCTTAATTTCAAGCACCTCTTAATTTAGTCAATTTTGCTTTAATACAATGATCAAATTGTAGCTAATTTTAATAATTTAATTTAATTTTCAACTAGATTTAACAAAAGTTTAGTTTATCACAGTTTGCATTGCAGTAGCATCTATAATGTGGGAAATTGTTTCAAGGCACTTAACAGGAACACAATAAGTCAAAAGTTGACACCGAGACAATGGAGAGACATTAGGGAGGGTTCAAGAGTCAGCTTTTAAAGGAGTGGAGAAAGATAAAAATAGCAATGCTTAGAGTGTGAATTCCGGAGCTTAGGGCTGAGGTAGTCAAGACATGACCCAAATGACGCAGAAAAGGGTGTGGGGAAATGAATAAGGCCCGAATTGAGAGTGAGAGACTTTTGAGGGTTGTCAGGCTGGATGAGATCAAAGAGATAGCGAGGAGTTAGGTCATGGAGGGCTTTGAACACAACAATGAGAATGTTATAAAGAAGCCATGGTGAATTGGGAATTCCTGTAGGTCAACGGACAGAGCAATGATGTGAGAGTTTGTCTTGGTGTAAGTTAGGATACAGGCAAACAGAGCTTTGGACGAATCCAAGTTTATGAAGTGTGGAAGATGGGAGGCTGGCTAAGAAAGCATTCGAATAAATAGTCACGCCTGCAATTTGCATGCAATCTGAAGGACAAAGAAAAAGTCCAACACTGCAGCAAGATGAGGTCTAATATCTTTTAATGTAATCAAATAAAAGGCAATAATATAAAAGCAAATTACTGCAGATGCTGGAATTTGAAACCAAAACAGAAATTACTGGACAATCTCTGCAGGTCTGACAGCATCTGTGGGGAGAGAAGGGAGCTCACGTTGATTATGGATGAGTCTGTGAAAGCTAGAGAGAATTGGAAATAGGGTCAGATTTATACTGTTGTGGGTGTGTGTGTGTGGGGGGTGGGGGCGTGGAGCGGTGGGGCTGGTTAGGGAGGCAGTGATAGGTGGAGATTGACAAAAATTTAGTGGACAGAAAGACAAAACGAATGTAAATGGGCAAAGAAGGGCGCTGATGGTGGCATATAAAGAGACTAGCTTGGCAGAACAAAGGTGAGCAGTGTGTCAAAGGGCAACTGGAAACGGGAAATAGATGGCCCAAGTGGGGTGGGGAACAATGATGAGGGAGAAACAGATCAATGGAACAAATGAAAGTAAATTGATTGAAATAAAAATGGGGTGAAGGTGCAGGAGAGTTCACAGTCTGAAGCTGTTGAATTCAATGTTAAGTCCAGAGGCTGTGGCGTGCTTAATCAGATGATGAGATGCTGTTCCTCCAGTTTGCGCTGGGCTTCACTGGAATGTTGCAGCAGGCCAAGGACAGACATGTGGACTTGAGAGCATGACGGTGAGCTGAAATGGCAAGCGCCAGGAAGGTCTGGGTCCTGCTCGCGGACGGATCAAAGGTGTTCTGCAAAGCAGTCACCTTGTATACGTTTAGTCTCTCCAATGTAGAGTAGATCACATTGGCAGCAGCAATTTGTAGACCAGATTGAAGGAGGTGCATGTGAAGCACTGCCTGACCTGAAAAGTGGGTTTAGGCCCTGGGATGGCGAGCAGGGAGGAGGTAAAGTGGCAGATGTTATATAAAAGGCAATGTTTGGCATCAGTTCCAGAACGTAACACAACAATGTTCCTCTAATCCTCAAAAAAGGTTCCCCTGGTGCAGATCCAGAATCATAGATTTGAATGTATTACTGGACATTCATGGAGTTCAATAGTATGGGGGCATGGTAGCACAGTTGCTTCACAGGTCCAGGGTCCCAGGTTTGATTCTCGGCTTGGGTCACTGTCTGTGTGGAGTTTGCACATTCTTCCCGTGTCTGAGTGAGTTTCCTCCGGGTGCTCCAGCTTTTCTCAGTCCAAAGATGTGCAGGTTAGGCGTATTGGCCAAGCTAAATTGCCCTTAGTGTCCAAAAATAAAAGTTAAGTGGGGTTACTGGGTTAAGGGGGTAGGGTGGAGGTGTAGGCTTAGGTCGCGTGCTCTTTCCAAGGGCCCGTGCAGACTTGATGGGCAAATGGCCTCCTTCTGCATTGCAAATTCTATGATTCTACGTACCATAATCCAATTATCGAAAATAAACAAATATGCGTTTCATATGCAGTTATTTTACAGAAAGGAATCTAAATTCTTACCTTTTAGCTCTTTCTAAATCATCGTTTGCCTGCTCCAATTCTCTTACGTATTTGTGCAGTTGATCTTTGATACCTCTGGTTTGACCCAAGTCATCTTCTAGCATAGATATCTGTTTATAACTCTGTGCATATTGTTGTTCGAGTTTGTCCTGAAAGTAAATAGTAAAGAAGAAAATCCCAAGATTTGATTTATTGCGATTTTGCATTTTAACCCCACAATGTGCGATTTCCATGAGAATATTGTACTATCTCCCCATATCACGTCTGTGTAAAACAATTTAAATTAAGTCCTGTTTGTGCATCAGTAATTGAATTTCATTAGATTACAGCATTCACAATTAAATAATCAACAAGGTCTTAAACCTATCTAAACCATGAAATTGGGATTCCAAATCGTGGCTTACTGGAAATTGCTGGAAATATCTCCAAAACCTTGGTCACCGTGCAAGCAAGTTCAAATTCTAAATAATTGAATAACTTAGGATAGAATCCCTACAGTTCTGAGGGGTCTTTACCAACACCCTTGGAAAGAGGATCCTAACCAAGGCCCATGCCTCTATTATGTCCCCTTAACCCCATCTAACCTTTTGGACACTAAGGGGCAATTTAGCATTGCCAATCCACCTAACCTGCATGTCTTTGGACTGTGGGAGGAAACCGGAGCACCTGGCGGAAACCGACACGGACATGGGGAGAAAGCGTGAACTCCACACAGACACCCAAGGTCAGCATTGAACCCAGGTATCTGACACTGTGAGGTGGCAGTGCTCACCAATTATTGTAATGGTCAGCTAATCTTCACCCAAAGGTTGTGAATCTATGGAACTCCCTGCCCAGTGAAGCAGTTGAGGCTCCTTCATTAAATGTTTTCAAGATAACGATAGATAGTTTTTTCAAGAATAAAGGAATAAAGTGTTATGGTGTTCGGGCAGGAAAGTGGAGCTGAGTCCACAAAAGATCAGCCATGATCTCATTGAATGGCGGAGCAGGCTCGAAGGGCCAGATGGCCTACTCGTTCTTATGTTCCTAGTTCTTATGAGACAGATAATAACAGAGCTTGGGGGGGGGGGGGGGGGGGGGGGGGGGGGGCACACACAGACTGGTGAAATCAACAAACACATTGCACATGAGGTTTGGCTGTGTTGGACTTAGGACTTTGTTCGGCATTTCATGGTGAATATTGCAACTTTATAAAATTCAATTCATGACGTATAGTCAGTACTTAATTTAAATTGTCTTGCATAGAACAGATGCAGGGAGATAAAGTAACATTCTTGTGTTAAGTGTGGAAAAACTCCAGAGGCCTAACACTTTAAAAAAGATGTCAAGGCCTTGGAGATGGTGAAGAGATTTACTAGACTGGGAGCATGGTTGAGGAACTTCAGCTACTTGGAGAGGCTGGAAAATCTGGGGTTATTCGCCTTAGAGCAGAGAAGGCCAAGAGATGGTGTGTCTGAGATGTTCATAATCATAATAGTTCTGATGGAGAAAATAAAGAGAACCTGTTTTATTCATCACATTGCTGTTGAAAACTGTTACATCTGCTTGTAGATGCAACTGTTTAATGGGGTGTCTCTAACAGCATTGCGAGAGCAGGAAAGTTTAAATTTTCACTAATTTCAATGATTTCCGACTCTGGGGCAGTCAGTTTCAGAGGTAGTGGTGCCCTGAAAATCTAACCCATCATGAAACGAGATTTCTTAATTATTTTGACCTGTGATTGTGCATTTCAAAATGTAACTCAAAGGCTTGAATTGTGGCTTCAGGCAGTTATTAGAAAATATGTTACAGAAAATAAATTTTTAGTCTAGTATTGTCCACTCAGAAGAACACACGAAGTTGCTTTCCAAGCATGCGAAACACATACCTACATGAATTTTAATATGAGACATTTCATTAGAACATTCCAAACTGTTTGCACATTTTAGTACAATAAACTTAAATCGAGTAAGCTACAATTTTCAAAATTATCATAATTTTGATTTTCAGTAGTTGCAAGTATAATCCTGATGGAGAGCTGCCAATGTTTGCCGTCACCGCCTCTCTGAAACTGACTACCCCAGAGACGGAAATCATTGAAACGAGTGAGAACTTCAACTTTCCTGCCCAGCATTGCTGTTAAGAGACACCCCACTAATTTAGTAATCTTTATTGTCATAAGTATGCTTACATTAACACTGCAATGAGGTTACCGTGAAAAGCCCCTAGTCACCACATTCCGGTGCCTATTCGGGTACACTCGGGGAGAATTTAGAATTACCTAACAGCATATCTTTTGGGATATGTGGGAGGAAACTGAAGCATCCGGAGGGGACCCACGCAGACACAGGGAGAACATGCAGACTCCGCACAGACTGTGGCCCAAGCCAGGAATCGAACTGGGTACCCTGGCGCTGTGAAGCAACACTGCTAACCATTGTGCTACCATGCCGCCCACTAGACAGTTGCATCTTCTTCCAGCAGATGCAACTATTTTCAACAGCAATGTAATTAATAACATTTAATGAACAAGCCACTGGTCCTAAAAAAATACAGGAAGTGTGGCGAGAGGACAAAGTTTTTCAGGAGTTAGCTTGCCTACACAGAGAACAAGTTGCTCTTTCTTTTACAATCCGATTATCTGTGGTGTAGCTCTTTCTTTTATACCCTCCAGCTTTGGACAAACTATCAATAGCGTGGTCTGCAGTGGGCTTTGCTGACTCCACAGCTTCAACAGGACCACATTTTTCACAAAGGTATGGAGTGGGAAGTGATTTTAATAAGGAGTGTGATCGAGCAAGCGGCATGACTGGATAAGAAGCTGAAAGGAATCACAGCTCAAGTGCCATCATATGTTCAGACAAAGTTTGGTAGAACCACAAAAAACAGAAGAGGTGAACAAAAGGTGAAAGGAAATCGCTCAAAAAATATATTTTTTGGTGAGGAGAGAATCAGTCTACCCGATGGTGTTGAGAGCAGAAAATAATAAAAGGAAAGACTGAAAAACAAGCAAGTAATTTTGTGCATCATGTCACAGGGAGATCAAGTACAATGCTTTGCACAACACTGACTGGGGACACTTGGTTCTTATGCTCAAAAGCCGACCCAAAAAAGTATTTATGGTGTTTTATAATCACTCTATGGAATTGCAAATATTACAACCTAGCTTCATTTTAAATGTTTGTACAAGTGATAATCTAGAGGCCATCCTAACATTAAGCTGTTGAAAAAAAAATCAGATATTCAGTAATCGTGTACCTTTAATAACTCCAAATCCAATTTTAGTCTTTGGTTGTCAGATACTAAATCTCTGTTTCGATGTTCTGCCTGCTCCAACTGTGCTTCCAACTCGGCTTCAAGCTCCCTGCTTCCCTCCTGGAATTCTTCCAGCTCTTCACGGGTTTCCTGAAAGCTGAATAAAAGGTTCAAACAGGTCACAAAAGAGTTCCTGCTGTTTCATTTTCATCAGCATAGATTAAAAACATTTTCGAATGCAATATTGTGCCAGTCAATTAATACAGAAATGGCAGCAGACTGGACAAGTTAACTTCTGACGGGTACCTAGGCACTGTCATCTAGTCATAAAACAATAACATTTAGATGTAATTCCCAGCAGTGTCCAAGCTGAGTGATGTGAAGAAGGGTATTACTTATTTTACAAGATGCACTGCAGCAACGTGACAGGACTTCTTCAAACCCGCAGCTTCCATCGCCCACAAGAACAAAGGCAGCAGGCGAACACGAGCACCAATGCCTGCAAGTTCACCTTCAATTCACACACAACCCTGACTTGAAACTATATCGCCGTTCCTTCTCTGTAACTGGGACAAATCCTGGCTCTTCCCAAGAGAACTGTGGGTGTACCTACGTCACACAGACTGCTCCCAGTGTAAACACATCAGCGGTGTCAGCATGTCTTACAAGCAGACAGCTGGAATATCAACAATTAAGTGACCTAGAAACAGCATTCTACAAATAACTGCCTGTTTTGCAACCTTATGTGGCTAAGCTTTTAGATATCTAATGATCAAATTATGCCTGCTGGTTTCTCACTGATATCTTGAGGGAAGTGAAAGCCAGTAGCCAGCATTAATCTGCTACTGTAGATCTTTCTACCGGAGCTCTAGATCACCTTGCCATACACTGGAATCATCCATCCGGTCATTAAATAAAAGTCTGGCAAACTTTTATTGTCCATATGTGATGTCAAGGGGTACGGGGAGAGCACTGTTGTATGGTGTTGAATGGTAGAGCAGGCTCGAAGGGACGATTGGCCCACTTTAGTTCCTATTTTCTATGTTACACACAAAAACAGTTCAGTTTGAAAATGAAAGGAGGCATTGCTAGCCAATAACTCTTGAATCTCTGAATCGGAAATGGGTAGGGAGGAGGGGGGGGGGGCATGGAAACGGTTGGAGGAGGCGTCTTTCAGGGATACTAGCCTGAGGCACTGATAACGGCACCACTGCCGCTGCCACTAACATGGTACACGAGCCCAGTGGTGATGGCGACATTGAGGATCTGGGGTCAGTGGAGACGGCATAGGGGAGAGGTAGGGGCCTCAGTCTGGACCCCGATAAATGGAATGGCAAATCAACACCATTATTCTGGCAGTAAATGACACCATTGGTTTTAACGCCGTCAAACAGCTAGTTAATCATGCACACCAAGAAAAATGCATCTTTTGGTGATATTCAAACAAAAATAGATTTGAAAATAGGGGGGGGAAATTGGCATCCATTAATTAACATTTCAAACTTGGAAGGTTAATTTTTTTTAAAATTAGTTTTAATTAAAAATTTTTACAAAACAAAAAACATAATAATAATAATAATAATAATAAAAGAAAAGCGAATTAATAACTTAAAGGAAGGTGGGGTATCTGCCCTTTACAAGTAAAATCTATCCACCACCCATACCGCCTCCCCCCCCACCCACCCCTCTGGTTTGCTGGTGCTGTTGACCTCACTTAACGTTCCGCGAGAAAGTCAAGGAACGGTTGCCACCGCCTGGAGAATCCCTGCAAGGACCCTCTCAAGGCAAACTTTATCCTTTCCAAACTTAGAAACCCCGCCATGTCACTGGCCCAAGTCTCCAGGGGTTTCGCGTCCCTCCACATTAACAAGAGCCGTCTCCGGGCTACCAAGGAGGCAAAGGTCAAGACTCCGGCCTCTTTCGGCTCCTGCACTCCTGGATCTTCTGAAACCCCAAATATCGCTATCCCCCAGCTCGGCTTTACCCGGGTGTCCAAAACGTTGGACAGAGCCTTTGCAAAGCCTCTCCAAAATTATGTAAGTGCCGGGCATACCCAAAACTTATGGACATGGTTTGCTGGGCTCCCTGAACACCTCACATACCTGTCCTCCATCCCCAAAGAACTTGCTCATTCTTGCCGCTGTCATATGCGCCCGGTGCACCACCTTAAAGTGAACCAGCCTGGCACAAGTTGAGCAGGAATTGACCCTGGCCAGGGAGTCTGCCCACAGGCCCACATCCAGCTTCTCACCCAGCTCCTTCTCCGACTTGCCCTTCAGCTCTTCCACCAAGGCCTCCTCCGCCTCCTGCAGCTCCTGGTAAATGTGCGATACCTTTCCGTCCCCTACCCACACGCCCGAGACCACCCTGTCCTGTATCCTCCGGGCCAGTAGCAGTGGAAATTCCTCTACCTGATCCTCACGAAAGCCCGGACCTGCAGGTACCTAAAAGGTATTCCCTGGGGGCAACCTCAGGCTAGCAAAAGTCCCGTCAATAAACAAGTCCCCTATCCTTTTAATACCCGCTCTGTGCCAGCTTAGGAACCCACCGTCTATTCTACCTGGAACAAACCTGTGATTGTTCCGTATCGTGGTCCAGACTGAGGCCCCTCCCTCCCCACTATGCCGTCTCCACTGACCCCAGATCCTCAATGTCACCATCACCACCGGGCTCGTGGTGTACCGTGTCGGTGGGAGCTGCAGCGGTGCCGTTATCAATGCCCCAGGCTAGTATCCCTGCAAGACGCCTCCTCCAACCGTTCTCCCCTCCCCCCCCCCCCCCGCCTCCTCCAACCGTTCTCCCCCCCCCCCCCCCCCCCCCCCCCCAACCCATTTCCGAATCATGGATATATTCGCTGCCCGGTAATAGCTGCAGAAGTTCGGCAGCGCCTGCCAGCCCCCCCCCCCCCCCCCCAAACTGCGCTCTAAGAACAGTCTCTTAACACGCAGGGTCTTATTTGCCCACACAAATCAGGTGATAATCCTGTTCACCCGCCTGAAGAAGGACTTGGGGATGAGGATGGGAAGGCACTGGAAGAAGAACAAGAACCTGGGGAGGACCGTCATCTTCACAGTCTGCACCTTGCCTGCCAAGGAAAGCGGGAGCATGTCCCACCTCTTAAAGTCCTCCTCCATCTGATCCACCAGCCACGCTAGATTGAGCTTGTGCAGGGCATCCCAATTCTTAGCCACCTGTATGCCCAAATAGCGAAAGCTCCTCTCTTAAGCGGTAGCGCTCTCAGTCTCTTTTTCTGGCCCCTTGCATGTATGACAAAAAGCTCGCTTTTCCCGACATTCAACTTATACCCCGAAAAGTCCCCAAAATCTTTAAGGATCTGCATGACCTCCCCCATCCCCTCCACCGGATCCGAAATGTACAGGAGCAGGTCATCCGCATACAGTGAAACCCGATGCACACCCCCCCCCCCCCCCCCCCCCCACGAAACCAGCTCCCTTCAGTTTCTAGACTCCCTCAGCGCCATGGCCAGCGGCTCAATTGCCAGGGCAAACAGCAGGGGGGACAGGGGGCACCCCTGCCTTGTTCCTCGATGTAGCCTAAAATACTCCAACCGCAACCGGTTCGTCGACACACTCGCTACAGGGGCCTGATACAGCAATTTAACCCACCCTATGAATTCCTCTCCAAATCTGCCTAACATTCCCACAGGTACTCCCACTCCACCCAATCGAAGGCTTTTTCCACATCCATTGCCGCCACCACTTCTGCATCCCCTCCTTCCGAGGGCATCATGATCACAATCAGGAGCCTCCGCACATTCTTGTTCAGCTGCCTGCCCTTCACAAACCCCGTCTGATCCTCATTGATCACTCCCGGGACAGTCCTCAATTCTGGTGGCCAGGATCTTGGCCAAGTTTGGCATCTACATTAAGGAGCGATATTGGCCTGTAGGAGCCACATTGCAATGGGTCCTTATCTCGTTCAAGGATGAACGAGATCAGAGCCTGTGACATCGTCGGGGGAAGGGTTCCCTTTTACTTAGCGTCATTCAAGGTTCTCAACAATAACGGGCCCAACAGCTCTGAAAATTTCCTGTAAAATTCTACAGGACATCCATCCGTGGAAGGTTAATTCTGAACCATGTTCTCTTGGCTGGCACTCCCCTCATTTTCATCCAATATACCATTCTGAAAAAGATTTGGTAACCAGTCAACCAATTTCCAGATCTAAAAACGTACATATGTGCAAACATTCTGCACCAAACTCTGAAACCATAGCAATAATCTATTCATATACGATCTTCGCTGAAGCAAAACATCATACGCGGCTTAACAAGAGCAATATTAATAAAGATATATTTGACACTAAGCAGAATCTTTCCATATTTGAGAACTAGCTTCTAGCTCTCCA
This sequence comes from Scyliorhinus canicula, assembly GCF_902713615.1. Lineage (NCBI taxonomy): Eukaryota > Metazoa > Chordata > Chondrichthyes > Carcharhiniformes > Scyliorhinidae > Scyliorhinus > Scyliorhinus canicula. The sequence continues at coordinate 42,990,165 of NC_052163.1, forward strand.
GCTGCACAGACCAGTTTTCGCTCCAGATCTTGAGCCTCTTTAAACAAAAAAATATCGCTGACGATCTCCCCCACCGCAACCCCTTCCCCCTACTGTACTTACAGGCTCTCCACCCCCCCTTCCTCCTACTGTACCTACAGGCTCCACCCCCCCCCCCCCCCCCCCCCACTGTACCTACAGGCTCTCCCCCTCCCCCCCCCAAATAGGGCTCCCACAAAGCTTGCTCCTGAAACTGTGCCAACATGGCAGTGCCAACCTGTGCCAAGGGGCTGCTGCAGGGGAAGTGCCATACAGCACTGCCCGGGCATGTCTCTCCCCCCAGTGGGCTATACTTTCCTTTGTGCCACCAGAGGGATCTCCTTGACTGAATCACGTTTTAACAAGCGGTTGTAAACTTCAATGCGACATCACGTTGAGAGGTTTGAATTTTCAGTGAGGGGAGATCATGTGGTTGGGGAGGTGGGGGGGTAGGTAATGAGCAATTCAGAATTAAACTTTGTTTGCCACAGGCTGTGTAGTTGCATCAGAGCCAAGTAATCATCATATGTAGTTTTCTGAAATTCTGCAATTTGGAGCATAAAAGCTCATTATACACAGTAGAAGTGGGAAAGAAAAACTCCTGTCATTAGTGCTTAAACTGAACTTCGCTGTGTTAGCTAGCTGAGATCAGTTAAACAAAATGTTACCCAAGTTGATTGCATAAATGATGCATGTTATCACATGGTTCATGTGACTACATTAGAGCTAAAGCCACAGAAATGTATCACTTCAAGCAATTTGAACAAAAAGAGGATAGAAAATAAGGAACTGCGCCTTATGCTAATTTAAAATGTAAAAATATATTCAAAATGAGCAGTAAAGACAACAGACTAAGTTATGAAATATAGTAGTCCAGATAATGTTTAACAGCAATTGACCCATAATATAAATTTTCCAACTGGAATTTGCTTGATGGTAATTTGAGGTGAAAACATGGCCTTCAGCTGAAGCATTGTACAACTTTGCAGGAATAGATTTTAAGTTAAAATTAAAATGAGGCGGCATCGGTCTCAAAAATGCAAATCCTTGGACCAATTTCATTGGTTGAATAAATTAGCACTCAAAAGGTTCCATGGATTGCCATTTAATGTTCAAAAATATTACAGGGGACAAAGTTAAAGGAAAAGAGGTCTACTATTTAAGATGGAGGAGATTCTTTTTCTCAAAGGGTCGCTAGTACGTGGAATTCTCTTCCACAGAAAGCAGTGGAGGCAGTTAGACAGATGTTTGATAGGCAAGAGAGCCCAGGGGTGGTTTGGGGGGGGGGGGGGGGGGGTGGGGGGGGGGGGAGTAGACAGCAAAATGGAGCGGAGGCACAGCCAGATCAACATTGATCTTATTTACTGGTGGAGTAGGCTCGAAGAGCTGAATGTCTTTCTCCTTCTCTTAAACCAGGGGTGGGCAAACTTTTCCGTGCAAGGGCCACATTCAGAAATTCACAATTTTAAAGGGCCGCATAGTATATTAAGTAAAATAATTACTTCACCCGGTTATGATTCTGGGCGCCTCATATAGAACAGTACAGCACAGAACAGGCCCTTCGGCCCTCGACGTTGTGCCGAGCAATGATCACCCTACTCAAGTCAACGTATCCACCCTATACCAGTAAGTAACCCAACAGCCTCCCCCCATTAACCTTAAAAAAAAAAATAATAAAATTTTTTAAAAAATTTTTTTTATTATAAAACAAAAATTTTTTTTTTTTTTTAAATGACTTGGTGGGCCGCATAAAGACCTTTGGCGGGCCGCATGCGGCCCGCGGGCCATAGTTTGCCCACCCCTGACTTAAACGCTATGTTCCTAAAAGAGGGTATGATGTCAAGCAGCATCAGAAGCTACAAGAAAAATGACTGTAAGCAAAGTTAAAAGATTTGGAGTAAAGTTTTAAAAACAGGTAGTGAGGCGATTAGATTTAAGAGAAGAGTTTTGTAAATTATGGCTGAAGGATCTTCCACCAATACAGCAGCTGCAGTAGGCAGTTTGACACAGGCGCTGCAGAGGTAGAGTGGGAGCTGGGCCATGAGACAAACTGCTTAATTAGACAATAATGTTAACTGTCAATTTTTAGAAAATAAACCAACTTAATTAGCAATTATGTGACAACTTTGCAGGCAGAACCAGGATGTTTTTCATACAACACTGAAGTGGAATATTTTGACCTGATAGTGTAAGCCCTATGATTGTGTCACACACCCACCCCTTCAAATGCAACAATTAGTTACATGGATCACTTTTGCAGCCACTAATAAAGCAGCCAGATCTATAAACAAAGAGTAAGAGCTACATAGAAAGATCTAATTGTTTACCTCACAAATGGCTTCTTACATTGAACACTACAAAGTTCTTAGGGACAAGTTATGCTATCTTTCAGTTTGTGTTGACTTGAAGAGAACACACAATAGAATCACTTATGACCCACGTCTACAAAAATGCTTCAGCAACACAGTGGATCTCTAGTATTATTGCAGACCAGCTGGATTGAGTTCGCACAGAACATGGGCTCCATGAATCAAATGACGCTTTTGGTGCTGTAACCATTTTATGGCTGTTTAATTTGAACGTCTGTGGGACTCATTTCGAGGCTGTCGGTCTATTGTATCTGAAGAAACAGCAATAGGGTAAAAATAGATCTTTCTGGAACCTGGTCTTAAGGGTACAACAACTTCACACTGCCTAAAACTGGGCTGACAGCTCCAAGTTTCAGATTTTAGAGGCATTAACTAGGTCTCTCAGTGTAAAATTAGCTTGATATCAATTACAACGGCAGCAAGACCCTGGTCACCATTTCAGCAACAAATTAATTGAGTTCTTTCAAAATAAAAGGAAGCCACAAAATGGGTCAAAGCCCGGATGATGTGGAAACATTCACAATTTAACAAACCATACTTAGCAACAGTCGAGCTTCTGGCACTCTTACTTAAAAATAGGATACTCTAGGAAGCAAATTGTGTTGTATCACAATTTTGTCAGTTTAATAGCAAACATCTTACATTCAGAAAAAGCAGCATTAGAATTTTGAACATTTTTTCTAAATGCACTTTGGTTCAATACTGACAAAATACAGCATTTCCACATAACGTGCAGTAAAATAAAATCTGATATAGTTCCTATCCAAATCATGTGATTTGATCACAGCGGGTTCCATGCGCCAGTAAGCAGAACAAAGAACAGTCACCTTTCCAGAAATAGAATCAAAAGCCAAACTCCGCCAGTACTTATTCTGTGGAACAATGCAGGTTGGTATGGTTCACAGATAAAATAAATACTGAGACAAGGATATTAGGCAAACTAAAGTTATCACATTTGTGTCTTGCAAATATACTCAAAAATGTCAACCTAGAAAACTCAACAGTTGACACATCTTCAATAAAAATCTGACGAATCAAAAAAAAATTCAGTAGTGCATTGTCAAATAAAAACGATAAGACACTGAAGATTTTTGCCTTGAACTCAACAGGACAATCGGAAGAATGCCAAATTTCAAACTATCAACAAGAGAAAAGTGTGCTGGTAGATTGGCAAGTCAATTTTGATTGGCCGAGACTATTTTTAACCCAGAGGGTGGGAATATTTAAGAAATACTTAGATGAACACTTGAAATGCCATTGCATACAAGGCTATGGACCAAGTGCTGGAAAATGGAATTAGAGTAAATAGGTGCTTGATGGCCGGACAGACATGATGGGCCTCTTTCAGTACTGTAAAAACATCTCTCCACGACATTGCCATGGAGAAAGCAACAGGGGACTATGGGCTCCCCAAGGTCCTGGCTAATTTGCACAGGGTTTGAACATATTCCTATTGTTTGCAGAGTACAGGTCTCTGCGTATGATGTATGTCACTTCCAGCAAGTGTAATGATCCACATTATGAGTTCGACTGATTATACCGGGTGCTGTGGCGCGCGCCTGTAATCCCGCTGCTGGGAGGTTGAGGTTGCTGGATTGCTTGAGGTCGGGAGTTCTGGACTGGTGTCCTCTATGCCGATCGGGTGCCCACGCTAAGATCAGTGTCCACATGGTGTTCCTCGGGGAACCTGGGGACACCAGGTGTGTTAAAGAGGGGTGAACCGGCCCAGGTCGCAAACGGAGCAGGTCAAAGCCTCCGTGCTGTTCAGTAGTGGGATAGCACCTGTGAATAGATGCAGCAGTGCAATACAGCGAGACGCATCCTTTGTGGGCCTCACGGTAGCATGGTGGTTAGCATCAATGCTTCACAGCTCCAGGGTCCCAGGTTCGATTCCCGACTGGGTCACTGTCTGTGTGGAGTCTGCACGTCCTCCCCGTGTGTGCGTGGGTTTCCTCCGGGTGCTCCGGTTTCCTCCCACAGTCCAAAGATGTGCGGGTTAGGTGGATTGGCCATGCTAAATTGCCCGTAGTGTAAGGTTAATGGGGGGATTGTTGGGTTACGGGGTTACGTGGGTTTAAGTGGGGTGATCATGGCTCGGCACAACATTGAGGGCCGAAGGGCCTGTTCTGTGCTGTACTGTTCTATGTTCTATACTGAATTGGTTGTCAGTGTAGTTATTAGTGCATTGAGGATTGTTCAGCAAGTATTGCCCAATCATTAAATCACATCTCATGGTAGATGTTCTGGTTTGGGTTTTGCAAGCGTGGACTGCTAGTGTAAATTCCTATTTTGAACTATCAAAGGAATATGCTGTTTGATTCAATCAACAAATAACTGGGACACACGGCCTACACACCTGGCATTGTATCGGCACCAAAATTCATACACAACGTTGCTCAATTGTGTGAACATAGTTTTGGACTGATGCATCATCCTGTTAATAGAACATACCACTTAAGTAGGCGCTGCACAGTAGCAGCATAAAATGGCAGCCTTGACCTCCATTTAAAGTTTTGAGGTACTTTGTCTTTCCAGAGTAATTTGTGGTCGACTGAGTATTTATCAGGTCCAAAAGTGGCAGCCTATGGCCTATTCGTGAGTTAGTGCTTTCCTTCTATGCGCAGTGAGCAAACGGCTAGAGTTCAGTTTTAATGATACGATGGCATGTCCAAACGGATGGTGTAATCGCAGGATCCCCTCTAGATCCAGCATTTGCTAACATCTGTGTCAGTTTCTGTGAGAAACACGTTTTTGATGGAATGAGTCCCAACCTTCTACCCCATGCACATTTCAAATACTTAGAGAATACATACATGCTCAAATTCACTTTTGAAATGAGCAGATTTATGCATCCCCTGAGAAATCCACTAATGGGTTTTCCACTAGTCTGCTGAAAGTCTACTGTAACTGGGTAATTTACACATTGAGATTCATATGTTTCCATGCACTATATATGGACTTATGAACTGGAAGCAGGCGTAGGCCACTTGCCCTTCAAGCCTGCTACGCCATTCAATATCAAGGCTGATCTAATTTTAACCTCAAATTGACATTCCTGCCTACCCCTGATAATCTTTTACCCTTTTGCTTATTAAGAATCTATCTACTTCTGCCTTAAAGATATTCAAAGACCCCTTTTAAGGAAAGGAATTTCCAGTGTCTCAACCCTCAGAAATTATTTTTCCTCATTTGCCTTAAACGGGCGATCCTTTATATTTTAACAGTGGTCCCTAGTTTTAGATTCTCCCACAAGAGGAAACATTTCCACATCCATCTTGTCAAGTCCCCTCAGGATCTTGGATGCTTGAATCAAGTCACCTCGTATTGTTCTAAACTCCAGCAGATACAAGCCTAACCTGTCCAGCCTTTCTTCATAAAATAACCCACCCATTCCAGATACTAATCTAGTAAATCTTCTGTAAACTGCTTCCAATGCATTTATAGCTTCCCTTAAATAAAGAGACCAATACTATACACAGTGCTCCAGATGGGGTCTCACCAATGCCCTGTCTATCTGAAGCATAACCTCACTACTTCTGTATTTAATTCCACTTTCAATCTATGATAATATTCTATTAGCTTTGCTAGTTATTTACTGCACTTGCAGACTAATGTTTTGCCATTTATCCACAAGGACACCTAGATCCCTCTGCATCTCAGAGCTCTGCAATCCCTCACCATTTAGATAATATGTTTTTTTTTATTCGTCCTCTCAAAATGGACAACCTCACATTTTCCCCACATTACACTCCCATTTGCCAGATCTTTTCCCATTCACCTGATCTATCCATATCCTTTTGTAGCCTCATGTCCTCCTCACAACTTACTTTCCGACCTACCTTTGTGTCATATCAGCAATCTTGTAAATCAATCCCAGCCATTTGCTCAACTTGCAAGCTTGAGGCAGGGATAGAGACCAAAGTCAAGTTGTGGGGCAGTGGCTATCCTGATCAGGGGCGGGATTCTCCCCTACCCGGCAGGGCGGGGGGTCCCAGCGTAGGGGAGTGGCGCCAACCACTCCGGCGTCAGGCCTCCCCAAAGGTGCGGAATTCTCCGCACCTTTAGGAGCTAAGCCCTCACATTGAGGGGCTAGGCCCGCGCCGGAGTGGTTGGCGCCACGCCGACTGGGGCCAAAATCGGCACCAACGGCCTTTGACGGCCGCCGGCCAGCATCGGGGCTGACCGAAAGGCCTTCACCGGATCTCGCATGCGCCGGTGCGTCAGCTGGCGGCGCATTTGCGGTAGGGTGGTTGTCTTCCGCCTCTGCCATGGTGGAGGCCGTGGTGGCGGCGGAAGAAAAAGAGTGCCCCCACAACACTGGCCCGCCCAGCCGATCGGTGGGTCCCGATCGCGGGCCTGGCCACCGTGGGGACACCGCCGCCCCCCCCCCCCCCCCCCCCCCCCCCCAGGGACCCGCTCGCACCGCCAAACCCGCCGCCACCAGAGATGGCAGCGGGAGAGGCCTCTCAGTGGCCGGACTTCGGCTCATCGTGGGTCGGAGAATCGCCGCAGGGGGCACGCCGATCGGCGGGGCGTGATTCCCGCCCCCGCCAATTCCCAGGTGGCGGCCACGTCACTGTCTGCTGTGTATCACACAAACTCAAAAATGGGCCCAAGGTTGATACATGGGCCTGGAATGTGTCCGGTCTATCTCAAATTACACTGGAAAGGAAAGGCATCTGAAAAATTTGAAGATTAAACAAGTCATTTCACACTGCGACTATGCAGTGCCTACTCAAGTGGTACATTCCACAAATAGGTGCTGTCATTAGTCCAAAAATATGTTCTGCTTACCACACAATTGAACATGAATTTCAGTGCCAGTGTGATGTCAGGTAAATAGGCGTATGTCCCAATGACTGATCAAATCAAACAGCATGTTTCTTCGGTTGCAATAGACTGTACTCAACCAGCCTGTGCTTACAAAAGCCAAAATAAAACACCTACTGTTAGATGGGATTCTGCAACTGGGCAGTACTTGAACAATCTGGAGGGCGTTAATAGCTACACTAACAACCAGTTTAAGATAATTAATCAAGTTTGTCACATTGCTCATTTAGGCTTGCCGAAATGACATCCATTCATAAGCAGGGATCTGTTCTCTACAAGGAAAAGGAATATGTTCAAGCCTTGCATCTTTTTGAATAGCAAATAGCTTGGGAACCCATAGTCCCCTAATGTTTACTCCATGGCAACTCCTCAACCAGAGTCAGCGCGCCAACCACCAGCGCCCTTTTCCTCTGTACCATAAATTGTTGTGTTTGTTTTAAATGACAGTCTTGCGTTTGTCCTGATGAGTGCAAGATGATACTTTTCAGCGATACTCAGGTTCTGTACTGCTAAGTCACTGAACGTACTATAGAGCCCACTTAACTGCAACCACTTGGGGCAAATTCACAAATTGCGATCACTTGGGAATTTCTAAAAAGTAGAAGGAGCAAAAGTCAAAGTAGACCTGATGTTTAGCAACCTTTATTTGCCTACATTTCATAGCACATCTTACACTATCAGGTGGAAAACAAATCAAACTGGTACTTAAGACACAGTGACCACTAAACCAATTGGATTAAGAGATGAAATCCTCAGGCTCAACAGTGACACTGCGAATTTAAGCAAGACTTCTACAAGCCACACAAGCAGGAATTTCAGTAAAATTCTTTTCCCCATGATTAAAAGTATTGGGAGAGAGAGGCAGTACAGTAGCTAGCACTGTAACCACACGGTGCCAAGCACCCGGGTTAGGTCCCGGGTCACTGGCCGTGTGGAGTTAGGAACAAAGGAAATAGGAGCAGAAGTAGGCAATTCAACCCTTTGAGCCTGCTCCCCATTCAGTCAGATCATGGCTGATCTCTTCCTGGTCTCAAAGCCACCTCCCACCCTGTTCCCCATATCCCTTCAACCTGTTTTTTTAAATCAGAAATATATCTATCTCTCTCTTAAAACCATTTGATGATTCAGACTCCACCGTACTATGGGGAGCGAGTTCCACAAATTTACCACCCTCTGAGAAGTAGTGCCTCCCCATCTCAGTATTAAATCTACCGCCTCTCAATCTATATCTGTGACACCTTGTGGATTGCCCCACAAGGGGGAACATTTAATCTATATTTACTTTATCAATCCTATTTAGTATTTTATACACCTCGATCAGATCCCCTCTCACCCCCACAACTCAAAACGATTTGCAGGGTGGGTGAATTGGCTACGCTAAATTGCCCCTTAATTGGGAAAAAAAGAATTGGTATTCTAAATTTTAAAAAAACATAGGGGGCGCTTCTCTGAGCCCCGTGCCAGAGAATCAGAGCAGCCAGACCCCATCGGAGCCCCCCCCCCCCCCCCCCCACCCCGGGTGAAGGAGCCCCCCTATTCTCCCCCCCCCCCCCAACCCCGGGTGAAGGAGCCCCCCTGTTCTCTTCCCCCCCCCCCCCCCCCCCCCAAACAGACCGCCCCCCGACCATTCGCGCAGAGTTCCCGCCGGCAGTAACCAGGGGTAAACGGCGCCGGTGGGACTCTATCGTATCGGTGCGGCCACTCGACCCATCCGGGCCGGAGAATTGGCGGCATCGCCAATTCCAGTGGCCGGCGCCGTGCCAAACACACCAGCGCAAATGGTGCCGATTCTCCGCACCTCGGAGAATCGCGCACCAGCGTCGGGGCAAGATTGAGGCGATTCTCCGGCCCGGCGTGTGGCTTGGAGAATTGCCCCCAATATACTGAGTAAACCAGATACAAAAATTCAACTTTCACCTTCAGATGTCACAGGCAACAATGCACCTACTGATGAAACATGCTGGGAAGTGACCGTACACCTAATCCCCAAGTAAAGATTGCAAAGACTGCTGCTCATTCTACCTACTTACTCTGCAGGACTCGAGTCTCAGAAGTAAGGTTCCAACTCTTCCAGTCTGCAATTTCAATGGAGATCCTGCGCACTTTTTTACCATTTTTCTCATGAATATAATAATTTCAAACACATGCCTGCTCTTCACTTAAACGTGCAACTCCAGGTCTCCCAATTGGTATCCCAACTCTTTTCCTTCAACCTTGATTACTATCTAGTTTTCAGTCCTAGGCCAAATCATGCCACACTCTGTAAATCAGCCAACCAGATTTGAACCATCCCTAAAAGTGTTTTCCACCTACCCAAACAAACTGCACAGATGTGGCTCAAAGCTGATGTCTGCTGCAAATGTGGTTTAACAATGGACTACTGTAGACACGGAAATTAGAAACCTATAAATTATATTACATTTTGATATTTATTTTCCCTGGGATATGGAGACTTTAGGAAAATCATAAACCAGATACACACTTAGGAATACACATGCATACCAAAGTATGGAATCACCCATTTATGCCTTCAGTATCTCCACACAGATACACTAAGCATATGCATAAACCTGAATGAACACACACACACGTTTAGAAGGATGGGGGGGGGGGAATATCTTATTGAAACTTACAGGATACTGCGGGGCCAGGATAGAGTGGACATGGAGAGAATGTTTCCACTTGTAGGAAAAACTAGAAGCAGAGGACACAATGTCAGACTAAAGGGACGATCCTTTAAAACAGAGATGAGGATGAATTTCTTCAGCCAGAGGGTGGTGAATCTGTGGAACTCTTTGCCGCAGAAGGTTGTGGAGGCCAATTCACCGAGTATCTTTAAGACTGAGATAGATAGGTCCTTGAGTAATAAGGGGATCAGGGGTTATAGGGAGAAGGCAGAATGGGGATGAGAAAAATATCAGCCATGATTGAATGGCGGAGCAGACTCGATGGGCCAAGTGGCCCAATTCTGTTCCTATGTCTTATGGTCTTACATGTGCAAACACTTTCCTTCCTTGATTCAATATCAACTGTTAGTGGTGAATGTGGGGGAATAATAAAACAGTAGGCAATCATACAATAGAAGTAGGGCATTCGGCCCCTGGAGCCTTCTCCACCATTCAATAAGATCATGGCTGATCTGTTAGTGTTGAGTTCCATATTCCCATCTGTCCATGTGAATCTTTGATTTTCATGCTCAACAAGAATCTTTCCACCTTTATTGCGCAGTGATCTCACTTCCACCACCTTCTGAGACAAGAGTTCCAACGTTGCACAACCCTCAGACAAAAGATTCCTTTCATCTGTCTAATAAGGGCAACGTCTAATGTTAAAACAGTTCCCCCCATTCATGATTAATCCACAAGAGGAAACACCCTTTCACTGTCCTCTTGCCAAAACCATTCAGGATCTCATATACTTCAATCAAGTCACCCCTCATTTTTCTAAACTCTAGTGGAAATAAGTCCAGCCTTTCCAACCTATCCTCATAAGACAACCTGCTCCATCCAGGATCAATTTAGTGAACCTCCACTGAACCCCCAATGTAGAGTGTCAAAATGATGGTCAGAAAAATATCTAGATATTAAAAGAAAACACCAAACCAAAGTCAACAAATTTCCTTTCTCAAAAACAGGCTGATGAGCATAATTAACCTAGAGGCAATATAATACTAAATTCAGTAAAAATGGACCACTGTCTCCATATAACACTTTCACTAATAGCAATCAATTGTTTTGGTCACAGAGCCTATAAAGTTCTTTTCCTCAGTAATTGTTGCTAAAGTACTGAATGAGACATTTTAAGTCTCTGGAACAGTTAAGAGAGTCCTGAAAACAGCCAATTCTGCACAAAAGATGCACCACTGCTTACCTATTGTGCACTTGAGAAGTTACAAGCCAGGCAAGAAGCATCATTTCACTGTACAGTGCAACAATCAAGGCAGATATAAAATTAGATGAAATCTAATACATGCAAACAGCACCAACCTTTTCTTATATTTCAGAGCCAGTTCTTTCCAATACACAACTTTTTCTTCTGCAACTGCTGGTTCTGGGCTTTCCTCACTATCCATGATGAAATGGACCTAAAAAGGGCAAGATGACATAATTATTAATAACAGCTTAAGTAGTTTCTAGTGCAAAGATTAAGAGAGCAACAGCTCACACGGCATTAACCAGAAAAAGCTAACAATAAAGTCAAACTCAAGGAAAGATTTTATTCTCAAGATTCGGAAATCTTTAACAATAATAGACATCACTACATTCAGCAGTTAGCATATAGAGCAATGCCGTATCCACCTTTAGTGGACGGAACCTTGGCTCTTGCAAAAACACTTAAAATTTAAAATAAAATTTTGCCTTCCTTTGGGGTATTATTAACTCAGGTATTTTCCTAGGTCATTTTTGCTGCTGCAATATTGCTTACCATGCATTAATACTTAAAAATCAAAACTGTATCGGTTCAGTTTGACACCACACTTCTAAGAACACATCCTTTGCTTCACCAAAGTCGACACGCTCACATCAGCATAAGTTGCCAGGTAATGTTATTCAATGTAGTAGCGCTGATCAAATATGAAACTGACATTGTGTCACGGGTTTGATTCCACTGGCAGATTTAAAATATTTTTATATTTTCAAAAGTGGAACTTAAATGACTTTATTACTTTTGAGAACGGTCACATTCCCACCCCGACCCCCTGAAAAATGGTTCCACTTCCAAAGGTGCTTGAACCCAGGCAGGCACACAAGATCCTAGCATCAGATTGGATAAAACTAGTTTTGGAAGGAATATAATTTTGTAAATGCACAAGTTAACTTGAAAATTACACAAATAAAATCCAGTATTATCAATTGGTTTCAAACCAGTAGGATTTTGGAACACTATTTATGCAGCAACACATTTCAATTAGCCAATGACTTACAGCGGATCATGAAACAAAGACAAAAGAGTTTGTATATGCTGCAAGATAGGGATCTGAATAAAAGTTCAAGTTGTTACACATGGACAAGTTGCACATGGAAAAGCCCAGACTCTCAAAATGCAGCAAGAACCTCCTTTGTATATTCAACTGCTCTTCAAAAGGTTACAAAATCAAATCAAGTCACCAAGCTTGGATAAATCAGTCTTTTAATGAGGACTGTATGCTGCTTCCCCGTTTTGAGAGAGCGCTGATTGGTGCCAATTTAACTTGAGGGGCAAGGTTGAGAAGGCGGGCCTTCATAAATAACCTCAGCTGGTACAAAAATTGAACCCACGCTGTTGGCGTTGCTCTGCATCACAAACCAGCTGTACAACCAACTGAGCTAACCAACCCCTCCCCCGCCATTAATGTGGCATACTGTGGTTTTAGATCAGCTTTTTCACAGTGATAAAAACTAAGTAATGCACAAAAGGGTGGAAGAAATGCTGTGTGAGACTTCATTTTTAATTGGAGTAACATCGTTTTCCTAATAAATTTAAATAGTCACTGTTTAACATTCCTACCTTATATCTTGATTCCCCAGCTTTAATGACAAATTCTGACCAAATTTCAGTGTCTTTGTTAACTCCATTCCCCAAATGCTGCTGAACAAAGGTGAAAATGTCACTCCAAGTTGGTAATATATTACCACGTTCATAAAGTGAGAAAGTTCAGAAAACCCTGCAATTTAAGACTCACATTCATATGGCATCTTTCATGATCAAAGCACCTTACAGCCAAAACATATTGAAAGTGTAGTAGTCATTGTTGTAATGTAGGCAATGTGGCAGCCAATTTGTGCACTGTAAACTCCCAGAAACTGCAATGTGATAGTGCCCTGATAAACCATTTTTGTGATGTCAGAGAATGTAAAGTAGAATAGACTGAAGGTTTTTTATAAGCATGCCAATGTGGGTCTAATTCATATGTCCAAGTTCTGGAGACGGGTTTGAAACTACAAATATTGTATCAGAGGAGAGAATATTGCCAAGACGACATTAGCAGTTTAACCAAAAATAAACCAAATGCCATAAATGATCTTATTCCAAAAACTTGATACATTAGGTACATCATGTAGTCCAATATCGGACAAAAGTTAATTTCAGCAATTGAACTTCTAATTCAGCTTGATTCTAACTGGCGAATAAACATCGAACAGGGCAGAAGTTGTCACTTTCTAGAACAACCATTTAGTACAGCAATAACATCTCTTCATGTCTCCCACAGAATCAATAGTAACCCACACAATCTCCCTAGACTCTATGAACCTTCTCCTCCAAATGCAGCAATTTGGTCATGGGGGCAGCTACCATATGCAAACTGATGATACCCAACTCATCACTATTTCTCTTAGCCACACCAGCACACCTGTGGTGTGAGACTACTTCTATGACATCCAAAATGCCGAGGAGCCAGAATTTCCTGCAACTAAGCACAATGGTGATACGGTCTTCATTCCAGCCTCTCCCCAGGACAAGAGTAGGCTATTCGGCCCATCAATCCTGTTCCACCATTTAATTCAATCATGGCTGATCAACTACCTCAATGCCACTTTCCCACACAATCTGCATATCCCTTGATGCCATTCGTCTTCAGAAATTATTGATTTCTTTCTTGAACACACTCAATGGTTGAGCTTCCACAGCCATTTTGGGTGGAGAATTCCAAACCTTCACCACATTCTGAGTGAAGAAGTTCTGCCTCACCCGAGTCTTAAATGGACTACTCCTCCTGAGATTAGACCACCTTGTTTTAGACTCAGCAGCCAGGGGAAACATCTGATATAAATCTATCCTATCACGCTCTGTGAGAATTTTTAAAGTTTCAATGAGGTCATCCCTCATTCTTCTAAACCCTGGGGAATAGAGACCCAGTCTCCTCAATCTCTCCTCATAAGACAATCCTCCCATCCCATTGATAAATCTAGTGAACACCTGTTGCACTCCTTCTATGGCAAGTATATCCATCCTTGGATAAGGGGACAAAACTGTGCACAGTACTCCAAGGCTCTATATAACTGCAGTAAGATATCCTCACTCCTGGACACAAACCCCCTCACAATGAAGGTCAACATACTATTTGCCTTCCTAATTGCTTGCTGTACCTGTATGCTCGCGTTCAGTGACTTATGAACAAGGACACCCACATTCCTTTGGACATCCGCACTTCCCAACCTCTCACTTGAGAAATACTCTGCCTTGTTTATTCTAACAAAGTGAATAACTTTCTACCATGTTCCAGCCCATTCACTTCACTTGTCCAAGTCCTCTTGAAACTTCCTTGCATCCGACTCAATTTATTTTTCCATCCAGTTTGTCATCAGCAAATTTGGAAATTTTACAACTGGTCCCCACATCCAAATCATTTGTATAGATTGTTAACAGCTGTAGACCCAGCCTGATCCCAACGGTATCCCATTCGTAACAGTCTGCCATGCTGTGAATTTTAAAAATTCATTCATATGATGTGGGCATTGCTGGCTATGCCAGCATTTATTGCCCATCCCTAATTCAACGAGGATGTGGTGGTGAGCTGCCTTCTTGAACCGCTGCAATCGACGTGGTGTAGGTACACTCACAGTGCTGTTCGGGTGCTCAAGGATATTGGCCCAGCAACAGAGAAGGAACGGCAGTATATTTCCAAGTTGTGATGGTGAGTGACTTGGAGGGGAACCTCCAGGTGGCCTTCTCCTTCTAGAGAGTAGTGGTCATCTGTTTGGAAGGTGCTGCCTAAAGATCCGTTTATTTCTACTTTTGGCTTTGTCAGATAACTAATTCTCAATCCATATTAGCACGTTTCCCCATGTGCTCTAATGTTATTCACTAATCGCCTGTGTGAAACCTTATCAAAAGCCTTCTGAAAATCCAAATGGTTTTCCTTCATCGATGATACAAGTAACATCCTCAAAAAACTCCCAGCAAGTTTGTCAAACATAATTTACGTTTCATAAATCCATGTCAACTCTGCCCCATTTTACCTTTCCTTTCTAAATGTCTAGTTATCACATCCTTTATAGTAGATTCTAACATTTTCCTTACTATTGATGTCAAACTAACAGGTTTTTAGCTCTCCATTCTCCATCTTCCCCTCTTCTTAAATAGTGGGGTAAGATTTGCTACTTTCCATTCCACAGGTGCCTTCCCACACCGTGTTGTAATGCTTTAAATAGAATAGAATCACTTCAGTGCAGTAGGCCATTTGGCCAATCACATCTGCACTGTCCCCCCGAAAGAGCACCCTACCGAGGCCTATGCCCCCACCCTAACCCAGTACAGTATTCACATCTAATCTTTTGCACACTAAAGGGCAATCTAGAATGGCTAATCCACCCAACCTGCACATCTTTGGGATGAAACTGGAGCACCCGGATAAACCCACGCATACACAGGGAGAATGTGCAACTCCAATCACCCACGGTGGGAATCAAACCTGGTCCCTGGCACTGTGAGGTAGAAGTGCTGGCCACTGTGCCTCCGTACCATCCCTAGCCATTATCTGGTTACCGTCAAATCTTTTAGCGTATTTTCCCAATCCACCATAGTCAAACCTTCACAATTTCCTTTCTTCAGATTTAAGACTCTAGTTTCAGAATGGACTAGATCACATCCAAAGTTAACAGGAAATTCTGTCATATTATGGTAACTATTTCCCAAAGGCTTATTTACAGCAAGGTTAGTAATGAGCTTTTCTCATTTCACAACATTAAATCCAAAATATCCCAATTCCTAGTTGGCTCAGAATACCACTCCAGAAGCCCATCTCATATATACTTCAGGAATTAATGCTGATTTGGTTAACCCAGTCTGTGTGTAAATTGAAGTCACCCATTATTATGGTATTACCATGCTACATGCATATCTAATTTTCCAATTTAAAGCACGCTTATTATCACTGCAGTTTGATGGCCGATAAAGAACTCCCACCAATGTTTGTTCTCCTTGTTGTTTCTCAGCTCCACCCAAACTGATTCGACAAGTTGATCATTCAATTGAACATCGTCACTTACCAATGTACTGATCTCGCCTTTCAAGAGTGCTACCCCACCTCCTTTTCTCTTATCATTCTCAAATGCTGCATATCCTTGGATATTAATCTCCCAATCTTGGTCACCTTGCAGCCAAATCCCCGTAAAGGCAATTAAATCATACCCATTTACCTCAATTTTTCCATTCAAATCATCAACATTTTTACAAATGCTATGTGCATCCAGATGGAGTGCCTTTAATTCTGTTTTAACTTTATTCTCTATTCTGATCCTATCTAGTACTTAGTATTTAGTATATAACACCAATTTATCATTAAATTGGCAGGAAGAGGTTTTTGGTGAGTGGCAGCTGTTATTAACTATTCTTAAAAGTCACAAACAGAAGCAACTAAGAACATGCCACGGTATAAAAGCAGATTGCACAATAAACTGAAAAATGTAACATGATAAGAGTTGACAAAACTGCATTGAAGGACGCTGGTCATTGTTTTTGCTTCTGTGCTCGCCAGCCAGCAAGTGCTGTGGGATTCATTACTGTGAATAGGCTGAGAATTGGAGACAGAGAAGGGGAACGCCCATGCCATTATTTATAGTTTTTAATTACTGCCAGCATGAGTTAGAAGTTAAAAAGAGTAAATTCATATGTTCCATTGCTGTGCCACCACAAACCCTACCCTCCACTCAGAGAAAAATAAAAAAAGGAGGGAAAACGTGCCTCATGGGAAAGTGCATTCCGAATTATTATATACTAACTAGGGATTTGGTGTTTTCAAGCTTCATATACTTCAACATTTGTACATGATTTGTTGATGTATTTATTGAGGGTTTCAGTGCTGTGGAGGATAAATTAGAAGGTCAGGTGATGAGATCTTGGCTGTTGATGTCATCATTCTATGTCTGGTAGAGAGAAGTACACATCATCTGACCATCTGGATTGACGCCAAGGGAGGAAAGTCTGTGATGCTGCATCTTCTTTCTTCACCATCATTTTGTTAAATAAATTCACAACGTCAGCTTTCCAAGCTGTGCAACATTCTTGTCAAGTCAGATTTTATCAGGCTGCGCCATCTCATTGTCATCGTTTGCTCGCATGTAATGCATTCACAATTTGCTCACATAATTTGCCTGGTTTCACTCTATACAACAAACTCTTTTTAGCAGTTTAACTGAAATTGTAATGAGAGCATGCTCGATTGCTATGCATTTATCCTATCCTACAGTTCTAATCCTCAGGTGCAATACATTGAACAATTCAAGTGACTTGCTCAATTCGTAATCCGTGTTTAATGTAAATAAAATCATAACCAATATGAAATTGTATACCCTCATTCTAGTGCAACCAACTTAACGGTTATGTCAAAACCCTCTATACTTAAACTATAATTGAACGGATTACAACAGAGTAAAGCTTGTACAGGCAGGGTGCTGATTGCCCTAATTCACACTTGTTAAAATGGACATGAAAGATTAAATGTCTAGTTCATTGCAATTACGTATGAAATCATCAAGATGATTTTCTCATTGCTGGATCCAAAAGAACCACAGCTTTCATTTCAAGCTAACAATATTAGCATCATGGTTAACATTTCAGGTCAATGACCCTTCATCAAAACTGGGGAAAGTTAGAGATGTACTGTGCCCAATTACTTTCCCCAGTTCTGATGAACGGTCATTGTCCCAAAACTAGAACTCTGTTTCTCTCACCACAGTTACTGCCAGATCTCCTGAGTATTTCCAGCATTTTCTGTTTTTAGTTCAGATATCCAGCATCAGCAGTATGCTACTTTTATAATGCAAATGGTTTTAATTAGTTCTTTGATGACCCTTTGGGGGGGGGGTCACCATCAGCAGAGCCTTAACTTGACCAGCCACATAAATACTGTGGCTACAATGGCAGGTAAGAGGTCGATGACTACCTCACTTCCTGACTCCCCAATGCCTTTCCACTATCTACAAGGCACAAGGCAGGAACACTCTCCACTTGCCTGGACCAATATATGAGATTTCAACACCATCCACGACAAAAGTTCCCACTTGATATGCACCGCACCCACCACCTTAAATATTTCACACTCTCTGCCCTGGTGCACTGTAAAGCAGAGGTTGGGAATGTCACCTAACGTCCTGCCAAGTAACGCCCCATCCTAATTTGAATATATATTGAACAGCTCCACCAAAGAGTCAACAGGCTAGATGGGCTAAATGGAGTTCTGTTCTGTATAATTTGAGATTCTATAAAAAGTACAATACTGTGAGTTACATTATAAACTTTCAATAATAGTAAAAGTAAATCTTGATATGTACAGTAAAGTTTTAATACAACACCATTAAAGTCTTATGTTCAGTAAAACAGGACAGTGTGTTTTAGGCTATTGCTCAGTAAGAACTGATTGCTAAATATGTATGAAATGACTGTCATAAGAACATAAGTAGATCCTTCAACTCCTTAACTCTCAAACACCATCCAGTGAGATCGTGCTTTCCCCCCCAAAAAAAAATTTTGAGTTCCCAATTCTTCGAGTGCCCACTTAAGTCCTCACTTCTACCCTATCCCCCGAACTCAATAACTCCATCTAACCTTTTTGGACACGAAGGGCAATTTAGCATGGTCAATCCACCTAACCTGCAAGTCTTTGGACTGGGGAGGAAACCGAAGCATCCGGAGAATGTGCAGACCCCGCACAGACAGTGACCCAGCGGGGAATCGAACCGGGGACCCTGGCGCTAACCACTGTGCCACCCAGTGAGATCGTGGTTGATCTATGATCAAACTCCATAGATCTGTTTTTTTGCCCCGTATCCCTTAATACTATTGGTGAACAAAAATCTATCAATCTTGGATTTAATATCAGCAACTTGCCATGTATGGATTGCCATTTGGAGCAGAGTTGCAATCTCTTCCACTGTATTTGTGTGCATGCACATGTATTTTCTAACATTACTCCTTAATGCTGTGCCTTCTAGTACAAGATTCCCAACTAGAGTGAGTTTCTACTGACTCTATCTCTGCTCCATACCATCTTAAAAACTTTGATCAAACCATCCCTTACTCTTCCAAATCCCAGGGAATACAACTCAATGTAATCTCTCCTTGGTGTCCAGGTTTCATTCTGCTAAATTGGTTCACGTTCAATTTGTTAAAATGGAAAATATTATCAAGAATGATCAGTTTACCGTCCTCACATAATTAAACAAAATATACATTGACACCATCATCCGTTAATCCCTTTGGTTGGAAAGAGGGCATAGGAGGATTGACAAAGTACGATCTTGGCTCTATGTCATACATTCTCGTTTCGGTCAGAAAGACAAAGCCTACTGCAGAGAGAGTGGCTACGATTCTCTGCTCCAGCGACAGAGTGCAGGCGCCGGCGGGAAAACGTGCGGGTTTTACCTCGCTGCTGGCGCCCGTTCCAAGACGGCATTCTCCGTCCGACAAGGGGGCTAGTAGAGGCGTGGCGGGAAGCACGGCCTCGGAGATCCGGCACCACATAAACGACGCGGCGCAGCGCAGTTGGGCCGCCGCCAACTAGCGCATGCGCATTGGCTGTCATCCCCGTGCCTGCCCCAACGCCAAATGGCGCAGGGATACAGGGGCCCGCGCAGCAGAAAAGAGGTCCGCAACCAGAGAGGCTGGCTTGCCGATTGGTGGGCCCCGATCGCAGGCCAAGACACTACAGAGGGCCTCCCCGGAATTGGATCCCTCAACCCCTCCCCCCCCCCCCCCCCCCCCTCCTCCCACAGGCCGCCCCCGAACCCTTCAACCCCAAGGTCCCACCGGCCCAGAGCATGTTAGAATGGCACTGGTGGTACTTGGATTTTTTCGGACGGCGGCTCGGCCCATTCAGGCCGGAGAATCGCCGATACGGCCTTTTGCAGCAATTCTCCATACGCCATTCGTGCGCGGCCGTTTTCACAGGGGTGGGAGGATCGTGTCCCCGACGTCGCAGCGACGTGGCGCAATTCGCACGGCGCCGCAGCAATTCTCCCACCCGGCAGGGGGTCGGAGAATCCCACCCCGTAACATAATCGAGTCTGATACTCGAGAATGATCACATGGCACTAACTGAAGATGGGCAGGGAGCTTTCCAAGTTTCTCGGCCAATATTTGTCCTTCGATTCACTGCTGTTCGAAGGACTTTAAGCAATTTAGCTGCAGTGTTTACTTATATTACAGCGCGACATTTCAAACATACTTTGTTGTCTTAAAAACTCTTGGGATATCCTGAGGATATGAAAGGCATTATGTAACTACAAGCACTTGCTTCAATAGAAGAAAAAGAAATCAGAAGACTACCTCCAATTATACCATTTAATTTTTCTCGCCAGCTCTGCTAACGGTATTGTGATCAGGTAAAAGCAAACTGCCAAATATAATGCATCTATGGGAGATACATTTTGCTCTGAATTTGTAGATTTATATAAGTCTTAGTTGGTCATGCTTTATTTAAAGGATCGACCATACATAAATCACTTCTAAACTAACTTATTAATTTACCACAAGTAGGGTACTTCGACACCAGCAACCTCTGGACCGAGTTGCTGCCGGTTTTCCAATCGGGCATTTCAGGTTGGGTGTAGTGAGCTCATTGTTTTACCCTATCTTCAGGTGCTACCAGATCACTGAGAATGCCCGTGTTCACTCCAGGTTCTTGCTGCTAATTTTACTATAACATACCTTTGGCAGGATAGCAGTGAGAAACTCCAAATGGTATCCTGGTTT
Source organism: Scyliorhinus canicula (assembly GCF_902713615.1). Lineage (NCBI taxonomy): Eukaryota > Metazoa > Chordata > Chondrichthyes > Carcharhiniformes > Scyliorhinidae > Scyliorhinus > Scyliorhinus canicula. The sequence continues at coordinate 43,011,053 of NC_052163.1, forward strand.
TAATGGAGTGGGGAGCTTCTGAATTGCAGACAGTCAAAACAAGTGTTTGGAGGCCAGTCTTTCACTTTTTTTGATAGTTAGGTTTGTTGATGGAGTTTGGATATTATACTGGCAGGATGGGTTAGGTCACGTGGCCCAGGCCGGATCAGGCGGATCTGGGTGGGGTCAAGGATTATTCAGACTATTTGGAGGGTGAGAAAGGACTGACAGTGAAGCTGATAACTAGTCTGCACCAATGAAGCACTTGGCCAACAAGCTGGCACGGTATTTTACCCAGTTAACAATTAAAATTTCTGCATAGCAGCTTATAAAAATGTCCAGTTTTCAGATAGCCGCATTTGAAACATTGCACTTTTATTAACACAACATACTGTAAAGGACGCATTGTCAAACTCAGGGGCGCGACCCACGGTAGGATTGCGGGCGGGAGGGTCGTGGAGCCGTCCGTCGCAACAGACGGCTTTTAATTATGCCGGCTGCAAACTGCCTGCAAAAAGGCCATGACCACATTAAAAAAATTTGGCCGCACTTTTTTTTTATACGATCGCAGCCGTTTATTTTTACAAGTTTGGGGGAGAAAAGGGACCATTGGGGCTAAAAGGACCCAAAACCATTTCCTCCATTTTTGTCCACAACAAACAAGGTAAGGGAAAATGGTGGGACACGCAGGTTGGCCGGCCTGGGTCACAAAGGTCGGCGGGCTGGCAAAAATGGGTCCCTGGAAAAAAGTTTGAAAAACACTGCTGTAAAGGAAGAAAACAAAATGTTTATTTCAAATAGGTCATCGATTAATGCTTTTTAATCTACACTCTATATTAATCTTCACAGTGCCATGTCCAATCAGCTTCAAGATTTTTGCAGTTGTCTATTCAATATAAACGACTGAAATCATCTTGAGCAGCTGTGCTCCTTTCGTCCATACTCTGCAGCTGTGACAAATAATCAAGTGACACTAAAGTAAATAGAAAATAGTGATCAATTGTTCTCACCTGCTTCAATAAAGCACTACAGAAGCACACATTACAATGAAATACAAGACCATCTCTGATCACTTCCTACGCAAATTCCCATTCTCTCTTTCTCACCGCCCCCCCCCCCCCTCCCCCACTACCTCCCTCTGTGTCCATCCTGCCAAGATGATCCAATTCGCTCAATTACATTTCCAAAATGCCCACTAATTAGCCTCCAGCCCAGTTTGCCATGGCATTTTTGCAGCTGCTGATTTGCTCAACCACACCCTCACCTTTGATTTGCTAATCTCCAATAAAACAATTACTCACTCTCTAACCCTAGCCTTTCCCCCAGTATTGTCCTCATCTGTGCTTCCTTAAGTACAAGAGACACAGAAGTTAAAGGATATGGTGGACAACTGGTTTATCCACTTACTAGCAAATCAAGCTATGCATCACAACGTACTATATGATGCCTGTAAAATGCAAAGAAAATCTCAACTTCTTTTCTCTACTGCAAACTGTCTTTAGCCCCACCTCCTGTCCCTCCACTACAAGTACGAGTTCACGAGGGTTTGTCACTAAGATTGAGACAATCCGACCAGTTCTCTCTGCTATTTCCCTCCCTTCTACGAGCTCTCTGGGCCAAACTTCTGCTAAAGATCTGATCTGCCCTAGCCCCGAGATCACATCTTTAGTTTCACTGTTACTTCCCTCTTCATGCTGACCATGTCCATATTGACCCTATTGCCACTAAACTGCTGACCACACAATTTCCCTTCCTGACTCCCATGTTAGCTCATATCGGTAACAGTTTTCCCTCTTCAGGTACTGTCCCTCGTATCCTTTAAATCGGCCATCATCACCCCCTCCTCAAAAAGAACACAATCCATTTCCTGCTAACTGCCCAAGATTAAAGCAGATCGTACAAAACTTTGATGAAAAATTTATTTTCAAAGTGAGCTTCTGGCCATATATCCGTATCATCTCCAAGACAAATTATTTTCACCTCCGTAACATCACGATCATTTGTGGTGTCAGTTTGTCTCCTCCTGACTCTCATCCGAACCTTTTGTTACCTCCAGACTTGACTATCCACAACACATTTCTGGCTGGCCTCGCATATTTACCCTCCTTAAACTTGACATTATCAAAAACTCTCCTACCTGCAACCTTCCTCACTCTAAATCTGTTCACCAATCATTCCTGTGTTCACTGACCTTCGCTGGTTTAATTAAAAAATTTCGCTCTCGTTTTCAAATCTCTCCTCAGTCTCATGTCTTCCTAACTCTGCAATCTCAAGCCCCAGATATTGGTGTGCATCTTATTCTGGTCTCCTGAGCATCCCCACTTTTTATTGCTACACTACTGATGGCTGTGCCTGTAGCTGCCAACATCCTAAGCTCCAGAATTCCCTCCCTGAACCTTTTTCCCTCTCTCCTGTTTTTCCCTGTAAGATGTGCCATAAGTACAAGCTTTTGAACATGAGCTCATATATCACCATATGTGGCTTGGTGTCAAATTTTGTTTTATAATGCTTCTGAATCACATTGAGATGCTTTACTACAATAGGACCGCAATATAAATACAGGCTATTGCTGTTAATTACAACAAACTGAAAAATGAAACCTATCGAAAACAAAATTACGTCCACAAACAATAAACTAAATAAGATTCACTGAAAATATATTATTTAGAATCTTTTCAATTCTCAGTGCTCATACAGTATTTATTTCATATTATTTTTAGTAAGTTCATAAAGTGACGGTTAGCTCAGTTGGCTGGGCGGTTTGTTCGTGATATGGAGCAACGCCAACAGCGAGGGTTCAATTCCCTGAGGTACAGCCTGACATTAGGTCGGCCTGAGATTATTCAAGAAGGCCTGTCTTCTATAACTTTGTCCCTTGTCTAAGGTGTAGTTGACCCTCAGGTTAAATCACCACCAGTCAGCTCTCAACCAGGAGAGCAGCCTATGGTCGTCTACGGCTGTAGCAATGTACATTTACATTGTACTTGGATATGATTGCATAATGTTGGGATACAGCTTTTACCTTAAACTTGCAAATAATATCCCACATAAAATCATCGAAGCCTGGGACTGGAGTTCCAAAATTGGAAAAATGTTCAATTCTTCATCTTCATAATGTAAAAAAAAACCTGAAAGTTTTCCAAATTTGTTTTGGAACATCAAGACAGCTCTGGAGCAGGAGGGTAACTGCTGTACTCAGCTCTCAATCATAAAAAAAGGTGCAGATCGAATGGAAGATACATTAGGTGAAGTGTTCTTTCTGGATCACAACTGAACACCTACAGAACCCAGTCAAAGGATCGACATGCTGCTGACTCAGTATTGTTGTTAACAACAGAATGGAGGGTATTAACAACGTTCGTTACTAACAGAAAAAAACCCAAGGCACTCAGTTTCTTCAATCGGAGGCAGTTTGCTTTCCTAATAGAAAATTGATGCTTCTACTTAAAATACCAATGATATCGCAACATGCTTCATATGATGTGTCATTTTATAAGTACAACCTTGCACAGGTATGACATGACACAAGTATGACAAATATCTCAACGCCAGGTCCAATTTCACTGCATTTCAACAGAAGTATGTTTAGGACAGCTGCTGGGAAATCCCAATTCCAGCTTCAAACAGAAAGACAAATTAAATACATTGTTCACACTTCATTTATTTGCCTTTCCAAGAACCATCAGAACTTTTACAGAATAAAGTCTGGTGTGAGGAACCACCCCAACACACCATATCGGTGCTTTACTTACTGGTGCTGCATTTTGCATTAATTAATAAAGCAGCATGTTTATTCGTGTATATCAAGCAGTTGATACAGGAACAGATTTAGAAAATTGAAATGGAGACACAATCTGCTGCTTTCCAAATATAATATGAACAGTGAATGAACTAGAAACAAATTCCAAGTCATTCATGGAAAAGCCCTGAAGTAAAGTCAAAAAAGTATCCAACTCTCCTGCACGGTACAAAAAAACTCAAATTTAAATACAATAGAAAACATCTGTATTCATTGAATAGAATCACAGAATGGTTAGGGAGGCCATTCAGTCAATTGATTGCCAGTCTCAGTTAGTTCCACTCTAACTTTTCCCTTTAGCCCAGCAAATCCCCTCTGTTCAGACACTTAACCAATTCCCTTTTTAAAACCACAATTGAATCTGCCTCCACTTCCCACTCAAGACAGTTCTTTCCAGATCTTCATCACTTGCTGCATAATTTAGCTTCCTCGTGATACCATTGTTCCTTTTGTCATTAACCTTATATCAGAGTCCCTCTGGATCTTGACCCTGCTACCTATAGGAACAGTTTCCCTTCATCTAATCTGCCCTCCGTCAACCTCCTCAAGGGGTGGCACAGTGGTTAGCACTGCTGCCTCAGTGCCAGGGACTCGGGTTCAATTCCAGCCTTGGGTCACTGTCTGTGTGGAGTTTGCACGTTCTCCCCGTATCTGCATCAGTTTCCTCCGGGTGCTCCAGTTTCCTCCCACAGCCCAAGGATGTGCAGGGTAGTCACAGGGTGGATAGGGAAGTGGGCTTGGGTGGCGTGCTCATTAAAAGGTTTGGTGCAGACTCGATGGGTTGAATAACCTCCTTCTGCACTGCAAGGATTCAAACCCTCATTTCTTCAAGGAAAACAGTCCCAGCAAATCCAAGTAACCAAAGTTCCTCATTCCTGCTACCATTCTCAATAATGTTTTCTGCACCCTCAAAACCCTTCACATTCCTTTTGTGGTGTCCAGAATTACACACAATACCCAAGGAGGTTGCACCAATGTTTTGTACATGTTTACCATAACCTCCTTTCTTTTCTCCTCTGTGTCGCTATTTATATTATTTATAAAGCTCAGGATCCCATATGCCTTTAACCGCTTTCTCAACCTGTCCTGCCATCTTCAATGATTTATGCAAATATATCCCCAAAAACACTCGCCTCTCATTTTCAATCACTTTTAGTCTCTTTTGTCACTTTCTCTTTAGTCACTTACACTTCTCTGCATTTTAAAAAAATAAACATTTCATTGACGTATTTTTGGTTTTACAACAACGGCAAAATAAACAACATACATAATCTATGATCATAATGCAAAACCCATACTCTAAACTAAACTAACCCCCCCCACCCTTCTGCTGACGTTTAACTTTCTGCAAAGAAGTCGATGAACGGCTGCCACCTCCGGGCGAACCCTAACATTGACCCTCTCAAGGCGAACTTGATTTTCTCCAAACAGAGAAACCTCGCCATGTCAGATAGCCAGGCCTCCGACTTCAGGGGCTTTGAGTGCCTCCAAGCTAATAGTATCCGACTCTGGGTTACCAGGGAAGCAAAGGCCAGAACGTCTGCCTCTTTCTCCTCCTGGATTCCCGGATCTTCCGACACCCCGAAAATCGCCAACTCCAGACTCAGTGCCACCTTTGCTTTTAAATACCGTGGGCATGAGGTCTGCAAACCTCTGCCAGAATCCCCTGAGCTTTGGGCATGTCCAAAACATGTGGACATGGTTCGCTGACCCCCTCGCACACCAACCCCAAAAGAACCTGCTCATCCGGGCCACTGTCATGTGAGCCCGGTGAACAACCTTAAACTGTATCAGGCTGAACCTGGCGCATGTTCTGGATGCGTTGACTACTCAACGCCTCTGCCCAGAGACCATCCTCCATCTCTCCTCCTAACTCCTCCTCCCATTTGCGCTTCAGCTCCTCAGTCTGCGTGTCCTCTGACCCCATGAGCTCCTTATAGATGTCGGAGACCTTTCCTTCTCCCACCCACACTCTGGAAACTACCAAATCCTGAATCTCCCTTGGTGGTAGGAGCGGGAAGGTTGAGACCTGTCTACGTAGGAAGTCCCGTACCTGCAGACACCTAAATTTGTTTTACCTCGCCAATCCAAATTTCTCCTCCAGCTCCCTCATGCTAGGAAAGCTCCCTTCTATTAACATATTTCCCATCCTCTCAATTCCTGCCTTCTGCCATCTCCGAAACCCCCTCGTCCATCCTTCCTGGGGAAAACCGGTGATTATTACAGATTGGAGACCAGACTGATGCTCCCTCTGCCCCAGACACTCAGGGCTGCCACCACCTGGCTGGTGGAGTACTGTGCCGGCGGGAACAGCAGAGGCGCCATTATCAACGCCCCGAAACTGGTGCCCTTACATGAGGCCGCCTCCATATGCTCCCATGCCGACCATCCCCCCCACCACCCACTTCCTGATCATGGCTGTATTTGCCGCCCAATAATAGTTACTGATGTTAGACAGTGCCAGCCTGCCCTCTCCCCAGCTCCGCTCAATCATCCCCTTTTTTACTCGCGGGGTCTTGCCCGCCCATACAAAGCCCGTGATAATTTTGTTAAACTGTTTAAAAAAGGTCCGTGGAATAAAGATGAGGAGACACTGGAACACAAACAGGAATCTCAGAAGGACCGCTATCTTCACCTTCTGGACCCACCCACCAAGTGACAACGGGAGCACGTCCCACCTCCAAAAATAGTCCTTCATTTGGTCCACCAGACAGGCCAGATTAAGTTTGTGCAACCGTTCCCATTCCCGCGCCACTTGGATGTCTAGATACCCAAAACTTCCACCTGGATTGCAAACATCTCACTTTTCTCCCTATTTAGTTTGTATGCCGAAAACCAGCCAAATTCCCCCAGAATCCTCATGATTTCTTCCATCCCCTCCACTGGATCCGATACATACAGGAGCAGGTCGTCTGCGTAAAATGAGACTCTACTCCCACCCCGGATCACCCCTTGAGGCTCTCAGCACAATTGCCAGCGGCTCTGTAGCCAGCGCGAATAGTGGGGAGAGGGGGACACCCCTGTCTCGTTCTCCGGTGTAGCCTAAAATAGTCACAATGTCATCCTATTCGTCCGTGTGGTCGCCACAGGAGCCTGATACAGCAACCTGACCCAGTCAATAAAGCCCCACCAAAATCCGAACCGTCCCAGTACCTCCCACAGATATTCCCATTCTACTCGATCAAAAGTCTTCTCTGCGTCCATTGCGACCATGACCTCCACCCCCCTACCTTCTGGGGGTATCATGATCGCATTTAGCAAACTTCTTACATCAGACACCAACCGCCTTCCCTTAACGAACACCGTCTGGTCCTCCCCAATCACGTCCGGAACATAGTCTTCAATCCTAGAGGACAAAATTTTGGCCAAGTTTGCCGTCCATATTCAATAGGGATATCAGCCCACACAGCTCCGGATCCTTATCCCGCTTCAGAATCAGCGAGATCCTGGCCTGTGACATAGTCAGGGGAAGCACCCTTCTCTCCCTTGCCTCATTGAATGTCCTCATCAACAGCGGCCCCAATATCCCAGCGAACGTTTTATAGAACGCCGCTGGGTACCCATCCGGCACCAGGGCTTTACCCAACTGCATGGTCTTCAGCCCCTCCCCTATCTCTTCGATCCTGATCGGGGCCCCAGCCCTTCTACCAGCTTCCCATCCACCTTCGGGAAGTGCCTCATCCCCTCTGGTCCCAGTGGGGGTTCCGACCCGTACAGCCGACTATAAAACTCCTTAAACGCCTTATTCACCCCTGCTAGTCTCCCACCAGGTTCCCATCTCCGTCATTTACTTTCCCTATCTCCCTGGCTGCCTCCCTCTTTCTAAGCTGCTATGCAAGCATTCTGCTGACCTTCTCTCCATGCTCATAAATCGCCCCCCTTGCCTTTCTCAGCTGCTCTACTGCCCTCCCTGTGGTTAACAAGCCAAACTCCGCCTGCAGTCTCCGCCGTTCCCTTAAAAGCCCTGCCTCTGGGGTCTCCGCATACCTCCTGTCAACCTGTAGTATCTCCTTTACCAGTCGGTCTGTCTCTGTCCTGTCTACCTTCTCCCTGTGGGCCCGTATCGAGATCAGCTCCCCTCTAACCACTGCCTTCAATGCCTCCCAGGCCACCGCTGCCTAAATTCCCCCCCCCCCCCCCCCGTGTCATTAAACTCCAGGTAATTCGGAATACATTTCCTCAAACGTCCACACGGCCTCGTCCGCTAAAAGCGCCACGTCTAACCTCCAGTGCCGGCGCCGATTACTGCCTTTACTAACCTGTCGGTCAACCCAGTGCGGGGCACGGTCTGAGATTGTGATCGCCGAGTACCCCGTGTCAATAGAGCCATGCTCAGAATAAAGAAATCGATCCGGGAGTACACTTTATGCACGCGAGTAGAAAGAGAACTCCTTTACTCTTGGTTGCCCAAATCTCAATGGGTCCACCCCACGCATCTGCTCCATGAACCCTTTTAGTTCCTTAGCCATTGCTAGCACCCTGCCCGTTTTTGAGCTTGACCAGTCTAAACCAGGGTCAATAACTGTGTTGAAGTACCTTCCCATGACCAGTTTATGCAAATCCAGGTCCGGTATCTTCCCCAGCATCCTCTTTATAAACTCCACATCGTCCCAGTTTGACACGTATACATTTACTAGTACTACCTGCACTCCCTCCAATTTCCCACTGACCATAATGTACCGGCCTCCTACATCCAAAACTATTCTTCCCGCCTCAAACTCCACTCGCTTTGTTGATCAGGGTCACGACCTCCACCCCCGGTCTTCGAGTCCAGTCCCGAGTGAAAAACCTGTCCGGCCAAACCTTTCCTTAACCTAATCTGGTCAGCTACTCTAAGGTGGGTCTCTTGCAGCATTACCATGTCCGCCTTTAGTCCTCTCAAATGTGCGAACACGCGTGCCCTTACACTTCTCTGCATTAAAGTTAATCTGTCATGTACCTGCCCATTCCATAAGCCTGACTGTATTCTCTGAAATCTATCACTATCCTGCTTACTGTTCATAATATTTCAAAGTCTCGTGTCATCTTCGTGCCCTGTACAGCAAAGTCTAGGTCACTAACATATATCAAGAAAAGCAGTGCTCCTCATAGGAGCCCTGGATAACTCCCACTACATAGAACATACAGTACAGGAGGCCATTCGGCCCATCGAGTCTACACCGACCCACTTAAGCCCTCACCTCCACCCTAACCCCGTAACCCCTAACCATTTTGGTCACCAAGGGCAATTTATCATGGTCATCCACCTAACCTGCACGTCTTTGGACTGTGGGAGGAAACCCACGCAGACACGGGGAGAAAGTCTGTGTACCTTTCTGTAATACTTGTGCTTCTGTTCATTTAACCGCATACAGCAAAGGCTCAAGAACAAACCATCAATGAAAAACAACCAACAGAAAAACTGGCCACATGTGATGGGCGTCAACAGGAAATTATTTTGTGCATTGGAATTTATGTTCCAATATTTTGGTCACCGACAAATTGGAGCTATAACATGACAAACATCTGTTTGTGGTGGTTTCCAATGGAGTTACGTAATGCTCGAGAATAAGTTCCTATAGCCAACTTCAGGAAGTTCATGACAACTCAACGCTATCAAATATCAATATAACTTTCCATACTCCTACTGCTCTATAAATCACACTAAAAGCCAAACGACCCAGGAAAGAGGATACTCCGACTGGAAATAGATCAACGCACGAGTGCTTCCGACAAAAATAAGCCAGCAAGTAGCAGTGTTTACACCTTTATTTGCAAAGTTCATACAGTACCTAATGGTCATGACAAGCATTAGTGCAGCTGACACTCAGTGGGAACAGAATTTTCTCCAACCTAGGCTGACTAAATGCTGCATTCCCCCTGGGTTAGTCCCCACCCAGGGGTTGACTGTCTGCCTCCACCGCCCTGGGTCTGTCCTCACCAAGGCGCTAATCGTCTGTCCCATTTCAAAACATCTTTACAATGCAGAAGGAGGCCATTCAGCCTATCAAGTCTGCACTGGCTTGTTGAAAGAGCATTCTATATAATCCCCCTCCCCTGCCTTATCACTGTGAATTTGCACATTCTTTACAAATACCAATCCAACTCCCCTTTGAATACATCAATCAAACTTGCCTCCACCACTCTCTCAGGAAGTTTGTTCCAGACTCCAACCATCCTCTGGGTGAAATTTCTTTTCCTCATAACTTTTGGTAATTATTTTGAATCTGTACCCTGTTCATGACGCTCTTGAGTGGGAACAGTTTTTCACTATTTACCCTGTTCATGCCCCTCATGATCGTGAATACCTCTATCAAGGCTCCTCAGCTTTCTTTTCTCCAAGAAAAACAGTCCCAGGCTCTCCTCACAACTACAGTTCTTTATTCCCGGAATCATTCTTGTCAATCTCCTCTGTACTCTCTCCGTTGCCTTCACATTCCTCCTCAAGTATGGCACTCAGAACTGTACGCTGTCTCCAGACGAGGTCTAGGAAGGGAGCCGGATTAAATTCTTGCCTTGGGTGACTGTCTGTGTGGAGTTTGCATGTTCTCCCAGTGTCTGCGTTGGTTTCCTCCGGGTGCTCCAGTTCTCCCCCAACCCCCCTCCAAACAGTCCAATAATGTGGTTAGGTGGATTGGCCATGCTAAATTGCCCCTTAGTGACCAAAGATGTGCAGGTTAGATGGGGTTATGGCGGTAGGGGGAGAAGTGGTACTAAGAAGGCCCTCTTTTAGAGGGCCTGTGCAGACTCAATGGGCTGAATGACCTGCTTCTGCACTGTAAAGATTCTATGATCTCCTTACTCTCGTACACAATAGGAACATATGCACCTCATGCCTGCTCTGTCATTCAATAAGATCATAGCTCTCTATGGAATACACCTGCCTCCATTAACCTTCTTTGTCCCATATCCCCAATACCTTTGCTCAACAAAAAATTATCTATCTCAGATTTAAATTAACTGACATCAATTGCCATTTCCAAACCTCTACTACCCGTTGTGTGCAGAAGTGCTTCAGTGATTATTGAACTACACAATGACTAATTCTTTACTTTAAAAAAACGACATTATGCTATTTTCTTTCAGAACTGAAATAAAACATTTTAGATTCTTAATGGAATAATACACCTATTAATCAAGCCAATGATACTATAGGCTTCATTAACTGCTTTCAACATGCTGTGCCTCTTCAATCACTTGTGTACATATAAACCTGTACCTGTGTTCCTACTTTTATTATGTACTGTCTTTCCATAATGCCTGCCAAAACAAATCACCTCATACTTCCTGGTACTGCCACCACCAAAATGGGACAGCTCCTGGTCCCGTTCCCTCAGGAGCTGTCTGTCCTATTTTCCCTGGGTCTGTCCCATACAGGGTTGTCAAATTCCCCTGGGCCTGACCTCGCCCAGTAGCTGTCTGTCTTTTCCATTCCCTCTGGGTCTGTCCCCACACAGGAGCTGTCTGTCTGTCCCATTCCCCCATGGGTCAGTTCTTACCTAGGACCTGTCTGTCTGTCCTATTCTCCCTGGGTCTGTCCGACACAGGGTTGGATGGCTGTCCCATTCTCCCTGGGACTGTCCCCACACAGGGCTGTCAAATTCCTCAGGGCTTGTCCTCGCCCAGTAGCCGTCTGTCTGTCCCATTCCCCTTGGGTGTGTCACCACCCAGGTCTGCCTCTCCGTCCCATTCCCCCTGGGTCTATGATAAACCCACTGCCGATGACAGTTGGAAAGGCCAGCCCTGCGGCGGGATTCGCTGCCCGCCGCGCCACATATCTGCCTCACCCCGCCCGCGGGATGCTCCGTTACACCGGCCGGTCAATGGGGCTTCCCATTGTGTGGGGGTTCTACGCCGCCGGGAAACCCCCCGCCGGGCTGCCGGCAAAACGGAGCATCCGCCGGCGGCAATCAAGCCCCAGAGCTCCATCCTCCCCAGTTCCCAGCTGCCGGAGGGCTCCAGGGCCCCGGGTGAAGGCCGGGAGTCGAGGACAAGGTGCCAGCGGCTGACAGCGCGCGGACGTGGCAGCTCCGGGCAGCGAAAGCAACTCCGGGTTCAATCAGAGACAGCGAGGGCAGGGGTAGTGAACCAGCTCCTACCTACACATTGCCGACCGGAAACCGTTCCTGTGGCTGTTAGCCGCTCCTCACCGACACCATCATCCTCACTGCCCCCTCAAGCCGGCTCAGCCCAGCAAACATCACCACTTCCGGCCCGCGCCTCACTTCCGCTCTCCCTCCATTGGCCTGCAGAGGGAACTGCGCATGCCCGGGAACCCTCTGACATCGCCGCTCATCTGCGTCATCCGCCCCACCCCCTTACTGTGTGAACGGGGGCCCGCCCCTCTGTGTCACCTGTCTCCGTCGTCACCGTCTGTCACGTGTCACCGTCCCGTGCCGCCCCCTTGCTGAGTCACCGCCCCTTTGTCGCCTCGCCCCCTACGTCACCGGCACCGCCCCTCGCAGGCCCCACCTATTGTGTCATCCGTATCCCGCCCCTTGTACATGTCACCAGTTCCGCCGCCTCCACGGCCCCGCCCTCAGTCTTTAATAATTAATCAATAATTAATCACTAATCGTTAATAGATAATTACTCTGATGTTGCTGGAGCTTTTGCATTTTCTCACCCTGAATCCTCATAACCATCTTGCTCTTTCACATCATCCTTATATAACTGTTCAAGGATAATAAAGAATTAAATTTATATATCGTCCCCCGACCACCCACCCTCAGGAGTGCGAACGTGTTTCACAGTCAATTAAATCCTGTTGACATGTTGGAAACACAGAACCAATTTATACACAGCAGGATCCCGTAGCAGCAAGGAGATATGGACCAGGCACCTTTTAGTGGCAAGGACAGGGGACGCTGGGAAAGCTCTGCGGCTCTGCTGTCAGGAGAGAAACAGAAAGATTCAAGTCATAGACCCTTGGTCAGAACTGAAAGGAGGGAGAAAGTAGAACCTACACCAAAAAGTAGCAACGTGTAAGAACCTGCAAGATTCACAGCTTGGAGAGAGCTAAGTGAGACTCAGCCAGAGTGGGTGTGTGAATTTGGGGAATTTGGAGCACAGTGGGAAATCAGTGCAAAGGGGAAAGAGGTGCTTTTGTCCTTTCACAGAAGGGTCTTGCCTTACTGCAAGTGGGAGAGCTCATTGGTGAGCAGTGGGTACGTTGTTTTTTTAAATCAAATTTAAAGCTTTATTAATAAAAGTTAAGAGTTCTAGCCTTAAAAAAAGACACCTTTAAATAATGTTACATAAGACCATAAGAACTAGGAGCAGGAGTATGCCATCTGGCCCCTCGAGCCTTCTCCGCCAATCAATGAGATCATGGCTGATCTTTTGTGGACTCAGCTCCACTTTCCGGCCCGAACACCATAACCCTTAACCCCTTTATTCTTCAAAAAACTATCTATCTTTATCTTAAAAACATTTAATGAAGGAGCCTCAACTGCTTCACTGGGTGATGTGACCATCAATTCACAAGACACGTGATTGGAAGTGAACACTGGTTTTAATAATCTTACAACAGAGCCTGCCTGCGCCAAGATGAACTGGCAGCAGGCTCACAATTGCAGAGCTTTGTACTTCCGGTTAGTGGGAGGAGCCATGGGCGGAGCCAAGGGTGGAGCCCAGTACAAACTCCTCATCTCCCCCTATGGGCAGAGCCGCGCAACGGCTCGTATACAGAGCCCACAAGGACACAATACATATAATAGAACACAGTGTGAATTACTAGGTTTATAATTCACCACACTGGGCAAGGAATTCCATAGATTCACAACCCTTTGGGTGAAGAAGTACCTCCTAAACTCAGTCCTAAATCTACTTCCCCTTATTTCCCCTAGTTCTGCTTTCACCCACCAGTGGAAACAACCTGCCCACATCTATCCTATCTATTCCCTTCATAATTGTATATGTTTCTATAAGATCCCTCCCTCATCCTTCTAAATTCCAATGAGTACAGTCCCAGTCTACTCAACCTCTCCTCGTAATCCAACCCCTTCAACTCTGGGATTAACCTAGTGAATCTCCTCTGCACACCCTCCAGCGCCAGTACGTCCTTTCTCAGGTAAGGAGACCAAAACTGAACACAATACTCCAGGTGTGGACTCACTAAGACCTTATACAATGCAGCATAACCTCCCTAGTCTTAAACTCTATCCCTCTAGCAATGAAGGATAAAATTCCATTTGCGTTCTTAATCACCTGTTGCACCTGTAAACCAACTTTTTGCGACTCATGCACTAACACACCCAGGTCTCTCTGCACAGCGGCATGTTTTAATATTTTATCATTTAAATAATAATCCCTTTTGCTGTTATTCCTACCAAAATGGATAACCTCACATTTGTCAACATTGTATTCCATCTGCCAGACCCTAGCCCATTCACCTAACCTTTCCAAATCCCTCTGCAGACTTCCAGTATCCTCTAATTGGCATAAATGTAACCTAAGTGTTTTTTAACTAAAAGTATGACTGTGGAGCTCAGTCCCGTGGTTTTGCACAGCCTGCAATATGTTGGAATTTCTAGATCAGGGGTGGTCAAACTTTTCCGTGCAAGGGCCACATTCAGAAATTCACAATTTTAAAGGGCCGCATAGTATATTAAGTAAAATAATTAATATTTTAAATAGCCAAAATAAAAGGACTTTAAAGAAAAAAAAGCACATTTATTTGAAAAACAAAGTAACTCAGTAAGTAACAGAACAATGTCAATGAGAATGATGCATCTGACTGCAGTCATTTACCAGTTTGTTGAAATCAGGTGTCAAGTTGCTTGTGCTGATCCTTAACACTGACAGAAGCACAGCCTGGCCGAGTCAACGATAAAAACGCGCGTAGTGGGGTGGATGAGTGGGGCTGCCTTATTGGTCGGTTTAGTTGGGTGTGCGACAAATAGGAGTCCAGTTTACAAACAATAATAAGGCTTATTGTTTGTAACCTGGACTCCTATTGGTCGCAAACCCAACTAAACCGACCAATGAGACAGCCCCACTCATCCACCCCACTACGTGCGTTTTTATACGGCCCGCCAATGAGGTGCCTGGAATCATAACCGGCATTTTTGAAAAGCCGCCGGGGAAAAGCCGCTGAAGTAAATGCGCTTATTCAATAAGCGCATTTACTTCAGCGGCTTTTCCCCGGCGGCTTTTCAAAAATGCCGGTTATGATTCCGGGCACCTCATTGGCGGGCCGCATAAAAACCTTTGTCGGGCCGCATGCGGCCCACGGGCCATAGTTTGCCCACCCCTGTTCTAGATGGTCTACGCAGCCTGAATGACCACATTTGTAGGAAATGCCACCTGTTCGATCAGTTTGAGGGTTGGGTTTCGGAGCTTAAACGTCGGCTAGTGACCCAGCAGTGCATGCTCAAGGGTGAGAGGTTTGTTGATAGCATGTTTTAGAAGTGATCACCCACAGGTTAAGGAAGTGCAGTCAGAGAGGGAATGGGTGACCACCAATCAGAAGAAGAGGGGCAGGCAAGTAGTCAGGAAGGCATCTCACTCAAGAATCGTTTTTTCATGTTGGAAAATGATGAGAGTGATGGATCCTCCGGAGAGTGCAGCCCAAGCCAAGTTCACAGCACTGTAGGTGGCTCAGCTGCACGGTGGGGGTGGGGGTTGGGGGGCATTAAGATGGAAGAGCAAAGGTGGTAGGAGACTCAATAGTGATGGATGCAGACAGGCATTTCACATTTCTGGTGTGTTGCTCTCTGAATGGCTGAAGGGCATTCTGAAGGCAAAGGTGATCAGTCAGAGATCGCGATTCACATTGGTACTAACACATGGGAGTACGATATTATTGCTATCAGAGAGACATGGTGGAGGGAGGGGCAGGAGTGGCAGCTCAATATTCCATGATGGAGAACGGGGCGGGGGGGTGGGGGGTGGGGGGTGGGTAAGAGAGGAAATGGTGTTGCAATATAGACCAAGGAGGCAATTACTGAGGAGGGATAATATCTCAGCAAGCTCCTCAATCGGGGCCATGTGAATATAATTTAAAAACAAAAAGGAGGCATTGGCATTGCTGGGAGTGTACTATAGGCCCCAAACAATGGGGAAGTGTAAAAATAATAGGGTAATAATAGAAGGAGATTTCAACTTCCCGAATATTAATTGGGATAGACAAAGGATTAGAGGAGGTGGATCCTGAAGAGCTTTTTGAGCCAGCAGGTAGAAAGTCCTACAAGAGAGGGGGTGGTACTTGACCTAATTTTAGAGAATAATGACAGGTTAGAGGTGTCAGTAGAGGAGCATTTCGGTGATAGTGACCATAACTCAGTAAGATTTAAGGTAGTTATGGAAAAGAAAAAAGATGAACTGGAAATAAGGTTTCTGAATTGGGAGAAGGCCAATTTTAATAGGATAAGACAGGATCTAGCCAATGTGAACTGGGAACAGTTACTTTTAGGAAGATCCACATTAGAGCAGTGGGAGTAATTCAAAAAAGAAATGGAGAGAGCACAATGCCAACATTTCCCGTAAAGGGTGAAACAAACAAGTCCCAAGAATCCTTGATGTCAAGGGATATACAGCATTGGATAAGGGAAAAAAGGGAGTCTTACGGTAGATTCAGAGGACTCAAAATAATGGATGCTGTAGAGAAATGCAAAGGCATGAGAAATTAGGAGTGCAAAGTGGGGCATGAGAAAACACTGGCGAGCAAAGTAAAGGAAAATACCAAGGAGTATTATATGTATATTAAGGGCAAGAGGGTAACCAGGGAAAGGGTATGGTCCATTAGGGACCAAAGCAGCAACCTGTGTGTAGAGCTGAAAGACGTACGTGAGGTATTAAATGAGTATTTTGCATCTGTGTTTACTATGGAGAAGGATGGTGTAGGTATAGAAAGCAGGGAGGGGAACCATGATAAAACTCAACAGATTAACGTTGAGAAGGAGGGCGGCACGTGGCACAGTGGTTAGCACTGGGACCACGGCGCTGAGGACCCGGGTCGAATCACAGCCCTGGGTCACTGTTCGTGTGGAGTTTGCACATTCTCCCCATGTCTGCGTGGGTTTCACCCCCACAACCCAAAAGATCATAGAATCATAGAATTTATAGTGCAGAAGGAGGCTATTCGGCCCATTGAGTCTGCAACTGCCCTTAGAAAGGGCACCCTACCTGAGCCCACTCCTCCATCCTATCCCCGAAACCCAGTAACTCCATCTAACCTTTTTGGACACTAAGGGCAATTTAACATGGCCAATCCACCTAACCTGCACATCTTTGGACTGTGGAAGGAAACCGGAGCACCCGGTGGAAACCCACATTGATATGGGGAGAACATGCAGACTCCGCACAGACAGCAACCCAAGCCGGGAATCGAACCTGGGACCCTGGAGTTGTGAAGCAACTAACTGTGCTAACCACTGTGGTACTGTGCCGCCCATTTTTGAAAAATGTGATCCTGGCAAAAGGGCCTCTGTGGGGATCCAAGGAGGTGAGTAGCCATCTTTGATCACAGGAAAAGAGTTCGGGGGTACTGGGATTGCCACCCCAGTGCTCAAGGGGTGGAGGGAACCATCCGCAGGGGTGGGCCGCCATGGGGAGTGGGGTGGAGGCACTGGGGGGGGGGCAATCTCACCAGCATGCCAACCCTTGGAGCGTGTGTACCCATTTCGGGGGCAACCCTTGTCCTGCCTGTCTGCTCCATCCACCCATAACTCCTATCAACTGCCAAGGCCTCTGGCTGCGTGGCTGAAAGCGATAGCTAATAGGGAATTGGCAATTGTGGTTAAGTGAGCACTTGACACATGCCAAGTGGATTCCCATGGGTGGGTGGGCCATCTAACATATAGGAGTCATTGCCTAGCATCCCAATCACACCTTGATGCCTGGACATTACTTGAACACTGCGGGAGGCAAAACCACACACGCAGCAGCCAACATCCGAGCCCCCAAGGGATGGGACACAGCTCCGGGGACTTCTCCGCGGCCAGAGGGTAGGTGATCGCCATGGGAGCAGGTTGCCTGGATGGGCAAAGGGTCTGGGGGTCAGGCCCCACTGCGGAAGAAAGTGACAGTCATCATAATGGTTGTGCATAAAGGTGTTTAATGTGCTGCGTAATACCTCACCCCCTCCCACCTACGCTATTGCCCTCAGTGATCCTCAACTTGCCTGGCCCTCCTGGCTCTACCACTACGTCTTGGTGTGTCCCCAGAGTGCACATTAGAACTGGAGTCAGCCAGCTGCTTACCTCGACCCATTGTCTCCGATGCTCCTGGCGGGTGTCCTCTGCGAGCTCTGGGGTCGGCGGGCTCTGGCTCACCCTCCCCTTCTCCGGTCTGTGCCCATAGGGCCCTGGAGTTCACCTTGGGACGGAGGAGCAGCTGGTTCGAGCCCCGGCTGCCCCTGCATCATCTGGCTCTGCCAGCCCGGCAGGTCACCGTGATCTGCATCATTGTGTCAATGCCCTCAAAGATGCCCTCCTCAGTGACTGGGACATGATCTGCAGTGCATCGGCAATGCCCACCTGCGACTGAAACAAGCTCTGCAGAGCCTCGACTATGCCCACCTGAGAGTGGGACATATCCCGCAAAACCTCATCAAAGTTAGCCTGGTGCTGGGTGACATCCCCCAGTGAGGCAGACATTCTGCTGAGACCCTCAGCCATGAGCATCACCAACTGCGCGACTCTTTGGACACAATCACTCATGGTGCCGACGTCGTGCACCAGGCCCTCCACTGCAGTGTTGGCCTTGATGCCACTCATTGCCGTGCCAATCTCCTGCCCCCGCAACCTCTGGGACTCCTCCTAGCGACAATAATCTGCTGGAGTGATGCTGACATCTCCCTCTGAACATCCCGGCCACTCTCTACCTTCTCCATCTGCTCCAGGTAGCCTACTTCCAAAAGCTCAGCATCAGGCTGCGATTCAGCTGGGTTTAAGGATCCAGCAACCCTCCAATAACTGTCTCGCCTGAGGGGGTCCTGCCTCCACCTGATATACATCATCAGCAGTGTGGTGCTCACAAATTGTACCCCAGAGACATTCCCACCGAGGTGTATGTATCTACGCTGGTGGGGGGTGGGGATGACCGTTGTGCGCGACCATGTGGCATCCTCGGAGCTCTCCTGAGAGGTTCGCCCCGGAGCCAGGAAAGGAGCCACTCAGGATTGGCCGACGCCGTCGGCTGGAGGACCTGCAGGAGAATGGACATGATATCAATGGGAGGGATGGGCCATTCTATAAGGCAATCACAACTCATGTTTGACAGGACCCCGGGGTGGAGCCCGGTGTTTCCTCACTTCTGCGGCATCCACCAGGCTCTGCGTGGGTGACCGATATGTTCTCGGCCACCCCAGTCACCTCCGGGGCCTGAGAAATCTCCAAAGACTTCAACACAGAATCCATGATGACCTAAAAAGAATCCCCACTATCCAATTTGAAAAGAATAGACAATTCTGAAGACAAAGTCCTATTTAAGTTACATTAAATGGATAATCTATGGGAAGTAGTAATTTAGGTTGATTATCATTAAGCATGTAATGCCTCTCATAACAGGGTTCTGAGACCCACTGGTCTGGTCTTGCATCCTTCATTTTCTTTTCATGTCTTTTGAAAGTCAACACTCTCATTGGTTTTGAAGTTTGAAGAGCCAACAGTCCATCAGTTGTTGCAGCGCACACTGACGATAAGAGTTACTTGATTGCTGGCTGGTTGCACTGCACCAAGCTGTCTCCCTAAGTAGTTTCCCAGTCTCTGTATGAAAGTTTCACACCGAGAAAATTTAGATTCTGTCTCCCCCTTTTCGCCTTGCAAGTTTATCCTTTTGGTACAAGATATTGCAGCCCTCATTTTGCCCCAGTTAAAGACAATCCCTGATCTATGCACCGCCCCCCACATGATTTTGCAGAGGAACACAAGGACAAGAAAGACTAAGGGCGGGATTCTCTGTAGCAGAGAATGGCACCCGATGCCAAAATTGGGGCAGGCGCTGGTTTGACGCCAGTCTGCTATGCTCTGCCCCTCCAAATCGACATCGTCGGGACGTATGCCGCTCACAGTCGCAATCCAGTTGGTGCTACATCAGATGCCTTATACTTATAACTGTAGCTCCCTCTCGTGGCTACTCTAGACACTTCATTAACCCTTGCAGTTCTTACAGTTATATTACCACAATGCCCCCTTTTTACAGCACTAGCTTCCACATGGCAAGTTCAAGAATGTTAGTGAATGGATGAGTGGGTGAGCGAGTGAATGTGTGGGTGGATGGTTGAGGCGCGTAAGGTAGGTAAGTTGGGTAAGATGGGTGATGTAGGTTAAGAGGGTGAAGTGGGTAGGAGGGTGAGGTATGGTCGGTGGGTGAAATGGTGGACCATTCGGTGGTGGTTTATTCTGGTCTGGGGGAGGTAGTCAGGTGGTCATGGGTAGTCAGGTCGTGTCAGGAGGTTAATTGGTTTGAAGAGGGTGATTGGAGGATCATCTGTTTAGTTAATCAGATGTTCGACTAGATTTAGTTCTGTCTAACATTTCCTGGGTTACTATCCAGGTTAGCAGCATGGAACAGTCTAAAGTCTCTGACTCTCGGTCAGAGTTGGAGACATTCACGGAAGGCCCTATGAAGCAGGAGAATTACTCATCAAAGTTGAAACCTCCTGAGCAATTCCAATGTAGGTTCTCACGTCAGGAGAATCCCGATGCGCAACTTCAGTCATAAGTCTCGTCTCTGACCACCTAGAGACCGGAAAGATTTGATCCAATATGTAGCTTATTGAATATATTTAACATTTAATTACATTACTCCATAAACGTTGAAACACAAGCAAATGCAGCAGTGGTATTGCAAGTTTCCTTATAATTGAACCCTTTAAGACTTGATAAATCTGTGTTGTACCCACTTCAAGGCCAATGCATCATTTCTCATGCATGGTGCCCAAAATTGAATGTGGCCTTTTGTTACCTTACTGTAGTGTGTTTGGTAGCACTACTGTACGTAACATGTGTTACTCAACCCAGTTGCTGAAGAGGCTTTCTGAACCTTGATGAAGAAGTCTCAAAGTCGTCCAGAGGTATTGAAAGGTTTATTAAGTAACAGAATTAACAACTGCGTGAGTTCTTACTTTAAGATCAATACCAGTAGAAAGGTTACAAAGTCTATATACAGTAGCTATGTCTGACCACACTAGTCGCCCTGAGCTAGATCTATGCTCCTGCTCTCGTTACAGTCTAATCACAAAGAGAGGGAGAGAGCTGCTTGCATCTGGCTTTTATACATGCCAGTGCTGCCCTCGAGTGATCTTCCGATTTCCCATTAACCCCTTATGTACGTACCCATATAAAGATCACAACATCTCCCTCTTTTTTTGATACATAGTTTCAGTGTATTAATAAAATGGACCAAACATAGTTGGTGTTGAGTGCAAATGTATTACAGAAATCAATGAATGCATCAGTCCAAAGTTCACAGGTTCAGGCGGTTGGGTTTGCATCTGATTTGAGTTGATCTCCTGAGTGGCCATGGAGGCACTGAAGTTTTAATGTCTGTCTGTTCACCGGCTGATGGTGTCCGGTGTTGTCGAGTGAGTGAGTCATGTAGATTTAATGTCAGAAAGACAAGTTCAGGAAGTCGAACCTTTCGCAGGTCTCGTCGATTGCGTCTGAACAGCACACCTTCATCGGACTTTACAATGCTGCTTGTCGTATCACTGCCGCGTTGGACCATCCTCCACCTGGGTGTCGCAGTCGAACCATGTCATTGACCGCTAATGGTTGCAGCGGTTTTGCATGCTGATCATAATGCTGCTTTTGATTGTGACGTTGGTGTCATATCTTGTCAAGCACTTGTGAGTGATCCGGATTGCTGAATTGTAACGCTGGTAATGTTGTTCTCACATCTCGATTGGAGAGCATTTGAGCTGGTGATAGCCCTGAGCTTAACCGTGAAGATCTGTATGATTATAGAGCCAAGTGTATGTCGGAATTCGAGTCAGTGGCCTTGCTTATGGGATGTTTGATAATGTGTACACCTTTCTCTACTTTGCCATTGGTTTGGGGAAAGTGTGGACTCGATGTCACGTGGTTAAAGTTGTATTTCCTGGAGAATTCAGTCCACTCCCAGCTTGCAAAGCAAGGACCATTATCGGACATGGCTGTCTGTGGAATACCATGCCTCGAGAATGTTTCCTTGCAGGCTTTGATAACTGATGCAGAAGTGAGATCTGGGAGTTTCATTACTTCCGGAAAGTTGGAAAATAGTCAGTGATAAGAGCATAGTTTCGACCCATGGAATGAAACAAATCTATGCCAACTTTGTTCCACGGTGACGTAGCCATCTCATGCTGCTGGAGTGGCTCCTTGCATTGTGCCGGTTGATGTTTTCGACATGTGTCACATGTGAGTATCATGTTTGTAATTTCCTCATTGATCCCAGGACAGTACACGGATTGCCTTGATCTTCTTTTGCATTTTTCAATTCCGAGATATCCCTCGTGAATCCTGCGGAGCATATCTGACCTGAGCGTTAGTGGACGATTCTGTCATTTCTCAGTATTAGTCCATCCACTACTGACAGTTCAGTTTGGATATTTTGGAACTGCGGGCACCGGCTTTTTGGCCAGCCATGCTGACGTTTATGCATGTGTCGTCAGATAAATTTGCTGCAGTTTCTCGTCAGATGCCAGGAGGGTCTCTCGGCACAACTGTACTTGAGCTTCTACATCGTCAATGGACACATGAGCTGAGCTGTCAGTGTCAATGGCTTGGGACAGTGTGTTGGCTCTGATGAGGTCCTTCCCAGGAGTGTAGACCAGTGTGAAGTCATACCTCCTCAGCTTCACCATCATGCATTGTAGGCGCGGCGTCATATCATTGAGATTTTTTCAATTATGTTGACCAGTGGTCTGCGATCAGTCTCAATGAGGAATATGGAAAGCCCATACACATAGTGGTGAAATGTTGTTATACCTGTGATCAGCCCTAGGCACTCCTCTATCTGTGCATACCTGCACTTTGTGGCGGTCATCTCTCTAGACCGGTATGCAACTGGGACCCAGTCTGATTGGTCATCCTGTTGGAGGAGTATCGCACCAATTCCACCTTGACTGACGTCGGTGGAGACCTTTGTGGGTTTTGTTGGGTCGAAGAACGTCAGAGTTGGAGCTGTCATCAATTGGTGCTGAAGATCCACCCACTCTTCTTGGTGGTGTGGAGTCCAGTCAAACTTTGTGTCCTTCCTTATCACGTTTCGTGATGCTGACGTCCTTGTTGATAAGTTTGGTGTAAACTTGCCGAGGAAGTTAACGAATCCAAGAAATCTGAGCACAGCTTTCTTGTCTCTTGGCTGCTGCATGTTCTGGATTGCCGCGATCTTTTCATGATCCGGCCTCAACCCTTGCGCTGATATAGTGTCACCCAGGAAGGTCAGAGATGAGCGTGCGAAGGTGCGCTTGGATTAGTTGAGTTTCAACCCAAATTGGTGAATTCTTTTGAAGACTTGTCTTAGTTGAGCAATGTGGTCTTCTTCTGTCATTGACTACATGATAATGTCATCGACATATACTCTAACACCTTCAATGCCCTCCATCATCTGCTCCATGACTCTGTGAAAGATTTCAAATGCGCAGATGATCCTGAAAGACATGCAGTTATAGCAGTATCGTCCAAACAGCGTGTTGAACGGAAACAGCAGTCTGCTGGAATCCACAAGCTGCATCTGCCAGAAGCCTTGGGAAGCATCAAGCTTAGTAAAGATGCGAGTGTTTGCCATTTCACACGTTATCTCCTCTCGTTTGAGGATGGAGTAGTGTTCCCTGCGAATGTTTTTGTTCAGATCTTTGGGATCTAAACAGAGTCTGAGGTCACCTGATGGCTACTTGACACACACCAACGAGCTGACCCAGTCAGTCAGCTGTGTGACCTTTGATATTATGCCTTGAGATTGTAGGCATAGGAGCTCTGTTTTAGCCTTTCCCGCAAGGGAGCTGGTACCCTCCTACGTGGATGCATCTTCCTTGAGCAGGATTTTGTATATGTAAGGTAGCGTACCAATGCCATGAAAGAGGTCAGGATACTCGCTGAGCAGCAGCTGGATGTCATCGTCTAGTCGTGATGTGTCATTCATGTGCATGAAAATTCTCTGGACCAGCCGCAAGTCCTTGCAGGCTTGAGCACCCAACACCGATGTCTTTTTGTCATCCACGATCTTGAACCGTAGTCCTTTCGTGACCCTCTTATTGACTACTCGTAGATGGCATGATCCTCTTGAGATGATCTGGTTGCCATTGTAGTCTTTTAACTTACATGCAGCAGGTATCATCTCATGTCTCCCTGGGATGGATGCGAGATCTTTGCTTGTCATAAAGTTTGCGGACGCTCCCGTGTCAAACTTGAACATAATTGGGAAGTTGCTCACTTGCATGGTGGCGTTCCGTTCGCTGCTGGAGTCAATGGCATTAAAGTGTTGAGGATTCGTGGTCGGCGCTTGAAGTTCCTCTGCCGAATCTATTATTCCAACGAAGTATGTATTCTCCCAGGAGTGGCAATTTTCGTGGTCGGAAAAATTTTCTTCGGGTGTTTGGATTTCCATTGTGTCCACTGTGGTACCTTGAAGTTTGCATATTTCTGTGTTGATTTGCACTGGGAGGCGAAATGATTCAGTTTGGCACACTTTAAACATCTTTTCCCTTGTGGAGGACATTTCCCTTTTAAGTGGGCGTTGCCACAGTGGTAGCACATCATGACGTTCATGACGTCATGTGTAGGCAGCGAATGCGTATGCACAAATCACTCCCCTGGCTGAGTCCGGTATTTTGCGAAGTGTGCATGTGCAGCTTCTTGCTCATGCGCAGAACGGGATTTCGCCGCGTCACGTCTCTCTTGACTGTGCGCATGCGCGTACATATTTGAGCTGGAGCCGGCACCGGGAAGAGCCTGCGAGGAGAGGACACCATTTTAACTTCTTCCACCTCGTGGAGGAATTTCTCCCCGTTTTTTTCTGAAGGAACTCAAGGTACTGCTGTTTCTTTTGTT
Source organism: Scyliorhinus canicula (assembly GCF_902713615.1). NCBI lineage: Eukaryota > Metazoa > Chordata > Chondrichthyes > Carcharhiniformes > Scyliorhinidae > Scyliorhinus > Scyliorhinus canicula. The sequence goes on from NC_052163.1 coordinate 43,035,788, forward strand.
CTTGTGCTGTGCACTTTGCTATGGTGGTTTTTAGAGTTAAATCATTTTGTTGAATTAGTGAGTCCCCGAAGTGTTCATCGGAGAGTCCGTAGATTAATTGATCTCTGATAATAGAGTCTGTTAAGTCAGCATAGTTACAGACTTGTGCTTTTAGTCTGAGATCTGTAACAAAATTAGAGATTGTCTCGCCGTTTTTCTGGAATCTGTTGAGTAGGTTAAACCTTTACAGGATAGGGCAGCACGGTGGCCTAGTGGTTAGCACAACCGCCTCACAGCGCTGAGGTCCCAGGCTCGATCCCGGCTCTGGGTCACTGTCCGTGTGGAGTTTGCACATTCTCCCTGTGTCTGCGTGGGTTTCACCCCCACAACCCAAAAATGTGCAGAGTAGGTGGATTGGCCACGCTAAATTGCCCCTTAATTGGAAAAAATAATTGGGTAATCTAAATTTATTTTAAAAAACCTTTCCAGGATTTCATTATACTGTATTTTACAGTGTTCTTCAAATTTTGCGAGTATCATTTTAAATTTAGTTTTGTCTTCATTTTCAATGTAATTGAAAGAGTTATACATGTCTATAGCTTGCTGACCTGCCGTTGCTAGTAGCAGCACAGTCTTTCTCTCGTCGGAGGCTGTGTTTAAGTCAGTAGATGCCATGTATATTTGGAACTGTTGTTTAAATATTATCCAGTTACTATTTAAATTACCGGTAGTTTTCAGCTGGCGTGGAGCTTGAAAGTGTTCCATCGAGTCGGTTGATTGTTGAGGATCCAAACGTTGCGAAGTCTTCCACAGCCGAGTACTTTAGTTTCTGGGAATTTTTTTTCGAACCTAAATCTAGCTAGTATTGTTCGTTTAAAGCCAGCTTGATACCATCTTTTGTTACCTTACTGTAGTGTGTTTGGTAGCACTACTGTGCGTAACATGCGTTACTCAATCCAGTTGTTGAAGAGGCTTTCTGTACCTTGATGAAGAAGTCTCAAAGTCGTCCAGAGGTATTGAGGTATTAGTTCTGTCTAACATTTCCTGGGTTACTATCCAGGTTAGCAGCATGGAACAGTCTAAAGTCTCTGACTCTCGGTCAGAGTTGGAGACATTCACGGAAGGCCCTATGAAGCAGGAGAATTACTCATCAAAATTGAAACCTCCTGAGCAATTCCAATGTAGGTTCTCACGTCAGGAGAATCCCGATGTGCAACTTCAGTCGTAAGTCTCGTCTCTGACCACCTAGAGACCGGAAAGATTTGATCCAATATGTAGCTTATTGAATATATTTAACATTTAATTACATTACTCCATAAACGTTGAAACACAAGCAAATGCAGCAGTGGTATTGCAAGTTTCCTTATAATTGAACCCTTTAAGACTTGATAAATCTGTGTTGTACCCACTTCAAGGCCAATGCATCATTTCTCATGCATGGTGCCCAAAATTGAATGTGGCCTTTTGTTACCTTACTGTAGTGTGTTTGGTAGCACTACTGTACGTAACATGTGTTACTCAACCCAGTTGCTGAAGAGGCTTTCTGTACCTTGATGAAGAAGTCTCAAAGTCGTCCAGAGGTATTGAAAGGTTTATTGAGTAACAGAATTAACAACTGCGTGCGTTCTTACTTTAAGATCAATACCAGTAGAAAGGTTACAAAGTTTATATACAGTAGCTATGTCTGACCACACTAGTCGCCCTGAGCTAGATCTATGCTCCTGCTCTCGTCACAGTCTAATCACTACAAGGGATAGAGCTGCTTGTGTCTGGCTTTTATACCCGCCAGTGCTGCCCTCGAGTGATCTTCGGATTTCCCATTAACCTCTTCTGTAAATACCCATATAAAGATCACTACATGTGGCTCTTCAGATTGGGCCTGACCAAGTCTCCAGAAAACTGAAGCATAACTTCCTCCCCATCGGGTTCCAACCTGGTTGAGATAAAGACCAGCATCCCATTGGTTATGATAACATTCTGACATGTGTGCTAATTTTTTAGGCGATTATAGTGTTTCTGTGGACCAAAATCACTTTGTTCCCTGTATATCCTGGTCTCTTGCATTAAGAAAAGATTCCAATTTGACCTTCTTCAATCAAGAACATTTTTACAAAAGGCTCCTGATTCAGGCATAGGGCCTTTATTAACATAATTAAATGCTTCCAGCTTTATTTTCTTCTACCTCAGAGATGCTGAGTGAAGTCAGGCCCTCACAGAACAGGATGTTGAGCGTAATTCTGACATGGGTGCTCTTGCTGCAGGATTGAACATTATTGTACCAGATTTGGAACCAGGAAGCCTCATACCAATTTCAACTCAAATAAATACCCTGTTGCGTAAATAAACTGTTTTTTAGCAATGTATTTTAAAAAAACTTCGAGTATCCAATAATTTTTTTTACAATTAAGGGGCAATTTAGCATGGTCAATCCACCTACCCTGCACATCTTTTCGGTTGTGGGGGTGAGACCCACGCAAACATGGCTAGAAGGTGCAAACTCCACACAGACAGTGACCTAGGGCCAGGATCGAACTTGGGACCTCGACACTGGGGGGGGGGGGGGGGGGGGGGGGAAGCAGTGCTAACCACTGCACCACCGTGCCACCAGTGGTCATTAAGAAAGTTATTGGTTTATCAGAGATGTGCATCAAAATATTGGAGTTGAATTTACGCGCACTTGGGAACATATGAGATGTTTCACACCAGCTACATTTCCGATTCAGTTTGATTAACAGTGGAAATAGAAGTTGTCAGGTAAAATGATTAAACAAATCAGTAACGATGTTGACTTCACAGCTGCAATCCTGTTAATAGGCATGAATAAAAAGGAAGTTTAATTTATGATTTCTATTCAATTAGTGTCAATATTTTCAGGTAGAAACAACTTTTATGAAATACAAAATTGTATTTTAATGCAAAATTACAATTAACCGATTATTTTAAAAAGTATTTACATTTGGCAACAATAATTAAAAATGCAACCATCTGTAATAAGCCATTTCTGTTCTAACCTGTTTTACCTGCAGATGGCAAACATGTACCACATTCTAATGGTTGCTGTTTCATATTAAGTTCATTACTGTAGAAGTGTAGCAAATTATTTTTAAAATCTGGCTACAGTCCTAAATGGTAAAAGTTATTACTTTGGTGCCTGGACCTCCTAATACTGGTCTTCACTTTGTGTTCTCTGTAACCATAGAAGCTTCATGAGCTGGAGACATAAAGCAGACATCTAATCACTTACACGATACAGCATGTGTCATATCTAATTGAGTTCTATTTCCAACATGTGCTGAGTGAAAACACTACTTGTATTTCAAAGAATTTCAAGTAAAGGTGGTATTTTTGTAAATCAGATCCATCGTCTCCAAGTAGAAAGTGCTGACAATGTTGCCATTGCTCTAAATGAACTAAGATACCTCTCCTAGTGTGGGACCACGGTATGACATCTGAATTCCTGGATTCACTGCGGGCACATTCAATTCTGGGCAATAAGTTTAAATGAGTGATGACGATTTGGCAGCAGGATTTACATTGCTCCATATATTTATTTCCATCGAACACTGATTTGCTATTGGATATTTTACACCACCACAAAAAGCCAAAATCTACCCCATTTCATTCAAAAAAGCTCCAAATATGAGCAACATTTTACAAAAAAATCTTGTGTGAAAGGTTTTGAAAGCAAACGTGTTGGAAAAGATGTCAAAGGCATTAAAACAGCAAGTGAAGTGAATGAACACATGTAAGTAAATGGGATTGAAAATAACTAAAAGAATCTTTGCTTGAACAGTGATATTAAGGTTTAGCATACAATCCTGTGTGCTATTTTGGTGTTTATATGTAAGGTTTAAAATATGTATTTGGACTCTGTTCAGCACTTGGCTACTTTTCACATGTCAGAAACATAGCTTAATGTTTGTGGGATCAGTTGGAATTATATGTAGCAATAAAGAGAAGATTCTGCCACATTCTTTTTATTACCATTTCTGGTATTTAATAAAATGCAAACGTTGATTTATTCAAAATCTGGCTAAATTGCTTAATTTAAGGTATCCAGCCATGGTGGATGCTTTGGCTTGTTCCCTAACCAAATTGCACCTCACCTAAATCAAATGAGTTCAGTAATTGTTAGAGGCGATATTGTTTTGCCAATGAATGAACAGGCACGGCATTTCAGTCAAGACAGATGCTGGGGTCAGAGACCTGAGTTTCCATCTTCATGTTGCAAAGAGAAACTTCCTTGCGAGCAACTTTTATTAGAATGTTATGATCACGCCTCTCTCAATTTTGTACCCATTCGATTCAACAATCAATAAATTGGGTGATCAAGTTTTCAATATGTGGACCTGTAAACTACCCTGTGAGATGTTGTGAGGTATGTCGGAAATGAACCATCCACAGTCAATCAAGAAGCAGAGTTTTTGGCTGGTGTTGCATGCACTGGAGGTCCTGAATTGCAATCTCAATGAATCCCAATGAATGGAACGCTATCTCTTGGATACATTGCATAATATCAATCTTCTGACACCATGGGTGAACTCAAAATGGGTGGCATGGTGGCACAGTGGTTAGTACTGTTGCCTCACAGTGCCAGGGACCCGGGGTCAATTCCGACTTGGGTGTCTGGCCTATGCGGAGTTTGCACTTTCTCCCACTGTCTGCGTGGGTTTCCTCCGCGTGGGTACTCTAGTTTTGTCCCACAGTCCAAAGATGTGCAGGTTAGGTGGATTGGCCACGATCAATAGACCTTGCTGTCCAAAACGTTAGCTGGGGTTACAGTCATAGGTGGGGGCACGGTAGGGTGCTCTTTCAGAGGGTTGGTAAAGACTCGATAGGCCGAATGGCCTCTTTCTGCCCTGTTGGAATTCTATGAGATTCTAGGAGACTTCTAAAACCTCCAACTAAAAGTATAAAGAAAATAATTTGGAGCCAAACCGATCTCTGCCCATCACACCCCATGTGCAAAGCTTCTGATCTCATTTGGATCATCAACAAATGCTCGGGATTGAACTGCCTTGGCGATTTTCTACAAACATGTATATTAGGTTTTGTCCTTGCCTGAGAACCTTCCACAGCACAAGCTTAAAATAGAAAGGGGAGGAGAAGGTACTGAAAATTACACACTGAACATGTCTGCAGGTTGATTATTTCATGGTTATCTTGGGAGAGTATTCTCTGTGTTTAACAAATTCAAAAATCCATGTCACGTAAAAGGCAAGAGAGACAACAAATCAATGGTTGCTAAAATGTCAGAACAGCCAAAAATAATACAGAATGATGGGATAAAAGTTTACTTTTGCTGACATTTTTAAAGGTTCCAGCCCTATTATGTCTGAAATTGGAGAAGCAAAGTGTTCTATTTCTGTCACTATTACATTAAAATGGCTGGCATATGAATTCACTTAGGGCAGAAGGAGCAGCTTTTCCGAGCACAGAGTTATGGCACATTGGTGGAATTGAGTATAATATGCTTTATTCAGTATCTGGCCCTGATTATACTTCATCCTGTTCTTTGCTTTCCACTTGCACTGATGTCGGTTGGACATCTTAGACCACTGGCCAGTTACTGTCTTTGTCAAATGGGCAGCTCTTAGCACAGGCTGCAAGCCTCAAATCAGAGATGACTGCAAAGTGGCTGACAGCTTCTATGCCGTAAACGATTGGGTCAAGGCATTCAGTCACAAATGTGACCACAAGATCTGGATGCGTCACCGTGTGACTACCACTAGATTACATTCAATGGCAGACAATGTAGCCAATAATTTCCACATTTGAATAGTTGAAGTCATGGATAACTCAACCTTTTTTAAATTATTCATTCATGGGATCTGGGTATCGCTGGCTAGGCCAGCATATATTGTCCACCCTAATTGCCCTTGAGAAGATAGTGGCGACCTGCCTTCTTGAACTGCTGCAGTCTGTGTGGTTTAGATACACTACATGCTGTGAGGGAGGAAATTCCAGGATTTTGATCCAGCAACGGTGAAAGAACGGTGATATATTTCTAAGTCAGGATGGTGAATAACTTGGAGAGGACCCTGCAGGTGGTGATGTTCGCATGCATCTGCTGTCCTTATTCTTCTCGATGGTGGCATCCTGGGATTGGAAGGTGCTACCGAAGAAGCTTGGATGAGTTCCTGCAATGCATCTTGTAGATGGTACACACTGCTGCTACTGTGCATCGGTGGTAGAGGAGAGAAAGTTTGTGGAAGGGGTTGTATTGTCCTGGATGGTTAGGGTTGAGCTTCTTGAGTGTTGTTGGAGCTGCACTCATCCAATTAAGTAGAGAGTATTCCATCACCCTCCTGATTTGTGCCTTGTAGATGGTGGACAGGCTTTGGGGAGTCAGGTGGTGAGTTACTCTCCACAGGATTCCTAGCCTCTGGCCTGTTCTTGTAGCCACAGTATTTATGTGGCTAGTCCAGTTCGGATTCTGGTCAATGGTAACCCCCAGGATGTTGACTGCTTGTGCCTTATTTAATAAACAGAACCCAGTTAATGGGAGAACAAATGGAAAAAGAACATCAACAGAGCGGCATAGGAAAGAGGCAAGGAAAGGACCAACCAGCCCACCTGCCCCATCACAGCAGGTGCAACTTCCTGACCATCACAGCAAAGAAGCTGAACTATTGCAGTCAGCACTAATATCCCTGTGTGAATGAATACAAAATGACACCCGTACCTGCTCATCAAGAGATCGGATTGGACTTGGCTGGATATGGCTGAAACATTTTGGTCAGTTAATAATAGCAGCGAAGATAGATTATGCAACCCTAAAGTTGTTGCAGTTGAAAGTTTCAATGGTGATTGAGGTAAAATAATTAATTTATTCTCTGGTTCTAATGATTGTGGTCCTATAAATGTTAAAGATTAAGGCTGCGATTCAGCTGATTCAAGTTAAAGACCGGTGAATGACATGTTTAGCGAGGTGTTCCTTGGAGGCTGCAGTGCTGACAAACACCCCGCTATCCACTGCCACTTTGTTTGACCTTGGGCAGTTTCTACCCACCGAGGCCGCATTTAGAGGGATTTCCTGCTGCGAAGGCTCATTTAAATATTCAAATCTGGTTCTTGCCAGAGCAACTTGGCTGACACGTGATCAGCCCAGCGCGGAGCCCAATTTGGACCTCGTGCCTGATGGTGAACAACAATAATATTTGTTGCACCCGGATCTGCAAGGGTCTCTGTAATGGGGGCTTCCAAGCAGGGGCTTCTCTTAAAGGGGGGCTTTGAGGCATGTGTTTTCCTTATGGGGGTGTCTCTTATGGGGATGTCTCTTGTAGGGGTCTCTGTAATGGGGCCCTCTGGTGGGGGGAGGTGCGGGTTTCTGGTGGGGGTGGGGAAGCAAGGTCTGCATTGTGGGGGAGGCTGGCCTTCCAATGGACTTTGAGGCAGCTCCCTAAAACAGTTATCCCTTCGCCCACCGCGAGGCCCACTGTGTCAGGGCCAATGCTGGGAAATGTGTGCTCTAATTCTCGCCCACGTGAATCCTGGCCTGGAGGGCTTGGAGCATCCGGTGCCCAGGCTGTTATAAGATACGAATGGGTCAATTTGATCCCCTTGCATCCTCCTGCGAGCTTAGGACACAAACCTACTTTAAAGAATTCCAAATGATCTTTACTTAACTACCTTTGGAAATCCAGTACCTGTTACCACACAGTGCAGTTATGTCTCTTTGGAGTTGCTTCAGAGGTAAACCAGCAGCTTGTTTTTCAATCAGGCTTTCTTCACAGACATTGCTTGTTGGGAGTTAAATAACTTTTCCTGCTGTTGGCTGAGATCTACAAAACAGCTCTCTACACATGTTTCAATATCTTCTTAAATGTGTTTTTCCCTGTTGATCCTTCTGTTATCTGACTTAACTTATTTCAAACTGCAGTCCATCAGATTGAATGACCATAATCACTTGATTTTGGTTTTTAGAATTTAGAAGCAAAATAAACTCACTTTATGAACTTTTCTATGACCCCTCTTCTGCATCTTGTATCTCTTCATTTGAATCCTTCGCAACATATTCAAACCATTTCCCCATTGTGACTAACTTGCCTTAGGTAAACATCTGTTTGCAGTGTTGCTAAACTCATCAACATATCAAATGCATTAGTCACTCTGTCCCTGCCTTAGGTATCTCACATAATCCCACAGTTTAAAGCATACAACTAGAACACTACCACAAAAAAATATTCACATTTCTTGTATTTCCCTGATATTTGAATGATACCAATATTTTCCTGACACCCACTCTCATTGAATGATTGTTGTTATGATCAAAGATGGGGATGAAGGCTCCAGGGTTTGCTGTCCTGCTCAAATCCTTGGCTTTGTTACAGCAAGAATTGGAAGTGCATTATTGTTGGAGCTACCAGGCTGCTCAGCATGGAAAATAGGAATTATTTAAAAAATAAATTAGTTTCTTCAAACATTTTTTTCCAATTGAAGGATAATTTAGTGTGTCCAATCCATCTACCCTGCGCATCATTGGGTTGTGGGGGTGAGACCCACTCAGACGCAGGGAGAATGTGCAAACTCCACATGGACTCTGCGGTAACCACAGATTCCCGCCAGCCATGCTAGACACAACCTTTAAACAATGGAGACAGGACGAGGGAACGCTGACAGTTAGGAACTTTTACATAGGGAACAGACTCGCCACACTGAATGACCTGACGGAGGAATGGGAATTGCCGACAGGACAGGAAATGAGACACCTGCGAATAAAACACTTCCTGCGCAAAGAGACAGTAGGATGTCCCTAGGCCCCGGCGATCACACTATTAGAGGACCTGATGAACACGGGCAGTAAAGAAGGGGGACTCTGTGGGAAAATATATGGACAGCTACTGGACAGAGCCCGAACACCACTGGACGAGACCAGACGGAAACAGAAGGATGAACTGGGGAAAGAAGTGGGGTGGAGATTCTGGAGCGAAGCACTGAGCAGGGCCAACTCCACCTCCTCCTGCGCAAGGCTCAGCCTCATGCAGTTCAAAGTGGTGCATGGAGCATACCTGATTAGAACCCGAATGAGCAGGTTCTTCCTGGAGATAGAGGGCAAATGTGAACAGTGCCGGAGGGGCCCGACCAACCCATTCCCACATGTTCTGGGCATGTCCCAAACTTGCTGGGGTCTGGACAGCCTTCTCCGGGGCATCCCCAAGGTTGTGGGGGTGAGGGTGAAGCCATACCCAATAGTGGCAATCTTCGGGGTATCAGAGCAGCCAGAACTACACATGGGGAAGGGGGCCAACGCCCTTGCTTTCGCTTCCCTAATTGCATGCCAGAGATTCCTGCTTGGCTGGCGATCGGCAGGGCCACCTACAGCTGCAGACTGGCGAGCTAACCTTTCGGAATTTCTCCATTGGAGAAGATCAAATATGCCATCTGAGGGTCGGAGGAAGGCTTCCTAACTGCATGGGGGCAATTTCCAAAACCTCTTCGAAGCCAACCACAGCCAATAGAGAGGGAAACTGGAAGGAGTAGAAAGGGAAAGGAAAAGAAGATAAGGAGGAATGTCAGAGCCTCAGAACCGGGTGGGGGGGGGGGGGGGGGGGGGGGGGGGGGGAGAGAAGTCTGAGAGCCTGAGAGGGACAAAGAGAAACGGCAATGTACATAACTTTGAAAATGGCAATAAAAGATTTTTTTTTAAAAACTCCACATGGACAGTGACCCGGGGCCGGGATCCAACCTGGGTCCTCGGAGGCGGGAGGCAGCAGATCGGAATTTTAGTTCCGAATTAAGTTCAATTATTGCCGTTGGACTTGAAACAGATGTTAATTATGAGTAATTGGAGAAAACTTTAAAGAGTAGTCTTCACTCCAACCATACCTCTCTTGGCAAGCGCACGTACGGTTTGAAGAAGAGAAAATATGTGAAACGCCAGACCAGGCAGAGGTAAACATTTGATGTCAGGAATATTATGGACTCAGGTATTTTTCCACATAGTGGGTAAGATTCTCCGGACCCAATGTCAGCGAGAACGGAAAATTTGGCTTTCCAGCCAAAACCCCATTCGCTCTCAGAGGCCCCGGAAAATCCCAGCGGCGAATGAGGGCAGAGGATTTTGGCCATTGAGCCGCACATGTGGCTCTACCAACCAGAAAAGAACAAATAAACATTAAACAAGAATGAAAATAATAAATTGGATAAGCAAGTGTGCATACTGCAACGTTACTTAATCGGCACAATATTACCTTCATTTATAAATGATTAATTGAGTCTGTAATCACAGCCATCACGGCCGGACCCTCACTGCTGATATCCCCAATTTGCTGAGAAAGCTTGCCCCTGAGAGAGTAGACCTCCTGTGAAGGTCGTTGCCCTCTCCCCTCTTCCTGCTCACAGAGTTTACCAGGGTTCGCCTGTTCTTACTGTTGAGATTGCTTGCCAGCTCAATCTCAGCACACCAGTTTCTTGGCCTCTCTCTTTTGGATTGTTTATGGCTTTTCCTCCCAGTCTCGCAATTGTTTGCCAACCTCCACTCCCAGCTATCATACTTTCCCTGCATTTACCCATCCGTGCCCTCTCACTTTTCATCCCATCTCCTTTTTCCTCTCTCCTCTTTCAGTTTCTCCCCTTCTTTCCTATATCCTTCTGCACTCCTATTCCTTTCCTCTCTCCTTCCTTCCCCCTTTCCCAGCCTTCACCTAATTCTCTCATGCCCTTCAGTGCTGCTTGACCTGAATACTGCACCTGCCCTGTCTTGCCATGTGCAGCGATACGGGAGATTGACTCGTTAAAGATACGCTTTGAACAACCTCTACTTAGCATTTCAAAATATTTGTGTAATTTCCAATATTTTCCAACTGACATGCTTCCTATTAATTTAATCTCCAAATCAAAACAATTTTCAATGAAAGTCTTTTCAGTTGCAATTGAGAAGCTATTTAAAAGTTTGGGCAGACTGTTAGGAAAAATGTTTGTTTTCACTGTGTAATAACCTGCTAAATGAGAAGTAAAATATTCAATGAATATCCAGAAAAGAGAGAAATTTAAAACATGGAGAAATCCTGAGGTTTTGTATAATTCTGGGAAGCAAAAAGTGCAGCAAAACACCCTTTCCACAGGAGTAAACATTACTCTTCAGAGCTGGTAAAAATGAGTTTGTGACAGGATCAAAACTGTATCCAGTGTAAACTGTGTATTGTTGAACTTCGACAAAGATCCTGGGTGGGATTCTCCGTTGTACAACGCCAATATCGTAATCAGCGATCGGCGTAGAATCCCTGTTTACGACCGAATCGGGGACGGTGCCTGTTTTTGGATGCTCTGCCCCCTCTAAAACAGCATCATCAAGGAGTATGCCGCACGCCGTTGGGACAGCCTCAGGATGTTACCTGAAGGCCCTTCCCTGATGCTCGGCCCCCAATGGGCCGGGTTCACGACGGCGCGATTCATTTTTGCTCTCAGTTTTTGTGAACCCGGCGTGGCGGCTGCGGACTGTGGCCAGCACCGCCACAGCTGGGGAGGACGCTGTGCCGCTGGCCGGAGGGGCTGGGGGGACTGGTGGAGGGTGGTCCGGGGGTAGCGAGGGGGAGTCGAGGGGGGCACTATCTGACAGGTCGGGTCCGTGCCCGGCCGGCGCCATGTTGTACGGTGCGACCGCTGCAGGTCGTCGCCGTGCACTTGCGCAGCCACGGACCCGGCAATTCTCCAGCTGTTTGTTTCACGAAGGTCGTGTATTTTACGTGGCTCGGCTGCTAGCCCCTCACAGGTCGAAGGGTCGGTGCTAGGGCCTCACTGAATTGTTCTGTCGCAGGACTAGACACTTCCTCCAGACATCGGAGAATCAAAATCGGGGAATCCAGCCCACTTTCTATATCTAAAACCACAAAAAAAAAGACTTAGTTAATATATTTATTTTTCAGTGCTACTACCATTAACAAGCAATATTTGACAATAGTGCTTTGCAGATAATAACTGATGCTTTGTCTCCTGAAATTTTGAGGTTGACGTGAGGGACTAGTTCACTCACACTCCTGTGGTGCCAGATCAGCTATTAAATATTGTCATACACAGTGCCAGATAGAACATAGAACAGTACAGCACAGAACAGGCCCTTCGGCCCTCAATGTTGTGCCGAGCCATGATCACCCTACTCAAACCCACGTATCCACCCTATACCCGTAACCCAACAACCCCCCCTTAACCTTACTTTTATTAGGACACTACGGGCAATTTAGCATGGCCAATCCACCTAACCCGCACATCTTTGGACTGTGGGAGGAAACCGGAGCACCCGGAGGAAACCCACGCACACAGGGGGAGGACGTGCAGACTCCACACAGACAGTGACCCAGCCGGGAATCGAACCTGGGACCCTGGAGCTGTGAAGCATTTATGCTAACCACCATGCTACCCTGCTGCCCTGATTGTAGGCAGGTTGAGTACTCAGTATGTTGCACAGACAGTGCGGCTCTCTCAATGATCTATATGGACCTTATGCAGCCATTGGAGTAACATTCCCTATTTATTAAGGCTCGGGGAGTCCAAAGTAAATAAAAGTAAACAACATTTATTTTACGACAATTATATACATGAGTACCAGCAGAACCTCACCAGATACTCTCTCTCCTGTCGGTCGGTTCCAGATTGGCCGACCTTTTATACAAATATGGGTAAGCGACCCCGCCCCTAGTGAGGGAGCTCGTATTCTTCAAGGAGCATGGGCAAAGCAGTCATCTCCACACCATATATCCCATGCAGGTTATTACACCCTATTTGAAGAAGCAGCAACTATCGAGACACCAGTCCAAACATCAAAAACATGTGTCCTGCTCTATTCCACTATCGATGTCTTGCTCGTGCAGCCGTGCTGCACCACAGGATTAATAACATTTGAAGCCTGGTGTGGCCAGGGGCTGAAAGTAAGCCTTAAAACACGTTTGTGATGATATACATAAGGCAAGTTTGTACAAAACGTTATGCACGACCTCTGACCACTAGGTGGCAGTGTAAACCCATCACGTGACCCTGTGGTCTGGGAGTTGGGAGTAGGTCGTGTTGGAGGATAGGTGTATTTTTCAATAGTTCCACAATAGTTGATTAGCGTTAGTAATTTATTATTTTATTCATCCTAGTTATCTTATCACGCAGTTGTTTTACAATAAATTATCTAAACTAAATGTTCTGTAGTTCATCATTTACTTCGGCCAGTCTACAGATCATGACAGCGTTGACAAGCCTTTTCTCTCACTGTAAGTATAATCATAGAATAATAGAATTTACAGTGCAGAAGGAGACCATTCGGCCCAGCGAGTCTGCACCGGGCCTTGGAAATAGCACCCCACTTAAGCCCACGCCTCCATCCTATCCCCGTAACGCCGTAACTCAGTAACCCTGAGGTTTGGCGACAATGGTGATGTGAGAGCTGTACAACATAGCACAGATAAAGCATAAGCTTCCATCTGGTTACTGACAGGATGGCTGAAGAGTTCAACCAAAAACTCAGAACTTTTATTTACCAGAGACCACGAGGTGACAATCTGCTCCTAATGAAATAAATGTTGAAATCCCATTGGAGGTGACTAAACAGTACAAAGTTGGGTGTTGGGATGTCGAAAAAGTCTCGTCCAAGCCAAGCTGTCTCTCGTTTAGTTAACATTTTTTTTCCTTGAAATTAAAATATTACTGGAATTCTTTCTAATTAATCTTAGAACATAGAACATCACAGCGCAGTACAGGCCCTTCGGCTCTCGATGTTGCGCCATCCTGTGAAACCCCTCTAAAGTCCCTCTACACTATTCCCTTATCGTCCATATGCCTATCCAATGACCATTTGAATGCCCTTAGTGTTGGCGGGTCCACTACTGTTGCAGGCAGGACATTCCACACCCTTACTACTCTCTGAGTAAAGTTACTCAGTTAAAATCTTGATTGTATTATTGTTTTGAAATTGTACATGAATGAGGAAGAATATTTGATCTGCTTTGAATAATTTCCATGAACTCTAATTCTATTTTTTCCTTTACTGTAGCAGCCGCATGTTTAACTTTGTGATGTCCCTGGGGTGCACATCATTGAATCAGGGGTGCAAGTGTAGAATAATACACGTAACATGACGAGTTTAGCTTTTTGGAACAAAATGTTAGTGCAATGGTAGTCAGCAGGGAAACAAATGATGAAAAAAAGCCATGAGGGACAATTCTAACCCTCTCATGCCTGGTGTATGCAGGTTGTAAAGTCACAAAAATCACTTTGACTCCCATTGCCCCATTTACCCTGGCGGTGTGGTCAGCATGGTAGCACAGTGGATAGCACTGTTGCTTCACAGCTCCAGGGTCACAGGTTCGATTCCCGGCATAGGTCACTGTGCGGAATCTGCCCGTTCACCCTGTGTCTGCGTGGGTTTCCTACGGGTGCTCTGTTTTCCTCTCAAAAGACGTGCTGTTAGGTGAATTGGACATTCTGAATTTTCCCTCAATGTACCTGATGCACAATCAATGGACACGAAACTTAGGTGAAGTCCGAAACGAAAGGCTTTAATCAGCAAGAAGTGAGCCCGGCAGCAGACGTACAGAAATGGCCTGGCTGCTGGGGAACACGGGTTCTTATACCCCGCCTCATAGGCGGAGCTACCTTCCTCTTGGCCAATAAGAATACAGAGAACACGATACTTGAGCCAATGGGCAGCGAGCCCTCTGCACCAATGGCAGCTCACACTCCCAGGTACCGTAATACCCCTAGTCATACTACCACAGTACCCGAACAGGCAGCGGAGTGTGGTGACTAGGGGCTTTTCACAGTAACTTTATTGCAGTAAGCCTACTTTGTGACAATAAAGATTATTAATTAAAATTAAAATATCTCTCTCTGCGCTAGAGTCCTGAGATGGAAATTTGGATGGTGGTTTCTTTCCGTTGGGATCCCACTTGTAATGTGAAAATCGGAATGCTATGTCAGGACTTCCACTGCCATTGTGAGTCACAAATGTATGGAGTGTGTGTGTTGTGCACAGTCCACCCATTTGTACCAGGCCCAGCCAGGTTTGTACCTCCTGTACCCACAAATACAATCTATTGGTCCCACTGTGAACCCGGCCATGGTCCCTCTGCACTCACTGGAATCATTCACCTCCGACTGCCGAGCAGCTCAGCGAGAGAGCCAGATGATTTCTCATTTCCTCCCACAACTGGGAGACTGCAGACTGCATTCCTCAGTGTACCACTCCCTGTTCATGAGTGGTGTGAAAATGAGGCCGAGGCCTCAAAATAACTCAACTCAGAACCTGGAAAAGCAAGCAAACTGGGCACAAGCCACCTCTCCATCCATTTTCTCTATATTGACCCCAAGATGTTCAAATCTGCTGTCAAATGTTTTTTTGTTCTACCTCAGTGTTACATCTTTTGATGTGACCAGAGGCAAAATATCATGTGTACTGTTCCATATTTAATGCAATTGCTGTCATTCCTAACCCGAAGGTGCAAGGCCGACACAATAAATAATCTAAGTTGGTTCTCCTGGACAAATTTGACCAGTGTAGTTCAGCAGTGTGAAAACATTCTGGGACCTGGCTACCTCTGAGAACAGTTTGAAACATGCCTCTTCTGAAATATTGTGATTTTAAAAACAAGTAAGTCGAAACAGGAAGAAGAATCTCATTCCCAACACTTGCTGAAAATGGTGGTGAAGCGAAACTGGTTTAGTTGCTTTTTCTATTTCAGAGTAAGTATCCTTTTCATTATGCGTTTTTAGGTTACATTCTGCTGCTTTGAATAAGCTCCATGAAGACGACATGTTTTAACCACCGCATTGTGAACAATTTTGGAAACTTGACTTAATGGTCTATAAACAGCCCAGATCTTTTGATCCTAATTACAGACGTTTTTGACGATGTGCCAACAAATGCATGTTTTTGTTTGATATATTCATCCACTCAAATAAATAATTCACACACACTGAAGTATTCTCTGTAATTAAAAATACTTGGAGTCTTTAGCTTGTCTGGGGAGCAGAAAAACCTATTTACACGGATCAAGAAATGTATTTCTAGTTATTAAAGTGTTTAATTTTAGTAACTTCAAAATGTACTATTGGATTGGTCAGCATTCCCTAGCAGTCTGTTAAAGGCAGTGAATTGGTAAAGGAAGGTCGTGCAATGCTGGTCCGAGGCACCAGAAGAGCACCTACATGACTGCTTGGGGTCAGTGGACTGGTTCATATTTAAGAACTCAGCGACCAACCTAGACGGGTATGCCACCACCATCACAGACTTCACCAATAAGTTTGTTGAAGATTGTGTGCCAAAGAAGATAGTACGTGCGGTCCCCAACTCAACCATGGTTTAACCAGCAGATCCACTACCCACTGAAGTCCAAGTGTGAGGCGTTCAAGACAGGTGACACTGATCTATACAAGAAATCTAGGTACGACCTCCGCAAAGCCATCAGGGATGCCAAGAGTCAATACCAGACTAAGCTAGAGTCACAGGCTAATGACACGAACTCTCATCGGTTGTGACAAGGCTCAAACAATATATTGGGCTACAAGTCAAGGCCAAGTAGAATCTCAGTCAACAGAGCACCCCTCCCCGATGATCTCAATGCATTCTATGCTTGTTTAGAGCAGGAAGCCAACAAACCATTCCCAACTACCCCAATAGCCTCAGACACACCCATAACTATCTTCACAACCTCAGAAATCAGATTGGCCTTCTTGAAAGTAAACCCACGGAAAGCAACGGGTCCTGACGGAGTCCCTGGTTGTGCACTCAGATCCTGCGCTGACCAACTGGCGGGTGTGTTTGCAGACATCTTCAGCCTCTCCCTAATCTATTTTGAGGTTCGCATATAGACATTGGGTAAAGCATATGGAGTAACATAGTGAAGATGCATAGAGATCAATTCGGTCCATAGGAGGGCCATTCAGGAGTCTGGTAGCAGTGGAAAAGAAGCTGTTTTTGAATCTGTTAGTGCTTGTTCTCATACTTTTGTTTCTTCTGCCTAACAGAAGATGTTTAAAGAGAGAATAATCCAGGTGGGAGGGTTCTTTGATTATGCTGCCCGCTTTCCCAAGGCAGTGGGAGAAGTAGACAGAGTCAGTGGATGGGAGGTAGGATATCATCAGGATGGGCAGGCGTCCCATGCTCATAGAAGCTCTACAAAGGCACACAACACATTCCTTTCTAAAGGCAGCAGTTCAAGTTGACAAGACTGTAAAGAAGGCATGTGGATTTTTCAAAATTAATTTACGGGATGTGGGTGCCTCTGGTTAGGCCAGCATTTGTTGGCCACCCTCGTTGCCCTTCAGAAGGTGGTGGTGAGTTGCCTTCTTGAACCACTGCAGTCCTTGAGGCGTAGGTCCACCCACAGTGCTATTAGGGTGGGGATTCCAGGATTTTGCCCAAGCAACAGTGAAGGAGCGGCAATATATCTCCGAGTCAGAGTTGTCATGGGAGAGTACCTTTAAGAAATGAGTGTTTATAAATGGGTATGTATATAAATATCTGTAGTGAGAGTACCTTTAAAAATGGGTGTTTATTACTGCATTGATGTCAGAGAGTGGGTGGAGCTGGGCTGCCTGTCAGCTTTTTACTTTCATTTTAGGCTGTTTGCTGCAGGGTGCATTTTAGTTTTGTTTTCAGAGCTGGAAAGCTGCAGTCACGGCCAGAAGGTGTATTAGTCTCTCTCTCTGTAATCTTAGCCGAAAGGCCAAGAAACGAAAGAGATTTTTCTCGGTCTGCGTCTGGGTATAATGAATATCAGAAATCAGATGGGTCCATAAGATTATCTGTAAAATAAATCCACCCCATTTTCTTCCTTAGGCTTTACTGTGTGCTGAATACACTTGTGAGATTCCTCGGTAATCACCTTTGAATACAAACTTGAATTAGGAAAATGGTACTGAATTCATTACCATAAAACAGATTAATGTTAATCTGTCACTTATCTTTTGAAAGAGTAGATTAACCAATTTGATTAAAGTACATTAAATATTTATACTATAATATCAAACAGTGTTATTTCCAAGCTGGCACCTTTTCCATCAAGATTAACAATCAAACCTGAGCAAAAGTGGAATGAATGGGAATCAGGGGGAAAACTCTCCATTGGTTGAACCTAGCACAAAGGAAGATGGTTGTGGTTGTGGGTGGACCATCATCTCAGTCCTGGGGCATTACTGCAGGAGTTCCTTAGGATAGTGTCCTCGGCCTAACCATCTTCAGCTGCTTCATCAGTGACCTTACTTCCAACATAAAGTCGGAAGTGGGGATGTTTGTTGATAATTCTACAGTGTTTAGAATCATTGGCGACTCTGCAGATACTGATGCAGTCCGTGTCCATATGCAGCAAGATAATATCCAGGCTTGGGCTGTGTAATGACTTAGGCTAGGCCTTTGAGATTGGCCAATTAGAATATGAGTTCCCTGGGCCGGAATTCTTTGACCCCCCGGAGGGTCGGATAATCGCCCGGGGCCGGCTTAAATCCCGTCCCCGCTTTGGCCGGAATTCTCCGCCACCCGGGAATCGGCGGGAGCGGTAATCACGCACCGCTGACGCACCGGCACATGCGCGGACCGGTGAAGGCCTTTCGGCCAGCCCCGACACTGGGCGGCGGGCACCAAAGGCCGTTGGCGCCGGTTTTCGCGCCATCGGCGGAGCGGAAACCACTCCGGCGTGGCCCTAGCCCCGAAAGGTGTGGAGAATTCCACACCTTTGGGGAGGCCCAAAGCCGGAATGGTTGGCGCCACTCCGCTACGCCAGGACCCCCCGCCCGGCCGGGTAGGGGATAATCACAGCCCTGATTAGTGGCCCAATCAGGGAACCTCATTCTCTGTATATAACAGGGAGTGTCAGATCCTCTGCACTCCCGGTGTAGTCAGCAAGCTGAATGCACCTGGTTATTCGGCTGTTGGTTTTGTAAATAAAAGGGATTCTGGTGAAGGGACTTCTGCCTCCGTGAACTTAATACAGACTGACAAGAGGCAAATAGCATACATGCAGCATGGTAGCATTGTGGATAGCACAATCGCTTCACAGCTCCAGGGTCCCAAGGTTTGATTCCGGCTTGGGTCACTGTCTGTGCGGAGTCTGCACATCCTCCCCGTGTGTGCGTGGGTTTCCTCCGGGTGCTCCGGTTTCCTCCCATAGTCACAAAGATGTGCAGGTTAGGTGGATTGGCCATGATAAATTGCCCTTAGTGTCCAAAATTGCCCTTAGTGTTGGGTGGGGTTAGTGGGTAATGGGGATAGGGTGGAGGTGTTGACCTTGGGTGGGGTGCTCTTTCCAAGAGCCGGTGCAGATTCGATGGGCCGAATGGTCTCCTTCTGCTCTGTAAATTCTATGATTCTATGCCACTCAAGTGCCGGGCAATAATCATCCACAAGAAAGGATCTAACCATAGTCCCTTGATAATCAATGGCATTATAATCACTGACTCCTCCACTCGCAACATCATAGGAGTGCCCAGAAACGGAACTGGACTAGCCATATAAATACTGTAGCTCCAAGAGCAGGCCAGAAGTTGCAAGTTCTGTGATGAGTATCTCACCTCCTGACTCCCCAAAGCCTACAAACAATCTACAAGACACAAGTCAGGTTTTGATGGAATACTCTCCACTTGCCTGGATGAGTGCAGCTCAAACACAACTTAAAAAGCTCAACATCGCCCAGGACAAAGCACCCAACTTGATTGACATCCCTTTCACAAACATTCACTCCCTCCACCAGCGATGCTCAGTAGCAGCAGTGTGTACCATCTACAAGATGCACTGCCGCAACTCACCAAGGCGCTTTGATAGAGCCTTCCAAACTCATAGCCTCTACCACCTCGATGGTCAAGGGCAGCCGATGTATGCGGAGGACCATCACATACAAGCTCCCCTCCAAATCATGCACCATCCTGACTTGCAACTATATCGTCATTCCTTCACTTGCTGGGTCAAAATCTGGAACTTCCTTCCGACCAGCACTGTGTGTGAACCTACACTAGATAAATTGCAGCGGTTCAAGAAGGTAGCTCACCACCTCCTTCTCAAGGGTAATTAGAGATGGGAAATAAATTCTGGCCTAACCAGAAATGCCCACATCGCATGAACACATTAAAAAAAAACAACCCGTCATTAGCAATTCTGACTAGTGTGTGCTTTTGCAGAACTATTCAATATATACACTCTGAACACCATTTATACCAAAGTCTGGTTCTGTGTCTCGATGGATAACAATATTGAAGCATTATCAAAGTTGCTGATTAATTTCACTAGCTCTTTTTCTGAGGAGCAAAGCTGTTAACATAATTATAACCGATAAAGTGGTTGATCTTAACCTGGCCAAATTGCTGCTGATTACTTAAAATGAGATCCCTCTGCAAACTTTGCCCTCTTCATACTTCCCAGGGAGCTACGTTTGTGCATTCAATGTACCAACTTTAATATGCAACTCATGGTTCTCAGATGTACCTAGGACTATGATTAGTACTTCAAGACAGATCTGGTCAGAGCTTGTGCCATGTACTCTCCAGGTGATTCCACTGGAATGAGGACTGAAGAGGTTTGGAAAGGTAACTGTTTCTCTGGGCCAAGACATTCCATTCTTTTATCCATGCCATATATTATTAAAAGACGCAGTTCAAATGCTTCAATAGATGAGTTGGAGCAAAACTGCTTCAATTGGAAGACAACATAGAAACAAATATTTCTAATGTTCATTTCATAAAGTCAGCCAGTGAAGAATTTCAACCTGGATGAGAGAAATGTTATGGAATAGCAGGATTAAACCAATCCCCCCTTGGTAGGGCGACAGACACAGTACAAACAAGGTTAACCTATTCCAGTTGGAGCAAGGTGCATTGAACAGTCATTACAGTCTGGCAGATAGTAACACTGAGGCATGGGACACAGACATCGTTCAGCAGATGTATAAGTGTGGTTTGTTTGGTGCATTTTTAATTGGCTAGCAATTGATAGGTAATTCAAAGCATTTAGCACGAGTCAAGTCATTCATTTAATTGAACAGAGGAACGTAGAAGCATGGGTACTGGAGTAGGCCATTCTGCCCATCAAGCCTGCTCTGCCATTCAATACGATCATGGCTGATCAATGCCTTTTTTTTCTCACACTATCCCCATATCCATCCATACAATTGACATTTAGGAATCTGTCAACCTGTACTTTAACCATACTCAAGCACTGAGCTTCCACAGCCCTCTGGGGTAGAGAATTCCAAAGATTCACAACTCTCTGAGTAAAATAAAATCTCCTCATCTCAAATAAATTGAAATTTGAAATTGAGTCCCCTGGTTCTAGACTCCCCAACCAGGCTAAACCCTGTCCATCCCTTTAAGTATTTTGCAGAATTCAATGAAATCACCTCTTAGTCTTCGAAACTCTAGTGTACTGGCCTACTTTCATCAATCTTTATTCACATGACAGTCCCACCATCCCTGGAACAAGTCTGGTTAACCTTTGCTACACTTCCACTATGACAATAATATCCTTCCTGAGTTAAGGGGACCAAAACTGCACGCAGTACTCCAGGTGCGGTTTAACCAAGGTTCTATATAATTAAAGCAAGACTTTGCTACTCCTGTACTAAAATCCTCTTGCAATAAAGATTAATATTCCATTAGCCTTCCTAATTGCTTGCCACACCTGCATGTTAACCTTCAGTGACTTATTGATGAGGGCACCCAGGTCCATTTACACATCTACATGTTGTAATCTCTTACCATTTAAAAAAAACACTCTACACATCTGTTCCTTCTCCCAAAGTGAATTACCTCACATTTTTCCACATTATATGCCATCTGCTATGTTCTCGCCCAATAACTTTACCTGACTGGGGTGGGTATGTGTCTGGCCCAAAAGTGCTATAAACCCGGTGACAATATGTCGGTCAGGTATCCCGGCATCATCACGCATGTGCGTGATTTCAAGGTAAGTGGGTGCGTGCGTGAATCAGATGCGCACTCACCGACAATTAAAGGGCCAATTAAGGCCATTAACAAGCAAAAGAACAGCAATTTTATGCTGCCTGTGCAATTCTCAGCTCATTCACAAGTAAAATGGGTGGACGCTCATCAGGCTTTTTGCATTTCCTCATCCAAGGGTGGAAATAATGGTTCCCTGGATCAGTAGCAGTTTCTCTGTGGTAAGGTTCGTAGCTGTGTGAGTATAAAGTTCAGCTTGAGTTCCCCAGTTATTGTTTAGCATGTGAAGTGTGACTTTCAGCATTTCAAGACTTCCCTGGATGGTTTTCCTGGGGTTTGGAGCACAGTGTTCCATCATGTTCAAGGACACTGGTCTTCTGCATGTGCTGCAAACGGGATAGTCTATTCTGCTGATGGGACCCCCTGCTCTGAAGATGAGAGGGACAAGAAGGAGTGGAGGCTGGGTGGGAGTGCAGGCAGCATCCCTGATGCACTATCAATTGACCACAGAAGCGAAGTTGTAGTCCGAAACTGAAGGCTTCAATAGACAAGCAGTTCAGGTACAGAAAGGAAGCTGTGGGGAACACACGGGCTCTTATACCCCGCCTTACAGGGCGGAGCTACCTTACAGCTCTAACCAATGGGTGACTAGTGTTACATACCATTGGGCCAATGAGCAGCGAGCCTTCTCCACCAATGGTGTCTCGGCATTGCTAGTTACCTGTAGTCATACCTGTAATACCTGTAGTCATACTAACACAATCCCAGTTAGAGATCTGTAAGAGGATAGGCAGGAGCTCAGTTGGTGCAGGGCCATCAGGGAGGCAAAGGTGGGAGGGAATGCTGAAGACACTGTGGTGAATGTGATTCACACTATATATATATAGTTGCCAATATCACTCCATGCATATATGTTCGTTATCTACCCATTGTAAGTGCAGTTGCACTATCCGACCACCAGGTGGAGTCGCTCTGGGAGCACGTGAGAGTTTGTACTGGGCTCCTCCCTTGGCTCCGCCCAGGACTCCTCCCCCTGGGACCGATGTATAAAGATCAGTGCCTTAGAGCCAGCCTGCCAGTTCGCCTGAAGTTCAACGACGAATAGGCTGGCTCTATTGTAAGTGTATTAAAGCCTCTGTTCAGATCCAACTACACGTGTTCGCTGAATTGATGGTTCCATCAGACACCACTACCCAATGGCTAGAGTATAAAAGCAGCACACCAGACGCCTCCATCGTCTGCATTCCAGTGCCGCAATAGGCTGTATCCTCTCCAGGGACACAGTGACATTAACTTGCGACATAATAGATATTGAAATTGCCTCCAACTGTATGTCACACCATACCAGTGGTGTTGAAGGTAACTCTGCTTCTACAGATACAATTCATTTCAGGTCTCAGTGAGGAATCTGTGCAGCATCTTTTAATCGGCTGTACACTGTTGTGGCAAGCCAGTCACCAATGCCATTTTCAGACATGCTCACACTAATGGACAAATGAGGACAGCCAAGCAGAGAGAGCACCAGGTTTTGTGGTGACAACAAGGTTTCTCTGCATCCAAGGTGCTATAGACTGCACACATGTGGCCATCAGGGCCTAGCAATAGAGCCAGGAACTTTCATCAACAGGAAGCGATACCACTCAATGAAAGTTCAGATTGTCTGTGACCACAGATCCTCCAAGTCTGTTACTGTTCCCATTATTCAGGGAGTTCATACAATTCTTCTATATTGCGGCACTGTCAAGTACAATAAGGCAAAGGTAAAGTCGCCATAATCTCAGATGACAGATACCGTGGGGCAGCACAGTAGCATGGTGGTTAGCATAAATGCGTCACAGCTCCAGGGTCCCAGGTTCGGTTCCTGGCTGGGTCACTGTCTGTGCGGAGTCTGCACGTCCTCCCCGTGTGTGCGTGGGTTTCCTCCGGGTGCTCCGGTTTCCTCCCACAGTCCAAAGATGTGCGGGTTAGGTGGATTGGCCATGCTAAATTGCCCGTAGTGTCCTAAAAAGTAAGGTTAAGGAGGGGAGGGGAGGGGAGGGGTTGGGTTACGGGTATAGGGTAGATACATGGGTTTGAGTAGGGTGATCATTGCTCGGCACAACATTGAGGGCCGAAGGGCCTGTTCTGTGCTGTACTGTTCTATGTTCTATGTTCTATGACCACAGGCTGTTTTCCCCTTTGAGGGTGGTGATTTAACCTGAGGATCACCCCACCTCAGGTGAGGGGCCAGGTTGAAAAGGAGGGGCCTTCATGAAAACCGTCAGCTGGTACAGGAATTGAATCTGTGCTGCTGGCCTTGCTCTGCATCACGATCCATTTGTCTAGCCAAGTGAGCTAAACATACTACCATTAACAAGCAGACATTGACAATAGTGCTTTGTGGAAAATAACTGATGCTTCGCCTTATGAGGTGCTGAGGTTGACTTACAAAAAACAACAAAAAGCACAGCACAGGAACAAGCCCTTCGGCCCTCCAAGCCGACCATTCTGTCCGTCTAACTTAAAACCTTCTACACTTCCGGGGTCCATATCCCTCTCTTTCCATCCTATTCATGTATATGTCAAGATGTCCCTTAAACATCACTATCGTACGTGCATCCACCACTCCTCTGGCAGCGAGTTCCAGGCACCCATTACCTGCTGTGTAAAAAGCTTCCCTCACACATCTCCTCTAAACTTTTCCCCTCGTACCTTAAACCTATGTCCCCTTGTAATTTACTCTTCCACCCTGGGAAAAAGCTTCTGACTATCCACTCTGTCCATGCCCCTCATAATTTTGTAGACTTCTATCAGGTTGTCCCTCAACCTCCGTCGTTGCGGTGAGAACAAACCAAGTTTATCCAACCTCCCTTCATAGCTAATGTCCTCCATACCAGGCAACATTTTGATAAACCTCTTCTGCACCCTCTCCAAAGCCTCAACATTATTCTGATAGTGTGGCGACCATAATCGAACACTATACTCTAAGTGTGGCCTAGTAGTTCTATACAGTTGCAACATGACTTGCCAATTTTTATACTCAATGCCCCGGCCAATGAAGGCAAGCATGCTGTATGCCTTCTTGACTACCTTTTCCACCTGCATTGCCATTTCAGTCACCTGTGGACCTGTACACCCAGACCTCTCTGCCTGTCAATACTCTGAAGAGTTCTGCCATTTACTGTATATTTTCCACCAAAATACATTACCTCACATTTGTCCAGATTAAATTCCATCTGTTATCTCTCCGCCCAAGTTTCCAACCGACCTATATCCTCTGACAGTCCTCATCACTATCCGTAATTCCATCAACCTTTGTGTCATCCGCAAACTTACTAATCAGACCAGTTACGTCTTCCTCCAAATCATTTATATATACTACGAACAGCAAAGGTTCCAGCACGGATCCCTGCAAAACACCACCAGTCAGAGCCCTCCATTCAGAAAAGTGCCTTTCCACTGCTACCCTCTGTCTTCTATGACCAAGCCAGTTCTGTATCCATCTTGCTAGCTCACCTCTGATCCCATGTGACTTCACCTTCTGTCCCTGTCTGCCATGAGCGACCTTGCGAAAGGCCTTACTGAAGTCCATGTAGACAGCATCCACTGCCCTACCTTCACTAATTATCTTTGTCACTTCCTCGAAAGACTTGATCAAGTTAATGAGACACGACCTCCCCTTCACAAAACCGTGCTGCCTCTCTAATACGACTATTTGCTTCCAAATGGGAGTAAATCCTGTCTCGAAGAATCCTCTTCAATAATTTCCCGAACACTGATGGAAGGTTCACCAGCCTGTAATTTCCTGGATTATCCTTCCTACCTTTCTTAAACATTAGCTACTCTCCAGTCCTCTGGGACCTCACCTGTAGCCAGTGAGGATACAAAGATTTCTGTCAAGGCCCCAGAAATTTCCATCCTTGCCTCCCTCAGTATTCTGGGGTCGATCCCATCAGGCCCTGGGGACTTATCTACCTTAATGTTTTTCAAGACGCCTAACACCTCCTCCTTTTTGCTCTACACACTATCGACACACCCTTCCCCAGACTCATCATCCACCAAGTTCTTCTATTTGAGGAATACTGATGCAAAGTGCACATTCAGTACCTCAGCCATTTCCTCTGCTTCCACGCATAGATTCCTCCCCTGATCATCAGAGGTGTGGTAGGGCAAACAATTGGTGATGAGCTCCTGTTACTCAACATAACTTGGGCAGGCCTCCGCAAATGACAGTGATGTACTGTGCTTGCACAACATGGTAGGAATGAGGAATGGTGGTCCAGGGAAAGTGAAGCATTCTGCCTCTTGGGAGGAAGAGCAGAAGATGGAGGATTGGGAATAGCAGAAAGAGGAAGAGGAACGTGATGTGGAAAGGGCACCAATAGCCGCAATTATAACTGCCCAGAACGTCTGGGGTGGCCTAATGCTCCGATGATTTACCTAGATTGAAACAATGAAGCCGCCTGCCTTACTCTTTCTAAACCCAATTGAACCTTCCCAAACCTCATACAAAAATCCCTCCCTTTCACACACATTCTTAACACCTGTCATATCATTCTTCACAAGGCTAAAGATCACTGCCCAGCGGCAGGGCAATATCAGGCAGTGTTGGAAAATGAAACAAGCAAATATATATGTTAGGTGCAGTAAATGCCACCAGAAATGTGGGAATCCTATGTGCATAACCTTGCACAAATACAAATCTATACGCTCTGGCATGGTGCTGCCCCTGTGGCTTTAGCAGAGATAGATGCAGACTGCTCGGATTCCTGCTCCGATTGCCCAGATATTCCTGGCCATCATTCTCTGGGTTTTGGAGTCTATGAGGGCCCCGTTGCAGACATGTGATCAGCTTTGCTTCATGCAGGTGACACTTTGCTGTGTTCAGATACTGTTAATCATAGAATTTACAGGGCAGAAGGAGGCCATTCAGCCCATTAGGTCTGCACCGGCCCTTGGAAAAAGCACCCTACTTAAGCCCACACCTCCATCCTATCTCTGTAACCCAGTAACCTCACCAAACCTTTTTGTTTAGACACTAAAGGCAATTTAGCATGGACAATCCACCTAACCTGCACATCTTTGGACTGTGGGAGGAAATCTGAGCACCCGGAGGAAACCCATGCAGACATGGGGAGAACATGCAGACTCCGCACAGACAGTGACCCTAGCCAGGAATCGAACCTGGGACCCTGGAGCAGTGAAGCAACAATTATAACCACTGTGCTACCATGCTCTCTGCTCTCATAGTTTTGATTGTCTAAATTCAAGAGTATCATACTATCTTATAACGGATTTCAAACTATGTGCAACCTGTAGCTGTTATTAACATTCCAGCAATGTAATTTCTATGCAACTGAATTATTTTGCTGTAGTGATATGCCTGTGAATAACATTGTATACACTTAGCAATGCGACCTCCAACCAGCTGGTGCCGTCAGAAATCAGTCATGTGACATCCGGCTCTCGCCAGAACGTTGTTGTCATAATATACATATATATATATGAGTGCAGACAGGCAGTGATTAACACACAGGATGACCAGTAAGCACACAAAACAGAGCGCCCAATCACCAGACAGGACACCACCACTATAAAGCCAGAGGGCACTAGGTTTCCCGCTCTCTCGGGACCCAGCCACTGAGACAGTCAAAGCTCGTGAGCTAGTCAGTGCAAACACCATGCGGTAGCTAGTAAGTCTGGTCAGGCTCGTACTAGGTCTCCAGTCCAGTCAGTATAGTGTCAACCCACAGTTGAACATGTATATTAGTTAAGAAGTTAAATAAAATCGTGTTGCATCTTATCCAGTGTTAGAGGTCTGTCTCTCGCTACACTGCATCAAGGGCAGTCCACATCGACCCAGCCTGCCCAACACATCAGTTGTAAGGTGTGTCATAGTTTTGATTGTCTAAATTCAAGAGTATCATACTATCTTATATGTATAAGATATAAGTCGCACATAAGGTTAGTTCCAGGACAGTCTATGTAATTCAAATAGTAACTTAATCTGTATAGCATTCAGACTGTTACCTTACCACATGCCAATCAATAAACCATCATTCTGGTTAAGTCACCAGCAGTTCTGTATGAATCACTGCAAAGACAAGGTCACAGAACACAACATTCGTTACCAAAAGCAACCGGCTGATAAAACATTATAGAACCAACCCTGCATTGTTTGTTGTATCTCGCAACATTCCCAAACATGGTGATCCACATTAAAGGGAAACCGTCAATGAGTAAATTTAGTTTGAAATACATCAGTAAAATCAATGGATCAATGAAATTCCGGCACTAAAATGGTAAACAGAACAAAGGGGTGATGCACCATCGATTGCACGCGAGGCGAGTGATTTACCAATGTCAGGCTTGATGCGGAACTCCATCTTCAAAGTTGTAGTTAATTAAATTAACTAGAACACAGCCTGGCGATCGTCTACAGTGGAAAGGCCGATCGTCAGGCTTCTGAGCATTTATACCTCGTTGATAGAGGCGTGGTTAACTCAGCCTCTCGGCCAATCGGTCGAGAGGCACATGACCGACCAGGGCCAATGGTAAGCCGACGTTCTGGCCCAATGGCAGACGAGTATGCAGATCATATCATCACAAGGGACATCAAAATGTCTCTAAACTACAAGAACAAAATTATCAACTGAATGGAATGGATGATTAAAACCTTTTAATAACTTGTCTTTTTTTTTATTATTTTGTGCTTATATAATCCCCATATTGTAATAATAATAATCTTTATTGTCACAAGTAGGTTTACTTTAACACTCCATTGACGTTACTGTGAAAAGCCCCTAGTCGCCACATTCCGACGCCTGTGCGGGTACACAGAGGGAGAATTCAGAATGTCCAAATTACCTAACAGCGCGTCTTTCAGGGCTTGTGGGAGGAAACCGGAACACCCGGAGGAAGCCCATGAAGACACGGGGAGAACGTGCAGACTCTGCACAGACAGTGACCCAAGCCGGGAATCAAACCTGGGACCCTGGCACTGTGAAGCCATAGTGCTAACCACTATGCTACCGTGCCAACAGGATTCAATTCACAGGGAACGAATGAACACGCTCAACTCATGATGCTCCTCTATTCTTGATTCGCTCCTTTATGCTCCTGTCAAACTCCACTCCACCAAGAGTGGAGTCTATCCATTTTGGGGCTCATACACACGCAACCTCTGATTTTTCTCAAAGGAAAAATGTCAAACTGCTGCATTCCAAAAGATGTCCAAGGTAGCCCAACTGGGAATGCAACATTGTGGGGCTGATTGCCCGGCTCATGATCCCGACGAGTGTTGCCTTTATAGAGAGTGAAATACTAATCATTGAAAGTATCTGATCTTCACAAATGAGGGGTATTTTTGCAAGTATGGATGATAGCTGTAACCACAGATTTATTCATTTATTATATACAGATCTCTGTGCTCTTCCAATTCTTGTCTCTTGAGCATTCCTGTTTTAAATCACCCCTCTACTGACAGCTGTGCCTTCAACTGCTAAGCACCTAAACTCTGGAATTCCCTCCCTTAATCTTTCTTTCCCGCCTCTCTTTTCTCCTGCAAGGTGCTCCTTAAAACCTACCTCTATGACCACTTAGGCTGGTCACTTTTGAAAGAGAATAAATCCTCAGTCCAAGCCAGTTTTGGCAGCTAAATAAACCTCATTACCTGTGGTTAGTAGAAAGATGGTATGACTTGTAAAAGAAATAAAAAGTAAGTGCATTTATATCGCACCTTATATGATTTCAGGATGTGCCAAAATACATAGCTAATAAAGTACTTTTGAAGTCACTCTTATAATGTAAGGAAACTTGGCCAACAATCTGTACACAGCAAGAGCTCACAAACAATAATGAAATAATGACTTGACACATGGTCATTTTGGCGGTGTGGGTGGAGGGATAAATATTGATGCAAGGAGATTGCCCTTGATCTTCTTTAGTGTCATGAGATTTATACATTTAGAGGGTTTATCAAGTCAACATGTCATCCAGAAGTCAGCATTTCTAACAGTGCAGCATTGCCTTGACACAGCACTGAAGAATAAGTGCTCCAGTCTCTAGATTGGGGTTTGAATGCATGACCTTTTGGCTCCAAGGCTATCACTGAGCCAAGGCCGGCACAAAGCACAAAAGCCGAGATTATTCATGCTGCAGTCTAATAACTATTGAGTTTCACAGAAAACATCACATATACGGGGGTTTGCTTTCAATTAGGACATTGAACTCCCTCCACCACCCCCCTGGCCGCCTCTCCCCCAAAAGAAAAGGTTTCCAATCGAGAATTGCCGAGAACGTGCTGCAGCTGGAGCCAGAATGGGGCTTGCCCACAGTCTAAGACAGTCAGGAGAAGAATACGATTACAATTTTTCCATTTGTGCTGCTTTTCTGGCAAAAGTTGTGAATTTGATGGTGTGCATGTAAATTGGCCTGTAGAAAAGAACAACATTATGATGTGATGAATGCAGCATTCAATTGTGGCCAAAAAGAGGGAGCACATTGTGTAAGCTGGAGCTCATATCCAAAAAAAAACAATTATTTGACCCCCCCGAATGAACACTCGATATGATCAAATTTCAGAAATAAGCTCTTTCGATAGAAACTGAAGTGCAGATGCCTGGGATCTGCTGAAATGCAAAAAAAAAGTTGAAAAAATCCAGGGCTCAGCAAAAGGCTGAATTATCATCTGAACCGTGAACTAAGTGAAATATTGATGGCAGGGAACCAACACACACATTTTTGAAAGCTCATGTTAATGGAAGAGGCAAATGCCCCTTCTTTCAAAAGCATAAATTGCTCCATCCTTCAATGATCTTTTTGCCCACAGATCACTAATTGATGTTAGGTATTGCGTGTGCAAGTGAGGGAAGTTAAGGCTATGGAGAGATAATAAGATTTTATCCAGCATTTTTGCAATCCATGGACAATCAATTTTGTTGAAATAAATTGCACCCATCCAACATTGGTTAATTTTTCTCAATTCTATGATCAAATTGAAATGCTCCTTGAAAGTTATTAAGATAAGTTGGGAGACCTGTTCATTGACGGGAGGTTTGCAAGCCTGGGTGAGCTGGAGGAGAAGTTTGAGCTCCCCCCGGGGAATATGTTCAGGTACCTTCAGGTCAAGGCGTTTGCTAGGCGGCAGGTGGAGGGGTTCCCTTTGCTGCCCCCACGGGGGGGTAAGGGATAGGGTGCTTTCGGGGGTGTGGGTCGGGGATGGGAAGGTGTCTGACATCTACCAGGTGATGCAGGAGGTGGAGGAGGCGGCGGTAGAGGAGCTGAAGGCTAAGTGGGAAGTGGAGCTGGGGGAGCAGATTGAGGAGGGGACATGGGCGAATGCCCTGGAGAGGGTGAACTCCTCCTCTTCATGTGCGAGGCTTAGCCTCATCCAGTTCAAGGCATTGCACAGGGCTCATATGTCCGGGACGAGGATGAGCAGGTTTTTTGGGGGTGAGGACAGGTGCATTAGGTGTTCGGGGAGCCCAGCGAACCAGGCCCATATGTTTTGAGCATGCCCGGCACTGGGGGAATTCTGGCAGGGGGTGGCGAGGACGGTGTCGAAGGTGGTAGGGTCCAGGGTCAAGCCAGGCTGGGGACTCGCGATATTTGGGGTTGGGGTGGAGCCGGGAGTGCAGGAGGCGAAAGAGGCCGGTGTTTTGGCCTTTGCGTCCCTAGTAGCCCGGCGGAGGATCTTGTTGCAATGGAAAGATGCGAGACCCCCAAGCGTAGAGACCTGGATCAATGACATAGCGGGATTCATTACGCTGGAGAAGGTCAAATTCGCCCTGAGGGGGTCGGTGCAAGAGTTCTTTAGGCGGTGGCAGCCTTTCGACTTTCTGGCTCAACGATAGGGAACTAGGTCAGCAGCAGCGGCAACCTGGGGGGGAGGGGGGAGGGGGGGTTTCAGGGGGGTATTGTTTATATTAATTTAATTTATTTTAAATTTATTTTGTTGTTCATCGGGTTGGGGGGGCTCATTATATGCATTGTTACGGGTCCGGGGGGTGTTTATTATTGTTATTATTATTGTTTTATTGTTATACATTTTTCAAAAATTTCAATAAAAATTATTTAAAAAAAAAAGAAAGTTATTAAGATTATTGATACTTATTTTCTTTTGAGCATGAGCTGCTTATATCTACAGATGGATTAGACTGGAACAGTGCAGAGCACAGAACTATTCAAGAATGCAAATACCAGTTGGGATACTATTGTCTATCTGAGGAGATACTACAGTCTGCTACCATTCAGTGCGGCACCTTCATCAAAACAACCTGAATTATTCCGCCCTTCTACAGAATGAACAAACCTTTCGATATTCCCATTGAGTTTTGACTTGCACTTGCAAACATTTAAGTAGAAGAAGTTTTGTGACAAAGATCTACTCCCTTAAAAATAATAATTGAAGGATAGCCAGTACTTTTCCTCAGTTGTGAAAGGTGGGGGAAACATCAAACTAAGCAAAATCAGTTGGAATTGTACCATAATAATCGCCTGGAATAAACACAACAACCTCCTCATCTGATCTGATTACAATGGGAAAAACTAAACTGCAGGGACCCAATTACCACCACCCGTGTAGTTGGGCAAAAGTAATGTCTTCACTTCTATTAGCCTTTTTGACTGTAAACAATATATCTTAAAAATGAATGGATGGATTTCAACAAACTTAGCGCACAGATAGGATGTAGCCCAAGGAAGAATTGATTAGTTTGTGGCAGAGATGTGGATCCGGACCCAGACCATAATCCTAGAATATTTTTAAAGGATCCAGTAACATTTGAAGATAAGGCACGTAGACCTTTTAAAATAATGTGTGGGCTATTTTATTTGGAATATTGTTGATTATTTAAGAATTTTGCGCATTGTCTCAGCTGCTGTGGCAGAACTTGTCACAGCTGTCAAAGTTTAAGCAGAGTTTTCAGAGCTGGTAGTTTGATGTGGATTGGCCTGAAACTTCCTCCGTGAGATGGAAGCTCCGAATAAAAAGGTTTATTTTTTCAACTTTGTAGTTACAGAGCATCAATAAAGCAGGAAAAACCTCAAGGAAGAGCTGCATAGTTGTAATAATGTTGAGATACACCGCGTGGCGGAGGCATGTGCTCTAATAAGTGCCCTCTTAATTTGTTTCAGTTGTTTCTATACCTTGTGTGTTCAATTGTCTTCAGGAAAGAAATGGCTAGTGATTTTGTGGCTACAATGGAACTTCCTCCAGTTCTTAAAAAATATATACCCCCTTTCCTCCCCTTTGCAGGCCATGTTGCTCATTATGCTTTCTCTTTAATTGCTCTGTTTTAATAACCTTTGCTCTAGAGTCGCCGGGTATCTTTCTGATACCACCACGAGGTTCAAAGCCAAGTGCTGATCAATAACTCAATACACCAGTTAGTAAGTTTCAAATCAAAACACATTTATTATACACGCAGTCAATCACGACTCATGCACAAATTCTACTTACTAAACTATCACTGCTACTAAAGGCCTATACTTAGCTTTCGAATGGCCCACCAGGTCAGAGGAACAATGGCCTTTGTCCGGTTCTGAATCTGCTGGCTTCAAGCTGGTATGGAATAGTAGCTAGGAGCGTCTATCTTGTAGCGAGTGTTGACTGGAGACTTACTTGGTTGGTGCAGCTGCTAGGCAGGTCTCTCTTTGCTGAGAGTCACGGTCAAGAGTTCTTTGAGAGCTGCCAAGAGAACAAACTGAACTTGGGGACTCTACTTTATAGTCCCCAGAGGTTTTGCGCACTTTTTAGCGGACCCCGGACTTGGTCCCAATCGATTGGACCATGTCCCAATCGTTTTTATCGATTTCCTCCAATACTGGAGTTGTTCCCTGATCGTTGGGCGGGCCCTATGTGTCCGTTGTCCTGCTTTTGTCCGAGCTCCCGCTGGCACCGGGGAGTCTGGTTTGGTCCCGATTGATTCAATGTTTCTAATTGTTCCTGGGGATCGCTCATTAGTATGTAGATGGCTATTGGTTTCGGTTCTGTCTGGATTCTGCAAATCTTAATACACAGGAAACTTTGCACCTGCTTGTTTTCCTTGTAGCTGGCCAATTTTCCCTGTATTCTTTGCGGGCATCCATTTTGGAATCGGGACGTGGCCACCCCAGGTACAAATTTTTAAAATTCCATTCTCACTCCATCCACACCAATATCAGCTTTGAACACTTGTTTTGAACACGTATTTGGTTTGCCTATCAGTTTCATTTAACTCATGCTACTTACTTGTCTAAATTGCTATTACAGAGGCAGACATGTGAAGCATAGAGAGGTTGATTAATTTACAAGCTGTTCAGACACAAAATTCACCTGCCAAGCTCACCACCCCTGATTTAATATCTACTTTATTTTAATGCATAGTATAGTTCCTTGATATTGTGCATTACATTTTCTCTTATCTGAAAGATTTTATGTTGTAAACCAGGCAATCAGCCTGTTTTTAATACAGGATGGGTTTTATTTTTCTGATTTACATGCATGTTTTATGGTAATGAGGTATTAGTATTTAAGTTAGAGATATGAGTCAAATTTGGAAATGAGGTGACGATTCTGGGGGTAGGAATATATAGACATGCCCCAGAGCATCTCAATAAACTGAATTTTATGATCAGTATTTAAAATTCTGATTAGGCACATTGGTCTCGAAAGAAGGCTTTATTCCTCTGACCTCTCTTACTCCATCATAATTTGTGTTTCTCCTTTTTAATTAGTACAAAGATCTTCAATTACAAATTATTTTTCTTCTTTCCTTCCTACTACAGGCAGTCCAACCAGTTATAATCATAGAACTAAAGGATCCCTACAGTGCCATTTGGCCCATTGAGTCTGTACTGACCCTCTGAAGAGTACCCTACCTATGCCCATTCCCCGACCCATCCCCGTAACCCCACTGCCGTCTGTAAAATTTCAGACACTTCGATCAGTGTATTAATCAAACATTTTACCCATGCCTTATTTGCGAGATGAACAAAGTACAAATACAAGTTTTTATTCAACCAAATTCAGCAATAATCCCAAGATTTTTAATACTACCCATGCCGATGTACTCATTCGAGCTGCGGTCCAAATCTCTGAGTCTCGGTTGTCTC
This sequence comes from Scyliorhinus canicula, assembly GCF_902713615.1. Classification (NCBI taxonomy): domain Eukaryota; kingdom Metazoa; phylum Chordata; class Chondrichthyes; order Carcharhiniformes; family Scyliorhinidae; genus Scyliorhinus; species Scyliorhinus canicula. The sequence goes on from NC_052163.1 coordinate 43,070,705, forward strand.
AGGGCCTCCATCCATAAAGAGGGATCTCGCACACTGGTTCCTTCTGTGGTCCACCATCGAATCTTCTATGTTGCCTCTCCGTCGAGTCTTCACTGAGGAGGGTCCAGGTGTTTGATTATTATTCTCCTGTTTGCGCTTTCTAGAAAGTTCTCTGGCCCTCAGCCAATGAGGCCTCGGGGCGGGGGTCGCAACACACAACGGAGTTGCCGATTGCAAATCTGCAGGACTCCCGAACCCACCCTGAGGGGTCCATCTCCAGGTATTCTCCACACGTAACCTTACTCCATGGAGGTATTGATAGCGGGGGGGAATGGAGAGGGGGGTGGTGTTGGCGATTTATGGGATGATTCTGGGGGAGGACAAGGTATCATTGGAGGGGATTAAAGCGAGGTGGGAGGCAGAGTTGGGGGAGGGTATGGAGGAAGGGCTGTGGTATGAGGTACTTCGGAGGGTGACTACCTCAACCTCGTGCGTGAGGCTGGGGCTGATACAGTTGAAGGTAATATATAGGGGCAACTCACAAGGGCGCTTTGAGGGGGTGGAGGATGTGTGTGAGCGCTGTGGGAGGAGACCCACAAACCACATTTGCATGCTTTGGTCCTGTCCGAAACTGGAGGGGTATTGGAGGGAAGTCTTTAAGGTCACCTTGGGGGTGGTGCATGTGAGGTTCGAACCAGGGCCCCTAGAAGCCATATTCGGGGTGTTGTACCAGCCTGGGCTGCAGGCGGGTTCGGGAGCCTTCGCCATGATGATTGCTCGAAGGCCAGTCCTGTTGGGATGGAGGTCAGCTTCTCTACCCTGTGTCTCGGCATGGCGGGGGACCTGCTGGAATTTGTGACACTTGAGAAGGTGATATTTGAGCTGAGGGGGAAGATGGAAGGGTGCTACAATTCATGGGCATTGTTTTTCCTGCACTTTCAAGAATTGGATGCCATTGAACATTGTGTGTGGGGGGGGGGGGGGGGGGGGGGAGCATTGTGGGGGGTGGCTGGGAGTGGGGGGGGGGGGTGGGGTGTGTTGAGTGTATGGTTTATTGTTTACCACATATGGGATGACTGTGGAGTCTCTTTATCTTTCTTGTTCTGTATTTGGGATGGAAGGGGGAGATGTGGGTCTGTATGATGAAGGGAATGTTGGTTGGTTGCTATTATATTTGTTATTGTTGGTTATCTTTTGTTGGGTGTATATTTGATGAAAATGTGGAAAATTAGGAGAATAAAAATATTTTTTTTTAAATGTAACCTTACTCCATATATGGTAACGGCGGGAAATCTGGGTGCCAGAAAATCTAGCTTTATCTGGGCAATCAACAACAATCGATCCATTTGAATGGGACCAATTATTTTCTGATGTCCTGTTTACTGGGCAGGCCCAGACTTGCCCCGACTATCTGTTTCTGCTCAGTATATGTGAACTTGGCTGTTCGAACTCCCATTATGCCTTTGGGCTGACTGTGGCTGTGATTTATAATGCCCAATTCTTAATTCAATGTGTTGAGCCTGAAATACAGGCCACTGCCCATTTTACCACAACACCCAACCCACACATCTTTTGGACACTAAGGAGCAATGTTAGCATATTGTAAGGATCCTCCTGTTTAAACCCTGTTTTTCCAATGCATACCCTTTATTTTCTGTTATTTTGGCTTTTATAATTTTTGCACCTGGGCAATAGGATCTATGCCTTTAAGATGGACTTCACCGTTAATTTATAAAAAATGGAATCCAACAGGATGTGCTGGTATTGGTGATGATTCAACCTGATGGACTTGGCTGTTGACCAATGATCTGTTAACTTGACGGGATCATAGATGATAGTCTATGCTGATTGGTGTTGACCATTCCAGAGTGTCCTGCCAGGAGGAGGAAGGATTCATCTGGTTTTTAGTTTCAGTTTGATCAAGAAGCTGGAGAGTCACAGCCCTGACCTCTCTCTCTTACCAGATTGATTCTATCTAAAATTTCAACGGGGCTGGTTTAGCACAGGGCTAAATCGCTGGCTTTGAAAGCAGATCAAGGCAGGCCAGCAGTACCGTTCAATTCACGTACCAGCCTCCCCAAACAGGTGCCGGAATGTGGCGACTAGGGGCTTTTCACAGTAACTTAATTTGAGGCCTACTTATGACAATAAGCGATTTTCATTTCATTTCATTTTCGAAGTAAAGACCTTTATCTCTCTACAGTCAGATTGAACTTCAAGGAAGTTCACTACAGGATCAGCTGCAGGCATAGTCAGTTTTTTAAAGAACCCTCTTTAAAATCTTGTGAGGGAAGGAACTCTGTTTTTCCTCAGTAAAGCTAGGGGACATTCTGGTGGAGTTGGAATAAGAATTACACAGACCTGAGGCAGATTTTCTGGGTGAAGGTCCAGATTAATAAAAGTGACAGTGACTCCGCAGAGGGGAACCCACAGTCTGGGGATTCGGACTGAATGTTTCAGCCAGAAGATCCTTGTTGCCATCCAACCAGGGGTCCTCAATCACTCCGCATCCTGGAACTCAGTCAGGTGAAAAAGCAACTTCAACATCCAAAGCCAAGGCGCTCATCTTCCATCTAACATTCATCCTCTTTTATTTTCCCCTTCCCCTCTATGTGTGTGTATGTTTTGTGTGTGTTTAGATAGAGGGTGGGACGTTATAATGGGGTGGAGTAGTAGATTAGCTGGCCAATATTATAACATAATTATTACATGCCTTATTTCTATTGTTGTTATAAATAAACAGTTGTTATGTTTCACTCACAAATCTGGTGCCTGTAAGTCATAGGAGCAGTCAAGGGCCAAAGATCTCGGAAACCTTTTAGGAATTGTTGGTTAATTCACTTCTGTTGGGACTCTGAGGCCTGTGGGCCTGGAATTGACCATGCACTAGCCCAGGGTGTTGTAATAATAACCAATCCACCTAACCTGCACATCTTTGGATTGTGGGAGGAAATCGGAGCACCCGGAGGAAATGCATACAGACATGGGCCTCACGGTAGCATGGTGGTTAGCATCAATGCTTCACAGCTCCAGGTTCCCAGGTTCAATTCCCGGCTGGGTCACTGTCTGTGTGGAGTCTGCACGTCCTCCCCGTGTGTGCGTGGGTTTCCTCCCGGTGCTCCGGTTTCCTCCCACAGTCCAAAGATGTGCGGGTTAGGTGGATTGGCCATGTTAAATTGCCAGTAGTGTAAGGTTAATGGGGGGATTGTTGGGTTACGGGTATACGGGTTACGTGGGTTTAAGTAGGGTGATCATTGCTCGGCACAACATCGAGGGCCGAAGGGCCTGTTCTGTGCTGTACTGTTCTATGTTCTATGGGGAGAACATGCAACCTTCACTCAGACAGGCACCCAAGGCTGAAATTCAACCCGGGTCCCTAGTGCTGTGAGGCAGCAGTGTTAACCACTGGGCCACCGTGCTGCTCCACAGTTGAGAAGACATTCCAATATATACACGACAGATTCGGAGTGATGCCCCTCCAACTCTACAAATGCATCTGGTTTCTGCTGCATAGCTCTCAATGAGGATTCACTGAGAACAGAAATCCGTGTCATTCTTGTTGCCAAGTTGCTGAAAGTGTGAGGTGCTAATGGCTCATTGAGGGAAATCAGGGATCTGACTGAACTGGGTGACCAACTGGGTGTCTCCTTAACCAATCAGTCTGAGGGACTGCAACGATAAGGCAGCACGGTAGCATAGTAGTTAGCACAATTGCTTTACTGCTCCAGGTCCCAGGTTCGATTCCCAGTTTGGGTCACTGTCTGTGCGGAGTCTGCACGTTCTCCCCGTGTGTGCATGGGTTTCCTCCAGGTGCTCCGGTTTTCTCCCACAGTCCAAAGATGTGCAGGTTAGGTGGATTGTCCATGCTAAATTGCCCTTAGTGTCCAAAATTGCCCTTAGTGTTGGGTGGGGTTACTGGGTGATGGGGATAGAGTGGAGGTGTGGGCTTGGGTAGGGTGTTCTTTCAAAGAGCCGGTGTAGACTCGATGGGCTGAATGGCCTCCTTCTGCACTGTAAATTCTATGCATAATGTAAGGACCAAGAAGATGTCACTTGAGTTTGTAAATATGATATCAAATTAGGTATAGAGATTGGATTAAGAAAGAAAAATAGACAGAAAGGAAAAACAAATGTTAATTTTAAATCCAGCATTCTTAAACCCCCTGACACTTTTAAAACCTAAAGAAGTGATACTCAACACTTATAACAGTTAATTTTCAGAACTAGAGAAGTTGATTAGCAGTAATTAGCACGGATCACATCATTAAAAAGGTTCTTAGGTTGGGAAGAACAAGATTTGTTGGTTAGCACTATTGTTCCACAGCGCCAGGTTCCCAGGTTCGATTCCCACTTGGGTCGCTGTCTGTGTCCGGAGTCTGAATGTTCTCCCCGTGTCGGCGTAGGTTTCCTCCGGGTGCTCCGGTTTCCTCCCACAAGTCCTGAAAGACGTGCTTGTTAGGTGAATTGGACATTCTGAATTTTCCCCCTATGCACCCGAACAGACGTCGGAGTTCGGCGACTAGGGGATTTTCACAGTAACTTAATTACTAATGTAAACCTACTTGTGACACTGTTAAAGATTATTATTAACTTTCTGTGGTAGTTCAGTTTATATCTCCCATGCAAACACAGTAATTTCACACCATTCACTGTGTTTCAGTGATGAGGCAGGCAATGAGATGCCATTATCATGAAGCTAACAGCTGGGGGGGGGGGGGGGGGGGGGGGGATACGTGGGATATTTGAGCTTATCCCTGTACCTGCCCCTTGTCTGAAATTACTGTATCCTGTGTACATAAACTCCATCATACACATCCTTCAAATTTCTAAATCTGTATAAACAATTCACAAGCCGTGTTTAGGTTGGATATTATGAAACTGTGCTCTTAGTGCAGGGCTTGGAGCATTGAGTAGAGGATATTGAGGATTTTGGTTCAGAGGTCAGCGGGCTCCAGTTGATCTTTTATAAACAAATTTGATAAATCCAGCCCTTTAACTGAAGTAAAATAAGTAAAATATAATAACAACTATGCAGGTGTGATTTACACATAGAATGTTATGGCAGTATTTAAGTTTGAACATTGATCCATAGAATCCCTGCAGTGAAGGAGACCATTCGGCCCATCAAGTCTGCATCGACCCACTGAAAGAGCACCACACACACAGGCTCAATCCCCTATCCTATGCCCATAACCGTACCTAACCTAGACATTTTTGGACATGAAGGGGCAACTTAACATGGCCAATTCACCTAACCTGCACATCTTTGGACTGTGGGAGGAAACCGGAGCACCCGGAGAAAACCCACGCGGAGAGAACATGCAAACTCCACACAGTCACCTAGGCCGAATTGAACACGGGTCCCTGGTGCTGGAAGGCAGCATGCTAACCACTGTGGCAACGTGCGCCCAGACTCCATCATATTAAATGAATTGCTTAGCGATGCAGTTCCACAGAGTTTGAAGGAGTCGAGTGATTATGCTTTCAAGCCAGAAAGGATTCTTTCTAACTCATAAAGTTTACCCATTTTTATTGTCCAATTGCAGTCATATTCTGAACGAGACAAGAATTATTGTGCAGTAGGTTGGCTGTTCCTTTTGCCAATGCTTTGCATTCCAGCAGAACTCTTTGGGAGCAACATCAGTCAGCAAGATGGCATTACTCCCAGTTAGACTCCTGTACTCTTGGAATTCAATTTTGTATGTCAGACTAGCATGTCTTATAAAAAGATCTGTGCCACATCTTATTTTGCGTCTGAGCCCTTTCAGTTTAGGACTATTAGATTTTCTTTGCCACACCCTAGAACAAACCATTGCATTCTCTGAAGGAAGGGTAGATTTTGCCATTTTGAAACAGATAAAGGCACGAGGCTATAGAAATGACCCACAGGGCAGTGAGAATAGTTTCAGATTACACTAACAGAGCCAGCAGACTCAATGGGACACAGTTTCTCTCTGTGCTATAAATTTCCATAATTCTAACACCTTCGAGTTGGGGCAAATTTACGGAAGCAGAATCATTTTAAAGTATGTTGAAACTATCAGAACCAACACTCCAGATGGTGCGATTACACTCCACTCCGAATCGTTCAAAAATCAGACAGTTCAATAACACAAAATTAATAGAACAGCTCAGTTCTTTTTCTGAAGGTCCAAAATCGAATTGACACATTTTTATTCCTGCTTATGTGTGAGCAAGAAAGCAGTTATTGCCCATCCCAAGTTGTCCTGGGAGTGTTCAGAGTCAATAACATACTGCAGAACGGGGGTCAAGTCTCAGTTGGAGTCGGTCCCCTTTCTAAACAGCATTAGATGACCAGCTAAATTCATCCAACGGTCTGGTTACATTTAACTAGCGCCAAGCCACAGATGAGCAGAATTCAGTGTCACAATTCACTCAAAGGTTTTTGCATCATTTATTGGTGACATTTGAACGCACACCCTCTGGGCTAGTGAGACAGAACAATATCAGCCACTGTACCCTCTCGTCGTTCAAATGAAACCATGTGAATTAATAGCAGACTGCGTGCTACGTACTTTGGGTGGCAGTTTAAACTTTGCCCTCTGTCACTGAAAGAGCAGAGTTGCAGCCAAACTGGCGTCAGTTGCTGGTGTCTTAAGATTTCAAAATGTTGGGAGTTTAGAACTTTTTTTTTTTCAAAAGTTCCGCCTTTTCTAAAATTTCTTCAAAAGAAAATTAACAAGAAGTCGACCGGTTGAAATGCCAGTTAGAGATTGTGCTGCCTGCGTGTCTGTGTTGAAGGAGGGGGTTTTACATTGCCGGCTAGAAACTGGTGTAAAACGGTCAGTAAATCAGTGCTCACTTCACTTGTTGCCACCGCAGTGAACTGGAGCGCCCAGTGTTCCCATAACGTTGCAAAGGGGAGATACATCTCCGCTGTCAGTTTCCTGAGCGAGTGAGAGAGAGACAAATGTTGCTCCCATGTAATTTCTCCCCCCCAGCTACATTGGATAAGAAAAATCACAAATGTTGGAGACAGCCACTCAAGTGCGCGCCTGATGTGGAGAGAAAATCCCAATATCCCGCATTTCGAGCGGAGAGCTCGCTTTCTCGCACACCCCGCGTTGGAACGGGAGGTCGGTCAGATTCCGATTTGGGGTCATTCTGAGGTGGCTCCGACCAACCAAGGCGGGGCGGGTCCAGATCTGTGAGCAGGAGTTGGGGGAATTCGCCTCTTCTGAGTTTTTTTTAAAGCAGCTCGGGCTCCACACAATACGGTATGTGATAGATTCCAGGGCACTTCCTCAAAAGCCTTCGCTCTCAAGCGGGAGCTGCAACATGGGCTGGCTGCTGAACAAGTTCGACAAGGCTGGAGCTCTGACCAGCTGCCAGCGGCCCTGCCGAGCTCAGCGAGGGCAATGTGCAGCCCGCATTGGGAGAGGCAGCAATACATCAGCACTGGAGTTCTGACAGAAGCTCTCAACATCTGCAAAAATCAGCACTGGAGTTCTGACAGAGGCTCTCAACATCTGCAAAAATCAGCACTGGAGTTCTGACAGAGGCTCTCAACATCTGCAAAAATCAGCACTGGAGCTCTGACAGAGGCTCTCAACATCTGCAAAAATCAGCACTGGAGTTCTGACAGAGGCTCTCAACATCTGCAAAAATCAGCACTGGAGTTCTGACAGAGGCTCTCAACATCTGCAAAAATCAGCACTGGAGTTCTGACAGAGGCTCTCAACATCTGCAAAAATCAGCACTGGAGCTCTGACAGAGGTTCTCAACATCTGCAAAAATCAGCACTGGAGTTCTGACAGAGGCTCTCAACATCTGCAAAAATCAGCACTGGAGTTCTGACAGAGGCTCTCAACATCTGCAAAAATCAGCACTGGAGTTCTGACAGAGGCTCTCAACATCTGCAAAAATCAGCACTGGAGTTCTGACAGAGGCTCTCAACATCTGCAAAAATCAGCACTGGAGTTCTGACAGAGGCTCTCAACATCTGCACAGCGGCACCAAAGCAAGGCTTCCCGGCTCATCTCTTGGAGTCTTTTTAAAACTCCCCCTCTGCCCTCCGCTGGGATTTTGGACAGATTTCTGGGTGGGAAGGGGGAAGGCTGGAGTGGAGAAAGATGTCCGAGGAGGGAGGCTGTGAGTGTCCCGTTTGTTACGAGAAGGTATCTCGCCAGAACCAGTCGCTGAGGACTCTCGCCTGTAACCACATCTTCTGCCACGACTGCCTGGTCAAGACGGTGATTATCCAGGAGAGTCAACCCAAGAAGGTGATCTGCCCCGTCTGCAGGCACCTCACCTTCCTGAGCAAGAAGAGCGTGCGCTGGATCGCCAGGGGCAAAGAGGGCAAGCAGACGCTGGAGATCCCTCTTTCCCCGGCCACCCTGGAGTTGTCCTCGGTGCCAGTGGAGCCGCTGGGGGCGCCCCCTCCGCCGCTGCAGCGCCCCTTCCTGCGCCGACTGCTGGGGAGCTGCTCCCGGACTTTCGCCTCCCCCCGGGAGCCCGCACTGGGCACCCGGCAGATTTTCGTGATCAGCGGCAGGGGGAGGCCCATGAGTGAGGAAGAAGTGAGGGCCGGAGCCGGAGATGGGGTGATCTTGGAGCACAGGCGCTGCAGATTGCGCTGGGTGCTGATTCTGCTCTGCTTTATAATCATTGGGGCAGTGGTGGCTGCAATCCTGCCCTGGGTCACCTCCTTCAAATGACTGCACTTGGGAATAAAGTCATTGAACAGCTTTTGGGGGGCGACAGACACTTTCTTTTAGTGGGGGGCAGCAAACCAACATCACAAGAGACACATTTACAAACAGAAAAAGAATTTATTTGGACCTTCCACCTGCTACATTTTTGTTTAATTCTCCAGGAATGTACCTTGGCAACTCCCAATGGGGATGGGCCAGTTGGAGAAAGTACAAATTGCACTTGTACAGAATTCCTTTTGGCAGTTCTTTTTTTAAAGTTGTAAATATTAAAATTGTGATCAGCTGTCAACTCTTCAAGACCAGCAACTAATCTCATTGGCAAGTTATTAGTTCTAAATATTTTGGAAATGTTGTAGCACTGTATGAAAAGTTGTTGCTCAATGCGCCACTGGCCTCTTAGACAAGTTGTGCTGAGCAGATTTATCAAATTGTCATTTAACACTGGTAAATTAATCAAAACTGCATTCCTGGTTTCTGCAGTAGTTGTTATGATGTTCGCACACCACCCAGAATAATTCTTTAAACATTATAAGTTCTATGTTTAGTCGCAGAATCCATTGGTTGCGTGGACCAGCCAATGGCATTTCCACCTTTGATTCAGAAAACTAGGCTTGAGCATTATTTCAGGACCTGAGCTCATCGTCTAGACACCTACTGTGTGGCATTGCAACAAGAACGCTGCATAAGTCAATGGCTCCCCTTGTTTGGCTGAGAGCCAGAGTCCTGTATGTCTGCTCCCATCATTCAGATGTCAGATATTATATGATGATATTTGAAGAAGAGTTGGGGGGGGGGGAGGGGGGGGGGTGCTGGGGTTCTCATTTTTTTCGGCTAACATTCTTCACTCAAATGACACTACCCAAAAGTTGTAGATTGCGAGGTTTTTCTTCCGCTGTTTGTGGGAGAGCATTGCTGCAGATTGGATACCACAGTTGGTCGCCTAAAACATTTGCTGCATTTCAAAGTAATTCATTGTATTTTACCGTCTCTGAGAGATTTGATTAAGTGCTTTATAAAGAAATGGAAGCATTGTATCAGACACAAAGGTCGGAAAATTGTAGCAATATATTGAAGTATTGTGGCATCCAGCAAAGGGAACATTCTGATCCTGATTATAAGGATGATGATCTCAAAATTTAAAACAAAATCATTCAGCTGCTGCCGCAGGGCGCCGAGGACCCGGGTTCGAATTCGGTCCCGGGTTACTGTCCGTGTGGAGTTTGCACATTCTCCCCGTGTCTGCGTGAGTCTCACCCCCGTAACCCAAAGATGTGCAGGGTAGGCAGATTGGCCATGCTAAATTGCCCCTTAATTGGAAAAAAAAAGAATTAGGTGCTCTAAATTTTTTAAAAAATCATTCACAGCATGCAGTGTTTGTAAGGTTGGCATTTATTACGCATTCCTAGTTGTCGTTGAGAAGATGGTGGTGAGTTGCCTCCTAGAACTGCTGCAGTTAAGGTGCCTCCATAATGTTGCTCAATAGGGAGTTCCAGAGTTTTGACCCAGTGACCATGAAGGAATGGTGCTATATGTCCAAGTTGGGATAGTGTGACTCGGAGGAGGACTTGGTGTCATAGTGTTCTGATGCCACCTTTTGCTGTTATCCTTTGGCTGAGGTTGTGGGCTTGGGCGGCGCAATCAAACAACCCTCAGCAATTTGCTGCAGTGACCTGTAGATAATTCACAATACAGCCGGTGTTCACCAGTAGTGGGGAGACTGGATGTTTTAGATAGTAGCTGGGGTGCAAATACTTTGTCCGGGATGGTGTAGAGTTTCTTGAACTTTGTTGCAATTGCATTCATCCGGGTAAGTGAGGTGTACTCCATCATGCCCCTGACTTGCGTCTCGTAGGTGGTGGAGAGGTTTCAGAGAGTCAGGGTGGAACTAATCACCGTGGAAAACACGGAATCTGACCTGCTCTAAAAAGCTTATGTGACTGGTCCAGTTGATTTTCTGTCAGTGGTGGTTGCCAAGAGGTTGGTGGTCAGGGATTCAGCAATGATGGTGCCATTCAATGTCAAAGGAAGGTGATTAGATTATCCCGTGAGAGATGGCTATTGCCTGGCAGTTGTCTGGTGTGACTGTTACTTGTTACTTATCAGTCCAAGGCTGGATGTTGTCCAGTTCTTGCTGTATATGGACACGGACAACTTTATTATCTAAGCAGTTGTAAATGGAACTGAATCATGTGCCGTCAGGCGTGTATAACTTCAATTCTGACCTTATGATAGAAGACGGTCATTGATGAAACAGCTGAAAATTGTTGGGCCTCGGACCTACACTCCTAACTCCTACTCCAGAGATTTTCCTAGGCTGGAATGGTTGACCGACAACAACCTTTCTTTTTGCTAGGTTTCCCCACCCCCAATGATTCCCATTGCTGGCAATTTTAATTAGACTCCCTATAATTAGGCATTCTGTCAGCTATTGCCTTGATAACAAGAGCGGTCACTCCCAGCTCAACCCTAGAATTGAGGCCCTTTCTCCATTGCTGAAAAAGAGACATGCTGTTGAAGCTTTTCATCTTGCGCTCATCAGGACAAGAATACCAAATTTCAATGGGAACAATAATTTATGCTACATGCATAAAAGGGTGCTGGATGGTTGGCAAGTGGACTCTGATTGGTAGAGGTGTTACCAAGGAGAATGGGCCAGGGAACAGTTATCTCCAAATTTTCATTTAAATTCAAATCAGGCAAATCGACTCTGATTGGTCGAGGCATTGTCATGGGATATGCATTAGTGAACAGCTGTCCCTCAAGCTTCTGTTTAGTTGCCTGGACATATTCTTTCTGTTTGCAAAGTACAGGGTCCTGCATATGAATACACTAATGTACATGTCGGGATTCCGACAGCTCCACACACTATAGGTTTGGCCTTTTGGGCAACCTCACAAACAAGGCCCAAGTAATTTACCCAGTCTACCTCAGATCACCCTGAATGATAAGTTGTCTCAAAAAATTGAGCTCCTATGCAGTAGCAACATGTGGGATATTCTCTACAACAGGATGCTGCTGTCAAGCCAAAAGGATGTTCTGCCTGCCAAACAAATACACAATGGGGTATATGAATTTCAATGGTGATGTGACGCCAGGTATTTAGGCCATATGTCCCAGTGCCTGGTGGTTTTGTACCAAACAGCATATCCCTCTGACTCTTATCAGTCAGGGAGAGCACTGACCGTACTGAACCAGCCCATACTTGCAAAGGTTAAACAAAGCGGCAACATTAGAAGTGATTTTGTGATTGGACAACACTTACTAAACAATCTGGTTGTGCTTAGAATTACTCTGAAAACCAATTTAAGATTAACAGTCGGGCTCACAATGCGGCTCACTCATACATGCTAGAAACCATATATATTCATACGCAGGGTCCTGGCCTTTGAAAACAGAAATAATTAGTCCAGGCATTGCACCTTTTTCAACTAAACAAAAGCTTGGGGGCAATTGCCCCCAGGTGCATTTCCCATGGCAATGCCCTGATCACTTAAAGTTGACTTGCTTAGCTTGAATTTAAGCTTGGCAGTTAACTGTTCCCTGTTGTATTCTCCATGCAATGCCTCTACCTAGCAGAGCCTTCTTGACAACCAGTCAGCACCCTTTTTGATTGCAGTATACATTATTGCTTTGTTTGAGATGGTATCTTTGTGATTTTGCCCTAATGTGTGATGAAAAGGTTCTTCAGCATGTCTGATCTCAGCAGTAGTGAGGTCCTGTGCTGCCAAGCCACTATTTTTTTGTCCATGTTTAGAACAGGGTTTAATGAGATCCGGTGTTGTGTGTTTCAACCCAAATCGAGTATTGCTGAGCAAGTTAATTTTGAGCAAATGCCACTTGACACCACTGTTGATGACTTCCTCCATCACTTTGCTGATGATTGAGAGCAGCCTGAAAAGATGATAATTGGATGGGTGGGTTTGACCTATTTATTGTGGAAATGACATACATGGACTATTTTCCACATTGGTGTCCAATGTCATACTGCATTGAAAATGGTTGGTTAGCGACACAGCTAGTTGTGGAACGTTTATCATTGCAGCTGGAATGTTGTCAGGCCAGTAACTTCTGGATCCAAGAAACTTGAGCATTTCCTGATATTAGGTGGAGTGAAATGAATTTGCTAAAGACTGGTGGCCGTGTTGGGAATCACAAGAGGAAACCAAGGAGGATTATCCACTTAGCCCTTCTGCCTGAAGAATGTTGTGAATGGTTTTTCACTCTCATGCTGGACTCTGTCATCACTGAGGATGAGGCATTTCATAGGAAGTCCCCTTCCAATTAGTTGCTCACTTGTCCACTACAATGTGTCTAATGGAAGACCTGGTACCAGGGCACTGATTAGGAAACTATTTGTTTACACAGAAACATGTTAGAATTTTGCGTTTATCATTCCACTGCTAAGAAGCAGGAGTTTCTGGAATTTGCATTGATGTTCACAGAATTAGCAGTGATAAGCATACCTGATTAATATAAATGTTTTAAAAATAGGAGACTTCTACCCTTGATTTCCAGTCGTTATAAATGCACTGGCTGGGAGGGGAGTGTTGTGTGTTTGTATGAGCAAGTCCCTCCTGATTTGAAGTCCACTAGATTCTAAGAAATCCAAACCAGGAACTGCCTGGAATGGTGCAGCTTCAGGCTGGTAGCTGCAAAATGAATGAACTATTCAAATGGAATTGAAACAATATCACCTGCGGCTATTGGAGATTGGCAGTAGAATCTTTGCAAAAACAGAGAGTCATTTCCCAACCTTTTATAAAACCATAGAATTTACACTGCAGAAGGAAGCCATTCGGCCCATCGTGTCTGCACCGGCCCCTGGAAAGAGCACCGTACCCAAGCCCACACCTTCACCCTGTCCGCGTAACCCAGTAACCCCACCTAACCTTTTTTTGGACACTAAGGGCAATTTAACATGGCCAATCCACCTAACCTGCACACCTTTGGATTGTGGGAGGAAACCGGAGCACGCCGGAGGCAACCCATGCAGACAAGGGGAGAACGTGCAGACTCCGCACAGACAGTGGCCCAAGCCGGGAATTGAACCTGGGACCCTGGAGCTGTGAAACAACTGTGCTAACCACTATGCTACCTTGCTTCTAAAAAAAAAGAATTCTGATCAACTTCTAGCAATCCTTTGATTTTTCTTTGTGGAGTATTTAAACAGCGACTGCTCATTGCATCGTTAGGAGGAACTGAAACGTAGATGGGAAGATGCACCCTCATTTAATGTAGGGGCATTGTAGCCAACCGTCACTGATGGCATGGGTGAAAAGCTATAATTAGCCTTAATGCCCCCAAGAATAAAGAGAGAGAAAAAAAAGCTAGGATTCTGAGTCCAGAGGAAGCGTCGGTGATATCAACTGGAATTTTTGCATGTAAAGGTGCCAAAGAGAACAGGATTAGACTGAACTGTATTGCCATCCATGGTAAAACTATGTCCACTTACGACTTACAGTTGACGAATTGCTATTTGACTCAGGTACCAGAAGGTGAACAATGATGCGATTATATCTGGCCACTGAAGAAGAAGGAAGAAATTGTAGGGGTCAGGTGGAGGACAACAAAGATCCTTTCAACCAGCAGAGAAATGTTCTTATGATAACCAAACTCTAATGGGACCAACTGACAAAAGGAGAGTTTTATTGAGAAATAATGTACAAAACCTTTTGTGAATGCCATTGTACCATTGATTACAAGCTTGGAATGCTTGTTGACTTCATTTAGATCTAAGCTTCTTTTCTATATTTTTAAATAAATTTAGAGTATCCAATTATTTTTTTTCCAAATAAGGGGCCAATCCACCTACCCTGTATATCTTTGGATTGTGGGAGGGGGTGAGACCCACACAGAGACGGGGAGAATGTACAAACTCCACAGGGACAGTGACCCGGATCGAACCTGGGTCCTCGGTACATGAGGCAACAGTGCTAACCACTGCGCCACTGTGCCGCCCCACAGACTAAGCTAACAGTTCATACCTGAAGTGTCAGAATTCTACCTTTTTGAAGTGCTGTTATGAATAGCTTTTAGCTATTTGTTGGTGGAGCATTATGTGCAGGAGGTAGCATTGTAGAGGATGCTCAAGGACAATAAGAATTTCTGTAGGAGTTGGCGTTTGGGCTTGTGATTGACTAATGACGTTTAACTTAGGTCAGTGCAGTTTTATGCATGTGGGCTGGTAATATGAGTAATATATATACATTCTTCAAGGAAAAGAGCCAAAGCTAGTGTAGAAAAAAATAAATATTGACATTTTGATCTTTAAAGGTTTGCGACCAATGTCATGCAGTTTAAGTGCTAGTCTATTTTCAGAACACTGCATTATAAATCAAAGCACACCATTTGAATATGGTATGGTGGCCTTGGTTATAATACTGTGTTCAATTTTAGTCTTCTCATATATGAGCATAAGTAATAGGATGAGTAGCCAATATGTCCCTTTGATTCTGCTCCACCATACAATAAAATCAGCACTGATCTCCTACCTTAACTATACTTTCCTGTCCCATCCCCATATCCTTTAATTCCGTGAGTATCCAATATTCTGTCCATTGCTGCCTTGAATATACACAATGATTGAGCATGCACAGATCCGTGGGGTAGAGAATTCAAAAGCTTCACAAACATTCTTCTCATCTCAATCCTAAATGCTTAACCCCTTATTCTGAGACTGGGATTCCTGGATCAAAATCAAACATAATAATAATCTTTATTAGTGTCACAAGTCATCTTAACACTGCAGTGAAGTGAATGTGAAAATCCCCGAGTTGTCACCCTACGGGTGCCTGTTCGGGTACACTGGGGGAGAATTCAGAATTCACCTAACAGCACATCTTTCGGGGCTTGTGGGAGGACGCCGGAGCACCCAGAGAAAACCCACATAAGCACGGGGACAACATGCAGACTCCGCACAGACAGTGACCCAAGCCGGGAATCAAACTCGGGTCCCTAGTGCTGGGAAGCATCCCAAAATCTACATGTCAAACCCTTTTTTAAAAAATGATGGTCTGGATTCTTCTCATCATGATGCCGGGAACATGAATCACAATCAGGTGGAGAATTGGGTGTCATACGCAAATTGAGGTTTGTGTCATGCAGCGCCGTGCTCCGCTCCCTCCCTGGTGGCGAAAATTGGGTTTATGCCCTGCGTCGGTGGGGCATGCAAAAACAATATTTGCATTTATCACGCTGGAACAAATTACTGAAAGTATTTACAAACAGGTCATCTGGTGAAGCTCAAGTGCTGGTTGTCCAACAGGCCAAGGAGGAGGTGTGAAGGAGGCGCTGCATCAGGCCACATGTATACCATCAACACCTGTCCTTTGACGAACTGCCAGACCACCTGTGTCTCGAAGAATTTGGTTAACCAGGGAGACCATGCACCATGTGTGCCAGATGGTGGCGCACCTGGCACCATGGGGGTGTGGAGGAGGACACCCACTACCGGTGGCCATCAAGGTAATGGTCGCCCTGAACCTTTATGCCTTTGGGCCTTTCCAGGGGAAGAGCGGGATCTGGCTGGGGTCTGCACTGTTGCAGATGCCCAATGTGCCCGGGCAACGAACTATATAAACTTCAATCTAGACCAGGAATACTGGGATGTTCGGGCAGCAAGATTCGCTGCCATCGCTGGCATGCCCCAAATCCAGTGGGTGATCAATGACACGTATGCCCCCCACCGGGAACACTTTGCTTTTCCCTACATTTAACATATGTCCCGAGAACATCCAAAACTTCCCCAACAGGCCCCCCAGAGGCCCGTGATCTTCTACGTGCTTTCCAGCGGGTCTGAAACATACAACAGTAGGTTGTCAGTATATAGCGACACCCGATGCTCCCTACGTCCCCACGTAATCCCTTGCCAATCTGCCGACCCCCGAACAGCCATTGGCAGAGGCTCTATAGCCAGTGCAAACACCAGCGCCGACAGTGGGCACCCCTGCCTTGTTCCCCTGTGTAGTTCAAAGTTCCGTGAACCCATGTCATTCGTCCGCACACTCGCCCTCGGTGCCACATATAACAGGTGCAACCATGCCACAACCTTCAGCCCAAACCCAAACCTTCCCAGGACGACAAACAGGTACCTACACTCCACCCAGTCAAATGCCTTCTCCGCGTCCATGGACACCACTACTCCAGTATCTGAGCTCCTGACAGGAGTCATAATCACATTTAACAGCCTCCTTATGTTACTTGAGAGCTGCCTGCCCTTTACGAAGCCTGTTTGGCCATCCACAACCTTCCATCCTTCCCGCCATCAACTTAACTATCACTTTCACATGTGCTTATAACAGTGCTATGGGCCTATACAACCCACATTTCAACGGGTCTTTCCCCTTTTTTGGTATTAACGTGGTCATTGCTTGCGTCATCGTGTCTGGCAGCTCCCCCTTCTCCAAAGCCTCATTAAATGCCCCCAAGAGAGGTGGTGCCAGGTCCATCTCAAACTCCTTATAAAATTCTGCCAGGTAGCCTTCGGGCCCAAGGGCCTTCCCCGACTTCATACCCTTTATACTGTACAAGCCCCTCAGTCACCGGGGCTCCCCCAGTGCCTGCCTCATCTCTTTCTCCAGCTGTAGAAACTCCAGCTCATCTAATAACCGTCTCATGTCCCCCTCTTCATCCCCAGGTCTGCCCTGGACAGATGCTTGTAATAATTCCTAAATGGCTCATTTATCTTCTGCGGCTCCGACACCACATCCACTGCCCCAATCTGTATCTTCAGCATTTCCCTGGATGTGGCCGGCCTCCGCAGCTGATGCGCTAACATTTGACTTGCCTTCTCTCTGTATTTGTACTCCACCCCTCTTGCCCTATGCAGCTGTCCTACCACCCTCCCCGTTGTCAGTCTATCAAATTGCCCCTGCAATTTTTTCCTCCTCACCAATCCCTCCATGATGGGCACCCTTGAGTAATGCCTATCTACCTCCACTATCTTATTCATTGGCCATTCATAGTTCTCCCTCCTTTTCCTATCCGGATGAACCTTGAACGATATAATCTCCCTTTGGACCTGTGGTGTTCTTTGTGTTGCTTATTTCAGGATGGTTGGCGTAGAGTTCACAAAGACCACAAAATAGCTTTAACTTAAACAAAGTTATATATTTATCAATACTAC
Source organism: Scyliorhinus canicula (assembly GCF_902713615.1). Classification (NCBI taxonomy): domain Eukaryota; kingdom Metazoa; phylum Chordata; class Chondrichthyes; order Carcharhiniformes; family Scyliorhinidae; genus Scyliorhinus; species Scyliorhinus canicula. The sequence continues at coordinate 43,088,483 of NC_052163.1, forward strand.
TAACTTGGATTCAACACGTACTCCTAAAGAATGCACAGTTGATCAATAACATTTGAACAACAGTCATCTACCGCTAATCTCACTACTGATATAAACTATGATCTGCATTCACTTACACTATCTGTACTTCTGACTCTCTCTAGGTAATTCCTGCACACACTCTCCAACAAGGCTTAGCAGGGCTAAATCACTGGCTTTAAGAGCAGACCAAGCAGGCCAGCAGCATGGTTCAATTCCCGTAACAGCCTCCCCGAATAGGCGCCAGAATGTGGCGACTAGGGGCTTTTCACAGTAACTTCATTTGAAGCCTGCTCGTGACAATAAGCGATTTTCATTTCATTTCATTTAATTTCATTTCATCACTGCCGTATATATTTTTCACTGTAGCTCCCTCTAGTGGTCATGCTAGACATTTCATTAACCCCTGCAGTTCTTACCGTTATGATAATACACATCCCCCTTTCTTTGTAAAAGAAAATTATTATGACATTGGTTGTGATATTTTCTTTTACCATTATATTTCAGGTGTGAATCTGACTATTAGCTACTATTTATCATAAACTCACAATAATCCTGTACATTCATTTATAAATAACTGTTACATCACTTAGATTATCAAATGATTCATTATATAGAGCCATCACAAATGAAGTCTTTCGGGCGGTCTCCTTCTTGTAGATCTTCTTAATGGCATGCTCCGTGTCAAGTAAGGATTTGGGAAGGCAATGTCCTTGAATATGTTATCAGGTGTGATAACATTGTGAAGCTAGGGTTGAACTTTATGCTTGACACGTAGCAATGCTCGTCTGTTTCTCCTGAACAGCGATTCCTATTCTGTTTTGACTAAGTATGACCTTGGTGCTACTTGTTTCAGAACTTTTGCAATGTGGTGCCATCGTCCTTCTGGATTCTGAATTTGTACGAAGTCACCTTCTCGAAGTTCAGACAGAGATTTGGTTTGTTTATCATAGTACTCTTTTTGCTTCTTTTTCGTTGCTGTAATACGTTCATGTATCTCTCTACTATCTATATCAGGAATGGTGATCTCAGATAATGTGGAGCAAAATATTCTACCCATTAACTTCTGAACAGGTGATAATCCAGTTGACAGTGGTGTCGCTCTGCACGCTAACAAAGCCAGCGATATACCTTGCCTATCATCACTCGCTTTGCGCAATCATTTCTTTATTATCCCTACTCCTTTCTCTGCTTTTCCATTTGACTGAGGGTAACATGAGCTGGAAGTAATATGATTGAAGTTGTATTCCTCGGCAAACTGTGTCCACTCCCAACTCGAGAAACACGGACTATTGTCAGAGACAACGTTGAGAGGTATCCCATGGCGTGCAAAAATTGGAAAGTTAGAGTAATAGTCTATGACCATTAGATAGTCATGACCCTGGAAATAGAATAAATCCATGCCCACTTTGCTTTGCTCCATGGACTGGTAACAATTTCCATCTGTTGCATGCTTTCCTTGCTCTGTGCTGGTTGATACATCTAGCAGATTGTGCATGCTTGCACATATTGGTCAATATCTCTGTTTATTCCTGACCAATATACTGACAGTCTGGCTCTCCTATGACACGTTTCTATGCCTTGATGAGCCTCGTAAACCTGCTGCAGAATCCCAAATGTAAACTGGCAGGAATCACAATCCTATCTCCCTTGAGCAGGAAACCATCTTTTGTAGGCCATCCTTCTTTTAGGTACTTCTTCACCTTCTAGAGCATCAAATCCTTTTCAGTTTCAGGGTTTGATTATTTGTAGTTTGCGGTCAGACACTGGTAGTATCTCGGTAAAGAAATAGGCTTGAGATTCCACTATTTGGGCTATCTTGGGTTCTGATGTTTCAGCACAGTGGTTGTCTTGGATTCTAATATGTCAGCATCAGTTGTAGCTTTGGAGAGGTTGTCCACAACTCCTAAGTCTTTCCTTGACTCTTCATCTCGGTCACCTGAAGTACTGGTTGAGTGAACCTTTCAACGAGCTGTAATCTTTCACAAGCATCCACCCCAATTAATGATAATTTCTCACCCTCTACCACCTCAAAGTTAATTGGTATCTCTATGTTCCCATTCTTTACAACAAGACAGCAGGACCCTCTTGTGACTATCATGTTATTGTTGTAATCTGTGAGCCCACAACTGGATTGCATTCTCAGTGGTTTCTTAGATGCTTATTTCAAAGATCGTTCTGTGATAGTATTTGCATGTGCTCCTGTGTCAATCTTAAATGGTATGTGTTTGCCATTTATTGATAATGAGACGGTCCACTCCTTAATTATCTTTGAGAGCTCTTTTACTAGTCTCTCATTGCGAGCCAGTAAATTAGTCCTAGTGAATATGGTGAGCAATCCTCACCATCCGCTACAATGTTGGATTTTTTTCTCTTCACTCTTAATCCGTCTGCAATCACTGTAGAACTTTTTTAATTTGGTTACTGGAGAAGTTGCTGATATATGTCACTATGCTGCAAAGTGGTTCAACTTACTGTAGGCGTGGCCACAGCATGTGCATGTCATCACGTTTGTAATGTCACTCTCAAAATGGCCGCCGGCCGTTGTACGCAGTTTTATTTGCTGTGACACAGCATCAATGGCGTTAGCTACGTTTCCCGATTTTACGCTCTTTTCTTTTGCTATGAACTCTGCACATTCAGGAGTTAGGCCATCTTAGTATTTTCTCGCGCAAATATTAAATCATTTATCCCGACCACACCTTGAACACGCAGCATAGAATTGGAGGCTGAGCAAATATTCAGCACTGTGCTCGCAATTTTAAAGCTGTTATGAAGGAATCTACTGAATCCCCGCTTAACTGCAGCCATTTTCTGAACAAGTAGCGCTCGTAGGTTTCATTCACCTGCTTCTTACAGTGTGTAGCAAAGTTTTGTAGCGCCTTGTTGTGTTTAGTTTTATCCTCATCAGCACAAAATTGAAAGAAATTAAAAAGTTCTAATGCTTGCGGTCCAGCCAAATTTAATAAGAGCACTATTTTCCTTTGGTCTGAGGCATTATCAAGTGCGGAGGTAGAAAGGAAAACTTAAAACTGCTGTTTAAAGAAAGCCCAGTTCTGGCATAGTGAAATGAAATGATAATCGCTTATTGTTACGAGTGGGCTTCAATGAAGTTACTGTGAAAAGCCCCTAGTCACCACGTTCCGGCGCCTGTTCGGGGAGGCTGATACAGGAATTGAACCGTGCTGCTGCCCTGCCTTGGTCTGCTTTAAAAGCCAGCAATTTAGCCCAGTGTGCTAAACCAGCTCTCTGTGACTTGAATTGGTCAGGCATTTTGAGACCCTCCATCTTCATAGATTTTCTGAGTTCTGTGGCTTCTGGATTGCTTCTTCAATCTCCTAATGCTATTTTGTACCTAATATAACTGTTGACTACTAATGGAAATATACTCCTGGTACCATGTGGTGTTTTTGTGTTGCTTATTTTAGGATGGTTGGCGTTGCTTGAACTTAAACAAAGCTGTAAATTTATTAACACTACTAACTTGGATTTGACACGCACTCCTAACGAATACACAGTTAATTAATAAAATTTAAACTACACTCATCTACAGCTAATCTCACTACTGATATAAACTATAATCTGCACTCACTCACATTATCTGTGAGGGAAAGGCAGTAGATGTTGTATACATGGACTTCAGTAAAGCCTTTGACAAAGTACCTCATGGTAGACTGGTGCAAAAGGTAAAGTCACAAGGGATCAGAGGAGAGCTGGCAAGTTGGGTATAGAACTGGCTTAGGCACAGAAGACAGAGGGTAACAGTAGAAGGGTGCTTTTCTGAAAGGAAGGCTGTTACTAGCGGCATTCCACAGGGATCAGTTCTGGGGCCTTTGTTGTTTGTGGTGTATATAAATGATTTGGAAGAAAATGTAGCTGGTCTGATTAGTAAGTTCGCAGACGATGCAAAAACTGGTGGAGTTGCGGATAGTGAAGAGGATTGTCAGAGTATACAGCAGGATATACCCTGGTTGGAGTCCTGGGTTGGGTGGAGAAATGGCAGATGGAGTTTAATCCAGACAAGTGTGAGGTAATGCACTTTGGAAGGTCCAATGCATGTAGGAATTACATAATAAATGGTAGAACTCTTGCGAGTACTGACTGGCAGAGAGATCTGGGCATGCATGTCCACCGATCACTGAAAGTGGCACCGCATTAGGATAAGGTGGTCAAGAAGGCATACAGCATTCTGGCCTTCATCGGTCAAGGCATTGAATATAAAAATTGGCCAGTCATGTTGCAGCTGTACAGGACCTTAGTTAGGCCGCATTTGGAATACTGTGTAGAATTCTGGTCGCCACAATTCCAGAAGGATGCGGATCCTTTGGAAGAGTACAGAAGCAGTTTACTGGGATGTTGCCTGGTATGGAAGGCATTAGCCATGAGGTGAGGTTAGATAAACTTGGTCTGTTCTCACTGGAACAACAGAGGTTGAGAAGCGGCCTGATAGAGGTCTACAAGATTATAAGTGGCATTGACAGAGTGGATAGTCAGAATCTCTTTCCTAGGGTATGAGAGTCAAGTACTAGGGGACATAGGTTTAAAGTGTGCGGAGAAAAGTTTAGAACAGATGTACGAAGCAAGTTTTTTGCACAGAAGGTGGTAAATGTATGGAAAGCACTGCCTGGGGAGGTGGTGGGAGCAGGTACAATAGCGGCATTTAAGGTGCATCAAGCCAAATATATGAATAGGGTGGGAATGGAAGGATTCGGACTCTGTAGGTGCATACATTTTAGTTTAGGCAGGTACCATTGTTGGCGCGGTCTTGGAGGTCCGAAGGGCCTGTTCCTGTGCTGTATTGTTCTTTGTTCTTTATTCTGACTCTCTCTAACTAATTCCTGCACACACTCTCCACAAGACCTAGCATCACTGCCTAATATAGTTGTAACTGTAGTTCCCTCTAATGGGTACCTAGACACTTCATTAACCCTTGCAGTTCTTACAGTTATTATAAAACCACAGGACCACCGCTTTTAGCGCTTCTCAAAAAGTGGCCGCCGACATCTCGTTTTGGTTCAATTCTACATAATCTTTAATCACAGCCCGTAATTTGTCATAAAACCCGCTATCTGCCAACAACCCCGAATCAAGCCTCTACCTCGGCCTCTGCTCCCGTTCTGATCTCAGAATCTCCAGCCAATGTGGCGCATAGTCCGAGATTACTATCCCCGCGTACTCTGCGCCCTCCACCCTGACCAGAATCTCCCGGCTCACCACAAAATGGGCAGCACGGTAGCACAAGTGGTTAGCACTGTGGCTTCACAGCGCCAGGGTGCCAGGTTCGATTCCCCGCTGGGTCACTGTCTGCGTGGAGTCTGCACGTTCTCCCCGTGGCTGCATGGGTTTCCTCCGGGTGCTCCGGTTTCCTCCCACAATCCAAAGATGTGCAGGCTAGGTGGATTGGCCCTGATAAATTGCCCTTGGTGACCAAAAAAGGTTAGGAGGGGTTAATGGGTTACGAGGTTGGGTTACGAGGATAGGGTGGAAGTGAGGGCTTAAGTGGTTCGGTGCAGACTTGATGGGCCAAATGGCCTCCTTCTGCACTGTATGTTCTATCTTCTGAAAAAGTAAGTTCTGGAATATTCCCTGTACACGTGCGAAAAAAAGGAATACTCCCCTCTGGGTTCTTGAACTGCCACGGGTGCACCATACCTATCCTTTCCATAAACTCACCCAGTTCCTTTGCCATTCGTATCTTACCCATTAACCCTGGGGCTCGATCTATCTAACCTCGGCTCTAGGACACAATTAAATTCCCCTCCCATAATCAACTGGTGCGTGGCCAAGTCCAGGATTACCCCCTCATGAAACCTATATCATCCCAATTCGGTGCATACACATTCACCACCACCACTGGCGTCCCTTCTACTACCCCACTCACAATCACATATCTCCTACCTGGGCCCCTCACTTCCTTTGCGCTCCCAAACCCCATTTTCTTACTCATCAAAATTGCCTCTCCCTGCGACTTTGAATCAAACCCCGAGTGGAAAACCTGGCCCACCTATCTCTTCCTTTGTCTAACCTGATCCTTCCCATGAAGGTGTGTCTCCTGCAGAAAGAAAACCTCCGCTTTCAAGTTCCTAAGGTGTGCAAAGACTTCAGATCTTTTGACCGGTCCATTGAGCCGACGCACGTTCCACGTTATCAGCCTTACTGGGGGCTTACACCTCCATTCCCCTTTAACGCCCGCCATCATCCCCTTTTGGCTCTCCCCCTGTTCATTTCACGCTATTCCTGGCCCATCCAAGATGGCCCCATTCTCCGCCCCGACCATGGATCTTCTCCAGCCTCGCCTCGTCGTGTCACTCTCCCTTCCCTCCCCCCACACTCCCACTTTACCTGCCCCATCCCCCTTATGACCACTTCACTTCAGTTCACCAACATTATCTGCCAGTGTGGTAACTCCTACACAAAGGCTCCTCCAGCTGACCCCCCACCCCTCCCCCACCTCTCTGTTCTGTGAAGAAGGCTCCCCGTTGTCCTCCCCCTCCCCTCCCCCATCCAAACAAAGACTCATTTTGAACCACAGATCACCTTCCCCAAGAATAAACCAAAAGAAAAAACAGAGTCCCAGGCAGCAGGAGGGGGGATGGGGACAGCCGTCCCCTTAAAATGTTTCACCACTGCTACCCTTTGTCAACCCAACAGTAAAAAGAATTTTAAAAACCTCTCCACATCGCAGGGAAAGAAAACCCCCCACTCCCTCCAACCCCCACCCTAACCGTATTCCCAATTCCCAATTACTTCAAAGGGCCAGCACCTCAGTCTCCCAGAATTGTTCAGTTTAGTTCTTCCCCAGTTTATGCTCCTTGATAAAGTCATTGGCCGCTTCTGGGGTCCCGAAATTGTGTTCCCGGCCTTCATACATCACCCAAAGCGTTGCCAGGTAGAGCATCCCAAACCTGATCTGCCGCGAATATAACACCGTCGAACCCCACACACCGTTTTCCCAGCTCAGCTCCAATGGCCTGGTATGTCGGATCTTGTTCCCCTCCCATTCACAGTTGCGCTTCCCGCTGGCCCACTGCAGAATCTTCTCCTTCTCCACAAACTTGTGGAGCCTCACGATCACCACCCGCTGCGGCTCCCCCGCTTCAGGCGTCTGCCTTGGAGACATATGAACTCTGTCCACTTCAGGGGCCTTATCCATCACCCCCTCTGCCACCAACCCTGCCAACATCCTCGAAACGTACCTTGTGGCACTCACATCTTCCACTCCTTCAGGCAAGCCTACTATCTGCAGATCTACCTTCTCGATCTATTTTCTTGCTCCTCCACCTTTACTCTTAATGTCTTGCAAATGTCTCCTAAGAGCTCCACCTCCTTCTCCGATGCCACCACCCGATCGCTGTGGTCTGACATCACCCTCTCAATCTCAGATCTGCGAGTCCTGCACCTCCAAACATTTCTCCCCATCTCCCCAACGAGCCCTTCAGGGGTGCCACAGTCCCTTCAATGGCCTTTGAGCGATCCTCCTGCATCGCCTTCCTCTGGTGGTGGAACACTTCCTTGATGAAGGCCATCAACTGTTCCATCTGGGGCTTTCCAACTTGAACCAGCCCTTCCACCGCCGCCATCCTTCCACTGGCTGCTGCGCCTCACGTCTCTTCCAACTCCTTGGCCAGACCTTTCACCTTCTTCTGTCGGGTTTGGTAACCAGCAGACATACCACACCTGGGAGGAACTTCTCCTCCGACCTTCAGCTACACTTTTCTGTTGAAGTTGCACCCAATTTTGGGTAAAAATAACTCTTTTCTACACCTTCAAGCCGGAGCTACCCTCTGTGCGACCACTCACACCATGGCCGCCACCAGACGTCTGACTTTAGAGACTTGTACATATGCCGAGCATTGGATATTCCAAAATAAGTCCAAAAATGGAAACAAGACAACAGGATCTGAAGCCTAAAGGCTTGGATGCATGGAACAAATAGTGTGCTACTTATCAGGTTGCACCTGTGTTGATCCGCATCTTGACAGGTTGCTCAGCAGTGTCACAAGATTTTAGAATCATCAGCAATGGTTGAAAACAGAGTAAGTGTATTCAGGGTGGAGATATTAAGTATCAAAACGAGAGGTTGTACCTGTTTAAGCATTTGTCAAGCTGCATCTTTCACAGGAGTTTCACAGGAAAGGAGTTAGTCATTGTTTATGGAGGTCAGGCAGAATTAGGTGCAGTCACTGGAAGCTAAAATTAGTAAAATATTATGCCACAGGAATTGCAAAAATGCCTTAAATGTCCGAGAGACAGATTGAATGTCTAATAAAAAAGGAATGTGGTGGAGAGGCTAAATGATAACGGGGAGGGGGAGCAGTTCTGTCATCCAGTTGAATTTATTGAACTCGAGGATTAATGTTTAACATTTAACCGTTTAAAATAACCTTTGTAATTAAATACTTCAACCATTTTCCTTTGACCTTTGAAAAGATGTTAAACTGAGTAGACCTAGTGGACTCTCATTAAAGCAATAAGTTGCTTTGGCCTTGTGTCCTTTTTGACCTCAAAAGCAGAGGCCATGACCTCAAAAGCAAAGGTCAAAACTGTTAATTTATGACAGTGTGAAGAAGTCAGAAGTATGAGATTATGGTTGACGTTAAAGGATCAATGCACCGTAGTAGTGTTATTAATAGAATAACTAATAATCAATGCCTACAATTACGGGTGATATTCATCCATTTTATAGGATGTGAGTGAGAATTTGTTGATCAGCTGGTGAGCAGTTTTAAAACCGCCACAGAGGCCATCAGAAAGTAGGAGGAAGGCCCACATCCATGTTTCATTGGGCTACAATGTTGCACTCTGTTGCATTTACTATACCAAAATGCTTAAGAATTTTTTGGGGTGCTGGAAAAAATGTTAGGATCTTTATAGAAAATGACATAAAAACTACCCAGTTACTGCACAGTTTAGTGGCCTAATTGGTGAAACCCCAATGTTTGTAAACGTTGGCCACATCAAAGAGAGGTAAGTGCAGTGAAATCACAGGCTGGAGTGATTGGAATTCATTTAGTGCTTGGAATGCACTTCCCTCTCTTTGATGCCATGCTGGTGGAGACCACAAGTGATCTGCGCCCATGTGATTCCCAACCGCAGGGATCTGAGGATCATAAAAGGTTAGAGCATAGGTCACCGGGCCCGCTAAATAGATGTAAATGGGTCATTTAGATGAATTTGCATTTAATCACATGCTCCATTGGCATGCGGCATGGACGTTGATCCCGCCACCAGCGGAGGGACAGAGCATCGTGATCAGGTCAGCGCCCGGCGTCAATCCCAATTTTGCCCTGCACCCGATTTTCCGTCCCATTGGGGAACGTGATCCGGGCATCCTGGGATGGAGAATCCCACTCCTTGTTTCTGGTGAGCTGGTTCCAGATTGAAAACATTTGATTCATTTGATTCTGCTTTTCAGTGTGAGCCTCTTGTTGCTAAGCAACAGCTTTGATTTTTTTAACCCCTATAATTGCTTTTACGTTTTAAACCCCTAATTACAATGCAAAGTTTAAAGTCAAGTTAAAACCAATAAACATCCAAGCACCTTTGTTAAACATGAAGCTAACTGAGGTTTCCGCCCTTTCATAGCACACAAACACAGATATAAATTAAGCTTAAATTTATATCTTATTCCTGATATCAAAAAATTAAAATATAAATTGTTTCAACTAGCACTATTTCCTAACAATATGCATTTCCTAGGCATTAGGTTCTGCACTGAGAAAATTGAAGGCATAAATGTATCCTGTTGGATTTCATCATCATGATCAGATGCAAAACTATTTAAGTGATAACTTGGACAATTTTGTAGCTTTTACACTTGTTTGTTATTGATTCCTTCCCTGCCCATTTGGAATGTGAGCAAAGGTGATTGAAGAAACAATGCCTTGGGCATTGTATGTTTTTATATTGTTTGCAATGTTTACATTACTTTTTAATACCTTTAAGTTTTCTGAACTGTATATCATGTATCTTCAGGCCTATTTATTCGCTAATTTACAATGGAAACAATATACACATCAAGACGGGTGGGACGGTAGCATATTGGTTAGCACTGTTGCTTCACAGTGCCAGGATCCCAGGTTCGATTCCTGGCTTGGGTCACAGTCTGTGCGGAGTCTACATGTCCTCCCGTGTCTGCATGGGTCTCCTCCGGGTGTTCCAGTTTCCTCCCACATGTCCCAAAGACGTGCTTGTTAGGTGAATTGGACATTCTGAATTCTCCCTCAGTGTACCCGAACAGGCACCGGAATGTGGCGACTAGGGTATTTTCACAGTAACTGCATTGCAGTGTTAATGCAAGCCTACTTGTGGCAATAATAAAGATTATACAATAAAGATTATAAATATAGTATTTCATGGTTGACCTGCTGCAAGATAAGAGAAGGCACTCCATTGACTGAGAAATGAAAATGTTCCTGATCACCACTGAACAACTTGGAGAGCAAGGACACTGAAAACATTTCTTCATACATGCAGCATTGAAAGTAGTTCGCAAAGTTAGAGACACCATCATTTGGCCGATATCTAGCCCATGTTGAATATCAGCTAATGTGCTATCTGTGCGTGTAACTGATGCACCTTATAATTCATTTTGCATTGACTGCCATGACTTAGCTGCACAAAATTACCACCATGATGCCTTTCCCAAAGGGCGGGTGGTTCATTGATGGCAACCATGGACACAAGCTGAAACTGATCCCAAATGTTTGTGAATGACCATGCTTGCGTTATGACGGTTTGATGTATGAAGCCCTTGGACGTTGTGAATATCTTTCAAATAAATCTTTCATCTTGTCTAGTTATCCACTGAGATATGGATTTGAATGAGAGCTAGCTGTGAGGTTGCATGAGGGGCATGGCATATAAAGTAAATGTGAATCACATTGTAGTGTTAAACCACGTATCAGATATTTGAGTTGATTAGTCCTACATTGTTACGGTCCCTGGAATATGACAACCAGATGTTTTTTCAAGTTTTTCAGGTATTCCAGTGAACTTGGCCGATACCTTCTCCCAGCCATGGTGCACTGTTGTTATTAGGGGTGATTGTCCTAACAGGGAAACTTTCTTTGTACCAAATGGTACAAAGCCAAACGGCAACATGTCCCCTTCAACAGCCATCAAACTTAGCTTCCCATGACAGTAAAGTGCAAGGTATACATATGGAGGATATACATTCCCAGCGGTTTTTAATATTAGCGCAGTTGAACCCCTATGGCTAATCTTTTTTTTCACTGGGCAACAGATGTATATGGCATTAGAAAAATCGCGACTTTATTTATTTTAGTAATCTAATTATCATATCTTATGTTATCTAACTTGGCAAAATTTCACATTTTTAAGTCTTTGATAAACATCAATCAATAATTTAATAAGACTTGGAAAAGAAACAGCAAGTGTCTGCCAAGTTTGATTTATATGAGGTTAGCTAAGATTCAATCGTGTTTTTTGAAGCACTGAAGAGATCCTGAAGAGACATTTCAAAGAAGGTTTGGGTTGAAAGCAAAGATCTTTCCAAATTTATATTTAATGATTTTAAATTTTTGTTTTACTGACATATGGGCTGTATGTGATAAGCTTTAATTTTCAACATTTTAACATACAAAGTGTAAAGTGAAAGCCAGGAATATGAATTGACTGCTTCTTGATTTCCAGTACATTGCAAGTCTTTCTTTATATTTTATATTTGGATTTTTTTGTATTTGTTTTAATGACCTTTATTATTATCCCAAATAGGCTTATATTAACACTGCAATGAAGTTACTGTGAAAAGTCCCGAGTCACCACACTACGGCGCCTGTTTGGGTATACTGAGGGAGAATTCAGAATGTACAATTCACCCAACAAACACGTCTTTCGAGACTTGTGGGAGGAAATCGGAGCATCCAGAGTAAATCCACGCAGACACGGGGAAAACGTGCAGACTCCGCCCAGACAGTGGCTCAAGCCGGCAATGGAACCTGGGACCCTGCCGCTGTGAAGCAACAGTGCTAACTACTATGCTACCATGCCGGTAGTCAGTTAAGTGACTAGAATCAGAATTGATTAGTACAAACAAGCTGGTCATCCGAGATAGTTTTCTCATTGTATTGAAATTCTGGAATCATTCTTAACTTCAAAACTTCTTCATGAACAATGGGTTGCTGTTTTACCAAAATTTTCCTTTCCCCGAACATGTCAGTATCTTAACAAAGAAATTTTGACGGTATGAAACATTTTCAGCTGGCAGTCAATAATATTTTTGTACTTTGATGTAACAATTTAAGAGTCAATACTAATAGCACTGCAATATCTGGTAATCTGCGTGTGATTATTCAATACCTTAGTGTACCTCATAATTCACATAGGAAAATAGAATAGGGACATTGTAATTGTTTCTGTTTCCATCACTTCCCCCCTGGAATAAAATCTTTGGACAAAAATATTATTGATCAAGAAAAGAATATCTTGTGTCAAAATCGAGTCTAAAAGTGAGTTCTGAAACAACAGCAGGAAGGACTTTTTTTCACACTAAGTGGTTAAGATCTGGAATGCACTACCTGAGAGTGTGGTGGAGGCAGGCTCACTCAAGGCATTCATGAGGGAATTGGATTATTATCTGAAAAGGAGGAATGTGCAGGGTGATGGGAAGAATACTGAGGAATGGCACTAGATGAATTGCTCATTTAATAAAAGTAAGTAGGCTTACATTAACACTGCAATGAAGTTACTGTGAAAATTACTAGTTGCCACACTACGGCACCTGTTCAGGTACAATGAGGGAGAATTCAGAATGTCCAATCCACCTACCAAGCACTTCTTGTGAGAGGACACTTGCACTCGGAGGAAACCCACGTAGACACGGGGAGAACGTGCAGACTCCGCACAGCCAATAACGCAAGCCAGGAATCGAACCCAATTCCCTGGCGCTATGAAGCAACACTGCTAACTACTGTGCTACTGTGCTGCCCCATTTGGAGAGCTGGTGCAAACATGATGGGCTGAATGGCCTCCTTTGTGCTGTAACCATACATGAATTCTGTAAAAAAAAACATTTACAGACCAAGTCAAGCTTCTTTATATAGTAATGAGCACAGGAAAAGAACATCACTAATATAAAGTCTGGGAAATATTTGAAAAGTGCAAAGTTTAATGTAACTTTTCTGTTTGTTTGAATGGAGAATTTGTCCCCAACAAAGTCATTACTTTGAGTTTCAAAAGCGCAGGGAACCTGGATGGGTTAAATGTTACAGTTGTTCATAGCGGGGCAAAGATCAAATATAATTTTGTTCAACTGCCTTTCAGCTATTCGTTTTTTTCATTTTCCCATTTTTGGGGAATTTTTGGATTTTTGGCCTTCCAGATGCTTACCTGAAGACATTGATCTGTGGATCAATGAACAAATAGCGATGTATAGATATGATGACATTGATATCTCTATCAATGGAGTTAAATAGATGCATCGATGAATAGACATTGATATCTATGTCAATGAATGCACAGAGATAAATAGATGTACAGACATTGATATCTGTAACCATGAATACGCACCGATGTATAGATAGACATTGATATTTGCATCAATGAATACACAGAGATTTACAGTTATGTAGACATTTATATCTGTATCAATGAATATACACAAATGTAGTGATATATAGACATTGATCGATACCTCTATCAATGAATATGCATAGTTGTATAGATATATATTGATATCTGTATCAATTAGTATACAGAGATGTATAGTTATATGGACATTGATATCTGTAACAATGAATATGCATAGATGTATATATATATAGACATGGATATCTGTATCAATGAATACATAGAGACATATAGATGCATTGACATTGATATTTGTTTCAATGAATATACAGAGATGAACATTTCTCTCCTTGCAATCAGAGAGCTATTTCCATTTACTGGGAAGCAGCATGTGAGCATCGATTCTGACTTCTCAAGCCCAGTATTTTCAGGTTAAATTAGGCACTGTGAATTGGAGTGTGTGTTAAACAGGCTCCTCCCAAGATTTGTTTCATGCTTGTGTTACTAGCAGGATGATCTTGAAGTGGATGCATGGTCAAGTTCATCATCTGATTCCCATATCTACAAGTGTTGTCTATCTCTTTAGTGGGAAGAACCATTTTCAATGTATCCGAATGTGTACCGTATAGTGTACTGTACACTGTATTGTGTGCTGTTCAATGGGCTGTATACTGTACAGTGTGCTGTATGTGAAGGAAATGTTATTATTTTAATATTTTGGGGTTTATTATGTTATTTTGTTAAGCAGCCTTGCGAGGGCTGTGTCTGCATCTGTGATTAATTTAATTAAACTGAAGAAAGTTAGGCTGAAAGTTTTAGAACATCAAAGGGTCTAGGTATGAAAAGCATGAAATTTTGGTCGTAAAATGCCACCAGTCCCATGCTGGCGTGGGGACGTAGCCTCAGAATCGGAGAATCAAGCCCACTCTATTGGTAAATACTCTGCCAATACTCACCTGAGAGAGTCCCCAGAGAATTGGTGATGCTGTTGGTCTCCAGCAGTCCAACCAAGGGGAGAAAATGGGAAGAGGGTGTGGGGACAACATGAGTAAAATAAAACTAATCTGGCACATTCCAAAACCCAGGATTATGGGCTGAGGGATGCACTAAAGCTTGGGGCAGCCGCTGCAGAGGACCAATGGGGAAAGGTCGCTATCTAAGACTTTTCAGCTCGAGTGAACTGAGGGGAAGGGAATTGAATGTACACAGTGAATATTACATGCATCACAATCATATTGAAGCACCTCAGGGTGCAATTTGATCTATGTCGACAATTTAAATACCTTTGCACCATTTCTAATGATAATTTTGAAATGTCTGTAATGTTTCTTTGACTGCCTTGAAGCACCTCAGAGTAAAAACATGATGGACGTAGAGAACCTGAATATTATTGAACTTTGTGTGATGGCCAAATTGAAATGTTTGTAATGTTTTTTCAGACGTTTTACGAATAAAGTATGTATTTGCACAAAACAAATCTGTGCCAAAAACGTAACATTTTGTGTGAAAGTATAAATACTATATATGAGGTTTCCCTTTAATCAACACAACTTGACAGTCTAGAGTGGCGAGCCTTGTTTGCCACAGGCATAGTTGCCGGGTAACCAAGTCAAACATTGTCAACCATGGAGTCGAAAGGCAAGCGGCGGATACGAAGTTTCCGGGTTGAAACAGGCGATATGACATATGAGGCGCGAGTCTCTCTATTAATGCTCCTGCAAGCGAAGCAGAGAGAAAAGAGAAAGGTTTGTCAGTTTGTCTTTTCACTGTCACGCACAAATCCACACATTTTGCCGCATCAAACATGCCCTGCGATCTGTTTCCAATCACAAAATGTTTCTTTCACTAATTGCGAAATGATCAGGCCCGTTTAATTACTGCATTGAGCCACTTTCACCTCGAATGCAACATCGAAATCAATCTGTTTATATGAAGTGGCCGCCCTATTACCCAGGGTGACCCCACTGGCTCCATCTCTCCTGAAACTGAGGGGATTTTGTTGCCTGAAACATACACATATTCAGACTGGAGTGGCTTTTGCAAGAGCTGTGACTAAACGACGCTAATATTTACAATTGAACAAAACGCAAACTCTCCAATTGTACGCGACATTCAAGAAGAAAAAAACCCCAGCAACGCCAGCCCACGTGAATGCCAAGGTGAAATTCGAAGTTGCAACTGCTGTGAAGGAGGAGCCATCAGTCTCACATCATTGTCTAGACCAAAGATAAACAGTTTAGACTGTGCCATTAAGAAGCCTCCTGAGCACTGACTCGGAGACCTTTCTGATTCAATCCTTCCCCTCTAGTTTCCTCCAGAAAGAAACGTGAATTTCTTGCACCGCCCTCTCCTGTGAATATTGCCATCTCTGAACCAAATGCTGTTTCCCTATCTTTATTTTGAAACGGGGAACACTTTATTGACTTCAGAATCTCTCGGCTTATCTTCTCACAACATAAATTTGAGACAAAAAAAACATTTCCTGAACTCCTCGAAATTGAAATTATAAAACGTACAGTTTGAGCAGTCATCCAAAAACAATCTGACACCTAGCCTGATTACAGGGATCAGTTGACTGGGGATGGGGTTGACTCTGAGTGGGGGAGTGAAATGAAAACAAAAAATGAAAATGAAATGAAAATCACTTATTGTCACAAGTAGGATTCAAATGAAGTTACTGTGCGATTTAGCCCTGTGCTAAACCAGTCCCTGAATGAGAGAAAGCGAGTGAGTAAGGGAGGGTGTGAATTAGTTGGGTTGGGAGGTAATGAGTGGGGTTAGGAGTGAGGGAATGAGTGAGAGAGTGAGCGAGGGAGGGAGTAAATGAGTGGGGTGGGAGGGAATGAGTGGGATTGGGAGTTAGGGAGGGAGGGAGCGAGGGAGTGAATGAGTGAGTGAGAGAGGGAGGGTGAGAGAGGGAAGGAGGGGATGGGAGAGAGGGAGGGAATGAATGAGTGGGGTGGGAGGGAATGAGTGAGGGAGGGAGAGAGTGAATGAGTGGGGGTGGGAGGGAGTGAGAGAGAGGGAGGGTGAGAGGGGGAGGGTGAGAGAGGGAAGGGGAGGGTGACAGAGGGAAGGGGTGGCAGAGAGGGAAGGGAAGGGAGGGGTGGCAGAGAGGGAGTGAGGAGGGAGGGGGTGGGAGTGAGTAAATGGGTGGGAGGGAGTGAGTGAGGAAGGGCGAGGGGGCATCTTGGACAGAATAATCGCAGAGAGTGATTTCCGACGCCCGGGGATCGGAATCCAAGTGTTCCGTTCAGATTGACACACGCCTTCCCGCTAGTGAAGGGGAGTGGGTGGGTGTGTGCGTGTGTGGGGTGGGGGGCTTTCTGCCCATAGCCAAATGGTTAAACTACAAGGGGGGAGGTTGATGAAATGTAATAAGATGCCTTTAATCCGTCGCCTAAGCAACTGTCTACTTCGCCAAAACTATCAACAGAAAATTCAGAATGCCAAGAGAGAGAGAGAAAATAAAGACCTGTTGACAAGTGAATGAATGAAAGGGGACAGAAAGACAGAAGGCAGACTCTGGGTTTACGCTGCCTGGACTACCAGCTCTCTGTGTAAACAAAAACAAGTTTTTGTGTTTCACTTCTCCGGGTTGAGGCAGCCCAGTTTGGGAGCCGGCCTTTTTATATCAGGGACTGAGATTTCAGTTCCCGGCCACGGGCTTGTGTGTTTAGGGGGAGAAAGGGGGGTACACGAGTTACTGATCTGTGTGGAGAGTTTTAACCCAGAAAGGGACAAGTCGAGTGGAAGTGACTTCAACAGGGGAAAGTGGTGGAAAAAAAACAAGCAAACGCTCCAAGGGTTTGCTGGGGGCCGGGATGAGCAGTATGTTTCATCACCTCCTGGAGAGGAGAATGGGCCCAAATCCCAAAGAGGAAACGGTTAGTTTACCCACGCTGCTGGACGAGTAGGCGTTGTAAAACAAAAATGTTGACAGTAACTAATTTGCCATTTCTGCCGCCCTTTAGAAATCACTTCTCCACAGACTAATCTTCCTGGCTAGAGTAACCCCGGAGCTGGTTAACAAAAGGGATCCGGGAGGTAAGAGTCACTTTAACTTAAAAGAGGAAATAACGTAAGGAATGGTTGTGAGTGAGGAGACTGTCACTGAAAAAAATAGATAAGTATAGAAGTACAATGTGACCTGAAATGTAACTCCGAGGAAATGGGGACGATATCAGCAGCAATAAAACAGCCACAGAGAGTAAAGAGCACAACACAATGGCCTTGGAAGGCCTAGGAGATTGTTCCACGAACGAGTGTTTCCCAAGCGCCAACATTTTTGTATTTTCTCTTGTTTTATAATACATTCTAATTAAACACGCGGGAAGGCGTGCGTGATTGCAGCCTGTACAATCAGCAAGAGTAGGCAATGATGTAAATTAATCACTCTTATGTACACTCAGTTTACAACTGTATAAGTGGGTGATTAATGTCTCCCCCCCCCCCCCCCCCTTTGTAGCAGACCAGGATTGTGATTGGACTTCATAGAATTTACAGTGCAGAAGGAGGCCATTCAGCCCATCGAGTCTGCACCAGCTCTTGGAAAGAGCACCCTACCCAAGGTCAACACCTCCACCCTATCCCCATAACCCAGTAACCCCACCCAACACTAAGGGCAATTTTGGACACTAAGGGCAATTTATCATGGTCAATCCACCTAATCTGCACATCTTTAGACTGTGGGAGGACCCGGAGGAAACCCACGCACACACGGGGAGGATGTGCAGACTCCGCACAGACAGTGACCCAAGCCGGAATCGAACCTGGTACCCCGGAGCTGTGAAGCAATTGTGCTATCCACAATGCTACCGTGCTGTCCAGCGCAAATCTGGGAAAATTCCAATTCTGGGAATTCGACCAACATTATCCACAGCAAGTCTGGAGGATGGGGGCGGAAGCCAAGGCTACTTCCTGCTGGTGGGGCCTGATGGAGTGTAATTGGATTTACAAATACCAGCTACACTGCACATACCCCAACTGACCCGGGTTGTGATCCAGTATATTTTAAATGGGAATTGAGACATTTTTCCCATTCTGTGACACCAACTAATCTTCTCACTGCACATATTGCAGTCAGTGGCAGAGAGCAATGGCATTTGTTCCTGACCTCGCATAAAGCTGCCCATATCTCAGATGTGGATTTGAGTTTTCCCAATATCAAGGGGTGTCCAGACATTTAGCATCTGTGAACAGCTCATCACTGTTGAAGTATTTTCCCCCCAATTCTTACCTGGGATATGTGCATCACTGGGCCAGAACTGGACGAGTCCCTACTTTCCCTTGAACATGAGCGGCTTGTTGGACCATTAGGGCAACTAAGAGTCAACCACATTGATGTGTGCCAGGCCAGGTAGGATGGCCGATCTCTATAGGGGCATCAATGAAGCAGTAAAAACTATTAACATTAGACATTGTTTTAGTGAATTAATTCAAATTTCACCATCTGCCAGAGCATTATCCTGGGTCTCTGGATTACGAGTTCAGTGATAACGCCTCTACACCACCACCTTCCCTGCCTATCACACCGACAGCAATCCAGGAAGTAAAATGCATTGAATCTTTCACTTCTAATTACAATTTTACACAGTGCAAAATAAATGATTGGCACTCACACATGGGATTCAGTTAAATTGTTGTAATTAAACAATGACATTTTTAACATAATAGAGAAATTTGACACTCTCAAAATATATAATTAGTTTTTCAGGCTAGTAAGGTTGTACAGCAATAATTATGGTGCTGTTGAATAAACCATGACTTTTTGGTTTTTTACTGTGAGACTAATAGCATAAAAGAGCAAGTTTTCATCAGTGCAGTGATTTCTACTTGTTTCACGTCTGAAGGTCTTCAACAGTGGATCTATGGGGCGGCATGGTAGCAGAGTGGTTAGCACTGTTGCTTCACAACGCCAGGGTCCCAGGTTTGATTCCAGCAGTTCGCTGTCTGTGTGGGCGGTCTGCACGTTCTCCCTGGGTCTGTGTGGTTTTCTCCAGGTGCTCTGGTTTCCTCCCAAAAGACGTGCTGTTAGGTGAATTGGACATTCTGAATTCTCCCTCTGTACCTGAACAGGTGCTGGAGTGGGCCACTAGGGGATTTTTACAGTAATTTCATTGCAGTGTTAATGTAAACCTACTTGTGACAATAATAAAGATTATATTCATAGCGTCACTGACAGCAACTTTTGGATTTTTGCATTTGCCTGTGCAAGCGCAAACTCCAGAAGTTGCAGTCAGTTTCAGAGAAGTAATGTTGGCGAACACTGAGAGTTTCACTCTTGCTACCACTCCAAAATACAGGCCAATGAAAATTGTAATATGGGATATTTAAACAGAATATCTATTGTTGCTAGGAAAATTGATTGTTTGATTGATAGCCCAAATGCGTACTGATCTTCTGACTTGTTTTATATGTATGCAATTCTAAAGTGCTACTTTATACCATGCCACACTAAGTAGCATTGGAATCTCTTGTGTCAGAGAACCTGAGAGTCTACCAGGGATTATGGAATGAATAGAATAGCCTCAACGGTAGCCTCAATGAAGACCGACCGGTGGCCCTGACGTCTGTTATCATGAAATGCTTCGAGCGGCTAGTCATGAGACAGATCACTGCCAGCCTCCCAGACGGTCTCGATCCACTGCAATTTGCCTATCACCCAACTAGTCCACAGCAGATGCTATCTCCCGGGCTCTACAATCAACACTCGAATACCTCAACAACAAGGACACCTATATAAGACTGTTGTTCATCGACTACAGCTCCGCCTTCAACACCATTATCCCGACAAGACTAATAACCAAACTCTGCAGCCTTGGACTAACCCCTCCCTGTGCAGCTGGATACTTGACTTCCTCATCAACAGATCACAATCTGTCAGGATAGGCAACAGCACCTCCTCCACAATAGTCCTCAACACCGGAGCCCCGCAAGGATGTGTGCTCGGTCCTCTACTGTACTCCCTATACACATATGACTGTGTGGCAAGATTTAACTCCAACTCAATCTGTAAGTTTGCGGATGATACGACTGTGATGGGACGTATCTCAAACAACAACGAATCAGACTACAGGAGGGAGATAAATCACTTGGTCGCATGGTGCACCGAAAACAACCTCTCTCTAAATGTTAGAAAGACCAAGGAACTGATCATCGACTTCAGGAAGCGTAGCATGACGCACACTCCTGTCTTCTTCAATGGCTCTGAAGTGGAGATGGTCTATAGCTTTAGGTTCCTGGGGGTCACCATCACCAACAGTCTGTCCTGGACCACTCACATTGATGCAACAGTCAAGAAAGCCCAACAACGCCTCTACTTCCTATGGAAGCTAAAGAAATTTGACATGTCTGCATCGACTCTCACAAACTTCTACAGATGTGCGATAGAGAGCATCCTATCCGGCTGCATCACAGCTTGGTATGGCAACTGCTCGGTCCAAAAAAACTCTGCAAAAATCTCCTCAACTCTCCCGTTAGCCTTCTACGACTGACCCCTTTACTAATTGAAAATGTACCTTCCTACCCCCCCCCCCCCCCCCCCCGCCTCCCACTATCTATGCCATTCATAATCTTAGACATCTCTTTTTTTTTAATAAACAATTTTATTGAGGTAGTTTTTGGCTTTATAAACAGTTACAGACATCATCAGAAAGAAAGCAAAAAAGGCAAAAATGTGCAAACATCCACGTACTTTAAATACTTCCATCGTAACATATTGCACAAGCCCGCTCCCCTCCCACCGGTACTACCCGCCATATTTTCCCTCCTACTCTACTCTACCCCCCCCCCCTCCCCCCCACCCCCCTGCTGACGCTCACTCTCCCGCAAAGAAGTCAATAAATGGTTGCCACCTCCGTGTGAACCCCTGCACAGAGCCCCTCAAGGCGAACTTAATTTTTTCAATCCCCAGGAAACTCGACATGTCCACAAGCCACCACTCAGTCTTCGGGGGCTTTGAGTCCCTCCACGCCAATAATATTCGTCGCCGGGCTATCAGGGAAGCAAAGGCCAAAACATCGGCCTCTTTCTCCCCCTGGACACCCGGGTCTTCCGAAACCCCAAAAATTGCCACCCCTGGACTCATCACCACCCTTGTTTTTAGCACCTGGGACATGACCCCCGCAAATCCCTCCCAGTACCCCCTCAGCTTAGGGCATGCCCAAAACATGTGAACATGGTTCGCTGGTCCTCCCGCGCATCTAGCGCATTTGTCCTCTATCCCGAAAAATTTGCTCATCCGAGCCACCGTCATATGGGCCCGGTGAACGACCTTAAATTGGATCAGCCCGAGTCTAGCACATGTCGCGGTCAAATTTACCCTACTCAGGACCTCTGCCCACAGCCCATCCTCCATTTCCCCGCCTAGCTCCTCCTCCCATTTAAGTTTCAGTTCCTCTGTCTGGGACCCTTCCTCCCTCATGAGCACCTTATATATACCCGAGACTCTGCCCTCCCTTTCTTCCCTCCTAGAGACTATTCTGTCGAGGATCCCCATTGGCGGGAGGCGTGGGAAAGATGGGACCTGTCTACGAACAAAGTCCCGCAACTGTAGGTATCTAAAATCATTTCCCCTTACCAACCCAAATTTCTCCTCTAAGCTCCTCAAACTCGCGAAGCTCCCTTCCAGGAATATATCACCCACCCTTCCCGCCCCTGCTCGCCGCCATACTCTGAACCCCCCATCCATACTGCCGGGGGCAAACCGATGGTTGTCGCAGATTGGCGCCCCCCATCTCCCCCACATGCCTCCTCCACTGGCCCCATATCCGCAGGGTCGCCACCACTACCGGGCTGGTGGTGTACTTGGCCGGCGGCAGCGGTAGAGGAGCATGACCAGGCCTTCCAAGCTGGAGCCCCTGCACGAAGCCGCCTCCACCCGCTCCCAAATAGACCCCGTACCCACCATCCACTTCCTTATCACAGCGATGTTGGCCGCCCAGTAATAATTGATCAGACTCGGCAAAGCCAGCCCTCCCTCGCTGCGGTTCCTCTCCAACATCGCCTTCTTCACCCGCGGGGATTTTCCCGCCCAGACAAAGCTCATGATCAGCCCGTTAACTCTTTTGAAGAAGGACTGTGGGATAAAGATCGGGAGGCACTGAAAAATAAACAAAAATCGAGGGAGGATTGTCATCTTTACAGTCTGCACTCTCCCTGCCAGCGACAGCGGGAGTGCATCCCATCTCCGAAACTCTCCCTTCATTTGCTCCACCACCCTGGCCAAATTTAACTTATGCAGCCTGTCCCAGTCTCGTGCCACCTGGATTCCCAAATACCGGAAATTTTCCTCAACCAGCCTAAACGGTAGCCCTCTCAATCTGTTCTCCTGGCCCCTTGCCTGGACCACAAACATTTCACTCTTGACCGTATTTAATTTGTATCCTGAGAACTGGCCGAACTTCCTCAGCATTCCCAGTATAGTTCCCATCCCGGCCACTGGGTCCGACACGTACAGGAGCAGGTCGTCTGCATAAAGAGAAACCCTGTGTTCAACCCCGCCCCTCACCATCCCCTTCCAACCCTCTGCGGCTCTCAGTGCAATCGCCAGCGGCTCTATGGCCAGCGCAAACAGCAGCGGGGAGAGCGGGCAGCCCTGTCTGGTCCCTCGGTACAACCTAAAGTACTCCGACACTTCTCTGTTGGTCCTGACGCTGGCCCTCGGGGCCTGATATAATAATTTGATCCAATCCACCTGTCCCTCCCCGAACCCAAACCGTCCGAGCACCTCCCATAGATAGTCCCACTCCACCCAGTCAAAGGCCTTCTCGGCGTCCATTGCCACCACTACCTCCACCTCCCTACCCGCCGGGGGCAATCTTAGACATCTCTAACAGGTCCCCTCTCAACGCTTGCTGTTGCAAGGAAAACATCCCCAGCCTATCGAACCGCTCCTCATAGGTCAGATGCTCCAACCCATGCAGGACTCAGATAAATCTCCTCTGCACCCTCTTCAGTGTAGTGACCAGAACTGCACGCAGTACTCCAGTTGTGGCCCAACCAGCATTTTATACAGATGTTCTCACGGGTTTGAAAGACCTATTCACCTGTAATGTGTAGTTGTTGTGCCTTCAACCTCTGGTTGAAGAAAGGTAAGAAGAGATTTGATAAAGGCGTTCAAAATCATGAGGGGCTGGACAGAGTCGACTGGGGACTGTTCCCCTGCATAAAAGGATTGATAACGAGAGAGCACGGGTAAAAAGTTATTTGTAACAAAAGCAAATTTGATGTGAGAGAAAAACCTTTTCACAAAAGTAGGTTCTGGTCTGGAATGCAATGCCTGGAAGCGTGGTGGAGGCAGGTTCAATCGAGGCATTCAGGACAACACAAGATGATTTTTTGAACAGAAACAATGTGCAGGGGTACAGGGATAAGGCAGGAGAATGGCATTAAGTCATTCGGTCATTCTTGTTCGGAGAGCTGGTGCAGACACGATGGGCCAAACGGCCTCCTTCTGCACCGTAACAATTCTGTGATTCTGTGAAGGGGAGAGATAATAGGCATCTTTGTTTTATTAAAAATTTTGTACATCTCCGTAACTCTGAAAAGACGTGGGGCGGGATTCTCAGTTCCTGAGACTAAGTGTTGAAGCGGCACAGGATTCATGGACAACAGCAAACCTGGGGCCGCTCATGGGCTGATTCAGCAACTGTTGAGGGGCTAGCATTGGCGCCACAGACTATCGATTCCAATGAGAAATGGTGCGGGATTCCCGGATTCACGATTGACACTCAGGAGGCTGACAAGCTGAAGTCAAACAGACAAACTTCACTCCCCACACACACCATCCCAGCCAATAAGATGCAGCAAGGCGTGTGGCTCCACGGTTTACAGATGCCGAGCTGGAGACCCTGCTGGATGCGGCGGAGGAGAGACAGGCGACTCTGTATGCTAGGGTGGGAAAGAAGCTGCCAGCCGCCACTATTCGCCGTGCCTGGGCACAGGTGGCAGACGCAGTCAGCACTACCAGCAATACCATCCGGACCGGCCAGCAGTGACGTAAAAATACTGCACAACCTCTTCAGGGCAGCCAGGGTGAGTAGGCAACAGTGCCCCTAGCATTAACCCCCATCCCACACACCCATAACTGTAACCCCCCTTCCCCCACCTGGAGGGGCCCAAACCCCCAACCTGCACCACATTCTGGCACCCATACCGGCCGCCACGTCCAGGTGCCGTGGCCACTGAACCCTGGGCTGCATGCATAGGACTGTGTTGCCTACTTACCCTGGCCGCCCTGAGGAGGTTGTGCAGTTTTTTACGGTACTGCTGGCCGGTCCGGACAGTCAGACTGTCTAACACTGTTGCTTTCTGTTTCCCCCCCACCCCCCAGAGAAGGCCACACAAAACCACCGGAAGGGGGAGAAAACTGGAGGAGAACCGCCGGACCTGTGGTCATGTCCATGGCAGAGCAGAGGGCCCTGGATGTGGTCGGTGGCCCAGAGGAAAGGGCGGTCACCACGGTGGAGATTGGCTGCGGGCAAGGAAGTGAGATCCTGCTGAATTGAGGTGCCCTGTGACACGTGTGTCAACCCTGTTCCTCCGGGGCAGGCTGCCCTGTTGCATGCTCTGCGACTGCAGCTTCCTCGGGCAGTACCAGCTCGTACACCCACAGAGCATTCCTGCGACGACTAGCAGGAAGGCCACCATTGCTGGTTGAATTCCAATATCCAATATCTGCAGGCGGTGAAAGACCGACATGTTAGCATGGTGCATAACTCCGTGCCCAACCAGGTCCATCGGGCTACATGGTGGCCCTGATTGGCACTGGGGCTCTGCCCTCCCAATTTCCAACCCCTGGCCCCATTGGTGCCTGGAACTGTGGAGGCATCTGGCCTTGCCGCCCATCCCTGCTGCCAGGGGTACCTTTGGCTCCCGTTGCCCTTCCAGCGGTGCACACCGCAGTTCCCGCCAGGTGCCCCCTCTTGTCTACAGAGGGCGATGCCCTGGATGGGCTGTGATGCCCTGCTGGCAGATGGCAGCCGGTTGGGTGGTGGGGGGTATGGTGGAGGGTGGGGTTGAGGGCACCCATACGGCTGATGTCACTCTGCAGAACCAGGGGCCAAGGTAGGTTGTCAGTGGGGTGCATAGTAAGATGGCTGCATTCCAGGCCATAGCTATGGCACCAGTCCAGTGGGGGTCACCCTGGCCCCATGGCCGTTCTACCCCTATAACCACCCCTGCTGCTCTGGCAGGGCCCCCCCCACCCCAGCCAGTCCGGCCTGTGTCCAGCCCAGCAGCCCACCGTCGCACCTCTCTGTGTCCTACCTCCTCTCTCTTCTTCATCCGCCTTGACGCCAGTTTCAAGACTTTTAAAGGCAGAATGGAACCATGTGGCCGGGAATTTGGCCCATTGGAGACAGATAATCGCGGAGGCCCCGGAGAAAACTGGGCCGGGCCTGCTAAATGTATGCAAACGGCGTTTACTGTACGTGCGTTCCAGAATGAATTGACGCTGCTGGCGAGGCAATGGAGAATTGAGATTTGGCGTCAAATCAGTGGCTGTTATGATTTCGGCAAAACCGATTCTCCGCCCTATTGCGTTTCCGATTTCAGAGGCAGCCGACAGAGAATCCCGACCGTGGATTTTCTTTGTCATTAGTCTTACAAATGTAATGAGGAAATTAAGCGTGCAGCTATACTGGCTTTTAAATGAAATGCAAGGAGTAGCCCGCTTGCTCAGCTAGTTATCTATAAGCTGTAGCATTATTTAAGTGCCGCACTGAGGGAGTGTTGGTGGTGCCCACTTTTGAATGAGATGTTATCTAAGACCCTGTCTGCCTTTTAGGTGGATTCTATGTCACATTTAGAACTGACAACTAACATCACTAAAAATAGATTATCTGGTCATTATTACAATACTGTTTATGGGACCTTGCTGTGTAGAATGTGGCTGCTGCCTTTTCTACCTTACAACATCAAAAGCATTTGGGATATCCTGAGGCCATGAAAGGTACTATACAAATGCAGGTATTTTATTTCTTTACTCAATTCTCTTGGTGACCTGACCAACATTCCTCTATCATTCACCACCAATAAGAATATTTATTCAATTGATAAGATTATAAAAAGTAGGAGCAGAAGTAGGTCATTCGACCCTTCGAGTCTGCTCTGCCATTCAATAAGATCATGACTGATCTGATGTGATGTGATAATCCTCAACTCCACTTTCGTGCTTCATCCCTATAACCCTTGATTCCCTTAAAAAAAATCTATCTATCTCACCTTGAACATGCTTAATGACCCATCCTCTACAGCTCTCTGCAGTAAAGAATTCCACAGATTCATTACCTTCTGAGAGAAACAATTCCTCTTCATCTCTGTTTTAAACGGGTGATGTCTTACTCTGAGATTATGCCCTCTGGTCCTAGATATACTCTCCCACAAGGGGAAAATACCTCTCAGCACCTACCCTGTCAAGCCCCCTGAAAATCCTATATGCCTCAATAAGGTCGCTTCTCATTCTTCTAAACACCAATGCATAAAGACACAATGCATATTGACCCAATATATTCAACCTCCCCTCTTAAGATGTTCAGTGGAATTTACTGAGCACAAATTGGTTGCTGTATTTGGCTCTATACAGCAATAGCCACACCTCAAAAAGTAATCAATTGATTTGAACACAATTTGGACCCAAGGATGTGATTAGGGGCCGTGTAAATATGAATTCTCTCTTTATCGTCATAGTAGCAATTGCAACTAGCTTTATGTGAATGACCCAGGCTGGGGCTTCCTTAGCACTTCATTTTTTTAAATAAATTTTTATTCAAGTTTTCAAAAGTCTTTAACCAACAAGAACGGAAGAAAAAAAAATAAGAACAGTAACCCTCCCCCTATACACAGTCAATAAATTAACAGAAATAATTAACATGAGAACAAATATACATGCCCAATAAAGAAACCCCCCCCCCCCCCGGGTTGCTGCTGTAACTGACCATCATCTAACGCTCTGCCCGCCCTTACCTGCATGTATCTGAAGGTGTTCCCTGGGGGGGGGGGGGGGGGGGGGGGGGGAGGCCAAACCTCCCCTCCAACTCCCCAGGGTCACAAACTTCCCATCAACAAATAGGTCCCCCATCCGCCTGATACCTGCCCTGTGCCAGCTCGGATACCCTCCGTCAATCCTCCCTGGGGCAAACCAGTGGTTCGCCCGTATCGGGGACCAGACTGAAGCGCTCACCTCCCCTCTATGCCGCCTCCATTGCCCCCAAATTTTGAGGGTAGCCGCACTTCTAAGATACCGTATTACTACTGGAGGTAAAGAGTCCTTTCTTCATCCAGCTCCACTCTGAACTGTGTCACCTGGCAATGAATTCAGCACAAAACTTAATTCAAAAAATTTGTTGCTTGGTCCTTGGTTCAATTTTCAATAGATCAAGTTTGAAAAGACCCAATAAGTAGAATGGGAGTGCAGAATGATGGAATTAAACTACCAACTAAATGACAATTAAAGTGATGGGTGTGGAGAATGGAAATATCACATGAGTGTGATTGGATACTGGCTTGAAGTTGGATTTGAATTATGCAAGACAGTTTTATGCTACATCCAAATTGATTCATGCTGAAGGTGACAAGGCGTCAACTGTAAAAAGAGGAAAATGCTTTGTCTGTAAACCCTGCACCCGAAATAAAGTTTACCATTTTACTTTTGAAACTGTTGAACATCTGGCTCTATTACTCTATAATGACAGAAGATCTGCCTCTTTTTCATGTATTTTGTGAAAGTTTATTTTAAATGTCCCTGTGCCTCTTTAAGAATGAGAGATTAAAAAGGAAGTGAACATTGCTGTAAGGACACTTATGTATTATCCAATCTAAAGACAGAGGAATGGTTACTTGCTCATCTCTGGTATGGCAACCCCTCTCAAGTTTCAACATTATCTACTATAACTGCCACCAGATGAAAATCAAACTCAAAAATAATTTGGGCCATCAACATTTGTTTGATAGATGACCACAGATATATTCTACTTTCCAAATTGGGATGTCCAGACGAAAGGAGTCCACATCAAATAGAGAATGTGGGAGTAGGGAAACCAAGACGTTCAACCACTAAGTGTCATTCTATTGAACAGATCCGTCCTCCACAAAATGCTGTGGCTATTGAAAATGAACTGCAGACAGAGAGCTTTGAAATTAATACTCACCACGTCAGGCAACATTCTGAGGAGAAAGAAACAGTTACTGTTTCAGGCCTGTGACCTTTGGGCAGAACTGTCCTTTTTCCAAGCAACAATTGAAAATGCTGGAAAAGCTTAGCAGATCTGGCAGCATCTGGAGAGTGAATGTTAATGTGTCCTTTTTCTACTTTGTGGGATTAAAATAAGGAAAGTAATAAATATGTTCCCAACAATACGGTTTACTTCTGGTCATGGGCCCCAAACCTCCAACTACATCTCTGACCACCCCAGTATCTCATTGTCGACCACTCTGTGCCCTCACCCCCTTAAATCCACCCTACCCCCTGACTCACCTGCCTGCCATTCCATTATATTTCCAGCGTTTTCCAGTTTTATTTCAGACTTTCATTGGGTGTTTGAGGTTTTAGAATAATTTCAGAGTCAGGTTCAATATGACCTCCAATATGGTGGTGGATGGGGGTACAGTCAGGGGGGGGGGGTTGGAGGCTGAGACACCTTGTAATAGGCAGACACAAAGTGCTTCAGTTTGGCACTGCCTGCGTTATAACTCCCATGCAGTCATACAATGTTTAAACAGTGATTAGGGATCGTTACCCCGTCTAGACATCTTCTCACCTTACACAGAGTTATTTAAAATGCTTTAAGAAAGTTGCAACATAGGAACCATACTGATAGTTAAGGTATAAAAACATATTTACATCTTTGACATTTATATAGATCACTATTTATTGTGTTGCATGGGAGCAGGCATCGGGGGTGGTGGAAATTGATCCCTGAAACGACATCAAGGCAACATTTTCATCCAGTGCAAGTGTGGACAATTCAATTTTGACTCTTCCCCTCACTTCAGAGTTTGTCAAAAGTGTAGTTTCTTCTTTCAGGTACAAACTGTCAAACCCATGGAACTAATATTTCATGAATACTATTTAAAATAGCTGCCCTTTTCTAGCCCTTAGGTTCCCCCTCCTGATCCTTTGGTTTTATTCCTTTCCATCACTTTCCAGTTGCTGAAACAAATCATCGTGACTGGAGACATGCAAATTCCCAGGATCGGAGAGCCTAAGGGGAGGGGTGTTGGGTTCTGAAGGGCAGCCAGGAAGGAGCAAAGCAGGGGGGAGGGTTGACATCTTGGGTGGGTGTCCCCAGTGCACCCACAGATTGTTGAGCCCTGTCTTCTATCTTACCTTTTCAAAGACATTAGGTGGGATTCTCCAATTGGTCCTGCTGGCGGGATCTTCTGCTCCTGCTGATGGTGACTCCCTGCTGTGGATTTCCCTGCAGTGGAAGTTGAGAAACCCCGTTGACAGCGGTGGGACCAGGTGATCCTGCTCCCGGCCAATGGAGGACCACCACAAATCATGCCAGGAGCATGCAGAAAATTCCGCCCATTGTTTCAAAAATCTGGCCTGCCTGGCACTGCACAATGATTTATTGGCACTGGAGGTTTAACTGAGGCCCCTAATTGCCACTTTTTTGTGCTGTTAGGAGCCTCAACAGGCCTGAAGACAGGCATCCTCGTGGGCTCCTTACCCACCCCCCACACATTATTGGGAACAAGCCAGGTGAAGGCAGGAAGGAGGCGTGCTGGACATCCGACATATTCAATATGATCCCCCCACCCCTCCACCCCATCCTTCCCAACCTCCCAACCCCCACCCCCACCAAAAAACCTGTTGGGGTGCAATAAAATGCAGCCTTATGATTCCTACGCATTGTGTTCTTATATTGTGCCTGAGGCTGGAAAGAAATGGAGACAAAAGACAGGAAGTTGTTTCACCCAGGTTGCTTTCTGTCGTCTGTGTGGAAACAAATAGTTCTAGTTTAGTTATCAGCTACTGTCGTAAGTATTTGAGCACAGTTACCAATTTTGCTGCTTTTTCTCCTTATGAACAAATAAGAAATTTTCCATAAGGTTCAGACCTCTCGCTTAAGCACTTTTCTATTAATTACTTTCTGCACTCTCTTTGTTTCTTATTGTATTTTTTGTGACATTTTCTTATTGTGTTGCATTATACTTTCTTACCCTTTTTAGCAGTTTGGTCTTATTATTTCCACCCCCTCTTGATCTTGTTCCTTAGTTGACTTATTTCTGTTCCCTGGTCTGGGGTACCATTGTCTTTTTGGCCAGTCTAAACTCAAAATAATGAGGGGCTACTAGAAAATATTGCATTGTTATAATATAACGTCTTCTTGATTTTCTTCATGGAAAAGCTTGAGAAGCCCTCTCTTATTTCCTTGCCGATACATTTTGCAATAATCTACAGAAAAGCGTGTAATTGTGTCGGTTGTACACTGTGACAGTAGCAAAAGGAACACAATTTATTTTCCTTCCGAACAGTTAAGGGTTTGCCAAACACTTTATTTTCCCATGAAGGCAAACACTTTGCGTCACTTTGGCCCATATGAGCATTGTTCAAGCAGGTCACCTACACCTTGGCACACAAGCAACTTTAGCTGTTCAATGGCACAATTACATTGAAAAGTGTATGCCAAGCTGCGGCTAATAGGCTTAGTTGGAGCTGAAGAAGTTAGATTCCTCATCATCCGCCTGAACTAGGACTTTACAAGGAGGGTCGCAATCTTCCAAATTAATGCTTTTTCCTCACCACCTGATAGTTCATTGTTTACAAAGAAGTCGATTCCTGCAGTCAGACCTCTGAAATGAAACAAAAACTCACATAAGGATGAAATGTGAAATTAATAGATCCCCTGCTGACAAACATTACTGCAATCTTTTTGTTTGAAAGGGATAGGGTCAGAGACCAGTTTTTTAAAAATCCCTAGAGTTTTCCAGTTTACTCCATGATGGAACCATCAATTCACCAGACACGTGTTTCCGATGTGAATCTAGGCTTTAATCGACTTACTTCAGAGCCAGCCTGTTACCTGTCGATGAACTCCTAGTGACCCAGGCTGACTCTGGACACGGGTATTTATACAGCTGCACTAGGGGGAGGAGTCGTGGGCGGAGCCAAGGGTGGAGCCCAGTACAAGTTCCTGAGTGCTCCCAGCGCTACTCCCCCTAATGGTAGGATAGCGCTACTGTGCTTACAAAGACAGTGTGAATTAACATATATACATCTATATTACATTCACCACACTCCACATTCGAGCTTTACCCTCACTCTACCTGCACTCTCACACATTTAAGGCATAAATAAGCAGTAAAGGGTTCACGATATCAAAATGTAGACATTTTTTGTACCATGCTCTTATGTGGCATTTGTTTCTAAATAATTCCTAAATGTCATTGGCTTTGATTGAATTATATGAATAGATACAATTTACAACAACAATCTGCATTTTTATAGCACCTCTAAAATCCCAAGCACTTCACAGGAGAGGAATCAGACAACAAGTGCACTGAACTGAAGAAGGATAGCTTGGTTAAAGAGAAAGACGTTAAAAGACCATTTTAAAGAGGAGAGAAGAGGAGATTGTTCGGGAGTGAATTGCTGAGCTTACGATCTAGTTAGTTGAAGCCAGGGTCACCAGGAGAGACCGAAAGAAAGTTGGGGAAGCTTGAGCACCGGAGTTTGAGGAACTCAGAATTCCCAAAAGGTTGTAGGGTAAGTGGAAATTACAGGGATAGGGCAATGATACGGAGGGATTTGTAAACAAAGGTGGGAATTTTAAAATGAAATAAAGGAAGCTCTGGAATTCCCTTCCTACCTCTACCTCTTTGCCAACAAGTTGTTCCTTAAAACAAATCTGTCCTAAAATTTCCTTATGTGGCCTGGTGTCAAATTTTGTTTAAGGATCACTCATGTGAAACACTTTGGCATAATTCAGTTTGTCAAAGGAGCTACATAAAGGCAAGTTATTGAACAGCTGATATTGGAAATGTCGATTCAGTCATTTTTCAAAGTAACGTGGTTTCCTTTCAGCCCATAAATCTCGTAATTCGGTAATAAGTTACTTTTGGTATTGGATGATAATAAAATATCACCAGCCTCAGCAAAGGGCAGCATGGTAGCATAGTGGTTAGCACAGTTGCGTCACAGCTCCAGGGTCCCAGGTTCGATTCCCGGGTTAGGTCACTGTCTGTGCTGAGTCTGCACGTTCTCCCCATGTCTGCGTGGGTTTCCTCCGGGTGCTCCGGTTTCCTCCCACAGTCCAAAGATGTGTGGGTTAGGTGGATTGGCCATGCTAAATTGCCCTTAGTGTCCAAAAAGGTTAATTGGGGGTTACGGCGATAGGGTAGCTACGTGGGCTTGAGTAGGGTGCTCTTTGTAAGGGCTGGTGCAGACTCGATGGGCCGAATGGCCTCCTTCTGCACTGTAAATTCTATGTATCTGTAGAAACAAGTAGATTTTTAAAACACATAGTAGCTGAACCAATGCTGGAGCAAATATTTCATGAAATAAATAGTTATGTCAGATTAGTTAGGTATTGGTATGTATTGCATTTCTTGGTTCTTTAATAGGTGATTTTACAAGGCTGTTGCATCATAAATCGATGTCTATAATTTAGTTTAAATGAGAGGAAATCTACAAATGGAAAAGAAAAGCACTTGACATTGATTAGGAAATGAATAACTTCATTGTGTTGTATTGCAGGATACTATGAAAACTTCTTGCAGAAACTGCAACGTTGTCATCAAGAAGGGATCACAGGACTCCTGCTGCTGTATCCAAACTATGTTATTCATGTACTAGAGGTAAGACTTTGTCAAATGTGGGGAAAAAAGTATCTTATATTGAATACTTGAGCAGCAGGTTGTGAAAAGTTAGAATCCAAAAAGTGCAGGAGGAGGCCATTTGGCCCATTGAGTCTGCCCCGACCCTCTGAATAGAGCATTATACCAAGGCCCACTCCCCCACCCTATCCCCAGCAACCCCACCTAACCTCTACATGATTGGACACTAAGGGCAATTTTAGCACGGCCAATCCACCTAACCTGCATATCTTTGGACTGTGGGAGGAAACTAGAGCACCCGGAGGAAACCTACACAGACACGGGGAGAACGTGTGGACTCGGCACAGACAGTGACCCAAGGCCGGAATTGAACCAGGGTCCCTGGCGCTGTGAGCAGCAGTGCCAACCACTGTGCCACCCTTATATTTGATGTTGGTATAACAATAATAATCTTTATAATAATAATCTGTAGGCTAATATGCCATTAAAGCAGATAAATCTTTGGGGTGGACACATTGAAATCACTTAAATATGAGAACATGGTGCTCTCGCAGCTCATACCACCTTTATTCATTGACACTAAATGTGTCTATTTACACAAGTGACCTACAAGAAAGGAGCACAGATTGTTCTCCATTAACCAAGTTACTGTACCTGAAAAGAGAATAAAACCTGTTTGTTCTTGCTATCGAGCTTTGCTTAATTAAAGCAAAACAAGAAACGTATATGGTACGAGCGTGAATAAGTTCATTTGATTATATTGGTTATCGGAGTTAACTTGAAATTCATGGAGTTCTGATAAAAGAGGCAAAATCTTAAAGTAGAAAGAAAAGTGAAAATATTGAAAAGCATAAATCGATAATCATGCTCGAGTGGCTAAAAGTGTTGGAGAAAGGTCAAATAAAATCACACTGGAGTAGTAAGGAATGAAAACGAGTCACGGTCGAATTGAACAGATCAATGGGAATTTGTCCCTGGGCAGGAACCACCCCCCCCCAACCACCACCACCACCATCACCGCGGTGTGTTTTCTGATGGGGAGGTGCTCGCCATTGGTCGCCAACAGGATCTTCCAGTTCCACCGCTGTCTACAGCATTTTTCTTGGCTCACCCTTCCCACAGCCTTCGATGCGACTGGAAAATCCCACCCTCTGTTTTCCTGGTAAAGTCTGATGTCAATTACAGGTAACAAAGTAAAAATGACTTGTTTCCCACAGTCGTGGGAAATATTTGGGAGATGACAAAGCGAAGCAAGGCGAAAAATAATGGCCAGGTATAATAAATTATAACCTGCAATGGGGGTTGGAAACAAGCTGGTTCACCATGGAATGGAATGCTGCTTTTCTTTAGTCTGAATATATTTTGACTAGAAACCCCACATGTCTTCCTCTCATTTTATCTCCCCATATTGAAGGTCCTGCACAGCAGCAATGTTACTGCTGTCCTGGCCAGTTTTTGTGGGTGCTTAGAATTCTGGCTAGCTCCCATGTATCTACTTGGCTGCAGTGGCATCCGATGTTCTGTCTCCCGCCTGTCTTAAGTTTTACGGAATTGACTCACACTGTCCTTTATCTACTTGTACAACAGCATAATCCAGCATAGGAACAATAAAACCCTTTATGATCTGAACTGAATTTCCATTTTGGACCTTTGCAAAAGTGGATCGGGTTCACATTTGATAGTGTGAAATTTGGTTTGAATTGTAAATGGTGTCACTCTAGTCCAGGGTACATTTACAGTCGATATGAACAGACTCACTTAGTTCAACTTAGGTTTGTGCAACGATATGAAAAGAACATCTCAAAGTTCTCCCTCAATCGGATGGACCATCGCACCAAACCTAAGTGACATGATCACTCTTGCACCCAACAGGCCAAAGATAGGTTAAAATTTCTGCCTATTCTGTACTATCTCCTGCATCAAAGCACACCCTGGTTCCAGAAGCAGGTTTTCCATTACTAACACCAGCTAACCTTTTGTACTGAGTGAGATTTTATCAGTATGCTGCCAATCCTTTTCAGTTCTTTCTACTGTAATCGGTTAAGCTTGGTTGCCAAATCATAGAACAAAACAGTACAAGGCAATCTGTGCAGGTGATAAATAATTTCATAAGCTGACATTTTGAAATGTGTCACGACGGAAATGACTCAGAAGCTGGTAAATGTTCTTAGGTTTGACTTGCTTTAACCCAACTTACCTTTGAATGGAAAGCACACATCAAAAAGATTGGCCTGCAAGATTGGTGTTTATTCATGAATATTCCAACAATGTAGCTGAATGTATTTAATATGTCACACAGCGGTTATTGTAACACTGCTGAAATGTAATGGACTGTTTCTGCACAGTGAAAATTGTACTTTGTGCGGACTTGGGTCCATCTGGTGACAGATGTTGTGTTTGGCCGAACCATGTCAAATTCAATTTCTATTTCAAGAACAGAGGGTGCTGGAAAAACTAAACAGGTCTGGCCGCATCTGTAAGGAGAGAAAGCAGCGTTAGCATTTCAAGTCCTTTTGACTCTTCATCAGCCAGAAGGGACAGCACGGTAGCATTGTGGTTAGCACAATTGCTTCACAGCTCCAGGGTCCCAGGTTTGATTCCAGCTTGGGTCACTGTCTGTGCGGAGTCTGCACATCCTCCCTGTGTGTGCGTGGGTTTCCTCCAGGTGCTCCGGTTTCCTCCCACAGTCCAAAGATGTGCAGGTTAGGTGGATTGGTCATGATAAATTACCCTTAGTGTTGGGTGGGGTTACTGGGTTATGGGGATAGGGTGGAGGTCTTGACCTTGGGTAGGGTGCTCTTTCCAAGAGCCGGTGCAGACTTGATAGGCAGAATGGCCTCCTTCTGCACTGTAAATTCTATAACTGAAAGGAGAGGGAACGCGTTAGATATTGAAGTGTAGCTGATTGCAACAAAATGTAGCAACTTTAGGAACAGAAGACTGATGGCCTGGTGTGAAAGGGAGAGTAGGGGTTTGCATTGAGGAAATACATGTATGGGATGTATTTTTAAAATGTGTTGAAGATGGAGGAGAAAGGTTACACTCTAAAGCTGCCGATCTCAATGTTGAGTGCCCAACCAGAAGATGAGATGCTGCTTCTCCAGCTTGCATCAGCTCCAGATTGAATAGAACTATAGAATCCCTACAGTGCAGAAGGAGTGAATTCGCCCCATTGAATCTGCACCGACCTTCTGAAAGGGCACCTTACCTAGGCCTAATCCCCCTCCCTTCTTATCTCCATAACCCTACCTAACCTAAACATCCCTGGACACTAAGGGGCAATTTTATGATGGCCAATCCACTAAAGCTGCACACCTTTGGACTATGGGAAGAAACCAGAGCACCCGGAATAAACCTACACAGACACTGGAAGAAAGTGCAAACCCCACACAGACAGTAACCCAAGGCAGGAATTGAACCCGAGTCCCTGGTTCTGTGAGGCAGCAGTGCCAACCGCTGTGCTACCATGCCGCAAATATTTGGTATAAAGAGCATCTAATCCCACACTTAACATGTAAAAATGTTAAAGGCACAACATAAATGAAGTTGTTGTTGAAGTGGATGGTCCATTGACATATTGAAAGCAGCGAGTAAGAATAAATGGTTCCCTATCTGATTGGCAAGATGGTGTTCATCAGGGATCTGTCTGAGTCCCTCTTACTCGTTATGTATATAAATGATTTGGATTGAGACATAGAGGGACTAATAACAAAAGTTACTGATGGCTCCAAATTCTAGGCCAGGTGATTGTGAGGAAGATAGCAGGAGATTATATAAAGCGTAGTCGGGAATAATGAGATATAGGGCAAATGCAGATTAATTCTTTTACTAAGTATTTAACAAATTGTATGGGAGCAATAACATTCTGAATGGAGTGGAGAATATAAATGTGCAGCGGTAAAGGTATGCAAGATATTTAAAAGCTGGGTTAGAAAAATGCATAAAAAGGACAAATGGAATTTTGGGTTTTGTATGTAAGATATTGAACGCACACGCAAAGAGATGATGAGAAATTTCCATAAGACATTGATCAGGTTACAGTTAGATTACTATGTCCAGTTTTCCACAGGGCAAAACCATGTTGGAAACAAGGAAAAGATGTACCATAGAATTGCTAGAATAATACAAGGAATGAAACAATATCAGTATAAACTACAGGGTGGAGTTTCTACTTTGGATGCAATCTATGATCAGACATAAACAGCACTCATGTTTGCGTTGGTTTTCAGAAGTATTCTTTTCCCCCTCAAAGTTTTTTTTCTATAAATTTAGAGTACCCAATTATTTTTATTCCAATTAAGGGGCAATTTAGCATGGCCAAACCACCTAACCTGCACATCTTTAGGTTGTGAGAGTGAAACCCACGCAGACACGAGGAAAATGTGCAAACTCCACACGAACAGTGACCCGGGAGCGGGATTCGAACCTGGGTCCTCAGTGCTGTAAGCAGCAGTGCTAACCACTGTGCCACGTCTTACCGGGGCGATTCTCCGAGCCATGCGCCGGGCTGGAGAATCACCGCAACCGCGCCATGATGCCCCGCGCCGGCGTGCGATTCTCCAAGGTGAGGAGAATCGGCGCCATTTGCGCCAGCGCGTTTCAGTGGGGCTGCCATTCTCCGGCCCGGATGGGCCGAGCGGCCGCATGGACACGACAGAGTCCCGCCGACGATGTTCACCCCTGGTCGCTGCTGGCGGGAACTCTGCGCGAACGGTCGGGGGGGGGGGGGGGCGGTCGGGGGGGGGGGGGGGGTAAAGGGTGGCTTCGTCCCCGGGGGGGGGGCCTTCGATGGGGGCCTCCGATGGGGTCTGGCCCACGATCGGGGCCCACCGATCGGCGGGCCGGCCTCTCCCCCCCCCGGGCCTACTTTTCGGCATGGCCGGCCCCTGAACACCGATGCTATGTTGAGTCAGGGCCAGCGCACTAAAGAAGTCCCCCGCGTGGCGTGAACCGCTCCAACGCTGTTCTGGCCCCCTGTGGGGGACAGAATCGCTCATCCCCGGGCCCGTTTCGCGCCATCGTGAAACGCGTCGGAGTTCACAATGGCACGAACACTTGGGAGAATCGCCCCCAAGGTCACCAAACACAAAATCTGCCATGAACCAATGGTATTGGGCAGCGCTTTAGAAAATATTTATTTAAAAATCTATTTGCTTTAAAAAGTATTCCAAGATATACTTGGAACTGGTAACTTGATGCAGTTTGATTAATTTGATTGTATATGAGTTTATTACAAAAAAACCTTAAATCGGTAAGTTTAGTCTACCAGCTCTGATTATAAATAACTAAAAATTACTTTAAAAAGAGACAGAAGCATTTCCTACTTATGTGTGTACACCAGTCAGTTTCTTAGTAAATCAAAAAAGATTAGATTCAAAACTGTTTAAAGCATGCTTTCTACCCCGCCGCAATCCAAGGTTTAATTTCAAGAACCGCCTCAAAGGCCCACAGCCCGCAAGTTGTAGAAACTTGCAATCATTTGGAATCCAGTCTCAGTATCTGAACAATTTGAGGATGGGGTTATAGCTTCCAGCACAATGTTTTTTTAAACCAGCACAAAGGATAGTGGAACTCGGTGTCTGTTGAATGCGATTTACCTTTTTTTTGCCATGGTCTTTTGCGGGGGCTTGACCAATTTCGAACAAATTGTGCTGGAAATAACAGCTCTGCCCAGCAGAAATTCGACCCCAAGAGATCCCTTTCTATTTCTGCCATTGTGCCAATTTGTGAAGATGAAAGACTCACCCATCCCTTGGTCGCTGACTCACACGAGCAGCAGACTGAAGAAAAGCATTCATAGAATCATAGAATTTACAGTGCAGAAGGAGGCCATTCAGCCCATCGAGTCTGCACTGGCCCTTGGAAAGAGCACCCTACCTCCACACCTATCCCCGTAACCCAGTAACCCCACCTATCTTTTTTGGACACTAAGGGCAATTTAGCAAGGTCAATCCACCTTTGGACTGTGGGAGGAAACCGGGGGAAACCCAGGCAGACACGGGGAGAATGTGCAAACTCCACACAGACAGTCACCCGAGG
This sequence comes from Scyliorhinus canicula, assembly GCF_902713615.1. Taxonomy (NCBI): domain Eukaryota; kingdom Metazoa; phylum Chordata; class Chondrichthyes; order Carcharhiniformes; family Scyliorhinidae; genus Scyliorhinus; species Scyliorhinus canicula. Next base: position 43,127,855 of record NC_052163.1, read on the forward strand.
CCGCGATTGAGCCCACGTCCTTGGAGCTGTGAGGCAACAGTGCGAACCACTGTGCCACGCTTTTCTTTTCTTGTGGGTGGCCAAGCGAGACAGGGGGAAAAATCATGAAAATAAGTTGGGCAAAGTGGCGCACTGAAAATAAATGATCATTTTGCATCATAAATTTGAGGCCTTTACCACCCAGACTGGCACAGGGAACATCATGGTTCCCTATCAGGACAGTACTTGTTATTACTGCGGGTCAGAGTGAAGCCAAGCTCCATTTGCATTTAATCAGCAGCTGTTCGGCTGGAGATGAGTGAGCCACTTCTTTTTGGATGAACTGGACTGTTTTCCAATGACAACCTGTTGAGCCAGGGACTGCCATCCTGGCAAAGCTGACCTTGTTTCTAGAATGGCAGATTAGGTCATTTCTTGGGGTAAATTGAATTACAAAGAACTATTCTCTATGATCCACATTACATGCTTTGGTGGAAATGAAATCGGCACCTGGAATGCAAAATCCATTTTGTTGACCATTTCCCTTTTCCCCACAGTCTTCCAGTGATGTGCTGTATTCAGTGATCCAGGACCTAAGAGACATGCAGCAACAACAAGAAAAGTAAACCTCCAACTATTACTTGTATCACTATGGAAAAAATTTAGATGTCTGAGGTTTGAGTCACATCTTTCCCTCCCCTCTCTGCTTCCTGAAGGGATTGTTTCCTCTCTGACAACTTGCTTCATTTCTTCACCATCTCCCCCACTTCCTCCGCTTCCCTATGCAACATCTGACCAGTTACCTATTCCCATACCATTATCCAGAGCCTCAATTTTTTTTTCCAATTGGCTCAGTAATTTATGTGGACTTTACCCAACCTAATTTACTGCATTCGCTACTCATGATCCCATCTCGAAACTGGAAGACCAAATGCAGATTAGGGGCCAGATCAACAGCTTTGTCACGCCTGACCCAGGATGCGACGAGGCTGTTTAATCTCACAAGACACCTCTCGTGAGATTTGCGATACTCACGACGCCTCTTGTGATCTAACGAGATCTTGCGAGACATTGCAATCTGGAACTCGACCTCACTGGGTGGGATGCAGATTTACATATTTAAGTGAGCAGTTAGATTCACTTAACTATGGCGGTGTGGGATTCACCCAAGGTCCAGGATCGAACGAGGCGCCCGTGCCTGGGAGACCTCGCCATGGCGCCTTTTAACACTGGCCCACACAAATGTGGACCAGGTGTAATGGCACCTGAGGGGGTCTCCCAGACCATCAGAGACCCCCGAGAGGTCAGACTCTGGGCAGGGAGGTATCCTGGCACTCCCGCTGCCACCCAGTCACTGCCAGGCTGGCAATGCCTGGGAGGCAGGTTGGCACTGCCAGGGATCGGGCCCAGTGGTACCCTGCCATTTTGAGGCGGAGTGGGGGTGCTTGAGAACCTAACAGGTACATTTGGGTTGTTGAGGGGGACGTTTGGATGCTGGACAGGGGGTTCCGGAGAGTGGGGCAGCATATAAAATTGGTGTAGCTTGTCAGTGCAGAAAATGAAGGTAAACAACTTCATTTAGTAAACAACTAAACAACTAGTAAACAACTAGGCATTCCTCGCCGTGGTCTTAAAAAACCCCACAGAATGAGTGATAGGTCGTTTTCGGTTCTGCACCCACTACACAAGCCCAAAACGAGACACTTTTTTTCCTGTTAAATTGCGCTCTAGATGGCTGCTTTGCTGAACTACTTGTTAAGGTCCGACGTGAAGCAAATCCCAGTTTCTCTGTAGTGGGATGTAGCTGGGAGAGATAGATGGAGTGCCAGCAGCTGGGGTGGGGTAGTACTTGGATTGTTTCACGCAGCGACCGGTTGAAGTTTGGATTGTGCTGCCTGAGAGTGCATTGGCGGCAGATTCAATCGAAGCATTCAAGAGGGGATTTGATTTTTATCTGCAAAGGAAAAATGTGCAGGGTTACGAGAAGAAGGCGGGGAATGGTTGGAGGTGAACTGTTCCTTCAGAGAAACAACACAGAAATGACAGGCCAAATGACCTCAACCTGTGCTGTAACCATTCTGTGGTTCTGTGATTGTTTTGCTGTGCTGGCTTAAAACTCACATTTTTACTTTCTTCAGATCCTGCTTTGATAGTTTTGCATGCTTCCACCTATTTTATCCCCCATTTCCTAATTTACACAGTTCTGTGTTTCAAAAATTGTTTTAATTTCTCTCATTTTACTGTCTCCTTTATATTCATGCTGATGAATATAATTTCTGCTATTTAATAATCTCCTGTAATCCACATTCACACTTTACAATTTCTTTTGACATGTCTATGAATTTTGCCCTCCTGTTTGTTATAGTCAGAATAGTTGATTGGGGAAGGATAGCACTGGAGACAATCTTTTACTCAGTCTCAGCTTTAAACATCACCAGCATACACCCTCTCACTCAAACACACAACCGTTTCAATTATCCTCTTTTGGAAATCAATAAAAATAAACTAATTAACAAGAGGTAAAAGGGCCCTGTAACAAAAAACAAAACTATTAAAGAAACTTAACTAATTAAGTTGGAATGTCGTTCCCAGGGCTGACGATGCACACCAGTCGTGGAAGGCCAAAGTGCTTCTTTATATGTGAAACCCAAGTTAGTGCCCTGCATACAATTAACAAAATTAATATACAATTAGCACATTTTCCCTTTCAGCTGGACCTTTTCAAATATCTAGGAAAAATTACTGCAGGTTCATCCTGCTGTTCTTTGTGTTTTCAATCAGCTTGGTTCAAATTACTTGAGAGAGAAACAATATTTGAATAGTTCACGTGGTAGCCCTCCATCTTGTAAGATGATGGTTTGTGCCACTGTGGTGAACTCTGTGTTAATCATTGCCTGGCGTGGCTCCAGCATGGCAGTCTCTGCTGCATATCCTCCAGAAGAAGACAGTGTGCTGCGAAGGTGCATGAGTTGCATGGCCTCTGTCTTCTCTGGGCCTCATCTCAGCCAGCTCGGCTGAGCTCTGTATTTCCACTTGCCTCTTCCAATGCCCATCCAGCAGTACAGCCTCCAGAGGGCACAGCGTCTGCAACTATCCCCTAGTTGTCAGTGTCAATGTCCAACATCTTCATAGCTTGTAGTGGAGGTATAATAATAATAATCTTTATTAATGGCACCACTAGACTTACTTTAACATTGCAATGAAGATACCTAGGAGGGCGTGACCTATTGGCCATTCACTGTACAGGAGTAGTTCAAGATAAAAGCCACATTCAGAAGTTGCTGATAATTTCAGAATTCAAAGCGTGCATTGCTGTTTTGGTTCACGAAAAGAGAGTAATTTTGTGCTGGACTCTCCATTGAGAATCTGCCCTGCTACCGCTGCTAGTCAGGATGGAGCATTTGGCCGTGCCGTTCACTGGCGGTGGGATTTTCTACTCCCATCACTTCCCATTGAAGGAGGGGGGGGGGGGGGGGGGATGCTGCCGGCGGGACCAGAGAACCCCGCCATGAGCCAACAGTCTTATATTAAAGGAGATTGAGATGACGGGCGGGATTCTCCAGCCGCATGTTTCACGGCAGCACGCCATCCGCTGGCGGTGGGATTGTAGACTCCCGCCGCTTGTTAATGGGGTTTCCCGTTGAAGCCACCGCACGCCCGTTGGGAAACCTACGGGCGGAGGCGTACTGTTGTCGGGATGAGAGAATCCTAACGATCGGAGAATTCCGACCAATACCTCTCCATGGAAATTATCCCAAAGGTGAATTTGTTATTTAGTCTTCATAGGTGGATATTTTACAGACAGGAAAGGCAGGTTTGGGTGCGTGTAGGGACTTAAACGTGACAGTAAATTAGGATCCGGACACCATTCCGTGCTTTTCCAGGTTTCCATGGGTTTGAAGCAATGTGGGCTCCGAGTGTACAGCTGCCAGATAAGGCATTTAAATATTCAAATAGTTCACCTGTTCTGTCTTAGCCAAGTATTCTGGATTTACCTGCCAATGGATGTATTTCCCAAGCTGTCAGGAACTCACCAGTTCACTGAGGCAACGGCACATTAGAGAATGCTTCTTCAATGAAACTGGCAGGCTGGGAAGCCTGTAATCAGTGAAGCTGAAGAGCTGCAGTCATGACCAGATGAGAGGCTGCTGCTAACAACATTCCTTCTCAGAGAGTGCCTTCACTGCTTAATGTGCGACTGACAACTTCTTACAAGTCATTCACCGGTCTAGAACTTTGCTCACCTCCAGCTGCATTTCCCTGTCTTCACCAGGATGCTTATGGAGCTGTACCTTGCATCTCTGATGAAGAGCAAAATGAGCAGCAATACCAGCCGCACCAGTAGCCATAGGAGCAACACCAGCAGCAGCACCAGCTTCCCTGCCCTCAGCCACATCCACCCCACACAGCAGAGAAGACGGAAAAATATCCAGCTCCAAGAAGACAAGATCCAAGTACAAGGGGCCACCGCCGGGTGATGAGAGCCTTCAACATGGCTGAGCACCAGTGCCTCAGGAAGCCTGGGCTCTCATGGCCGGTCCCTGCCAATATCTGCTGGAGCAAGTGTGAATGGGTAAGGTTGGTGCTGCGTGGCTGGCACGGTGCCTGTCGCTGGAGATCCACCACCTTCACCCCTGCCTCTGCCTCTCCCCTCGGTAATGTCCCCTCTTTTACCGTATGGAGAGAAAACAACGATTTATAAGTGAGTAACGGTTGTGTGGGTTGCAGGGATGGACATCATTTTGTTGAGGGTGACTGTGGAGCACGGGTATGAGTGGGCATGGTTACCTTTCCAAAATCACTAGATACAGGCTCTGGGTATTTCTGCTAGATCACCATGACATGAATATCCTGTATAAATGTATTGGCAAGATTTCAGCTATTAGTATGCATCCTTCTCTCTCTCTTGCGTGCACACACAAACGTCCATCAGAACGAAATGCTGTTGAAGATTAATTCTGTGACAGATTTCCTATTTATCTGCCATAACCTAGTTCAGTAAGAAGTCTTACAACACCAGGTTAAAGTCCAACAGGTGAATGAGGTAGGAGCTGCGCTCTGAAAGCTAGTGATTTGAAACAAACCTGTTGGACTTTAACCTGGTGTTGTAAGACTTCTTACTGTCCCCACCCAAGTGGAACGCCGACATCTCCACATCATAACCTAGTTCCGCTGAGAAACAGGCAGTTGGGGAATCGGAGAATCCAGCCCATAGGCCGAAGTTTTCCGGTCGGTCCCACCTGCGGGATCTTCTGGTCCCGACACCGAAAGTCCTGCCATGGGTTTCCCGGCAGCAGAGGGTGCGAACAATGGAAAGCCCGTTGACAGCAGCGGGACCAGAGATCCCGCCACTGGCCAATGGCGGGCTGCCGCAAAACACATCTGGGAGGTGAGGTGGGGGGGTGGGGTGAAGAAGGCAGAAAATCCCACCATAGTGTGAAAATACAGATAGTGAAGAGATTCTACAGTTACTGATGGTATTTCTATCATGTTACCCCCTTGAATAATTATGCTGTACATGTTGCACCGAAATGGAGTAGTTTATTAATTAGGAGGAATTCACACACAAACGTCAGTGGAGACCGCTGAATAATTATACAAAAGTTAATTTAAGGTCAAATCTGAAGATAGGGGGCAGCACGGTGGCCTAGTGGTTAGCACAACCGCCTCACGGCGCTGAGGTCCCAGGTTCGATCCCGGCTCTGGGTCACTGTCCGTGTGGAGTTTGCACATTCTCCCCGTGTCTGCGTGGGTTTCGCCCCCACAACCCAAAAATGTGCAGAGTAGGTGGATTGGCCACGCTAAATTGCCCCTTAATTGGAAAAAATAATTGGCTAATCTAAAATTTATAAAAAAAAAAAAAAAAAAAAATCTGAAGATAGAAACAGGTTCAGAAGAACATTTTTAAGAAGATGAGCGTATTAAGGTGGCAGCTTAGAATGTTTCTGATTATTACCATTTCCTTAATGAGGTCTGGCACATTCCATATGATCGCTACCAATTGCCCATCGTAACTGATGTGTAACTGGTGTGACTCTTTTCGAGTGACGCAAATACATCTCTATGTTGCTTTTATGTTGTAATGTTGTCCAAGAGTTTTTGGTGAAGTTATGTCTGGAGAGTGGAAGAGGAAGAGCGACAATCTCTCTTCAGATTCAGGGCCTTGATTTTTTAAATACTTGTCTGATTCAAAACTGTTGAATTTTTGTTAAAATTCCAGAAATGTCCTGTTGAACTTTGTTTCAGAACTTTACTTCTGGAGCCCAAAATTCTGGTGGTGTCTCACAATATTCCCAGCAGACTGTTCCAGAACTGGGAATATGCCCTCCTGAATATCACTGCAAAACGACTGGATGATACTTTAAAGGGGGAACCAATAGAGAAGATCATCAGTGAATGCCTCACTGTGCTACTTAAACTGGGAGCGCATATTCAAAAAGCTTACAAGGTAGCCAGCGATTCTCTAACAAAATTTATTTTTGTCAAGTTACGATCCATTTGCAGCAGTTTTTCTACTTCCTTTTTTTAACCTCCTTGTGTTGCATGTTATTCTCAGCTGGGGGGGTGGGGGTGGGGCAGCTTGTTGCTTCACCATCTCCTATTGCTAGTCCTGCATCATTTGCAGCCTTCACAAGGCTCAAAGATAATATGGGATTAGTGTTCCTCCGGACGGCATGTGATTGTCATAATCTTCTAGACCAGGGCCACATTCAGAAATTCACAATTCACAAAGGGCCGCATAGTATATTAAGTAAAATAATTACTTCACCCGGTTATGATTCTGGGCGCCTCATATAGAACATAGAACAGTACAGCACAGAACAGGCCCTTCGGCCCTCGACGTTGTGCCGAGCAATGATCATCCTACTCAAGTCAACGTATCCACCCTATATCAGTAAGTAACCCAACAGCCCCCCCCATTAACCTTAAAAAAAATTAAAAAAAAAAAAAAAAAAAAATTTTTAATTTTTTTTTTTTTTTTAATGACTTGGAGGGCCGCAGAAATACCTTTGGCGGGCCGCATGCGGCCCGCGGGCCGTAGTTTGCCCACCCCTGTTCTAGACAGTGTGCACGGACTGACTTTCGCAGTATAGCTTAAACTCCGACTGGCACAGCAAGCTACCCGTTATTCTGCCATTTACCTTTTTTTTAACAAAATGAAATTAGTTGACAATTCATGCCACAGCACATTTTACTATCTTATATAATAATACGTCATTTAATTTATTAATTTAGCAAAGGAAGAAAATGATACTTATGTGCTAACTTGATTCAGCGGTGATATTCTTAATTCTAAGTAAGAAGATTGTGGGTTCTGTCCCCAATGCAGGATTGATTCCTGTGACATGGTTTGACACTTTTCATCAATTTCTTTCATGGGACATGGCCATCATTGGCTTGGTCAACATTTACTTCCCATCCCAAATAACCCTTGGGAAAGGTGATGGTGAGCCGCTTTGTTGAACAGTAGCAGTCTATACAGGGTAGGTACACCCACAGTGCTCCTAGCATTGAATGTAGTGTTAAAGGAGTTCTTCCATTTTGGAGGTGCCATGTTTGGATTAAAGGCTAAACCATGACCGTATTCCATCTTTAGGTGAATATAAAGGAACTATGGAACTATTTAAAGAGTAGGGGGGGGCACGTCTCCTAATGTGCCATCGAGCATTTCCCTCAACCAATGTTACCAAAACAAATCTATTGGTCTTTGTCTCATCATTGTTTGTGGCATCTTGCAGTACATAAATTAGTTGCTTAATTTTCAATAGTGAAGTGGTTTGGCCATGAGGATGAGAAACATGTTACCTAAAGGCAAGCTTTCCTTTTGAGCATATAGAATGGTTGCAAAGACAAAATACAATCCAGGCACCAATGGACATTTAGTCTCCATGTTGAACGCTAAGCATTATATGTGTGTTATGGTGACCACCAAGGACATGGGGGATCATCAAAAGCTCTCCCCGTGGGCTTCGTGGAGTATGAAGTTCCCAACTGAGTGGGCAGGAACTCGCTCAATGGGAAATGAGCAGTGGGAGTTTCAAATCTGCTGGGCCAGCATTCTGTAGGATTTGTGCGCTGTGAACTGCAGCTGCAGCCTTATCAGTTATGTATATTAAAGGATATGATATTGGAAGGCTGGACTTGGTGAGATTATTGCAATGTGCAAGATCTTTAAAAGGGAAAGGAGGAACATGGGCTGTTTGCTTCCAATCAGAGCTGGCCAGCTCTCTGACAGAGAAAAAGCTAATCAACCCACGCTGATCCAGATCTTCATGTAGAGTAAAAAAGTCAAGAGGAGTATGAATACAAAGGTGTACATTCCTAACCTAAATATTGCACTCACACATACAAAAAAGGTTTTGTACAGAAGGGGAAAAAAATGGAGAATTAAAAATAAAAGCAAATTACTGCCAATGTTGGAATCAGAAACAAAAACTGAAAATACTGGACAATCTCAGCAGGTCTGACAGCATCTGTGGAGAGAGGAGGGAGCTAACGTTTCGAGTCTGGATGGCTCTTTGTCAAGGCTAGAGAGAACTGGAAATAGGGTCAGATTTATACTGTAATGGGTGGGTTGGGGGGAGGCGGTGTGTGGAGCAGTGGGACTGCATAGAGGGCCAGCAATAGATGGAGATTGACAAAGATGTTGTGGACAGAGAGAAAAAGGGAATGTGAATTGGCATGATCAAGGCTAGGAAGGGTGCTGATATTGGCACAGTAAGAGATTAGAATGTGTTAATGGCAGAACAAAGGTAAGTAGTGTATCAAAAGACAACTTGGAACAGGAAGAGATGGCCCAAGTAGGGTGGGGTGGAGGGGGGCAATGGTGAGGGAAAAACAGATTGATGTAAGAAATGAAAATAAATTGATAGAAATAAAAAGGGGTGAAGGTGGAGGAGAGAGTTACAGTCTGAAGTTGTTGAGAATGTTTTGCAACCACCAGCTCTAAATGGTCGAATAAAACCAGGTCTATTTAACTACCTAGTAGGAACACATTCAAGGGTTTAGACTCCTGCTGCAATTAAACAAATCAAAAAGAGACAGACACACATCAGAATGAATGACTCAGGCATAAATATTGTTGACCTAAAATGTTGCAGGGGGCAATTTAACTGAACTCATTTGGTCAGTACCCACAGGATAAGGTGAGATGAAAATTTCTTAACTCACCCAATAATACTCACTGACTTTAATGGACAGTAAAATTGAGGAGCGTGTAAAACCAGCATTGTGCCTAATGCCTTCAATTTCTTGACCGTCAGAATTGGTTAAAATTGCCCTCAATGAAAGGAGCATAAAACAAGCGGTACACCTGATTTTGTAGTGCCAAGTTGTTCTCTGAACTGAAGTTTTCACATCTGCATTTTGACAATCTTTTTAAGATAAGCGTAGAAATACTTGATGACATGGGCGATTGAGCTGAAATTAACAAAGTAAAAATCAGGAGATGTGTAAAACAGGTTGCTGACTCGCTATTATCCATCTTACAGTATGGAACAAAGTCCAAATTTACCCCTGATGAGTTTACATTAGGCAGCAAAGAATGGATTTAGACAAATATTGCTTCAGCTCTGCAGTAATGGCTCTGAACCTATGCACGGAGATTCTAATTACAGATGATTAACAAACATGTTTTGTCTGAAATTACATTTATTTTAAGTGGGTTAATGCCTCGTATAAAATTAATAGGGAGGAATTGCAAACAAAGAACACTCAGCTTTTGTTTCTGAGTAAATAACGGTGCAAGTTATTTTTCTACCTCTGTATAGCACCTTCAGAAGTTTTTGTATGTCAGAGATGCTACATAAAAGCAAGCTATTGTTGTCTAATAGCTCTTATTAGCAGCTCACGTATTAAATGATTTACGTCTCAACGCCCCCTTATTTTAGTGAAAACCTTTTACTAATCATTCTGACCATAGAATCGGTGCAAAACAGCTTGGTTCACAATAATGTTTATTCGTGTCACAAGTAGGCTTACATTAACACTGCAACAATGTTACTGTGAAAATCCCCTAGTCATCACACTCCGGCACCCGTTTGGGTACACAGAGGGACCCACCGACCCCCCCCCCCCCCCCCCCCCCCCCCCCAATCCCTACGATTCCCACTGTCTGCTGGTGGGAGTGCAAAATTCAGGTTTCAGTAGCTGTTATCGGAGTGAAGCTGAACTGAATCAGTTTAATGCCAAATCATGTTATGGGTGGCTGAAGAGGACAAAATGTTCAATTTTCTCAAAGTTGGGGAAGAACAAAAAGGGAAAGGAAGGGAAAGAGAGTCTAGATTCCACAGGGAACCAGCTCCATTTTATTTGGTTTGATTTACAAATCAACAATGTATGCAATCTTTTCCAGAATGTTTCTTGTTTACTTACTTATTTGAGTAAAAGTGCTTTTGAGAACAATTGTTTTTAAAAGGAATCATTTTATAGCTAATGGTCCATTTTAAAGAGTGGTACAGTATCAGTAGCAACAATGTAGCTTAAAATGTAAGGCAAGATTGGGCTGGATTCTCCACTGTCGGGATTCTCTGTTGCACAGGCAGTGCACCCACGCCCAGGGATTTCCTGATGGTGCGGTGCTGCCCACAATGGGAAATCTCAGAAAACTGGCGTGGCAGGACGGAGAATCCAGCCCAAAGCTACACACTCTGTGGTGGGATTTTCCGGCCCTTCCCACCAGCTGAATCTTCCGGTCCCGGCGAAGACAACCCCCTATGGCAGACCCCCCCCGGCGGTGGGAAAATGCCATAGAAATCGATGGGCCTGGACAATCCGGCCAGCAGCCAATGGCGAGATGCCTTTGCTGCCGGAGGACAAGTGCGGGGTGGGGGGAGGGGGGGGGGGGTGTAAAATCCCACCCGCCCTACTTGGTTGCTACATTACCAACCTTTACTTGCTCTGAACTATGTGGCATTTAGTCTTCGCCTTGTTGACATTACGTGTCCCTTTCCATAGGAATTACCAAACAAACAAGCCAATCCTGTGCTCGACCATGTGCCGGAACTGATTGTTCCCCAGGATTTGATTCAGCGGCTCCTGAAATCGAAGGAACTGTTAACTCCTGCCCAATTCCTCTGCATTTACAATGCTTCACTAAGCATAATTCTGGATTCAGGTAGGTTAGGATGATTCCCTAAGGAAAGTGAACAACACGGAGAAACACACAAAATAATGAAACATGTCATAAATTTGAATGATGAAGAAAAATGATCTTCTATGAAAAATTGGTCTTTGGTTCAACTTCTGAATGCTACTTTATTATTTTACAAGAGTCATTCCTACATTAATCGTTCTACGAACTGGGTTTGGTCAGATCTTTTGTAGATTGTCCCCAGCGGTTGGTTAGATTTTTAAACTTTCATTTTTAGAACATAGAACATACAGTGTAGAAGGAGGCCATTCGGCCCATCAAGTCTGCACCGACCCACTTAAGCCCCCACTTCCACCCTATCTCCGTAACCCAATAACCCCTCCTAACCTTTTTGGTCACTGAGGGCAATTTATCATGGCCAATCCACCTAATCGGCACATCTTTGGACTGTGGGAGGAAACCGGAGCACCTGGAGGAAACCCACGCAGACACGGGGAGAATATGCAGACTCCGCACAGACAGTGACCCAGCGGGGAATTGAACCTGGAACCCATGCGCTGTCAAGCCACGGTGCAATCCACTTGTGCTACCATGCTGCCCTTTGGGATCAACAGTAAGAAGTCTTAGAACACCAGGTTAAAGTCCAACAGGTTTGTTACAAACACTAGCTTTTGGAGCACTGCTCCTTCCTCAGCAGAATGAAGAGGTATGTTCCAGAAACATATATGTAGACAAATTCAAAGATGCAAGACAATGCTTAGAATGCGAGCATTTGCAGGTAATCAAGTCTTTACAGATCCAGAGATAGGGATAACCCCAGGTTAAAGAGGTGTGAATTGTCTCAAGCCAGGACAGTTGGTAGGATTTCGCAAGCCCAGGCCAGATGGTGGGGGGATGAATGTAATGCGACATGAATCCCAGGTCCTGGTTGAGGCCGCACTCATGTGTGCGGAACTTGGCTATACGTTTCTGCTCGGTGATTCTGCACTGTATGTTCTATGTTCTATTATACCCAGTTTCTATGGTCACCGTCACTAAATTTTAGGTAGACAATCAATTGGCAACTGGATCTTCTGTGGCAGAGTTAAGTGGCCTGGCAGGAGGTAGACCGCAATGTTTCATATCAAGGCAGACTCCGCACAGACAGTGACCCAGCAGGGAATCGGACCTGGGACCCTGGCGCTGTGAAGCCACAGTGCTATCCACTTGTGTTACCGTGCTGCCCATAAAGCCACTGTTTGTGTATAAAATTAATCATTTTTATGTTTACCAAAGTACAGGTGGGAGTTGGGTGAGGGGCGGGAGAGTGCTTCTGCAGAGGGATAAATGGGCGGTTTTATCCTGTGACTCCATCTTTGTCCCCTCATTGAATTTTCCTTGTTTTAAACAAAAACAGACACAAAATTGTAAATGTTAAATAAATTGGGGATACTTTCCTAGAATTCCACATCAATGACATTTATAGCAAATGATCAGATCCCAATACTGCTTCTGAGGACAAGAAGTTGTCTGACCAAAGAATGATTTGTAATGGGGATAAGAGCAAGTGGACCAAGATTCCTTTTCAAAAGAAAGAAACGTACTGACTCAATAAGGAAATCAGACTTGTTATTGGAGCGAATACGATTTTTAAAAATTAAACTAAATGTGATAACAGTTTAAATAAAGAAATAAATCCATCAAACTGTCTCAACACTTGTAGCTGTCAGAATGTCCGACAGTTTATACAGAAGTCACAAAGAACACTTTAAGATTTGGATTTTAACTATTTAATTCGTAGTGCAAAATGTAAACCTTAGCATGATGAATCCATTGGATTAATTCCATTGATTCCTACATTATCAGCAAGATACACAGGTTTGGGCAATTGGAACTACAATAGGATGTGTTTTCCTTCCCCTCCAAATCGTGTTCTGCAATGGCGGAGAGCAGCTCGCTAGTGGCCGGCAGCGGGCTCCTCTGGTCCAGCCATTGTCAACGGGGTTCCCCGTTGAGTGCACCCTCTCTGCTGCAAAACCCACTTAAGGTCCTGCCAGCGTGACCAGCCAGAAAATCCCACCCCAAACTTTCACCCTGTCCCTTAGAGCACAGTGCTGGGGGACCTCCACTGAAGAATTAATCCTTGAATTTCTCTGACCGCCTTCTGTTCACAGGAATCCATTTCCTTAATTTAACTGTGATTTTTTGGAACCATTGATGGTGAAGCATCAAGAAAATCGAGGGCAGGATTCTCCCACGGTACTACCGGCAGGTTAATTGAGGGGCGTGAGGCGGGGGTGGAGGGAAATTTGGCGGGAATGCAAAATTCATTTTTAATTCGGCATGGCGGATCGGGAAACCCACTGGTAGTCAGTCAGAAACTGGTCTGCATCCCGCCAATGGGTTGCAGTTGAAGGCCTGACCGGAATCTTTCCCTCACACCCAGTTCTCCATGACTCCAGTGGGAAAATACACCAGTCCAGAACATGTCTGGAACAGTATAGCGTGCAGAGATTGGGATCACCTGAACATTGTCTGGGTTGCCTCTGGAGTTCAGGATGGAGGCAGCCGATAGCTCTGCACTCTGAAACACCACAGCAGTGGGTGGAAGGAGCATCTATAGGCGGATGTTCCGATTTGGTGTGATCGAGGGGGTCTATCTATCAACCATAGAATGTTCCTGGACATTCATCTTCTTTCTCAGGTGGTCCATCTTTTTTCAATAGTGGGTCAGTGATGTTGGGTGCTTTTTCAATATGGTGCTCGGGTACAACGGCGGATTATGTGCCATTATGGCTGCCTCACCACGAAACAACTCCCAGTTGCATAATTAATGAGGCCAGGGCCAAAAGATATGTTGTGGTTTCCGGCCAGCCTCTGCAGCAGAAACATTCCATGTTCCCGTCTTTGCCACAGCACTTAGTCCCAAATGCGAAATTCCACCCCTAGTCTTCTCTCCAATTTGATCCTCAAACCATCGTTTATTAATTGATAGTTGTGGTTCATTGGAAAGTTCAAATTCTCATAATGTCTCAAAGATCATAAGATTTCTGTTAGGTTCCTGATTGCAGCTTAATGGATCTTGATTTTCTGAATCCATTCTAAGGTTTAAATTATTGTTCCCACATTCTAACCATTAAAAAAAAACTTCCCTGTAATTTCCCTCAATTATATTATCTAGGAAACACTATCTGCTTCTTCGGAAATCCAGGGAAACCTCAATGAAAGAGGACTGACGCTGTTCCGGTGAACATGGATTCTGTTTATTTCAGTGCATTTTGTCCTTAATGATTAAAACCCTGCATTCTAAATTGATATATTCAAATGGTTTTAGTATAAACGGACTACACACAAAACATCCAATATTTCTGGAAGATTGAATCATGCTTAGGAATTTTGAACTAGCACAACACTTTGGAAACTATTGATTAATCCACTTTTGGCTTGGGTAGTGTTTTCAGATTTGACATCGGATGGTTCCCGCTTAGTTGAATTGATCAACATTTTCTAACTTGCTTTCATTTACTGTGATGTTGCAAATTAAAATCTCCTTTTTCTTTGTCACCACCATGATGGATGTTTTCTTGCAGTTGAGTGTAAACCCGGATCTACCATTTCCCCTCACGACTGTGTCAATTATTTTTCTTAAACTTAGATGAGTCAAGACCTCATGCAATTTTTTAAAATTATAAATTTAGAGTACCCAATTATTTTTTCCAATTAAGGGGCAATTTAGCGTGGCCAATCCAACTATCCTGAACATCTTTGGGTTGTGGGGGTGAAACCCACGCAGACACGGGGAGAATGGATCTCATGCAATTTTAATCAGCAAAACTGAAGTTATCCCTCTTCCGTTCTTCTTGATACCTCTGATTTTCTGGCTTGAAATGCAGTGATCTCCTCAGCAGCCATCCCAGACTGATTCCAAAGTTGCTCAGTACTGAGCTCCACTTCTCCCTGCAATGTCCATTCCAGTTTGCTTTCTTTCACCTGTAAAAAAATTAAAGCCCACTTGTACCCATCTTTCCTCCTTTGATGCCAATCGCTTGTTTACATTTTATCCTCGAGGCTCAGTATGGTGAATGCTGTCTTTCGCGGTTGTCCCCTTTCCACCATCCATAAACCACAAATCAGCTGGAACATCAAGGTTCACGTCTTTTTCCCAAGCGACATTACGTCCAGTTTTACTGAGCTCTGCTGCACACTGTGTCCTGGAGAATTTACTTTTCGGTGTATGCACTTATCTTCAAATTTGTGACCTCCGCACATTTAAGTCTTCTCCTTGGCTTTGACCCTCCCGAGCTTTGCAATCTCCTCCAGCCACATATTTCTTTTTGTGCATTCTCCAACCCCCTACTTCCCATTTCTTGGTCTCGCATTGGTGGTTGTTCCTTCAGCCCTGAGCCCCTAAGCTCCAGAAGTCTCTCCCTGCTTTCTTAGCCTCCTGTTATCTTCAACCAATGCTTTTGTCCCCTCTTCACCTCAAAATTACCTTTCCCCCTCTTGTTAAGTTTCCAAATGTTACCACCAAACAAATGTATTTGTATAAAAAGTCCTACAGAAATGCAGATTGTTGAGAATCAATCTGCAGAGACCAGTCAATTTTCTTTAATTTAAAAAACCTGTCCTGTAACCAGCACTAAGCTTCATGGCTCAGCCAACATATTGATTGGTAGTCAGTCTGAAATATGTATTGTTGCGTGTGGTAGTCACCACTGATGTATATACTGTATATATATATATGTGTGTTTTGCGGTAAGGCCCCTGTAGTACAGGTACAGGGGTAGATCCCTGCCTGCTGGCTCCGCCCAGTAGGTGGAGTATAAATATGTGTGCTCCCTGTACAACAGCCATTTCGTTAGCTGCTGTAGGAGGCCACATACCTCTGTGTAATAAAGCCTCGATTACATTTGACTCTCGTCTCGTCGTAATTGATAGTGCATCATTGCGCTATTAAGTTATGCAAACATGCTTTAATATGCTTTATTACATGCTTGCTTTTTTATATTGGTTAAAGGACATGTTTTTGGAAGCACCAACATAACAACTGTTTAGAGTGTTCTCTGATAGAAGGTATGGTACGGTCAGACATCATTATTGCACACACAGCCCATCCATACAATTTAAAATTACTAGTGCTTTTATTAACTTACTTCATTACTATTGTACCTTAATGTGCATGAAACATGTTACATATTAACTGCATGCTAGTCTTCACCTTTGAGTAATCTCTTGAATGCATCATTAAGTAGGTAATGTAGTCTAGGCTGCCTATTTTGGTGTGCTGATACAGTATCGATGTTTATTCATATTCACTGCATCCTCTAACTTCCAGTAAGAGTTTAATAACTTGGGCTTCAATGATAAGTATTTTGATTCCATACGTCTGCTAGAAATTCAAACAATTCATGAAGCGTTCATTTTTGCTTATTGAAGTCTATTAAAGAGAATAATCAGGTTTAACAAAAATACCAAGCAGAAAAAAACGAGAGTTCAACAATCGATTTATTGAGAGGATTGTGTCCAATCTAAACTAAATATGAGTTACATATGTAACTAGATTTATATATCGCTAGATTTTCACTGGATTTTCACAATCACACACCCAGTTCAAGTAACTTTCAGGGCTGCGTAGTGAGCTTTGCTACTCTGTTAAATGTTTTGTTAGTTCTTGGAGAAAGATCTTGACATGATGGAATACCCCACAGATTGGCAAGGAAAGAAAATGGGCAAAAAGCCCCAACACATGCAGCTGCTGTGCCTCCATCTGCAGAGAGACTCCACTATTGATTGCAGCCAAGGTATAATCAACAGCCCAGACTGCCCCAGCAGGAAGGGGCAGAGCGAGTGGAAGGCAGCAATGAAACAAGGATAATAGTGATTTGCTTTAAAGGTTTAATAGAAGATTCACGGTTGCCTCCTTGCCAGGCAGCTGCCACAAGCCAGAGGCCTCTCATTTAGAGCATTACAATTCAAGAACACCAATGCTTAGCTATAATAATATGAGTGCTCATTGAATGCTAGTGATTACAGACTAGAAGAGAGTATTCTTTATTCACTGCCTTGGGGTGTCCTTTCAGAATTTGCTTTTTCAAATGGCTGCTTTCTTGCAGAGCTGAGACCTTATTGTGGGGCACAGCTGACATTTACTGATTGTGATCACGTATTCCACTCATTTCAGCTGCACCATATTTTTTGAGAATTTTTTCCTCTGTTAAAAGGGACAACTTTTGTGACAATTTTCTGGAGCAGCCAATCAAAACACTGCCGTGTATAAAATTAATTTTTATCTAGTGGGAACATTTGCAAAAAAAAAAATCAATGTTATTACTTTTACATTTTAAAACTGGATTGGAGCTCGATGATATATCAGCAAAGCGGATAACGTAAAATCAGTTCTCCCTGGTGTTTAGATAATTGGAAATTACCGGAAGGCTATTGAAATACATTCAATTATTATCCCCAAAAGTTTTAATCATTTAGATCACAAAAATTAATAGTAAATTATAGAAATTGCGCCAGAAGATTTTATTTTAAGAGCGTCGCTGTAAATAATGCACATTATAAAACATAGCACAAATGAAGTGAGTATTCTATTGATTTAAAATGCATTAAATATACAATTTGCCGCATTGGAGTGGTTTCTGAAGCTAAAGGCACACCATCTGTTTCCAAACTTTCAATGCAATCTTAAAAGTCACAATCAACAATTGCACAGGCTAATTCACCTCCAGTTTTCTCTTTCCTGCTAGGATATGGCATGCAGCCACATGGCACTGATTTTTGTCTCTATCCTTCCCCCCTACCAAGTCTTGGAACTTAGCAGCAGAACTTGAGAATCATATTTAGAAACTGGGATTGGGCTGGGTGAGTGGTAGATGCCATTACTTTAAATTGATCCAATTCTTGGCAACAAGACTGTTGGCTCCTGGCCTGGCAGTAATCAATGTGGTTACGTTTGTAGGAGCGAGTGAGAGGTGCTTTATTAATTGAAAAGAAGAGGAGCCGGAAGATCCAAATCCCGCCTCCCGAGAGGCACATCAATCAGGTGTAGACAACAAAGTCTGCAGCCCAGTCTATCTAATTCTCCAGCTGAAGGAAACCTTTTAAACTCTTGCCACGTTAACTTTTGTTATCCTGTGTGTGTAGTGCTCCATGTCAAATTCATGAAACATCTAGTAGGATGTGTCAGAATAGACATTGTTTCACAATCTTAGTCGTATGATGTGTGTTGTGGATGGTTACTAATATAAATATGCTCTTTTACAGAACTTGTATGGCCTATGCCGGAACATTTACTGCCCGAGAGCAGAAAATAACAGTGCTTGTTAAACACGGTCACATTTGTATATGAACAGAGAACTCATCAGTGAAGAAGTTTGTATAGTTTGCGTCCGAATTAATAGTGCCGTGGTTACCAAGAATTATTAATGGAAAAACTGGAATGTGTAAAGTTTGAATTGAACACAATCTTAAACAGAAAAATAAATGAATGGTGCTGTCAAATGTATTTATCTGCTTTTTGCTGTTATGGCAACTTATTTGTCTCGTGCCAAATATCACCAATTCCTCAAAAGGTTACATTTTCTGGTAAATAAGTTGCCTGTTCACGAAATAAGTTTTAGTCAGAAAACACATTGGATTTTCAAACAAAACCAGAATTTGCAGTGAGCGAAATGATGAATCCAGCCCTTTCACTTTTATATCTAGCTTCAAATCCAACCCAGGCTTATAGGATGAATTCTGGTTGTGGAAGTCCACAATGAGTTACGTCCAGTGATCTTGTTTCCTGTAAGCTGTGCATGCACACGGCCACTCAGTAACTTGGAAGGCACCATGTTGGCCACTTGCAACTTTTCTTATTTAAGATAACGCGCATGTGAGCCCAGGCAAAAAATTTAATAAAAGTAATGCAGTCTACGCACAAAGTAAAATTTCGATGGGACATTGATCTCAACCTATTTCCTAATAAACTTGCATTTCCAGTCTGATACTGACCCAACATGTGCATTAAGTTGGAAACCTCACTTAGAGACCACAAGGATGACTGACGTGGAATTAGAATTCAAGGGCATAGCATGAAGGTAAAGTTGAAAACAGTTGGTCACACATTTTATTTTTAAAATTTTCTCCTCCACCCAGAGAGCCAGAGTTGAATTTTCTCAACTTAGTCCCTGGGCAAACAATGGGACCAGTTGTGGCTCCGGGATGTGAATGGTGAAGGAACAGACATTGCAGAGCCTCTTTAATTTGACCAGGGCTTTAATATCCCACCTTGGTGTTCCCCAGCTGATCGGGGAGGCTGGGTGGAATGATATGCTGGATGTGTTAAAGGAAGGATTTCTAATTCAAGGGACTGTGACACATAGAACATACAGTGCAGAAGGAGGCCATTCAACCCATCGAGTCTGCACTGACCCACTTAAGCCCTTCCACCCTATCCCCGTAACCCAATAACCCCTCCTAACCTTTTTGGTCACTAGGGGCAATTTATCATGGCCAATCTGTGGGAGGAAATCGGAGCACCCGGAGGAAACTCACGCACACACAGGGAGAACGCACAAACCCTGCACAGACAGTGACCCAACGGGGAATCGAATCTGGGACCCTGGCGCTGTGAAGCCACAGTGCTATCCACTTGTGCTACCGTGCTGCCCACATGGGTTACAGGAACTCATCACTACTTGGATTGCAAAGGCTGCAGAAACCACAGAAATGAAGAGGGGACCTGGGAGGACTCATTGAATCCTCGTGATTTTAGACTGCCCAGGTCTCGCTCCCTTACCTGGAGGCCCAGCTGGGGGATCTTAAGGGCTGCAGTGAGGTGAACTTTCCCAAGGATGGAAAGAGGAGGGCAACATCTCCAAACAAGCCAGGTGTAGATGGAAGTGGCTGAGAACGTTTACAGCCGGAGTGTGCACCCTCCAACTTGGAGTCAGTGCACCAGAAGGATCCAGGGTCTCAGGACAGATGATAGGTGAGCAGTGGAAAGCTTTCAAGTATCAGGACACTCACTCTGACTTTCCCAACCTTCTCCTGTAATGGCACTCCTCAGAGCAACACACCCGACAGCTCCACCCATTCCTCACTCCCAGGTATCTTACATTCACATCTGAACAGCCAACACTCTCATTCTCCCTCAGCCATTGCCCGGTTGTACCTCTGAATCCCACACACCTTTCACAAATGTTGTCCTCGCTCCTATCCACGCTCACTCACACCTCCCTGTTTTCTCCCCTTGCAGTAGAAAGCACATGGGCTTGGCGTGACGCAGAGATCTGGGGAGAAGGGAGCCGGGGTTGAGGGGGGAGAAGGGCCCTCCAGGGACAGGCACCTTATCGGCCGCTGGCTACCTGTTCTATTGAGAAGGAAGCCTTGCCCAGGAGGCTGCAGATGTCAGCAGTGAGAGTCTGAGCCTCCCGAGGCACAGGTTTTCGGACATATTGTGAGGCCTGATCCTCTGCCAGTTGTGGGTTTTGCCTCCTTCCAGATAGATATCCAATACCTCTGCTTTTGAAATATATTTGATTCCAACACGCTAAATCACATCAACTTTACACAAAATAAATATAATACATTCAGTTTTTTCAATTTTCCCCCCTTTTAATCCCCAAACACACCCATCCTCCTCCTTCCACTCCGTGATAAACAATTCCTAAAATGGCCTCCACCACACATAAAATCTCCCCTCTGACCTTCTAAGGACGCACTTTACCTTCTCCAGCCTGACAAGTTCATGCAAATCCCCCAGCCAGGCCGCAACCCGCGGCAACGTGGTTCAATAGTATGTGTCACCGGGCAATCAGAGAGGCAAAGGCCACAACATGGGCCGCTTGCCCCTCACCCTTTGCCTTTTGGAGAGGTATATGATCGAGGAGCAGGCTGCTGTTGTTCCCTCTTCACCTGGTGATGTTGGTCATGGTGCTGCTCCTCCTTATCAAAGGTGTAAGGTGGGGCTGCCTACATTCTTCCCATGCAGCTGAAGGTGAGTGAAATGTTTGACAAGTGATTGACTCCCAAGAGGCTGACAATCACCTATCGTGCACAAAAAGCATCCTCTGAGAGAAGGAGTGCTGTGACCAGCAGCCTCTGACCTAGCCATGGTTACAGCTCTTCAGTTTCACGAATCAAATACTTCCCCATCTGTCAGTTTCACTGAAGAAGCAAGCACCCTCTGTGCACTTGCTTCAGTGATCCTGGGAAAGCAGCCAGGTTCAGAAACAGGTGTGCTGCCCATTAAATCCAGCACTAGGGGTGGTTTAGCACAGGGCTAAATCACTGGCTTTTAAAGCAGACCAAGGCAGACCAGCAGCACGGTTCAATTCCCGTACCAGCCTCCCCAAACAGACACCGGAATGTGGTGACTAGGGGCTTTTCACAGTAACTTCATTTGAAGCCTACTTGTGACACTAAGCGATTTTCTTTTTTTTACACTTGGAGTCAAAACCTAATGACTTGTTTGGTATTTTAACTTATTCACTTGACAGCGTCACAGGGATTTCCCATTCACTTTCAATCCTGTCAGGGTGACACTTGGAAGAGGGCAGGATGATGTTGGGATGCTTTTAGGGAATTTCACTCTGTATCAGTGCCCATATCTGCCTCTCCTTGCCTGGGAAAGTTTCCATCCATTCACTTTTTCTCTCCCCACAGATGCTGCCAGGCTGGCTGAATCTTTGCAACATTTTCTGTTTTTATTTCAGTTTTCTAACATCTACAGGATTTTTCTTTTGCTTCAGTTTACCACCTTGATATACCCTCAATTATGACACGAGAGGGCAGCACGGTGGCTCAGTGGGTTAGCACTGCAGTCTCACGGCTCTGAGGTCCCAGGTTCGATCCCGGCTCTGGGTCACTGTCCGTGTGGAGTTTGCACATTCTCCCCGTGTTTGCGTGGGTTTCACCCCCACAACCCAAAGATGTGCAAGGTAGGTGGACTGAACACGCTAAATTGCCCCTTAATTGGAAAAAATTAATTGGGTACTCTAAATTTATTTTAAAAAAAAGAAATTATGACACGAGAGTGTACTTGTAAAACGAAGGCTTTAATGTGCCTTCAAGACCATGCATGTAATGTCCCTTTAAGACCGGGTTTGGAACCCTAGGGGACTCCGCCTCCAGCTCCACCTCCCATATAAGGTGATGTCCTGTGGGCGGCGCTCAGTGAGCACTCATCTCCCCGGCTGGCAAAGTTCTCTGTTTATTAAATTGATATCCCCTCAGTTATGACACGAGAGAGTGTACTTGTAAAAATGAAGGCTTTAATAAACAGAGAACTTTGCCAGCCGGGGAGATGACATTGTCATGTCACCGCTACCTATGCAGTTAATGTGCATTGACTTGGTGAGCTGGCGGGTAGATGGATGAACAACATTGTTGAGTTCATTATCCCATTCACTTGCCCCTTTGTCAGTCCTCTCTCTGGATACACGCAACACTGTGGACCCTTTGCCACGCCCCTCACATTTGCACAGTGTAATGGTGTAACAGTCTGAATAAGATGGTGTAAACCAGCAGGGCTGTCTGTTGCCATCGAGCGCAGCATGTCACCTTGGAGTGACAGCCGCAACATAGACAGCATCAAGCGTACCTTCAGAAACCTTCTCTCAACCACATCATGAACAGTATTGATAGATCAGATGATGTAAATGGTTATTACATCTAAGCACACAAAAGTGAATTAAAGCAATGTATTCTGAGTTGCTATGATTTTTCCCACCTTCCAGGTTAATTAATAGATTGTTTTATGTGAAGGGAAGGGACCAGCTGCCCCATGCTTTTCCAACCGGGACCTGGAGGTCCTGATCAAGGAGGTACAAAGAGGAAGAGACATCAACTCCCCAGCTCAACCTGAAACTTCCCTGGCAATGGTTTTGCATCATGTTGAGGTATGATGTCCGTATGATGTACACCCTCCCCATAAGGTTAGAACCTGGGTGGGGCGTCAATCCCCCCCCCCCCCGCTGTGTCCCAAATTCTCCCCCACCAGAGATTCGGCGGGGGCGGCAATTGCGCCGCGCCGGTCGGCGGGCCCCCCCGTGATGATTCTTCGGCCCGCGATGGGCTGAAGTCCCGCCACTGTCAAGCCTCTCCCGCCGGCGGGAATCAAAACACCTACCTAACCGGCGGGATTGGCGGCGCAGGCGGGCGCCAGGGTCCTGGGGGGGGGGCGATCTGACCCCGGGGGGCGCCCACCGATCGGCGGGCGGGCCTGTGCCGTGGGGGCATTCTTTTTCTTCTGCCTTCACCATGGTCTTCACCATGGCGGAGGCGGAAGAGACCCTGTCCCCTGCGCATGCGCTGGTATGACGTCAGCAGCGTCTGATGCTCCGGCGCATGCGTGGACTTACGCCGGCCGGCGAAGTCCTTTCGGCCCCGGCTGGCATGGCGCCAAAGGCCGTTCATGCCAGCCGGAGGAGCGGGGACCACTCCGGTACAGGCCTAGCCCCTCAATGTGTACGTTCAGAAACCTTCTCTCAACCACATCATGAATAGTATTGATAGATGAGATGATGTAAATGGTTATTACATCTAAGCACACAAAAGTGAATTAAAGCAATGTATTCTGAGTTGCTATGATTTTTCCCACCTTCCAGGTTAATTAATAGATTGTTTTATGTGAAGGGAAGGGACCAGCTGCCCCATGCTTTTCCAACCGGGACCTGCAGGTCCTGATCGAGGAGGTACAAAGAAGAAGAGACATCAACTCCCCAGCTCAACCTGAAACTTCCCTGGCAATGGTTTTGCATCATGTTGAGGTATGATGTCCGGATGATGTACACCCTCCCCATAAGGATTACTTTGGGGCGGCCCGACGCCGGAGTGGTTCACGCCACTCCAACACGCCGGGACCCCGTGCCCCGCCGGGTAGGGGAGGATCCTGGCCCTGGTCATGTTTCCTCTCTCCCTCCTTCGTCCTGCTGCTTGTACCACAGCCTCTTCCTGGGTTTTGACCCTCCCTCTGTTTATTTTGCCTGGCTTCTACTGCCTCTATGTGAGAGTCATCTCAGCTCCCCCAGAAGAATTCTGTGCTCTTCTGAAGTACTAATTTCTTCCTTACACCTGGGCACAACAGACAGAGGTGGCAATGAAACATTGCCTGGCAGACCAGCAGCCCCACCCTCCCACTCCTTTGGGTCATGAGAGGACAGTGGAGGAGCGTGGGTAGCTTTACCAAAATACTGAACAGGCATGAAGAGCCAGGCTGGTCTGGCCTGATGCTCTCCCTCTGCATTCTATGTATGATCAGTCCAACAAAGGCAAACACACTGAGATAAAACACAATGATTCCACAAAGCTTACACTGGATCTTGCGGCAAAGCTTACAAATATTGCATGGAACCTTTTGAAATGGTTCCGCATGGGACAGCCAGTTGTGTTGAATGAATGAATTTCAGATATGTATCGTATTATATGTATTTGGTGCAGTAAGGGTTAAAAGTCTGGGCTAATGTATGACTGCAACAGTAATTTTTTTTACAATTCTGGTCTGGAATGGATAATTAAAGCATTGTAAAAGTAAGGGCAAAAAGACTTTTGTTCATATAAAGAGGGTTTCCTGGGGAGTAGATAATTAGAGACATTAGCCGGGATTCCCCCTTCTACATCCCCATGCCGGAAGGAGAACCGGCACCAACCACTCCGGCGTCAACAACCCCCAAAGGTGCGGAATTCTCCGCACTTTCGGAGGCTAGGTGGATGCGGGAGTGGTTGGCGCCGCTCACTCTGGCAGCGAAGGGACGGCGTGAGTTATTGCATGCGCCAAAGGACCGGCGTGATCTCACGCATGTGTGGCACGTCGCCATGGTTCCGCGCATGCGCAGACCGGCTGATGTATTTTGCTGCATGTGCGGGGGTTCTCTTTTTCGCACCAACCATGGCGGAGCCCTACAGGGGCCAGCGTGGAATGAAGACATGCCCCCACGGGACAGGCCCACCTGCAGATCGATGGGCCCCGATCGCGGGCCAGGCCACCATGGCTCCCCCCCCCCGGGGTCGGATCCCCCCACACTCCCCCGAGTTTCTAAAAAGACTGGCAGGTTAAACAGTAATCTGACACAGACATGACGCTGCAGGCTAATTACTGACCAGTTTTTTTTATCTCTCGCTAATCAGTCGTTTAAAAGGAACTCTATTTAAGTGTAGCCCTGTGTTTGCTAACTGTATTTAAAAGTGGATTTTGACCCAAGATGAGTTTTGCTTGAGTGGAGATAAAAGATAGCAGTCAGGAGTTAGTGTTTCATTTTTATTGTTAAGCATTGTTTACCTGGGAATTATAAGCAAATTTCTTTATGATGTTAAAGTTATTTTAATCTTGTATTAGTAATAAAGTTTCTTTGAATATATCATATCCCTATTTGTGTGTGGAGTCACTCCTGGATCAAAGTATCCTTTCCTCACAGTCTTACAAATTCATTAAAATATTTGGAGTTTCTGTCCAGTATCCCAGCCACTGTTGGGATCTGGTCTGGGATCGTAAGAAGTATACAGATGCTTTACTGCCTTCTCTGAAAAGCAGCACTGCTGGCAAAGCAACTGCTACATAAACTATGGGCAGATTATGGGCGCGATTCTCCAAAATGGAGATAAAGTGTTCGCGCCGTCGTGAATGCCGTGGTGTTTCACGATGGCGCGAAACGGGCGTGGGGCCTACCGATTCTGGCCCCCATAGGGGGTCAGCACAGTGCTGGAGCGGTTCACGCTGCTCCGGCCGCCCTTCCCGGCGCCAAATGGTTGCCGCGCCAACCCGCTCATGCGCAGTTGGGCCGCGCCAACCCACGCAAGCGCGGGGGACTTCTTCAATGCTCTGGCCCCGACGCAACATGACGTGGGGGTTCTGGGGCCGGAAGCGGAACAAAGTAGGCCTGGGTAGAGGGGAGAGGCCAGCCCACCAATCGGTGAGCCCCGATCGCGGGCCAGACACCATCGGAGGCCCCCCCCCCCGGTGAAGGAGCGCTTTTCCCTGCTCCACAGGCTGCCCCCCGGCCCTTCGCGCAGAGTTCCCGCCGACAGCGACCGGGGTGAACGGCGCCGGCGGGACTCTGCTGTTTCCACGTGGCCGCTCGGCCCATCCGGGCTGGAGAATCGGCGGCCCAGCCGCGGACAGCGGCCTGCGACCGGCGCACCGCCAATTGCGCCGGGGCAAATGCCGCCGATTCTCCGCACCTTGAAGAATCGCACGCCGGCATCGGGGTGGCGTTGCGTGGTTGCGGCAATTCTCCGGCCCGGCGCAGGGCTCGGAGAATCGCGCCCTATATACTCTGAAACCTTCAACTGGCTTTGAGCATGCAAACACCTGGTTTAGAGCTAGTTTATTATCAAGCCAAACAGAAGCTGAATTACTAGTCCTTTCAGCTGGGAAAGTAGATATATTTTGCGAGATTTGCAGCGAATGACTTATAGCTTGTTGAGATGCTAAATGTAGTCTCACATTAGGACCATCTCTCTGTAGAAAATGCAACAAACATGTGTTAAGGGCGGAACGAGAGAGAAATTCCAATCCCTTTCCCGCCTGTCCGTAATGAGTGAATTTTTGAGTGAAAGATGTGTACAGTTTATTAACCTCTGTTTTATTTGAATAGCCAGCAGCTGGCTTTTTGGGGGTTTAAACAAAGAAAGATAATTGTTTATTAGGTGAGTAATAGGCACCCACTCACACAATGATACAGTGCACATGAATTCTCAGACGATACTTTAACATTTTGAACAAAAACTCAAATTACGCAATTCTCTGTTCCATATTCTAAGTGTTCGCGCCAGTGGAGAATTGGAACATTTTTGCATTGTTTCTAGGTGAGTCGGAGAGGTGCGATTCATGGTATAGGAATAAGCCTGCACACTGCCCACATGCCTCCTGCCCGTGTCCCAAATGCTCAGAGGTATGATTCACTGGGGTCGGGAATCCCATTGTGAAGCTGACAAGCTAGAGCAGCTTAAAAGCACTCAGGCACTGGACACATGAACGTCCCACATGCATACATACCCCATCACCAAAAGGTTACAGGTCATGTTAGCCACAGTGTGAGACAGATTAGTATGACAGCATCTGCAGTGAATGAGCCCAAACCATCTCCCCCTGACACCCCCACCCCCAAAATAATGTGTCCCATGAAAAGGAGTCCCCTTTGCACAACCAAGATCAACCGGACAGGAGTCAGACTTTGTAACACAATGAGGAGCACTAGGGCTCATCTCACAGCGAGTTGTCATCATCCTCCATCCCGTGGACAAGTTCCGCTGATACTGTCAACCCAGGCCCAACACCCTGTGGTGATGCTGAGATGACCTTCGGAGAGAGAAGGGAGAGCTGTGCTAAAGATAAGGTGGGGTGAAAGGCTAAGGGTCAGTATGAGTGAAATGTTATGGGGAAGTATAAGTGAATGGCTGACAGGTGGGTGGGGGGTGTGTGGAAAGAGGGCGGAGGAGCTGCCGTTATTCTGGTCTCCTCGTCACAAATTGGGCGGTGACCAGATTGTCCTTGGTATAACGGCTCTGAAGGACTCGTTCCGCTACTTGTCAAGCCAACTCCGGGTGCTCACCTGGCTATCCTGGGTACCATCCAAATCCGACGAGGCCTGCCAATCTTCCCCCCTCCTCCAGCACGTCGCACCGCTGCTACGAGGTGTTGTGCAGGACGCAATATCACCCCCTGTTTACAAGACCTTCACTTCAACTAAAAGTATCAATTATTTAAGAAACTACAGGCCTGCCATGAAAAATAGATTGAAACAATTATACTTTGTAATGTATTGTATTTTGTCTTCATATATAACTAATAAATAGGGAATGTGAGGTGAGTGAGTGATTACATGTTCAAATCTCTGGAGTAAATGTGGGACAATAAGTAAGCTTCTTTATTTTTAAACCCACAAAATTGTTTGCAGCTTTTTCTTTGCCGTGGTATTGTCACTGGACTGATATTCCAGAGACCCAGAGCAAGATCGAGGAACCTGGGTTCAAATCCTGCCACGACAGATGGTGAAATTTGAATTCAATAAAACTCTGCAATTAAAAGTCTATTGATGACCATGACGCCATTGTCCATTGTCATAAAAACCCATCTGGTTCACTAATGTCCTTTAGGTAAGGAAATCTGCCACCCTTACCTGGTCTGACCTACATGTGACCCAAGATCCACGGCAATGTGGTTGCCTCTCAAATGTCCTCTGAAATGGAGGGAAGTTAGGGATGGACAATCAATGCTGGCCCAGCCAGCAATACTGATGTCTGTAAAATGAATTTGAAAAAGCTAGAATTATTCAAATTGGGACATCCACTCTGAGGGTAACAATACGTGCTCCCTGCACATCCAAAACACTTTGATCATGGACAGTAGAAAAACACAAATTCTGTCACTCACACACACACACACACACCCACGCCAACACATACACACACTTGTACTCACACACACACACTTGTCCTCACACATACACTCACCCTCACACTCACAGCCCCCTCACATACACTCCCCCTCACACACTTCCACTCACACACATCCATGTGTCCTCACACTCACTCACCCTCACATACAGTCCCCCTCACATACACTCCCCCACACATGCTCCCCCTACACATTCACACCCTCACACATACCGACTCCCCCTCACACACACACACACAGACACACACACTTACAGGGACTGGTTTAGCACAGGGCAAAATAGCTAGCTTCTAAAGCAGACCAAGGCAGGCCAGCAGCGCGGGTTCAATTCCCATACCAGCCTCCCCGAACAGGTGCCGGAATGTGGCGACTAGGGGCTTTTCACTGTAACTTCATTTGAAGCCTACTTGTGACAATAAGCTATTTTCATTTCATTTCATTTTACACACACACTCCCCTCACACACACACAGACACACACACACACACTCTTCCCCTTGCACACACACTCCCCTCTCCCACACACAGTCCCCCCTCACACACACATACACTCCCCCTCACACATAGAATCCCTCTCACACACACTCCCCCGCACACACACACTCCCCTCACACACACAAACATATGCACACTCATTCCCCTCAGACATACACATACTCCCCTCACTCACCCCCCCCCCCCTCACACACACACAAGCATGCAAACTCCCCTTCACATGCACAATCCTCTTCACATGCACACTCCCCCTTTCACACACACACACTCTCCCCCCCCCCCCCCCCCCACACACACACATTAAAGACGGATGGAGAGAATAGTGCATTTTACAAATTATGGAACAAAAGGAATAGTTTGGGTTTCATTTGGTTGTCTTGTTCTGGAAGAGGCATGTTGCAGATTTGATGGAAAGTCTTCTTCACACTTCAAGCAAAGCTTATGTAAGGTTTGTGAGGGATTTCCTACAGAATAAAGTGCTTTCCAATCACCTCCCTTCAAATTTGAGTGATTTTTGAAGTAGTCAGTTGGAAATTGACAGCACTTAACTCTGTTTGAAGTGGTCCAGAAGCTGTCAATTAAAGTTTGATGTTTTTAAGCATTTCGATTAGAGCACATGAGAGTTACTCAATCATGAAGGAAGAGGAATGGAGAAATGCTGACAGGTGTGTGTGTGTGTGTGTGTGGAAGCTGCATGGGATTGGGGGAAATGTATTAAGGTGGATAGAAAACTGGTTGGCAGAGAGGAAACAAAGAGTAGGGATTAATGGTCCTTTTCAAATTGGCAGGCAGTAACCAGTGAGGTACCACAGGGATCGTTGCTGGGACCCCAGCTATTCACAATATATATTAATGATTTGGATGAGGGAACAAAATGTAACATCTCAAAGTTTGCAGATGATACCAAATTAGGTGGGAGGGTGAATTGTGACGAGGATGCAGGGATCCTCCAGCAAGATCTGGACAGGTTGGGCGAGTGGGCAAACCAATGGCAGATGCAGTATAAATTGGATAAGTGTCAGGTTATTCATTTTGGAAGCAAAAACAGGAAGGCAGATTACTACCTGAATGGTTGTAAATTGGGAGAGGGTGTGTGCAGCGGGATCTGGGTGTCCTCGTGCACCATTCGCTGAAGGTAAGCATGCAGATGCAGCAGGCAGTAAAGAAGGCTAATGGTATGTTGGCCTTCATTGCAAGAGGTTTCGAGTATAGAAGCTGGGATGTGTTGCTGCAATTGTACAGGGCATTGGTGAGGCCACACTTGGAGTATTGTGTGCAGTTTTGGTCTCCTTCTCTGAGGAAGGATGTTCTTGCTCTCAAGGGAGTGCAGCGAAGGTTTACCAGACTGATTTTCGGGATGGCGGTACTGTCATATGAGGAGAGATTGACTAGGTTGGGATTGTTCTCGCTGGAGATCAGAAGAATGTGGGGATGATCCCTTTATTTATGGGGGCTGCGGGGGTGTCCTTTTATTTAGGTGTTGATGGTCTTGAATGGGTTCCCTCAAATCCCTTGAAAAGTACCTGGGTGAGCACTCGGCAAATCATAACATTCAAGCTATGAGCCAGGGTAGGTAAATTGGATTCAGTAGGTAGGTCAGGGCCAGGATTCTCCGAGCCTGTGCCAGGCGATTCTCCGCGGGTGACTGGCTGAACTCCCGCCAGCATGGTTTACATCTGGTACCACCTGGCAGGAGCCCGGACCCACGCCCACGGTGGCAGTCCTGGTGGGGGGCAAGGGGAATCTGACTCCGGGGGGAGCCTCAGTGGTGCCCAGGCCCACGATCGGGGGCCACCAATCGACGGGCCATCGCGATCTGGGGGGATACCTACCTTACTCTGCGTGGGCCCGCTGTGTGGCTCCGCCATGTTGGTGGCGCCCGTGCCGAAGTGGGCTGCCACGCACATGCGTGGACCCGCTTGTGGCCGCCGTGCGCATGCACGGCCGTGCGGTCTGAACAGCAGGACCCTGCCAGCAGCCAGAGCTGCAGGATGCACACTGGGGCCATCCTAGCCCCCTGGAAAATGGCGAATCACCCCAGACTTACAAGGAAAAAGTCCGGAGTGATTCTCGCCCGTTTCCGGCGGACGTGGGGACTCTCCAAAAGGGAGAATCCCGGCCCAGATATTTTTCACGTGTCAGTACAGACTGGATGGGCCGAATGCCCTCTTCTGCACTCTGTGATCAGCATCTGCACATGTGTAGGTCTATATAGAGATACCTTTCTCCTCCCCAGGATGTGCTGTTGTACTCCTCACTGATAAAACCTGGCACTGAAATTACTGTCATGACATGAACTTAGGGCAATTACACATTAGTTACCCACTAAACATGCAGGGTTTGTGAATTCAGGTGTAAGTGACTTTTTAACAGCAAAATAAGTGATAACAACAACCTTGCCGGGCTGGAAAAAGATGATATTACAACTGTGGGATTACATTCCTTCAGAAAAAATTTGATGGTGCCAGTATTCAAAAACGTTTATTTTTTATCTTTTCTCTATCTCCTTGAATTAGCGCCATATGTCCCAATCTTTATTTTATTCCTGTACAATGATTTGAATGTAATTTATAGTTCCTGTTTTTGACTTTCTGGTTTGGACCCTACATGGCTTAGTGGGGATCCTTCAATCTGATTGGTTGAAGCGTCTTCCTGCTATTTCTTTCAGACGGTTGCTATGTAGCCATTCACACCTTGTCTGGATATAACCTTTATTCCTGTACTATGCCCAGTTCTTTACTATACCCCTTCCCACTCTCTTGGACTATTGCATCATGAAGTATTTTATTTAATCTCCACCGTCCTCCACCCATCACAGAGCCTCCCTTTTGTACTTCCTGTCCCCTCCGCACTTCTGCTGGCTTCTGTTCTGAGGAAAGGTCACCTCGACCAAAGAAAATAACTCTTTACATAAACCCTTCCTGACTTGCTGAGTATTTCCAGAATTTTTTGCTTCAGTATCATCACTGAGAGAGTTTTGTGATGACATAAAAACAAGTTGCGAGATCTTCCGGCTGTTCCTGCCAGTAGGACCTCCCAGTCTCACCAATGGCACACCCCCACCATGGGTTTCCCAGCAGCGTGGGGTGGATTCGGCCCTCTCGTGTCACCGGGCAATGTACCACAGAGAGGCCAGACAATCGTGCCCCAAATTTGAGGAAATGCAACCATTCACAGAAGTAATTAAAAGTATGCAAACAATGTTACGATGGAAGTATTGAAAGTACGTGGATGTTTGCACATTTTTGCCTTTTTTGCTTTCTTTCTGATGATGTCTGTAACTGTTTATAAAGCCAAAAACTACCTCAATAAAATTGTTTATTAAAAAAAAAGTATGCAAACACATTGAAGAGCTGATTGTTTCCTGCCATTCAAACTAATTGACCACATCATTAAATTTAACACGTTACTGTTGACAGAATTTGAAATTCCATTTTCAGAACAAACAACACCCCCATCTGTTGGCTAGTTTGATTATAGCAAGCCAAACCTGTAGTTGCTAATTACTTCCCTTTGAACAAATCAAAAATGTCCTTCCTTTTCAAAAGGATCTGAAGCCAAATATGTGACGATGGGCTGTATTTTACTGAAGGCTTTTATACCCCTCCTAATGGCCACCTCCACATTTGATGCCCTGAGGACTCTCGACGTTGTAGGTATAGTGAGGCCAGTTGTTGCCCCATCGCGAGAGATGGGTGAAGTTGAGGCTGGTTGGTGACTGTAAGTGCGTCCCAGCATGGCGGTGCCTTTTCTGGTCTACACTGTAATGCAGAAATTAACAAGGCCTAGGGTGACAGGTCCACCCAGAAAGATACTTTTCCTGCCTCTATACTCATCATCATGGAGTTGGGGAAATTCAGGCCGTCAGCTGATATCATAAACAATGGAAATATTTCAACATTTTCTCCAAGTTTGCAAAGCTAGGCCAATATTTTCATTTGTAGAAATATGAATAGTGAATAAAGTTCTATTGTTTGTAATGCTACAACATTTTGCACAGATTAACTTGAGTAATTGTTCCACAGGCATTTTCCAATTCAAGATAACTGATCCCATAACATAAGATGTAAAAGTCCAATATGTGTGTTAGCAGCTAATCGAAAAACATCACACTTGGTACAGTATGCTTTAATTACTTTATCAGTGTGTTCAGCTGCACAGCACCAAACTAAATTGAAAACTCTTTAAGGCTAGCAGTGATGTACATTGATAATATTGTACCTCATGAAGGTAAATGGTACAATCAACAGGATCATGCATTCAAGTGGTGGCATGGTTAAAGAGAAAGGAAGATGGACAGTTGTTATCACCAGGCTTTGGTTAAAGGTAGGATTCAGCACTGCAGAATCATTTACTGCTGATAGCCTTAAGTTGGAAGGATACTTGTAACATCGCTATATTTTTGGGCCAGCAAATAGATCTTGGGGCAAAATCTAACAGCCGTGCCCGACTGGGAACACAACATTCCAGCTTGTGAGATCTAACGGTATTTCACGAGACGTCGCAATCCGGATACCGTCCACAATGGGTGGGACCCAAATCTGCATATTACTGCACACTTTGCCAGGCACTCGCCAGAGTTGCCCAAGGTGCAAGATCTAACCTCTGCGTCTTGGAGACCCTGGGCGAAATTCTCCCAACGGGAGACAAAGTGCTTCACTCCGATCGGAGGCCGCTCCTCACCCCCTATTCTCCCACCCCCAGGGGGCTAGGAGCGGCGCCACGTCAATTAAGCGCGCTGGGCCTTGGCGCCGCGTCAAAGCGGCGCTGCGTAAATGACGCGGCCAGCGGCGCTTAAATGATGTCACCCACGCATACACAGGTTGGCCGGCGCCAACCCGCGCATGCGCGGTTGCCGTCCTCCCCGCGGGGGCCCCGCAAGACATGGAGGATTGATCTTGTGGGGCGGCGGAGGAAAAGAGTGCGTCCTTTAGAGACGCCGGCCCGCCGATCGGTGAGCACCCTACTGAGCACCCCCCTGGTGCTCGATCCTCCCTCCACCCCCCACAGGCCGCACACGCAGCGTTTGCGCGCTGTTCACGCCGGCAACGACCAGGTGTGGTTGGCGCCGGCGTGAACCCGTCGGATTGGGCAGGGGAATCACCGCGATTCTCCGAGCGGCCTGTCGTGAAACGCGGCACGCCGTTTTTTTGACGGGGGGGTGGGAGAATCGCGTGCGGGTGCCAGGGCGACGTGGTGGGACTCGCCCGGCACTCCCGCGACTCTCCCACCCGGCGTGGGATCGGAGAATCGCACCCCCTGAGTGAGTGCTGGTTCGTACTGGTCTCCACAAACGGGAACCAGGCGTTCTGACACTTGGGTGGGGTCTCTCAGGTGAGTGGGGGTCCTGGGCAGGATGGTACACTAGCACACCTGATACCACCTGGGTGACACCATGGCACTGCCAGTCTGGTAGGGGCATTGCCAAGTTGGCAGTGCCTGGGTGGCATTTTGCCAATGATTAGGGCCTGGAGATGCCCTGCCCTTCTGAGGTGGGGTGTGCAGGGCATGATGACCCCCTTATAGGGGTGTTGGGAGCGGTCTAGAGGCTGTAGCAGTAGGTTCGAGTGGAGCTCATTAGTGCAGAAAATGGGGAATAGTGTGGCTCGGTGGGACCTTCCTCGTCCAGACCCCAAAATGAAGCAGAGTCCCTTCGATAGTGGGATTGTTCTCGGCCCTGCTGGTGCCAGAAACACCCAGCTAAACGTGCTCGACACAGGACTCTGTTTCATCTGATATCTGTTACATCGATCCCATGGATTCTACAATAAATATCATTTTGTCCCATTTGTGCACATTACACTATTTTGTGTGAAACCAATTAAACTAAACAAACTAAGCGACTAATCAAGTGCAGCCCTTAAAGGGATACTACACCAAACGAAAGCAAATTGCAAAGGAAACTTTAAAAATCAAACCAAAATGTTATTAAGGAGGTTCATAAAACTCATTAGACATTGCTGCCGACATTATAAATATCACATGGAATGGTCTTACTGTCCTGGGTTCAATATAAAACAGAACCATAAATCAAACTGGTAAATACTGCTACCATTTCCCTCTCTGCCTTAAGTAGAGACATGTGTCAGTTTAAATCCAAATTAACTGGTCGAACAATTTTATTTAGCAAATTTCAGCAGCGTGTCTCCATGATGTGGAGATGCCGGCGTTGGACTGGGGTGAGCACAGTAAGAAGTCTTACAACACCAGGTTAAAGTCCAACAGGTTTGTTTCAAACACTAGCTTTCGGAGCACTGCTCCTTCCTCAGGTGAATGAAGAGGTAGGTTCCAGAAACAGGTATATAGACAAATTCAAAGATGCCAGACAATGCTTCATTAATCCAGAATGGCTGATGCTTCTGTAAAATTAAAGATCTTTTATAACTTGCAAGTTATTCATGTTTTGAGCAGCTTCATGAAAAAAACTGTAAAATGGAATTGAAGGCTCATCCCAACAGATTGAAAATGTCTCAATTCAATCTCAGGACTAATGGTCACTTGTGGCCCAAATCCCTGGTGGACATGCTGATTGATGTGCCTCTCTACCTCCATACATATCTTGCTTAGTTTTTGGATGTCAGGGTTCAGCCAAGGTTCTTGTTCTTCAATGAAAAAGAGGAAGCAGTGTCGCGAGGCTGGACATCTGCCTCAGCTTTCGTGTGATGAGTGGAAGGTCCGTGTAATATGGGAGTTTTTGGTCCTATGGTTTTAAAAGAAAGCTATTCCCATGGGAAGTGCCCGACTTCCAGTTGGTAATTGTCGACAGGGGACAATTTGAAATCAAGAGGTCAGTACATGGGGAATTGCATTCATGGCCATGCTGCTACGTTACTGAGAACGGCCCATGAACCAAACGTTGGTCGGTAAACTCAATCCAGAGTCAGAACTCAAATTTTTAAGGCAGCAACAAGGGCTGAGAAAAGCTACGGCCCTGCTCAAGATGTTGGAAGTACCAGGGTTTGGGGAGCTGATGAGTGATAAGCAAAGAGCAAGCACCAATGTTCCCAATGTAAATCTCAAACAGGGTGCGTGTGGAGTTTCATTTCCCCTCCTCATTAGGCAAATCTAGATGTTGACTCGCAGGTAATTCGGGGTAGGCAAATAAATACATCCACACCCTGTGCAGGAATTAATAAATAAATCAGCTGACACTGTCCGAATTGATCCTCACCAAAGAATGAGCTAACTGTGTGTTTTGGGCACTTCAATACAAACTAAAGAGTTATCTCAGAGCCAGAAAGTCAGCAACATTATTTTATTGTTTCTTTTCTAGAGGATTTCAAAAGTCAAGGACTGAAGCTATTTTAGATCTCAGAAATATCAATAATTTCATTAAGCAGAAAGTATTAGTCATCATACAATGAAAGAGAAGGGCCCAGAGACTGCCAATCCGCCAACTACTTGAAAAATCACTATTGGGTGGGCCATTTTTTTTATTCGTTCATGGGAGTCGCAGGCTGTACCAACATATATTGCCCACCCGTAATTGCCCTTGAGGGGGCAGTTCAGAGTCGAACTCATTGCTGTGGGTCGCAAGTCACATGTAGGCCAGACCAGGTAAAGGCGGCAGATTTCCTTCCCTAAAGAGCATTAGTGAACCAGATAGGTTTTGCATCAATCGACAATGGTTGCATAGTCATCAACAATAATAATAATTTTCTAGTAATCTTTATTGTCACAAGTAGGCTTACATTAACACTGCAATTAAGTTACTGTGAAAAGCCCCTGGTCGCCACATTCCGGCACCTGTTTGGGTACACCGTGGGGGAATTCAGAATGTCCAAATTACCTAATAGCACGGGCGCAATTCTCCGCACTCACGACGGTGCGGAGAATAGCGGGGGACGTAAATTTTTACGGCCACGCTAGTCTGACGCCCTCCCGCTATTCTCCCCCCCCCCCACGCCCGACTCCCGACACGAATCGCTGCCGCCATTTTTTTACGGCGAGCAGTGATTCTCAGCTGGCCGATGGGCCGAAGTCCAAGCCATTTACGGCCGTTTTTACAAACGGCAAACACACCTGGTCTGGCCATTCGTAAAAATGGCCGTAAAGTTCGGATCTTGGCAACCATGGCACCGATTGGCACGGCAGTACCACGGCCGTGCCAAGGGTGCCATGGGCCTGCGATCGGTGGGCACCGATCGCGGGCAGCGGGTCCGATTCCCGCGCACTCTTTGTCCTTCCACCGCCCCGCTGTATCAATTCGCGGGGCGGCTGAGGGGCATCGCGGGTTTCGCGCAAATGCGCGATGACGTCACCCATGCATGCGCGGGTTGGAGTCTTCCAATCCGCGCATGCGCGGCTGACGTCATATGACGCGTCAGCCGTCGCAGACTCTGGCAAGTGGGCTTAACGAAGTTCGTTAAGCCCGCGATGCCGGAGTTCACGCCCGCGGCATGCTAGCCCCGACTGGGGACCAGAATCGGTTCCCGGTCGGGGGGGGGAGGCTGGTGTCAAACCCGCCCGTTTTTGACGCCAGCCTTACGATTTCTCCCTGTTTGGAACTGTGGGGGGAAACCGGAGCACCCGGAGGAAACCCACGCAGACACGGGGAGAACGTGCAGACTCCGCACAAACAGCAGTGACTCAAGCCAGGAATCAAACTTGGGATCGTGGCACTGTGAAACCATACTGCTAACCACTATGCTATCGTGCCGCCTGCACGGTATAGACTTTGTTTTACAAGTCGACACAAATAGACTTTGTTTTAATTTCAGATTTTTTTCATTGAATTCAAATTTCAC
The DNA here is from genome assembly GCF_902713615.1 of Scyliorhinus canicula. Classification (NCBI taxonomy): domain Eukaryota; kingdom Metazoa; phylum Chordata; class Chondrichthyes; order Carcharhiniformes; family Scyliorhinidae; genus Scyliorhinus; species Scyliorhinus canicula. The sequence continues at coordinate 43,165,529 of NC_052163.1, forward strand.
CATCTGCGGTGGCGGGATTTGAACCTGGGTCCCCAGAGCATTATTCTGGGTCTCTGATTTACTGGTGCAGCGACGTTACCACTACGCCACTGCCTCCCCAAGGAGGCATGCAAGGCATTTGGCATTATCTTATGATTTGAAGTTTCTACGAGGGCAGAGCTTAAATCTAGTTCTGTCATAATGCACACAGCAATTTAACAGCTATCTTTGCCTCCACCTTGTGGCACAAAGACTGCCCTTGATAACGATTCCCATCAATTTTCAGACTGATGAAAGGGTTTGCACTTTACGGTATTAATCTCTATATAAGACCCAGGTGCTACAAAGGATGCTACAAAATGCTTTTTCATTTGATGTCAATTTTGAAAACACTGTCCATAACACATAGCCACACATGTACACAATGACTGGAATGTTTCATATTTTGTCAAAATGTGTACATTTTATTTTTTTGCCGATATGAAATTGTAACATTTTTTTTAAGGACACATCAAGTTCTACATTTTGTAATATTCCATATATTTTCATTTTCAGTTCAGTTTTTCTCCAGGTTTTTGACGAGAGACCACAGATGAGGGAATCAGCACTATTTTATTTCTCAGACATAGCCACTAAACCCTCTAATTTCAAGGAGTGTTTATTTTAAAGCACTATAATTATATATATTTTCAAGTGAAACATAATGCATGAAACAAGTGTTTATATAACAGATATATTATGTTCTCTCATAGCTCTACACTCTATGATCATTTAAAATAGGTCACTGCACTGGGCAATGTTTTAGGTCCTGTACATTACGAAGGCAATAGCCACATAACCAGCCGCCAGTCTAGCCCCTTTCCCTTAAATACACAGTATATTTTAATACAACATTTACATAGACATTAATTAAATTCTATTTGTACAAGGTATTCTGGCATGATAACAAGTAAGGTTTTACAGCCACAACAATCCATTGTAATAGTCACCATCCACATACAGACTTTTTTTTTAAAAGTACAATACTGACAACTTTCTTCCCTTTCCCTGGCTATACTTTCAGAAAGATTGGCAATTGCCGGACTCTTGTGCATGTATTATACAAATTTAAACTAGATCACTGTATTTAGCACATTTCTCCTTTGAACTGTATAAACAGACAAATACTAGGATGTGTACAACAGGACACAGAATTATATTTTCTATGATAATTTATATTACATAGGAAATTATAGTCAGGGTTTTAATTTTGTGTGAACAGCCACTTTTAGAAATGGATCTCGTTTGCAATTCTGTAAAACTCTGGGTGGGGCGGGGTCAAAATCTTTGACTGGCTGTTGCCATGGGTACATGTTAGAACAGTTAATTCTCTCACCAACAGTGCTTGTCGACTTAATCCTGAGTTAACCCTCTCCATCTGTCGGACAATGAAGATTTTCTTTTGACAATCTCTGTACTGTACTTTAACCTACATTTTTTGGTCCACCTTTTCACCCACTCTGAGGATTAGCTCATTGCAGTCTATAACAGAAAGGGCATTTCTTCGGTAGATGGGAAGATTTGTGAATACAAGGCTCTGACCTCCTAGTTGTGGAAATCCATTCTGCCTGAAGAATCAGAAGTTTTGCCAGATACAGAAACTCAAACTACTATCCCAGAAAGACAATCTCCTTGCTTATTTTCATGTGGGTGTGAAAGTATCATTGTATGATATGCCATTATTATTAAGTATTATATATTATGAAAATATATAAATCAAATTAAGTTGAAAGGCCAAGTTCTTTATTGAAAAAAAATTGTTTCAGCAAGGTGAAATAAAAAGTAAAAAAATAAAAATTGCTCACAGACAACAGAACAGTGTTTTAAAGGGCTGACCAACAACACTCAAACCAAAGCAACATTTTCCTCTTATAGAATTCCATTCCCATCATTAAGGGAAGCAGCTTTTCTTGCGGCTATGTGGAGAGATGCCCACTTATCTACCATCCTGCAGATGTAATATATGTACAGCTTGAGCCACACAAATGGAGCGTTCTTTTGTCATAGGACAGTACTTTCTGACTCCTCATCAGAATCTGCTCTTATTCTAGAGTCTGCCACAGAGTTTGTGCAAATTTGGTCTGAAGATTCAGTGTAGAGTGCATCGTGAAGCTCTACTGACTGTACAAAAGAGGGATCTGGATTGTCAATATCTGTAAGCAGTGAAAATAAATGATTCATTAGCAATGATACAACTTAAACATTACAACACACACATGAATACTTAAAAAAAAAATGTCATTCCATCAAACATCCTTGTTAGTGCCATTAGCCTGTGACAAATAATAGGGATGTCACAATATGGTTATCTGACCAGGTCAAAACTGATTCTTAGTTCTTTTAATATTTTGTCCCTAGCTTTAGAACCTGCCAATTCTGGCTCTTGCTGCTACAAAGCTGAGAACATTTAATGTAGATACATGTCATTTTATTCTTCTCTGTGTGTCAGTTTACTGTGCAGTGTCGCAGCTATATACAGCCCTATTGTGTGTACAGCTTCTGAAACATTAAGGAAGATGGGCTTAAGTTAGTTTGTGACCTATGCAATTACCTGAAGTAGAAAACAATTAAATCACGCTGCACCACTGCAGGCCAACCATCGCAGAGTTTCCACACGTTCCCATTGAAATCTGTTAACTGGACTTTTAACTTAGTGAAATGTAGAAACTCTTGCTTTATTTTTCACTAGCATCCTTTAAATAGTTTTCTAAAATCCTGAACATATAAAACCTTACAACGCTGGATGCTATTCAGCACGTCACACCTGTGTCAACACTTTGAAAGAGCTATCCAATTAGCCTCACTGTCTCGCTCTTCTCTCCTATCTCTTCAAAAATGTTACCATTCTCTCCTACTTTTCCAATTACCCCTTTTAATGTTACTATTCAATCTGCTTCCACCACCTTTTCAGGTAGCGCAATCCAGGTCATAATAACTAATAAATATTTCTCTGCACCTCACCTCCAGCTCTTTTTGCCAATCCCCTTAGGTCTGTGTCCTCTGAGGAAACAAGGCCGGGAGTCTCTGTTCCCTAGTACCCTCTGGTGTGGCACGCCGTCGGGATTCCTCCTCTTCGCCAGCTGGTCAACGCGGTTTCCCATTGTGGGGCAGCCCCATGCCAACGGGAAACCCCCCCCCAGCTGCCGGCAAAAAGGAGAATCCCGAAGGCGGAGGATTCAGCCCCAGGTTTCTCCTTGTGTACTCTAACAAAATCTTTCACGGTTTTGAACATCTCCATCAAATCTCCCCTTTCTGTCCTCGACTCAAAGGTGAACAACCTCAGCTTCTCTAGCCTCTCTCTGTAATTGAAGCTCCCACTCTAGTGAAGCTCCTCTGCACCTTCTCCAAGGGGTTCAAATTCCTCCTGAAAGTATAGTGCCTAGAATATGACACAATGCTCCAGCATTTTGGAAAGGTTTTGTCCAATTTCCTTGCTTTTGCACTCTATTCCCCTATTTATAAATCCATGGATCTGAAGTCTTTATTAAACGGCTGAAATAAACTAAGAAATTGCCGAGCAGGTTAGTCAGTAACTGAAAGAAAATGACAGGTTAATATTCCGGGCTGGCCTTTTCTCAGAACTGAGGAATTCTGTTGGAGTGTTGTGGTGATCCACTGTGTTAACTGTGTGCACCTGTATTAGGGGATGTACGGTAGTACCTATACTACAGGTTCGCCGGTGGCCCCTGCCGGCTAGCTCCGCCCACAAGGAGCCGTATAAATATGCATGACTTCTCCTGATCAGCCATTCTGCCAGCTCCATTAGGAGGCCACGCATCTGACTGTAATAAAGCCTCTGTTGTACCAATCTGAGTCTTTAGTACAATTGATAGTGCATCAATTTATTACAGTCAGTTTTTCTGCATTATGGACATCAGGATCAAACCAGATCGCCTGCAGCTGGATCCGCAGTCGCCAGACGCCAGAAAGGACTTTAATCACTGGCTGGCTTGCTTTGAGGTCTACATCAACTCAGCGACCCCTGCGCTGACAGAAGCTCAGAAGATCCAAGTTCTATACTCCAGGTTGAGCTCCAGCCTGTTCCCGCTGATCCAGGATGCCCCGACTTATGCAGATGCCATGGCACTTCTTAAAGAGAACGACGTTCAGAAGACGAACACTCTCTTCACAAGGCAAGTACTCGCCACTCGCGTACAACTACCTGGTGAGTCGATCGAAGACTTCTGGTGGGCTCTTATCCCACTCGTATGGGACTGTGACTGTCAGGCCATCACGGCCACGGAACATTCCAATGTCCTCATGCATGACGCATTCGTGACGGGGATTGCGTAGGACCCCATCCGACAACGACTGCTGGAAGGGGCCACGCTCGACCTAGCGGAGTCGAAAGCTTTAACGCTCTCCATGGTGGTCGCATTGCGCAACATCCAGTCCTACCCCGCTCGCCGCACGGTCCACCCCTCCTACTCATCTTGGAACCCGCAAATGACCCCCGACTGGGGCCATTCCTGCACAATATGCCTGCGCTGCCCGCCACACTGCGCACTCTGGGGACCCCGCTGCTACTTCTGCGGGCAACAGAAGCACCCCCGCCAGCGCTGTCCAGCCCGCGCCGCCATCTGCAAATCCTGCGGTGAGAAGGGCCACTTTGCGGCGGTGTGCCAGTCCCGCGCAGTCGCCGCTATCGCGCCCGAATTCGCTCCCTTCCCCCAGCCGATCGCACAATGGGCGCCATCATATTCTGCTCCTGGGGCCATGTGCGGCCAGTGGGTGCCGCCATCTTCTCCCCTCAGGTCCACATGCGGCCCGTGGGCGCCGCCATCTTGCCCTGCCCCTGCAATGTGCGCTGCATGGGCACCACCATCTTCTCTCCCACAGGTCCTCCGGACGTCGCCATCGCCGCCATTTTGTCTCCCCTTCGGGACTGGAATGCTGGACCCGGGTCGCCGTCGCTCCCCATCTGTCTCCTCGGACGACCACCTGCTGCTCGCCTCTATGATGCTGGACCAGTCCTGTCCTCACAACCTGGCCACCGCTTCGACGACAGTGCTAATCAACGGCCACGCGACCTCCTGCCTACTGGACTCCGTGAGCACCGAAAGCTTCATCCACCCGGACACGGTAAGGCGCTGCTCCCTCGCGGTTCACCCCGCCAACCAACGGATCTCCCTGGCCTCCGGGTCCAACTCTGTCCCGATCCGAAGTTTCTGTGTGGTCAACCTCACTGTCCAAGGCGTAGAATTCAGCGGTTTCTGCCTATACGTTCTCCCCAACCTCTGTGCTGCACTATTGCTGGGTCTGGATTTTCAATATAACCTCCAGAGTCTCACCCGCAAATTCGGCGGGCCCCTACCCCCACTCACTGTTTGCGGCCTCACGACCCTCAAGGTTGACCCTCCCTCCCTCCTTGCCAATCTAACTGTGGATTGCAAGCCCGTCGCCACCAGGAGCAGATGGTACAGCGCCCAGGACAAGGCATTCATCAGGTCCGAAGTTCAGCGGCTGCTTCTGGAGGGTATTATCGAGGCCAGCAACAGCCCCTGGAGAGCCCAAGTGGTAGTGGTTAAAACTGGGGAGAAACACAGGATGGTCGTGGACTACAGCCAGACCATCAATCGGTACACGCAGCTCGACGCGTACACCCTCCCTCGCATATCCGATATGGTCAATCAGATTGCACAGTACCGGGTTTTCTCGACGATTGACCTTAAATCCGCCTACCACCAGCTCCCCATCCGTAAATCGGACCGTCCATACACTGCCTTCGAGGCGAACGGTCGCCTCTATCAATTTCTTAGGGTTCCCTTCGGCGTCACTAACGGGGTCTCGGTATTCCAAAGAGAAATGGACCGAATGGTTGACCGGTACGGACTGCGGGCCACGTTTCCGTACCTGGACAACATCACCATCTGCGGCCATGACCAACAGGACCACAATGCCAACCTTGCCAAATTTCTCCACACCGCCTCTCTCCTCAACCTCACCTACAACAAGGAGAAGTGCGTGTTCAGCACCAACCGCCTAGCCATCCTCGGCTACGTAGTCCAAAACGGACCCCTGGGGCCCAACCCCGACCGCATGCGCCCCCTCATGGAGCTTCCCCTCCCCCACTGCCCCAAGACCCTCAAACGCTGCCTTGGGTTCTTCTCCTACTACGCCCAGTGCGTCCCAAAATACGCGGACAAGGCCCGCACACTTATACAGTCCACTCAATTTCCCCTCATGGCCAAGGCACAACATGCCTTCGCCTGTATTAGAGTAGACATAGCCAAGGCCGGGATGCACGCAGTAGATGAGACACTGCCCTTTCAAGTAGAGAGTGACGCTTCAGATGTCACCCTTGCTGCCACTCTAAACCAGTCAGGCAGACCCGTGGCATTCTTTTCCCGCACCCTCTTCTGTTAAATAGGAGGCCCAGGCTATCGTTGAAGCGGTGCGGCACTGGAGGCATTACCTGGCCGGCAGGAGATTCACTCTCCTCACTGACCAACGGTCGGTAGCCTTCAGGATCAATAACACACAGCGGGGCAAGATCAAAAATGATAAAATCTTGCGGTGGAGAATCGAGCTCTCCACCTATAATTACGAGATTTTGTATCGCCCCGGCAAGCTCAACGAGCCCCCAGACGCCCTCTCCCGAGATACATGTGCCAGTGCACAAGTAGACCAGCTCCGTGCCCTGCACGACAGCCTTTGTCACCCGGGGGTCACTCGGTTGTATCACCTCGTAAAAGCTCGCAATCTGCCCTACTCCGTCGAGGAAGTACGGACAGTCACCAGAGACTGCCAGGTCTGTGCGGAGTGCAAGCCGCACTTCTACCTTCCAGACCGCGCGCGCCTGGTGAAAGCGCCCCGCCCCTTTGAACGCCTCAGCGGTATTTCAAAGGGCCCCTCCACTCCACCGACCGCAACACATATATCGTCAGTGTGGTCGATGAATTCTCCAGGTTCCCCTTCGCCATCCCATGCCCGGATATGACGTTTGCCGCCGTCATCAAGGCCCTCAACTCCATCTTCGCTCTGTTCGGTTTCCCCGACTACATCCACAGCGACAGGGAATCCTCATTCATGAGCGATGAGCTGCGTCAGTTCCTGCTCAGCAGGGGTATCGCCTCCAGCAGGACGACCAGCTACAACCCCCGGGGAAACGGGCAGGTAGAGAGGGAGAACGGGACAGTTTGGAGGGCCGTCCAGCTGGCCCTATGGTCCAGAAACCTCCCAGCCGCTCGCTGGCAGCAGGTCCTCTCGGATGTACTGCACTCCATCCGGTCTCTACTGTGCACTGCCACGAATAACACACCCCATGAACGTGTTTTTACCTTCCCTAGGAAGTCCACATCTGGGGTGTCGCTCCCGATTTGGCTCGCAGCTCCAGGACCGGTTCTACTACATAGGCGTGTCCGACTCCACAAGGCGGACCCCTTGGTGGACAGGGTACGCCTGCTCTACGCCAACCCCCAGTACGCCTATGTGGAGTTCCCCGATTACCGCCAGGATACGGTCTCACTCAGGGACCTGGCTCCTTCGGGTTTCACTCCCACACACTTCCCCACCCACATGCCACCCTCCCCTCCCCCGGCGCTCCCAGCATCAGCCCAACCAGGTCCATCCCTCCTTCCCCTGCCCACGCTAGAGGACGAAGAAGATTTCGGCAAGCTCCTGGAGTCATCCAACTACTGGCCAGCACCAACACCGCCAGCACCGACGTCGTCGACGCCACCACCACTACATCGCTCCCAGCGAACCGTCAAACCACCGGACAGGCTTAACCTCTGACGGGCACCAGACTTCAAGATGGACATATACTTCTTCCCCTCCCCTCTGTAAATAATTCACAATTCTGTACATAGTTCCACGCCACCTCCGCCGGACTCATTTTTAACAGGGGGTGAATGTGGTGATCCACTGTGTTAACTGTGTACACCTGTATTAGGGGATGTACGGTAGTACCTATACTACAGGTTCGCCGGTAGCCCCTGCCGGCTAGCTCCGCCTACAAAGAGCCGTATAAATATGCATGACTCCTCCTGATCAGCCATTCTGCCAGCTGCATTAGGAGGCCACGCATCTGACTGTAATAAAGCCCCTGTTGTACCAATCCGAGTCTTTAGTACAATTGATAGTGCATCAAGTGTCGTATCTGAAACATTAACCTTTCTCTTTCAGGCGCTGATCAACTTGCTGTGCACCTCGCATTTTTTGTTTTTGCTTCAGATTTCCAACCTTTGCATGTTTTCTGGCCAATTCTGCGTACCACCACAGGCTGTTGTTCTCTATGAGCAACATTCCACATTTGACCCCGTGGCTCAGGTTTTTGGAACTTTCTTTCTGCCTTGGGATCTCCTATGAGACATACCAGCCTGTAAATGGAGTAAGTGGCTGGGCAATATCCCGCTTTTCTCTTTTAGGCACTTATTGATTTGCCGTGTATTACTAGATTTATTTTAGTTGTTCCAATTCTTGCACTCGACACACATACAACCAAACACAAATGCTCCTATCAGCAATAAAATAAAAGCTAAATTTGTAACATAATTGGATTTAAAAGACCTGGGCGAGCTCTACGGGCAGGATCTTTCAGCCCCGCCGATGGCACACCCCTGCTGCAGGTTTCCCAGCGGTGTGGGGGGTGGGGGGGATTCAATGGGAAATCCCATTCTTCTGGTCCACTGCTGGCGAACGGAGGGCTGTCTCCCGCCGCCAATAAACACTCCTTGGGACAAGATTCTCTGGCCTCCCTGTGATGCGTTTCTAACTGTGAGAGGCGGCCCGCTGTTGCCCGGCAGCAGGATCTTCCAGTCCTGCCCCTGTCAATGTGATTTCCCATTGAATCCACCCCATGCCACCGCAAAATCTGCATCGAGGCTGCACCGCCAGCGCAACTGGAATATTCTACCCGACCCAATGTCATGCTTCCTCGAAAAATGATCGTGCATGTTGTCTCCTACATGGAATACTTAACTTAGTTGTGAAGACGCTTTATATGATGTATTTATTAAATGTTAATTATTTCAACATAGATTATGTTTGCGCCAAACTTGGTGTTTATTTTTAAAGTGTGCCTCAGTAAGTGCACCTGGTGATGCCATTGAGGTGGTTGAGAGATTCTATTAAATCTCAATGTAAGCACGGTCTCCAATGTCAGTGATGGGGCTCAGGGAGAATGCTTCTTGCCACTCACTTACTTTCCTAGCTGGTGAGTGCACAAACAGTTAACTCCTGACCACAATATGCAATTCTAGCCTTAAACAGAGCCAAAATATTTCTGTTTTATAACTCTGCTTGTGTTAAGCTAATAAACACTTCCATTCCTTCTCTTGAGTTTTGGTTCAAGTGGAATGATGGCTGTTCACGCCGGTTGTTCAGTCCAGTTAACGCTGTGGTTCCCGGTGGTGTGGGGTGGATTCAATAGGAAATCCCATCGACAGCGGTGGTACAAGAAGATCCCGCCGTCGGTCAATGGCCGGCCATCTCTCGCCGCTGGGAAACACACCGCGGGGAAGGCCAGAGAATCCCGCCCACAAAGAAGGGTTTAAATTGCTGTGCAGGGAAGATGCGAGTTTTGGAAAACTTGAAATCCTGCGCACTGGTTCAGAATATGGAAAATGCACAATACCACGGTAGCTTGTTGGATAGTGTGGGATTTTATCCTCACACTGTAATATCATGACATCCCTTAAAAATAATAATAATGAAATGGAAGAGGGAAAAATATTTTGTACAAATAAAGCAAGTTACATTTAATTACTAAAGCCATGGGATCAAAATATTCAATTCTAGTACATTACATGGTTGTAAGGGGCAGACGATAAGGACATTTAAAAAAAGAGTAAGAGTGACGAATTAAAATATTTGTGAATTCTGTGCCAACATCAAGCCATGCAACTCTGCTTCAGTCTCATGCAAAGGTCAGTTCAGATGAGTTAGTGGTGACATACAAATAGCAACTGAAAGAGTTCCAGAGTTAGCTGAAGTGCCAGAGGGGAGGTTGTTGCTCCAGCTTACCCTAAATTCCCCCTCACACTTAGCCAATACAGACTCATTCTGGTCAAACAGCTGCAAGTATGAAACATAGGCACCCAAAAGGAAAAAAAGAACATCATAGAAAAATTGTTCAGAATTTCGAAAACGATAATCAGAGAAACTTCACTGAAAAGAAAATTCATATCAATCACACGAAATGTAACACACGCAAGAAATTAACTGTCCATTTAGGTAAGAAACATATAAACTCCAGTTAAATTAAAATGGAATAATGAAACGCAATAACTAAATAAAAAACATAGTATACATATAGAAGCTTGTATGAAATGTTATCAACTAAAAAAGATTAATATTTTCCAATTTATCCTTCAATTTTAAAGATCATATGCAAATGATTCTGATCTATTTGAATAGTTCAACTTGCTTCTCTCTTCTTATCTGACAGGGCTGCCTCTTGTTGGATTGTGATCTTATGCGTGCTGGAGCCCACTGATGCCACCCACCCCCAAATGGGAATTCTAGTGGAAGAAAAGATGTTGATCGACTGCTCAGTCAGGGAGTTTTGTTCGGTTCGTGCCAGCACCAATTTACGGGAAGAAGTTTGATGTACATGTTTACTGCCATTTTTGTAATGCATTTAATATAGTGATGACATTATCATAATCTAAATAATGATCAGTGTAGAACAATGCTCTTTGCCTCCTTCGCACTTCCCTAATTCAATTGACATTTTATTCTCAACAGCATCCTACTTGAATTGGATGGGCCACTTAAATTTATTCTTGCTTATATTTCACGTCTAACGGTAATATTCTTAAAAGTCTCCAAGGTGTATGCCAGTGTAAATTATACTAACACAGTTCACCGTTGGTACGAAAGCTGCCTTCCTGATATCAATTTTAAATTTGCCGAATGTTGATTGAACTTTCAACTCTCCTTTCCGACGTTCCTGGTTTAACTGAGTTCGGGTCTATCTTTTCAATCACATTCAATATTTTATGCACCTTCACTGTCTATCAGATTGCATGACTCATTAGTTCGCTAATGCTGAAGTCTATGTTAAATCAGACTGGGAGTGAACTTAGACCCAGTAAATCATCAGGGGCAAGAGCCATTTATTTTCGCCTGCTTAGGATTATTAAAATTCACATTTATTTTGTAGCCGCATTTCTGAATGGCATGGATGTACTGAAAACGCAGCTGCTGTTTGACTTGCTTGGAAGGGATGTGAGTAAAGGGAAAAATATAAATGTCTGTAGAGGCATTAAAAAAAGAATTGATCAACGTTCCACAGAACTCGACTTTTCTCTTTGGCAACACAACAGAGGCAGAAAACTGAAGCGTAGACTTTTTTTAGCTTCTTAAATTCAGTAAAAAGCAAAGTACCTAAACACAAACACAGCCGCTTTCGACAGACCGATGTTCATTGATATGAAAAATTCTATCTATTTGACTGGTGGAATTTGATTTTCTAAGAGAAAGAAATAACAATCCTTCATGAACCTTTTCCTCTTTGATAATTCCATTTGGAATGATCAGTCTAAGATTGGGTAAATTGCTGCAACACAGAAATGGTAAACATAGGCTGAGAATGACCTACAGTGGCAACGTCGGCTGTGCTCCCGAGGAAAGGGAACATGCTTTTGGCAGCTGCCGAGAGGGCAGGCATATCCCAGAGAACAAGCCAGGTTGGCCACCATTGACCAGTTAGAGGGCCAGTTAGAGAGCTGCACTGCTTATTTAGAGAGCTGCACTGGCCAGTTATAGAGCTGCACTGACCAATTAGAGAGCTGCACTGGCCAGTTAGAGAGCTGCACCGGCCCGTTAGAGAGCTGCACTGACCAATTAGAGAGCTGCACTGGCCCATTAGAGAGCTGCACCGGCCCATTAGAGAGCTGCACTGACCAATTAGAGAGCTGCACTGACCAGTTAGAGAGCTGCACTGGCCAGTTAGAGAGCAGCACTGGTCAGTTAGAGAGTTGCACTGATTTATTGATTGATTTATTGTCGCAAGAACCAAAGTACAGTGAAAAGTATTTTTCTGCGGCCGAGGGAACGGACAGAGTAGACAAAAAGAATTATCGACAAAGTACACCAACAAATAGTGACTGGTTACAGTGCGGAACAAGGGGCTAAACAAAGCAAATACATGAGGAAGAGCAGCATAGGGCGTCATGAATAGTGTTGTTACAGGGAACAGATCAGTCCAAAGGAGACTGTACTGGTTAGTTAGAGAATTGCACTGGCCAATTAGAGAGCTGTACTGGTTAGTTAGAGAGCTGCACCGACAATTAGAGAGCTGCATTGGCCAGTTAGAGAGCTGCACTGGTAATAAGAGAACAGTACTGGCTAATTGGAGAACAACACTGCCAATTAGAATGCTGCACTGGCCAATTAGAGAGCAGTACTGACCAATTGGAGAACTATCCAGGCCAATGAAAGAGCAGCACTAGCCAATTAGAGAAGAGCACTGGCCAATTAGAGGGCTGCACTGGCCAATCAGAGAGCAGCACTCGCCAATTGGAGAACTGTCCTGTCTAATTAGAGAATTGCACTGGACAATTAGAGAACTGAACTGGCCAATTAGAGAACAATCCTGGCTAATTAGAGACATGTACTGGCCAGTTCAAGTACAGCACTGGCCAATTAGAGCCAGTCTGGGAGCTGCATTGACTAGCAGCACTGGCCACCGTGCACTGCCAGCAGAGTAGCACTGGGAGAAACCTGCAGGACTCCCCCTGTTGATATGGAGGTGTGTGTAAGAGAAATACCTCATTAAAAAAAGGCTATTGATAAAGAAGAGAGGGAACAATTTGGGACAAAAGCTCCTGTTTGAAAACTGTTAAATTCCTTTCATGAAAATGAGGATGCAAATTGCATCTTATTAAAAGCCAGAACAGTCTTGAGTCCAATTTATATCCTGTTGTGAGTTGTTGCTTTGATATCACATTCAAAATAATTACAAACTGAATGGGAAAGAGAAATAAATGGAGCAAGGTGAAGTAAACTATAATGGTTTGGAAACGTTTGCATATAATCTCGGGCACAGTGCTGAACTTAAACTTTAAAATTGAGTTAATTATGATACACACATTTCAACATAAACAAAATACCACAAGATCAGTGAATGAGTGTTTGATTAAAATGATGGCTATAAGAAGCTTTACTAATACTTTCACACATCCATGTCATTTTGAGGAGACTGAAATTGAATCAGCAAGCAGACTGATTTTCAAACTGGTTCAATGAATTTACTCGAATTGCATTTTGCTCAGCACGTTTGCCATTTTGTGGCAGATAAACAAACACCTTCTGCGTGTCCTGTGGGTTTAAGACTAGCGAAACGGGCAATAATTTATCAAGTGCAGAGTGATTCAGGCCTGCTTTGTTCTTATTATGCCATGCCAAACATGACAAAATAGATGTAAAATTGACAAAGCTGGTTAAGTTAAGTGGCTTTTAAGTGACTGTCAGGAGTAAACAGATCTGCAACAAAACTAGAATTCCTCCTCATTGCAGAGGGAGAAAAGTTTCATTTATTTACATATATTGATGCTAGTAGGGTCCAGAATCTCCCAATCTCTTTAAAATGCTAAATTGTGAAAAATGTGCTTTAAATCAGTGCCTGGTTGTCCACTCCACCAAAATATGATTGACATTTTTTGGGCATTGAAAGACAATTGACCCGGTGAAAACAGCTTTTGAAAAAATTAATTATAATATTAAAATGCTCTTCCAAATCGTTTAATTGTTTCCAATTTCTAACAATTGAATTTCAGCGAATGATATCCAGAAATAATACATCATATAATAATAATCTTTATTAGTATCACAAGTAGGCTTACATTAACACTGCAATGAAGGTACTGTGTTGTAGTATTGATGATTGTATTTTGGGACAAGTTGGTCTGTCCCTACCAGTTAGGTTGAAAGGGATAGCAGCTTTACCAGGTACATCAAACCAAAGTGATGCTCAGTCCCATGAACTGAATTGTGTTCAGCATTTCATAGTGTATTAGTACTGTATCTCTGTACCTCGCATTCCAATTTATCTGAAATAAACACTTCATGGTCATCGGCAAAAGGCCACATTATCAGCGGGTAGAAGAAGGATCCTTTCCAAAAATCAAAGAGGTGCTTAACCTTCCAACTGAATTTTCACCAATTTCAGAATGCTTTTCAGAAATTGCTTCGCAAGGGCTCAACAGCAGAGGTTGAAAAGGGTTTGTCGCTAGCATTTGGCAATCAGTAGTGTGTCAGCCAATTGAAGAAAGACGCTGCCTTGCGACACATCTTAAAGGCCTTACACCTCGATCTGTTACATTTAGCACCTGATTTCCTCTTCACTAGAAGAATTTTCTGAAATTAACAATATTCATTAGGGCACAATTACATTTCTTATTTATGGCCTCCTCTGCACTGTAAATTCTATAAATTCTATGATTCTATAGTTAGCCATTGGCAAGAGGTAATTATTTCACACAGCAGTGAACTTATTGGGCAGTGATTGGCAACATGGTGTCGCCTCAGCAACGAGGTTGCCTTTTCATGGCAAGCAAGTGCCCTGGACGTAGTGTTGGTCAGCCTCCCTAGGTGGCAGTGTGAACAGAAACTGGGCTTGGTTTTGGAAGTGATCTTTTTTCTGATTGGTTTAACCCACCCATAGATGTCGAACAGTGTGGATTTTGGCTCATTGGTTTTTATCTTTTTTAGGTTACTGAGGAAGGTAATGGTGACGAGGGAATTGGAACTGATGATAACTGCAGACTGTGAAAGTGCAATTGTTCTTGTAATGTGTTCTACAATATAAATCAGTTAGTTTTCCAGTCACCTTGGACATGAGTTGCAATTGGTGAACTTTTTTTTAAAGCAGCTCTCCTCAACCAACAGATATATATTTTGGAACTAAAAGTAGTTGTGAGAAATTCACTACGTGGACTGTTCAATCGAAGTGTTGTGTTTTTCGAGGGCGATAATATCTCCAGCCATAAGCTTTGCTTATTTTAAGATTTCATGGCCAAATGACCATGGTTCAAAGCATGCATTTGAATTCTTGTTTCATCTTTATGCACCACAATATATTAACAGCGAGAACTGGTAGAAATACACATTCAGGAATTTGTTTATAGTCTATTTAAAAAAACATTACATTTAAATTCATATTTTCCTCCAAATTGTGCCATGAGATTTGCCACTGGTCAAAGATATTTTCTAAATTTGGAAGGTTGGGCTATCCTAGATGGGAGCCTCTTTACAATGGCCGCAAGTATTGCTCCAGTCAGTCGGTACAAAACACAATAAAGGAACACAAGTTGCACCCTTTTTTTAAAAAAAAACATGCTTATAGAATATTTGATTATTACCAGAGACATTGTCTGGCAGCCTATTCAGAAAATGGAGACTGATAGATTTGAGTGTTATTAGATAGGCAGACAATCAGGGACCAAATTAATTTTGCTACATGTTAAACTACCAAGTGTGGCAGTGTGGTGGTCATGTTATGGATTAATATTCCAGAGAGCTTGAGTTCATAACTTAATACGACAATTTGAGGAATACGAGTTCAGTTTCTTAAAATGTGGAGAAAAAGAAAGGTTGGAATTCTCCGGCCATTGGGATTCTCTTTTCCCGCTCGCAGCGTACACCCACCCGCGGGTTTCCCGGAGTCGAGGGGTGGCTTCACTGGGAAATCCCACTGTCAAGCAGCGGGAGTAGAAAGTCTCACCGCCAGTAGTGAATGGCGCGCTGCCGAGGCACACATGGCTTGGGGAAAAAAGAATCCCGCCCATAACCAGTAAAAGTGTCTATAATTGTCATAGCAACATAATGAATTCTCCAATGTCTTTTCGAGAAAGAAAGAACCCTGCTGACCTTGGCCACTCTGGCCCTCAGAAGTGGCTTCGCAAGTTATATAGTTGTATCAAACCAGATGCAGTGGTCCAATAAGTGACAGGCCATCACAAGGCAACAAATGAGGAGCGATAAGTGCTAGCCTTTCATTGATACCTATATTCTGAGCATGAAATAAAGAAAGATTCTCTTCTTCCTTTCATTTTGAAATAATGCAAGTATTTTAAGATTTTGAATCAGCGGAATATTTTAAACAACTTCTAAAACAAGAATTCAAATTCATTTCACTGATCTTATAATTCCAAACTGAATAATTTAATAATACTTAAACTCATTGATTTACAATGCAACGTAACATGTTAGCATTATTCTGTGTCCTCTGCAACGACTGGTAAATTAAGGCAAACTCATACCTGTAGACATGCTTTCTCCAGCTGACAGGTTGTCTAAAATTGTATGGTCCAAAGGTTGTGGACTAGACCCAGAGAGGCCTGTTGTAGGAGGCTGTGGAGGTGGAAGGGTGGGTCTTTGTCTAGGCTTGAGTGTGGGTCGAGACTTAGTTAAAGTGCTTGTTTGGGATGGAGGAGAAGACAGGGATGGTGCAGCTGGGGGTGTTTGGCTTGATGGCAAGGTGTAGGTTTGAGGATAGTTTGCAGCATATGGTGAGGGAGTGCTTGGAGGTGTGGGGGAAAGGCTTGCAGGGGAAGGCTGGCCTGTTGACTGGTCAAATGGGATTTTGGACACTATGGGGGCCACCTTCTTTGCAGCTGTAAAGGAAAGAAATGACATGTTTAGCTTGTGTGTGTATGTTTTTAAAGGCACATTTGGTATGACAAAATATCACTTCAAAAAACAGCTGATCTGCAAATAAAAACCAGAAGATCAAAAACAAAATATATTTTATAGTAAGTGTGCTCTTTAAACTGCTCAACAGCGCACTCCAGAGGACAATCTGAGCTTTGCACTACAGAAGAGAGAGAAGCTGTGCAGCACACTGGAGAGGAATTGCTGCGGAGCACCCTGGTAAAGGAGAGCAGAACAGCACAGGAACAGTGAGGAAAGATGGAGAAATACACCGCTGGGCAAGGCTGTGCAGAGCATCACGGAGGGGAGGTCGTATTGTACATGGGAGAGGAGAGCTTGCGAAATGGCTGACAGCTAAATTAAAATATCAGTAAGCGTTACAAAACCATTTGACACAAAATCAAGTACTGTGGATGCCGGAAGATGGAAGCAAAACACATAAAATGCAAGGAATACTCAGCAGAATGGGCAGTGTCAGTGGAGAGAACATTGTTTCCGGTCACCAGGTTCTGAAGCAAGTTCAGTGTTCTGTAACATGAGCTCTGTTTCTTCCCCACAGATGCTGCCTGACTTGTTGAATATTTCCAGCATTTTCTGTTTTTGCTTCAACTGTTTAATAAGTGCCCACTAGCACTCAGAAAATCTAGCATAAAATAACAATCCAGATATGTGGCAGAATATTGTGCCCTCCTCCTCGACAGGTTTTGTGTGTGGGGGGTGGATTTAATCAGGTGGGAGGATGGCAGATAGTGACCCCGTCTGCTTCGTTTCCACCTCAGTTAAATCCATGGTGGCAAGGCCCTCCCAAAATTGAGGCCCACCATTGGTATTAACACAGCACCAGACAAACCCTTGCATGTTTGTTTGCGAGCTCCCGGAGAGTAAGGTCTCTCGTTCGAAGGTACTCAGCATCTCCCCTGCCCTTGCTGCCAACCCCCCCTCCCCAGTGACCCAGTCCCCATCCCATATCCTTGTCATCATTCACCTGGGTCCCTACTTGATCCAAGGCCTTAGGTGGGCGTCATACCAGCAGCGGTCACCCCCTCCCCAGTGACACTGCTGAGTATAGAAGAATGTTACAGTTTATTTATTATGAGGGCAGTTGATAGAAAGGTTATAATTAAGTTGTACAGGCCATTGGTGAGACCACATCTGGAGTATTCTGAACAGCACTGGTTTCCTTATCTAAGTATTAAGATCCAGGAAGCCAAGTAGTAGGATGAACGCCGTTCATTTGCGGTCACGAAAAGTCTGCCTAGGGCAGCAAATATATATCCACAGTGTAAAGCCCTGTTGGGACAATCAATATGCTGGTCCAGGCCAGCATTTATACTGAGTTCTTATTTGCCCCAGATGGGTGGGCCTCTGCCCACTAGCAAAGAAGCTCATATTCCACAAGTCCCATGTGGAGATCAAGCAAGGTATCCCCGTGGCCCTTGTGGCGTTATCATACCCACCCCCACCTTTTCCAAGACAATCTCTGGAGAGATACTGCTGGGAGTTTGGCTCCGGACACACATTGTCTGTGAGCGCGGATGCTTTGGTGTCTATCTCCGAGTGGAGTTGTCATCATCTTGATGGCTTAGGGCCACTGCGAGTTGTCCTCCTTGGCTAACTGGTGGTCCATGAGGTGGTGAGGTACTGAGGTCCCTGGCCTGGCATCTTTTAAGATGGTTAATGTGCATACACAAGGTGTTCCCTTGAGTTTTTACCAACACAATCCCCGGAAGCCAAAGGGCACAGTCTCAGAAATTCCAGACATAAATAACGTCCCAATTGAAAACCTCTGGCATCCTGCGGTTATACTTCCATTGCATATCTTGTTGCAGCTCGACTTTCCTGCCCAAACTTGGGAAAGTCAGACTTAAATGAGTCCGGAGGCACCGACCCATCAGCAGCCCTGCTGGTGCTATCCCTGTCGTGACATGTGGCATGGTCCTGTAATGAAAAAGGAACCTCGCCAGTCGTGTGTCCAGGGAGCCCATGGTCTGCTTCTGCATGCCCCACTTGAACGTTTGCACCTCCTGCTCTGCCAAACCATTTGTGGACGGGTGTTACGGGGTCGTCCAGATGTGTTTTATCCCTTTTGTGCATGCAAATGTGGAGAGCTCCTCGCTCATAAACAGGGTCCCGTTATCAGTGACAGGCACCTCTGGAATCCCGTGCGTGCGAAACGAGCACCTTAATTTTGCAACTGTGGCTCTTGAGGTGGTGGAGGTCATCCTGAGTACATCTAACTATTTAAAATGGGCGTCCACAAGGATCAAGAACATGGACCTCATGAAAGGCTCAGCAAATTCCGTAAGTAGCCTTACCCAGGGAAGCCCTGGCTATTCCTAGGGGTGAAGAGAGGCGTAGGAAGTAGTTTCAGGTGCTCTTGACATGCCTGGCATCTTTTCACCACTTGCTCGATGTCGCCACCGATCCTTGGATGAAGGTTGGGTCCCAGCAGGCAGTCAGGAGGATCACATTCTGTCAGCCCTCTCCATTGATGCCATTAGCCTGGAAAAAGTACCAAATTTGTTTTGCATACTGGGCCCAATCTTCGAGGCCTGCATCGAGAGAGGCCTCTCGCGAGATTTAACGATCTTGTTGTGTCACCGAGTCAGATGTGATAAGGCCATTCGATCGCACCCTTCATAACAATCCTATAACTTCTAAATAATGATATGACTGCAACATCCTTGAGCGGGAGATCTGACACAGACCCGTTAAAATCTGGATCAGTGTCAAACAAGGCTGTCTAATAGCCACCACACTATTTACAATTTACTGAACAGAGGCTATTCATCTCATCAAAGATCCTGGTGTCAGTATTAAATGCTGTCGAGATGGAAATCTCTTTAACCTCAGTCAATACTAAACTGACCACCATAGATATACACTGACAGTTTGAGCATCATTCCCCAGTCTGTGCCCGATTTTTAAAGGTACTTTCAATCTCTTCAATTCTGTATGCAGGAAACTTGCCCTGTCCTTAGAACATTGCCAAAATAAAACTCACATCAACCTACACCTTGTCATCCAAATATGTTGAATATATGTTGAAGGCGAGGCTCTGGACTATGTTGAGCAATTCCCTTACTTCGCAGGCCATCTTTCTCAAAAGGTCACCATTTTTGAGGAGGTCAGCTGTGCCGGCTCAACCTTATACAGACTATGGCAATGAGTGTTTGTCGGTAAGTCAACAATAGTGTCCAGAGCAGCTGTCATTACCACACTCCTCTGAGGCCTGGACTGTGTATCAGCGACTCATAAGACCACTGGAGAAACTCCAAGAGCAATGTCTCTGCCACATCCTCCAGATTTGTTGAGGGGGGGGGGGGGGGGGGGGGCACAGTTGAATAAATGCTAGAGTGTTTCTTGAAGCCACCCCCACAAGCATCCAGGCAAATCTCTTGCAAAAATCAACATCAATGGGCTATACACAGTGTCCGGATGGCCGAAAAACATCTCTCCCAGCAGGTCCTGTTTCTCCGGGCCATGGGAGGACAAAGAAAACAATTCAAAGACACCCTGAAGCTCTCCTTGAAACTCGGCAGCCTTGACATTAATGACTGGGTGGAGCTCACTACCCAACAACTTGCCCATCAGACTCTGAGTCACAACATCTTAATGACAGGACAGAGCAGCAGACAAGGAAAGAAAAGGAAGGAAACTCCATACTTCAGGTCCCTGCCTCGTCCATGTGCCCAAAGATCTGTGGGTCCAGAATCGGCCTTGATGATGGCCCATGGCAGAAACTTGCAACTGAGTAGATGTTATCTTCAAATTGACGGCAGCTCGGCGAAGGCAGTCCAGCATTCTGAAATATTGGTTGCTTCTCACTTTCAGATGCTACCTGACCTGGTGAGTATTTTATTTTAGCTGTTTAGTAACTGCCTACCAGCACTCAGAGAATCTGGCACAACGTACCACTTCAGCCGATAGGCAATTATCAGATGATCGTGGTCACCTGGAAACCTGCCCAAAATGATGCCTTGAAATGGAATCCAGTGTACTTGTTTTGGACTTCTGCCTGACTGAGGCTTGTTGGGCTAGCGGGGTTTGTAACTTAACTTTTGTGGAGCCGTCTCAGTTTCCTCAGACTTTCAACACTCCAACCCACATGCATTAACATTGTTCCTACTAAATGTGGAGTGATACTTGGGGTGGGATTTTGCTATCTTTTGGCAACGTGTCATCTCGGGCAGGAAAAAGCAGAGGGCTGACCGCCAGCTGTGCTGCCAGCTTTTCCCGACGTATTTTCTGGCAAAAAAATGAAAGGGACGGGTCCCATGAAGTCGTGCTGGCCAGCAAATTAAGCTTTGTAACGAGCAGGGTACCCGGATATAAATGAGTAAAGGTGAATCACACCCCCCAGTTCACGCAACCCAAGCCCCCAGCATGGAACTCCCCTTTTCCCTCACAGCACTCCATTCCTCCCACCACCACCACTACTGCGCCTCCCACCGCGGCCCTCCCTCCCCCGCCATGCAACACCCCCAGAGGCAGTGCCAGGATATTGGCTGGGCATAACCCCATCTCCCCCCCCCCCCCCCCCTCCCCCCCAGGGCTGTACTCACCTGTGCCCCTCTGGCGTGTTCTGCTAGCCAGATGCCCACCATGGGGGACCTGACGTGATTCATGTCGGTGTGAGTGAATGGTCCATTTAACGTTGGGCCGGGGGGGGGGGGGGGGGGGGGGGGGGGGGTTGCTGGGGAACAACGCCTGATAATGGCATTGAAATTGGTGCAAATGGGAATCCCAACTTTGAAAGTCAAGATTCCTGATCCACCATAAACGGAGGGTGGGACAATCACAACGGAAAATCCCGCCCCAATAAAAGCTGTTTTGGGACTCCCGCGCTGTTCTGGCCCCCTGAAAATGGGAGCAGAAAATTCCTCCCCACCCAGACCATATATTCATACTTCATGCATCCTTGCATAGTTGAACCTGTTTACCAGTCAATCTGCAGGAGACGCATCCCTGTGGTTATATTACGAGATTAATATACATCATGATTCTCTGCCCTTGTGATGTTTCTTGATGTTATATTGCAAGTGGACACAAAATAAATCTAGACAGATCATCAAAGCCTGATTGACAATGGTGTTGGGATGTAAATTTTTCAAATTTGCCATATTATGCGATGATTTATGTCACATTTTATGAAATGTCCCAGGTGTATTTGGCTTAAACTTGCAGCACCAAACAGCATTCTTTTCAGGACCTGAATCTGTGATTGATCGCTGCTACCAGGTTCTCAAAATCAGTTTTCTACCTTGAGTGTTGCGAGCACACAACAAGACACAATATTTAACAGAATTTTTAAAAAACGTGCTGACCTTTCCTCAGTGTATGGGGACTATGTTCACTGGACAGTTGACTTGTGGCAATGCTTTGCTGGAGGCTGCTGGAGGATGTCACGTGGTCAGAAACAGGTCTGCCTTTCTGTCCAATCACAGGTGAAAGTTCTTTGCCTTTCATAGCACTGAAGAGGAAAGATAGGGATTACTTGCATACAGATATTCCGTCAGCTTCTGCATGTCAAAGTACAGCAGGTGCACACTCTTACAAAGCTATTTCTATCAAACTCGGTTAACTAACATACTAATAAAATGCACATGTTAGATATATACATTAGCCCCGCACACATTTTTCTATTCATTTCCCGCGAGTTGCTTTATCTCAATACGAGTCCTAATGATTTCCACACATGTTTCAATTACTCTGTCAGAGATACTCATAGCATGGAGGCATGAATTCTAAATATTTACCTAGTCAGCCTGGTTCCTTTGTCTCTGGCACAGGCACAGCTGACCCATGGGGGAGAGGCTGACATGGAAGGGTTAAAGGGGGTGCCACAAAGGTCGTGCTTGGTTAGAAGTAAAGGGGTTTTGATGTAGACAGGTGAGACATTAGTTTCAGATACATGCGAGTCAGTGAGGGGACTTTGCTTGGGGAGGTGCAGGGAGCACGGCTTAGGGTTAGAGTTGACGTCAAGCTGCTGGGGGGAAGGAGGCTGAGTGAGCAAGGTTGGGCTGTACCCTGACCACCTTTGAGGGGAGGAGGTTTGGGGTACACCCTCAGGCGGAGCAGATGACTGAGACTTGTGGTATAAATGGTGGGCATGCTGGTAGCAAGGAGAAGGAAAAGGTTTGTCATTCTCTGGAGAAGGGTAAGAGTAACAGGAATCCGACCAATTGGAAGACAACGCGTCTGTGCTGTAAACACATTTAAAGAGCAACATTTGTTTGGGGAGGTACAAAAAAAAAAGAGGGCAAAAACCAACAGAGAAAAAAAAAACAAGGTTTAGTAACTCAGACATGAAAACACACAACACACATTTGCTGTAAAGCAGCAGAGTAGAGGCAATAGGATGAGTGGGTAACTGCACAACACACAGCGGACACTATGGACTGAGCAGCGCCATGCTGAATGCGAAATCTGACGCACAAATGTGCGTTTCTATGCATTAGAAGCTCAAACACAGAGTGAACGTGCAAACGCTGCACTCAATAACATGCCAGTGGTTTCTAAAACAGCTCTTTTCTAATTTTACTGCATGTCTTTTGTTGTTCTGCAGGGTGATAAATATTTCTGATTTGAACAAGAAATCAGAGGAACAAATGGTTTGCCAGAACAAATTAATTTCTGGTTTCCCAGGTATATCTTTGTGACTCAGGTGAATTTTATATGGTGTCCTTTAATACTCGAGGAAGTGGTCCATCAGTCATTTTTTTTGCACAAGTAATGCCTACCATCACCTTTTCAGGGAGAGTAGGGTTTGTTAATAATAAGGGGTAATCTTGTTTTCGGATGATGTTGCAAAACAAGTGATTTTTAAAAATTCTTTTTTTTCCAATTAAGGGGCAGCTTAGTGTGACCGATCTTTTTGGGTTGTGGGTGAGGCCGGCGCAGACACGGGGAGAATATGCAAACTCCACACGGACAGTGACCCGGGGCCGGGATCGAACCCTGGTCCCTGGCGCCGTGAGACAGCAGTGCTAACCACTGCACCACCGTGCTTCCCCTACAAAACAAGTGATTTAGTAGTAGGTTATAAATCTCTCCGCATCGAATTGAAAGTTTGGAGAGATTTATAATGATCAACATTGCCAAATTTACACGATCACTCAAAGTCAAAATGCCCCCCCCCCCCCTTGGGGATGCCAGCATCACCCAAACCTCAACAACGGATTTTTCGAGCTTTATGCTGTACCTTTTTAAAATTTACATTTGGATTGGATTGTTAGCTTTGATTTGCAAACATCAAGTGGCCATTTAAGAATTATATAATGTTAGAGTTTTAAGCAGATGACCGTGCTTGTAATTTGTAAGACTATTTTTAGCGTCATGCTAATGCGAGGGTGATGGTAAAAGTGTACTGCAATGGTGTGGTTGAATTTTGTAATTCCTGACGCAGCAATGGCAGGGAGTCTGATATTCAGCCTTCCCATTGTCGCTGCCATTATCAGTGAGGACAATAAACGTTGCTTTATCCCATTCATGCCTGGATCACAATTATGTGATAGGACGTCAGTTACGATGGTTGAAGGAATTTTGCTCTTTGCAAAATGAATGAGACTAAAACTGTACATATCAAGCAGCCAAGTTAAGCAGGCATCACAACATATGAAACCCACTCAGTGGATGTTATTGTGCTTAAATATATGGGACGAAGCTAATCTGTCTGTGGTGGATTTCTAGCTGATACAGTTGATAGTGAAACTTCCTTCTCTCATTCTGAGAAACTAAGGTCTCTGGTACCTGGTGAGAAACTGTAGTTCTTTTTTCCCCCAAAGTTTTTCAGTTTGCGAAAACAGAAATGATTAGTTCTGGACTTAATTGGTGAATAACAAGGCATACAGAAGAGGTAGCAATTCCCAAGTTTGACGTAAAATAAATGGTTTAATTTGAGGAGCACCAAATTCCATGCAGAAAATTAGAAGTTGATGTAATGAGTACTTCTTTTCAACGAAAGACAGTAACATTTCAGTATTATTGCAGGATAATAGCAGAAGCATTTGAAGAATTCCATTTGACTGCTAATGATCATTCTGTTCCCTTCAGATTGTTTAGTATTGGACAGTTTAGAATAGATAAACTAATTCACTGGATGAAATTTCATCAGAAATTGGTGATGTCAATAATATTTAATACAAATAAAAACTTCTGAAGAGCAGGAAGGATGGGTAATAAATGCTGGCCTAGTCAGTGGCACCTACATCCCGTAAAATAATTAAAAAAACTAATTAGCTCAGTCTCACAGCGATGCTGCATCAAATTTGGAGTGCGTATTGGTGATTCAATTAGAGACTTTTTTTGTTGTTGCCATCTTCAGATAAAATGCGAATGATTGGTGCTGTGCTTAATTTGTTGGGTGATTTAAGCCACTTTATAACTTTGGTTGCAAAATACCTAACTTGAAAGGAATCATTAGCATTTTAAAAAATGATCCACGTGTTTGAATGCTCAAGTACAATTCTGAATGAGACTAAAAATGTACATATCAAGCAGCCAAGTTAAGCGGGCATCACAACATATGAAACCCACTCAGTGGGTGTTATTATGCTTAAATATATGGGACAAAGCTAATCGGTCTGTGGTGGATTTCTAGCTGATACAGTTGATAGTGAAACTTCCTTCTCCCATTCTGAGAAACTAAGGTCTCTGGTACCTGGTGACTTTTATGCCCTTTACCTGAATGATTTGAGGTGGACTTTGCTAGTAAGTACGGCAATTAACCAAATTTGTCACTTGCTTTATTTTGAAATACAGTACAGCAAACTAGTCGATTGAAAATAAGACCCATTTCCGAATGGAGCCATTATGCCCCAGGTATTCAATCTTTAATGCAACTATCCAAATTAATTGAATTATCTGTTTATTTTAAAAATGCCAATATGTTTACAGATTGACCTCCAATGGTAACTGAATGAAATCACAGAAAAAAGAGCACAAAGCATTGATTACTGGTATTTTGTGTCTTTGTGTCTTAGTTACATAGAAGTTAACAATCTCTTCCCCAAGGGTAGGACAGACTAAATAGTGACTGCTTATTGTTTGGCAGCAGAATTTGAAAGACTGCTCGTTTATCCTTCTCATAGATATAACTTCTACAGTAGCATGATACTCTGCATATTAGAATCCTAGAGTTGGTCCTTCATTCTTTTCTGTCTGATCTGCTTTTCAATTGAGATCATGTCTGATTTGTATTTCAATTCAATTTTCTAGCCCTCATGCCTTATCTCTTAACACCCTTACCCAATTACAATCCAGCCATTTCCTAGTTTTGGAATTTTTAATTGACCTAGCCTCAATGGGTTTACGGGAGAGAGTTCCAGATTTTCTCTGCCCTCTGTGCGGGGAAGTACTTTCTTACATCAGCCCTGAACAGTCCAACTTTAATTTTTGTGTTATGCCCTCTTTTTCTAGACTTTACAGCCAGAAAATAATTTATCTCTATCTGCCCTATCAAATTCCTCGAACATCTCAATAATATCAACCCTTAATCTGAAGGGCAGTATATTCTAAGAAACCAAACTTTATAATGTCACCATTGTGCTTTGACAAAGGGTCATCTGGACTTGAAACGTTAGCTCTTTTCTCTGCCGACAGATGCTGCCTGACCTGCTGAGATTTTCCAGTATTTTCTCTTTGGTTTCAGATTCGAGAATCCGCAGTAATATGCTTTTATAATTTAACACTTTTAGTCTCAGGATTATTCTGGTGAATCTGTACTACAGCTCCTCCAAGACTATTCTTCCTCAGTACCCAAAGTGGAATGTTGTACTCCAGATGTAGTCCACATTATTACAATTGGAGGATAACCTGTAGCTCTTTGAATGCCTGCCAACTTGAAATGAAGGCCAATGTTCTATTCAACTGTTTGATTATTTTTGTACCTGTCCAATAGTTTTTAGCAGTGCCCCACAGTCTCTCTGCTCCTCCACAGTTCCCAATTTATCATCATTTAGATAAGATGCTGATCTATGTTTCTTAGCTCCACGGTGCATGAACTCATACTTCCCCATGTGGAACACCATCTGCTAGAATTTGGCCACGCACCTAATGTAATGATGTCACTTCGAAACAGTCAGCTCCCATCTATTTATTGTGTCGCTCACCTTACTGTCAACAGCAAATTAGGGTAAGTTACTTTTAATTCCCTACATTATGACCTCAGAGGTTTTTTTCTCTAACTGTCAAAATATGGGCAGCACGGTAGCACAGTGGTTAGCACTGTTGCTTCATGCGCCAGGGATCCGTATTTGATTCCCGGCTTGGGTCACTGTCTGTGAGGAGTCTGCAGGTTCTCTCCGTGATTGCATAGATTTCCTCTGGGTGCTTTGGTTTCCTACCACAAGTCCCAAAAGACGTGCTGTTAGGTGAATTGAACATTCTGAATTCTCCCCCAGTGTACTCAAACAGACGCCATATTGTGGTGACTAGGTGATTTTCACAGTAACTTCATTGCAGTGTTAATGTAAGCCTACTTGTGACACTAATAAAGATTATTATTATTGTGCCGTGTTTTCATACCACTGCCCTTAAGAACAGTCACCATTTGTGTGATATCTAATTTTACATACTACCCAAACAAATGCAACTGTACATTATGCCTTCATAATGCACAACATTAAATCCAGTAGGTAGGACACTTTTCAGACCTCAGAATATTAACTAATTTGCCTAGTTATATTGATGCACACAGTTGGCTGATTCAGCTTGCTCCATGTGCTAGAAGCTCAGGTCGCAGTCAAACAGAATGACAGGAGTGCGAGGAGAGGAAAAGGAAAGCTCCAGAAGCTTGGTGACACAGACACAGCAGCTGCGACACACTCTTACCTTGCTCGTTCAGCCCCAGGTAGTGGGCCGCTAGGAGGAGGAGTGGGGGAGGGAGAAGAGGAATTTTCTACTGACTGTTCGGGGATTGGCGACTGACACGAAGCAGCAAGTTCGGCGGACGGAGGAGGGGGCTGAGTGCCAGGCGGGGTAGAGGATGTTTTTCGGACTCCGGAGGAGCCTCTGCGGGCCACCCAGGATGTGTCCATTACCCTCACACCCATGCTACAGGAACACAGAGACACCATCAACACTTTGAAGAAAAGGACACTTGGCTTCAAAATAAAATAGCTTCAGAGGTAGACATAGAAGAGAATTCTTTTCAAAATGCATTGAATTACAGTTAATTACAGAAAAGGACAGATTTAACAATTTAACTACTCCTGAGTTACAATATGGTAATCTAGCTTTCCCATTATAAATAAAGTTGGACTAAAAGATTTTGTCGAGATTATAACCTATGAATGCTAGGTGCAAAGTTATTCACGACTATTGAACGTGGCCTGTAGCTTTTTCAGGACGTGATAATGATTTTTGCTAAATGACAACCACTGCTGCATCAATTTAAATTAGCGTTAAAACTTTGTGGACATCATTTCATATTCCGTGAATGTAGGGCTGGTGCCTGCACATTAGTATGGCAGGCTGGAATTGTAACAATAACGACAACACCAGAAAAGCAAAAACTTGAGAGAATATGGTTTACCTGTTCCGAAAAGCAATTTCTTGAATTTATAAAATTATTATACAAAAGATACATGTGCAATTATAGTAGATCTTTCCAAAATTCTGTGCAGAGAGAAATAGAAGAGCTCTTTTTTTCCCCTAAGGTCAGGAGTATCATTTTACACATAATCTGTTGCTAAAATTTAAATGCTTGTCCCTGTCGGGCTGTTCTGCATTTCTGAATTCACTGATGTGCTGATTGTTTGAGCAGATTCTCAGTTCAATTACTGACGCTCTATTCTTTAAAAAAATATTTTGGCCGGAATTCTCTGGCCGAGGGGATTCTCTTTCCCTGCTGACAGCACGCCCCTGCCTGTGGGTTTCCCGGAGTCGTGGGGTGGCTTCATGGGAAATCCCATTGACAAATGGCAGAAAGAGAGAATCCCACTGCAAGTGAATGGGGTGCTGCCGAGAAACACGCAGCTGAGGGCCTGTCTTTTACTTCAAACATGGATAGTAAAGTCAATTAAAGGCACGAGACATTCTGACTGCCAGGTATTTTCTATCATAGAACATAGAACGATACAGCGCAGTACAGGCCCTTCGGCCCACGATGTTGCACCGACATGGGAAGTCAAAAAACTAAAGGCCATCTAACCTACACTATGCCATTATCATTGAGGAGTGTCTGTGTTGTGCATCATTGTTTATTCATTTCCGTTTGTGCCAATTGGAACATAATTTACTGGCTGTTCAATGAACTGTGTTATATGTAAAATGTTTTTATCTTTAAATGATGCCTTACTTTATCTTTGCTTTAAAGGGATGATTTTGCATCTGGGGTATCTGATGTGTGATGAACAAAATCAAAATAGATGCTTGACATACCGATTTATATACATATCTTACACACATTCATACACACACATACCCTTACATAGGTGTACACACATGCATGCTGATACACATGCCTACACACACACACACACACACATACGCGCAGGAAATAGCATCCACTTAAATAGAACAAACCATTTTTTGGCAGTTGCAGATATGACAGTATCTCACAGTTTCAGTGATGCTGCCTTACGTTTTAAATTTGTTGTCTAGAGGTCTGTGTTGAGCTAGAATTTAGATCCAGTGCAATTTCAGTACAAGAGAATTAAAAAGTACTATGACAGACTAAATTATAAAGTAGCTCTCAGTGTATATTCAACCACAGTAACACCTCTAGAGCAGCGTGTGACAATTTCTAAGTCTTTATCCCAGAGAGTTTACTCACTATTATTTAAAGATAAATGACGGGCGGAATTCTCCGCACTCACGACGGGGCGGAGAATAGCGGGCGGCGTAAATGTTTACGGCCACGCTGGTCCGACGCCCTCCCGCTATTCTCTCCCCCCCCCCCCCCCCCCCCCCCCCAACGCCCGCCTCCCGACACGAATCGCTGCCCACCGTTTTTTTACGGCGAGCAGCGATTCACCCCTGGCCGATGGGTCGATTTCCAAGGCCTTTACGACCGTTTTTATGAACGTAAAACACACCTGGTCTGACCGTTCGTAAAAATGGCCGTAAAGTCCCGATCTGGGGAACCATGGCACCGATTGGCACGGCAGTACCACGGCCGTGCCAAGGGTGCCATGGGCCCGCGATCGGTGGGCACCGATCGCGGGCAACGGGTACTTACCCCGCGCACTCTTTCTCCCTCCGCCGCCCCGCTGTATCCATTCGCGGGGCGGCTGAGGGGCATACCGGCCCGCGCATGCGCGGGTTTCACGCATATGCGTGATGACGTCCTCCGCGCATACGCGGGTTGGAGTCGTCCAATCCGCGCATGCGCGGCTGACGGCATCTGACGCGTCAGCCGTCGCTAACTCTGGCAAGCGGGCTTAACGAAATTCGTTAAGCCCGCTATGCCGGAGGTCACGGCCGCGCGATGCTAGCCCCGACCGGGGAGCAGAATCGGTTCCCGGTCGGGGGGATGGAGGCTGGCGTCAAACCCGCCCGTTTTTGACGCCAGCTTCCCGAGTCTTCGTGACTCGGGAGAATCGCGCCCGTTACCTTTTAAGCCAATGTTTAAGGAGATGTCACTTTGGCCTTCAGAGTTTAGAATAAGACTTGATTAAATATAACATCCCATCAAACAACCAAAGTCACAATACCAAAGTTAGTATTTCTAATTACCCATTGCAACTGTATACTCATGACTGTGACCATATTTACTAACACAGCCTGAATATTAGACAGGCCTGATTCAACAGTTATTAACACTTGAGTCCCTTATATACTAACTCAGGTGTTTAGAGAGCACTATTGGGCCATTTAACCTCAAATATGAGTACACTGTTTATATCCCCCCATTCTGCTCACAAAGTCTATCAATGTTCAAGCAGATTGTAAACCTGAAAATAGTTATATCCTGATAAGCTCATAGCTAACCAGTGCTAACCATAACCAGAGCCCATAGCTAACCAGTGATAACCATAACAAGAGCCCATAGCTAAACAGTGCTGACCATAACAGAAGTCCAGAGTTAACCAGTACTGACCATAACCAGAGCTCATAGCTAAACAGTGCTGGCAATAATGAGAGCCTAGAGCTAACCAGTACTGACCATAACTAGAGCTCATAGGAAAAGTACTGACTATAACAAGAGTCCGGAGTTAACAAGTACTGACCATAACCAGAGTTCATTACCAAAACATGCTGACCATAACCAGAGCCCAGAGTTAACCAGTAGTGACTATAACTAGAGCCCACAATTAACCAGTACAGACCATAACTAGAGACCACAGCTCACCAGTGCTGACCATAACCAGAACCCAGAGCTAACCAGTACTGACCGTAACCAGAGCCCATAGCTAAACAGTGTTCTATATGAAATAAGTGTCACTTGCTGCAATTTTTAAAGTGGGTCTGTTGAAGAATTATGGCTATTTTCAATACATTGTTCATTGAAAGATTTTGTTCAAGTACTGAATGCCCACAATGTGATAAAAGGAGGCAGTTTCTTTGATAAGTTAATGTGCTGGACTCTGAAACAGAATGGGATCATGATTATATGATGAAATTAATTTAGTTACACTGGACTGGATTTTAACACTGATCTGCACACAGCCTTGCATAATTTCGGGAATTTGGACGTTTCAGCGGCATGGCTTCTGAACTGAAGCCTGGCTTTTCCTAGTTTCCCAAACAATTAGAGAGGCTGGGAGTGATGGCCTCACTATTTAAAGGGGCCCTGTGAGGTTCAGAATGGGAGCATTGTTAATCTGGCAAAAAAAAGGCCACAACTTGTTAGGTAAAGTGTCAACATGGAAAGACAGTCATGCACATTTCAGCATGTCTGTGAATATCATTCTTAAGGCTGTAAGGGGTCAGAGGGAGATTCTATTATCTGTGGAGAGGAGAATGGAATCTACTGCAGAGAACAAGCAAAGGTGGCTAGAGATTCCTGAGGTGGTCAGCAGCAGGAGTGTGGTGTCTTTCTCTTGGGTAGTGCTACAAGAGGTTTAATAACCATATAAGGTCAGTGGCAAGGCATACTCAAGTATAGACTCCCTGACTCTGCCTTCGCCAGCCTTCTCCTCAGACCAATAAACATAGAACATAGAACAGTACATCACAGAACAGGCCCTTCGGCCCTCAATGTTGTGCCGAGCCATGATCACCCTACTCAAACCTATGTATCCACCCTATACCCGTAACCCAACCCCCCCCCCCCCTAACCTTACTTTTTAGGACACTACGGGCAATTTAGCGTGGCCAATCCACCTAACCCGCACATCTTTGGACTGTGGGAGGAAACCGGAGCACCTGGAGGAAACCCACGCACACACGGGGAGGACGTGCAGACTCCGCACAGACAGTGACCCAGCAGGGAATCGAACCTGGGACCCTGGAGCTGTGAAGCATTTATGCTAACCACCATGCTACCGTGCTGCCCATAAACCTCACAGGTGCATCCGTTTCTCTCTCTCTCTCACTCTCTCTAGAGAGAGAGAGAGTTTCCTCACAACCCCAACGTCATACCCATCCCCCACAGCAATCCTTTACCAAGGGCTGTCCATCCATCCTCTTAAAACATCTAACTTCTCACATCCATGCCTTTCTTGATACCCTTGCAGAAAATACAAGTATGGGTGAATAAGGAGTCAGAGAACTGAAGGCAAGCCTCCAGTCATTGCTAAATTGACACCTGTGGAGGAGATGGTGCTAGAGGTATGCTGGGTTCCAAAATGCCTGACTACTGGAGATGGAGAAGTGGAGGCCTCTCGTCTACTTGGTGACAGAATTAAATATAATACAGTCATGCAGAATAAAACACACTCATGTTGACTTGTCAGAAAGCACCTTAACATGATCATCTGCACAATGGCGACTTTGACCTCTCTGACCTTGCAGTTCTCATTCATGGTTTCATCTTCCGCATGTCCTGCAAGCACCCATCAGAGATGGTACCAGAGGAGGACGAAGACTGTTCAGTGGAGGCTACTTCCTTCAAGGATGCACCATCATACAGCTCATGTACATCTTCCACCGCTCAGAAAGGCACAGTGTGTTTGCTGAGACAGGTGGTTGTGTTGTCACAAAAGTGAGTCAGGGTAGATGGGAGATTTAGGGACAGCTGTGGAGAATCCCGATTGGAGGACCTTCCATGTTCTGCTCGGCTGGATGTGGATACTGAACCTTATGGGTCGACGGCAAAGAGGACTATTCCAGAACAGCAACAGACAAAGGGTGAGGTTCTGAAATCTGCCGGCCTTCCTCGAGGCTCTGGGACAATTGGAGAGAGATCGCAGGAGTTTGTCTCGAGTGCAAATATTATAATGTCTCAGTTATTCGCACTGATGTCTACCCCACTGTCCTCTTGCCTTATGCAACTTAGCAAGTTCCAGGAAGTCTGGGAAGCCCATATGCTCAAAGTTAGAGACACAATTCAGGCTAAAACTCCAGGCAAATTTTTTTAAAAAACATATCAGACCCACCAGTCCCACAGAGGCTGTGCACCAACAAATGTACTCGAGTTAAATGTGGAAATCAGTGGGTTTCTGGGGGCTTTCAGTTTGTGGTGTCTTAACCGCCAAGTTAAAATTCAGCCCAATAACTCTTTCAAGCTAACTCTCTTGATTAGGCTATTGGAAGCCACATATTCTCCTGCAAGAGAAAATTTAAAAAAAATTAAATTCATTTTTCAGGATGTAGGCTTCACTGGCTAGGCAAGCATTTGTTGCCCATCCCTAATTGCCCTTGAGAAGGTGGTGGTGAGCTGCCTTCCTGATCTGCTGCAGTCTGTGTGGTATAGGGGCACCCACAGTGCTGTTAGGGAGGGAGTTCCAGGATTTTGACCCAGTGACAGTGAGGAACGGCAATGTATTTCCAAGCCAGGATGGTGAATGACTCGGAGGGAAACTTCCAAGTGGTGGTGATTATGTTACTCTTAATCCTTAGTAGTGGTCTGAATTTTGTACAGGGGACACTCCTTGTTCTAAGAGAATGAGGAAATCCACTCTGGTCTATGACCTTACACTGCTCTCACTATGAGAGGCTGATGTGAGGAACGGGTTTACAAAACGGGCGAATTCCAAACCTTTCTGTTCAAAGTTGGTAATGATGGAGCCATGAAATGTTTGAAATTTAATTAAGAGTTCAATCCGTTTTTGTTCCTCACTGATTAGACACTGCTCCCAAAATAGTTCAATGCGATGATCCAATGATTCATGCAGCATTTCTCTGATCAAGCATCCTGTGTCACAATGATGAAAAGTATGGCTTTGGACACGGCATAAATCACCATTTCCCTCGAACAATAGGAGGCAGAAAACTTGTAGTAAAGGGCAAATGTGAACTATGATTTAGGTTCATAGCTTTTACTTTATAGTTTTTTGAAGACTATAGCTCAGTAACGATCGACGGAATATGTCAGGTTTGTATTCAATATTATTTTGTGTATGATTCTGTATAAGGATAATCTGGGTAAGGCCACAGCTGCACCATACGTACATTTGGAGAACATAAAGTAACTTGGTTCTACATTTAGATGTACCGTTAACCACACCCTGAGGTATACAGATTCTGGAATGGGAGAGACATGATCAGTACTAAAGCACTGTCATGTGAAATTATAAACTTACATACTTCGCTGTCAACAGTGGCTTTAAGAATTCCAATTTTAAAAAATGTAAACAATGCGTTAAATCCTGCTATTGGTTGGCTACGCAAACCATCAGGGGTGGAATTCTCCGGTCGCCGACGCCGTAATCACGTTCGGCAATTGGCCGGGGAATCCCTGTTCACGACTGAATTGGGAGTGGCGCCGCTTTAGCGATGAGGCCCACTCCCCGCTGCTCCTCCGTCGACCGGCCAATTTCCCGACTGTGTCGGTCGCATGACATCTCATTCGTCGAAACTCAGCGTGGCGGCTGCGGATTCAGTCCAGCGACGCCACAGTCGGGGGAGGGCCGACTCGTGAGCAGGGCGCGTGAGCCGGCCAAATGTTGGGCACTATTTCACAGGCCAGGTCCGCGAGCGGTTTTGCCAAGTTACATGTGCGGCCGCTGCAGCGAAAGCCGGGTGCTCTACGCTGCCTTTATGCAAGCCCCCAGCCAAATGGAGGATTGGTGGCTGTTTTACGCCATTTTTTGTGGCGTAAAACGCCACCGTTCCCACGCTGGAGCGGGAACATAGCCTCAAAATCGGAGTATCCAGCCCAATTTGCCCTTTGTTTCATCTTCTCTATTGCGTGTGAAAACGAAAGCTTCCAGTCCTGACAGAGGAGAGCATGATCGCGATGGGATGGGAAAATTTGGAGGGTCATTAAAAGTCACCGGCTCTCCAAATTTCCCTGTCCCGCCCGCGAGAGTGTCCGCCTGTGTTGGGGCCGGAAAACACCGGCGGTCATGTTACACGTTACAGGAGGTAAATGTGATTATTATGATTATTATGATGAAGGGTTTAATGGAACATTTAGTAAGGTTTTTTGATACAGATGTAGAATATTTACTGGCATGCTTTTAGCAAAATACCTCTTTGGTCTAATAATGCTCAATGATTTCATGATGGCATCAGATTTTGTTATACATATTATTTGTACAGTCCTTACAACTTACCAGATAGCGGCCACTTAAGCAATTCAGCCTCCTGCTCGGATTTAACCAGTGTCAGGAGTGGCCCATGCCAAGTGTTCAACCTGGTAGGTTTCACTGAAGGGAGAAAGGGATGGGATGTGAGAAGCCATCGAAAGGCTCCTCCAGGTCTTCGGGTTGTGTCAGGTTGGGAGGGGGCTGGGGGCATGCAGGTGTCAGGTCAAGGAGGCCAGGTCTGGGCATGAGGGGGAAGTGTCAGGTTGGGTCCAGAGGGGTTGTGGGTGTTAGGGAACCAGGTCAGGGGACGTAACGGGTTGGGCCAGGTCCGGACATTGTGGGGTGGGGTGTGGTTTGAGTCCACACATGGGGAGTTTGTTTGCATTGGGGGGGGGGGGATATCGTGCCAGGTTGGATCAGGGTTTGGGCCGTGGGAGGGGGTATATGCCTGGTTGGGAGGTAGTATGTGGGTCATCGGGGGGGGGGGGGGGGGGGGGGGGGGGGGGGGGGGGTTGTCCAGTGCAGGGCTCAGTCTGGGTGTTTAAAATAGCTACTCTCAAGTTAGAAGTGATTTTTTTTCCTTCTAATTCTTTCAGAGTAACTAGCGGGGTTAAACTGGTAGAACCATCCGAAGTTAGCAATTTAAATTGCTTCTGTTGGATGGCTGCCAGCCCAGTCCAGAGGAAGTTAGAACTTCTGGACAATTGCTGGGTTAACCCTTGCATGGGAATCTCCGAGAGGGATTCCCAGCGCATCATTCCAGTATCCCCTAAATCCTATGCTGGGGAATCAGGAAATTATGGCTCATTAAAAATGATATTTTTGATAAAAACAACATAAGACCTAGGAGCAGAAGTAGGCACACTGGGCTAAATCTCTGGCTTTTAAAGCAGGCCAAGGCAGGCCAGCAACACGGTTCAATTCCCATACCAGTCTCCCCGAACAGACGCCGGAATGTGGCGACTAGGTGCTTTTCACAGTAACTTCATTGAAGCCTACTTGTGACAATAAGCGATTTTCATTTCATTCAGGCCCCCGAGCCCGCTCCGCCATTCAATACGATCTTGGCTCCTCTCGGCCTCAACACTTTCTTGCCCGTTCTTCATAACCCTTCAACCCATTACTAATTAAAAATCTGTCTCAACCCATTTCCAACTATATTGATAAAACTGCACCAGTTTACCACTCTCAAAGACATCAAGGAATAATTTAATCTCGAAAGAAGAAAATTAAGTTCTGTTAAGCTGCTCGATACATTGAACAATTTGGCCTGAATTTCTGCTCCCAGGTCGGGAGTGTAGAGTCAGGATAATTCGAGGCTCCACAAAGCTAACTTGGGGAAAAATGTCCTGGAAGTTGTTATTTCCGTTTCCGGTGATTTCCAGACCTGGGCCTCTGCTGCAATTTCCACAGAAGAAGAACCTCTCCATCTGCGTGAACATTCCTGGTCTTTATGTCTGTGAGTGTGTAAACTGAATGCTCCCAAAATCTTTAACTGCCAGCTCACCAGAACAATTTCAAACACCTTTTTATTGCAATTTCCTGACTGTGCCCAAAGCAGAAATCCTACCTCCATATGAAACTCATTTTAAATTATCTCAATTTGGAAGGGGGGAGGAAATAAACAACACACTGGAAGGCAAGAAGAATACAAATGAAAAACTGTGAGCTATAAACTGATATATTCTGTTTTACTTTTGGCATGGAGTGACCAAGGGGCAACTATATTATTTTAATTTGGATTGAGAATATACTGCAGTATCAAACTTTATGGTCAACGTTTAATGGCTGATTTCAATATGGGATGGGTCACCTCTGCCTCTCCCATTGTACTGAAATATTTACTTCAGCATACATCTCATGGAGCTCACAAACAATCAGAGCTTGTTAAAGGCAGAGCAGGGATTACATCTGAATAACCTAGTGGGCAGATTCTCATGGATATGGAATAGAGCGGGGGAGTTGGCCTAATCGGATAGCACTTTCACAGAGCTAGTGCAGTTACAATGAGAAAACTTTCCCCTTGCCTACCCCACCTCCACTGTTGCATTCTAAACAGATCTTACATGCTTCATGACACCGCCCCCAGAGTGTTTGCGGATTAGTCAAAGAATTCAATATCTTTTTTTTTAAATTTAGAGAACCCAATTATTACTTTTTTTTCCAACTGAGGGGCAATTTAGCGTGACCAATCCACCTAACCTGCACATCTTTGGGTTGTGGGGGTGAAACTCACGCACACACGGGGAGAATGTGCAAACTCCACACAGACAGTGACCCAGAGCTGGGATTCGAACCCGGGTCCTCAGCGCTATAGGCAGCAATGCTAACCACTGTGCCACCGTGCTGCCCCAAAGAATTCAATCTCAATTTTGCTGCTAGTTCCAAGAACCTTTTCCACTGTCCATGGAGGTGGGAGAATCACAGCTGCGATTTTCGGGTATATTATGGAAACAAGTGCGTCTTGCTACTCGGAGTGAGAAAATTACTTCTATCAAACCAACATACAATCCAAGTTTCATTCTCGGCGCGTAATTTAATACGTGCCTTTATTTCAGCTCCAACTACATTTATAGCACACATTGTTCCTCGTGTCAAGGAGCTGGGTTGTGTCTGACATCCAGGATAATGCATAACACCAGTCTGAATTTGCCAAACTAGGTGATGCGCCGAACAACCTTGAACAACTTTACATACCAAATATTCTCACTGGGAAATGTAAGAGATAATTATTGCGGGTTTTCAATCAACACAGTGTCCAGGATTATGAAATCCTTGGACAAACCATCTTTCGACTGCTTAATTCCCAGTCCAGCGCACAAGCACTGCCAGCTTTAGAATATTTATCATTTTACTCCATGCTTTTCAATACTATTTCAATTCTCAAAATACATTCACGCACAAAATCAGGAACCGGCTTATCAGAAAGGTACACATTTTCAGACGTGAATTATGGCAATTTCTATGTGTTTCTATGTTTGCTGTTTATAAATTGTGCTATCCTTCCTATCTCAGTGACTGTCCCTCTTTCATCTTATTATCAACAGCAGCCAGTCACGCAGATGTATTGAATACAGTACCTTTGGATTTTCCTAAGGCTGCGATAGCAGAAACAGAACAATACTATTTAGAACATAACATAAAGGATTGAATGAATCAAAGAGCAGTTATTGCAAAGGTAGCAGATTCCTGTTAAGTAAAACAAGTGAGTTTGACAAAGAAAGTATTGATTTAGCAGGAACTTTTAACAGAAGTTCACATGGACGTGGGGCGGGTCAGAGGGCACATATTTTGTCAGTCAACTTGCTGTACTGTAAACCTCCATTTCTGGTTCCTGATGACTGGGAAATTAATCAGGAAAAATGTACAGTGGCATGCTGTGCAGCAACCACAGCCAACGAGGTGATGTAATGCTGGGACAGTCTGTTTCACTGGCAGGGAATGCCATGGGCATGATACAGCCTGGGCAAAGAACAGGGTGGCACAAATCTGGAGGTGGGCTGGCTTCTCCACATTCTTGTTGAAAAGTGGCGTGGTAGGGATCTGGAAAGCAACTTTAAAAGGGGACACGGCCAACAGAGAAAGGAGTTGCATTTATGTGCCACATTTATCAAGTGCTCCAGATACCTTGCTGAATTACTTTAGAAGTGCTGTCATTGTGACGATGTAGAGAATTACGTGTGTAGCAAGATTCCATAAACAGCAGCAAATCTACTTCTGATGGCAGTTGAAGGAAGGAATGTTGGCCAGGATACTCAGAACATTTCCTGTTGTTCTAACAGTGTCATGAGGCCGGGCTCCAGATCAGCAGCATTACAAGGCTCCTCAGAACTGCACTGAACTGTCAGCCTAGACTATGTACAAAAGTCCTGGAGTGGGGCTTGAAGGAACCGACGTGGTGACTTTAAGTTATAATTATTCAGCACAAAACATTGTCAGTTAAATATTTTATTACCCTCACTGTTTCCACATAAACATTAGAAAATAGGAAAAGAACAACACTGGCAAATTCAAAAACATCTGAAGTACTAAAAATAAAATTAAATAGTTAATTGGAGCAAATGTGCTAAAGACACATTTAGTAAAGAAAGTAACTTTTCTTTAGATACATTTAATAAACTTCACCATACCGCAACCCCCCCCCCCCCCCCCCCCCCCCCCCCCCCCCCCCCCACCAACCCCATGGAGATAGTCAAATATATAAGAGAAATTCAGCATTAGGTTAAAATGTTACAAGGTAGAGTGTGGATTGTAAATTAAACACAGACTGACAAACAATTAACTGGAATGAAAAGATTTACAAATTACTAAAAGCTTATCTTACGCTGATTATTTTAACGGCTGTATTTTGGTGGAAAGTCAAAAAATTGCTTACCGCAGTAGCCATGTTGGACAAGATGCAGAACGTGATCTCATGTATTTTTGGCTGTGAACATGGTAAAATGTGGAGTCTGGGCATAGAGTACTCAACTGACATGAATTTACAGCTAAAAGTATTCAGTTAACAGGAATGGAAACAAAAAAAGGGACAGCAAGAATGAGGAAGCAACACAACCACATTCCTAAATGGGCAAAAGGTGAAAAAAGGATACTGCACATTAAGGTAAAGCTAGTATGAAATGCCTGGACAATTCACATCACAAAACAATTGGAAGCCACACAAAAATATCCACATTAGCACACAGCAGCCTTACTGTATGTATGGAGCAAAAGTAATAAAATGCTGAAAACGTATCCAGTAAACACTTAACGCGTAATAAGTTGACATAAAATGACAATAAACCAGGAGCACACCATTCTCTTACATCAATTTGCCTCTTCATTTCCCTACTCAGCGGATAATCCTGCTCTTGTAGGAAGTGGTTGCAGAGGGACCACACATCCTCTAGCACTTTGCCCAAGTGGTCTTTACTCATATGTGAGCCTTGGTAGGCTATTCAAAAGGGGTTCACATCATAACCAAGTCCAATTAAGGCAACAGTAACTGGCCACACGCGCACCCATTTCCAGCAGGGGCCTGTGCAGGGGTAGGAACCTTGGCTGATTTCTCTATCTCGCAAGGAGCACTGGGATCTGTCGCAGCACTCCTGCTGTTGTCCCAGCTAGCCCAGCATAGATCAAGAATTGCACCTGGCCAACTTGCTGGCTTGTCTAGCTGAGTGACCCGCACAGCCAACTGGAGAACCACTTTTAACCTAGACCACAGGCAACCATATTGCTACATATGTCTGCTGCTGACAGAACAGTTCAATGTGCCAATATTTAACTTTCGTATCATTTCTGAGCTGACCCCATGTGAACAAAACTGGACAGATGCAGCGTAAAATGGAAAATTTTACATTTACAAACTGGGTGGTCCCTCCTTTTGTAGACCCATGAACTAATTTATCATGAACTTGTTCAGTTCCATTCACTGCAAGGTTCACTCACCGCCCCCCACCCCGTACCAGACATTTATCTCATAAATACATTTTTTCCACTGCATCAGTAAACTGCCTTTTAAATGTACCAAAACCTGGGTGACGTTCTGATGGAGGGTTACATCCTTATAGATGCTTTGCTCTGTAGGTGCAGCACCATAGAAAATCGTGGACCAAAGAAGCACAATGAAGGGTTCATAAAATGCAAAATAACCCTGAGTACAGGTCTTTATTCATTAATGGTTATACAGTAGATGGGGTTGGCTAGGTGGGTACAATTCCAAATAACTGACCAATGGATGACGCCAGTGTATCTCCATTGTGAGGTTGGGCCTTCGTCTGTTAAATGCTCTGATAACCTGTGAGCAACAAAACATGGGCTATCATGCTTCCTGCTCACGGGAGGGGTAAAAGTTATTTTTTCGTGTCCAACTACCAGGCTTCCAGTAAGCCTAGTACTGATATCACATGCATTTCAAATACCTCTCATTCATTTGCCCACAAAATGCACTACTGAACACACACACACACATTTTAACTGATATGAAATACAGACACTCATAGTATTGCAGATACCTGACACAATGAAACTTGCACTGTTGACCCTCTATCAATGTTGGAACTTTGGGATACTGATACTTTTAGCATAGGCTGACATGATAATGCTACATTAATATTAGGATATAAAAACATTTCTGCTGACTATTATGCTGAGACCTAGATAAAAGATCATTTTATCCCTACAAATTGTAATTATTTTCCAATAAATGAAAATTAAACACGGCTAAAACTGGAATAGAATTGTATTAATCTCAATTCAGATTATTATTTATAAAGTGTACTTGCATATCGTTTGCATGTATATCGTTTCACTCCAGTTCTCTTAATCATCATTAACATTTTATTTTATGTGAAGCAAAATTCCTTTTCAAAAAGTTCTTATTAAACAGGACAATGCCAGTACCTACCCATCCTTTTTATAGAACTCCAGCATCATGTTGTCAGTAGCAACGCTGAGTGGTCGCCTGCTCTGGTCATGCTGCTTACGGTCAGAGTGATCGATATCCGGAGATGGCATTGAGTTGTAATTTGCATTGTGGTTGATGTGCACTGGGCTGCCATAACTTCCAGTCACATTAAATTCAATATCTGTTTTCAAAAGAGATACAGCTCACAGTATATTACTGCAAAAGTCCAATATCTACAAATCTCTTCCTACCCGTTCGCTCCAATTTTTGTTGTCTCGCTATTTTATCAACATCTCCATTTTCTCCGCAAGCTTTCCTCTCTTGTTCCTACAAAGGGGCTAATATGTCCCCGCTGCAAATGTGATTCGCCTCCACACAGTTCCTCTCCCCTACATCTGATTCTGCAGAAGTCAAGACCCATCCCAAATCCATGGAGCTCAATATCTCTTAGTCTGTCTTCTTAACATTTTTAGGATTTTAAAGTCCAAGTTTGGTACCACCTGATTGCTACTCTTTACTTTATGTCACCACTTCTTTAAAACATTCAATCTTGTGCAATTCTCGCGATGTGTGCATTTCTAGCAAGGATAGCATTTTATTTGTTGCTGCTTTCCGCCTTCTACAGTTTCGTTGGACCAAGAAGGAACCACAGTTCATGCATAGGTCAGACTGGGTAGGGTGTAGTATAAGGGTATCTGATTTAATAATTTTGGTGTTAGACTGGAAAACAATATTGTCTACAGACACATGACCTGAGGCTAAGGTCACTTGTGCACTGGCCAAAGACCTGTGTAGAAGCAAGCATGGGGTGAGCTTGAGCTACACCTTGTATATATGTACATCATTATGTGTGATCAATAAATGCTTATGTCCAATCATTCAAGACTCAGAACCTATTCATGAGGTCTACTGAACATACAACAGTGGGTAAGGACCAAGCAGGCTTTATAACAACCTGACGACTTCATGATGACTATTAGCTTTTTCCTTTTCAGATCTTTTTTTGCAATGAATTTTAATTCTTAAGCTGCCATAGGAGGATTTGATCTGATGTACTCTGGATTACCGACCGGTAAGTCAAGGGTCTGGCACATATAGGGTTAATGTTGGACTGAGTACAGTACTGCCCACACACTGATGTAAGAAAGCACATGACCCACGCCCAGGGTCAGTCGAGTACTGAGTACTGTGTGTACCAGCAAGTATGGAGATAGTTCCTGGCTCATACCCTTTATTGGATGGTTGTAAATGGTTCTAAGTGTTAATATTGGCTTAAGAGTTAACATATGTCTGACCATTAAATCTTCTTCAGACCTACCAAATTGTATCCAACAGCATGCAACAGGATGACAGAATGTGGAAAAATCAAGACCTCACAAAAAACTAAGTCTGAGGAAAACTCAACTATGCAGCCTGACCTGAAAATAAGCTCCAGTGCCAGAGGCAGAAAGGAAAAATCCACAGGAAAAATAATCAAAGAAAGCCTTGGAAGCTGAAGGCAGAGATTTAAAATTCCTCACTGCAGCAGAGGACTCCATTGAATATTCTTTTGCAGTCCAGTTTCAAACACAGAGTGTAGGGTCAGTGACCTAACGGGGTGTGCTGGAACGTTTAAATTCCAGGATAAAGACAGTCCTGAGAAACATCTCAATACTTCAGTGGACAGACATTTAGTTTAAAAACTGTGGGTTAAACCAGATTGACAAGTGGGTGCCCGAATACTTGGTGTCTGAGTTCATTCTCAGAAGAAACAACATAAATTAATTAATTCAAAAGAATTGTAACTAAATAATCAGCTTCCTATACCAGCAAAGGCCAGGAAAATGACCCTAAAGCATAGCACAGAAGCAGATAAGTCTGCAAACAGTTGATCCAAGCAGCCATTGTTTAAAATGTTTTCAAGCTGAACGTGATCACTACTGTAGTGGAGCCAGCCAAAGCTAGCTAGAAATGTTTTTGTCTTCAGGGGAATGGTGACACCACCTTGAAATTCAGAAAGCCCTTAAAGCAGAGGCTAAAGTTTTAGAAATGTAACCATGGGCCAGAATTCCACTCATCCAGAACAACTGGCCTTATCCAAGGACCAAACAAGACCCAAATTGTGCGTCATGGTGAAGAATTCTTTTAGATTACAGGAGCACGGGTGGTTAGCACTGCTGCCTCACTGTGCCAAGGACCCAGGTTTGATCCAGGTCACTGTCCGTGTGGAGCTTTCACATTCTCCCTGTGTCTGTGTGGGTTTCACCCCCACAACCCAAAGATGTGCAGGGTAGGTGAATTGGCCGTGCTAAATTGTCCCTTAATTAAAAAATTATAATTGGGTACTCTAAATTAAAACAAAACTGTAGGAGCACATTGGGATTAAATCGGAAATCAGGAAAAGTAGAGGTTTATTTGTTTTTGTACTTGTTTCGTGTATTTGCGGAAACATAATCATAATACAAGGTATTGATGAATCCTCAAACAGCTTTGATAACGTTTTAAAAGCCATCAACAAATATTTTAATCTTCAAGTTGTGGAATACACAGAGCTTAAAAAGAGGGATAGAAAACCCCCAGTAAAACTATGAAAGTGAAAAAGACACTATCCAAGTAAACCACATGAGGGTGTCAAAGAGAACTTTCCAGAAATGCCAACATCCTGTCACATTACCCAAACTGCAACCGCAGGTGGTAAAGCAGAGCTAGTAACTGTGAATGAAGGAAAGCTATCTGATAAAGTCCAAAATACATAAACCCTGCAAAAGGAAAATGAAATAAGGTTGGAAAATGTTTAGCATCAAAGCTAGATTGGAAGATTTGAAACATAAAATTCAAGCTGAGTATATACCTTTGAAAATGCATTATAAATTAAAGTCTTCAATGAACCAAACTGTTTGCACTCTAAACAAACAAAGTTTTGAGGTGTCACAAAGATATCAAGAGGAAATAACAACTTTGAATTTCATTGTTGAA
Source organism: Scyliorhinus canicula (assembly GCF_902713615.1). Taxonomy (NCBI): domain Eukaryota; kingdom Metazoa; phylum Chordata; class Chondrichthyes; order Carcharhiniformes; family Scyliorhinidae; genus Scyliorhinus; species Scyliorhinus canicula. The sequence goes on from NC_052163.1 coordinate 43,210,067, forward strand.
AAATCGAAGTGGGAGTTGGGAAAACCCAACCAGATTTACAGCCAGGCATAACAGTAGACAGAAAAGGTACTCAAATAAATCACTGCCCTGAAAGACTACGTAGCCATGGAATACGCACTAGGTGTTAAAAATGTAGTTGAATACAACTTCAGCAAAAGTTGCATTAGAACTATCAGTAGTGACAAAGCAATGCACCAAAGAACTCCATGAATTGAAAGAACTGAAAGAATAGCTGATTTTCTTTAAGATCAAATGCAAAAGGAATCTATAATTCTTCAGTAGCATGAGGAATTGAAAACTGTTTTGAAAACAGAATGGAAGAACAGCAAAGCAAAGTCGGGGAGATTCAGCTGAATTACAAGAACTATCAAGATGAAGCAATTGAGCTTTACAAAGAAAACAAAAACCAGTTGAAGGTCCTTCACACTACAAGCACCCATCAGGTAAAGCATCAGACGTCTCTCATAAGCATTGTGCCAAATGCCTGGAACAGGAGGAAGAATTGCTGATGTATTGTAACAGTTGCTTGGAAGCAGAATTAACTGATTATTTTTTGAACTTTGGTCCAATCTGAACAAGATGAAGGTTGAGATATACAACATGGAACAGCAAAACCAGACTTTGAAAGCAGATAAGAGAAATTAGATTGACCATCTAATGAGTGAATTGACTTCAAGGAGCAGTCAGTGACCCGGAGGAAAGATTCCAAACTGAACTGAATGCCCGGGTGAAGCTATTAAACTTATGTAAGCAGGTAACTCTGAAACAAGGTCAACTTAACTTACCAGAGTTGTTGCTGAGCCGAATAAAAAGCTTCATAAGCTCAAGAGCAATGGGAAGTAACAGAAAGGTGCTCTCCTGCCCCACAGCAGACACCAGAAAGAGGTGATTTGAGTAAGGAATGAGGTAGCACACTTTGCAGACGCTGATCTCGCTGCTATTGTGTTGTTCCCTGCATGCAGCATGCATTTCTAAGCCAGTCACTAACATTAAAACACACGGTTAAACTTTGCTGTCTATTCAACAATCAAAACCTGATGTATATATTTAGATATGTTCTTTTGCTGCATTTTGAAACTCCGGGGAGGAATTGTCTGATTGAGGATGGAATGTTTGCATTCTGCACTCCAGAGATTGGGGGGGGATTCTCCAACCCCCCTCCAGGGGGGAGAATTGTCAGGGTTCGGCGTGAATCCCGCCCTCGCCGTCCTCCTAATTCTCCCGCCCCCCAAAATTTGCCCCAGCGTGAGTCGCGCGCCCGCCTCGGAGAATGGCGGGGTCCAGCGCGACTCAATTCTCCGGCCAGCAGAGGGCCGAAGTCCCGCCCGTTCTTGCCGGACCCGCCGGCGTAACTTAGAGTAGGTCTCTTACCGGCGGGACCTGGCGGCGCGGGCAGGCACCGTGGTTCTTGGGGGGTCGCGGGGGGTGTCCCGGGAGGTGCTCCCACGGTGGCCTGGCCCACCGATCCGCAGGCGGGCCTGTGCCGTGGGGGCACTCTATTGTTCCGCACTGGAGGCCGTGGTCCTCCGCCATTCCCGGTGCGGAAGCGATTCCCTCTGCGCATGCACCGGGATGACGCCAGCATGTGCTGGCGCGCCCGCGCAAACTCGCGCCGGCCGGCAGAGCCGTGGCGCCAAGTCCCTTTCCTGTCGGCTGGCGGGACGCCAACCACTCCGAGGCGGGCCTAGCCCTGAAGGTGCGGAGGATTCCGCACTTTTGGGGTGGCCCGACGCCGGAGTGGTTCATGCCACTCCGTCCCGCTGGCACCCTCTGCCCCACCGAGTAGGGGAGAATCCCACCCTTGATTACAAAATCTGGGCTGGTAATGCTGAGGGAGTGCTGTAGTGTTGGAGGTGCCATCTTTCAAATGAAACCTTAAACTGAGGCCCCGTCTGCCCTCTGAGGTTGGCGTAAACAATCTCACAGCACTATTTATCACAGGGGGCTGATTTAGCTCAGTGGGCTAGACAGCTGGTTTGTGATGCAGAACAAGGCCAGCAGCGCGGGTTCAATTCCCGTACCAGTTGAGAATTCTGAATTCTCCCTCTGTGTATCCAAACAGGCGCCGGAATGTGGCGACTAGGGGCTTTTCACAGTAACTTCATTGCAGTGTTTATGTGAGCCTATTTGTGACAATAAAGATAATTTATTTATTTATTTTATGTATGCATTGAATAGAATCATAAAATCATTGAATCACAAAGTTGTTACAGCACAGAAGATGGCCGTTTGGCCCATCGTGTCGGTGCTAGCTCTCTTAAGGAGCATTTCACATATTGGCACCCCTTCACTCTCTCCTCACATTCCTCCCTGTCACATATTTACAAATATTGGAAAATGTAGAAAAGTTTATGGTACAGAAAGAGGCCACTCTGCCCATCATGTTTGTGCCAGTGGAAAAATGAGCCCCCCCCCCCCCGAGTTTAATCCTATTTTCCAGCACTTGATTCATAGCCTTGGACGTTATGGCACTTCCAGTGCATATCCAGATACCTTTCCAATGAGTTGAGGGTTGATGTCTCTATTACCCTTTCAGGCATGACCCTTTGAATCTCACTGATCTCTCTGCTAAGGGAAATAGACCCTTACCGTCCACTCTATCCAGGCCCCTCACAACCTTGTACACCTCAATTAAAATCTCCCCTCAGCCTCTTCTGCTCCAAGGAGAACCAGCCCAATCTTTCCTCATAGTCCTGGCAATTTACCAGTCCTGGCAGCATTCTCGTAAATCTCCTCTGTACCCTCACTAATGCAATTACATCCTTTCATTAATGAGGTGACCAGAACTTCACACAATACTCAAGCTGTAGCCTAACTAATGATTTATATGGTTCTAGCATAACCTCCCCATTCTTATATTATATGCCTTGATTAATAAAGGATTCCATACGCCTTCTTAATCATGGAAACTATCCCAGTTAATATTGAATGATTAAAATCCTTTCCTATTGCTGCTCTATTGTTTTTGCACTTATCAGTGGTATGCCTCCATATTTGCTCCACCATCTCCCTCTGACTGTTTGTGGGGTCTATTGTACACTCAGTCATCCCACTGACTCAGCTCACTGGGCTAAATTGCTGGCTTTTAAAGCAGACCAAGCAGGCCAGCAGCACGGTTCGATTCCCGTACCAGCCACCCCGGACAGGCGCCGGAATGTGGCGACTAGGGGCTTTTCACAGTAACTTCATTGAAGCCTACCCGTGACAATAAGCGATTTTCATTTTCATTTAGCTCAATCCATGTGGCCTCAATTGATGACGCTTCTAATATACCATTCCTCTTCACCATTGTAATTGTTTCTTCGACCAAAATTTTCATTCTTTCCCTTCCTTTTTAGATCCCCTTCTCTGTCTTGTCTGGAAACCTGGCAGCCAAGAATGCGGAGCTGCCATTCCTGTCCCTCTCTCAGCCATGTTTCTGAAACAGCTACGGTGCCATACTGCCATGTTTCTATCTATGCCTCAGCCCACCTGCTTCATCTTCTGTACACTCCTTGCTTTGAAATGTATTCCTTTGAGCACTGCCAACTTCTTTCTTTTATTTTCTAACCTGATGTGACCATCAATTCACTCGAGACACGAGAGGAAGCAAACTGTGGCTTTAATAGACTTAGAACTGAGCCTGCCTGCGACCAGAAGAACTGAGGGCAGACTCACAAGGCTGCAGCACCTTATGCTTCCAGTAGTGGGAGGGGCCATGGGCGGAGCCGAGGGTGGAGCCCTGTACAAGCTCCTCATCTCCCCCTGTGGGCAGAGCCGCGCAACGGCTCACAGACAGAGCCCACAAGGACACAATGCTATACAGTGTGAATTACATGATGTACATTCACCACATAACCCTTGTTTTCTCTGCCTTCAGACTGATTCACTAACCTTCTGCCTTCCATTTCAATTTCTGACACTGTTAATATATCTAGAAGTAACATCAAGGTGTCACGTGAAACCAACACATGCCCCCATCCACTGGGAAAATAGAAAATCATTGCTTACTGTCATCCTCTGTTAAATAATTGCTCAGCAATGGGCTCTCTTGAATCTGGAAACACTTGGGCTGATAAAGTGTCTGATTCATTTTATTTCACGTGAATTACTGTAGCCAGCAGAGGGAGGGTAGAATTTCAACCATCAATAGTTGGAATTGAACTTTGCAGCTTGGATGTAAGGGTGTGTGGGGGTGTGTGTGGAGGGAGCTCATTTCAAGCTGCCTACTAATCCTATTTTAGCATATAAGTGGATGGGCACGATCTGTGAATAATCCGTGGAGGAGTCCAGAAAACATGTTCTAATTGATTTTTGAGGAGCCAGGAGGGCTGGGTATGTTACTCTGTACTTGGGGTTGCCAACTGTGATCAAATGTATTCCTGGAGATTTCATCCCATGACTTTCCCTCACACCTCAACCATTATTGCCCAAAACATCCACCCTGGTGACATATTGCCTTCCTCTGCCAGTTGGAAAGCAAAAAGACCCATGACCCAATTTGCTCGACTATCTGCTAAACAGCCTTCCTTTTCACATTTTCAATATACTGACATGTGGTAAAGAGAAATGTTCAAAGAAAACTAATTAAGCAGAACCCATCATTTAAATTTCCCGATGATTTTTCTTTAGCAGTCTCCTGGAGATTGATCTTTAATTGATGAAGACTCCAGGCCAATCCTAGTGTTGATATACTTGGTCCTCTCCTGCTGCAAAGAATGGAACTTACCCTTCCCCCCTAAACTCCCCGCTACAACCATCCCAGCTTCACTGAACCTACTTCTAACTGGATTGAGAGTCTGGCCTGTATTATGGTTATCTACAGCTTCGGGTGGCCTCATGGTACTCATTTCCTACCCACACCCCACCAGCCGGTTCAGAAAATGGATCTGACCTCCTGCTGGTACTACTGATAATAGTATCCTGACTGACAACATTTTCTCTAAGCTACATGGGTGCATGACCATGCAGCAAGCCATGATTTACCGTGCAGTGAACAAACAGGCTGCGCTCAATATGGGGTCCCCTGACGATGTGCATATGTGCGATCACGTCACAGTCTTAAAGGGACCATGCAGTGTAATAAAAGGCCACGCACAGCAAAAGGAAATTAGAGGGAACACAGCAGAGAGCTTCCTAATCACAGTCCAATTCAGCAATTACCTCCTGCGAAGAACCAATCGGCATGTTGTATTATGGGTTCGATGATACCCACAATCTGTATTGAGACTGTTGTCATCATTTCAGTCATAGACCTAGAGACAGAAAGGAACTGACCTAGTTAACTGCATTTTAGCAAACAAATTATCCAGAAAATGCTTGCACTTTCCAAAGAATTAACCTCTATATTCTCAGTAGGTAAATGTACCAATTGATGTCATACAGTGACACATATGAAAGTCAAGAGTGGGTTGCTGGTTCAGTCAATCTGCAATTTAACTGACTTTGTTTTTAGGTAATCAGAGTAGGTGCCCTGATTTTTGGAACCACAAACTGGTTCTAAATTAGAAGACATTCTAATCTCCACAACTGATGGATCAAAATTCACATATTCCTTAAAATTAGGCTAATATATTTATATTATACTAAATATCATAAGGTGAAAAATTCTTACCCTTCATTGGCTGTCCAAAGTAGATTGGGGCCCAGAACAATTGCCATGTTACCAGGTGTCATTTTGTTGGCGTCTTGATATTCCGTTAGTTTGGCTAGAAATTTTATCAAGTATCTGCAGATTGACGATACATTGCATTGTGTTAATCACTGCATTTTCTTAAATAAGTAAAATCCTGAATGTCGTTTCAATAACTTGCAACTATTCAACCATCTTTAACATAGAAATCCACAAGCTGCTTCAGAGAAACCAATCAGAAATAAATGAATGCTGGCTCGAGACAAAGAAGTGGACATTAGGAGGATATTAGGGAGGACATTAGGAGGGATATTAGGAGAGATTTAAGTGGATATTAGGAAGACTGACTAAAAACCTAGCTTTTAAGTTGAGTTGTAAAGGAGAATGGCAAGGTGGAGAATTGGAAAGTCAACTTAAGGAATTTTAGACCATGGACTGCAGTTGGCTAAAAACAAAGACTGCTAATGGTTGAGTAAAGAATGGAAGGGTCTCACAAAACCCAAACGTTGGAGGTTAGGAGAGTTTGTGGAGCAGAAGGAGGCAGTGATGGGTGTTGGACAGCTTGGCAAGGCTCGCGGAAGTTTCCAAGACAGAGAGGGCTGAGGTCATGAAGGAATTTAAACATAAGGAAAGCCTATAGGCAACTGAATTTTAATGAATTAAAGCTTCTGGAGGATGGAGAATGACACTGGCCACAAATGTCAAGTTTGAACATGCCACAGATTGGGGTGAAGGTTTTTATAGATGAGCCGAGGAAAAATGATGCAGTGATGGAAGTAGACAATCAAATTTTACCCAGTTACCCTGGTTTTCAGTAGCTTTTGTTCAATGAAAAATTAGTTGAATTCACTTTCGTTGCATGTTTACTCTTTGATATTGTGCCACAGGAGAATTTAACTAATTAAATTTGAGGCGAGAAGGGCAAGTGAAAAATGGGCCAAGATTTTCTAGTCACTGGATGGACAGACTTTGGACGTACGCTGGAAGATGTGCTATGTGACCCCATGGAAATCCCAAAGCAAGGACTCCGTGTGAATTGCAAGGAAGTTTGAGCTTCCAATGGAAAATTCCCTTGCTTCCCAGGATCTGACCCAACTGCTGCCCGACTCACCTACTTATCTCACCCACCTATAACCCTACTCACCTCACATACCTACCCACCACACCCAGCTGCCACTCTACTCACCTGCCACCTTACACCATTGGTCACTTACCTCACCCATCCTACCTGCTTACCCACATACCTCATCCACTCTACCCCCTTACTCACTTGCCTCATCCACACTGCCCTCTTACCTTCTGTACAGAGCAGATTTTAAAGAAGCTTTGGGACATTTAAACCCCCTACTTACCCATTTAGTGTCATCAAAAAGGGGGCGAGGTTTTGGAGCTCATTTTCTGCACTGTTCCCTACAAAGTTTGCTACACCGAATGAGTGATGAAGAATCTACCATCGGAAATTGCTCAGAAAAAAACAGATGCAAGTCTGTGTGTGTGCGTGTATTATTTGTGTCTGATCAGTTTTGGCAATAGGTTTTTGGCAACATGAAGTGTTAAGGTGAAAACAGAACTAACTGCTGGTCCAAATCAAGAATTCCTCAGCACTGCTCACAATATTCTGCAATAGTTTCCTGAAAACAGCCAATAAAGCCTTGCTTTTTGATAGGCTCTGGAACAGGTTTCCTGTACTCATTCAGTCGTACTGTTTTAGTAATCCACAGAATTATTCTTTTCACTTCACCAATGATAAAATAAGTAGGCGGCAACTGTTAATTACATACAATTACGCTATTGAAGCTAGTATTAACACTTACCTGAAATTGTTATAATTTGCCTTGGGTAATTTCTCACATGCATTCCATAATGCTTGAAGCCGTTTGTCCTGTTCCTGAATGCTGGTCATTTCAAACAGAGAGTAGCATTTATGCATCCATACAAATATTGTGTTCACTATTCTGGTTTCTAGTTCAAAAATTTGAATATTTCTTAAAGCTATGCCACAAGAAAGTAATTTTCTGTAAACAATGGAAATTTGACCGTTTCTAAAAGAACAATAATATTTTGTTTCGATAGTTCATCACTTGCCTCTAAATATATTATATGGTTATATAATTTCACTGATAGTTTCCTTACTAACTCAACACTGATTTTTATTGCTGTGGAACTCGTTTCTAACAATATTTATGCCTAGCTCTCTCTACAGGATTTTGCTCATCTGTGTTTTCCTTCTATAATTAAACTTCTCCAGGTCCCTTAGTCTCCACATGCTGGACATCATTCGGAGTGACTGGGTAATTACCCACTTCCCAAGATTTTACTTTTGCCACGCTTCAACTAATCATTGGGAAGTGCATCAAATTAAGCCGGATGGACCAATGTTGTCTGTGGATTTTCTGCTATTCCTCATGTATCTATGTAACCGGTTGCTGCCTGATACAGAACAAGGGCTGGATTTTCAACCTGCAAGTTGGTGGGAGCTAAAGGTAGCCTCACCGCCTGGCTTGCAGGTTCCTTGGTTCCATCCCACCTCCTGGCCATTTTTGTGAAGATGGGATTGGGTGCCAGCAGAGCTACCATCCTGTATCAGACGGGCAAGCCAATCAGGCTCAGTAAGAGCCGAATTGTGGCATTTTAAAGGAGACCGATTTAAAGATTCCACTTTCCCATTTGGTGGCAGAGACCAGTTTAAGTGTTTGGAGGCAGCTTCGCAGCGACAGACTGAGGAGTCAGCACTCCAGGCAGGCTTACAGGGCCTCCCTCTCTATCTGGGTGCAGGAGCATCCATACGTCACCCCATAGAGGGCAGACCCCGCCAACTCTCACCATAGTCATAACTTAACTGCAAAAACATTTTTAAATTAAGGATTTAAAACAGTTGGAAAGAGAGCACCTTCAAGAGCCCTCTTTCTTACCTTTCATTACTGTCTGCGGCTTCTTTCAGACCGGAAGGCCTCTGTTTGGTTCTCCAACTTTGTGACTCCACCCAATGTCCTGAACTGGACGATGAACCTGGCCAGGCCAATTAAGGGAGCTCGCCGTGAAAGCCAGAAAGGGTGACTGATTCCCCTGCGGGTGGGCTCGGCACCAAAAACAGTCCCAACCTCTTTTCCCACCCCCAAAGCAAAATCCAGCCCCAAGAACCTGCCATTTGCAAGGACGTGTAAGCAAGTCACTCCCGGGCCTCTGTTAAAGAAGTCATGAGCGCAAAGTCCAGAGTGACCAAGTTGTCAACTGTTCTTTGTGTAGGAAGTGCCTAAACCTCTGCTAGCTACCTCTCTGTGATAACACAAATGTTACAAGGAAATGGTGTGTAGAGTACGGTATACCTGGATAAGAAAGCATGAAATGGGAAAGGGTCAGTCAAACTCATCATATCCATGCCTTCCTGGACTGTGTAGAAATATGATATCATGGACTCACTCTTATGATTTGATCTCGCAAATTCCTGAACAATGTTTTCATACATCCCAGCGCCCTCCACAGTTAAAGCTTTCCCTCCTCTGACCGAGTTAACTCCTGAAACCTTCATGTCCGATCAAGTATTTGATCAGACTAAACCTTTCTATATAGCCTTTGATCAAATTTCCAACTAGGTGTTTATTCAGCTTATTTTTGAATGGTTTAAGACTTTGCATCGAAAGTTGATTCCACATAACTGGGCTTCTGAGGAAGCAAAAAACCTCTGACTTTTAAAATATCCGTTTATGTGATGTGGGGCATCGCTGGCTGGGCCAATATTTATTACCCATTCCTGAGGGCATTTAGAGTAAACCACAGTTTTGTGGGTCTGGAACCACATGTAGGCCAAGGACACCAGACTTCCTGTCCCTAAGGGATGTTAGTGAACCAGATGGGTTTTTATGACAATCGACAATGGTCCATGATAATTCCAGATCTTTTAATTGAAATTTCGCCACCTGCCATGGTGGGATTCGAACCCAGGTCCTCAGTACATTACCTTGAGTCTCTGGATTCCATGTCCTGTGACAAGACCATTGTAATAACCTTCACGGGATATACAGTGTGCGGAGGATCGTTTTTCCCATGCTCCTTGCGGAGTACAAGCTCCCACGCTCAGGGTGGGTAGCTTACCTGTACTTGTATAAAAGGTTGGCCTGTGTGCAGCCGACCGCCAGGAGAGAGAGTACCTGGTGAGGTTCGACCGGTACTCATGTATACAATTGTTGTAAAATAAATGTTGTTTACTTTTTGCTTACTTTGGGCTTCCTGAGCCTTATTAAAACCACTACGCCGCTGCCTCTCCATACGAATATTATTAGTACATGACACAACACATCAGAGCAATATGCACTGTATACGACTGCTTGCTTTATGAAATTACCAGGGTCAGATAATAATTTTCTTTATTATCTAACTCAGCATAATCCAGGAATAGAGTAAATAGGATCAACTTTAAATTATAAATGGAGACAGCATGAAATCGAAGGGAACGATTATTAAATACTTACTTTGAAGCCTGTATCCATTCATCATACAACTCAAACGTCATCAATGGTTCTGGTAGCTCTCGAAGATACGATTTAAGGGCTCCTTATGAAGGAAGGCAATTTATTCTCATTTAGTTAACGCAGCAAAAGGATTACTACCAAAGCTTCCATAATACCCTGGATCCAACATATTATTTTCTTTGATGAATGAATGAATGGATAACAGAACACAGCTACATCTTTTTAAACACAGTTTTCAAAGTTAGAAGAAATATCCTGGGCTAGGAAGCTTTGCAACTCTTACAAAATTATGGGCTGGATTCTCTGCCCCGTCGCGCCACATTTCTGCTTCATCCTGCCGGCGGGGTGCTCCGTTACGCCGGCTGGACATTGGGGTTTCCCATTGTGAGGCAGCCCCACGTAGAGTTACATAATTTATATAAATAAATCTACATAGAAACATAGAAAACAGGAGCAGGAGGAGGCCATTCGGCCCTTCCAGCCTGGTCTGCCACTTATGATCATGCCTGATCATTCAACTCAATAGCCTAATCACGCTTCCCTCCCATTTCATTTGATCTCCTTCACCCAAGTGCTAAATCTAACTGCTTCTGGAAAATATCCAACGATTTGGCTTCAACTACTTCCTGTGGTAACGAATTCCACAGGCCGACCATTCTGGGTGAAGAAATTTCTCCTCATCTCTGTCCTAAATGGTCTACTTCATATCCTCAGACTGTGACCCCTGATTCTGGACAACCCCACCATCGGGAACATCCTTCTTGCATCCACCCGGTCTAGTTCTGTTAGAATTTTATACGTTTCTATGAGAGCCCCCTCAATTTTCTGAACTCCGGGGGATACAATCCTCACCGACTCAATCTCTCCTCATACATCAGTCCCGCCATTCCAGGTATCAGTCTGGTAAATCTTCGCTGCACTCCCTCTATGGCAAGAACATCCTTCCTCAGATAAGAAGACATATATTGCACACAATATTCTAGGTGTGACCTCACTAAGATCCTGTAATTTGCAGCACGACATCCCTGCTTCTGTATTCGATATCCTATCGCAATGAAGACCAGTATACCATTTGCCATTTTTACTGCCTGCTGTACCTGCATGCTTACCTTCAGTGACTGGTGTATGAGAAACCCAGGCCTCGTTGCACATTCCCCTCTCCTAATTTATGGCCATTCAGATCATTGTCTGCCTTCTCGCTATTGCTACTAAAGTAGATAAACTCCCATTTATCCAAATTCTACTGCATCTACCATTCATTTGTCCACTCACTTAACTTGTCGAAATCATACTGAAGGATTTCTGTATCCTCCTCACAACTCACCCTCCCACCCAACTTGGTGTGATCTGCAAATTTGGAGTCATCTGCAAATTTGGAGATATTACATTTTGTTCCCTCATCTAAATCATTAATATTCATTGTGAATAGCTGACGTACTAGCACCAATACCTGCGGTACCCCACTAGTTACTGCCTGCCAATTTAAAAATACTTGTTAATTCCTACTATTTTGTTTCCTGTCTGCCATCCAGTTTTCTATCCATCTCAATACATTACCCCTAATCCCACGTGCTTTAATTTAACATGCTAATCTCTTATGTGCGACTTTGTCAAAAGCCTTCTGAAAGTCCAAATAAACCACATCCACTGGCTCCCCCTCATCAATTCTATTAGTAACATCCTCGAAGAATTCCAGTAGATTTGTCAAGCATGATTTCCCCTTCATAAATCCATGCTGACTCTGTCTGATCCTGCGACTGTTTTCTAAGTGCTCACATATAAAATCTTTTTTGTCATTATTTATTTATTTATTTTTAAATAAATTTAGAGTACCCAATTCATTTTTTCCAATTAAGGGGCAATTTAGCGTGGCCAATCCACCTAACCTGCACATCGTTGGATTGTGGGGGCGAAACCACACAAACACGGGGTGAATGTGCAAACTCCACACGGACAGTGACCCAGAGCCGGGATCGAACCTGGGACCTCGGCGCTGTGAGGCAGCAGGGTTAACCCACTGCGCCACCATGCTGCCCCACCTATAAAATCTTTGATAGTGGATTCTAGAATTTCCTCCAATATTGATGTCAGGCTTACTTAATTCACTGTTTTCTCTCTACCTCCCTTTTTCAATAGTGGAGTTACATTAGCTAGCCTCCAATCTGCAGGAACTGTTCCACAATCTATAGAATTCTGCAAGATGACCACTGATGCATCCACTATTACTAGAGACACTTCTTTAAGTACTCTGGGATGTAGATTATCAGGCCCTGGAGATTTATCAGCCTTCAATCCCATTAGTTTCCCCAACACCATTTCCCTACTAATATTATTCTCCTCCAGTTCCTCCCTTTCACTAAACCCCGAGTTCCCCACAATTTGTGGTATCTACTTTTTTGCAGGGATTTCTAATGGGAACGGAAAGTGATGGGTTTAGATGTAACTGAGCCCTGAAAAAAATCCAACTTTCCTAATTTCCTGACACTGGGGCTACTGAATTTCATCTTTGAGCTACAGGTACCAAGTTAAGGAAGACAACCTCTACCTGACTTCCTTGATAATTTGAAGTCAATTTGAGGTTATTCATGAAGCCTTCTCAACCTCACCCCTTGCCTGAGGTGTGGTGACCCTCAGGTCAAATCACCACCAGTCAACTCAAAGTGGAGAGCAGCCTATGGTCCTCTGGGACTGTAGCGAGATTTCCATTTCCATACACAAGTCACTGGTAATCAGTCTGCCCGTAAACCTTCAAGACTCAAAGCCACATTTTTAAATGGTTTTAAACTTAACATTTTTTCAAGTACAGCTGTTAGGTTAGGAACATTGCATCTGCATGATGAAACTGCAGTAAAGATAATGATGGTATCTGAGGGTAGGCAGTAAAAATCATATTGAATTTATCTTTTAAAAAGATTTGTGACAAGGCCTTGGTAAAGTGCACTTGTCAATAGCATCTAAGCATTCCTCAGGGAAATGAAAAAGGTGGGTTGCAAGAATGCTCATGACATGATTTTGTTTTTTGAGTACTCTTTCTTAGAGAGCCTCTTGCAAAGAAACTTGAAGCACCCATTGTTCACAGCGATGCACCCTTTGTTCACAGCTATCAGTTTAGTTGTATTCACTGCAGCAAAATAAAAGCTGCACCAATCTTCATGTAAGAGAGGAAAGGAGCTAGTCCGACAAGAATGGTAACTATATCCATCACTAAACAAAAGCAAGTTAATGCAATGTTGTTGCTCTTCCCGCACCTAGTGGCGCGCAAGGCAGACTTTCATCTGTTCCCATCAGAAGGATTTTCTGAAACAGGTCACTAGTCTGTCGCCAGAGGCCTATAGCTTGAGGAGCACCACTCTGTATCAAGCATGGCTGACCAGGAGTGTCTCTTGCTCCTGCCTGCCATCAGCCTGTGTCGGAAGGATTTTGCAGGTTGATACTCAACCTTTATGACCAGGTTGCAAACACACCTTCCTTGGGTCATAAAATCATGGGGTGGGATTCGAACCAACCCAGAGCTTTTGGCTCAGAGGAAGGGACGCTACCCACTGCGCCACAAGGCATCCTTTTTACTGTTTTGAGTGTTATTCATAAATAACGCCTATTGGGAGGCTGTGCCTATTTTACAAAATAAATACTATGCAATGTAAAAGAGTATTTTGAAGACACATTATCGAAGATTAGTATGTACAGACTTCGAGTGTGCATGCCATATTTTAAAATCGAGTATGTTATACTGACAAACAAAAGCATTTGAAACAACTACAGTGTTGGTTTGCCGATTTGACTGCAATGAAAAAATGAATTATTGGATTAATGCACCCAAACTTTAATCAGACTACTTTGAAAAGATTGGCTTTAATCCCATAAAAACCAGTTTCTATCCTGTTATTGCAAGGATCCAGTGACAATCTAATGTAACGAGAACCAGTGTAAACTATGTGTAAATTGCTCAGATTAGGTATAACTCAAATATAATCAAGGTTAAGTCAGTATAATTTGTAGAAGATCCAAGATAGATGCAAATGTTATCAGTTTAATAATGGATATAAATCAGTCAATGAAGGTAATTTTAGAATACTACCTTTCAAACACAGCAGCTCATGCTCTGCAACATACCTGCTACAGCGTGAGGATCGACAGAATATTCTTGTACATCCAGCACACCACAGTCAAGTGAAGCCTTCAGCTTTTTCAGTTTGGAGGCAGAAGCAGCCACTCTGAACAGGCCCTGGGGAACAAACTCTGATCAATCCCATTGCCGAACAGAATATCCAACTAACTCAGTAAAAACCACAAAAGGGTCACTATCATGTTTCAAAGCGCTACTTTTGGCAATCGCACTCCTGTAATGTTAGATTAATTAAGCTGCACTTTGACCAGGAGACATAAAATTTAGCTCAAACTCTTAAGAGTCAAAGCACAGCTGGGAACTGGTATTCGGGGACTGAGCTGTCAGCCAGGTATGCAGTGAAGACAGATAGGTGTTATGTAATGTATTTTAAGAGTACAGAAAAATATGTTTTTGATGTGCAGGAGGAAGATTATTTTTATTATTCAAGGATATGGAAAAATACACGGGACAGAATTTTCTGCTTCAGCCGGCAGCAGCAATCGTGATGGGCAGGGGAAATTAATTTGCTAACTGGCAAAATATCTGTTTCCTGACAGCAGGATAAACAGTTGGAATTTAGTTCTCCTGTCTTCCAAGGTTTTGTTAAAGGTGAGTCGAAAACCCTGCCGAACAATGACGGGAACCACACTTGTATGCCTGCTCATTAAATGATCACCTCCCCAGAATTAGGTTCACCTTCCAAATTACATTCCCCACCAGCAAGAAGGTAGAATGCTCAGTTTTATGACTCGATGTAAGTGGCGCATACCTGGCGAGCTTCACCTCTTCCCCAATTTTGAGGTCCATTGATGTTACTTTCACCTTCTTGGGCACCGCGTTTAACTTTGCCGTTAGCAGACGCTGCACCAAGGCTGAACACGGGAGGTAATGAAAGTTGGAATGGGGGACGGATAGGATGGAAGGGTAGAGCGAAGGCAGGACAGGGGAGGACGACTCATAGGAGAAAGGGGAGGGGAAGAGTGTCAGGGGGAGCTGTATGGAAAGAGTGTTTGGGAAAGTGGGAGGGGGCTGAAAGGTTTTTGGAGAAATGGAGGGGGTCTTAGAGGGAAGGGTCGGTGGTCCTAGAGGGAGCAGTCAAGGTCTGGTGATAGGAGGGAACAGTCACACTTAGAGGGGTAAGTGCATTTGGGTGACACCTCCAGGGTGAGAATCTGGTTGGTGAAGGTTTGATCGGGGGTGGCGGGTGGTGGTCACAGAAAGTGACAAGACTTGTGGCTCTGATAACGGGGGACAGGGTCATACTGGCATGGGGATGGTAACAATGGTCAACTTTGAAAGGCGGAAAGGCATGTGGTGACAGATCGTGATAGAGTTCAGGGCAACGTGTGAGGTTCAAGTGTGACAGAGGAGAGAAGAATGATGGTACTGGGTGGGTCTATGGTTATGGGAGGAAGTTGGTGGGTGACAGGGGTCGAGCAGAAGGTGGTGGAGCAAGTTGAAAGATGACATACACCATTTTCACCAACTAGTCTTGACTATGAAATGAAATGAAAATCGCTTATTGTCACGAGTAGGCTTCAATGAAGTTACTGTGAAAAGCCCCTAGTCGCCACATTCCGGCGTCTGTTCGGGGAGGCTGGTATGAGAATTGAACCGTGCTGCTGGCCTGCCTTGGTCTGCTTTAAAAGCCAGCGATTTAGCCCAGTATGCTAAACCAGCCCCTCAGTTCATCAGTGAGATCTCTTGAGGTGGGAGGAGGGTCTTTTTGGGTGGGTGGAGTTTAAGGTGAGCAGATGTGGCCGACTAAAGGGAGACAACTATGAGTCAACTGGATGTCAGGGATGAACATTTGTGTTTTCCTCTCTATGGTGAAGCCCACATTGCAGGTTTGTTCTCCTCTCATGGGTCTCATAACATTGAGATCCCAGCAAGGTGTGCAGCTGCCATTCATTCTGTGCTATTTACCATCAGCTACATTCAGAGCCATGGCTGAAGGGAGGGAGGAAGGTAGATGCCTCCAAAGGACAGAGCAGGAGGAGCAAAGGCCTGAGCAGCAAGAGGCCACATAAGACCATGAGGCTGGTGAACACAGACAACAGCAAAGGTGAGCATTCGGTGTAGCGCCAGGGGTGCTCTTATCAGATGAGCAAGACAAGACCGGAGGCGCCTTAAAGAAAATATGTCCCGGGGTGTGATTGCTCACATCTGCGAGCTTCTCCTGTATAAGCTGTGGTGGCCAAGGATTCTGGAGGTGTAGTGTGGAGCTCTTGGCTTGCAATGAGTGTCCGAGTACCATTTAAATATGGTGCCATGTCCTTCAACCCCATGAAGCAACAGCAGGATGGGCGACTTCCAGCCAACTGCAACACGAGATTCACCAAGCTCCTCGCTGATGCATAATTAATGAGCTGAACAGTGTAAAATCACACGTGTTCATCTGACCAGCGGGAATCAAGTCGACTTTCCCACTCGCCACTGGACTTCAACTCCAGAACGGAAAATTCTGCCTAGAGTCTGTAATTAGCATCACATTAATTTGCATGCTACAGCTTCAAACAATGAGAATGTTATGGTCTGTGGCTGCAGGTGGTAATTCTGCATATGACATAATATTAATTTAGTACTAGCTTGACATTGCAAAGTGAACCAATTGTGACTCAATATGAAAACCAGACTGAGTAGCCCTGGCAGAATACAAACCAAGTGTAAGTGAGCAGATTATTGATGGTTGAAAGCACCGTCAATGATACTTTCCATCACCTTGCTGATGATCAAGAGTAGGCTGATGGGGCGGTAAGTGGCTGGGTTGGATTTGTCCTGCTATGTTGTGGACAGGACATACCTGGAAAATGTTCCATATTGCCGGGTAGATGCTGGTGTTGTGGCTGTGCTAAAACAGTTTGGCCAGGGGCGCAGTTAGTTCTGGAGCACAAGTCTTCACTACTGCTGCCAAAATATTGTCAGGGCGCATTGACTTTGCAATATCCAGTGCCTCCAGCTCCAGCTCCAGCGATATCATGTGGAGTGAATCAAAATGGCTGAAGACTGACATCTGTGATGCTGGGGACCTCTTAATGACACCGAGATGAATCACCAACTTGGCACTTCTGGCTGAATTGTTGTGAATGCTTCAGTCTTATTTTTTGAACTGATGTGTTGGGCTCCTCCATCATTGAGGATGGGGATATTCATGGAGCCTCCTGCTCCAATGAGTTGTTTAATTGTCCACCACCACTCACACCTGGATGTGGCAGGACTGAAGAGCTTAGATCTGATCCATTAGTTGTAGGATTGTTTAGCTCTGTCAATCACCTGCTACTTTCACGATTTGACCTTCAAATAGTCCTATGTTGTACCTTCACCACAATAAATGGTGGAGCAGGTTCAAAGGGCTGGATAGCCTCCTCCTGCTCCTATTTTCTAGTTTCTATGTTTGACACCTTATTTTTAGGTATCCTGGTGCTGTTCCTGGCCTGCCATGTTAATGGTAGAGTGGGGGTTATGCCGGCCTATGAGGTTACAGATTGTGGTTGTGTACAATTCTGCTGCTGCTGATGGCCCACAGCATGCCCGGTGGTAGTGTCACACAAAACAATGCTGGATATCCTCAATGTGAAGACAGGACTTTGTCTCCACAAGCACTGTGCAGTGGTCACTGCTACCAACATTGTCATGCATCAACGATTGGTAGATTGGTGACAATGAGGTCAGGTTGTTGGCTGCCTGACCACCTGCGCTGACCCAGTCTGGGAGCCATGTCCTTTATGTCTGGAGCCTAAAACCAGATGGGTTTTTATGACAATGGTTTCATGGTCACTAATACTGAGACCAGATTTATTAACTGAATTTAAATTCCACCAGCTGCCGTGGTGGGTCTTACACCCCTGTCTCCATAATATTAGCTTGGGCCCCTGGATTAATAGTCCGTGAAATTGCATGGAGGGGGTTCTCGGTTCTTTCTGGGTTCCCACCTTCTTGGACCTGGTAGCAATTTTGCGCTGGGACAGGTAGGGCCTTGGACGGGAAGCCGACCCTTGTCCCAGTTAAGGGCTTTTTCCCACCCAGCCTCAATCTTTAGGCTGGCGAGCAGATGACATTTGGTGGTAATCCCAGAAATAGAGGGAGATAGATAGCAGCCGAAGGAGCAGGGTGGGGCCGCCACCATCAGAAGCCACACATCCTTACCCCCCCTCTCCGGTCTCACCCCCCCAGGCTCCGATTACCCCCCTTGTGAATCCGCAGGCCTTCCATACCCTCCCCGACCAGATCATCGACACTTTTTGGGCTTAGGCTCAGGAAGTGGGCTGCAAGTCATGCCCACTGCCAATCAACACTCGTTGGAGTGTAAAATGACAGCGGGACGGGAATGTGTTCTCCACCGTGTTTTCAGGTAGCTGGGGGGGGTGGGGGGGGGGGGGGGGGGCTCATCCTAAAAATTCATGCTCTCCATGATTTCACCAGAGGGGATGCTGGTGAGGCAGCATCGGATCAAATTTTCCACCTTTACAATTTTAAATCCTTGAAAAAGTTAACCCTGGCTGAATGAGATGTAACTGGGTTTTGAGACAGTATATTGCCTTCATCAGTAACACCCTCATCCACACTAAAAGCTAAATTTACATTTTTGGAATGTCAAATGTTTCCACTGTGAGATAAAATGGTCCACATTTTTAGTTTCTATCTGAATGAACTCAAAATCATTTATTCCAATATGTGAATATTGAACTTTAACTTAATAGTTAGTTATGTAGGAAGGCTGGAACTGTTTACTGACATCACTAGCACATCCCCTTGACTTGATGGCAGATTTAAACTGACGTTAAGAAAGAGGAACTCCACTGCTGATTGCTCGATCATTGTGGGCAGCTTTCTTTGCGGTTTGTGGTGAGCGTCACCTTCACCACATATTGCAAAATCCAATTCCATACGGCTGTGGTCACAAATTACCACCATTCAATTCCAATTGGGTAACATCTGTTTTCTTGTGACAAGTTTCTTTCATATGAAAGGAAGCAGTCAAATACCGTTGTCATTGAAATTTTATTTTCAATTGTATATGTTAAAAATCCTTTGGGATGGGAAATGTGTTATAGAAAATGGGGGGACTGGAAATAGAATCTGTTGTTATTATTCAACAAATGCTCACCATATTACAGCATCAACCTGCAAAAGAAATAAAGGGTGCAATTCTCCCCCCAAAGATTTCTAAGTGTGGTCTCCGGCAGGAAATGTGGGGCAATTCCCACCATTTTTGGAGTTTGGGGTGTTTTGTGCCGTGAACGATATGTGTGGGACCCAAAGACATCGGCGAGGATGGACCCTCAGAGATTGCTGCGCTCTTTCAAATCTCAGAATAATGCGACATAACCTCTCCATCTCATCCCTACTCATTCCTGTTGGCAAAGACCCTCCAATCACCAGCATCAGGCATCCCCCTACCATTCGCCAGTACCAGCGTCTCCCCCAAATGAGCGACACCCTGAAATGGGGCTGCCAAAGGTCCTGTCGCTTCATGACCCTCCCCTTCATGCCATGCCTTGTCGGGCCCTGACCCGTGGCACTTCGTTCTAGCATCCTGGCAGTGCCATCTCGGGTTCCAGAGGCCAGTGCCTTGCCATGTCCCTGTACACCCGGGGACTACACTGGCCTCCAAGATCCCCGGCGAGGTCATCGCGTTGCCTTTTTTGGAGAACAGTAGTGATTTGCTCCGGCACCACGTCATGCCGATGGTTGGGAACACAGTGTACACCTGAAAGACTTGGTGTCAATAAATCCATTTAAATTCATGGTAGCATGGTAGGCAGGCTCATGCCCTCGCTGATTACCTCTGCTGGGAAAGCCCGGGAACATCACATACGTTTGGCACCCGGTGCAAATCCCGTTTCAGGGCACTTCTGGTATTTTCCCGACACAGCGGGATTTGCACCGGCGCAGCACCCGAGGTGCGTAAGCAGACTGAAGGTGAATGAAAGGGAAAGATTACCTCTTCCTGCATGCCACACTCCAGCAACATTGTCACACAGGCCTCAATGGGAAATGCGATTTCTCTTCCACTTATTGCAAGGTGCTCCCCCAGTGGCTTGCCAAACGAAGGTTTTTCTATCCAAGCCTCTTTGGCGGGAAATAAAAAAGGAAATATTTCCAAACATTATCCAAATGTTTCCGCGATACATCCTAATGAACTACTGTAAATAAATTGGGCACATTTTTCAATTAGATCTCCCCGAGAGGATTTTAAATTTGATGTTGATTCTATTGGGGCACTGATCTGATACATTAAACAAAACAAGTAAACTTTACCACAGCAACATTTATTTTGGTTCCCTTCATTTCTTTCTTAAAGGTATTTTTCCCTTAAAGAGTAAGGTTACATGCTCCCCACTCATGAACTCTCTGCCTTCCAATGAGATTTCACATTCTGGCCACCCCACGCCGCCGGGGCACCCGTGGGCATTGGGGCGCTGCTGGAAAGAACGACTGCTTAGTATTGTGCGGTTGCGTTCTGCCTTAACCTGCCGAGCAGACCCTCGAGGATTTTGCTCTGCCCTGATCAAGTGAAAAAGTCTACGAAGGTGAACCCACATGCATTAAAGTTAGAATGACATTTGGAAAAACACATCTGTTAGTTCTGTGCAGTCCAACACAGCATTTGACAGAGAAATTACAATCTCTATGTAACGTTGCAAATATATTACAGCAATCATCTGCTCGTTGTTAGTTCAGGTCAGATCACAAATGAACTTTAAGAATCTGCACAAGCACCTTTCAATAAATTCTAATTACATTGCATGAAATGACATCTTTGTGTTTCAGTAACCTTGGGAACTGAAACTGTTCAACTCATGATTGGTAGCTGTGAAAATAATGGGTGGGAGTCACTGGCCTTCCCGCTCCATGGGCTGGATTCTCCATTTGCCGACGCCAAAATCGTGAAACGCGTTTGGGCAGAGAATAGCTCCCGACGCCGAAATCACGGTAGACGCCGGTTTGACGCTAAATCGGGATGCTCTGGCACCCTGAAATTGGCGTAAATGCGAAGTACAGTAAGCATTTCATTAGTGGGCCTGAAGCCTGATACTCCGGGACTTCCGCGATTCAGTGCCTCCGATGGGCCGATTTCCCGATGGCGTGGTTCACATGTGCTCTCACAAATCGTGAACCTGTGTCCTGGCTGGTGAACGAGAGAGTGGCGGAAGCAAACGCCGTGGAGTGACTGCGGGCTGCTGGCCCGGACACCGGCCGTGCTGGCTACAGTGAGGTGGGGTCCTGACAGGGCCTTGCCAGGGCCGGGGGAAGGTAGGGGGAGGAAGAGAAGGGAGGGGGAAGAACAGGCTGAGCAGTGGGGGGAGTGGGATGGTGGGGGTGCAGAATATCTAATTTAATGATTTCCGTCCGTTCAATTGAACTGCTAAAATAATGGGCAGAATTTTCAAAAAATTGCAGAGTGCTGGATCAGACGAGAAAAACAGCACAAAACGCGCTGGTTTCACAGTTGCTTTTTCTCGCCAGATCATACTGCACACTGTGCAATTTCAAAGAGCTGGCGAAGACTACACAGCCTGCTGGGGGTGTGACCTAAACGCGCCAGCAAGGCTGGCATTCAGAGATAAGGGCACCTCGATCTCAAAGTGAAGTTAAAGGTCCCCCACCACCCTGAGGCATCAGGAGCCCCAGCAGTCAAGAGTAACATGCCAGCATTGTGGGGGGGGGGGGGGGGGAAACACATACAATGAACCCAGAAGCAACAGCATAAAGCTGTATTTGAATATTAAAATGCATTCAAATCCATAGTAATCAGGTTCATGCCCTCACTGGACTGGGCATGCACATGTTTACCTTGCCAGCGGGGGGGGGGGGGGGGGGGGGGGGGGGGCAGGGAAGATTTCAAATTGAGTGTCCGCGACGAATGGGGCCGGAGAATCGCCGCCAATATCTACTCAATTTAACTATCTAATAGAATATTTAATATAATCATATCTAATAAATTCAACTATCAGTATCTGCTAAAATAATATCTAATTAATTCAACCGATGGCAAGGTGGCACAGTGGTTAGCATTGCTGCCTCACATCAGGGACCCAGCTTCAATTCTGGCCTTGGGTGACTGTCTGTGTAGAGTTTGCATCTTCTCCCCGGTGGCAGATTGGGTTTCCTCCGGGTGCTCCGGTTTCCTCCCACAGTCCAAAGATGGGCAGGTTATGTGCGGTTACAGGGTTATGGGATGGGGCGGGGAGTGGGCATAGGTTGTGTGCTCTTTCAGAGGGTCGGTGCACACTCAATGGGCCGAATGGCTTCTTTCTGCACTTTAGGGGTTCAATGCACCTGCATTAAAGAGATCTTGCTTGGGAAAGGTTGCTCAAGGAAGAAGTTCGCTGCAAAGTGAATTCTCCTCCGGCAGTGCCCCCCCACCCCCATGCAGGTGTCCCGGTGGGGTGAGGTAGCTACAATGGGAAATCCCATTGGCCAGCAGCGGGAACGGAGAATCCCTCTGCCAGCGATGGTGCATTGCTGAAAAACAGAGGGCTGGGGAGGCAGAGAATTCAGCCCTGTGTTTTAAATGATTCAATGTATTGTAAAACCATCATTTGAGTTTATGAGCAGTAATGTTCCTTGTAATAATGTACCGCTTACTGCGGACTCAGCTGCAGTTAGCTTATTAATTTGCTAAAATATAATAATTGCAGAAAATATTACAGTAATTCATTTACAAGCTTGTTATGTGACTAATTAAACACTTGAACTGGGATGGGGGGGGAGGAGGGGGAGTGAGCACAAAGCTGTGACACAAATAGAACTTTTCGCCAAAATAATTTCCTCACTTTGGGCTTGAGAGGGTTTCCAGGTCTCTCTCCCTAAAGAAAATACAGAAAGACATTTATAATGGCGTTGAGTCAAATGTTTACACAAGGACACAACGGTCCCCTTATCTAAGTAAAGATATCCTGGCATTGGAGGCAGCCCAGAGAAGGTTCACTGGTTGATCCTGGGTATGGAGGGATTTACTTATGAGGAGAGGTTGGGGGGGTTGTTCTTGTACTCATTGGAGTTTAGACGAATGAAAGGTGCCTTATTGAGACATTTAGCACTCTCAAGGGGCTTGATAGGGTCGATTCTGAGAGGTTGTTTTTCCTTGTGCGAGAGTCGAGGACAAGAGGGCATAATCTCAGAGTTATGGGTCGCCCATTTAAGAGGAGGAATTTCTTCTCTCAGAGGGTAGTGAATCTGTGGAATTCTATACCTCAGAGGCAAAGAGGCTGTGTCGTTAAGAATGTACAAGGCTGAGGTAGACATTTTTATGCAGTAAGGGAATCAAGGGTTATGGGGATAAGGTGGATAAATGGAGTTGAGGATTGTATCAGATCGGCCATGATCTCATTGAATGGTGCAGAAGATTCAATGGACCGAATGGCCACTTCTGCTCCTACGTCTTATGGTCTTATGGATGAGACCATACTGCAGAGCTATGAGCAGTTCTGGGCACCACATTTTAGGGAGGATATATTGGCTCTGTGGGAAGTGCAGTCTAGATTTACCAGAATGATACCTGGACTCCAAAGCCACGAGGAAAGGTGAAGTAAACTAAGGTTGCATTTCATGGATTTTAGAAGGTTGAGGGATGACTTGATGAAAACCTTCAGGCTGTTAAGGGGCATGAATGAAGCCAATTGGGAAAAATTATCTGGGCAGCCTAGAGCTAGAAGGGACAATCAAAAAATTACAAGCAGATGTTTCAGCGGTAAAATTAGAAAACACTTCTTCACACATAGGGTGGGAGAGTTTGGAAGTCTCTTCCATAAACAGTAGTTGATGCTTAATCAGTTGGTAATTCTGAAACAGAGAATGATTTTATATTAGCCAAAGGCATGGAGGGAAATGGGGCAGGGGCCTGTATATGAAGTTAGGTCACAGATCAGTCATGATCTTACTGAATGGCGGAACAGGTTCAAAGGGCTAAATGGACTCTTCCAGTTCCTACATTTCTATGTGACGCTGCCAACAGGAAGGGAATTTTCATGAAGACCAGCTCAATGGGAACAAAGAAATATAAGATCACGCTAAAAAAAACCAAGGGCAGAATTTTCTGCTCCCTCGTCGGCTGGTTTGCAGGCGGCGCAGATGAGAGCAAGAACAATTCCCCGGATGGTCTTAGCGCCACTTCAACGGCCTCTTTTCTACATCGGATGAAACTCCTCCTTCAACAAGGTCTGCACAGCCCCCATCCCCCAAAGATTGCTTCCTCTCCCGTGGTCTCCCCATCTAGACCGCGATTCCTCTCTCTCCACGCTGCCATGAGACCATCCAAATTGACCTGATCCTGGGTTCTGGGACTGGATGTAGCCTAGTCCTGGCCACTGCGCTCCTGGCATTGTTGGGACTGAGGACTAACCCTCGGAGGCGGGTCTCCCTCCAGAGTGTGGGGCAGAAGTCGCGTCTCCAGCCAATTAACACTCCTTGGACAGCTAAATGGCTGCAGGGCAGCCAGTATTGTTGGGGTGCGTTCCTCGCTGTCTCTTCAGGTGGGTTTCCCACCCTACTATCTGAAACGCCCTGCCCCAAGACATCGCTCAGCTGTCCTCTCAGCTCAAGGAACTGCTTCTACACATTTTTCTCAGTTTCAGTAATAGGTTTTAGCATATTGTAGCCTCTTGCTTACATGGTAACAGACCACATCAATATGAATCTTCGACAGATTTGAGACTTAGCAAAACTACTAAAAAGTTCACCCATTTCTTTCAATTATGACCGAGTTGCATATTTTCCCACTCCTATTATAACTCCATACTTTCAAACGAACTGAAAGCTTCACCGAAGCGATTACAGAGCAGAGTCAGAATTCTGCTTCCACTATCGTCTCAAAGCTAATCTACATTAATCTGAGAATTTGAATGAACAATCCAGAAAAGCAGGAGCACATTAAAATGTTCTTACCTTGATGTGCTTTAATTTGAGGCAGTATACTCTGTAAAAGTACTAATGACTTCCTGTGATATTCTGCTTGCACTTCTATTAACTGGGGGAGGAAAAAACATGGTTTACAGTCAATAAAAATACAGACGGTAATGAGGCATCCCCTAGTTTGAGTTCACTGAACTTCGCAAAAATTAACAAGCCAATATCTGAAGTTGAGTGAAATTAGTTGGATCAAAAGTGTCAACGAATTCAAATGGGCTGACCTGCCTCAACATGGGGAGGTGCCCTCTTTCTTGAAGCCACAGTCATGACCACCTCTATCAGTAATGTCAAGATGTCGGCCCTCTGATTTGGCCAACAGTTTTGAGAAACGGGCTGCTGCCTCTTAATTGGACAGCACTCCCAGCAACAGCCTCTTAGAATCATAGAATTTACAGTGCAGAAGGAGGCCATTCAGCCCATCGAGTCTGCACCGGCTCTTGGAAAGAGCACCCTACCCAAGGTCAACAACTCCACCCTATCCTCATAACCCAGTAACCCCACCCAACACTAAGGGCAATTTTGGACACTAAGGGCAATTTATCATGGCCAATCCACCTAACCTGCACATCTTTGGACTGTGGGAGGAGCACCCGGAGGAAACCCACGCACACACGGGGAGGATGTGCAGACTCCGCACAGACAGTGACCCAAGCCGGAATCGAACCTGGGACCCTGGAGCTGTGAAGCGATTGTGCTATCCACAATGCTACCGTGCTGCCTCTTAACTGGCTGCCATCAGTAAAGTCAACCCTGGGGTCCTCCATCCACATGTGAACTCGGGATCCGCTTCCAGTGCTGGCAATGTGTCTTCCTATTGCCAGCAAAATTCAGCCCATGGAGTTATTACTGCACCAAAGGAGGCCATTCGCCCCATTCAGTCCATGGTAACTCTGTAGAGCAATCCAGACAGTACCATTTGCTCACTCTATCCCTATCACGCTGCAACTTTAATTCTCTCAAAATCCCATTCATTTTCCTTCTCAACTAATTCATCATCATAGCTTCTACCATCCTCTTCGGCAGTGAGTTCCAGGCCATTACCCTTCACTATATAAACATGTTCTCCACCTCTTGCCCAAAACTTGATATCTGTATCCAATTGGCCTTGTACACTCAGCTAACGGAAACAGCTTTTCTTGGTTTGCCTTATCTGAACCTGACACAATCTTTTCACCTCGACCAAACCGCCCCTCAATTTCCTCTGCTCCACAGAGAACAATCTCTCATTCCATTATACATGGAACATTTTTTGGAACATGCTCAATGAGCTCCATTATAACATTTGGGAACCACAATCCTCAACAAATGCTTCATCTAAATTCTAATCCACATCCCCCAAATCTTCATTATGTACATTTAGCCATTGTTAGCTGAATTTATCTTTATGGCATCATCCTAATTCTAAATCCTTTACAGAACAAATAGTCAAATATCCCAAAAGGTAACGATAAGGTCATGTGAAATTTGGCAGTGGATACACTACATTCAATACACAGCCCACAGAAATGGAATTATAGGCAGCCATTTGGGCTTGGATCATGAATTCAATCCACTGGGAACAAATAGGAAGGGGCTTGATCCAAATAGTTTCTATTAATGGAAGCAAATGGGCAGTGATTTGGTTCACTCAAATTCTATTTACTTGGAACAAAATGTTATATTATGTACTGCGTAGTGAAAGGGAGTTCTGTTATGAAATGTTAAAAACACTGGAATTTGTAAGACGGCTATGCCTTAAACTGTCTCCTTCAAAACAAGTTAAATGGAGTAATTTAGAAAGGGGGATGTGACCTCCTATGGAGTCTGCTTGCAGACATGCCCATGTGACCTTATACTAAATCTGACTGGAGAACTGTGACCTGCTTGTTATTAAGACAAAAATTCAAATCAAAACTTATTGAAAGTAAGGTGCAGGTTGGTTAGGTACGCCTGGACATAAAGGAAGAGGCATCTAGGTTTGCTGCCTATGGATTCACAGGAATCTGGTGAGTTTGGTGGGGACTCAGTTGCCTTTGCGCCTCCACCCTGATTAAGCCCTTGGACGACCTTCTAGCTCTGCTGCCAAATGAGGCCCTCAGCTGGCCCTTAAGAACTTATCCCGCTACGACTAGTATTTACCCAGTGGCAGGCGGGAGGGCTCGCCAAACCCATGTGGGGTAGTTTGTGGACGTCTCTGTGGTGGTTGGAGGGGTCCCTCACTCAAAGGCACTCAATGCCTGATTACTGAGTTACCCAGCATTGGGAATGTAGCTGCTGAATAATGAAGAGCATTTTGGCCTCTGATTGGCCAGCAGACCTCAAGGAGCTGGCCTGTCAAGTGCCTGAGTAGCACAGGTACAGTAGGCCTTCATGGAACGAGATGATGGTGGGTGAGGGGACCAAAAAGGCCTGTTTTGGGGTCAACCACCATGCAGTGTGCTGATAAGGAAGATTCTCGGTTTGAAGAATTTAGGCTTGTAAAGAGTTCAAGGCCAAGAAGTCGCTAGAGAGTGCCTTTCTATTGAAAATCTATTTGATTATACTGAGATGATTGAGTGAAGGGGGCTTTGTTTAAAAGGACCCTGGAAGACTCACCCTTATGGGGCAGGGAGAAGAGATCCTGTTGAAGCCGAGAGGAGCTTGGGGCTTTAAACACCAAATACATTCTGCCGATAGTCTGATGTAATGTATAAATGTGGTGTGGGGGTTTCCATTGTCAGAAGTTCTTAATGGAGAAAGTATGCTTTCTGTAGTTCTAGTGCATTAGTTGCCTCCTAAAATAATGGTTAGTCAATGATGATTTTAGTTTGTCTCGGTACAAATCTTAAAAATCTTCTCATATGATTGGTTGGTAAATATCAGAGATTGAAAGGAAGTGGTCCATTGTAATTCTATCATTAGATTGGATTGTATGTACATGACATTTACTGAATTTGTCAGAAGTTCACGGAGTACAAATGTAAATAGATTTTGCATTTGTCACAAAATATATAAAAGGTTGGTGTCCAAATCAACATTTTGGACCAATCAAGTTGCATGCATCTGTTTCTAAGTAGCTGACAGTCAGAAGACATGGGCTGGCTGGATTTGTGAGAATTGTGGGCTGGTTTGTTTTATCTCAAAAGGTCATTACAGACTCAAAGACAGGTATTAGTCATTAATAGATTTTACTGGTGTGCAATACTCTCTTTAAAGTTAATGGAAAAGAGGAAAATGACAGGAGCTTCAAATAGAATAAACCAAAATTTAAATGTATCCATCGACTGCTCCAGAAGCAAGGAAGTTGCCAGAAAATGGAAAGGTGATGCACCCAGGATAATGAGTGAAGTGTTGACAGATATTTACTAAGCCGTACCGATCAGAGTTCCTGCCGGGAAATATCCTCTCCTTTCATAACATCAAAGTCAAGCTTAAATAAAATCACAAAGTGCCGTCTTGCTCAGTTTATTAAATTAGCTCTTCATATTGTATCTAACAATGACATGATATTGGGCTCTTGCATGCGAGTATAAAGCAGCAATGACATCAAGAAGTAACCATCATGTCACGTCACAAGATGCTTGACACAGTCATTTGAAGTCCAAGTTAAGGCTGCAGCGTGAATTCAAGACAGAATACTTAACACAAACATACAGATTAGGTGTAGACCATTCAGCCCCCTAAGCCTGCTTCACCTTCAATAAAATGGTTGATCTGCTTGTGGCCTCAACTCCACATTCCCATCTACCCACAATGACCTTTGACTCCCCTGTTGGTCAAGAATCTATCTAACTCAGCCCTAAAAATATTCATTGACACAGTTTTCAGAGCTCTCTGGGGAAGAGCGTTCCAAAGACACACGACCCTCTGAGCGAAAACATGGGCGGGATTCTCTGACCCCCCCGCTGGGTGGGAGAAGCGCCGGGGGTCGATGTGAATCCCGCCCCTGCCACCTAATTCTCCCGCCTCCCAAAAACCGGCCCGGTGTGAGTCGCGCCACCCGCCTCGGAGAATGGCGGGATCTGCCGCAACTCAATTGGCGCCGGGGCTGCCCGAAATCTTTGGCCCGCGATGGGCTGAAGACCTGCCCGTCTGTCGCCGGTCCCACCAGTGTAAATTGGAGTAGTTCCCTTAGCGGCGGGACCTGGCGGTGCGGGCGGACTTGGTGGGGGGGGGGGGGGAGGGCGCGGGGGGGATCTGGCCCCGAGAGGTGCCCCCACGGTGGCCTGGCCCATGATCGGGGCTCACCGATCCGCGGGCGGGCCTGTGCCATGGGGGCACTCTATCCTTCCGCATCAGAGGCTACACCGGTCCGCCATTCCTGGTGCGGAAGCGAATCCCTCTGCCCATGCGGGGGGATGACGCCAGCATGCACCAACTCGCGCCGGCCGGCGGAGGCCCTTCAGCGCCGGTTGGCATGGCGCAAACCACTCCGGGGCGGGCCTAGCCCCTGAAGGTGCGGAGGATTCCGCCACTCCGTCCTGTTCACCTCTTATTTTTCTCAGCTCCAATGGATACAGACCCTAACTTGCCCTACCGTTCCTCATAAGGTGATGACCACCACTCCCATCCCATGTGTCAGCTGAGTGAATCTTCTCTGAGCTGTCTCTAATGCATTTATATCCTTTCTTAAATAAGAGACCAGAACAATACACAGTACAGTTAATATCATACATCCAAATCCTACAAAGTTTGCAGGTTATATTTAGTCTTGAGTCCATTTTGCTTTTGCTGGCTGGTATATGGAGGAGTAATACCATCTATTTTGCTGATGTGCAGTGGTGATCATACATACTATGAGATTAATGACTACAATGGAATCATCGTAAACTTTTGCCGGAAAAAAGTTACCAGAGATTAAATACAAAGAGCAATAACCATGCACGGTAGTAGAGATCAAACCTTTTGTAGTTACTTAGGAGACAAATGCTGCAATTGGAATCTCTCTCGATAGATAAGCAAAGTGGACTCCCTTGCTTAGATTCATCTTGTCACCTAGCCTTGTGAAAACATCATAATCTCACTGTGCCTAATAGACAGAAACTACCTCGTCTCTAATAATGCACTAATGTGCTTTCACCTGAGTACTGAAGACACACAAAGGGCTTTCTCACAAACAGGAGACCATCTGGAACACAGAGACAAAGGTGAGATATTTGGTTTGTTCCGACAGGTGTCTAACCCCCTGAGGAACACCAGCACGGAGTTTCACTGCATTTCCACTGCTTGCCCAGGAGGAATAACTCATCGAACATCATTAACTTCCCACTGAACTCAATTACCTTCAAGTGAAACTGACATTCTTCACACAAATAAAATGGATGAAAATTAAACATTTAAATCTGTAACAACATTTTCTCAAGTACCCAGTGTTCTGTTGGGGATGGGGTAATTAGATCCCAAGCTGATCAAAGGACTTTTAAATCAAAGGCAGCATTCCGGTCAATTCACTGAGGAGACTGATTTCAATCAGTTTGAAGTTTTAACATTTTTTTCTGGTTTTTATTTCAATAATCCTTATATTTCTATTGTACTCACTGTCTGAAAATAATTTGCATAGTCTATTTCTTTGGCCACAAAACTGTACATGTCCGCTGCCAGTTGATCCTGCATTTGACAGAAAAATGGAAATATGTTAGTGAGTTCCACAACACTTCAGATGTTCTAGATTCGATTTGGCTTGTTCTTGGAATGAGAGTGAATTATGCTGAGAGTCATTTTTGAGTAAGTGTGGGTTATTAATGATGTAGTCACCTCTTGATTAATATGTTTTTATATCCCAACCAAGGTATAGAATCCATAGAAACCCTACAGTGCAGAAGGACGTCATTTGGTCCATCGAGACTGTACCGACCCTTCATTTACGCCCAATCCCCCACCCTATCTTCATACTCTGGCGCATGGATCATGGGCAACCCACTTAACCTACACATCTTTGGATTGCATACTTAATAGTGATACCGGAGGTTTTGTTTACATCACTACCTTTCATTTTAAATAGTGATCTATGTAAGTGATCTGGTGGAATATTCTCAATTGCTTGCTCATTCTCTGCAAATGATTTAGTTTCCAGAACAGGACATCACTAGTCAACTGAAAAGAAAACAGAGGGGTATCTTATTATGAAAGCAATCATCTTGGACCCTATTTATTGTATTGGTAAGGATGGAGCTGTAATATAACTCTAGTGTGTAACTCTAATTAAAATATATTGAAAATAAGACTACAATTTTGCCATTGCAGTGTTACACTTATTCTCTACCTTCATCTAGAGGTGACTAAAGGTCAGCCAGTTCCATTACATTTCTATCGAAACATTATAGTGCTGAGAGGCAGTCGGTACTTGGATAATTTTATCTTGATGTATCTAGATATCTTGAAGGTTAACTAAAGAGAATTTTCCGTAAACCACATTAATCCTGACATATTATCCAAGCATATACTTTAACTACTCATCCTCCGGCTGGACAGGTGTTGTCACCTGTTTCTTGGCCCTTGGATAGGCTCATTTTTAGGAATTTACGGGTGGAATTCTCCGCTCTCTGCTGCTAAGATTGGGAATCCCAATCGGGCAGAGAATCCTGCGTCGACCCAAAATCGGGATCGGCACCCGGTGGCAGACGGGTCCTCAGTCTCAGGTCCCGCCCTGGCAGCCATAGCGGGTTTCCTGCTCTCTGCCGGTGAGAACATGCAAATAGCTCATATGCATTAATTTTTATGTGATTAATGGGTTGGAAGCCCATTTCTGCGCCCCCCCCCCCCCCCCCCCCCAAAGCGGAAACTCCATTGAGTGGGCTTTGCTGTAAGTATTGCCAAGCGCTGTCCTGGTGCAATGAGCACAGAGGGGGATCAAGGAGGATCGCCCGTTGCTAATGTGCCCCTCTGCTGCCGCCAGGTTTCAAATGGAGGGTCCCCCAAGGGTTCTAGGTGTTAGGCGTGCTCGGGCTGTGGGTAAGGAGTTTACCCCGGGACTTTCTCTCGGGGTTGGGGGTCCCGTGTCTGGAATTTCCCTTACAGCATTGGGCAATCTGAAGATCACTCTTGGCTTGGTAATGTCAGGCAACCCTCTGCTCAAAATCACTATCATTCTCTGACCTGTTTGAACTCTGAAGCTATCTTCTCACTCTGAACTGCTCTGCCTGGCAGCTGATGAGCACCAGACAGTTCACTGAAGATACAAGCCAGGAAGACTTTCCCTTTCCTCACATCTGCTCCTTCAAGGCCTAAGCTTTTGAAATTGCTCCTGTTTGACGTCTCTGAACTTCCTGGAGAGCCCACAATACTTGAATAGCTTTGAAATCTCCTGAGATCCTTTGCAATGCATAGCATCACATTACAGTACCATTAACTAACCTTTGATTGACAGCTTAGTTGGTTAAACACAACAGGCAGGAGGTTTGTTTATTTATCTTTCCCTTCACACTTGAATGCATCTGAAGTACCCTGCATTGATCCTTATCCCAATGTATATAAACAACCTTGTTGAGATTGACAGCTGCTTCCCACTCCAACAGTGCTAAGTGCTTTCTGCTTTTAGAAAAAAGAAGTGAGAGCACTTAGTGCTTTGAAGTGGCCAGCAGCTGTCAATCAGAACAAGGTTGTTTATAAACAAAAGGAAAGACAAATAAACAAACCTCTGCTGTGTTCAAACCATTAAGCTGTCAATCAAAGGCCAGTACTGCACAGTGAAAGTGAATGAATGTGAAACATTTCAAAGGATCTCAGGGGATTTCAGGGCTTTTCAAGTGATGTGGGGTTTGTAGAAAGGCTCAGACACTTCAGAAAACAGCAGTTTTACTAGCATGGGGCTGAAGAAGCAGATGTGAGGAAAGGGAAAGTGTACCTGGCTTGCATCTTCAATGAACTGTGCCACCTGCTCATCAGGTGCCAGGCAGAGCAGTTCAGAGAGAGAAGGCCAGTTCAGAGTTTAAACAGGTTAGAGAAGAATGATGATTTTGAACAGAGGGCAGCCTGAGATCACCATAGCAACAGTGATCTTCAGCTTTCCCAGGGCTGGAAGGGACTGTTCAGACACGGGACCCCATCCTGGGGGGAGGGTCCCCGTGTCAGCCCCTTACCCACAGCCTGAGCCCACCCAATTCTGAAAACCCTTGGGGGACCCTCCATCTTCAGCCCGGCAGCAGCAGAGGGGCATATAAGCAATGATGGGTTGACCCCCTTGTCCCCCCTATTCCAGGGCGCCAGGCTAGCGTGTCACTGCCAGGGTGTGTCATAGTGTCGGGGGTAAGGTACCATTGATAATGCTGGGGGAAGGGACTGAAGGGGGGTGGCTGAGGGGAGAGGAGAAGAGTTGCCGAGGGGGGTGGGAGGGTGGTGAGCTGGGGATAGTGGCTGGGGGTTTGTGTGTGTGCGGTGTCAGGTCAGCCCCATGCATGCGTGGTGTTTGGGGAGGGGTGGGGGAGAGAGGATTCGCCTCCTTGATGAGAGTTTGGAGATGTTTCTCTTGTCAGCGGGATGTCAATATTTTGGATGTGGGGGGGGGGGAGGGGGGAGAGGGGTCAGCCTCTGGACGCTGGGGTCGGAGCACCCGTTCAAAAGGGTGGCCCAAATCCAGTGAGTGCAAGGGAACCAGTGTGCTCGCCACTATGCATAAATTAGCATAGAAGACGTATGTGAATACTTTCTAGTTGATGCTCCTAATGCCAGCGGGACACCGTCCTGATTCTCCACAGGGGGGAGCACTATGTATCTGAACCAGTGACTCCCGCCCTACAGCAATCACTGCACACCAACAGGGTGGCTCTTGTAAATTCTAGCATCATGTACCTTCAGAGTACAGTAAGCAGATAGAATGGAACCATTTTGTGCCTTGGGGTGGGTACATACAATTCTGAGCATCCCTGGGAAATATTTGATGTGTAAAAGATTCAGATTTAGGGGGTCACAGGCTGAATGACAGTAAAAGACTTGCCATCGTGACATTCCTCACAAGTTCTCAGCAATGTTGGAATCTGAAAGCTAATGAGGCTGTTTCTACACTCCTGCTATTCTTCAGTACTGCTATGAGAGGGTTATATTTTTATCTATTAATTGAATGTATTGATACAGGATAAACCAGTTAAGCTCAAAAACTAGTTACAATGGGTTCTTGACCAACAGTGGCTAACAAACACAAAACAGTACAGGAGCCAAACTAGACACAACACGGTACACATGAGAACCTTCAACATTTCTAACTTCTCTGTTACCTCTTTGGATCTCGGAGGTGGCTCTTGGGCATAAATGAATGAGAAACAACTCATATTAAATTGCCATTATCAGCTTGTAAGTTAAATAAATCTTTTGATGTCATCTGTTTTTTTACTTGGCAGCAGACTATCTTCCAACCTTTTTTTTTAACCAATCAACGCTGAACGAACAGGTATTGCAATAGTCTCCCTTTGATAGACACTTGAAGTCATTTGAGTTTGTCGAAGGATATTCATTTTCATAGAATGACACAAATGACAACATAGAGGAGGGTATCCAATTGATTTGATGCTCTTCAACTGCAATTAAATAGAACTCTCCTTGCTGAATTGCAATAATTGTACTTTTAGTAGCAACTGCCTGAACACTGTCTCTGCACATCATTGTAAAAGCAGTGAGGCAGGTTGACTGCAACTGATCCTGTCATCACTGATTGAAATGACCTGAGATTTTAAAAATTCTATCCTTCCTACAATTTAACTTCTTATGTGGGTAAGACTGGACAGTGCTAAGAGTACTCAATATCGTACGGGCAGGCTCATGCTTCTTCTGTCACTTCAGGAGCGTTTCAGTTTTTGGTCTACTTTTCATTGTGAAAAGAACTACTCAGTTAGTTGGTAATATCAGATATCCAGGAAGATTTATCTCTGGTGAATATATTTAGTGAAATAAATAATGAGCTTCAAAAGAGTTTCTTCTCCAACACCTTCCTGTTTGCATTCCAGAGTTTGATTACATAATTTCTTGCGCTGACACATTCCTGTCATCTATGGAAAGTGACTTACTGACATTGTTAGAAAATGCTCTTTTTGTATTGCCTTATACAGCCAATTATACCTCAGTTAAACCCTCTTCCCATTGATTTACCCCATTAGAGCTGGGACTGGTCTGCAGTCATTAATCATGATCACTTTTGGTCACATGACATAGGACCAATACAAAGAGACTCGATGGCAAAAAAACCCCAGAAAATAAAAACCAACATTAAACGGGAAACCAAAATGGTGGTCAACACCGTGGAAAAATATATTGGAGTATTCTCAAATTTATAATATTTCAAGGATTTAGATGGTTGTAGCACGCAGTCATACTTTGCAGTTTATGACATCAACACAAGTCCTTTTGTTGTGTCAGAACCCTGAAATATACTCCTCTACTTAATTTGATCCAGGTAGTTATTACGCATAGAAAGATTTTACACAGTGCAATATGGGCTTCTACTGATGCAAACAATCTTTTTGAATGCGTTGTATCCAGATTACGATCCAATGATCCTCACTGGAAAGCAAATACAATACATATACACCCACATGCAAGCAGTGCACTGGATTATGATGGTCTCCGTAGTTGAACTGCCAGCCAAGCTTACTATTCGGGCTTATTCAAAGGCCTAGGCTCTGGAGCACTGTCCACAGTTCCAGCAACTTGTGAAGTGTGAATACTGCAGCATTTGTGTAAAGTGCTGAGCTTTGCTGCACCATGGCTCAACCTCCGCACATGGGTAGTGTACACAAAAGTATAAAACTCCAGTAATGGCTGGTACCCTGCAGATCTCCACTCGGTTCGCTGCTTCCTCCATTTCTTCCCTGAGTGCATCAGCCTTGGCACCGGACGACTGCAGATTGCTCGATAGCCCTGATGACTTTGAAGATTGTTGCCACCTGATTAAAGAGAAGATGCTGTGAGCAAAATGTTTCAAATGGGCAAAACAAATTGTAGACAAATTGTAGAAAATAATGTTGGCTATTTGGATTCACCAGTTTCTTACTGACCTCCCAGAAATCTCCCTGATACTTTTCACTCTACACATGTGATCTGTCCAAACACAATTTAATATTGTTATTGGCAGCCAGTGTATCCTCTGCAGTTAATGGGTGACAAGATCTATACTATTGAGCTGCAACTCATCACAAATTTGGCACAAATACTTCCCACTGAATATACTTTGATCCAAATTACCTTCTATGATATTCGTAATCCTTCTAAATAAAATCAATTCCTTCAATTCAGTTTCTTCAGGAAGTTTCCTTTTGGTTGAATGCTGAGTGACAAATGAGAGTCATCCAGTGACAATGTGACCGATATTCTTGACCCCAGTTGGTGTGCAGAGTTCAGAGGTCAGAAGCTTCCTCATTCCACTGTTCTGAGCTGAAGAATCCAATCCCATAATGGGAGCTGAATTGCTCTGGAAGTGCCCTCCACACTCATTGGCATCAAATGCCGAACTCTGTGTCACCAGAGCAGTAGGTGATACATTGTTCAATATGAGGATAATTTAAATTCAGAGAGGACAGTTTACCAGCTGACTACATCATCCAATTACTAGCATCTGTTTTACTGGGCAAGAAATAAGATAGCTAATGAACGCTATCATTCGAGCAAATACCTTGGGGGCGGCATGGTGGTTAGTACTGTTGCCTCACAGCTCCAGGGACCCGGGTTCAATTTCGACCTTGTATGACTGTGTGGAGTTTGCATGTCCTCCGCGTGTCTGCATGGGTTTCCTCCGGCTGCTCCGGTTTCCTCCCACAGTTCAATGATCATTTAATTGATGCTGTCAGTGTTTTTATTTAAGGTTCTTTTGAAAACCATGTTATTCTGCAGTGTGTGGAATGCTGTTTCCCCGCTGACACACACGACAGTTAGTCTTCCTTACTTATCCACACTAGTAGCATCAAATTCACAGACTCCTCTTGATACTATGACAGCATCAAATTAACCAACTTCAAACATGGAAAATGTGGAAATATGTACAAACTGTAGTGCAGATTCATAGAATCCCTACAGTGCAGAAGGAGTCCATGTGGCCATTTGGCCCCTTGGGTCTGCACCGACCCTCTGACCCAGAACCCTGCAACCGGGGCTGGTTTAGCTCACAAGGCTAAATCGCTGGCTTTTAAAGCAGACCAAGCAGGCCAGCAGCACGGCTCGATTCCCGTACCAGCCTCCCCGGACAGGCACCGGAATGTGGCGACTAGGGGCTTTTCACAGCAACTTCATTGAAGCCTACTCGTGACAATAAGCGATTTTCATTTCATGATCTGCAGGTTAGGTGGATTGGCCATGCTAAAATTAGCGTCCAAATGTCAGGTTGGGTTCTGGGTTGCAGGGTTCTGGGTCAGAGGGTCGGTGCAGACCCAAGGGGCCAAATGGCCACATGGACTCCTTCTGCACTGTAGGGATTCTATGAATCTGCACTACAGTTTGTACATATTTCCACATTTTCCATGTTTGAAGTTGGTTAATTTGATGCTGTCATATTATCAAGAGGAATCTGTGAATTTGATGCTACTAGTGTGGATAAGTAAGGAAGACTAACTGTCGTGTGTGTCAGCGGGGAAACAGCATTCCACACACTGCAGAATAACATGGTTTTCAAAAGAACCTTAAGTAAAAACACTGACAGCATCAATTAAATGATCAAGCAATTCATCAAGTATATGTGGTATAAAGAACCACAGCTGGAATGGAATGTATCTCGGACTCTTTTCCACAATAAAGCTTTTGAAAACATAGGGTGGAATCTTGCTGCGGAGTTGGGGGGCACGTTTTTACAGCCTTGTCGCGCCCGACTTGTTGCGATCTGGATCTTGCTCTCGCTGGACGAGATCCAGACATGCATATTTAAATGACCCATTAGGCTCATTTAAATATGCATTCGCCGATTCTCCCAGTGCCCGGGAGCTAACAGTCTCGTCTGGGAGACCTTGCCATGGCACTGTGGAGAACCCCCGGGTAGTCGGGTACAGGGCAGGGTAGCATCCTGGCAGGGGCACTGTCATTGTGCCTGGCAGGCAGTGCCAATGTTCCCAGGTGCAAGTGCAAGTGGTCAGCCCCGGCTGTCTTGCCCATATGAGGTGGGGTGAGGGGGTGCTTGAGCTAAGTTGGGTGAAGTGGGGGTGTCTGCAGGACAGGTGGGGCGCTGCTGGGGGTTGAAAGATTGGGGCTGCCTTTATAAAATGGCACCCCTATCCGCGAGGAGTCTTCCTGCATTGGCAAGCTGGGCTCGTCAGTGAAGGAAATGACTAAAGTATGGCCTCGGTGCTGCATTCAAGCCCACCACCATTGAGTGCAGAGGATTTCGTCCCATACTGCAAAAGTGAAGCTTCAACTGTCTACAATTTTCATTCAAATGTTAAGAAAACCCTCTCAACCAATTTTTTAAAACAAAAATTACTCATAGGTCCCTCATGGCACTGATTACAGTTTGTCTGTGAATTTTAACACCCAAACTAATCTTTCGGGTTGTAATGTGTTTCAGGTTTTCATTACTCTACTGTTCAATATCCCACCCGAAACTGGCAGCGGAAATTGGCCTAATGAACATTAAATCGAAAATCTAAACGCTCATTTAATTCAGATGTAGCTGGTCGTGCTCGCCCCTGCCTTGCACCAAACCCAATTGAAATGGAAACAAATATTTAAACTGTCCCTATGGTACACCGAATGGTTCCGGGTTCCTTACTGTGATCGAAAAACACCATGGCTGAAAGCACAAAGAGTGGGCGCTCGGTGAAAAGGGGAATCAGGTTAAGTTGTGATGTTCTGTATAATGAAAACAGCCGAGCAACACTCACTGCCAAGGGTAAGACAAAACTAATAGCCATATGGGAAGTTAAAGAACCATTCGGGGTGCCAGTCTCTGTCGCCAGACTTCGAACCAAGAAAGTAATTAGTTCACACCGTGGGCAGCATGGTAGAACAGTGGTTAGCACAATTGCTTCACAGCTCCAGGGTCCCAAGTTCGATTCCCGGCTTGCGTCACTATCTGTGTGGAGTCTGCACGTTCTCCCCGTGTGTGCGTGGGTTTCCTTCGGGTGCTCCGGTTTCCTCCCATAGTCCAAAGATGTGCAGGCTAGGTGGATTGGCCATGTTAAATTGCCCTTAGTGTCCAAAATTGCTCTTAGTGTTGGGTGGGGTGGAGGTGTGGGCTTGGGTGGGGTGCTCTTTCCGGGGGCCGGTGTGGACTCGATGGGCCGGGTGGCCTCCTTCTGCACTGTAAATTCTATGATCTATGCACGAGGGAATGTGCCAGTGTGACCTGCAAAAATTTCAAGTTCTCCCACTCCATGTGAGTACTGAGGATCAGAAATCTTTACACTCTGTATCTAATTGTAAACCGTTTGATGACATTTTGCTGGTGATTTTGATGAATATTTTTTCACTTGTCAGAAAAAGCATCGCGTTTAACAAAACGTATAGGGGGGGGGGGGGAATTCTCCGTCCCGCCAGCCCTGTTTTCTGGTGCAGCGCGCCCCCGTCAAGGTTTCAACACATCGGAGTGAAGACTTTCAACGACAACTTGATATGTTGAAAGACAGGTTAAGGATTTTCAAAGCTACAGTGGGAACATCTGCCACATGACCCCGATCCCAGGAAAGACCCCAACCTGAGTCCCTCCAGCCCAGTCTGAGCTCACTGACCCAGACATCCTCGAGGGATCCCCCCCACTTTTGGTAAAAGTTGAGAGGGTACTCACCCCCCCCCCCCCCCCCCCCCCCGCCTCCCCCCACCCCTCCCCCCACTCCCCTCGGCACCAGGTTGGCACTGTTGAGGGGG
The DNA here is from genome assembly GCF_902713615.1 of Scyliorhinus canicula. Classification (NCBI taxonomy): domain Eukaryota; kingdom Metazoa; phylum Chordata; class Chondrichthyes; order Carcharhiniformes; family Scyliorhinidae; genus Scyliorhinus; species Scyliorhinus canicula. The sequence continues at coordinate 43,249,896 of NC_052163.1, forward strand.
GAGCTTGAATGGGTACTGAAGAAGGGGACATGGGGCGGGACTGAAGGGGAGAAGGACCTGAAGGGTTTCCCAAAGGGTGATGTGGCATTTGATGAGCTCATAATGAGATGTTGCTCACTTGGTGGGAGGCCTTGCCAGTGATTCAGAGGCGTAGGGGTCCTTGTGGCCATGGTTTTAGGAAGAAAAAAGTTCTGTCCTCACATAGGTCGGCCTAAATGTGACTTCAGTTCCACACCAATTTGGCTGACGTTTAGCTCTCTGAACGTACCTCGTAAGTGGCCTAGTAAACCTTCCTCTCAAGAGCAATAAGCACTCGGCAATAGATGCCAGCCTTAATTTAATTTAATAGCCGGAGGGAACAAAAAACAGAAAACATCCCAAGAATGTAAAATACCATGAAATCTCCTCCTGAGGTAACACACCAAAGCTCCAAAAGGCAAGATCAACTTTAAACTAATATTCCTAAACCCTGATTCAACTGATATTCCCATTGCCCAAACAGTAAAGGAATTAAGGATTTTAAGCACCAGTTCTGTCATATTGGGAGTGTTCTCACCTTTGAGTCAGTAGGTTATAGGCTTACGTCCCACTCCAGGATATTTGAGTACTCCGCCCAGTACTGAGGGAGTACTACATTGTTTGACAAACAGTTTTTCATATAAAAGGTTAAACAGGAGTTCCGTCTGCCTTGTTAATGGACAAAGAAGAGCGGGGAACTACCATAGAACAAAAGAATAAAGAACAAGACAGCACAGGATGGGCCTTTCAGCCCTCCAAGCCTGCATTGATCATGATGCCAGTCTAAACTAAAACATTCTGCACTGCTGGGGTCCATATCCCTCTATTCCCATCCTATTTATGTATTCATCAAGATGCCTCTTAAATGCAACTATTATATCTGCTTCTCCCAACTCCCCCGGCAGGGTGTTCCAGGCACTCACCACCCTCTGCGAAAAAGATTTGTCTAGCACATCTCCTCTAAACTTACCCCCCTCGCACCTTAAACCTATGCTCCTTAGTAATTGACATTTCCTCGGTGCCTAAATTGGCCAAAACTTTACCCTCAATCAGCATCTCAGTAAAATAGATTATCAGGTCATTATCGCATTGCTGATTGTGTGAGCTTGATGTGTGCAAATTGGCATATTTTGTTGGACTGGAGCTTCCCCCAAAATCTTAGGCCACATTCTTCACTCAACGCCCACCATTACAAAAGACTAACTGCACATTTGCTTCATTATTTTCTGTAGGATCTAACTCTGTGCAAAATGGTGTGCTTGTTGACATAGCAACAGTGTCTGTACCTTTAACTAATTAACTGAATGTGAAACGCTTTGTACCACCCCAAAAGACATAATCTGGCATTTACATAAATGCAAACTTTCCCTTGATGATCTAAATCAAGTCTCAATTAAATCTGATCTCCAGTGAAACTAGATACACTGTAAATCTGAGAAGTGTTTGACATTCCTCAATTCACTATTTGTTTCGAACAATTTGGTATTGAAATTTTCACTGGCCTTAATATGTTCTATTTTAAAACAGCCTTTAGAATAACAGCTTCAGGCCTCTTTCAAGGGGTGTTCAGCCATTATTTTGTTCCACATTTCCTGGTTCAAAGTATTTTATTAAATGCTATGACATTCTTGGTTCTTCTCATTTCTTTTGTCCAGATCTATTTGAATCTCATTAAGTTCCTCTATATTCATTTCCTGACCACATTACTTGGAGTTGTTATCAGCAAATAGGATATCTATTATTGTATAAATGTAATAATAATGTTTTAGTAGATCCAAAAACATTGCACTATCTAGGGTGATTTTTGCTACATTAAAATAATTATATAAATGGATTTTTTCCCCCTATAAACAAAGCCTTGTCTATTTATCATCACGTTAGTACTTTCATTTGCAAGCTAATTTTCAGCCCAGTTAACACTTCACATTATGTTCTCTTCTAGTTAATCTTCTTATGATATCATTTATCATGTGTACTTGCATTATTCCCCAAATATCTTTGTAAATGATATTATTTAATTTTTTGTTGTGGTACACAACAATTTGTTAAAATTGCAGAATGAAATTGACCATGAAATCTACTGGATTGTTGCAAAAGCCCTCAGTTCCACTAATCATTGTGGTTAAGGTTGAGTCTCGATGGTTTCTGAAGAGGTGTTGCCCAGGAGCTATAGAAGTACAACCAGAGACAGATAATAAATGCTACGCAGCATTATCTGCATTCCAAGAACAAAATGATATTCTGAAGAAGTTTCAAAGATCAATTACTTCTTTCTTTGCTATTCAGCCTTGTTGATAATTGTAATGAAAGATCAATTTTGATTATGTGAAAAACATAGCAGCTTTCATGGTGATTTTAATCCTGATGCTAATATACAAAAGATTTGATCAACTGAAATCAATCCCATAACTTGCTGACGTGGGATTTGAATTCACATTTTCTAGGCTAGTCCAATAGAATAGATACAAGTGTTAAGCTTTCGAACAAAGATCACAGCAGGTTTAACAAAATGTAGTGCAACAAATCAACAACAAACTGATTATACATTTAAAACTAAATTATACGGAGCAGATCCTCATTTGCTAATCATGACCTTAACCGCAACAAAATAAGATAATAGTGACACATTTACATTAGGCTGAATCTCACAGGAGATCACTCTGGCTGTAACATGTCACTAGCCTTGTGTCTTGGTGGCAACAACATGCAGATGGCTGTAACATGTCACCAGCCTTGTGTCTTGGTGGCAACAACATGCAGATGGCTGTAACATGTCACCAGCCTTGTGTCTTGGTGGCAACAACATGAAAATGAAAAAATGAAATGAAAATTGCTTATTGTCACAAGTAGGCTTCAATGAAGTTACTGTGAAAAGCCCCTAGTCGCCACATTCCGGCGCCTGTTTTGGGAGGCTGGTACCGGAATTGAAGCGTGCTGCTGGCCTGCCTTGGTCTGCTTTCAAAGCCAGCGATTTAGCCCTGTGCACATGCAGATGCCTGTAAGAAACTAAATGTAATATCATCACAAATAATTGCATGTAACTTTAAGTCAGAATTGTAATAAAATGGTGCCGACAGTCTCCATGTGTAGCATCAACTGTGAATTCATGGCCAGAACACCAGCATTGGAAAATCTCTTTAGTGAAACATGGTATAGCGGATGGAGTTTACATCAGCATATCCCATATCAGGGAGAACATTGTCATTAATGTCCAACACCTTTCCGAAAATGCTCATATAACACTTGCATATATTAAACCACCGGCGGGATTGGCGGCGCGGGCAGGCTCCGGGATCCTGGGAGGGCACGGGCGATCTGACCCCGGGGGGGTGCCCCCACGGTGGCCTGGCCCGCGATAGGGGCCCACCAATCGGCGGGCAGGCCTGTGCCGTGGGGGCACTCTTTTTCTTCCGCCTTCGCCATGGTGAAGACCATGGCGGAGGTGGAGGAGACCCCCCTCTCCTGCGCATGCGCTGGTATGACGTCAGCAGCAGCTGACGCTCCGGCGCATGTGCGGACTTACACCGGTAGGCAAAGTCCTTTTGGCCCCGGCTGGCATGGCGCCAAAGGTCGTTCACGCCAGCCGGCGGAGTGAGAACCACCCCGGCACGGGCCTAGCCCCTCAATGTGAGGGATTGGCCCCTAAAGGTGCGGAGACTTCCGCACCTTTGGGGCGGCCCGACGCCAGAGTGGTTCTTGCCACTCCAACACGCCAGGACCCCCTGCCCCGCCGGGTAGGGGAGAATCCCGGCCTTGGCGTCTGAATGAGTTCCATTTATAACCACAAAAATCGTTGGAAGAAGCTCCCGCTGGTCCACGATATCGCTGTCTTTTTCGGGGATTCTCCGCAAAGTTTTTGCGTGGTGAAAAAATAATTAAACCTGTCCAGGGTCGGCCCTGCCTCCCTCGGCCTGTGAGCATCAAAGCTCCATTTCACGGCGCTGGGGGGTTGAAAAGGCGGGAAGGGAGAGACTGGTCCCGGTGGGTTCAGGGGCGGCGGCTGCACGTGGAGGAGGAGCGGGGATTGTGACCTGTTTCCCCAAGGAGCATCCTGAGAGCTGAAGGCCTCAAAGACCACAAGCAGAAAAGAGAAAGTTTTTTTTTCTGCTTTTACTCTCCTTGTGGTGATATGCGTCACTGTAGATACACAAGGGGTTAATGTAAGTACACGTAGACTAGCTAGACACTAGAGGGAGCACCAGAGACATGACACACAGACACTCAACCAATAGGTCAGTAAGATAGGACATGACCAATGGGCATTCACGATACACACAGAGGTGACACTACCACAGGGGGGCATTACACCAAACCATATATAAAGGACGCAGCACACATGATCTTCCTCTTTCCAGTGGAGACACTCACTGAGTACAGACACAGGGTTGATTCAACATCACACCCACCACCTGGATTGTAGCAGACTGGTTTGTCACTCTGATTAGCTATAGAAGGATTAACAGTAGTGGCGAACCCGGGTAGGAGAATTGTAAATAGTTCAATAAACGTGTTGAAGTTATCTCCATGTCAGAACCTTCCTTTGTCAGAGTGAACATCAAGGAAGCTGCTTATGCTACGCCAAGAGAATGACAAGAAACTCCTTTGAAAACTGGAAGGTAGCAGCAGGGGCGGAGCCAAACAGAGGTCGAGGTGGCAGGCCCGAAGCCAGGGCTCGATGTAGGTGAGATGTCCCACATCGGATGGCTCCTGCCTAGAATGTGGTAAGAAGGGCAGCACGGTAGCATTGTGGTTCGCACAATTGCTTCACAGCTCCAGGGTCCCAGGTTCGATTCCTGGCTTGGGTCACTGTCTGTGCGGAGTCTGCTTATTCTCCCCGTGTGTGCGTGGGTTTCCTCCGGGTGCTCCGGTTTCCTCCCACAGCCCAAAGATGTGCAGGTTAGGTGGATTGGCCATGATAAATTGCCCTTAGTGTCCAAAATTGCCCTTAGTGTTGGGTGGGGTTACTGGGTTATGGGCATAGGGTGGAGGTGTGGGTTTGGGTAGGGTGCTCTTTCCGAGAGCCGGTGCAGACTCGATGGGCCATGAGGGGGTTAGGAGGTCCAGTCAAGGGATCAAGGCTACTTGTGCATCTTAAAAGTTTGAAAGCCAATGTAGCAATGCTGCAGGAGACTCACTTGATGGTGAAGGACCAGGTGAGACTTAAAAGGGCTGGGTTAGTCAGGTGTTTCACTCTGGATTTGACGGAAGGGCTCGAGGGGTAGCAGTAATTGTCAGCAAAATAGTACGCTTCCAGATGGAGAAGGTGGTGGCAGATCATTGGGGTAGATATGTGATTGTGACAGGGGCGCTGGAGGGGAGGCTAGTGGCGCTGTTAAGTGTATATGGCCCCAATTGGGATGATGTGGGATTCGCAAAGAAGGTGTTTGGGGCCATCCCCGACTTGGACACACACAAACTGATAGGGGGGGGGGGGGGGGGGGGGGGGGGGGGGGAGAGACTGGAACTTGGTGCAGGAGCCAAGATTGGACAGGTCACGGCCGCGCTCGCTGGCCCCATCGGGGGGGGGGGGGCGAAAGCGCTGGCTAGGATAATGGTGGAAATGGGAGGGGGGACCTCTTGGAGGTTTCTGCACCCGAGGGAGCAGGAGTACTCGTTTTTCTCAGCAATCCACAAGGTATATTCGCGGATCGACTTTTTTGTGGTGGGGAAGGCTTTGTTGGCTGGGGTTAAAGGGTCGGAATACTCGACAATTGCCATGTCAGATCATGCTCCGTATTGGGTGGATTTGGTGCTGGAGAAGGGGGTAGCGCAGAGACCAGGGTGGAAATTAGATGTGGGACTTTTGGGGATCAAGTGTTCTGTGCCAAAATTGAAAAGGTTGTCATAATATCCACTCATGTATATCATGAGATGCAGACAGGCAGTGATTGACACACAGGATAACCAATGAACACACACAACACAGAACAACCAATCACCAGACAGGACACCACCACTATAAAGCCCACAATGCATTAAGGCTCTTCCTCTCTCACAGGACACGGCCAGGGAGATAGTCGCAGTGCACAGGCCAATGAACATCATCACCATGTGATAGAGAACTAGTCTGGTCAAGCCAGTAGGAGGTTATCAGTTAGGTTAATAGAGTGTCAACCAACAGCAGATTATGTACAGCAATCAACAGGTTCAATAAAACAGTGTTGGACCATCTCCTGTGTCGGAAACCTGTTTCTCATTTTACTGCCTCCAGTTGCAGTCGATGTTAGACCAACACAGATAACACATCAAAGATAATTAAGGAATATGTAGGTTTCAACTGTACGGGTGAGGTATTAAAGGCGGTCGTCTGGGAGGCTCTAAAGGCGGTGGTGAGGGGGGAGGTGATCTCGTTTAAGGCCAGGGTGGACAGGGAGGAGAGGTTGGAGCGGCAGAGGGTAATAGATGAGATGTTGGAGGTAGATAGGAGTTATGCAGAGGATGGGGACCCAGTAAAGCTGGAAAAGAGGACGGAGCTACAGGCGAGCTTTGACCGACTATCTACCAGGAAGGTGGTGTGCCAACTGAGGCGAGCAAGGGGTGCAGTTTGCGAACATGGAGATAAGGCGGGGCGTCTGTTAGCAGGTCAGCAGGTCCACAGGTCACTGAAAGGGGCAACACAGGTGGAGAAGGTAGTCAAGAAGGCATACGGCATGCTTGCCTTCATTGGCCGGGGCATTGAGTATAAGAATTGGCAAGTCATGTTGCAGCTGTGTAGAACCTTAGCTAGGCTACACTTGGAGCATAATGTTCAATTCTGGTCGCCACACTACCAGAAGGATGTGGAGGCTTTAGAGAGGATCCAGAAGAGATTTACCAGGATGTTGCCTGGTATGGAGGGCATTAGCTATGAGGAGCGGTTGAATAAACTCACTGGAACGACGGAGGTTGAGGGGTGACCTGATTGAGGTCTACAAAATTATGAGGGGCATAGATAGAGTGGATCGTCAGAGGCTTTTCCCCAGGGTAGAGGGGTCAATTACTGGGGGGCATAGATGTAAGGTGCGAGGGGCAAGGTTTACAGTGGATGTACGAGGCACAGAGGGTAGTGGGTGCCTGGAACTCGCTGCCGGAGGAGGTGGTGGAAGCAGGGACGATAGTGACATTTAAGGGGCATCTTGACAAATACATGAATAGGATGGGAATAGAGGGATACAGACCCAGGAAGTGGAGAAGATTGTAGTTTTGTCTGGCAGCATGGTCGGCACCGGCTTGGAGGGCCGAAGGGCCTGTTCCTGTGCTGCACTTTTCTTTGTTCTTTGTTCTAGCTCCGGAGGGAAGCAGCGGCAAGGGAAATTGTACAGGTGAGGGAGAGGGAAAGGAAGTTGGTGGTGGCACCGGATCTGATTAACAAGGTTTTTGAGGAATTTTATGAGAGGTTGTACAGGTCAGAGCCACCCGGGGGGGATTGTAAAATGCGGAAATTTCTGGATGGGTTGGAGCACCCAAGGTTAGGGGAGGGGGACAGGGATACATTAGAAGGAGTGATAGGGGAGCAGGAGATAAAGGATACGATTGGGAGGATGCAGTCGGGGAAGGTGGCAGGGCCGGATGGGTTTCCGGTGGAATATTATAAAAAAATTCAAGGATAAGCTGGCACCACTGATGGTGGGGATGTTTCAAGAGGAGATAGGGAAGGGGGTGTTGCTACAGACCTTGGGGCAGGCATCAATTTCCCTGTCGCTAAAAAAAGAAAAGGATCCGACGGAGTGTGGGTCGTACAGGCCCATATCACTTCTGAATCTGGACGCAAAAATATTGCCGAAGGTACTGGCGGGTAGGCTGGAGGAGTGCCTCCCGAAGGTGATAGGTGAAGATCAGATGGGGTTCGTGAGAGGGAGGCAGCTCGTTTCAAACATTAGAAGGGTATTGAACATCATTATGGCACCGGCAGAGGGGAAGGAAACAGAGGTGGTTGTGGCATTGGATGCTGAGAAGGCATTGGCCGGGAACAATGGGGGTACTTGATAGCAGTTCTGGAGTGGTTTGGGATTGTACCAAGATTTGTGAATTGGGTAAAGCTACTATATAAGGAGCCGAGGGTGAGTGTCCGCACAAACAACATTAGCTCGAGATACTTTTCTCTTCACTGTGGCACTAGGCAGGGATGTCCTATGTCCCCCCCTGCTGTTTGCACTCGCGATTGAGCCGTTGGCCATCGCATTAAGAAGTTTGGGGGTATGGAAAGGAATAGTGCGGAGGGATAGAGCATAGGGTGTCCTTGTATGCTGATGACTTGCTGTTATACGTTTCGGAACTGAGTGTGTCGATAGGGGGGATATTGGAGCTGCTTCGAGTGTTTGGGTCTTTCTAGGGGTACAAGCTGAATTTTGACAAGAGTGAGTATTTTGTGGTATCTCGGCCGGGTGTGGGGGCAGGGGTGGGGGGGGCTGCCATTCCGTAGGGCAGGGACTCACTTTAGGTACCTGGCGGTGCATTTTGCTCGGGAGTGGGGGGGCCTCCGCAGGTACAACTGACTACCAAATGGTGTTTTGTACTAGCTGCTGCTCACGAGCTCCGACTGTCTCAGAGGCTGGATCCCAAGAGAACAGGAAAACTGGTGACCTCTGGCTTTATAGTGGTCGTGTCCTGCCTGGTGATTGGCTGCTGTGTTCTGTGTGCTCACTGGTCATCCTGTGTGTCAATCAATGCCTGTCTGCACTCCATCATATACATGGATGTATATTATGACAACTCCCCCCCCATTATTTTTCTAAAAAATGTGTTCAGGTCAATAAATAATGAATATGTGTACAGGTGCTTGACTATATACAGAACGTATATACATGGGAAGGTGTCTAGTGCAGATAGAGGGCAGATAACACATGAGAAAAAATGATATGTACAGATGTCAAAACGATGAGATAACAAGGTAATGCAACAGTCAGTCTATAAATTTAGTCTCTTTGGCGGGCGACAAATTCTGGTTGATCGCCTCAAGGGTGGGTCAGGGGCCGCCTGCACCTCAACGGGCGGGACTGCCTCCAATACGGTGGTCGTAATGGTCGGTAGAATATCTGGTAGATCGGTGGCCTCGTGGCAGGGTGCGTCCTGAGGAAGCAGTGTGCGAGGCGGGACATCACGATCGGGCGGCGGGCGTGGAAGTCTGCGCAGTGCCCACCTGTTGCGCCGGAGAAAGGAGCCATCAGGCATGCGAACGAGGAATGATCTCGGGGCCACTTGCTTGACCACCACAGCCGTGACGGACCAGCCACCGTTAGGCAGCTGAACACGAACTCAGTCAGCAGGGACCAGCTCGGGGAGATCTGCGCCATGGGTGTCGTATGCCGATTTGCATTGGTCCCGAGACTGCTGATTCCTCTGTATGACTGGGAAGTTGTCAAGGTCCGGAATGTGGATGGCCAGAACCGTCGTTCGCAGTGTGAGGTTCATGAGGAGCTGCGCTGGGGACAACCCAGTGGACAGAGGGCTCGCTCTATAAGCCAACAGCGCCAGGTTGGAATCGGAGCCCGAGTCAGCAGCCTTACACAATAATCTTTTCACGATGTGGACCCCTTTTTCGGCCTTCCCATTCGACTGGGGGTAGTGGGGGCTGGATGTAACATGCCGAAAGTTGTACAGCCGGGCAAAATCTGACCACTCCTGGCTGAAAAAACAGGGGCCGTTGTCACTCATAACCCTGAGTGGGATCCCATGTCGGGCAAAAGTTTCCTTGCATGCCTTGATCATCGCCGCCGACGTGAGGCCAGACAGTCTGACCACTTAGGGGTAATTGGGAAAAGTAGTCCACTAGGAGGAAATAGTCACGCCCCTTGGCATGGAACAGGTCAGCACTGACTTTGGACCATGGGGAGGTCACCATCTCATGTTGCTGCAGAGTCTCTTTAGGCTGGGCCGGCTGGAATTTTTGACATGTCGGGCAATTGAGGACCGTGTTGGCGACATCTTGGCTGATGCCCGGGCAGTATACTGCCTCTCGGGCTCGACGGCGACATTTTTCGACCCCCAGGTGACCCTCGTGGATTTGGCCGAGAACCAAATCTCGCATGCTCTGAGGGATCACAATTCTGTCAAGCTTCATAAGGATGCTGTCTACCACCGTTAGATCGTCCTTGACATTGTAAAACTGGGGACACTGCCCCTTTTGCCAGCCATTTGTGAGGTGCTGCATCACCTGCTGGAGCAGAGGATACCTGGCCGTCTCCTCATGAATTTGAACGACCCTCTCATCAGAGGCCGGAAAGTTGGAGGGACAGAATTGCACCTGCGCGTCTATTTGACAGACAATGTGAGTCTGCTCACACGGTGTGGTGATAGATCTGGAGAGAGCATCGGCAACAATGGGCTCTTTGCCCAGGGTGTACACCAGGTCGAAATTGTAGCGGCGTAGCTTGAGGAGGATGCGTTGTAGCCATGGCGTCATGTCATTGAGGTCTTTTTGGATGATGTGAACCAATGGCCTGTGGTCCGTCTCGACCGTGAATCAGCATCCGGCTGCACGCCTTGCAGCGAAATGTGGTCGCCAAGGAATTTGATTTCTGATTGATCGAATGAAATGAAATGAAAATTGCTTATTGTCACGAGTAGGCTTCAATGAAGTTACTGTGAAAAGCCCCTAGTCGCCACATTCCGGCGCCTGTCCGGGGAGGCTGGTACGGGAATGAGCATTTGGCTCTGTTGAGTTGGAGGCCATGCTCGTGGATCCTGTGGAACACCCGCTTGAGGCGATCGATGTGCTCCTGAGGAGTTGTGGACCAGATTATGACATCGTCGACGTACACTCGCACCCCCTCGATGCCCTCCATCATTTGTTCTATTATGCGCTGGAAACCTCTGAGGCAGAGATGATGTCAAAGGGCATTTGGTTGTAGCAATAGCGACCGAACAGGATATTGAATGTGCACAGCTTGCGACTGGACGCGTCCAGCTGTATTTGCCAGAACCCCTTGGAGGCGTCCAGCTTCGTGAAAAATTTTGCATGAGCCACCTCGCTTGTTAACTCTTCTTGTTTAGGTATTGGGCAGTGTTCCCTCATGATGTTGTGGTTCAAATCTTTGGGGTCGATACAGATTCGAAGCTCCCCTGAAGGCTTCTTGACGCAAACCATGGAGCTAACCCAGTCCGTGGGTTCTGTGACCTTTGAAATGACACCCTGGTCTTGGAGGTACTGTAACTGCTGCTTGAGACGGTCCTTGAGGGGTGCTGGCACCCGACGCGGTGCGTGAACCACAGGGGTGGCGTTTGGCTTCAGTAGGATTTTTTATCAGTATGGGAGTGTGCCCATACCTTCGAACACGCTATGGTATTGCGCTGTGATGTCATTGAGTTGAGCCTGGAAGTTATCATCTGGTGAGACTGTTGCCTGTGCGGATGACATGGTGTGGACCCTAGGTTCAGGAGTTTGCAGGCCCGAACACTGAGCAGGGAAGCTCTGTTGTTTCCTACGATTTCAAATCGTAGCGTTGCTTTTAATGACCAATTGGACACCGCAAGCTGGCATGAGCCCTGGCAGCAATGGCATTGCCATTGTAGTCGAGGATCTGGCAGGCCGGTGGAAGAATGCTTGGTCTGACGCGGATGGTGTCGAGGTCAGATTTTGAAATGAGGTTTGCTGAAACGCCGGTGTCCAGCTTGAAACGTATGCGAGCCTTGTTAACTGTAAGGGTAGCACACCACTTGTCGTCCGGATCAACGCTCAGGATTGGGAGGTGTTTCACCATCGTTGAGAGAGGCAGCTCATGCTTAGTGATGATGCCCACCCGGAATGGGGATTTGAGGCACTCAGTGTCGGGATCTGGTGGGCTGTCGGGGTCGGAGTCTGTCATGGCCTGCTGTACTGATCGGACGCTCCTGCGCTGTGGCTGGGATCGCTGTGTGCTGGGCAGTGGAGCAGATCTGCAAAGGGCTGTGTAGTGGCCAAGCTTGCCGCACTGGAGACAGCGTTGTGATTTTGCCGGACATTACCGCTTTAAATGGGCGGAGCCATAATTCGGACACGTCATGACGCCGATGCACGTTCCGTGCGCCAACGCGCATGCGCAGTGCGGTCAAACGACGTGTGCACCGTCCCCTCGGTCGTGGCGCACGTGCGATGGAGCCCAGGAAAAGCGTGCAAAATGGCCACTCTCATCAAGACTCAGGCCCTGCATTTGTTTGATGGCCTGTACCCGTTCTGCCTCGTGGGGGTTTAGCTTTGCCGTTTCTGCCGCCCTGATGTGGGAGTACCGGTTGTTAGCGTGCTCGTGGAGGACGCAGGTTTCGATGGCGATGGTAAGGGTGAGCTGCTTAACTTTCAGGAGCTGCTGGCGAAGGGAATCGGAGTGGACCCCGAAAACGATCTGATCCCGGATCATGGAATCGGTTGACGAGTCATAGTTGCATGACTGCGCGAGGATGCGGAGATGGGTTAAAAAGGACTGAAAAGGTTCATCCTTACCCTGAAGCCTCTGCTGGAAAACGTACAGTTCAAAGCTCTCATTCACCTCAATGTCACAGTGGCTGTCGAACTTCGGCAGGACTGTTTTAAACTTCGTCTTGTCTTCGCCTTCAGCGAATATGAGGGAGTTGTAGATGTGGATAGCGTGGTCACCGGCTGTAGAAAGGAATAGTGCGATCTTCCTGGCATCTGATGCGGCCTCTAGGTCGGTGGCTTCAAGATATAGCTGGAACTTCTGTTTGAAAATCTTCCAGTTAGCACCGAGGTTGCCGGCGATGCGGAGCTGCGGAGGAGGGCGGACGCTGTCCATGTTACCGGATGGCTGATCGCTGGTCAAAGCAGATTATCTCAAGGTAGGTCCGTCAAACTTCAGTATCACTCACTGGTACCATGATGTGTTGGGCAGGCTGGGTCTATGTGGACTGCGTTTGATGCAGTGTAGAGAGAGACAGGCTTCCAACACCTGATGAGATGCAAAACGATTTTATTTAACTTCTAACTATATTACATGCTTAACTGTGGGTTGACACTATGCTGACTTGACTGGAGACCTGAGGCTAACCTGACCAGACTATCTTACTACCACATGGTGTTTGTACTAGCTGCTGCTCACGAGCTCTGACTGTCTCAGAGGCTGGATCCCAAGAGAGCGGGAAAACTGGTGCCCTTTGGCTTCATAGTGGTCGTGTCCTGTCTGGTGATTGGCTGCTGTGTTCTGTGTGCTCACTGATCATCCTATGTGTCAATCACTGCCTGTCTGCACTCCATCATATACATGGATGTATATTATGACAGTCCTGTCCCAAGCTAGAAGACTACTGGAAGGAGGTTTTTAGGATAATTTCTAAAGTGGTGCACGTGAAACTGGACCCGGGCCCCGGGAGGCCATATTCGTGGTGTCGGACCAGCCAGAGTTGGAAACGGGTGCGGAGGCAGATGTTGTAACCTTCGCCTTATTGATTGCCCGAAGGCGGATCCTGCTGGGATGGAGAGCAGCCTCTCCACCCTGTGCCCTGGCGTGGCGGGGGGGATCTGTTGGAATTCTTGACTCTTGAGAAGGTTAAGTTTGAACTGAGGGGAAGAACAGAGGGGTTCTACAATTCATGGGCATTATTTATTCAGCACTTTCAAGAACTGGATAACACCGAACATTAGTTGGAGGGGTGGGTGGGAGGGCTGGGGGTGGGGAGGGTGGTGATGGGTGTTAATGGGGGCTATGGGGGACTCCTGATTCCTTTTTGTCAGTTGTTTATGTTAACATGTGGGTGAATCTTTTGGGTTTGGTGGGAGGATGGGATCGTTGTTATTGATATGGGGATTGGCATATTTGTTACTGATTATTGTTTATTGTTGGTAAATTGGGGAGAAAATGTGAAGAAGGAGAATCAAGAAATATTTAAAAAAAAAATTTTTTTAAATAACCACAAAAATCTCTTTTTGTTGGGAGTAAAACTTGAAAGAAACTTAAACATTCTGGTTTTATCAGCCACATACTGATGAGGATATCACAAATTCACCTCCCTATATTGGAATGCCGAGCTATTGCTTACTTGTAAAGATTTAAGTATAATGTGCCTTTAAACGAATTTTCACTCTGGGAGTGATTATAACAAAATGTGGTACAGGAACTGCTTTTGGTCCATTCATGATGTCCAATAAATGATCAGGCACCAACTCTGAAGCTACATTTCACAGTAGAGGACAAAGGACCGGATGAATCCAACTAATTTTCCAAAGTGGCCCTCAGGAGAGGTGAAGCGTAATCTCAAATGGGGAACTGGGACAAGTATAAGTTCAGCAACAGAAGTGGCATAAAAAAGACAAATCTAATGATCAAATGTATACTTTCTGTACAGCTTCTTGTATGGTGCATAAGGCACTAATTGTATAAATAAATAGTAACTTCCAGCCCTCAAAATAATTTGCATTCTTATTATCATTTCAATTTTTTTTCAGAAAGACCCTTACGGTAGGCGGTGGCGTACGGCAGATGAGAAAATTTTAATTCCATTAAAAAAAATCTGGGGTGTGAAGTCTAATGATGACGATGAAACCATTGTGGATTGTGGATTGTCATTAAAAAAAACATTTGGTTCACTAATGACCTTTAGAGGAGGAAATCTGCCATGCTTACCGGGTCTGGCCTACATTTAAGTCCAGACCCACAACAATGAGGTTGGCTCTTAAATGTCCTCTGAAACGGCTTAGCAAGGGCATTTAGGGATGCTGGCCTTGCAGCGACGTCCACATCCTGTGAATTAACTTTTAAAAAGAGCGAAATTGGGTCTGTTGGCAAGGTTCAAAGATGAACGTTTCCCACCAAGATGCTTTTGCTTTCTGAAGTAAACATTCTGGTCCAGCCCGCCGCAGGAATGGTTGCGGGCAGGACGGAAAATTTGATGGATCATTTAAAGGTCTGTTGACCTTGGGCAGGAATTTCCGATCTCCAGGCGGGGGTGACTGAAAAATCCCACCCATTGTTTCTATTTTTCAAAAAAGGAAGAGATGGCAATCACTTGAAGAAAAACTTGCTGGGACAGTTCTGATATAGACAACTGAATTATCCAACTGAAGATAACCCTGGGCTGGGTTCTCCACCGTTGGGATTCTCCGTTTTGCCGGCAGCCCGGGGGTTTTCACAACAGTGTGTGACTGCCCCACAATGGGAAACGCCATTAAGCAGCTGGCGAAACAAAGCACCCCGCCGACATGCTGAACCAGAAATCCAGCCCATTTCTATTGTGAAGAAAGATCAAGGCCGGAATTTTCCGGCCGTTCGCTGGAGATGGGATCCTCTGGTCTGGCCAGGGCTGCCTCCAGCTGCCGGGATACACATGGCTGTGAGGCCAAGAATACCGTCCCAAATCTTCAATGCTACAATTTAGGGCAAATCTACAAACATTTGCTCTTATAGTTTAATTGGTCTTATTCCATAATGTAGCTGTTTATAATCTGGGTTTGCAAACACAATAGAATAATCTTTTTTATAAAACTTTTATTGCTGTGCAAATTCTTACCACTTTATTAAAAAGCAATTAACAAAATACAAGGTGACTTTACTACAGCTTTGTTAGTTCAAATAACATCCTCTCAACTGCAGTGTGAGGACATACCTACCAACATTTAGATTGTCGTATTCAAGAGAAATGTTTGGATTTAAACTTTACTTGGTAACTGGCCCAAACTATCAACACTTGTTATTATTGGAACTACTCGGCCAATACTGATTTCAGCCCAACAACTCCGCCAGGCTCACTGCATGAAAGCTGCATGGCCAAACAACACAGCCATAGAATACTCAACCGTCTGTCGAGTATTTCTTCAGAAGTAGGCTTGCATTATTTTGTAACCTGTAATTTTGCAAACAAATTGAACTGAGATGATTAAAGGTTGGCCATGTTCCAGTCTGTCTGAACCACCGCTTTTTAGGGAGATGTAACATACTACTCAAAAGCCACATAACAACAAATAACATGGTAATATGTGTATGGTAGCAGATTAGCAATCTCATCACTTTGCAGTAACCCTTCTTGGCAACAATTTAGTCTTAAATGTCACTCATACTTTGCGGCACAATGTTATCTATGCAAATAAAAGTAAATTTGGACATGTCTGGGCACTGTGTACTCTCAAGCTCTAAAACCCTCAATCCCTGGTGAAAGATTCTGGTCCATACAGAATTACAAGTTAATCGCAAGAGATCAACAGCAGCATCAAATAAACTCAAGAGAGAGCCACTCCTACTCTATTCTTTATTACTTCCAATTTTCTTTACTCATTGACAGGAAAGCAGATTGAAAATAAATTGTCAAATAATATATATTTATATCCATGCAGCAGGGATTCTTCAAGTCCAAGGGCTGAGGAAAGAATGGCTACTTCAGAATACTTCGGAGAAATACACTTATCTTTTTTATTCACATGCCAGATCATGACATTACTCAAAATATAAATAGATTACAGGAGTATTAGTTATCTTTAGTTTCATATGACCATTCAATGCGAGAGCGTATGTATACAGGGCGGCACAGTAGTACAGTGGTTAGCAGTGTTGCTTCACAGCGCCAGAGTTCCAGGTTTGATTCCCGGATTGGGTCACTGTCTGTGTGGAGTTTGCATGTTCTCCCCGTGAATGCGTGGATTTCCTCTGGGTGCTCCTGTTTCCTCGCACAAGTCCAGAAAGACCAGCTGTTAGGTGAATTGGGCACTCTGAATTCTCCCTCCGTGTACCTGAACAGGCACCGGAGTGTGGCAACTAGGGGATTTTCACAGTAACTTCATTGCAGTATTAATGTAAGCCTACTTGTGACAATAAAGATCATTATTATAAGGAAATCAGTATGATAGCTACAACCCCATGGACAGTATTCATGTCATCTGAGAGGAGAAATATCCTAAAATATCAAGCAAGAAGGATTTACACAAGACATATCCAATTAACCAAACCTACTTGATCAGGAAGTGGCCGTGTTTTCTGGTCTGTTAAAATGCTAATAAATGCTTAGAGGAACATTATACAAATCAAACACTGGCTTTTGTGAATTATGTCCACTAGCCTCTTCTGCCAAGTCTGCTGATAAAACACCAATAAAGTTCATACATATTTCATTCACTGTCTACAGCAATGAAGCCAAGGTGACCCCCCCCCCCCCCCCCCCCCCCGGGTCCTGCCCTCCCCTCAGCCCCACCACCACGCTCTGCCTTAACAATCTGTTGGACCATCAGTACTCAAAGCAAGACGAAGGAAATAAAAATCACATTAGCTGCAGCTCTTGAAAGCACAAACTGCCTTTCCATTTACTCTCGCTGGTCCTGACCTACCCTCCCAATCTTTAACATTGTAAGTAAAACCACTTGCAAGTTATGTAAGTGGGTTATTTTTCTGATAGCAGCCGTCACAGAACATTCAGTGCTATCATTCCGAATGAGGAAAATAGTTTGCTTCAGAAGTTGGAAGCACTTCTTTGTCAAGACATACACTTTGAGGTACTAATTGTTAATTTTATAAATCGGTTTGTCAAAATTTTAAAATATTTAATTCCCCCCTTCATTTTCAGGACACGGGCAGATCACTGAATTCATACTCCATTGTTAAGTGTTCATAGTTCACTCTTTCAGGGTTATTATTAAATAGATTTACTTAAACGGGAAACTATGGGCAGGTTTACAGAATCAGGGAGATTTATTTCGTTCTTTCGTGGAACGTGAGCGGTATTGGCTCCGCCAGAATTTTTATTGCCCATCCCTAATTGCCCTTGAAAAGGTGGTGGTGAGCTGCTTTCTTGAACTGCTGCAGTCCATGTGGTGTAGAGACACCCACAGTGCTATTAGGAAGTGATTTCCAGGAATTTGTCCCAGCAACAGTGAAGGAACGGCAATATAGTTCCAAGTCAGGATGGGGAGTGACCAGGATGTTGATACTGGGAGATTCAGTGATGGTAATGCCATTGAGTGTAAAGGGGAGATAGTTGGGTTCTCTCTTGGTGCTTGTGTGGTGTGAATGTTACTTGCCATTTATTAGCCCAAGCTGAATGTTGTTCAGATCTTGCTACACATGGACTCGACTGCTTCAGTATCTGAGAAGTCACAAATGGTGCTGAATAATTTGCAATCATCAGCGAACATCCCCACTTCTAACCTTATGGTGGAGGGAAAGTCACCGATGAAGCAACTGAAGATGGTTGGTTCCAGGACACAACCCTGAGGAACTCATTCATTGATGTCCTGGGACTGAGATAATTGAACTCCAACGACCACAACTATATTCCATTGTGCCAAGTATAACTGCAACCAGTAGCATTTTGTTTAACACTGATTCCCATTGACTCCAGTTTGCGAAGGTTCCTGGATGTCACACTTTGTCAAATGCTGTCTAATGCCAAGGGCAGTCACTCTCACCTCACCCAAAATGAGCAGGTTATTGCCACTTGTCGATGACATCTTCCATCATTTTGCTGATGATGGAGGGTAGACTGATGGAGTGGTAACTGGCCGGGTTGGATTTGTCCTGCTATTTGTGTACAGGACATACCTGGGCAATTTTTTAAAACTGCAGGATAGATGCCAGTTTAGTAGCTTAACTGGAACAGCTTGGTTAGGCGGGCAGATAGTTCTGGAGCACGAGCTTTAAGTACAATTGCTGGAATATTGTCAAGGCCAATAGCCTATGTAGTATCCAGTGCCTTCAGCCATTTCTTGATATCATGCGGAGTGAATTGAATTGGCTGAAGACTGACATCTGTGATGCTAGGAGGTGGCCGGGCTCCTCAATCATTGAGGATGGGGATATTTGTGGAGCCTCCTCCTCCAGTGAGTGGTTTAATTGCCCAGCACCATTCAAGACTGTATGTGGCAGGACTGCAGACCTTAGATCGGATCCATAGATTGTGTAATTCCTTTGCTCTGTCTATCACTTGCTGCTTATGTTGTTTGGCAGGCAAGCAGTCCTGTCTTGTAATGGTAGAGTGGCGGATTTGCTGGGCCATGAGTTACAGAGTGTGGCTGAGTACAATTCTGCTGCTGCTGATGGCCCACAGCAACTCATGAATGTCCAGTTTTGAGTTGCTAGATCTGTCCAAAATCTATCGCATTTAGCATGGTGATAATGCCACACAACAAAATGTAGTTAGTCTCAATGTGAAGATGGGACTTTGTTTCTGCACGGATTGTGCAGCGTTCACTCCTACCGATGCCATCAGGAACAGGTGATAATAATATTAATAATCTTTATTAGTGTCACAAGTAGGCTTACACTAACACAGCAATGAAGTTACTGTGAAAATCCTGGAGTCGCCACGCTCCGGCGCCTGTTCGAGTACACGGAGGGAAAATTCAAAATGGCCAATTCACCTAACAAGCACATCTTTTGAGTCTTAGAACATAGAACATACAGTGCAGAAGGAGGCCATTCGGCCCATCGAGTGCACCGACCCACTTAAGCCCTCACTTCCACCCTATCCCCGTAACCCAATAACCCCTTCTAACATTTTTTTGTTCACTAAGGGCAATTTATCATGGCCAATCCACCTAACCTGCATATCTTTGGACTGTGGGAGGAAACCGGAGCACCCGGAGGAAATCCACGCAGACACGGGAAGAACATGCAGACTTCGCACAGACAGTGACCCAAGCCGGCATAGGCTACTGGCCTTGACAATATTCCAGCAATTGTACTTAAAACTTGTGCTCCAGAATCTGAAGCTGTTATCAAACAGATATAATGCCAGCTAAAACCGGAGAAATTCAGGAAACCACACAGCAGCTGTCTTTAATTTAGCAGGTGGCCATCTGAATAAAACAGGTAATAAAATCAATTTAAGAAGTAAAATTTATTTTGCGCATAGTTTCCATTACGAGCAATGTTGTTTATTTTAAATAACACTAATTATATTGCTTCTAGCAAAATAAAAAGGACAAAGCTCTCATTAGCAAAGCGAAACTTCAAATTCCCATATCAGCGATATCTGTTTGCCTGTTCCAATGAAACACACTTCCTCTAGATTTCCTCTATATTCCCGTATATTTAACGTTCCTTACTTTCTGTTCATTGTTTTTTTGAGTAAACATTTCTAAATTGTCAGTATTTCCCAATATTAAGGTTAACCAACAATTGCTGATCATGTGTCTTATGAAAATCAGGTTGCTTCACACTAGGTGGCAGTGTTACACCTTCCCTCTCCATCACCCACATCCTCTGGCTTTGGTACCTACAGGACGCATGGTCCTGTTCGCACAGCTCAGAACACCAAAGTACGATAAGCAGTCCACGTTTTTAACAAACAAAGCAGATAACAATTTCACACAGCATTCCATCATGCAGTTACAACACTGACTCAACTCTGCTGACCACGTATTTTTTCCTGTACAGCCACTTGCCCCTGACCTCCGAATGGTTCTGCTGTGCTCACCCAGGTCAGCATCGCTCCCTCCTTCTCCATCGCAGGCTGCCTGGCTCTGTCTGCTTTAATAAAATGCCTGCCAGTCCCTTCCTGGTTGTTTGTAGCTGCTGCCTCTGAGACATGGAGCTGCCATCTTTTCCTGCTCTCCCATTTTCTTTCAAATGATCCTGTTTTTTTCCACTGCAAACCTTCTTTTAAGAAATCCTTGAGCTTTTTTAAGTTTTTAATCTGGAGCTCTCCATTTCATTTTTAATGGCCTAATTCTCCTCTGTTAATCTTCAGATTTACTCTTTATCATGGTCTATTTTTTGCTGTGCCGTGGTGCCCAGGTGCCAGTTTGTACATGTCAGGGATCGGGCCTGGGAGTGCCCTGCACTTATGCGGTGGGGTGAGGGGCACCTTGAGGGCCCCACCAATTGAGGAGATGGGGAATTTGAGGGGTCCAGAGATGGGGGCAGCATTTAAAAATGAAGCGGAGTGCAGCTTTGGTGGGCCGTTCCTCGTCAAGGCCCGAAAAGGAAACAGAGCCCCGTTTAATAGCGGGGCTGTTCTTGGTGCTGCAGGTGCTGAGAAACACCCCACTAAACACACCCAAAATATTTTCATTAAATCACGCCCTATGTGACGATTTGCTGAAAGTTAAAAAGCCATGTGGCTTATTTTCATCTACTATCAGAATACGTATCTCATGAATTCAGAGTTATGTTGGCCTCAAGTGATTCCAGAAACCTCATTTAAAGTGGATGTATCATTCTTGCTCCTTCAGGTTGTAAACCTGGCCGCATCCCCTTAATGCGGAGTCTGATGGGGTGAAAAGTGAGCAGAAAGGGGGTCCTATCATGGTTCTGGCAGGGCAGCGGAAGGAGTGAGGGCAGAAGTGTGGGAAATGGGTCAGACGTAGTTGAGGGCCCATGTAATGCATATTGCTGGTCAGTCTATCCCCAGAAATGGAGACAAAGAAGTCAAGAAAGGGAAGGGAAAATGTTGGAGATGGACAATGTGAATGTGAAAGAGGGGTGGAAATTGGAAACAAAATTGATGCATTGTTCCAGGTCCAGACGAGAGCATGAAGCAGCACCGATACTGTCGTCGATGTATTGGAAGAATTGTGGAAGGGAGCCGGAGTAGGAGTGAAACAAAGAATGTTCCACATAACCTACAAAAAGACAGGCATAACTAAGGCCCATGAGGGGGCCCCAAGCCACACCTTTTATTTGGAGGAAGTCACACAAATTAATGGAAAAATCGTTCAGTGAGAGAACTAGTTCAGCTAGGCGTAGGAGGATGGTGATGGATAGGGTCAGTTCAGGCCTCTGCTCATGGAAGAAGTGGAGATCCCTCAGACTGTCTTGGTGGAGGCTGGAGGTGTAAAGAGATTGGACCATAACAAAGAGGCGGCGGTTAGGGCCTGGAAACTGGAAATTGTTGAAATGATGAAGGGCGCCAGAAGAATCACAAATGGAGGTGGCTGACGAGGTGATTGCAGGCTGGGTGACCACTTTGTAGTTTTTTTTCCAGCTCTGTTTTTATTTCAGATCTCCAGCATCCGCTGTATTTTGCTTTTATTATCGATGCACTGAGAGTGCACATACTTAATTGAATACCTGAATTTAATGTTTGAGAGCACACTTAGCTGCTCCATATGGGTTTCACAGCACAAGGTTATATCTTTGATTTTCAGTTTCCATAGATAGTAACTTCATTGTGACATGAGTTTGACCAAATCAAAGTTCAATTTAAATAGCACCCCCTGTATCACTGAGCGATGAATTCCATTACAAAGAGCCGATGTGGACTGTGCACTGTAATTGTATACTTCCTGCAGCACCATGGCAAATGGGGTGGTATAGGAATAATATTTCAGTTGTAACAATCAAAGCAGCACAGTACTTGCACCCTATTAATAGAACTGATCAAAATCTTTATTCCATTAGGAGAAAGTTACAAGTGCTAGTACATAAAACCAAAGTCAAGTCCTGACCAAGGTATACGTTTCATTTATTGGAACTTAACCTGATACGAGGGTACAAAGAAGTTCTAAGAATAAATCAAACTGAGAAGCTCTGAACAAACACTCATATAATCTTGTCGTCAGCAGAAGTTTATTTTGTTGAATCTTGGGCTGGTGCAACACAAAGGAGCCCATTTGAAGACTCCTTCAGGAATTCCCTTTGAGGGCTATTATTGATTTTGTTTCCGCCACAAAATCAGGCTGTGCCATAAATACTAGCCACTTGTGTAAAAACCAACTTTTCCCCATGATGCCTCTAGTTTTTTTGGCAACAACCTTTTAAGTCTGCCTCCTCGGTAGTGACTCTTCAGCCATTGGTAACAATTTCTACTTCTTCTCCCTATTTGAACCCTTTTTGATTTTAAACACCTCTATTAAGTCTCCTCTTAACCTTCTCGACTCTTACGGAGAAAAACCCCAGCTTCTCCTCTCTCTCTCCATCCTCCAATCTCTTGTCCCTGGTACCATTTGAGTAAATCTCTTCTGTACCCTCTCTTAAAGCCTTCACATTGTTCCTAAACTCTAATGCCCAGAATTGGATCCGATGCTCTAGCTGGTTGCATGCTCATGTTTTAGACCACAAAACCAGAAGAATTAGGCCATTCGGTCCATTGTGTCCACTCCGCCATTCAATCATGGCTGATATGTTTCTGATCCCCATTCTCCGCTTATTAATCAAGAACATATCTATCTCTGTATTAAAGGCACTCAGTGATTTGGCCTCCACAGCTTTCTGTGGAAATGAGTTCCACAGATTCAGCATCCTCTGGCTGAATAAATTCCTCCTCATCTCTGTTTTAAAGGATCATCACTTCAGTCTGAGGCTGTGCCCTCGGGTTCTAGTTTCCCCTACTAGTGGAGGCACCCCCTCCACATTCACTCTATCTAGATCTTTCATTATTCTGTAAGTTTCAATGAGATCCCCCCTCATCCTTCTAAACTCCATTCGAGTACAGACCTAGAGTCCCCAACCGTTCCTCACATGACAAGTCCTTCATTAGGGGATTATTCTTGTGAATCTCCTCTGGACCTTCTCCAAGGCTAGTACATCCTTCCTTTGATACAGGACCCAAAACTGCTCACAATATTCCAAATGGGGTCTGACCAGAGCCTTATACAGCCTCAACAGTACATCCCTGCTCTTGTATTTTATAACGATTTCGCACAACTTGTTGGCTTTTGCACTCCATGTGAATGTTTAACTCCTACTTTAGCCTGCCTGCCCCAACCCCAGTTCTCACTGTTCCCACTGTTCTTGCATCCTCTTTCAAATTATGGCATTTAAAGTGCATACTCTCTCCATTCTTCCGACAAAATGTATCAGCTCACATTTTTCCGCACTGAATTGCATCTGCCATTGCACTAGCCGATCTATGCACTCTTGAAGCCAGTTACTATCTTCCTACTATTGACTGCACCTCCAAGTTTTGTGTCATCTGCAAACGTAAAAATTGTTTTGTACCCTCAAGCCCAAGTCATTAATGTGTGTGTAATGTATATTACTATAATAGAAGAGTTCAGCCATCTTATAGTCCGCTGTGACCCGATTCCACTCGGTGCATGCTGTTGTTCTAATGACGGTGAGAACTGCTGGGAGGCTGAGCTTTTTTTGGCAATTGCATCTTGGAAATGGTGCAACCGATTGAGGACATGGATGGTTAGAGATTTTTTAATGTAAAACTGGCATTGAGTGCAACATGTTTTAATATCCCAGTGGGAGGATGGTGGGAAGACCATGCTTGTAGATCGTGTCAGGATGACTGTTGCAAAAATAGATTGAAAGTCACTAAAGCCCGGACAAGCCCTGACCTGGACTATCATGTAAAACCCCTCCCTATGGACATCTAGACATGACAACTGCAACACTGACAAAAAACCTCTGGTTATTATTCAAGTAAAAAGGATGCCTTTCCTTGGGATTAATTGTACCACTCTCCAATTTAATTGTTCCATTAGTAATGTGTGCTGTGTATGATTTTACTGGTACTCCTCATCACCAGAACATCCCAATTTATTTTCCTGTTTTCTAAGCTTTCCTTCCGGCAGAAAATGATTTAAAAGTACATCAATGTCTTAATCAGAGAACACATCCGGAACCTTTTGAGCATGATACTTGTTCAATAATCATAGAATCCCGACAGTGCAGAGGAATACCATTTGACCCATTGAGTCTGCACCAACCCTCTGAAAGAGCACCCTGTTGAGGCACGCACCCACATCCTATCCCCGTAACCCAGTAACCCCACCTAACCTTTTAGACACTAGGATGGGGTGGGATCATTTGGTTTCTCTTTCCATCTGCAGCTTTTAAACCCTTTAAACAGTCAGTTGGTAGCTGGAAATTGAAGTTCTCTCATAATAAAGTGGAAGTATTCCCAACTACAGCCTTAAACCATTTCAACAGCCAGTCAGTATCTAGAAATTAAAGTATTCCCACAATAAAGTGAAAATGTTCCCATCTCAACTCCTAAACCCTTTAAAAAGTCTGTCAGTGTGCTAAGTTCAAAGAAAGTAGTCCCTTTAAGGTGGTGGAAACATCTCACGTTTCTCACAGTTAATTTTGTTGCCCTTTAAAATATTTAAAGATATAAAATATAAGAGTTCAGCCATCTTATGTTCTGCTGTGACCTGATTCCACTTGGTGCATGCTGCTGTTCTAATGATGGTGAAAACTGTTTGTATGCCTTGAAGGCTAAAAGCTTTGAATGGCATTGTTTACATTCAACTTCACACACCATTGCCTCCTAAAAGCTTTTTGATTGATAGGCCGAGACAGTTTCAAAGGAGGGATTAAGATTGTTTATTTATAAACAAATTTATTTACAAAATAAGGTCACCTGCTCTTTCTCGGAAGTGTTTGAGAACAATGAGGCTGCCTTTAAAAAATCTGCGGTTAGAAAACTACCTGCTCTCCTGAATTAATGGATCTATGTAGAGCTATATAAATAACCAATCTTCATTCTCCCCTTTCAAATTGTCTCGATCGGTCAATTAAAAAGGTTTTAGTGATCAGTGGCACTGTGGACCTGATTGAGGGTAAAAAAATGTAAGTGCCACTGCATGACACGTTGGGGCGACTCCTAGCGCCAGAGGGAGTCACTCTGGTTTTCCCACTAAGTGCGGGAGCACTTCGTCGCCGATCGGGAGAATTGCGCCCAATGAGTTTTAAATCAGAAAAGAAAGGAAAATGTGTGAGAAATACAGAGTGGGAAAGAGAAGGACAAAAATACATATGAGGAGCAAAATAAAAAGAGAGCAAAAAACATTTAAGAAGCAGAATGAAAGACTGAAAAAATATTCAAGAGTCAGGAGAAATATTGAAAGGGAGAATTTGGAGAGAGGGAGAAGCTCTGAACAATAGTCTGAGACAATCAGATACATTGGGATGGAAGAACACCTGATATTAACGGACAGGAGTTGATCTCTTGCCCATCCAGCTGTACCACAGAACTCTGATGCTTCATACTCTCCCCACCACATTCTCCCAATAAGAGGGGCAATAAACCAAACAAGAAGCCAATTGCCAGAGGTGAAAATTTGGAAAATTCCCCTTCGATCCCTTGAGGCAAACATAATTACTCCATATCATTGCTCTGGCCCTGATAATACTGTGCAGTTTCCACCTTTGTAAATAAGTGATTTTCAGCCAGAAACCAATCCCATGCTTGTTTGAGGGACTTTAGAGCATCAGAAATTACAAGGCCACTATCCTCTGAGAAAAGAATCACCTTTTTATATCTAACCTGGTTCCACTTGTTGAGACTATGAGCCCTGGTCCTCACTAACCCATGTAGTTTACGCTTGAGAGAAAGTATAAAGGAAGCAACTGAGGGAGATGGAAGAGTTCAAGACAACCGAAGAGATGATGAAAGGGAAAGACAAAAAATGAAAGAATGGAATTGAAGGGAGAGTGACTTTTATTTATTCTCAGGAATAGATGTTGCTGGAAAGGCAAGCATTTATTAACCATCGCAAATAACCCTTGATAGTATAATAGAGAGTTGCCTTCATTGCTTGCTAGGTTATTCAACAGGATAGTTTGGAGTCAATTTAATGTAGGTTTGGAACTACACATTGGTCAGACTGGCAAAGATGACAGGGGCGATTCTCCAATATGGAGCCCAGGTGTTCGCGCCATCGTGAACGCCGTCGCGTTTCACGACGGTGTGAACCGGGCCCGGGTACGACCGATTCTGGCCCCCGCACGGCGCTGGAGCGGTTCACGCCGCTCCAGCCTCCTTTCATGGCGCCCAACCTGCGCATGCGCGGGGGACTTCTTTAGCGTGCAGGCCCATTGGGAGTCGGTGTTCAGGGGCCGGCTGCACCAGAAAGTAGGCCCGGGAGGGGAGAGGCCGGCCCGCCGATTGGTGGGCCCCGATCGCCGGCCAGACCCCATCGGAGGCCCCCCCGATTTTAATTTCAAACCGCCAAGGTGGGATTCCAACCCATGGGTGGAATTCCCCAGGTCTTCCCGCTGGCAGGATCTTCCGGTCTCGCCAAAGTTGTCCCCAGCCGCAGGTTTCCTGACAGCGGAGTGGGTGGGGAATGTATATCACCATCGACTCTGATGATTTGGGAAGATCCCTCTGGTGGCTGGTGATAAGCCACCTCTGCTGTGGGAAAATGGCTGGAGAGTTCCGCCCCCATGTCTCAGATCCAGTCTTCAGGCAGCATTACCACTCTGCTGCCAATACCCATACTATACTCTTATTTTTCAAATTAAGATTTCTTGCACCTATTAGTTGGAAGTTGGGCAACCTCTACGGTTAAATCCTTACATTAAGACCAATTTTGATGTTTTAGTGAATAATGTTACAAGAAAAAGGGTACGGTAGTTTAAATTTTGCTAATAAAACTGCCAAAGTTACTCTAGAGAAAAAGGAATAATCACATTTACCGTGTTCTGGCTGAATCCATGTCCAATACGAGTTTCGCTAAATGTTTTCTCTGTTTTTGGATGTTAGGAATGTCCACCTAAAAAATAAATAGATAAATTATTCATCCTCCTTATCTAACCATTGAAGATTACCTGGTTGAAAAAAAAATGGTAATTCACTTTTGATATCGTATTCCATGGGCGGGATTCTCCGGGAATCGGCAGGCCGGGCAGAAACGGTGCAGTAGAGTGGCGGGAACCACTCCGGCGTCGGGCCGCCCCAAAAGTGCGGAATCCTCTGCACCTTCAGGGGCAAGGCCGGCGCCGGAGTGGTTTGCGCCCCGTGGACCGGCATGGAAGCCTTTGGCGCCACGCCAGCCGGGGCCGAAGGGCTTACACGGCCGGCGCGTAGGAATAGAGTGCCCCCACGGCACAGGCCTGCCCGCAGATCGGTGAACCCGATCGCGGGCCAGGCCACCGTGAGGGCATCCCCCCGGGGCCAGATCGCTCCGCGCCCCCCCCCCCCCGAGGAGTCCGGAGCCTGCCCGCACCGCCAGGTCCCGCCGGTAAGGGACCAACTCCAATTTACACCGGCGGACCTGCATAGAACGGGTGGGACTTTGGCCCATCACGGGCCGGAGAATCGCCAGGGGGAGCCCACCGACTGGCGCAGTGCGATTCCCGTCCCCGCCAAATCACCGGCGCCGGAGAATTCGGCAGCCGGCGGGGACAGGATTCACACCACCCCCCGCCGATTCTCCGACCCGGCAGGGGATCGGAGAATCCCGCCCCACATCTTTCAAATTGAGATTCAATAACACGCTTTGTGGAAGTCAAGCAGCTCCAACAGTAAGTATTCAGATAAGAGACCTTAACCTGGACCCTTGTAATTTGAACACCAATCTCTACCAAAACTCCTCACAAAATTCTCTTTTCAAAGGAGACCAACACCAGCTTCTCCTGCCGATCCATGTGAACTGAAATGTCACATCCCCGGAACCATTTTCATAAATCTATTCCTCTTCTAAAGGAGTGTTTCCTAAACGATTTCCTCGTGTGACACCATTTTTTAACACTTCAAAATTAACATGACCCCAGAGGCCAAAAAGAAAAATAGCAAAATAGCAGCATAGCAAAATTCAGCATATAATTAATAATAATAATCTTTTATTGTCACAAGTATGAAGTTACTGTGAAAAGCCCCTAGTCGCCACATTACGGCGTCTGTTCGAGTAAGCTGATACGGGAATTGAACCCACGCTGCTGGCCTTGTTCTGCATTACAAACCAGCTGTCTAGCCCACTGAGCTAAACCAGCTCAGTTTGCATATTAGTTTGCATATTATAGATCATCATGTAATACATCTATAAATATGAAAATCAGTTTAAATCTACTTTGCAAAATCGTTATTATTTCAAGTATTTATGTGGGTTTCAATCAAGCTCCCGATATTGTGGTGATACAAAACTCAGGGAAGACCCTCTTCTCCTGCTTCCTGGCACGGGATAGTCACACATTTGCGCTGCTGAACATTGTCCCCCTTAAAGATGGCGGGCCTTAACCTGAGCCTGTCACTGGGGGAAGTCCCACAGCTGTTGCCCCACTTGGTGCAAATGCAGGACCAGCAGCTTCTTTTTGAGGTCTCCCACCCAGTTGTCAGGTTCATTGCTCTCCCCTGTCATGCCTTCAGGAGTGACAGAGAGAGGAGCAGGATAAGAACAGGGCTGGCCATCATCTGGGCCTTGTGTGGGGTGCTCTCTTGGAGGACATGGAGCTCGTGAAACCATCGACTGTTTATGCATCCCCAATAGCTTGGGAAGCGCTGCTCTAAGGTTTTTCCATTCTTCCGAAATTGCGGCCCTGAACTGGACACAACACTCCTGTTGAGGCAGACACAGCGTTTTATAAAAGCTCACCATAGCTTCCTTACTTTTGCATGTTGCGACACTATTTGCAAAGTGACCATTTAAATGCCTCTATTTAAAAGTGGAGTGATACGGAGGAATATTTCTTTAATAAATTCAGTTTAAAAGGGGAAAATTACATTCTAATATGGCTTCCACATTCAGACTTATGGAATGGAGTTTGAGATGTCTATCCTCACGTTGCCATCCCCACTCTCCCCACTTTGAAAGCTTGCTCCAAGCCCACCACTTCAACCAAGCCGTCAGTTCCCCAGAATAGCCTCTCCACAGTCTCCTTTCCCCATATGTGTTTCACCCTCTCAGTCTCCTCCTTGCAGCACCATTTGACAATAACGTCCTGCATATGAGGAATGTTCCATAAAGGGAAGGTGTTGTTGGAATAAGGTTGTATCGATTACACCCATGAAGCAGAACACCTCGCGTTTCCTTTCCTGTAACTGAAGATACTCCGCTACTTCTTCTATCCCATGAACCATCTTTGGGTGAATTTGTTTTTGAATTTTAGGATCTCAGCTGAACTTTAATATAATGCTTTCTTTGGTGCCTCAGCGATTTCACAATCTGGTGATGAGCACTGAAGATCCCAGTGTGACCGGTGCATGTGTTCTCCTGTTCTCTCATTGTGACTTCAATAGAAGATCAGTGGAAACCGTGTGACGCCCAATGCTACAGGATTTCCTGCAGTTATAACAGGGGATCCAGGAGAAGGGCCTACAGAAAATCTACCCTGAGGATGATGACTGGCCTGTTTTCCACTTCAACATTTCTTCTGCTTTTATTTCAGAGTTTTTGAGTATTTTCTATCTTAGTTGCCCTTTTTATAGCAAGAGCCCCTGGCTATCCAAGACAACCTTCTTACCTCAGCTAATACGAACAATGGCTCTATCACATCCCGTTCTATCTGTAGCTCGAAGAGGATGAGCTCCTGGGCTAGCCTGTCCTCCGTGTCACCACACATCTTCAACATCTTCCTGTAGAGATAGGGGACACAAGCCACGTTATGTAGAATCCCTACTGCAGCAATAATCATTCCAAATACACCATACGACAATGCAATATGGTGTCCTCTTTCTCTCTGGGTTTAGCTTTCACTTCAGAAGAAACACCAGGAATTCCAATTACATATTTCTAAACTTCCAGGAACAACACAAATACTTTTTTCTATGATGCGCAGGTTTCCAACTCTGCACAAGTTGAGCCATTGGCTCTACAGGCTCTGGGAGATCTACAGTTAGTTTATTTTTTAAACCAGCCACAAGCACAGCAATGCAGTCATCATAAAGAACACTCTTGACAATACATTATATAACATTTGGCATTATATCTCCTAAACGCATCTGTGAAACCATCACCCCGATAGGTTATCCCCAGGAACTGTGCTGAAATTTAGGCATTGTTTACTGCACCATATTTGCTCGAAGTTGTTCAGGATGTATGTTATTTATTTCCCACAATACTTGAAGGATCATCAACATCACACAAAATTGTAGGAATTTTATCTTTGTTTCAATATTTCAAACTGTGACCTATAGTACCAATACATTAAAGTGTGATATCCCAATGTTACAACTCTTAAACAACAAACAACTGAACTCTATAGCTAGCGGGTGGAACCCTCGGGTTCTGATACTCATAACAGAGCCTAGGAACCACATGTAGGTTTTTTTTTCCAAATCTGTGGTCCTCTGTGTATCTCGTGCTCCAATTGCTGTCCCGCCATTAACAGCGAGAGGGATTTGGAGTTTCCTCTCTACCAAAATCTGATTAATTGCTCGTTTGCTGTCCACGTTACTTTGCTACAATTTTAACAGAAACCTTCAAATATTCTTTAAACATCAGCCTAACCTTTAATAGAGACTGGCTGTCTCGCTGTAATATGCAGATTTGTCAAAGGCATTGTGTGCCAGGTAGGTCCCGGGGGTGTGGTCTCCCGGCTTCCACCAGCCACGTTGCGCGCGCTGCTTTTCGATTGCAGCGAATATCACACCCATGATATTATACTGGGTGGGTCCAACTGAAAACTGGACTATAAACTGTGCAGTGTGTTTTTTAATTATTAAGCTTACTTATCAGATGCTTCAACTCAAAACCGTATTTTGAAATGTATTTGTAAGTACTTTAGTAAGATATTTAAGCAGTTTAATACTAACCTGGGCCTCATGCATAACTTATAGCATATCATCAGAGTCTGGTAGCCACACAGTATGACTCGCAATCATCAAATTTATTCGATGTACTGCAAATTGCAATGTCACATTCAGGAGGGAGCTCTGGTTCTGGCTGATAAATTTCAAATTTCATTTTGGATCGGGCATTCCAAAGCTTGTTAAAGAAAAGCAAACCATTCTCCCTCAGATTTTCCCTTGGGAACAGTGACATAAATGGGGAATTGGTTCCTGAACCAAGGACAGAAATCACTCATGGGGCACCCGCCAGTGTTAAATGCTTTCAACTCTTGCCCTGTAAAGTCGCTGAGGTGACTGAGGATGCCTGTACTTCTTAGCACAAGTTCCTTGGTTAGTGTGGGGGATGTAATGAAGCCATTGATCACTGTCAGTTGCCTATTTAACCTTGAACTTCTGCAAATCTGAGCGCACTTTAAATACAACATAAGCACATAAATGCATTAAAATCATGACAGCTGTGGCAAAATTTTTAACAAGACAAAACACTTGTTTCCATTTAATAAAGATGGTTCAACCTGCCCAGTTATACAGATGGGCGGTGCAGAACTTAAACGTGTGGACGTGCTGACGTGGCATTGTAAAGTCAAAACCAATGTTGTAAAGTCAAAATGGTACATGGATTTATAAACATGTTAAGTGCTGCTCATCGTAATTCGAACATCGTAAAATGGAGGACTGCCTGTATTATTCTTTCCAATTTTATCTTAAAGAGATTGACTGTGATGAAGGAAAGGTTTCCTCACTGTATCTGAGGAAAGTGCAGGAAGTGTCCATAGCAAAGCAACGGGATTCCAGTTACACTACCCAACAAACGGAACACCACTAACTCACCAAAATGTTTATTCTTGATATAATGCAATATAATTACGTTGGTTTTCAGAATCTAGCTGATGTAAGTTATCTTGCCATTAGTTGAAACTTGCAAAATTAGATATAGACATCAGGGACGGTATTCTGCCGTAATCGGCGGGGCGGGCAACAGGACGGTGTGGCGTGAATCACTCCGGAGTCGGGCCACCCCAAATGTGCGGAATCCTCCGCACCGTCAGGGGTTAGGCCCGCCCCGGAATGGTTTGCGCCCCGCTGGCCGGCAGGGAAGGTGCTTAGCGCCACGCTAACCGGCGGCGAAGGACCTCTGCCGGACAGCGTGTGTTGGCGTCATCTCGGTGCACGCGCGGTAGGGTTCGTCTCTGCATCGGCCATCACAGAGGACAACATCGGCCGATGCGGAGGAATAGAGTGCCCCTACGGCACAGGCCCGCCCGTGGATCGGTGGGCCCTGATCGCGGGCCAGGCCACCGTGGGGGTACCTCCCGGGGCCAGATCCCCACCTCCCACCCCCTCCCCCGAGAATCCCAGAGGCCGCCCATGCCACCAGGTCCCGCTGGTAAGGACCTAGCCTAATTTACGCCAGCGGGACTGGCAAAAAATGGGCGGGACTTCGGCCCATCGCGGGCCTGAGAATTCGGGTGGCCCCGGGGCCCATTGAGTTGCGCCGGTCCCCGCCATTCTCTGAGGCGGGCGGTGCAATTCACGCTGGGCCGATGTTTGGGGCACCGTAGAATTCGGAGGATGGCGGGGGCGGGATTCACGCCGACACCTGCCGATTCTCCGACCCGGCGGTGACGGGGGGGGGGGGGGGGGGGGGGGGGGGGGATGCCGCCCCTAGTCATGAAACATTGAAGGTATATTTGTATATTTAGAGGAATTAAACTGAAAGGACCAAGAAACATTTAATACATTTGTATGTTCAAATGAGCCTAAGCTGCCGCACTTTTGAACTCCTCCTTAAGGCCGCCTTGACTGACACGGTTTGACCAATCGATATGTAGATTAAAATCTCCCATCATTGCCGTACCATTTTTACATGCATCAGTTATTTCTTTGTTTATTCCCTGCCCCACTGTGATGTTACCATTTGATGGCATATGGAGAAAATATAACTTAATTCAATTACTTAAAGACCTGAATCTTAGTTTGCATGTTTTCCATGGTACAAAACAATGGTAAGAGCATGAAAAATATTTAAGAAACTTGTATTAATCAAGACTACGTTTCATTTCTGTCCTGTTATGACCCGCACAACACCTACGGGGGTTGGAGCACCACGCTAACCTCCCAGTGAGTCTCACCGAGTACAAGCTCCCCCGCTAAGGGGGTGGGTAGCTCGAGGACATTCATGATTAAGTTGTATCTAAAGTCGGTCAGGTATGGAAGCGACAGAGCAGGCCCGGCTGGGATCTGATGTATGTTGTAAATATAATTGCTTTGCAATAAACATCATTTTCTTTTACCAACTCGATTCGGACCTGTTTGTGGCCAACAAAATTCCCTCCACCAAATTCACACATTTACACTCGCTGGTGAACCAGGTTTTGATCCATTTCGCACTTAAATGTTAAACTGAATTATTAAAGTTGATAAAACAATCTTGATATCTATAACATACTGTACCATTTTGGGTAGGCATCATCTCGGCTGCACACTGAGCTCTACTCATTAAATACTAATCAATACCAAATGGGATTAAGCACATGGAACTCTGCGGTCGATTACATAGAAACGTCAACATTAACAAAAATGTACTTCAAAGCCTTACCCTAGTAAAGTGTCTTCACCCAGGATGGTGGAGCCTTCCACTAAACACTGGGCTAATGTTGTTAATGGTAGCTTTTTCTGTGGACAAGACCAACATGATTTACAGTCAGATCTTAGGTATGACTGCTGCATTCATATCAAGTTAGCTGATTCTCCATGTCAAACCTCACAAGTGAACTAGTTCAATGCTACCAATTATCCAGTACAAATTCAAGAGATGTAACAGTTCTGTATTGGTGGAGAAAAGGTTCCTAGCTATGCTCTCATACTAAAGTTCTAAATGTGTTTGTCATAAACATTTGCAATCTTACTATGACTGCACACAAAAAAACCCTATTCTATTATCTCATCTTGAACTAACCAGGCTACAAATTGCCTCTTAAATGTGACAATTGACTGCAAACAGGTATTCCAGCAAAATATTGACTTTAAACCGCAATGGAAAATACTGCAGATACTGAAATTTTTGAAACACAATAGTTTCCTACATGCCAATAGTCAATTGTGAAGGACACAGTGCGTCACTAAAATGCTTCTCAGACATAAATGTATTATTCCAACACACTGGGATAATATTCACTTCAGAGGACAGTGTAAAACGAACATTACTGAATCAGCCACCTGTTTCTCACATATCATTTCCATTTTTTCTTCCTATTGTCATCCATAGACAGGAACATCAGTCGAGGTGGATAATGGATTGTCTGATGTAACCCAAAGTTAACCCCCACTAGATGCCAGAAGCACACTTCGTAAAAGGGGGACTGGCTTTGTCAAGAATCTCCTTTCATCTGGGAATTGACACTTGCTCTAATAGTGCAATAACATGCAGTGATGTACTTTGAGACACCACCACATAGTTCGAATCCTGACTTCCTCCATGGCAGGTTTGGGGGTGAGAGGCAGTGGTAAATTTAATTGGGTGGGATGATGGTGGGTGAGGACCCCGTTGCCTTCCTATCTTTGCCCCTCATCCCATCACTGTTGGTATTAACCGAGCACAGATAGGAATACCAGCAAGCTGATCCACCCCCTTCTGCCCTCGCTGCTGACATCTCACCCATCCTGTGACGCCCTTCCCACCTTCACCCACCTGCGCCTGAGTGCCTCAGTCTGCGGGTGGGAGGAATAGAGATGGCAGCCATCACTGCCCAGTGACACCGGTGGGGGTGGGGGTTCCACTGCTGGCTTGTCAAGTTCCTGAGCGGGACAAGATGCAGCGGGCATTTCTGGTCAAAGGTGACAATGGGGGCGGCGGGAGTCTCACCTGTTCTCCAGCTGGCAAACCCCCTGCCACCTCCACAGGAATTCCCCCTCCACATACATTTCAACTCTCCGAACAATTAAAAGGAAGTTTACTAATCACTATCCGTATGAAACCAGTGCTTCTTTAATGCATCTACATAATTTAACAGCTAACTTCTCAAGTGGTGGTTCAGACTGACTATATCAGTGGACAACAATCAAAGCAAACGTACGGATCGTTTGTCGGCGTCGACACCCTGTTGTCCCTGCAGACATGCTGTGAGTTTTTTGTGAGTGCTGTGGGAGACCTGTTTTACCAGCTCCAGTCGTTTCTCCACCTGTTTGGGTGAAACAAAATTATTATATTGTGGCTGCAAGAAAATCAAACGTAAAATCACTTTTTGAGGCAGTATTCTTAAAAATAAAATCATGGAATCATGGAATATTCTTAAATCAGGGTGAATTTCTAGTGCGGCTGACATTAAAACATTAGGTTAAACAAGAAACATTGTTATTTTCGGGAGGTTTTACAGTTGTTGGTGCCCTAGAGCCAAAGGCCGGGATTCCCCGTTGCCCGCCGCTAAGGTCGGGAATTCTGATCGGGCGGAGAATCCGCATCGGGCCGATAAGGGGATCGGCGCCGGGCAGCGGACCTTTCCCCAGTCCCGCCCCACAAGCCATTGTGGGTTTCTCACGCTGCACCGTCAGCAACATTCGAGCCGCTCATATCCATTCATTAGAATGCAATTAATGGACTGGAAGCCTGAATCTCAACCCTTATGCATTTTGCCCTGACCCCATGGCGGGAACTCCACCAGGTGGGCTTTGGTGTAAGCGTAGGCCCGGTGCGATGGATCCCGGGGGAGGGGGGGGAGGGGTCAAAAGGATTAGCCCATTGCTCATATACCCCTCGGTCACTACCACGCTGCACAAAGAGGGTCCTCCAAGGTTCCTGGGGATTGAATAAGGGGTGGACCCCGGGACCCTCCTCCGGGATGGGTGTCCCATGTCTAGATTGCTGCCCCCCCCCCCCCCCCCCAGCCCTGGGCAACCTGATGATCCCTCTTGGCATGGTAATCTCAGGCAGCCCTCTGTTTGAGATCTTCATTCTGATCTGACCTGTTTAAACTCTGAAGCGGCCTTCTCACCCTGAACTGCAGATCAGAAAGTTCAGTGAAGAATCAAGCCACAACCGCTTTTCTTTTCCTCACATCTGCTCCCTCAGCCCTATGCTTTTGAAACTGCAGCTTTTTGAAGTGTTAGAGCCTTCTTAGAATGCCCTTTGAAATGCTGAGCATTAATGCAATTTCACAGTACAGTACCTTTAACTTTCCCTTGATTGACAGCTGAATGGTTTAAACAGAGCTGCCAGGAGGTTTGTTTATCTTTCCCTTCATGCTTGAATGTATCTGAAGTACTCCCCAGTGATCTTAATGGCAATGTTTATAAACATTCTTATGATTGACAGCTACTGGCCCCTTCAACAATGTTAAGTGCGTTTTGTGGTTAACTGCTTTGAGAGGTTTGCGTGCTCTCCCCTTGTTAGTTGGGGGGGGGGGGTTAACATTTGTTTCTGGGGGTGAGTCAGGTGGAGCTGTCCATGGACGTTGGGATCGGGGCACCTGTTCAAAATGGTGGCCTGACCCCAGTAACTACTGAAAAACCAGCATGTTCAGCACTATGTATATTTTTGCATAGTGAAGTCACGAGAACACCACTCCAGGAATGCTCCTAACGGCAGAGGGACACAGTCCCGATTCTCCACTGGCGGGAGAATCTGGAACGGAGGATCCCGGTCAAGATCTGCAGCAAGCTGACCACATTCTGTAAAGATCCTGCAGCAAGCCCCATGAGAAACCATAATGATAACATGAACTAAAACAGCTCATCGAGAAAGAATGCACCTCCAAGAAGGGGGCTTGCTTAACTACGATTCCCAATGAGCAATAGCCTTCAGTTTTGCAGTCAGTAGAAGTCATGGGTGGTCGGTGGGTCTGGCGGGTTAGGTTTCTGCCAGTAACGGGGACACATGATCCAGGGGTTGGCATGGCAGACCCGCGGGCACTCAGGCACCCATCTCCGCCCCAGCTGAGGTGATGGGCAGCCACTCCCCTGCTCCACAAACCTCCCGCCCCCACCGAAGCAGCTCACCCGGACTGAGGTCGGCCCCCTCGGGGGCTCCCCCACCCCACTCCAAGCACCGGGGTAGCAACCCCAGTGCCCTTGGGCTCATTGTCCGGGAGCAAAGATGGCTACTCACCTCCTCGGAACCCCACAGAATCAATTCCACCAGCTTCAAAAAGGAGAACTAATTGGCGCCCACGTGACCACTTGCAGGGGTGGCATATAGGTAGGGGGTTGCTCCTGGTAATTGTATGGAGATTGGATTTAAGTGGTGATTATAGGTTTCTCGCCACGCTATGCCAGGATCCTGATTTCGCCAATAGGGTGGGCATGTTAGATTGCAAACAAATTGGTGCCCGGCGCAGTTCTCGATTTGGCCTCTCCCGCGATTAAGCGTCATAGTCTCGCTTAAACGCAACGCGACCATTAAATCGCACCCGTGATTTCAAGACAAAAAAAATTAACTGCACTTTGAAACTCTCGGCCCCTGTGTAAAATTTGCCTCCAACAGTTAACCTATGGCTTAAAAAAAATACACAAGAGGTGAAATCAGTTCAGACATAGATCTGGTAAACTCTGCAATAAACAGAACTTTAAACAATGCGGAGAAACAAATATTACCTGCAGCAGATCTTCAGTTAATACTTCTGTCTTTTCAGCTCTATAAAAGGGAAAAGAAGAAGTGTCAAGATAGTTCTGGCCTGTTAGAACAAATGTACAAACAACTTGAATTCAACCCTGACACAGCTGAAGCCACAATGTAACTTGTAATATTTACCCAACGTAATGGTTATATTGGATATAACTGCATTAGTTACCAAAACAGAATTCTCTGATCAGAACAAATTCCACAATCTTAAAGGAGAAAGTTTCACTGTAGAAACTTCCTTGAAAAGCTGAACAGTTATGACGAAATATGCTTAGCATTTATAATACTTTGTTTTGATATGCTATTTATATTTTCTTTTTTTTTTTAAAAGCTGAGTGCTGATGGCATTGATACACTACACAGTCAGGAAAGGTTTTGACATTGTGAGGGAGCTGAACTAATACATGTGCTTGATGCTGGATCATCTTTGGCTGATGTACCCTATCCCCAATTAAAATTCACCAACAGCTTCAATAACTCTTTCAAGCCAGTACTCCACGATGCTATCAGAGCTTGTTCTTTTAAAGAAAACACCAACAGAAATATATTAAAACGCTCAGAGTTCATCTTAGTTCTTTAGAATGTCTTTATTTCTAAGATCCTGATGGTTGGAGTCCATTTTAAGAAAGGTCACAACATATCGATCAGTAAGCTCATTGACATTCTTTAACTGCATTGTACTGAAATGTGTCACAGTCATAAAAACTACATTTAATTCAGTACTTTTTATGATCACGATCTGACTGAAATGAGCTGGTGACGTTTCCTAATAAGGAGTCCTCTGACCTTGATGACGAACAGATGCCCCTACCATCCAACATTCTTCATTGAATAACTTAATTTTTACAACAACAATTTAAAAATATTTTTGCTATTAATTTCTGTGCGCAGTTTCACAACACACTACAAAATAACAAGGTTCGCATCAGAGCTGAACCCAAAATGGCCACATTTGCAATATCTGCTGGGGTTTGTCCTTGAGTTTACTGACCTGTGGCAATGCAGCATAATTAACTCTTCCTACTGAGATATTTTGTAATGAGAATGCACATAACCCCACGTTTGGAAAGAGATACAGCCCCATGCTTAGAAATAGATACTTATATTTACAGCAATTAAGTAAAATGACAAAGATGTCCAGGTTAATTATTAGCATCCTGTATTCTTGCACTGCACAACATGAAACATTGGTTCTCAAGACTTTGCAGTTTCCAAAAGGAAAGAGGTTCAACACCTCAGTTTTTTCTTCATCATCTTGTAGATGCTTCCGAGATAATGAATAAATTCAAGGAACCGGATGAGATACTGGATTTTTGGAAAGTCGGCAGACAGAACCTCATCACTTGGCCAGTTGAGACGAGAATATGGGACGTTGCTGCTGTCGTCACTGAATTGCATCTTGAACCGAGACATTATCTTCTGGAGCGATTCACAGGTTCAGGTTGAAATGTTAACGTAAAAAAAAAAACTTAAGCTTTTTTTTTTCCAGAAACCCGAGACTGTATCCACAGTATGGGAAGAAAACGGATGCAGCTATTCTGCAGACTGACCAGATTGCTGAGTCAGCCCCTTACTGCAATGTTTCTCAACGTGCACTGCCTCATTGATTCATAGCTCCATCCCACAATGCCCTGTAATATGCAGAGCATCTTTTGGGTCAAATGCAATTTGGTTTGTGCCAAGAAAAAACCCCTGGCTCGGATATATATATATATAAGGAACAGCATTAGCCCCTGGCTAATTACCTTTTTTGGATCGCACTCACAGCCTGTTCATGTGGAATATTGGCCTTTCTTCTGCATGTAATAACAGGCTGATCTATTTTTACAGTACAAAAATCTTCAACATGACACAGCAATTTAATTATCTATAGGTTTACTAGTTATTCTTCAAATTACGACTGAATATTGGCATCTCTTCTGCATGTTATGTCAGGCTGGTCTATTTTTACACAGCTATTTTCTATAGATTTAGTAGTTATTCTTCAAATTACGACTGTAATCTACCATCCATAGTTAAATTAAGATACCTAATCAAGAAAATCCATACTGTCCTCTGTTGATCCTTTTCACATTACACAGGTGACCTATGGTCCTTACTGAAATAACTGCCAGCCAGTTTTAGTATTTCAGACATTTTAGTACCAGATTTTGTAAACAGCCTCATGCCCTATGAAAAAAGGGTAAAATTCTTCCTTGTGAGCTGAAGGCTTTTTAAGTGCTCTATCAGATTAACTATTGAAATGCCAGCTGTGCTTATTGTAAAGTAAAGGGACTAGGAACATGCTAATTTAGCAGAAGTCATTTGAGCATCTTTATATAGACTCCATTATGAAATAATTTTGAAATTACCGCCACTACCCATCCCAATCCCCACCTCGCGCCTTTTCTTCAAATCCTTCTTTTTATGCCCTCACCTCCTTACAGCTCTGTAACCTCTTCCAGCCTCACCGTCAACCGAAAGTCCTGTTCTGCTGACACTGGTCTCTTTTGCCAGACTTTTAAAAAATAATCTTTATTGCCACAAGTAGGCTTACATTAACACTGCAATGAAATTACTGTGACTTTCCAGGGAGTGTTCGGGTACATAGAGGGAGAATTCAGAATGTTCAATTCACCTAACAAGCACGTTTTTCAGGACTTGTGGAAGGAATTCGTAGCACCCGGAGGAAAACCACGCAGACACAGGGAGAACGTGCAGATTCCGCACAGACAGTGACCCAAGCCGTGGGTTTCCTCCGGGTGCTCTGGTTTCCTCCTACAGTCCAAAGATGTGCAGGTTAGGTGGTTTGGCCACGCTAAATTGTCCCTTTGTGTCCAAAAAAGTTTAGGTGGGGTTACTGGGCTATGGGGATAGGGTGAGGTGTGGGCCAAGGTAGGGTGCTCTCTCCAAGGGCCGGTGCAGACTCGATGGGCTGAATGGCCTCCTTCTGCACTCTAAATTCTATGTCAAAGTTGCCATGCCATCAGCTACTTCAAGCCCATTCTTTTGAATTCTCTCTCCAAACCATTCCATTTTACTACCACCCCCCCCCCCCCCCCCCCCCCCCCCCCATTCACAATACTCTGTAAAATTTATTGTTTTCCAAATCTTGTCATTTCTCCTGCTTCCCCTTCATTGGTTTGCTATTTATTTTCCTTCCACCTCTGTGAAGCACATTGGGATGTCGCCCTACATTAAAAGGCACTGGAACAATCCAAACTGTCAGCATTTTAACATAATTCAACAATACACAAACAAATCGGGAAACAAAACTCCTGTTTAGATATAAAAGGGCCAATGTGTTTAGTTTCTGTGTATTACACTGCCATGTCTTCATGACACTCTTGTCGATTACAATAGTGTTCCAAGAATTGGGTAAAATGGTTTCTGCTCTCAAATCATTATGTACAATCGATGGCATCAGAGATTACATGGCTAAGCCAAGCCTATGGAAAGCCACAGCGCAAAAAGGCACTTCTCCAAACATATTCTTTTTCATAAAGACAAAAACAACCTGCATACACTATTATTTGCAGTTGCAAGTCAGGCATATAAATGGTCTACAAGGAAAATCACAGCACATGTAGAGAAAACTATTTGTTCATAGTCCCATTTTCATCTGTCCCTACACATGCATTGCACAGATAATATTTAAAGCATTTGGGTCTTCTAATGCAGGTTGTTATTGGCTGGTCACCTCTTGTACTCGTTACTAAGGTAATATGGACTCTCTGAGGAATGCCATTGCGACGGTTGCTGCCTTGGTAATGTTGCTGCTGATCCGTTGCTTTTTTGGGGGAACGGTTGACCTCTGGGACTGATGTTCATTTAGTTTCCAGTGCGGCTGGTGAACCTCCCATCTTCCTCATTCAGCTGTCTGCTGCGAAGGAGCAACATCGTCAATTGTACGTTTGTCTGAGGTGCCCACGATATATCTGGTGGTTCATTTACACTGTGTAGGATTGGAGGTGACAACTTCTCTATACAGCTGCCAATTTGCCAAGTGGGCTGACTATTGTTGAGAGCATTGAATGTCTGCAGTCTGACTGGCACTCCAATTCTCAGTTCTGGCAATGATTTGACAGCTTTATCAAAGTGAAATTTGGTTGTCGTTTCAACCATAGAATGATATAAAAGTTATGGCACAGAAAGAGGTCATTCAGACCACCACGTCTGTGCTGGCCAAAAAAAAAGGAGAAAAAAAAGAAACAAACTATAATCTAATTTTTCAGCACTTGGCCCATAAACTTGCAGGTTACAACCTGAATCTTCAGATGTAGATCCAGATATCTTTTAAGTGAGTTGAGTGCTTCAGCCTCAGGCGCCAATTCAGGCAGTGAATTCCAGATGCTTACAACCCTCTGGGTGAAAATGTTTATCTTATATTTAATCCTTCTACCAATCACCTTAAATCACTGCCCCCTGGTAATTGACCTCACAGGTAGCGGAAACAGGCATTTTCTGACTTTAGGCCTATCATAATTTTGTACTTCTCAAATAGGTCACCCCTCACCCTCTTCTGATCTAACGAGAACATCTATAGCTTATCCAACCTTTTCCCATAGCTGCAATTTTCAAGCTCTGGCAACATTCTTGTAAATCTCCTCTGAACTCTCGTCAGAGCAATTATGTCATTCCTGTAATGTGATGACCAGAACTGTATACAAAATTCCAGCTGTGGCCCATGCATTTTGCTTTTGTCACTCCTGTTATTTCTTGCAGCTTCAGTAATATTTTAGCTATTAGAAAAGTAGCTTGGGTACGGCATGGCATTAGTCAGTGAACAACTTTCCCTGTTGCTGCTGATCCGTTGCTTTTGTTGGGGAACGGTTGACTTCTGGGGCTGATGTTCGTTCAGTTCCCAGTGCAGCTAGTGAACCTCCCATCTTCCTCATCAGCTGTAAGCTGTGAAGGAGCAACATCGTCAGTTGTACGTATGTC
This sequence comes from Scyliorhinus canicula, assembly GCF_902713615.1. Taxonomy (NCBI): domain Eukaryota; kingdom Metazoa; phylum Chordata; class Chondrichthyes; order Carcharhiniformes; family Scyliorhinidae; genus Scyliorhinus; species Scyliorhinus canicula. Next base: position 43,292,743 of record NC_052163.1, read on the forward strand.
TGGGGTGCCCACGATATATCTGGTGGTTCATTTACACCATGTAGTATTGAAGGTGACAACTTCTCCATATAGCTGTCAATTTGCCAAGTGGGCTGACTTTTGTTGAGAGCATTGAATGTCTGCAGTGTGGCTGGCTCTCCAATTCTCAGTTGTGGCAATGATTTGACAGCTTTATCAACTCTAGAGTTGCCTTGTATACATCTGCACTGGTCTCACTCAATTTTTTGATAGTGCCTTTGGCAATTTTCACTGCCGACTCAGCTTTTCCATTTAACTGGGGATAGTATGGATATGTATAGTGCTGATTTCCAAATCATTTGTGAAGTGAGAGCTACTGTTACTCATCACAATGTCAGAAATGGCACAACAATTGAAGTGTGCTTTGAGGAATTCTACCATCTCACTGGTAGTCATTGATGCCAGCTTGTTTAACTCCCAATAGTTTGAATAGTAGTTAATGATGACAATAGTCTGTTCCTATGTGCAGAGGCGTCTTCTATGCTTCATCCATGGTCTGTCCGGGATGTCATGAGTGGCTCTTTAGTTTACTTAGCTTGACGCTCATTACAAGCACTCCAATGGTCCTTGATATCATTGCTGGTTTTTGAGCACTTCTCTTTCCTTCCTCAGACTAGACTCATTCCCTTGATGGCTTGGATGGATGTGCTTCAGCATCTCTTTTCTCATCTCCTTAGGGATGATGACTCTAGTTCCTTTGTGCAAGATGGCACCTTGGGTGATCAATTCATCTCTGTATGCCCAATACTCTCTTACAGAAACAGGTATGTCCCTGGTTTCTGGTCATCATTTCATCACTACTTACTGCAGCACTTGGAGAGTTGCATTGTTGTATCAGTGCGTAGTTCACTAGATCTGAGCAAGGTGAATGTCCATAAGATTCGATGTCTCTGCTAGTTTGATGACTTCCAGAGCATGTCATGCTGTTATCGTTGAAACTGGAAGATTTCACACCCAGTACTAACATCAGCGACTTTTATCAAAGGGATTGCAGCTCTTGACAGCATGTTGGTGATGGACATCTGCTTCCCCTACTTGTGCTTCACTTCCAAATGAAAACTCTGCAAATTATGTTTAACATCCTTTGCAGATGCTTTGGAGAAGATAGAAAAGGTTTGAGAAAGATGTTTTGAAGTGGCTTGTGTCAGACTCTACATCATTGTGTCTATCCCAAAGAGGCCATGGCTAAAATGCTCCCAAGCAAAGACAAATGTTATGATCCCAGCTGATGTTATAACTGGACGGGAAGATCCCAGAATGGGACCCAGGCTCAAAACATTGAGACTTTTACTTTTTTTTATAAAACGTGGAGGAACAGAGTCACAGCACTGCTAATTAGTTTTCACCACAAGAATTTATTAAAAATGAATAAATTGGATTATGATACAATACACCTTCTCCCCTCTGCCCTCTGCCCTCCCCCCCCCCCCTCCCTCCCCCCTCCCAGCTTTACCAGTACACAGTACACACAGGTTTTAGGGTTAACATGGATTGCAAGGTAAACCTGAATCTAGAAGGGTCTCATTAACAGAGTCACTTTTAAGCCTACCTTGGAATTACAGAATCCCTACAGTGCAGAAGGAGGCCATTCAGCCCATTGGGTCTGCACCGACCCTCTGAAATAACACCCTACCTCAGCCCACTCCCCTACTCTGCCTAATCTGCCCATCCCCAGACATTAAGGTGCAATTTTAGCATGGCCAACCTACCTAACTTGCACTTCTTTGGACTGGACTGTGGGAAGAAACTGGAGCACACGGAGGAAACCCACACAGACATGGGGAGAATGTGCAAACTCCACACAGACAGTCACCCAAGGCCGGAATTGAACCCGGGTCCCTGGCGCTGTGGGGCCCCTGGCACTGTGATGGCAGCAATGCTAACCACTGAGCCACCGTGCTGCCCCCAAGATGACTGTGCCACCCACAAGATGACTGTGCCACCCCCAAGATGACTGTGGTCAAAAACACACATTCTGCTATGAACACAAATTAGTGTCTGTGGATATCTCCTCAGAATCCCCCAGATGATGAACACATGAGAGTTTCCAAACTCCACTCCCCAAAACACGCTTTAAAACCTTCTCTCATAATAATGCTTTCCCTTAGTGGATTTTCATTCTGATGTCCAGTCCGGATTTTACAAATGACTCTTTTAACCCAAGCTTCCACTCCACTTTTAACAGCAAATCCAGTCCAGGAATTTAGACCAACTTCTTTGGGTTTCTTAACTGCTTTTACACAAACTGAGAGATCCAGTCACTGATTTCCATAGTTATTTCAACGCACATGCCACAGGCTGTAGTAAAATCTCACAAACCTGAAAATCACTTTGGATATCTTTTTGATGTCTCAGTCTCCTTCTCAGCTCTGCCTGTCGTTACTCTGCTGTCATTAGTGAACAGTTCTGAGTTCTAGCAGCTTTTGTCTCAGATTTCTTGGAAACTTCTAATTTCTCTAGTTTCCTTAACCACTGAAGTTGCTTTTGTAACCATTATTCCGTGGTATGGCTTTTCTTCTTGTAAAGCTGAGAGAGATGTTCTTTCTCTAGCCTTCTAAACCAACTGCTTCTAGCAGAGCTGTGACAGCTGCCTCTCTCTCACTACCTATCTTCAACTGCAATCAAATTAGCTAAACCATAACTTCTCTAGCTTACAAGGTCTCAGTTGCGAAGCAACCATTGCAGGTTTATTTATTCTTCAGGCTATAGCCCTCTCTAAGCACATTGCAACTTAAATATCTCAACACCCTGGGCTAGTGCACAGTCAATTCCAGCCCCACTTGACTCAGAGTCACAACACAGGTAAAATTAGATGTTATTTTAAAAATACCTGAGGACCTTGGCTACAAATGTAAATGACTACCTAATACTCTTTCCACAACAGCCCCCCCCCCCCCCCCCACACTTATCAATTACCCCACTCTCTCCACAGACAGACAAAAAACAGAGAGGCAAAAGGGTGGTTGAGAGGTAATGAAAATATTAATATAAATAAAAGGTCAGAGGATCTTTGATGCACTGGGCTGGCTTTCAGTTACTGTCTTTCTGGAGTTCAAACTTTTGCTTTGGTATTTCTTCCTCCTAGGCTTATATTGATGATCACTGCAGACTCTCAGGGACAGCAACAATCGGCAGCAATTAGAGGGATAAAACCCAGCTCCTCTTCCTTCGAGGGTTTGAGGCTTCAAATGGTTTTGTCTGGCAGGTTGTCTGTATCTTTTGTAGATTCAGGAACATTTCAAGTTTACAGCTATGATGTGCCAGGCACTCTGGTTTTAGGACAATATAGCAGTTCTTTCAGCAAGAGAGGAAAGAGACTGTTCTTTCTTCTTCCAAGATCTAATCACTTCTGCCAAGCTCTCTCAGGAACCAATCACTGTCGGTTGTCAGGCAGAACACTGTCCTTGGCCAACGCACAGGTTGCCAGCCAGCCAATTGAAGCAACTTCCTCCAAAGTCGGTTGTTAAGATCCACTCTGCGTCGAAGCATCTGGGGTGTCTCTTCTCCAAAATGCAAATCCTGGAACACACTGTCATGACAAGTAGGCTGCTTCAGCTTGGGTCTTCTGCTAAAAGGCATATTCTGATTATGGGTCCATGGACCAAAAATAATAAAATAATAATAAAATAAATGGGAACAAAGGAAATCAACAGGAAGGACTCTTACAGAAACAACCCCCACACATACGTTTGTGCAGCATGAATCTAACTATAGGCTTTGCCCTTCTCGGCATAGAAACAACCTACTTAAACTATACATTAATGTTTGCCAATACAAATATAAATCTCTTAAAGCTACCTTTGCTTTCCTCATAGAATAGCCAGGATCTTAATCTGTCTGTAGCATTATTCAGTTGCGTTAAAGCTCAGGATGTAAATGCCCCAGGTTGTGCTTGTTGCAAGATGGTTGCTCCAAGTGCTGTCTCGCTGGCATCACTCAGCAGGGTGACCTTATCATTAACATCATAGTACCTCAGCAATACCAATGAACATCTTTGCAGTGAACTTGCATAGAGGTTCATACTCTGATGACAAATTGGGCAAGAACTTTGCAAGGTGGTTTCAGGATCAACATCTGCTATTTCTCCAGTGACCATCTTTACAGACTTGCTTTTCTACTTTCTTGCAAAATGCTTGCATGCAAAGTGATCCAGCAAATCGTTGCACCACCCTTGGTTGCTGCTTCTCTTCTACAGTTGTCACCCGATTAGGATTAAGACAAACTCCTTTTGCTGTCAGTACATGGCCTATGTACATGACTTCAGTTGCAGTTTCTTCTCATTCAGCTTCATATTCGTTTGGCGTGCTCTCTCTAGCAGTCTCACAAGATTCCAATCAGTCTCCAATATTTTTTTCCATTGCATCGCCACAATTGCATCGCCACACTCATAGACCAACCACAATTGTTTTTCTCTCCTGGAAGATCATTGCCTATCTCATGATATATTTGCTGATTTTCTTCCAGAGCAGTAGAAATGCCAAATGGCCAGAATAACCATCTGTACCTCCCAAGTGGCAACAAGAATTTAGTCAGGAAAATGTTACTTTCATCCAGCTTCACATGCCAGTATCCATCCTTCGCATCTAGAGTAGTAAAAGCTTTGCCTTAGAAAGTGGTGGCAACATTTCTTCAATGGCTGGCATGGGTGGTGAGATTTCTTCAAAGTTTTATTGAGGTCCTCCAGATATCAGCTTTTCAGCTTGTTTCATGGCTACCATGCAGATAATTCAGTCTGTGGGAATCATCGTTTTCTTGGGTACTCCCATCTTTACAGCTGGAACATTCCTCGGAAGATACTGAGTTGGCCTCAGACTCTCATCTACTTCAAGATGATCTTCATCAAAAAGACGTCCAAGACCTGTGAAAACACCGTTGTAATTTTTGAGGAGATTCTTTCAGTCATTGGCTTTGTACCGTGTGAATCACTGCAAACCTATTCATGTACGTGGCGGGTTACCAGTACAAGCTTCTGACTTACTTCTACCAAGAGGAGTGGATTTTGCTCAGTGTCTATCATTTGGAACTGTAAATCTGCTTCCTTCCCTTTGCATTTGGCTCTCATTGTGCCATTGTAGAGTGGCAACTTGACCTTTGACAGCTTCACTTTCCAGTCACCATCTTGAGCAACTTCACACAGGTCTGTAAAGGTCATGGGTGTTGCACATAGCGCCCGTGTCTATTTGACACTTTAGATTAACTTGATCCTCTCCTTCTGCAGACATCATTCCAATAGTCACAGGCCATTTGTACCTTGAGACTTGGTGATGCCAACCTGTTTCTAGAGTAGAGACTGATTTGTCAGGATCATTGTCTAATGTCTTTCCAGAAACCATCTTTTTAGGATTCTTTCCAGCAGAGCACTCGTGTACAAAATGATTCAACTTCTTGCAGTTATAACATTGCTTTTGTTAAATGGGACATGATCCTTTACTTTTGCGTGGTGTGCTCCACTATATTTGCATTATTGTGCCTTGGCCTTGATTCTTCTGCTGATCCTTCTCTAAATATTCTTCCTCTCTTCCTTTGTAAGGCCTGGATTCCCTCTCAGCAGAGTGCAAAGCCTCATCAGTTCCCCATCAGTGCTCTTCACCTAATGATTAGCCAACCTCAGAGCTTCTGTGCATGCCAAGAGCTTTTTTGAGAGCAAGTTCCCCTTCGCTCAGCAGATGTCCTTTTGTGACAGGATCCTTGTTCCGAAGAAAATTCTGCAACTGATCAGATCATCCATAAGTTGATCAAACTGACAAGATTCAGCTAGTTGTGTCAAGGCAGTCACATACAGATCAATATTTTCCCCCTCTTCTGATGCTGGAAATATAGATTTCACAATCATACTCGTTAGCGAGTGATCTCCAAAGAAGAGTAGAGGGCTCAAAGTGGATTGTCCACATCGCCAGCTTTTCTGCTGCTCAAGTGAAGTCTTGGGTACAATACTGCTTTTGGCATCTTTCCCCCAGCACAATAGTACAGTTATTTGTTCAGGTTACTTGTTTAACTGGAAATTTTATATTCTGCAACTGAGACAAGAAGAATTTCCAATTCATTCTCAAACTCCCCCTTTGCTTCTATCAGAGAAGGTACTTGAATATTCAAAGCCACACTGACTCACCCTGTAGTCATTGCCTTGTACAAAGTTGCAGACTGAGGTTTGAATTGTTCTCTCCTGTTTCTTATGGCTGCTGTCTCTTTCACCAAGTAAAAGTCCATGCAATTTCAGTTGCACACACTGTTTTCCAAGCGGTGGATCAAATGGCTTCTTTTCTCAAGCTTTTAGACACAAAAGATGACATCAGAGGTCACATGACTATGGCAAGGCAAATTGTGCAAAGGCACTTCTCCAAAAAGTCAGCACCTGTATTTTGGCTGAGATCAAGCCTCACGGTAGCATGGTGGTTAGCATCAATGCTTCACAGCTCCAGGTTCCCAGGTTCGATTCCCGGCTGGGTCACTGTCTGTGTGGAGTCTGCACGTCCTCCCCGTGTGCGCGTGGGTTTCCTCCGGGTGCTCCGGTTTCCTCCCACAGTCCAAAGATGTGCGGGTTAGGTGGATTGGCCATGCTAAATTGCCCGTAGTGTAAGGTTAATGGGGGGATTGTTGGGTTACGGGTATACGGGTTACGTGGGTTTAAGTGGGGTGATCATTGTTCGGCACAACATCGAGGGCCGAAGGGCCTGTTCTGTGCTGTACTGTTCTATGTTCTAGATCAAACCCAAGATGAGGCACAAAGTCTATTCTTGACAGCTTGGATGTCTCTCTTCTGGAGACTATGGCCGGGATTCTCCGAGCCCCCGCCGGCTCGGAGAATTGGAGATGATGGCGAGACGGGGCACGACGCTGGGACGCGATTCCCCGTCGAGTGGAGAATCACTGCCAGCCGGGTGCACGCGGTTAACACGGCGCCGGTCAGGGGCCGATGAAAGAGGCCCCCGTGGCGATTCTCCGCGGTCGACCAGCCGAGTTCCGGCTGCCGTGGTTCTAACATGGTTCTACCCGGCGGGAGCTCAGAACCGCGGCTGCGGTGGCTGTCCTGGTGGGAGAGGTGGGGGGGATCAGGCTCCAGAGGGGGGGGGGGGGGCTCCACAATGGCCAGGCCCATGATGGGGGCCAACATCGGCGGGCATGTACAATCCGGGGGGCGGGGGCCCTACCTTCTTCCACGGCGGCCTGCTGTGTGGCTCCGCCATGTTGTGCGGCGCCGGCGTGCAAGCGGCCGCCACACGCATGTGCAATCCCACAGTGAGCAGTGCAGGGTCGCGCACGGCAGCTGGAGCAGCGCGGAGCACTCCAGCGGCATGCGGGCCCCCTGTGGGCAACAGAATCGCCGGGCCCATTGATGCCAGTGTGAAACACTCCGGTGTTTACGCCGGTGTCAACATTTAGCCTCGTTTTCAGAGAATCCCGGCCTATTAATTGCATTCAAATTGAATTGATTTTTGAAGCAAGCAATGAGATGGATTAAGGGCTTGCCCTGTGCACTCTGCGCATTGGCTTTGTAACTTTTCAAATGTAGTTGGGATCGGGGTGGCCTGGCTCAGACTGCCATTGCTGCAGAATTGGGTTTAAATGCACCCCTTTGGTACTACTTACAGGTCCTGGCTGCTCACACTGCTGACTGCTCACTGTGTCCTGTGATTGCTCAGGAGCCTCTGGTTATCTGGGAGTCTACTCTAGCTGCCCCTCTGGAAACCCTCAACTGTATCATCAAGGGGATTGGAGTGGCCAAGGTCTATCAGTGGTCCACTAGGTGTTGGCACTCTTCAGAAGCGTTGCCCCACTGCAGAGGAAGCAGGGGATTAGCAGTTGATCCCAACCAGAGGACACCTGCACTGTGACCTTTGGAACCTTGCCTGGTTCTCTACCCCTCTCATGGCAGAGGCCTCACCAGTGACCCCCCCCCCCCCCCACCCCGCAGGAACACCAGCTGCCTCCTACTGGTGAGGTGGCAGCACTGACTGAATTTGCTATCATCTCCCAGGCGCTGTTCATGAGGGCGACCTTGAGTCAATGGTCCGTTCTGGGGAAGAGGGTGTTCCTCTTCTCCTCACTGGCATGGAGCAGTGGGTTCAACTCGGACTCCCAACTTCGGGGGGCAGGTCTTCTCTGAGCCATCTTGCTGGCTGCAATGTGTGCGTGATAAGCTTATGGATAGTTCCAGCTGCCAGCTTCTTTAGTGCTAATTCCATCCACAGTGCTTACAACGCTTGCTGGGCCTGGAATTGCTCTCAATTCACGCTCGCAGAGTGCTGGCTCATTTGCATGTCCTGACCCACTTACCAAATAGCATCCCCATTGAAACCGCAAGTCGCGCACTATTCAGCCCCAGCAGGAACCCTAGTCTCCCAAATGGAGAATTCCAGCTGTATGTTTTCAGGAAGGAATTAGATATAGCTCTTGGGGCTAAAGGGACCAAAGGATATGGGGGGAAAGTCGGGAAAAGTTTATTGAGTAGGATCAACAACCATGATCATAATGAATGGCGGAGCAGGCTCGAAGGGCTGAATAGCTCAGCCCTGCTACTATTTTCTATGTCTGTGTCTATAACTAAGGGTTAGTAGTAGACTGTAGTTATGGTGGTCGAGTTAAATTAGGCAATGTTTAGACTTATTTTTTAATTTCCCTCTTATTTACTGTAATGGGAAATAAAAGGTATTTACTTTGAATGCTGCATATGCGTAGTACGTGGGAATCACGTTCTAAGGGCGGGAATAGAAGGGAAGGGCTGGGCAATGGAAATATTGTTGCACACTCAACATATTTTGTAATTGCTTTTCTGCGGTTAGCAAGAATTAACATGAATATTTTCCTACTGTGATCATCGTGGTCTGTCTTGTAGTCAGAGTGTTCATGTCAGCAGGTTGATTCCTGCTGTTCAGCGCACCAGCCCAAGGTGTCGGGAAATATTGGCTCTAACTGTGTAATATGTGTAAATATTTGCAGTTATGCAAGTAGTGCAATCAACTCTGCTGTTAATCAAGACCTCAGTCTGGGCTCACTGGTGTTATTCTTTCCTCCAGGTCAGATGGGTGTGGGTTCAAACCCCACTCCAGAGACTTGACTCCGTTATCGGAGTTTGGCACTTCAGAGTTACAGCTAACACAACATCCAGTCATTAATTTCACTGCTGTGTGGGACCTCGCTGTGTGCAATAACATCTGTTGCATTTCCGACATTCCAACAGTGATTACATTCTATAAGAACTTAATTGGCTTTATGGTGCTTTGGGAAGTCCTGGGGACTGGGTGTGGAAGGGGGAAGATAAATTTAAGTTTTTACAATATGATCTCTTGAATGACACAAAACCATTGATTATAAAATTGCCTTGACCTCCCAAGTTATTATTGGTGCTGATTCAGAAATCCATTGATAATGGCCCACCTCTCTTAAGATATATGGGAGGTAGTGACCAGGAGATCACATTCTAAGATACTACAGGCTGAGAAAAGCCATTTGGCCCATTCTGAATCCGCCATCCAGATCAATCCTACATTTCCTCCATTGCAGAATCTAATTGCGTTTTGAATAATTCAATGGTTTCTGTCGTCACCGCTCTGCACAGACGTCCATTCCAGATGTCGATTACTCTCTGCTTGAAGAATAAACTGCTGACATCAATCCTATTGTTGCATTTTACTGCTGGTTCAAAATGTAACTGTTTAATTGAATAATGCTTGACACATTATTCATTATTGTACATATGATCACCTCTCAAAACATTCCTTTCCAGAATAAAATGTCTAAGGCCTGGATTTTCGATACTGAGGTGGGAAATCTACACATTGGCCATAGCCAATGTAGGAAAAGTAACCCAAATGGCGGAATCTTCGTTCCGGCGTGGGGAGGGGAGATGGAGGGAGAGGTGAGGAGGGTGTGGCATTGATTGTGGGATGGAATAAGGCTTTCCAGCCCGGACACAGATGGGAAGTAGCCATAGGGACTGCCGAGGTCCAAGGCAGACTGATTAAAAGGCGTGTCTCAGTTTTCTGTGACTTCATACCCATTTTTACGTTGAGCCCTCTAGCCCTCACCCCTCACACTCCCCCAGTCCCCCACCCACTCTCCATGCCCATATATGCCAATTTATGCCAACCCATGCCCTCTACCCAATAGAGCCAAACCACACCACACTTATAACACCAGTGCCAATTTAGTGCCGACTCTTGCTCCATACCCACCACCCTTCACTAACTTACTCACCATGTACCATGGACAGACCTCAAGAGTCATGCTGAGATAAAACAAATGTCTATTGCAGTCTTCATGATATAAGAAAACTGCACTTTAACGAAAGTCCATTCAATACATTTCAGACCCCTCAAGTATATAATCCCTTATAAAAACAAACATTTGTATTCATAACTCCATATCGAAGACAACTAATCCTGTATTAACCTCTTTGATCTGTCAATTTAGCTGTGAATTTATAGCCTCCCAAATCTTTTGAGAAGCGGAAAGCAATCAGGAATTAATAATGCTGAAATTATAGCACTAAGGGTTATGTCAAACAGTCATTGAAACTGCAAGAACTGTTTTATTTAACCTTTTAAAGGACTGGGGTTTTAAATAACTCAACAGTTTGACTATTCCACATACCTTATTCTCTCTTCAAAATATTTACGCTTACTCTAAAATTTTGTAATTTTGTAAAACTTTATCTGCGGGATAATGTTCTTGCTCTGGTAAAATGAGGTCTGTGTGAACTCAACATGGCCCTGCTGAGTTTATGTTTCTCTCATGTGTGAATCACATCCCACCCTGATCCCCAACCCAGGTAAAAATAGTTGCTGCCATAAATGGGGACAGGACTTACAGATCAGACGTCTGTCTGCCATTTTGGATACACGGTGTGAACATTTTCGATACAATGCCATGAAAATGCAGGTCCAAGTCTCGCCATTCTTTATTTCCAACTCAAATCTCTGAAACCTCGGATTAATCCAGATCTTGAATGTCTTGTTCATTTTTCAGTGACCACAAATGGACACAGTACTCAAAGTGAACACTGTCTACAGCAGTGTACAGTGTGATCATGGCATCCTTTGACTTATATTATAATTTAGCTATCTGGACAAACATCCTTTTGGATCTCTTAGTTCTGATGTTTTGTGGATTTGAGTGTCACCTTTCTTTAGCTTTACAGAAGATTGAAGTATCAGAAACCAGCACCGATATAACTGCTTTTCCCTCGATTGGTGGAATGTTGCGTGGAGCATTATCGAGAGTCAAAATATATAATTATTGCTACATCGGAGTCTGTATTCCTTAAGGATAACCTGCAATCTGATCCCTCCTTGGGATATTTTTCTCAGCTTTATCCCTAAGGGAGGTTGGTTGATCATTAAACAATGGATGCTTGAGGGCCTTCTTTCCTCTGACCTATGTTGTTATCCTGCATTCAAAGACAGCTTTAATCATTGGAGTATAAATGTAAATCCTCTAGAGTGTGTTTTCTTTAACAGCCATTAAGTCATGAACTGAGGGCACGAGAGGATCTGTGAAATAGAACCTGCTGAAAATATGGTTTTTGCTTCAGTGTGGAATAAAAGAGATATGTATAGCGTTGTTAACTTCCCTCTAAGGACAACAGTTCATGATGTGAACAGAATAAAAAGGATTGAAGGGGATGTAGCAAGAGGAAAATCTGGATAGAGATCTTAAATAGCGTAGCCACCCATCCTACTTCAGTTTATGGGTATCTTAAAACAATATGTGGCACTGATTCAATAAACAATTTCCTTTCCATTTATATTAATTTTAAATTTCACACAAAAAAGGACCACGATTAAATAGTGCTGGAAAATATGAGAACCAAATTCACTGACAATAATGTCTGGCCTTGACTGAAAATGCAAGTTCTCTTGACAGACACATGAAAGAAAGGGATGCCAGTGGCAAATGTTATATTTGTGATCAGCTACACATTTCACACAGTTGGCTTGAAAGGGTACTTATGGAGGTAAGAACTATCGGAATTTGATAAAAGCTGATGCTTTCACTTTACATCAGTGACATGTTTACCAATGAAAGGATTCTCCCTTAACAATTCAATTATTTATTGCCAGTAAGATCATGTTTTGATTTTTTTAAACAGGTTTTGGATGGGTTTTATTAAAGGGAACAGAAACCACAACATTATGAACAAGTATGTTGGTGGATGGAGGTGGGGGGGGGGGGGGGGGGGGGGGGGGGAGGTTGGTAGGGAGGTGGTGAACCCCTGTGCAATATTAGTGACATTGTAAAAGGATGGGAAGAGCTCCACCATTAATTGCTTCAAACATAATTGTAAATGGAACTACTGGAATACTTGGAAAGTTTCCTGGGAAGAGTAGATATAGAAAATCGTCTCACTGTGTTCACAATGAATACTTGGCATTAGAGGTGAATCTTCTCCGGAGCAGTTGATAAAGACAAGTGTCAAAAAACGACAAGAACAAAATTGTCTGGAGCAGGCTTGCCACAATGCAGTATTGTCAGAATTTTATTATTGAACTTACTCTAAAATAAGGGCCGGGATTCCCCGTCTGGGAGATTATGAAGTAATCCTTGGCTCTAGAAATGGTGCCCAGAAGCGATTCACTCTCCCCTGCCATGCAAATCTACGCATGGTGGGGAGCTAAAGGGATTCTGTACCGAATCCCACTATTGGGCCACCATTTTGAGCGGTCGGTCCGATACCAAGGCTGCCCCCCCCCCCCCTCCCCGGTGGCTGGCCCCCTCCCCCCCGAAAAGCAAATAATGCTACTCCGCTGACAAGTAGGGGGTTCCTCATCTCCCACCACGGGAATTGCTGGGGCACCCCCCTAAAACACGCATGCATGTGTGTGACCTGCAGGACCCTCCACGATAGACCTGCATCAGACCCTCACACAGAGATCCCCCATCAGAGAGCCCCATCAGACCCTCATAGCAGAGAAGCCCCCATCAGAGACCCCCCCACCCATTTCAGAGATCCCTCCCCACCCCCCAATCAGTCATGGCTGCCTAGAAGCTAAAGAGAAGTCCAGACAGAAATACTGAAAAATCGCTGCTTTTTCACTTACCTATCCCTTACACCTGGTGCCTTAGATAGAGGTATAGTAAGCAGCAGCTATTACTTCATAGAAAGCCAAAACCACATCACAAGGCTTTAAACCCTTCAGATCCTTTGATCTGCAAGGCTTCTATCCACTTACAAAGGTAAATAGCTTTTAGTAGGCTGTAATTAACTGGGTAATAGCTTCCAGACAGCCAAGTGTCTGGTTTATTCATTTCCCTTCACACTTGAATACATCTTTAGATAGCCTACTTTGAGCCTAACCAGTATTTATCAATATCTAGGAGTTAAGTGCTGCCAGTTCCTCTTTTTCTCTGCAGAAAGCACTTAACTGCTTTTGCAGGGCATGGACCTCAATGCTACCTCCAGTGGGGGACCTGAGAATCACAACAGAATTAGCACCATCTTTTTAATTAAAATGTTTTCCAATTAAGGGGCAATTTAGTGTGGCCTATCCACTTTTGGGCGGCGGAGAATCCCGGCCAACTTTTCACTTCATCATAAAATGTAGCATTTAAGCCTCTGCAATGTCTTTTTTTTACGTTGGAACACTGAGTCCTCCTAGACGTCAACAGATGATTTCATTTTTAACTGAAACCCTATAATGTATCATATAAACTAATTTGAAATTTTGCTGAATTACATTCCAGTTGAAATGCATAATTTGCTAGGTTACTCCCAGCATATGTTAAAAAACCGCAAATTTAGTAATTGTTTAAGTGTGATTTTAATGCATTAAATATTTGTTTGCAACACACTGCTGTAAATCAAAGCAGCGTCAATCTGTCATGTCACTGCATGCATTATTTAATGTGAGTCACACTACAAATACTGCCACCGATTCGAAAGAGATCTCCAAATCCATGTTTTCAATATGAAACCATCGAGTGGGATCAACACACATTCAACTTATTTTCAACTTACATTCTCCAAAAACACAATTAAACCTATAAACCCACATTCACATATCTACGGAAGGACTTTTTTATTTTTAATAATAGCTTACATATGCTTGCCTCGAAGCCAATGTTAAAAAATAATCATTGCATATTTTATTTTTTTCAAATATTTGTATTCTCCTCCTTTTTCACATTTTCTCCCAAATTTACATGCACCAACAATAAACTATAATCAGTGACGAATGCAATGTCAATCCCCATATCAATAACAACAATCCCATCCTCCCACCAAACCAACAAACATGAGCCCGCATGTTAACATAAACAAATAACAAAAAAGGAATCAGGAATCACCCATTGTCACCATTAACACATAATGTAACCTCCCTCCAACTCTCCCAATTTTCAATGTAATCCAATTCTCAAAAGTGCATAATGGATAACGCCCATGAATTGTAGAACCCCTCCATCCTTCCCCTCAGTTCAAATTTGACCTTCTCAAGAGACACAAATTCCAGAAGGTCCCCCCGCCATGCCAGGCACAGGGTGGAGAGGTTGATCTCCATCCCAATAGGATCCGCCTTCAGGCGATCAATGAGGCGAAGGTTACAACATCTGCCTCCGCACCCGTTTCCAACCCCGGCTGGTTCAACACCCCGAATATGGCCTCCCTGGGGCCCGGGCCCAGTTTCACGTGTACCACTTTAGAGATTACCCTAAAAACCTCCTTCCAGTAATCTTCCAGCTTTGGACAGGACCAAAATATATGAACGTGGTTTGCGGGACCGGGACCCCCCCCCTCTCGCAATGTTCAAACACATCTTCTACTCCCTCAAAGAGCCAGCTCATTCTCGCCCTTGTGAGGTGTGCTCTGTTTACCACCTTTAGCTGTATCAGCCCCATCCTTGCGCACGAGGTGGAGGTGTTCACCCTCCGGAACACCTCACACCAGAAACCCTCCTCCATACCCTCTCCCAACTCCTCCTCCCACTTTGCCTTGATCCCATCCAGCGGTGCCTTCCCCTCTTCCAAAACAACCCCGTAAACCGCCAGCACTACCCCCTCCTCCAGTCCCCCTGTCATTAGAAGCATTGCATTTTAGAGTGAAAATACTTTAATCCATGAATCTTCACAATAACTGGAAGCCAGTGGCGTGCCACAGGGATCTGTGCTGGATCCCCTATTGTTTGCTGTTTATATAAATGACATAGATGACAATGTAGGGGGTAGGATCAGTAAATTTGCAGACTCCCACAGTCCAAAGCTGTGCGGGTTAGGTGGATTAGCTGAGCTAAATTGCCCCTTAGTTTCCAGGGATGTGCAGACTATGGGGATAGCGCAGGGTGGACGGGAGAGTGGACATGGGTTGGTGCAGACTTGATGGGTTGAATGGCCTCCTTCTGAATTGTAGGCATTCTATGCTTCTACGATTCTATCTGCTATATTTCTTAATGTGTTTAAGGCTCAAGAAATAGTTTTAAAATTTAACTAGAACGAGTTTCGTATTGAAGAAAGTCACCTTTACGATGGACATTTTCACTTTGCACTTGCCCCAGTAGGTGCAAACCGTAGATTGTTGGATGACGTTATCTGATCATCTCTAGCCAAATTCAAAAGAACTGAGCAGCTGAAATGCTCATTCACACTGAAATACTGCATTATCCGACAATGGATATCAACAGTCAACTTCAATCAGTAGCTTTGAGGGATTTGATTTCATATTACTGACCACATTAACAGATCCAGTTAATCATGGCCCATAAATGCTGTACAAAAATCACTGTAATTCGCAAAATAAATGCTTTGAGCATTATTTGTACTGGAATCAGGAGTTTCTGAACAATAAAAACGTAAGTAAAACAAGTTTTGCTTGAGTTGCCCAAATGTTTACTCATTCCATCGAGGATTCATACTGAGTAGCATTTTATCAAGTTTATGCCACATGTTTCCACTGGAGGGTGCTGCTTTTCCTTGCAGTAATATTATTTCACAGCTACTATATTGCTCTAATCCAGGACACCAGCCTATCATGTGACTTTTGATTTGCCAATGTGTTGCCCACGTCACACCTACTTCAAAATCAACTGCTCACTGGTTCACTGTGCTCTTTTTAATTGCTCCCACCAGTTTGTTGGACTGATGTAAAACACTGAGGCGTAATCATGGCTGGGCAGAGATTTTAGTCGCAATACATTTAAAGGCACAAGCATTTTCTTCGAATTCAGGAAAAACCAGTTACCAAGACACAGAACTCCAATCTTAAAACCATGTGCAACATTCTGTTAATGAATGCTTCCACACACTGTCACAACTGCGAACAATAATGGGTTGGGCGTGTAACAATTCACATACTTGGGGAATGTTATAGATTAGGAGCTAACACCGGAAGGCAGGGATCAATTAAAGATCAAATGGTTTGTGAAGGTGGGGGCTAATGAACTGTTTAGGGTTTAAGAAAGGAGGTCAAAATCACTTTGTAGTGGAGAGAAGAAAGATCCGAAAAGGATTGCTCCACCTCGACTTCGAGAACTACAGAAATTTGAATAGATCACGATTGTTTGAAGAGTCTACCAGATAAATCCAGTTCAGATGTTTGTGCAATCCAATGTCCGTTGCCAAAACAGGAAGATAACCTGTTAAGCTGCATTAATTGCTCCCTATTTTATTAGGTCATGTTTCATGCTTAATAATATTTCCACTTTGCTACAATTTGACAGTTTTGATGCTGGTTATTTATCATGCTTGATTTCCATATAAGTGTAAATCACAAAGGCAGAATCATTCTTATTGACGTTAAATATTGCTGAGCAGAAACCTTCATTGCAAAATATATTGATATGGAATCATTTAATTTGAAGGCACAAATATCCAGTTAACAATACAAAGGACCCATAGAAAACATGTGCCACAGACAGCATTTCAGTAAAGCAGTCTGAGAACAGTGTCCTGCAGTCAGCATTACAGTGAAGCAGTCTGGGAACAGTGTCCTGCAGTCAGCATTACAGTGAAGCAGTCTGGGAACAGTGTCTGGCAGTCAACATTGTGGTGAAGCAGTCTAGGAACAGCTCTGTGACACAAGACTCTGTGCTCTATGGATTTTTTCCAGGGACACACACCGAAACAAACATCAACTGCTGCTGGAAGGTCATCAACTCGGTGAAAGACGCTCTTTGGTCTGCCCGAAACTTGCTGATCTTCCAGTGCAAAGAATTGTTCTCGACTGAGTGTTGCAGACAGGCACATTCCAAGGTCCAGGACTACGTGCTGAGGGATGCACTCAAGCTTGGGGCAGCTGCCGCCAAGGCGCAATGGGGAAAGACCACTGTGTAAGGTCTTAGCAGCAAATGTACACCGAGGGGTGGGTAACAGTCTAAAACCCCTTGGTCTGGGTCATTAACACTCCAATGTATAAAAGAAACATGACGATGTAAATATTTAAGAAAGAATTGTAACGTAAAGAAGGATATGTGTGTAATATCAGCCCAATTGAATGGAAGAAAGTCAAGTGAATGTGTAACTTTGATGGAAATATACAGTAAAGACAATTCAAAATGTTCTGAAATGTTTTTTAGAGATTTTATGAATAAAGTATATTTTTTGGAAAAAAAAGTCTAGGAACAGGTTCCTGCAATCAGCATTGTGGTCTGGGAAGTGTGCCCTGCAATCAGCATGGCAGTGAAGCAGCATGGAAGCATGTCCTGCAGTTAGCGTCACAGTGAAGCAGTCAGGGAACAGTGTTCTGCAGTTAGCATCACAGTGAAGCAGTCTGGGAACAGTGTTCTGCAGTTAGCATCATGCTGAAGTAGTTTGGGAAGTGTGTCCTGCAGTCAGCATCACAGTGAAGCACTCTGGGAAGCGAGTTCTGCAGTCCGCATCACAGTGAAGCAGTCTGGGAACAGTGTTCTGCAGTTAGCATCATGGTGAAGCAGTCTGGGAAGTGTGTCCTGCAGTCAGCATCACAGTGAAGCATTCTGGGAAGCGAATCCTGCAGTCAGCGTCGCAGTGAAGCAGTCTGGAAGGTCCAGGACTATGTGCTGAGGGACGCACTCAAGCTTGGGGCAGCTTCCACCAAGGCGCAATGGGGAAAGACCACTGTGAAGGTCTTCCAGCAAATGTACACTGAGGGGCTGGTAAACATGTAAAACCCCTCGGTCTGGGTCATTAACACTCCAATGTATAAAAGAAACATGACAATGTAAATATTTAAGAAAGAATTGTAACGTAAAGAGGGATATGTGTGTAATATCATCCCAATTGAATCGAAGAAAGTCAAGGGAATGTGTAACTTTGATGGAAATGTACAGTCAAGACAATTTGAAACGTTCTGTAATGTTTATTATAGATTTTATGAATAAAGTATATATTTTGAAAAAAAAAGTCTGAGATCAGTATCCCACAGTCAGCCTCACAGTGAAGCATTCTGGGAACAGTGTCCCGCAGTCAGCCTCACAGTGAAGTATTCTGGGAACAGTGACCCGCAGTCAGCCTCACAGTGAAGCATTCTGGGAACAGTGACCCGCAGTCAGCCTCACAGTGAAGCATTCTGGGAACAGTGACCCGCAGTCAGCCTCACAGTGAAGCAGTTTGTGAACAGTGTCCAGTAGTCAGTTCCTGTTGAAAAAAACAATGTGAGAGCACAGGAAAACTGTAAGTTCATTGATTGGTATGAAATTGCTGTTGGAGATTATCTACACATTTCTGTAAATTAAAAAAGCGTATATACTTTCAACAAGGAGCAGTACTTGGATTAGCTGAGAATGTTAGGTCCAATATAACAAGGTTACATAAGTAGCATAATGGAAGTAAAGTTAAGACTTAAAGTAATGTCTCGAAAGACTTAAAGCAAGGTCTTTGCATGGCAGCAGGAATATTTGGGGTGAAATATGATCCCTAGAATCTTTAAGAGCAGTAACTAGCAAGCTTAATCTAAAGGGAAGTCATGGCAGCGGAGCTTGCACCTGTGATATTCTCCTCCTGCATTGTGTAGGAAGTCACAGACATTTCCAATGGGGGACTCCATGGGATGGAGGGGCAGCTGAAGTGAGCTCCGTGTTATCCGGCTCTGCTGGTCCTAGTCCCTCCACATTGTCTGCACCATGGTGTTGACGCCCTCAGTGAAGCTTCACAGTGACTGGGACATACTCCAGAGTGCCTCAGCTTTATCCACCTGCATCTAGGCCATGCTTTGCAGTGACTCGGCAATGTTGCAAAGGGTGAAACGGAAGGAAATCAATAGCAGTAAAAAATGTTGCTGTGGAAATTAAGGGGGTCAAAAGCTGACAAATCACCAGCACCTGATAATCTACATCTACATTGTGGGCAGCACGGTAACACAAGTGAATAGCACTGTGGCTTCACAGATCCAGGGTCCCAGGTTCAATTTCCCTGCTGGGTCACTGTCTGTGCGGAGTCTGCACGTTCTCCCCGTGTCTGCGTGGGTTTCCTCCGTGTGCTTCAGTTTCCTCCCACAGTCCAAAGACGTGCAGGTTAGGTGGATTGGCCATGCTAAATTGCGTGTGTCCAAAAAAGGTTAGGAGGGGTTATTGGGTTACGGGGATGGGGTGAAAGTGAGGGCTTAATGTGGGTCGGTGCAGACTCGATGGGCCGAATGGCCTCCTTCGGCACTGTATGTTCTATGTTCTATCCCATTGTATTAATGGATGTGGTCCTGGAAATATTGAATGCATTGGTGGTCATCTTCCTAAATTCTGGAGAATCTAGAGCAGTTCCTGCAGATTGGAGGGTGGCAAATCATAGATTATCATATAATTTACAGTGCAGAAGGAGGCCATTGGGCCCATCGAGTCTGCACTGGCTCTTTTTGAAACAGCACCCTACCCAACCCCACACCTCCACCCTATCCCCATAACCCAGTAACCCCACCCAACACTAAGGGCAATTTTGGACAATAAGGGCAATTTAGCATGGCCAATCTACCTAACCTGCACATCTTTGGACTGTGGGAGGAAACCGGAGCACCCGGAGGAAACCCACGCACACACGGGGAGGATGTGCAGACTCCGCACAGACAGTGACCCAAGCCGGAATCGAACCTGGGACCCTGGAGCTGTGAGGCAATTGTGCTATCCACAATGCTACCGTGCTGCCCGACTATGTACCCCACTATTTAAAAAGTGAAGGAGAAAAAAGGTAGAATTACAGACCAGTTAGCCTGCTATTAGGAATGGGGAAGAAGCTGGAGTCTATTATGACAATATATGGAAAGAATTAACAGGATTGAACAATTCAGCATAGGTTTATGAAAGGCAAATCATGCTTAACAAATCTACTGGAGTTTTGTGATGATGTAACAAGTAAAATAGATAAAGGAGAACCAGTGGATGTGGTGCATTTGGTCTTTCACAAGACTTTTGATAAGCTCCTTTTAGATAAGGGCAAAATGAAAGCACACGGGATAGGGGGTAATGTATTGACGTGCATCGGCAGTTGGTTGACAGACAGGAAATAGAGAGTGGGAATGAATAGGTATTTTTCTGAAATGCAGGCATGTGACCAGTGGGGTACTGCAGGGGTCAGTGCTTGGGCCTCAGCTGTTCACGATATATATAAATGAGATACCAAATCTAACAGTTCCAAGTTTGCTGAACACAAAACTAGATGGAATTGTGAGTTGTGGGGAGGATGCAAGGAGGCTTCAAGATGATTTATTCACGTTGAGTGAATGGGCAAACACATGGCAGATGCTGTACAATGTAGCTAGATGTGAAGATATACACTTTGGTGTTAAAAACAAAAGGGAAGAGTGTTATTTAAATAGTGATATACAAAGAGACCTGGGTCTCCTTGTACTCCAGTCACTGAAAGTAGAGAGGCAGGAGCAGCAAGCAGGAAGGCAGGTGGTATGTTGGCCTTCATGGCAAGAGGATTTGAGTTCAGAAGTAAGGATGTCTTACTGCAGTTAAGCAGGGCCTTGGTGAGATCACACCCGGAGTATTGTGTGCAGATTTGGTGTCCTTACCTGAGAAAGGATATGCTTGCCATCAAGGGAGTGTAGCAAGGTTTGCTTGGCTGATACGATGGTTGGGGATTGTCGTATGAGAGATTGGTTCGACTGAGTCTGCATTCATTGGAATTTAGAAGGATGAGAGGAGATCTGATGGAAACGTATAAAATTCTAACAGAGCTGGACAGATTAGATGCTGCCAGGAGGATGCTTTCCCTGGTTGGGGAATGTAGATTAGGACTCAGATGAGGAAACATTCCTTCACTTAAAGAGTGGTGAACCTATGCAATTCACTACCACAGAGGCCAGGGAGGCCAAACCACTGAATGTATTTGAGAAAGAGGTTGATAATTTTTTAGATTTTAATGGCATCAAAGGGAATGGGGAGAAAGCAGAAATATGGCTTTGAGATAGAGGATCAGCCACAATCAAATCGAATGTAGGAGCAGGCTCGAAGGGCTAAATGGCCTGCGCCTGCTCCTAGTTTCTATGTATTTCTAAATAAATGGACAACATTCTGTGAATGAATGTTTCCTCAATTGCCATGCTTGGCAACAAATGAGAATGTGACCATTTTTTAATATTTGGATTGGATTTGTTTATTGTCACCTGTACCGAGGTACAGTGAAAAGTATTTTTCTGTGTGCAGCTCAAACAGATCAATTAGTACATGGAAAAAAAAAACAATGCAATAGGGCAACACAAGGTACACAGTGTAAATACATAGACACAGACATCGGGTGAAGCATACAGGAGTGTAGTATTAGTCAGATCCGTCCATAAGAGGGTTGGTTCGGATTTGTTCATGTGATGTGAGTATCACTGGGCAGGCCAACATTTATTGCTCATTGGTAACTTCCCTAAAGGAGGTGTGGTGATCTGTACTTAGAATGTCATAAACCCCATTTTCCAATTAATTGTTTGATATTTCAAAGATTGGAGGTCAAAAATTAGAAACTGTATATCAACATAGAAAATCATTGTATGATCCAGCTCATAAGGAGGCCTTTCAGCCCATCACACCTCTGCCTGTTCTTGGTAGACTTGCAAGTAATTTCACTTCCCAGCAACAATTACACAGCATTGGATTAGCCCTGTCACAAAGAGGCAAAAACCTCAAGACTTGCAATAAAGGTCAGTTTCTTGTAATGTCCTGAAGAAATTAAATGTTCATCTTTTTCGGATTGTGCTTACCCGAAACACATACAAATCTTCAGAACTACACATGTTCAGATACTCATTCCCCATTCATTTGTGGAAGTTTCAACATTCTCCAGGTTGAGATTGTCTCTTTTCTTGTTGTAAATGGACCCAATGTACCTGACATCGTACACAAAGCAAGAGGGATTTCTTATAAAGCAGGGGAGTCTTTTGTGCAATGCTCTTTGTAAATTATCTGGCGATTACACTACTCTGCACAGTGAATCCATGCACAAAAGTATATTCACAAGTGAATCATGCATTAGGTTTCAATACTTATGAGTCTGATTTTTACAGTAACTTCATTGCAGTGTTAATGGAAGCCTACTTGTGACACTAATAAAGACTATTATTATTAGGAGTAGCAGTGCTCGTGAACTTGGAACCAGGACACCTAGAAGTCTTTTTCGGGGGGTCAGACTGGCTCGGGCGGGTGCAAGGACAGATGTTAGCCTTACGCTGATTGCCATGGGGCAGGTCCTGTTGGGGTGGAGGTTAGCTTCTCCATCCTGTGACATGGCTTGGCGGGGAAGGGTAACCTACTTGAATTTCTTTGACTCACGGGAAGGTGAAGTCTCAGTTGAAGGGGATGAAGGAAGGGTTTCACAATTCATGGGGGCTGTTTATTATGCACTTCCGAAAATTGGTTGCCATTGAACATCAGTGGGGGGCTGGGGGGAAAAGAGGTTGGCAATATTGTTGTCTTTGGTTACACTGTTTATGGATTGATTGTTAATCGGTGTTTTGTTTTACCTAGAATGTGCGGGTGGATATTTTGGTCTGTATATTGAGCGAGGGGCGGTTTGTGTGTGGGGGATTGTTATTGTATTTGTTTTTGTTTGTTTTTTCCTTTGGTTGTTTATTGATGAAAATGCAGAGAATAAAAATATTTTTTTTTTAATTGTTAGTAATGGTATTATATTGTCTGTTCCATAAAGAAATATAATTTTTTCCTAATATCCCTGTGGTATACTGTGAAACAAGCTTGTGTGTGCGTGTGTGGCTAATTTAATTGAAGACAGTTAGATTGTAAGGTTAAAAACATTAAAACAAGGTAAATGTGTAAGCAAACATGTTGAAGTTGAGGTGAACCAA
Source organism: Scyliorhinus canicula (assembly GCF_902713615.1). Lineage (NCBI taxonomy): Eukaryota > Metazoa > Chordata > Chondrichthyes > Carcharhiniformes > Scyliorhinidae > Scyliorhinus > Scyliorhinus canicula. Next base: position 43,315,949 of record NC_052163.1, read on the forward strand.
GCTATGATGTGATATCAGTGAGATGCATGAATAGAAATCTGCATTAGAAGGTGTGGGGTGAATTGAAGTTTAGCTATTATATTTCAAAAGGGAAATGTACAACTGACAAGGGTCGTATGTGATCAAGGCAAAGTATTAAGTAAATTAATAGCCATAAACAACAATGAATTTTTTAATATTCTGGGAAGGGGATGATTAAAGAAATTTACGAACAATAGATTTAAACATGAAAGAGGAAAAACATATTTAAAGAGAGATTGGAGCTGTGTGGGTGGGAGTTGTCATGATATGCTGAAGAAGGTTCTGTGCCTAGAGAAAGCTATGAAAGAAGCAGAGTTCTAGCCACCCTCACAGAGAAAAGTATTTTGTCTGCAAGGTTTTGATACGAGCCTTGAATTTCCATTATCAAGTGAGAGAGAGTCTTGTTAAGTACCTGCCCTATAGCAACACTGGATGTCTTCTGGTATATTATTGGAATTTTCATAGATTAAGAATCCAGAGGGACTGTTGCCCTATGTGAAATCTTTTGTGAAATGTTTATAGGACTACCTTTAACTACGTAAATGTAATTTTGCATTTTTAAGTTTTCTGCTTTTTTAAGTTAATAAATGCTTTAATTTAATGTATAAAATCTCCAAGACTGGTTTTGGAGTTCTTGCTCCTACTTCAGGACACATACTTTCTTATGATAAAATACAAATTGTGATAGCTCATCCAAGTTTCCCTTTGAGATTTGAGTAGCCCAGCAATTGATACCTGCCATAACATAATATTTCATTCTGAGTTCTGAAGAGCTCTTCTATACAAACATTATTCAGATTGTGAACAACAATTTATCCATGGAGTATAATTAGCTCTCCCCTGAGTACAGGACTTTCAGAGTGTTTGTTATATTATGAGAACCAAAACAATGAAACACTGAACTTATTTGGACCCAGAAGTAAGACAAGACCGTAATATAAACAAGAACAACTTGCATTTAAAGAGCACCTCAAACATAGAGAAACATTCCAACGTGCTTCACAACGTCAAAAATAGATCCAAAGATAAAACTAAACGCATTACCCCAACCCAAGGAATGTAAATCCGTTCATTAAAAGATCCAACTCAAGCACATAGCAAACTTCTGAAGTAAGTTTTGCCCATGCAGAGGTGATTTATGATCTTTGATGCTTTCACTCCCAGGAACAGAAGGAGTTAGTTGTATTTCTGGGTTAGCTGGCTGTAATTTGTTTGATCAGCAGTATCAAAGAGTAAAATTCTCTCAAGCCCCCCCCCTGCATGTTCGATGGCAGGTGTGGGGGAGAATATGGCAGGAAGTTCAGTAACAAGTTTCATGCCGGTGTGAATTTATAGCAGGCTCTTTCGCTGGAGTCCGCCATGACTGGTCGAAAAACACGCCAGAGGATGGCGTTAACCTCATTTGCATCCTGCTAATGAGACGCAGATGAAGGCCAGACATCCCTCCCTGATTCCCTCTGCGATTCCAGCAGGAAAACATGCCGGCATCAAACATGTTTGGATCAATGTGGAATGCAGATGTCGGGACTCATCCAGCAATTCACTGGGTTGCCTCCGGAGTTCAGGGTGGAAGCCATCTGCAACTCTTCACCCTGGATCACTACGGCAGTGGGCCGAGGAAGCATCTGCCGGTGGACCCTACTGATTTGGTGTCCTGGAGGGAGTCCATCTTTCAGCCTCAGAATGTTCCTGGAGATGCATCGTCATTCTCAGGTGATCCATCTTCCGGCCTCAGAGTGCTCCCGGAGTTCTATTCAGGAGGTCCACTTTCTTACTTCGGTGCGGGGTCAGTGATGTCGGACGCCTTTTCAATGTAGCGTCCGGACACAATGATGGACCTACACACCATATCCAGGCCTACCACATCACTGGATACGGTGTAAACACCAGAGGGCATACTTAATGAGGTTGGGGCCAGAAGATTTGGCGTGTTTTCCTACCAATGGGAAACACTCCAGGTTATTGACCCACCATGGCCCTTAGCCTCAAAATGGGAGAATTCCACCCAGAGTATCATAGAACCATGTTGTGGCACAGAAGGAGGCCATTTGGATCATCATGTTCCTGTATTTGAGATAGTCAGGGCAGCACGGTGGCGCAGTGGGTTAGCCCTGCTGCCTCACGGCGCCGAGGTCCCAGGTTCGATCCCGGCTCTGGGTCACTGTCCATGTGGAATTTGCACATTCTCCCCATGTTTGCGTGGGTTTTGCCCCCACAATCCAAAGGTGTGCAGGCTAGCTGGATTGGCCATGCTAAATTGCCCCTTAAATGGAAAAAATGAATTGGGTACTCTAAATTTCTAAGAAAAAATGTATTTGAGGCAGTCTAATTCCTCCCCCATAACCTTGAATATTTTTAATTTTCAAGTAAATATTTAATTCCCATTTGAAAGATACCACTGAATCAGCTTCAAGCGCTCTGTGAAGATGCCCATCACTGAGCTCATGGGCACTGCTGTGCCCAGGCAGTATATGCCTTGCAGCATTCCATACCAATACAAAATGAGCTAAATAGTAGCACAGCTGCAAATTACCTAGAAGGTTGTCCTATACTATCGAGCAAAACGACTGTGAACATAGCAATTTAGAGGAATGCTTGTTAACGCCCAGAAACTGGTTGGCAGAAGGACACGTTGGCTGTATTGAAAGAGGCAGTGACGTAAAACCAGAAACAAAAGGCCAATGTATTGAGTCACAACTCAGAGGGAGATTGAAAGGGACAGTGAATTATCCTGTGTTGCATTTTTAGCATTTGTGAACTCATTTATCTTTATTATTTGGTAACATTATTCCACTTTCTTTTAAATTAAGGATGTTTTGGTTGTCACATATCTGCATCAAAACTGTTTTCTAATCCGAGTATTCTCCTTAAGTGATTGCAGCTGTGGACTCTTGGCACACAGAAATAAAAGAACTTACACCATTTCCCTCATTATACAGCTCGTCTTGGCAGCCAAACACCAAAGCACGAAGAAATACTTCCTGAGGCAAGATTCTCTCATGTGCATGATGCTGAACAGCAAGAAACATAACATTAGCCCATGCACGATGGAGGTAAATTGCCAACTGGAAATGGTGACAAATTATATGATGGATTCATTTATTCTACAACCGTAGCTAGAAATATCACAGTCTGCGCATTGTGTGAAAGTCCCACGTCCAGTCTCACATTTGTCAGTTTAACAGGCAGCAAGATGTTCGAGGGCTATGGGGAAAAAGACAACCACAGCTTATAGCAAGATACACGGATCACAGAATAAAAGGATGTGCTGTCGCAATCGGTCAAAAGTGCTTCACATTGTCACCTATAATGATAAAGTGGTTTCACTGACCCCAGCGATATTTTAACGAATTAAACTCAATTTTCCAAAACATTGGGCGAGATATTCCAGCTCACCCCGCGGTGTGTTTCCCAGTGGGAGAGGCGGCTTGGCATTGCCTGCCGGTGGCATCATCCAGTCCCCACTCAGTCTACAGCGTTTTGTATGGCTTACCTGGCCCGTCGCTGGGGAAACCACCATGGCGGGGGGGGGGTCTTTCAGCGGGATCGGAAGATATTGCCAGCCGGGAAGACTTGGAAAATCCCACCCTTTGTCGATACGCAATAAAGGTGTTACTGTTATCTTCACACGTTTTCATGGTTTTGGAACCATGACATTAGGCCAGGTTACACCGTGCAGTTGGATGAAGCTGAATGTGAAATACCATTCATAGGTGATTGCAATCAAGTCACTATTTGTACTTATATGAACATCATGAATGATAACAGTTTCCGGAGCATTCCTGCTCATGCAGGAGGAGTCCAAATAACCATGTATATGCAGCACACGTGAATTATGGATCTTGGTAACTGAGTTACAGACTGTCATATTTCTGTATATTGTGTGCAATCTATTTCATGCTAAAGGGACATCCCACACATGGCAAGCAAAAGGATAAACAAATTAGTTCTGATAAAGGATTTATTCGATCGAGGCTTGATTTTTTTTCAATGAGTGTCAGCCAGGAATTAATAGAAGTGCTGTGATGGAAAGTTTTCTAAATAAGGACATAAAAACAGAAAAAGGTGCAAATACGCAGCTAGTCTGAGAAGTGAGAAATAGAGTTAATGTTTATTTTGTTCAAGGCTTCGTTGGCAATGCCTCCGAAGCCCAGAACCCGCTGAGCAGAGCAAGGTCAGCAGGTACACAGGAACACCACCACCTCCAGCCTCCCTTCCAGGTCGCACAGCACCCTTCCTGAAAAGATATCACCATTCCGTCAATGCTGCTGGATCAAAATCGCACCATTCACCACCTAACGTCATGATACACACATAGATACATATATAGAACATACAGTGCAGAAGGAGGCCATTCGGCCCATCGAGTCTGCACCGACCCACTTAAGCCCTCACTTTCACCCTATCCCCATAACTCAATAACCCCTCCTAACCTTTTTGGACACTAAGGGCAATTTAGCATGGCCAATCCACCTAACCTGCACGTCTTTGGACTGTGGGAGGAAACCGGAGCACCTGGAGGAAACCCACGCAGACACGGGGAGAAAGTGCAGACTCCGCACAGACAGTGACCCAGCAGGGAATCAAACCTGGGACTCTGGCGCTGTGACGCCACAGTGCTAGCCACGTGTGCTGCCGTGCTGATGGGAGTACCTGCACTATTCTGACTGTAGCAGTTTAAAAAAAAAGGTCATGATCACTTTCTCAAGGGCAATTAAGGATGGGCAATAAATGAACTTAATAAAGTGTAACTGAACTGAAATTCACAGAATCCCTACAGTGCAGAAGGAGACCATTCAGCCCACTGAGTCTGCACCAGCTCTCCGAAAGAACACCCTACCTAGGCCCACCCCTTGCCCTATCCCCGTATTCCCACGTCACCTGCACATCTTTGGACACTAAAGGGAAATTTAGTGTGCCCAATCGACCTAACCTACACAATTTTGGACTGTGGGAGAAAAGTAGAGCACACGGAGAAAACCCATGCAGACACGTGGAGAACGTGAAAACTCCACACACCCAAGGCTGGAATCGAACACGGGTCCCTGGCGCTGTGAGGCAGCAGTGAGAACTAGCCCTATGTACGATGCAGCTGCTTTCTCATTTTGCCAGTAATCAAACAATAGCTTGGATTTTGTATCGTTCTATCATCTGTCCGTGGAATCTGCTTTGCACCTCCAAACTCAATTTTCATCTGTTTCATTTACACCTCGCATTACTTCTCCAGCAGCTTGGAAAAGTGTAACAAATACCAAAGTGAATTTTAGACATTTTTAAATAATATTTGTCCCTGAATGTTTGCTGAAAGAAATGAAATGAAATTAAGTCACAACATGTTGAAGGATACAGCACCTCGAGTATTTAATTGAAAGAAAAATCTTGGTTTAGCTCCCCCAAAGACCTAGGGAGTTAATGCATCACCTGGGGCAACATTCCGCCATGGAAACCGAAAGTCCCAAGGTACTTAATCCAGCTAAGATTACAGTGACACCAATTATCTAGTGCCTCGGTTTGAGGATGGGATAACAAGCAACGGTTTCCACCTATGATTGTTATCCACAGAATAGTGAATGTACGGATCTTGGAACAATTTTAGATTGTGTCCAAACTTAAAGGGCCTACTAGCTTTTACTTTCTAGTCATGGCCCCTAGGTTGAGGTTCTGGTTAGCCGACATAGCTGTAGAACGTCCGGGGCAGCACGGTGGCACAGTGGGTTAGCACTGCGGCCTTACGGCGCCGAGGTCCCAGGTTCGATCCCGGCTCTGGGTCACTGTCCGTGTGGAGTTTGCACATTCTCCCCGTGTTTGCGTGGGTTTCACCCCCACAACCCAAAGATGTGCAGGGTAGGTGGATTGGCCACGCTAAATTGCCCCTTAATTGGAAAAAATGAATTGGGTACACTAAATTTATTTTTACAAAAATAGCTGTAGAACCTCAATGGAGCTGCCCGATAAAGCATGACCTGAGTCTCAGGTTTGAGATCCTCAAATAACCATTTCCTCAGTTGGCCGAAGGCTGAACTGGCACATTGGAGGCGGGGATGAGTTTTGTCAATCCTGTCAATGCTCCTTTCAGAAAGCTGAAAGTAAGACCTTCCAGGGAGTTACTGTGTTTATTCTTATCAATGATGAAATTGCAAAAAGGCAAAAGTAAAGACCCACGGTGCAATTTCTGTGGGTTCAGCATGCAAGTAAACCAAAAATGACCCTGGGAAGTGAAACAAGACACTAACATCTACCCAGCTCTCTAAATGCAGCATGTGAGTACATGCTTATCGAAACCAGGCAACACCACTGATGCATTAAGATAATTATTGAAACCAAGAACACAAAAATAAAATGATCTTACATCAAAATATCTGTGGTTCCTACTTGTGCAAAGTGCACAATGGTTAGTGGTCACACAGTGTTTAGCACTGTTGTTAGCACTGTTCCTTCACAGCTCCAGGGTCCCAGGTTCGATTCCCGCTTGGATCACCGTTTGTGCGGAGTCTGTATGTTCTCCCCGTGTCTGTGTGGGTTTCCTCCGGGTGCTCCGGTTTTCTCCCACAAGTCCCGAAAGACAGGCTTGTTAGGTGAATTGGGCATTCTGAATTCTCCCTCTGTGCACCCTAACAGGCACCAATGTGGCAACAAAGGGATTTTCACTGTAACTTCATTACAGTGTTAATGTAAGCCTACTTGTGACAATAATACAGTTATTACGATTGAAATTTCATCATTCTGAAGTAGGCCAGATGTTTGTTGTTGGAAGCTGCGCATGGTGTCTCTTCCTGAAATATGGTATTTTCTGCTGCTTTAATGGCTGCCCTGCCTCTGAACTCACATCTGGGATGGGGGGATGGGGGGATGGGGGGATGGGGGGGGGATGGGGGGGGGGGGGGGGGGGTGACAATTAAATTCTGCCCCATGCCTCAGATCTGTGACCCTGGGGTTCTGATGAAAGGTCACAGACCTGAACTGTTGGACAGAATCTTGTTGAGGTGCCGGGGATCTAACAAGCTGGCTGGAGAGTTAATCAGTGACCCGCGCTGACTCTTTTCGGGAAGGTACACCAAACCACATGCCAGTGAGTCCCCTAGGGGCATAAGTCTCATTTACTGAGAGCTGCCGGCCAATAAGAGTCTGGAATATCTTGTGCTCAGTAGCGCCACAGGGGAGACGGTGGCGGCTGCAGGAAAAACACCGACTGGAGCACTGGAGTCCCAGGTTGACGGAGCGAACCAGGCCACAGGTAACTAATGTGGGGGTCGGGGTTTACAGCGTTCTCTGGGAAAAGGCTTTATGGGGAGACAGCAGCAAGGGCTTGGGTGTGGCTCTCAACACCACACCCACACCCTGACCCTTGCTTCCGATATCTAGTCCCTTGATCAAACACTAAGTGCCTTTGATTGAAAGTCCCCCCTCCCCATCCCAGAGGTGACAATTGGCCACACAGTTTTACCTGTGGTGCACATCATGAAGACAGGCCTCATTAGATGGTAGACTGGGAAGGTCGACCATGGGCCTTTCCGCTTAATTCTGAGAAATGCAGGAAGGTAGCTGGGTTCAGGTACACCATCGTTCCATATAATTACAGTCTCTTAGAACATAGAACAGTACAGCACAGAACAGGCCCTTCGGCCCTCAATGTTGTGCCGAGCCATGATCACCCTACTCAAACCCACATATCCACCCCATACGCGCAACCCAACCCCCCCCCCCCCCCCAACCCTACTTTTATTAGGACACTACGGGCAATTTAGCATGGCCAATCCACCTAACCCGCACATCTTTGGACTGTGGGAGGAAACCGGAGCACCCGGAGGAAACCCATGCACACAGGGGGAGGACGTGCAGACTCCACACAGACAGAGACCCAGCTGGGAATCGAACCTGGGACCCTGGAGCTGTGAAGCATTTATGCCAACCACCATGCTACCCTGCTTCCCCTCCCTGCCTCTAAGCTCAGCGCCAATGAGAGGAGAATATTCTGCCGTTAACTCTATATCTCTGTCCAACGGTGCTGTGAGACCTGCTGAGTATTTTCAGCATATTCTGTTTTTATTTCAGATTTCCAGCATCTGCAGTACTTTCCTTTTGTAAGAATGTACATTCATATGTTAGTCAGTGTGATTTATAGTGCACAACAGAAATTAAACTCTATCATGTAAAATAGTGGCTGACGAAGAGTGGTATTGTTGTTTGCCTACACAAAGCAATTCTCCTTCAGAAGTTATTCAGAAGTTGGGGGCTGGTTTAGCTCACTGGGCTAAATCGCTGGCTTTTAAAGCAGACCAAGCAGGCCAGCAGCACGGTTCGATTCCCGTACCAGCCTCCCCGAACAGGTGCCGGAATGTGGCGACTAGGGGCTTTTCACAGTAACTTCATTGAAGCCTACTTGTGACAATAAGTGATTTTCATTTCATTATTCATTAGCTGGGAGACATGTAAAAGACATCTTGAGGCGGTGAAGGCACAAAAATGCAAGGTCTTTCTCAATCTTCTTGGTCTTGTGGTATCATCTAACCTGCAACTGAACTACAGCTTCACAATGTAATCACAGTCCTCTGTTATTCCTCATCTATTTCCTATTTCAAACTCATGAGCACAACAAAGAAATATTAAAGCATGAACGAAAGAAGGAAGAGTGAGGTTAATATAGACATAATGTGGAGACGTCGGTGTTGGACTGGGGTGGGCACAGTAAGAAGTCTTACAACACCAGGTTAAAGTCCAACAAGTTTATTTGAAGCGTGGCTCCTTCATCAGGTGAATGGAGCCACGCTCCGAAAGCGAGTGATTCCAAATAAACCTGTTGGACCTTAACCTGGTGTTGTTGTAAGACTTCTTACTGTAATATTGACATAGAGAGAGTGAAGTCAATCATGTCAAAATAAGTGTAAAAAAAAATGTAATGAAGAGATAGAGAAATGCGATATGTGAGCATAAATCTTCAAGCAAGGCACAAGGGGGAGTGCAATACGTTCGAACAGTGAAGAAGCCAAGATTTTCTTTGTATGGTGATGTGAGTGTTTCTGCTGTGTCACTTTGCGTGACAGGGCAGTCGGCCGACACCACTCTCCTGATTGAGCAAAAGCTGCCTGACTCAGGTCACTGGCAGGATAGTCGGCCTGCATCAGCAGGAAGCAATGTCTGTAATAATGTTTTAAACAGAAAATTCCTTTCAAAATTACTCAAAAACACAAGTGAAGAAAAGTTCAATTATTTTACTTGTTTGTCCAAAACCACAATGCCACACGAGGAAAGAAATGACTGTGAGGAAATTTACTTTGAACAAAAAATGCAAGCATGTGAAAACAAAATACAAATTAGTCCAAGAAACTTGGGATGTTTTACCATGCTAAAGGTGCTTTATAAATGCAAGCTGTTGCTATTGACACCCAACAACAACGAAATGTTCTCAGTAAGCAGTAATAGCTTCAGTATGTTATTGATTTAATGTGATTTCCAACAACGCCATACAATGATTTCACACAGCGTATGTGCTTTTTACTTTAAAACAAAATGTATTAATGATTTTGCTAGAAATTTTAACCAGATGGCTGTCTTCATGCAGATAGCCACCTAATAAAACAGCTCTTTTTAATTTAAAAAAAAATTCCAGTTGTGGGGCAATTTAGCGTGACCAATCCACCTACCCTGCACATCTTTTGGGTTGTGGGGGTGAAACCCAAGCAGGCACGAGGAGAATGTGCAAACTCCACATGACAGTGACCCGGTGCCGGGATCGAACCCGGATCCTCGACGCTATGAGGCAGCAGTGTTAACCACTGTGTCACCGAGCCGCCCGGGCCGAGCCGAACAGCTCTTATCCTAACACTTCTTCAGCTGGATTGTGGTAACATTACAACTGTAAATGCTCAGGCCAAGGGGAGTAGGTTGAAAAGCACGGGTCGGAATATCTATACACCAAATTCAATGTTAAAATGGGTACTGCTCAGTCTTAACAGCAAAATTATTGGCTTACTTTTGGAAAGTTGTACGACTGGTAAATTGTAGACGTGTAGTAGGTTATGAACCTCAAGGTCCTATGGTGCAGTGGGTAGCGCCCTGTCTCTAACCCAGAAGCTCCAGGTTCAAGCCCCTCCCCAGGACTTGATGCCCAAGGAAGGTGCGTTCATTATGTCACCAAACAGTTTGAGTGTCAACTTGTAAATCATTCCAACACGCCAACGACAGATGGTAAGAGTGGGAGAAATTCCTGGTCAGCCGTGTGATGGAAAGAACATTGGAGCCTCTACCATCACTCTTCATAGCTCCAGTCAACAACATGCATGTAAAAGTGCATGCTGCAAGAGTACTTGGACCTCCTGAGTGAACTGTAACACACCAATTGGTTATGAGCTTGTATAGGACAGCACGGTGGCACAGTGATTAGCACTGCTGCCTCACAGCTCCTGGGACCTAGGTCCAATTCCAGCCTTGGGTGACTGTCTGTGTGGAGATCGCACTTTCTTCCCATGTCTGCGTGGGTTTCCTCCCCACATGGGTGTCAAGTGCTGGGCTGGAAAGTAGATCAATGGCATGGAATATAGTGATGGCATTATGGTCTGTTGTCTGTCAGATGCATTAATAAAATGCCACTAAGACCAAGTGCATAATATAACAATTGCAGAAAATAAAACTCCTATTTTCACAGTTGCTGTGTCATCAGCAGTTACCTCATTAGCACCACTTTCCCATGAGGCAGCCTGTGCAAGATTTGAAGAGATGTCTAACTGTATTTACATCTTCTGCAGCAGGATTGCACTCACAGCCTCTTGTACAGAAGGAAAGTGCTATTAACAACTCTTTTTTTATGCCAGCTGCTGATAATGAACTTGGATATTTTCTATTCTAAAAATATTTTCTTTCTGTTCACTGGTGAAACAGGTTGAGGGTCAAGACAACTCTTGTGAATGCAAACCTTGCATCTTGTGGAATTTTCTCTGAGGTGAGAGACTTAACGTAAACATAACCGTCTAAAATAATTTAATCTTCTGCATCAGGTAAGGGAAGGATTGCAAAACAACAGCCAAAAATGGACCATAAGACGAAGGTGCAGAAGGAGGCCATTTGGCCCATTGAGTCTGCAATGCCATGATATGATAATCCTCAACTCCACTTACCATCATTATCCCCATAACCCTTGATTCCCTTACTGATCAAAAATGTTAATCTGAAATATGAAAAATGAAAATGAAAATCGCTTATTGTCACGAGTAGGCTTCAAATGAAGTTACTGTGAAAAGCCCCTAGTCGCCACATTCCGGCGCCTGTTCGGGAAGGCTGTTACGGGAATCGAACCGTGCTGCTGGCCTGCTTGGTCTGCTTTCAAAGCCAGTGATTTAGCCCTGTGCTAAACAGCCCCTAACAGATTCACTACCCTCTGAGAGAAGAAATTCCCCCTCATCTCTATCTTAAATGGGCGACCCTTACCCTGAGATTATGCCCTCTTGTCAAGACTCTCCCACAAGGCGAAATGTTATATACAGTATTTGTCCTTTTGCCTGGTAGTAATGTATGCAAGGATGTAATGTGATGTAGAGTGAGAAACAGAGAAGCAGCAGGTATGAGAGAGACCACACCCAATAAAGTTGTGTTCATTTATTGAGAGTTCCTGAGTGTAACTCTCCAAGTGCACAACAAAGCTGCCGATGAGGATAATGGACGTCCACATGCTGAACCACATGGAAGAAGAAGCTAAGCAATGTAAGTCAGAAAAAAGGAAGTTTTTACTTCAGCTGTCCATGGAGAAAATCAGTTGGTTAGTGTGGACGTGAATAAAAGATACCCTGAAAATAGATTCTAGAGCTGGCTGTAGTAAAGGACAGACTAGAGTTCAAATTAACGCCTTGTGTAAAGAGAAAAATTGCTGCTGGAAATGTAGTTGCAAAATACGCCTATAGGAAACTTGCATAGGTAAAGATGGCAGGAGGTTTTGGCATCATTGGAGTTTTGATGAGAATGTGGAGCAGTGGAGCTCTTATACTTAGCATTTTAATTATTGGTCGCAGGTGAACAAAATAGATGATGATGATATTATGGTGTCCACTTTCCTCAGCGTGATGGGAGGAAAAACATTTCATCTCCTCCGCAGTCTGGTGCAACCTGAGAAGCCAGGCACTAAAACTCACAAGCAGATTGTGGACATTTTGCAAGCACATGTTTCACCTAAACATTGCAGGGAGCTTTAGATTCTATAAAATAAACCAAGTGGAGGGGGAGTCAATCGCTTGATTTGTTGTAGGGCTTAACAGACTTGCAGAATGTTGTGAAATTGGAGACGTGCTTAGTAACACCATTTGTGATAGACTTGTTTGTGGTCTATGCAGTGCTTTAACACAAACATGTCCGTTAACTCAGAGTCATCTCACTCTGGAGAAAGCCATTGAAATCACTTTCTGTGGAGCTGGCTGCAAAGGTTCATCCACTCGGGTGTACAATCTGTCTTCTAAATCGAAATCCAAAGCTACCAGGGCCCGTACATGTTACCAGTATGCAAAATCCAGGCATTCTGCTGTTGAATGCTGGGATAAAGACATGAAAGCTATGGAAAAAAGAGACATGTAGACCCTGTTTGCAGGAATAAAAAGCAAACTGTAAAGAAAAATAAAAAGCAGGAGCAAACCAAGACAACATTTAAACAAAATAAAATGAGAAATGTCCATGTTGCACAACCGGGTCGAGAAGGGCAGCATGGTAGCACAGTGGCCAGCATTGTGGCTTCACAGCACCAGGGTCCCAGGTTCAATTCCCCGCTGGGTCACTGTCTGTGCGGAGTCTGCACATTCTCCCCGTGGGTTTCCTCCAGGTGCTCCGGTTTCCTCCCACAGTCCACAGATGTGCAGGTTAGGTGGATTGGCCATGGTAAATTGCCCTTAGTGTCCAAAAAGAAGATTACGAGGGGTTGTTGGGTTATGGGGACAGGGTGGAAGTAAGGGCTTAAGTGGGTCGGTGCAGATTCGATGGGCCGAATGGCCTCCTTCTGCACTGTATGTTCTATGCTCTAAGAGTGAAGTGACACACAGTCAGAGGAGAAGCTATCACGACATGTGTTGACCAATGCCGGAAGTACACACGGATATTGGGTCACTCCACTGCTGGCACGTCAGCCATTAAAGTTGACATGGGGCAGCAGTCCTGCTGGTGCCAGATACTACCTACAATGAAAAACATCAACACATTCCCTGAAAGCCATCAAGAACAGTGCTAAAGATGTACACTGGAGAAATGGTTCCCTTGAAGGGCTGCATTGAAGTGGCTGTGCAATTCTATGGACAAACGGCAGATTTGCCTCTACACATTGTGAAGGGAAGTTACCCAGACTGATGGGTCGCAAATGGCTGGAGAACATTTGACTGAAGTTCACATGATGGCCAAAAGATAATCAGGCCTCATGAAATTGTTGAAAAAGTTCACTATGGTATTCAATTGAGAATTAAGGAGCACGAAAGACATGACAGTCAAACTAAAAATAAAAGAAGGAAGCCAAGCAAAATGTTTGAAGGCATGACCTGTATCATATGCTATTAGGCTGAAGGTGGAGTCTGACTTGGAGCAGCTTGTGAAGACTGTAGAGTTTTGGAACTTGTCAGTTTCGGCAAATGGGTTATACCTATTGTTCCAATCATCAAGAATGATGGCTCTGTTTGGGTTTGTGGGGACTTTAAAGTCACCACAAATCCAGTGTTATGTGCTGAACAGTGCCCATTACCTCACATTGAGCAACAGTTTGCGGGATTGGCCTGAAATTGACCTGAGCCAGGCCGACTTGCACACGAATGTCAACACAAAGTCACAGGAACTTCTGACAATCGTGACACGCAAGGACGCCTTCCAGTACTGAAGATTGCTGTTTGGTATCAAATCTGCTCCTGCATTGTTTCAAAGGCTAATGGATCTGATCCTCAGCAGACTAAGCAGAGTCCAGTATTATCTGGACGACATCCTAGTCACTGGAAGGAATGGAGAGGAGCACCGTTGAAACTTGGATATCACCTTCTAGAGATTGGAAGGCAATGGTCTGAGAGTCCGTAAGGACTTGTGAGTTCTTCCAAGCCTTCGGTGAGTGCCTGGGACATGTCGTTGACACCACCAGCTTTCACAATTCTTCTTCTAAGGTTAAGGCCATCACAATGGTGCCTACACTTCAGAATGCGAGCCAGTTACGTTCCTACCTGAGACTGTTGAATTATTCTGGAAGATTTTTCCCAAACTTGGCAACAATTCTGTAACCATTATATAACCTCCTGTGCCAGAACAAGATGTGGAAGTGGTGAGACCAATGCAATAATGCCTCATGCAGGCCAAAGAAGCATTACTTAAGTCTGCATCTCCTTATGGTGTCATGTGTGAGCAGTGGTCTCCCACATCATGCCATTGAGTGAAGAAAGACCCGTTGCTTTTGCTTCTTCAACCTTAAGCAAAGCTGAGAGCAACTATGCCCAGATTGAACGGGAAGCATTGGACATCTTCTTCGGCATCAATAAATTCCATCAATTCCTGTATGGGAGAGAGTTAGCATTGCTGATGAACTATTGTCCACTCACTACCATTATGGGACCACACTCAGGAATTCCGACACTCGCTGTCAATTGAATGCAAAGATGGCATCGCTCCTGTCTGTACAAACCTGCACTATTAAATACCACCAGTCTAGTTTCCATGGTAACACAGATGGACTTTCAAGATTGCCATTGCCTGTCAGTTCTTCAGTCTGCTCAAAAGGGAATATTTTCTACCTTAAACAAGTAGACAACACACTTCTTGCAAGTGAGAAAACACACTTGGAATGACCCTGTGCTCTCGGAAGTGCTAGACATTATTTTACAAGGAACACCTAGCCTGAAATCTTACGACTCCAGGAGAATGCAGCTGTCAGTTCAGTCAGCGTTCTTACGGGGGCTCGGAGTGATTATTCTGCCACCATTGAGGAAGCCGGTTTGGAGAAGCCACATGAAGGCATGAAGGAAATAGCATGACATTATTTCTGGTGGCCTAAACATGATGCTGAGATTGAAGATAAAGCTAGGCATGTTCTTCCTGCCACTCTTAGCACTCCTGCATCCATGGGAGTGGCCTAAAGAGGCTTGGCAATATGTGTATTGTGAATTTTACAGGACCTTTTCAAAGGACACATGTTTTTTTAGTAACTGTTGACCCTCACACCAAATGGCCAGAGATCGCTGTGGTGGCATCTGTCACATCTGAGGAGATCACTGAGAAGATGGAGAAGTGTTTAGTCGCTTTGTATTTCCAGAACAGCTGGTGAGTGACAATGGACCTCACTTGTTTCGCAGCAATTTGAGAACTTCCTACAAGAAAACAGTATTCAACACATTATATCTGCATCATATCACCCTGCCACTAATGGCTGAGCAGAATGTTTCAGCTAAACAATGAAACATGCTTTGAAAACAACTAAAGAGCAAGTTATGCTTATCCAACGCCTCAACAAATTCTGACTGATCTATCAGAACACCACACATGCTACAACCAAGACCTCTCCTGCATTACTCATGATGAAAAACGAGCTGCGTTCTGCATTTGATCTTCTAAAGCCTCCAAAGAGCAAGGGGATTGAGCAACAACATCAACAAGCACAAGTGGAATGGTGTGAAAGTGAGGCAGAGCACAGAGTTTTCCTGGGACAGGGACTCTTGGCTTGGAATGACTCCTCTGGGGAGAAATGGGCTCCTGCCACAGTCCTTGGGCTCCTGCCACAGTCCTTGCACAAAGTGGACCTGTCTCTTCCATTGTCCAGACCTCAGGTGACATTATCTGGAGGGGACATCTAGACCAGTTACTGACTGCAAAAACAGATCCGCTAAAATTGGAGCCTGTTGAGAATTCAGGTTCAGCGTTATAAAGTCAGGACATTCCTACAGTCTCGACACCACCAGACACCGCTGAGGAAGTCAACTGCTCGTCCACCGTTCAGGCAGAACAACCTCTAGATCTCACATCAATGCCAGTTAAACCAACCACTGCTGATATCAGTGTGAAGGTGAAAATGGCGGAGGTTCACAATCAACCGTTCAAAGAGGGACACCCTCCAGACCACCTGAATTTACAATAGTGACTAACCTATCAACTGTTTTTCATAGTGAACTTGTTTTGCGAACATTTTAATTAAGAGGAGAGGAAATGTTATATATTTGTTCCTTTAGATCACCCTAGAGCTCTGACGTAGTAACGTATGCGATATAATGTGATGTGGAGCAGGAAACCCAAGCAGCAGGTATGAGAGAGGACACACGACAATAAAGTTATGTTAATTTATCAAGTGTTCCTGAGGGTCATTCTCCAAATACGCAACAGTGCGCCATCGGCAGGCCTGGAAGATCCCGTCAGCATGAAGGGTGGAGGGTGCATTGTTGGAGGTGTCACCTTTTGGGTGAGATATTAAACTGAGGCCCTCTCGGGTAGATGTAAAAGATCCAACACTGTTATTTCAAGGAAGAACAAGGGACTTCTTCCTGATATCATGGCTAATATTTACATAGCTAAATCATATTACTTGGCCATTGTCTCATTGCTATTTGCAATCTTGCTGAGTGTAAATTAGTTGCTGCATTACATGGAGTACAACAGTGACTAGACGTTGAAAACACATCATTAGCTGTAAAGTCATTTGGGATGTCTTGAGGTCATGAAAAGCATTAAATAAATGTGATATAATCAAAATACTATGAATGCTGAAAAACTGCAATAAAAACAGAAAATGCTGGGAAGAAGCAGCATCTCTGGCAGCATCTGTGGAGAGAGAAACAGAGTTAATGGCCGGAATTTACCGTCCATTCCCTCCGGTGAAATCTTCTATTCCCGCCAATGGCAAATCCACACCATGGCTGGATTCTCCGTTTCTGCGGCTAAGTGCCGACGCCAACTGAGAATCCATGGTGCTCCACGGCGGGGAAATCGACACGAATCCCTCACCGATTCCGGACCGGTGAGGGGCTAGCACGGCGCTGCGTAGAACACCCACGGATCGCATGGAAAACGGCTGGAGAATCGCAGGGTCCCGCACAGGCCTACACCCCCAACGTTCGTGCCGGGAAACATGGCGCCAACCGTGCTGAATGCATACCCACCCAGACTCCACAGGCCAGCCCCCCCCCCCCCCCCCCCCCCCCCAGCTCTAGCGGAAGCCCCCCCTGGCCACAGGCACGGATCCCGTCTGAGTTTGGTGGTGGTGCTGGACATTGTCCGCGGCCGGCATGCCAGGTTCCCGAACGCTGGGCCACAAATGACCGGTGCTCGGAACTCGGCCCATCGGGGTGGAGCATTGTGGGCGTGCCGGCTGATGATGCGCCAACGCCATTGTTGTTCCGGCCACGCGGCGTGCGGCCCGCTTGATTGGGGCAGAACATTGGCAACCTCGTGTCAAACTGGCGCCTGCCCCGATTCCGGCGTCGGAAGCCATTCTCCGCCCGATCGCTGATGCCAGTTTCGGCATCGGGCCACGGAGAATCCCACCCCCTGTGTTTCCCAGTGGCGGAGGTGTGAAAAAAACAACAAACCCCGTTGATAGCAGTAGGAACAAAAAATCTCGCCACTGGTCAATGGCGGACTGCCTCTGCTGCAGTGAACGTACCATGGGGAGTGCAGCAAAAACACTTCGAGTCTTCTTCAGAACTGAATAGGGGTAGAATTGTGATGGATTATATTGTTGGAGAGGGGGTTGGAGAAGGTGGAGCAGAAGAGAAGGTCGGAGCTAGGTGGGAGCCCAGGAGAGATTGACAAATATGTCATGGACAGAAGACAAAGAGAGTGTTAATGGCAGCGTTAAAGTTGAAAATGGTGCTAATAATAGCATAAAGGTAAGGTAACAGAATGTTTTAGTACAACGAGGGTCAGAGGTCTGTGAAAGCAAAACATGTTACAGGTGGCCCTCTGGGGAGGGGGGTTTGGAAGTATATCTGTATATATACATATCAAAATGGAGAAGAAAATTCATGGTCTGAAGTTGTTGAACTCAATGTTAACTTCAGAAGGCTGAAAGGTGCCTAATCAGAAGGTGAGGTGTTGTTTCTCCAGTTTTCAATGGGCTTCACTGGAACACTGCAGCATGCCAAAGACAGAAATGTGGGCATGAGGGTGGGCACCATGGTGGCACAGTGGTTGGCACTGCTGCCTCACAGTGCTAGGGACCCTGGTTCGATTCTGGCCATGGGTGAGTTATATGTCCTCCCCGTGTTTGCGTGGGTTTCTTCCGGGCGCCCCAGTTTCTTCCCAAAGTCCAAAGGTGTGTAGGTTAGGTGGATTGGCCATGATAAACTGCCCCTTAGTGGCTAAAGATGGGAGAGAGACTAGCTGGGGGTTGGGGAAAAAGCTGGGTGGGGTCGGGGGAGAGGCTGGCTGGGGGTAGGGGGAGAGACGAGCTGGGAGTCGGGGGAGAGGCTGACTGGGGGTCGGGTGAGAGACTGGCTGGGGTTTGGGGGAGAGACCGGATGGTGGAAACCTAAGTCAAGTTCAAAGGTCAATTCCTATGGGAAAACCTGATACCATAATGTCTCGCTTAAACTCACCCTTTTAAAGAACACAATGAGGACATTACTGTACTGCATTAAGGTAAAGTGCCAGCCTAGATCTTGTGCTCTGGAGTGGGACTTGAACCCAAAACCTTCTGACTGGGAGGTGAGAGTGCCACTTCCAGATACGGCCAGCACACAAAGAGAATCTGCATTTTAATGAAAAGTTTACAGCAATCTCAATTCCAGAGCACCCCACTTTGCGCTTCAGGGTGGATGAGTGCCACTTTAAACTGTCTTTCACCCTACATCCTCCTTGTTTCAACACAAACAATCAAATCTCTATCAACACAAGCAGAGGCCAGGTTTTGTCCAGAATGCTGCAGAATGGAAAGGAACATGCTGGCTCTGTGTGACCCCCTCAGGGCTTTAGGTAGAAACACAAACAAATCCCTGGGTTCAGCCTGCCATAAGGTAGAAATTTAACACATCCACACAGGCACAACTTCCTTTATTTTTGGAGCCGTCGTTACAATAATGGACTTTATTTAGACTAAGTTTGAAGATGCAAGATTTGAAAATAATAAAACATTGGGATTAATTTTGTCAGCTGTCCATGGCTTCTCTGTTATTTGCAGACAACAGTAAGAAGTCCAACAGGTTTGTTTTGACACACTAGCTTTTGGAGCGCAGCTCCTTTCTCATTCATCTGAGGAAGGAGCTGCGCTCCAAAAGCTGGAGATTCGAAACAAACATGCTGGACTTTAACCTGGTGTTGTAAGACTTCTTACTGTGCCCACCCCAGTCCAACGCCGGCATCTCCACATCATTTTCAGGAAAAGCAGGATTTGCGTCCCTCAGCTGGATCGGAGGGGGAACTAACAGCAAGTGTATTTGGCCATCTTTCGGGTTCTCCATGTACAGTTCTGACATCTCGGGCGGGATTCTCCC
The DNA here is from genome assembly GCF_902713615.1 of Scyliorhinus canicula. Classification (NCBI taxonomy): domain Eukaryota; kingdom Metazoa; phylum Chordata; class Chondrichthyes; order Carcharhiniformes; family Scyliorhinidae; genus Scyliorhinus; species Scyliorhinus canicula. Next base: position 43,335,379 of record NC_052163.1, read on the forward strand.
GTACCCGGCGGGGCGGGGTTTCCCGGCGGGACGGAGTGGCGTGAACCACTCCGGCATCGGCCCGCCCCAAAGGTGCGGAATCCTCTGCACCTTCAAGGGCTAGGCCAGCGGCGGAGTGGTTTGCGTCCCGCCGGCCGGCGTGGAAGCCTTTAGCGCCACGCCAGCTGGGACCGAAGGGACTCCACTGGCCGGTGAGAGTCGGCGCATGCGCGGGTGTGTCACCGGCCGCTGTCGTCATCCCTGCGCATGCGCCGGGCGGCGGTCACCTACGCGTCGGCCATCGCGGAGGCTGACACGGCCGACGCGTAGTAAAAGAGTGTCCCCACGGCACAGGCCCGCCCACGGATCGGTGGGCCCCGATCGCGGCCCAGGCCACCGTGGGGGCACCCCCCGGGGCCAGATCGCCCCGCGTCCCCCCCAGGACCCCGGAGCCCGCCCACACCACCAGGTCCCGCCGGTAAGGGACCTAGTCTGATCCACACCGGCGGGACCGGCAAAAAACCAGCGGGACTTCGGCCCATCGCGGGCTGGAGACTTCTGGCAGCCCCGGGGCCAATTGAGTCGTGCTGGTCCCCGCCATTCTCCAGGGCGGGCGTCGCGACTCACGCCTCGCTGACTTTTGGAGGGCCGGAGAATTCGGCGGCGGCGGGGGCGGGATTCACGCTGACCCCCGGCGATTCTGCGACCCCGGGGGGGGGGGGGGGGGGGTCGGTCGGAGAATCCCTCCCCTCATCTATGTAGCAGCCTTTCTCAAGGACTAAAATTACTGTTGCAAACCACTAGCCATGGGACCGGTATCTAATGAAAGTGACTGGTCGACAACAAAAATTATTGTTGTACCAACTTTGCTACATAATCCTTCCGAGGTGAATTAAGGTGCATTGATTTATTGACTTACTGACTTACTGATCGCAAAAACTCCCCAAATTTTACACATTTTCACATTGGTAAAACGGTTATATTTCATAGTTCATATATGCCAAATTCCCCACCCCACCCACCTTTGAATCTGCCAGCAAGGGCATGGGAGAATTCCAGCCCCAGACTAATGCTCTCGGGACACGGATTCAAATCCCATGGCGCATGGTGTAATTTAAATTCAATTATTAAAAACTCTGGAATATAGAGCTGATAGAATTCCTACAGTGCAGACGGCCATTCAGCCCATAGAGTCTGCACCGACCCTCTGAAAGAACAATCTGACTAGGCCCACTCCCTTGCCCTATCCCTGTAATCCCACTTAATCTGCACATGTCTGGACACAAGGGGGCACGACGAATCCAGCTAACCTTTCCACTATGGGAGGAAACCATCGAAGACACGGGGAGAAAGCGCAAACTCCACACAGACAGTCACACTAGTTCAGAATTGAACCCTGGTCCCTGCAAGGCAGCAGTGCTAACTACTGTGCCACTGTGCCGTATAAAGCAAGTCTCATTAATGGTGACGGTGAATCTATCATCAAATGCTGTAAAAACCCATCAGGTCCAATAATGTCCTTTACGGAAGGAAATCTGCCATTCTTACCTAGTCTGGCCGACTCCAGACCCACAGCAATGTGGTTGACTCTTCACTTTCAGCAGGACAGGAAGATCCAAAGGTGAGCCGCCTCCGCAGCTGAAAATCTTGGGTGGGCCGGAAAATCCCAGCCAAAGTCTTGCCATGCGGTGTATAGTTCGAGCTTTGAATATTACATCAAATTATATTCAATTTTTACTAAAATCTTCACATTGTGAGTTCAAAACAAAGATCAGTGTTTCCAATTAATATATTACTATTTGCATTAAAATAATAAGTATGCCATACTTTGCTTTGATATGTACTCAAGTCGTCAAACACTTTTGATCACATGAGAGTGATGGAATCATAGTTTGGAGATGATTGTCTGAAATATGCTGCTACTGCAATTAACCTGAGATGGAGTGAGAAAGAGTGAAATTGTGTAAATTACTTATTTTAATTAAACAAGTAACATGCATGCCGTGCCACACAAGTGCTAGGCAGTGAACATTACCAACAACTGAGAATCTAACCATCGCCCCTTGATATTCAATGGAATTACCATCACTATACCCCCAGTATTGACACCCTGGGGTTACCATCAAACAGAAAGTTAACTGGACTAGCCATATAAATACAATGGCTACAAGAGCAGGTCAGAGGTTAGGAATCCTGCAGCAAATTACTCACCTTCAGACTCCCTAAAGCCTGTCCAAAATCCACAAGGCGCAAGTCATGAGTGTGATCGAATACTCTCCACTTATTGGATGAATGCAGCTCCAACAACACTCAAGAAGCTCGACATCATCCAAGGGCAACGCAGCTCACTTGATTCACACGTCATCCACAACATTCACTCCCTGCACCACCGATTCACAGTGGCACTGTGTATACCATCTACAAGATGCACTGTAGGAACTCACAAAGGCTCTTAGGCAGCACCTTCCAAACCTACGACCACTACCATCTAGAAGGACAAGGACAGCAAATACATGGAAACACCACCACCTGGTGGTTCCTTTCTAAGCCACTCACCACCCTGACTTGGAAATGTATCGGCATTCCTTCACTGCCGCTGGGTCAAAATCCTTGAACTCCCTCACGAGCAGCACTGGAGATGTACCTACACCATACTGACTGCAGCGGCTCAAGAAAGCAGCTCACAACCACCCTCTCAAGGGAAATTAGGGATGGGCAACAAATGCTGGCCTAGCCAGTGAATCCCACAGATGACAAAATGTGGCAAAACTTCTAGCCAAAATAAAATGAGTCTCGTTGGCCCTTGAACAATTTAATTCAGTCTTGTCTTTACTGATAAGGGGGTCAAAGGGTATCAGGGGCAGACAGAAAAATAGAGGCTACAATCAGATCTAATCAAATAGCAGAGCAGGCACGTGGGGCCGAATGGCCTACCCTGCTCCAAATTTCTATGTTCACATATTAACACATAGTTAGATTGTAAATGATAAATGTATGAATAAGAAAAAGACTTGCATTTATTCAGCCTATTTCACAATCTTGGAACATCCCAAAGCATTTTACAGCCAATGAAGTACTTTTTAAAAAAGTTTAGTCACTTTTATATTCTAGGAAACACAGTGGACAATTTAAACACAGTAAGGTCCCACAAAGACCAATGTGAAAATGACCAGATAAGCTGATTGTTGATTTAATGATAAAATATTGACCAGCACTGGAAACATTTCTAGTAAAGAACAGAATGTGAAAAAATGCAAAGAAATGAAGAATAGACTAAAGAAATACTTCATAATAAGGGGCGTGTTAAAGTGGGTTACCACACTACATTGCTTAATTTGTAACTCTCAACAGGCAAGCCAAAGTCATACTATTGGTTCGTCCGCCTTTCCATGTTCGTGTCGAAGAATTTCTTCAGCACAGAAACAGTTATGACCTTTCTATTTTTATTTTAATCCTTCTTCAGCAAAGAGAAAACGATGCCTGGTTTGTCTGCCAAGGGTCCAACAATTTTAATGTTTAAAACGTAACTCAGCTTTCCAAGCCCATTTGTCGAATCACTTTACCCTGACCTGATTTATTCAGCAGATTTCAACTACTGAAGCGTGTACTTTTTAAATGAACAAATGTTTTGTTGATTGAACAACAGCCAAGTGTTAGTAATAGATAAACAAATGCTTTCACCACAGAGCTGAGAAGAAGACGGAAGTATCTATGTGGATCACACCATGCGTGCTCGTAATTTGTAACAACATTGCCCATAATACACAATTTACTCCAGAGCTAAAACAAAGATCACTTTCACGTTCTAGATTTCAGCAGTTTATGTGAGATTTTCATGTAAAGCCATCATATATGGACACATTCCTCTGTTTCCTGTGGTGTTTGGCACACACTAGCTGACTGAGATCTGAAGGAACAATTTTCTCATTCCTACAGAACAAAAGGTCTTAGCCCAGACAACCAATTAATGAGTCTTAAAAAGCATTCTGTTTTTTTTTGTCGGCCTGTTTAGTATTCGCCACTCCTTGCAAAGTTTTATTTTCTAAAATGTGAACGGACGTAATAAGCATGTTGGGTGACATTTTCCGTTCCCACTCACTGCTGGACCAAAAGTTCCTTTATCAAGTCAACCGACCTTCCGCTGGTCGATCAAATTTTCCATCCTGCCCATGACGATTCCCAAGCTGGGCCAGAGAATTTAGGCCATCCTTCTCTGTTATGCTTCAAGCTTCCCTCCGTATGCAGACACGGGGAGTATGTGCAGACTCCGCATAGACAGTGACTCAGGCTGGGAATCAAACCCGGGTCCCTGGTGCTGTGAAGCCAGTGTTAACCACTCTGCTACCGTGCCGACCATGCATATAAGCATGGTGTGAATAAAATTGTCCACCACCGGACTAATTTCTTTTTTTTCACTAATTTTAGCGCTGGGAATACTGAGCTACCCATCATGTAGAACACAGTTAGGTGAAGCAGTAAGCTGTGAAGAGTTGCAATGAGGTTGCAAGGGATATACATAGATACATAGTTAAATAGAAGATAGGAGCAGGAGGAGGCCTTTTGGCCCTTCGGGCCTGCTCCGCCATTCATCACGATCATGGCTGATCAGCTAACTCAATAGCCTAATCCTGCTTTCTCCCCAGAGCCTTTGATCCCATTCTCCCCAAGTGCTATATCCAGCTGCCTCTTGAATATATTCAAGGTTTTAGCATCAATTACTTCCTGTGGCAATGAATTCCACAGGCTCACCACTCTTTGTGTGAAGAAATGTCTCCTTTTCTCTGCCCAAAATGGTTTACCCTGAATATTCAGGCTGTGACCCCTGGTTCTGGACACACCCATCATTGGTAACATCTTCCCTGCAGCTACCCTTTCTCGTCCTGTTAGAATTTTATAAGTCTCTATGAGATCCCCCTCAGTCTTCTGAATTCCAGCGAGAACAATCCCAACCTAGTCAATCTCTCCTAATATGACAGTCCCGCCATCCCTGAAATCAGTCTGGTAAACCTTCGGTGCACTCCTTCGAGAGCAAGAACACCTTCCTCAGAGAAGGAGACAAAAACTGCACACAATACTCCAAGTGTGGCCTCACCAATGCCCTGTACAATTACAGCAACGCATCCCTGCTTCTATACTCGAAACCTCTTGCAATGAAGGCCAACATATCATTAGCCTTCTTTACCGCCTGCTGCACCTGCATGCTTACCTTCAGCGAATGGTGCACAAGGACACCCAGATCCCGCTGCACACTCCCCTCTCCCAATTTACAACCATTCAGGTAGTAATCTACCTTCCTGTTTTTGCTTCCAAAATGAATAACCTCACACTTATTCAAATTATACTGCATTTGTCATTGGTTTGCCCACTCGCCCAACCTGTCCAGATCATGCTGTAGGATCTCTGCATCCTCGTCACAATTCACTCTCCCACCTAATTTGGTATCATCTGCAAACTTTGAGATATTACATTTTGTTCCCTCATCCAAATCATTAATATATATTGTGAATAGCTGGGGTCCCAGCAACGATCCCTGTGGTACCTCACTGGTTACTGCCTGCCAATTTGAAAAGGACCCATTAATCCCTACTCTTTGTTTCCTCTCTGCCAATCAGTTTTCTTTCCACCTCAATACATTTCCCCCAATCCCATGCACTTTAATTTTGCACAATAATCTCTTATGCGGGACTTTGTCCAACGCCTTCTGAAAGTCCAAATATACCACATCGACTGGCTCCCACTTGTCAACTGTACTGGTTACCTCTTCAAAGTATTCCAACAGATTTGTCAAGCATGATTTTCCCTTCATAAATCCATGCTGAATCTGACTGGTCCTGCCACTGCTTTCTAAATGTTCCGCTATAAAGTCCTTGATGATGGATTCAAGCATTTTCCCCACTACCGATGTTAGGCTTACCGGTCTATAATTTCCTGCTTTCTCGCTACCTTCCATTTTGAATATTGGAGTGACGCGAGCTACCCTCCGATCTGCAGGGATAGTTCCAGAGTCTATAGAATCCCGGAAGATGACCACCAATGCATCCACTATTTCCAGAGCCACCTCCTTAAGCACTCTGGGATGCAGATTCTCAGGTCCTGGGGATTTATCTGCCTTCAATCCAATCAATTTTCCCAGCACCATTTCTCTACTAATGTTGATCTCCCTCAGTTCTTCCCTCTCACTAAATCTTTCATTCTCCAACATTTCTGGGATCTAATTTGTGTCCTCATTTGTGAAGACAGAACCAAAGTATGTATTCAATTGCTCAGCCATTTCTTTGTCCCTTATTCTGCATTCCCCTGTTTCTGTCTGTAGTGGGCCTGCATTTCTCTTTACGGATCTCTTTCTTTTCACATATCTGTAGAAACTCTTAGTGTCAGTCTTTATGCTCCCTGCAAACTTCTTTTCGTACTGTACTTTCCCCTTCTTAATCAATCCCTTTGTCCTTATTTGCTGAATTCTAAACTGCTCCCAACCCTCAGACCTATTATTTTTCTTGGCCAATCTGTATGCTTCTTCCTTGGATCGGATACTACTTCTAATTTCCTTTGTAAGCCATGGATTGGCCCTCTTACCCCCTTTGCATTTGTGCCAGACAGGAATGAACAGTTGCTGTAGTTCCTCCATGCGTTCCTTGAATGTTTGCCATTGTCTATCCACTGTCATCCCTATAAGTAACTCTCCCCAATCTATCAAGGCCAACTCATGCCTCATGTCCTCATAGTTCCCTTTATTAAGATTCAGCACCCTAGTCTCTGACTCAACTACTTCACTCTCCATCTTGATAAAAAATTCTGTCATGTTATGGTCGCTCATCCCCAAGGGGTCTCGTACAACCAGATTGGCAATAATTCCCTTCTCATTGCACAGTACCCATTCTAAGATGGCCTGCCAGATTGAGTGAGGTAGATGGAATATAATGTGGAGAAATGTGAAATTACCCACTTTGGTAGGAAAATAGAAAAGCAGAATATTTTTTAATGGTGAAAGACTGGCAAAGGTTGGTACTTAGAGGGACTTGTCCATAAATCTCAAAGTTAACATGCAGGCATAACAAGCAACTAGAAAGCAAATAGAGGGTGGCACTGTGGCCTCACAGCACGAAGGACCTGGGTTCGATCCTGGTCCTGGGTCACGGTCCATGTGGAGTTTGCACATTCTCCGCATGTCTGTGTGGGCCTCACTCCCACAATCCAAAGATGTGCAGGATAGGTGGATTGGCCACCCTAAATTGCCCCTTAATTGGAAAAAATAGAAAAATTAAAAAAAAGAAAGCAAATGTTTGTTAGCCTTCATTTCAAAGGGATTGGTGTATAAAGTTAAAACAATGTTACTACAATTACATTGTAAGAAGTCTTAGAACACCACTTTAAAGTCCAACAGGTTTGTTTTGAATCACTAGCTTTCGGAGCACTGCTCCTTCCTCAGGTGAATGAAGAGGTAGGTTCCAGAAACATATATATAGATAAAGTCAAAGATGCAAGGGATCTCCCATGTTCTCCCTACATAAGCACAACGGAATGCAATTGATTTGGCTTGCAGGACTGGTTGCGTTAGGATGGATAATCAGAGTTGTATATTTGAAAGGAGATCAGCTATTACCAGACTTCATCAAAACATTATGCAACAGCTTAGTATAAATATTATCAGATTTCATGCTCCATGTTACCAGATCAATATGACCAATATTACTAGATTTTATGATCAATAGCACCAGATCAATATGATGATAAATTATGATCAATATTACTAGGTCAATATTCTGGTCAATTGTGATCAATATTACTCAGTCAGTATTCTGTTCAATTATGATAAATATTGCTAGATCAGTATTCTGGTCAATATTACCAGGTCAATATTTCCAAATTTCATCAAAAACTTATGCAAGAGCATAGTATAAATATTCTCAGACAGCTCCCACAAGTCCCGAAAGATGTGCTGTTAGGTGAATTGAACATTCTGAATTCTCCCTCCGTGTACCCGAACGGGCGCCGGAATGTGGCGACTAGGGGCTTTTCACAGTAACTTCATTGTGGTGTTAATGTCAGCAGACAATATTGTGACAATAAAGATTATTATATTATTATTAATTTAATTAAGTATATTGTGATGTTTCCATTCACATACAACAGAGATGTGGTGTGTGCTTTTGTTTACCTGAGATGTGGTATCTGCTTTTAGGGACAATGCCTTATGAGATTTCCTAAATTTCAATATCTTTTTATTACTTTTTTTCTGGTATTTTGATAAATGAATAGACTTGGTCACAGTACTGCGCAATGCTTATAAGAGACTTAAAATAGTTTCACATTCTCCACTCGCCCAGAAATGACACTCTAATTGAAGTAAGTACAAGACATCAGCAGAAGTGGCATGGTCAAAACAGAGGAGCGATGAAAAAGGAACTCTGGGAGTACCCAAGCATCCAATCCCCATTGTTGTTTGTGAGCCAAGTTAAAATTAATGATGGGGAAGTTCCCTGACACAATAATATTTCAAGACTGAAGTGGCGCCAAATGGAAGAAAGATTTGCAGGTGCCAAAGACTGACTGTCCCCACCTGTTATTATGGCACTTACTATATAAGCAGGCCTTGGTACAATGCCCTAGCAATGACCATTCACATTCCCCCTCAGTAATTTCTAAATTTATGTAAAATATGGTAGTTTATGTGGCGATTTGTATGAAACCTTGGTTGCGGAGCGGAGAATCGGCGTCATTGGCGGCGGCGGGTTTGGCGCGGCGCCGGTCGCCGGCCGCTGATTCTCCGGCCCAGATGGGCCGAGCGGCCGCTCTAGAAAGGCAGAGTCCCGCCGGCGCCGTCCACACCTGGTGGCAGCCGGTGGGACCTCTGCGTGCAGGGTCGGGGGGGTGGCCTGTTGCGGGGGGGGGGGGTGCTCCTAGCTCGGGGGGGGCTCCGATGGGGCCTGGCCCGCGATCGGGGCCCACCAATTGGCGGGCCGGCCTCTGTGGCTGGGGGTCTCCTTTCCTACACACCGGCTCCTGTAGCCCTGTGCCATGTTGTGTCGGGGCCAGCACGTTGAAGGAGGTCACTGCACATGTGTGTGTTGGAGGCGGCGCCACTGTGCATGTCCTCGTTGGCGCCGGTGCAACTGTGCCTGCGTGGATCCCGCGGCGCACAATTCACGCCGGAACCTGCAGCTGGAGCGGCACGAACCGCTCCAGCGCCGTGCTGGCCCCTGGAGGCGCCAGAATTAGACGTGGAAGTGGCCTGTTCACGCTGTCGTAAAACGCGACGGCATTTACAACGCCGTGGACACACTGCCGCAGGATTGGAGAATCCCGCCCAAGATATGTAGAAAATATACATGTCAATAGTATAATTAAGGGATGGTGTACTCGTCCACGTAGAATCTAACACAATCAACGTTACTCGCAATTTGCTTTCGCTTGTGCCTAGCATTTGACCGTGTGATCACTTCAACAAAGTGGGCCCAATTGTTATGCAATTTGAACTCAATAGTGGTGGCGGAGAAAACACTGTTGTTAGCAACATTTAGAAAAATGAATATTTTTTAAAGCTAGATCAATTTTGTTTTAAAATTATTTTGTAGTTTTGTAAAATCTCATGGCATTTATCCAATTGGGATGGATACACAAGAAATGGATGTCAAGATTGGTCAATGGCATAGATTCTATCCACATTCTTCAAAGAAAGCCTGCAAGTCATTTCTAGAGTAACTTCGCGTTTTAAAAAATGTTTCTAACTAAGGATCAATTTAACCTGGCCGATCCACCTGCCTCGCACAACGTTTGGGCTGTTGGGTGAGACCCAAGCAGACACGGGGAGAATTTGTAAATTCCACAATTGAACCCAAATCCTCGGCTCCGTGAGGCAGTAGTGCTAACCACTGCACCACCGTGCCGCCCATTTCTAGAGTAAGTTACAGCTTTCATGTAACAACTATTAACCTTTCAGTGCAAATATCACGGAGGGTTTTCTGATGGTTGAGGTCTGAAGGGGGAAGAAAATCAACGATACTGAAAAAGCCGGAAGAAAAATGTTTGGAAATGCTGCAAGTACATGGCAGGTGCTTCAGCATTTGCAAAGTGAAAGGGCAAGTTCATGTTTCATCTTTACAAACTTCTTTCCAAATGCTGACATGACTGCTGTGTTTTTCCAACAGCTTCTGTTGTATTTCTTCCGACAGCTGATCTAAACTTGAAAGCAAAACCCGAAAAAAATGCTCACTGTCGGCACATAAAATACGTATCAGACTGACATCAGAGTTTTAATGCTCAAGCTTTACTGTCACAGTGTAAAACAGCATCCAAATCCTGACATTGGATTAGAATCTTATTACCATGTTCAGATATCCTATATTTTGTTTTTAATTTCCAAGGATGAGAGCTGAACCAACTCATAAATCCAAACCAAGCAGATTCCAGAGATTGGTTGGAAACCCAGCTGCACAACTGGCAGTCCTTAAAGAAAGGTAGACGGGAATTTCCAGTCCATAATATACTGGGGGAAGGGTGACAGGTACAAGTCCTGACAGAAAGTGTACATTACAGTAACAGAAAACCCTTAATCTATCAGGTATGTCCTTGTACAATGCTTCTCACTGTGCTTAGATAGATGCTGCCAAGTACATGTAGCGGCAGTAACGTGAGCATCCATAGATCAATACAACCGAAAATAATAGAGTAGCAACCCCTATAGATGTACCAAGGTATTGCAAGTAAATGCTCACACAATTTACTGCGGCAGTACAGGGTAACAGGGTGTCCATATTGACACAGTAATGCCAGTCAAAACTGAGATATGAGGCCGGGACTCACGGGGGGTTGATTTGATGCACATAATTTGTGTCATGTAACAATACTCTGCTCACAACAGTTCACTAGAGTAATGACCACACTCTTATTGGGAGAAGTTTCTCAGTTTCTTTCGCTGTTATAGTTCACAGAGATGCTTTTTAAATAGAATCTGTGTGCTTTGCTGTTGGCTAAGTAGACGCTTTCAAGATCTGCCTCCAACCCACTGGCAGACACAAACAGTGTCAATAGTCTCTCTAATTTAGTGGTCTGTTGTCGGTTCTACCTGTCCAAAAAGCACGTTTTCTGGCATGCCCAGTTGATGATGGGGTGAGATGATGCTGAAAGCAACTTCGGGAAACCTGGTTCCTGGGAGAAGGGTGAATTTAATATAGTATCCCTCATAAACCAATCAGATCCAGAGATTTTGGAAATAAAGAGAGGGCAGGAAGTGTAAACGAGTGTGGGTAAATTCAATGTCAAATTAGGCGCAGAAAAAAGAAGAAAGGGAGGGATTGAAAACTGGTAATAAGAGTGAGAATGAAAAAAGAGACAGAAAGCCAAAGTTTAAAAATGAATTATAAATAATTTTACATTAATTGAAATTAAATTAAAACCGCTAAAACCTGAGAAATGAGACACCACACTAGCAATAGTTGGTTTTCAGTACCAGAGAGGTTGACTGACAGTAATTAACATTTATCACACTGTATAAATGAGATTTAAGACCTGAAATGATTGTCGGTGGTGTCTTATGCCTACCTATGGTGTAAATTCTGTAACTTCACACCGTTCCATGCATTTCAATGGTAAGGCAGACACACATGCTGTTTTTGCAAAACATGGTAGCATGGTGGTTAGCATAAATGCTTCACAGCTCCAGGGTCCCAGGTTCGATTCCCGGCTGGGTCACTGTCTGTGTGGAGTCTGCACGTCCTCCCCCTGTGTGCGTGGGTTTCCTCCGGGTGCTCCGGTTTCCTCCCACAGTCCAAAGATGTGCGGGTTAGGTGGATTGGCCATGTTAAATTGCCCGTAGTGTCCTAATAAAAATGTAAGGTTAAGGGGGGGGGGTTGTTGGGTTACGGGTATAGGGTGGATATGTGGGTTTGAGTAGGGTGATCATGGCTCGGCACAACATTGAGGGCCGAAGGGCCTGTTCTGTGCTGTACTGTTCTATGTTCTAATTTGCATAGCAGGGCACCTCGGACAATAATTGTGCATTTCAATGTGCCTCTGCCCCTGGACAGCAGCCGCTGCAGTATTTGCATGTAATTAACAGCCAGGGTCATTAGCTTCACTGGTATTTTGACAGCAAATTCTGCTTAGTTGATTACATAGCTCCCCGTGGTTTGATTTCATTTCGCAATGGAGCTTTCAGAAATAGCAACTTAGTTAATTCGAAAACAGTAAAAGTAAACCCGGGCAGGCTGTTAAAAGACTGAAAAGCTAAGATTTACTCCGAAATCTGTGAAGAATTTCAAGTTCTGACAGACAGTGGTTCAGGACAAGTGTTAAGTTGTTTTTAACATCGAGACACAACAGTCTTTTTACAGGAACAACTCCTGATGTACTCAGTGTGTTGAACAAACTGAGTTCTTGCCAGTAACGAACTGTCAAAATGATCTCATATTTTTACCCAGTAGGGCACAGGGTTTAAAATAACTCAACGTTTCTTTGATTGAGTTGAGAGCGGATATGTTATGTCTGTGGAGATTTCTTAGATATCAATTCAGTCGTAGGAACTTAACAGCTTTCAGTCAATCCCACACGATAAGGTTGCACTGATTAGTGGGTCACATTCTATTCATATTGCATGTTCAAAATGGAACAAACACATTTTTATGATGCTATAAATGGGCAGTTATGGAAAATATCATTCATAGGGCTAGCAATTTGTCTGCCTGGTTTTTGGAGTGCAGTGGTGGGGGTGGGGGGAAGGAACATGGGGCTTTCACATTTCATGACCAGCCAGGGATAGGGGTTCCATTGGAAATGGAAGCATACAAATTTGGTGTTCCCACCTCGCTGCAGTGTGGAACCAAGTGGCTTCTTCACTGCTCACTTTCTCTTTGTGCCGCCGGCTAATAACAGAACATTTTCGAGGCTTCCAGGATGATGACAGCGGTGCTGGATGCACGATGAAGAGGTACCCAGGTTCCACAGTGAGGCAGGAGACCCTCAATGACCCACATAGATTGGATTTGTTTATTGTCACGTGTACCAAGGTACAGTGAAAAGTATTTTTCTGCGAGGAGCTCAACGGATCATTAAGTACATGAAAAGAAAAGGAAATAAAAGAAAATACATAATAGGGCAACACAGGATACAGAATGTAACTAGATAGCACCGGCATTGGGTGAAGCATATAGGGGTTTAGTGTTAATGAGGTCAGTCCATAAGAGGGTCATTTAGGAGTCTGGTGACAGTGGGGAGGAAGCTGTTTTTGAGTCTGTTCGTGCGTGTTCTCAGACTTTTGTATCTCCTCCCCGATGGAAGAAGCTGGAAGAGTGAGTAGGCTGGGTGGGAGGGGTCTTTGATTATGCTGCCCGCTTTCCCCCGGCAGCGGGAGGTGTAGATGGAGTCAATGGATGGGAGGCAGGTTTGTGTGATGGACTGGGTGGTGTTCACGACTCTCTGAAGTTTCTTGCGGTCTTGGGCAAGCAGTTGCCATCCCAGGCTGTGATGCAGCCAGATAGGATGCTTGCTATGGTGCATCTGTAAAGTTGGTAAGAGTTAATGTGGACATGCCGAATTTCCTTAGTTTCCTGAGGAAGTATAGGCACTTTTGTGCTTTCTTGGTGGTAGAGTCGCGTGGGTGGACCAGGACAGATTTTTGGAGATGTGCACCCCTAGGAATTTGAAACTGCTAACCATCTCCACCTCGGCCCTGTTGATGCTGACAGGGGTGTGTACAGTACTTTGCTTTCTGAAGTCAATGACCAGCTCTTTAGTTTTGCTGGCATTGAGGGATTGATTGTTGTCACTGCACCACTCAACTAGGTTCTCAATCTCCCTCCTGTATTCTGACTCATCGTTATTCGAGATCCGACCCACTATGGTCATATCGTCAGCAAACATGTAGATGGAGTAGGAACCAAATTTTGCCGCAGTCGTGTGTGTACAGGGAGTATAGTAGGGGGCTAAGTACGCAGCCTTGCGGGGCCCTGGTATTGAGTACTATTGTGGAGGAGGTGTTGTTGTTTATTCTTACTGATTGTGATCTGTGGGTTAGAAAGTCGAGGATCCATTTGCAGAGTGAGGAGCCAAGTCCTAGGTTTGGAGCTTTGATATGAGCTTGGCTGGGATTATGGTGTTGAAGGTGGAGCTGTAGTCAGTAAATAGGAGTCTGATGTAGGAGTCCTTGTTGTCGAGATGCTCTAGGGATGAGTGGAGGGCCAGGGAGATGGCGTCTGCTGTGGACCGGCTGTAACGGTATGCAAATTGCAGTGGATCAAGGAGTTCTGGGAGTATGGAGGTAATGCGCTTCATGACCAACCTCTCGAAGCACTTCATTACGACTGATGTCAGGGCCACCAGTATAATGGTCGTCTTCTGGAAGCAGCTGGGGACCTTGGAGCGGAGTAGGGACAGGTTAAAGATGTCCGCAAATACATCTGCCAGCTGGTCTGCGCAGGCTCTTGGTGTACGACCAGGGATCCCGTCCGGACCCATCGCCTTCCGATGGTTCTCTTTCAGGGAAGCCGATCTGGCTTCGGAAGCTGTGATGGTGGGTATAGGTGTGTTATGGGCAGTTGGGGCACTCGATAGCGGATCGTTGGTTTCCTGCTTGAACAGAGCACAGAATGTATTGAGTTCATCGGGGAGGGGTGCGCTGCTGCTGGAGATACTGCTTGGCTTCGCTTTGTAGCCCGTTATGTTGCTTAGGCCTTGCCACAACCGCCAAAAGTCTGTAACGTTTGTCTGTGTCTGTAGCCTGGTCTGATATTCTCTCTTGGCATCTCGGATGGGATGGCTTTGTCGTACCTCGATTTCTTGTATAGGTCAGGGTCGCCTGACTTAAACGCCTCAGACCTGTCCTTCAGTGGGGAATCAATCTTGCGATTGAGCCATGATTTCCGGTTGGGGAACGTATGTACTGCTTTCTTTGGCACCAAGTCGTCCACACATTTGCTGATGATGTCTGTGACGGCGGTGGCATACACATTTAAGTTGGTCGCTGAGTTCTTAAATGTGGACCAGACCACGGTCTCCAAGCAGTCACGTAGGAGCTCTTCTGTTTCCTCGGACCAGCACTGCACAACCTTCTTAGCTGGATTCTCCCGCTTGAGAGGAGTGGAAGGAAGTGTTTAGTGGGGCCAACTCCCTGAGTTTGGTCTTGAGGATCTGGCAGCAGTGCCACAAAGTCTCATGACCTCACTTGGTGATCAACTTTAGTGAATGCGGCATCACGTGATATCTTCTACCCAGCACAACACCTTCCTTTCACAACGCTCAATGCATAACACATCCATCACTGAGCCAGCACTCAGGCTTCATGCCTAACATCCAGCTGCCCCTCACATACCTACCTACACACCTCCAGCTATGGGAAGTATATCACCCAAACACAATGTTATACAACCACTAACATTCTGGTCTCTCTCTCTTACCTAACAAAAACAGTAGAAGACTGCAGAACAGAATTAGTGGCAGACAAGGACGTCCATACCCCTGGGTCCTCCGGCAGTGATTGTTCTCAGCATTATGGTGCTGGCTGCAACCTAGCCCGTGACATCTGGCATCACTGAGAACATTGAAGAACGTGGTATCTTCCTGCCCTCTGCCCCTTCTCGACTCCCTCATCCTGTTATCTGCCATGACAAGCAAGCTGCTGATGCCTTATGAGCACAATCCCCTTTCCTCACAACAGCTTTCTCTTTCTGTTTTTTACGACCTACCACCGGCCCGATCAAGCTGCCAAAGGAGAGAGACAGACGGCTAGACAGAAAGAGTGAGACTAAGAGAAAGACAGGGCGAGAGTGAGACAGACCAAATGGGAAAGAGAGGCAGATAGAGAAAGAGAGAGAGAGACAGATACAGAGAGAGAGAGAGAGACAGATACAGAGAGAGAGAGAGAGAGAGAGACAGATACGCAGAGAGAGAGAGAGATAGCCATCACTAATGGCTACAGTATTTGATCTGATAATTGCAATCACCACCTCAGACACTAGCACTGCACAGACCTTGTAGGTGAGTAGAGAGGCAATATCAGCATATGATGAGTCACTGAGAAGCAAAATACTGTATGTTGGAAATCTGAAATAAAGACAAAATGTTGGAACTAATAGGTCAGGCGTTATTTGTGAAGAGAGAAACACAGAATTAAAGTTTTAGGTCATTGACCTTTCCTTAAAAGAGCCCTGATGAAATTCATAGACCTGAAACGTTAATTCTGTGCTAGATCTTCATGGAGTCTCATCCAACATGGCACCAGGACAATAGATCTGGCGGTCCTGACCCGGCTCGGTGGCACAGCAGTTAGCACTGCTGCCTCTCAGTGCCAGGGACCCAGGTTCAATTCCAATGCCTGTGTGGAGTTCACACCTTCTCCTGTGCCTGCATGGGTTTCCTCTGGATGTTCCAGTTTATCCCACAGTCCAAAGATGTGCAGGTTAGGTGGATTGTCCGTGCAAAATTGTCCTTCAATGTCCAAAGGTTAGGTAAGGTTACGGGGTTACAAGGATAGGGCAGGGGAGTGGGCCTATGTGTGGTGCTCTTTGAGAGGGTTGGTATAGACTTGATGGGCTGAATGGTATCCTTCTGCACTGTAGTGATTCTATGATTTGTGACTGTTTTGACTGGGACGGGAATAGGGGTGGGATGTGACTCATGCATGGGCCTGAATTTTACACTCCTCCACTGGTGGGTTTTTAGGTGGGGGCTGGAGGGCATGAAACTACAGGGATGGGATTCCCACTGGGTACCTAGCTACCCAACCACATAGTGATTTTGCGCTGGAGCAGGAAAGGCCTCTGATGAGAAGTCCTTCCTTGTCTCAATTGAGGCCCTGGCCAATTAATGGCTAATTAATAGCAGTTTCCCACCCAGGTTGGCCTAACCTCCAAAGAGAGAAATGGACACAGCAGGAATAGTTGGAGTGGAGGAACCATAAGGAGTTTGTATCTCTACTGAGCTGGATGGAGAATAAACTTGCTGAAGGTAAATCACAAGCAATTGTATTCTTTCTCCATTATATGCTAGTATTTATATTAACATGGTAGCAGAGGGTGAATATTAAAAGCCTTGGTGATCAGTTGCTGTAAAAGAAGGTTTTTGTCTTCATCCTTTAAAGGAAAAGAAGTGTACTGATGTGTGGTGAATGTATAATGCATAATTCACACTGTGTATCACTGTGTCCCTGTGGGCTCCATCTGTGAGCCGTTGCGTGGCTCTGCCACAGGGGGAGATGAGGAGCTTGTACAGGGCTCTACCCTTGGCTCCGCCCATGGCTCCACCCATGGCCCCTCCCACTACCGGAAGTATAAAGTGCTGCGGTCTTGTGAGTCTGCCCTCAGTTCTTCTGGTCGCAGGCAGGCTCAGTTGTAAGTCGATTAAAGCCAGTTTACTTCCTCTCGTGTCTTGAGTGAATTGATGGTCGCATCATGATTTTGACAAATTTAAGTTACAGGATGGCAGAAGGAAGATTTCAGGCTTTGATTATCCATCAATTTACTTGGAAGCGGAGCCAATGAACAATTGAGAACTGAAGGTGAGATCTCCATTACCCAAAAAGAAGCAAGGTATGGCTTTGGCTTCATTATTACCAACAATGAGTAACATTAAGAGTAACGTGTTTTCAGAGTGGAATATGAATGATTTGGGTAATGAATAGAGACTGGACCGTCTGTTATAGTTTTTGGATAAATTCTACAAAAAGGACGATGAATTTGAAGCATATGAAGCCTGGTCAGCCTTTGATACATTTAGAAAAACAGGTGATCAGTCCACGGAGGAATATATATAGGGCTTTTACAGATGGTTCAAGAAACTGCAGAAGGACAGCACGGCAGCACAGCGGTTACCATTGCTGCTTAACGGTATACTGAGGACCCGGGTTTGATCCCGGCCCTGGGTCACTGTCCGTGTGGAGTTTGCACATTCTCTTTGTGTCTGCGTGGGTTTCGCTCCCACAACCCACTGATGTGCAGCGTAGTGGATTGGCCATGCTAAATTGCTCCTTTATTGAAAAAACATTTTACGAAATGAATAAGAGACTGAAGAAATTTTGGGCTTGAAATCCTGGAATCTGTATTGGCATTTAGATACTTGGCTTTGCACGCATTTCTCATGGCGATAGACTTTTAGCATTGAGGGAGGTTAAATTCCAAAGTTAAGACTCTCTTTCAGACCAAATGGTTGCTGCCCTAACAAAAACTTCTGGCAAGACAGTCATTTACAGCTACTTTCCTCTAGAATGCAGGCAACTCTGTGATAAAGCACCGGTTGGTTGGAGGATTTGATGCTGACTGAGTATCAAGATCGACAATATGTGAGACGCAGATTTCAGTACAAAGTTCGTGTTATTGATAGGCAGTCTGAATATCATCTTTCTTTTAACCAATTTGAGAGTCAAGACAAAAAGTGGGTCTGGGATGGCGCCAAAAACTCTTAAACCCAAGAAATGCACAAGGAATGGTTAATTGATGTTATTGGTCTGATTCCAAGTATTGTTATGCCATGTGCTGCCCACAACGAAGAATCAAGTTTTTGAAATGATCCTGAAGCAGAGAATTTCAAGGCTGAAAATGATGATGGGGATTGCTGTGAAAGAAATGTGGTGGTCACTGAGAGTTTGAATCCAGTGATGAGTATTTTGATGGCAGATTCATTCAACTGCGCAGTTGTTGATAGCAGTTGCATTTCCACAGTGTGTGGGGTGGATTGGCTTAACTGCTTCCTAGAGTCTCTTGATGAGGCAGATGGTTACCGAGCGAGAAAACTCTATATGTTTCAAGTTTGGTGCTGTCAACTTGCTAATGTCATCCAAAACGGCAGACCTTGCTTGCCGGATAGCTTGGATCAGCTTTACCATCAGTACGGGTGTGGGGTGGGGCAAAACCGAGTCCTGTTTCAGGTGTGTTGAGTAGGTGTTTCTCGGCGCCTTCATGCTGTAAAAGACCACGTTATGCAATGGCACTTTGTTGTTTCTTTTGGCCCAGAAGAGGACTCCCAGATTGGGGTGCCATTTTTAAAGACTGCCCCGACAGCTATCCCACCACTGCCGCTGAACACACCCCGCTCCCACCCCACTACACCCAACCTTCCTCTTATGGGGTACTCAAGCACCACCTCACCCCACCTCTTATGGGCAAAGGCACTGTGGGCCCGACACCTGGCACCTGGGAACCTTGGCACTGCCAGCCTGGCACTCACAGTGCCCCCGCCTACCTGGAGCATCACCCTGGTACCATGAAAGCACCTGGGTGGCAGTGCCAGGCTGACAGTGCCGAGAGTCAGGGTACCACCTTGCCCAGCGGCAAATCACCTGTGGGCCTCTGACGCTCTAGGAGACCAGCCCCCCCCCCCCCCTCCCCCACCCAGGTGTCATTACGCCTGGTCTACGTTTGAGCATTTACAGTGCCATGGTGAGATCTGCCCGGGGAAGCTGTTAGTTCACAAGCCCCAGGAGAATCCGGCGCACAAATATTTGAATGAGACTAAAGGCTCACATAAATATGCTAATCACCGTCACTGGGTGAGTTCCAGATCGGACGCCTTGCGAGGTTCCGTTAAATGTCGCGAGTCGTTTCGAGTGCTGCGAATCCCGCAAGAGGCCTCTTGCAGGATTGAGCAGCCTCGTCACATCCCCAAGTCGGGCGCAGCGAGACCAATAAATTACACCACTGGTTTCCAGCAGCATACCTGGCTTGTTAAGCAGGTCTTGGATGAAGAAAGCACAAAGGCACTAGACATGAAAAATGAGAGTGCGATCGTATTCGGGAACACTGTGGACCTACATTTTACCAGATCAAACCATTACTACCTGATATTAAGGAAGCCAGAATTTTTTATAAGAATTCATGAAGTCTCGTTAACTTCTGGGAATAAGAATCTGGTAGACAAAAGCAAAATCGTTTAGAAATTGCATAGACAGTTTGCATATCTGGGGCCACAAAAACTGAAGGCTTTACTGCGAGGTGCTGGAGGGCTTAATAAAAAATACAAGGACCTTTATTGAGCAAATTACAGTTTAGTGTGAAATTTTGTAAAAATATCAGAGACACCGCCACGTCCTGGAGTTTAATGGTGCAGTGGCAATAGACTTAAATTTTGCTGCACTATATAGATATGGCGGCTAAATTTGGCATATCCACTGTAATACATGGTAAGGACAAACAGACTATTGTCGATAAGGTTATGGAGAAATGGGTGGGAACAAGAGTAGGGACACCAGCAGAATTTCTGCCGATGAAGAATTATGAGATGTGTGAAAATGTGAACATCATAGTTATGCAGACTGTGAATGAGAGCATGTTCAGCAATGGCCTGTGTGTGAGAAACCATGCAGTGATAGATGCCATGTTACATAAAATATTGCCGATCCGTGAGCTTGTAAATTGCAAATGGCGCTGGAATGGGCTGCGCATGCAAAGAACTCTTTGCAAATGGTTGGGGGATATTGTCAATACTTCAGGAATTAGAAGTTGCTTTTGGTCCTATCAGATTATCCCCTTGCTCCAGAGAGGACTAGTGTTAGCTCTACCTTTTCTGCTCATCTGAATGTGTTGCATGGAAGCAGAAAGGCTTTCATTAAAGCTGTGTGGTTGTGCAGTTTCGGAGAAAATTCAGAGAACCTTGCAGCACTGCATAAGGCCGTCAGGAATACAATTTAGGCAAACAGACCTGGTATATTGTAAAAGAGAAGGGCAGAAAGAGCTGGCAAAGTGATAGACAATGAAGGAAAAGTAGTAATTGTACAACACAGGAATCAAACTGTCACTATTAATAATTCAAGGTTGATTGCCACTGAAGGTGTAGAGAGTGAAGAGAGGCTGTACACTTCACATATGGACATAATGGGCAATAATGAAGAATTGACAATGGCAATCGACTATGATTGATGATGAACAAAATAACATAAAGTGCAGGATAAGGCTTTATTCAAAAGGACAGCTACCCAAGGTAGGTTCAAAGGTAACATACTTCCCAGAAGGAAATCGTAGAAAGAGCAGAAAAGCTACTGGTAAATATAAGCATTAGTTAAATGTGTAGAATGAAGGTCAGGAGATAAGGCCCATGTATAAGTTCTGACAGTGAACCAGAAAGGGATTGTGGTACCAGGAAAATAACTCCGACTTTTAGACAGAACTTTGATCACAGCAGTCCAGGAAGAGAGAAGGGGGTGAGTGAAATGAAAAATGAAAATCGCTGATTGTCACGAGTAGGCTTCAATGAAGTTACTGTGAAAAGCCCCTAGTCGCCAGATTCCGGTGCCTGTCCGGGGAGGCTGGTACGGGAATCGAACCGTGCTGCTGGCCTGCTTGGTCTGCTTTAAAAGCCAGCGATTTAGTTCAGTGAGCTAAACCAGCCCCAATAGGGAGGTCACAGCTTGAACAGAAAGAGAACTACAGAACAAACTAGGCATGCCACCAAAAGTGGAAACCCTCATGGTAGAGAAAGTTTAGCAGCTGCCAATAAATTGGAAGATAAGCTAGAGGTAAAATGAAAAGAGCTGGAAAGAATTATGGATGATATACTGAAATTCCAGATGGGGCACAGCTAGTCTTGATATACAGGTGGATATGTTCCCTGACAACACACACAAAACTAAAGCTAGACTGGAAGCTTGGTGATGGAACCATCAATTCAGCGAACACGTGTAGTTGGATCTCAACAGAGGCTTTAATACACTTACAACAGAGCCAGCCTATTCGTCGTTGAACTTCAGATGAACTGGCAGGCTGGCTCTAAGGCACTGATCTTTATACATCGGTGCCAGGGGGAGGAGTCCTGGGCGGAGCCAAGGGAGGAGCCCAGGACAAACTCTCGTGTACTCCCAGAGCGACTCCCCCTAGTGGTCGGATAGTGCAACTGCATTTACAATGGTGGATAGTGAACATATATACACGGAGTTATATTGGCAACTATATACAGCATTGATCTTACAACGGATAGATAACGAACATATATACATGGAGTGATATTGGCAACTATATATAGTGTGAATCACATTCACCACACTTTTGGGGAAAGACTTGAGGATGAAGATATCTCCCCTAGTGCAGGAGAAGTAAGCTTGAAAGCTTTTTGGTCATTTTGACAACATACTCCTGGAAGTGCCAATCGATAGATACAAAGGCAGCATTTTTGCAGTGTTAGTGATTACTAAGAGAACTAAGATTACTAAGATTACGAAGGAGCCTTCAATTATAGAATGCAAATTGTGGAAATTAAGTAAGTGTATTTACGGACTGAATGATGCATCAAGCATATGGGGTGGGAATCTCCATTTTGCCAGCCGGCCAATGGGGTTTCCCATTGAGGGCAGCCCCACGCTGTCGGGAAATCCCTGAGTGTGAATGCGGTGCGGGGGAAACGAAGAATCCCGACAGCGGAGAATCCAGCCCATGGTATTTTGCCATGAGATCGGTCCCGTTGACAATGGGTTGCTTTCAGTTATATGCAGACCCTGCAATGTTCTGTTGGAGAGATGAGCAGGAATTTTTGTATGTGGATGATTTTCTGTGTGGAGGTTCTGCTGAATTTGAACAGTGGGTGATTGACAAAATCAAGAAGAAGCCAGGTTTCAGGGGCTTTTAAATATTAAGCAAAATAAATCGGGAGTGACATTGAACCAACAATCCCATCTAGAAAATGTTAGTCGTATCTTCACAAAAAGAGGATCCAGTGTCCGATCAATTGAGAAGTTTAATTGGGAAGTTGAACTGGTTATGCACGCAGACTGGACCTGATGCCAGTTATGTTATGTTGGAGCTGAGAACCATGATGAAATATGCCATTGGA
Source organism: Scyliorhinus canicula (assembly GCF_902713615.1). Taxonomy (NCBI): domain Eukaryota; kingdom Metazoa; phylum Chordata; class Chondrichthyes; order Carcharhiniformes; family Scyliorhinidae; genus Scyliorhinus; species Scyliorhinus canicula. The sequence continues at coordinate 43,358,098 of NC_052163.1, forward strand.
GTGGAATTTCTGAGAGCAAACAAAACATGAAGAAAATTAAACTTGGACAAATGCACACTCATGTTCCCAGCCCTGGGTGAACCAGATGATATGAGATTGGTCATCTTGAGCGATGCTTCCTTCGCATACCAATCTTTGGGATGGATATTTGAGCACCACAGGATTCATCATATTTGTGGTATGAAGGAATGATAAATATAGCCCTTTTGCTTGGGAAACCAAGAAAATGAAAAGGTTAGTGAAAAGCATCTTAGCTGCAGAAACCTTGGCATTTGATTGAAGCTATAGATGTGGGGGTTTAGTTACCCAATATACTGACAGAAATATTGTTCAATGGGCAAAGTGAGAAAAGTCTTCCCATAGAGTGCTATGTTGATAACCGATCCATGTGGTACAATTTCCATGTAATGAAAAATGTCACTGAAAAAAGGCTAAGAAGTGACGTAGCTAGCGTAAAAATGTTTTAAAGAAGGGAGATTTCAAAGATACGATGGTTTGACATAAGTCACCAATTATAAGACTATTTTATGAAAAGAAATGCCAAATCTAAGGAATTGCTAAATATATTGGAAGAGGGGCATCTTAAAGAACAAAGAACAATAGCACAGGACCAGGCCCTTTGACCCACCAAGCCTGCGCTGATCCAGATTCCTTATTTAGACCTACTATTTATGTCCGAACGATCTGTATCCCTCCATTCCCTGCCCATTCATGTGTCTATCAAGATACATCTTAAATGTTGCTACTGTGCCTGACTCCACCACCTCCACTGGCAACACATTCCAGGCACCCATTACCCTCCGCGTGTAAAACTTTCCCCGCACCTCTCCCCAAAACTTTCCCCCTCTCACCTTGAACCTGTGCCCCCTTGTAATTGAGTCTTCCACACTGGGAAAAAGCTTCTGACCATTCACCCTGTCTATACCTCTCATAATTTTGTAGACCTCAATCAAGTCTCCCCTCAGCCTCCGTCTTTCCAACGACAACAATCTGGGTTTGTTCAACCTCTCCTCATAGCTAACACCCTCCAAACCAGGCAACATCCTGGTAAACCTTCTTTGTAATCTCCCCAAAACACCCATGTCCTTCTGGTAGTGTGGCGACCAGAACTACACACAATATTCCAAATGTGGCCTAATTAAAGTTTTATACAACTGTAACATGACCTGCCAACTCTTGTACTCAATGCCCCGGCCGATGAAGGTAAGCATGTTGTATGCCTTCTTGACCACCTTATCCACATGCATTACGACTTTCACAGAGACATGGACCTGAAAGTCCAGATCGCTCTGCATGTCAATGCTCCTAAGGCAGGGGTGGGCAAACTTTTCCGTGCAAGGGCCACATTCAGAAATTCACAATTTTAAAGGGCCGAATAGTATATTAATTAATAGTCCCGGTTGTAACCAATTAGCGTGCGGCATATACCTCAGCGCTTCCCCCGGCGGCATCCTGCCTTTAGCCCTCTTTTTCTCTACTTTTCAAAAATGGCGCTTAACCCGGTTATGATTCTGTGCGCCTCATATAGCTGGTTTAGCTCACTCGGCTAAATCGCTGGCTTTTAAAGCAGACCAAGCAGGCCAGCAGCACGGTTCGATTCCCGTACCAGCCTCCCCGGACAGGCGCCGGAATGTGGCGACTAGGGGCTTTTCACAGTAACTTCATTGAAGCCTACTCGTGACAATAAGCAATTTTCATTTCATTTCATTTCATATAGAACATAGAACATAGAACAGTACAGCACAGAACAGGCCCTTCGGCCCTTGATGTTGTGCCGAGCAATGATCACCCTACTCAAGTCAACGTATCCACCCTATACCAGTAACCCAACAGCCCCCCCCCATTAACCTTATAAAAAAAAAATTTTAAAAAAAAAAATTAAAAAATTTTTTTTTATGACTTGATCTTGGTGGGCCGCATAAAGACCTTCGGCGGCCCGCGGGCCGTAGTTTGCCCACCCCTGTCCTAAGGGTTCTGTCATGTACTGTATAATTCACACTTGAATTTGATCTTCTAAAATTCATCACCTCGCATTTGTCCTCCAAAATGAATCACCTCACATTTGTCCGGTTTGAACTCCATCTGCCATTTCCCTTCCCAACTCTTCACTCTGTCTATATTGTGCTGTATTCTCTGACAGTCCCCTGCAACTCCATCTAACTTCATGTCATCCGCAAACTTGCTAATCAGACCATCTACAATATATATATATATATATATCAACAGTGGTCCGAGCACTGATCCCTGTGGAACACCACTAGGTATACATCTCCATTCTCTTCCACTGCTACTCTGTTTCCTGTTGCCAAGCCAGTTCTTTATTCATCTAGCTACCACACCCCGAATCCCATGCGACTTTACCTTTTGCACCAGTCTGCCATGAGGGACCTTGTCATACATCTTACCAAAGTCCATGTAGATGACATCCATAGCCTTTCCCTCATCAATTAATTTTGTCACCTCCTCAAAACTCTTATCAGGTTGGTAAGGCATGGCCTTCCCTGCACAAAACCACTTTGCCCATCATGGGCAAGTCCATTTGCTTCCAAATGTGAATAAATCTTGTCCCTCTTAATCTCAGCAACCTTCTGACTGAGGGCAAGCTCCCCTTAAGGTCCAGTAGTTCGGGACTTCCTTCCTACCTGGCTTTTTCCCAGAGACACTAACCACCCCTTCACGACTTCCCAGCCTTTCCCTGCCCCCTGATGCCCCTTACACCTACCTTGTGCTCTGGCACTTAGTCCCAGGCAGGTTGGTGTAATTCCTCTTCTGTGTAAAGCAGTGCTGTCGCTGCAGGAACTGGAGAGCTGCTGACCAATTAGATCCCGAGTGAGAGGCAAAAGCCCCACCTGCAGCCATCCACAATCATTGGCATGTAAATTGGCTGTAGGGCAGTCAGGGTCAGGAACTCTTCAGATGGCAGGGGGGGGGGGGGGGGGGGGGGTTAGCCCTCCCCATCCATCCATCCATCCATCCAAACAGTTCAGGCCATGGGAAACCCAAATCCAGCAGTACCATTTGAACTCTGTGCTGTGTTCAAACAAACTCCATTTTGCTGGAGCAAGGATCTTCACTTGGAGTGTGTAACTTGTTTTTTCTTTTAAGAGTAGATGCAAGTACTCATAAAGGTAAGTTCTGTTCACCTATTAAGCTATCAAGTTATTTAAATGTTTAAATACCCTGCTCTGTTAACTGAAAAAACACTCTCTCCGTATCTCTGAATTGGAAAAACAAATCTGTCCTTCAATTTCAATAGCTGTCTGTTTACATAACATAGAACATAGAACATAGAACATAGAACAGTACAGCACAGAACAGGCCCTTCGGCCCTCAATGTTGTGCCGAGCCATGATCACCCTACTCAAACCCACGTATCCACCCTATACCCGTAACCCAACAACCCCCCCTTAACCTTACTTTTATTAGGACACTACGGGCAATTTAGCATGGCCAATCCACCTAACCCGCACATCTTTGGACTGTGGGAGGAAACCGGAGCACCCGGAGGAAACCCACGCACACAGAGGGAGGACGTGCAGACTCCACACAGACAGTGACCCAGCCGGGAATCGAACCTGGGACCCTGGAGCTGTGAAGCATATATGCTAACCACCATGCTACTCTGCTGCCCCATTAGGGTTATCATTATCGCAATATTAATACTCGACTGATTTCCACGACCTATCATTATCACAGTGGGGTCTTTAAGTTCAGAATTTGATTTACGGTTCTACAAGGTTATTAAGGGATTAGCTGTCTTTGATATGCGGTTAAGAATATAAATGCTCGCTTTTGGGAGAATAAATGTATTGATTGAGGCCTTTATCAATCAAGAGTATTTCTATGTTATGAAGTCTGTTATAGATACATGGAACATTATTTTGTTTAATCTCAGCATGGCTCTTGAGGTCTTCCCATGATGGATATTGGGTGAGTTGATAGGGATGGTGTGAAGTATTATGATCCCAGACCAGACCCCAACAGTGACTAGGATACTGCACCAAAACACCAGTAGTTTAGTTTATTTTAAGTATGTGTGGGGAAAAAATGATTCGCTCCAGGGATGATTCCATGAAAAAATAGGGCTTTGGTATTTCTAAAACAAAACTTTATTATGACTACAATATTCAACTTTTTTAACTTCACACTCAAAAAGAACAGCTTACTTACACCTTAACACTACTATTCAATTTCCCATTAAACAACCAGAAAATAAACATAGAGCTCTCAATCCAGCTTAGACCGGCTTGGCATAAAGTAATACTTGTGTTACAGAACAGTGTCTACACTTGTTAGAACCCCTTCAGATTCTGGCTGAATATCTTCAAATGACAATTGGGTTGTTTCAGCCTCTGAATTGTCTTCAGTTAAGACTGCTCTGCTTTTAAATATTATTACTCTTTTTCTTTAAACTATGTTATCTCTCCACAACTTTCCCCAAAACTTCTCACTGCTTTCCTGGGCTCTAACTTGCAATGACCTCATGTGCCCAAGCTTAAAAAAAAATTAACTTTCCAGGGACCAAATGCACATTAACTCCCCTGGGACTTCCCCAGTTAAACCACTGGGCATTAACCCAGACTGATAAACACATTCCTAAGCAATTTCATCTTCTGGCTGCTAAAAACACCCAGGCCCTGCAAATAGAACTCTTTAAATAAAAATGACAACTGCAGTCAAACATACACTAACCCGAGGATTTTAACCTTTAAATTGCCCAATATATTTTTAATTCAATATTCCTTAAATCGTCACAGAGGTCAAAGGGTGGTGGGTTGCCATGAGTTGACACAGGGCTATAGGGGAACATGGGGACGAATGGCGGGGCATGGTTTGGCACAGAGCATTTGAAGGGCCATGGGGAGTCGATGGGAGGGAATGTGAGGGATAGAGGGCCTAATATTGTATGAAAATAAATGGGACAAGGTCCAAGAGAACTTAGGTGAGTCTTTTAACCAGTCCCCCATGGCATCTGGCACAGCTTCTCTTTGAGTGTCAGACATGACTCTATCTCACACTTGCTCAGTTGCTGCCTGACCTGTTGAGTATTTCAAGCATTTTCTGTTCTTATTCAATTAGAGAGAATTACATGTTGCCACTCTCAACGTGATAACGATTGTGACAGGGGAGCATGTGTGACAGTATAATGTGTGACTAGAGAGTGCACACAACTGTCGAATGTCTGACAGTATAGCGTGTCAAACCGATCGAAATAAATGATTAAATCTGTAATATAAAGCTAGTCTCAGTACCGATGACCATGAAACTACCGCCAATCGACATAAACACCTATCTAGTTCACTAATGTCCCTCAGGGAAGTCCAAAGATGTGCAGGTTAAGTGGATTGGCTATGCTAAATTTGCCCTAGGTGGAGTGTGGGATTTGGGCCTAGGTAGGATGCTCTTTCAGAGGGTCAGTGTAGACTCGATGGACCAAATGGCCTCCTTCTGCACTGTAGGGGTTCTCTGGTTCTACGATTCTAAGGAAATCTGGCATCCTTATCTGGTCTGGCCTACAATTGACAAACCCACAGCAATGTGGGTGACTCTTAGCTGCATCTGAAATGGCCGAGAAAATCACTCCATTCAAGGGCAGTTAAGAATGGGCAACAAATGCCCAGATCCCGTGAAAAGAAAAAATATTTCAATCATCGCAAGATGAAAGTTTGCCACATAACATTTTGGACGGATCCAAAATCCGAGAAAGATATCAAAGTCCGGTTTCCCTTCACAAAGCAAATTCCTGTTATTTTATTAAGACCCCTGTTTATGAAATGACAATGGAACTATTTCAATTTCCCAATTTGTAATGACTGTAAAATTAAAATGTTTGATGTTCCATTCTAAATAAAAATGCAACTCAAAACAGAATTCATACGGAGATATAAGAAGGAAATTATATTATAAGATTATCCTCCCTAAAGCTAAAAGGTTTAAATTAAATAGTAAAATGGATATTATTTCAGCAGTAAAACCAGCACGATGATTTATACAGGAAATTACAAGTTTCACGCTGTATTTCTCAAACATTAATAATTAATGAGAATTAAACAATAACAAGGACCTTTATTAATAACTGTCATAGATCTTAGTGATATGGTTTTGATAATAAACTGTATTAATTTTTTTTCAACTAATCCTGATTTATTATTTAATGAGGGTAAACTAGTTTAATGCAAATATATGTAACTCGCAAACAGCAAGGATCTCAAGTTGACAGACAAGCACTATGGCTGTTACAGAGACATTTTTTAAAATAGGAATCTGTAGCAATTTAGGTATCAAAGTGCAACAAACAACTCTCCAGGGAGATGTCATTTATATCTTTGACTGCACAGAAAATATGTGGGCGCCACGAAGGACACACTTCAAGTAGGAAGAACTGGGACTGCAGTTAAGCGCCATCCGGGGGTACTTCCTACATGTAAACAGGGCGGGGTACCCATCCCGCCACCTTCTCAACCACGCCTGAGCTCACCCCCATAATACAGCCTGGGGGGTAGTGAGCCACTAAAATTGGCAGCTCTCCCATCAAATCTAAATTGATCATCAACGGTCAATTAGGCTTCTTCCGAAGCCAATTGACCCGAAAATATGCCGCCCAAGCCATAAAACATTTGGTGTGGGCACCCAGCCTGGAGTGGACAGCCAGGGGGGATCCACTGGGCCTTCTTCCACCTACTCCTCCTCCTCCTCTTGCAGTTCTGGCAGCACTCCATTAACGTGTTCTTGGCAGAGGACTGTCCACAGCGCATAATATTCAGCCACTAATCTTTTGATACGCTGATAAATACCAGAACCAGTTTATTCAAAATTGAAACAGAAGGTTGTGAAGAAAATCCAAGAAATTTAGGAAAAAAGCTTCTCAATTCTTAGAAGTTATTTACCCCACTCCTTTTTGTCATGTTGCAAAATGCCGTGTTCACAGCCAAGGGACGAGCAACATCATTCCATGCCTTTTTTATATGGCTCTGTACTTAGTTGTTTGGAAGTTGCAGATGGTCAAACTGGAAGAGGCCTCCTTCCCCAAGGAAGTATCTCATCTGCTTTGGAACGCCTGGATCAGCTTGTAAAATGGTTGGAATATATTGTCAACTAAACCATGCGGTGCCATTCTTTGGTGCACACTTGCCAATTAACCTAACCTGGCCTCCTCATTCCGAGGCCCAAATTTCTGGATCTGGTTTGCTTGTTCTCAATCATAAACAGACAACGCAGGAGCACATAGCGGGCCAATCGGACTCAAAATGTTAGCTCTTTTCTCTCCCTACAGATGCTGCCAGACTTGCTGAGATTTTCCAGCATTTTCTCTTTCGTAACAGTCACCATTTTCAGGAGTGGATGTTGAGGGTCAGAAAACTACTAATGTACCACTCCTAAGGGGGGAACCGACATTCTCTTATGGCTAACACAATACAGTAAGAAGTCTTACAACACCAGGTTAAAGTGAAACAGGTTTGTTTCGAATCACTAGTTTTCGGAGCGCAGCTCCTTCCTCAGGATGCTCCAAAAAGCTAGTGATTCGAAACAAACCTGTTGAACTTTAACCTGTAAGGCTTCTTACTGTGCCCACCTTGGTCCAACACGGCATCTCCACATCATAACACAATACACACATAACTCTGGCTGTCCGATTCATGTTCAAATAGTAATAGGTCCCTATGCATTAATCAAAGCTGGCTGATAGGGAGGTTATCGCATACAAACAGAATACACAATCTGACAGTTGCCAAGTAAGGAATTATTTTTAAAATAACTTTCACAAATGAGTGGACAATATTATGAACAAAATGCATTTTCCCATGATCCCGCTAGCTTCACGGGATAACTGGCTTCAATTCCAACAGTCTAACTGAGAAATCCGATAGTGTTGGCATGGGAAATGGAACAGATTCCTACTTGAGCAACAGAAACGGTTTTCTAAAGTCCCAACTAAGACATATTTAAAATATCGAGTTTCACTGTACATGTAGAATGCTGACCATAGGCATGCAAAGGTGAAAAATGTAGAAATAGAAAAGTACAGTTTTATAGAATCCTTCATGCTTACAGGGCTTCCCAAAGCACTTTACAGCCAATGAAATACATTTGCAGCGTAGTCATTTTTTAAAGATAGGAAACACAGCAACCAATTTGAACACAGAAAGCTCCCACAACCAACAATGTGATAATGACCAGATAATCTTCTCTTGTGATGTTGATTGTGGGATAAACATTGGCTCGGGACACAAGGAAGACATGCACTCCCCTGTTCCTCTTCAAAATAGTGCCATGGGATTCTTTGCAGGGAGACAGACAGGGCCTCGAATTAACATCTCGTACGAAGGGCAGGACCACTGACAATGCCTCGGTTTGCCTTCAGTCCTGAGCCAGGCTGTCGGACTGGATTTGTATGCTCAAATCAACCCACAGCTTTCTGACTCATAGGCAAGAGTGCTACCAGCTGAGCGATGGTTGACACCATCATCATCATTTGCCAAATAATTATGGAGCTTGCACTTTTAAAATAAAATGTCTCCTCAAAGTCAGTTATTATGTAAATGTCCAAAATGATCCCGGAGTCCCTGTTTTGTTGAGGAATAGCTGTTTCTTTCATAAATCCACAGGTGTTGATTCTTAGTTGAAGCTTGTCATTCATTGCATTGATTGATCGTTACACTGGCATTTCCTGTCATGAATTAATTTCTGGTATCATGGCTATTCCAGTTATTTATTAGGCTACTAAAGTCATTTATTCCCTCTGTTTTTTCATTTCCAGCCATGTATTTCAATAACTCTGAGGCTGTCTTTGTATCTCAGTACTTTGTTAACTTTGAATGCTGCTCTACACGAGAGAAAGTTGGAATAGTAATTTGTGCTCCATGCATTGCTGTTAATGATATTAACTTTTTAGGATAGGATCCCTACAGTGCAGAAGGAGGCCATTTGGCCCATCGGGCTTGCACCGACCCTCCAAAAGAGCACCCGACCTAGGCCCACTCCCTGCCTTATTCCCGTCATTCTGGAACCCCTCCTAACCTGCACATCTTTGAACATTAAGGGACAATTTAATATGGCCAATCCACTTTACATGAACATCTTTGGATTTCCAATCTTCCATCACTTCATGTAAGGTGACAGCTTGCTCAGGCACATAAGAATAGCATTGCTTATTCATTCATGGGACCTGAAAGCCACTAGCAAGGCCCAGCACTGAGTGGCTTACTTGGCCATTTTAGAGGGTCGTTAAGAATTAATCACATAGCTGTGGGTCTGGAGCCACGTATAGACCAGACTAGGTAAGGACAGTGGGATTTCTACCCTCAAGGGCATTAGTGAACCAGATGAGTTTTTAATCACAGTTCAGCAGTTTCATGGTCACCACTTCTAGCTTTTTATCCCAGGTTTATTTAATTTTCTGAATATAGGGGTTGTGTAGCCATCTGGGATGGCCACTTACAATAAGAAACATGGACGGTCGCAAAGCATAACAGGCAAAAATGGCCAATGTAAGGTTCAGGCAGGCTCAGAGCCTGAACGTATATTTGTGAGTGAAGAATCCAGACAGTATCGAAACCCCCAACCGATTTAGCATTTTGATGGCCAACTCCGTCATAATAGAGCAACCGATACAATCCCAGACATTTCGGCGCCATTCCCTGTACTCGGCAAGCGTAAACAACAGGGTCAATGACCGCTTAGGACACGCCCAGCCACCAAGGCACCCGCCCCTTTATTGGCTCAAATCAAACACAGTGATCAAGAATTACCCAATTAGTGAGGTCCAAACTGAAGGACCGCCCAAAAGAGCGCAAAAACCCCAAGGATAAAGAGAGAGACCACCATGTGTTCGACCACTCTTCGACCTGGCGCTCTGGCAACGTCTACTTCCAATTGCAGCACCACCAGAAATAAGTTCAAGTTCAACGCCCGCTACCAGATGATTGAGCCCAGCTGAGCAACAGTTACTTCTCCAGACCCGATAGACCCAGATTCGAACAAAGCCCACTGTTCCTCTGACCTAAGCCGGGTGCCTGAAGTTAAGTACAGGTTGTCATAGTTGATAGGTGTAGTTTAACCAGTAGTGTCTATGTTGCATGATTAATTATGTATGTGTAAATAAAGTCGCTTGATTTTGAACGAACTAACTAACTGGTGTTTGGCTCTTTGATCAATATCCGGTTGAACCTTGTGGTGGTATCATTTGATACCTGGCGACTCTAAGCAATATAATATTGATATCCAAAGAAAGAAGGGCAACCTTATTGATTGCCATATTCATAGCAGGTAAAAAAGGCAACAGTTGATTCTCCGCCCGGTAGCAGGGTTTTCTATCCAGCGGAGAATCAAGCATCGGGTTACAAACTGGATTGGCACTGTCCCTTACCGGTGGTGGCAGCGAGCTACATAACCTGCGCTGGTGGGAGGATGCAAATGGATCATTGAACCTACTTGCATCCGATTAACTGGCTGGAAGCCCGGTTCACCACATCCCCGGGATGCTCCAGCCCTCTTGGCCAGGATTCATGCGGATTAGTGCAAGTATTTTCAAACATGGACCTGATGCGCTGGACCCCGTGGTGGACTAAGGTGGTAAGTATGTAATGTAGGTGCCCGCCAAAGTCCATGGAAGATCCCTCCTCCCCACATATCGCAAATCCTGCCCACCCATCAGACCCCCCCCCTTCACCCGCACATCAGTAACCCCTACCTAAAAGCTGAAGTAAGAAGTCTTACAACACCAGGTTAAAGTCCAACATGTTTGTTTCAAACACTAGCTTTCGGAGCACTGCTCCTTCCTCGGGTGAATGAATAGGTTTCATTTCACCTGAGGAAGGAGCAGTGCTCCGAAAGCTAGTGTTTGAAACAAACCTGTTGGACTTTAACCTGGTGTTGTAAGACTTCTTACTGTGCTCACCCAGTCCAACGCCGGCATCTCCACATCATAAAAGCTGAAGAGCAGTAAGGCAAAAGATCACTGTATTTTCACTTACCCTTTCCTAACATCTGCTGCCTCAGACAGAAATGTTCAAAGCAGCATCTATAACAAGTGTCAGAGGCATCGTCCAAAGCCAAGTACACTTCAAAGGGCTTGAAATCCCTTGACAGTCTTTGAATTGAAGGTCCTCCATTCAATTTCACAAGGCAATACATTGCATTAGCCAGTGATTGACAGTTTTATTACTCCAGACACAACTGCTTGGTGGACTGTTCATTGATTTTGTCTCTTCATGCTTGAATGCAACTGTTTGATGCTAACCACAATATTTTTAAACTTGCTAATATTGACAGCACCTCACTACATCAAAGGTAGCTGAGCACTTCCTGCTGTGAAAAAGAGGAAGTCAAAGCACTTTGCATAAATTGTCATGGCAAGGGCGAGGGAATCGCTCCGGGCACAGCTCCTGGCACAGCGCAGACCAGGAGCAATTCTACTCTGGCAGGAGAACTTAGTGTCTCGAATGGAGAATCCATAAAGTCCCCCAGCTGCTATGGTGACGTTTCTTTTCCATTAATGAGATCTGTGGACTTGCTGGTAAGGCCAGAATGTATTGCCTATACCTAATTGCCCGTTTGAAAGTGATGGTGAGCTGCCTTCTTGAATCATTGAAGTCCATGTGGTGTTGGTACACACCCACCGTGCTGTTAGTGAAGGATTTGAACTCAACATCCAGCGATTATTGGTTCTAACCTTTGCATTATTCGCCCACCAACATAACCATTATACAACTGTTCTCAGTATTCCTATTCCCATCAGTCTCTAGCTGGAAAACACATAGTTCATTTCCATTTGTTATGGGCCAGGGTTTAGAGAACACCAGAGTGTACCATGGAGTTCATCTGACCTACAACTTTTAATAGATTTTGGTTATGGGGAGTACAAGGGCCCACTCTACAGGTGTGATGCAGGTGTGATGCAACAGAGATCAAAAGCACTTTTAAAACAAAACAATGTTTATTCTATGAATTCAGTTAACATTGTATAAACACACTGTAAACATCTTGGCAACTATCAACTCAAATACTCCTCCAAAGAATACAGTACTCTATAAGTAACCCTTAATCTTTCCTAGCAACATCCATAGACAAATACCCTCTTTAACAAAGATAGCAGGTTTTAAATACTCTACTGAGAGTAGTTATCACTTTTAAATTTGCAAGTGATCTGAAGACTACATGCAGAGAGATCAAAATTACACCTTGTTTGGCTGGATGCCTCTCCAACTCTGAAAACAAAACTAAACACTCACTGTAGCTGCCAGCTCAAAAACAAAAGTAAAGCAGACAGCTCAGCTCCACTCCCACTCTGACATCACTGCAGCTATTTGATAAACACCCATTTCTTAAAGGTACTCTCACACAACACATTTGAAAGATAACTACAGTAGTGTAATTCTATAAAACAAAACTTTCTAAAATTCTCTTAATTTTTTTTCTAATTTCCCACATCAATTTTGTACTTCCCTTGCCCTCCTTCCAGAAAGTCTTCACCAAGATACAATTCCACAGGTTTGACTCTCACACTAATGGGTGCTTTGCAATTTAACCATGGCTTTTTATTCCTTGGGAATATCACCGATGAATTTGATGCAGCTTTCACATCTCCCTTTTGCTCTCTCACAAATACATACACACGTGACAGATCAAGTTATAAACTAGCAACCATTAGTGGACATCTTTTCTCCTGTGCCCAGAATGCTGCACTTAACTGTATCCACCCGCCCCCCCCTCCCCGCCCCCACCCCAGCCCTATTTCCACCCTAACCGAGTCCAGCTGATGCAGCACTGACTGAGCTTGGGATGTACTCGAAGGAAACCGATAAGTTACTAAATAGTTTCTGCGCAATCAGACCATTTTTCCTTAAGGTAATCTAGTCCAATTAACGGGCTTTTTTTCTGGAATTATGGTAAGTCTTAAACTAACAACCTAGGTTACTGAGAATGTAACAGTCTTGTAAATCAAACAGCTAACGTCATAACGACCATCAACTCCAGTGTGAGAATTTAATTCTGATCGGATTCCTAGTGTCAACAAGGAAGTCTGCCAGCTGTCAGGGTTAGTTATCACATGTATTAATTTGAAATTAACTTTTGTAGCTTTCTCTTTATCGAACTCGATTTTTGAGCGTCCCCAGGTTAACACCTAGATTTTGGGCAAGATTTTCACTCACACAAAACCTATCTATTTGCATAAAGTTAATATCAGACCCTCTCTCTCTCTGCTCTGTGTTGCTTTATGTTCTTTATCCAATATTTTCCTTCTAACAATGAACTCAGTGAACTTCTTCTTGGAGGTTCTGTGTTACATTCTTGATAGCAGCTGAACCTGGCTTTGTTCAAAGTTCCGCACTGAGAACAGTTCGTGCCAGTTACAGAATATCTGCCCAGGCAACAGTTCGGCAGTCATGAACTCCTCTGGTACGTCCTCCCGAATGAAAGAAGGACTTGCACTTAGATTGTGCCTCTCACAATCATCCCAAAGAGTTTTACAACCAATGAAGTACATTTGAAGTGTAGTCACTGTTGTAATGCAGGAAACACAGCAGCCAATGTGCACACAGACAGCAATGTCCCACAAAGAATCCCTCAGCTCAAAAAACTGGAGCCAGACATTACAGCGGTGAACTTGGGAAACACTTCTTTATGTGAGAGGTTTTAGCGCTCTGGAACTCTCTTCCACAAATGACAATTTTGATGATGGTTCAATTGTTAATTTTAAAATTAGATTGATAAGATTTTTGTTAGCCCAATGTATTAAAAGGATATGGAAAAGGGAGGGTACATGGAGATCCCAATGAATAGTCGAACATGCTCAAGGGATTGACTGATCTTCTCTTCTTGTGTTATTGTTCAATACTGTGGGATCTTTCTTCATTCACCAGAGAGAGTAGATGAGACTTTGGTTTATTTGAAAGGTGACCAGCAGAGCTCCCTTGGCACTGCACTGAAATATCAGCCAAGGTCATGTGCTTAAGTCTCTTCAGTGGGAATCGAACCCGCGACAGTCCTGCTACCACTAGGCCACAGCAGTCACACACCATGTCACTATTTAAAAAAAAATCTCATATCTTCAATTGTTTCCAGCCAAGATGACAGAAGTATCACTCTCCAATTTGCCTGCCCCAAATGTTTGACACGTATATCAACAATTTGCAGGGATACGGGGAAAAGGCATGGGAATGGCACTAAGCCATAATGCTTATTTGGAGTGCGGGCACACACACGATGGGCCGAAAGGCCTCCTTCGCTGCAACAGTTCAGTGAGATGTTACAGAATTTGAAACCCCATCCCTGCAACGTTCATAAACGTCCTAGATCTAGCAGTGAGTGAGTGAGCGAGTGAGTGAAAAGCCGGTCACCCACCTTGCTGTTAACCAACTTTGAAAGGCAATCAAGAAAAGGAGTCGGAAATAATTTAAACAAGTACCCCTAAAATTAACTTTTCTTCGGCAAGGACCAGATAGATTTCTTAATTTCTGGAAGCGATGAAACCAATTTGGACATTTAGTCGTATCAATATGAAATCTACCAATTTCAGCTAGCACATTCTGGCACCAAACAGCTCAATGGATGTCACATTACTAGGTGTTGAATACTGTCTGTGTAGAATTTGGAATATGATCAGCAAGTGTTTGGAAAATGCTGATGAATATTTCACGTTGCCATTGCCAACCTATTTTTCATAACACAGATGTTGCAACATGCTGCAGTCTGGCCTAATTAGCATGAGCTGTTTTTAAGCTTTTTAAAATTTATTATTATGTGTATCAAACAGCAAGGACAGAACCTGCCATTTTCTAACAGGACTATAATTTCTAGCAATCCCAAAGTAATTTTTCAGCAAACAGGCGTTTCCAAGGCCCTTTTCCCTTTGCATTAATCAGAGCTTGTGGTACGTAAACATTTGCCGGACTCTACATGGGTGGCAACAAATGATCGACATCCAGTTATGGCTTCAAAACTGAGCTGTTTGTATCATGGTCGATCACTGTCTTTACTGAATGTACTCTGATGAACTGCCAAGATGCACAACAGGCATTCAAATTGTCTGTCTGTATTGCAGCTACTAACAAGGCCAGCAATAAAAAAAATGGATAAAAGCTCAGATCTACTTTCAATGCAAACAGAATTATTAAAATGTTAACAATCTGCAATAATAAATAAGTTTTGATGCTCTTTGTTTTGTACAAGTCCAGTGACTGCTGAGCTTTAATCCTAATAATCAAATTTGTGTCTTACTTTCAACCTGAAAATAATTTCACAAGATAGGGGCGTGATTCTCCGGAAACATTTCCAAGTGTTGTAGCCAGCGGGAATTGCCGCGTGTTTCCCAGCACTCGGCCCAGTGAAACCGGCAACACACTCCAATGTTAATTGGTCCACTTAAGGAGGCCTCATGGGCTCCTTGCCACAAATAATGCCTTGTCAGCTGATTGGCCGGACTGCACTAGTCAGCACCACCCCCCCCCCCCCTCCCCCCACCACCACCACCACCACCTCCCACACCCCCACCCCGCTAACAAGGTCAAGCAGCACTTAAACTGCACTTGCTCAGCCAACCCAGCTCGCAATGATGCCGCTAAGGAGGCCGGCCCAAAGATTCGGGGATGCTGGCCTGGGGAGGTTCCTGGACGTGGTGGAGACCAGGATGGAAGTCCTGTTGCCCCAGGGGTCCCAGAGGGTGAGCCGCAAGGCAGCCAATGCTGCTTGGGATGAGGTGGCGGCAGCCGTTAGTTCCAACTGCATGACCAAGAGGGCTGACTGCGAGGAGCAGGAGTGAGTAGACATCAACACCAAGCACCCCATCCCCCCCCCCCCCCACCCCACATGCCAAAGGAGCATCCACGCCCCAACTCTCCAGGTGACCTCCAGCCCTTTCACCCCCAAACCCGCCTTCACCCCCCCCCCCACCACTGAACCATGCGTGTGGCTAACGATACCCTCTCTAACTCCGCAGGAAAAGCTCTCCCACAATCGGCGGGAGAGGGCCCTGATTGGCGGAGGGGTGCCATGCATAAGAATCCTCACCTCTTTCGAGGAGCAGGCCCTGGAGGTGATTGGGGTGGCCGAGGACAGATCGGTCACCCACGCGGAGGCTGGCAGATGCTGCAGAGGTGAGAACCAATGGGCTCCACCTGGCGACCTGTAAAATGTGACCAGTAATTGCCTTACTGACTGACCCAACTCTCCCACTGACCAAATGTCCATTCTCCTGCAGGTCCTCCAGCCGCCGGCACCGGCCCATCCCGGGCTGCCCCTCTCCTGGCTCCAAGGAGAACACCTTGGAGTAGAGCTCCGAGGATGCCACCATGGTCGTGACACAGCTGTCATCTCCACCCTCCACCAGGGCAGATACACACACCTCGCTGGGACATGTTAGTGGTCAGGCTCCTGGGGCACAATCTGGTGAGCACCACACTGCTGTTGATGCACATCAGGTGGAGGCAGCAACCCCAAGCCGTGACAGCAGTCGGAGGGCTGCTGGATCCCAGGACCCAACTGGGTCCCAGCCTGATGCTGAGCCTCTGGAAGTAGGTTACCTGGAGCTGATGGGGATGCTAGGAAGCTACAGAGACATTCCTAGGGAGATGTCAGCGTCACTCCAGCAGATCCATAACACTGTTGGGAGTGGGTATTGTACAGCAATTGAACAACTTTCTGCACAGACATTATGATGCTTCTGTCACTTTCTTCCACAATGCGGGCTGACCTCTGGACCCTTTGCTCATCTCTCCAGACAACCCTCAACTCCCATGGTGCTCACATAGCCTCTGGCAGTGGACATGTTCCCGGAGCTGTGTCCCATCCCCATGGTGTTCAGACGTTGGCTGCTGCGTGTGTGGTGTTGCCTCCCACAGTGTTCAGGCACAGTGTCCAGGTATCAAGGTGGGATTGGAATGCTCGGCAATGACTCGCACATGCTACATGGCCCGCCCATCCGTGGGAATCCACTTGGCATGTGTCAAATGCCCACTTACCCACGATTGTCAATTTCCTATTAGCGATAGCCTTCAGCCGCGCAGCCGGAGTCCTCAGCAGTCTGTGGGACTTGTGTGCAATCGGTGGAGCAGATGGGCAGGACAAGGGTTGCCCCCGGAATCCGCCAGGTTCACGTTTTTCGAAAGGAGTACTAATCAACATCAGCGTGAGCACTTGCTGTGTAGGCCGCTCAATGACGGGAGGCCGTTGGATACGGGGTCGCTCTCATTGATTGTATGGAAATGGGGCTTAAGTTGTGATAATTGGTTTCTCGCCACACTATGGCGAGATCCCGATTTCGCCTACAGGAGCGCGTCAGTTGCATCGCAAACTGTTTATCTCCCGGCGCAGATCCACATCCCGAAAGATGTGCTGTTCGGTAACTTGGACATTCTGAATTCTCCCTCAGTGGACCCGAACAGGCGCCGGAGTGTGGCGACTAGGGAATTTTCACAGTAACTTCATTGAAGTGTTTATGTAAGCCTACTTGTGACAATAATGAAGATTATTATTATTTTGGCCTCTCCCGCTATTCACCGGCCTCATTACGCTTGAGCACGAGTGTAATGAGGCAGGAAGATCGCGCCCTGTACAGACATTTTGCCCAAGTAATTTTTCCTATTTATGTAAATCATGCTCAGTGGTTTGTAAACCAATTTTATTCTGCAACATCAAGCCTTAAAGAGTAGTTCGACAGAACAGCATGTTTCTGTGCTTTGACTTGATGTAATGTGATGTACTGAAATTTGGGTGTTTCTGACTGTATTTAGCATATAGTTTTGAACAAATACTGATTAGAGAGTAGAGTGTTAAATTGTGATGATCATTCAGAATCAAGTTTCATGCGAAAGGTAAGGTGAAGAACTCATTTATTCACGGGATGTGGGCTTCAATGGCCAGGGCAACATTTATCGTCCATCCCTAATTGCCCCTGAGAAGGTGATGGTGAGTCGCCTTCTTGAATAGCTGCAGGCCATGTGGTGTCGGTACACTTATTGTGCAGATTGGTACAAAACCCAATGCAAAATTTAGCTTTTTCTTTTGCATCTCCAGCTCGCCTTCTGCTCTATTGGTTTTGAATATTCAGCACTGGACTATCTCTCACTATTCACATTACATACAATTCTCCCAGTGCCCTTTGGCAATGAACAACATACACAAGGTCATCCGCCATCCACACAAATGACAACCATTTGTTTCCAAGACTATCAACAAGGACAATCCTACAATAGAACAAGATGTCAAAGGAAATAGTCACAGCCCCATCACTCAAACTTCCAAGATCCAATCTTTAGATCATTTCCATTTACAAATTTCCGTTACCAAGAATACCACTTCAACAGATCATACCTCGTTTAACCAGCACTACCCCATAGAACCAAGGAATCGATAGAACCTCTTCAGTACGGAAGAAAGCGGGCAGCACGGTGGCGCAGTGCATAGCACTACCGCCTCATGGCGCCGAGGTCCCAGGTTCAATCCCGGTTCTGGGTCACTGTCCGTGTCGAGTTTGCACATTCTTCCCGTATTTGCATGGGTTTCGTCCCCACAACCCAAAAGATGTGCAGGATAGGTGAATGAATTGGCCACGCTAAATTGCCCCTTAATCGGAAAAAAATAATTTGTACTCTAAATATTTTTTTTTTAAATACAGAAGGAGGCCATTAGGCCCATCGAGTATGCACCCATTATCTGAAAGAGCACCCCCACCTAGGTACACTCCCCTGTCCTCTGCTGGTAACCCCACCTAAACTGCACACATTCGGAGATTACGGGTCAATTTATCATGGCCAATCCACCTAACCGGCACATCTTTGGACTGTGGAAGGAAACCGGAGCACCCGGAGGAAACCCACGCAGACACGGGGCGAACGTGAAACTCCACACAGACAATCGCTCTAGGGCGGAATTGAACCCAGGTCTCTGGCGCTGTGAGGCAACAGTGCTAGCCACTGTGTCACCGTGCTGTCCGCCCATAGAAATGTTCACAGAATACAGATAGTCTGCGCTGCCGACATAGCTAAAACAAAGAGAAGCTGTGGTAGGAACAAAAGCATTAACACATTCATGAAAAATCCGGCTGCCCCATATTTCAGTCAAAATCTGAACGCATTTACAATAAAACTCTAAGCACCTTTGTTAAAATAATGGACAGAGGCAATAAATAAAAATATATTTGCTTCTGACTAGTTCCAATCAAATTGTACAGAATAGAGGAGTAACAGCTATAGCTTGGTTTTATATTCTGCTCCAGACAAATATAGATTAGATATTTCTGGAAAAGAAATATTTGGCTAAACAAAACTTTTGGCAGAGTGATCTTTGAGAAGAATGTGAATAGTGAGCTACATCTTTCTTGCTTACTTAATATTCAGGTTCAAGTTGTTCTCTTCCATGTGTGAGTGTTAAGAATATCACTAACAGGTTGTAATAATTTGCATTGGCATTTAAAAATGAACATTTATTAAAATTGGCTTACAGAAAGGAAAAAATAAAAATCATGTTTTCTACAAACATGTTGCAGAGGACGGAGAGCTGGTCTTCAGATGTACAGCGAGTTTTATTCCAAAGTAGGGAAATGTTCCACATCCTTCACGAGCATTAAACACTTACCCAAAAGGAAAAACAGATGGAACCTATTACCTCTGAGGATCAGAGTTCAAAGTCGGATTTGCTGATGTTCACACAGACTAGCCGAGAAAGGGAGGACTTATAGTGGCGTCACTGCCTCTGAGCCCAGGTTCAATGTCCCACCCGAGGACTTGATGGCCAAGCAAGGTGCATTCTGGTATGGCACGATGACGCAGTGACTAGCACATCTGCCTCACAGCGCCAGGGATCCAGGTACAATTTAAGCCTTGGGTGACTGGAGTTTGCACCTTCTTCCAAGTCTGCGTGGGTTTCCTCCGGGTCCTTCAATTTCTTCCCAGTTTCCTCCCACAGTCCAAAGATATGCAGGTTAGATGGGTTGGCCATGATAAATTGCCCCTTAATGTTCAAGGATGTGCAGGTTAGGTGGGGTTAAAGCGATAGGGGGAAGGGGAGTGGGACTAGGTGGAGTGTTCTTTCAGATGGTCAATACGGCCCTTCTGAAAGGTAGGGATTTTTCGAAAAGGTTACCCCTGACTGTCACCGGTATCCCCACCCTCGACACAACCTGACTCTCACTGGCATACCCGCCCCCGTCACTGATTCTCACCTGCATCACCGCCCCTCACAACCTGACTCCCACCTGCATCACCGCCCCGTCATAACCTGACCCTCACCTGCATCCCCGCCCCGTCACGACCTGACCCTCACCGGCATCCCCATCACAACCGGACTCTCACCTGCATCCCCATCACAACCTGACTCTCACCTGCATCCCCGCCCCCATCACAACCTGACTCTCACTGGCACACCCGCCCCGTCACAACCGGACTCTCACCTGCATCCCCATCACAACCTGACTCCCACCTGCATCCCCGCCCCCATCACAACCTGACTCTCACCGGCATCCCCGCCCCCGTCACAACCTGACCCTCATCGGCATCCCCGTCCCATCACAACCTGACTCCCACCTGCATCCCCGCCCCCATCACAACCTGACTCTCACCGGCATCACCGCCCCCGTCACAACCTGACCCTCATCGGCATCCCCGTCCCATCACAACCTGACTCTCACCTGCATCCCCGTCCCATCACAACCTGACTCTCACCTGCATCCCCGCCCCTGTCACTGACTCTCACTGGCATCCCCGTCCCATCACAACCTGACTCTCACCTGCATCCCCGTCACAACCTGACCCTCACCGGCATCCCCGTCCCGTCACAACCTGACTCTCATCGGCATCCCAGCCCCGTCACAACCTGACCCTCACCTGGATCCCCGTCACAACCTGACCCTCCCCTGCAGCCCCGTCACAACCTGACCCTCACCTGCATCCCCGTCCCATCACAACCTGGCTCCCACCTGCATCCCCGTCACAACCTGACTCTCACCTGCATCCCCGTCACAACCTGACCCTCACCTGCATCCCCGTCACAACCTGACCCTCACCTGCATCCCCAACACAACCTGACTCCCACCTGCATCCCCGTCACAACCTGACCCTCACCTGCATCCCCAACACAACCTGACTCCCACCTGCATCCCCGTCACAACCTGACCCTCACCTGCATCCCCGCCCCGTCACAACCTGGCTCCCACCTGCATCCCCGTCACAACCTGACCCTCACCTGCATCCCCATCACAACCTGACCCTCACCTGCATCCCCATCACAACCTGACTCCCACCTGCATCCCCGTCACAACCTGACCCTCACCTGCATCCCCGCCCCGTCACAACCTGACCCTCACCTGCATCCCCGCCCCCGTCACAACCTGACCCTCACCTGCATCCCCGTCACAACCTGACTCTCACCAGCATCCAACTCAACCCGATTCTCTCCCATCGAACCCTGGACTCAAACTGACTCTCTCACTCCCCCCGACTCAAACTGACTCTCTCACTCCCCCCCGACACAAACTGACTCCCTCACTCCCCCCCGACACAAACTGACTCTCTCACTCCCCCCGACACAAACTGACTCTCTCACTCCCCCCGACACAAACTGACTCCCTCACTCCCCCCCGACACA
Source organism: Scyliorhinus canicula (assembly GCF_902713615.1). Classification (NCBI taxonomy): domain Eukaryota; kingdom Metazoa; phylum Chordata; class Chondrichthyes; order Carcharhiniformes; family Scyliorhinidae; genus Scyliorhinus; species Scyliorhinus canicula. The sequence continues at coordinate 43,379,677 of NC_052163.1, forward strand.
AACTGACTCTCTCACTCCCCCCGACTCAAACTGACTCTCTCACTCCCCCCGACACAAACTGACTCCCTCACTCCCCCCCGACACAAACTGACTTCCTCACTCCCCCCGACTCAAACTGATTCCCTCACTCCCCCCCAACACAAACTGACTCTCTCACTCCCCCCGACTCAAACTGACTCTCTCACTCCCCCCGACTCAAACTGACTCTCTCACTCCCCTGACACAAACTGACTCTCTCACTCCCCCCGACACAAACTGACTCTCTCACTCCCCCCGACACAAACTGACTCTCTCACTCCCCCCGACTCAAACTTAATCTCTCACTCCCCCGACTCAAACTTAATCTCTCACTCCCCCGACACAAACTGACTCTCTCACTCCCCCGACTCAAACTTAATCTCTCACTCCCCCGACTCAAACTTAATCTCTCACTCCCCTGACACAAACTGACTCTCTCACTCCCCCGACTCAAACTGACTCTCTCACTCCCCCGACTCAAACTGACTCTCTCACTCCCCCGACTCAAACTGACTCTCTCACTCCCCGTCACAAACTGACTCTCTCACTCCCCTGACACAAACTGACTCTCTCACTCCCCCGACTCAAACTGACTCTCTCACTCCCCCCGACACAAACTGACTCTCTCACTCCCCCCGACTCAAACTTAATCTCTCACTCCCCCGACTCAAACTTAATCTCTCACTCCCCCGACACAAACTGACTCTCTCACTCCCCCCGACTCAAACTTAATCTCTCACTCCCCCGACTCAAACTTAATCTCTCACTCCCCCGACTCAAACTGACTCTCTCACTCCCCCCGACACAAACTGACTCTCTCACTCCCCCGACACAAACTAACTCTCTCACTCACCCATCACAAACTGACTCTCTCACTCCCCCATCACAAACTGACTTCCTCACACCCCCCCGACTCAAACTGACTCTCTCACTCCCTGATGCGACCATCAATTCACTCAGAGACACGAGTTGAAGTAAACTGTGGCTTTAATCGGCTTAAAACTGAGCCTGGCTGCGACTAAACCGAACTGAGGGCGGACTCGCAGGACCGCACCACTTATACTTCCTGCTGGGGGCGGAGCCCTGTACATGCTCCTCATCTCCCCCTGTGGGCAGAGCCGTGCAATGGCTCACAGATGGAGCCCACAGGGACACAGTAATGTACAGTGTGAATTCACAGTGGTTACACATTCACCACATTCACCCCCTGTTAAAAAAAATCAAGTCCGGAGGGGGTGACTGGTCTATAAGTTCAGTCGGACCGGCACTCGAATCGTGTGTTGAGACCAACGGAGCACTGGAGTTGCAGCCGCTTCGGATGGCTGTGGAGAGATGTTCGGTGCGAATCAGAGGGTGGACTCCGGGGGTGGTTCTTCCAGAGCTTTGTTCCTGCGGACCGGTGTGACGGGTGGAAGGGGGCGCGTGAAGCAAGTAGGTGCAGGGGTGCAGGGCGTGGGAGGTCAGGTCGGGTGTAGTGTGGGGGGTACCTCGGCGGTAGTGGTAGTGGTAGTGATTCCTGCAGGTACCATGTCCCGGAGGGAAACAGTGTCCTGTCGGCCATCGGGGTGTTTGACAAACGCGTAGTGGGGTTTGAGTGCAGGAGCTGGACCCTCTCTACCAGGGGGTCTGTTTTATGTGTCCGGACGTGCTTCCGAAAGAGGACAGGGCGCAGTGTCCTCAACCAGGATGGAAGCGAGGGCCCCGTGGTAGTGCCCCTAGGGAAGACAAATAATCGATCGAGAGGAGTCTGGTTTGTGACCGTACAAGGGAGGGACATAATTGCATGGAGTGCGTCAGGGAGGAGCTCCTGCCAGTGGGAGGTCGGGAGATTCCTGGACCGTAGTGTCAGTAGGACGGTCTTCCAGACGGTCGCGTTCTCCCTCTCCACCTGCCCGTTCCCCCTGGGGTTATAGCTGGTTGTCCTGCTCGAGGCGATGCCCTTGCCGAGCAGGTACTGACGCAGTTCGTCGCTCATGAAGAACGAACCCCTGTCACTGTGGATGTAGCTGGGGAAACCGAACAGGGTGAAGACACTGTGCAGGGCCCTGAATACTGTATGGGAGGTCATATCGGGGCATGGGATGGCATACGGGAAACGGGGGAATTCATCTATAATATATAATTGAGAAAGTAGAAGTTACGGTTGGTCGAGGAGAGGGGCCCTTTGAAATCAATACTCAGTCGTTCAAAGGACCGGGATGTCTTTACCAGGTGGGCCTTGTCTGGTCTATAGAAGTGCGGTTTACACTCCGCGTAGATCGGGCAATTCCTGGTGACAGCTTTAACCTCCTCGGTGGAGAAAGGCAGATTGCGGGCCTTGATGTAGTGGGCGCGCCGGGTGACCCCCGGGTGGCAGAGGGCATTGCGGATAGCCTGTAGTTGGTCGTCTTGCGCGCTGGCGCATGTGCCACGGGACGGGGCATCTGGGGGCTTGTTGAGCTTCCCAGGACGGTATACGATATCATAATTATAGGTGGAGAGTTCGATCCTCCACCGCAAGATTTTGTCATTCTTGATTTTGCCCCGCTGCGAGTTATCAAACATAAAGGCAACCCATCTCTGGTCGGTGATGAGGGTAAACCTCCTACCAGCGAGGTGGTACCTCCAGTGTCGTACGGCTTCCACAATGGCTTGAGCTTCCTTTTCGACTGCGGAGTGTCGAAGTTCCGAAGCTGAGAGGGTTCGGGAAAAGAACGCTGCTGGCCTACCTGCCTGGTTCAGAGTGGCAGCGAGAGCGACCTCTGAGGCGTCGCTCTCCACCTGGAATGGGACGGATTCATCTACCGCCCGCATGGCGGCTTTGGCGATGTCCGTCTTGATGCAGCTGAAGGCCTGGCAAGCCTTGGCTGACAGTGGGAAAAGTGTAGCCTTAAATAGTGGGCGGGCTTTGTCCGCATACTGGGGGACCCACTGGACGTAGTATGAGACAAATCCGAGGCACCTCTTGAGGGCCCTGGAACAGTGAGGGAGAGGGAGTTGTAAGAGGGGGTGCATACGGTCAGGGTCAGGTCCTAGGACCCCGTTTTCCACGACGTAGCCAAGGATGGCTAGTCTGGTTGTGCGGAAAATGCATTTCTCCTTATTATAGGTGCGGTTGAGTTTTGGGCAGTTTTGAGAAATCGGTGGAGGTTGACGTCGTGGTCCTGCTGGCCATGGCCGCAGATGGTGACGTTATCCAAGTATGGAAACGTAGCCCGCAGCCCGTACTGGTCCACCATTCGGTCCATTGCTCGTTTTAACACCGAGACCCCGTTCGTGATGCCAAAGGGAACCCGGAGGAAATGGAAAAGGCGGCCGTCTGCCTCGAACGACGTGTAGTGGCGGTCCTCCGGGCGGATTGGGAGCTGGTGGTATGCAGACTTCCACTGTGGTGAATATGCGGTACTGGCCGATCTGATTCACCATGTCTGCAATCCGGGGGAGGGAGTACGCATCAAGGTGCGTGAACCGGTAGTGGTCTGGGTGTAATCAACCACCATCCGGAACTTTTCCCCGGTCTTGACGACCACCACCTGAGCTCTCCAGGGGCTATTGCTGGCCTCTATGACTCCTTCATGTAAGAGACGTCAGACTTCGGATCTAATAAACACCCTGTCCTGCAGGCTATACCTCGTGCTGCGAGTGGCCACTGGTTTGCAGTTGGCGGAAGAGATTAGCGAAGAGTGGAGGGGGGCCGATTTTCAGAGTTGCTAGACTACATATAGCGAGTGGGAGGAAGAGGTCCGCCGAAGCTGAGTGTTAGGCTCCTGAGGTTGCTCTGGAAATCCAGTCCTCGGAGGAGGGGGGTGCAGTGGTCTGGGAGTACATACAGTTGGAAGTTGGTGTAGTTGGCACCCTGTATTGTTAGCGTCGCAATAGTGCGCCCTTGTATCTGAACTGAGTGCGACTCCGAGGCGAGGGAGATAGTTTGCTGTGTCGGAAATATCGAGAGCGAGCAGCGCCTTACCAGATCTGGGTGAACGAAGCTCTTGGTGCTCCTGGAGTCGAAGAGACACGGTGTCTCATATCCGTTGATTTGGACGGACATCATGGAGCTCTTGAGGTGCTTTGGCCGTGACTGGTCCAAAGTGACTGCACTGAGCTGCGGGTAGTCGGTGACGTGGTCGGCCTGTGAATGAAGTGCTGGAGCGGCCCCGTGATGACTGTCCGCGGAGGTCGTGTCATCGAGTGGCATATCGGGTGATGGCCAAGATGGCGGCCCCCATTGATCGCACGTGGCGGGCGGCGAGGAAGATGGTGTCCAAGATGGCCGCCCCCCATGGATTGCACGTGGCGGGCGGCGAGGAAGATGGCGCCCAAGATGGCAGCCCCCATGAATCGCACATGGCCGGCCGCGTGTGGGGGCGGATTGCCAAGATGGCGGCCCCCATGAGTCGCACATGTTGTGCGGAGGCGGAGGCGGCAGACACGCTGCCACATTGCGGGGTCTGCGGGCCTGTGAGTTGGAGGAGCGAGTGTTCGGGTTAGGGTTCGAATTAGAGTTTTTGGCTCTGGCCAGGCAGACCTTAGCAAAGTGCCCTTTCCACCCATAGCTGCTGCAGGTCGCGTTGCGGGCCGGGCAATGCTGCCGGGAGTGTTGGGGCTGGCCGCAAAAGTGGCACAATAGCCCTCCGTGGTGGGTGGGTGGCCGCGCGGCGCAAGCCTGGGGCAGTCTCTGGTCGGGGGCCCACGATGGGGTCGCGTGATCGGCCGGGAACGCATTTAAACTTTGGAAAGCGACCTCGTTTGAGGTCGATAGTTTTACCGTGTCCTGGGCCTCTTTCTCGAGAAGACGCTGCCGCACATAATTGGATCGGACCCCTGCAACATACACGTCTCGGACGGCGAGTTCCATGTGCTGGGAGGCTGTCACGGCCTGGAAGTTACATTCTCGTGCTAGAGCTTTAAGGTCGCGCAGGTAGTCTTCTAACGACGCTGCAGGGCGCTGGCGGCGAGTTGTAAAGATGTGCCGCACGTAGACTTCATTCACGGGCTGCATGTACAGGCGGTCGAGTATCACGAGGGCCTCAGTATAAGAGTCAGTTACATCAAGTTGAGTTGAAATACGATTGCTCACCCGTGCGTGGAGAAGACTGAGTTTCTGTTCTTCTGTAACAGAGGAGGTAGTCGACGCAGCCAGGTAGGCCTTGAAGCACCGAAGCCAATGCAAAAAAATTTCTTTTGCTTCTGCAGCCTGTGGATCGAGTTCGAGTCGGTCAGGTTTGAGGGCTGATTCCATAGTAGTTTTTAAGTCGATTAAATTGATGCGACCATCAATTCATTCAGAGACACGAGTTGAAATAAACTCTGGCTTTAATCGGCTTACAACTGAGCCTGCCTGCGACTAAACTGAACTGAGGGCGGACTCGTAGGACCGCAGCACTTATACTTCCTGCTGGGGGCGGAGACAAGGGTGGAGCCCTGTACATGCTCCTCATATCCCCCTGTGGGCAGAGCCGCACAACGGCTCACAGATGGAGCCCACAGGGACACAGTAATGTACAGTGTGAATTTATAGTAGTTACACATTCACCACATTCCCACCGACTGAAACTGACTCTCTCACTCCCCCCGACTCAAACTGACTCTCACTCCCCCCGACTCAAACTGACTCCCTCACTCCCCCGACTCAAACTGACTCCCTCACTCCCCCGACTCAAACTGACTCCCTCACTCCCCCCGACTGAAACTGACTCCCTCACTCCCCCCGACTCAAACTGACTCTCTCACTCCTCCCGACTCAAACTGACTCCCTCACTCCCCCGACTCAAACTGACTCCCTCACTCCCCCCGACTCAAACTGACTCTCTCACTCCCCCCAACTCAAACTGACTCTCTCACTCCCCCCGACTCAAACTGACTCCCTCACTCCCCCGACTCAAACTGACTCCCTCACTCCCCCGACTCAAACTGACTCCCTCACTCCCCCGACTCAAACTGACTCCCTCACTCCCCCCGACTGAAACTGACTCCCTCACTCCCCCCGACTCTACTTACTCCCTCACTCCCCCAGACTCAAACTGACTCCCTCACTCCCCCGACTCAAACTGACTCTTCCCCCCCCCGACTCAAACTGACTCTTTCCCCCCGACTCAAACTGACTCTTCCCCCCGACTCAAACTGACTCTTCCCCCCCCCGACTCAAACTGACTCTTCCCCCCGACTCAAACTGACTCTTTCCCCCCCGACTCAAACTGACTCTTCCCCCCGACTCAAACTGACTCTTCCCCCCCCGACTCAAACTGACTCTTCCCCCGACTCAAACTGACTCTTCCCCCCGACTCAAACTGACTCCCTCACTCCCCCCCGACTGAAACTGACTCCCTCACTCCCCCCCGACTCAAACTGACTCCCTCACTCCCCCGACTCAAACAGACTCTTCCCTCCCCCGACTCAAACTGAATCTTCCACCTCCCGACTCAAACTGACTCTCCCCCCCCCCGACTCAAACTGACTCTTTCCCCCCCGACTCAAACTGACTCTTCCCCCCCCGACTCAAACTGACTCTTCCCCCCCCGACTCAAACTGACTCTTCCCCCCGACTCAAACTGACTCTTTCCCCCCGACTCAAACTGACTCTTCCCCCCCGACTCAAACTGACTCTTCCCCCCCGATTCAAACTGACTCTTCCCCCGACTCAAACTGACTCTTCCCCCCGACAAAAACTGACTCCCTCACTCCCCCCCGACTGAAACTGACTCCCTCACTCCCCCCCGACTCAAACTGACTCTTCCCCCCCCCCGACTCAAACTGACTCTTTCCCCCCCGACTCAAACTGACTCTTCCCCCCGACTCAAACTGACTCTTCCCCCCCCCCGACTCAAACTGACTCTTCCCCCCGACTCAAACTGACTCTTTCCCCCCCGACTCAAACTGACTCTTCCCCCCGACTCAAACTGACTCTTCCCCCCCCGACTCAAACTGACTCTTCCCCCCGACTCAAACTGACTCTTTCCCCCCCGACTCAAACTGACTCTTCCCCCCGACTCAAACTGACTCTTCCCCCCCCGACTCAAACTGACTCTTCCCCCGACTCAAACTGACTCTTCCCCCCGACTCAAACTGACTCCCTCACTCCCCCCGACTCAAACTGACTCCCTCACTCCCCCCCGACTCAAACTGACTCCCTCACTCCCCCGACTCAAACAGACTTTTCCCCCCCCCCCCGACTCAAACTGAATCTTCCACCTCCCGACTCAAACTGACTCTCCCCCCCCCCCCGACTCAAACTGACTCTTCCCCCCCCCCCCCCCCCCCCCCTCCTCCTCCTCCTCCTCCCCCACTGACTCAAACTGACTCTCTCGCTCCTCCACTTGAACTGACTCTTTCATCACTTCGGAAGATTTGGGTGAGCCATGTTTTACATTCCGGGTTCGACAGCTGGGCCTGAGGGGTGGTAATTCTCATTAGTTAAAGGGTCTGGTTTTGTTCAGAGAAGGTAATAGCAGACGTGGGTGTGCGGTTTGTTATAGTAACAGGGGCATTTGAAGGGAAACCGGTGGTGTTGGTAAATTTCTATACCCTGAATTGGAACGATACAACGTTCATGACACGGTTGTTGGCAGCAATACCAGATCAAGATACTGATCAATTTATTATGGAGGGAGATATGAACTGTGTGCTAGACCCAAGGGTGGACCGCTCTCGGCCAAGGTTGTTGGTCCCGGGGGTAGGGCAAAAGCGTTAATTGCCTTTATGGAGGAAATGGTGGGGCGGGGGGCAGACCCTTGGTGGTTCAGCATCCGGGGAAAAAATGTTTTTGTTCTTCTCAATACAAAATATGTTCTCCAAGATTGACGACTTGGTCGTGAGCTGAGCACTGTTGGCAGGATTGAAAAAATCTGAGTACTCACCGGTGGTCATTTCTGACCATGCCCCACATTGGTTGGAACTGGTGTTGGAGGTAGGCTGGGGGCGTCGCAATGGGTGGCGGTTAGATGTAAGGACGTGGAGTTCTGTGCAAGGATCTCGAGGGCTATCCAGGATTACAGCTTGAACCATGATAATGGGGAGGTCTCACCTTCGATACTATGGGAGGCACTAAAGATAATAATCAGGGGGGGAATCAGGTACATTACTGTGTGGGGCAGCACGGTAGCATAGTGGTTAGCACAAATGTTTCACAGCTCCAGGGTCCCAGGTTTGATTCCCGGCTTGGGTCACTGTCTGTGTGGAGTCTGCACGTTCTCCCCGTGTGTGCGTGGGTTTCCTCCGGGTGCTCCGGTTTCCTCCCACAGTCCAAAGATGTGCAGGTTAGGTGGATTGGCCATGCTAAATTGCCCTTAGGGTCCAAATTTCCCTTAGTGTTAGGTGGGGTTACTGGGTTATGGGGATAGGGTGGAGGTATGGGCTTGGGTAGGGTGCTCTTTCCAACAGCCGGTGCAGACTCGATGGGCTGAATGGTCTCCTTCTGCACTGTAAATTCTATGAAATTCTATGAATTGCACATGTCGATGTGGAGGCGAGGAGGGAGCAGGAAACCTGGTAGCTGACATCATGGAGGTGGATCGCAGATATGCAAACAGTCCATCCCCAGAATTGCTAGCAGTAGAAATAAATATCGAATGCAGTTCGATTAGATTAAATCTTTACAGATCCAGAGATAGGGGTAACCCCAGGTTAAAGAGGTGTGAATTGTCTCAAGCCAGGCCAGTTGGTAGGATTTAGCAAGCCCAGGCCAGATGGTGGGGGATGAATGTAATGCGAATGTTCCGCACACATGTGTGCGGCCTCAACCGTGACCTGGGATTCATGTCGCATTACATTCATCCCCCACCATCTGGCCTGGGCTTGCGAAATCCTACCAACTGTCCTGGCTTGACACACTTCACACCTCTTTAACCTGGGGTTACCCCTATCTCTGGATCTGTAAAGATGTAATCATCTGCTAATGCTTGCATTCTAAGCGTTGTCTGGCATCTTTGAATTTGTCTATATATATGTTTCTGGAACATACCTCTTCATTCACCTGAGGAAGGAGCAGTGCTCCGAAAGCTAGTGTTTGAAACAAACGTGTTGGACTTTAACCTGGTGTTGTAAGACATCTTACGGTCCGGGTGGAAGCAGAGTCTGTGAGGGGGGAAAGCCTGGGGTCATTGGTAACGGCTCTGCTCCTGTTGGTGCTGAAAAAACACTTGACTAACCTGATGGTAGTAGCCACGTTACAAATCTGGAAGCAGCTCCGTCAACATTTCAATTTGAAGACTGCCTCAAGGCCAGCTCCCATCTGTGCAAACCAATTATTCAAGCCTGCTAGGCTGGATGCAAAGTTCAGGGAGTGGAAGGAGAAAAGGTTGGAGAAGGTGGGAGTTTTACTTTTAGAAGGTTGGTTCGCTAGCCTGGGGGAGCTGAAGGAGAAATATTGTCTTACAGACGCTGATGGGTTCAGGTATCTCCAGGTGCGTAGCTGGGTCAAAATGTACTTTCCATCCTTCCCAGTAAAGCTACCTTCTACCTTGCTCAAATGCATTTTAACCTGCTCGGGGTCGGAGGTGGCCAGTACGTCAGGCAAAGACCAGCAGATAGTGGGAGAGGAGACAAACTTGTTTGAGGGAGTGAAAGCAAAGTGGGCAGAAGGGAGGGTGAATGCGACCTCCTGAGCAAGGCTGGGTCTCATTCGGCTAAAAGTAGTGTTTCGAGCACACCTCACGAAGACTAGAATGAGCTGGTTTTTCGATGGGGTGGAAGAAAGATGCGATCATTGTTCGAGGGGCAGGCACACCATACGCACATGTTCCGGTCATGGTCAAAGCTGGTGGGCTTCTGAAGATCCTTTTTTGCTGCCATGTCGGCCATCCTGATCATTGGGTTGGAGCCTTGCCCACTGGTAGTTATTTTTGGGGTTTTGGATATACCGGAGCTCCGGACGGGGGCAGGGGCAGACGCTCTGGCCTTTGCCTTGCATGTGGCAAGGAGGTGGATTCTCATAGGCTGGAGGTCGACTGCACCGCAAAGTGCCTCGGCGTGGCTGGGTGACCTGATGGAGTTTATACACCTCGAAGGTTAAGTTTTCCGTGAGGGGGTCAGTGGAAGAAAAGTTTTACTGCAGGTGGTGGCCGTTTTTATTGTACTTTGAGTTGGTCACTATTCGCTGTTGGGCGTGGGGGGATGGGTGGGGGTGTTTAGTTTATATTGTTGTGGGGGAGGGGGGTCTGTTACTATGTTATTGTTTGGTTTGTAAACTATGTATAAAAATTGTTCAAATTTTTCCAAAAAGAAATGTTTGCAAATAAGTGGGCAATTTTCTGCCTTGTCAGCCTCGGATACAATGGCTAGGATGCTGACAGGAAGATCTGGGCCTATGATAGCCTCTGCCTGAATTGTGTTCTATGTTTGCTTTACTGGGTTGGTCTTGTCCTGTTTCTTTCTTTGTCCCTTCATATTGCATTTGGATGATTGCTATGAAGCCATTCTCATCTCAGCTGGACTTATTAACCGCTCCTTTTTGGTTTTGTACCATGAAACCTTTTGTCATTTAATCTCTCCTGCCCTTCACCCTATCACACAGACTTCCTTTTGTTCTTTCTGCACCCTCCCCCTTCCACTATCTCAAAGCACATTACCTTTCTATCTTTCCTGAGTTCAGATGAGAGGCCATTGACCTGAAACATTGGTTGGAATCTTATTGAGGAGCTAGGGTTCTCTTCTGCTGGCTGGCGAGTCAGTGAGAGATACATGTTGCCTCTTTTTGGTAAGGCCCGTCAATCAGGCAGTGGCGAGGTCAGTGGCGGCCCTTTTCCTGGAATTAAGACCCCAGGGGCAGCAGTCTCACCTACTGAGAGTTGCTGGCCAATCAGAGGCAGCCAGCCATTGTGCTCAGCAGTGCCACGGGGAGGTTGTGGTTGATGCAGGAAAAACACCTACTGGAGTCCCAGGATCACAAAGCGACCAAAGTCAGATGTAAGTAATGTGTGTGTGTGTGTGTGGGGGGGGGGGGGGGGGGGGGGGGGGGGGGGGGGGGGGGGTTCGTAGAGTGGGGATCATGGGGTGGGAGGTGTCAACAGCAAGGGAAGGGGTAAGGGGTTAATACTCAGAAGAACCCCCCTGCCCCCTTTCCAATGTCAAGTCCCTTGATTGGAATAGACTGCCTTTGATCAAGGTACTTCCCCCACCACCCATTAATCGGCCAACCACACTCTTCTTCTGGGCTTGTCCCAAACTTATTGGGTTCTGGACAGCCTTCTCCGAGGCAATGACCAAGGTTGCAGGGGTGAGGGTGAAACCATGCCCAAATGTGGCAATCTTCGGAGTATCGGAGCAGCCTGAGCTACACATGGGGAAGAGGGCAGACACCCTAGCTTTCGCTTCCCTGATCACACGCCGGAGAATCCTGCTCGGCTGGCGATCAGTCGCACCACCCACAGCTGCAGACTGGCTCGCTGACCTTTCGGAATTTCTCCACCTGGAGCAGATTAAATACGGCATCCGAGGGTCGGAGGAAGGCTTCCTAACTGCAGAGGGGCAATTTGTCGGCCTGTTTCAAAACCTGTTTGCGGGCCACAACAGCCATTAGAGAGGGAAACTGGAAGGATTTGAAAGGGAAAAGGAAGAAAGACAAGGAGGAACATCAGGGACGCAGAACCCGGGGGGAGGGGGGGAAGAAGACAGAGAGCCTGAGAGGGACAAAGAGTAATAATGCAGAGGAAGGGGGGCAACAACAACCCCCCCCCCCCCCATCCACAAAAAGGCTGAAGCCGATGGGGGGAAAGAAAGGGGAGGGGAAAGGGGGAACAAGGTGAAGGGGGGAGCAGCCTCCTGGACTGACGAGGGAGGATATCGGGGGGGGGGATGCCAAATTAGACGGCAACAATTTGTAAATAGAGAATGGTCAGAAAATGCCTTTTTGCAACTGTATAATAAATGAAAATGAACTGCAATGTACATAATTTTGAAAATGCCAATAAAAATATTTTTTTTTTTTAAAAGTCACAATCGTAATTACATGCCCTTCCTGCCACCAAGCTCGCCATGAAGAAGAGCAAAAGATCCCACCTGTCAACTCTGTTTCTCTCCACAGACCCTGCTGACTATTTCCAGAACTTTCTGTGTTTATATTTCATAACCCTTATTGGTGAAAGTTTTCAATTGGGCCTGTCACTGCTGTGAAAAAGACTCTTGCACCTTATTAATTGCAGGAAAATATATAAATGTTTGTGACTCCCTTCAGAACATTTTACTTCACAAATATTTTGAGTATTTTCACCATTTGCAGCATGGCTCGGGTCTATGAGCTGGGTTCTCGGCCATTGGGTGCGCACACTCGGAGGGCCTGGATGCAGGGGCTGGTTCTGCTTAGACAGGGGCTGGTTTAGCTCATTGGGCTAAATCGCTGGCTTTTAAAGCAGACCGAGCAGGCCAGCAGCACGGTTCGATTCCCGTACCAGGCGCCGGAATGTGGCGACTAGGGGTTTTTCACAGTAACTTCATTGAAGCCTACTCGTGACAATAAGCGATTTTCGTTTCATTTTTCATTTAATTTCATTTTCATTTCATTTTCAGGCGCAACACGCATTTCATGCTGCGATGGGCCCCAGAGCGTGATTTCTCACTGACTGGCCAACTAACGGGCAGTCAGCCTGAAATACGCACTGGGAAGCAGCTGTCGGATGGGCTGGCGCGGAGAAAAGGGAGGTTTCGGGCTGGCGCTTCTAAATTGCTCCCTCAGTTGGGCGGCTACTGAAAAGCTGTCTCGGAAAGTTGCAGACCTGTGAAAAATAAACTGCAGTTATGGAGAAATGCTGTAAAGAATGTCCAGGCAACACATTTTGGCACAAATCTCAGTCCCCAGGCACCTTTTCAAAATCTAGCCCTGACACTTTATCTCACACTGAATCGAGATTGCAGCTAAAACGTGAAGGCCGCCAGGTCAACCAGGCCACCCGCCGATCGTAAAAGCAGGTGGTCCATGTAAAATTGTATTCAACTGGCCCTTCAATGAGCTAAAGCTCCTGCTTGATTGACGGCAGACAAGCTTCTCACTCTTCTGTGTCCCCGCCGACCAAATGTAACGCTGTCTTACATGATTTCATGCGCTTCCAGGTCAGGTGCGCGCCCAAACGAGCAACGTCAGATTCTGGCCCATGTAACATTCTGGCCCATGTAACTGTGACTTCCATTTAAAGAGAGCCTTGATCTTATAAACTGTGGTTACGTTTTCTTCCCACATGCTTGGAATGTTTCCAGGAAAGCACTTGCTGTGATCAAACTTGCATGAGAGCATTAATTCTTAAGTACCTTCCACCTGCATTTTAAACAAGGTCGTAACAATTGGGCTGTATAATGCTGCTAACCACTGCTTTACTCAAATTGCAGAAATTCATACTTTGCATATTTTGGTATCTAAGTGGGTCACGGTAATTCACAAAAGCAAGCATTAAGTGAGGAACAAAGCATTCAAGATGCTGCCCATGACTTCCATCATTTTCATTAATAAAGCAGTAACAGTCAAAAAAGGGCAGAGGATTAATGCTTGATGTACTTCTTAAACATTAGACATTTTCAGTGTTTACAGTTCAATCTTAAACTGAAAAAAACCCTTTGTATCCTTGTGAAACAGACAATTATGCACTGACACTCTCAAAGCCAAACCTAACTCACTGATGCAAGAATGGATTTGGTTCTGTTCTCGTAGCGCTATTCTCATATTTAGGGGATCAGGAAAATCGTCAAATTAGAAGCAAAATACGGTGGACGCTCGAAATCTAAAGGAGAGGCAGACGGACTGGGAACTCTGTTGCTCTCTCCACAGATGCTGCTGAATCTTTCCAGCATTTTCTGGTGTTATTATAGGGAAATCATCAATATTGATAATTACCAAAATGGTAAATGCCACAAAATGAAATTGTGAGAGTTGAACAGATTTCATACATGAAACTTCAACGCGGAAACGAATCAAAACACAAAGGACTGTGATTCAGATTTTGTCATCAAATTAATGGTGAGGTTAATGGTGATCACCAATCTTTATCGTCTTCAAACAGGTTAAATACAATATCCAAAAGTTGTTGTCGCGCAGTGGTATTTCACTGTCTCCCTCACCATTGATGTGCGATCTAGTGAACTAATTGTATTCCCACGGTAGATAGGGACTAAAGCCACTGCAGATATATAGGGTTAATAATTACACGCCTAAGTGGACCTTTTCACTCAGGTCCCAGATGCCCTGTTAGTGAGCGAGAATGTTTTGAGCTAAAAGGTGTAGGGCAATCTTAACTAATTGCAGACAAGGTTAGATACCCAGCGAGAGCCAAATGTGGCCTAATGCGTCAATCCATTTCATTACCTCTGCATTTCAACAAAGATTAAGGGTAAATTTGTCCAAACTCTGATTATTCAAAGATGCCAAATTCATGGGCCGCCATTTTTTTGACATGTGGACTGGGATTTGCACCATGCCCACACTCATTCAGATCGCGGTGGGTATGACACAGAACTCATCAACTCACCACATCTGAATGATTGTGGTAGCACCTCTCCTTATCAATGCTGCTGGGGGGGCAGCACGGTGGCGCAGTGGGTTAGCCCTGTTGCCTCACGGCGCCGAGGTCCCAGGTTCGATCCCGGCTCTGGGTCACTGTCCGTGTGGAGTTTGCACATTCTCCCCGTGTTTGCGTGGGTTTCACCCCCACAACCCAAAGATGTGCAGGGTAGGTGGATTGGCCAGGCTAAATTGCCCCTTAATTGGAAAAAAAAAATTAATTGGATACACTAAATTTATAATAAAAAAATAAAAATAAAAAAAATCAATGCTGCTGGCACGGTCTGGCACACAGCCCCTACAGGCCACGTAGCACAGGTGAACTGTTCTTTATTAAAGCAGGCTGCCCCAAAAGGGGAGCTGCATAAATAGATTACTGCAATGGAAATTCTTGCAAAGTGCACATCAGGACACCAGACCTTTAGATGTGGTGCAGGTGGGCAGGAGGAGAGAGAACTTAGTCTGGCGGAGGTCTAGCAGCCTCTCAAAGACCACCCTGAGAAGGGAATGGGAACAGAAGTCCAGGGAGATGATATCCCAGTGTTTGGACCTGAGGACCCAGAAGTGGTGACCCTCACACAAGTACAGTTCCAGGTGACCATTCTCTGTCCAGCAAAACAACAACTTTTCGTGTTGTTCACAACATCACCCGCCCATCTCTCTGCCAGCTGCCGTCCCTGACAATCAGGCCTATCAACAAGATACTCCGCCTCATCCTGTTGCACCTACCAATGTTGCCTCCTCTCACACACCTCTTAACGCTGCCACATAGCTCCAGCTATTTGACTATGGCAGGCACATCACCCAAACACAGTGCTATACAATCACTATAATATTTCTTCTTTTCTCTTGCAGGGGAACAGAGCAGAACCATTGGGGGGCCAGAACACTTCATTTCCTGAACCATACAGGGGAGATGGTAGCTAGCCCCATCATGGGGTCAGTTACCATGGGATGGGGCTAGCTACCATGCAGCCTGTGGCATCCAATGTTACTGAAAACGTTGAGGATGTTGGCATCTTCTTGTCTTTTACACCTTCTCTTTTTTTAAATATAATTTATATTGGAATTTTTTACAGAAAATATAAAACATAACGACAAACAAGAAATGCAACAAAATAACCCATAATAACTGTAACACCCCCAGACCGTATGTATCACATCCCCCCACCCCCCCCAACCCCAATGAACAACAAAAGAACTTAAAAATAAATTAAAATTAAATAAACAAACATAGTCATTGTCCGTCCCCCCCCCCCCCCCTCTTTTCCCTCCCCCTTCCCCCCCTCCCCCCCGGGTTGCTGCTGCTACTGTCCCTGTACCCTATCGTTGAGCCAGAAAGTCGAGAAAAGGTTGCCACCACCTAAAGAACCCTTGTACCGACCCTCTCAGGGCGAATTTGACCTTCTCGAGCTAATGAAACCCACCATGTCATTGATCCAGGTCTCCACGCTTGGGGGCCTCGCATCCTTCCATTGTAGCAAGATCCTTCGCCGGGCTACTAGGGACGCAAAGGCCAGCACACCGGCCTCTTTCGCCTCCTGCACTCCCGGCTCCACCCCAACCCCAAAAATCGCGAGTCCCCATCCTGGCTTGACCCTGGATCCCACCACCCTCGACACCGTCCTCGCCACCCCCTTCCAGAACTCCTCCAGTGCCGGGCTGTTACACCTTCTCAACTCACAGCTCATCCTCAGGCTGCTGATGATGTGACTATGGACCTCTCGCTACCGACGCTCCCCCATCCCACTTCCCTCACACCAGCCTTCCACCTCTTGAGTCCCTGCCTTTAGATATCCAACAACTGTCATCTGCCCAGAAACAGGATATCAAGAAATAGGAAGAGAGTGACAGCACAGCTCTGATGACGAGGTCCTGTCACTTGGATTGGATTGGATTTGTTTATTGTCACGTGTACCGAGGTACAGTGAAAAGTATTTTTCTGCAAGCAGCTCAACAGATCATTCAGTACATGGAAGAAAAGGGAATAAAAGAAAATACATAATAGGGCATCACAAGATATACAATGTAACTACATAAGTATTGGCATCGGATGAAGCATATGGGTGTAGTGTTAATGAGGTCAGTCAATAAGAGGGTCATTTAGGAGTCTGATGACAGTGGGGAAGAAGCTGTTTTTGAGTCTGGAAAAAGTTGGAAAAGTGAGTAAGCCGGGTGGGAGGGATCCTTGATTATGCTGCCCGCTTTCCCCCAGCAGCGGGAGGTGTAGATGTAGTCCATGGATGGGAGGCAGGTTTGTGTGATGGACTGGGCGGTATTCACGACTCTCTGAAGTTCCTTGCGGTCCTGGGCCGAGCAGTTGCCATACCAGGCTGTGATGCAGCCCGATAGGATGCTTTCTATAGTGCATCTGTAAAAGTTGGTAAGGGTTAATGTGGACATGCCGAATTTCCTTAGTTTCCTGAGGAAGTATAGGCGCTGTTGTGCTTTCTTGCTGATAGCATCAAAGTGAGTGGACCAGGACAGATTTTTGGTGATGTGCACCCCTAGGAATTTGAAGCTGCTAAACATCTCCACCTCTGCCCCGTTGATGCTGACAGGGGTGTGTACAGTACTTTGCTTCCTGAAGTCTATGACCAGCTCTTTAGTTTTGCTGGCATTGAGGGAGAGATTGTTGTTGTTACACCACTCCACTAGGTTCGGTTCTCTATCTCCCTCCTGTATTCTGACTCGTCGTTATTCGAGATCCGGCCCACTATGGTTGTATCGTCAGCAAACTTGTAGATGGAGTTGGAACCAAGTTTTGCCACGCAGTCGTGTGTGCACAGGGAGTAGAGTAGGGGGCTAAGTACGCAGCCTTGCGGGGCCCCGGTATTGAGGACTATTGTGGAGGAGATGTTGTTGTTCATTCTTATTGATTGTGGTCTGTTGGTCAGAAAATCCAAGGATCCAGTTCAGAGTGGAGAGCCAAGTCCTAGGTTTTGGAGTTTTGATATGAGCTTGGCTGGGATTATGGTGTTGAAGGCAGAGCTGTAGTCAATAAATAGGAGTCTGATGTAGGAGTCCTTGTTTTTGAGATGCTCTAGGGATGAGTGTAGGGCCAGAGAAATGGCGTCTGATGTGGACCGGTTGCGACGGTTTGCGAATTGAAGTGGGTCAAGGCGTTCCGGGAGTATGGAGATGATGAGTTTCATGATCAGCCTCTCGAAGCACTTCATTACAACTGACGTCAGGGCCACTGGCCGGTAGTCATTGAGGCACGTTGTCCTGATCTGAAACTCACAGCCACCAGTTCAGATACTGACACTGCACATTCCTTTGAGGCTGGTATGGAGTTGGAATTGTAATGTAATGAGTCACCAGGCATGAGTGGGCTGCAGGCAGGCCTTGCATACTGGGTAATTTGTTTTCCAGCTCATTGGAGGGCAAGGTGACAGACAAGATCTGCTGCAAAAAGGCAGCACTGTCGCTGTCAAGGAGGAGGCTGATCTCCAACTTGGCGGAGGGCTTGTTACAGAGCATCCTCTCTCCACTGCCTTTGCTCCATTTCCTTGTTGTGTTCAGACCCAGAGACACTGCCCCCCTACATGTTGCAGCCTCTTTGTGGACAGGTTGCCTACTCTTCTGCCCTTACACAGCAACACTTTGATAAATTCACCTTCAAAAAACAGAAACGCTCGGACACACGTATGATACCAGAAATATGTGGGTATGCATATCAGTAAAGAATTGAAAGACTGGGACTCTTTTTTTTCATGAAAATAGCAGGCTAAGGGATGACCTAACAGAGTCTTTAAAAATTATGTAAGGTTTTGATACAGTGGATACAGAGAGAGTTTCGTCTTGTGGGGGAGAACATTGAGGCTATCAATACAAGATGGTCACCAATAAATCCAGTGGGACATTCAGAAGAAACTACTTCACCCAAACAGTGCTGAGAATGTGGAACACGTTGCCACAGGGAGTAGTTGAAACAAATAGTTTAGACGCACTGAACAGGAAACCAGACAAGGATTAGACAGAGAAGGGAATAGATAATTAAGATGATAGAGGTAGATGGGGATATATAGGAAGGGGTTCATGAGGATAAAACGCTAACATGAACTGGTTAGGCTGAATGGCCTGTTTCTGTGCTTTGTCATATGTAATCCTATGTAAGCACACCAGAGTAATTTCAGACATTTCCCAACAGAAAGCCTTGCAAAAATATTACCTCGCTTAAATCATAATGTATCACCTATCTCCAAAGTCAACAACTTGGGCATTGCCAGGACCAGCGATGCCGGGTTTTGGAATCAGCATCACATTACACACTGTGTAATGTCAGAATTACACCAATTCAGTGTGTTCAGGCACAAGCCGAGCGCACAGCAGTACGTGACCATAACTATGAAGAACACTATGTGGGCTGGGCAGGTAGCTGCATAGCCTGTTCTAGGGAAACCAGATATGTCATCATAGTGTATAATTCAAATTTGCGCCCAATGTCTCCAAAACTGTGGACTGCTCATTGCAAAGCCCGAAGAATATGGAATCCTCAAGCAATGGAGGAGAATGGTGGACAATATGGACCACAGATCATGTATAGAAATATTCAACATTAATTCACTTGCAGCAATCTCTATTGATCTGACAGACTGCTTTAGCTTCTGCTTTGGTCTTATAAATGGAAATTAAATCTAGCGATTGGTCTTAAAGATTTCAAGTGACCTCAACTGGATTCAATGATTCTATGGGTGTAATTCAACAGGACAAAATCAGATTCCCATTTTGGGCACGTTTAGCTCAGCTCGCCAGTACAGGAAGACAACTCGCGAATCAAATGCCACCCCGATCTTTTAACCCTCCTCAGCCAACCCACTGCGGACTCCAACCGCCCATCCCCCCACTTCACCCAACTTATCCCTTAGGAGGTCCTCGAGCCCCTCTCCCACCCCTCCCTCAGCTCACCTCTAATGGGCAAGGTCTGATCCTTGGCACGGGCAACCTGGCACCAGGGCATTGCCAAGCTGCCCAGATGCAACCTGGCACCTGGCTGTGCCAAGGTTCCCAGATGTCAGCAGGAGTGCCAGGGTACTACCCAGCCCAGAACCCGGCCACCCAGGGCCCTCTAATGGCCTGAGAGACTGCCCCCCACCCCGCAGGTGCCATTACACCTGGACCCAGGTGCCATTAGTGGCACCATGGCAAGGTTTCCTAGGCAAGGCCATTAGTTCCTGGGCATTGGCAGAATCCCACATATACATAATTAAATGAGCCAAATGGTTCATTTAAATATGTTAATCTGGATCATGCCCAGCGACAGCAAAATCCAGTTCGCGACGTCTCACGAGATCTCGTTAAATCTCACAAGGCGATTCAAGCATCTTGCTTATCGCAAGGTTCAGTGCCCTCATCGATTCACCAAGTCAGGCGTGACAAGGCCACTAATTTGCACCCAATGTGCCTCATGAACTTATTCTTTGGGAAAGTTTTCAACGAATGTTCTGATGATATATTCCTATAAAAGTACCTCACGAGTTCAATTTCTCACTAGAATGGAATCATATGAGTAATCAGAATTAGATCACTGCATGGCCTTGTGCATGTTAAATATAAGGCACAGCACAAGCACCTGTTCTCATACTGATCTTAAAATAAAAAGTCTTGTTCTGTGAATGTGACTTTTATATATAGCGAGTGCTGGTGGAGGAAATGAGATTGACATCTTAAACAGCCATGAATGGGTGGTTAAAATGCAGACGTGGTCGAGCATGGCACAAAAAATAAAAACAGACAAGTAGGGCAGAATTTACCTCTCTATCATGGTGGAAGACGGGGAGGGCCATGAAAACATAGTGAATCGTTCAAAGGTCCATTGCCGCCAGAGGACTGGAAACTCCTACCGGCGGGATGGGCCATAAAATTCGGCCCACGGAAACTTAAAGGCCTTAATCTGATTCCTTCAACACTTCATCAGGATCCGTTAATAAAGAGCACCCTGATAACTCTGTTACACAAAGCACACAAGAGAGGCTCCCCTGCCAAGAACTGAAATGCTTTTTGCCCTCTTTGCTTAAAATGCGAGCAGGAAGTTTGAAGGCTGCATGATGAGGTGGAAGGTACGCAAATATCCACAGCACACCCTGACTCTATTAGAAATTGTATTTGCTTCTCCTTCAGCCCAGCTATCACAGAGAAAATTGGGCATCCATTTGGTGCACTCGGCATGCAGAACATTGCATTTCTCAAACTGCATTTGAAATGATGGACTTTCAGAGACAATTTGTGAAATTCTGAAAGAGCAGCAGTACAGGAGCCTGGGAGAGCTCCTCCCACTGGGACGATTCCGGAGTCCTGATTAGTCACCTAGGTGGCCCTTACTCTGCTATGTTGCCCTTAAAGGACCAACCTCCACAGTATTCCTCATCAATCTCATTTTTAATCAACGGAAACTGCTGTCGGCAAACATTTCAGTACCACCCATATGGAGCTAACTGGATGAGATAAATTAAAATAAAAATTTATCTGGAGTAACGTGGCACTTCAGATGAAAGAAAACAAAGTCTTGAATTTATATGGCTTTCATGGCCTCCTACATCCTAAATTTCACATCTAAGCAGGGGCTGACAGCTGGCACAAATACAATAGCTGACTTTGGTCGGGTGAGGCATTTAACACCTTGCAGATTGATATGGTCATTGAGTATGAACATAAAACGTTTAAACAAACATTTTAATACCTCCAGTTAAGAGCCTCCTTCAATGCTGAAGAATTATGTATGCATGCATTGTGTACACAGTAAACTCACAGCTCAAAATTCTTTCCCAACTGTATTACTATCACGATACAGGATTAGGAACACAATCCATATTGGAAAAGGTAAAAATTGCCTCCAATGTTTAGAATTTTAAGACATCAGGTTTAGTCAGGAAAATAATCAGCTTCTTTGGAAGTTGTTGAAAATGCAAAATCCATTTATCACTTAGAGGAGAGTGCAGCAATGGGACAGTGAATGTCTCTTCCCATTGTATTTCAATGACTGGCCCGCCTACAGGCCCAAGTCCATTGATGTAGAAATCCAAGTACAATTTAGAAGGAGTTAACAGGTTGCCGGCTCCTTTTTCTCTCTGTACCATCCGGAAACACCAGGCACTAAGAGGGATATCTGGGCCACAAACCTTGCAATTTCTTTTGCGAAATTTATTTTTGAGAAAGTGAAGAGCGGGGACTTTAATCATGCCAGGATAAATATCTTGCAATTTTGCTTTGAGTTTGTTATGGAAAAGGATTAAGAACATTAGAACTCTTACTTCAAATGCTGGACAATACTTGATGGAAAATAATGTTCATTATAACCCCCTTCTTTACATTCATGCAGAGTGGAGGCAACGTCTCACAGCCACTATTGTAGTCCACTGTGCGTTCCATGTTGTCTGACATACAGAAAATTATGAGACATAATCAGAAGCAGTTTCTCAACTTACAGATGACTGCATTTGACAAAAACCGTAACAAGCTGCGATATTTTGTTTCCTTGTCTTAGTGAGCAGTACACCTAATAACATCAGTGTCGGATTGAAATCTCCAAAGTTCCAGTGCGCATTCTGCTGATGCAATTATACTTATTGATATGGTCATTTGCCGAGAAAAGAGACATGTTGAAGCTTTTTGTCTTGCACTCATCAGAGCATGCACTTCATAACAATACCAAAATAATGGGGAGAACAACAATTTACACTGTATGAGAAGAAAATGCTGATTTATTGGTAACTGGACTCTGACTGGACTGGTGGGAGTATTGCCATGGAGGATGCACCAGTTGATTGCAGCTGACAGATAACTGTCAAGCCTTGTTTGAAACTTAAACCAGGCAACCTGACCAGGATTGGTCAAGGCATTGCTCTAAGGAATAAATCAGCAAATGTCTGTCACTTATTTTGTTTATCTGAAACAGGCTCAATGTGTACTTGCTCAGTGTGCTAAGAATTATGATGACAACCATTTTAAGGTTGTCAGTCGGGCTCGCAATGTGGCACATTTATGTGTACTGGAAATAACATTAATAAATAGGGCCCTGTTCTTTACAGACAGAGCATGTAGCATTCCAGAGCTTAAGACCTTCATGGCATTAGACTTGGCTGCGAATGAAGTACTGCAGTAGCGATGCCTAAGATTTCAGAGTTCATGAAACACAGATTTCTTAGAAGGTTGCAGGACTCTGGGAGGTTAAACAATAGGACGAGGCAACGCCATGGAGAGAATGCCAAGGGGAGAAAGCTTTACTCTCTCTTCTTAGAGATAGAGTAAGAAGTCTTACAACACCAGGTTAAATTCCAACAGGTTGGTTTCAAATCAGTAGCTTTCGGAGCACTACTTCCTCAGGTGTTGGAGTTAGTTATTGCTTGGCAATTGTATACCAAATGTTACTTGTCACTTGCCAGCCCAAGCCTGAATGTTACCCAGGTCTTGCTACATGCAGGAAGGGACTGTTTCATTATCTGAGGACTTACAAATGGAACTAAATATTGTGCAATCATGAACATTCTCACTTCTGACCTTATGAGCAAAGGTCATCGGTGAAACAGCTGTAGATGGTTGGATCTAGGACATTACCCTGAGAAACCCCTGCAGCAATATCCTGGTACTCAGATAGTTGGCCTCCAATAATCACAAACATTTTTGTTTATGCAAGGAATTACTCCAACCAGTGGAGATGTTTCCCCTCGATTCCCACTGCTTTCAATTTTACTGGTGCTCCTTGACGTGGACTTAGTCAGATTCTGCCTTGATGTCAAGGGCAGTCCCAGCTCACGTCTCGAATCAGTTCTTCTGTCTATTTATAGATCAAGGGTGTAATGAGCTCTGGAGCTAAGGGTCCTCGCATAGCCGAAACAGAACATGTGAGCAGGTTAGAGGTGAGTAAGTGCCACTTTATAGCACTGTTGATGGCAATGCATTTTTCATCACTTTGCCAATGATTGAGCATAGACTTATTGGGCAGTAATTAGCCTGATTAGATTTGTCCTGCATTTATGGCGGCACGGTAGCGCAGTGGGTTAGCCCTGCAGCCTCACGGCGCCGAGGTCCCAGGTTCGATCCTGGCCCTGGGTCACTGTCCGTGTGGAGTTTGCACATTCTCCCCGTGTTTGCGTGGGTCTCGCCCCCACAACCCAAAAATGTGCAGGCTCGGTGGATTGGCCATGCTAAATTGCCCCTTCATTGGAAAAAATGAATTGGGTACACTAAATTTAAAAAAAAAGTTTGTCCTGCATTTTGTGGACAGGCCATACCTGAGCAATTTTCCACATTGTTGAGTAGATACCAGGGTTGTGACTTTTAGTCACTCATTGGGTTCAAGTGTCACTGGCTAGGCCAGCATTTATTTCCCATCCCTAATTGCCCTTCAGAAGGTGGTATGGAAGCATGGTATAGTATCACTGTAGTCCTTGTGGTGTAGGTACACCCTCAGTGCTGTTAGAAAGGGCATTTCAGGATTTTGACCCAGTGGCAATGAAGGAACGGCAACATAGTTCTAGGTCAGCATGGTGTGTGGAGGGGAACTTGCAGTTACACTGGAACAGCTTAGCTAGGGGAGCTTCAATGCTGCAGTTGGAGTGTTGTTGGGGCCTATAGCCTTTACTGCACCTAGTGAACAACTATTTCTTGATATCACATGCCTTGATCCATACTGGCTGCCAAGAAACCTTTTTGTTTACTGTTTGGCCAGCATTTATTGTCAATCCTTAATTACCCTTGAGAAGATGGTGGTGAGCTGCCTTCTTGAATACAACTGAGTGGCTTCCTCAACCATTTCAGAGAATGTTCATGAGAATCACACAGCTGTGAGGCTGATGTCACATATTGGCTTGACTGGGTAAGGACATCAGATTATTTTCCCTAAAGGATATTAGTGAACCAGATAGATTCTTAATACATTCCAGTAGTTTCATGGACACCATTACTGAGACTAACTTTTTAATTTCAGATTTATTTAATTTACTAAATTTTAATTCCCTTGGCTAACGTGGTGGGAGCTGAACTCATGGGCAGGATTTACCAGCTATTCACACCGGCAGGAAATTCCCGGCGACGAGGGGTGCTGTCAATGGGAAATCCCGTTGACAATGGCGGGACAGGTACATCCCCCTGGCGTTTAAAAAGCACGCGGCAGGGTGGTCAGCAAATCCTGCCCCATGTTTCCAAAGGATGTGTAAAGCAGATCTGGCAGCAAATTCAAGTCAACTGGATCATATTACTAGTCCAGTAACTTGCTGCCATACCACCATGATTGATATGCTAATGTACCTCCTGTACCATAGTGGCATCTGCTAGAGCCTCGTCTTTTGTGCTCATGTGAGGATCCAGCTGTTTCTGAGCATGGGGATGTGCATGCTGTGTTCATTTCCCATTAGTTGTCAACTTTCCACCACCATTCACAACTGAATGTGGAAGATCGCTTTACTCTGATCCATTGGTTATGAGACCGCTTAGCTCTGAACATAGCATGCTGTGTCTGCTTTTCAGTATCATGTAGTCCTGTGTTGTAGTTTCACCAGGTTAGAACCCCATTTTTAAGTATGCCTGTTGCTGCTCCTAACATGCTCTCCTACACTCCTCATTGAACCAGGATTGATCCACTGGCATGTTGGCAATGGTAGAATGAGGTTATACAATTCCGCTGCTACTGTTGGCCCATAGAACATCATGGATACTTAGTTTTGAGCTGAAAGATCTATTTTGAATCGATCCATATCGCACAGTGATAGTACTAACAATACGTTGGATGATGTCCCAGATGTGAAGATGAGACTTAGTCTCAGGGCTGTGCAGTAGATATTCCGAACAATCATGCCATGGATAAATATATCTGTGACAAGTAGATTAGTGATGATAGTGAGTTCCATCACCATCTGCTACAAGTGCAGTTTAGCAGCTACGTCCTTCAGGACCTGGCCAGCTCGGTCAGTAGTGGTGCTACAAAGCCCCACTTGGTGACCGACATTGAAATATTCCACCCAGGAGGAGATTTGGTGACCTTACTATCCTTAGTGCTTCTTCCGAGTGGTATTCACATGGAGGAAGTGTACTAGGTGGTAAATCAGCAGGATGGTTCCTTGCCCATGTTTGACCTGATGTGATGAGACTTTATGGGATCCAGAGTCAGTGTCAAGGATTCCCAGGGTCACGAGTGAGTGTCGAGGACTCCCAGGCTGACGAGTGAGTGTCGAGGACTCCCAGGGTGATGACTAAGTGTTGAGGACACCCAGGGTCACTACTTCCGAACGATAAAGCATGGTGTTGCCTCCTCTGGTGGGTCGGTCCTTCCCATTGAATGAGATACATCCAGGGATAGTGATGGAGGTGTCTGCGACATTGACTGATAGATACAATGCTATGTGTATGACTACATCAGGCTGTTGCTTGAATGATCTGTGTAACAACTTCTCTTAACTTTGGCACAAGTCCCCAAATGTTGGTGAGGAGGGCATTTGGGCAGTGTATGTTTATCAAGCCCAAATCAGATAACTAGGTCGACAGAGTGTAGTCCATTATTATTGTACTTTATTATAACTGTTTAATACACTCACAATGACTGTAATTGTCCGAACAATTGAGAAACATTGAAAACTACATTCTCAAGTTTATCTGCACAAAATAAATAGGAAAACTCAGAGTGGCCCAAATATCTTGTAATCGATTCGAGAACCGCTTTCAGATTGCTCAGAACCCATATACTTTAACAAGTTTATGTGTTCCACCAAAAGCATTTGTTACTTTTCCTGTTAGAACTAACAAGACTAATTCCATGAACTCAGCACAGCATGACTTTGCTGACAGATCTGCTTTACACACCCTTTGGTTGCTGATGTAGTTCCTCTCCATTTCTACAGACAAGAAATGAGTCAATTTCCTACAATTGTATTTTCTAATGTGGAAACTGTTGACAGAACAAACCTGGCTGTGCTGGCTCACAGTAACCTCAGGTTCCTGCAGAAACAATCGATCAGCGCAAATCTTATAGAATGTGTCTGCCAGGCTCAGGAGGATGGGCAAGGGCTGGAGAGAAGGGGAGCGAGGAGACAGAGTCTGAAATCGAGTCTTACCGAGATAGTGTTACAGGGTCAGTTTTAAAATACTGAATAACTTGGGACAGATTTTGTTGAAAAGATAATGCCCTGTGAATAACACACATTGCAAATACTTTAATGAGGAAGAGTTAAGTTATGGATTACGAATCATCACAAGTTGCTGGCTATCTTACACCATTCTGGCATCAGCTTTGCAAAATCAGCCCGCACTTATGAAGTTGCTGCATTTGCACATTGATGCCAATTAAACCCGCCACAGATAGACAAATCTGGTAATTAACAGTGTGAGTACATGGTTATTGTTAATGGCTGCCATTCAACCTCTCTGGTCCAGAACTGTGGAGGCTCATTCCTTTAGATTATTTCTGGAGATTTAAAAAATGTCAAATATTAAATTTAAAAACTTTTTTGTCACCTTTCAGTCTTTTTTCTCATCCTAAATCCAGCTTGCCTCTTTCTTTGGGCGGGATTTAGCTCACTGGGCTAAATCGCTGGCTTTTAAAGCAGACCAACCAGGCCAGCAGCACGGTTCGATTCCCGTACCAGCCTCTCCGGACAGGCGCAGTAATGTGGGGACTAGGGGCTTTTCACAGTAACTTCATTGAAGCCTACTCGTGACAATAAGCGATTTTCATTTCATTTCATTTACTGGCTAGTCATACCGGTGGGTATTTACGGTCCCATGCCGGTGCACAGATTTCTCGGCGAAGAGGGGTGCTGTCAATGGGAAGCCCCATTGACAACAGCGGGACCGGTAGATCCCACAGGCTGGCTGCCTTCGCCACCAAAAAACACATGGCGGGCTGGTGGGAAAATCCCACCCGATATCTGTTGTGACTCAAATTCATCCTTTTTCCCAGTTCTTCCTTTGCAAATGGAACTGACATCCTGGTGCAGTGGAGGAGGATGCGAGATGTAATCAAGACATTTACTTGAAGACCAGGGGTGGGATTCTCTGACCCCCCCGCCGGGTCGGTGAATCGCCGGGGGCCGGTGTCAATCCAGCCCCCACTGTGTCCCGAATTCTCCGCCACCAGAGATTCGGCAGCGGCGGGAATCACGGCGCGCCGGTCGGCGGACCCCCGCCCCCCCCCCACGGCGATTCTCCGGCCCATGATGGGCCGAAATCCCGCCGCTGTCAAGCCTCTCCCGCCGGTGGGAATCAAAATACCTACCTGACCGGCGGGACTGGCGGCGCGGGCTGGCTCCGGGGTCCTGGGGGGGGGGCGTGGGCCGATCTGGCCCGGGGGGGTGCCCCCACGGTGGCCTGGCCTGCAATCGGGGCCCACCGATTGGTGGGTGGGTCTGTGCCGTGCGGGCACTCTTTCCCTTCCGCCTTCGCCATGGTCTTCACCATGGCGGAGGCGGAAGTGACCCCCTCACCTGTGCATGCGCGGGGATGACATCAGCAGCCGCTGACGCTCCGGCGCATGCGCGGACTTATGCCGGCTGGCGAAGTCCTTTCGGCCCTGGCTGGCGTGGCGCCAAAGGCCGTCCACGCCAGCCGGTGGAGCGCCAACCACTCTGGTGCGAGCCTAGCCCCTCAATGTGAGGGCTTGGCCCCTAAAGGTGCGGAGACTTCCGCACCTTTGGGGTGGCCCGACACCGGAGTGGTTCATGCCACTCCGTCACGCCGGGACCCCCCGTCCCGCCAGGTAGGGGAGAATCCCGGCCCAGAACTCAAATTGGCACCATATTCAAAAACAGAAAATGCTGGATAAACTCAGCAGGTCCGGCAGCATCTGTGGAGAGAGAAACAGAGTTAACATTTCGGATCCAAATGATTCTTCTGCAGAACTGAATTGAACTATTTCAGCTTTCCAGCAGCCGCAGTCATTTCCTTTTGTTTGAGTACCTTGTTTATTGCACTGGTAACCTTTCTGTGCTTGGCAGAGCACGTCAGAGGCTCGGAATTCTGCGGTGAGTAACTCACCTCCTGACTCCCCAAAGTCTGTCCAACAATTATAAGGCACAAGTCAGGAGTGCGATGGAATATGCTCCTGGATGCGTGCATCCCTGCCACAAATATTGCCTTCCTCCACCACCGAATAGCAAGTGCAACAGTGTGTACCACCTACAAAATGCATTGCAGGAACTCACCAAAGTTCGTTCGACAGCACCTTTCAAAACCACAACTGCAACGATCTAGAAGGACAAGGGCGGCAGATACATGGGTACACCATACACCTGGAAGTTCCCCATCAAGTCGCTCACCATCCTGACTTGGAAATATATCACTGTTCCTTCACTTTCACTGGGTCAAAATTTTGAAACTCCCTCCCTAACAGTACGGTGCGTGGACCTACACCACATGGACTTCAGCGGTTGAAGAAAGTAGCTCACCGCCACATCCTCAAGGGCAGTTAGAGATGGGTAGTAAATGTCGGCCAAGTCAGCGTTGCCCACATGCTGTAAATTAATTTTTAAAAATTGGATTGGATTGGATTGGATTTGTTTATTGTCGCGTGTACCAAGGTACAGTGAAAAGTATTTTTCTGCGAGCAGCTCAACAGATCATTAAGTACATGGGAAGAAAAGGGAATAAAAGGAAATACATAATAGGGCAACACAAGATATACAATGTAACTACATAAGCACCAGCATCGGATGAAGCATATAGGGTGTCGTGTTAATAAGAGGGTCAGTCAATAAGAGGGTAATTTAGGAGTCTGGTGACAGTGGAGAAGAAGCTGTTTTTGAGTCTGTTCGTGCGTGTTCTCAGACTTCTGTATCTCCTGCCCAATGGAAGAAGTTGGAAGAGTGAGTAAGCCGGATGGGAGGGATCTTTGATTATGCTGCCCGCTTTCCCCAGGCAGCGGGAGGTGTAGGTTGAGTCAATGGATGGGAGGCAGGTTTGTGTGATGGACTGGGCGGTATTCACGACTCTCTGAAGTTTCTTGTTGTCCTGGGCCGAGCAGTTGCCATACCAGGCTGTGATGCAGCCCGATAGGATGCTTTCTATAGTGCATTTGTAAAAGTTGGTAAGGGTTAATGTGGACATGCCGAATTTCCTTAGTTTCCTGAGGAAGTATAGGCGCTGTTGTGCTTTCTTGCTGATAGCGTCGACGTGAGTGGACCAGGACAGATTTTTGGAGATGTGCACCCCGAGGAATTTGAAACTGCTAACTATCTCCACCTCGGCCCTGTTGATGCTGACAGGGGTGTGTACAGTACTTTGCTTTCTGAAGTCAATGACCAGCTCTTTAGTTTTGCTGGCATTGAGGGAGAGATTGTTGTCGCTGCACCACTCCACTAGGTTCTCTATCTTCCTCCTGTATTCTGACTCGTCGTTATTCGAGATCCGGCCCACTATGGTCGTATCGTCAGCAAAATTGTAGATGGAGTTGGAACCAAGTTTTGCCACGCAGTCGTGTGTGTACAGGGAGTATAGTAGGGGTCTAAGTATGCAGCCTTGCGGGGCCTGGTATTGAGGACTATTGTGGAGGAGGTGTTGTTTAATCTTACAGAGGCTGTTTAGCACAGGGCTAAATCGCTGGCTTTGAAAGCAGACCAAGGCAGGCCAGCAGCACGGTTCAATTCCCTTAACAGCCTCCCCGAACAGGCGCCGGAATGTGTCGACTAGGGGCTTTTCACAGTAACTTCATTTGAAGCCTACTTGTGACAATAAGCGATATTCATTTCATTTCATTTCATTTTTTCATTACTGATTGTGGTCTGTTGGTCAGAAAATCAAGGATCCAGCTGCAGAGTGGAGAGCCAAGTCCTAGGTTTTGGAGCTTTGATATGAGCTTGGCTGGGATTATGGTGTTGAAGGCGGAGCTGTAGTCAATAAATAGGAGTCTGATGTAGGAGTCCTTGTTTAACAATTAACAATGTTGTAAGATTTAATTCTTAATTCCGTCAACAAACGGGATTCTCCGTATCCCAGCTGTGTGTTTCTCGGCCGTGCACTGTTGACTGGCAGCAGGATTCCAGTTTCCCGGTGAATGTCAATTGGATTTCTCATTGAACCACACCCGCAAAATCCGCTGGTGGAGGTGCGCTGCTGGCGTCCGGCATCTTACTAAGTCAACATCCACGAGAAGACCATGAAAAAACACGTGGATCACGTGAGAAGCAGAGAGCCCGCTCCAGCGGATACAATTTCAGCAGAGACAATGACCCGAATGCCTGTTGCAAGGGGTTGAAGATCTGGAGTCCTAAATGGAAACTGAGGAGATTGATCCTCCCCCGAAGGTCAGCACTGAAGATGAGCTTCCATCTGTGGCCCTTCGGCACACGATAAGGAACTGATGATCCCCATTCCACTTCGTGCCCCCCGATCCAGCTCCACATGCTGCTGACCCGAGACCTTGTGCCAAGCGACGAAAGAGGCCCCATCGCCATGGGGGTGAGGAGAATGATTTGGATATGAGGGGTATGTGATAACCCTCAAGCGGACCACTGGTGATCACTGATTGATCTCCCTGTGGGCTTTGTAGAATATGAGTCTCATGGTGAGTGTCCAGAGGCTGGGGCTCGTTAGCAAGATCTTTAAATGTAGCTCCCAGATCCAGACTGGCAATTCCTGATAGTCCGGGGCCGCGATGTGCGTTTTGTGTGCCGCAGTAGCAGCTTTATTTTCAGTTTAAAATAAACCAGTTTGGCCTTTCACCCCGCGCCTCCTGGAATTATTACAAATGCCTGCACTATCAATGTGAGAAT
This sequence comes from Scyliorhinus canicula, assembly GCF_902713615.1. NCBI lineage: Eukaryota > Metazoa > Chordata > Chondrichthyes > Carcharhiniformes > Scyliorhinidae > Scyliorhinus > Scyliorhinus canicula. Next base: position 43,410,847 of record NC_052163.1, read on the forward strand.
AAGTCAAAATAAAGCTTCTGTGCTCTTGTACATTTTTAACCGACACTAAACAGATGTTACACAGAACTCCTTTTTTTTTTGTCATTTTCTTTTAACATTTCACTTTACCAGATATAAAAATATTCAAGATAGGGGAAAAAGAAGTTTGGGATTCTACAGGGGGACGCCGTGAGGTATGTGTAGGTGCGGGATTTTGCAAGCAAGGTTCTCCCAACGTTTCCGGTGACAGCGCCCTCGTCATTGGGGGGGTGATGTCGGTGATGGGGTTGGAGGGGGTGTCATCTCGGCGTTTTATGGGAAGATTCTGAATGAGGATACAGCACCATTAGAGGGGGTTAAGGCCAAGTGGGAGGAGGAGCTGGGGGTGTGCTGAAGGAGGGGTTGTGTTGTGAGGTGTTGCGGAGGGTGAATGCCCCAACCTCATGTGCGAGACTGGGGTTAATACAATTAAAGCTGCTGCACAGGGGGTGCACCTGATGAGGTCAAGGATGAGCCGGTTGTTTGAGGGGCTGGAGGACATGTGCGAGCGGTGTGGGAGGGGCCTGGTCAACCATGTACATATGTTCTGGTCCTGCCGAAGTTGGAGAAATTTGGCAGTTCTTTATTCAGGACCATGTCGGCGATCCTGTGCTTGGACTTGGAGGCCAGTTCCCTGGGGGCCATATTTGGGGCTTTGGACCTGCCAGAGCTGCATACCGAGGCAGGGCAGATGTTTTAGCCTTCACCTCAATGATTGCTCGCAGGCAGATCCTGTTGGGGTGGAGGTCAGCTTCTCCTTCCTGTTTGGCTGTGGGACTTAATGGTGTTTCTGTATCTTGAGAAGGTTAAGTTCACCTTGAGGGGGGCGATTGAGGAGTTCCAAAAGAGATGGAATCTGTTAATTCTTCACTTTAAAGAGTTGGTCTCTGTTAGCTGCTGCTGTGGGGGGGGGGGGGGGGGGGGGGGGGGGTTATTTTTCAAGTTATATGTATACTGGATGGTAGAGTGGAGGGGAGGCGGGGGGGGGGGGGGTTACTGGGGATCTTCCCAAGGTAGGGAGGATGGTGGGGTACCTGAAAGGGATGGGGGGGGGGGGGGGGGGGGGGGGGAGAATGGGTGGTTCTTCTGTTATTCTTGTTGCTTTGTGTTGTTTTATGTATAAAATGTTAAAAAACGAATACAAATATTTTTTAAAAAGAAAATCTAGCCTCAATTGCTATTTAGGGACGAAAGTTCCAAGTTTCGACCAAGCTGAGTGTGTAGGTGTGTTTCGTACTTTCACTCTTGAAAAGTCTAGCTCTATTTTTTAGACTCTGCCCCCTCAACTGTGAATCCCCACCCAACAGAAATAGTTTCTTCCCATCTACCTTGTTCCAAACTTACAGTCAATAATCCACGACAAGGCCCAAAATGATAGCCAACAATCTAGGATCAGGCCTTATCCAACAGTCAACAATCCAGGATTAGACACAAACCGATAGCCAACAATCCAGGATGATGGCCAAACCAATTGCGAACAATCCAGGAGCGGGGCTGAACCGTAATTAACACTCCAGGATCGGATCCTAACCAATAGTCCATAATCCAGGACAAGCCCCTAACTGATAGTCAGCAACTCAGGACTAGGCCCAAACCGATTCCAGAGATGAGGGGCATGATTCAGAGGACTGAAGTCAAAGTCCACTGTTGGGCACGTTTAGCAGGGTGTTTCTCTGCGGCTACAGCATCGCTATCCAACGGCACTTTGTTTCAGCTCGCCAGCAGAAAAGGCTTCCCGCAGATCGGGGCACCATGTTGTCCTGCACTCACGGTCTTTCTACGCCCCCCCCCCCCCCCCATCCCATTGGCACCCCCCATCCTCCCTACCTTGGGAAGGTCCCCAGGAACCCCTCCTCACCCCCTCCCTCTACTTAGCATGCCCCCCCCTCACGGGCTAGACCTGTGGCAGTGCTAACCAGGAACCTGGGCACCCTGGCACTACCACCCATTACGCTGACAGTGCCAATGAGGGCAAAATCCAGTTTGCGCTGGGCGGAGCGAGTTGTTTGACTTGTGATTGGTCCGGTGCAGAGCCTGATTTGGAGATCTTGTGCGTTTCACACATTGCCCGAGGGATTTGTCTTGTGAAGAGAGATTGAGCAGATTAGGCCTATGCTCTCTCAAGTTTAGATGAATGAGAGGAAATCTAATTGAGATATATAAGATGATAAAAGGTATTGACAAAGTAGACGTAGAGCAGATGCTTCCTCTTGTGGGGCAATCTAGAATGAGAGGCCATGTTTTAGGATTATGGGTAGAAGATTTATAACAGAGATGAAGAGAAATTACTTCTCTCAAAGGGTCGCGTGGAATTCACAGCCCCAGAGCGAGGTGGATGCCGGGACATTGACTAAATGTAAGGAGATAGAAAGATTTTTAATTAGTAATGCGTTGGGGGGTTATGGAGAACAGGCAGGAAAGTGGAGTTGAGGCTGAGATGGGATAAGCCATGATAGTATGAATGGTGGAGTGGGCTCGAGGGGCTGACTTGCCTACTGCTGCCCCTAGTTCTAATGGTTCTCTTTAATCACTGAAAACCCCAATTAAATCATCCTTTAAATCTTCGAACTTCCAAGGAAGACAGCAATAGGGGCTGGTTTCACACAATGGGCTAAACAGCTGGCTTGTAATGCAGAACAAGGCAGCAGCGCGGGTTCAATTCACGTACCGGCCTCCCCGAACAGGCGCCGGAATGTGGCGACTAGGGGCTTTTCATAGTAACTTCATTGAAGCCTACTTGTGACAATAAGCAATTATTATTATTATTATTGTAACCTCCTCACAATTTAACCTATGGAGTTCAGGTACTCTGGTAAACACAGAGCTTTGCGTGAAGCTGCACTCCCTTTGCAGTGAAATCAAACATAATCAGAATTTATTTTGTATCACAAGCTCTTGAGTGTACATTCCATATCAGTTAGTGCCACGGTTACAGAAAAGTAGTAACAGAATACATAAAAAAATTGTTTCCTTTGACCCACCCTGCATTCTCAGTAAAGTGGAACTATGGTTGTATGGATATGGAATGCAGGATTTTCCCTCCCTAGCACAAATCATATTGAGAAGAGTTTGGGATATATAATCCCACAGACACACAGCAAAACATCTTGGACACTGCGTAAAAGGAAACAGAACTGTTGAACATCCAACTTTGATATTCATTGCGGGTTTAAAGAAGCCATCTGACATGTTTACTGTGGCTACTTTAATTTAAACTGGAATTCTTCATTCCTCACTGAACAAAATAAATATTTGAATATTGAACATTGAAAATTGACAGCTCGCTTGATGGGTAATGGAAACGAGTGTATTTCAAAATGTTGCTCCAGATTTCAGACAAGTAGGGCAGTACAGTGGCGCAGTGGGTTAGCACTGTGGCCTCACGGCGCCGAGGTCCCAGGTTCGATCCCGGCTGTGGGTCATTGTCCATGTGGAGTTTGCACATTGTCCCCGTGTTTGCTTGGTTTTCACCCCACAACCCAAAGATGTGCCAGGTAGGTGGATTGGCCATGCTAAATTGCCCCTTAATTGGAAAAAATTAAATGGGTACTCTAAAATCTATTTTTTTTCAAAGTATAACCATAGGTAGGTAATTAGCTGTGGACACAGAGCCATAGGTATCTCCATTAGAGGCAGACAACTGGTTATATACAGCTCGAGGAGCACTGCTCCAATCAACCAGGGGCCAAGACAGGGAGGCATGCCTCCATGAACTACCATAGCCGGTATTGAACCCGCGCTGTTCCCGTCATTCCGCCTTGCACTCTAACTGTATTTGGTATTCCTCCCAATTACAATTTGTGGGATCTTATATGGAAATTGCCTACTGTGTTTGCCCCAAATAATCTCTCCACTTCAATGTTACTCACGGCATGAGTGACGCCTTGCGACACTCCAAGACATGTGGTAAGGTGCAATACAAATACAGGCCTTTTGTTCTTATTTTGTTATTTTACAGTTGCCAAGCTCAAGCTGATTTGATACAGACCTTGTTACACTTCAGCCCAGTTTGGCACTTGTGTTCCTGCTGTTACCAATGCAATATTTCACTTCTGGGCTTCAAAGAGCTATTGTTCCTATCTGCCATCAATTAGAGCAATTGAACCCCCTTCATGTGATAGGCATTAGTCACCAATGGTCATTACTGTACTCACCACGGGAGAAACACCAGTTAGCTGCGCTGCGCTTGTAACAGGTACAGTCACATTTAGAATACTTGGATCAAACAGCAGAAAAGTAGGTCAAATTACGGATATGTTCCCACCTAATATGATTCTTTGTCTATTCAGCTCTGTGCTGTTACAATAGTAGATGCTGGGACTCTTAATCATCAAGGAAAAATCACAATAGTTTCAGTGTTCAACATTAATGCAAGATGGGTCTTGCAACAAATCAACGCTGCCGAGAAATGGATCCCATATTAATAAGAGGGACGAGCCATGAGTTTGTGACTCCGTTCTGTAGCAGACCTGTCATTCTGAGGATAACCATTTCACGCGGTTGCAGTTCCAGCCAAGGCCTGTATGCCAGCTGTTTAAATTCTGCGTGTGACACAACCAACAGAAAAATGTGCAAATCAACTGACAAACTATTTAAATTGGAAAGATCAACTCGACCGGCAGGTTAGACAGTTGCTGAACTATTTTGCCACAGGTATTTGGTGAGTCACAGATGACTCCAATGGAAATAGATGCAAAACAGGCTGCATTTGCCACCCTCCATATTACACTCTTGCACAAAGCTCAAGTCCGCCCCCCCCCCCCCCCCCCCCCCCCCGCCCCCCACACCCCCCATTCATTCGTGACTGAGTTCCATTCGTGCCAGGGCAAGGGTAACAGGCAGGTTGAATTTTTTTCCCCCAACTTTAAAGCAAAAGTCAACATTTCCCCAATGGCTTGTGTTGCGGACTCTTCCCATGTCATTTTAATTATAGTAGCCTCAGAGGGCACAAGGACAACTATACAACGAATCTAATTGGACTCCAGTTTCAAAGCACTGCAAGCTGACAGTGAGATATAAGGGAAAAAGACTTTGCTCAATCAACTGGCTGATTCATCCAAATATTTGGGGAAAACTGTTGCCAGTTAAGCGGAAAAAAACAATAACATCGTGTGGTTGTTTAGTGCAAAACACTGATTGGTATCTAGTGTAAGAAAACCTGACACCAATGTGTGACTTAATCTGTTTTCCTGCAAACCTCGCCAGTTTGAATTGATGAACATGCAGTCACAGCACTGTTTCATTGTTCCAGAGGAAACATTAATTTCTAATATGATTAGCATCAGTGTTTCTGATCCAGATTTCAAAGCGTATTCAGTAACTATTAGCAACTGAACACCGCTGCACGTAAATGTTGGCCATTGCGAGTCGAGTAGTTAGTGGGATTTAAGAGGATTTTTAAAATCGTACGAAAAGATGCAGTGAAGCAAAAATAAAATGTGAGCTACCTTGTCATTGGCTTAAAATTCAGCCGTAAACTGTGAGATGCACAGCAGGTCAGACACCCGCATCCAAAAGGTTAACCTTCCAAGAAGATGACTGAATTGTTGGACACTGCCTGCACTTTCATTTTTAGATTTTTTTTCATATTTCAGATATGAAGTCTATGGTGGTGATATGCATCACTGTAAATACACAAGGAGTTAATGTAGGTACACTGCAACTAGGTAAACACTAGAGGGAGCACCAGAGACAGCATGGCACACAGACATTCAACCAATAGGTCAGTAAGATAGGACACGACCAATGGGCAGTCAAGACACACCCAGAGGTGACACTACCACAAGAGGGCTACCCATATAAAAGGACAGGGCACACATGCTCTTTCTCTTTCCATAGGCGACACTCAGAGAGACAGGAGCAGATCAGGGAAGCATCACACCTACCACATGGATTAGAGCAGGCTGGTTAGTTAGATTGAGTTACTATAGTTAGATTAGCAGGAGAGTTGAACTCAAGTAGGAGAATTGTTGAATGTTCAATAAATGTGTTAAACCTATCTCCAAGTCTGAATCTTCCTTTGTCAGAGTGTACATCAAGGAAGCAGCTTATGCAACATGAAGAAGCATAACACAACAAAGTGTTTTTTTTCTTGCTTATTTTTTGTACTTGGGATAAAAGATTGTTGTTAAATGCATCATTGTTTGCTGGGCATTGGACTATATCATGTAATGGTTTACAGGTATGTGATACAAACAGGCATAGGGACGTTCTGTTCTGACTCAAAGCAATAAATGTTGGTTTTACACAGGCTTCTCCGGATAGAACCTTGTAAATTACTTAGTACCGGGTATCACAATACAACCTAGTGCAGATAGAAACAGTGCTTTTTTAAATTCAGGATTTCAAAATTATTTTCTTCCCACAGTGTGTCGATGCTTCTTCTTTCGTACGGTTTCAGGAGCAGATGTCGACACCGTTTCAATGCTCAATTCCTTAACCCAGTCCAATGCCCTGCTTGGAGAACGAATGTAACTCCAGGATGTCGCCCTCAAACTTGAGTCAGGGAAAAACGTTACTGCGTGCTCCATGGTCTGGCCAGGGTTTCGAGTCACGACCAGGTGAGGTTTGAGCTGCCACTTGTACACCAGGTGGCCACATTGTTCACATCCAGTCTTAATTCTAGTCAGGGTTTTGAGGGGTGGGGGGGGGGGGAGGGGAGGGGGGGGGAGGGGGGGGGGGAGAGAGAGAGAGAGAGAGAGAGAGAGAGAGAGAGAGAGAGAGACATTGAAAGCTTGCCTTTGAGATGTTGGATTGCGTTTATCTGGGAGGGCATTTTCGCCCCAAGCTTTCCGTCAGGTTTTATCAGTGTTATGGTGTTGGAGAAGTTCGATTCATATCCAGAGGTGGTTTTGTAGAGTCACATGAAGCGTTAGGAGGTCTTCAAGGTCTCTATGGTTGGAGGTCCAAGTTTAAAAAGGAAATTGGCTGAAAGTTTTTGATCAAAAACTAACCTCCATAATGGATTGACGCAAAAAATGGGAGGTATATTGAGCTAGATATCCATAAGGACTGTTTCAAATATCTCTAAATTCAGTGAAATCCCGGAGAAACATCATGAACTGTAAACAGCCATTAATATTCCTCCTGCAGGATTTCTGCTGAACTTGTAAAGCAGGAGATCGATTGGAAGAACCCCACATAAATCACTGGCGATTATGTCATTGCAAAGAAGCTCTCACTTAACATTCATAAATAGGAAAAAGGATTACTCTCGCTTAATATGAAAACCACATTATTTTGAAATAAACGGAAATGGTTCAAAATACACTGTTAGTCAGTCAATATCTGAAAGGGAAAGCAAAGTGTTTTCAAGGCAATCCTTCAACTGTTCTGTTTTTGCACCTGTTACAATCCCTGTAAAGACTGATAACATTTTAAAAGAGATTTAAATTCCCAGTTACTGACCGAGGATCAGGCATCAAGATTTCATGTTTTAAGAGTTTTACTATAACAAACTAAAATATCAACTTTAACTAAACATTGCTTAATAGGAAACTAATATATTAAACTACAGAATTCTTGGACTGAACTGACATCCAGCAGCTGGACCCATTCCAGCAATTTGTTCCCCCAGCCACACCAGGCCAACTCTTCCACTGTCCTAAAATCTCTTCGACCAGGGAATTGCTCCCACCAAAATTCTGCCTGGTGGCTAACCAAACAGCCTTTTCTCCTAGTGCTCACGAGAGCTGCTGTTTCTGTCTCTCCCCCTGGGTCTCCCTCTCTATTTTACTGTGATTCTCTCTCTCTCTTGGAGTGAGGTGGTGGGGGGGGGGGGGGGGGGGGGAAGGGGAGAGAGAGCCATGAGCATGCTGGTTCCATACCCTGTTTCTTTGCTGTGATCACTAACCTTCACTTCCGCTGGACGTAAGTCATCACTGCTCTCACTGGTCTCCAACTAACTCCACAATGTGGCTGATTTGAGGCCAGGAGTTGAGCTCCTGACAGGTTTCTTGTGTGCCTGGAATGTCAGGCCATTATACATTGTAAACATTGCATTTCTTTACGATAAGCTTTCTCACAGGTTTGATTCTGGTGGAATAAGAAGATCACTCTGCTGGAACAGTCAGGCATTCCATGCGCTTCAATCCTGTGTTACAGATAGTTTCACTCAAGCAAGGTTTCCGATCTCTCAATGTCTATATTGCCAACATACATCAATTGGTTAGTGAGTTACCTGCCTCAAAATAATTATACATGCTTTTTGTGGCATACAATTTCAATGTATTCATTTTCATTTTGACAGGAATGCTGATGCACAGGAAAGTGAAACCAGTTCCCTGAATGTCTGCACCAATGTTCATACTTCCAGAAAATATTTCATTTTCATTGCAGCTTGAACAGTTGGGAGCTAATTTCCCTATTTGCTACCTGTTTACTTATTGTACCCATTCCCATCTTCAAACCATCACTAAAATGCCTGTCTAGTATTATACATGGGGTTGGGGGGGTTGCTTAGCTCAGTTGGCTGAATGTTTAGTTCGTGATGCGGAGTGACGCCAACAGCATGGGTTCAATTCCTGTATCGGCTGAGGTTATTCATGAAGGCGCTGCCTTCTCAACCTTGCCCCTCACCTAAGGTGTGGTGACCCCCAGATTAAATCACCGCCTGTCATCTCTCATAGGGGAGAGCAGCCAGTGGTCCTCTGGGACTGTGGTGATGTTTACAGTTTTTACATGGAGAAATGACAAAAAATCATTTACAATGCAGAAGGAGGCCATCGGCCCTCACACAGAGCACCCTACTCAAGCCCACCTATCTACCCTATCCCCGTAACCCCCACTTAACCTTTTTTTTTACACCAAGGGCAATTTAGCATGGCAATCCACCTAACCCGCACATCTTTGGACTGTGGGAAGAAACCGGAGCACTCGGAGGAAACGCACGCAGAAACGGGGAGAACGCGCAGACTCCGCACAGACAGTGACCCAGCTGGGAATTGAACCTGGGACCCTGGAGCTGTGAAGCAATTGTGCTAACCACCATGCTACCGTGTTGCCCAATCTTATTCACAAAGTTTTCCTACAGCAGCAGAACAATGCTTCTGGTGAACTGTGCAGACAAAAATGATTGCCAATCTGCAGAAACCCAATCTGAGTGGGTAGACTTTACTCCGTATCAATATTTGGCATTACTCACACCCTTGATCGGACCCACAAATAATTCTACAGTATGTTGCTATTATGCAAATTGCCAATTTAAAGAAAAACTTAAATTATTATTATTAATGAAACAAATATTCAGCTGCTTTTAACTTCAAAATGTCTAAATACCGCATTAGCTGCTGCTGCATGTGACTACTCACACCAGGGGATCTGCTGTCATGGTGCATCACACTCATCTGCCTTGCGCCACCCTCACGCATCCACTGTACCTCATCTGCAATTACTTTGTGATGTTTGTCATCCAACGATGCCTAGGTTGACCCCTCTTTCTGTTGCCCCCCCACTTTGCCCTCTAGAAGAGACCTCTGTAGCTTTTTCCACAGACTTTTATCTATTGTTCAGATTTATGAGGCAAACAGAAACGTACACCAGCACTAGATACTCGGCTAGTCTGTCTTCTAGATTTAGATTTATTGTCACGTGTACCGAGGTACAGCGAGAAGTATTGTTCTGCGTACAGTCCAGGCAGATCATTCCATGCATGGAAAAGCATAGAACATACGATAAATACACAATGTTAATACACAGACACAGACATCAGGTGAAGCTTACGGAGTGTAATGCTAACAACATGAGATAAGATGCGTAGAGTGATCAATTCAGTCCATAAGGGTCATTCAGGAGTCTGGTAACAGCGAGGAAGAAGCTGTTTTTGAATCTGTTAGTGCCTGTTCTCAGGCATTTGTATCTTCTGCCCGACGGAAGAGGTTGGAAGAGTGAATAACCCGGGTGGGAAGTGTCTTTGATAATGCTGCCCGCTTTCCTAACGCAGTGGGAGGTGTAGACAGAGTCAATGGATGGAAGGCGGTTTCGCGTGATGGACTGGGCTGTGTTTACGACTCTCCGTAGTTTCTTACGGTCTTGGGCCGAGCAGTTGCCATACCAGGCTGTGATGCAGCCAGACAGCAAGTTTTCTCTGGTGCATCTATAAAAATTGTTAAGTATCAATGTGGACATGCCGAATGTCCTTAGTTTCCTGAGGAAGTATAGGCTCTGTTGTGTTTTTCTAAAGTGAGAGATGTTATTGTCTATTCTCATCCCTGGAGAACAAATTTTAAATTAAGTGATTGAATAGTTAATTTATATTCAAAGTTCATCCTAGAACTTTAAAGATTATTATCCTATGTGAGAGTGTAAAATTTAATTGAGAGTATTGGTGCTGCATGTCTAAAGATGGGGCAATTGAATTGAGTATAATTAAATTACACAAGTGGAAGCAGATGAGGTTGTCTAAATTGCTATAAAGAGTTGGCAACACATTTATATTTTATTAAGCTCAGATAAATGTCTCAAATTGTTTGGTTCAAGTTAGAAAGAATGTGATTATCGGAATATCCTGGCTATGGGCAAAAGCATAATTGAGTTCCCAGTGATTCCAATGCTAAGACTCAGGAAAATAGCTTCCTCAGAGTCAAACAGCACCAGGTATGTATGTTACGTTTTCTATTGTAAATTATTTTTGTCATACTTCCAGAACAGGTAATTAGGCATTTTTCATGAATTGTAGTTGAGCTGTAAAATATTCTGTAGATTTAATCCTGGGACTACAATCAAGAAAATTAACCAACTATATGCCATGGAAAAGGACAAACAATTGGGTTTCTCTTCATAAGACTGTAAGACCATAAGAGATAGGAGCAGAATTGGGCCATACGGCCCATCGGGTCTGCTCCGCTATCCAATCATGTCTGGTTATTGTACGCTGAACGAAGCCAAACCATCGAGCAAAGTGTGCTGAATATTTTTTAAAAGCCTCTGAAATTGGGCCAAGTCGAAGCAGAACATCCTTTGGGTTGCCCAATGGAAACTGTAACTTGTCCAAAGAAAGTAACATTGTTTCGTTCCGAAGTACAGTCCGCCCACTTACTTTGTTCAACTCTTAAATTAGTTCAGTTTTAACAGTTGAACAACAAGTCCATCAGTGTCACTCTTACAGAATGGAAAAGCACGCTGGCATTATAAATTTAAATGTATTTGTTTAAAAAACTTCTTATCAGCAAGCCAATAATGTTTTGCGAACAGATTTGGCCGCAGAAAGGTATCTTAAAAATCATAAAAACAGCAAAATTTACTGAATCTGCACACACCAGGTTTTGTTTTACATGAAGGGTTTGTTACCAATCTCCCCCAATATACATTTTAAAAATGCTCTTTATTTCACTCGAAACAAATTGAATTTGCTCATTCCATTCACTAAGATCAGTAAACATTTACGGTGACACAAGTCGTCCTCTGCCTTCACTAGTTTCTTTCTCTCATGTGTGTTGGGTAAATGTTCCATGACAATAGTATCTCTCACTTGGTGCTCCAACACTGTGGGGTAGAGTTTGAGGCCCCCTGCCTGGCAGGTATGGAGTATTAGCACCTGAGAATGGTAGAGAATGATGTCCCACCTTGTTCCAGTTATCACTGTAGCTGCTGCAATCTTCTCGTGGGCCAATCACAGGATGAACAAAGAACAAAGAAAAGTACAGCACAGGAACAGACCCTTCGGCCCTCCAAGCCTGCACCGACCATGCTGCCCGTCTAAACTAAAATCTTCTACACTTCCGGGGTCCGTATCCCTCTATTCCCATCCTATTCATGTATTTGTCAAGATGCCCCTTAAATGTCCCTATCGTCCCTGCTTCCACCACCTCCTCCGGCAGCAAGTTCCAGGTACCCACTACCCACTACTGTTATAGGCATTAGGTCTGTGTCACGCATTCAACCCCATTGAAGTGCAAACAGGAATGGTACGAAGGACCCTGAATGAACTGTTAGGAAACTGCAGGAAGAGCTGAGCAGACACTGCTCAATATTAGCTGCTTATCCAGCCCAGTAGCAGTCCACGGTTTTGATTGAGATTTTGTGAATCTGGGAGGTGCAGGATGCCCCTCTGAGCACCACAGGATCAACTTTGATATCTGCTACTCTGGGTCCCCCTCTCCCAAGATTGTAGCCACCCCACCCTCCCCATGCCTGGTGTCTGCCTGGCCACCCAATGTAGATCAATTTCCGCCCATTCCCCAATGGCCTGATACACAAATGGTCATCAAAATGCTCTAGGCCTGTCGGTCAGCATTATCGAGTGTCGGGGCCAGTCAGAGCAGCCCACATGCTGGCTGATCAGTAATTAAAATCTAAGGCTGCATGCTTTATGTAAATAATCAGTCTGATCATTCCATCCAGCGGCGTAAGATTAGATGCGGAAATAGAAACAGTGTCTGCTGTGGTTACAAGTCTCAGGAGCCCCCCGGCCAGCGGCACGGATCCCAGTCGAGTGTGGCAGTGCCGAACACAATCCACAGCTGCCACGCTGGGTTCCCGCACAGCTGAGACCACATGTGTCCTGCGCCGTCAGGAACTTGGCCCATCGGATGCGGAGCATCGCAAGAGGGCCGGCCGTTGATGCGCCAAAGTCGATGCAATGGCTCGCAGCTAGGAACATGATGATGCTATTTCGAAGGGGGCAGAGCATGGCTGACCGGCATCAAACTGGCGCCGGCCCCGATTTGGGCATCGGAGCTCATTCTCCGCCCGATCGCCGAACACAATTTCACCGTCGGCAACAGAGAAACCTGCCCCTCATCTATCCAACCCCACCTGCGGTGCACAGTCTGCAGATCAAATATTGAGCTGATCACCAACCTTAGAACTCATCAAATATTGTGGAAGCAAGTCATCCACCATCTCAGGTGACGGCAAAATTTTTTTTAAATGCCTCAGAAGAAGGACGAGTTGGATCATTTACATCATATTGGTTTTGTACTGTACTTTTGTTCATTCTGTGTCGCTGCTCAAATGTATTTGCATTTATTTTTCCCTCTGTGATTCTTTCTGTGAAAACTAGAAGAATCATAAGGTAAGAATGAAATGGACACATAACCGTCCACTGCATTTTTCACCCAGACTATTTTCTACATGGATCAATGCACCTCTAACAGAATGTATCCGAGTAGCATCAATTCCACAACTTCAGCACTTTGGCTCTGCAGTTTTAACCGAAGGAGTCATATTTACCTTTTCCACTGCGCTGTTCCGTATATTTAAAACAATGTTTCTATGCACGCAGGAATTTCCTGTTAATGTTTTATCAGTAATCAGCATCATTCATTACAAGGTGGGCTGTGCACTCTGAGCTTTATCACAAACCCAGAACTCGGGGGCAAAGAGGTCAGTACATGAGAGGGCAAATTGTGCAGAACAGGACTAAACTCCACTTCCCCAGAAAAATCTCCATGTCTCTGATTTTTCCAATGGGAGATTTTGTTTGGCTGCTCTGAAGCAGCTGTGGGTCATGGCAGTTCTTGTCTGAAGCCATATGGCATCTGAAATAATACAGAGTCAGCAGAGTGACCACATACAGACAGATGCTAATGCAGTTTGCAGGAGATTAAACTGTTCACAAATCATCCATTCTCTTTGAGCATTGTGTTTATTCCCGTCCTAGACTAAATTAATTTTGGCTGCGTCACTGATACATTTTCACCTGATTGTAACAGTGACATTCGGTGCTTGCAATACTAACACTAGCTTGGGATGTAATGCTGTGTCTCACCAAGGGCAATGCCTCAAAAACAGGGTCATGTAGGAAAGACGCTTACACATTCTCACTTCACAGGCTGAAGCTAGTGCTGCTTACTTGTTCATAGGACCCAAGCTGCATGAAAGGTCTATCCTAATAGGATTACACAATAAATGCGCGTATGGCTGAGGTGAAATAATTCACCATGGGCTAAATGAATAGCATTGTTACAGGCTGCAGCCAGCTTTTATCAACCACTTGAGGAATTTGCTGCCGCTGGTTTTCCCATATAAATAAGAATTGAAGTGCACAAGGAATTGGAGTTGGCTATACATATCCCTTTATAAATACATTAGCAAAATATTGCAGATGCTGGAAATCTGAAATATAAACAAAATAAAATGCTGGAACCACTCAACAGATCAGGCATCTGCTCAGAGAAAAAGAGAAAAACTGGTCTGTTCTGATGAAAGTGCACCTTGAGCTCTCTGCTTTCCACAGACGCTGTCTGACCTGCTATGTATTCCCAGCAAATTTTTTCACCCTTTTTTTTTACCGAAATGCTGGATTTTCAGTGACATTGGTCAAAGCGAGTCAGAGCACGCACTAATGCACAAGAGGGAAGCAGCGGAGCAGGGAGGGGATAACTGAAAATTTGGGTTGAATGGGTGAGGCGTGATGGAGGGGTGAAAGGGAAAGAAATGTCCATCGGCAAAGGGCGAAACACGGGAACTGAGGCGAGAATCTAAATTCAGTAACAATGTCGAGGGAGTAAATGCAAAGCGACGGGAGGCCTTCTGCGCTTGAGTGTTGTCAGGTCAATAGCTCATTAAGTCACCAAAAACTGCTGCAGTTTGGTTGTAGCCTAATAAATCAATTTTTAGTTTAGAGAACAAAGAACAAAGAAAATTACAGCACAGGAACAGGCCCTTCGGCCCTCCCAGCCAGCGCCGATCCAGATCCTTTATCTAAACCTGTTGCCTATTTTCCAAGGATCTACTTCCCTCTGTTCCCCGCCCATTCATATATCTGTCCAGTTGCATCTTAAATGATGCTATCGTGCCCGCCTCTACCACCTCCGCTGGCAAAGCGTTCCAGGCACCCACCACCCTCTGCGTAAAAAACTTTCCGTGCACATCTCCCTTAAACTTTCCCCCTCTCACTTTGAAATCGTGACCCCTTGTAAGTGACACCCCCACTCTTGGAAAAAGCTTGTTGCTATCCACCCTGTCCATACCTCTCATAATTTTGTAGACCTCAATCAGGTCCCCCCTCAACCTCCGTCTTTCCAATGAAAACAATCCTTATCTACTCAACCTTTCTTCATAGCTAGCACCCTCCATACCAGGCAACATCCTGGTGAACCTCCTCTGCACCCTCTCTAAAGCATCCACATCCTTCTAGTAATGTGGCGACCAGAGCTGCATGCAGTATTCCAAATGTGGCCTAACCAAAGTCCTATACAACTGTAACATGACCTGCCGACTCTTGTACTCAATACCCCGTCCGATGAAGGCAAGCATGCTGTATGCCTTCTTGACCACTTTATCGACCTGCGTTGCCACCTTCAGGGTACAATGGACCTGAACTCCCAGATCTCTCTGTACATCAATTTTCCCCAGGACTCTTCCATTGACCATATAGTCCGCTCTTGAATTAGATCTTCCAAAATGCATCACCTCGCATTTGCCTGGATTGACAAACTCTGCCCAACTCTCCAATCTATCTATATTTTGCTGTATTCTCTGACAGTCCTCCTTGCTATCTGCAACTCCACCAATCTTAGTATCATCTGCAAACGTGCTCATCAGACCACCTATACCATCGTCCAGATCATTTATGTAGATCACAAACAACAGTGGTCCGAGCTCAGATCCCTGTGGAACACCACTAGTCACCTTTCTCCATTTTGAGACACTCCCTTCCACCACTACTCTCTGTCTCCTGTTGCCCAGCCAGTTCTTTATCCATCTAGCTAAGACACCCTGAACCCCATACGACTTCACTTTTTCCATCAACCTGCCATGGGAAACTTTAGCAAATGCTTTACTGAAGTCCATGTATATGACATCTACAGCCCTTCCCTCATCGATTAACTTTGTCACTTCCTCAAAGAATTCTATTAGGTTTGTAAGACATGACCTTCCCTGCACAAAACCATGCTGCTTATCACTGATAAGTCTATTTTCTTCCAAATGTGAATAGATCCTAACCCTCAGTATCTTCTCCAACAGTTTGCCTACCACTGATGTCAAGCTCACAGATCTATAATTCCCTGGATTATCCCTGCTACCCTTCTTAAACAAAGGGACAACATTAGCAATTCTCCAGTCCTCTGGGACCTCACCCGTGCTCAAGGATGCTGCAAAGATATCTGTTAAGGTCCCAGCTATTTCGTCCCTCACTTCCCTCAGTAACCTGGGATAGATCCCATCCAGTCCTGGGGACTTGCCCACCTTAATGCCTTTTAGAATACCCAAAACCTCCCCCTTATGCCGACATGATCTAGAGTATTTAAACATCCATCCCTAGCCTCAACATCCATCATGTCCCTCTCCTTGGTGAATACCAATGCAAAGTACTCATTAAGAATCTCACTCATTTCCTCTGACTCCACGCATAAATTCCCTCTTTTGTCTTTGCGTGGGCTAATCCTTTCTCTAGCTACCCTCTTGCTCCTTATATACGAATAAAAGACTTTGGGATTTTCCTTAACCCTGTTAGCCAAAGATATTTCATGACCCCTTTTAGCCCTCTTTATTGTGCGTTTGAGATTTGTCCTACTTTCCCGATATTCCTCCAAAGCTTCATCAGTTTTGAGTCGCCTCGATCTTATGTATGTTTCCTTTTTCATCTTAGCTAGTCTCACAATTCCACCCATCATCCATGGTTCCCTAATCTTGCCATTTCTATCTCTCATTTTCACAGGGACATGTCTGTCCTGCACTCTAATAAGCCTTTCCTTAAAAGCCTCCCACATTTCAAATGTGGATTTACCCTTGAACAGCTGCTCCCAATCCACATCCCCGAGCTCCTGCCGAATTTTGTTATAGTTGGCATTTCCCCAATTTAGCACTCTTCCTTTAGGACCACTCTCGTCTTTGTCCATGAGTATTCTAAAACTTACGGAATTGTGATCGCCATTCCCAAAGTAATCACCAACTGAAACTTCAGCCACCTGGCCGGGATCATTCCCCAATACCAGGTCCAGTATGGCCCCTTCCCGAGTTGGACTATTTACATACTGCTCTAAAAAACTCTCCTGGATGCTCCTTACAAATTCTGCTCCATCTACGCCTCCAACACTACATGAGTCCCATTCAATGGGCGGGATTCTCCCCTACCCGGCGGACGGGGGGTCCCGGCGTAGCGGAGTGGCGCCAACCACTCTGGCGTCGGGCCTCCCCAAAGGTGCGGAATTCTCCGCACCTTTGGAGGCTAGGACCGCGCCGGAGTGGTTGGCGCCACGCCAACTGGCGCCAAAACCGGTGCCAGCGGCCTTTGACGCCCACCGCCCGGCGCCGCGATTGGCCGAAAGGCCTTCGCCGGTTCGCGCATGCGCCGGTGCGTCAGCTACTGCTGACGTCACCACCGGCGCATGCGCGCTGGGGGATTCTCTTCCGCTTCCAGTAGTAGTGGAGGCCATGGCGGCGGCAGAAGAAAAAGAGTGCCCCCACGGCACAGGCCCGCCCGCCGATCGGTGGGCCCTGATCGTGGGCCTGGCCACTGTGGGGGCACCCCCCGGGGTCCGATCGCCCCGCGACCCCCGCAGGACCCCGGGGGCCCGCTCGCGCCACCGATCCCGCCTCCACCAGAGGTGGTTCAAACCACAGCGGCAGGAGAGACCTCTCAGCGGCAGGACTTCGGCTCATTGCGGGCCGGAGAATCGCCGCAGGGGGCTCACCAATTGGCACGGAGGGCACGCCGATCGGCGGGGCGTGATTCCCGCCACCGCCAATTCCCGGGTGACGGAGAATTCCGGCCACGGCGGGGGCGGGATTTTCGCCGGTCCCGGGCGATTCTCCGACCCTCCAGGGGGGTTGGAGAATTTTGACCAATGTTGGGGAAGTTAAAATCTCCCATCACAACCACCCTCTTGCTCCTACATTGTTCTATAATCTGTCTACATATTTGTACCTCTACTTCACAGAGGGTTAGAGACACAGTGAAAGAAGAGAATTAAATATGTTAATAAAATTGATACATTATGGAAATACTTACCTAGACATTGCTTCACTGAAACGATTGTGATTCTTTGGAATTTTCTAATTCTCTAACCCAGAGGGCTGTGGATGCTCCACTGTTGAATACATTTAAGGCTGGGATGGACAGACCTTTGGCCTCTCAGGGAATTAAGGGATATGGGGAGCAGGCAGGAAATGGAACTGAAGCGTATTGAATGGCGGAGCTGGCTCGCTGGACCATATGGATTTCCTGCTCCTATCCCTTACATTCTCATGTTATTCTGAGACTGTGCCCCCATGTTTAAAAAAGGAGGTAGGCAGAAAGCGGGTAATTATAGGCCAGTGAGCTTACCTTCGGTATAGGGAAAATGCTGGAATCTATCATCAAAGAAGAAATAGCGAGGCATCTGGATGGAAATTGTCCCATTGGGCAGACGCAGCATGTGTTCATAAAGGGCAGGTCGTGCCTAACTAATTTAGTGGAATTTTTTGAGGACATTACCTGAGTGGTAGATAATGGGGAGCCAATGGATATGGTATATCTGGATTTCCAGAAAGCCTTTGACAAGGTGCCACACAAAAGGTTGCAGCATAAGATAAAGATGCATGGCATTACGGGTAAAGTAGTAGCATGGATAGAGGATTGGTTAATTAATAGAAAGCAAAGAGTGGGGATTAATGGGTGTTTCTCTGGTTGGCAATCAGTAGCTAGTGGTGTCCCTCAGGGATCAGTGTTGGGCCCACAATTGTTCACAATTTACATAGATGATTTGGAGTTGGGGACCAAGTGCAATGTGTCCAAGTTTGCAGACGACACTAAGATGAGTGGTAAAGCAAAAAGTGCAGAGGATACCGGAAGTCTGCAGAGGGATTTGGATAGGTTAAGTAAATGGGCTAGGGTCTGGCAGATGGAATACAATGTTGATAAGTGTGAGGTTATCCATTTTGGTAGGAATAACAGGAGAAGGGATTATTATTTAAATGATAAAATATTAAAACATGCTGCTGTGCAGAGAGACCTGGGTGTGCTGGTGCATGAGTCGCAAAAAGTTGGTTTACAGGTGCAACAGGTGATTAAGAAAGCGAATGGAATTTTGTCCTTCATTGCTAGAGGGATGGAGTTTAAGACTAGGGAGGTTATGCTGCAATTGTATAAGGTGTTAGTGAGGCCACACCTGGAGTATTGTGTTCAGTTTTGGTCTCCTTACCTGAGAAAGGACGTACTGGCACTGGAGGGTGTGCAGAGGAGATTCACTAGGTTAATCCCAAAGCTGAAGGGGTTGGATTACGAGGAAAGGTTGAGTAGACTGGGATTGCACTCGTTGGAATTTAGAAGGATGAGGGGGGATCTTACAGAAACATTTAAAATTATGAAGGGAATAAATAGGATAGATGCGGACAGGTTGTTTCCACTGGCGAGTGAAAGCAGAACTCGGGGGCATAGCCTCAAAATAAGGGGAAGTAGATTTAGGACTGAGTTTAGGAGGAACTTCTTCACCCAAAGGGTTGTGAATCTATGGAATTCCTTGCCCAGTGAAGCAGTTGAGGCTCCTTCATTAAATGTTATTAAGATAAGGATAGATAGTTTTCTGAAGAATAAAGGGATTAAGGGTTATGGTGTTCGGGCCAGAAAGTGGAACTGAGTCCACAAAAGATCAGCTATGATCTCATTGAATGGCGGAGCAGGCTCGAGGGGCCTGATGGCCTACTCCTGCTCCTAGTTCTTATGTTCTTATGTTTTAGGATTCCACAGCCAGCAGACGCAACGTCTACCCTGTCAAGCTCCTTCACAATCTTGTATGTTTTAATGAGGTCATCTCTCATTCTTCTAAACTCCAGAGATTATAGGTCTAATTTCCTCAGTAACCACACTACCACCGTGCCATCTTGACCATTAACCAAGGAACAACTGCAAAACTCTGAGAAGGCATCCAGTCCCTTCGTAGCTTTGCTCGACACAGAGAAGGTCGGGCAGTGAAACCATCATCTGGAAATCAGTCAGATCAGAGGAGCTTTGACATATCATTAGAACTCTTGAAACTGTTCAGATTGGCACGGACAGGGTGGCACGGTGATACAGTGGTTAGCGTCAGGGACCCAGGTTTGATTCCAGCCTTATATGAGTCTGTGTGGAGTTTACACGTTCTCCCCATGTTTGCGTGGGTTTCCTCCGGGTTGTCTGGTTTCCTCTCACAGTCCAAAGATGTGCAGGTTAGGTGGAGTTAGGGGTTACGGGGCTAGGGCGGAGGAATGAGCCTGAATGAGGTGCTCCTTCAAAGGGTTGCTGCAGACCTGATGGGCCGAATGGCCTCCTTTTGCACTGTAGAGATTCTATGGAAATTCTATGAAAACCCTCTCTCCCAGGGATCACCAATTTTGTGTTTCCAGTATTTGAATTTCCCCTTCAGGCTATCTTATTCCTTTTCCTCCAACACTGGTGGAAGAACTATCCATTTTAGATACAGAGGCCTTAAAACTACATCTTTTCATGTGTTTTTGTTGTTCTGAAGTTGCCAACTTTAGTGGGTTATGTCAGTTTTTTTGAAATTGTTGGTCTGCTTCTTGTTGTCCATCACACATTTCCAATTAGTGCGTATACTGAACAGCTAACCAATCATAATTGGCATTGTGCCAACAGTCCTCACCATCTATTCCCAGCCCGCCATCAATGTTATGGTAATGGTATTTAGCCATGATCAATGAGGGACCAGGCTTCTCGCTTTGTTCAACAGAGACAGTTGGTTATATAGCTCAATGGGCACCACTCCATTTCAAGTATGGGGTAAGGAGGAAAGCCTCCATGAACTACCGCAGCTGATATGGGGATTTGAATGCGTGCTGTTGACATCATTCTGTACCACACTCTAGCCATCTAGCTAATATAGAAACTAAGAGCGGGAGTAGGCCATTCAGCCCCTTGAGCCTCCTCCACAATTCAATATGATCATGGCTAATCCTCTATGCTTAGTTTCGTTGGCTCAACAGCTGGTTCATGATGCAGAGCGAGGCCAACAGCGTGCGTTCAATTCCCGTACCGGCTGAGGTTATTCATGAAGGCCCCACCTTCTCGGCCTTGCCCCTCACCTGAGGTGTGGTGATCCTCAGGTTAAATCACCACCAGTCGGCTCTCCCCCTCAAAGGGGAAAGTATCCTATGGTCATCTGGGACGACGGCAACTTTACTTTTACTTTTTAACTCAATGACATATTCCTGCTGTCTCCTTATACCTCTTGATGTCATTAAAATCTAAAATATTACCTATCTCTTTCTTAAATATATTCAGTGACTTGGCCTCCACAGCCTTTTGTGGTGGAAAATTCCACAGGCTTACGATCCTTTGAGTGAAGAAATCTTTCCTCACCTCAGTCCTAAATGGTCGATCCTCTATCCTGAGGCCGTGCCCCGGTTCTAGATTCCCTAACCAGGGGAAACATCCCCTAACTGAGCTACCCAGCCCCCACATCATGTGTCCGCCATGTCCCAGGGGGTAACGCCCTTACTTCTAAACTACAAGTTTCTGAGTTGAAGTCTCACTCTCGGGCTAGAGCCCAAAATCCAAGGCTGACACTTCAGTGCAGAATTGAGCGAGAGTTGGAGGTGTCACCTTTCAGTTGAGATGTTTAATGGAGGCCCCACCCAGCTGCTCCGGTGGATATAAAATATCCCATGACACTATCGATGTTATACTTGACTCGTAGCCAAGAATTGTGGAAACTTTCCACAAACCAAATTTTCTCATCTCTGCTCCCCTAACCTAGTAGGCAGTTGAGAATTTAAATTCACCAAACATGAACCAGATAGTACCCCCAACACTTGGCAACGTGACAAAAACGGAACTGTGTCAAGCTGCCATTTTATCAAACTGTGGCATTATCAAAACAGTCCTTATAATAATGGACCTGTGGTTCACAGAATCATAGGGCAGGATTTACCAGCTCTTCACACTGGAGGGAATTTCCTGTCCCTCACTGGCACATGGGTTTCCCGGCGATGAGGGGTGCTATCAAAGGGAAATTCCGTTGACAACGGCGGGACCGGTAAATCCTGCTGGCGGGCCACCTCCGTTGCTGAGAAACAAATGGTGGGCTTGGGGTGGGGGGTGGAAATCCCACCGAAAGAATCCCTATAGTGCAGTGGGAAGCCACTTAGCCCATCAAATCTGCACCGACCCTCCGAAAGAGCACGCTTCTCCGGTCCAGTGACCCCCACTCCACTCCATCTCTGTAACCAAACCTGCAGATCTTTGGAATATGGGAGGAAACCAGAGCACCCGGAGGAACCCCCACGCAGACACTGGGAGAACGTCCAAACTCCACACAGACAGTGACCCAAGGTCAGAATTGAACCCCCGGGTCCCTGGTGCTCTGAGGCAGCAGTGCTAACCACTGTGGCAACTTTAAACATATAATGCATACTTGCTGCAAGATCATAAAATGCAGAGGTTGCCTGAAACTTGCTACTTAAGGCAGGAAGTCGCTTAGCCAACCAGACCATAAATGCCAAATTCAGTTTTTTGTTGATTGAATTTGAACTCAGTGGAACACAATTAATCACAGCTCTCAAAAGGTTACGATTTTGGCCAGGGTTGCACTCCTGATCCTCATCAGGGATTGCTGCTGGGTGTGCACATGTATGACGGGCATCAGCTGGCTCTGCTAATGTGTCCTTGCTGCTAAAAGAAGCCACTATCATTCCCAGTCCAGGGTTATGCATGAAGAAAGGACATGATCATAAGATACCTGATCACCTATCGAAGCACAGTCGAGAGAGGGGGAGGGAGGAACGAGAAAACTGCCAAAGAGAAAGAAAACAAGAGGTTTTAGTCAAATAAATAACAGGTCAGAGCTCTTAAGGATGACTTGACAGAGGTATTAAAGATTATGAAAGGGATTGATGGGGTAGCCATGGAGAAGATATTTCCACTTGGAAGGCAAACCAAAGCTATGGGCATTAAATGCACAATCACTCATAAACCCTTCAGAGTATTCAAGAGAAGCTCCTTAACTCAGGGAATTGGGAGGATGTGGAACATAATACAGGTACTACAAGAAATATTTGAAGCAAATAGTACGGACATGTTTAAGGAGTAACTAGATAAACACATGAGGGAGAAAGGAATAGAAGGTTATGGTGATAGGGTTAGATGAAAAGGGATAGGAAGAAACTCATGTGGAACAGAAACACCAGCAAAAACCCGCTGGGCTGAATGCCCTGTTTTCTGAGCAGTATAACTTTGTAAGTCTCTGTCTTTCCCAGCCATTATTAACTAGGATGAATTAATTTCTTCGTTGACAACTGCTCGTGGAGGCTACAGTAAATGTCAACCTTCTTAATTAAGCAAAAATAGAAATACTCAGCAGCACCTGTAGAAAAGGAAACAGTTAACATTTCACTGCCTAAGGAGATGCTCTACTTTCTGCAACCAGTCAATGAAATCCCCAGAAAATTGATATAATCCAATACTATAGATTTTCTAATTGTCACATTGGATTTGACTGAACTGCCATGAAAAATATTGAAAACACAGCAGATAACTTCAACTGCCTTCAAGAAACAAGAGGAATGACAGAGCATCACTTCCAATAATACAGCTCATGATCCTGATATCGGAACTGTCAGAATCACAGAGATTTTACAGCATGGAAAGAGGTCCTTCAGCCCATCTTGTCTGCGCCAGCTATCAAGCTCCTATCTATTCAATTCCATTTCCCAACACTTGGCCCATAGCCTTGTATGCTATGGCGTTTCAAGTGTTCATCTAAATATTTTGTAATGTTGGCACCAGGTGCTCAATGAGACGGACAGAGAAACTGAGAGAGAAGCAAGACAATGGCAGGACTGTTGTGTGCCTGGGCCTTGGTGCAGGCTGCAGTCTTGGAGGAGGTGGTGCTCACAACCTCATCTCTCTCGCTCTCTCTGCGACCCAATTTGGGGTTGCAACCCACAGCTCGGTACTTTAATAGTGCCTGGGGACGTTGTACAAAACACTTGTTAAGGTTTTCATTGCAGTTTTAAGTTTCCAAAATGTGGAGACATATATTCTGGGTCTGCATCTAATCACAGTAATGAAACAGTACTCCACATTTCTTCGTAAATCAATTATGAGTACTTGCATGCGGGTCACCATCACTGCAGATTTGCTGCACTTTTCCTTCACTTTCTTAAACATTGTTTCCTGCATTGTATTTTACTCTTAAAGAACTTAAGAAAACACATCTGGGGAAACCACAATGAACTGCATCATTGTCAGCATTTAGAAGGACACGTTACCTTCTAAAGTTAATTTAGAAACATGCATTGACATGTTTGTTTTGTACATTTTATTCGTTATCAAGAGATTAAAAGGCACAATAATAAAATAAACTAATAAATGGAAGAAAACACGCAGGCAGTAGCTGATAATGGTACATCCAATTGTGAAATGAATATAACTTTGCGCCACTGCACACCACACGCTGTGCCCCTGACAGAAGCCATTTCCTGTTGTTGAATTCCTTGGATGGATTTATGGAACTGCTATGATTATCAAATTAGGGGACTGGGTTAGCGTGTGGTTCAGAATAACACCAACAGCCCAGGATCCATTCCTATTTCAGCTGAGGTAGACCTGGAAACTGCCTCCTTGCCCCTGAGTGGTGGAAACCACCATTGACAAAAGAAATACTGCCAAGGAAATAGCTCCGGGTGAAGCCTCAGCAGGCCATGCACATGATGAATGAAAGAAGAAATGAAGGAATAAATAAGCTACGTCTGTGGTTATGTGGATGTGCTATAACATGTCTGCAACATGTGTGTGTGAGTGATGGGAACAGACATGAAGGCCCTGTATCTTATAGAAAATTGGGAGAAAATATTTAGGATGGGAGATTCTTCTAGTACCGCCAAAGGCAACCTTCCACATCGGGTACCCCAGCGCCAGGATGGGCGAGCCACCCAAAATGCCGTAGGCACCAGTGGGCCGGAAGATCCAGAAAACACACAAACTTCCAGAAAACACACCACAACGTGGAGGAGTTGGGAGGGGGGGGGGGGGTGGGACTGGATAATCTCACCCTAAATTACTCTTTAAGGAAGAGTGGCAGGATCTCTTACATGTACCCCTCTGTCCCTGGCCTTTGGACGTGTTTAAAATGCGAGGTAATGGCTTGAGCCTGAGGCTCATACTCCTTCATCAAGGATGCCATTTGGGAACCGTGCCAACACAGTAAGCTTCAATAGTATTGTGGTGTCACCCTCACCAACTACATGGTGACAGGTGCCCAGATCAAAGAAATAGGAATGAGGCTCTGGCGGAGTGAGGAATGTGGGGATAGGGTGGGGTTTAGGAAGGCAATTCCAGAATATTGGGGCTCAGGGCAGTACAAAGAGAGAAGGATGAAGCACACAAGGCCAGAATTAGAGGAACAGAATCCTGGGAAGGGGGCCACTTGGGGGATTTAGGATTGTTGCAGAGTATGTGGTCCTGATCAGATGGATCCATGAGGTTGAGTATTTTAAACTGGTACACCGATGGTGTGTGTGCAGGACAGGATATACAGGAAACAGAATGTTGCATGAGCTGAGTTTGAGGGTGGAGAATGTGAGGCTGCCCAGGAGAGTATCCCAATCATCCAGCCTGGAGCTGACTGGTACACAGATGACGTTTCAGCCAGATGTTAAACTCTTTAATATTTAATCCAACATAAACATACAGAGGAGGGAGCAGGATGGTGATTGAGGAGCACATGAACTCCATTTGCTTCAAAATACCTTCTACAGAATATAACTGAACACATTTAAGGAGGAGATAGAAATGTTTTTGATTAATAGAGGGATGAAGGGTTATGGGGGGCGGGCAGGAAGATGGAGGTGAGGCTGAGATTAAATCAGCCATGATTGTATTGACTGGCGGAGCAGGCACAAGGGGTTGAATTGTCTACCCGTTCTCCTAGTTTTTCTGATCTTATGTAATACTGTTGACAGTATTGGTCTCCTTATTTAAGGATGCATGCAAATGCATCGGAAGCAGCTCAGGGAATGGGCAGGATGTCTTATGAAGAAAAGTTGGATAGGCTAGGTTTTGTTGCGAAGTTTCGCTGGAGTTTCAAAGAGTAAAAGGCGACTTGATTGAAGATCCTGAGGGGACCTGACAGGGTGGGTGTGGAAAGGATGTTTACTTTTGTGGGAGAGTCGAGAACCAAGGATTATTGTTGCCCGTTTAAGACAGAGATGAAGAGAATGATTTTATCTTAGAGGGTCAAGAGTTTTTGGAACTCCATTCCTTAAAAAGCAATGGAAGGAGAGTCTGAAAGCTTTTGAGGCAGAGGTAGATAGAATCTTGTTCGGCAAGGAGGTGAAAGGTTATCTTGGGAAGGTGGGAATATGGGGTTGAGGTTATAATCAGATCAGCCATGATCTTATCGAATGGCAGTGCGGACTCAAGGGGCCGAATGGCCTACATCTGCTCCTAATTCATATGTTTGTAAAAAGATGTATTTTTCAGCAAGGTCAAATCTAAGCTTACAATCCTTATTTGAATGACTATGATGTGACAAGATGAAACAAGCTTCAACTTCACACTCGGCAATAAATAAATAATAGAATGAGCCCGCTCTCTCTCATCTGCACATCATTCGCTATCATTAGTCAGCTCAGAATAGAAGGAAGCATTATTTTGCTGATTTTCCATTTCCTTCAGAAATTTCCATTCAAATATAAACTTTTCTGTTTGGAGGTCCGATTATCAACAGACTATCAAATCTGCTTCATCGGAGGATGTGTGCAGGACAAAGGTCTCTGTACTTGCCCTCCATCAGCATTTCTCAATACTAAACTGAGACAGTACTTCAGAAATGTTCATGCAAATGACCATGTGACCCTGTTTCACTAAGAACTGGGTTAAGTTCTCCATACCCTCTCTGCATCCAGCACGCTTTTTCTCTGTCAGTCCTCAAGAGAGTTCGAATCAAAGTTCATTTGTTACTCGAGTCCATTTTTCACCCTGCAGCCCACAGTATTTAAAAATGTAAACTTGTTGAAATTTAAACACTATTCCTCCCTTCAGCTTTGCAGCATTAGTTTGTGTTGTGGCTTCACAGGGGTTTCTCGGTAATAAAACACCGGAACAGTCCAGTAAAGAGGAACAGTCTCATCCCATCTGGTGATTTAGCTCACCAAGATGTAATTACCCCCATGCATTTTTTTGTCAAAGAAAAAAAATTTGCATTTGCCTAACACCTTTTCCTGACTTCAGGGTGGTCCAAAGCACATCTCAGCCAATCAAATGCTTTCGAAGTGTAGTCACTGCTGTTAAGCAAGGTTCCATCAGTGATTTTTCTTTTTGGTGACATTGGTTGGGCGGTGTACACTGGCCAGAACACTGGGAGAACTCTCTCACTCTTCTTCAAATATCACCTTTGAATCTTTTGCATTCAGCACAGGGCAGCATAGGGTTTTAATCTTTCACCTGAAGATAGAATTGCAGGAATTCTGAGTAAACAGTAACACCCATTGTGGAATATCCACTAGAAATAAACCTTGGGGCAGCACGGTGGCACAGTGGTTAGCATTGCTGTCTACAGCGCTGAGGATCCGGGTTCGAATCCCGGCCCTGCATCACTGTCTGTGAGGAGTTTGCACGTTCTCCCCGTGTCTGCATGGGTTTCACCCCCACAACCCAAAAGATGTGCAGGATAGGTGGATTGGCCACGCTAAATTGCCCCTTAATTGGAAAAAATAATTGGAAACTCTAAAATTTATTTTTTAAAAAGAAATAAACCTCGTAACAAGAAAATCATGGGCGGGATTCTCCCTTCTGGGGACTAAGTCCCGCTGGAAAACGGGCGGCAATCACTCCAGATATTTTCCTAGAAAGTCCAGAATGATTCTCCGACTTCAAGGGGGCTAGCCGGGCCCTGGCGTGCGCCCCGCAGCTCCGGCAGCCGGCGGGGCCCTGCAGTTACGCCTCAGTGGCCGCGCATGCGCACAGCGGCCACTTCGCGCCAGTCCCCGTTCAACATGGCAGAGCCCTACAGGGGCCCAGGGCGGAGGAACATTGGCCTCCCCCGGAATGAGCGCGCCCGCCGATCGGTAGCCACCGATCGCGGGCCTAGCCACCGTGGAGGCCCCCCCTCTCCACCAGGAGGGCCCCCGCAGCCAGAACGCAGAGGTCCCGCCGGGTGGGACCACATGTGAACCACGCCGGTGGGACTCGGCGCGTGGAGAATTGCGATTTTGGCATGGAGGGTCAGAGAATCCCGCCCATAGTATAATATCCTGCATGGGGTTTACGGGGTGGGAATGCTTGCCTTTCCCATGCTCCTTGCAGAGTACAAGCTCCCCTGCTAGCAACAGGGTACCTCAATTACCCAGTAAGACACCGACGAGAGAGTAACCCGGTAGGGGTCTACCAGAGAGTGTAAATATACTGTTTGTAAATAAAACTCTGTGCTTACTTTCACTCGGTTTGGAGTCCCGTGTCCTTATTAAACATGATGTGGAGATGCCGGCGTTGGACTGGGGTGAGCACAGTAAGAAGTCTTACAACACCAGGTTAAAGTCCAACAGGTTTGTTTCAAACACGAGCTTTCGGAGCACGGCTCCTGAAGAAGGAGCCGTGCTCCGAAAGCTCGTGTTTGAAACAAACCTGTTGGACTTTAACCTGGTGTTGTAAGACTTCTTACTGTTATTAAACATAGGGTGCGATTTCTCCAGAAAGATTTCTAAGTCTGGTAGCGAGCAGGAATTGCCGCGTGTTTCCTGGCACTTGGCAATGCTATTCAACATTAATTGGTCCATTTAATGAGGCCTCATGTGCTTCTTGCCACAAATGAAGGCTCGCCAGTTGATTCGCCGGACTGCGTTCACCAGCCGCCCGCTAACAAGGTTGAGCAGCACTTAAGCTGCACTTGCTTAGCCAACGATTTTATTGCCAGCTCGCAATAATGGTGCCGAGGAAACCAGCAAAAGATTCAGGGACGCAGACCTAGGGAGGCTGCTAGACGCTGTGGAGGCCAGGAGGGATGCCCTGTTCCCCAAAGGGTCCAGGAGGGTCAACCAAAGGCAGACTGTGCTGCCTGGGATGAGGTGGCGATGGCAGTGAGCTTGGGGGATGTGACCAGGAGGACTGGCCTCCACTGCAGGAAGAAGGTCAATGACTACACCGGGCAGCATGAGCGAGCAGACACAAATGCTTCCTCATTTGTCCACACCCTTCCCCCTTCAACCTCCCCAAACCTTCCTCCACTCCATTCCCCTTCAACATTCCTCAAACCCCCCTCCCCCACCACTGTGAACCATGCATGTAGCTAAGGATGCCCTCTCTGTGTCTCCTCAGAAAAAGCTCTCCCACAATCACCAGGAGAGGGCCCAGATTGGCGGTGGTGTGCCGGACATCAGGATCCTCACCACCTTTGAGGATCGTGCCCTGGAGCTGACTGGTGTGGCCAAGGACAGGGCTGGCAGACGTTGCAAGGTGAGGAACCCCCAGGCTCCACCCGGAGGACCTGTCAAACGTGAGTTGTCATTGCCTTATTGACTGACCCATCCCTCCACACTGACCAAACGTCTATTCTCCTGCAGGTCCTCCAGCCGACGGCACTGGCCCATCCCGGGTGGCACCCCCTCCAGCCTCCCAGGAGACCACCTCGGAGGAGAGCTCCGAGGATGTCACCATAACAGAATAGTCGCGGCACAGCTGTCATCCCCACCCTCCACCAGTGCAGATACACACAGCTTGGTGGGAAATGTTAGTGGTTACGCTTCTGGGGCACAATCTGGTGAGCACCACACTGCTGCTGCTGCACATCAGATGAAGACAGGAGCCCCCAGGCAAGACAGCAGTCAGAGGTCTGCTGGATCCCAGGACCCAGCTGGTCCCAGCCTGAAGCTGAGCATGTGGAAGAGGTGTTCCCAGAGTTCATAGAGACATTAGGATACGGCTGGGACATTCAAAGGGAGATGTCAGCGTCACTCCAGCAGATCCATAGCCTCTTGAAGGAGTCCCAGAGACTATGGGTGTGGTGATACAACCACTGTAGATATATGTGCTTGCAGTAGGGGGATGTATGGCCGTACCTGTAATACAGGTTTCTCCGGTAAGCCCCTGCCGGCTAGCTCCGCCCACAGGGAGCTTGTGTATAAATATGCGCTAGCTTCACTGAGATACTATTCTACAGCTGCCGCCAGAGGAATAGCATCTCACAGCAATAAAGCCTCTCTTGTACTTCACTCGAGTCTTTCTGTACAATTGTTAGCGCCACAATTTATTGCTGTGAGATTTTCCTTACACCATGGACATCAGGATCAAACCTGACCGCCTGCAGCTGGATCCACAGTCGCCCCATGCTAGGAAAGACTTTGTTCACTGGCTTGCAGTCTTCGAGGCCTACATCTCTTCAGCTGACCCTCCCCCGACGGAGGCTCAAAAACGACAGCTTCTTTACTCAAGACTCAGCTCCAGCGTCTTTCCGCTAATTCAAGATGCGCCTGACTACGCTAGGGCCATGGAGCTGCTCAAGGAAAACTACGCACAGTTGACGAACACCCTGTTTGTGAGACATCTACTCTCTACACGCGTCCAATAGCCGGGTGAGTCGATTGAGAACTTCTGGAGGGCCCTTATACCTCTAGTACGAGACTGCGACTGCCAGGCCCTCATGGCCATGGAACATTCAAACTTACTCATGCGAGATGCTTTTGTTACGGGCATTGCATCGGACCCCATCCGGCAATGACTGCTGGAAGGGGCCGCCCTCGATCTCGCGGCTACAAAGACTCTGGTGCTATCAATGACGGCCGCCTCCAGTAGTGCACGATTCTACCCCGCTAGCCACTCAGCCCACCCGTCCTACCCCTCGTTCACCCCACAAACGGCCCCCCCAGGCCCACCCGTCCTACCCCTCGTGGACCCCGCAACCGCCCCCCCCCCCCCAGCAGCCGCCCCCGCGCACTACGCCTGCGCTGCTCGCCGCACCGCGCACCCCGGGGGTCCCCGATGCTACTTCTGTGGTCAGCAGAAGCATCCCCGCCAGCGCTACCCGGCCCGCACCGCGACCTGCAAAGCTTGTGTCAAGAAAGGCCACTTTGCAGCGGTGTGTCAGTCCCGGACGGTTGCCGCTATCGCGCCCGCATTCCCCCCCCTCGCCTCAGCCATTCGCACAATGGGCCCTGCCGTCCGCTGCTCCCGACCCCATGTGCGATCAGTGGGCGCCGCCATCTTTCGCCGCCCCCACCATGGGCGCCGTCATCTTCACCCCCGCCTCCATGTGCGTTCCATGGGCACCGCCATCTTGTCCCGCCCCCACAACGTGCGCTCCATGGACGCCGCCATTTTGTCCGCCGACATCTTCTTCCTCACAGGTACTCCAGACGCTGCCATTTTGTCCTCTCCTCGGGATGGGACCATGAGACCTGGGTCGCTGCCGCTACTCGACGGACTTGTCAGACTCGTCGGCCGATCACCCACTACTCGCCTCCGTTACGCTCGGCCAGTCCCGTCCTCGCAACCTGGCACCCTCTTCCACGACGGTGCTCGTCAACGGCCACGTGACCTCCTGCCTCATCGACTCCGGGAGCACCGAGAGCTTCATTCACCCGGACACGGTAAGGCGCTACTCCCTTGCGGTCCACTCCGCCAACCGGCAGATCTCCCTAGCCTCCGGTTCCCACTCTGTCCCGATCCGGGGCTCCTGCCTGGTTAAACTTACTGTACAGGGCATGGAATTCGACCGTTTCCGCCTGTACATTCTCCCCAACCTCTGCGCGTCACTCTTACTAGGCCTGGACTTTCAATGCAACCTCCAGAGCCTCACCCTCAAATTCGGTGGACCCCTACCTCCCCTCACCGTTTGCAGCCTCGCAACCCTCAAGGTTGACCCTCCCTCCCTCTTTGCCAATCTGACCGCAGATTGCAAGCCCGTCGCCACCAAGAGCAGACGGTACAGCACCCAGGACAAGGCCTTCATCAGGTCCGAAGTCCAGCGGCTGCTTCGGGAGGGTATCATCGAGGCCAGCAACAGTCTCTGGAGAGCCCAGGTGGTAGTGGTTAAAACTGGGGAGAAGCACAGGATGGTCATGGACTACAGCCAGACCATCAACCGGTACACGCAGCTCGATGAGAACCCCCTCCCTTGCATATCTGATATGGTCAATCAGATTGCACAGTACCGGGTCTTCTCTACAATTGACCTGAAATCCGCCTACCACAAGCTCCCCATCCGTAAATCGGACCGTCCCTACACTGCCTTCGAGGCGGACGGACGCCTGTACCAATTTCTTAGGGTTCCCTTCGGCGTCACAAACGGGGTCTCGGTATTTCAACGATAAATGGACCGAATGGTTGACCGGTACGGACTGCATGCCACTTTTCCGTATTTAGACAATATCACCATCTGCGGCCATGATCAGCAGGACCATGACGCCAACCTTGCTAAATTTCTCCACACTGCATCCTCCTTAACCTCACGTATAACAAGGAGAAGTGTGTGTTCCGCACAGGCCGTTTGGCCATCCTTGGCTACGTAGTCCAAAACGGACTACTGGGGCCCGACCCCGACCGCATGCACCCCCTCATGGAGCTCCCCCTCCCCCACTGCCACAAGGCTCTCAAACGCTGCCTGGGGTTCTTTTCTTACTACGCCCAGTGGGTCCCACAATATGCGGACAAGGCCCGCCCACTAATCCAGTCCACACATTTTCCTCTCACGGCCGAGGCACAACAGGCCTTCGCCCGTATTCGCTCTGACATAGCGAAGGCCGGGATGCACACAGTAGATGAGATACTGCCCTTTCCAAGTAGAGAGCGACGCTTCAGATGTCGCCCTTGCCGCCACGCTGAATCAGGCAGGCAGACCCGTGGCATTCTTTTCCCGCACCCTCCACGCCTCCAAAATTCGACACTCCTCTGTTGAAAAGGAGGCCCAGGCAATCGTTGAAGCGGTGCGGCACTAGAGGCATTACCTGGCCGGCAGGAGATTCACTCTCCTCACTGACCAACGGTCGGTAGCCTTCATGTTCAACAACACGCAGCGGGGCAAGATCAAAAATGACAAAATCTTGCGGTGGAGAATCGAGCTCTCCATCTATAACTACGAGATCTTGTATCGCCCCGGCAAGCTCAACGAGCCCCCGGACGCCCTCTCCCGAGGTACATGTGCCAGCGCACAAGTGAACCAGCTCCGTGCCTTGCACGAGAGCCTTTGCCATCTGGGGGTCACTCGTTTGTACCACCTAATCAAAGCCCGCAGTCTGCCCTACTCCGTCGAGGAAGTACGGACAGTCACCAGAGGCTGCCAGGTCTGTGCCGAGTGCAAGCCACACTTCTACCGGCCAGATCGCGCGCGCCTGGTGAAAGTGTCCCACCCCTTTGAATGCCTCAGCGTAGATTTCAAAGGGCTCCTCCCCTCCACCGACCGCAACAACTACATCCTTAGTGTGGTCGGTGAATTTTCTAGGTTCCCCTTCGCCATCCCATGCCCGGATATGACGTCTGCCACTGTCATCAAGGCCCTGGATTCCATTTTCACTCTGTTCGGTTTCCCCGACTGCATCCACAGTGACAGGGGATCCTCATTCATGAGCGATGAGCTGTGTCAGTTCCTGCTCAGTAGGGGTATCGCCTCCAGCAGGACGAGCAGCTACAACCCCCGGGGAAACGGGCAGGTAGAGAGGGAGAAAGGGACGGTATGGAGGGCCGTCCAGCTGGCCCTACGGTCCAGGAACCTCCCAGCTGCTCGCTGGCAGCAGGTCCTCGCTGACGCATTCCATTCCATTCGGTCACTACTGTGCACCGCGACTAACGGTACAACCCATGAACATGTTTTTGCCTTCCCTAGGAAGTCTACATCCGGGGTGTTGCTCCCGACTTGGCTCACGACTCCGGGCCCAGTCCTTCTCTGTAGGCATGTCAGGCACCACAAGGCGGAACCCCTGGTGGACAAAGTACGCCTGCTCCACGCCAACGGCCAGTATGCCTACGTGGAGATCCCCGATGGCCGCCAGGACACAGTCTCGCTCCGGGACCTGGCTCCCTCAGGAGCCGATCCCACGCCCCCCCCCCCCCCCCGCGCCACCTTCCTTTTCCCCGGCGCCCCCGTATTCGTCCCCACCGGGTCCATCCCGCGTCCCCCTGCCCATACTGGAGGACACGGAAGATTCCGGCTTGCTCTCGGAGTGGAGTGGTGGTAGCAGCTGGCTATCTCCACCTCAGATGTGTAACCTGGAGAGACACCAAGACGTAGAGGTAGAGCTAGGAGGGCAAAGCACATAGAGGATCACTGAGGGCACTGGGGGGGGGGGGGGGGGGTGAGGAGGGTGTGGGGGCAGGTAGATGATGAGAGAGCTGCGGTGTGGGAGGGGGAAACACATCGGGAGGGTGGAGAATTGTCATACACAATAAAAACCTTTGTGCACAACTAGTATGATGCCTCTCACTTTCTTCCGCAATGCGGGCTGGCCTCCGAACCCTTGGCCCATCTCTCCAGGCATCTCCCCCTTCCCGTGGCACTCACCCAACCTCCAGCCGTGGACATGTCCCTGGAGCTGTGATCCATTTCCTGGCTGTTCAGATGTTGGCCTCTGCGTCTGTGATGTTGTCTCCCGCAGTGTTCAGGCACTGTGTCTATGCATCAAGGTGCGATTGGGATGCTAGGCCATGACTCCCACATGCTACATGGTCCTCCCACCCAGGGAAATCCACTTCGGTTGTGAGAAGTGCTCACTTAACCACAATTGACAATTCCCTATTAACGATAGCCTTCAGCCGTACAGCCAGAGGCCTCGGCAGTCGGTGGAGGTTATGGATGGTCGGTGGGGCAGACGGGCAGGGCTCAAGAGTTTCCCCAGGAATGGGTACACACGATAAGGAGTTGGCATGGTCGTGATGTGAGTGGTTGCCTCCCCAGCGCCCGCCCACACTCCCATGGCGGATCCTGCGGAAAGTCCCATCCCCAGCCAAGGGTTCCCACCCCCCCACTACGCACTGGGTTGGCAATTGCAGTGCCCCCCTGGATCTTTGTGAGCAAAGATGGCTACTCACCTCCTCGGCTCCCCATAGAAGTCCTTCCGCCAAGTTCACGTTTTTTAAAAAGGAGTACTAATCGATGCCAGCATTAGCACTTGCTGGGGAGGCCGATGAATGTCGGAGGGACGTTGGACATAGGATGGCTCTCGTTAATTGTATGGGAATTGGGCTAAAGTAGTAATAATTGGTTTCTCGCCACGCTATGGTGAAATCCCGGTTTCACCTCCTGCAGGGGGCCGGTTGCATCGCAAACTGGCGCCTGGCACGGTTCTCATTTTCCGCCTCTCCCGCTATTCACCGGTCTCGTTTCGCTTTAGTAAGAATGTAACAAGACCGGAGAATCACGCCCATAGTTCAAGTTGATACTTAGTTATTCAATAGATTAGGCTTTATTTTTATCTTAAAGTCTGGCTTCAACAAAAGCTTATTAATTAATTGTATTAATATTAGCTTCATGGTTATTAAATTGAGTTGGTTTTCAACAGCACCAACAATCTTCCACTTTCATTGCCTGGAACCTCTGCGTGAACATCTAACTGCAGAGGTTTTGAGCTGCACCACTTAAAAGCAGCATTAGTATCTCTCTACAGATGAAGTTAATTATGTCTAACGCAGTCACACTGTACTGCATGAGCAGTCACTTGTTAAATCAAGCCAGAAGGGACCCCAGTTATCAGGTTTGAGTACTGTGTCTCCCACTGCCCTTTCAATCAGCATTAAAACATTTCTGCTGGCCTGGTCTATTGCTGTTATCGTCAACTGGCTCAAATGGCAGTAGCTGGGGGGGAAATCTATTTTAAAAATAAATTTAGAATATCCAATTATTTTTTTTCCAATTAAGGGACAATTTTGCGTGGTCAATCCACCGACCCTGCACATCTTTTGGGTTGTGGAGGTGAAACCCACGTGGACACGGGCACAAACTCCACACAGACAGTGATCCGGGGCTGGGATCGAACCTGGGTCCTCAGCGCCGTTGGCAGCAGTGCTCACCACTCTGCCACCATGCCGCCCAGCCGGGGGAAAATCAATATTAATTTCTCCACAGACCTGCATTCTGCTACCTTCCTGCCCAGATTTATCATGTATTTTCTTACTAACCTGGATCCCCAACCCTGCTCACGGCCTCCTATATTCACGGGCTGTAACTCTGCACAGTGAAACCATGGCACAATTCACAAGGCTCAGTGTAACCTCCAGGACAGAATGGATGGCTTGTCAGCTTTCTAACATGGTGAAGGCCTGAGCTCAATTAGAAATTCATCAGTAATATATGTCAGGGGATGATCCATTAACGCGTCGTTTTTCCAGAGATTTCAAATTTGCAACGCAAGTGATACTAACATTTCAGCTGCTCAAATTATTTATCTGTTCGGCCATTCCCGTCTATGGCATTAATCAAACAAACAGAATTTGAGTGAGAACTGCGCCTCAATTCCAGTGTATTATGTTGTATCAGCCGATTGTGTTCTCCTGTTGATTGTGGTGAGGTGCCAGCAAGTGGTTCAGTTGGCAGTACTCTCACCTCTGAAATCACAAGGTTGTGGGTTCAAGTCCCACTTCTGAGCTTGGACACAAAGATCAAGACTGACGCTCCAGTGCCATACTAAGGGAGTGCTGCAATGTCAAAAGTGCTTGTCCTTCGGGTGAAGGGTTAAACTCAGGTGCCACCTTACTTCTTGGGTAGATTTAAGAAGATCCCATGGCACTGTTTCAGAGAAGGGCAAGAGAGTTCTCCCTGGCATCCTGGCCAATATTTGTCCCTCAATAAACATCACTAAAACAGATTATCTGGGTCGTATTCGTATTGTTGTTTGCGGGATCTTGCTGTGTGCAAATTGGCTGCCGTATTTCCTACATTACAACAGTGACTGCACTTCAGAGCTACTTCATTGTCTGTAAGGTGCTTTGAGACAGTCAATGGTATTTGAAAATATTACGTAAAATACAAGGCTTTCTTTTCTTTCACGTAACTCACATTGTAGAACTACATTTACACAGAAAGCGCCAAAGCGTCCCCTTAATACAGTGCCTCTTTATAAATTTGGACATCTCAAAGTGTTTCACAGATAATGAAGTACTTTGGAAGCATATTACCATTGCCACTGGATTGTAACTAAATTCTTTCCGGTCTGTTGCAGAGACCATTCGCAAATACTTTCAATTGTTAGTGTGTAAGACTCCCTCAGACGTGAGAAGCACAGCTCTGTATCAGGGATGAACGAAGCTATGAATAATTTGACAAAGGGAGTGCTTGCATTGGGACTGACTGTGAAAGCTGCAAAAAGTTCCAAGAGATCCAATTTAATTCGACAGCATTAGGAAGGAGCACTGACTAGTCTGGTCTAATTTATTCACACTTTATAAAGCTGTGGAACAGCTGCCACCCAGTCCTGAAATTCAGCCATGGGGGGGCCAGCTTAATACTTTAGTAATAGCTTAAAGATATAAAATACCGCTGCAGTGCTCAAATTACTAAACCAAATCCCAGGCTAAGAACACAAAGGAAGGGTAAATGGAATGTGCAGGGAAAGTGAATCAAAAAAGATTGAAGTATAAAATATGGGGGTGAATTTTATGCTTTTTGGTGGGGCCAGGAGTCCAATCTGGAAGAGCGTGCATTGTCGCCTCCCGACTGCACCTTTTAAAGACACCTGATAGGTAAAGTCATCAAAGTCCCAGATGACCATAGGCTGCTTTCCCCTTTGAGAGGAAGAGGGGCAAGGTTGAGAAGGCTAGGCCTTCATGAATGACCTCAGCCAGTACAGGAATTGAACACTGCTGGCCTCACCCTGCATCATGAACCAGCTGTCTAGATCAGGCATTTTCAAAGTGGGGGTAACGACCCGAGGGTGGGTAGCAGACGTCTGGAGGCTCGCGGAGCCATCCATCGCGGCGTTGCTGATTGCAGGAATTCACGCGCAACAGCTGCAGTAGCCGGCTTTTAACAATGCGGGCTGCGAGCAGCTTTAAAAATGACGGCCATGACCAGCTACCTGCTTGCTCATCAGTGCGCATGTGCAGAGCCCAGCAAGAAGCACCGCCTCCTCCTGATGTCAGCGCGCTGACCCAGGAGAAGATTGTTTTTTAACTTCAATGCAATCTTCCTGCCTGAAGCAAGGCAGAGAGCAGGTCACATGCCCCGGACGCTGACGTCACGTGCTTTGGGCGCGATTCTGAATCCTCCATTTTGTCAGCAGCAAACAAGTAAATGAGGACCAAGCAGGCTCTCATCTCGCATAAAAGGTATGAGAAAATGGTGGGAGACTAAGTGCCGACGCCGGAGTGAAAACCGGAGTGTTTCACTCCGGCGTCAGAGGCCGCTCCTCGCCCCCTATTCTCCCACCCCCGGGGGGATAGGAGCGGCGCCGTGTCATTTACGCGTGTCGGGCCTTGGCGCCACTTAAAAGTGATGCCGCGTAAATTACGCGGCCAGCGGCGTGTAAATGACGTCACCCGCGTATGCGCAGGTTGGCCGGCACCAACCCGCGCATGCGCGGTTGTTGTCCTCCCCACGGGCGCCCCGCACGAAATGTCGGAGTGATCTTGCGGGGCGGCGGAGGAAAGGAGTGCATCTTTCAGAGAGGCCAGCCCGCCGATCGGTAGGCACCGATCGCGGGCCAGACCCCTTTTGAGCGCCCCCCCCCGGTGCTCGATCTCCCCCCCCCCCCCCCACATTCCGCCCCCGCAGCGTTCCTGCGCTGCTCACGCCGGCAGCGACCAGGTGTGGTTGGCGCCGGCGTGAACACATCGTATTGGGCAGGCCGCTCGGCCCATTCGGGCCGGAGAATCGCTGCTCGCCCGTTACAAACGGCGAGCGGCGTTTCTCCGAACGGCCAGCCGTAAATCTCAGCGCGCGGTTTGGGGGGCGTGGGATAATCGCGTGCGGGTGCTGGGGCGGCATGGCGGGACTCGCCCGGCACCCCCACGATTCTTCCACCTTGCATGAGGGGGGGGGGCAGAATTGCGCCCAGGATGTCCAAGCGCGCAAGGTGCGGGCTATGATTGGAAGTCGATCACAGTCGTCCATTTAATGGGACCCAAGCACAGGGTTGGGGCATCTGCAGTGGAATTGATACTCTGGAAGCTGAAGATAGAAGACCTAAAAATGTAACGTTGAATATCCTTGACTTATTGGAGTAGCAGCAGCGCAGGTAAGACCTTGTAGTGAATTATTCAGGATCCTAGGCGGAGAAAAAAAAACATTTGGATACACCTGTCTCACTCCCTTCATGAATAACAAGTGTTCAGGAAAAGATTCAAATTCTACCCTTTCAATCTCTCTGTCTCTCCAGATGACAAGAGAATGGAGCCAGCTGCTGAGATGCCCTGTGCAAGGTTTGATGGTTTGATGTTGACTCCCTGTGAGTTCTCCTCCAGGCTGTGAGGGATGAGTGGGAAGTCCTCATGCCTACAGACAGGAAGAGGACACCTCCCAGCCAGACCAAAACAGCCTGGAGGTCGCAGAGGAGGTCAGTGGTCATAGGGTCATTGAAAGAATGTGGTCATGGTGTTATAAGGGGCTGAATAATCTCTTACGGTCACCAGCGGTGAGTGTGTCATTATTTTAGAGATGGACCTATATGGAAGGGTGTGATGTCTGTCAAGTGTGGAACGGCCTTGTGTCTTGGCCAAGTGTAGAAGGCATTGGAGATATTTATTTTTCTTTTTTCTTTCATGAGATGTTTGCACCTCTGGCAAGGCCAGCTTTTGTTGCCAACCCCTAGTTGCTGTTGAACGGAATGGCTTGCTAGGTCATTCTAGAGGACAGTTAAGAGTCAACCACACATTGTTGTCAATCTGGAGTGGCATGTAGGCCACACTGGTTGAGGTTGGCAGATTTCCTCCCCTAAAGAACATTAGTTAACCATCGGGGGGGGGGGGGGGGGGGGGGGGAGCATGAAGAATATGAGGAGGCATGGAGGGGTATGGGATATGAGGGGTCATTGGGGCCCATGAGGGTGATGAGGACATGTGGGAGCAAGCGTGAGGCATGGGCGAATGAAGAGCATGGAGCGGCTATGGGGGTGGATTGGGGGGTAGATAGGTGGTGAGGGAGTGTGAGGAGTGAGGGCCTCAGGGCCTGACAGTCAATACGACATCCGGGCCAATGTTCCAGTCAACGGAGGACAGCCTTCAAGCCTGCTGGCCTCACCATCCATCAATCTCTCTTGTCGCCTTGGGCTGTCTCTGGAGCAACTATTTTTGTTGCAGGGGTTTTAAAGAAATGGGTGTCTCCAAACATGATGTGTCAGAAATTGAATAAACATAACTAATGTGGAGCTGGATATTTTCGTTATCAAGATCGCTAGTTGAAAGGCCAAGGCTCAATGTGTCACATGTCTTCAAGGTTGTATAGAGAATGCATGTAAGCTGGAAAACATTAACAGCAGAAGATTACTGTGCAGCATTATAAGTTTCAATTGAATTCCAGGTTAAAATGAAGGCAAAAAAAAAACTGGGCAATTTCATATTGAAGCCAGGGAAGCAGCGCTCTGGTTTGTAGGAGCCTCCAGTTCCCTTTTCTATTTCATTTCTGGTTGTCAGTCCCAATTTTGAACCAATACAAAGAGGTCTGTGTTTTGTACACTCTGAACCTCCGGGTGTTATTCTCCCATTTTGAAACTAAGCGCGGTGGTGGGCCGCACCAGTGACGCCTGCCACGACGACCATCCCGAGCCAGATCCAGTACTTGGAAGCTCATTAATTATGCATAGGTGAGTTCCGGTCGACCCTCCTGGCGGGCCAGCAGCTGATTTGCCCATCCACCCTTACTGACGGGATCAAAGGGCTTGGTGCTATATTTAACCAGCAGTCCAGCACATTCACATCACTCTCTCCAGCCCACCTGTCGTCACCAGACCATGCAGTATGTCAGCAACCTGGAGGGAAAAGGCTAACAGCCTCAAGGAATCTGTTTCTTGATTCAATCCCCTTTCCCTGAGCCCAACATCAGCGAGGTCCCCATGCCCCCACTTGGTCCTCTATCCACCACATCTGAAGCTTTCATCCATTCCCTTCCAGTAAACAATGTGGGATCTCTTTGCCTGCCCCCCCCCCCCCAACCCCTGTCTGTGAACTTTTCATTCAGCGTTGTTCCCCCCCACCACTCAGTCTTACCTCTTCTTCATCTTCTTCATCCATCTCCTTGCTCCTCTGCACATCTTGCCCCCCTTCTTGTACAGCCTTCCTTCCACATTACCCTTCTTCTTCATTAGGCCACATCCCCCTCCCTGCCATCCAACCTCATCTCGCACTCCATCCCTCGTCGAACTGTGGACCTACATTGTGGTGGCTGCATGCGTCCCACTCCACAGCCCTGTCAGATAGACACTGGTGTGCGGCACCAGGGGGGAAGGTGACCCCTGTACTCCACAAACCCAGGCTCAGTACTAAACTGAATTAGTGACCAGGAGAGTACAGCAGCACGGTGCTGTCCATGAAGACCAGCTTGGCATGGAGATGGAGGAAGGAAGCGGTCTTCCTGGGTAGAGTGATGTACAGCACATCAAGAGCAGCACAGCACTATGGCAGAAAGTTGTTGCACTCATCCCGAAGTCCTAGGCGAAATGATGACCGCCTTGTGCATGCCACTCTTTAGATTTGATGCCAATGTAAATTCCCACTGACATGACACAGGTTTGGAGGCCAGACAGGATGCCGAAGGGCAGCTGTCTTACTGGACATTTATGAGATGGAAATGAATGCAAGTGGCGTTTGCGCCACCTGCCAGCAGGAAGACCCACCCGTCATTAACTGGCCATTTGGAGAACTGCAATGGGATTTTACTCCAGCAAGTTTCCGACATTTTGGCTGCACCAGATTCACTGCGCCCTCCACAGGCAGGATGTGAGAATTCCGCCTTCCATCTTTGGGAACAGCAAATTGTTGGATCCATGGAGCCTTACCAAGTGTATTGTTTGATGTGTTAGGCAGGTTGGTTCGACATGGACTGCACTGGATGCAGTGTGGCGAGAAACAGACCTCTAACACTGGAGAAGATCCAACACAATTTTATTCAACCAAAAAACTAATGTACATGCTCAGCTATGGGTCGACACTATACTGAACTGACTGGAGACCTAGTACGAGCCTGACCAGACTTACCAGCTACCGCATGGTGTTTGCACTGGCTAGCTCGCGGACTCTGACTGTCTCAGTGGCTGGGTCCAGAGAGAGCGGGAAACCTAGTGCCCTCTGGCTTTATAGTTGTAGTGTCCTATCTGGTGATTGGCTGCACTGTGTTGTGTGCTTACTGGTCATCCTGTGTGTCAATCACTGCCTGTCTGCACCCCATTATATACAGGAGTGGATATTATGACATTGTTCACCTGGTTTATATTGCAATGTGCTGTTGTTGTGGGAGTAGCATGTCTGCCGCTGATAACGCACGCTCGACATAAAATTTTCCTGCGATGAGTCTAAAATGGAGATTCAACTGAGAACTGTGTCGGCTATCCACAAGCATGACTGCAATCCGGACACTTCCGGCTCTGACAGTGAGCTACTGCTTAAAATTGGGGTTGTTCAGAACATATTAAATACAACACTTACTTTTTTTTGTATGCGCAGGTGGGGGGTGTGGTAAATCAAATTGGTTTCCCCCTTGCGCTAGTGATAATGCAGCCATTGTGTCTTGAAGGCAACATTATAAGAGAAGCTGTGTTTAAATGTGAGGAGAGCTGCAAATCATTTCAGGAAGACACAGACAGGTTACAGAATGGCAGCTCAGTTCTGGATGAAGTGTAATGTGGAAAACGATCAGGGGTGGTACATCCTGAGTGAAAGTTCTCCTTGCGGAAATATTTATAACATCTGAAAAAATTATGTCTGCGCAAAGTTTCGGGCTTAAGCTAGTGTCAACTTTTCTTATGATAAATATTCCTAATTTACAAGTGATAACTGAAAAGTTGACACAAGGATGTAGAGTTCTGTAGACCGGAAATTTGCACAAAGACAATTTCCATTTATAATGGAAACAGCCCAGGAAAGCTGATCCTTCTGCAATTATAGCCTCCTACCAGTAGCGGCACTGTAGTTGCGCAGTTTTAAATCCCAGCTCCACTCTGTAGAGTAGTGAAACACCAATGTTTCAACAGACTCTACTCCGCTTCACAAATTACCAAAATTTACACAATTTAAGTAAAAATTTTACAAAAATAATATTATTGCACAAACTTGGAGAAAAATTATCACTTCAAAATGGAAACTGAATTAGGTATGCACGTCTGGTCTAATTTATTCCTTACATCAAGATGACATCTAGATATCTAGCTAAGCAAACTACAAGCAATGTGCAGCACACAAAATCAACCATTCTAATATCCAGGTTTCACACCGCATGAGCCTCTTCCCTCTCCTCTTCATCTCTTAGCAGAACTCTCTATTCCCTTCACCCTCATGTGTTTCTCTAGCTTACTCTTGGATGCATCTTTGCTTCTTTCTACAATTCTCCATGTTCATTTCTAAGAAAAAGATTCTCTTTTTCTATCTTCTTTCAACTTTTAAACTGTCACATTGTCACACTTTGAACAGATACTTATCCCTTTACCTATATACTGAAATAGGCTTGCACACTTCTGCACAGCCACTCAAGTGTCTTTGAGATCGGAAAATGTTGGATGCGATTTAACGGAAATGAATAGAGACCCATGGTGGGCACGTTTAGCCTGGTGTTTCCTGATGCTGGCAGCGCTGAGAATAACTCCGCTATCTAATGAGATTCTGTTTTATTTTGGGGCCTCAGCGGGGAACGCCATGCCGAGGTTGCACTTAGACTCATTTCCTGCAATGATGAGTGAAGCTCCTCGTTTTTAAATGGCGCCCTGATCTCGAGACCTCTGAGCTTGATACCCCCAGCACGACGCCTGCAACCCCCACCTCACCTGTAAGGGGGTCACATGCCCCCATCACCTGATCTAATAAGGGCAGGACACACCCCAGCCCAATCTGCGGAGCAGGAAAAATGACACCTGGGCACTGCCAGCACAGCACCCTGGTAGTCCTCCTGCCGGTGCCACCTGGCCGGCTGGGCAGAGCCCAGCCACCAAGGTGCCTGGGTGACATCAGAGGTACCAGGGTACCACCCTGGCCAGAGCAGCCACCCAGGCGCTCTCGATCCCCTGACGGTCCCTCCCAAGTGCCAGTAAGCTTGGTCATCATCTGTGGAGACCAGTACTAAGTGGCGCTCACCTGGGGTCTCTGAGGCAAAGGGA
Organism: Scyliorhinus canicula; assembly: GCF_902713615.1. Lineage (NCBI taxonomy): Eukaryota > Metazoa > Chordata > Chondrichthyes > Carcharhiniformes > Scyliorhinidae > Scyliorhinus > Scyliorhinus canicula. Next base: position 43,454,938 of record NC_052163.1, read on the forward strand.
TTCCATCCCAACATCTTTGTAGATCAGGCCAGTGCATATTAAAGTGAGACTAGCTGCTCACTCTAATATGCAGATGTGCCAAATATAAATCCCGTACATTGTGGGTGGGATCCAGATCGGGACATTTTGCGAGATTCCGTTACGAATCGAGATGGCGAGCCGGGTAAATCCCGGAAGAGGCCTCCCCCAGCATCTACCAACCACGTCCCGATTCCAGCAGGACGCGCGCTGGAAGATCGTGCCCGTTGTGTTTGAGTCCCTCCATGATCTTTCTCAATCTCCCCCAATCTTATAATTGTCTGAGAACTCTGAGTTTCTCCAATTCTGGAATCTTGTGCATCTCAGATTTCCAGTGCTCCATCACTGGCAGCTGCATGTCTTCAACCACTTCTTCCCTAAATTCTGGAATTCTCTCTCTAACCCTCTCTATCTTTCTCTCCTCCTTTAAGACACACCCGAAAACTACCTGTCTCAGCTTTTGGTCACCTGCCCCAGTGTTACAGTTAAGAGTGCAAGGTGATTGAGCAGACTGATACCAGGAATGATGGGCCTCAGTTGTGTGAAGATACGAGGATTGTTCTCCTTAGAGCAGGGAGACTAGGAGGGGTGTTCAAAATTATTCAGCACAGGCAAGATGGCCAAATGGCCTCATTATGTGCTTCGAAATTCAATTTAAGATTCTATTCTGCCCCCTACTCCCAGTATCACCGGAAGACTACATTTGATCCTGACTTTCAGTCTACCATATCAGTTCGACGAGTGACTGATACGATTAGTATACACTAACGTACAACAATGTGGAAATTCTCCCACAAAAAAAACCTGTGTGGTAAAAAAGTTGAATATTTCTCGATTTCCAAGAGTGGAATCCTGGGATGTGGACCAGATCAGATTACGAGAAAAAGAGACAAAAATTCAGCACGACACAATTGAAACTTTAAGTAGGTCGCAGCTGTCCCATTTGCTTCAAAGTTTAAACTAGGTGAACAATACTAGATCCCTAAAATAAATATTATTATACAACGCCACAACCAAATTCCTTCAGGAACTGTCAATGTGAGTCCAATTACATGATGCCCTCCAGCGTTTTTCACATCATTTTGTAGGTCACGCAGCAAACATCAATTTAAAGAACAGAAAACCCGCTTTATAAGGTTCTCCTAACTAACAGACTGATACAACATGTATGTCCATAATATAGGAACATAGGAGCAGGAGTAGGCCATTCATTCTGCCGAGCCTGCTCCCCCATTGAATATGATCATGGCTGAACATCCACTTCAATTCCTTTTTCCTCACACTATCCCCATATCTCTTTGTGTTACTGCCATTTAGAAATATCTTCATTAAACATACTTAATGACTGAGCTTCCACTCATGGGAAGCTCATGGGGTAGAGAATTCCAAAATCCACAATCCTCTGAGTAAAGAGAAACTCCTCACCTCGGTCCTAAGTGACTTCTTCCTTATTTTGAAAATATGTTCCTTGTTTCTAGACTTTCCAGCCTGGGGAAACCTGTTACTTTCACCCACCTTGTCTATCACTTCATGTATTTTGTCCTCTCAGTCTTTGAAACTCTAAAGAACACAAGCCCAGTTTTCCCAATCTCTATTCACAGAGCAGTCCTGCCATCCCAGGAAAAAAATCTGGTGAACCTTTGTTGCGCTCCGTCTATGACAATAATATCCGTCCTAAGTTATGGGGACCAAAACTGCACGCAGTATTCCAGGTGCGGTCCAACCAAGGTTCTATACAATTGATGCAATACCTCACTACTCCTGTACTCAAGTCCTCTCGCGATAAAGATTAACATACCATTAGCCTTCCTAATAGCTTGCTGCAACTGTATATTAGCCTTCAGTGACTTCTTGACGAGGTCCCTTTGTACATCTCCAGGACAACCTGTGGAAAACACTCATTTATTTTCATTTACAAGATAATTTTTATATGACTCTCAATTAGGTTGTCAGGTTGGGGAGGGGAGCATTTAAAACAAGCAAGAGATTTACTTTAAAGTTGGTGCAAGATACTTTCAGGATGCTTTAAAAACACTATTGAGTTTTAACCCAATCTCATAAGAACCAATATTCTAGTTATGCTGCTGACTACGGGAAACAGAGAGCAGAATTTCTCGCCCCTCCAGCCCTGGGAGCAGGCTGGTGGACCGGGGGAGAGTGGTGGGAGGGGGGGGGGGGGGGGGGGGGGGGGGCACACATGTAAAAGCAGATGGGAGAGCCGGGTGTGCCATGCCCAATAATTTACCCACCTGGTATTTCCCCAGTGGCAGAGTGAGTGTCAGCACGCCCGGAGGCCCTTGGGCTAATTGAAACTCCTAAGTGGTCACTTCTCGCAACCACTGGCATTTTACCTCCATCAGTGGCTGGGTCTCAGGATCGGGTGGAGTCCCAGAAGTAGCCACTGATTGCAGTGGTACTGCTGGGACTGTAAAGAACCCAGTCCCCCGGATGGCCAGCAGTTCTTGGAAGTCGGACTCCAATATTGGGGTGGAAGTCATGACCTTTGGCAATTAATCGCATGGGCCACACAAGACTGATTTGTGGGGTTAGATTCTCCGCATCCCGATGCCGGAATCATGTTCGACGATGGGGTGGAGAATCCGTTTTGGCGCACAAAATTGGGAGCGGTGCTGGTTCTTCAATTTTCCGCCGCCTGAAAATCGGCGTACTCCACCGAGTATCCACCGCCTCAGGCCATTTGCCTGAGGCCAGCTCCGTGATGCTCCGTTCCCGACCGGCCGAATTCCCGACAGCGTGAACCTCTCATGGTCCCACCGTCTGTGATCCCCGCGTGGCGGCTGCGGACTCAGTCCGGGACCGCCACAGTCAGGGGAGGGCCGATCGGCAGGCATGGGGGCTTCATTCGGGGCAAGGGGCAATATGTGCAGGCGGTCCGTGGCGCGCGAGCGGCTGATGCGGGGCACCGCCGCCGTTCGCATGCGCGGCCTCTGACCTGGAAGGCGGGGGGGCCGTATCGGTAGCTAGAGCCAACCCGCAGCAGAACGGGGAATCTGTGGCATTTTCCTGCCGTAAAAGAGATTTCCCGACAGCGTGGGGACTTAGTCCCAAAAACGGAGAATCCAGCCCAGGGTTTCCCGAGCTGGCAGTGTTCAGTTCCCTCCTCTCCCCAATTTTCCAGCCAGTGGCGAGGACCACCACCTCCGGCCAGAGCTCTGTTCATGCGTGTTCGGGTGCCTGTGACCTAAATGTCCGTTAAATGTTAAAATCATTAAAGGGCTAACAAGACAGTCCACATCTTGTTAATAATAGAAAGATGGTCAATGAAATGACAGTAAGTTCCCAGTTGATTAGGACATTATTAAAACTTCATTATGCGCCAGGTGCTGGAGCTATATTGGAACTCGTGCACACCAGAATGTGGTGTAATGCTGCCTCCTGGACCTGATCGTACACTGCTTGCCGAAATTCAATTTGGGCATATTTCACAGTATGGAACACAGTGATGTGCAGCAATAGCTGATGGTGTGTGTCAATGCAAACAGTGCCTCATTGGTTCATTTGTTTCACCCCAATTGAAGAAACAAAAGGCAAAGTGAAACCTGACACTCAAAAGTTGATATAAAAACAGAAAATTCTGGAAAAACTCAAAGGTCAGGCAGCCACTGTGGAGAGAAAAGGAGTCAATGGGCGGAATTTAGTGGTGCGACAGAGGCCTCGCCGACTGGCTGGAGAGGTGGCGACAACCCCGCATTGCCTACTTTGGGAAGGCCCATCAAATTAAATGCTGACTGGCACTTAACTGGGCAGCAGCAGGTCCTCCCCGTAATAAAGGACCAAGGGAAAATAAGGTGAGCGAGGGCGGGGGGAGGGCGGGGGGGGGGTCTGGGTGGCTGCTTCTGATAATGCATCTACCTAAGGTCCAGGATCACTGAGGGACCCATGCCACAGGTGAATGAATGATGGTGGGGGGCTCACAGCTAGGTGGAACATAGAGGCCAGCAGCAAGGGCAGGTGTGACTTGCAATGGGGCACTCCCCTCCCCTCCTTCCAATGCCAAGTTCCTCGATCAGGCATTGATCGCCTGTTAATAAGAGACCCTCCTGAAAGTGTGCAAGGGACCGCGACAGGATTTCCTTTGCAGAATTCCCTGTATGGTGAGTCTCCCTCCTGTCACTGGGTGGCAGGTGTCAAGTGGCAGGATGAGGCCCTTTAAGTGGGCAATAATTACCCACGAAAGGGCTTCAGTTGGCAGTTGGGTGGAAAGGCGGTTCATGAATTTAATCAGGGCAGTGACGGGACGATGGTGGAGCCCCCGCTCCACATCCTCCCGCCGGATTAAATGCCCACGCCACCAAACGCACCTCAGGGGAGGGCATTATATTCTGCAAATCGTTCAGGTTGAGCTCCATTAGGTGTCCCTGGACTTGCAATGTTAATTCTAGCATATCTAGGGCCCCGATATTCTGTTCGCCGGATTGTCGAGTCTGGATGTACCCCTCCAAGATGCACCTCGGGATCTGGCGGAGAGTCCTAACGCATTTACTCTGAGGGAATTGCTGGGAAGTTTGAAATCCTGAAGGGTTATTCCCAGGGCCCTCTATAAAAGTCTCCGATTCTGAGTTAAGGTCAGAGACTTTGGATGGTTCTGCCATACTGACCCCCATCTAGTTACCCAGGAAATGTTCATTAGAAAAGTCTAAGTCTAACTCCCAGGCCTCTCCACTCAAACTCCTGATTGCCCCCTAACCTCCTGACTGACCCCAACCTTCAAATTCCTTCCTCCGACCCAACTTGATTTGCCCCAAGACTCGACTACTCCCTGACCCACTGACAGGCTTCCCTGATCCCCCTGACCCGACTCCTGATAAGCCCCCAACCTGGCAACTCCCTCTGACCCGACCCGACTACCACTGATCCATCTACTCATTCACCAACCCACCACACCTGCCACCCCACCCACCTTCTACCCCTGTGTCTCGTATCCAGAAAATATCAATGCAAATCCACTGTAATTCATGCATTTACTGTTAGCAATTTGTTTCAAAGTTTACGTTCTAATTCATAGACTGATAAGAGTATTCATTCTCCTACTTTAGGAAATAACATGTCAGCATTTGATTATCCAGTAATGTACAAAAACAAGGTGCCGGGCACTTGGAATTCGCTGTTTGAATTGGTGGTCGAGGCTGAAACACTCAACGCATTTAAAAAGTACCTGGATCTGTGTCTGAGGTGCTGCAAACAGCGAGGCTACAGATCTGATGCTGGAAAATTAGATTAAAATAGGCGGCTGGTCTCTTTTTCTCTCTCCTTTTTGGCCAGTGCAGACATGATGGGCTTTCTATGGTTCTAAGAACCTCTGTTTGCCTCTAGGCTCATTATAACTATCCAAATATGGAGTTTATAAAGGTACATTTTGGTTTGTTGATTCAGTTAGTAACAGGACTGGTCCATGGCGCTGAATATGTGGAAAATATTTGTTTGAGGATAAGATCCTTAAATAATGGCGTCTGTGATATCCCAATTGCGGGATACTCGACTAGAAAATTTGTGGTAGTGGGGGACTGCGTTTGCACTCTCCTCTGCTTACATACCAAAAGATAAAATGTAACCATCCATATGAGTCTTTTGCTGCAGCATTAACAGTGCATCATCTGTTAACATCAATAATAGTAAATGGTGGCGAAATAATACAGCAGCTTGTCTTTTACCTTCAGCAAGTTTATTCTTCATACAGCTCAGTAGAGTTGCAAACTCCTATGACTTCCCCGCTCGCCCCCGCCGCCCCCTCCCGCCCCTGACATTCTTCCATTGTGCATCGAGGGGCTGGAAACTTTGAAAAAACCCTCGGGCTGTGTGCTTAACATGAAATGAACTGTAAATTTAATCTGTCATTCCAAATGTAGTGAGTCAACTCAAAGTGTGACATCCTGTATAGAATCGTAGAATCCCTACAGTGCAGAAGGAGGCCATTTGGCCCATCGAGTCTCCACGGCCCACACCTCCACCCCATTCCCGTAATCCCACTGAACCTTTTTGGACACAAAGGGCAATTTAGCATGGCCAATCCACCTCACCTGCATATCTATGGACTGTCGGAGGAAACCAGAGCACCCGGAGGAAACCCACACAGGTACGGTAATAGCGTGCAGACACGGCACAGACAGTGACCCAAGCCGGGCGAAACCTGGGACCCTGGAGCTGTGAAGCAACAGTGCTAACCACTGTGCTACTGTGCCGCCCATACTGTAAAGCTTCTTTACAAATTTTATGAAGCAAGTATATTTTGTGAAAATAAAATTTGAGGATAAGTCCAAAAGAAGTGAACAATCGTGAACTAATGAAATTTTAATGAGTCAGGGTTGATATAATAGCATGAAGCATTTGTATTGTTGTAAATCAGTGAAATGGTCATAAACTCTGCCATAGGATTGACAGTTCTATTAACCTAACAAAGCAAGAGTGAATTATTAATCCAATACATTGGTGCATTTACACAACCTGTACAATGGTTCTGCTTGAATGTTCACATTGCATCACTGAAAGATGAATTGCCTTCAGAGTGGCATCATCTCCATTTCCATTAATTTAAAAATATCAAATGGACCATTTAAATGACATAAGTTCTTCACACAACAAAATATAGCAGGCAGGCTTTAGGGAAATTAACGTTTTGGGTTGTGCTGTCATAAATCTAGGGCGGCACAGTGGTTAGCACTGCTGCCTCACAGCGCCAGGGACCCAGGTTCAATTCCAGCCTTGGGTGACTGTGTGGAGTTTGTACGTTCTCCCTGTGTCTGCATGGATTTCCTCCTGTTGCCCAAAGATATGCAGGTTAGCTGAACTGGCCAAGATAAATTGGCCTTAGGGTCCAAGGATGTGCGAGTTAGGTTAAGGGGTTATTGGGATAGGGGGGGGAAAGTGGGATTGGGTGGAGTGCTCTTTCAGAGGTTCGGTCCAGACTCGATGGGCCAAATGGCCTCCTCATGTACTGTAGGGATTCTATGAAATGATCTCCATAATTTATATTGTAGGTGGGATTCTCCAAGCCCCGCGTCGGGCCGGGGGCGGAGAATCGTCGCCATTTGCGCCGGCGCGTTTGGCGGGACGCTGGTCGCGGGCCGCTGCCGATTCTCTGGCCTTGATGGGCCAAACAGCCACGCTGAAACGGCAGAGTCCCTCTGCCGCCGTCCACACCTGCTCGCAGCCGGCAGGAACTCTGTGCGCAGGGTCAGGGAGCGGCCAGTGTGGGGGGGAGGGGGATTCCTTCACCGGGGGGGCCTCCGATGGGGTCTGGGTCGCGATCGGGGCCCATCGATCGGCGGGCCGGCCTCTCCAGCCCCGGCCCTATTTTGTTACGCAGTCGGCCCCTGAACCCCCACGCCATGTTGTGCGGGGTGGACACGTTGAGGAAGTCCCCCGTGCATGCGCGAATTGGTGCGGCGCCACTGCGCATGCGCGGATTGGCGCAAAGGGGGGCTGGAGCGGCGTGAACCACTCCAGTGCCATGCTGGCCCCCTATGGGGGCCAGAATCGATAGTGCCCGCGCCCGTTTTGTGCCGTTGTGTTCACGACGGCGCGGACAGTCTGCCTCCATTTCGGAGAATCCTCCCCTATGACTTTACCTGTGATAATATTACAGTGTGAATTGGCTTTCACTGACTGCAGTACAATATTTTCTCGGTGTAACATATGCAGAACGTGGGACACAGAAAGTAAATATTTGCCCCTCACATCTTCATAAATTATGGAACCCGCTTATTTTTCACAATTGTAAGTTTTATATCGAATTTTACGAAGTATTACAATAAATCTAACAATCCAAAATGTGGCTTGTAAAAACAAAATGTTACGATGGTTGGAATATGAAACTACTGACAGACATCATTTCCATTTGCTTGAAGTCTTTCTGACCATTTTCATTTAACTTCAACCTCAATGTTCAGAATCAGAGGCGAAAGCAGCATCAGGACAGTCAGGTCGAGGTGAGCTGAGAGAAGAAATATCTTCAAAAATAATGAAAGAATATAGATGTTTTAAATTCAGTGTTTTTATTTTCTCTGGATTATTACCAGCTCAAAGCCATTCTGTGGAAGCAAAGATTTTCACTTCACAGCAGCTGAAGAATAAATATAAATCTGGAATCATGGGCGGAATTCTCCGACCCCCCCACAGGGTCGGAGAATTGCCCGGGGCCGACGTAAATCCCGCCCCCGCCGAAGCCGGAATTCTCCGCCACCCGGGAATCGTCGGGAGCAGGAATCACGCCCCGCCGATCGACGGGCCCCCCGCGGCGATTCTCCGGCCCGTGATGGGCCGACGTTCCGCCGCTGACAGGCCTCTCCCGCCGGCGGGAATTGGAGCACCTCTGGTGCCAGCGAGATTGGCGGTGCGAGCGGGCCCCTGGGGTCCTGGGGGGGGCGCGGGGCGATCGGACCCCGGGGGGTGCCCCCACGGTGGCCTGGCCCGCGATTGGGGCCCACCGATCGGTCGGCGGGCCAGTGCCGTGGGGGCACTCTTTTTCTTCTGCCGCCGCCGCCACGGCCTCCACCATGGCAGAGGCGGAAGAGACCCCCCCCTACCGCGCATGCACCGGTGGTGACGTCAGACACTGACACACCGGTGCATGCGCAAACCGGCGAAGGCCTTTCGGCCAGCCCCGACTGGTTTTGGCGCCAGTCGGCGTGGCGCCAACCACTCCGCCGCACCTTTGGGGAGGCCCGACGCCGGAGTGGTTGGTGCCACTCCGCTACGCCGGGACCCCCCCGCCCCGCCGGGTAGGGGAGAATCCCGGCCCATATTCCCAATTTAAAGTTTGTTGGAAAGATACAGAGATATACACAGTGCAAGGTGCTGTGTTTGGTTTTGACATTACTTGGAGCAAATCTACTGTGTCAAGCTTAATTGGGACATTTTGGACAATTTATAAATTAAATCAGATCTTACTTAAATGCACTCTCATCTGCACTCTCAATACATTTAAAATCATTCAATGCCTATATGCACAGAACCCTTTTCAAATGAACAGGCTGTATTTACAATCATGTACTATTAATACTCGAAGTTTGATTTTATCTCTCAGCTGTTGATCTCAGTCAGAACAAATACCAGGCTCTCCTACAGGATGTCTTCAAACAAACAGTACTTCCTAACAAGTGAAGAGGACACTTAGTAGAACACATATCTCTGTCACACGGGAAAAACAATGTTATTACAATCAAATACCACACATCACTGCATTTTTCTGTGAATCTAGTACTAACATGCATCATATGCAGTAAGGTACCTTCAAAGCCAAAATTCAGCCAGTCCCTTTACTGGCAAAGGGTTCTTCAGTCATTCACTGAGCTATTTGACATTTAGTACTTCTCCCAAGCATTGAGGTGAATAATCAGGCAGCAGCAACTGATCAGATTTGCGGTGAGTGCAATTTGCCCCGTTTCTGCTCATCTGAAGTCATCAGCTGTAATCCAGCGGAATCTCTTGCAACCCAATATACTTCTGCAGCAATGGCAAACAACACCCTAGTGATGATGACGTTCACGCATCCTCTTTCGTTAAAGTTTTATAAACTACTCTGCAGTTTTTTTTATGCCAATAGGGGCAATAGGATTTCCATCATTTTATTTATTACTGTTACTTCTATTGCAGCAAAATAGTTTAATCCATGCCCTTATGCACGGAACAAGATGAATATTTTCCCCTAGTGCAAATGCCATGCTTATTTGGGAAAGTCATGAGGAAGTTTCCATCAAACTGGTTTAAATCGACTGTTTGTTTTGAGTTGAACAGAAAGCTTAATTCAAAACAAATATATTGTCACTTATGTCTCTAAGGGAATTGTGCCAGGTCTGGACATTTTCTTATTTCTATTGTCCTTCATATCTAACAGTTTTCCTGAGCGTTGTATCCACAATGGCCTTACGTTCAATACGCTCATTCTGTTTAAATGCAATTCTTCTAAACTTGAGTTCTGATGCCTATTTGTCTACAGCTTCAAGAATACCAACTGTGCAGTAAGAATGATGAGCTAACGTACTCTGACTGTCCATGAACAAAGTTTCTCCACATGCTTCCCAGCAGTGTTAATAACTTTCAGATTTAAATCCAGATTATTCTCACTTTGTTGGATGAGCTCTGAATTCCGGAACAGGACAAACAGAGTTCCTCAGGGTCGTGTCCCAGGTCCAACCATCTTCAGCTGCTTCATCAATGACCCGCCTTCCATCATAAGGTCAAAAGTGGGGATGTTTGCAGGTGACTGCACAATGTTCAGCAACATTCGCAACATCTCAGATAATCAAGCACTTCATGTCCAAATGCAGCAAGACGTGGAGAATATCCAGGCTTGGGCTGACAAGTGGCAAGTTACATTCATGCCACACAAGTGTCAGGCAATGACCATCCCCTACAAGAGAGGATCTAACCATCGCTCCTGACATTCAATGGCATTACCATCGCTGAATCTCTCATAAACAACATCTGGGGGGTTACCATTGATCAGAAACTGAACTGGACTAGCCATATTAATACTGTGGCTACCAGGACAGGTCAAAGGCTATCAATCCTACGGCAAATAACTCTCCGCCTGACCCCCCCCCCCCCCCCTTACAAGGCACAAGTCAGGAGTGTGATAGAATATTCTCCACTTGCCTGAATGAGTGCAGCTCCGACAACACTTAAGAAGCTCAACACGATCCAGGACAAAGTAGCCCGCTTCATTGCTACCCCCTCCACAAACTTTCAATCCCTCCACCATCGCAGAACAGTACCATCTTGTGTACCATCAAGATGCACTGTAGTAACTCGCCAAGGTTCCTGAGGCAGTACCTTCCAACCCACAGCGACTACCATCTAGAAGGACAAGAGCACCAGATACCTGAGAACCCCACCACCTGGAGGCAGCACGGTAGCATGGTGGTTAGCATAAATGCTTCACAGCTCCAGGGTCCCAGGTTCGATTCCCGGCTGGGTCACTGTCTGTGCGGAGTCTGCACGTCCTCCCCGTGTGTGCGTGGGTTTCCTCCGGGTGCTCCGGTTTCCTCCCACAGTCCAAAGATGTGCGGGTTAGGTGGATTGGCCATGCTAAATTGCCCGTAGTGTCCTAAAAAAAAGTAAGGTTAAGGGGGGGTTGTTGGGTTACGGGTATAGGGTGGATACGTGGGTTTGAGTAGGGTGATCATGGCTCGGCACAACATCGAGGGCCGAAGGGCCTGTTCTGTGCTGTACTGTTCTATGTAAGTCACTCACCACCCTAACTTGGAAATATATCGCCGTTCCTCCACTGTCGCTGGGTCAAACTCCTGGAACTCATTCACTAACAGCACTGTAGGTGTACCTGCACTTCAAGGACTGCAGCGGTTGCATGAGGCCTGTTCAAAATACACAGAGCTCTAATGCAATATGGAAATTTCAAACTGGGTATAATGATTCCGCCTTCTTCAATAATGACTATTTGAGACCTTCATGCAGGGTCATCTCTTTCACATGATCTAGAGACTGGCTGAGACTTCTTCTACTCGAGCAAATACTTATTATAGTTTATTAAAAAGGAACTACAAACTGGAGAAAGATCATAAGCAACAATATGGATTCGGAAAGCCTAGATCTGAACCAAACAACAGAGGAAGTCAAAGTTTAGTGTAAAATACCTATAATTTACTAGCACATTTATAGAGACAGATCATAGTTTGTAGTGAAGCTTGATGCTCTCAGCTAATAAGAGATATGGCTTTCAAAGATAAAAGTACACACCATCCCTTTTCGGACAGAAGTAGATAACAAACATTATGTACTTTGACAAGCTCGTAAATTAATAACTGCTTTACAGAAATTCTCCAAAGAGGAATGAAAATGTGAACTTACATTCTTCCTCAGCCAGCTATACCAACGTGATAAAGTCTGGGCCTGGTGGAAAAGAAGTTACTGGTCACACCAATCTTCCCTGGATCTCTCTAAACACTCACAAACGTTGTTGCAATAGGTTAAAAGAATGAAGCCAGTTTAAAACCTTTTGTGAGAATCAACTGGATTAAAATTCATAGAATCCCTACAGAGCAGTAGGAGGCCATTCAACCCTTCAGGTCCGTGCCGATCCTTAGAATGAACACTCTTTGCCCACTCCTTACTATCCCCGTGACCCAAACTGCACATCTCAAGACACTAAGGGCCAATTTAGCATGGCCAATCCACCTAACATCTTTGGACAAACTCCACACAGACAGTGACCCAGGGCCGGAATTGAACATGGGTCTCCGGAGCTGTGAGGCAGCAGTGCTAACCACTGTGCCACCATGCCACCTAGTTTGAGGAAAGGAACAATTACCATGAGGACTGTTGCCAGTTGTCCTCGAGGGGTGCAATGCCAATGCACTTGGGCTTCAGAATCAGTGGGCCGAATGTTTCCAATCGGCCTAAGGATGCTGTTGGGACCAACTGGGTCCCGGGCCTGTACTTGCTGGGAGGGACGCTGGCTGCTGAGCAATCTTCCCAGAGACAGCCTTCTGATTGGCTGCCTCAATGTTTTCTATCTGTAAAGGGATACTGCTGGGCCAATCACATGGCCGGAAGCTCAGAAGTCTCAGTAGCCCCACCGGGAGAAGTGCGCAGTGCTGAGTTAGACATTCACTTTTGACAACCGGATATGACTAAGCGCTTTACAGGTGTCCAATCGATCTCCCTGTGGGGCTTGTGGAAAAAGAGCTCCCCTGCTGGGGGGCGGAGGCCTAACAGTGAGGCTTGTTAAAACGGACCGATAAAGGCCGGCCAGGGTGGGAACTGACATCTTCGGATGGTCCCGGCTGTGACTGGATGTACTGCCCACCACTTTGTGGCCTTGCATTTATTTACTTAATAAACCTTGAATTTAAATCCTTCTTGGGCTCCTGTGATTATAATACTGGCGACGAGGTAAAACGGGACTACAGGGTGCGATACTGGATGTCTGAACCATGGTTGGACGTCTACCAGATGCCATTCACCACTTTGATAGCTACCTTGAGAAGTTGCATCTTTCATTTACTATCCATGGCATCCTGGAGATCCTGTTATTGATAACAGCACAACTTTTACTAGCGAGGGATTCTTGCACTTCATGAATTCAAACAGTGTAAAACACATTTGGACTGCCCTGTATCACCCTCATCAAATGGTCTGGCCGAGCGGACGGTACTGACCTTTAAGAGAGGGATGAAGAAACAGGCCATGGGATCCATGGAGACAACATTGACGCGGTTCCTGTTTAGCTATCGGACCACATCGCATATAATGACGAGGTTGGCGTGGGCAGAATTGCTGATGGGCCAAAGAGAGAGGCCCCAAATTAGCCTGCCATTCCCTAATATTGGCAGGAAAGTGGAGAGAAGACAGGATCTCCAGAAACAATACCAATGCAGGACAGAGGTTTCCAGCAATGAGATGAGGTATGTGTCCAAAATTTCACGGACTGTCATGGAGAGGACTGGACCAGTCTCTTATATGGTGAAAACCAAGGGGTGAAAGCACGTGGACCACCTTAAAGGCAGGGGGCCCGTACCAGGACCGGCTCCGCCAGACGAGTCAGCCCTCCACCCCTTATGTCCGTCATCCAGGAGCCAAGGGGGCAGCACGGTGGCCTAGTGGTTAGCACAACCGCCTCACGGCGCTGAGGTCCCAGGTTCGATCCCGGCTCTGGGTCACTGTCCGTGTGGAGTTTGCACATTCTCCCCGTGTCTGCGTGGGTTTCGCCCCCACAACCCAAAAATGTGCAGAGTAGGTTGATTGGCCACGCTAAATTGCCCCTTAATTGGAAAAAATAATTGGGTAATCTAAATTTTTTTTAAAAATCCAGGAGCCAAGGGGCAACATTCCTCAAGGGCCAGGATGAAGAGATGCACGAGGTGGAAGACTCAGGGTCAAACATGGAGACAGAAGCTTCCATAGTCTTTTTTAAAAAATATCTTTATTAGGGTATTTGCAAGTTTTTATAATAATAACAACAACAATGCCATGAACATGGTACAATAAACATTCCCCCTCCCATACCAATCTTCACACACCCCAACCATAAAACAACAATCCGGCCCTCTCCTTCCCCCCCCCCCCCGCCCTTTGGAATTCTGCTTCTGCTGACATTTTAATTTCCCCCGAGAAAGTCGACAAACGGCTGTCACCTCTGGGTGAACCCTACCATTGACCCTCTTAAGGCGAACCTTATTTTCTCAAGACTGAGAAACCCAGCCATGTCACTTACGCAGGTCTCTACACTCGGGGGCTTCGAGTCCCTCCACATTAATAAGATCCGTCTCCAGGCTACCGGGGAGTCAAAGGCCTAGACATCGGCCTCTTTCGCCCTCTGAACTTCCGGCTCTTCCGACACTCCAAAGATCGCCACCTCCGGACTTGGCACCAACTGTGTTTTAAGTACCGTGGACATTGCCTTAGCGAACCCCTGCCAGAACCCTCGAAGCTTCGGGCATGCCCAAAACTTGTGGACATGGTTTGCTGGACTTCCCGTGCACCTCACACACCTGTCCTCTATCCCGAAAAACTTGCTCATCCGGGCCACCGTCATGTGTGCCCGGTGGACTGCTAAGCCTGGCACATGATGAGGAGGTATTAACCCTGCTTAGGGCATCCGCCCATAGACCAGCCTCTATCTCTCCTCCTAGCTCGTCCTTCCATTTGCCCTTGAGCTCCTCCACCAGAGTTTCCTCCGCCTCCGAAAGCTCCTGGTAAATATCCGATACCTTCCCCTCTCCCACCCAGGTACTGAAGACAATTTTGTCCTATATCCCCCGTGGTGGCAGGAGCGGGAAGGCTGGAACCTGCTTTCTCAAGAAGTCGTGCACCTGCAAATACCTGTACCCACTCCCTGCTGGCAATTCAAATTTATCCTCCAAGGCTTTCAAGCTGAGGAAGCTCCCATCTATAAATAGATCACCCATCCTCCTAATTCCTGCCCTTTTACATCTCCGGAACCCACCATCCAGCCTACCTGGTACAAACCGATGATTATTATAAATCGGGGTCCAAACCGATGCTCCCTCCACTCTCTTATATCTCCTCCACTGCCTCCAGATCCTCAGAGCCGCCACTACCACCAGACTTGTGGAGTAGCGGGCCGGCGAGAATGCAAGAAGTGCCGTTATCAGTGCTCCCAAACCTGTGTCTTTGCACGATGCCGCCTCCATCCGCTCCCATACCAACCCCTCCCCCACTACCCACTTCCTAATCCTGGCTATGTGAGCCGCCCAGTAGTAATTGCAGAAGTTCGGCAGCGCTAATCCACCCTTCCCCCGACTGCGCTCCAGCAACACTTTCTTCATTCGCGGGGATTTACCCGCCCACACAAAGCCCAAAATAATCTTATTCACCCGCTTGAAAAAGGCCCTTGGGATGAAGATGGGGAGGCACTGAAAGACAAACAGGAATCTGGGGAGGAACGTCATTTTCACGGTCTGTACCGTCCCCGGCAGCGACAGCGGGAGCATGTCCCATCTCTTAAAGTCCTCTTTAATTTGTTCTATCAGCCGGGATAGGTTTAACTTGTGCAGTGCCTCACATTCCCGGGCCACCTGGATTCCCAGATACCGAAAGCTCTTTCCTACCTTTCTAACCAGCAGCTCTCCCAGTCTCTTCTGCCACCTTGCCTGAATCGCCAACATCTCGCTTTTCCCCATGTTCAATTTATACCCTGTGGTAGTCACCATTGATGTATATATTGTATATATAGGATGTTGATAGGTGCTTCACGGTAAGGCCCCTGTACTACAGGTACGGGGGTAGATCCCTGCCTGCTGGCTCCACCCAGTAGGCTGAGTATACATATGTGTGCAGCCATTTCGTCAGCTGCTGTCAGAGGCCACACATTTCAGTGTAATAAAGCCTTGATTACATCCTACTCTCGTCTTCTCGTAATTGATAGTGCATCAATTTATTGCATTGCGTTTTTCAGAGATGTACCTCCGCATCAAGCTGGATTGCCTGCAGCTGCATCCTCAACCAGACAACGGCAAAAAGGACTTTGAACATTGGCTAGCCTGTTTTGAAGCATACATCGGGTCTGCGGCAGGCACAATTCCAGAAGCACAGAAGCTCCAGATTCTGTACAAGCGGCTGAGCTCCAACGTCTTCCCCCTCGTCCAGGACGCGCCGACCTACGCAGAGGCCATGGCGCTACTGAAGGAAAACTATGCTCAGCGGACTAACAAAATCTATGCCAGACACCCCCTCTCCACGCGGCGCCAACTTCCCGGTGAGTCAGTGGAAGATTTCTGGTGCGCGCTGCTCGCCCGAGTTAGAGACTGTGACTGTGAGGCCTTTTCGGGCACGGAACACTCAAATTTGCGAATGAGAGACGCATTTGTTACGGGCGTAGAGTCTGACTACATCCGCCAGCGCCTCTTAGAGAGGGCCATGCTCGACCTCGCGGCAAAAAACTAGCGTTCTCACTTACGGTCGCATCACGCAACATTCAGGCCTATGCCCCCCAACCGTGCATCGTGGACTCCGCCGACGGCTGCCCCATCGTGGACCCCATCAGCGACCGCCCTCAGCCAACCACACGCCTGTGCCGCACGGCAGCCAACCAACCCCGGGGGGCCCAAATGCTACTTCTGTGGGCAGTCAAAACACCCCTGACAGTGCTGCCTGGCGCGGAGAGCCCTCTGCAAGGCCTGTGGCAAGAAGGAACATTTCGCTGCAGTGTGCCAGGCCCACTCAATCGCTGCTATTGTCTCGGCACCCCCCATGTGCGGCCAGTGGGCACCGCCACCTTCCCCTCCTCGGACCACGTGCGGCCAGTGGACACCGCCAACTTGCTCGACTCGCAACACGTGCAGCCGGTGGTGCTGCCATCTTGTTTCTCCCAGGACGAACGGGCGCTGCCATCTTGCTTTCCTCACGACACATGCAGCCCCAGGACGCCGCCATCTTGCCTCTCCCATGACACTTGGGGCTCGTGGGCGCCTCCATCTTACCAGACTCAGGACCCATGCCCATCGGGCACCTCGTCTGGCCGCTCATCGCCTGCAACCGCCGACGACCAGCTGCGTCTCGCCTTGGTCACGATTGACCAGTCTCGACCACACAACTTCGTGACTGCTGCAACTAAAGTGAAGGTCAACGGACATGAGATCTCCTGCCTGCTGGACTCCGGGAGCACTGAGAGCTTCATTCACCCCGATACGGTAAGGCACTGCTCCCTCGCAGTACACCCTGCCAATCAGAGAATCTCCCTGGCCTCCGGATCCCACTCCGTAGCGATCCGGGGGTACTGCATCACCACTCTCACTGTTCAGGGCGTGGAGTTCAATGGCTTCCGCCTCTACATCCTCCCCAACCTCTGCGCTGCCTTGCTACTCGGCCTGGACTAACCCCGGATTGCAAACCCGTCGCCACCAGGAGCGGATGGTACAGCGCCTACGTCCACAGCAACCAGGGATCCTCATTCATGAGCAATGAGCTGTGCCAGTACCTGCTCAACAGGGGCAGGACGACCAGCTACAACCCCAGGGGAAATGAGCAGGTGGAGAGGGAGAATGGGACAGTCTGGAGGGCCGTCCAACTGCCCCTACGGTCCAGAAATCTCCCGGCCTCCCGCTGGCAGGAGGCCCTCCCCGACGCACTTCACTCCATTTGGTCGCTCCTGTGCACCACGACTAATGAAACCCCACATGAACATCCCTTTGCCTTCCCCAGGAAGTCCACCTCCAGGGTTTTGCTCCCAACATGGCTGGCAACTCCAGGACCCATTCTCCTCCGTAGACACGTTTGACTCCAGAAGGCGGACCCGTTGGCTGAGAGGGTACAGCTACTTCACGCCAACCCGCAGTACGCTTACGTAGCATACCCCGATGACCGTCAAGACACAGTCTCCCTCAGGGACCTGTCACCAGCTGGTTCCCCACACAACCACCCCCCCTGACCCAGCGCCACCCTCCCTTCCCCGGCGCACCCCATCGCAGCCCCCACTCCGGGACAATCCATCCTCCCCTTGCCCACACTCGGGGATGAAGAGGATTTCGACACGCTCCCGGAGTCTCCGAAGACCAAGCCGCCGCAGGAGTCACCACCAGCACTAGGGTGCTCTCGACGACAGATCAAGGCACCAGACCGCATGAATTTGTAATATTATCTGTAGTTTTAAAACACAATTTTCTGTATATAGTTCTCCACCGTCCCAGCCGGACTCATTTTTTAACAGGGGTGAATGTGGTAGACACCACTGATGTATATATTGTATATATAGGATGTTGATATAGGTGCTTTACGGTAAGGCTCCTGTACTACAGGTACGGTGGTAGATCCCTGCATGCTGGCTCCGCCCAGTAGGCGGAGTATAAATATGTGTGCTCCCCGTACAGCAGCCATTTCGTCAGCTGCTGTAGGAGGCCACACACCTCAGTGTAATAAAGCCTCGATTACATTCTACTCTCATCTTTGCGTAATTAATAGTGCATCATACGCCGAAAAATTGCCAAATTTCCCCTGGATTCGCATTACTTCCCCCATCCCCTACAATGGGTCTGAAATATACAAGAGCAGGTCATCTGCATAAAGCGAGACCCGGTGCTCCACCCCCTCAGCCCCCCGAACCAGCCGTTTCCAGTTCCTAGAGGCTCTTAACGCCATGGCCAATGGCTCAATGGCCAGAGCAAACAGTAACGGGGAGAGGGGGCACCCTTGCCTCGTCCCTTGGTGTAATTTAAAATACCCCAACCTCAGCCGGTTCGTACACACACTCACTATGGTGCCTGATAGAGCAACCGCACCCAGTCAATGAAGTCCTGACCAAACCCAAACGTTCCCGGCGCCTCCCACAGGTAATTCCATTCCACCCGATCAAAAGCCGCATCCATCGCTACCACCACCTCCGTCTCCTCTCCTTCTGAGGGTATCATAATAACATTTAAAAGCATTCAAACATTGGCCTTGAGTTACCTGCCCTTCACAAATCCCACCTGGTCTTCCCCTATCACCCCCGGGACACAATCCTCTATCCTTGTGGCCAGTATCTTAGCCAGCAGTTTGGCGTCCACATTCAGTAGAGAAATTGGCTTGTATGACCCGCATTGCTTCGGTTCCTTCTCCCGTTTTAGGATCAATAAAATCGAGGCCTGCGACATTGTTGGGGGAAGGACTCCGTTCTCTCTTGCTTGATTAAATGTCCTCACCAGCAGTGGGCTCAGTATCTCGGAAAACTTCTTGTAGAATTCCATCGGGTAGCCATCTGGCCCCGGGGCCTTGCCCAACTGCATGCCCTCCAGCCCCTCAATTATTTCCTCAATCTCAATCTCAATCCCAGCCCTTCCACCAGATCCTCATCTACCTTCGGAAACCTCAACTGATCCAAAACTGCCTCATCCCCTCCACCCCAGCCGGGGGTTCGACTCATGTAACTTACTGCAAAAGTCCTTAAACATCTCATTCACCCACACTGGGTCCAATACAGTTCCCACCTCTACTCTTTACTCTCCCTATCTCTCTGGCCCCCTCCCTTTTTGTGAGCTGGTGCGTTAACATTCTGTTTGCCTTTTCCCGATACCTATAAATCGCCCCCTTTGCCTTCCTCAACTGTTCCGTCACTTTCCCTGTAGTCAACAGCCCAAACTCCGCCTGTAACCTCCGCCGCTCTCTCAGTAGCCCCGCGTCCGGGGCCTCCGAGTATCTTCTGTCCACCTAGAGTATTTCATCCACCAACCTATCCCTCTCAGCCCGTTCTGCCTTTTCTCTGTGGGCCCGTATTGAGATTAATTCCCCTCTGACCACTGCCTTCAAAACTTCCCAAACCGTCGCTGCAGAGACCTCCCCCGTATCATTTGTTTCCAGGTAGTTCTGGATGGACTTCTTAACCTGCCCACAGATCGCTTTGTCCGCTAGAAACCCCACATCCAGTCTCCACAGCGGGTGTGGCCTCTCTCCACACTAACCTGTAGATCGTCCCAATGTGGGGCATGATCCGACACTGCGATTGCCGAGTACTCAGTATCCACCACCCCCGGTATTAACGACCTGCTCAAAACAAAAAACTCAATGCGAGAATATCCCTTGTGGACGTGGGAGAAAAAAGAAAACTCCTTCGCCCTTGGCCGTGCAAACCTCCATGGGTCTGCTCCCCCCATCTGTTCCATAAACCCTTTCAATTCCTTTGCCGTGGCCGGCCTCCTCCCTGTCCTGGATTTTGACCGGTCCAATTCCGGATCAATGACTGTGTTAAAATCTCCTCCCATGATCAGGTTATGTGACTCTAAGTCTGGGATCTTACCTAACACCCGCCTCATAAATTCCACATCGTCCCAATTCGGAGCACATATGTTCATGTGTACCACCCGCAGTCCCTCCAGCTTCCCACTCACCATTATGTACCTACCCCCCTTGTCTGACACGATTCTCCCTGCCTCGAATGTAAAGCTTCCATAGTCTTGGATGACAGTTTGACCAGGGACAGATCGCTGACAACAAACCCCAGATGATCGACATGGAAGTGATGCTCCCGACACATTGCACGCCTCCCTGATCCAGCCCCGCATCCGCCGGAAGCGCAACTTTATGTGTAGCAACGAAGGAGGCCTCCGCCACCCGCTATGGCTGAAGGACGTGTGGACTTTGGTGGGGGGAGGAATGTTATAACCCTCAGGAGATCTAGGGGGACGGCCCAATTGATCTCCCCGTGGAGTTCATGGAATACAAGCACCCCCACCGAGGGGCGGAGGTCAAACAGCAGGGCCTATTAAAAAGGACCAATGACAAAAGGGACAGGATGGGAACTTGCATCTTTGGATGTACTGCCCACCACTTTGCAGCCTTGCATTCATTAACTTAATAAACCTTCAGTTGAAATCCTTCTTGGGATTCCTGTGATTATAATAACAGGCAAATGTAGTCAGTGTTATATTGCAGAGAATGTGATGGCACCACAACATGGCATCGATCTCAAAGGCTCAATCTAAAAGACATTTCAGAGAAATTTCATAATTTTACTACACCTTACTGATGCCAAAAGGAATGTTCTTGCAGAGGCATTTTCCCGAGTCTCCAGCGTATGGATACTTAGCTCCACAGGGCGGTTTGTTGGTTTACAAAGAAGCTTGTTGACTGACAAGCATATTACTGGCTGAAGCTGACGTGTTATCTGTATAGAACAGTACAGCACAGAACAGGCCCTTCGGCCCTCGATGTTGTGCCAAGCAATGATCACCCTACTCAAGCCCACATATCCACCCTATACCAGTAACCCAACAACCCCCATTAACCTTATTTTTTTAGGACACTAAGGGCAATTTAGCCTCGCCAATCCACCTAACCCACACATCTTTGGACTGTGGGAGGAAACCGGAGCACCCGGAGGAAACCCACGCACACACGGGGAGGATGTGCAGACTCCGCACAGACAGTGACCCAAGCCGGGTGTTTGTGTTGGTCTAACATAGACTGCAACTGGATGCAGTAAAACGAGAAACAGGCTTCCAAACACAGGAGATGGCCCAACACTGTTTTATTGAACCTGTTGATTGCTGTACATAATCTGCTGTGGGTTGACACTCTATTAACCTAACAGATAACCTCCTACTGGCTTGACCAGACTAGCTCTCCATCACATGGTGATGATGTTCACTGGCCTGTGCACTGCGACTATCTCCCTGGCCGTGTCCTGTGTGAGAGAGGGAGAGCCTTAATGTCCTGTAGGCTTTATAGTGGTGGTGTCCGGTCTGGTGATTGGTTGTTCTGTGTCGTGTGTGTTCATTGGTTATCCTGTGTGTCAATCACTGCATGTCTGCATCTCATGATATACATGAGTGGATATTATGACAGAAGCTATTCTGGCTGCACCTCTTTTGCTCCTTGCTAAAATGGCATGGTCATTAATCTAATCATTTAACCTGCTTTGGAGTTTATCTGTGGCGAGCCAGGTGGCAGGAAATGTGGCAACTGCAGCAACTGAAGGCAGCCTCAGGGAGTGCTGCTTGTTGGCCAGGAGGACCATGGGTGCTTCCTCCCAACCCCTCTCAATCTCCACCACCATCACAACCCACCCATCCCGGGCATAGAATCGAACCTGCCTTTCCCTATTCCCTCGAAGGCTAACAAGGTATTACGGCCACTTGTCCAGCACTCCCTGGCCAACTGGATGTTAAGTTTGTCACTCAGGCTGATTTCCAGCTGGGGAATCTGTCAGGGATATGAGACACATGCTATGGAATGTAAACTCCATAGAATATGGGAACACCAAGACTTCTGGATTTCTTGTGTGCTACCTTACTTAAAGGGGGAGAAAGGAGTTGTCTTATGATATACTTGCAATGGAGGCAGTTCAGAAAGGGTCACGAGGCTGATTCCTGGGATGAAGGATTGTCTTATGAGGAAAGGTTGAGAAAGATGGGCCTATACCCATTGGAGTTCAGAAGAATGAGAGCTGATCTTATTGAAACATATAACTTCCGAGGTGACTTGACAGGGTAGATGCTGAGAGCACTGATGTCCTCGAGCTGACATTATAGAACATAGAACATAGAACAGTACAGCACAGAACAGGCCCTTCGGCCCTCAATGTTGTGCCGAGCCATGATCACCCTACTCAAACCCACGTATCCACCCTATACCCGTAACCCAACAACCCCCCCCTTAACCTTACTTTTATTAGGACACTACGGGCAATTTAGCATGGCCAATCCACCTAACCCGCACATCTTTGGACTGTGGGAGGAAACCGGAGCACCCGGAGGAAACCCACGCACACAGGGGGAGGACGTGCAGACTCCACACAGACAGTGACCCAGCCGGGAATCGAACCTGGGACCCTGGAGCTGTGAAGCATTTATGCTAACCACCATGCTACCCTGCTGCCCCTTATTATATTGTGCAAGCTAACATTAAACAAAATGATCTTTTCACGATTCAACACAAACATCAGGATTTCTTTAAGCAGGAGATCCGGAGTAACCACACCCTCAGCTATTTACCATCAGACTCAAACTCATTGATGGGAGATTGATGCTGTTCATGCAGATTGCCACGTAAACATGATTGACCTCACCTGTGCAAACACTGCTCTTTAAGAACAGAAGTAAGTGATGGTTTCTTTCACTACAGATTTTTTAATATTAGTTTCCATTTTAGCAACTGAGTTTTCTGCTCCATCACACAAAATCAAAGAAGATAACATCGTGGTGCCTGAGCAAGCTGAATGAATCATCAACAATGCGCTGAATGTCTGAGGATGTGGGATGTCAGTCTTTCCAAATCTCTGTATCAACTCTGAATCCATTTTGCTTACTGTGGTGAATTATAAACCTAGTAATTCACACTGTGTTCTATTATATGTATTGTGTCCTTGTGGACTCTGTATACGAGCCGTTGCGCGGCTCTGCCCATAGGGGGAGATGAGGAGTTTGTACTGGGCTCCATTCTTGGCTCCGCCCATGGCTCCGCCCATGGCTCCTCTCACTAACCGGAACTATAAAGCTCTGCAGTCGTGAGCCTGCTGCCAGTTCATCTTGTCACAGGCAGGCTCTGTTGTAAGACTATTAAAACCACTGTTCAGTTCCAATCACGTGTCTTGTAAATTGATGGTCACATCAATTTAATAGTCTTAGGAAACTTGAAGAAAACGAGTATGGAATCAGCCCTCAAACCTGACCGACTAGAACTCGACCAGCAGGCTGCAGAGGCGAAATAAATCTTTCTACACTGGCTCAGATGTTTCAAGGTCTACCTGGCTGAATCAAGCACTTCAGAAACTACGGAGGGGCAGAAACTCAGCCTACTGCACGCAAGGGTGAGCCATCGTATCTCTACTCAACTTAACAGTACTACCTCGTATACGGAGGCCCTGGCCATGCTCGATCGAATGTATGTGAGGCCCATCAACGAGGTCTACGCGCGCCACATTTTTACGACCCGCCGTCAACGCCCCGTGGAGTCGCTGGACAAATTCCTGCGCGATTTAAAAGCTTTAGCTCGGGACTGCAATTATCAAGCTGTATCAGCCGCCCAACATATGGAGCTCGCTGTCCAAGATGTATACGTGGCAGGGCTCAGGTCCAACTATGTGCGCCAGCGGTTGCTTGAGAAAGGGGCCCAGAACCTGGAGGACACTGTAGAGTTAGCTACAACCATGGAGGTCTCGTTCCGCAGCCTCACCTCGTTCCCCGCGGACCAAGCGACCCCATCATGGGCCCCCGACCAGCAACTGCCCCAGGCCTGTACCGCGCGGCCACCCACCCACTACACAGCACCAGCGTGCCATTTTTGTGGGCAGCCCCAACACCCACAGCAGCACTGCCCGGCCCGCAACGCGACCTGCAGCAGCTGCAGTCGCAAAGGACACTATGCCCGGGTCTGCCTGGCGAAAAAAAACTCCTACTCAAAACGTTCCCGCAGCCCAGAGCACTCGCTTCCCAAACTCGCAGGCCCCGAAATGCTGCAGCCTGTATGCCGACTCCGCCCCCACCTGACACGTGCGACTCATGGGGGCCGCCATCTTGGCAACCCTCCTCCACGCGGCCGGCCACGTGCGACTCATGGGGGCCGCCATCTTGAACGCCATCTTCCTTGCCGCCCGCCACGTGCGATCCACGGGGGCAGCCATCTTGGGATCCATCCTCTTCAACCTCTGAAACTCACCTCGAAGACTACGAACTCAGCAGACAGTCATCACGGGGCCATCCCAGCACAGCTGATCGAGCCGCCGGCTACCCGCAACTCAGCACGGTCACGTTGGACCAGTCGCGTCCGAAACACCTCCGCAACTCTATGATGACCGTTAAAATCAACGGGTACAGGACACCGTGCCTCTTCGACTCCGGGAGCACCGAGAGCTTTGTACACCCTGATTTGGTAAGACGCTGTTCACTCCCTATTTTCCCTGCACGGCAAACTATATCCCTCGCTTCGGGCTCACACTTTGTTCACCTCCAGGGGCGCACCGTCGCGAGCCTAACGATTCAGGGCGCCAGCTACTCGAACTTCCAGCTGTACGTACTCCCCGAACACTGCGCCCCACTCTTACTGCGACTCGACTTCCAGTGCAACCTCAAAAGACTCACACTCAGCTTCGGCGGGCCCCTACCTCCACTCACTATCTGCAGTCTAGCGACGCTAAAAATTGACCCCCCTCCACTCTTCGCTAACTTCACTCCGGACTGCAAACCCGTAGCCACTCGCAGCAGGCGGTACAGCCTGCAGGACAGGGTGTTTATCAGAACCGAGGTCCATAGGTGTCTACGTGAGGGGGTCATAGAGGTCAGTAACAGCCCCTGGAGAGCTCAGGTGATGGTCGTCAAGACCGGGGAAAAATTCCGAATGGTAGTGGACTATAGCCAAACCATTAATCGGTTCACGCTCCTCGATGCGCACCCCCTTCCCAGGATTGCAGACATGGCGAATCAGATCGGCCAGTACCACATCTTCTCCACGGTGGATCTGAAATCTGCATACCACCAGCTCCCAATTCGCCCGGAGGACCGCCACTACACGGCATTCGAGGCAGATGGCCGCCTCTTCCATTTCCTCCGGGTTCCCTTTGGCGTCACGAATGGGGTTTCGGTGTTCCAACGAGCAATGGGCCGAATTGTGGACCAGTACGGGCTGCAGGCCACGTTTCCGTATTTGGATAACGTCACCATCTGCGGCCATGATCAGCAGGACCACGACGCTAGCCTCCATCGATTTCTCCAAACTGCCCAGAAACTTAACCTCACGTATAACACGGAGAAATGCGTTTTCCGCACGACCAGGCTAGCCATCCTCGGCTATGTCGTGGAAAACGGAGTCCTGGGCCCCGACCCGGACCGTATGTGCCCCCTCTTACAACTCCCTCTCCCTCATTGTCCCAGAGCCCTCAAAAGGTGCCTGGGAATCTTCTCGTATTATGCCCAGTGGGTCCCTCAGTATGCGGACAAAGCCCGCCCGCTATTTAAGGCCACACTCTTTCCTCTGTCAGCTGAGGCTCGCCAGGCCTTCACCTGCATCAAGGACATCGCCAATGTGGCCATGCGGGCGGTGGATGAATCCGTCCCCTTCCAGGTGGAGAGCGACGCCTCAGAGGTCGCTCTCGCAGCCACACTAAATCAGGCAGGGAGACCAGTCGCCTTTTTCTCCCGAATCCTCTCCGCTTCGGAACTTCGACACTCCTCAGTCGAAAAGGAAGCACAAGCCATCGTGGAAGCTATACGTCACTGGAGGCACGACCTCGCAGGTAGGAGGTTCATCCTCATCACCGACCAAAGATCGGTTGCCTTCATGTTTGACAACTCACAAAGGGACAAAATTAAAAATGATGAAATCTTGCGGTGGAGGATCGAATTCTCCACCTACAAGTACGATATTATGTATCGACCGGGGAAGCTCAACGAGCCCCCAGATGCCCTGTCCCGCGACACGTGCGCCAGCGCGCAAGACGACCGCCTGAAAGCTATCCACAATGACCTCTGCCACCCGGGGGTTACCCGGCTCGCCCACTACATCAAAGCCCGAAATCTGCCTTTCTCCACCGAGGAGGTAAAAGCCATCACCAGGGATTGCCCGATCTGCGCAGAGTGCAAACCGCAGTTCTATAGACCAGACAGGGCCCACCTGGTAAAGGCATCCCGGCCCTTTGAACGCCTGAGCATCGATTTCAAAGGGCCACTCCCCTCGACCAATCGGAATGTGTACTTCCTCAACGTCATCGACGAGTTCTCCCGCTTCCACTTTGCTATCCCGTGCCCCGATATGACCTCCCACACAGTCATCAGAGCTCTGCACAGTATCTTCACTCTGTTCAGGTTCCCTAGCTACGTATACAGCGACAGGGGTTCGTCCTTTATGAGCGACGAGCTGTGTCAGTACCTGCTCGACAAGGGCATCGCCTCGAGCAAGACTACCAGCTACAACCCCCAGGGGGAACGGGCAGGTGGAGAGGGAGAACGCGACGGTCTGGAAGACCGTCCTACTGACCCTCCGGTCCAGGAATCTCCCGACCTCCCATTGGCAGGAGGTCCTCCCCGACGCGCTCCATGCTATTAGGTCCCTCCTATGCACAGCCACCAACCAGACCCCTCACGAACGGCTAATTGTTTTTTCTAGGGGCACTACCACGGGGTTTCGCTCCCAGCATGGTTGAAGACACCAGGCCCGGTTCTCCTCCGGAAGCACGTCCGGGCACACAAAACTGACCCACTCGTAGAAAGAGTGCTCCTACTCCACTCGAACCCCCAATACGCTTTCATCGAATACCGTGACGGCCGTCAGGACACTGTTTCCCTCCGGGACCTGGCGCCTGCAGGATCCAACTCCACCACCACTACCGCTGAGGTTCCCCTCACACTACACCCCACCCAACCCTCCGCACCCTGCACCCCCGCACCTATAGGTTCACCGCCCATGCTCCGCACCCCCGCGCCTATAGTTTTCTGGCGCTCCCCGTCGCCCGTCGAACCAGTCGAGTACGAAGCTCGGACTGAATCACCCCCGGAGTCCACTATCGTACACTCGCCGACCGCCCCCACCCAGCCACCCGAAGGGGGAGATGAGGAGTTTGTACTGGGCTCCATCCTTGGCTCCACCCATGGCTCCGCCCACGGCTCCTCCCACTAACCGTAAGTATACAGCTCTGCAGTCGTGAGCCTGCTGCCAGTTCATCTTGTCGCAGGCAGGCTCTGTTGTAAGACTATTAAAACCACTGTTCACTTCCAATCACTTACGTGCGAAATGGGAACCTCACATTTGTAAACCAAGCTTTTTCATGTTCTTACTGTTGGATAGGTGAAGAATTCTGAGCCTCTAAAAGCCTTTCAACGAAGGTCGATTCTGTGATCAACGTAGGAACTGAGAGCAGGAGTAGGCCACTCGGCCCCTCGAGCCTGCTCCATAATTCAGTAAGGTAATGGCTGGTCTGCTTGCCACCTTAACTCCACTTCCCTGTCTGTCTCCTAGAACCCTCGACTCTCCTATCAATGAAAAAACTGTCTCAGCCATCCTTGAAAATATTCAATCACCCAGCTTCCACTGCTCCCCGGGCGGATAGAATTCCAAAGACAACGATCCTCTGAAACGCCTCCTCATCGCTGTCTTAAAGAGGAGACCTCTTATTTTGAAACTGTGCCCTCCAGTCCTAGATTCCCCGATGAGGGGAAGCTTCAGCATCTACCTTGTCAAGTCACTTCAGGATCATCAAGGTTTTAGTAAAATTACCTCTCATTCTTCTATTCTTCATTGAGTATAGGCCCAACCTCTTCAACTTTACCTCTTAAGACAACTCCTCCATCCCAGAAATCAGCCGAGTGAACTATCTCTGAAGTGCCTCCAAATTAACTTTCCCTGCGGTTAATAATGAGAGCTGGAGTTTCACAATACAATTGTACAGTTAATGTGATTATTCCACTATCCTGCACCTGGCCAAGTAAATGTTTAAGGAAGCTTGGTGTGGGTGCCGGGACCAGCTTCAACATACTTTCAATTCAACACAGACCAAGAGTAACTCATCCATGTGCATGGTAATAATATTATTGTCCATTTCATTTAAACAAAATCTAATTTTTCAATCAAAAGCCTGAGATTTACACTAATATGATTAGTAATTTGCCTGGGTAGAGAATCAGAATTTAGGGAAACTATACGGAGATGATAGGATTTTGATTTTTTTGACCAGCTGGTAGTTATAGAGTTGTACAGCACAGAAAGAGGCCCTTTGGCCCATCGTGTCCTCGCCCGCCACCAAGCACCTATCGATTCCAATCCCATTTTCCAGCACTCGGCCTGTAGCCTTGTATGTTATGGCATTTCAAGTGCTCATGTAAATGCTTTTAAATGTTGTGAGGGCACCCTACTCCCCCTCTGCTACCCTTTCAGGCAGTGAGTTCCAGATTCCCACCATCCTCTGGGTGGTTAGTGCAATGACATCCTTCCTATCGTGTGGCGATCAGAACTGCACACAGCACTGTGACTGAACAAGCATTTGATACAGCTCCATCATCACCTTCCTGCTCTTATATTACATGCCTCAGTGGTCTGTGGGCAACATGGATGTTGAGGTTTCCCTGCGCACTGTGAAGTTTATACTCAGCCACGTTGATAGCCTTGGCTTCCAGTCAGCTGGGGAGAGCTGGAGAAATGAACACAGAATCGACATGTCCTTGACCAGCAGCTGGGGGAGACTCTGACTTAGGAATTGGAGACTTTCGGTTCAAGAGGGACATTGGGAGAGTCTGGGGTGTCTGGAATTGGTAGAGGATCATACTCAGCTGGGAGAGGGGCAGTGTAGGCAGGTGTGTTGGCAAGGCGGATACACTGATGTCAGCAGCTATGTGAAAGCGACATGTTTATTGGGGCTAAGAGACTTCACCTCTAACTGTTATCTTTTCTAAGATCTGGGAGATCCAGGTATCCGCAGGTAAATTGGAAATGGTCAATAAATATGAGGCATGTAGCCTCATTAAAATATTTAAATCATCAACTTGGATTGCACTTACCCCGCTGGGGAAAGTCCTCCTATTTGCTGGCTTCAAGGCTTCTGCACAAATCAATCACTCCCAGACAGGCACTAGTGAGAATTTCCGTTGGAAATACAGCATGATTTGAAGAATGAACAGAGGCGACACAGAGCAGGAAAAGCTGCTGGAAGAGGGAGGAGGAAGATGGTCTCTCAGGAAATAATTCACCTACCTGAATTAACAAAGTGTGCGACATCCATGCTTCAGCAAGGACACCCTCTGATAGAAATTTGCCACCTGCCACAACCACAGAAGCAGCCTCCGAGCAGCATACGGGCCACGTTACCAGTGACTGTGAAGTTGACCATGACCATGAACCTTTATGCATCTGGCTCCTTTCAAGCTCAATGTGGAAATATTTTCAACATCTGCCAGTTTACTATCCACTGTTGGGTAAGGCAGATACCGAAGTTCTCCACCCAAACAGGACAAACTACATTACATTCTCTCTCGGTGGAGCAAACAAATCATTCTCAGTATTTTGCAGCAGTCATCTTGCCATCTGTATTTGAGTCATAGCAGGAAACCAAAGGGTGGCAACAGTGTGGCAAGGGCCCTCCGCGGACAAAGCTTGGTGACTCCGATGTGCTAACCAGCACTCATGTGCAGCATGCATGCAACGCTGCAATCTAGCAGCTGGAGCACAGAGTGCATCAGTTAGTCTTTACAAGTGAGGGCATTATGGCAAATATTTTTTCTAAGAATTGGATCTTTGCTGCCAAAATATTAATACGATGTGTTTGTGTTGCACTTACAAATGTTTAGCATGTTGTGAAGTAATAATTAGTTTGACCATCCACAGAGGTCACGTGCAAGATGCTTGTGTTACTATAAAAACCTCAACAACGTCATAATTTTAAGTTCCTGTACTCTTTTCAAATTTGCTGTGAAGAAATAGTGTCCATTTATAATTACACATTCCTGTTTGCCAAGTAACCATGAGATGATTATTAAAATGGCTGAAGTTAATCAATATGAATCTGTATTTCAATTTAGCCTTTATGTGTCCTTTATCTCAGTAACCAGTGAAGTTGCTCAGAGGATCTATTAGTTGTGTAACCAACCCCATACATTCATCTGAATTTCAAGAGATGCCCGGAAACCCACCTTCAAAATATGTCCACAAATTCTTATGTTTCATAGGAATAGGGTATTGCATCTCATTTTGAACTGCACTCTAGGAATGATGTGAAGACATAGAAGAGAGAGCAGAAAAGATTCCCGAGAATGATTTCTTGGATGGCCTTCCCACCGACCTCCCCTCCCCTTTCCCCCTGAGACCCCCACACCCGCCTGCTCCTGGGCCTTCGGGAAGTCCTGTTCACTGCGGATTCTGGCACTGCTAGGATGGGAGAGCTGCCAGCCAATCTGATTGACCATTGGAGCTTAAAGTGACTGTCGACCAGCGGCGAGGCCTTCTGTGCATGGTGGGCACCGTGGGGTCTGGGGTGTCAAATCAACCCCTTCGTCCCATTTTGTTTAATGTTTCAAGTTACCTTTGTGATTTGCTTTTGTTTGATGCAATACTCCTTTAAGGGGCTGCTCTTTTAATTTGTTCCTCAGTTCATTTGATTGAGTTCGCTTGGTTATTTCACAAGAGGAGTACTGGCGGCGATGCATTCTCCACCTTGGGTGTAGGGCCAGGAAACCCTGTCATCTGAAAAACCGGGCCCTGGGTTTGGGGAGGCCAAGGAAATGCTCACAATGACCAGATATCAATTTCCTCTGCTCTTCTGCTCTAATATCCCCACATTTGCCTGAATGCCTAGGGCAAGGTGCATGATGTTCACCTCACCCACTTGTTCACTGCTGGGAGCTCCTACTGTTCCTTATTTTCATAAATGAAAGACACAGAAACTCAAATGCAAAGTGGTCAAATTTGCTGACGATACCAAAACAAACGGAGCAATGGAACTGAGTGAAATAGCTCAGACATTACAGAGCGAGTTGGATAAAACAATTGTGTGGGGAGCTCAAGGAAAGATGAAATGCAAATGCAGATCAGTGCAAAGCGTTGCATATAAAATAGACCATAAGCAATATGCGCTCTCCATAAATAATGCTGATGTAGTTCAGGATGAAATTCAAAAACACCTAACAGTCTGGACGCTGAACGTGGCCAACCAAAGCAGAACAGCAAATCAACGAAGCCAACAGAACATTGAATGACAAAGTCAGAATAGTTGAATAAAAGTCAGAATTCACAACAAAACTGTGCAGTCCTCTGGCCAAATGATACCGTGGTCAAGTTCTGGTTATTAACACAAGGGAAAGACAGTCAAGCAGTGAAAGGAATGCAGAAGAGGCATGGTTTGTCTGCTAAGTAAAGATTAAAGAAACTCAATGTTTTTAGCCTATAATGGGGACATATGAGAGGTGATCTCAGCAGGACGATAAATATCCGAAAAAGATGAATCCAGAATAAATAAATTGTGTGTAGGACAAAGGAATATTTTGAGCAGTTAAAGCCATTTCACACTGGCATTGAGACCTTCTTCATGAAGAGCATGATGACCATTTGAACTGAACTCCCCGATAGAATGGTGAAAGCAAAAAAACCCGGATGCATTTAAGGAACAATCAGATACTATAAAGAAGGCTGTCAGGAGTCTGGCTGGATAAGCTGCTGGTAATATGAGCTAAATGACCATCCCCTTCTGTATTTATCTCAGGATAAAAAGATACTCATGAGACATCTAAGAGAACAGTAATGTGAAATTACACCCTCTCAAAGTGAATCCCTTCCCGATTTAAACCACTGAATCTTTGAATCATCCTAAACAATCTATAATTGCCAAAGGTTTTCAGCCATTTTAAAATCCACCTCCTCTCCCGATCAATATACTGGAGTAGAGTTTCACAGATGTTGGCCATCTTCCCATCACCTTGCGCAAAAGCCCATTTTCTAGGCAGGATTTATTTTCAAAGGTCCCTCCTTTGTACGCAGGCTGACCCACAGTTGGTGTCACAGGTTGAAGCTTGGCCAGCCATGTTATTGGCTCGGGCTGTATGATACTGATATTGGTTGAAGTAAGTCTTGCAATGCAGCCTAAAGAGGCAACATAAAACATTGAACTCGCCAGCAGTTGCCGGTGGGACCAAAGTCAACGGCGATTTACATTCCTCACCCGTGATGATTGACAGGACTGGAAAATCCAGCTGGGAAGGGCTGGAGAATTCTGACCATAATGTTGCTGGGCATTAATCCCACCAACACGGTGCAGCAAAGATGTTTGAAGTATATTTCTTTAAAAACCAAGTCACTTCATTTAACATTTTCATTATGTAATTGAATATGATTCAATCCACCATCTGCATTATCCTCAGTACAATTACAGTCCCTATTAACGCATGGTTTTGGTCTTGCTTCATTTTCCACTGGTAAAATAAAAATCACATAATCTCATTATTACCTGTTGTAATTCGAGACAAAGCAGGTAGTTGAATGCGTTGTTTAAAAAACTAAGGGCGAAATTCTCCCAAAACGGGAAAAATCGTCAAACCGCCGTAAAACCCGGGCGGGTTTTACGGCATCGCGCCCCTTCCCGACGGGGGACCGATTCTGGTCCCCCGTCGGGGCTAGCAGCCCGACGTCGGAGGCTCCGACAAGTCGGGCTTAACGAAAATCGTTAAACCCGCTTGTCGGACTTAGCGCCGGCTGACGCGTCATATGACGTCAGCCGCGCATGCGCAGGTGGGAAGACGCCACCCGCGCATGCGCGGGTGACGTCATCGCGTTTTTGCGCGAAACCCGCGCATGCGCGGTCCGGGTTGCCCCTCAGCCGCCCCGCGTATTGATACTGCGGGGCGGCGGAAGGACAAATAGTGCGCGGGCATCGGGCCCGCTGCCCGCGATCGGTGGGCACCGATCGCGGGCCCATGGCACCCTTGGCACGGCCGTGGTACTGCCGTGCCAATCGGTGCCATGGTTATTTTTTTCCAGGTGGTCACGACGTTTTTACGAACGGCAGGACCAGGTGTGTTTGCCGTTCGTAAAAAGGTCGTAAAGGGCTGGGACTTCGGCCCTTCTAACAGCTGTGAATCGCTGCCGGCCGTAAAAAAACGGCGGCAGCGATTCGTGTCGGGATTTCGGCGGGGGGGTGGGAGAATAGCGGGAGGGCGTCAAAAAAGTCGGGAAGGCCCTCCCGCTATTCTCCCACCCGTCGTGGGGGGCGGAGAATTTCGCCCTAACTTCTTTGTATAAATAAATATCGCAGTTTAACAATAACAGTAAGTCAGTAGAACAGTAGTAGCATTAATATCTATGAAAACAGGAGCTCCAGTAAAACAGGTCTTGCTTACAGCTCCCCTGCAGGGGCTGGTTTAGCTCACTGGGCTAAATCGCTGGCTTTTAAAGCAGGCCAGCAGCACGGTTCGATTCCCGTACCAGCCTCCCCGGACAGGCGCAGGAATGTGGCGACTAGGGGCTTTTCACAGTAACTTCATTGAAGCCTACTCCTGACAATAAGCGATTTTCATTTTAATTTCATTTCTTAAAGATTGAAAAAGCCCACCCAAAGCCCGCAGATACTCAGAACCCCCAACAGACGCCAGTAAAACAATTACGCAGGAGAAAGTCTTATAAAAACACTCTGTACTCCAAATGAAACTCTATAATACCACCCAAGCATAAATCTCAATCAAGATAAGCTTTAAAATTGAAACTCAAATTTCACACAGTGTTAGTGGCTCTACATTTAAAAGGGATTTTACTGAACTCCATACTGAGCACATTTAATACTGGCATATAGAATCTTGATTGCTTCATTATCCCTTTAAATTTCAATTAGCTCCGATGTCTGTTCAGCAGTAACTTGCATCTCTGTGGGATTTAGTGCGATACGCTGAAACAACGAGCTGTTTGTTTGCTTGACTGTCTGAACCTATTATAACACCAAGGTGTCCTTAATGCACCCCCTATATCTTCAACGTTGCATCTGGTCCCCATCAGCTTTTATCTATGGCAGTGTGACTGGATTACACTCTTTCTTCACAAAAATATACTTCATTCATGAAATATCTAAAAGAACATCACAAAATATTTCAAAATAGTCACGATCAAAAGTGCAATAATATAAAATTTTTCTACAGAGATCATGGCCGGGATTCTCCGATCCGTGCCGAGTCGGAAAATCGGAGGGGGGGGCGTGAGAATGCCGCCATGCCGCTCCAACGCCGGGGCGCAGATTCTCCCGTGACCAGAGAATCGACGGCAATAGCGCCAGCGCAATCGCTGCGCCGCCGGTCGGGGGCAGTTGAAAGAAGCCCCCCCCCCCCCCCGGCGATTCTCCACGCTCGACGGGCCAAGCCCCGCCGCCGTCGTTTACGTTTGGTCCTACCTGGCAGGACCTCGGCGTCTGTCCGCGGGGGCCGTCCTGGTGGGAGGGGCGGGAGGTGCTGACTCCAGGGGGCGTGCGGGGGCCGCCACGGATGCCAGGCCCGCGATCAGGGGCAAACTATCGGCGGGCGGGCTCTTTTGCGTGGGGGCCAATGTTCCTCTGCTCCGGACCCCTGTAGGCTCTCGTGAGGGTCTCCCAGGAGTTTGGAGATAACCAGATGCAGGACCTTTGGGTAGGGTGGCACCCTGGCACTCTTGGTGCCCTTTGGGCACCCTTCCACTGAAAGCTTGGCAACCTGGCGCTGGAAACACGTGGCTAAGTGCGCTTGCTATGGGACTTTGTTCCCATTTAGTTCAATCCTGCCCACAATATTTGCTCGATACATGCAGGGCAGAATCTTTCCATATTTTTTCAAAGTGTCAGGATCTGACTGAAAATCGGCATGTAACTCTTCAGCAGCATAGACTAGTTTTCTTTCCAGATTGTGAGCTTCTCTGAAGAAAGAAAATGGGGTTTTGGCCAACACTCTGGCAGGACGGGGCCTGATAGTGCCAGTTCCACAGGAAGCAGGGTCATCTTTAAATTCTCCAGTCAGACTGAACATCAACCCCCCATCCTCACAATCATCGAGATCTCCACCCCCCCCCCCCCCCCCCCCCACCATCCCATCACACCACAATTATTGGACTCTCTCTCCTCCCCCTCTTCCCCACTTACAATCATCGGGCTCTCTCGCTCCCCCTTCCCTTGCAAAAGAAGTATAGTTGCCGTTTCCCCCCCCCCCCTTTCCCCACTCTACCTGCAAGTTCTCTCCTTAGTGGCCTCGGCGTTCTCCCCCCCCCCCCCCACATAAATAGCTGATGTGGCACCCCAGAGAGCCTGTCCCTGGCACTGTCCCCTGGCACAGGTTGACACTATCAGGGTGACATAGTGAAAACCTGTCAGTACCAGCCAATGCCATGGAGCTGTGCTGGGTAAGTGCCAGGACATGCCTGGGCATGACCCTCTCTCTTCAGGGGCTATACTACCCTTTGCGCCCCCAAGGGGGAATCCCCTCGACTGAACCTCACTTTTAAAAAGTTATTGTAAACCTGGCCAATGTGACGTCAAATCGGCACGGTTCCAATATTCAGTGAGGAGGGATCATGTGGCAGGGCGCTGCCTAATCATTTTCAAGGTCATTTAAATCCAATAAAATTTGCCCCTTGCCCTTTGTGGGTGTGATCCTCCTGACGTCGTCAGTGAGGGCGTGGACTGTGGGGAAACGCAATCTCTCCGGAGAGAATCGCGTTTCTCTGACGGCGAACGCTGGCTGAAAATCACCGCTTCAATATTCAGCCTGAGGAATCCTACACTGTTTCCAGTCCACTCTGGTGAAAAGGTGACCTTTCCTCATTGCATCTTTGTAGCGTCCGCCCCAAGATTTAGTTCCTCGGCACCTAGCCTTGGACCTTGGAATGTGCCAGTCTGCAGAATTTGGTCATTGACAACTCTTTACTACGGAAGACTGACTGGATACTGGGCACGATTCTCCAGCACCCCGTGCGATGGGTTTTCACGCAGCGGGATTCCTACCATCAGTAGGACGTCGATGCCGATTTACATTCCTCGGCTATGCCACTGTCAAGAAATCTATGGTGGAAGTCAACTTTGAGAAGGGATGGAGAATTCCGCCTAATGTGGCTGATGTCTTTCCAAATGGAGAACAAGCTAAATGAAAAAGTAAGGTAACAGTCACACACCTTACAGTCACTCGCCTTAATCTCAAAACAGCCAACATAGTACATACAAGTTATCAATAAAACGGAGTCTCCCACTTTCCATGATGGCCTAAGGCCTTCCAAATTTGGCCTTTATTTATTTTAAAAATATATTTTTTAAGTAGCAGGGACTCACAAGACATCTGCAGTCAAATTAGTACATTTATTGTAACAGTACCTATTTTAATAGAATATTTCTACTTCATGCACCCTTAAGACTTCATCAGAACCAAAATCTCTCACTTTGGAAAAGAGCAGAAAGCTGTCTATGTGTAAAAACAGGCCCAGGGATATAAATACAACATTAGTCAAGAGTCTGACCTTGTGACTTGTTTATAGTTAGAGTGTATAAAAGTCTAACTGGAAATTGTTTTCCCCCGAATTGAAGTGGCAGTTTTACATCTGATGGACTCAATATTATTCAAGGAATAAACACTCGATTTCCTTGAAATCTGCTTGTTAGAATTTCAGCATCTATCATCAAGGAAAACAACTTCCTAACGTCCAATCCTGTTTTGTGACAAAGTTCTTTTGTTTAGGATTCAAGTTTCGTACCAAGATGACTGTTCTTCCCTTCAGTCTAGGTTTGAGCAGAGACAAGCCCATTGGAGTTAGCCTATGGAAGGTCTAGAATTTTGGAATTTACAGTGCAGAAGGAGGCCATTTGGCCCATTGAGGCTGCACTGGTCCTTGGAAAGAGCACACGACTGAAGCCCACACATCCATCCTATCCCCATAATCCAATAACCCCACCTAACCTTTTTTTTGGACTCTAAGGGCAATTTAGCATAGCCAATCCACCTAACCTGCACGTCTTTGGACTGTGGGAAGAAACCGGAGCACCCGGAGGAATCCTATGCAGACCTGGGGAGAACATGCAGACTTCACACAGTGACCCAAGCCAGGAATCGAACCTGGGACCCTGGAGCTGTGAAAGATTCAGTGCCTTGGCCTTCGCAGACTTCCACATGTTCACCATTCTCTGAGTGAAGAGGTTTGTCCTCAGCACAGTCTTAAATAGCCTACCCTGTATCCTGAGACTGTTACTCCTTTGTTCTAGACGCTCCCCACCAACCCCCAGCCAGAGGAAACATCATCCCTGCATCCAGTCTGTTCAACCCTTTTTCAATGAGATCCCTTCTCACTCTTGCAAATTCCAGTGAATACAGGTCCAACTGCCCAATTAAAACATCCCAAACAACAAACAACTTTGGAGTGTATTTTCCTTAAATAAATAAATAATGTTCACCATTTGGTTTACTGTTTTTAGACTGTTCATAGCTAGCTAAAGTCAGCTTATCCTCATCCAAGTAGATATTCATGCCAAATTGGCTTTTGGGATCGCTTTGCAAAACTAGAAAACTCCAAAACCAGAAACGCTCATCTGCAAACAATTCAATGTTTTTTAAAATGCCCACAGACACCCTGATGCACCACCTTCCCTCAACAGCTGATTAAATAGTCAGGTAGGTTATGTAGATTGGCACGCTAAAATGTCCCTGAAGTGTCCAGGGATGTGTAGATTTGGTTAAGGGGTTATTGTTACAGAGCAGGGAAGTGGGTTTCTGAATGGCCTCCTTCTGCACTGGAGGGATGCTGTGATTCTATGAACGCCGACAACATTTATCCTTCTATTAAAAAATGACAAAATAAAATATAAGTTAGCGTATATGTATATAGGTGTACACATCCCCCATCACGGCCCGCTCCCAATATCCCTTGATTCCCTGCCAGACCAAAAATATGTCTATCCCAGTCTTACATGTATTCAATGATGGAGCATCCAGTCCTCTGGAGTTTCAATTGCATTGAATAAATTCAATAGTGACCCTGATCAACAAACTAATCTTTCAGACAACTAGATTTTAAAAATCTAACAACAGTCAGATAATTGAGGTGCGATCCTGTCTCTCCCACCATCATTGGAGAATTCCTACCAAACGTGGGCCATTCCCCATACCTGGGGAACCATCCCCTCTAAGGCTGACATCGATGCGGAGATCCAACATTGTATCCAATCCGCGAGCACCTCCTTTGGATATTAAAGATGGGAATCTTTGAAGACTGCAACGTACATGCTGACACCAAGATCCCCATGTGCAAGGCAGTCGTCCACCCACCTTATCTCTCTGGGTCAGAAATTTGGACTATGCAGATGCCACCTCAAGGCCCTGGAGAGGTACCACCAATGCTCTCTGAGACGGGTTCTCCACATCAGCTGGGAGGACAGTCGTACTAACATCAATGTCCATGAAGGTGAGAGCACCAGCATTGAGACCATGATCATCTGAAACCAACTCCGCTTGGCCAGCCATGTGCTTAGGATAGAAGAGTCCTGATTGCCAAAGCAACTCTTCTTCGGCCAGCTCAAGGAAGGCTCCCAAACTAGACGAAGACAAAGCTAGCAATTCAAAGACATCCTGAAGGCTTACCTCAAGAAATACAACATAAGAGTGTTGTTCCTGGGTTTTTTTACAATGGTTATACTGTTAATATTGTTTTGTTGTTTATATTTTGTGAAAATCTTAATAAAAATTATTTTAAAAAAAAAGAAATACAACAAAAGACATATGCCTGGGAGATCCTTGCTCAGAAGAGACCCACTTGGAAGAACCTCTTGATTGATGGGAGACAATTCTTCGAGGATAGCCGACAGCAAGAGAAGGCCCAGAAAAGGAGCCTGAAAAAGGAATACACGCGACCGAGAGTCCAAGGACCAATCCCATTCCCTGGAACACCTGCCAAGCGAGCAGTCAAATATGTGCAACCACTGTCATAATATCCACTCATGTATACAATGGAGTGCAGACAGGCAGTGATTGACACACAGGACGACCAGTAAGCACACAACACAGTGCAGCCAATCACCAGACAGGACACCACCACTATAAAACCAGAGGACACTAGGTTTCCCGCTCTCTCTGCACCCAGCCACTGAGACAGTGAGTGTCCACGAGCTAGCCAGTGCAAACACCATGCGGTAGCTAGTAAGTCTGGTCAGGCTACTACTACGTCTCCAGTCAGTTCAGTATAGTGTCGACCCACAGCTGAATATGTTTATCAGTTCTATCGTTGAATAAAACAGTGTTGGATCTTCTCCAGTGTTAGCCGTATGTTTCTAGCTTCCCTGCATCGAGTGCAGTCCACATCGAACCAACCTGCCTAATACATCAACCACGATCGGACTCCTCAGCCATGCAAGAACCTGCAGAGCCTAAGGCCAATAACACGGAATTTCTTAGATGGACAAACATACTTGTTCACAAGTGCTCACTGAAGAAGAAGAAGAATTGAGGTAATCATATCCTTCTCAGCTACCCTCCTCTTCTCAATAAAACCACACAATTTCCCTAATTAAAACTAGATTAAACTCTCTGTGGCTACTTTACTAGAGATTCAAGTGTGAATGGGAAATAAAAAGAAAGCAATTTATATCAATCTGCAGTTTAAATTATTAAAGCAAGCACAGCTCATGGTAAGATGTGTAAACTGAGAACAGTCCGTAAGCTTACAGACTCTAACTTCCAACTGATTTGAGAACTGACTCTGCAAGCTGTTCAAGGAAAGCAATCAATCAAGTGTCGACAAAAATCAGGACGATTGTGTGTCCCAAGTGCATATAATAAAAGAACAAATAACATAATCTACAACATTTTCTTAAGCAGCAACCTGCTGTCATAATCTTTAGTTCCTTTCTTTTCCCAATCATGAACTGTTGCTGGACCTACCACATACTCCGAGGTGAGTTATTCTGTACAATCTACAGCAAGTTAATAATTCCAGCGGATGGGATGGACAGTTGTTTGCAGAGAGTGGTACACGTGCAGTGATAAATGGCAGAGGCTGCCAAATGAGTTCCATGACCTGGTGAACTGTGATATCAGGATTTATTTTGTACATTGATAAAACAGAAAACCACCTATTCCAACATAATAACTTGCTGCATCAGACAGCAGCCGTTGATATATGGGTTCTATGTCTGCTTTGAGAGAACGTTTACTACCCACAAGTCCCGAAAGACGTGTTCGTTAGATGAATTGGACATTCTGTGTTCGAAAGACGTGCTTGTTGGGTGAATTGGACATTCTGAGTTCTCCCTCTGTGTACCCGAACAGGCTCCAGAATGTGGCAACTGGGGGCAGTAGCTTCATTGCAGTGTTAATGTAAGCCTACTTGTGACAATAAAGATTATTATTATTATGGCTTCTGTTAATAGTTAAGATCTTACCTCTGCTTTTGCACTCATCAGGGCATTTACAACATTGCAATGTAAGGGAAGCCAACAAATTTATACTGTATAAATATGGCATGTGGACACAGATTGGTAGAGGCATTGCCATGGAGAATACACCAGTTGATGGTGACTGACAGTTAACTGCCAAACATTGTTTGAAATTTAAACCAGGCAGCTTGACTCTGATCAATCATGGAATTGCCCCAAGGAACAAACCAGCGGATGGCTGTCATTTATTTTGTTTCGCTGGAACAGGCGCAATATCTGTCTTCAAAGAGCAAGGCCCTGTGTATTAAAATATTCAGATGTGCTACACTTCAAGCCTCAAAATAAGGGGAAGTAGATTTAGGACTGAGTTTAGGAGGAACTTCTTCACCCAAAGGGTTGTGAATCTATGGAATTCCTTGCCCAGTGAAGCAGTTGAGGCTCCTTCATTAAATGTTTTTAAGGTAAGGTTAGATAGTTTTTTGAAGAATAAAGGGATTGAGGGTTATGGTGTTCGGGCCGGAAAGTGGAGCTGAGTCCACAAAAGATCAGCCATGATCTCATTGAATGGTGGAGCAGGCTCGAGGGGCCAGATGGCTTACTCCTGCTCCTAGTTCTTGGGCGGAATTCTCCGCAGGGGGCCAAATTCGTGAAGACCGTTGTGAACTCGGCCGAGGTTCACGACGGCCTCGGAGCCCGCTCCCCGTACCTAATTCACCCCCACCCGGGGGGCTAGGGGCGGGCCTCCGTCTTTCTCGGCAGCGACCTTGTCGCGCCGAGAATGTGAAGTCATCCGCGCATGTTCAGGTTGCCAGTTCCAACCCGCTCATGCGCAGATGACTTCATCGCGCAGACAGCTTGAACCCGCACATGCGCGTTGGCCGTCTTTCTCCTCAGCCGTCCGGCAAGACGTGGCAGCTTGATCTTGCCGGGTGGTGGAGGGAGAAGAGTGCTTACGTTTTGGATGCTGGTCCGACGATCGGTGGGCACCGATCACGGGCCTGTCCCCTCCCGAGCACAGTCGTGGTGCTCCCGTCCCAATCAGGCCCTTAGATGCCCCAAACGGGCATCTGGCGCCTGTTACACGAATGCAGTGACCAGGTGTGGGTGCCACTGTCGTGAAATGGGCGTGAAGGGCCGGCCACTCGGCCCATCGGGCTCGGAAAATCGCCGTTCGCCGTGAAAAACGGCGAGCGGCGATTTTTCCAAGCGGGGGTGGGGGGGGGAGAATCGCGGGGGGCGCCAGGAAGGCGTAAAAAATGTCAGGGGACCCTCCCAGGCCGTGTGGGGAGCGGAGAATCACGCCCCTTACGTTCTAACTGACAATCGTAAATTGGTTGTCAGTATAATTCTTAGCACATTGAGAATTATTTAACAAATATTGTCCAATCGCGGAACTACATCTAATGTTGGACACTGTGTTTTGAGTTCTGCAATCACAGGCTGGCTGGTACATACATAATGTCATGTCCATATGGAAGAGAACAGCTCAAGATGAGTAACCATTCAATTCCACACAGGAAGAAGTGCAAGGCCTACACTTAGTAACTTCCTTCAGAAATACAGTTTATATCTGCAATTCACCATGTAAGGAAATCATAGCCTGAGCTTAGATGCCCTACCACCGCATGGCTCAACCAGTGAGTGTTCAGTATACTTGGCCACTGTAGCGCCAGAGTGACAATACCATATTGAATAACAGTGTGCAGGGATTACTGATGGCTATTTTAATTATGGAAATGATTTGGTATTCAGAGACAGAAGATCGAAAATGAGATGGAAAAGTGCCACATTTGTTTTATTCTTTCATGGGACATGGACAGCACAGGTTGCACCAGCAGCATTTATTGCCCATCCCAATTGCTCTTGAGGGGGCACAGTTAAAAATCAACCACATTGCTGTGAGTCTGGAGTTACATGTAGGCCAGACC
Source organism: Scyliorhinus canicula (assembly GCF_902713615.1). Taxonomy (NCBI): domain Eukaryota; kingdom Metazoa; phylum Chordata; class Chondrichthyes; order Carcharhiniformes; family Scyliorhinidae; genus Scyliorhinus; species Scyliorhinus canicula. Next base: position 43,497,616 of record NC_052163.1, read on the forward strand.
GAGTAAGGACAGCAGATTTCCTTTCCTAAAGGACATGAGTGAACCAGATGGGTTTTTACAATAATAAACAGTTGTTTCATGGTCATCGTTAGGCTTTTAATTCCAGATTTTTGCTGAATGCGAATTTCACCATCTACTGTGGCGGGATTTGAACCTGGGACCCCAGAGCATTACCCTGGGTCTCTGGTTTACTCGTCCAGTGACAAAACCACTGCCTCACCGCAAACATGTTTTTGTTTGAAGAGTGACAAACACAAATTATCAGTACACTAGAGCTGATTGTGCTGGAAAACAAATAAAAAGTCTTCATGGTATGATTCCGGAATGTTCACCCTGTATCCTTTCTCTGTTTACAGCTGTAATATTATACAGGAAATACCAATAGCCTTTTTTAAGAAGAAAAAATTGGCTCTAAAAAGCAGACTTACTTCCTGTAATTCTTACCCAATAAGCCAGAGTGCATATCACGTTGGTTAAAATGAATGAACTTCAGTTTACCAGAGTTTTCTGAATGCCAGGGTGCTGTGGGTTCATCTTAAATATCATTCACAACTTTCAATTTCTTAGCATCAAAATTTTTAATCCGTTCAAGATCACGCAATCCAGACAAAATTAATATCTCTTATCTTGACTAAAATCTATTATATTACTAAAAATGTGCTTTTATAAAATACTGCATCTTTGTGGATTGTTTGTCACACTTATTTCTCAAGTGATGATTTGCTTTTACAACAACAACTTGCATCTATATAGCAGCCTCAATGTCATTAGCCCTCTTAAGTAAATCAACAGGAGGATTATAAGGCAAAGATTTGACACTGAGCCACATAAGGGGATATTAGGGCAGATGGCGAAAATCTTGGTCAATAGGGTTCAAGGAGGAAAGGAGGCACAGAGGTCGTGAGGTTGAGAGAGGGAATTCCAGATCTAAGGGTCTTAGCATCCGAAGGCATGGCCCCCAGTGGAAGAGTAATTAAAATCGGCGACACAGACCACAGGAGTACAGGTGTCTCAGAACTTTTGCCATCTTTATTATTCTGCCCAGCTGTCCGGTTTCCAAATCCCACTTCCAACCACAATCCCATTCATGACACATATGCTTTGGAAATGTGCCACTCACTCGCTCCACAAATTGTTCAGTCTCAGCTTGACCCCATGCCACAGCCTGTAGGTCAGTCCCTACCAATAATCCTGGCGGGTGGGGGGGATGGGGGCAGGGGTGACACTGGCTCCAATGTTTGAAGCCACTTTACCCATCCTCTCCCACATAAAGTGAAAAAGAGAAGCAAAAGAAAATAAAAATGACTGCATGAAAGATAAAGGGAAAGAAAAGCAAACAACAAGCGAAGCAAAAAAGTAGACGCAAAACAGGAGAAACACCGAGAGAAACAGCATTGTGTTTCAGAATTTGTTGAACCAAAACGTTTCTAATGTGAAACTGTTACACTTCTGTTTGAAAACATGATGTATTCACACATAAGTACAAAAAGGCACATAAATGATATATGGTTCATTACTCCAAAATCGGCTTGATATTATTTCCCCATAGACTGAAACAATTTGTTACCCATCTCTAACAACTGGTAAACATCTCACACTCATTATGTTGGGAATGGGAAGCCTCAAATAAATCAGTTTAATGATTCATAAATAGCTTTGTCTCACTAATGGCGTCTTGGTTTCCCCGCAGAAAGAGTGAGGCACGAATGGAAATGGCATGAACAACCGGTTCAGGTTACAATGCAACACTGTTATGTTAAGCCCCAAGGCTCTGCTATCACATATTAGGTACTGATATAAGGCTAAATACTCAGATTACTAATGGGAGAGACTTGCTTGTCCCAAGTGGATCAGGTTCCCAAATTTGTAACAACTGGCAATGAGTTCAGCATACGTTTGCTATCGTAATTATATCTTTTTTGGGTGGCAAGGTGGCAGCACTGCTGCCTCACAGTGCCGGGACCAAGTTCAATTCTGATCTTGGGTGACTGTGTGGAGTTTGCACATTCTCCCGTGTCTGTGTGGGTTTCGTCCGGATGCTCACGTTTCCTTCCCCAGTCCAATGATGTGCAGGTTAGGTGGATTAGCCATGCTATATTGCCCCTTAATGTCCAAAGGTTGTTTGGGGAGTAACAGGATAGGGCATGGGCTTGGTTGGGGTGCTCTTTCAAAGGGTCGGTGCTTACTTGATAGGCCAAATGGTCTCCTTCTGCACTCTGGGGTTTTATGATTGGGATTCTATAACACCCATAACAAGGAGGAGAGGCATATTGTGCATTGTATCACACAACAGCTATTATCATTTAGCAATCTAGGTTGACTGACTAAGTAGGTATATCAGCATTAACATCTGCTTTGAACAATGCAACTCATACAGAGTCCTTACTGGACTTTGTCTGAACTGCAAAACACCTAATGCACAGGAAACATGAATCTAACACTTGAGTACTTGCCAGTTTTGGGTACTGCATTGCCTGTTACAAACACATACAAGGAGTCATCCTTAACACATCTTTAATAAAAAGCCGGAGAACCCAATATTCTTATACAAGTGTAGAATTAATTTTCTTCTCCAGCAGATTGTCACTGTTTCCACATTAATGCCTAACATATGCTGGCTTTCCTTAATGTTTGTTGTTGTGCCACAGATTATTCAGACAAACAAAAACTGTAATCTGAGCTCTTTTCTCCCGATCCTAAGGGGAAAAATTAAGCGTCATATATCTCCATGTTCCCTCTGTTGGAACCAACAATTCTACGGACACGTGCTTGTAGGATTAGAATAGCGGTTTTAATATACTTACAACAGAGCCAGCCTGTTAGCCATTGAACTTTCGGTGAACTGGCTGGCTGACCCTGTGGCACGGATCTTTATACAGCAGCTCCAGGGGGGAAGAGTCCTGGGCGGAGCCAAAGGAGGAGCCCAGTACAAACTCTCGAGTACTCCCAGAGCTACTCCCCCTGGTGGTCAGGTAGTGCAACTACACTTACAATATTGATACATATATATACAGATTATAATACCATGTGAATCTCATTCACCACATTCACCCCCTGTGAAATACATAGAGTCTGGCGGGGGTCGTGGCTCACAGAGTTAGTCTGTCCGGTGGACGAATTGTTCATTTCGATCTGCGGAGCACTGGGGTTGCAGCCTCTTGTGGTGGCTGGGTGGGTGTTGAGAGCTGGGGTACGATGGCAGACTCCGGGGCGGGTCTCGTCCAAACTTTCTACACCTCTGGCTCGACCGGAGACTGTGGGCGCTGGGGGCGGGCTTGTGCTGGCGCATGGAACCGGTGGGGCAAGCTTGCGGAATCGGGGGCGCGAGGGGGTGGCAGCATAGGGAATGGGGTAAGGGGTTCCTCAGTGGGGGTAGGGGGGGCTGGATCCAGCGGGTGCCAGGTCCCGAAGAAATACTGTGTCCTGGCGACCGTCCGGGACGTCCACGAATGCATACTGGGGGTTGGAATGGAGGAGGCGCACCTTTTCAACAAGGGGGTCAGTTTTGTGCCCCCTGACGTGCTTCCTCAGGAGAACCGGGCCTGGTGTCCTCAGCCACGCCGGAAGTGAGACCCCTGTGGTAGTGCCCCAGCTCTGGGTGTATAAAGCTCTCGGTGCTCCCGGAGTCAAAGAGGCATGGCGTGCTGTACCCGTGGAGCTGGACCTCCGCCATCGAACTTCGTAGGTGCTTGGGGCGGGATTGATCTCGGTGACCGCATTGAGTTGCGGGCCGCGTGATGAGGGCCCGGGAAGGTCGTAGTTTTCCAAGTGGGCGTCCGGTCGAGTAGATGCCGATACGTTCTGGCGAGCTTGATGCAGGATCGCTGCGCTGAGTAGCGGGCCGCGTGATGGGTGCCCGGGGAAGTCGTAGTCTTCAGATGAGCTTTCTGAGCATGCCGATGCAGATGGGGCCTGTGGATCGCACGTAGTGAGCGGCGAGGAAGATGGCGGTCCCCATGAGTCGCACATGGCCGGCCGCATGGTGGGGGTTTGCCAAGATGGCGGCCCCCATGTATCGCACGTGGCGGGAGGGGGCGGAGTCGGGGCGTAGGCCGCAGCGTTTTGGGCCCCACGGGCCCGCTGGTGTTGGGAGCGATTTGTTCTCTCTACTGGGGAGTTAAAAACTGGGGCCTTTTCGCGAGGCACACCCTGGCATAGTGGCCTTTCTTCCCGCAGCTGCTACAGGTCGCAGATCGGGCTGGGCAGTGCTGCCGCGGGTGCTGGTTTTGGCCACAGAAATGGCAGGCTGGGGCAGCTGAGTAGCTGGCTAGGGCAGCAGAGTAACTGGTTTTGGCAGCGGGTAGCTGGGGGGCCGTGCGGCTCAGGCCTGGGGGGATTGTTGGTCGGGGGTCCACAATGAGGTCGCGAGGTCCGCGGGAAATGACGTGAGGCTGCGGAAGGAGACTTCCATAGTGGTAGCAGCCTCCACAGTAGTATCTAAGTCCTGGGCCCCCTTTTCTAGCAGTCTTTGGCGCACATAGTTAGATCTAAGGCCCGCTACGAAAACATCCCGCACAGCAAGCTCCCTATGTTCAGCCACGGTAACGGCTTGATAATTACAGTCATTTGAAAGATTGTTCAGTTCCCGTATAAACTCGGCTAGCGTTTCTGTAGGCCGCTGACGGCGAATCGTAAACACGTGGCGTGCATAAACCTCGTTAATGGGCCTAACGTACATTTTGTCCAATATCGCCAGCGCTGCGGTGTAAGAACCGGCCGGATTTAGCTGTATGGAGATTCTGTGGCTTCCCTCGTGTGCAGTAGGCTGAGTTTTGTTCCTCCGTTGTTCCGGCGGTGCTGGCTTCTGCCAGGTAGGCCTTAAAACATCTCAGCCAGTGGGAAAAAATTTCCTTAGCCTCTGCATCCTGCGGGTCGAGTTCTAGGCGTACGGGCTTGAGGGCTGCTTCCATGATTTACTTCGACTGTTTCGTAAGTATATTAAATTGTTGGAACCAACAATTCTACGGACACGTTCTTGTAGGATTAGAATAGTGGTTTTAATATACTTATAACAGAGCCAGCCTGTTAGCCGTTGAACTTTCGGTGAACTGGCTGGCTGACCCTGTGGCATGGATCTTGATACAGCAGCTCCAGGGGGAGGAGTCCTGGGCGGAGCCAAGGGAGGAGCCCAGTACAAACTCTCGAGTACTCCCAGAGCTACTCCCCCTGGTGGTCAGGTAGTGCAACTGCACTTACAATATTGATACATATATATACAGATTATAATACCGTGTGAATCTCATTCACCACACCCTCCAAGCCACTCACCATCCTGACTTGGAAATATACTGGCGTTCCTTAACTTTTGTTGGGTCAAAATCCTGGAAACCTCCTTAACAGCATTGTCAATGTACTTACACCACACGGAGAAAAGTGGTTCAAGTAAGCAATTCACCATCACCTACTCATGGGCAATTGGAGGTGGGTAATAAATGCCAGCCTTGCTAGTGACACCCATGAACACCTTTTTACAAAACATTTTGTACCTATCTAGATAAGAGTGTTCTGATAACAGTGTTCTGTGTTGTTTTACTTTTGGCATTGGGGTGGATATCTTTTATGCCCACTTCTGATTCTGGTCTGTTGTGCACCCCCAATTTGAATTGCTCTACCATTGATGGCCTTCTGCTGACTAGGCCTCAAGCTCTGCAATTTCCTTCATACACCACTGCCTCTACCTCACTTTCCCCCTTTCAGAGGCTTACTCTTTAAAACCTGCCTCTTTGACTAGTTGTGGGTCATCTGACACAATATCTCCAAATGTGTCTCGATGTGATACTTTGGTTTATAATGGGCGGGACTCTCCGGTATCCGGTGGGCAGGCCATACCGGCGCCAAAGAGTGGCATGAACCACTCCGGCGTCGGGCCGCTCGGAAGGTGCAGGCCGGCGCTGGAGTGATTGGCGCAGCGCCAACCAGCACTGAAGGACCTCCGCCAGCTGCCGCAAGTTGTGAAGCACACTGGGACATTTCATTAAATTAACGGTGCTACATAAACATATGGGGCTGGATTCTCCGACCCCCCGCCGAGTTGGAGAATCCCTGGAGGGCAGTGCGAATCCCGCCCCGCCGCTCCGACGCCGTCTGCCGTATACTCCGGCATCGGTTTTTGGGCAGGAATCACGACACGCCAGTCAGGGCCGTTGGCAGCGCCCCCCCCCCCCCCCCGGCAATTCTCCGGCCCGGATGGGCCGAGCGCCCGTCGATTTCTGACCAGTCCCACCGGCGGGACCTGGCTGGTAGGCCGGCTGGTGCAGTCCTCGGAGGGGCACAGGGGGATCCGGCCCTGGGGGAGGCCCCAACGGTGGCCTTGCCCACGATTGGGGCCCACCGATTTTCGGGCGGGCCTGTGCCATGGGGGCACTCCTTCCTTTTGCGCTGGCCCCTGTAGAGCCGCCATGGCCGGCGCGGAGAAGAAACCCCCCTGCGCATGCACCAGAATACGCCGGCCCGTCTGCGCGTGCGCTAAACCACGCCGACGGTTATGCGCATGCGCTAACTTGCGCAGTCCCTTCGCCGCCGGCTGGCGCAGCGCCAACCCCTCCGACGTCAGCGTAGCCCTCGGAAGTGCGGAGAATTCCGCAACTTCCCGTTGGCCCGACACCGAAGTGGTTCGTGCCGATCTTGGCACGCCCAACCGGCGTTGGGGCAATTCACTGATTGTGGTGCATCCCGCCCATGCTGTTGTTGTTCATGTTACTTTGTCCCTTCTCTTTATCAGATGTACTTACCTATGAGGTGGGTAACCTGTTCCTATCTGGTGCTTCAAATACAACTCATGAGCTAGTCCCTGAGAGAATGGCCATGTTTCACCCTCCGAAACTCATTCCTTAATAGGACCAGAATCACAGAGTGATGGTATCTACTCAGCAGCTCACCACAGTACGGCAATTAATTACCCTCATTTTGCCCAGAATAAGCTTTCACAAATGACTAAAGATTAAGGTTCTATCTTTTGATCCTGATAGAACAGAGACAATAATATGGTATGTGCTCAACTGTATGTTCAGTTATATAATCTCCTTCTCATGCAAGGAAATAAGGCTCAGATATCAAAATTAGGTTGATTTATTCCTAAATCCTTAAAGTTAGATATTTGGATCAGTACAAATAGAGCTAACTAACTGCAATCTTTCATCCTGAATCTACCCATCAGGTCTTCTGTACCTAAATCAGTGACAGCTTCTGATAATTATTAAACCTTCCTTTTCATTTGTGCAACTCACCACCAATCATTTTTCAGCTGCTGATTTATTCAGTGGGAAAGTTTATTTTTAACAGAAATGGGCTCCCACCAGGTTACGAATACAGGGCTGGATTCACCAGTCCCCCAGCCGTGTGTTTCTCAGCATTGCGCTGTTCACTGCCGGCGGGATTCCCTACTCCAGCCGCTTGTCAATGGGATTGCCCATTGAAGCCACCCCACTCTGCCGGGAAACTCTCAGGACGGGGTGTGCTGCCGGCGGGAACAGAGAATCCCAGCGGGGAGAGAATTCCGACCACAATCTCTACAGTCTGAATGCACTGACCTGAAAAAAATTCCTCACAGGACCAAGGAATGCATGCATATTTCTTCAAAGGTTCCTGGTGCCTTTATAGAAAATAAAAACATTTCATCATTCATTCCAGCAGAACTGAGATACTCAATTTTCCCAAAATTAGCAAACACCCCTCACCATTTCAGAAGGCAGCTGAACCGTAAGGTGAAGCAGAATATCCACTTCCTCAGCTGCAAATTTGAAACAAAATGATATCAAGTTTCTCAAGGTAACTAACTACCTGTGAGGATTTATTGGTTCTTTATTACCTGGAAACAGAAATGAGCAAGGGTACGAGCTATCACAAGTCAATGGCAGGAGGCCTCAATTACACGTTCATGTTTGTATTCGTTTACAAAGTTACCTTAACCTGTAAATGAGATTGAACTAAATTAAACATGCTGCTCACCTTACATACCAGTAATTAACTGGAGATGATAAATTCCCAATGATTCTGTTGTGAATAGCCTCTTCACCAGAGGCATGAAAGGACAGACTGAATACAGAGGACAGGGGATAGAATCATAGAATCCCTACAGTGCAGAAAGAAGCCATTCAGCCCATCGAGTCTGCACTGACCCCACCCAAAGAGCACCCTACCTAGGTTCAATTCCTCGCCCTATCAGAACAACCCCATCTAACCTTTGACATGAAGGGCAATTTAAGATGGTCAATCCACCTAACCTGCACATCTTTGGATTGTGGGAGGAAACCAGAGCACCCGGAGGTAACCCACGCAGACCCGGGGAGAAAGTGCAAACTCCACACAGGCAGTCACCTGAGGTCAGAATCGAACCCGGGTCCTGGCGCTGTGAGGCAGCAATGCTAACCACTGTGCCACCGTGTCGCCCATAGGCCAACAATAAAAAGCTTTAATAAATCCATAAAAATTGCAAAATATAAAAACATAAAAGATAAATTTATAGCTTATGAAATTGCCCAAATACATCAGCAAGACTATTATGTTGTCATCACTTTAAGATCCTTCATGTGACTCACTTGCAAACATCCATTATTAACATCCTGCACAGGGCCAGTTGTCATCTGGCATTTAAGCAAGATAGAATCATAAACTGCTGAATGAAGAGATTTTTGAGACCAAATGTATTCCCACAAGTCGACAGCTATGGCTTTGGCAAAATTGCTGCTAGCCAGGGGCAGTTGAACATTGGCAAGGCAAAATGAATGGATGCAAAAGAATGCATCAGAAGAGGCTACACTCCAATCTGATTAGTATCATTTTATATTCTAGCTACATACTCCACTTTACTGTAGGCTACTACAGTGAACATATTATATACCGAGTTAGGGCATTTAAGACAGCGGTAATTGAAAAGCTCCCAGTTTCATGATCATGCAGGAGAGATTTTCATTGCCTGTGACATACGTGCCATTATTTTGCAGTGTTGTATTGTGAAATGAAGCGAGCAATTTTAAGTAACCCGTAAACAATTCTGTTTTTCCGTTGTGCAAACATAAATAAACAGATACTTTATGTCAGCAGATTTGAAACTATTTGTTGAATTGATGTTCTTCAGAGAAGGAAATCTGCCACCCTTAACTAGTCTGGCCTTCATGTGACTAAAGATCCACCGCACTGTGGTTGACTCGTAAATGCCCCTCTGAAATGGCCCAGCAAACCACTCAGTTCAAAGACAATTAGGGATGGTCAACAAATGCTGGTCCAGCCAGCGACACCCACACCCCATGGGCAAATTTTAAAAAAAAACAAGGCTGTAGGTAGCTGGGGAGTAATACAAGTCTAGTTAGTTTCAATTTGCACAGGGCACAGACTAGGAAGTGAAACGCTCAGGGAGATCCTCATGAGGGTGGGTCACTCTTGCTACCCACACAGTTCAAGCAGCCTGCTGTGGAATATTAATCCTGCCTCAGCTGGAGTATTGCGTCCAGTTCTGGGCACCACATTTTAGGAAAGATGTGAAGGCACTGGAAAGAGTGCAGAAAATATTCACCACAATGGTGTCATAACCCACCGCGTGGGACGTACGGGGTGGGAATGATTGTCTTCCCCGTATCCCCTGCGGAGTACGAGCTCCCTCATTAAGTGGGCGGGGGAAACTCAATTTATGTTGTATATAAGGTTGGCCAGCTCGGCACCGGCTGTTCAGACCCGGTTGGGAACTACTGGGAGCCTTGTAAATAAACCTAGGTTTCTTTGATACAACTCGGTGTGGACTCTCCATGACTTCATAAAAATTGTTCCAAGGCATGTGGACAGATCTCATGCCAATTGTACAGGATTGTGGTGGGACTACCCCTATGTTGTGCAGTTTTGGTTTCCACGGTACAGCGAAGCTTCACTAAATTGGTCCCTGGGATGATGGGGGGTTGTCGTAATTGGAGAGGCTCAGAATACTGGGTTTATATTCTCTAGAAGTTAGAAGACTGAGGGGTGATCTCATTGAAACCTAAAAGATTTCTGAAGAGGCTTAATAGAGGAGATGCTGAGTCATTGGGTGGAATTTTCCCGCTGGCAGGATCTTCTGGTTCCACAGAATCATAGCAGAAGGAAGTCATTCGGCCCATTGAGTCTGCACCGTTTCTTGGAAAGAGCATGCTACTTAAGCCCACACCTCCACTCTATCCCTGTAACCCAGTAACCCCACCTAACCTAAGAGCAATTTAGTATGGCCAATCCACCTAACCTGCACATCTTTGGACTGTGGGAGGACCCGGAGCACCCAGAGGAAACCCACGCAGACATGGGGAGAATGTGCAGACTCCGCACAGACAGTGACCTAAGCTGGTAATCTAATCTGGGACCCCGGAGCTGTGAAGCAACTGTGCTAACCACTGTGCTACCGTGCCGCTGAAGTCGACCCCTTGTGGCAGGTTCCCCGTTGGCGTGGCAGGCGAGCTATACAAAAACCCACAGGCTCCAACGAGACCAGAGGATCCCCCATGTCAAAAACATCACATCTGGCAAGCGAAAACCCACTGGGGGGGGTGGGGAGGGAGGGGTGTGGCGGGAGCAGGATATCCCACTGGGAGGGAGGGGTGTGGCAGGAGCAGGATATCCCACTGGGAGGGAGGGGTGTGGCAGGAGCAGGATATCCCACTGGGAGGGAGGGGTGTGGCAGGAGCAGGATATCCCCGCCATTGTTTCTGCTGGTCCTGAATTAAAAAGCCTCAGGTTAACGAGTCAATCATGTTGGACTGAGTCGAAGAGAAATTACTTCATTCAAGGGGTTATGAATCTTTGGAATCTTCTACTCCTGAGGGTTCAAGCCATAGAATAGAGTAATCGAGTCACACAGCACAGAAAAGGCCCTTCGGCCCATCGCGTCTGTGCGGTCAAAAACCACCTAACCATTCTAATCCGATTTTCCAGCACTTGGCCCATTGCTTTGTATCCCTTGGGATTGCAAGTGCACATCTAAAATAGAGTCCAAAATAGGTTGTGGATGTTTCATCATTGAATACATCTGAGGCTGGGATAGACAGATTTTTGGTCTCTCAAGGAATTAAGGGATATGGGGAGCAGGTGGGAAAATGGAGTTGAAGCCCAAAATCATATTGAATAACAGAGCAGGTTCAACAGGTGGTCTATTCCTATTCACAGTATTGTGTTCTGGTGGAGAAGCCGGGACTGTCTTCCTTGGAGAAGAAAAGGCGGAAAGGAGATTTGCTAGAGGTGTTCAAAATCACGAGGTGTCTGGACAGAGTAGGTAGCGAGAAACTGTTGCCACTCAATAAGAGGGCACAGATTTAAAGTAATTGGCACAGGAAGCAATAGCGACAGGAGGAAACATTTTTTCACACAGCAAGTGGTTAAGGTCTGGAATGCGCTGCATGAGAGTGTGATTCAATTGAGGCATGCAAAGCAAAATTGGACCGTTATCTGAAAAGGAAGAATGTGCAGGGTCAACGGGGAAAAGGTGGGAGAGTGGTACTGGGTGAATTGCTCATTCGGAGAGCTGGTGCAAACACGATGGGCTGAATGGCCTCCTTTTGCACCATAACGGAGTTGTGATTCTGGGCAGAAGCCTGGGAATTGTTACCTGACTACCCTTATGGGGAGGACAATGAGAGTAAAACAGATAAAAACATTTAAATGAAATTCAAATAATAAATGGGAGGAGGGAAGAAGATTAAATATTTATTCACTGTTAAAATTGGTAGAGATTTTTAAATGTATCAAATTGGCTACCTTAAATGAACAGGATTTATAATTTTTCTGCTAGTGCACCAAAATTTGTAATACACTTAATTTCTAAACTATATGAGCTTCTGGTAGCTGTACCTGCAGTCTAGAATTGCTGTCTGCTAGGATGTTACTGCTCATGCCCAGTATGTTGCATTGCAAAGCCATGGAACTACATTTTACTACAACCAAATTCACAGTTTAAGAAGAATAAATTATAGTCAGGCGATGATGAGTCAACATTAATCTAAACTCCGGCCGCATCTCAGAACCATAAACTCAAAGCCTTAACTGGAGTCAGAAACTAGATTTGGAGGGGGAGGGATATAAACGTTATTTGGTTGGGAGGGGGGGGGCTAATTTTTTAAATTCTGCCTTTCTTTGTTTTTTTGATGTGGAGATGCCGCCGTTGGACTGGGGTGAGCACAGTAAATTCAGGTCACCTGAGGAAGGAGCAGTGCGCCGAAAGCTAGTGTTTGAAACAAACATGTTGGACTTTAACCTGGTGTTGTAAGACTTCTTACTTTGTTTTTTTGGTAATCTTTTTACCCTTTGTCTCTGGGTCTTGCAATTTGAAGTTTTTCCACATATATTAGTGAGATTTCTGGCTTGATAACAGGGTTCAAGAAAATCATGAGGCATCAATTATCCGCCCATTCAAAGCAATTGATGGAAGATCATCAACAATTTGACAATGACCTTCCATACTCACAATAGACTAATTAGGCACATGAAACAAGTAAAGAACTGTCTTTCCCTATCAAAATAACGATGAGGGTAACTGCTCTTGCCTTAAGTGTAAATGGTAATGCAGCTTCAGCCAGGTGCAGAGGCAGTAAATTCAAGTACTGTATCAAAAAGTTGCTATCTGAGATATGCCACTCCATTGTCAGCTTCATAGAAACAGGCTCTCACTGGCTGCTTTCTCCATTCAAATGGAGCGTATGGTACAAAATTGCAGTTCTTGAGCTGCTGAGATACGAACTAAACTCACCACAGAAAGTTAATTCCTGCCCCCACCTTTAACAATATCAATGAATGTCTTAACACATTCACTAAACTCCTCTTTTGCGGGGGGGGGGGGGGGGGGGGGGGACGATTCTCCAATATTGGGCCCAAGCGTTTGCGCTGTCGTGAATGCCATCACGTTTCACAATGGCGCGAACCGGGCCCGGGTACGACAGATCTGGCACCCTGGCGCTGGAGCGATTCACACCGCTCCAGCCTCCTTACGCGGCGCCAAATGGGCGACGCGCCAACCCGCGCATGCGCGGGGGACTTATTTTGCACGCCGGCCCTGACCAACATGGGGTCGGTGCCAGCTGCGGCAGGAAGTAGGCCGGGGGAGGGGGGGTGGCGGGGGCGGGGGGGGGGGGGGGGAGGAGAGGGGGAGGCCGGCCCGCCGATCAGTGGGCCCCGATCGCGGGCCAGACCCCATCGGAGCCCCTCCCCCAGTGAAGGAGCCTCCCACCCATAAGCCGCCCCTCCCCCCCCCCCCCCCCCACTGACCGTTCCCGCAGAGTTCCCGCCGGCAGTGACCAGGGGTGAACGGCACCGGCGGGACTCTGTCGTGTCGGCAGAACTCTGTCGTATCAGCGGGGCCGGAGAATCGGTGGCCCCACCGATTCCAGCGGCCCGCGGCCAGCCCCGCGCCAATGGCGCGGGGCATCGTGACGCGGTTGCGCCGATTCTCCGGCCCGCGCAGGGCGCGGAGAATCGCCCCCTATATTTTTAATACAAATATAGAAAACAGCACTCATGATAACTTGAACTGTGTGACTAACTCATCTTGCCGCCCCAGAACCAATATTATAATTCCTCAAGAGAGGTTTTTTTTTAAAAAGAGAAAAGCCCAGGTCCGTTAAGAAAGGAAATGAAGATATTTATTTACATAATGCTTTCATGACCACAGACATCTCAAAGTGCTTAATAGCCAATGAACTACTTTTGAAATGTAGTCGACGTTGTAATATAGGAAATGCAGCAGCCAATTTCACACATGGCAGGATCACACAAACGGCAATACAATAATGATTCAATAACATGTTTTAGTGGTGTTGATTGAGGAGTAAATATTGGGCAGGACACTGAGTAGAATGTCCCTGTTGTTCTCCGAAATGGGATAGATGAGGTCTCGGTTTGACAACATACCGGAAAATTGGCACCTCCAAAAATGCGGCACTCGCTGGATGCTGCACTTGAGAGTCAACCTATATTCTGCGCTCAGGTCCTGGAGTGGGACTTGAACCGGAACCTGGTGACTCAGAGGCAAGATTGCTGCCAACTGAAGCATGGCATTACGCAATAAGGGGACAATGCTGTCAATCTCCACAACCAGATAGGAACCATGCCACCGAAAATGGAATCATTAGTACGTTTATACTGAGGGCAATTCCCAGGGAAGCCAGCCCCCAGGTGGGATTCCCAAAGGCCCACTGAATCAGGCGTGAGGGCCAAATCGGGATTCTCGCTGGGTGTCATACCCAATGCGAGTCTCCAGACCTGCACCCCCTGGTGAGATTGGTTTCCTTCCACCAGGGTGAGAACCTGATCTAAATTCATTATCATTCATTTCAATGTAATCAGTTGGTTTGAAGAATGCTCCGGCCTCCCGGGATGCTGCTGCCTCCCCACCGCAACCCCACCCCCCCCCTCCGCCAATCCCCTCCCAGCTGGAAGTCTTGTGGGCACAAATCACTAATGGCCTCTGAAAGTGGGAACCTGAATTTGTGAACGTCGAGGGGGAGCAAGGCGTTGAGTGCCCTCTCTACACTTCTCTCCAAGTTGCCAAAGGCGTTCTTTCAGGGGTGGTGAGGATCAGGGAGGCTCGGACTGGGCTAGGGTGGCTCAGGTCGGGGGTCTTTCCCAGGACGGGGATTATGTGGCAGGTCTTCTCTCTGTGGCTTTGAAAATCATTAAAATCAGCACCCTGGAGGTAATTGTAGAGAGGGCACTCACCCCTTTGTACCCCTCAGACTCCACGATGCTGGGGTAGCACTGCCTTGGGTGGAGCCTGAAGAGAGGAAGGGCCTGAGGAGGAACCCTGAAGGAGTTCTGAAGGGAGATTGGCATTTGTTGAGCCCACAACATGTTGGTCACTTGGGGGTGGCTTTGCCAATGATTCAGGGTGGGGAGCCTTGACAGCGATTTTGAGGGGGGGGGGGGGGCTTGCCAGCGATTTGTGGGAGGGAAGGGGGCTTTGCCAGCAATTTAGGGGGCGGGGCCTTGACAGCAATTGGCGGGGGGGGGGGGGGGGGGTTGCAGTATTATTCTGACATCAGGGCGCTCTTTTTAAAGGGCGAGTTTTGGGTCCACCCGTCTTGAGGCCAGTGCAAAACTTGCCCCTCTCAAAAAAAGGTTCCAAGTGCCATCGAATAGCACCTGATTAGTGCTGAAGGGCCAGCGGGAAACGCACCGGTTTTCCAGTTGCCATCAGCACTTAGGTTTTTGGGGAAAATCGCGTCCCCTAATACATGAATCAACTTCCTCCAAAATTGGACAAGACCAGTAGAACGTTAAACTATCTATAATTTCAACATCACAGGTAGCATTGTTCTTTTCAAAAATGGATTTACTGAATTATACAAAGGTTAATAAATTTTCTCAGGGCATTATATAATACCATCGATTAATATCTGGCATGGAATGCAGTTCCACCCAAGAATAGATTATTCCACAGTCACTCTTGTCCCAGCCTAAACAATGCATGTTACGGAAATTATCTAACCAGTTAATCCAGCTCAGAATCGACAACAAATTCATGTGTTAAGTGTGCCCCACCCAAAATGTTTGGAACATAACAATGTAGTTAATTCCATATCCATGGGACAAGAAATTTTCTTTGAACTCGGCCACACAGTCAAATAATCCACCAGTGAGAGTGAGAACTAATTTCTCATTAAAATCTTTGCACTTTGATTCTATCAAAGGATAATAGAACCTTTGTTTCCTCAGACTGAAATTGCTAAGTGTCAAGTTATTTTAGAGCAATTTTTCACAAGAATTAGCACATACTTTGAAAGTGTCTTCACTCCCTTCGCCTGAACTTCAATGTACTATTTAAACAAAACCAATTTATTTTGTCACAGGCTTGCCAAATGTAAAGATCCTTCATCCATCCCCAAGAATAAAGGGTTGCGACCCCACCGTTCAGCCTACAGCAAGACGACATTCTCCCCTTGTACAACGTGGACAACACAAAAAACCAACACACAATCAAACAGTCCAGAAAATGGAACTCCAACCCCTAAAAAGGAAAAAGAAAATCCGTGTAGCTCCAGCAACTACGATCAGGACAAATAATTATGTTCAACGAACGCTGTGCTGTTAAGTGCAAAAAGACCATTTCAGATTAATTCAGATTTACACTTGTGATTAACTGCTCACTGCAAGTGTTTCCTTTTAATTCTGAGGTCACAATTTAGATTGAGGCCATTAATTCTTGGTATAATTTCTTCTTTATAAATGTTTTTATTCAGTTTTCATATTTTATATTGAACAAATTACAAATTGTTAGGAGAGAAAAAGAACAAAAAAAAAAAAAAAAAAAAAAAAAAAAAAACAACAAACAAACACGCAAAAATTAACATACATATTTACAGGTAAGCATCTTCGTAGTAGTAACTGCGCCCGCCCCCCCCCCCCCCCCCAACATGTTTATTTAGTTTGGTTTTGGGCCTTAGCTAGCCATCGAACCCCCGTACCGAACCTGTAGCCCCTCCCGCTACCTTCCCCCGACTATTCTTCCTCTTGTACATTGGCCACAAATAGGTCCCGGAACAGTTGCATGAATGGCTCCCACGTTCTGTGGAAGCCGTCGTCCGACCCTCGGATGGCAAATTTGATTTTCTCCATTTGGAGAGATTCCGAGAGGTCGGACAGCCAGTCCGCAGCTCTGGGCGGTGCTGCTGACCGCCAGCCAAACAGGATTCTACGGCGGGCGATCAGGGAGGCAAAGGCAAGGGCGTCCGCCCTCCTCCCCAGGAATAGATCTGGCTGTTCTGAAACCCCGAAGACCGCCACTATCGGGCATGGCTCCACCCTCACTCCCACCACTTTGGACATAACCTCGAAGAAGGCTGTCCAGTACTCCACGAGTCTGGGGCAAGACCAGAACATGTGGGCGTGGTTGGCCGGGCCTCTTTGGCACCGTTCACATCTGTCTTCCACCTCCGGGAAGAACCTACTCATACGGGTTCTTGTTAAGTGGGCTCTATGTACCACTTTTAGTTGCGTCAGGCTGAGCCTTGCGCACGTGGAGGTGGAGTTGACCCTATGCAGTGCTTCGCTCCAGAGTCCCCACCCTATCTCCATCCCCAGGTCGTCCTCCCATTTCCTTCTTGTTGCGTCCAGTACGGTGTCGTCCCTATCTACCAGTCGGTCATACATGTCACTACAGTTCCCTTTCTCTAGGATACTTGCGTCCAGTAGGTCTTCCAGTAGTGTCTGTCGTGGCGGTTGTGGGTACGTCCTTGTCTCCTTTCGTAGGAAGTTTTTGAGCTGCAGGTACCGTAGCTCATTCCCCCCAGCTAGCTGAAACTTCTCTGTCAGTTCGTCCAGTGTTGCGATCCTGTCGTCCGTGTATAGGTCCCTGACTGTCAGTGTCCCCCCGTCCTGCCTCCACCTTTTGAAGGTGGCGTCAGTCAGTGCTGGTGTGAACCTATGGTTGTTGCAGATGGGAGCCCTGTTCGACATTTTGGTCAGGCCAAGTTGCTGCCGCAGTTGGTTCCAGGATTGGAGGGTGGCTGTCACCACTGGGCTGCTGGAGTGTTTTTTGGGTGGGGATGGGAGTGCTGCCGTGGCGAGGGCCCGGAGGGAGGTTCCCATGCAGGAGGCCTCCTCCGCACGCACCCACTCAGCCTCTGGCTCCTGGATCCATCCCCTTACTCGCTCGGCTGTTGCTGCCCAGTGGTAGAATTGTAGATTCGGGAGGGCTAGCCCTCCCCTGGTTTTTGTTTTTTGTAAGACCTTCTTTGGGATCCTAGCATTTTTACCCCCCCATACGAACGCCATGATGAGTTTGTCCAGCGCTTTGAAAAAGGCCTTGGGGATGTAGATCGGAATGGATCTAAACAGGAAGAGGAACCTGGGCAGTACGTTCATTTTGATCGTCTGAACTCTCCCCGCGAGGGAGAGCGGGAGTGTGTTCCATCTTTGCAGGTCCTTTTTAACTTCCTCCGTCAGGCTGGTGAGGTTCCATTTGTGGATCCCTTTCCAGTCATGGGCTATTTGGATCCCCAGGTAGCGGAATTTATGTCGGGCTTGATTGAACGGCAGCCCCTTTAGTGCTGCCCCCCCCCCCCTTGCGGGTGTACTGGGAAGATCTCACTTTTGCTCATGTTGAGTTTGTAGCCCGAGAAGGCTCCAAACTCTTTCAGGAGCGCGATGATTCCGTCCATGCTGCTTTGTGGGTCCGAGATATAGAGGAGCAGATCATCCGCATAGAGTGAGACTCTGTGCTCTCTACCTCCCCTTCGGATCCCCCTCCAATTTTTTGCTGCCCTGAGCGCGATTGCTAGCGGTTCAATTGCTAGTGCGAACAGCAGCGGGGACAGTGGGCATCCTTGTCTGGTGCCCCTGTGCAGCTGGAAGTATTGGGAGTTGGTATTGTTGGTCTGTACACTCGCCATGGGTGCGTTGTACAGGAGCTTTACCCAAGCGGTGAACCCTGTTCCAAGCCCGAACCGCTCCAGTACCTCTATGAGGTATTTCCACTCGACTCTGTCGAAGGCCTTTTCTGCGTCCAGGGAGACGATCACCTCTTGTGTTCTCTCCCCGGAGGGGGTCATTATCACGTTCAGCAGGCGCCTGATGTTCGCGGTAAGCTGTCTACCTTTGACAAAGCCCGTCTGGTCCTCTGTGACCACCTCAGGTACACAGTCTTCTAGCCTCTTGGCTAGGATTTTGGCCAGTATTTTGGCGTCTGCATTCAGCAGAGATATGGGTCTGTATGACCCACATTCCGTTGGGTCTTTGTCTTTCTTAGGTATCAGCGAGATTGAGGCCTGTGCTAACGTGGGTGGCAATGTGCCCCTAGCTAGCGAGTCTGTGAACATCTCCCGCAGGTGCGGGGCCAGCGCTGTCGCAAATTTTTTGTAGAAGTCCGCCGGGAATCCGTCCGGTCCCGGCGCCTTCCCCGCCTGCATGGAGCTAATGCTGTCCATGATCTCTCCCAGTGCTAGTGGTGCTTCCAGATCCCGTTTTCTGCCCTCTCCCACAACTGGTATGTCCAGTCCGTCAAGAAACCGGTTCATCCCAGCCTTCCCCGTTGGGGGCTCTGAGGTGTACAGCTCTTGGTAGAAGGCCTTGAAGGTTTTGTTAATCCTCTCTGGTTCTGTTTCCAACGTGCCTCTGGTATCTCTGATTTGCGCAATTTCTCTGCTGGCTGCCTGCTTTCTCAGCTGGTGGGCCAACAGGCGGCTGGCTTTGTCTCCGTGTTCGTATAGGGCCCCGCGTGCCTGGCGGAGTTGGTGTACTGCTTTCCTGGTGGAGAGCAGGTCAAAGTTCCTTTGTAATTCTTTCCTCTCCGCCAGGAGTTCTACGGTCGGGGCCTCGGAGTATTTATGGTCTACCTCCAGTATGGAGTCGACCAGCTTCTGCCTAGCCACCCTTTCCTCCCTATCTCTTTGCGCTTTGTAGGCTATGATTTCCCCTCTTAGTACGGCCTTAAGCGCTTCCCAGAACGTGGAGGGTGAGACCTCCCCGTTTTGGTTGATCTCAGTGTACTCCGCTATGGCCCGCGCTATCCTTTCGCTGAAGGCCTTGTCAGCTAGTAAGGCACCGTCCAACCTCCATTTGGGGCGCTGGGCCCTTCCCGTCTCTAGCCGCACATCCATGTAGTGTGGGGCGTGGTCTGATATCACAATTGCGGAGTATTCCACCTTGTCTATCTCTGGAAGCACCGTTTTCCCCACCACAAAGAAGTCAATTCTGGTGTACACGTTGTGTACTGGGGAGAAGAAAGAGAATTCTTTCTCCCCCGGGTGGGCGAATCTCCAGGGGTCTACTGCTCCCATCTGCTCCATATAGTGACTGAGTTCCCTTGCCATGTTTGAGGTTTTCCCCGTTCTGGGGTTTGATCTGTCCGTCGTTGGGTCCTGTACACAGTTGAAGTCCCCCCCCATGATTAGTCGGTGCGTCGCTATGTCCGGGATTTCTGCCATGGTCTTTTGGATGAAGCTCGTGTCGTCCCAGTTGGGCGCATACACGTTAACTAGGACTACCGGCGCCCCATCCAGGGCCCCGCTGACCATGACATACCGTCCCCCTGGGTCCGTAACCGTCTTTGTCGCCCTAAACATTGTCCTCTTGCCAATCAGGATCGCCACCCCCCTGGCCCTTGCCCCATAACAGGAATGATAGGTTTGTCCCACCCAGCCCTTTCTTACCCGCAGTTGGTCCTGCTCCCTCAAGTGCGTCTCTTGGAGGAAGACTATGTCGGCCCTCATGTTTCTAAGGTGGGTGAGGACTCTAGATCTCTTCACTGGGCCATTAAGTCCCCTTACGTTCCAGGTGACTATTCTGGTGGGGGGCTTCTGCCCCCTTGCTCCTGTGGGGTTAACCATATTTGTCCGGTGGACGCGCCCCTGCCCTCTGGGGTTTCCCTTTGTTAGGGGGCCGTCCAGGATGTCCACTATCACTGCTCTCCCCATGCGGTCGGGTCCCTGCGCTCCGGGGTTCCCCCTTGTCCCGGGGACACCCGCCATGGCCGTCCACTGTGTGTCCGCCACGCGGGTAGCCCCCTGCACTCCGGGGGGCCCCTTCACCCACAGACCGTACTGGGTGGGTGTTTGCAGCAGTTCCCTGTTTCGAGCCCTTGTCTGTGGCACTTTGTGGCCCTATTCCCTTTCTGGCCTCTTTTGTCCCTTCGTCCCTGCATTTCCCCTCCCTGGTCTCTCGCCCCCCGAGTGCCCCCCCCCCGCTCTATCCCTTTCGGGGATACCCCTGTGTACCCCTCCATTGCCCCTCTCTCCCCCATTCCTGTCCCCATTTGCTCTCCCACCTTTGATGGGTGATCCCCCCCCTCCCCTGCCTGGCGCCTTCCCCCCTGTTGGGGGTGCGCTGCGGCCCTGCTCTGTTGCGCGCCCCCTTCGCTAGCTTTCCTGCTAGCACGGTGGCTCCCCGCTCGGAGGTTGCTGTCCCCCTTCCCCTCTCCCCTCTCCAGTACTCCCGTTCCCTCGTGCCGGGGCCTGGCCTCCCACCTGGAGCGGGCCCTTGGGCATTGGGTTGTTTTTCCTGGGTGCTCCTGCCAGGGGGGAGGGGGCTGGCTTTGCCTCGCCCCTCCCCACCCCCCCGTCGGCATGACGTATCTCCTTGCCATGGGCCCCTCGTCCCTACTTCCCATGGCGTTTTTCCAGCCCGTGCTCCTCAACGAATCTATTCGCCTCGGCAGGGGCTGTAAAGAAATATTCCTTGTGATGGTATGTGACCCAGAGTTTTGCTGGGTACAGCATACCAAAACGTACTTTGTTCTTATAGAGAGCTGCTTTCGCTCTGTTGAACTCCGCCCGTCTCTTAGCTATGTCCGCTCCAAAATCCTCGTAGATTCTGATGGCGTGCCCGTCCCAATTGCAGGCTCTATTCTCCTTGGCCCAGCGCAGGATTGTCTCCCTATCCCGGTACCGGTGCAGTCTGGCTATAACTGCTCTCGGTTTTTCCCCTTCCTTGGGCTTCGGGCGCAGTGACCGATGAGCTCTGTCCATTTCCGGTGGGGTGGGAAAAGTTTCCCGCCCCACTAAGGAGCCCAGCATCGCAGCCACGAATGTTGTGGGATTTCTACCCTCTATCCCCTCTGGCAGGCCCACTATCTTAATGTTTTGCCTTCTCGAGTTGATCTCCTGGTCGTCTACCCTGCCCTTCAGGCTCCCCTGTGTTGCACTCAGTTTCGCCATTTCCCTCTCCAGGGACATGACCCGGTCGCTCACGTCAGTCGCTGCCTTCTCCAGCTCTTTAATGGTTGCCCCGTGGGCTTCCAGTATCTTCCCTTGGGCTTCCAGTATCTTCCCTTGGGCATCCACTTTCTCCTCCATTCTGGTCAGAGCCTGCTGCACCCCTGACATGGCCCTGGTCATTGCTGCCTGTGCTGCGGCCTCTGTGTCTGCTTTTAACTCTGCCTTGATTGCCTGCAGCTGCTCCCTCACCACCTCTGCAATGGCTTCCTTCCAATTCACGCCCCCCTCTAACCCCAGGGGAGAGGTTGCCCGCCCGTCCAGCCCTTTTGGATGCGGCGATACATTCTTCCCGCTGCTTCGCGTGTTGACTCGTTCGCCCAAGCTGGTTTGCCCTTTGCCCCGTCCACCTCCGGTGCCCCCTTTCTCTTGGGTCCCTTCTGGCATTTTTTTCTCCCCCTTCCCCTTCATCGTTTCTTCTCTCCTTGTTCTTCTTTTCCCCCTTTTCCGCACCCTATTTTAATTTTATTTATATATATATATATATATATAAAAATATATGTATATATATTTTTTTTTTTTAAATGAAAAATTTATTTCCCCCCTTCTTTCCTTTACCCCTTTATTTCACCCCTTTTCTCTTTACCAGTTTTCTTTTGGGTTTTTATTTTAAAAAAAAGAACAGAAATATAAGTCTCTTTTTTCTTTTGTTTTCTCTCTCCACTCGCCCAGGAGAGAGAGAGAGAGAGTCCCCCTTTGTCCTTGCCACGTGGTGGTCACTGCAGTTGGGGGGAGGGGCGAGTGGGGCTGCTGGTTGGGGGGGGGGGGGTTTGTGTCCCCGCTGCTGGTTGGGGGGGGGGGGGGGGGTTGGTGTCCTCGCTGCTGGTTGGGGGGGGGGGGGGGGTTGGTGTCCTCGCTGCTGGTTGGGGGGGGGGGGTTGGTGTCCTCGCTGCTGGTTGGGGGGGGGGGGGGGTGGCCTCGCTGCTGGGTGGGGGGGGGGGGGGGGTTGGTGTCCTCGCTGCTGGTTGGGGGGGGGGGGGGGGAGTTGGTGTCCCCGCTGCTGATTGGGGGGGGGAAGGTGGTGTCCCGCTGCTGGTTTGGGGGGGGGAAGAGGGCCCGCCGCTGCCGCACCGTTCCCGGCCCGCGTGGGGGGGGGGGGGGGAGAGAGGGGTTGGACCTGCCGCTGCTGGGCCTCCCTGTCGCCGTCGCTCCTCGCCTCCGCCTTCCGCCGCCGCCCGCTCCTCCTCAGCTGCCGCCCGCTCCTCCTCCGCTTCTCCTCCGCTGCCGCCCGCCGCTGCCGCCCGCTGCTCCTCCGTTGTCGCCCGCTCCTCCGCCGTTGCCGCCCGCTCCTCCTCCGCCGTTGCCGCCCGCTCCTCCTCCGCCGTCCGGCCTGTCGGGGGGGTTCCTTCCTGGCGCTTGCGGGAGCCCCTCTCCCTGCGACCTCCTCGCTCGCCGCCCGGAAGTCGAGTCAATTCTTGGTATAATTTAAGTAAAACAGCATGGTACATATTGGATAATGAAAATGAAAAGAATCAAAATTAAGTGTTACACTTTCTGCACAACATTGCTCTAGGTAAGGGATTAAAAACTGGTGCAATACAAATAATGAAATAAATACCGTTCACCTTTCAAAACCTCTTGTCAAATGATCAGAAGATGGACAATTGGAACACAGATAAATGGAGCCCAAAGACAAAAATAAGTTTAAGGCGTTTGATCTTTTTGAAATGTATTATGGGAATTCAACATTTCTGGAAAAAGAACTGATAAATTAACAAAGCTGTATAAATGACAATATTTACAATCTGGTGACCGACAGAAGATTGCCCATCCCTAATTACCCTTGAGAGGGTGGTTTTGAGCTGCCATCTTGGGTCGCTGGAGTCCATGTAGATATTGACCCAGTGACACTGATCGAACAGCGATATATTTCCAAGTCAGAGTGCTGAGTGACTTGGAGGGAATTGTGCAGATGATAGTGTCCCCATGCATCTGTTGACCTTGTCCTCCTAGGTACCAGGGGTCACGGGTTTGGAAAGTTCTGTCGAAGGAGGCTTGATGAGTTCCTGCAGTGCATCGTGTAGATGATAACTGCTGTCAGTGTACGCCTGTTGTGGATGAAATGAATGCTTAAGGTGGGGGATGGGGTGCAATCAAGTGGACTGCTTTGTACCAGACTGTATTGCGCTTCTTGAGTGTTGTTGGAGCTGCATTCATCCAGGCAAATGGAGAGTAGGTGCCTTGTAGATTGGGAGAAAGTTTTAGGGAGTCACAGGTTGTGGTACTCTCTGCAGATTTCTCAATCTCTGACCTGCTCTTGGAGTTGCAGTGTTCACATGGCTGGTCTTGTTCAGTTCTTGGTCAATGGTGATCCCCAGGATGTTGATAGTGCGGATTAGTGCGGATTCGGCGATGCCATTGAACAACATAGGGAAATGGTTAGATTCTCTCTTATTGGAGATAACTGACACTTGTGTGGCATGAATATTACTTGCCACTTATCAGCCCAAGCCAAAATGTTTTCCAGATCATGCTGCATTTGGGCATGGACTGATTCAGTATCTGAGCAGTCACAAATGATGCTGAGCATTGTGCAATCACCAGCAAATATTTCCATTTCTGACCTTGTGGTGGAAGGAAGGTCATTGATGAATTAGCTAGGGCAGCACGGTGGCCTAGTGGTTAGCTCAGCTGCCTCATGGCACTGAGGTCCCAGGTTCGATCCCGGCTCTGGGTCACTGTCCGTGTGGAGTTTGTACATTCTCCCCGTGTCTGCGTGGGTTTCGCCCCCACAACCCAAAAATGTGCAGAGGAGGTGGATTGGCCACACTAAATTGCCCCTTAATTGGAAAAAATAATTGGGTAATCTAAATTTTTTTTTTTAATTTTAAAAAATTGATGAATTAGCTGAAGTTGGTTGGGCCTAGGACACTATCCTAAAGAACTCCTGCAGCGATGCCCCAGGACTGAGATGATTGACCTCTAACAAATACAACCATATTATTTTTTTGCTCGATATGCAGAAGAAAACAAAATTAATTTGACTATTCAGGAAAAATATGAAGAAAAGAACTGCTAATCTCCTAAACTCTGGAACTCCCTCCTCAAACTTCTTTCCTTCCTCACCTTCATTACAGAGAGCCAGACTGAAGACAGAAAGTACAGAGGTGATCTGAAAAGATATTATGAAGGGCAAAGAAATAAGACAAGAATTAATAGCTAACATAAAGGAACTCCTAAAGTCTTTTCCAAACTGATGAATAGTTTTTCAAAGTACTCAAAGGATGGGTTGAGGCAATGAGGGACTAAAAAGTAGATCTTGTGACAGCAAAAGGCATGCAGGAGAGCACTGCATATATCTTCAATTGAAAAGAGCAAAGGATGCTGTCAGTACAACAATAAAGGAAGAGTCATTGCAATATTGCTGAGGATTAAAGTAGATAAAAAGGAGATACTTAAAAGGTGCACAAGTCCTCCAAGTAGAGATGTCCTTCAGTCAGGATGGGATGCATCCGATTACTGAGAGAAATAAATGTTGAACTGACCAAAGCTGTGACCACAAACTTAGTTGGGTGGTGGTGGTTGGCTCAAGGTTTGTAAACACTACACTCCTCTTACAAAAGGACAAGAGGGATAAAACGAGCCGCTGCAGGCCAATCAACTTAAACCCAGTGGCGGGGAAACCTTTCGAGATAATATTGTAGGACAAAATTAACTAGCATTTGGGGAAAAGACGGCTTCCAAAAAGGAAAAGGATAAATACTTTTTTTAAAAAAACTTTTTTTTTTTAAATTTAGAGTACCCAATTCATTTTTTCCAATTAAGGGGCAATTTAGAACATAGAACATAGAGCAGTACAGCACAGAACAGGCCCTTCGGCCCTCAATGTTGTGCCGAGCCATGATCACCCTACTCAAACCCACGTATCCACCCTATACCCTTAACCCAACAACCCCCCCCTTAACCTTACATTTATTAGGACACTACGGGCAATTTAGCATGGCCAATCCACCTAACCCGCACATCTTTGGACTGTGGGAGGAAACCGGAGCACCCGGAGGAAACCCACGCACACAGGGGGAGGACGTGCAGACTCCACACAGACAGTGACCCAGCCGGGAATCAATCCACCTACCCTGCACATCTTTTGGGTTGTGGGGGGCGAAACCCACACAGACACAGGAAGAATGTGCAAACTCCACAGAGACAGTGACCCAGAGCTGGGATTGAACCTGGGACCTCGGCGCCGTGAGGCAGCAGGGCTAACCCACTGCGCCACCGTGCTGCCTGGATAAATACTTTAAGGGAAATTAATTGCAGGGTTTTAGGGAAAAGGAGAGATGGGGTAGTGGATCTAGTTAGTTAGCTCTATAAGGCAGATGGTACAGGCCTGATGGCTTGTCTGCCCGCCTTCTGTGCTCTTATCATTCTGTGCTCCCAATTACATAAAATGCACTGTACAGAAGCAAACCATTTGGCCCACCAGGTCTATGCAGATATTTATGCTCCATACAAACCTCCTCCAACCCTCTTTTATCTAACCCTATCAGCAAAGGCAGAAAAAGAGTGGTCCAGAGTCTGTACTTTGAAACATTCATTAGGCCCATTGCAAAAGCAAATAGGGAACTAAATACCTGTTTAAGATCCCTTTTTGTAAAATCAGACTGGCCTGAATGGAATCCTCTCTCTTACCTATTCACTGTCCCCCTTTCTTTGTTAATCACTTTCACTAGTCTCCTGATCCCCCATCCCTCGCAACTGCTTCCAGACCTACCCAAGAGCAGCTGCAGACAACACTAAGGTCCCAAATTGAAATCTTCATTGGTGGCGAGTTGCCTGGGAATGGCCAGCAGGTGTCTGCAGCATACCGGGTCTATGTAAGTGAGGCCTGAGGCCCAGAATTGGGTGGGCCTTGGACACAGGGATTGATCCCTGGGGCCAGTTTCCACTGACAGGTCAGCAAAATGCCAGGTCACTGTTTCTCAATTATGTTTTACGGTAGACATCATTCTGTGTTTACATTGTTTTTTAATGAGCAAGCAAGCCCCATCAGCCATATTGGGTGCTGGGCGCGGTGCCATCAAAGTTCTGATTCAAAATAACATGACCTTTCAAATCAATTCTCCTTAGGCCATGTGCACTGAAGTGATTAGAGATAATAAACAACAGCTGTCCACAGTCTAGTGTCTTCCAATGAAAACTTAATTTTAAATGTTTTCTTTTCTCTCTCCTTTTAGACCACTGCTTCACTGCCAGGCCAAAAGTGCAAACAAGTAAATTAGTTTGAATCCCAACGTGTTCCAAAATACCTTAAAGGACTCTCCTTTCTCTCCTCCTCTCCCTCTTTTCCATGAAGAACACAGGGGAGACCAGGGAAGAGGATAAACTGTGTGCCCCATTAAAGCTCACCTGCCCCTCTTCTATATTAGCCTCTTATAATTGAATAATTCTGTTGTCTCTATTACCTTTCTTGGTAAATAATTCCAACTATGTATCGCTTTGAATGGAGAAATTGAGAACCAACATCATGAAACTTTATGTTTCACAAACGTCCATTCATGCCCTCTGGTGCTAATTTATTGGCAGTGAAGCACACCGTCTAAAGCATGTAAGCGCTTAGGTCAAGTTCTCCACCCTCACAGCACTGTCCTTTCAGTAAGTACAAAGACCTGTTCAGCCTGCACCATCTAGAGCAAAACCAGAGTCAGAAAATTCACTGCCCAATGAAGTGTTGACCAAAAAAATCAGACCAACCACTTCCATCTTACTTACAGTTTTGGTATTTAGTGTTTAGGGAGCTACATACTAAAATAATCAGAAAAAAGCTAAAAACATTCTGACAAAAAATAAATGCACATTGAACCAGCCAATTATTTAATGTTGAATTGGTGATAAAAAATGTATCAGTTATCCAATGCAGAGTTCTGGAAATTATGCCGTACGCTGGAATTCTATGGCAAATACATCTGGATTGTATTTTATTATAACGTAACACGTTGCTACTGAAAGAAACAGTTACTTCGAAGTACAGGACTTGAATATCATTGTAAGAGAGACATGTTGCCAAGTTTGCCATCTTGCATTGCTCAGGACAAATGCAGAATGCCAAATTTTAAACAAATTTTGACAATTTATACTGCATGAGCAAAGGGTGCGATTGGTTGGCAAGTTGACTGACTGTCCGAGATGTTACCATGGAAAATGTGAAGGGGCACTTTAGACTCCCCAAACACCTGGGTAATTCAAAGAAGGTTTGGACATATGCCTTTTATTTTGCAAAGAACGGGCCCTGGTGTGTGAACGTTTGTTGTGCTTCTAGCAAGCATAAAGGCAAATTAAACCAATTACAGCTCCTGTAACATATGCCACAACAACTTTTATTTTCAGCCATAAGAACTAAACTTTCAATCCATTAGCAATGAAAAACAGGAGGCGCGATTCTCCGCACTCCCGACGGTGCGGAGAATAGCGTGGCTCGTAATATTTTACGGCCACGCTGTTCCGACGCCCTCCCGCTATTCTCCCCCCCCACGCCCGACTCCCGATACGAATCGCTGCCGCCGTTTTTTTACGGCCGGCAGCGATTCTCAGCTGATGGATGGGCCGAGTTCCCAGCCCTTTACGGCTGTTTTTACGAACGGCAAACACACCTGGTCTGGCCGTTCGTAAAAACGGCCGCAAACTGTCGATTTTTAAAACCATGGCACCGATTGGCACGGCAGTACCACGGCCGTGCCAAGGGTGCCATGGGCCCGCGATCGGTGCCCACCGAACGCGGGCAGCGGGCCCGTTGCCCGCGCACTCTTTGTCCTTCCGCCGCCCCGCAGTATCCATTCGCGGGGCGGCTGAGGGGCACCCCGGCCCGCGCATGCGCGGGTTTCGCGCAAATGCGCAATGACGTCATCCGCGCATGCGCGGGTTGGAGTCTTCCAATCCGCGCATGCGCGGCTGACGTCATATGACGCGTCAGCCGGCGCTAACTCTGGCAAGCGGGCTTAACGAAATTCGTTCAGCCCGCGATGCCGGTGTTTACGGCGTCGGGATGCTAGCCCCGACCGGGGACCAGAATCGGTTCCCGGTCGGGAAGGGGGGGGCTGGCGTCAAACCCGCCCGGATTTGACACCAGCCTTACGATTTCTCCCCATATGGGAGAATCGCGACCAGGATTTGTGGCAATTTACATCATAACTCAATTTCTATTCATATCCAACAAATCCTGGTTGCTCTATCATCTTTCTCAAAGTATTCCCATTGAGGTTGTAGATATCCATAGAATTCATGGAATCCCTATCGTGCAGAAGGAGAACATTCGGCCCATCAAGTCTGCACCGACCCACTGAAAGAGCAGCCTACCTTGGTCCACTCAACCACCCTATCAACTTAGCCCACTCGACCTGCACATCTTTGGACACTAAGGGGCATTGAGCATACCAATTCACCTCACCTGTACATCTTCGGACTGTGGGAGGAAACTGGAGCGCCCAGCGGAAACCCACGCAGACACGGGGAGAAGGTACAAACTGCATACAGACAAGACTGGAATTGAACCTGGGTCCTTGGTGCTGTGAACCACAGTGCTAACCACTGTGCCACCCTCCTATCACCTGACCATTCATTACCTGTACAAGCAGAACTATTTTTCTAACACTCCGATTTTAAAGATTGCGGCACGGTGACACAGTGTTTGCACTCCTGCATCACAGCACCAAGGATCTGGGTTTAATTCCAGCCTTGGGTGACAGTCTGTGTGGAGTTTGCATTTTCTCCCCTTGTCTGCTCTATTCCAGCTTGGATTTCCTTATTGCAGTGACTATCTTCTAACAGGATACTTCCCAGGTAAAGTAAAGTCGCCATAGTCCTTTTGAGGGGGTGAGCTGACTGGTGGAGTTTTAAAAAAAATTTAGAGTATCCAATTATTTTTTTTCCAATTAGGGGGAAATTTAGCATAGCCAATCCACCTAACCTGCACTTCCTTGGGTTGTGAGGGTGAAACCCACGCAGACATGGGGAAAATGTGCAAACTCTGCACGGACAGTGACCCAGGGCCGGGATTCGAACCCGGGTCCTCAGCGCCGCAGTCCCTGTGCTAACCACTGCACCACGTGCTGCCCTTGACTGGTGGAGTTTTAGTGTGAGGATCACCACACCTCAGGCGAGGGGCAAAGTTGAGAAGGCCTTCATGAATAACCTTAACTGGTACGAGAATTGAACCTGCGCCATTGGCCTTGCTCTGCATCACGAACCAGCTGTCCAGTCAACTGAGCTACTATTCCAGCTATTGACAATTTTAACCTTTGCTTTCCTACTATTATTTCTTCCAATCTTCATAACTTTTGTTTTTTTTACATTAATGCTCATTCTGTAAGCTTTCACCATTTCAGTCCTTCTATCCATTAGTATCTGTAGGTCTTCTGCTGTGCCAGTCACTAGGGCCTGGTCATCTGCAAATCTCACTCCCTTCTCCAATTGACCTCTTACTCTGACACCTTTCTGCACTTCATCTAGTGTTTCTTTAATTACAGCTTCCACATAGATATTAACGAGCAATGGTGATAGTACACAGCCTTGTCTTACCCAACACCTAATTTACACCAAGCTCGGTTTCACCAAATATTGTTCTGACGGACATTTTGAGGAGTGCAATGGTCCCATAGGAAAAGAAGGCAAATTACATGAAATATGTACAGCATTGCACCATAACGTTGAATACACATGTGATTTTAAAGATCAGTGCCTGGAAGCCTAGGAAGACATCACATTGTTGTGGTTATTGCAGCAATGGTATTTCTATTTGGAGGAGTTGTAAAAACCTTCAAGAACAATTTTAACTTGACTCTAACAAGCTAGGATATTTGATGCTGTCAGAAAATCACTGAAAGTTTGAAATCCATTTGAAAGTTTGATCCTTTTCTTGTTTTACGAAAGGGGAGGATACCACAGATGACCTCATTAACATAAGCGCTTCTTCACAATAATGCACTTTAGTTCAATTTGGTGTTGTGAAGCTGGCATTACATTTTAAGAACGGACATTTTGCCATATATCTGGCTAATGCATATCATAATTGGAGGACGGAGGAGATAGAGCATATGAAAAGTTTAAGTTGAAGTATTTGTATATTAAAAGCTGCTCGTAAAATAACCACATAGATCTTGAAATTCCTTGAGCGTTCGACCAATCTCCTGGTGTAACATCATTACTGCCCAGTGGAACTGTCAGAGAAATGCTGGGAAACCAGTTACATCAGGTCTGCACTTTTCTGGAAAGTTCCACACTGACTACAGGGCAAATTACAGGTGGGTGAGGGGAAAAGGATGTGGGGGCCGTGGGAGATGTTCAGAGACTCCTTAAGGTGGATCATCGAAGAATAACAATAGCTGGTGATGCCAAAGAAAATTAGGCCTGCGAGCCTTCACAATGTCATATGTGCACCACTCCAACATGGTCCAAGCTTGGAGTATGGTCTGGACCTCTGAGGATGAAATTTAAAAATAAATCTTTAGTCATTCTACTTACTTCTGCCAATGAAATGGTGGCAGTGTCAGGGAGGGGGAATGTCAGCATTTTTCGGGTCAGGGGCAGACTGGCACCAGAGTTGCTCCCTTAATGGCATTTTCATGATTGTTGGGATTACTAACAATGGCCACAATATTTTATTACTGTTTCAATAAATATTTTAAGGAGTTAGTGACAGCACTTTCAGTTTACAGTCAGATGGTTGTGGTTTCAAGCACTTCAACTTTAATACTGAATCTAGTCCTTTTGGACAAGATGTTAAACCAAGGCACTGACTACTTACTCTGGTGGCTTATACAATTCATTTTGTGTGACGAGCTTCTGCACATCTATAAGGGTTTAAAACTCGACAGCAAACATTTATTCAAAGGGTAGGGTGCTCTCTGATTGGCTTGGCCAATACTTGTCACTTAACCAAAAGCACCAGACGCAGGTTAATAGGTCGTCATTGCACTGCGGGGCGGCACGGCAATGGTTTGCACTGCTGCTTCACAGCTCCAGGGACCCAGGTTCAATTCCGGCCTCGGGTGACTGTGTGGAGTTTGCATTTTTTTCTCCGTGTCTGCGTGGGTTTCCTCCAAGTGCTCCGGTTTCTTCCCAGAAGTCCAAAGATGTGCAGGTTAGGTGGATTGGCCATGCTAAATTGTCCCTTAGTATCCAAAAGGTTAGGTGGGGTTACTAGGTTACAGGGATAGGGTGGAGGCGTGGTAGGGTGCTCTTTTTGAGGGGTAGAAGATGTGTGTGAGTGTTGTGGGGGGGAGGGGCCCGCAAATCACGTTCATATATTTTGGTCCTGTCCAAAGCTGGAGGATTACTGGAAGGAGGTGTTTAGGGTAATCTCTAAAGTGGTGCACGTTAAACTGGACCCGGGCCCTCGGGAGGCCATATTCAGGGTGTCGGCCCAGCCGGGGTTGGAAATGGAAGATGTTGTAGCCTTTGCCTCGTTGATTGCCCGAAGGCGGATCCTTTTGGTATGAAGAGCAACCTATCCACTCTGTGCCCTGGCATGGCGGGGGGGTTCTGTTTCAATTCTTGACTCTTGAGAAGGTTAAGTTTGAACTGAGGGGAAGGATGGAGGGGTTCTACGATTCATGGGCATTATTCATTATGCACTTTGAAGAATTGGATTACAGCGAACATGGGGGAGGGGGGGGGGTGGGTTCTGTATGTGTTAAGGTGACTATGGGTGATTCCTGATTCCTTTTTGTTATTTGTTTTATTAACATGCGGTTAATTGTTTGGAGGGTTGGTGGGAGGATGGGATTGTTGTTGTTGATATGGGGATTGACATTATATTCGTTACTGCTTATTGTTTATTGTTGGTGGGTGTAAATTTGGGAGAAAATGTGAAAATGAAGAAGGATAAAAATATTTTTTTTAAAAAGTAGGGTGCTCTTACCAAGGGTCGATGCAGACTCGATGGGCTGAATGGCCTCCTTCTGCACTGTAAATTCTATGATTCTATGCTGTCTGTGCGACACTGTTGTGTTGACAATGCCTGCTATGTGCACCCACAACAACTGTTACTGCAGCATG
The DNA here is from genome assembly GCF_902713615.1 of Scyliorhinus canicula. Lineage (NCBI taxonomy): Eukaryota > Metazoa > Chordata > Chondrichthyes > Carcharhiniformes > Scyliorhinidae > Scyliorhinus > Scyliorhinus canicula. The sequence continues at coordinate 43,530,258 of NC_052163.1, forward strand.
CAATTAATTCAATCAGAAATTCCCGATGAAGAGGAGTCGACAAATCCTCCACTGCTCACAGCTATCAGGAATAATCACAGGAAACGTTGCTGCAGCATTTTTAACAAGGTAACTTTCTGCATCAGTACAATACACCTCTTTTCTCACTATCATTATTTTAGGAGCAGACGAAAAGCAGGTGTGAAACAACCATTCAACAGATTATTATGACCTCTACCCCAGTCGTTCAGCAAATGTGTTCAGTGAGCAGCTGAGCCATGTCATTCAGGGAAGTCTGAGGATTTAGGCAGGCTTCCCAACCTGTTCTACGTCAATCTGGGGAAGTGATCAGGATGCCACAATCGTGAAAGTCTGCTGCTACATTTGGCTGCGCTCTACTTGGATTAGGGACAGGAATCCCAGCCAGGGTTCGGAATCCCAGTTTCAACCCAGCAACTTCTGCTGCTGTCGTACATGATGGCACCTGCTCAGAATAGGAAACAAGTTTGGGGGGGGGGGGGGGGATAAAATGCATTTGTCAATATGACACAATTATTCAAAGCATACCCAGAGACACGACAAATATTTCCTGCTCAACTACCTGACGGCAGTGGAATTGCTTTGGAAATGCAGTTCCCACTGCTTTTAATGGGCATGTTTGTGGGACTGTGATTTTCCTGCCAAATGTACATTGTAATCTCATGGTATTCATAAAAAGTAAAAATAAAGAAGTATGGGTTCAAAACAAGCCTTCACGTATCAGACTTCTGGCTGGGCAGCAGAAGGTGAGCAGCAGTGGCCTAATGTGTGGATTCAAGTATAGTTGCTGTCTTGTAACTCACTTCCACTAAGCTGCCAGCTCCTGTGAAGTGGGCATAACTATGGAATATATTTCTGTGATACTAAATCTACATTAAAGTGGCGTGGAATGGAAACCTCGGCGAAGTGAAGTGTGAGAAACTGAATGTAAGCGCAACTGTTTCTGCCTAGAAATAAATGGAGTTCTTAAGACACTACAACTGGCAATTCGGAAATAGTTTTCATCTTTGATTACCATGACTCTCTGGACAGGAAAAAAAGTGACAATATGAATGGTAAGATAATTAAAAATGAAATTGTTATCTTTTTATGATCTTCCGTAATCGGCAACACACACAGCAATTATCTTTATCAACACTGAACCGAAAGGAAGTCTGGTCAAACCATGTTACAGCACAGGAAGTAGAAGGTGTAACAATCCATTTTATAATAATAATTGGAATAAGCTTGTGCTGAATGAACAATAGTAAAAGCCCTGAAAATGTGCTGTCGTTTCAGGGAAGGCACCTCAAATTAGACTGGGTTCCAGGTAGGCTGTGACCAGCTTCCGGCCTTGAGTGACTGTGTGGAGCCTTCACGTTCCCTCCCGTGCCTGCGTGGGTTTCCTCCGGGTGCTCTGATTTCCTGCCACAGTCCAAAGACGTGCAGGTTAGGTGGATTGGTCACGATCAATGGGGGTTACGGGGATAGGCCTAGGGATTAGGCTCTTTTAAAGGATCGATGCAGACTTGATGAGCCAAATGGCCTCCTTCTGCAGGGATTCGATGTTCCATGTTCTAACATATGAGTTTCCAATTGGTCCAGTAAGGGTACAACCTCCATCTACATGACACAAAATCATTGGTGTAACAGAAGATAGGGAGCGCTGACACCACAACTCGTTATTTCCCAAGGCTTATGAGGGATGCAATACAAGGTTGAGATACCTGATGAGACAACCTGAGCCACCCTAAGTGACAAGGAAATGATTCTGGTCTGGACCCATAAGAAACACATTATTTAAAAAAATATATTTGTATTCTAAACGTTACAAAAATCTCACATACACATAAAAACACACTCAAACATCATACCAACAGTCTGTAATTTTTGATTAAGCAAACTAACAGTAATAATCACAAAATCCCAAGACCCCCACTAGCTGAACCGTCCCTCTACCCCCCGCCTCTTTCCCCCCACCTCTTCCCCCTCCACCCGTCCCAGCACCTCCCAGTTACTGGTTACAAACAGGTCCTTGAAGAAGACAATTAACGGCTTCCATTTGGAGTAAAACCCTTCCTCCGACCCTCTGATGGCAGACTTAATCTTTTCCAATCTCAGAAATTCTACCAAATCCCCCAACCATGCTGAGATTCTGGGTGGTACCACCGACCTCCGTCCAAGCAGGACTTGCCGTCGGGCTATCAGAAAGGCGAAGGCCAAAACATTGACCTACTCATGCGCGCTCTAATCAGGTGTGCTCTATGGACTACATTAAATTGTAAGAATCTCAGCCTGGCGCAAGAGGAGGTGGAGTTTATCCTGTACAAAATCTCACTCCAGACCCCATCTTCCAGTCCCAGGCCCAATTCCTCTTTATTTCCTCTAACAGAGCTTTCCATGTCTTCAGTAACCAACCATGTATGTCAGATACCTTCTCGTCTCCCAACTCATCATGAGATAGCATCCTGTCCATCAGTGTCAGTCTCGGTAACTAAGGGAACGAAGAGAGTTCTTTGTGAACAAAGTCCCGCACCTGCAGGTACTTAAACCCGCTCTCCCTTGGGAGTTGAAATTTTTGCATCATCTCCTCCAGTCCCGTGAACCTACCTTCCACAAACAGATCCCCGAACGTCTTGATCCCCTCCCTCTTCCAAATCATGCACATTGCATCCATCCCCGCTGGTGCAAACCTAGGGGGCGCAATTCTCTGCACTCACGACGGTGCGGAGAATAGCGAGCGGCGTAAATTTTTACGGCCACGCTGGTCTGACGCCCTCCCGCTATTCTCCCACCCCCCCCCCACGCCCGCCTCCCGACACGAATCGCTGCCCGCCGTTTTTTTACGGCGAGCAGCGTTTCTCAGCTGGCCGATGGGCCGAATTCCAAGGCCTTTATGACCGTTTTTATGAACGTCAAACACACCTGGTCTGACCGTTCGTAAAAACGGCCGTAAAGTCCTGATCTGGGGAACCATGGCACCGATTGGCACGGCAGTACATCGGTGCCCACCGATCGCGGGCAGCGGGTACTTACCCCGCGCACTCTTTATCCTTCCGTCGCCCCGCTGTATCCATTCGCAGGGCGGCTGAGGGGCATACCGGCCCGCGCATGCGCGGGTTTCACGCAAATGCGTGATGACGTCATCCGCGCATACGGGGGTTGGAGTCGTCCAATCCGCGCATGCGCGGCTGACGTCATCTGACGCGTCAGCCGTCGCAAACTCTGGCTAGCGGGCTTAACGAAATTCGTTAAGCCCGCGATGCCGGAGTTCACGGCCGCGGGATGCTAGCCCTGACCGGGGACCAGAATCGGTTCCCGGTCGGGGGGGCGGAGGCTGGCGTCAAACCCGCCCGTTTTTGACGCCAGCCTCACGATTTCTCCCGGGTGCAGAGAATCACGCCCACGGTTCCTGCAAATTGGTGACATTAATGACATGTCACTCCCCAATCGAAGACGATGCCTGAAATGGTTCCAGATTCTTAGTGACACCACCATTACCGTGCTCGTTGTGAATCTGGCCGGGGAGAACGGGAGGGGGGCAGTAACAAGCACCTGTAGGCATGACCCTATGCAGCAGGACTCCTCCATCTGTCTCCACCCCTCCACCCTCGCACCTTCTCAATATTCGCTGCCCAGTAATAGGTCATTAGATTTAGTAACACCAGCCCTCCCGAACGCCATCCACTCTGCAGGAAGGTTCTTCGAATCCTGGGAGTCTTACCCACTCACACAAAGACCAAGATTAACTTGCCCACCCTAACGAAAAAAGATTCAGGGAGGAAGATCAGGAGAGACTGGAACACCAATAAGAATCTCAGCAGAATGTTTATTTTAATCACCTGCACTCTACCTGCCAAGGAGAGCCGGAGGGACATCCCAACACTTCAAATCTCCTTTCATCCCCTCTACCAGACTGGTCGAGGTCAACTTATGTAACAGGACCCAGTCATGAGACACCTGACTCTCCAGGTGTCTAAACATCATCTTAGCCAGCTGACTCGGCAGCATTCCCAAATCTGCCCCCCTTCCCAGGGGGATTACCGGAAAATTCTGCTCTTGCTCACGTTCAGTTTGTACCCTGAGAAGGATCCAAACTTCCTCAGCAGCGCCATTATCTTTCCCACACTGGATAGAGGGTCAAGAAGTGTACAACAACAATAATCTGCATACTGGAACATGCAATGCTCCTTGCCCCCTCTCTCAATACCTCATCACCAATTCAACAAACTAATCGTGATGGCCAAAGGTTCGATTGCCAACACAAACAACAACGGGGACAACGGGCATCCCTGCCTTGTGCTCCTGTACCGCCGGAAATACCCTGAGCTCACTGCATTATTCCGGACACTCACTGTGGGAGCACTATACAGTCTCACCCAGGAGGAAAATGTTGGCACAAACCCAAATGGTCCCAGAACCTCGAAGAGGTACCTCCACTCCACCCGATGAAAAGCCTTCTCTGCATCCATGGAGATGATTACTTCAGGTACTATCCGCCTAGATGGGGACATGACCACATTCCAAGGTCACCTGATTATGGCTGAAAACTGTCAGTCCTTGAAAAATCCAGTTTGGTCCTCTGGCAAACAACCCTCCAGATGCTTCACCAGAACCTTAGCTGGTACCTTTGCATTGGTATTGAAGAAATAGATAGGTCTGTAAGACGCACACTCCTCAAGATCTTTGTCCTTCTTTGGGATCAAGGAGATTAACGTCTTTGCCAATGTGACCAGTGGCTCATCCTCCCCCCCCCCCCCCCCCCCCCCCCCGCGACAGAGAGTCATTCAACAGCCCCAATAAATGTGGCACCAGTAATGCTGCAAACTGCTTATAAAATTTGACCAGGAAACCATCCAGCCCCAGTGCCTTCCCCGATTGCATGGAATGGCTGCACTCCATAATCTTCTCCAGCCCCAACGGTGCCTTCCAACCCTGCCCCTTCACTCTCTTCACCACTAGGAGGCCCAACCCGTCCAAAACTGTTCCATCCCCAAGCCCTCCTCCAGGGGCCAGACTTAGACAGCCCCCAGATCAAAGGCATCATTAATCTTGTCGGGAGCAGTAACTAGCCCTCGCCCCTCGTTCTTAACCTGGGCTATCTCCCCTGCGGCCTCAGCTGGAGGGCCAATAGATGGCTGCCCTCATCACCATGCTCATAAAATGCCCCTCGTGAACGCTGAAGTTGGTTCACTGCCTTCCCAGTCAATACCGATTCGAATTCTATTTGTAACCTCTTCCTCTCCGCTAACAGCTCCGTTGTCGAGGCCATGGAGTACTGCCAGTCCACTTCCAGAATTGAATCAACCAACTTCTGCCTGTCCACCCTCCCAACCTTGTCCCTGTGGACCTTGTATGAGATTACCTCCCATCTGATCACCACCTTCAACACTTTCCAGATGGTAGAGGGTGAAACTTCCTCGTTCTGACTGAAACCTACATAGTTCCCTATGGCCTTGTTAGCAATGAGTGCCAGATCTAACCTCCACGGGGGGCGCTGGACTTGGCCCGCCTCCAGCCTCATGTCCACATAATGTGGTGTATGGTCCAATATTACAATCGCCGAGTATTCAGCCGCACCACCTTTGGGAGCACCGATTTTCCCACTACTAAAAAATGTATTCGGGTGTATGTGCATATCGGAGAAGCACTCCGTGACTAAACCTCCATGAATCCACCATCCCATCCGTTCCATGAACACTGCCAGCTCTTTCGCCATCCCCGAAGTTACAAAAGATTGGAGACTCGACCTCTCCATCCTCGGATCCAATACACAGTTAAAATCTTTCCCCATGATCAACTGATGAGAGTCAAGGTCGGAATGGCCACCAATTCCTTCTTAATAAAATCTATGTAATCCCTATTTGGAAAGTATATGTTTACGAAAAATACCGGTGCACTCGTCAAATCACCACTCACCATCACAGGATCTGTTGAAATACTGGCTGCTGTAGAAGCCACTCTCCTATCCAACAAGATCACCACCCCTCTCAACCTTGCATCATGATTTGTGTGGAATGGCTGCCCCATTCATCCCCTCCCCTGATCCCTAACCCTCAAATGTGTCTGTTGCAAAAAGATTACATCAGCTTCCAAGCTCTTCAAGTGAGAAAACACCTGGGACCGGACCATTTAAAACCCTCACATTCCACGTGACCATCCTGACAGGGCGTCTCTGAACCCTCCCTCTATTAGGATCCGCCATATCCACCTCGTGAGGAGATACAGCCGCACCTAGGCCTGCCTCGGTTCCAGGCTCACCTAAAATGGCCACCGTCACCGCTCTCACCCAAATCTATCAACAAAGAAACCAGCGTCACCATCATTCTACCCGCCCCATTCTCTCCCTTCTCAGCTTTCTATTCAGCACCCTTCCCCCTCACCCCTTTATCAGTCAGCCAACCCACAAAACTCCAAGAAACACCCTCACCCCCCCCCTCCCAAACAAAGAAAACCCAGCCAACCTAGGCATGTTACCATGCCCCACAAACCCCACCCCCCAGGCAACCAGCCGCATCCCCTCCCTCACATTGCTCCAGCAAACTAGCATAACTGCTAGCATGGCAACCCCCACTTGGAAACCAAAGACAAGAACCCAACCAGAAAAAGCCCAAACAACCCCTTACCCGCCCCCAATCCAAAATGGTAAGTACCGGGAAGAAGGCACCCCCTCGACAAGACAAACTAACCCAAACTCCCACAGGAAAGGGACATGGAACCCAAAACAACAAAAACATCGAAAATGGTAACAAACAGACACCTGAATCTGTAACAGTTCAAAAACTCCATAACTTCTCATAACCACAATCAGTTCCCCCCCAAACCATTCTTCCTCACAAAGTAATTTGCCTCCTCCGGCGTTTTGAAATAATATCTGTCCTTAAACGTGGCCCACGGTTTTGCTGGGTACAACATTCCAGACTATACTTTGCTCTTGACGAGTGCCTTCTTGGCCTTGTTATACCCCAGCTCGGCGTTCAGCCAGATTAACCCCGATATCCTGATAAATTTGAATGAAGTGTACCTCCCACCTACACATTCGCGTGGCCTTCGCCCATTTCAAACTTTGCTCCTTGTCCAGATATTTGTGTAGCCGGACAATTACCGCCCGCAGTGGATTCCTAGATCTTGGCCTCTGGCGGTGGGCTCAGTCCACCTCAGAGAGTTTCGTGAGGGCTCCCTCCCCAACCATCTTCGCCCTGTATTCGGTGGCGGTCGTACCTTCAATTCCTTCCGGTAGCCCAACTATCCTCAGGTTCTGACACCTGGATCGGTTCCCCTGGTTGTCAAGACTTTGTAGACCTCTGTCAATATTGATACTTCTGCCTCTAAAGAGACAATCCGGTCGCAGTGGACTGAAACCGCTCTCTCCACCTCCCAAATCATCGCACCCTGCGACTCCAGTCATTGCTCCACCCTTTCCATTGCCTTGTGAAGGGGAGCTACTGCCACCCCAATCGCCTGAGACAGGTTTCCCGCATTGCCTGCCTATGCTTCTGGAATTCTCCCATGGTGAATTCCATTAGCATCTCCGTCAGCAATTGGGAGGGCTTTGGCATTACAGCGATGTCGCCAGATTCCCTTTAACTCCATCACAAAGGTCTTCATATCTGGAGCGGGGGCTTTATTCGATTTTTGCCTTGTGTTATATCCTGCAGACATTCCACACCGGAGGAGAAACCATGAGATTCAGTTATTTTAGCTTTCTTCTCACCACGATGCCCATTTGCCGGGTGAAGAGGGACAAAAACATAGTCTCCATGCAAAAGCCACCCTGTGGACGACCGCTCACCTCATGGCCGCCACTGGAAGTCGGGACACACTATTTTTAAAAGGTCAATTCAATGTGCGATGATCTTCTGCTTCTGGGGACCTCCACGTTCAGACCTGAAGCTGATCAGGTACAATTTGCTGCTTCTTTGACAACTCACTGCTCATATTATAGAATAGAATTTACAGTGCAGAAGGATTCCATTCAGATCATCGAGTCTACACTGGGCCCTGAAAGAGCACCCTACCTAAGCCCACACCTCCACCCTGTAGCCATCTGAGATGGCCACCTGCAAAGAATGATGGGAATTATGGCCAGGTTTGGGACACAGACAAGCTGCAACTTGTATCTTTGCAAACGGCAGCCCAGAAGTATGCAGGAATTCACACCTGCAAATGGACCATTCAAGGCAATTAAAATAACAATGGGACCATCAGGTCCATCGCATCATCTTCCAGACTAGGCGGCACCGAGGTCCTGGTCGGAGCCCTCCTAAGATTGCCCACCCCAAAAGTGATGTGGCAGCCCCTGATTGGATGTGACCAATCAAAGGGTGGAGCCCTGAGGAATTGATTGACAGTAACTCAGAAACTGCCCACAAAAGGGGCGAGGAAAACTCAAGCCAGTTAAAAGACAATGCAGCCATGATTTCAGTCTCTTTTGGACCCGGCCTGTGCCAGCCTCCTTTGAATCCGGCCTGTGCCAGCCTCCTTTGAATCCGGCCTGTGCCAGCCCAACTGCAGCATAACGGCCAGACAGCTAAGTTCAAGACCAACGATCGCTACCTGGCGGATGAGCCCAGCAGAGACAGAGCCACTTCTTCAAACCAGCCACGTGATCAAGATAAAGACCTTATCCACTTGCACAGAGCCGGTTGCCCTGAAATTAAGTATAGGTTATTGTAGTTGTTAGGTGTAGTTTAACTTGTAATGTTTTGTGTTGCATGTCGAAGTAATCCTTGTGTGTAAATAAACCATCTTTGAACTTGAACTGACTAACTGGTTGTGTGGTCATTTGATCGATATCCGGTAAAGCCTTGTGGTGGTATCATTTGATACCTGGCGACTCTCAAGGGCATCATTATTAATTGGCAACATTATCTGTGATGCTTGTGGGATAGTATTCCCTTAAATTGGCAACATTATTGGCGTCTCCGGTGCCAATTGGCAACAACCCTGTCCTCATATCCCAGCAAAGTTAGCATGACCAATCCACCTAACCTACACATCTTTGGACTTTGGAGGAAACCGGAGCACCCGGAGGAAACCCATGCAGACACGAGGAGGAAGTGCAAACACACACATACAATGACCCAGCCAGGAATCGAACCCAGGTCGCTGATGTTGTGAAGCAACAGTGCTAACCACTGTGCTACCGTGCCGCCCCAATTCAATTCAAATTCCACCATCTGCCCTGGTGGGATTTGAACCCATGCCCCCATAGCATTACCCTGGGTCTGTGGATTATTAGTCCAGTGACAATAATATGACGCCACTGCCTTCCCACTGCTCAGAATGCACCAGCGACAGGGGTACCCACCACACCCATGTCAATGTGAATATCCTGATCCTACAAGTTTTGACAGGATCTTGGACACTTACATTGAATGACTTCCGTCCACCACCAACCACCACCCCTCTTCCCCCCCCCCCCCCCCCCCCCCCCCAACCGACACACACACACACCCCACTCCCCCATCCCAAGTCTCTAACAATTCTCAGGCTTAATATCCCATACACGCACCATGGTATATATTCAATATATATGCCAAGTATGTGCATGGAAGCCATTTATTCTGACACACTTCAATATCTGAATTGATACGGATTTAAGTGAAATGATTAAATGCAAATTTTGTTTGAAATTAACCTAAACATTGCATTAAAATATAGCACTCTCTGATCACGCTCATACAATAATCAATTGTTTATCCAAGAGGGAGACTTGCTTGCTACGTATTTTTCTGAACTTATCACGGGTCCCCGTTGCATCAAATCTATACAACATAAGCAGCCTATTCAGCCCAACTGGTCTGCACTGGTGTTTATACTCCACACGAGCTCCTGCAACTCAAATGACTCTTTCACATCCTGCCCCATCTTCCTCATGTATACGCAGGCTTACCCTTAAAATTATCAATGCTAGTGCATACATCTGAAGATCATTTAACTAACCATAGACAACATTTTCTGATACCAAAAAATGCTTTAAAGGTTAAAAGGCCATTCTGATTTTTTTAATAAAAGATGATTAATTCAAAGGACTCATTTTAAATTAGCTATTATGTATCCGTGCATTTGAACAATCTTTAAAGGTCAGTAAGATATTGGCCATGATTTCCCGGACAAGAAAATGGTTAGCATTCACTGTCATTGCAGCTGTGAAACTGACAGTAACTTCTGGCATCCACACATGAATAGCTAAACGTGGAAATCTAGAAGTTGCTGCTGGTGATTTTCTTTTTTTACTCCTCCAAAGTGATAGTCGTTGCAGATGGTAATCTTTAGAAATCACTTGAACTAACATGCACTTTATCTTTTACCCTGTAATGGTTCTGCCTTGTTGAATAAGGCATAATTGGTTTTTTAGCACTTGCCTAAGTCATAACTATCTCTGAATAACATCTCTGGCCCTGAAACACCAATTTTATATTTGTGGAACATCAAACTTCTACATTGTTATTTTTTTTAATCCACATGTTCTCCACATAATAAAAATTAATATATTTAAAAGTTTGTTTGTGGTATTTCAGCTTCCATTTTATCATTTGTATGCCCCAATCTTTATTTTGCTATCTGTAGAATTTATATGAAGTGAAAGGTGATTAGTGTATTTTACTTGCTGTCTGTGAGAAGTCTTCTATGTGATTTAACTTGTGCCCAAGTTAATGAAGTCTGTTTGATGACATCACAGTTGTTCGACATGGGAATTCCCCTCGACTTAGTGCCAGACTTAAATTAATGTCCAGAATGAGGAAATACAGGGATTGCTGAATCTTTGCAGGCAGCTTTGAGGTCAGTTGCGAACACGGTCACTTTGATGCCAGCTGCACAATCTAAGCCATCAGTTTGCATTCACATTTAATACTCCCCGGGGACATTTTCATGATGCTGATCTATTACTGAATGTCATCAGGTGGTAGGACCACATCCAGTACCCCCAGCCAGCTTCATTTACAACTGAAGGCTTCATTTCAAGCTGAGGCTTACAACACATCCCAAAAATAATGTTTTATGTTATCCTGAGTCCCCCTGAGTGAGGAAGCAGAGAGAGAGAGAGAGCTAGGATAGCCTAGGCAAGATGACAGAAGAAAATCAGGAAAATCTTTACAGAACATAATCTATTACCTATTTATTGTGAATTGTAAGCGAATGTAAGAATTTTGTGTTTGCATGTTAGGTAACAATTACAATTGGCAGTTCAACTTCTAACTTTGCATTGCTAGGTCCTCAGACCCTAAACAAAGCCTTGTCAAAACCTGAACACATGGCAACTCAAGCCAAACCTTACAAATCCAGCTGATTCCATCTTTACAAAGCACAAAACCACAAAAAGCTGAACATCCAAATGAATGGGTACAAGGTAAAGCACCACCCAAATCCGGCATACCTTAGAATGACCTTAGATAGAACCATAGAATCTCTGCAGTGCAGCAGGGGGCCATTCGGCCCATTGAGTTTTCACCAACCTCCGAAAGGGCTGTACCTAGGTCCACTCTCCCCCCCCCCCCCCCCCCCCCCCCCCCCCAACCACCCTATCCCTGTAACCTAACCTGTACATTCCTGGACACCATGGTGCAATTTAGCCTGGCCAAGCAACTTAACCTGCACATCTTTGGACTTTGGGAGGAAACCAGAGCACATGGAAAAAAAAATCCTCTGTGATGCAACAGTGCTAACCACTGTGCCACCATGCCCTTCCGTGTGATCTTCCAGCAACAACTGCAGCCAAGGTCAAGTCCAGAAACAACTTGATTCGCAAACTAGCCAATTCAACATGGGGTGCTGTTAGCACCACTCTCCGAACCTCAGCATCGCACTCTCCGACTCAGCCGCAGATTACTGCGCCTGTGTTTGGTCAAAATCATCACACACACATGCACAACACAGAATTAATACCCAGCTGAATGCTACCATGCACAACATTACTGGAACATTACGCTCAAACATCACCCCGTTGGCTCTCTGTCCTGGCAAACATCACTCATCCACATACCTGCCGACTTGCAACAACCCACAAAATGATAGAAAAAGTTCACAATGACTCCCTCCCCCACCTGCCACTTTATACTGACCTATTCAGCCCACCCAAGGTACAACTCCCACCCAGAAGGCCAATCTCGAAAAACCTTCCCACACAGAACGCCAACGCAAATTCCACCTGGATCATTGGATATGCCAAACAAGTACCTGGTTTCAAACCTAAACCACCAGCTGCCTGGTTTCAACATTCCAAGAAAACAATGGTCCATCCTCAACAGGCCAACCTCCACAGATGGGGCATTAGTACCAGCCCCCTATGTGCCAATGGGAAGAGAGCAAACAAGGTACCACAACATAGAAGAATGTCCAATATACAGACTCGGCGAAGGCCTATCCCCACTCAACACAGCAGCACCGGAAAAAGCTGCATGGCTGAAGAGACTTTGCATTTGCTAAGTAACATAAATAAATTGCTAAAGTATGTCAATACTGTATTATTTATCTCCATCGGTCTGCCTGGTGTCCAGGAAATAACGGGATCTTATTTGACCAGTTTTACCATCTTTCTTGGATGTCAAATTTCTCCATCTGGAAAGTTCAGATCAGATTATTGGAGACGCATCTTTATCAACAGGTTATTTGCCACCCCCCACTCCGTTCACACGATGAGACACAGGGCATCGATGGAGCAGATTTATCTTGAGTCAGACATTAGTTCCCCCACCCCCCCCCCCCACCCCCACACACACGCCGCAGCCGCTCGTTTGGACTGCCCAAGGTTTCCAAGGTGCTGGGGGTATCTATGAGCGAAAGCAGGAACACGTTTACACCTCTGCAAATGGACGGGCAGATCCGGGCAGACGCTTCAAATCAAATCACGCATGCATTACAGAAAATGCAGCAAAATATCCCCCAAAACACCTTCAATTATTGTTTTTGCAAGAGCATTTCTTCCGCGCAGGTAAACGTAAACGTGTTTTATTTTTAATGCCACCTTGTGGTATTTATCGTGGAGGGGGTTGAGGTCGAAGCCAAAATCTTTTTTTTGTTGGGGGGGGGGGGGGGGGGGGGCAGAATTGTTAAGTGGATGTCAGCAATTCTGGCAAACCTCGATATTGTAAAAAGGAAACCTCACCGAATGGTGCTATACATCGCCTGTCCCTTTTTCACTGCTTGCAATGCGCAAGGTGTATTTAGATATTTACATCAACCACGCCTCCCACTTCAACCCGGGGGGGGGGGGGGTGTTGGCAAGTCTCAAATACCGCAATCCTATAACGAGACACGTCAGGTTCCCTTTCTAAACCCTGCACCACCTCAAATATTTAAGATCTCATTCATTTCCAGCTGGAATAGGCAGCGCACGAACGATCAAAAATAGACCGACGCAGGATTGTCCATGTCTGTGTGGGATGGGGATAGAATTTTTTTTCTACCCCCCCCCCCCCCTCATAAAAAAGCTCCCACTCAAATTGGGGCTGGTGACTGAGACTGAAACACAGGAACGCTGTCACTTTCCATTTCAGCCAAGCCTCTTTTGCTCTGAGTCAGATTCCTGGGTTGTATATATATATATATATATTCAGAGAGAGACTGGAACCAAGCGAAGCAGCGACAACACAGGAACGGACAGGGGCACACACACCAAAAACAACAGCAAACACTGCATTCCTGAGCCAAGACTCTCTGCAGTCTCTCACTTTCGGGGGCCACACTGCCACAGGGTGACTGGCATTGTTCAGGGCACTATTGCTGTTCACATTAAACAAGAAGGTAAATACGGGTTAGGAATTTGCAATCCTGCTTCCTACCTGCCCACCGTCTGGTTGGCGAGCTGTCGCATCCGATTGAACTGTTTCTTCATCGTTGACTGGGGGACGAGCTGCTGCAATAAAAGAACATTTCATTGATAAAGCCCCATTGCAAGCTGATGGCCAGCTCAATCAATCTTTTCCCTCAAAATAAACAAAATTCTTCTTCTGGGTCACACTAGGTGCTGACTGCCATTTGATTCTCTCTCTCTCTCTCTCTCTGCCTCTCTCTCTCTCTCCGATCTGCTATAGCAGCAGCAGCGCTGACAGCTCCGTCCTCCCCCCAGTGGGAAGCGCTTGGACCATATTCTCTCCTCCGAGGCTGGAGCAGCCTCCCCGGCTGCCACTGCGCATGCGCCACCGCGCCCACTGCCCTCTGGGGGCTGTAGTCCCATCTCCGCCTTCGGCTCCCCGATTGGCCCAGGCGGGGGAAGGGCAGGGCACTACAGTTCCCAGGTGGCCCCGCGCGCACCGTATTTACCCGCCTACATGGCGCGCAGTCCCGTATAATCCAGCCGGAGAGCCGCAGCCCACCAGCACCTCGCCACCACCAGCTGGAGGCGGGCAGTGGACAGCAATGCAACATTCGCCCGGACGCTGTCCACCAGGGTTGCCGACCCCTTCCCGGAATCGGTCTGGAATCATCAGGAATCTAAGATTGATCTGCAGGATCTTCTACAACCCTGGAGAAAAATCATAAGGACATCTCAAAATATTGTTTTTTTAAAAAATAATTTTCTTTGAACATTTCTCTTTACCAGATATTCAAATATTGAAAATGGTGGGGTACGGGGAGCTGTTTGGCTAACAGTCAAACATCATTCGATTGGGTAACAAGCTTTTGTTTTTCAGTTGGCCTGTGAAGGCTGGATAGATTTGGCTGACTGATGGATGGAAAGTGTGGGGGCAAGACATGTGATGAAATCTCCAGGGACACACTTAGTCACAGTTGCCAACCCCACTGTCCACACAGACAGCCCGGTTACACCCGGCTCCCATGTAAAATATCCAATTGTCACACGCTGGGTGACATTCTGTAAATTTTCAATTTTTTTCATTTTCAATCTGCAACATTTGGGGCTGGTTGTCCCTGTTACAAGAAAAATAGTAAGTGCCGGAACTACTCCACAGTTCAGGATTTGTGATGTAATAGGTTTCACAGAGACAGGGAAATAGGACAGGAGAGGCAGGAACACAAACTGTGGAAAGCAGGAGAGATTACACAAGAGGAATGATAGTGCAAGGCAAACAGAGTGGCAGTAGGAGAAGAGAAGAAACAAAAGTTTTCAATGGTATCTAATTGGTTTGCTTAATTCAGAAATGAAGACTGAACATGCTGTTCAAATGAGGCAGAATGATGAAATGGTGTGACACATGGAAGATGTAATTTAATATGGATAAGCAATGCACATTGGGAGAAACATAGAACATAGAACAGTACAGCACAGAACAGGCCCTTCGGCCCTCAATGTTGTGCCGAGCCATGATCACCCTACTCAAACCCACGTATCCACCCTATACCCGTAACCCAACAACCCCCCCTTAACCTTACTTTTTTATTAGGACACTACGGGCAATTTAGCATGGCCAATCCACCTAACCCGCACATCTTTGGACTGTGGGAGGAAACCGGAGCACACGGAGGAAACCCACGCACACAGGGGGAGGACGTGCAGACTCCACACAGACAGTGACCCAGCCAGGAATCGAACCTGGGACCCTGGAGCTGTGAAGCATTTATGCTAACCACCATGCTACCCTGCAAAAGGGACAGACAGACTAATCTAACTGGTACCAAATTAATATACGACAGATGCGGGAAATCTGAAATAAAAACCTAAGTGGCATTTGTTGAGGGAGTTGCAAGAGATTAAGATTCACAGACCTTTGAAGATGGTAGGGTGGGTTGATAAGCAGTTAAGAAAGTGCAGGGCATTCTTGGTGTTGCAAATAGGGACATTGAAATCAAAAACAAGAAAGTCATGCAAATGATTTTTATAAATCTTGGGTCAGATCTCAGCTGGAGTGTCTCCTACATTTTCTGGATACACACTTTAGTTAGGATATCAAGGCCTTGGAGAGAGCACAAGAGGAGTTTTGCCAGGTGGGATCAAAATGAGGGATTTCAGTTATCTGAGAAGATTGAAGAGAGAGAGGGACTTTTCTCCTGAGAGTTGAGAGGTTTAAGACAAGAGCTGATAGAGGTTTTTAATAAGATTACGACTGACCTCAACTCCACTTTCACGCCATTTATATATCCCTTGATTTCCTTAGTATCCAAAAATCTATTGATCTCCGTCCTGAAATTCCTGAATATACTCAGGAATACATTCATATCTCTTTGAGGAAGAGAATTCCAAACATTCAAAACCCTTTGAGTGAAGAAATTTCTGCTGAGCTCAGTCAAAAGCAGTCACCAATTATGAGGTTCTGTGGCAAAGTGAGCAGGGAGAAATTGTCTCTGTGAACTTCGATTTTGTAATCAAAGGTCATAGATGTAAAGTACTTGGCAAAAGAACTAAAGGCAAAATGAGGAGAAATCCCACATAAGACTTAAAAAACACTAACTGTTTGACCTATTAGCTGCATGTTACTGATTTTATAATCATTTACAGAATCAGATTTTCCTTTTTAAAATGAATTTGAAATGATGCTGAAAATAATTTGAGATCCTAAAGGAATTTTTTCCAGAGCACACACAACGATTCCCGAGCCAAAGACACAACAACAAAAATATTTCAGCCAAATTCCTGAGGTTTAAGCAACAAAACTGTGTTTTGCCAAGGAAAAATAAATACCCATAAAGGAACCAGAGTTAGCTTCACCGCTGGTGTGTATTTCTCTAGCTTTTGAGTTCAATCTAAAACTAGCTTTAGATAGCATCGGACTCGATTTTACTGTCGGAGTAACCATGAGGAAATACAGAGAATACAGGGCCAACATGTTCCCAGAAAGGTAAAAGGTGGGACTAACAAGTCCAAAGAAACTGGAGGCCAAGGGAAATACAGGTTTGGATAAGGAATAAAAGAGAGGCTTATGGCAGATACAAGGGGCTCAAAACAGTGAAAGCCCTAACGGAATATAGAAGGTGGAGGGACAGACTTAAAAAATTAATTAGGAGAGCAAAGAGGGGTAATAGAAAAACACTGGCGGGCAAAATAAAGGAAAATCCCATGTGTTTTATAAGTATATTAAGGGCAAGAAGGTAATCAGGGAAAGGGTAGGGCCCATTTGGGACCAAAGGAGCAATCTGTGTGTGGAGCCAGAAGACGTAAGTGAGGTTTTGAATGTGCTTTTTGCATTTGCGTTCACTATGAAGAATGACAATGTAGGTATAGAAAGCAGGGAGGGGGACCGTGTTATAATTGAACAAATCAGCATTGGGAGAGAGGATGTATTAGAGTTTTTAGCAGGCTTAAAAGTGGATAAATCCCCAGGCCCAGACGAGATGTATTCCAGCCTGCTGTAGCAATGGAGGAAATTGCAGGGGTTCTGTCGCTAAATTTCAAATCCTCTCTGGCTACAGGAAAGGTGCCAGAGGATTGGAGGGAAGCTAATGTGGTACCATTATTCAAGAAGGGAAGTTGGGATAAACCAGGGAATTACAGGACAATGAGTCGAACATCAGCGGTAGGTAAATTATTGGAAAAAATCTGAGGGACAGAATTAAACTCCACTTGAAGCAAGAATTAATCAGTGATAATCAGCATGGATTTGTGGGGGGGGGGGGAGATCACGTCTAACAAATCTGATTGAATTTTTCAAGGAGGTAATTAGTCATGTAGGTGAAGGCAGTGCACTTGATGTGGTCTACATGGACTTAAGTAAGGCTTTGACAAAGTCCCACACGGGAGACTGATCATGAAGGTAAGAAGAGTCTTTGGCAGCCAGGTCAATTTGGCAAATTGGATCTAAAATAGTCTTAGTGGTAGGAGGCAAAGGGTGATATTTGAAGGTTGTATTTATGACTGGAAGCCTGTGTCCCGAGGCATTCCGCAGGGATCAGTGCTGGGTCCCTTGTTGGTTGTAGTGTTCAATAATGATCCACACATGAAAATAGGAGTTATGGTCACTAAATTTGCAGATTACACGGAAATTGGTGATGAGGTAAAAGTGAGAAGGAAAACCTTAGATTGCAGGATGATATAGACGGGCTGGTCAGATAGGCAGAACAGTGGCAAAAGGAATTTAAACTGAAAAGTATGAAGTGATACATTTTGGGAGGACTAACAAGGAAAGGGAATACACAATGACCAGTAGGACACTTGGAAGACCAGAGGGATCTTGGGGTGCAGCCATAAATCCCTGAAGGCAGCAGGATAGTTAGATAAGGTGGTAAGAAGGCTGATTCTTGCCTCTATTGCCGAGGTACAGAATATAAGAGAGGGGAGGTTATGATGGAGCTGGATAAAATGCTTGTTAGGCCACAGTTAAGAGTATTGTAGGCAGTTCTGGTCGTGAGACTATAGGATGAATTGAATTTGATTGAAGTAGAAAGGGTGCAGAGGAGATTCACCAGGATGTTACCGGAGCTGGAGTTATGAAGAGAGACGGGTTAGGTTGAGGTTGTTTTCTCAGAGAAGGCTGAGAGTTCCTTGATCGAGGTATACAAAATAATGAGGGCCATAGATGGGGTAGATAGGAATGAACTTTTCCCCTTTATAGAAGGGTCAATAACCAGGGGGCATAGATTTAAGGTAGGGTACAGGGGATTTGAGGGAAACCTTTTTCACCCAGAGGGTGGTGGAAATCTGGAACTCACTGCCTGAAAAGGTGGTAGAGGCAGGAACCCTCACAACACTTAAGAAGCATTTAGATAAGCACTTGAAATGTGTTAGCACACAAGGCTACGGACCAAGTGCTGGAAAATGGGATTAGAATAGATGGGTGCTTGATGGCAAGCACAGATATGATAGGTCGAATGGTCTCTTTTTGTGTTGTAAAACTATGACTCTATGAGGTTAATGGTGCCATTATTTTGTTGTAAATGATAAAATGGTTGCTGTGCGTATTGAGCTCTTCCACTGTGAATATCAAGGAAACAGCATCTTGCTGTCTTCCTTACCATTGACAGGTATCGAATGTTTTGAAGGTACCAATAGATACAAACTAAACCTGCAACCGGTATTTTGGACTTGTAATTACAACAAGTTAGGAACTATTAATTACTGCCTATAAACCTCTCTGGCACTGAAAATAAACTCTAATTTCTTCAGGTTGCGATTTTTATTAGGAAATTACAACAAAGTAAAATTTTATTATTTCCTGCTTTTTGGCTAGGTGTTTTTTGAAACCTCAGCATGAGAGACAGAGGATCTGAAAAATCGTGGGAGGTGATGTGTTGGGTAAGATGGGTCTACGTGGACTGCATTTGATGCAGTGTAGAGAGAGACAGGCTTCCAACACTTGAAGAAATGAAACACTATTTAATTGATCAACTAACTATAATACATGCTTAACTGTGGGTTGACACTATGCTGACTTGACTGGAGACCTGAGGCTAACCTGACCAGGCTATCTGACCACCACATGGTGTTTGTACTAGTTGCTGCTCACGAGCTCTGTCTCAGAGGCTGGATCTCGAGAGAACGGGAAAACTGGTGCCCTCTGGCTTTATAGTGGTCGTGTCCTGTCTGGTGATTGGCTGCTGTGTTCTGTGTGTTCACTGGTCATCCTGTGTGTCAATCACTGCCTGTCTGCACTCCATCATATACCTGAATGTATATTATGACAGGAGGGGGAGGAAGGGCCAGTGCTGAGTGGCATGCCCCTTGCCTTTCTGCCACCGCTGACATTTTACCATTGGCAGGAAAGCTGACAGATGCCTTCCCCACAAAATGACTAATTGAGGCCCTTAGGCGACCAATCCTACTACCGCTGATAATTTACCAGCAGAGGAGTGTTAGTCCTCTGTCAACCAGTGAGCATGCCAGGTTTCCCTCACTAACCATCTTCTCCTCCCCTCTATAGGACCTGCTTGAATGTTCCTAGCAATCCTAACCCCACTTACTTGGGTTACAGAACAGTGTCCATGTTGCTGTTCTGGGACAGTTGCAGTCCCAAAAATGGCCACAATTCCCAGTAGCACTGCTAAGACCACAGAGCTGTTGACCCTCCAATTGGCTGCCAGCTCTTGCAGGTGACACCAAGTCCCTTGAAGAGACAGGAGCCCATGCTCGGCAGGTAATTGCCTGATTCACATAAAATCCGATGGCCAAGGCGGGTTTATCCCCAACTCTACAGCCTATGGACAGGGACACTGTCACCCAATAAAATTATAACGTTCCTTTCTGTCTCATTCCATTCCATCGTTATTGAATCCTTGTTTTTCTTCTCTCTGTCCTTTTCTCCCTGTATCTGTATCTGATGTGAAATTGAATTCACCACTTTAATTTGCATTCCTTCTCAGTCCATTTAATTTCACAATCATTAAATGTCATTGGTTAAGGAAATTACTGTTTATTTCCCGACTCAGTCAGGTCCCAGATGTCCTGTTTCCCTCAATGCACTATGACGGGCTCACACTTTCAGCATCTCAATTGTAAGAAAAGCTCGCATTAACACAGTAGTTATATCACCATGTACAAAATCTAAACTAGCTGAACTTCCTGTGGGTCAAACCTAGTCAGATTCCTTTGAGACACCTATTTGGCATCTGCAATTTCCCAGCCATTTACCGATGAGGCCTGAACCTCAGAATTGCAACAGTTTTTTCCCACCAGAACAGATATGGGCCTACTAAACTCAACCGGTCATTGATGTTTCACAACCAATTTCATCTTCTCCTGCCATTGTTTGGGTTAGATCAGACTGTTTGAAACCTTTGCCTCAGTCAACCCGAACTTCTGGCCCCATATACTCCCCATCTCAAAGACTAGCTTCTCTCACCTCTATAGCATTGTTCACCTTCACCCCCAGCTTTGAACGCTCTGATGCTGAAAATTTCACCTATTCCTTACTCATCTCCTCACTCAATTATTTCAGTGCTCTCCTGGATGGCCGCTCATTTCTCCATTCACTTCAGCTCACCCTAAACTCTGGTAATCCTATCTTATCCTGCACCAAGTCCCACTTAACTACCATCCATATCGTAGCCAACATGCATCTGGATTCCAGTCCCTCAAAAAATGTCAAACTCTTGTGTTAAAGTCAACCTGTGAGGGCAGCATGGTGGCACAGCGGTAGCACTGCTGCCTCACGGCGCCGAGGACCTGGGTTCAATCCCGGTCCCGAGTCACTGTCCATGTGGAGTTTGCACATTCTCCCCTGTCTGGGTGGGTTTCACCCCCACAACCCAAAAATCTGTGCAGGATAGGTGAATTGGCCACACTAAAATTGCCCCTTAATTGGAAAAAAATAATTTTGTGCTCCAAATTATTTTTTAAAGTCCATCTGTGGCCTCATCACTCTGACCTCTATATCCTCCTACAGCATTACCTGATCTACCACAAAATTATTTTTCTCTATGCTATGCTGAAATCTCCAAAAAGCCCCACTTTTAGCAGAAGTAGGTAGGAATCATGTCCCTGAAGCTCTCCATCTCTCCACCTATAAATCCATTTCTTTGAGTGAATCTGTGGTCACCTTCCTTTTTTTAAAAAACAAATTTAGAGTACCCAATTATAATTTTTTTCCAATTAAGGGGCAATTTAGCATGGCCAATCCACCTAACCTGCACATCTTTTGGGTTGTGCGGGTGAAACCCATGCAGACACAGGGAGAACATGCAAACTCCATACAGACAGTGACCCAGGGCCGGGATTCGAACTCGGGTCCTCAGCGCCATAGTCCCAGTGCATTCCACTGCGCCACCAGTGTGGTCAGCTTCCTAATACCTTTTTCTCTGTGCCCTGTTCATCTGATTACGCATCGGTGAATCATGTTGGAATGTTTGCTAATGCTTAAGGCATTGATACCAATGCAAGCTCTTGTCTGATAGGCCAGAGTCCAGGGAGAGATTTTGAATTGGAGTGAATCTTCACCATGTTTATGAGATGCTGGATCATACACATTAATTTTGAAATGAACCAATTTAGCTAAGCTATCAATTTAAATTTAACATGAGGCACAAGAGGGCTTGAGCTGAACGAGAATACTGTTAGAGCAAGTGAGTATGCAATGGGTGCAATGTTTAATAAAGCAGAAAACGCATACAGCCATGGAAATATTTTGAAGTGTCACACGTCTCATATAAAATGAATTAAACATGATACACTCGTTGGTCAGTGTCTAAACTGATATTTTAAAACGAGCCTTCATTTTACTGAAGGAAGATTGATATATGCTGTACTTGTGATGCGAAAGGTTTTTTTGTAATTTACAAGTTCTTTAGTGGTCTGTCTTTCAGCTGTTTTGAGCAGATGAGCTGTTTGTATTTTTTTTTTTTTAATTTTTTTTTTTTTAAATTTAGATTACCCAATTATTTTTTCCAATTAAGGGGCAATTTAGTGTGGCCAATCCACCTACTCTGCACATTTTTGGGTTGTGGGGGTGAAACCCACGCAGACACGGGGAGAATGTGCAAACTCCACACGGACAGTGACCCAGAGCCGGGATCGAACCTGGGACCTCAGCGCCGTGAGGCGGTTGTGCTAACCACTAGGCCACCGTGCTGCCCCGAGCTGTTTGTATTTTGAAAGATTTCTGAGTGAAGAACGCAGAAGAGTTAAAATTGCCTGCATCATCAGCAGAGCAACCTTTGTGTTCCAGGATTATGCATCAAGGTGGGATGTGTTATCCAATTATGCATTCTATCTCAACAAGCACACAATACCTTCACAAGTGAAGAATATCACATTTTATGAGAGGCAATCGTGGGAGTAATCATTTAAATAGAACAGTTCTTATATTAACCAATATTCCTTCATGACAACAATATTCTCATTTCATGAAGAAAGGAATGGACAACATAGACACCAGATCATAGAATGTACAGTGCAGAAGGAGGCCATTTGGCCCATCAAATCTGCACCGGCCCTTTGTTAAGAGCACCCTACTTAAGCCCACACCTCCACTCTATCCCCGTAACCCAGTCTAGCCTTTTTTTACATTAAGGGCAATTTATCATGGCCAATTCACCTAACCTGCACATTTTTGCACTGTGGGAAGAAACCGGAGCACCCGGAGGAAACCCACGCAGACACGGGGAAAATGCGCAGACTCCGCAAAGACAGTGACCTAAGCCGGGAATCGAACTTGGGACCCTGGAGATGTGAAGCAACAATGCTAACCACTGTGCTACCGTGCCGCCAGTGGCAAAAAAGGGACCACTGGATGTGAAAAAATTGGCTTGCTAAGATTTTCAAGTTCAGTATCTTCTTTGAACCAGTTGGCTATGTTCAGAAAACGTTCTCCCTGGGATTATGATACCAATTTCACTATGAGTTATAGCTTCATGAATGACAAGAGTCCTTCAGTACCCTGGCAAAGTGATCTTTGCAAAAGTTCAAGGATCAAAGATAGCCTAATTGGGTAAATGTTTAATAAGCTGAAGTATATGAATCATCGAATCCCCATAGTGTAGAAGGAGGCCATTCGACCCATCGAGTCTGCATCAACCCTTCAAAAGACCATCCTACCGAGGCCCACTCCCCCACTCTATTCCTGAAACTCCACCCTAAGGGGCAATTTAGCATGGCCAGTCCTCCTAACCTCTTTGGACTGTGGGAGGAAACTGGAGCACCTGGAGGAAGCCCATCCAGACATGTGGACAAAGCGCAAACCCGAGATCAGAATCAAACCCAGGTCCCTGGGGCTATGAGGTAGCTGTGCCACCGTGCTGCCCTTGTGCCTAACAGGACAATTGCTCTCAATAGAATTCTAATTAAGTATTTTAAACATTTCTGTGTAATAGATGGGTAACAGGTTAAAAAAATATGTACTTTTTTTTCCAGTGGGAATCAAATTCACATACCCTGATGGGAAAATGACTTCTAATCTTAAATCTCGCTTGTGACCTCCGTGCTCTTGAGTTCCGTCATTCAATTCAATGTACCGTAACTTACTGCATACCCAGTAATCTGATTTTAAATTGCACGGTGCCAGTGTCATTGCACTTGGGTAAGAAACGATCTGTGCACTTTAGCTCAATTGTTTGCTGCTCAACGGGAGCTTAGTGGTTAATATGTTAAGTTCAGAGGTGAGCAAAAGAAATATTAATCGAAAGTAACCACCATAAATCTGTTAACTTCAGCTATTGACTTGCTTCTGCTGGCTATAGGGCTGCATATAACTTCCCAGATTCAACCAGATAAAGTACAGATCATCGTTCAAAATATCTCTTTATACATACATACAAAATATGAAGCAGGCCATTCGGCCCTTCAAGCCTGCTCTGCCATTCAATAAGATTATGGCTGATCTGTTTGTGTTTCTAAGTCCAGGTTCCCATCTACCACCCCCTCCCCAATAACCTTTGATTCCCTTGCCTAATAAGAATCTACCGAGCTCTACTTTAGAAATATTCAATGAACCGCCTTCTGAGGCAGAGAGTTTTATAGAATTTTATAGAGTGGTCAATTCTCATCAGTTTTACGGATTGCAATAAGCCAGTTTTTACAAGCAATGAGAAAAAATCTTTATCACATCCAAAGCAATGCCACCAGTAGTGGACCGTGCTGCTAGAATCTTTAATTTTGCAATAGCTTGTTTCAGCCATTCCAAATCATGCAAATTCTGCTTTAGATGGGGTTCAAGTGCAATCCCTGATGATAGCCCTTGCAGTGTGGTGTCTTTAAGATGATAGTTTGAGGTGATCTAATTAATGGTACCACACGCTGCGATTTGCTTCTGATAAAAACATCAGATTTATGGGCAAATAAAAATGCAAAACGAGAGTTACGTCTATCCTTCTGATAGTTCTTCACATGCTCAGAGGCTTGGAATAGAGGGCAAGTCAGATGCAGTCAGAAATCAAATGTTGCACTGCAAAATGTAAGGAAGTGAGAAAAAAAAGAATAATTTTCCAGTTGCAGCAAAAGGTGTGTTTTTTCCCCCACAATAATATGTTGGAAGGATCTGAATCCCTAGTTTGGTAAATACCAGAAATTAAAGTCTGCCCACGTTCGGATTTCACCAGTCTCTTGATGCTTAATTTAAGGATAGGAAGTTATATTTCACTGATAATCTGCCAAACAGTTAAAATCACCACTCTCGACATCCGGTTGCGGCTATGCGGAGCTAAGTCGCACGTTTGGCAGCTCCTGCCAGAAACGGACTTTTGGGCTCTTTTTAGGGCCCCCAACGGCATTTGTTCGGTGATTCCCAGTTTGGGAAGGTGACAGCAATATTTCCCCGGCATTGTATGGATTGGACCAGGAGTGGAGCGGTGAAGAAAGTAGATTTGGAGCGGCGAAAGGTGCGAGGCAGGAAAACCAAGATGGCGGCGGGTGGAGACCAGGCAGCATGGGCGCAGTGGTCGCAGGAGCAGCAGAAGTTTCTCCAGCGCTGCTTCACGGAGCTGAAGGCAGAGCCTTTGGAGCCGATGAAGGCTTCGATTGACAAGCTGCTCAAGACCCAGAAGGCCCAAGGGGCGGCGATCCGGGCGGTGCGGCAAAAGGCCTCGGAGAACGAGGACGAGATCTTGGGCCTGGCGGTGAAGGTAGAGGCGCACGAGGCGCTGCATAAGAAATGGCAGGCGAAGTTCGAGGACATGGAGAATCGGTCGAGGAGGAAGAACCTGCGGATCCTGGGTCCCCTGGAGGGGTCGGATGTCGGAGCATACGTGGTCACGATGCTGAATACGCTGATGGGCGCATGGGCCTTCCCGCGGCCCCTGGAGCTGGAGGGGGTCCATTGAGTCCTGGCGAGGAGTCCCAAGCCCAACGAGCCGCCGCGGGCGGTGCTGGTGCAGTTCCACCGCTTTGTGTCCTAAGGTGGGCAAAGAAAGAGCGGAGCAGCAGGTGGGAGAATACAGAGGTCCGGATATGGCAGGAATGGAGCGCGAAGGTGGCCAAGAAGGGGGCCGGGTACAATCGGGCTAAGGCGGCGCTGCATCAGAAGGTGGTGAAATTTGGAATGTTGCAGCCGGCGCGACTGTGGGTCACCTTCAAGGACCGCCACCACTACTTCGAGATGCCGGAGGAGGCGTGGACCTTTATCCAGGCCGGAAAGTTGGACTTGGATTGAGGGTCGGTGGCAAGGGACTGTTGAGAGGGGATTGATATGATTGTTGTGTTTTGGGGGATGTTCTGTTCTATTTGGTACTGCTTTTTCTCTTTTGTTTTGGTTTGTAGTTGGGGTTTGGTGAGAGTAGGGGCGTCGGTGGTTGGAAGAGGGGAGGCCCAAGGTGGGGAAGCTGGGATTAGGCAGTGAAAGGGAGCTGCGCCAGAGGGGGCGGGGCCGGCTTGGTGGAAAGCGCAGGCTTTTTCCCGCGCTAGGGAAGAAAGGGGGCGGGGCCAGGGGGGAAGGGCAGTGCTGGAGAGGAGCGCACACTGATTGCCAGGGGGAGGAGGGGGGGATTCTCACACTGGGCGGTCGATGGAGTGGCGGGAGCGGCCGGGGTCAGCAGGAGTCAGCTGACTTACGGGAGTGCTATGGGGGAGCAACACAGCTAGGGGGGGACCTAGCTGGGGGGGCGGGGGGGGGGGGGGGGGGGGGGGAGGAAGTGGGTCATTGCTGCAATGGCCAAGGGGGGTGCTGGAGTCTGTAGAGAGAGTCGGGGCGGGGGTCTGCCGCTGGGGGGAACGAAGAGTGCGGGAGGCGTGGGCACATGGCTGGCCTAGAAAGGGTGATGGCTAATCAGCAGGGGCGGGGGGGTAGCCCCCTGATCCGACTGATAACTTGGAATGTGAGAGGCCTGAACGGGCCAGTCAAGAGGGCCCGTGTTTTCGAGCACCTGAAGGGACTGAAGGCAGATGTGGTCATGCTCCAGGAGACACACCTGAGGGTGGCAGACCAAGTTAGGCTGAGAAATCGGTGGGTAGGGCAGGCCTTCCATTCGGGGTTGGACGCAAAGAATCGAGGGGTGGCGATTTTAGTGGGGAAGTGGGTGTCATTTGAGGCGCTGAGCATTGTGGCAGACAATGGAGGTAGGTATGTGATGGTGAGTGGTAAGCTGCAGGGAGTGCGGGTGGTCTTGGTGAAGGTGTATGCCCCGAACTGGGATGATGCCGGATTTATGCGGATTTATGCTGGGCCGGATCCCGGACCTGGAGGCAGGGAGCTTGATAATGGGGGGGGACGTCAATACGGTATTGGATCCAACATTGGACCGCTCTAGGTCCAGGACGGGTAGGAGGCCGGCGGCGGCCAAGGTGCTGAGGGGGTTTATGGACCAGATGGGAGGAGTGGACCCGTGGAGATTTGTTAGGCGGGAGGCCAGGGAATTCTCATTCTTTTCCCACATCCATAGAGCCTACTCCCGGATTGACTTTTTCGTGATGAGCAGGGTGCTGATTCCGAGGGTGGAGGACACGGAGTATTCGGCCATAGCCATCTCTGACCATGCCTCGCAATGGGTGGACCTCGAGCTTGGGGAGGAGAGGGACCAGCGCCCGCTATGGCGCCTGGAGGTGGGGTTGTTGGCGGATGAAGAGGCGAGCGGGTGGATCCGGGGGTGCATAGAAAGATACCTAGAGGTCAGCAATAATGGGAAGGTGCAGGTAGGGGTGGTCGGGGAGGCGCTGAAGGCAGTGATCAGGGGAGAGCTAATCTCCATTAGAGCCCACAAGGAGGGGAAGGGGAGGAGAGAGAGGGAAAGGCTGGTGGGGGAGATGGTAAGGGTAGATAGGAGGTACGCAGAGGTCCCCGAGGAGGAACTACTCAAGGAGCGACGAAGCCTCCAGGCTGAGTTCGACCTGTTGACTACCAAGAAGGCGGAGGTACAGTGGAGGAAGGCGCAAGGGGCGGTGTCTGAATACGGGGAGAAGGCTAGCCAGATGCTGGCACACCAGCTTCGGAAGCGGGAGGCAGCGAGGGAGATCAGGGGAGTTAGGGATAAAGGGGGGAAACACGGTGCGGAGTGCGGTGGGAATAAACGGGGTATTTAGAGACTTTTATGAGGGGCTGTATAGGTCGAAGCCCCCGACGGAGGAGGGGGGGATGCGCCGGTTTCTGGACCGGCTGAGGTTCCCGAGGGTAGAGGAGGGGCAGGTGGCGGGGCTTGGGGCACCGGTAGGGCTGGAGGAACTGGCTAAGGGGCTGGGGAGTATGCAGGCGGGGAAGGCACCGGGGCCAGATGGGTTCCCGGTGGAATTTTACAGGAAGTGTATGGACCTGCTGGGCCCACTATTAGTGAGGACTTTCAATGAGGCGAGGGAGGGGGGTGTCCTACCCCCGACGATGTCTAGGGCTGATCTTGAAGCGGGACAAGGACCCCTTACAGTGTGGGTCGTATAGGCCAATGTCGCTCCTCAATGTGGATGTGAAACTGTTAGCGAAGATGTTGGCTACTAGAATTGAGGACTGTGTCCCGGGGGTCATCCACGAGGACCAGATGGGTTTCATGAAAGGAAGGCAGCTAAACACCAACTTACGGAGGCTCCTAAATGTAACAATGATGCCAGCAGTGGAGGGGCAGACGGAGATAGTGGCGGCTATGGATGTGGAGAAGGGCTTTGGTAGGGTGGAGTGGGGGTACCTCTGGGAGGTATTGAGGAGGTTCGGGGAGGGGTTCGTCAGTTGGGTTAGGTTACTATACAAAGCCCCAGTGGCTAGTGTGGCAACGAATTGGAGGAGGTCGGAATACTTTCGGCTGTACCGGGGACGAAGCACCCCTACCCCCCTGCTATTTGCGTTGGCAATTAAGCCTTTGGCGATGGCTTTGAGGGAGTCCAGGAACTGGAGGGGGTGGGGGGGGGGGGGGGGGGGAGAGAGAGAGAGAGGAACACCGGGTATCGCTGTATGCCGACGATCTGTTATTGTATGTGGCAGACCCGGTGGGGGGGATGCCGGAGGTGATGCGGATCCTCAGGGAGTTTGGGGACTTCTCCGGGTATAAGCTCAACATGGGGAAGAGCGTGCTGTTCGTGGTACACTGAGGGGGCCAGGGAAGGAGGATAGATGAGCTTCCACTGAAAAGGGCGGAAAGGAGTTTTAGGTACCTGGGGATCCAGTGGCTAGGAGCTGGGGGGCCCTACACAAGCTCAACTTGACGAGGCTGGTGGAGCAAATGGAGGAGGAGTTTAAAAGGTGGGATATGCTGCTGCTCTCACTGGTGGGTAGGGTGCAGTCGGTGAAGATGACGGTGCTCCCGAGGTTCCTTTTTATATTCCAGTGCCTCCCCATCCTGATCTCTAAGGCCTTTTTTAAGCTGGCCAGCAGGAGCATTGTGGGGTTTGTATGGGCGAAGAAGACCCCGAGGGTGAGACGGGTGTTTCTGGAGCGGAGCAGGGACAGAGGAGGGCTAGCGTTGCCTAATCTATGCGGGTACTACTGGGCTGCTAACGTGGCGATGATACGCAAGTGGGTAATGGAGGGGGAGGAGGCAACGTGGAAGAGGCTGGAGATGGTGTCCTGTGTGGGCACGTGCCTGAAAGCGCTGGTGACGGCACCGCTGCCGCTCCCGCCGACAAGGTACACCACACCTGGGGGTAATGGAGAAGCCACAGGAGGGAGGTAGAGGCTTCGGTGTGGTGCCCGATCCGAGAGAACCATCGGTTTGTCCTGGGGAGAATGGATGCAGGGTTCCTGAGCTGGCACAGGGCAGGTATTAGAAGGATGGGGGACCTGTTTATAGACGGGACATTCGCGAGCCTTGGGGTGTTGGTGGAAAAATTCGGTCTCCCCCCTGGAAATGCTTTCAGGTACATGCAGGTAAGGGCGTTCGTAAGACGGCAGGTGAGGGCATTCCCGCTGTTGCCAGCACGCAGGATCCAGGATAGGGTCTCTCAGGGGCGTAGGTTGGAGAGGGCAAGGTCTCGGCGATCTACCAGGAGATGCAGGAGGAGGAGGAGGCCTCGGTGGAGGAGCTAAAAGGTAAATGGGAGGAGGAGCTTGGGGAGGAGATAGACGAGGGTACGTGGGCGGACGCGCTGGGTAGGGTAAATTCTTCCTCCTCTTGCGCCAGGCTTAGCCTGATACAATTTAAGGGTCTGCACAGGGCGTACATGACTGGGGCAAGGCTGAGTCGGTTTTTTGGGGTAGAGGACAGGTGTGTGAGGTGTTCGGGGTGCCCGGCAAATCACGCCCACATGTTCTGGGCGTGCCCAGCGCTGGATGAGTTCTGGATTGGCGTTGCGAGGACGGTGTCGAAGGTGGTGAACACCCGGGTTAAGCCGAGCTGGGGGCTAGCAATATTTGGGGTATCGGACGAGCCGGGAGTGCAGGAGGCGAAAGAGGCCGGTATTCTGGCTTTTGCGTCCCTGGTAGCCGGGCTAAGGATTCTGTTGCAGTGGAAGGATGCCAGGCCCCCAAGTGTGGAAGCCTGGATCAGCAACATGGCAGGGTTTATTAAATTAGAGAAGGTAAAATTTGCCTTAAGAGGATCCGTGCAAGGGTTCTTCAGGCGGTGGCAGCCGTTCCCAGACTTTCTAGCGGAGTGTTAGGAGATGGTCAGCAGCAGCAGCAACCCGGGGGGGGGGTGTACTTTGTGTTTACTATTGTATTTATTATTGTTTATCGTTTAATGGGGGGCATATAGTCCGGGGGAATGTGTGATATAGCCATAATCTGTTTATTTATGCGTTTTTTATTGTTTCTCTTATTTTTGTTTGTTGTTGAAAATATGTGAAAAATTTTGAATAAAAATTATTTTTTTTAAAAATCACCACTCTCAATATTGATCCGATTACAGATATTTACACGTGGGAAAGTGGAGATGGGAGGTTTTTGCCCTTATTTAAAATGTGACATCTTATCCAAAGTATCTTAACAATGAAATTACCATAATTTTATTTGTACAAAGTAAAAGGACATATAAATGGAAGCTTCTGTTTCACCCCTCCCTTTGTGGAATGTGAACCTGACCTAATAGCAGCACACAAATTATTTCCCTGTGCCCCGAGCAGAATTGCCTGTTGATATTCATGAATGAAATATTAGTATAATCCCTATTCAGCCATGTTAACACAAGAATTGACCTATTTGGATCAGGGCATCCTAGTGCATGGATTTTAAAAGGTCAGTATTCAGGCGTAGCCAGTAATTAGCAAAGCTAAAATAATGCTATTGTTTATTGCAAGGATAATTGAATAGAAGAGCAGGAAGGTTATGTTTTAGTTACACAGGACATTGGAGAGACCATGGCCGGGATTCTTCGATTCCGCGCCGGGTCGGAGAATCGCGGGGGGTGCGCGAATCCCGCCACTCCACTCTGACACCGGCGACCGGAGAATTGGCGGCAATCGTGCGGGTGCGGGCGCCACGCGCTGGTTGGGGGCTGTTGAAAGCGGCTCCCGCGGCGATTCTGCGCGCTCGTCAGGCTGAGTGCCCGCCGGGTTCCGCCGAGTCCCGCCGGCGTCATTTGTGCATGGTCCTACCAGGTGGGACCTCGGAATTCTGGCTGCGGGGGCCGTCCTCGTGGGGGGAGCGCGGAGGGAGCCGACTCCGGGGGGAAGGCCTACACGGCGGCCAGGCCTGCGATCAGGGGCAACCGATCCGCAGGCACGCTAATTCCGTGAGGGCCTACATTCCTCCGCACCGAGCCACTGTTGGGCTCTGCCATGTTGCCCACAGGCCGGCGTGAAGACGGCCGTGGTGCGCATGCGCGGACCCGTGCCAGCCATGGCGGGCCGGCTTTCACCGCCGGAGCGGCGCACAGCACTCCAGCGCCATTGTAGCCCGAGGATGGGGAGAATAACTGGGCCTGGAGGCCCGTTGACGCTGGTGTCGCTTGCGCCGGGATTTCGGAGAATCCCAGCCCATATCTGGAGTACTGTGTACAGTATTGGTCTCCCTATTTAAGGAAAAATGTAAATGCATTGGAAGCAGTAGGAGAGGATTTACATAGAACATAGAACATACAGTGCAGAAGGAGGCTCAGCACAGGCCTAGGCTCCAGCTTCCCTCTGAGTGGCGGTTCACTGGGATGTTCCTTCCTCTGACAGCTGTGGATCTTCGATTGTGAGGTTCTATCCAGTGAGTGACCCAGAGCCTGCCTATTAGTTAATGCCACCAAGGTGTGAGTATTTACACAGATGTGACGCCTCTTCAATGGTGGTGTCTGAGAATTTTCCTTTGGAGCTGCTTGTTTCCATGTTTTCCAAGGGGCACGAGGATGGTCTGGGCTAGTCAACTGATTGCCCTGCGAGTGAAGGGAGATCACATTAATGCATCACGGAGAATAAATTATGGGATAATGTTTACTCACGTGAGGCTTGAAAAGTGACTGTGTGTCCTGAGGGTTCTCACTTTTCTCTGCAGCCCCCAATTCACCCTTTGCACAGGCTCCTCCCTGGCCATTTAAGGGCTCTTTCCTCAAAGGGGGTGGGGCATCTGGGATTGCTCGAGTTTGTCCTGCAATGAGTCAGATGGAGAGAGTGTAGGTGGGAGTCCTGCCAGGTCCGAAGGTGTTGAGGTGTGGTATATGTGGGACTTGAGTGGGAGCTAGGATGTGAGGAGCAGAGTAGATATTGGGGAGACTATGAGGACTGTGGGGGTGGGAGAAAAGGGCCTCATGACAGGTGTTGGAAACCCACGAGGTGCTTGGCTAAGAGATCACCTTGGAGGTGTGAAGGGATTCAGTGAGAGACTGAAGGTGGTAGACCTAACTTGGCCATGCAAAGAAGGTCATTCTTTTTTCTTGTGGCACTGCTACCCTGTCCTCTTCTGCAGGGAGCTGGTACTGACTAGCGCTGCCACTGCCTCCCGGGCAGGGCGTGGTCATCTTGCTGGATGGAAATCTGCATGACCATGGATAGAGGGCATCTCACTATTACTGCACACCATCTAGGTGTCTGGTCAGGGCTCCCTCTGAGAAACACAGTGCTGGCTTCCTGGCAGCTATTCCCTCAAATGGATCTGGAACAAGTGCTGGGGAGGCATTTATATGGAGCTCCCCAATGATTGCAAAAGTTGAGTTGCCCCTGGTCGAGCAAATTAGTGGGAGGCTGTCACAAGCGCGGCATGAGTCACGTGGTTAAAATAAAATTGTCAAAGAGGCCCAATATTCCGGGAGGTTTCCTGCCAACAGAACCGCGGGATTCACAGTAGTTTTCTCACCAAAACCGACACTGCCAAATCTTGGTAAAACCCTGCCCAAATCTTCTACTAACTTGGTGCCTAATCAAATCATTAATGGGCCCAATTTTAACTGATTCAAAATTCATTCTCTTATACAGAGCTAAATTATGGCCCGAATCCTCTGATGTTCGGAGCACCAAAATTTGAACTTAGTCGTTGGGACCTGCAGAAATCCTGATGCACACAAATGTACTGAATTTTCCCAGGAAGGTTAAACGTTCGATGGGTTGACTTTCACTGGCCAGGACTCTTTGCAAATGTTTCTGACATTGAGCTCAGTGTCAGGGACTTGGGAGAGATACATGTGACTTACTTGGATACTTACCCTGGCAATGTTATACTGCTTAATACTTGGTCTAGCTCAATGATTGTCCCGTGTAACTGAACTGAGCAGTACAATTGACCTTGCAAATCACATAGCCCAGCCCAACACCATTATCTCCTGACCTGACTATCCCCCAACCTGACCACCTCCCTGATACAGCTACCCCCATGACCTGACCACATCTCCAACCTGACCCAACCACCCTGCAAACTGACCATCCACATGACCCGACCTGACTACCCAGCCCTGACCTGAGCACCCACTCCGACCTTCTCCAAATACTCCTCTGACCCAATCAACATCCCCAAGCTGACCTAACTACCTCACCATCCCGACTACCCAGATGACCCATCCCAGCTACTCCCTCCCCACCCTACCCGACTTGAGTGCTCACCCATCAAACCCTCACCTCCGCCTTGACTACCCACTTGCCCACCCACTCATTCACCCACTCTCTTTCTGAAAAGACTTAAGACCTTTAAAAACCTACCTGAATACCACAGCCAGTGACATATAAAGGGGTGTCCTTTCTACCGTTGTCTCTCCTGCACTCACTGAACTTGCTCTGGAGAATTCGTGTCAATTTCAGCTGCAGCCCGAATGGGAAGCCCCATCGGAAAATGGACAGTAGCACTGGGGCAGAAAACATCGTGGGCAGCGGCAATGTGCCCTACCACTCACTGGGGCTTTGAGGACATTTCTTCAGATGATTGTTTAATATTAGAATGGAACTTGGTTTCCAATGTGCATAGAACACGTGTTAAATCATAGCTTTTTATTCTTTCTTATATGATCAATAGGGAAAAGGGATGGTTAGGAACATTCACCTTTAACTTAATCACTTATTTATGCTGTTGAATAATGGTCAGAAAATATGCAGCCCAGGGCATCATTTGGAATGTTTTGCTTCCAAATATAGCCATTCAGAATTCAATTTACAAAAGTGCATCCTACTGTGCTTGTTGTAAAATATGCCAGTTGTGTCCCATATGCCAGCTGTGCTATTTGCAGGGTTGCTGGGATACGATTGCAGCAATGAAGGTCTGCCTGAGTGACAACTATAACAACAGTAAATCTGCCAGCTGCTTACTATCTAATCGTGTACTTTACTAACAACGCCAAACAATAAAGCTGTGACACCAAAGAGAATAAAACCGTGCAAGAGAAAAGGAAGCCATACATTACAACTTCTGCACAACAAAAGATCTCTTCATCTATGCAATTTAATCACTAAAAGAATTGGATGTATGAAACAACCCGAGTAAACATGCCGCCGCAACAGATTCTTCAACTCAGCATCTCTTTGTAACAGGTGATCTGATAATTAAAGCAAAGCCAGACTGACTCTGTGATTGGTTAATACATTCAGGGGGACCCACCTTCAGTTCAAAGTTCATACACAAACAGACAGACTCAAGTTTCCCCTACCTTAGAGGAAACATTCTCCCATTTCACAACTGAAAAAGCAACCTGCTGGAGACCAGCCATGATGGGCCAACGGGGTCAAGAACAAATGACCGCCATTGTGCTAAACAGGAACGAGCACTAGATTTTCTTTCTGTGGAAAAAACCCCACAGCTGTCAACATTCCCATATTTACAACAGCCCATAATTTAAAACTATAGCAAACCCACATGACCTCATGCGTTTCTATTTTGTATCTGCGCTTAGTCATGTATTTTACTTGTCATACTTTTACTACTAGCTTAAGGTTAATGAAGAGGGTTTGCAAGAACTTTCTCTTTATGATATGTAACTGAAAAATTCAATATTCTGTTAGGACCTGAATTACTTTGTGACGCAGCAGGTAATGAAAGTTTGGGGCCACATTCGTCAGACGTCTGACAGCAAACAGACAGGTCTGCAGCATGGCTGACGATTGGCTAACTCACCAATGGAAATTCCAGGGAAAGGACGATTAGGATTTTTCCCACAGAGCTCCAGATAATCCTGCAATCCAATGCTTCAACAGGTAGGGATAATACCAGTTGAAGCAGGCATCTTCACAATACTAGATATAAATAGTAAATGTGGAATTAGTGAGTTAGCTTGGGAAAGAAGGAGATGCAAAAACAAGAGAGAAAATAAACAAGAACATTATTTTTAACAAGCAAAGAAAAGGAGACCAAGACAGGGGGGAAAAAAACAACAGGAAAAGCTAAGATTGTAAAACTGGAATCAAGTTTGTTTGTGCCATGTTTGATGCTAGTTTCACTTTTATTATTTGAAGTAATTAAAGTTAGGACTTGCTGGGACTTGCAATTTTGGAAACAAAATCATCTGTGTAAAGCATTTGGCAATTTATGATGTCAACCTTCTTCCAGCAGAAGGTTAATAAATATCTCCTGGACGAATTAAATTCTGAGCACAGGCGAGAGCCATTACATTGGAGCAGAACTATGAGCAGTGTACCTTCAAGTTTCAAAAACGTACAAATGTTTTGGTGCTGAAGTATTTCAGGGCTACTGTTATCAATATTTATTCCCTTAGAATAAAAGACACCTGGGGATATAGGTCCAACTATGCTACAAAGAGAAGTTAAAGGAAGAGCCTGCTTATTGTTTTGTTATGCTGCTTGATTAACATAAGTTGCTATTGATCATAGATGGTGTTGAAAGACTCTCCAGTCCTTGAAATAAGTTGAAAGGATTTATTCAGTAACAACTAGATAAATGAGTTTGTCACTCTGCTGATCTAACTCTAGTAACTCAGTGATAATGGCTAACTGTATAACTGGGATCTAGGCCACATGTAGTGACCCAGCCTGAGATCTAAACTATTCTGGTGCTAATCCTACAGTTCCTGCCAGGAGTGACTGGGAGGGTCTTGTATGTGTCTGGTTTTATAATGAGTTGTGTAGTGCCCTCTCTTGGTCATGCCGCAGCCGGATGTTCTGATTAACCCCTTAGTTTCATGTCAGCCTACATGTCATTCCACTTATTACCCAATATAAGTATAAACCTGAGGATGACCACAAAGTTAATATAGAGAAAGTGGAAGATAAGGGAATTTTTTAAAACTTCTACATTGGATATGGGTGTCATTGGCCAGGCCAGAATTTATTGCTCATCCCTAAGTGCCCACGAGAAACTGG
The DNA here is from genome assembly GCF_902713615.1 of Scyliorhinus canicula. NCBI lineage: Eukaryota > Metazoa > Chordata > Chondrichthyes > Carcharhiniformes > Scyliorhinidae > Scyliorhinus > Scyliorhinus canicula. Next base: position 43,566,577 of record NC_052163.1, read on the forward strand.
GGTGAGCCGCCTTCTAGAATTGTTGCAGTGTATGTGGTGTAGGTACACCCACAGTGCTGTTAGGTAGGGAGTCCGATAGCAGTGAAAGAGCTGTTACCTGATAAGAATGTTGTGGGACTTGGAGGGGAACTTGCAGGTGATGGCGTTTCCATCACTCACTCCCCTTGCCCTGCCAGATGACAGAAATTGAGGATTTGGAAGGTGCTATTGAAAGAACCTTGGTGAGTTGCCGCTGTGCATTTTGTCGCTGGCACATACTACTGCCACTGTGTGGTGGTGGTGCAGGGAGTATTTATGTGGAGAATGAGGTTCCGACCGAGCCGACTGTTTTGCCCAGGTTGACGCAGAGCTTCTTCAGTGTTGTTGGAGCTGCATTCATTCAGGCAAGCGGAGAGTATTGCATCCTGACTTGAGCCTCATAGATGGTGGACGGGCTTTGGGAATCGAGAGGTGTGTTGCTCCCTGCAGAATATCCATCTTCTGATCTGCTCCTTTAGCCACTGTATTTATCTGTCCAGGATGTTAATGGTGGGGGATTTGACGATGGTAATATCATTGAATTTTAAAGAGAAGTTGTTCGACCGTCTCTTGTTGAAGATGTTCTTTGTCTAGCACTTTGTGTGGCATAAAAATTGCCACTTCACAGACCAAGCGTGGCCGTTGGATTTGGGGTAATAGTATGGATGGAGGATTGTTTAACATGCAGTAAACTGAGAGTAGGAAGAAATGGACCATTGTCACATTGTCAAGCTGTAATTGGTCAGGTACCATAGGGATCAGTAGTGGAGCTATTTGTGATCTATGAGCGCACCGTAACCACGCATTGCGCCCAGGCGTGCCGGTTAAATCGCGGGAAAGGCCAAAATCGAGATTCACACTTTTGTTATCTAATTGGCTTGCTGCCGATGGCGAGTTTCGGATCATACCCACCTATGGAGAGCATATCATTAACCCTGATTTGCATTAATTTCCAACTCATTAGCAAGATTGAAGCCGAATGCAATGGCCTCGCCGGGAATTAACTGGCTCCCCAACAAGAAATCACACGGGCACCGTTTAGTGCTCCTTTTTAAAAACTTGAAGCTGGCACAATGGCTGCTGAGGGCAACTGAGGAGGTGATAAACCATTTCCATTTTCCAACATGCAGCTCAAGGATACTGGAGCTCCCAGGGGGGTTGGGCTTGGTAGGGGACGTGAATCTTTCCAGGTGAATGGTCGTCCATGGGCCAGGGGGAAGAGGGTCTTTTCATCTGTGAGTCCTTCAAGCCATCATTAAATATTGTGAATACCCATAACCAGGGCAACTACAGCTGCTGCCTATCTGTCCTACCAAACACTTCCATGACAGAGCTCGGCTCTTGGTTCTATTTTTCAGGCGATGTCGGAGGATGGAGGACATGCAGCGGCATGCCTGGAGGACCAGAGAGGCCCGCATCTTCACCCAATTCTCATAGTATGAGGCTTTGTCAGTCAGCTCACCTTCTCATCCCCCAATCCCACCTTTCCCCCAATCCCCCCTTCCCTGAAATTCCCATTCCCCCCCAATCCCCCTCCCAACATTCCCTCCTCCCGCCATTCCCCGACCCTCCCACATCCCCTGTTCCATCCCTCTAAGAGTCTGTATAACATCACCCCATGATGATGGGCCTGTGTTGGCATTGTCAGCAGGTCAATATACTAGGCAGGAGAGGGATGATAACTCACTGTGAGGTTAGTTTGGGTGCTCTTCAGTTTATGCCAAAGTCTTTCTGCTGACAGTGTAATCACACCCATCTTCCGAATAGGGTCTGCATAGGGGGCGTTTGATCTTGGACCACTGTGCCCAGGGGGTGACGGGTGGGGAGAGCGGAGGGCAACAGGGGGCGGGGGTGCAGACAGGCCCACTGTGAAGATTAATGTGACAGAGACTTCACATCTATCAGGTGTTACAGGTTTTAATTGTGAACATTTAACATTTCCATTCCCCCTAGCTACAGGTTGTGAAATCCCCCCCCCCCCCCTTTCTTGATCTTTCGTGGTTTAGTGCTACGTCTGGGTGCGTCTCCAGGATGCACATCAGAGGTGGATGCAGCCTGCTGCTTTCCGTGCTCTGTGACCTTTGATGCCCTTGGTGGAGGTCTTCTGGAGGGCCTGGAGCCAGCTGACATTGGTGTCACTGGCGTCGCCGTGCCACCCGGTTCTATCCTTGAGATGCGCCAATATCAGGAGGGGGGTATTCAGAGGAACGCCGTTGTCTCCTTGGTGTGAGGCCCGGGTTGGCCTCAAGCGCTTCCTCCTACCTGATGTTGCCTGTAGGGCCCTGGGGATCTCCATGGGGTGGAGCTTCAGGTGGAGTGAACTCCAGGGGCCTCTGAGTCATCTAGCTCTGCCAGTCCTGGTGGCTCCCATTGTCTGCAGCTTGGTGTCAACAGACACAACGATACTCCTCAGTGGCTGGGACATGCTCTACAGTGCCTTGGCAATGTCCACTTGCAACTGGAACACATCCCTCATCGACTGGGACATGGTGTTGAGGCCCTCACGCCCTCAGCTACGGTCATCACAGACAGAACCATGCCTTGGGCACCACCACTCAGGACGCTGACGTGCTGCAAGCTTCCATTGCGATTGTCTCCCTAGCAGTGTTGACCTCGGTGCCATGTATTGTCGCATCATTTCCTGCACCCGTAGCCTTTGGGACACCTCCAGTCGGCTATGCACTCGCTGTGATGTCGCTGGCATCCCCTCCAGAATCTCACAGCAGTGTCCTATCATCTGCATCAGCTCTGGGATAACCTTGTCGAGGGGCTCGGCATCTGACTGGGACTCCGCTGAGTCCTGGGATCCAGCAGACCTCCGACCGCTGACTCCCTTGGATGTACCTGCCTCCACCTGATGTGCATCAGCAACTGTGTGGTGTTCACCAGATTGTCCCCCAGAAGCCTGATCACTAACGTTGCCCACCAAGGTGTGTGTCTCTGTGCTGTTGGAAGGTGGGGGTGACGCCTCGATGGTGATCTCCTCGGAGCTCTCCTCTGAGGTGGTCTCTTGGGAGTGACTTTGGGGATCCTGTGAGACAATGGACATGTGGTCAATGAGAGGGAAGGATCATTTTGTCTGACATGGACAACTCACTTGAGACAGATCATCTCGGTGAAGGATCAATGGGTCCTCACCCTTGTGGCGCAGGCTAACCTCACCGATAATGGCTGCTCTCATCTCGGTCAACCCGTGATTTCCAGGGCCCGTTCTTCATTGGGGGTGAGGATAACCTCATATTTATCCAAATTACACCTCACCTGCCATTCGTAAGCCCATTCACTCAACTTGTCAAAATCACGCCCAAGAATCTCTGCGTCCTCCTCACAGTTCACCCTCCCCCAGATTTGTGCATTCTGCAAATTTAGTGATACTACATTTCATTTCCTCATCTAAACCATTAATATATATTGTGAATAGCTGGGGTCCCAGCTCCGATCGCTGCGGTACCCCACTCGTCACTGCCTCCCATTAGGAAAAAGACCCCTTTATTCCAATATATTCCTCTAATATATTCAAGGCAGAGGTGAATAGATTTGTGGACATCAGGGGAATGAAGAGATGTGGGGATGGTGTGGGAAGGTGGAATTGAGGTGGAAGAGCAGCCATGATCTTATTGAATGTGAACCAGGCTTGAAGGGCTGAATGGCCTACTCCTCCTCAAATGTCTTAGTTTTTTATGTAATCCTACAGAACATCTTCAATATAATCAACCTCTTAATTTAACAGAACGTATAGTAAACATATCTGCATCTCAATTGTGCTGTAACGATAATTCTAAAGGGTGCTAACTTTGACACAGTGGCAATGTTGTCACCTAAATGACATTAGTTGCAGGGAATCCAAAGAGATAACAGAAGTTCTAAGCAAGTATGCCAGGTGCTTGTTTGTATTGACAGCTTTGTGTTGGAAATTCATTTTCAACCAAAGGCAAAACATGATCTTCCTAAAAATCTGTGATGCAGTCAAACCAGTGGGACAGGATTTCTCAGTGCCCCAGTCAGATATTTTGTTTATTCCATTGACAGCTGTGGAGGAAACTCACCTAAATATTGAAAAACCGGTCAGGATAACAATTCCTACACAGCGGGGATCATCATGGAAGGGAGGGAAATGGTTGCTGAAAATTTTATAAAGCTGTAGCAATTTAAAGTGCAGGTTCCTGCAAGCAGTACAGCAGGCCAGTAGTGTTTTCTCTGTGTGCTTTTGACAGCAACGATTACCTGCAAATGCATTCCTTAATGACGCAAAACTCCTTCATGGCTTCAGCGTCACTCACTAATGCTTCACAAGGAAGGCCTCAGGCAAAAGCTGACAGAAGAGGATAAGTCCAGGATTTGGCAGCTGTTGTATGAGATTCTCCAGGAAAATCTATAGAAAATCTATTGTGGAGCAGGAGACCAGCAAAGTCTGTCACCAGACTCATGTGGAAGGTCGGCGAGATGCATTGAGTACAGCAGAACAGTGTTTAATGGGCCTACAAGGCACCGGTGACCTCTCCATTTTCAATTTGTCACCACAGAACATCTCTCATTGACCTCCGTCACTTCTGAAATGCAATGACAAGTTTTTATTCACAGTGCACCCTGAGTGACTGGCTTCCTAACGCTTCAACATGGAATCTGTGTCTGCAACCCCTTTCACAAACCCTTCTTGCATGTTGCACCATACGTGTCAAAACTCCCACAAAGCTCTTGTCCTTCCAGTTATACTAGTTACCACTCGGAAAATTCATTTTTCCTGTTTACTGTCTCAAATTGTAATTATACTGCTCTGGGAGAAGCAGCATTGTGGAGAAGAGAGAGATCATTGGCTGGGTGGAGAAAATGGGTGGTGAGGAGATTAGGTAGGAGGACACTGACCATAAGGATTTACAGGACTATGCTTTTGAGCTGTATTAGCGGTGGCTCCAATAGCAGTGATGGTGAGGGTGGTTACCTGTCAAAAGAGCTATTGCTGAGCAGTATCTGTTCCTGCAACAGAACTTTGACCTGCATCACTTCATCTTCACTGAGTGCTGCACACTCCTAGGCCCACTCATCTTCAGCTGCTTCATCCTTCCATCATTAGGTCAGAAATGGGGATGTTTGCACAATGTTCAGCACCATCCGTGACTTGAAGATACTGAAGCAGATTTATGTCCAAATGCAGCAAGACCTGAACAATACGCAGGCTTGGGCTAATAAGTGGCAGGTAACATTTGTGCCACAGAAGTGCCAGGCAATGATTATCTCCAACAAGAGAGAATCTAACCATTGTCCCTTGACATTCAGTAGCATTATCATATGATCACTGAATCCCCCGCTAACAATATTCTCATCGATATCCATTGACCAGAAACTAAACTAGACTAGTCATATAAATACTGTGGCTGCAAGAGGAGGTCAGAGGCTAGGAATCCTGTGGCGAGTAACTCACCTCCTGAGTGTGATGGGATACTCTCCACTGGACTGGATGAGCACAGCTCCAACAGCACACAAGAATTGTAAGAGGGGAGGTCATGCCGAACAAATCTGATTGAGTTTTTTGAGCATGTGACCAGCTGTGTAGATGAGGGTAGTGCAGTTGATGTACTTTACATGGATTTCAGCAAAGCCTTTGACAAGGTCCCACATGGGAGACTTATAAATAAGACAATGCACATGATATATACTGGGTAACTTGATAAGTTGGATTCAAAATTAGCTTAGCTGTAGGTGACAGAGGGTGACGACAGACGGCTGCTTTAGTGACTGAACCACAGGGATCTGTGCTGGGTCCCCTATTGTTTGTCATTCATATAAATGACACAAATGATTTTTGGATTAGTACGTTTGCGGATGACACAAAGATTGGCGGGGTGGTTGACAGTGAGGTTGAGTGTCTTGGATTACAGGAAGATATAGATGGGATGGTCAAATGGGCAGAAAGGTGGCAGATGGAATTTAACCCTGGAAAGTGTGAGGTGATACACTTTGGAAGGAATAATTTGACAAGGAAGTATTCAATGAATGGCCTGACACTGGGAGGTTCTGAGGAACAAAGGGATCTCGGCGTGTTTGTCCATAGATCTCTGAAGGCAGAAGGAAAGGTTAATAGGATGGTGAAAATGCATGTGTAGCGCTTGCTTCATCAATCGAGGTATAGATTACAAAAGCAGGGAGATCATGTTGGAGTTGTATAGAACTTTGGTGAGGCCATAGCTGGAGTAGCATGTACAATTCTTGTTGCCACATTTTCGGAAGGATGCGATTGCACTGGAGGGGGTGCAGAGGCGATTTACCAGAATGTTGCCTGGGATGGAACATTTAAGTTATGAATAGAGGTTGATAGGCTTGGGTTGTTTTTGCTGGAGCAGAGCAGACTGAGGGGCAACCTGAATGGGGTGTACAGGATTATGAGGGACATGGACAGGGTAGATAGGGAGCAGCTGCTCCTCTTAGTTGAAGGGTCAGTTACGATGGGACACAAGTTCAAGGTGAGTGGCAGGAGGTTTAGGGGGAATTTGAGGAAAAAATTTTTACCCAAAGGCTGATGACGGTCTGGAATGCATTGCCTGGGAGTGTGGTAGAGGCAAGTTGCCTCTTTAAAAAGTACCTGGATGAACGCACTTGGCACATCATAACATCCAAGGCTATGGGCCAAGTGCTGGAAAATGGGATCAGGTAGGCAGGTCTGGTGTCTTTATGCATTGGTGCAGACTCAATGGGCTGTGTTGTGTTTGGTCTTCTATACCTTGCAAAGGAATCCATTAAACACCTAGACTTGTCTGAACCAGGATCTTTATTGTATCACACGTGGTAAGATATCAATCTGTTACAGAGCAAGCTATCATGGAGCTTCTTTGTACTCCTCTGGAACTACATCTAGAACGACTGCTCACCTGTATATCTTACTACAATCACCTTCCACCATCTGGTTATGGCTAGCTGTGTCTCCACTTATATGGGAGTCCCTGGTCACATGACCATGGTTTTGAGCCTTGCATGTTGTGTCTGCCTGCCACCTGTTGGTTGGAGGTCACACACCATCCATCTATGATATTGCTTACAGGTATATCACCACAGGCTGGAGGGTCTCTTGTTTTTTAATGTTATTTTTGTTATTTACAGCACAGAAGAAGGCCATTCGGCCGATTTTGTCTGCACCAGCTCACAAAAGAGCTACCTAGCTAGTCCCATTCCCCAGACCTATCTCCGTAGCCCTCTAAATTAATCACTTTCAAATATATATCCAGCTCTCTTTTGAAACTTCCTATGGAATCCACCTCCACCACTCTCCCACGCAGCACATTCCAAACCCCAACTCTGAGTAAAATATAGAACATAGAACATAGAACATAGAACAGTACAGCACAGAACAGGCCCTTCGGCCCTCAATGTTGTGCCGAGCAATGATCACCCTACTTAAACCCACGTAACCCGTATACCTGTAACCCAACGTTTCTCCTTACCTCACTCCTAGCTCTCTTGCTAACAATCTTGAAAATTTTGACCCTTAGTCACTGACATACCAACTAGTGGAAACAGAATATCCTTCTTTACCCTGTCAAAATTGTTCATAATTTTGAACACCTCAATCAGGTCATCTCTTAATCTCCTCTGCTCCAAGGAGAATAAGCCCACGTTGTCCAATCTTGCTTTGTATCTGAAATTCCTCATTCCTGTTATCATTCAAGTAAATCTTCTCTGCACTCTCTCCAGAGCTTTAACATCCTTACGTAAGGTGCCTAGAACTGAACACAGTACCCCAAATGTGGTCTGACCAATGATTTGTAGAGGTGTAGCATCACTTCCTTGCTTTTATGCTCTGCTTCTATTTTTAAACCTAAGGACTCTATAAGCCTTCTTAACAACTATTTCAATTTGCCTGGCCACCTTCAGAGAATTATGCACTTGAACCCCAAGGTCCCTCTGCTCCTGTACTCCCCTCAAGGTTGTACCATTGAGCCTATATTGCCTCCCCATGTTTTCTACCAAAATGCATTACCTACATTTTGCTGCTTTGAAGTTCATCTGTCAGATGTCTGCCCATTTGTCCAACTTGTCAATGTCCCTCTGCAGTCACTCAGCGTCATCCTCACAATACACTAAAATCCCTAGGTTAATATCATCTGCAAATTTTGAGATGTTGCCCTCAACACCCACTTCTAAATTATTAACATCATAGAATCATAGAATTTACAGTACAGAAGGAGACAATTCGGCCCACTGAGTCTGCACTGGCCCTTGGAAAGAGCACCCTACTTAAGCCCACACCTTTACCCGATCCTCGTAACCAGTAACCCCACACAAACTTTTTGGACACTAAGGGCAATTTAGCATGGCCAATCCACCTGGCCTCTTTGGCCTAGAAAATTTCTGTCAACAGCTCCGCAATATGCTCTCTTATCTCTCTCAGCAATCAAGGATGCATCCCATTCGGGCTGCCGACTTCTCTATCTGGAGTGCTGCTAGCCTTTCGAGCATGTTTTCTTTATCTATCGCTATACTGCTCAATTGCTCCAACATCCAGTCCTGTTCTAGCTTGAGCCACATTTCTGTCAGTGCTACTATGTATATGCCCCTCGAGCAATTTCTGCTTCCAGTTCCCCAATTTTGTTCACTATACTCCATTCATTTACATACATTTTCAGCTGGGCCATTACTACCGTCTTCCATTTTGGTCATGACAGAAGCAAAGTACTCATTTAGTACCACTGGCATACCCACTGCTTCATTGAGCAGCTTACCCTGCTTGTCCCTTATGGGCTCCACTCTATCCTTCACTATTCTTTTACCATTAATGTGCTTGAAGAACATTTTGCAATTTGTTTTAGCACAGCCTGCCATCCTTTCCTCATGCTTCCTCTTCGCCTTCCTTATGCCAGCTTGAGCCTCTCTCCTGTATTTGAGATACTCGTCATGATTTATTTTGCGATTATTATTCCGGCATGCATCATATGCCTTTTTTTTCTTCCTTATTTTATCATCAATATCCTGAGTCAACCAGGGTACTTTAGCTTTGGATACCCCGTATTGATTTTTCATGGGTACATACCTAGCTTGTACAATAGCTAGCATAGTAGCATTGTGGATAGCACAATTGCTTCACAGCTCCAGGGTCCCAGGTTCAATTCCGGCTTGGGTCACTGTCTGTGCGGAGTCTGCATATCCTCCCCATGTGTGTGTGGGTTTCCTCCGGGTGCTCCGGTTTCCTCCCACGGTCCAAAGATGTGCAGGTTAGGTGGATTGGCCATGATAAATTGCCCTCAGTGTCCAAAATTGCCCTTAGTGTTGGGTGGGGTTACTGGGTTATGGGGATAGGGTGGAGGTGTTGACCTTGGGTAGGGTGCTCTTTCCAAGAGCCAGTTCAGACTTGATGGGCTTCTTCTGCACTGTAAATTCTATGATTCTATGATAATATTCATAACTCCTTTGAAAGTCTCCCATTTTTAATCCACTGGTTTTAACCACAAAAATGTGTTTCCAATCAACCTGCTCCAGTTCAACTTTTAGACCTCTACAATTTGTCCTATTCCAGTCTGGGATCTTTATCCGTGGCTGGCTTTTATCCTTTTCCAACTTAAAATTGAATCGTATTATATTATAATCGCTACTTCCCAACATCTCCCCCGCTCTGACATTCTCCGCCTGCCCTACCTCAGTTCCTCGGACCAGACCCAGCACAGCTTGCTTCCTGGTAGGACTGGAAATGTACTTTTCCAGAATTTCTCCCCTTCCATGCCTCACCTTCCACCTTTTTTCCAGTCCATCCTCAACTATCACAACCCTACTTGGCTTGCAGGTTTCCACAATCTGCTGACAAATGCTCTCTTCCACTTCCTCCCAATATTTGAAGGTCTACAATAAATACCAAACACAGTCACTGTTCCCTTTCTGTTTCTCACCTCCAACCATGTAGATTCTAATTCAGGAACTGCATCTCGTTCAAGGGCTACGATACTCTTTTGACCAAGACTGCTACACCTCCTCCCTTTTTACCCTCCCTGTTCCTACTGAACACATTATAACCCAGGATGTTAAGTATCCAGTCCTGTTCCAGCTTGAGCCACATTTCTGTTAATGCTACTATGTATATGCCCCTAGAGCAATTTCTGCTACCAGTTCCCCAATTTTGTTCACTATACTCTGTGCATTTACATACATACAATTTAACCCTTTCTCTTTCGTGCCCTTTGGGAGGCGACCATTTCTTTGTTTACTGTCAACACTCAAGCCTTCTCTCACTTCCTTTTCCCTATTCTCAACTTCTCTCTGTTCCCCTCACTGGTACTTCCAAAACTAGGCCCATTAATCAACCCATCCCCCTGCCTTACAAGTTTAAATCCACTCCCACTACACTATTTACTCTCTCAGCCAGGAGATTGGTTCCATTTTGGCTTTGATGAAGTCCATCTCTTCGAAACAGCTTTCTCCTTTCCCAAAACTGATCCCAATGACCCAAAAATCTAAACCCCTCCCTTCTACGCCATCTCTCAAGCCACGCATTTACCTCAATGATCTGCCTTTGCCTAAATGGTGAAGCATGTGGCACAGGTAGTATGTCTGAGATTACTATCCTGGAGGTCCTACATTTCAACCTACTCCCTAACTCCTGAAACTGGTCCTGCAAGACCTCGAAACTGTCCCTCTCTATGTTGTTGTTTCCCACATAAACGACACCCCCTGTTTTTTTACCTTCCCTTTCCAGAGGTTTGTCCAGCCGATCCATTATGTCCCGAACCCTTGTACCCAGGAGGCAACAGACCGCCATATGGGACTCAAGATCTGAGCTGCAAACTAGACTGTCTATCCCTCAAACTATTGAGTCACTCACTACAACCACCTTTCTAATCTGCCGACCAGTCTCCCTCTCTTTTCCCAGAGTAACTTCAGGGACCATGGTACTATGGTTTTCCCTCAGTCATATCTCACTACTGCCCTCTGTTGGAGCTCTGCAAAATGGAATTCTTCTGCACTATATTTTCTGTGATTCTGTGATCATCCAGGACAACGCAGCCACTTGAATGGCAACCCATCCACAAACATTTACTCTCCACCATCATTGCCTAGCGGCAGCCGTGTGGGCCATCTAGAAGATGCACTGCAGAAAATCATCAAGGCTCCTGAGGCAACTCCTACCAAACCCACAATCACTACCTTCCAGAAGGAGATGTTCATGACAGACACAGACAACATGGCAGACACATGTTAACATCACCACCTACAAGTTCCCCTCCAAGGCACTCACCATGCTCACCTTGAACTATATCGCCGTTCCTTCACTGGGTCAAAATCCTGGAACTCTCTCCCCAACAGCACTCATTGCGTAAATAACAAAAAAAATCCTTATATTTATATATTTCCTCATCTTCAACCAGTGGAGTTCTATTGTCCTTTAAAGTGCTAAAGCAAGATCAGCACACAGCTCAAGGGACTTGAAAAAGAAAGATAATGATAAGGAGAGAGAGCAACAAAGTCCTTACATGATTGCTAGTTGATGATGATGATGACAATGGGAGGCACAGTAGCACAGTGGTTAGCACGGTTGCTTCACAGCACCAGGGTCCCAGGTTCGATTCCTGGCTTGGTTCATTGTGCGGAGTCTGCATGTTCTCCCTGTGTCTGCGTGGGTTTCCTCCGGGTGCTCCGGTTTTCTCCCACTAGTCCTGAAAGACATGCTTGTTCGGTGAATTGGACATTCTGAATTCTCCCTCTGTGTACCCGAACAGGCGCCGGAATGTGGTGACTACGAGCTTTTCACAGTAATTTCACTGCAGTATTAATGTAAGTCTACTTGTGACAATAAAGATTATTAAAGATTAAAGATGAAGGATGACAAGGATGATGACGGTGAATATTCCACTCTGCCTAGTCCCTCACCTTTGTCACCAATTTTATTTGTCCCATGAGGCAATGTTCACTGGGAGTGTGGGTCTAGGTAGTAGGAAGGAGATCGTACTGCAGACTCACTGAACATGGGAGAGCTGGAAGAAGGGAGGATGGATATGGATTTAACTATTCTCTAAAGAGACTGCAGAGCTGTCTTACCGTGACCGAGGAAGGAATGGACTGAGACCTCAATGGTCATATGAGAAAAAGGATGTTTGAAGAGCGTAACAACTATGTAGAGCATATGATGGTCGTCTCAATTTACTGGTCTAGTAAACAGCAGGAACAGGCAAGGGATTTCCATTTTGCAGAGATCAATGAAGCTTGTGTGGCAACTTCAGACTGACAATCTCCAGCACCTCCCACTCCACCCATAGTGGCCCGGGGCAAGTCAGTACCTTCTCTTTATTTGAAGCTCGCACTAAAGAAGTCCAAGAGGCCCCGCTGACAGGCTTGAGGCGGCCCTGCATTCCAGACTCCTGGCTCTTGGGGTTAACTTGTAGGAGTCTCTTGATTGACATCCTTCCTGCAAGAGATGATGGGAATGCAGCTCCGAACTTTGTTGAGGCCAGATGAGATCATCTGCTGCACTTCGTTTGATGGTGGAACAAGGCGACCCTGCATTGCAAATTCCGCTACAAGTGCTACCCATGAAGTTGTGCCTTGCTGGTGGTGCAGGATGACCTCTGATTATGTCTTGTTTGCAGGGCTGGCGTGCCTGCTTTGTAGCTTCTAAAACCATGTGTTGTCATGGTAGTGAACTGCTGACCGCAGCTGGTGTTGCCATTCATATCAATTGTCAGCTAGAGTTTCCCACTTGTTGCCGTTCATGTTGAGGGCTTTCATGTCTCTGACAGCATCCTTTCATCAGAGGTTTGGCACAGGTTACCTCTCCATGTAGCACATCCTTAGGGATCATAGAATCCCTACAGTACAGAAGGGGGCCATTCCGCCCAATGAGTCTGTGCCGACCCTCCGAAAGAGCACCCTACTTGTGCCCACGCCCCCACCCTATCCCTGTAACCCAGGAACCCCACTTAACCTTTGAACACGAAGGAACAATTTAGAATGGCTGAACCAAATTTCCACATCTGTGGCCATCTTCCATCCTGTGCACCTTCCCAAGCCGAGAAAGCCTTCTTTGCTTCTTTAGTGCTAGCAAGCTTGGCATGTTTACCCTGGAAAGAGTTGCTTCATTGCTACTTCCATGTGGTGCCAAGGATGTGGTGTAGATATTGGAATGAAAGTTATTGAGCCTGTTTACTTGGTGGGTGTTGGTGTCTTCCATTGCTGCCATACATTAATATGCTGAGGATATTGTAGATAAGCTTCTTGGTCCTGTTTTTTAAGTTATGTGCAGAATCACCGACATGGTTAGATGCCCTATGTACCACCTTTAACAGTATAAGCCCAAGTCTCGCACACAAAGATGTGGCGAGCACCCTTTGCAATGCTTCACACCACACCCCTTCCTCCAATTCCGCCCCAACTACTCCTCCTACTTAGCTTTAATCCTCTCCAGTGACACAGTATCCTCCTCCAGGATCCTCCCTAATTTCCTGAAGTATTCCCCTCTCCCGTCCCCGCAAGTGACAAAACCTCTCCAGCAACGTCAATGCCGGCATTACCAAAAACGTCGGAAAAATCTTCCGCGCAAAGTCATGAACCCTAACCTATCTTGATCCCCTGTGCTACTAAAAGTGTCTTGAAAGATGCGCAGGGCAAGGTTTAGCGGAGAGGTATGAGGCAAGTTTTTTACACAGAGGGAACTCACTGCCAGAGGAGGTGGTGGAAGCAGGGACGATAGTGACATTTAAGGGGCATCTTGACAAATACATGAATAGGATGGGAATAGAGGGATACGGACCCAGGAAGTGTAGAAGATTTTAGTTTAGATGGGCAGCATGGTCGGCACAGGCTTGGAGGGCTGAAGGGCCTGTTCCTGTGCTGTACTTTTCATAGAATAGAATTTACAGTGCAGAAGGAGGCCATTCAACCTATCGAGTCTGCACTGGCTCTTTGAAAGAGCACCCTACCCAAGCCCACACCTCCAACCTATCCCCAGTAACCCCACCCAACACTAAGGGCAATTTTGAACACTAAGGGAAATTTAGCATGGTCAATCCACCTAACCTGCACATCTTTGGACTGTGGGAGGAAACCGGAGCACCCGGAGGAAACCCACGCACACACGTGGAGACCGTGCAAACTCCGCACAGACAGTGTTCCAAGCCGGGAATCGAACTTGGGACCCTGGAGCTGTGAAGCAATTGTGCTAACCACTATGCTACTGTGCTGCTCTGTTCTTTGTTCTTTGTTCAAATTATTTATGTGGACACTGGCCTTGGGTTCCTCATATAGCAACTTGATCCATGACACAAACTTGTGCCCTATCCTGAATCGGTCCAGCACCGTAAAAAAATAACACCTCTTTACCCGACCAAAAACATTCTCAGAATCTAATGCCCCAATAACTTGTTCCCCCGCCTAACGATGGAGATGGCACCACATTCAACAGGCATCGCATGTTAGAAGACAAATAACTATCCTTTACAAACCGATCTTCACCGGACCCAGGAGAGTCGCAGAGTGATCGGTTGTGGCATTCCCATAGTGATTCTGATCATCGGGGAACAGTCCAATGGCCTTTACTGGCATTTACATTGAGATTGGCGGCCGGTTACCGCCTTTGAAATGAGAATGAAGTGAGGCTGTATGCAGCCTTCCGACCATAAGCAGCAGAAGTGACAAGTCACATGCCCTGCATATACACTTGACATCAAGCGCCCTGTACGTAAGTGCTTTTGCTGCCAAATCACAGAGGAGAGCTTCTTCCATTTTCTAGCTGTTAGCAAGCATGGCATGAGACTGCGAAGATGGATTGTTTTGTTGCAAGGAAGATATGGCCAGAGACACAAATAGTGTACCTACTGATCAGAATCCCACCTTTGAATTATCTGGAGAGAGCTGCACAGGAGAATCCACAGTAGGACAGATCAGTGCTAATCTTAGCTCTGTTCAGAGCTCAAAGGCTGCTGCTTAACAGCCCATAAAGAAGAAACTTAACTTGTGAACAAAACAGATGATTTCTTGAGATATGGTTTTGTCAATTGTGCCAGTGCAAATAAGGATGCAAAAGCCATGAGTATTATATGCAGGGAAGTATTGGCAAATGAGAGGAGAAACTTTAGATTTTAAAGAGTGAAAAATGTCTTTTGAGGTTGAGACCCCAGAGTCAATTATTAACAAACAGCTGACTCCAAATGAAAAGACTACGCTGCTTTTCCCGTCCTATGACAGCAGATTCAAAACATTGCAAAAGTCCATGAGACTGTCATAATTCTGGAGTAGCTTCTCCCAAAAGTATCTAGTGCTGAATAAAGCAAGCATTTTGTTGCTATTGCCCTTCATGACAATCTACATGTGCGAGGTTAGATTTGCTGTTCTCACAAAGATGAAGATGGCACAAAGGAACTGGTTGAACTCTGAACTTGATATATGCATTTCTCTCTCCGCATGTGGACCTGATTGGAGTGGGTTTGTGAGGACCAAGCAGGCTCCCCTTACTTATTAAGGGTAAGCAAACGTGGCGTATGTCACGAAGGTCCACCGGCGTTGGCTCAACGGTTAACTAGTTGGCAAAAATATGTCCCGGGAAAAAAAGTTTGAAAAATACTGCTTTATGATACACTGTTAAATTTGGGATTATATGCAATCTGAAAAGGAAAAAGGGAAAAGTGAACTAACATGGCCAAGATGTGGAGATGCAGGCGTTGGACTGGGGTGAGCACAGTAAGAAGTCTTACAACACCAGTTTAAAAGTCCAACAGGTTTGTTTCAAATCACTAGCATTCGGAGCACTGCTCCTTCCTCAGGTGAATGAAGAGGTAGGTTCCAGAAACATATATATAGACGATGCTTTGAATGCGATCATTTGCAGGTAATTGAATCTTTACAGATCCAGAGAGAGGGGTAATCCCAGGTTAAAGAGGTGTGAATTGCCTCAAGGCAGGACAGTTGGTAGGATTTTGCAAGCCCAGGCCAGATGGTGGGGGATAGAACATAGAACATAGAACAGTACAGCACAGAACAGGCCCTTCGGCCCTCGATGTTGTGCCGAGCAATGATCACCCTATGAATGTAATTCAACATGAATCCAAGGTCCAGGGTGAGGTCGTTCTCATGTGTGCAGAACTTGGCTTTAAGTTTCTGCTCGGTGATTCTGCGTTGTCGTGTGTCCTGAAGGCTGCCTTGGAGAACGCTTACCCAGAGATTCTCTGGGCCGGAGAATCGGCGGCAATCACGTCCGCGCGGTCGCCGCTGCGCCGGTCAGGGGCAGTTCAAAACGGCCCTCACGACGATTCTCCGCACTTGACGGGCCGAGTGCCCGCCGATTCCCGCCGGCGTGATTTACGTATGGTCCCACCTGGCAGGACCTCGGAGTTCTGGCTGCGTGGGCCGTCCTGGTGGAGGGCTGGAGGACTCGACTCCGGAGGGAGCCTCCACGGTGGCCCGCGGTGGCCAGGTTCGTGATCGGGGGTTACCGATTGGCGGGCGGGCTCATTCCGGGGGGGGGGCCTATGTTCCTCCGCGCCAGGCCCCTGCAGAGGTCTGCCGTGTTACCCGGGGACGGCGCGGAGACGGCAAACATGCGCATGCGCCGGTGCGGAGACGGCCGTGGCACGCATGCGCGGGCCCGCGCCGGCCGTGTCAGGCAGGCATTCGGTACTAGAGCAGCGCACAGCACGCCAGCACCGTTCGAGCCCCCGAGGAAGGGGTGAATGACTGAGCCTGGAGGCCCGCTGACACCGGCATCACTCGCGCTGGTTTTGACGCCGGTGTCAACACTTGGCTGGGATTTCTCAGGAATGGAGAATCCAGCCCAGTGTATATCTTTAGCAGTGAGCCAAGGTGGCTGCTGTAACAAGTGATTTGGACAAAACGCCAAATCACCTTCCAAATAAGGCAGGTGGCAATCCTATTTCACAATCCAAAGTCTCCTTATTACCTGCAACGTTCAAAAGGGAAAACATTTTAAAAACATTCAGGGAATGCTATTGCCTGTTTGAGTTTCAAAACTAAATTTCAAAAGTCTTTTCATGTCTCGGTATGTCTTCTTATAATCCACTGTGAGACTTCTGGAAGCATGACAACATTGAAGTATAACCTAGCTGTGGCAGGCATCTTATAAATCAGCAGTGTCCCTTTTAAAGAGGACATGCAGGTTTTTAAATATTTGTAATAAAAGCAAAAATACTGCAGTTGCTGAAATCCGAAATAAAAAGAGAAATTGCTGGAAAAACTCAGCAGTTTTGGCAGCACCTGTGGAAGTTGAAACAGAGTTAATGTTTTGATTTCAATATGGCTCTTTATCAGAACTTAAAACATTTGTAATTTTCTCATTTTCTTTGGCATGACAAATGCTAATGTATTAAAGGATATTTCAGTGCAACATCCAACTTGAACACAGGTCGGGGTGAAACTGGGCTTGCAGCATACGTTTTCTGCGAGCTAGAACTGTTATGTGTCTAAATTGTACACACATATTTCCAATAATAATAATCTTCATTAGTGTCACAAGTAAACTTGCAACACTGCAATGAAGTTACTGTGAAAATCCCCTAGTCACCACTATGGCACCTATTCGGGTACACTGAGGGAGAATTCAGAATATCCAATGCCTATCTTTCGGGCCTTGTTGGGGGAAACCGCAGCACCCGGAGTAAACCCACAGACACTGGGAGAACGTGCAGACTCCACACAGACAGTGACCCAAGCCAGGAATTGAACCCAGGTCCCTGCCGCTGTGAAGAAACAGTGCTAACCACTGTGTTACCATGCAACCCAACAGTCGAGCATCAGCTGCCATCTTCCCAAGGGGAATTGTGCATCTCTACATTGTGACCTTAAACAGAATGCAGAGCAGATAGGTCATGATGTCAATCAATATGCTACACAGTTGTGATGCCAATCACTCCAGCTGACATCCCAGGACCTCCTTTTGGGATTGCGCTGATGTGACCATCAATTCGCACGAGACAGAGAGTTGAAGTGAACAGTGGCTTTAATCAACTAGAACAGTGCCTGCCTGCGACTGCTCTGCACTGAGAGCCACCTACAGGGCAGCTGCTCTATATACCTCCCCTCAAGGGGGCAGAGCCAGGGCGGAGCCCACAATGGCACCAACATGATACAATCGGTGTAATACAATACAATGGTCCATAGGTGTAGCCCACAAGGGCAACAAAATAGTACAATGCAATACAGTGGTGAATGGTTGCCATAATACGTTCACCACATGCGCATGACTGGGAGAATAAATAAAGATCATGCAAAGCAGGACAAGTTGCGAGAAGAGGGAGGAGGTGACCAAATGCACAGGGGGGTGTTTAAGGAGGAATTCTCTCTCCTGAACTCCAGTAAGGAACAATGCCTGAGAAGTCTGCACTTCCCTCCACCATTATGCAGTCATGATATTGGGCACTCTGCTGATGTTTGTAGCTTATGAGCAGTATGTGGCAGCCTGGATTCACACTAAAATCATAGAAATAAACCAGCAGCATAGAATTGCCAATTTATCTATACTGCAATGCATGTGCTAGGCCCTGCGTCACAACCTCTGCACCCATTTTTGATGGTTACCTATTTTAACCCCTGTAATATTTCATGTAATTGTAACTATGAATTAGATAAATAACATTGTGGGAGTTAGATTGAAGCACAACCTTTTCATTCTTGTTTTGCAATTATATGGCTTGCTGTTATTCTGATCCATGTAGACGAAGATGTGAAAGAATGATCTTTTGAATAACTAGGGCTGGGATCCTGTGGTCTAGGTTTGCCCCACCACCACTGCCAGTGAGGACAGAGAATTTGGCGCTCAACCAAAACATCATTGACTGCAACGGGATTGGAGAATCCCGCTGGCGTGAAGGGATGGAGGATAACAGCCTAAAGGTTGTACTCAATTCAATTTGACTCCACATAAACTGTTGGATTATATGTGGTCAAAGTGGTCACTTGGCTCTTGAACTCACATCACCCTTGATCCTAATTTGGACAATGGAGTTGAATTCTAGAGGAGAGGTGAGAGTGAATGCCCTTAAAAGCATTTGGTCAAGTGTGATATCAAGGGCCCTAGCAAAGTTGAAGTCAATGAGGAAGTCAGAGGAAAACTCTCCACTGGTGGAGCCATACCGAGCACAAAGGAAGATACTTGTGGTTGTTGGAAAACAATCTGGACATCACTCTAGGTGTTCCTCAGATTGGAATCCTAGGCCAAACTATATTCAACTGCTTCCTCAATGGTCTTGCCCTTCCACCGTGCCCTCACGTCCATCCCCACCCCCATCATAAGGTCAGAGGTGATGATCGCACAATGTTCAATTTCACTTGCAATTCCTCAGAAAATGAAGCAATATTCTTACATGCAGCATGACCTACACAATTTTGAGGCTTGGTCTGATAAGTGACAGGCAACAAGAAAAAACCTAACCATCATCCTTTGACATTCAATAGCATTACCAATGGTACAAAGCAGCTCTTTTAATTGGCACCCTATTCACCACTTTAAATATTCACTTCCTCCAGCACTGATGCACAAGGGCAGCAGGGTGTACCATCTACAAGATTCACAACAGCAACTGGCTCAGACTCCTTCACAAACACCTTCCAAATCCTTGACCTCTACCACCTAGAAGGAGAAGGGCAGCAGATACAAAGGAAAATTACCTCCTGCAAGTTCCCCTCCAAGCCCAATGTGATGATATGATCTGCATACTCGTCTGCCATTGGGCCAGAACGTCGGCTTACCATTGGCCCTGGTCGGTCATGTGCCTCTCGACCGATTGGCCGAGAGGCTGAGTTAACCACGCCTCTATTAACGAGGTATAAATGCTCAAACGCCTGACGATCGTCCCTTTCCACTGTAGACGATCGCAGAGCTGTGTTCTAGTTAATTAAAGCCAGACTTTGGTAAATCACTCGCCTCGCGTGCAATCGAT
The DNA here is from genome assembly GCF_902713615.1 of Scyliorhinus canicula. Lineage (NCBI taxonomy): Eukaryota > Metazoa > Chordata > Chondrichthyes > Carcharhiniformes > Scyliorhinidae > Scyliorhinus > Scyliorhinus canicula. The sequence goes on from NC_052163.1 coordinate 43,586,451, forward strand.
GGTACATCACCCTCCTGACTTGGAAATTCTTTCACTGTCAATGGGTCAAAATCCTGAACTGCCTCCCTAACAGCACTGTCGGTGTACCTATACCCTATGCAGAGCAGTGGCTCAGCAGAAAGTGGCTGACCACCATTTTCTCAGGAGCAATTGGGGATGGCAATAAATGCTGACCTGGCAGACAACGCACATCAACAGTGCAAATAAAATGCAACAAGAAGGCAGTGAAGTTATTCCACTTGTATTATTGACTACGTAACAATGTAGCTGAGCCCTTGACATAAGCACTAATGGAAAAGGTTTCATAAAATTATCAAAAACTCATGACATTCTTTAAATATATCTGGGCCTGAGACAGTTAAAACCCGTTGTTAGACTTCCTGAAATGTTAATTGTTCTGGAACATTTAGTACTTTTTTAACTGCACTACATCAATTGTATTATTGCCATCTCTAATTGGATTTTGTCCTCAGAAATAAATATGCAAATCTTATAAACTTCTTGATCGAGTACCTCCCCAGACAGAGAAATGCTTCTGGAAGGTCTTTGTGTCACGTGGTGGATGATATTGAAGGAAATGGTGAGGGATTTCTTGTATGAAAGTTGACCTTTCTGTAACTTGGGCAATTTAATTCTAAGTGTCAGTCATGTTTATCTGGTTATGTTACTCACCACTTTCTTCTTTAACAAAAGAGAACTATGATCCTTCCCTTGGTGTAAAGGCTTTGAGCACATCCTGTAACAGAATAACTCCAGTACAACTCAACACCTGTAATTGTACAAGAACAGATAAAAACATAATTCCTTGCACACTATAATCTTTTACCAATGCTGATTAATAGCACTCAACACTGTGTCTGATTTCATAGTTGTAATTTTGCAACATACTCATACCACCATCTGTTCTTTATGTCAGGCCAATAAGGTTAAATGCAATCTACGGAAAGTATCTGACAATTCTGTCTCACTCGCAGCTGCTTAGAGACACGTTGGATTTCAGTCTTGCAGTACCCAGGGCGAATGAATTGGAGTTCAGGTATCGGGTCAAGATGATGTTGAGTGGGTTGTTAAGAATTGGGGAACATTAAGATTAAAAAACTGAAATTGGGCAAAAATACAAAGGGGAATTGATAAGGACAGCTATTTGAAGGGGGTTTGATATGTGAATTAACATGCCAGTGAAGAAAGCAAGTGTTTACGTATGTGCCATGGAAAAACACTGGGGTATAGAAGAGGTAACCTCAAAGTGGAGAGTTAAGGGAATTAGCACTTAGACATTCTGCAACACCACGTGCGCTCCCTCTAGACCCTCACCATCACATATCCCCCCCCCCCACCCCACCTCCGTGTCCTCTATTATGTTACTCGCCGAGAAAGCCACCCTCTCACTAATCAACACTGCTGTCCCTCTCGTCTTCATACCCAACCCACTTGTCCCATCCACTCTTTCCCCAGCCTCATTTGATCTTTAACCCTCAGGTGGATCTCCTGCCTAAAAACCACGCCTGGCTTTAATCATTTTAAATGGAAGAATACCCGCTTGACCAGCCCATTCATTCTCCTCAAGTTCCAGGAGCCCATTCTGGTCCGGGGGGGGGGGGGGGGGGGGGGCTCCAAACCTCCCTTACCCTGACCTCAGTCAGCCATACCTAAATCTCCTGGCCCCTGTCTCACCCACATCCCGGGTCCTCCCACGATGGCCACCGCCACCACCCGCTCAACCAACTGCTCCACAAAGAAATCTTTCACATCAGCAACCTACCCTCCCTCCCCCCATCCCCTCCCCAACTCAAACAGATACTCTCGTATTTAACTTCAGCGGAGTTTATAATAACATTTAATTAAAATTTGGGGCTCATTCGGGATTTTGAAGAGTATAATTCTTTGGGTGTAGAGGAATTTCTAACTTTTAAACGTAACGAGTGTGAGGAAACAAATGAGGCGGTGTGTGGTTCAAAATAAGGTGGATGTAATGTGAAGAGGAAAGAGATGAAGGAAGGAAACAAATGTGATTAGCTCAAAGATATTGATATAATTACAGCAGGGGCAGTTCCAAATTAAAACAAATTTATCAAACAGTTGATTCAGAATTGGAGACTCAGTGTATTCCTGAATGTTTTCTGGAAAGGATCGCATACTAATTCAAAAATGGCATCCGGCAGATGAAAAATGGGCAGAAAAACATCAAATTGTATTACCTCCTGAGTGTAGGAAAGAAATTCTGTGGACAGCTCATGAAAATCCTTTAGAAGGTCATCTCGGAATAAAGAAAACACAAGCAAAGATACAGAAACCGTTTTACTGGCCAGGACTACCTAAAGATGTATATACATTTTGTTGAACATTTAACATATGCCAAGTAATAAGGAAACCACAAGTTTCAATAAAGCGTGGACATTTGATCCGTATTCCGGCTTTCGAAGGACCTGTTACAAGAGTTCTAGTCGATTGTGTAGGACCACTTTTGAAAACGCAAAGTGGAAATCATTACTTGTTAACTATTATGGATATGTCCACGAGATTTCCTCAAGCCATACTGCTAAGAAATATTGCAGCCAAGAGGGTGGTAGAGGAATTAACCAAGTAATTTACTAAATATGGCTTACAAAAAGAGATACAATCAGATCAAGGGTCAAATTTCATGTCAGGATTATTAAAAGAAGTCATGAATAACTTGGAAATAAACAGTATCAATCATCGGCGTATCATCCAGATTTATAGGAAGGATTTGAGACATGGTATCAAACTTTGAAAACAATGATGAGAGCATATAGTCAAGATTAGTGGGCAGCATGGTAGCATTGTGGTTAGCACAATTGCTTCACAGCTCCAGGGTCCCAGGTTCGATTCCGGCTTGGGTCACTGTCTGTGCGGAGTCTGCACGTTCTCCCCGTGTGTGCATGGGTTTCCTCCGGGTGCTCCGGTTTCCTCCCACAGTCCAAAGATGTGCAGGTTAGGTGGATTGGCCATGCTAAATTGCCCTTAGTGTCCAAAATTGCCCTTAGTGTTGGGTGGGGTTATGGTGAGAGGGTGGAGGTGTGGGCTTGGATAGGGTACTCTTTCCAAGAGCCGGTGCAGACTCGATGGGCCGAATGGCCTCCTTCTTCACTGTAAATTCTATGAATTACCCGCATGATTGGGATACAGGGGGCTGGATTCTCCATAAATGGGGCTATGTCTCCACGCCAGCATCAAAACGCGGGCGTTTCACTCTGGACTTTCTTAAGGAATGCCATTGATATGTTATGCCATTTATGATGAATAACGTACCTGCAACATTTCAGGGATAGCTAGAATTCTTGAATTTGAATCGTATTAAAAATAAATTTGAAGTGCTCAATTCAATTTTTTTCCAATTCAGGGGCAATTTGGCATGGCAAACCCACCTACCCTGCACTTCTGTTGAGACCAAGGCGGATATTGGAAAGAGTGCAGAGGAGATTTACCAGAATGTTGCCTGGTATGGAGGGAAGATCGTATGAGGGAAGGCTGAGGGACTTGAGGCTGTTTTCGTTAGAGAGAAGACGGTTAAGAGGTGACTTAATTGAGGCATACAAGATGATCAGAGAATTAGATAGAGTGGACAGTGAGAGCCTTGTTCCTTGGATGGTGATGTCTAGCACAGGGGGACATAGCTTTAAATTGAGGGGAGATAGATACAGGACAGATGTCAGAGGTAGGTTCTTTACTCAGAGAGTAGTAAGGGCGTGGAATGCCCTGCCTGCAACAGTACTGGACTCGCCAACACTAAGGGCATTCAAATGGTCATTGGATAGACATATGGATGATAAGGGAATAGTGTAGATGGGCATTAGCGTGGTTTCACAGGTCGGCACAACATCGAGGGATCGAAGGGCCTGTACTGCGCTGTAATGTTCTATGTTCTATAAGCTATCATAGATAAGAGCTATTAACCTTAACTAAAGAAACCACAATGCAAAACATAATCTTGACAATAAATCAGTGGCATTCTAAGAAAGCAATATGTTTACTCTATGTCTAACACTTATATTATCAAACCCATCAATCTGAAGCTGAAATAACACTGGGAAAGTTGTAGTTTAATTCTCAAGAAATCCAAACCAAGCACTTACAGGAATAAAGACGGCAGGAATATTACATTGTTGGTACAAAGCCAACTTATTGTACATTGTGGGCAATTATTGGTTAAATCAATCAAACCTGTGATTTTAATTTACAGCTTCAGCAGCTGAGGAACAACGAGTCTACATTGCAACGAGATATTTCCGAGTTGGTTCACAGCTGCTTAGCAAACAAACAACCTCCAGTTATTCACCTGTTCAATTATTGAGTGATCAGCATTAAAGGTGTGAGCAATACTGAAACATTCCACAGAATTCAAATTTCTTTTGTTTCTCGTTCTGTAGAACTAATAAAGATGAATTAAATGTTATGGTTTAAACAAACAAAAATCAAGAACCATCTCCATCTCTGTCGCTTTTACGTTCCAGCTTTAACCTAATTTTCATCCAATGGGACGTTCCGATTTTCTTTCTGGTCATTGTAACTATATAAGAACATCAGATACAGCAGCAGACTTAGGACATTTGCTCCTTTGAGTTAGCTCCATTATTCAAGACGATCATGTTAAATTTTTTTTTTTTTTTTTTTTTTTTATAAATTTAGAGTAGCCAATTATTTTTTTCCAATTAAGTGGCAATTTAGCGTGGCCAATCCACCTAACCTGCACATCTTTGGGTTGTGGGGGTGAAACCCACGCAGACATGGGGAGAATGTGCAAACTCCACACGGACAGTGACCCAGGGCCGGGATTCGAACCCGGGTCCTCAGCGCCGCAGTCCCAGTGCTAACCACTGCGCCACATGCTGCCCTACGATCATGTTAAATGACGTTTTATACTCAAACACTATCTGTGTTCATTCGAAATGGTGCAGCTTTTCAGTCTGGTCCCTTTGCTTCATCTTCAATATCAGAGGCCTATGAACAGATCTATTAGAATCTGGGTTGCAGATCATATTTTACATATTGCTGGAATCATGTATTCCATAGCACTGGGATTCAAGAACAAAAAGGGGCACATTTTCAGTCCTCAAAGACCATTTCTGCTTTTTCCTTCAATATTTCATCCAAACACTTAGGGCAGCACAGTAGCACAGTGGTTAGCACTGTTGCTTCACAACTCCAGGGTCCCAGGTTCGTTTCCCAGCTTGGATCACTGTCTGTGTGGAGTCTACACGTTCTTCCCGTGTGTGTGTGGGTTTCCTCCGGGTGCTCCAGTTTCCTCCCACAAGTCCCGAAAGACGTGCTGTTAGGTAACTTGGACATTCTGAATACTTCCTCTGTGCACCCGAACAGGCGGCGGAATGTGGCGACTGGGGGCTTTTCACAGTAGCTTCATTGCAGTGCTAATGTAAGCCTACTTTTGACAATAAAGATTGTTATTAAGCAAGCCTATGTTGCACTCAGATCTCCTGTGCTAACCCTCCTCTCCCTGCCCTTTCCCTGTTCTCTCCCTCATTTGAATTTATAACAAACTTGTGTGAAAAACCAACAAAGGTACTGAATTTTCTGCCATATCATTTTATTATCTAAAAATTATTTTAAATTATTGATCTTACTATTGTTGAATAATGGAGAGGTAACTTTGGACAATAGCCCACATTTCTCATCATGGAATAACCGATGTCTGTACATCGGTTCTTCTAAATGCAGCACAGCAATATAGGCCCATGAGACATGGCCTTGCCGGCACATTCAATGACGGATGGGCAGAGGGGTGTAGTGGGGGGTGGGGGGATTTAGTGGGAGTGCAAAAATTGGTTTCAAGCTGGTGTGACTTTCCCACGGTATCCTTCGCTGGTACCCACCATGACATATCTGTAATCCCCAAAAAAAGGCTGGCATGAAACTGATTTGCATCATGCTACTGTGATGCAGATGGAGGCCCAAATGGAATCTTTCACCCATGACTGATTCTCCGCGATACCAGTCCAAAACACTTCTGGAATAATGTGGTATACAGATGTTGGGACTTACCTGAACAATGTCTGGGGCTGCCGCCAGAGTTCAGAATGGAGGCCACCAACATAACTTGATCCCAAAACACCACAGCAGTGTGTGGGGGAAGCACCTACAGGTGGACCATCACATTCAGTGCCATTGAGGAATTCCATTTACCAACCTCAAAAGGTTCTTTGAGATCCATCTTTCAGCCTCAGACAGTTCCTGTAGATTCTATTTCCTTTTCAGGAGGTCCATCTTCGTTCTTCCATAGTGAGTCAGTGATGTTGGGCGCCTTTTCAATATGGTGCCCACATAGGATGCCATCAGGTCAGGGCTCGAAGATATGGCATGATTTCCTCAAGGCCTTTGCTGCGTGAAACACTCCATAGTTCCCACATCTGTCACGGGACTTCCAGCCTCAGCTGGGAGAATTCCACCCATAGTCAAGTTTAATTTTTCAGTCAAAACAAAACCTGGATTTGATACAAAAATGACATTGCCAGTGGCAGTTTAAGGTATCAGTTTGTTTTTGAATCATTAATAAACTTTTAACCACTGCAATGGTGTGGAGAAAAAAACCCAAAATATAATTTATGGATGATATCTAATTGTCACTGGTTAGATGAAGCCTTTGTCTTTATTTCCAGATACAAACCCTCTTTTCTAGAAGCAAACAATGATGGAAATCCAGGTCTTGAGCAATGTATGACAATTCAAGCATTTATGAGCCAAAATATGTTATACAAAATATGTTAATGACTAATAAAGCACAGTCCATGTTAGAGAAGAACTCTCATATTGGATACTGTCAAGAGAAAATCGAAACTTGGGCTGTAGTTGAATTAATAACCAAACAGTTTATTGGACAATCGCAGACTTCCCACTAATCTTCTACAACCGGCTCTGCTCCTTCACAGCCATGTCATGACCTCCATGATCTTCCATAACTTCTCTTCAAGTGGTTAAAAAGTAATGATTTTCTTGAGTGAACTATTACTATTGTCCCAGTATACATTCCACATGGAGGCAATTTCTAAAATAGGCAGCAGTGCACATTAGTCCCTTGTTATTCCAGTACTCCCAAGGCTTCTTGCTTTTGTTGCTGCAAAGATCAGTGGAGGACCACTGTAGATTATTCCACTAGTTTCAAACGAAGCAATCTTTCAGCTTTTCTCCCAGGAATCATGAACATTGAACTGGATATGAGAAAGGCTGAGCTGTCCTGCTTCAGAACGTGTGCATTCAGGACCTGGTTCCCAGCCCAGGTGCCCACCCCGACATTAAAATTTAGCTCAATGAGCGGAATTTTCCCAAGTGCCAGGCTCTGACTGAAAACTGGCGTGAATCTCTCCAGAATTACAGGGAGGGATTTTTCATGTCCCCCATCGCCCCGTGGTGTGCTTCTTGGCAGGGCAAGGTGGCTTTCAATGGGCTAATGGGATCTTCTGGTCCCGCCACTGTCAATAAGACTTACCGTTGAATACACCCCCCGCCGCCAAGATGCCCATGGTGGGGGTTTGCTGTCGGCAGAACCAGAATGTCCCATTGGCAAGAACTGCTAGAAAATTCCTCACACAGTCGAGTTTTCAGACCAGATTTTCTGTCACTTAGTGCACAGAAAATCAGGAGGCGTGGTTTACGCCATCACTGTAGCAAGGCCGGCTCCACAGGGATCAGGGTGCCATCTTTGAAGGGCGCTCCAATCTGCAGGAAAAATATACTTCCCCATCCACAATCTTCAGGGTGCCCCTCCAACACAGATGTATCGGGGCACTCTTCCCCCCCCCCTTCCCCGCCTCGCCACCATCTCCCCACCTCCCATCTGTACCACAGAAGTAGCAGTGGGAACTCTCTTCCGACCACCACAGCAGTATTGCAGGTACTCTCCTAGCGCCACCCCCTTCCCGGGCACCGACATCTCCCTTCACAACAATCGCCACCCCTCAACTGACATTAGCACCCCCCCCCCCCCCCCCCCCCCCAACAACACAAAAGTGGAATCCACCAACTGGAGCTCCCTAAAAGGCCTGCCCCATGAAAATGAAAATCGCTTATTGCCACGAGTAGGCTCAATGAAGTTACTGTGAAAAGCCCCTAGTCGCCACATTCCGGCGCCTGTCCGGGGAGGCTGGTACGGGAAGCACTGCCCCTTGGCACAGGATGGCACTGCCAGATTGGCACTTCCAGGTTTCCTGTGGCTTGGCACTACCCTGGGAATGCCCCTCTCCCCCTGGGGGTTATACCCACTTTGGCATCCCTGGTGGGTTAGACTCGACTGATTCCTGTTCCTACATAGCTGTTGTAAACCTCGCCAACGTGACATCATGTCGTGAGGTATGAATATTCAGCGAGGGGGTATCATGTAGCTGGGAAGCCCTTTACTGTGATTAAAATTTATTAGAATGTATGGAAAAGGTAGGAACTTTGTTACATCACTGGGGAGGAGCAGGGGAAATCAGGAAACAAGATCTCACCAGCAAGAATCGTGTTTTCTGACTCTCGTGGGATTTTGTGCCCATGTCGCCATTTGCTCCCGCAGTCGGAGGCCATTAATTCTGTTTTTCCCGCCATAGTTGCTTCTGAACTTTTATATTGTAAATGGATTGTTCAAAGGATAGACAGATAATTCTGGTAATAAAATAGTTTTCAGACAAATTCAATTCATTATTCTAGGTTTGCTAATTACTCAGGTGATAATTAGCTATTTAATAATTAACTGTTCATGACACAAAATTATATTGTCTATTTTGCTATATGCGATATGTTTCGCCCCAAAAAGCGAAATACTTAAATTACAAATTCCTAATTGGTTCATGTCCAGCAACGGGCAGCACGGTAGCACAAGTGGATAGCACTGTGGCTTCACAGCGCCAGGGTCCCAGGTTGGATTCCCCCCGGGTCACTGTCTGTGCGGAGTCTGCACCTTCTCCCCATGTCTGCGTGGATTTCCTCCGGGTGCTCGGGTTTCCTCCCACAGTCCAAAGATGTGCAGGTTAGGTGGATTGGCCATGCTAAATTGCCCGTAGTGGCCAAAAAGGTGAGGAGGGGTTATTGGGTTACGGGGATGGGGTGGAAGTGAGGGCTTAAGTGGGTCGGTGCAGACTCGATGGGCCGAATGGCCTCCTTCTGCACTGTATGTTCTACGTTCTAATTCTGTTGATGGTGAGGCAGGTGGCGGTTTGGTGTTTCAAGATCCAGGATTGCGAGGAGCCTCTACCCTAAACTCCAGAGGCAGCCCCTTCATAGTTCATGTTGAGCCCAGACATCTGCAAGCCAAATACGTTGTTCCGAACATATTTCACTCCAGCGTGTTTTCCCAGATAATATGGCGTGGGGAGACAGGTCTTCTTTTGCATCCCATTAACTGGATGCAAATTAGGTTCATGCCAGCGACTGGTGGGGTTTCCGATCTGCTGTGGCGGGCACCCCAGCTGAGGATGCCACTGTAAATTCATGCCAGCATGAAACCAACTTCTGGGCCTCTCGCCATATTCTCCTGCCATGTTTGCCATCTAACACAAATTGGGAGAATTTCACTCTGGAACAACGCGCCATGTGGATGTCGGGACTCATCTGACCAATGCCTGGGGCTGCCTCTGGAGTTCAGGATTGTGAGCCCCATGCAACCTTAGAACACTAAAGCAGTGGATTGGAGGTGCTTCTACAGGTGGATCTTCCAAATTTGGTGCCCTGGAGGGGGGTTCATCTTCACTTCAGAATGTTTCAGGAGATCCACCTTCATTCTCAGGAGGTCCATCTTCCAGTCCCAGAATGCTCCTGAAGAGCAATCTACATTTTCAGGTGATCCTCCTTCTCCAATGGTGGGTCAGTGATGCTGGGCGCCTTTTCAATATGGTGCCCGGACACAATGGCTGAGTATGCGCCATCCAGGCCTGCTCCATCACTGAATATGGTGTGCAACACCAGGGTGCATAACTAATTAGGCCAGGGCTAGAGCATTTGACGTTGGCCTCCACATGGGAAACATGCCACGTTCCTGCCACGACACTTTGTCGCAAAATGGGAGATGTTTGTCTCCTAATCCACATCAAATCTGAGGGTGGTAAAAAAATTTAAAATACCAATATATCAAAAATGCTTTATTTTTCTTTACTGCTCATTCTCACACTTGCTAGGGAAGTAGGATTGGCATTCACAAAAATGTCACCTGGGTTTATTCTAATTAATTTGTTAACATGTTAAGCAGGCACAATAATACAATTAGTTAAAAATAATATTTGGTTTCTGTCTTGTTTTAATTCAGAGCCACCTTTTGATAAAATTGGATAATACCAATACATTGCTGGGTAAAATTCTGCTGACTACGTAAAGGTTTATGCAGTTGGTAAAGGTCATGAAATATGGAATGCTCAAAAAAAGACGTTCAAACAAAATAAAGCAGCTGGCGATATCAAGAAAGATTATGGGGAAGGAATCTAAATTAATAGAATAACAATCAAACTTCTGTCTGTGCTGTACTGTTCTATGTTCTATGCTCCAGCATTAATCTTGATAAGAAAATATGTTACTTTATAGTTATTTCAATTCAAATGACTGTAGCATTCAGTATCATGTTGTTTAAATAAATATATAATTTATTTCCCATGTATGGCTTCTGATTGCAAATGGCATTTAATTTTAAGGCAAATTTAATATACACATACCAGATTAAATTGATACAACAGACTCCAAAAGTTGATGCTTCTGTCACATGTCTTGCAGTCATATTCCACTGTTAAGAATGATTGACATGACAGTAATTATAACTGCAGTCATATCAGTGCCTTTGCGTCTAAGAACATGCAAGCAACTTCTATTGATATTAAAGAGAATATTTTCCCTTCAAAAATTTACGTATGGGTGTGTAAATCCACGATATTTTAATTCATTGGTCTGAATTTTTAGACGGGTGGGGGTTTGAACCTTGCCATTCAGAGAGTTGGCGGGGACCACACTTTGGTGAATGTATAATATGTATAATTCACACTGTGTATCACTGTGTCCCTGTGGATCCATCTGTGAGCTGTTGCGCGGCTCTGCCCACAGGGGGAGATGAGGAGTATGTACAGGGCTCCACTCTTGTCTCCGCCTATGGCTCCTCCCACAACCCAAAGTATAAGCGCTGCGGTCTTGTGAGCCTGCCCGAAGTTCATCTGGTCACAGGCAGGCTCAGTTGTAAGTCAATTAAAGCCACAGTTTACTTCTACTCGTGTCTTGAGTGAATTAATGGTCGCATCACACACACCCCACTGACCCTGCTGCCATTTTACCCCCTAATAAGTGTTGATAGGTGTTATAACTTATATGAGAGTCACGGGACTGGGCCAATCGCTTTTTCAAAACCCAATATTGGTTATGAGGGGAAAGTGGATTTGCAGACGGCACCATTTCCGCCAGACTCAGCCCCTTCTTTATAGGTGCCAGGAGATCACCTTACCATCCGCAGACATGCCACACATCAGAAAGCTTAAGGTGTTCGATGCAGATACCCATGATTGGTTGCAGTATGTTGAATGAATGCAATATTTTTTAGAGCGAATACTATCATCAGGGATGAACATCAGGCTGATTTCCTCCTAACAGCTTGCGGAGCGCCCACCTACAGCATAATCAAGAGCTAAACGTACCCGACATCTCAGACTCGCTGCTGTTTGCGAATTTAATCGCTCTGGTGGGAGATCATTTCAACCCTCGATGATCTGTCATTGTCCATGGCTGCTGCTTTAATACAGCTGAATGAATTTCGGGAGAGTCTGTGACGGAGTTTTGGGCCTGCCTTTGGAAACTCGCAGGGTTTTGCAAATACAGGGCTTCACTGACAGAGGTGCTGCGGGATAGACTTGTCTGCGGTATCCAAATGTGGCCACCTAATGTAAGTTGCCAGCTGAGCCACAGCTGGATATCAGGAGGGCCATAGTGATAGCCTTGCATTGTGAAAGAGTGGAGCAGGGCATACATAAGTTACAGGGGATCGAGTTTCCCAGTTTGGGCTACGCCTCCCCCCACAGAAGGTCGCCTTCTTGACCAGGCAATCACAACCCTCGGCCCAGGGTGGCCACTTGCTGAGAGTTAGAGTGATCACTGAAGACCCCGGGGGGCTGGACCTCTCCCCTGACCCTGAAGAGTCTGATTCCAAGACATACGGTTGACGCAACCCCAGTGAGCAACGTCCATGAGTCGGTCTGCCCGCTCATCGCCCCCATGGGATGTCTGGCCTCCCTGGTCCGGCACACAGTTCATGGAAGAACCTATGGACGATTGTCAGCAAGTAAACTGCATCTCCAAAATGAAGGTGGTGCCAATAAAGATCACAATCCGTTTCAACAGTCACTCGATCCTGATGGAACTGGCCGCGGGCACTGTCATCTCTGGTATCGGCAGAAGCACATTCCAATGAATTCGGTCTAGGGTACAACCCTTGTCCTTACAAGACACCAAAGCCCAGTTGGCCACCTACATGAGGAAACCACTGACGACATCTGAAACTACATGGTCCCTGTTACCTACGGGCAGATGTCCATGTGCCTGCCCTTGGTCATGGAGCAGGGAAGTGGCCCAAGTTTGCTTGGGCGAAACTGGATGCAGCTCCTCTGCCTCGATTGGCAGTAGCTATTCCAGATGTGCTCCAGGGGCCCGCACACAGTACTCGTAAAATACCCTGAGGATTTCAAAGCTGGTCGGGTACCATTCACAGGGTCACGGCAAGAATTTGCATGGATCCGTTGGCACAGCCAAGGTATTATAGGGCCCACCCAGTTACCTACTCACTGCGACCTAAGAGCTCGATCACCTCAAAATTCTCAGCATTATCCTCCCAGTGAAGTTCACAGATTGGGTACCGCTGGTCACCCCCATGTTGAAACTTGATGGCACCGTGCAGCTTTGTGGGACTATAGGGTAATAGTGTACTGCCCTCCAGGCTAGACCGTTACCCCGTGCCAAGATCGAAGACCTCTACGCTAAACTCAGTGGAAGACTTTCTTTCATGAAACTCAATAGGAGCCATGTGCACCTCCAGTTGGTACTGGAGCCAGAATCTCGAAAGTAGGAGGCAATGAACACCCCCGGGGGTTGTGCAAATACACCTGGTTGCCTTTTGGGGTATTGTCAGCCTGCGCCATATTTCAGCACATAATGGAGAACATATTACGGGGCATACCATACGTAGCGGTTTACCTGGATAATGTACTGGTCACTGGGACATCGGACCTAGAACATCCGGCCAACCTCAATGAGATGTCCCATCACATCACGGCCACTGGTGTTCGATTCCGTCGAGATGAATGCATGCTTCACGCCCGAAAGGTAACTTTACTCGGCTACCGCATGGACTGGGATGGCCTTCGCCCAGTCACAGATAAGATGCAGGTCATCCAACAGACCCCCATTCTGGAAGGGGCTATGGAGCTACAATGATTCATAGGTCTGATGAACTATTACGGAAAGTTCATCCCAGGCCTTGTTACATTGTTTTTTTAAATATAAATTTAGAGTACCCAATTATTTTACTCCAATTTAGGGGCAATTTAGCGTGGCCAATCCACCTAACTTGCACATCTTTGGGTTGTGGGGGTGAAACCCATGCAGACATGGGGAGAATGTGGGCCTTGTTACATTGTTGGCCCTCTGCACTTGCTCCTAAAGAAGGGCAAGGCTTGGACAGAGGGTCCGCCGGAGCAGATGGCATTCACAGAGGTGAAGAAGCTGCTTCCTTCCTCCTGGCTGCTCACGCATTTCACCCCCGCAAGGCTGCTCATGGTCACTTGCGATGCCTCGCCCTACGACATTGGGGCAGTCCTAGCCCATTGAATGGACGACGAGAAAGAGCGCCCAATAGGTTTCGATCGCCGGACGTTGCCGCAGCTGAATCTACTTATGCTCAAACTGATAAGGATTTTAGCTGTGGTTTTTGCCATTGAGAAATGCTATCAATACGTCTATGGGTGTAGGTTCACGGTGCTAACCGATCATAAAGCCCTGTTAGCGTTGTTTAAAGAGAGCAGGGCAATTCCACCCATTGAGTCCGCTTGGATTCAAAGATCGGCCCCATCAAGTACGTGTTGGAACACTGCCTGGGAACAAATGTCCCACATGCGGACGCTGTGATTGGCTCACGCTCCAGACCAGGCCACTAACAACCTCCAGCACCAACGACATCATCGTCACCTTGCACTTCATGGACACCTTGCCCGTCATGGCAACCCAAGTATGTGCGTGGGCCCAGACAGACCCCCAACTAGTCCCGGTTCGGCACATTGTTCTGTATTGAACTGTCCGGCGATCTGAAGGCGCTAACGACCAAGATCGCAGAAATCAGAGCGGCCAAGACGGGATCCTCTGACTGACATCGAGTGTGGTTTCAGTCTCTTGTTTGGAACTCCTCATCACTATAAGAGGATGGACTTTGTCTCCAAGTATCTTGTCATTGAATTATTTGCTAGTGCGTGCCACTTTCACCTGCAATCTCCTCTTCTCCTGTCACTCCAATGATTAACTGTGTGGATCTTCAAAGAGAAAGCCTGAGATAAAAATTACTGCCCCGCTCATTGTTGGAACATATCGTGAACATTTGACTCACCAGCACAGAATTTCTTCCACCGCACACAAACATATTTTAATTTAAAACTGCATGTAACGTTTCAAAATCCTTTCTGTGGAACAATTGTCAAAAAAACCCTCAAAATATGAATCCATAGATGTTCACATTTTGTCTCGATTCCAAGTATCTGTTAATGCTCAGTTCCTGTACACTTGAATTTTCACCTAAAACAAGATCCCTTTATTTTTTTTGTTTTTTTTTAAATGTTTTCATTGTAGACAAAAAAAGATGAAACAATTAGTTCAAGTTACAATGACAAAGAACACAACAAACTTAACTTAACCTCCCCAAAACTAAATTAAACCCCCTAACAACTGACCGTGACTAGTTCTTTAAAAAAGGAAATGAGTGGCTGCCCTCTTCGGTAGAAACATTCGACCAACCCCTTAATGGTGTACTTCATCTTCTCCAAATGTAAGAACGACATGAAGTCACCCAACTAGGCCGAGGCACTGGGTGGAGTAGAAGACTTCCATCAAAGCAGACCTCATCTCTGGGCTATTAATGAGGGCAAGGCGAGGGCATCGTCTTCACCCCTGTCTGTAGCACCAGCGCGTCCGATATCCTAAAAATGGCCACCAGCGGACATGGCTCCAGATTGACATTAAGTATCTCTGACATTGTGTTGAAGAAAGCGATCTAAAAGCTTCCTAAGACCAGACCAGAACATCAGTACGGTAAGCCAGCCCCTGAGAACAACGCTCACACCTCTCCTCCACCTCAGAGAAGAATCCACAGATCCTCACTTTGGTTAGATGAGTCCTGTATCCCAACTTGAATTGGATCAGACTAAGCTGTGCACATAAGGAGGTGAGTTGACCCTGTGAAGGGCCTCGCTATATACCTCATCATCCAGAATAGGACCCGATTCACCCTCCCATTTCACCTTTACCTCATTCAAAGGACCTGACACCACTGATGGGATCTGGCCGTATTTGCACAAAATAGTCCCCTCACCAGACTCGGCCAAAGAAAATCCTCTTCAACAAGGAGGAGGGTAGTGCCAAGGGGTAAGAATAAAAAGCCTTGCGTAAAAAATCACGAATCTGAAAGTATCTGAACAGATTGGAACCAAGAAGTTGAAATTTCTGTGGTAGCTCCATAAAGCTGGCAAACCTTCCCTTCCCGAACAGGTCCCCAAATCTCTCCAAACCCTTCCCCTCCCATGACCTAAATGTTAAATCCGAACCCGCTGGTAAAAAAAGGTGATTATTGCAGATAGAGGGCGGCAAAGGTGTGGAACCAAGTTTAAGATGCTGCCTGAACTGCTTCCAGACTCTCAGGGTGAAAACTACTACTGGATTCAAGTATAATCTTGCCGGGGAGAACGGCAACAATGCGGTTACTAATACACCAGGGCTAGAACCCTTACAGGAACTCGCTTCCATTTGCCCTCATGTGGAACCCAGATCACTGAGCCACCCCAGTACCTTCTGAATATTGGCTTCCCAATGGTAAAATAATACATTTGGTAAAGCTGAGCCTCCTGATTGCCTAGCTCTCTGGAGGAACATCCTACGGATCCGAGGAGTCTTAACTGCCGAAAAAAATGAGCACACTAATTTATTAATTTTGACAAAGAAGGATTTTGGGAGAAAAGTGGAGAGATGTTGAAAAATAAATAAAAATTTCAGGAGCACATTCGCCTTAATAGTCTGGACCCTGCCTGCCAAGGGCAGGGGGAGGTTATCCCACTTTCGTAAATCAGATTTGACCCTATTAACAGACTAGTATAATTTAATTTATGAAACGAAGCCCAATCATGGGCCATCCGGGTACCCAGATAATGACAGCTAGATATGACAAGGCGGAACAGTAACACCCCCCAATTGGCTCCCCTACCCAGGGGGTTAACCAGGAAGTATTTGCTCTTATCGAAAACCAGACTGCTGCTCGGGTCCTGTACCTGCACAATCTCCCAGGAAGCCCTGCCATCTCAGCTGGTCAGTGAAAAGGCAACTGGCCTTCTCCTCGTGTTAATAAAATACATCCCTTGAACATCGCAGCTGACCCACTGCCTTATCCTTGATAATAATTCAAATTGCGTCTGCAGTTTTCTCTACTTGCCAACAACTCTGGGGATGTGGCACACTAGTGGTCCACTTCAAGAATGGAGTACACTAGCCTATGCCACTCCGCTCTTGCTGTCTTTTCCATGTGCACTTTGTAGGAAATTATCTCCTCCCTGATAAGCACATCAAGGGCTTCCCACAGCATAATTTTATTAAATTTAATATATTCCCCAATGGTGGTTGACATACGCTCACAAAATCTCTTATCCGCTAATAATGCCGTATCCAATCTCCATGGCAGACCTGACTCTAGTGCCAAATCAACAGATGTGGGACATGGTCTGAAATCACAATCGCTGAGTAACCCGCCCCCTTCACCAAAGAGGAGGAGAGTCCGATCCACCACTAAAACGTTGATACGCGAGTTTACCTCGTGCACATGGGAGAAAAAGGAAAAATCTTTATCACCTGAGTGCAAAAAATGCCAGGGATTTGCCTGCTCCCCCCTTCCCCACCCTCATCTGAGTGTAAAATGCAGCACAGTATTTGAGCTATAATTATTAACTGCTTGATAAAGAATGATGAATACAAGGATCGAAAGGGAAAATGCTGGAAAATCTCAGCAAGTCTGGCAGCATCTGTAGGGAGAGAAAAGAGCTAACGTTTCGAGTCC
Organism: Scyliorhinus canicula; assembly: GCF_902713615.1. Classification (NCBI taxonomy): domain Eukaryota; kingdom Metazoa; phylum Chordata; class Chondrichthyes; order Carcharhiniformes; family Scyliorhinidae; genus Scyliorhinus; species Scyliorhinus canicula. The sequence goes on from NC_052163.1 coordinate 43,603,720, forward strand.
GATGACTCTTTGTCAAAGCTTTGTGAGCTTTGACAAAGAGTCATCGGACTCGAAACGTTGGCTCTTTTCTCTCCCTACAGATGCTGCCAGACTTGCTGAGATTTTCCAGCATTTTCTCTTTCGTTTCAGATTCCAGCATCCGCAGTAATTTGCTTTTCTCCGATGAATACAAGGATTATTGATTTTAACTTTTAATTAATTTTTAATCTTTAAAATGATTTTACAAGTGTGATTTTGCGGTCAGATTTCTGATGAAAAATTGTAAAATACCTTCACACTCCTTTTATCTGATTTGTGAGCTATTTTCTCAAAGGGTTCCCTTCTAGAATATTAAAAGAATCCAACATGTCACTTACATTTTTAACATTTTGGACGTTGTTGCACATGTCGGAGATGAAAAACATTTCACACGTGCTAATTAATGCATTGCCAGCTGGAGTTCTATTTTCTTGGCCACTGGAACAAGTAACAGCTGAGTTTAAATGAAATGAAGGTTGGATCAGTCTGGATGTAGATTAATTGCACTCACATCAATGCCATTTGGCAGAACCATTCTGCAAAAACCTCATCGGTTACGTCATCAGGTTGTGTGCTCCTCACTGAAATTGCTTGCTTATTGACATGTTTCCAAAAGTTACATCAAGGGAAAGATATTGAATCTCTTCCACTTGCACCACTGCAAAAAAGCATTTTGCAAAGCAAACACGTTTTAATGCAACACAAGCAGATTGAATCGAACATTGCCTGGATGGGTACATCACCTACAATGCTCAAGAAGCTTGACATATTCCAATATTGCGAATGTTGGAAATCTGAGAAACAAAAAGTGCTGGAAACACTCAGCAGGTCAGGTAGCATCTGTGGAGAGAGGAACAGAGTCAATGTTTCTGGTCGCTGACCTTCCATCAGCTTTAAGTGATGCGAGCTTTTCATAGGTTTGCAACGTTTGCTCAGGGGCAGTCACTCAGCAGCGTGTTTAATGCTAGCTGCATGCTACAAGTACTCAAAGTAGCAGCAACATGAAGACTGCATGCTATCTGAATCAGAAACAGGATCACGCACTGCGATTCTGGCGTCTGTTCTTGGGCCTTGCTGAATTTTGTGGCCAGGAGATCAGCAGCTGAGGAAGACTCTCACCCTCGATCTTGATCATGATTTTATTCATCCTGGCAAATTCTGAACCCATTCAGAACCCAAGGGGCCTCACGGTAGCATGGTGGTTAGCATCAATGCTTCACAGCTCCAGGGTCCCAGGTTCGATTCCCGGCTGGGTCACTGTCTGTGTGGAGTCTGCACGTCCTCCCCGTGTGTGCGTGGGTTTCCTCCGGGTGCTCCGGTTTCCTCCCACAGTCCAAAGATGTGCGGGTTAGGTGGATTGGCCATGCTAAATTGCCCGTAGTGTAAGGTTAATGGGGGGATTGTTGGGTTACGGGTATACGGGTTACGTGGGTTACGTGGGTTTAAGTAGGGTGATCATTGCTCGGCACAACATCGAGGGCCGAAGGGCCTGTTCTGTGCTGTACTGTTCTATGTCTATGTCTCTATTCCGACCTCCTGTCTCGAAATCAGGATTTCACACAAATCCAGGAGTTACTTTACGTGGAAAAGGCAATCTTCACACAAGCAGATGTGAAACATGAACAATAATCACTTAGAATTAGAGGATGGTAATATTGCCTCAGTAACAGCTGCAATGTTACACTACTAATGCCAATAAACCTCAATGATGGGTAGAAAATAAGAAAGCTGGGATGTAAAGATGAGTTATTGACTCTAGATATGAACAACAAATAGAACAAAAAGTGATGACACTAAAATTATCTCTCCTCCCGCCCTCAGAAAAAAATGAAGATACTGCTAGAATCATTGACGGGAGTAAGTAGATATGTGAAATCTAATACTGACAACTGCAAAGTATGAAGCAATGGAAACATAATATGTGACTTAAGTAAAATATAAATGGAATTGCATCAGCTGTGGGAGACTCAGGAAGAGGTCTCGATAATAGGGGACATGTGAAGGTAAATGTCAAAGCTAATATATCAATAGGATGTAGATCCAGAAAAAAATAAATCTCAGCCTCCCAAGATATCAGTGAGGCTGTACACTTCAAGGATCAGATTTACATTCTACAAAAGGGATGTGCAGAGCCGACCTAGGATAAAATAGTGAGTGTGGATATGGGATAAAGCAGCGAGTGTGGACCTGGGATAAAACAGCGAGTGTGGATATGGGAGGAATCAACGAGTGTGGATATGGGATAAAACAGTGAGTGCAAATATGGGATAAACAGCGACTGTCGATATGGGATAAAACACCGAGTATGGACCTGTGATAAATCAATGAGTGTGGATATAGGAGGAATCAACGAGTGTGGAAATGAGATAAAACAGTGAGTGCAAATATGGGAAAAAACAGTGTGTGTGGACCTGGGATGAACAGTGAGTGTGGATGGGATAAATCAATGATTGTGGATATGGGATAAACAATGAGTGTGGATACGGGCTAAAACAGCAAGTGTGGATATGGGATAAAACAGTGAGTGTGCATATAAGATAAGACTGTGAGTAACCTGGGATAAATTATGGAATGATCAATGGTTAGCATTGTAGCCTCGTGGCGCCAAGGTCTCAGCCTTACAACCCAAAGATGTGCTTGGTAGGTGGATTGGCCATGCTAAATTGGCATTTTGATGATAACAGAATGGCACCATGCCCAATGGTGGGGTCACCAGCTTCATTGAGGTGGGCTGCACTCACCCAGAGGGTGTTGCAGGGAGGAAAGGCCAACTTTGCTGCACCGCCCCACAGACCACCCATAGGGACCTGCCTATTTGGCCCCTCGGAATTTGAATTTAAGAATTACCTCCCCAAAGGAATCTCCATGTTAAGGTGTCTTCTCAATCTCTGAGTTGCCTCAGCAGCCTTTACCTCTCCTGCTGGGGCTGCTGTGGCTCCAGATCTGCCAGCCCCCTGATTCGCTGTTATTAAATTGATGGGCCATCCCGAAGGCCACCTCTGGGAAAATAGCTGAGCGTTCTGTTTTAGAATCCATACAGTGCAGAAGGAAGCCATTCGGCCCATCGCATCTGCACCGGCCCCTCCAAAAGAGGCCCTACCCTACCTCGGCACTCCCTGCCCTATACCCCTTAACCCCACCTCACCTGCACATCTTTGGACTGTGGGAGGAACCAGAAGCACCCAGAGGAAACCCAAGCAGACACAAGGAGAACGTGCAAACTCCTCACGGACAGTCGCCCAAGGCCAGTATTGAACCCGGATCCCTGGCAATGTTAGGCAGCAGCGCCAACCACTACGCCACCGCAAGTGTGGCTCAGGGCCCCCATTTAATTCCAACAAAAGAAGTTCCGAAGTCCATGGCAAAATCCTGCCTTGTGTGTGCATAAAGTCTACGTTCCTGCTCTTTTGAAACTGCTGCATGTCAGCTGGTCTGAAAGTTAGAAATTGAAATCTAAACCTTTCTTGAGGTGGTGATAAGAACATAGCAGATTCCAGAAGATTTGGGAACGAGGATTACTAAAGGTTATCAATGCAATACAAAGCTCACGTACATCCCTGATGTTAAGAACTCATTGCAGGCGACTCAAACCAAAACAGTTCACATTATTAAAGCAGACAAACCTTGCTGTTTTTGGCTCATCCAATGTGACAGGTTGCAGTTGCCCTGGGCAACTGCATGTGTGTTGAACTGATTTTGGCTATAGGCCTTTCACTTGACATTACAAACACGTGTATGTGTCATATTTATGCACACTATATGTGCGCATGTTAACCAAGCCTTTTAACTGAAGAAATATATCCTGAAGGTATAGATTATATCCTGAAGGAATAGATTATATCCTGAAGGTCTAGATTAGCCAAGCACTGCTTGGTGTGTGGTGACGCCAACCCTGCTGAGATTCAGCAGATGTGTCGGGCACACGGAACTATCACTGATACTGTTTGGAAACAGCAACCAACAAAGGCAGCACAGTGGCACAGTGGTTAGCACTGCTGCCTCACAGCACCATGGGCTCAGGTTCAATTCTAGCCTTGGGTGACTGTTTGTGTGGAATTTGCACGTTCACCCCGTGTCTGCGTGGGTTTCCTCCAGATACTCTGGTTTTCCTCCCACAGTCCAAAGATGTGCAAATTAGGTGGATTAGCCATACTAAATTGCCGCTGGTGTCCAAAAATGTTAGGTGGGGTTAGTGAGGTTAGGATGGGGGGAGTGGGCCTAGCTAGCGTGCTCTTTCTGAAGGCCGCTGACTCGATGGGTCGAATGGCCTTCTGCACTGTAGGGATTCTATGAAAGGCAGGAGATTGTTGAACTTCAACTGCATAGTTAAAACATTTGAATATGAGTTAAACTGAGGCCCTGCCTGCCAGTCTAGCAGTATGCAAATCCCATGGCATAATTCAAAGAAGAGCGGGGTGTACTGGCCACTATTTACACCTCAATAAATATCACAAAAGCACATGCTCCAGTTATTATCACATTGCTTTGTGTGGGAGCTTGATGTGTGCAAACTGACTGCTGTGTTTCCTGCATTGCAACAGTGACTGGACTGTAAAGTGCTTGGGGTCATCTGTGATCATGAAAAGCGTTATATAAATGCCCGTTTCTTTCTTTCAGAGGGGGAGGTTGCGTTTATGGCTCTTGTAGGAGGCACCAGTGCTGCCCTCAATGGATATTACATTTGGGAATAGAGTTGAGAGAAGCTGCTGGGTGACCGAATTATGGTTACAACACAAAAAGCAGCTCTCCAGCCCAACAGGTCCCTGCTGGAGTTCTCCTTGTAAAAGAGTAGGTGATGAGGAGATTTTATAAGAGTGTTCAAAATCATGAGGGGTCTGGAAAGCGCAGAACCCGGGTTTAGGGTGATTGACAAAAGAACCACGGGTGACATATGAGCATGTAGTGCTGTCGAAGCACACCAGACCCTCACTCCAACACCTATTAAAGGCTTTAAAATTCACCGCAGGATGGTGAACTCTCCTTTGCTGATTGGCTATTCGTTCTACGGCCCACTTGCCTTTCTCTTCCACTGATCTCAGTGGACTCCAGACCATTAATTGTCTGACTGGAGTTTCAATTGCAGGATTGGTGTTGATTTCAATCCTCACTGCTTCCCTTATTTAAGGTACTTGCTTCCAGGACTAACATGTGCAAGGGGATCTGGCTCATTGATGATAACAATCGACTAGACCTAAATCTTCTTACAACCAACACATCCACTATTTCCATGGCCAAACGGGATGTAGATTGTCAGGCCCTGGGGGTTTATCATTGTTTAGTCTGATTTATTTCTCCGGTATGATTTTTCTAGTTATACTAATTTCCTTCAATTCCTCCTTCACACTAGACACTTGATTCCTTAGCATCTTTGGGAAGTTATTTGTGTCTTCCTCTGTGAAGACAGAACTAAAGTAGTTGTTTAATTATTCTCTATTATGAATTCTTTGGTTTCAGACTGTGAGGGGCCTACATTTATCTTCACTAGCCGTTTTCTTTTTGTATTCTTATAAAAGCTTTTCCAGTCTGCTTTTATGTTATTTGCAAGTTTACTCTCATACTTTATTTCCCACCAGAAAGGTATGCACAACTGTTGCAATGCATGGATTCATTCCTTAAATATCAGCGATTGCATATCTATCATCATGCCTTTTACTAATGTTCCCCAATCTATCTCAGTCAATTCACATATCATACCTGAGTAGTTTCCTTTGTTGAGATTCAGGACCCTAATTTCAGATCGGACATCTTCACTTTCCATCCTGATGAAGAATTCCATCATGTTATCATCACTGTTCCCTAAAGGACCCCGCAATATTAATTAACACCTGTTCCCGAGATGGTTCCTTAACATACTGGTCTAAAAATCCATCTCGGCCACACTCTAGGAATTCAACTGCCACAGTATTGTCGCTGATTTGGATTCCATAATCTACATATTAAGTCACCCATGATTACTGTAGTACCCTTGTTACATGCAATTTTGCAAAACATTTCTTGTTTAATGCCATCTCCTACTTTACCACTACTGTTTGGAGGCCTATAGACAAGTGCCACTAATATTCCCCCCCCCCCCCGACCCCCCCTTTGTCACCCCCCCCCCCCCCCCCCCCCGTTGCCTTTTAGCTCCACCCAGCCTTTTTGTGCCAATATCCAATATCCTCTCCCACTATTGTATTGATTTTGTCCTTAATTAAAAGCACCACCATAACCCCTGTGCCTTTTTCCCGGTCCTTTCCAAATATTGAATACCCTTTGATATTCAGTTCTCAGTGTTGGTCACCCTGCAGCCATGTTTCAATCATATCATACCCATGTATAACAATTTGTGTTGTTAATTCATCCACCTTATTGCGAATTTTCCGAGCATTCAACTACCATGGGCTGGATTCTCCCAAAATGAGACTATGTCCCCACGCCGGCATAACAACGGTGGAGTTTTACTCCAGAGATTCCTGGAAAAAAGATTAGCTAATTCAATGCCCTGCAGGGGGCTAGCAGGGATCCGGAGTAGATCATGCAGCTTTAGCTGCGGATACGGGCCCCCGCACGTCTGGCCTGGAGTCCAGTCATGCGCACGGTGGCGGCCTCCAGCGGCCGCGCCGAGCTCCATGGCGGACTTGGACCAAAAATTAGACCCCCCCCCACGATCGGCCGCGGGCCCAAGCATCTAACTGCACGAATCTAACCCCCGACGGCCTATAGGGTGCCCCGCGCACCAGTGTCTGATTACCCCCGCCCACCACCAGGACGGCCGCAGACTGAGTCCGCAGCCACCATGCCAGCATCCCGACCGGCAATACCAAGTTAGTTCCATGCCGTCGGGAACTCAGCATTTTGGGAGCAGAGGATCGCTGGGCTGGCCTCTGTCAATGGGCCACCAGCCGCGCGGCATAATACGCAATTACGCCGATTCTAGGGTCCTGGAAAATCGCTGGACTGGCGCCGGGCCCAATTTTGGTGTCAAAGTGGATTTCAGCGCGGGGCTGCGGAGAATCCAGCCCTGTGTCTTTTGAAAATTTTTACACATGGTTGTTTGTACTATGGCCTTATTTGCTGCTAGCTCTTGTTTCCACTTTTGCTTTCTACGCATCTGTCTTTCATTCATATCTTTGCTTCTCTCTCTGTGTCTCCCTGCTCAGGTTCCGATCCTCCTGCCACTCTGGTATAATCCCTCCCCCCCAAAAATATAGTGTTGGTATTTCCTGCTGGCAGCTTTACATGGAATTTACAGCACAGAAACAGGCCATTTCGCCTACTCCAGCTATGTTGGTTCAGTGACCACAGATGAGTCCGAGATGAGAGGACAAAGAGAAACTGGTTTTATTACAAAGTAATAATATGGACAATACTCTTCAGATCCCAGTTGGGTCTGAGGTGTGGGTTCCAAACCTGGCTGACTTTTATATCAAAGGCTATGAAAGTGTCAATGGGCTACCCACCCCCCCCATTCAGTGGGAAGCTCATACTCAATGAGGCTTGGTGGGGAGGCTAATTGCTTCTGCCGCTTAGGTCTGCAACACCTTTTCCGCACTTTCCCTCGAGTGAAAAATCTGCATGGCCTGTTGAAGGTCTAAAGATGCCTCTGCCAGCAACTTTCTTTGGGTTGACATATTATTAACGTCACAGACCAGTCACTCCCGTAGCATATCCGGGGCCGAATTGCCATTTTCGTAAAACCCAGCTAGTCTTCTCAGTCACGTTAGAAACTCAGTCAAAACTCTCCTGGGGTCCTCTCAGCCACGTTAAAATGGCATCTCTGTATAATGACTGATGGCCTGGCGTTATAATGCTGTGCTACTAGTGTCACCAGCTCTTTGAAGGACTTGGTGTCCAGGCCTACGATATATGTCACTCCATAGGTGTGAGCCCCACAGGCAGTTAAAAGGATTACCGTCTGTTGGCCTTTACTGGTGATAGCATATTCCCCCAAGAAATCATGCATATGTTCAGCATATTGCGCCTAATTGTCAATGCTCGCAATCTTCCTGTGGTCGTCGGTATTAGAGGTATTATGGTACCTAGGTTGATGCTGTAAGATCATTGGTGTGGGAAATACCTGAGACAGTAAGATCATTGGTGAAGCCTGCCTGCTGGTTCCGCCCAGTAAGGCGGAGTATAAGAATCTGTGTCTCCCTATCTGCTGCATTCTGTACCTGCGCTGCTGGGGGAAACACCGAGTCCAATAAAGCCTTCAATTGTCATTCAATCTCGCTTCTGGAGTCATTGATCGAGCATCACTTCCAAACTGGCATTGTGGGGAAAAAGGTTCCAACCTTAGTCATGTTGTGCAGGTGGTTGTTCATCCGATGGTCAGCTGCACGACTTTAGTTCCACTTTTATTCTCATCACCATTTTAGTGATCACAGACAAGTCTGAGGTGAGTGGATAAAGAGAATCTAGTTTTATTACAAAATAATATGTGCAGTACTCTTCAGATCCCAGCGACATATGGAAAAACCATTTTACGCAGCGAGTAGTTCGGATCTGGAATGCATAATGAAGACAGATTGAGACCTAGAAAGGAGAATTAGATAAGAAAATAAAATAGGGAGTGAGATGGGTGTGTTGCCTGCAAAGAGCCGGCACAGACACAATGGGCTGAAGGGCCTCCATTTGTGCTGTACACAGAGTGGCATGGTAGCACAGTGGTGAGCACTGTTGCTTCACAGCGCCAGGATCCCAGGTTCGATTTCCAGCTTGGGTTGGTCTGCGCGTTCTCCCTTTGCCTGTGTGGATTTCCTCTGGGTGCTCTGGTTTCCTCCCACAAGTCCCGAAAGACGTGCTGTTAGGTGAATTGGGCATTCTGAATTCTTCCTCAATGTACCTGAACAGGCAGTGGAATGTGACGACTAGGGGCTTTTCACAGTAACTTCATTGCAGTGTTAATGTAAAGCTACTTGTGACAATAAAGATTATTATTAGGCATTCTATGATTCCTTATGATGATTCCACATCGAATCAATAGTCGGATCAATAGTGGAGTCATACTGGACTCGAAATGTTAACTGTTCCTGTCGCCACAGACGCTGCCAGACCTGCTGAGAGTATCCAGCACTTTCTGTTTACTTCTATTTTACATCAACCTCTCCTGTTGCCACCATATCCCTTTCCTCTCATTAGTGTTAAAAAAAAGGAAGAGCTTTCGCCATCCGCCTGAAACTTTTAACTTTTGTTATCTTCCTGCACAAGGGAACTGCCAGATAAACCCTGAGTGTTTCCTGCACTTTATGTTTTTATTTCAGATCAGTGGGTCAGGCTGGGGGGGCTGCCGCCCTATCCTCCCCTCACTCTCTGTGTTTTGACAGGGTTTCTGCCTCAGTCACTGTAACTCGAGCCCTGGAGGGTTTGGCTGAATTCAGGCCATTCTCGGCCAGAATGTTGCTGCAATGGAACATGAACACGGGTGAAGGGATTGTGGACAAGAATCAGTAGTCTGTGACAAAACAACAGGAAAGTAATGACGTTAAGTGTTACTCACTGTTATATAGGGTAGTGTCAAAACTGCATCCAGAGCGCCGCTGGTGTAGTGGTATCATGCAAGATTCCCATTCTTGCGACCCGGGTTCGATTCCCGGGCGGCGCACTTCCTTTTTTTTTTACTTATTCAGCAGCCGAAATTAATACCGTTCTTCCTCTCGCCCGAATTGCATCCAAATCTTTTGTTACAAACGCGCTTTCTAAAAATAAATATTTTATTTTATATGTTTGAGGAAAAAAAATGCAGATTCGTCTTTCCGCTGAAACACAGAAAGACAGCTGGAAAAGGGATGGAAGGTCGAGGCGCGTTCGAGTCGGTAGACCCACTCCCCCTGCCAGCCGGATCCCGGGGCTGAGCCGGATCCACAGCCGCGGAGAGGCCGCAGTAGCCCGGACATCGGGCCCGCCAACCCCGGGGAGCGAAGCGAAGAGAAGTGAACAGCTCTGCAGGCAGCCAGCTAACACTGCAGGGGCTAGGGACTGTAAACTCCCCCAGTGTTACTCTATTTCTGTACGTCTTACTCTATACTTCTGAATTTCTGTAACTATGTGTTACTCTTGCATACTCTGTACCCCTGTATTTATGTAACTCTGTATCTGTTACTCTTTCTTTGTGCCTCTGTATTTCTCTTGTATTACTCTGTGTCTCTGATGCCATGCATTTCTTGTTAATCTTATTCTGTATCTCTGATGCTCAGTATCTCTGTTACTCTGATTTCTGTTCCGTATCCGTTACTGTGCAACACGGTGACAATACAAAGACAACATTCATCGAATTTTAGCAGAGTTGTGAAGCGCAAGGGTGTCCACTACTGTCAATTTTCTGATTCGTGGTTATTCCAACAATTCATATGTTAGCTATATGTAATATATATTTAGAGAGAGAGCATCTTTTTTTAAAAAATACTTTGTGACTCATAAAGGTGAAAGGAAATGGATACAAATGCTGTCGAAATTGGTGGGTAAAAGACAATGAGGAACAAAAAGCCTGAAGAAGAGGATGAGACTGGTGAATCACAGTAGCGTAATTCACACTATTACACATGTTCGATGTCTCCATAAACTCGGCACATGAGCAGTTGCGCTGCTCTGCCACTAGAGGGAGATGCACTGGGAGTGTACGGAGTTTGTACTGGGCTCCACCCTTGGCTCCACCCACGGCTCCTCCCCCTAACCAGAAGTATAAAGGTTGATGCTGAGAGCCTGCCTGCCAGTTCATCTGGAGTTCATCTTGTCACAGGCAGGCTCTGTTGTAAGACGATTAAAACCACTGTTCACTTCTCACCACGTGTTGCGTGAATTGATGGTCTCATCAATTTAATCGTCTTAAGAAACAGTAAGGAATGACCATGGAATCAGCCCTCAAGCCTAATCGTCTGGAACTCGACCAGCAGGATGCAGAGGCGAAATAAATCTTTTCGCATTGGCTCCGATGTTTTAAGGCCTACCTGGCTGAAGCAAGCACCACAGAAACTACGGAGGAGCAGAAACTCAGTCTACTGCACGCAAGGGTGAGCCATCGTATATCTATCCAGCTAAACTGTACCGGCTCATATACAGAGGCCCTGGCCCTACTTGATAGAATGTACATGAGGCCTATCAATGAGGTCTACGCGCGCCACGTTTTTACTACTCGCCGCCAGCGCCCTACAGAATCCTCGGAGACTTAAAAGCTTTATCCCAGGCTGTAACTGCTGCAGAACATAGAGAACTTGCTGTCCGCGATGTCTTTGTTGCAGGCCTTAGATCGAATTACGTGCGCCAGCGACTGCTGGAGAAGTGGGCCCTAAATTTAGAAGATACTGTTGAACTCGCTACAACTATGGAGGTCTCATTTCGTAGCCTCACCTCATTTCCTGCCGACTGTGCGACCCTGTCATGGGCCCCCGACCAGCGACTCCCCCAGGCCTGCGCTGCGCGGCCACCCAGTCACCATGCTGCCCCAGCCTGCCACTTTTATGGCCAGCCCCAGCACACACGTCAGCACTGCCCGGCCCGCAACGCGACCTGCAGCAGCTGCGGGCGAAAAGGCCACTACGCCAGAGTGTGCCTGGCAAGGAAGGCCCCAGCCCCTAAACCTCCAGTGGCACAAAGTGATCGCCCTCCGCACTCGCAGGCCCCGGAACGCAGCGTGCGATCCATGGGGGCGCCATCTTGGCGGACCCCCACCACGTGGTCCACCACGGGCGACTCATGGGGGCCACCATCTTGGACACCATCTTCCTCGGCGTCCGCCACGTGCGATCCATGGGGGCGGCCATCTTGGGCCCTATCCTCTCCACACTCAGAAAACTCGATTGAAGACTGCGACCTCAGCGGGCACTCATCGCGGGGCCATCCCAGCGCAGCCGACCGAGCCGCTGACTACCCGCAACTCAACGCAGTCACACTGGATCAATCGCGCCCTAAGCATCTCCACAACTCTATGACGACGGTCCAAATCAACGGGTACAGTACACCATGCCTTTTCGACTCCAGGAGCACTGAGAGCTTCGTACACCCAGATGTGGTAAGACGCTGTTCGCTCCCCGTTTTCGCTGCACGGCAAACTATCTCCCTCGCTTCGGGTTCCCACTCTGTCCATATCCAAGGGCGCACGTCACAACTCTAACAATCCAAGGGGCTAGCTACTCTAATTTCCAACTATATGTCCTGGGACTCGACTTTCAATGCAATTTCAAGAGTCTCACCCTCAGCTTCGGCGGACCCCTACCCCCACTCACTATCTGCAGCCTAGCCACGCTGCGAATCCCCCCCCCCACCTCCTCTCTTTGCCAACCTCACTCCGGACTGTAAACCCGTAGCCACTAGCAGCAGGCAGTACAGCCTACAGGACAGGGTGTTCATTCGATCCGAGGTCCGGAGGCTTTTATGTGAGGGGATCATAGAGGCCAGTAACAGTGCCTGGAGAGCTCAGGTGGTGGTCGTCAAGACCGGGGAAAAATTCCGCACGGTCATAGACTATAGTCAGGCTATTAATCGGTTTATGCTCCTCGACGCGTACCCCCTCCCCAGGATTGCAGACATGGTGAATCAGATCGCCCAGTATCGGATTTTTTCCACGGTGGATCTGAAGTCTGCATACCACCAGCTCCCAATCCGCCCAGAGGACCGCCACTTCACGGTGTTTGAGGCCGATGGCCGCCTCTTCCACTTCCTCCGGGTCCCCTTTGGCGTCACGAATGGGGTTTCGGTGTTCCAACGAGCAATGGATCGAATGGTGGACCAGTACGGGCTGCGGGCCACGTTTCCGTACTTGGATAACGTCACCGTCTGCGGCTATGACCAGCAGGACCACGATGCCAACCTCAACCGATTTCTCCAGACGGCCCAGAAGCTTAACCTCACATACAACAAGGAGAAATGTGTTTTCCGCACAACCAGACTAGCCATCCTCGGCTATGTCGTGGAAAATGGAGTCCTGGGTCCCAACCCGGACCGTATGCGCCCCTCTTAGAACTCCCACTCCCTCATTGTCCCAGGGCCCTCAAATTGGCCTTGGGATTCTTTTCGTATTATGCCCGGTGGGTCCCTCAATATGCGGACAAAGCCCGGCCACTCTTTAAGGCCACACTTGTTCCCCTGTCAGCTGAGGCTCGCCAGGCCTTCAACTGCATCAAGGAGGACATCGTCAAGGCTGCCATGCGGGCGGTGGATGAATCCGTCCCTTTCCAGGTTGAGAGCGATGCCTCAGAGGTAGTTCTTGCAGCCACGCTAAATCAGGCAGGGAGACCAGTCGCATTTTTCTCCCAAACCCTCTCCGCTTCGGAACTTCGACACTCCTCAGTCGAAAAGGAAGCACAAGCCATTGTGGAAGCTATACGTCACTGGAGGCACTACCTCGCAGGTAGAAGGTTCACCTTCATCAACGACCAAAGATCGGTTGCCTTCATGTTTGACAACTCGCAAAGGGGCAAAATTAAAAATGACAAAATTCTGAGGTGGAGGATTGAACTCTCCACCTACAAATACGATATTATGTATTGACCGGGGAAGCTCAACAAGCCCCCAGAAGCCCTGTCCCGTGGGACGTGTGCCAGCGCACAGAGCAACGGCTCGCCCACTACATTAAAGCCCGAAATCTGCCTTTCTCCACCGAGGAGGTAAAAGCCATCACCAGGGATTGCCCGGTCTGCGCGGAGTGCAAACCGTACTTCTACAGACCAGACAGGGCCCACCTGGTCAAGGCTTCTAGGCCCTATCGATTTCAAAGGGCCACTCCCCTCGACTAATAGGAATGTGTACTTCCTGAACGTCATAGACGAGTTCTCCCGTTTTCCCTTTGCTATCCCGTGCCCCGATATGACCTCCCACACAGTCATTAGGGCCCTGCATAGTATCTTCACCCTGTTTGGTTTCCCCAGCTTTGTACACAGCGACCGGGGTTCGTCCTTTATGAGTAACGAGCTGCGTCAGTACCTGCTCGGCAAGGGCATTGCCTCGAGCAGGCCTACCAGCTATAACCCCAGAGGGAACGGGCAGGTGGAGAGGGAGAATGCGACGGTCTGGAAGACCGTCCTACTGACTCTCCGGTCCAGGAAGCTCCCGATCTCCCATTGGCAAGAAGTCCTCCCCGACGCGCTCCATGCTATTAGGTCCCTCTTATGTACAGCCACCAACCAGACCCCTCACGAGCGGCTCTTTATTTTTTCCAGGGGCGCTACCACGGGGGTTTCGCTCCCGGCATGGTTGAAGATACCGGGCCCAGTACTCCTCCGGAAGCACGCCAGGGCGCACAAAACTGACTCACTCACAGAGAAAGTGCTCCTACTGCATTCGAATCCCCAGTACGCCTTCATAGAGTTCCCTGACGGCCGCCAGGACACTGTATCCCTCCGGGACCTAGCACCTGCAGGATCCAACCCCCCCACTACCACCGCCCAGGTACCCCTCACACTACGTCCCTTCCAACTCGCCCCCCACGCCCCCGCACCTACCAGTTCGCTACATCATTTTTGCGCACCCGCGCCAGCTAGCTCCCAGCGCCCCCAGTCCCCAGTTGAACCAGGCGGGTACGAAGCTCGGGCGGAATCACCTCCGGAGTCCACCATCGTACCCCAACCGACGTTGCTCATCCAGCCACCAGAAGGGGCTGCAACCCCGGTGCTCCGCCGATCACAGCGGACAACTCGGCCACCGGACAGATTCAATCTGTAAGCCACCACCCCCGCCGGACTTGATTTTTTTTTACAGGGGGTGAATGTGGTGAATCACAATAGCATAATTCACATTGTATTACACATGTTGTACTATGTCTCTGTGAGCTTGGCACATGAGCAGTTGCGCTGCTCTGCCACTAGGGGAGATGCACTGGGAGTGTACGGGAGTTTGTACTGGGCTCCACCCACGGCTCCTCCCCCTAACCAGAAGTATAAATGTTGATGCTGAGAGCCTGCCTGCCAGTTCATCTGGAGTTCATCTTGTCACAGGTTGGCTCTGTTGTAAGACGATTAAAACCACTGTTCACTTCTAACCACGTGTCACATGAATTGATGGTCTCATCAGAGACACAAGTGCAAGGGTAGAGGCTTGGAGGAGATTACAGAGATGGTTGGGGCTTTGAAAATACAGAATTAGCTTTGTCAGCGAATTCACAGAATCACCGTATAGTTACAGCACAATTTGGCTTGTGTGTGCAACAGCTCTCTGAATGAGCAAAGCACCAGGTGCTATCACCCCTCAATCGCTCTGTAATGCTGTACATTATTTAATAAAATGTCACTGTTTATCGCAAAAGGAATAAATACAAGAGCAAGGAGGTTACGGTTCAGTTGTTATTGGCATTGGTGAGACCACGTCTGGAGTACTGTGGTCTCCTGATTTAAGGAAAGATGTAAATGCATTGGCAGCAGTTTAGAGAATATTTACTAGATTAATACCTTATGAAGAAAGGCTGGACAGGTTAGGCTTGTATCTGTTGGAGTTTAGATAAGTAAGAGGCGACTTGATTGAAAAATATAAGATCCTGAGGGGAATTGACAGTGTGGATGTGGAAAGATTGTTCCCTCTTGTAGGAGAATCTGGAACTAGGGATCATTGTTTAAAATTAAGGGGTGGCCCATGTAAGACATGAGAGATTTTTTTTTCTCAGAGGGTTAAGAAACTTTAAAATTCTCTTCCTCAAAAGCTGGTTGAAGGCAGGGTTCTTAAATATCTTTGAGGCAGAAGTAGATAGATTCTTAACAAGCAAGGATGTAAAAGAGTGTTCTCTGTAAAAGGTTATCGGGGGTAGTGAAGAAATCAGGTTAAAATTTGATCAACCATGATGTTATTTTTTAAAAATATTTTTATTAGGGTATTTGTAGTTTTTATAATAATAATAACAATAACAGCAACATAAACATGGTACAAGAAACATTTCCATCTCCATCACATTCTTCACACCCCCACCAATAAAACAATAGTCTAGCCCTCCCTTACCCCCGCCCCGCCCCTTTGGATTTCTGCTTCTGCTGACATTTTAATTATCTCCAAGAAAGCCGATGAACAGCTGCCACTTCCGGGCGAACCCTAACATTGACCCTCATAGGGGGAACTTTATTTTCTCGAGACTGAGAAACCCAGCCATGTCACTAACCCCGGTCTCCAATTTTGGGGGGTTTTGAGTCCCTCCACATTAGTAGGATCCATCTCTGGACTACCAGAGAGGCAAAGGCCAAGACGTCAGCCTCTTTTGCCCCCTGAACTCCCGGCTCTTCTGACACTCCCAAGATCGCCACCTCTGACACAGCACCACCTGTTTTTAAGTACCGTGGACATAGCCTTGATGAACCCCTGCCAAAATGCTCTAAGCTTCGGGCATGCCCAAAACATGTGAACATGATTTGCCGGACTTCCCGCGCACCTCACACACCAGTCCTCCCCAGCCATGATGTTATTGAAGCAGGCTTGCAAGGCTGAGCGGCCTACTCCTAATTCATATGCTTGTATTTTGCAGACAATAATCCAATTTCCTTTTGAATGCCCCCAATTGAACCTGCCTCCACCATACTCTCAGGCAGCACATTCCAGATCTTAACAACCCGCTGTGTGAAAAGGTTGCTCCTTATCTCTCCATTCCTTCTTTTGCCAATTGGGGCAGCACGGTAGCATGGTGGTTAGCATAAATGCTTCACAGCTCCAGGGTCCCAGGTTCGATTCCCGGCTGGGTCACTGTCTGTGCGGAGTCTGCATGTCCTCCCCGTGTCTGCGTGGGTTTCCTCCGGGTGCTCCCGTTTCCTCCCACAGTCCAAAGGTGTGCGGGTTAGGTGGATTGGCATGCTAAATTGCCCGTAGTGTCCTAAAAAGTAAGGTTTAAGGGAAGGAGGGGGGGTGGATACGTGGGTTTGAGTAGGGTGATCATTGCTCGGCACAACATCGAGGGCCGAAGGGCCTGTTCTGTGCTGTACTGTTCTATGTTCTATTAATTGCCTTAAATCCGTGTCATCTCGTTCTTGATCACTTCACCAGTGTGAACTGTTTCCAGAACTAGGGTTCACAGTTACAGTCTGAAGTACACCATTTAGGACTGAGATGAGGGGCTGGATTCCCCAATTCTTTGGCTATGTCCCCATGCCGGCATGGGTACGGTGGCGGTTTATGCCAGAAAAAATAGTGTAAAGCAGCCACCAATCCTCTGTTTGGCTGGGGGCTAGCATGCCAGCAGCGTAGAGCACCCGGCTCTAGCTGCCGATATGGCCTGGAGAATTGCCGGGTCCATGGCCATGCATGCGCATGGCAGCAGCCTGCAGCGGCCGTGCCATGCTTCATGGCAGAGGGTGGAGCATCGCGAAAGCAGCACGGTCCCCGATTCGGTCGGGAACTTTGATTCTCGACTGATTTTGTTGTCGGCGACCAGAGAATCCAGCCCGAGATATTTCTTCACCCAGAGAGTGATGAGCCTGTGGAATTTGCTACCACAGAAAGTAGCTGAGGCCAAAACATTGTATGTTTTCAAGGAGGGTTGAGATATAGCTCTTGGGCGAAAGGAATCAAAGGATATGGGGGAAGGTGGGAACTATTAAGTTGGATGATCAGTCAAGTCATGATCATAATAAATGGCGGAGCAGGCTTGAAGGGCCGAATGGTCTACTCCTCCTATTTTCTATCTTAATGTTTCTCCCAATCTACTCTATCCAGGCCCTTCATGATTTTGAACACCCCTATTGAATCTTTCTACATAACTGAAATTCCTCATTCCTGGCACTATTCCCATGAATATTTTCTGATTCGATATACAAATCTTATAACTCTGCTTAATCTCCTACAGCATCCTGCTATCGAGAGTTAGATTGATCTACTTGACCATAACTTGTCCAGTGAAGTGACACTTCTGAGACATGACAGTGGTGTTATGGGCAAGTTCTGCTTGACTTGGTTTCTGGGCTGGTTGTAATTCTACTCCCAGACCATAAGACATTGGAGCCAAAATATGTCATTCGGCCCATCGATTATACTCTGCTATTTAATGAAGTCATGATTAATATGATAATCCTCAACTCCACTTTCCCACCTTATCCTCATAACTCTTGATTCCTGTACTGTTTAAAAATCAGGCTATCTCAGCCTTCAACATACCAAGTCTCTAAAGCCCTCTGTGGTAAATAATTCCACAGATTCACTATCCGCTCTGACGTAAATGGACGAGCCTGACTCTGAGATTATGCCCTCTGGTCTCAGACTCTCCCACATGGGGAAAAAAACATCTCAGCACCTACCTTGTCAAGCCCCCTGAGAATCCTATATGCTGCCTCATGGTGCCAAGGTTGGATTGAGATTTGGCTAATAGAAGACAGAGAATTAAGATAAGAGAGGCATTTTTAGGATTTCAACCTGTAACTAGTGGAGTGCCACATGGATCAGTACAATATATATGAATGACTTGGACAAGAGAGTGAATGCACCATTCACAAGTTTAAAAAAGGAAATGTGCTGCGGCTTTCTTAACATTAAATAATGTTTAGCTCCTTTATTCTTCCTATCAAAATTCAGAACTTCACATTTTCCTTTATTATATTCCTCTGCAAACTCTTTGTGTTGTCCTCACCACTTGCCTTCACACCTATTTTTGCGGGTATGGCTTAAGCTATTTTGCGGTCCATACAACTCCCGAAAGTTTCACGCAACAAAATCTAATGAGTTTATCTTATATCCCTGTTAGTATGCATGCAAATTACTACACACTTCCGAATCTTGGAGGTTTGATCGATACTGGTCTGAGACTTGTGGGGGGCGATTCTCCGCACTCACGACGGTGCGGCGAATAGCGGTGGTCATAACTTTTTACGGCCACGCTGGTCTGACGCCCTCCCGCTATTCTCCCCCCCCCCACGCCCGCCTCCCGACATGAATCGCTGCACGCCGTTTTTTTACGGCGAGCAGCGATTCTCAGCTGGCCGATGGGCCGAAGTCCAAGCCCTTTACGACCGTTTTTAGGAACGTCAAACACACCTGGTCTGACCGTTCGTAAAAACGGCCGTAAAGTCGCGATCTGGGGAACCATGGCACCGATTGGCACGGCAGTACCACGGCCGTGCCAAGGGTGCCATGGGCCCACGATCGGTGGGTACCGATCGCGGGCAGCGGGTACTTACCCCGCGCACTCTTTATCCTTCTGCCGCCCCGCTGTATCCATTCGCGGGGCGGCTGAGGGGCATACCGGCCAACGCATGCGCGGGTTTCACGCAAATGCGTGATGACGTCATCTGCGCATGCGCGGGTTGGAGTCTTCCAATCCGCGCATGCGCGGCTGACGTCATGTGACGCGTCAGCCGTCGCAAACTCTGGCAAGCGGGCTTAACGAAATTCGTTAAGCCCGCGATGCCGGAGTTCACGGCCGCGGCATGCTAGCCCCGACCGGGGACCAGAAACGGTTCCCGGTCGGGGGGGCGGAGGCAGGCGTCAAACCCGCCCATTTTTGACGCCAGCCTCACGATTTCTCCCGGGTTCGGAGAATCATGCCCGTGGTTTATTTCACTTTTCCATTTGGATTTCTAATTCAAATGTTTTGTGGGTTCTCTTGGAGTGACAAAATCACTTCTGGGTCGCTTCCCGTCAGATGTCGCCAATTACTGTTGCTATATTTACTCGCTATAAATATGGCAGTCAATAAGGTTGCCCTACTTTTGTCCAGATATTGATAGTATATTGTTTTCAGAGTCGCCAGGTATCAAATGATACCACCACAAGGTTCAACCGGACATTGATCAAAGACCCAACAACCAGTTAGTTAGTTCAAGTTCAATAATACTTTATTTACACACAAGATTAACTTATACATGCAACATAAACACTACGAGCTAAACTACACCTAACAACTATGACAACCTGTACTTAACTTCAGGCACCTAGCTTAGGTCAGAGGACCAGTGGCCTTTGTTTGAATCTGGATCTGCTGGGTCTGGAGCAGTAACTGCGGTTCAGCTGGGCTCATCCGTCCGGTAGCGGGCGTTGAACTTGGACTTACTTCTGGTCATGGTGCTGCAGTTGGAGATAGACGTTGCCGAAGCGCCAGGTCCAAAAGAGATCGAACACATGGCAGTGACTCTTTTTATCCTTGGGGAGTTTTGCGCTCTTTTGGGCAGTCCTTAGGTTTGGACCCAATTAATTGGGCAGTTCTCGATCACTGCCTTTGATCTGAGCCAATAAAGGGGCGGGTGCCTTGATGGCTGGGTGTGTCCTAAGCCGTCATTGACCTTGCTAATTATGCTTTCTGAGTAAAGGGAGTGGCGCCAATGTGTCTGGACTTGTATCGATTACCTGAGTATCAATCCTTTGTCTTACGGAGATGGGCCATTAAAATACTAATCGGTTGGGGGTTTCGATGCTGTCTGGATTCTCTGCTCACAAATATACATGCAGGCTCTGTGCCTGCTTGAATCTTACATTGTCCACATTTCCCTTTTGGCTTTGCGAAAGTCCATGTTTCTTGTTGTAAGTGGCCATCCCAAATGGCTACAGTACCTTACCTGCACAATCTCCGGGAGGCAGCCTGCCATCTCAGCTGGTACACTGTAAGGTGATTGGCCATGTTCAGAGAATGTCCTCTTCGAGCGTTGCAGCTGGCCCACTGCCTTATCCGTTGAGAGTAGCTCAAATTGCATCTGCAACTTTTTCCTACTCGCCAGCAACTCTGATGTAGGGGCAAATGAGTATTGGCAGTCCACCTCGAGAATGGAATCTACCAGCCTCTGCCGCTCCACCCTCTCAATCATTTCCTGGTGTGCCTTGTAGGAAATTATCTCCCCTCTAATGACTCCCTTAAGGGCCTTCCACAATGTAAAATCTGAGATAAACTCACTTTTATTCAATGTACTGTACTCCCCAATGGTGGAGGATATGGGCTCGCAAAATTCTTTGTCTGCTAGCAACGCCGAGCCTAATGTCCACGGCAGACGTTGAAAGGGACCTGGCTCTAACACCAGATCCAAGAAATGTGTGGTATGGTCTGAGATAACAATTGCCGAATACTCTGCCCTCTTCACCCCAGGAAGTAGAGACCTACCCACCACAAAAAAAGTCAATCCGAGAATAAACCTGATGGACATGGGAGAAAAAAGAAAAATCCTTATCACTCGGATGCAAAAACCGCCACAGGTCTGACCCCCCCCCCCCCCCCCCCCCCCCCCACCTCTTCCGCAAAAAACAATAATGCCTTTGCCACCCCTGATGGAATCAGAGACTTAGGTCTAGATTGGTCCAACCAAGGTTCTAAAACACAATTTAAGTCCCACCCAAATCAGGTATGGTGCTCCCAATTTGGAGCATACACATGAACTAGGACCTCCGAGGTGCCCGCCAAAGACCCACTGATAATCACATGTCGCCTGTTCGGGTCTGCCAAAAAATTAGAAGTTGAAAAGAATCAGTTTATTAATCAACACCGTACCTCCAGATTCAGCCATTTCCACCAAAAGGGGTAATCCAGAAATTACTTTCAGAGTACAGACACTAGGCCCACCCAAAATGGCCACCGAACCCGCCCTCATGACAAAACAAAGAACAAGCTGTAGTCACTGTCAGAACACTACATCTGGTCCCCAAACCTCTCCCCGACCCCACTGCCGGGGGGATGGCTTAGCTCAGTTGGCTAGACAGCTGTAATGCAGAGCGAGGCCAGCAGTATGGATCCAATTCCTGTACTGGCTGAGGTTGTTCCTGAAGGCCTCGCCTTCTCAACCTTGCTTCTCGCCTGAGGTGTGGTGATCCTCAGGTTAAATCACCACCAATCAGCCTATGGTCATCTTTGCCAACGGCAACCGAATGGGAGCTAAGGCCTCTTCTATTGGCTTGCATTAGTCCTTGGCGACAGTCCACCGCTATTTCTGAAATTCCGTTGCCAAGATGCATATAATCATCTTGGCCGTCAATGGAATGGCAGAGTCGTGGTAGTGGCCTCCGCCATTATCTCAGCAGAAGAGCCTTGAGAAGCTTTCAAATCCGTTGACAAATCGTTATTTGCTGGCTTCCTGTTCCTAGACCTTCTGGACATTTCTCTTGTGTGGAAACCTGATCCCATCAAAAAAATCATGGAATCATAGATTCTATCCCATCAGTTTAATAAAGTTTTAACCTGAACAACCCTCAGAAACTGGGTGTAAAGGGGAAAATTAAAGTACCATGGCAGAAGCCACCTCGTGTGCGACTACATCCTGCATGTCGCAACTGGAAGTCGCTCCAGTCTGCTGCACTGAAACTGGAATGTGCTTTATGTTATGATCCCAGCTGATGTTAATACTGCACTAATCAGATCCCAGAATGAAAACCTGGCCTGAAAGATCCTAAATTTTTTATTTTAGATACTGTGGCTGAAAGTTGCAGAACAAGGTTGGAAAGATCTCAATATCAACACAAGAAGACACTTTGAATTCATATCAGTCCTTTTCCCCCTTAATATCTCCACAGACACATAAACCAGTGAAGAGTTACCACTAACTTAACACAAAGGATTTTCACTTGGGACTGGCACAGTTGCAAACAGTGTTCTTCTGGTGAATTCATAAGCATTCATGTGATGCTTCACGCCCAACTTGTCTCTCACCCGAGGGACCTAAAATACTCAAAACTCACTGTTTTGTTAACTGCAGAGCAAGCAACATAACTCTCTTCAGTCTTCCAGTAGCACCTCCGCTGAACTGACCACTTTACCAAGTTTTACACCTGACTATGCAGTTACCTACTGTCTCAACAGCTTTATTGTCTTAATTATCAGAGAGCTTAAATTCCAGTCTTCTCTCTCTAACACACACTGTATACTTACTTTTTTTCTGGGTCTACATCGCTTGACCATTCACACTAGGCGAAAGTAATGTTTTTTTCTCCAGAAACACTAATTTTTAAAATCCTTTTTAACCCAATTCTTTAACTTCAGGGGTTGTAAAATCTCATTAATATATACACAAACAAACCCAAAAGATCTGGGGCGGGATTCTGCGTTAGCCGGCGCTGATATCAGGAAAGGCGATTGGGCAGAGAAATGGTTTTGACGGCAAAGTTGCTTTGGCATCGGGCTCACAGCAAATTGCAATTCTCCGGTGCCATGTCAGCAGTGATAACATACAGGAAACACCATTTGCATGTAATTAGCGGGCCTGACCTGATATTCTCCAGGGCTCTCTGTGATGCTCCGTCTCTACCAGGGGAATTCCCGAAGGCGAGGTTCACTTTGCTTTTAAAAATTGAGAAACAGGCGCCGTGGCTGATGAGGGAGAAAGAGGAGGTCGGACACAGAGAGGACCGACTGTGGCTGCCGGTCCTGACTCTAGCCGTGCTGGTTGGGGGTGCCCTGCCAGGGTTAGAGGATGGGGGAGGCAGCGTGGGTTGATGGCAGGTGGGCCGTGGTGACCCCCTGTGGGACTGGAGTGGTGCCCAGGCATGGACCTCCATTGCCACGGTCTGTAAGGTAGCCATCTTGTTGTGCACCCCACTGATCATCCATTGTGGCCCGTGGTGCTGCAGAGTGCTACCAGCCACATGGGTGCCCCCACCTCACCACCCCCGCACCCAAGCCCTCACTCTCCACCCCACCCCCAATCTCCAGCCCCACACCACACTCTCCACCACACCATCCCCGCACCCCATCCTCAGCCATACCATGCCTTCACAACCGGTCACCACCCACCGGCGGGGCAGCACATGGCCCACACAAGGGCAATGTCCACAGTAGTTTCTACAGGGGAGTGCCAGACGGGCCGCGGAGCTTACCCCTGGCAAAGGCAGCAGTAGGGACAGGTGCCAGTGCCAGAGGCCCCTACATTGCTGAGCACCGATGGGCCAGGGTGAGGGGATGGAGGAAGGGGAGGGGGTTGTGGGGACATGCGGGGGTAGAGGCTGCAGTGCAGGAGGCCACCATGTAGCCCATTGAACCTGGTTGGGCATGGCAGTCCGCACCATTGGATTGGATTGGATTTGTTTATTGTCACGTGTACCGAGGTACAGTGAAAAGTATTTTTCTGCGAGCAGCTCAACAGATCATTAAGTACATGGGAAGAAAAGGGAGTAAAAGAAAATACATAATAGGGCAACACAAGGTATACAATGTAACTACATAAGCACTGGCATCGGATTAAGCATTCAGGGTGTATTGTTAATGAGGTCAGTCCATAGGAGGGTCATTTAGGAGTCTGGTAACAGCGGGGAAAAAGCTGGTTTTGAGTTTGTTGGTGCGTGTTCTCAGACTTCTGTATCTCCTGCCCGATGGAAGAAGTTGGAAGAGTGAGTAAGCCGGATGGGAGGGATCTTTGATTATGCTGCCCGCTTTCCCCAGGCAATGGGAGGTGTAGATTGAGTCAATGGATGGGAGGCAGGTTCGTGTGATGGACTGGGCAGTATTCACGACTCTCTGAAGTTTCTTGCGGTCCTGGGCCGAGCAGTTGCCATATCAGGCTGTGATGCAGCCCAATAGGATGCTTCCTATGGTGCATCTGTAAGCGTTGGTAAGGGTTAATGTGGACATGCTGAATTTCCTTAGTTTCCTGAGGAAGTACAGGCGCTGTTGTGCTTTCTTGGTGGTTGCGTCGACATGGGTGGACCAGGACAGATTTTTGGAGATGTGCACCCCTAGGAATTTGAAACTGGTAACCATCTCCACCTCGGCCCCATTGATGCTGACAGGGGTGTGTCCAGTACTTCCTGAAGTCAATGACCAGCTCTTTAGTTTTGCTGGCATTGAGGGAGAGATTGTTGTCGCTACACCACTCCACCATGCTAATGTGTCGGCCTTTCACCCCCTACAGACAATGGACATTGGAATACAACCAGCCACATGGGTGCCCCCAGTTCGCCATCCCCGCACCCCAGCCCTCACTCTCCACCCCACCCCAATCTCCAGCCCCACACCATCCCCGCACCCCATCCTCAGCCATACCATGCCTCCACAACCGGTCACCACCCACCGGCGGGGCAGCACATGGCCCACACAAGGGCAATGTCCACAGTAGTCCCTACAGGGGGGTGCCAGATGGGCCGCAGAGCTTACCGCTGGCAAGGGCAGCAGCAACTGACGGTACCACTGGCAGCAGGGACAGGTGCCAGTGCCAGAGGCCCCTACAGTGCTGAGCACCGATGGGCCAGGGTGAGGGGATGGGGGGGGGGGGAGCATGCGAGGGTAGGGGCTGCAGTGCAGGAGGCTAGCCAATTGAACCTGGTTGTGCATGGCAATGACGGCATGAATGCACCTGTGCAGCGAGCTCTGTGAGATCCCTGTCAGGTCACCACTCAGCGTCTAGAAGGATCCATTACAAAGAAGTTCATGGTGTGGAGATGCCGGTGTTGGACTGGGGTGAGCACAGTAAGAAGTCTTACAACACCAGGTTAAAGTCCAACATGTTTGTTTCAAACACTAGCTTTTGGAGCACTGCTCCTTCCTCAGGCACCTGAGGAAGGAGCAGTGCTCCGAAAGCTAGTGCTTGAAACAAACATGTTGGACTTTAACCTGGTGTTGTAAGACTTCTTACAGCAAAGAAGTTCATGGCAACCGTCACCTTGGCAGCCACTGGGAGTGGATGTCCTCCCCCACAGTGCCAGGTGCACCATGGTCCGCCAAATTTGTCACACTGACCCCCTGCTCAGCCAGAGTCTTCGATTACATGCCCCAACTGGCAGGTCCTCAAATGCTCTGCCGATACACACGGGCCTCACTCATACAGTGCCTCCTTCCCAATTCCTCCTCCTCGGCCTATTGGGTGGCCAGCTCCCAATCCTCATCGGCTGCCCCTATTCCTCTGGGGCATGCTCCGCTGGTGCAGAGTCCTCCTCCTCAAGCAGTTCCAACTTGTACAGCCGCAGGGCATTCCCAGGACTGCAACAACTAGGAGGCAGGCCACCATTGCTGGTTGTATTCCAATATCCATTATCTGTAGGGGGTGAAAGGCCAACATGTTAGCATGGTGCGGACTGGGGTGGGGGGGGGGGGAGGAGCATGCAAGGGTAGGGGCTGCAGTGAAGGAGGCCACCATGTAGCCAATTGAACCTGGTTGTGCATGGCAGTCCGCACCATGCTAACATGTTGGCCTTTCACCCCCTACAGATAATGGATATTGGAATACAACCAGCAATGGTGGCCTGCCTCCTAGTTGACCGGCATCTCCACACCATGAACTTCTTTGTAATGGATCCTTCTAGACGCTGAGTGGGGACCTGACAGGGATCTCACAGAGCTCGCTGCACAGGTGCATTCATGCCGTCATTGAGGCCCTGTATACCCAGATGGCACAGTACATCCATTTCAATGTGGACCCAGCCCACCAGGATGCCCAGGCAGCGGGATCAACCGCCATTGCCGAGATGCCCCGGGTCCAGGGGGTGATCGATGGGATGTATGTCACACTATCAGCTCCTGCAGATAACAGGCCCCTCTACACAAACTGAAAGGGGTTTCACTCTATGAATGTACAGCTGGTGTGTGACCATCAGCTGCACATCATGCAAGTCTGCCCCCGATACTCAGGCAGTGTGCATGACGCTTTCATCCTGGCACATTCAACGGTCTCTGGCCTCTTCGAGGCGCTCCCCCAACTGGGGGGTTGGCTCCTGCGCGATAGGGGTTATCCACTGCGGTCATGGCTGATGACACCTATCTGGGGGCCGCAGACTGATGCCGATGCCCACGACAATGATGCCCACGCAGCGACCAGGGGTATGATCAAGCAGTGCTTTGGCATCTTGAAGATGCAGTTCAGGTGCCTGGACAACTCGAAGGGATTCCTCCAGTATAGCGCTGAGAGTCTCCCACATCATGGTGGTCTGTTGCATCCCCACAATATTGCGCAGCAGAGGGGCGATATCCTGGAGGAGGAGGAAGAATGCCAGTCCTCGTCTGACGTGGGAGAGGGGGAGGACAGGCAGGACATGGGGCCCCGGCATGCATGAGATGTCGCACAACATGTGCGCCTGTGCCAACGTGCACGGGATGCTCTAACTGCCTCCAGGTTCACCGAGTCGGGAGGCTGGCCAGGTGCAGGGACGCTGCATCCCACCTCCACACTCTCCCCCTTGCAACCCCCTCCATGATACCTACTTGCCTCACTATGGGGTGCTGGCCCTGGATTGTCAGTAACAGCGGGTCTGCTCCTTGGGATGGAGGATGATGACAACCCGCTCTGCGATGATCTCTGGTGCTCCTCATTGTAGGACAACCCACTGTAGCGCTTATAACTGTCTACTTGAGTGATCCCTGCATGCAAGTTGGCCATTGCATTGCACGGGCCCATCAAATTCTTGGAGTGGTGAAGGTAGGGGTGGGACACCAGTGCAGAGGAGTGGTGGCTGAACTCTGGCCCCTGGGCCAAGCCCACCCATAACCCCCACCCATTCCACTTCACACCCCGCACCTTCTCTGGGGCCAGCCCAGCCCAGTCCACCCCTCCCACCCTTCTGATGGAGCACCGAGGAAGGTTGTAACGTTGTGCCCGGTCTCCTAAATGTTGAGAGGGTTCCCGCCTCTACCACCCTTACTTCCTACCTCCCCCTCCTACCCCACCCACATCCCTCCTAGTTTTATACACCTCCATAGATAGGACTCTTTTGGAATGAGATCACTTCATGTGTGTGTTGTCTCTGATTCTAAGTATAGTGACGCCATTGACTTGCTCAGGTGATTTAGAAGCCCAGAGAGTTTGCGTGGCGGAATCTCCGCTGCCCAGCAACGGAGAGGAGACACATTGGAGGAAAATCGAAGCAGAGACAAGAGAAGCGGGGAGGAGATAAACTCACAGCTCTTTAAAGGACAGGTTGTTGAAGGAGAAGAAGAGGGGTGGGGGGAGATAAAAGCTGAAAATCACTTGGAGCGGCTGCCAGCGCCCTGCACGAGGATGTATGATCTGGACGCGGCGGGGGAAGTTGCTGAGTTTAACATTTATGGCCCGGCGCACCAGACGTGCCAGAGCTCAGAGTGCACGCTGCCTCGCTGCGGCTCCTGCTACACCTGCACCCTGAATCTGCGGCTGGCCTCCACCAAGCAGTGGTTCCTGCGGGCCGGCGACCTGGCTAAGCAGCAGTTCCTGAACGGCCTGGTCCGCCGGATCGACAGCCTCGACCTGCTGCTGCAGCTCAACAGGCTCCTGCAGCCCACCCTCAGCAAGGACTTCACCCACTCGCGCAGCCGCGCCAACCCCGGCCTGCGCCAGGACTTCAACACCCTGAGCTCCAACCGCTCCCTCAACAAGCTGGCCCTGCTCCGGGACATAGCGGGCACCTGGGACTGGTTCGTGGGCAGCAGGCACTGGATCAAAACCAACTACCTGCTGGCCTTGTGTCGTCTGTGCGACACCACACTGCTCCATAACCTGGGGAACCTGATCCGAACGCTTATAATCAGCCAGAAAATCCCTGATTTCGACCAAGAGAAAGGTGAGAATTACGCAGGGAAGAGGAGGGTGGTGGGGGACAGTTCGGATCAGTTTTCCTATATCCCAATTTTACTGTCCCAACCCGCCTTCAGGGTAACCAGCTAGTGGAATTTTCCAAAACGATTGAAATGTGCTGCATAACAATATTCACAGTGCCCAAGAATGTTCATTTAAAAAAAATTAAGAGTACCCAATTATTTTTTTTTCAATTAAGGGGCAATTTAGCATGGCCAATTCACCTACCATGCCCAATTCACCTACCCTGCACATCTTTTGGGTTGTGGGGGTGAGACCCATGCAGACACGGAGTGATTGTGTGGACTCCACATGGACAGTGACCCAGAGCTGGGATCGAACCCAGATCCCTGGCGCTGTGAGGCAGCAGTGCTAACCACTGCCCCACCGTGCTGCCAAGCCCAACAATGTTCATCTGGACGGTGTAAGGGGCAGTGTGTGAAAAAGCAGTGGCTGGAATAAGGCGCAGGTTAGGGCCAGTGTGGTAAGGCAATGCAAGTAATCCAAAGTAGGATAAAGTGAACGTGAGAGAAGTAAAGTTAAGACGTGGCATGCATCGAGTGGAATGCATATCCTGGCAATGTGGCACAGTGGTTAGCACTGCTGCTTCACAGCACCAAGGACCTGGGTTCAATTCCGATTTTGGGTGGCTGTCTGTGTGGATTTTGCACATTCTTCCCCTTGTCTACGAAGGCTTCCTCAGGGTGCTCCGGTTTTCTCTCACAGTCCAGAGACGTGCAGGTTAGTTGGAATGGCCATGCTGACTTGACCTTTAGTGTTCAAAAAGGTTAGTTGGGGTTACGGGCATAAAGTGGGGGTGTGGAATAGGTAGGCTACTCTTTCATGAGTCTGTGCAGATCTGATGGGCTTGTTATGGGCCAGGATTTAGAGAACCCCAAAGTGCACCATGGAGCTCACCTGACCCACAACTTTTAATAGATTGTGGTATGGGGAGCACACGGCCCACTCTACAGGTGAGGTAGCAGAAATGGAAAAGTTTTTTTAAAGCAAAACAATGTTTATTGTTTAAACTCAAGTTAACCTTTTTAAAACATACAGTGAACATCTTAGTAACCATTAATTCAAATACAACCCCAAAGAATACAACACGATGTAATCCTTAATAACTTCCGAAACAACATCCAACAGACAAAAGAAACACCTTCTATGATTCTGTAATATGTGAGAAGCCATGGACCCTGGTGTTGCACATGAACAAAGCTGGAAATGAGTTCCTTGCGGGGTATTTTGCGAGCGCTGTTGGGAGGCCTTTAAACTAACTGGTAGGGGTGTGGAAACCAAGATAAAATGTTAGAGAGGAATATCAGGATGTACAGAATTCTACAGAAACTACAGCTCCGGATTTCAGAGTTTGTGCGGCAACTGGAGTCACTGTGCTGCAGCCGTGAGCCTGCGAGCTACATGGATAGTATGTTCAGATAGGTGGTCTGGTGTCCAGGGGAAGGAGGTCACACTGTGTCATCGATGCCTCTGGCACTGCTAGAGTCGAGGGAGATGTATATTGGTGCGTGCCCGAACATGGCAAGAACAATTTCCCCTAAACCCTTGTAGTAATTACGAACAATTGCTGCTTGTGAAGGTGTGCACCATTTTATCATGTTTTCACGGCATTGTCCTGTTTCTCCTTTCTTCTCTGATGGGGCTTTTAGAGGTATCAAGTTATGTCTAATGATTGTATCCACCCAGTATACATGTATTCATGTATGTTCGGCTGTTACTTCTTGTGGTGCTGTACCACTCCTGTGGTTTTGTTGTGTCATTTTGTTCAAATGTAAAATCTCAATAAATGTAATTCTTAAAAAAAAACATTTTTAGCAGAACAGAGAAGATTAAGAAAAGGGGTTCGGGTAGGTGGGGTTGACTCAAAAGGTTTTCAAAACAGTGAAATGTTTTGAATGGGTAAGTAACGAATGCTTTTTTTCCCACTGCTTGGTAAATCTGTCACCCAGGAGCAAGATTCTGAATTGCTAAACGGAATGAGATAGTAAATTGGACGATGTTTTCATATTGACAATAAAAGGTTATTATTATTATTATTACAGAGGATTGATTATTTGAACATGGGCTGTGCTGTCACAAATACCTTTGGGGGCGGAAACAATCATTTAAAAGGGCACTGGATAAATATTTGAAAGGGAGAGAAATATTAAAAGAATACTAGAAACGAGCTGGGAAATGGAATTTGAATAGATGGTCTAGTTCAGCTCATTTCCCACTTTCTCTGTCTGTTAGCTTTGACAAAGAGTCATCGGACTCGAAATGTTCGCTCTTTTCTCTCCCTACAGATGCGGCCAGACTGAGATTTTCCAGCATTTTCTCTTTTGTTCCCGTTCAGCTCAGGCCACCTCAGACTGTATTGCGACTCTGTGCACACTGTGTAAGCGCAGATCTTCCATTCTGCTATTATTTCAATGATTGTAGGTGAAATGAAATACAGCACAATCAGGCAGTTCCAGGTTCTAAATGTTCTTTTGTGCCATCACATGTTGTTTTATTAAGAGCTCCAGTCACCCTCAGTGCACAGATTGCTGCTCAAAGCTTTAGTACAATGCTTTAGTTGGTTGCTATGGTTCTGTTATTAATCACATTCTGACATAGGAAATTGTATGTGCCCACAGAGGTTTTGTACAATGGTAAAGTTCACAACAGCAAAGCTTCCAGCACTTTAAAACAATACAAGTTAATTAATTAGGAAGGGACTTTGCACGTCTTAAAGTCTTATTTTGTTAATGAACCTCTACAGACACAACGGGAGGCCTGTGATTATATCCATTCATTATAGTTAGTGAGTTGATTTGTGTTGTGTGCAAACATTCAGTGAGGGGTTGATTAGGTCAATTTATTGAATTCTGTACTGCATGATGCTGAACAGCACAAACAGCAAGATGCTCTGCAGTTGTGACAAAACGTTGAATTAGAAAGGATACACTTATAGGCTCCCACTCAGTTTGTTGTTTTCCAGTGTAACACAAATGAGTTTTGAGAGAGACTGTTCAGGCAGGATTATTTAAAAATGTTCTCTGTAAGTAAGGAAACCATAAAAGATACCCTTTAGGTTGGCAGGGTTTGGGACAATATCTGAGAATGTTTTGTGAGGGGAATTTGTGATTAATATGTGAGAAGCGTGTAAAGGAATCACCTTGACTCCAGATTGCTTCTATCAAAATTCACTTAGCAACGCGTGAACAATCAAATGCAATGTTTAAATAATTATACGTCTGTCAAATGAATGTGACCAAGACATAATTCACATTACCAGATCTACCATATGCTTGCCTAATTATTGGCAAGTTTTAATACCTTCTGATCCAATCTTATCAAGATTCCAGGATAGTATATTGTACAGATGCACGTTCACAGATTTCACTAATGAACTCAAAAGGTATTTATTTATTTTGATTTTATAAATTTAGAGGGCCCAATTCATTTTTTCCAATGAAGGGGCAATTTAGCGTGACCAATCCACCTAACCTGCACATCTTTGGGTTGTGGGGGAAAAACCCACGCAAACACGTGGAGAATGTGCAAACTCCACAGGACAGTGACCCAGAGTCGGGATCGAACCTGGGTCCTCAGCGCCATGAGTCAGCAGTGCTAACCACTTGCCGCTCTAAAAGATATTTATTAATTGAAATTGTACCGCAGCCTCATGGCTGTAGCTAGCTCCCAAAATGTATCTGCCAAGAAGCCTTTCTCACTATGGGGTGGTTCCACACTGAGTGCTCATTGGTTACACAGGCCATGTAGCACTTACTTTGCTGTGTTGCCCTTAAAGGGACAATCACCACATCCCTCCCCTTTAAATCCTTTATACAATCTTCAATAACTAATTCACTAAGTCCTAAATATTAACTAAACATTATGTACATGAGTTGGACAATTATAAATCGAGTCTTTGAGGGGTATTCTGTTGCTTGTCGAGTTGTGTAATTCTGTTGTCTGTGATGCTTCGACAGGATCGACGTTACCAGGAACTGCAATAACGAGTATATCTTCTGGCACACGCGATTCATCACTATTTGCCTCCACAGAGACATCAGTTATGTCAATAACAGATTGATCAGGTTCTTCAGTGCTTATGCGTTTGAAAACATTTCTTGATAGCAACACTGACTTCAGTAACGTCTCTACTCCTGCAGTGGTCCACGTATTTGCAAACGATCTGTCCCTCCACATAGACTTGGTATGAAAGGGATCTGGGGTGGGATTCGCCCAGCCCTGGGCCGGGACGGAGAAACTCCGTGACCGGCCCACGCTGCCCCGACGCCGGCACGCAATTCTCCGCAGAGTGGAGGGGGGTGGCGGGGACGGTGTCGAGGGTGGTTGGAGCGGCCGTCCAATTTTCCGGCCCCTTAGCGGCCGTGAAAAAAAAACGAGTGCCGTCGGTGCCATCCACACCTGCTCGCAGCCGGCGGCAACTCTGCGTGCAAAGGTCGGGTGGGGGGGAGGGGGAAGGGGGCTCTGACCTTGAGGGGGGGGGGTGCCTCCAATGCGGCCTGGCCCACTATTGGGGCCCACTAATCGGCGGGCTGGCCTCTCTGTCCCCTGGCCTCTTTTCCCATGCGCCGGCCCCTGTTCTTCTGCGCCATGTTGCATCGGGGCCGGCATGTTGAAGGAGGCCACCGCGCATGCCCATGTTGCCGCCGGTGCCACTGCGCATGTGCGGATCCCGCGACTCACAGTTTGCACTGGGATCGGCAGCTGGAGCGGCGCAAAGTGCTCCAGCGGCATGCTGGCTGCTTGTAGGGGTCAGAATTATTCCTGGCAGCGGCCCGTTCACACCGTCGTAAAATGCAAAGCCCGTTTATGACGGCGTGGACACTCAGCCGCGGGATGGGAGAATCCCGTCTCTGGTCTTAGAGACAGTAATTCTGAGGATCCAACTTGTTCCACAACCGAAGTGTCTCACGTATACGGCTTCATTTACCATAAATGATGGTGCTGTCCTATGTGATTCATGGTTTGCTTTTGTCACAGCACCCTGGGCTAGTGCACGGTCAATTCCAGCCCCACTTGACCCGGAGTCACAAGACAGGTAAAATTAGATTTATTTTAAATATGCGAGGCCCTGGCTGAGCCCAATAAATTGAAGTCACCAGGTTTGTAACTTTAACACAAGTAACCTTTTATTATTTACAGTATTATAATTAAACTGACAGAAAAATGTAGCTGACTATCTAATACCCCTTTCCTAATCTCCCTCCTTCCTAACTACCCCCACTATATATATATATATATATATATATATAATATATATAATATATATATATATATATATATATATATATATATATATATATATATATATAATCCATTGGTTGCCAGTCAGCCAATCAAACTGACTTTCTCCAAAACAGGTTCCTAATTCACTCAGTGCTGAAGAGTCTAGCTTCTTCTTTCCAAAACAAAGTACTGGCAAGCGCTCTTCTTCTTCAAGGCACATACGATTATGGATCCACAGACCAAAAATAATAAAATAAAAGAAATGGGAACAAAGGAGATAAATAGGAAGGACTCTTACACTTTCTAATTACTTTGGCTGGCTTTGACACTCCCTGGCAAATTTGGAAACACGAGACTCAGTTTTGTTCTGAGACGACGCTTCATTAGCAGTTCTGCTGGTGGAACTCCCGTTGTTGCATGTGGAGTGGTATGATAGCTCAGGAGGAATCGTGAGATTTTGGTTTCCAAGGTTCCTTCTGACAGTTTCTTTAGTCCAGATTTGATTTGGATAGCTCTCACGGCTTGTCCGTTTGATGCTGGGAGCAGGACACAGTTTGAATATGTTTAATACCGCTGAGAACGGTGACGTTTTGAAACTCAGCACTTGTTAAAATGGTTCCATTGTCTGATACCATGACTTAAGGTAATCCATGAGTTGAAAAGCATTGTCGTTATCTTTCGATAGTAGCATGCGATGTAGGTGGCTTCACCTCAAAAATGTCCATCCATTTAGAGTGTGCATCAGTCACGAACAAAACATTGTACCCAGGAATGGATTAACATAATCAATATGGATTTGTATCAATGACTGACCAGGCCATTCCCAAGGGTGCAGCAGTGGGGCTGAAGCAGGCAATGTTTATTGCAGTTGGCACTGTTGACAGTGTTTGACTAGTGTTGATATTAGCATTAATACCAGGCCACCATCACACATAACTCCTGGCAAGCGTCATCATCTTAGAGATGCCCGGATGAGTGCTGTGTAATTCAGTTAGGAGCAGCTCTCTGCTTTTTCAGGAAAGACTATTCTTGCTCTCCAGAGTATGATGCCACCCTGACAACACAATTCATTCTTGCGGGTAAAGAATGTTTCCATGTAATCGGAAACTGGCTCATTTACTCACCCTCTCAGTATTTTGTGCCTCACTTAGGACAGAAGTGGATCTCGGT
Source organism: Scyliorhinus canicula (assembly GCF_902713615.1). Lineage (NCBI taxonomy): Eukaryota > Metazoa > Chordata > Chondrichthyes > Carcharhiniformes > Scyliorhinidae > Scyliorhinus > Scyliorhinus canicula. The sequence continues at coordinate 43,638,468 of NC_052163.1, forward strand.
TAGTCTAATTCTGCTTCACCGAGACTGGTAATGCTTCTAAAAACTTTACTGCCATGATGGTTTCTTGTGATGCTGGAGTGCATGTGATACTTTTTTGCAAGAGTAGGTGGCTGAGAGCATTTGCGTTCGCTATGTGTGTTCCAGGTCATGAAAGAATGAGTGGATAGAATTAACACCCATCATTGAATTCTTGCTAAGGCGATCAGCGGGATAGCCTTTGTTGCTCTGATTCGGTCCCAACAGGGTCGCCAATACTGTGGTATTTCTATTTATCTCGGTGAACCACAAGTCTTTCCCTTATATCAATCAAATGACCGCACAACCAGTTAGTTGGTTCAAAAGTTGATTTATTTACATACACAAGAGTTATCTGAACATGCAAACACAATATCTACTACGAGTTAAACTGCACATATGAGCTACATTAACCTATAATTAACTTCAGGGCAACTGGCACTGTGGAAATGGATAAAGGCCTTTATCTGGATTTCACTTGGCTGGTTCGAAGAAAGTGGCTCTGTCTCTGCTGAGTTCATCCATCAGGTAGCGATCGTTGGTCTTGAACTTAGCTGGCTGTTCCTGCTGCAATTGGGCTGGCACAGGCCGGATCCAAAAGAGCCAGAACATATGGCTGTATCCTCTTTTATCCCCTTGGGATTTCGCGCTTTGGGGCGGTCCTTAACCTTGGACCCAATTGTTTGACAGGGCTCTGATCACGCTCTTCGATTTCAGCCAATAAATGGGCGGGTGCCTTGGTAGCTGGCCGGGTTCTTAGCAGTTATTGACCTTGGCAGTTGTGCTTTCTGAGTAAGGGGAGTGGCACCAATCAGTCTGTGGCTGTACCGGTTGCTTGTTTGGAGTTCTATTGTCCTGGGAAAATGGGCCATTAAAATGTAAATAAGCGGGAGTTTCGGTCAGGTCTGGTTACCTGTATTTTAGATACACATAGGCTGTGTATCTGTCTGAGTCCTGGGTTGGCCATAATTCCCATGGTCCTTTGCAGGTGGACATCTTAAATGGCTACACCTTGTCCTCTTTGAAGAGGAGGTTTGTGGTCAGAAACGATGACCAATCCCCTGTAGCAGACTCTCCATTGTTGGAATATTGCACATGCTGAAGACACACCAAAGGGCAGGCACATGTATTAGAACAGCCCTTTGTGTGTATTTATCAAGACGTACCCCAGGGAAGGGTAATCTAATTTGAATTGCTGGTATGTGACTCTTATCCAGCTTTGTGTAAAATTAACCTCCTGCCAGTTTTGGATACAGGTATTCAATTCTTGGGATTGGATATTAATCCAGCTTGGCTGCCTGATTAACTGTTATCTTATAATCGATGTAGATGATCTTGTCGGGTTTCATTACGGAGACTATAGGTGCTGCCCATTCTGAGAACTGAATTTGCTGGATTAATTCTTCTGACCTGTTTAACTGAGTATCCACTTTCTCTCGGAAGCAATATGGTACCAGTCTTGCGCTTAAGAATCAGGACGTGGCCACATAAATCTTAGCTTGTAGCCCTTTGATTTTGCCGAATTAATCACAGAAGATGCTGTTGTATTTTCTTATCAATTTGGGCACTAACCCTTCCTGCACTTGAACAATCTTGTCCCAATTCAACATGATTTCTTTAAGCTAATTGCAGCAGAGAAGGTTTGGCTCTTCACCCATCATTATTATCACTGAGAGCTGGGTAGGCTGTTGTCCATAGCTCACAGGTATCATTGTGAGCTATTGCTTCTCCAATATAAGTCCTCAACTTGGCAGAAGTGTTCTTCAAGTTCATAGGCTGGACTCGCTCTCCTAGGTACTGAAGTGTATGCCCCTGTATCTAATTCCATCTTAAGAGGCTTCCCATTTACCCAGAGGTTACAGTAATATGGTATATCATGCCTGTTTTTAGATGAAACAGTGAATACGAGATGCACTGGTGCTAAGCTCTTCCACATTATATACTTGTAACATCTTGGTTGATCGATTACTCGGTGATCTTGATTTTCTCTGCACTGCTTTATTAAATGTCCTCTTTTGTGACAGTAAATACATTTTGCCTCCTTAAACCGACATGATTCAGGAGTGTGGTTACCTTCACATCTCTGACATTCCTCTTTAAGCATTACTGCCTGATTGCCTATTCTTTCTTTTGTTGGTGGCTGAAATTGTTTCCTGCTTCACGGCTGCTCCAGCGGCATTGGTGCCATGGCTGGCTGTAGGTTTCTGCCCTAACTGGTTAATGGTGTCACTTTAAGTCCTCCAGAGCTCTTGTGCACCTTTAAAGCACTTTTCATGACCAGCGCTATCTTCACTGCTCATTTAAAATTTATGTTGAACTTTGCAAGCAAACTGCATTTAATAGTGTCATTGTTCATGCCACAGATAAACCTATCCCGTAACATGTCATTTATGGTGGCTTCAAAATCACAATACTCCGATTAATTGCTTAAGTTTAGCAATGTAAGTCGTGATTTATTCATATGGGTCTTTTACCCTCAAGTTAATTTTGAATCTCTGGGATCCTTCACTAAATCCACAAACTCATTGAATGATTTGGAGTCGGTTGAACTTGGGGCTGTAAGACTGGGAATAAGGTTATAGGTCTAAGTTCCACAAACACTTTGTAGAATTGCTTTGTATTTCGCCTCCCCTATTTTGTTTATTTTGAAATAACACCCAAGTGGCTCAACAAATTGTGTTGAGTCCTCTGTGGAGGAATCAAATGGGTCTATTTGCCCAAAGAGAGGCATTCTGGTCAGTATTTATTTTCAGACTTCGATTAAAACAGGATACTCACAGGTGTTGGGCCAGAGACAGTGTCAGGATAATTTATCCTCATCGCCAGATGTGAAGATGCACTTTCACAGACTTCATTAATTAACATAAAATATATTTATTAATAAGAATTGTACAGTAGTCTCATGGCTGTAACTGACTCCCCAAATTCTCTTTGCCTTGGAGCCTCTCTTAACATGGGGTGATTGCACACTCTTGAGTCCTGGTTTGTCACACAGGCCATGTGACCCTTACTGGACAATCACCGCATACATATTCTAATTACGCCTGGACCAGCTGATATGTAAAAATGGGGAGGGATGTGCACTTGCTGGATATTTTCGGAGATTTTACACTCAGCATTTATTGATTCGTTCCTTTACAACGAGTAGAAGGTAATTTTGAACTTTGCTGTGGAACAAACACAGATGTGACACTCTGGATGTTGCATTGGAACTGCTTTGCCATTTTAAATTGTAGTGTATTTCAGAGCTCCAGACTGAAACTGACCAGGACTTTGATTTGAAAAGTTCCCTGAATCAACGATAGTCGAGCTCCGACTATCCTGAATCTATATTTATTCCATGCCAATTTGAGTTCATAGCTTTAAAGGAACACAGATGCAGTCATCACATTGTGAAAACTCCTGACAATTTACTACATATCCACCATGAACAATGCATGGGTGGTCTGCTATGGCATAGAAGTGAGTAAGTTTAATCATGATCTTTTATGTTTTTATTATAACTCTCAGTTTCAGCATTTTGTAATCCTTCAATCATGTTGGAAAAATTGACAGCAAAAAATATGAAATATGAAATTTTGACTTCTTTGCTTTTTGTAATTGGTATCTGCCAGTTTTGAGCTGTAGCTTTTTTACATTCACGATTGGTGGTTTTCATTCCTGCTTCTTGTTGATTGGTGTGGTGTTCACTTGTTGAGATATAATGATGCAAAATGGGAGTCCATCGGACGAAAAGATGGCAAAAATTTGCTCAATAACTTGAATAATCTATTTCAAGATGTGGAGATGCCGGCGTTGGACTGGGGTGAGCACAGTAAGAAGTCTTACAACACCAGGTTTAAAGTCCAACAGGTTTGTTTCAAACACGTGCTTTCAAACAACCGCGCAACCTCAAACAAACCATTGTTGCAGCAAATTACCCAGCCTTCAGAACAGCAACCACAACACCACAAAACCCTGCCAGGGTAATCTCTGCAAGACATGCCAGATCATCGACATGGACACCACCATTACACGTGGAACACCACCCACCAGGTACGCGGCGCATACCTCGTGCGACTCGACCAATGTAGTCTACCTCATACGCTGCAGGAAAGGATGTCCCGAAGCGTGGTACATTGGCGAGACCATGCAGACACTTGCGACAACGAATAAACGGGCATCGTGCGACTATCAACAGGCAGGACTGTTCCCTTCCAGTTGGGGAACACTTCAGCAGTCAAGGACATTCAGCCTCTGATCTCCGGGTCAGCATTCTACAGAGGGGCCTTCAGGAGACGCGACAACGCAAAATTGCTGAGCAAAACTTATAGCTAAGTTCCGCACGCATGAATGCGGACTCACCTGGGATCTGGGATTCTGTCGCATTACATTCGGCCCCCACCAACAAGCCTGGACTTGCAGAGGCCTACCGACTGAACTGGCTTGGGACATATTCACACCTCTTTACCTGGAGTTACCTCTCTCTCTGCATCTTTGATGATTTGAATTGCCTGCAGGTGCTCGCATTCCGGGGCATCTCTGACTGTGTCTATATAAACATTTCTGGAACAAGCCTTTCCATTCACCTGAAGAAGGAGCCGTGCTCCGAAAGCTCGTGTTTGAAACAAACCTGTTGGACTTTAACCTGGTGTTGTAAGACTTCTTACTGTAATCTATTTCAAGACATTGAAGTAATGGACATATGGCCTACAGCAATCATTTTTGTCAATCAATGGAATTTAGTATGTAATTCTTCTTATCCATAGAATCTCTACAGTGCAGACGGAGGCCATTTGACCCATCTTGGCTGGATTGACCCTCAGAAAGAGTACATACCTGCGCCCACTCCCCCGCCCTCTCTCCATAACCCCATCTAATCTTTGGTCACTAAGGGGCAATTGAGCAAGGCCAATCCACCTAACTTGCACATCACTGGATTGTGGGAAGAAACCGGAGCACCCGAGGAAACCCATACAGACAATTACCCAAGGTTGGGTCCCTGGTGCTGTGAGGCAGCAGTCCTAACCACTGTGCCACCGTGAATACAAGTAGATTGAGTTATGCTCCCTTTAATTAAAATAACTTGTGCTCTTATCCCTTATCAAATCTCAGTTGAGATTTAATTTTTAGATAATTTTGAATGCAGGCCCAGTAATTTCAGAAAAAAGAGATACAATCTGTTATGGCAGAAGGTTCCAAAAGTGGTTGCCTGGTCTCTGGGAGTTTGTGAAATTATCACATTTTTTCCTTTTACCCACAGATTTCTGCATGCTATGTCTGTTACTGTGTCCACAATAAAACTGTTTGTGTGGTGATCGCACCGTTTTCCTTTGGCTAGCTGGCTCTGTATTTTGGAATGGTATTCTTTGGAGTATGTTATCATTTATCGGGGTCTTCCAATGGAGAAATTTGAAAACCAGTATATTATTTTAATAAGTTTCAAAGTGCCTTGGAATCCCTACAGAGGATAAGTTGTCGGTCTTTGGAAATGCCCACTACAGTAGTATCTTTTTTGAAAGGCTATTTGGTAAGATTTCCCCCCTTAGAGTATTCACCAACCTCTGCCACTCCATTGGTTCACTCCGCTCCTTATGCGCCTTGAAAGAAATTATCTCGGCTCTAATAACCGCCGTCAAAGACTCCCACAATGTGGAAAGTGAAATCTCCTTACTTCTGTTCAACTCCAGGAAGGAACTCTCTCACAGAATCCTTTATCTGACAACAGGATCCAATACACAGTTAAAGTCCCCTCCCAGGATTAGCTGATGCGAGTCCAAATCGGGGGATGAGTGACAGCAACTTTTTGATAAAAGCTGTGTCATCACATTTTGGGGCATATACATTCACCAGCACAACCAGGGCACCCCCTAACAACTGCCTAACCATAACATATCTCCCATTCGGATCCATCAAAATTTTAGCTGCTGAAAAAGCTACCTTCTTATTAATCATGATCCCTGCCCCCCCGGGCCCTACTGTCAAGTCCCGAATGAAACACTTGCAACCTTAACTGATCTTTAACCCACAAATCGAACTCCTGCAATAGCACCACATCAGCCTTCAAAACCCTAGGGGCACGATTCTCCGCTCCCCACGCCGGGTGGGAGAATCGCGGGAGGGCCGGGCGACTCACGACACGCCTCCCTGCCCCACCCCCCCGCTCGGATGAATCGCCGCTCGCCGTTTTTCATGGCGACCGGCGATTCTCCGGCCCGGATGGGCCTGCCGTTCCCGACCGGTTCACAACGGCGGCAACCACACCTGGTCACTGCCGTTGTGAACATGGGCGCCAAATTCTCGTTTAAAGCTTGTGGGGGGCGGAGAGGGGAGTGAGCACCATGGCCATGCTCGGGAGGGGACTGGCCCCCGATCGGATGCCCACCGATCGTCGGGCCGGCGTCTCAAAGCGACGCACTCTTTCCCCTCCGCCGACCCGCAAAATCAAGCCACCACGTCTTGCGGGGCAGCGGAGGGGAAGACGGCAACCGTGCATGCGCGGGTTGGAGCCGTCAGCTGTCGTGACGTCAGCCGCGCATGCGCGGGTTGGAGCCAGCCAACCTGCGCATGTATGACTGACCTCACTTAGGCGCCGCCGTCGCGTCATTCTCGGCGCGCAGCCTTGACGCAAACGTCAAGGCCCGGCGGCTGAGTCACGGAGCGCCGCTCCTAGCCCCCCGGGTGGGGGTGAATAAGGTGCGAGGACTGGCCTCCGAGGCCGTCATGAAACTCGGTCGAGTTCACGACGGCCTTCCCGATTTTTTGCGGGAGCGGGGAATTATGCCCTAGATCTCTTTACCAGTCCACTTAACCCGATCACGTTCCATGTGACCAGCCGTATAGGGGGTCGGCTACCGGACCCCCCCCCCCCCCCCCCCCCCCGTTGCTCGTTTTACTGGAGTGTGATTAACACGCCTCCGTTTAAAGGCCGTGTGCTTAACACTACTATAGCTCTGTATGTGTAATTATGCTCGGAGTCGCCAGGTGCCGTATTGAGACACCGTCACAAGTATATCAAGGTCAGGTTCAAAGTAATAAATCCATACACCGATTAGTAAGTCCAAACGATTGGTGTTTATTATAACAAATATAATAAATACACATGCATACGCTAAAGAGACTAACTTACTTCTAATACTAAACAACTAAATACTTATCTAGACAGGAACAGGCAAGGTCAGGGAGCAAGGCCTTCGTCCCGTTCTTGGTCTGTAACTTTCTGATTGGCAAAGTTGTCAAGGGCTAGCAAGGTCTGGATCACGTAGCGATCGTTGTGTTGGCACTTACAGTTCGATGGCTGATGCTCAACGGCCGGTGATGAAAACTGGAGTCAGGATGCGATGTAACAGATCTGGGCCGGTGTCTGGAAGCAACAGCAGATCTGGGCCGGAGCAAAACAGACCGAACCATGTGTGGGACCTACTCTTATAGGTCCCAGGATGTTCAGGCCCCCTTGGGGCGGCTCCCTCATCGATTGGGTCTTTCCCAATCGATATCTTTCGAACTCCCCAATCCTAGAGTCGTTCCTCGATGGGTGGGGCGGTCCCTAAGGTTCTTTGTGTTTGGTTGCTTTGGCGCCATTCTGTCTGGGCGTCTATGGAAAAGTATCCATCGATACTTAAATGTTTCTATTGTCCGGGGTCTGGATCTGGATCACCTCATTACTATGCAGATCTGTTTCCCATTTGCACCTTTGGCTGAAACTCTGCACCTGGCTTGAAACTGGTTTCTGTATGTGCAAATGCAAAACAGTCTTTTGCAAGCTGTGTCCTCACTATGACTGTTTTTCCCTGCAGTCTTAGCAGTTCTCCATTTTGTAGCCCAGTGTCCATCTTAGATGGCTACCCCCCCCCCCCCCCCCCCCCCCCCCCCATATCAGGGTCAGCTATTCCCACCCTGTGTGGCAGTCCAGCAACCTCTCAAGGAAAGCCGACACCAGGCCCACCCAAGATGGCCACCAAATCCTCCAACACGACCGAACAAAGTACAGCCCCCAGCCACCGTCAAAAAACTAAACCACTCCTCCCAGCCCGCCCCCCCACCCCCTCACAAATACCACACTCAACCAGCCCAGCCAGGTAACCAAATCCCCCCCCGCAACCCTCCCCCCCCCCAAACTGTATGAGCTGCAGCTACCCCCATCCCTTTGCTCTTGTTAACTAACTATCTTAGTTTGTGGGGTGGCCTCCAGACAGAGTACCATTCATCAAAATTCCCAAACATAAGGAAACCTCCCCTCCCCGCCCAAATTAACTTTATTATCTCCAAAGTAGAGGGAGAAAAAAAACCAGAAAGAAACATGAACAACAATCAACACCCATTCCCCAACCCCCATAATAAAATTCCCCATCAACAAAGAAAAAAATTCCCTAAACACCCCATGAAATACCAGAAATCACCTGCCCTCCTCCATCCAAACATCACCCAACCAATGCAAATTTTTTAAAATCTTAAGCCCAGTTAATTTCTCTCCATGAACGCTTCAGCCTCATCTGGAGTCTCAAAGGGTCTCTATTTTTGTAAGTCACACGTAGGCATGCGGGGTAAACCATGCCAAATTGAAACTGCGATACAACGCAACCATGGCCTTATTAAATGCAGTATGCCTCTTGGCCCTCTCCATTCCAACATCTTGATAAACTCTCACTGCATGGCCCTCCCAACTGCAATCGCAATGATCCTTTGCCCACCGTAACACTCTTTTCCTGAAAGCTGTGGGAGTGCACAATGATCATAGGCAGTGGTTCACCTGCATGGGACTTCTGCCTCAATGACCTGTGGCACGATCCAAATCAGGAGAGGATGCCATTCCCCCCACACCACCATCTTCCAAAACCACTGCGACGTGAACTTTCTCAGGGTCGGACCCTCTAGACCATCCGGCAATCCAACCACCTCAGGTTCTACCTACAAGACCGATTTTCCAAGTCACCCACCTTGCCCCTTAATATTTTGTTATTGACCCTTCCAGGGTGGTGATCGGATGACTCTGCCTAGACAGAGCTACCCCTACCTCTTTCAGCTCCACACCCTGCACCTTCACCACCTATTCTACCTTAGCCAAGGACGTTCAAATCAACAATATCGCCACCTGAATCGCTTTCTCATGGTCCCCCGAGTGTAGCTCCACTGCTAAGACCGTGAAGAACAGTTAGTGGATTGGACCCTGATATCACAGCAGCAGCTGCCATTTCTTTTCCAGACAGGACTCTTGATGCTCCCAAATTCGATGCTAGTTCTTTCTTTTTCTGCTGCCTGCTCGGGTATCTACTGGGCATCCCCTTGATGTGGAAAACTTAACCCATCAATAAAAACAAACTTGAGCCCAAATTTCGTACACAATTGGGCGAAAAAGGGCTTAAATAAAGTTGTTTGGCGGGAGCCACCCTCATGTGCGACTTCTCCCCTACATGTCACCACTGGAAGTCATAATACGTGTTTTAGGATTATAACTGCCCAGTAATTAAAACTACCTGCAGAATGGTTAGCGTAACAATTATTTTGAACATATCTGCCATTCTAAGGAAGTTACTAAATACCGGAAGTGTGGTTTCCCAAGGATCATTACAGGGACCTCTGCTGTTGGTAATGTATAAAAATGACTTGGAAGAAAAAGTAGCGGATCTGATTAGAAAGTTTGCGGATGATAGTAAGATTGCAGGAGTTGCGGATAGTGATGAAGATTGTCAGAGAATACAACAGGATATAGATAGGCTGCAAAATGGGGCGGTGAAATGGCAGATGGAATTTAGTAGATCCAATTCAGGTGAGAGCTATAAAATAAATGGCAGAACCATCAGGAGCATAGAGACCCAGAGAGATCTAGGTTGACTCTCATGCGCTGTACTGAAGGAATTCTGCACTGACGGAGGTGCCCTCTTTTGGATGAGAGGTAAAACTGAGTCCGTAGCTGGCCTCTTGGGCGACTATAACAGATTCCGAGGCACTTATTCAAAAAGAGCACGGAGTTATCCCAGAATTCTCTCCAATATTTATCCCTCAGCCAACACCCCTAAATTAAAGAAACACATGTTAGCTGGTGGTCATCACCTGCTGCTAGTACAATCTTTCTGGGTGCAAGTAAACTCCTGCATTTCCTATATTACAACAAGAACAGCACATAAAACTGTGCTTCATCTTTCAGATGCGGCTGAAGATGCCAGCTCATTGCATGGATCACAATATACCTTTCGGACGGCAGAACATCCTGAACTGGAGCTGCTCAGTGAGATCTGGCCTGAATATACAATTGTCACAGCTGATATACTTCCCGCAAGCCTGCTCTTTCACCCAAAGGATCGTGCTGGTAAGAAAGTTTCAATGGTGTGAAATTTTAAAAAGCCAAAGGATCCCAATCTGATCCGATTTGTGAGATTGGGTTCCGCGGATTCACCAATGATTTTTCTTCAGTAAAGAGTGAAGAATTTTTGCATGTAAAGGCTTTCAAAATGAGTTTAGCATTTGGCAGTTGTACCATTGAATGTGGGCTTCAGAAAGTGGTGGTGAAATCTAACCCCTGGCATAAAGGTAGGAACCATTTCCCGGCTGGAAACCTAACTCCCGATTTACATACCTCATGGTTTCTCTCATCGAATCATAGTAATGGAGTTTTACAGCACAGAAAGAGGCCCTCCAGCTCATTGTGTCTGTGCAGGCCATCAAGCACCTATCCTAATCCCGTTTTCCAGCCCTTGGACTGTAGTCTTGTATGCTATGGCATTTCAAGTGTTCATCTCCATTCATCTTAAATGCTGTGAGGGTTCCTCTCTTCAACACCCTTTCAAGCAGTGAGTTCCCAATTCCCACCATCCTCTGGATGAAATTTCTTTCCCCTAGATCCCCTCCAAATCTCCTTCTCCTTCTTACCTTAAATTATGCTTCCTAGTAATTGACCTCTCTACTAGGGGAAAAGCTTCTTCCTATCGACCCTATCCATGTCCTTCGTAATTTTGTGCACCTCAGTCAGGTCCCACCTCAGCCATCTCTGCTCCAAGGAGAACAACCCTGACCTAACCAGCCTCTCTTCATAGGTGAAACACCCCTGAACCCAGGCAACATCCTGGTGAATCTCCCCTGCACCCTCTTTATCTGCTGTTTCTGTGAAAAAAATAATTGGTCTCCGCCATGGTTTCCTGGCCAATCAGGGAGGTTAGCCGGGGGGACACAGCAGCAATGAAGGATGTCTATTTAAAAGAATCTCAACAGGGCTCACAACAGTATTACTGTGTAGAGGAAAACATCCAGTGTGAGGGAGGAAAGAGCACAGTATGAAAAAGTTGCTCCTCACTTCGCAGACTCAGCCCTGGAGGTAATAATTCAGGTGATGAGGGCAAGGGGAAAACTCCTCTACCTGGCTGAAAAATTTGAATAAATTTGTACCAAAATAACTTATAAGCTTGTTGCAATTTACAGCATGAAATCTTACTGTCAGTACAAGTTAGCTTTTCACAAATGATTCACACATTTTTTAGTTGCAGCTAATTCTCAGCCAAACGTTGAAAGCCTAAATACGAAGCAATTGCCGTCATGGAAAGAAATTATTGATTCATACAATGAAAATCCTTCGATAATTATAACTTCACCTTTCGAGGCTACCTCAGGGATCACTGGTCATAAGGACTTTCTCCGCTGTCTACCCATTCATCTGGCAAAATATATACTTGGTGAGGGCTGATTTTCTTTCAGGTAAACCTGCTTTGGATTATTGGGAGGCGTGCGAGGAAGTGAGGAAAAATAATTTAATACAGGTAGAATAAATTTTCAGTTGCAGACCCAATACACTTTCACGATTCAGCCCAATATCACATGGTACAAACACTGATCACAAAACCCAGGCTAGCGCTTTTATCATGGAGTGATCTTTGCAAACAAAAGCTTGCAAACCCTGGGGAGAGAAACGAGAGTTAATGTTTCAAGTTGAATATGACTCTTCAGAGCCTCTGAGTCATCCCCTACATCATGTCCAGTTCCATGGCCCTAACCACCTCTTCCCTCTTCTTCATATTGCAAGGAGCAAGAACCTCAATGTAGCAATTAAGTGCCCAATTAATGGCCTCTTTCCACCCGAGCTGGCATTCTACTGCCACGGAAGGGGCAACCGCTGCATGTGGAGACTGCCTTTGCCTCCCAGCAGGTTCGTAATGTGTAGGAGACGAGGTTGCTTCACCTTTATGGCCACTCCATAACCCCCAGAGGAGCCGTCTGGTGGCAATAGGCACCTCTACGGCTATGCTGGTGCTGACTGAATGTGCTCCCCCATCCCCAATCACTAAGGCCTGCCTCCACCCCCTGGTTCTTCTCCTTCAACCCGCACTTCTATTAGTGGTGCCTTTGGGGCTGCCAGCTCTCTGATGGGGTCAGCAGCTCTGGGGAGGCGGGTGGCTCAGATGGACAGTGGCATCCCTGTTAATTTGCTGCCCCTGGAAAAATGCCACCCAGGGAACTGCAGCCAGGAGGTTCAGAGACGGACCCAGCTTTCAATCCTAGTGGCAAGAGAGAGACCTCAGAAAACCTCAGTCCAAAGTAAAATTCTCCAGCACCGGATTCCCCTGGAATAGGAAAGAAAAATAGGTGCAATACAACTTTCATATTGTATTTCAAAAAGGATAACCACAGGCATCACAGTCAGTTTGCTAATCTTGAAACTTGGCCATGCACATTCCAATTCCCTTCCTTGCTGTTTATGAACAAGCATCAGAAATATTGGTTTAAACAAACTGTATTGGTTTTATATTTCAATGATGTTTCCAAATGTTATGAATACATATTCACTTGTTCTATCAGATTGATTAACATTAGTAAGAACACGTTACTAACTGCAACATTATGATGCATGTGAACAACTATTAAAAGAATATTCCTATTGCATAGTGCATTTTCACATGTCGAAGACTGTACATTTAACTATAACTGACTCAGGGCAGCGCGGTGGCACAGTGGTTAGCATTGCTGCCTACGCCGCTGAGGACCTGGGTTCGAATCCCGGCCCTGGGTCACTGTCCGTGTGGAGTTTGCACATTCTCCCCGTGTCTGCGTGGGTTTCACCCCTACAACCCAAAGATGTGCAGGGTAGGCGGATTGGCCACGTTAAATTGCCCCTTAATTGGAAAAAATAATTGGGTACTCTAAATTTATTTTTAAAAAACTATAACTGACTCAGAACACTGAAAACTACCATCATAAAACATGAAAATGAGATTCCCTGAGGAATAACAGCTGTTTAACTCAGATGTCCCTGGAATAGTTTAAGATGTCTCTTGTTGCTTACTGGCATGTTGCGAAATTGGGAAACCTATTTTGACATCTGCTTGTGGCGAAATTTAGGCGTGTGTTGAGTAGGTGAGGCAAGTAGAAAAGGCGTATTTAAGGGGAAACTAGATCAGTACATAAGGGATGAAGGAATGGAAAGATAGATGAAGTAGAGTGAGAGGGGTTTCACGTGGAGCACAAACTCTGGCATAGTCCAGTTGGCCTGAAGGGATTGTTTCTGTGCTTTATGTTCAATCTTGTTCCAGGTAAAAATGAGCAACTGCATTTTCTTATAAAGAATCTGCTTTCTACAGGCCACTGTTCATTCTTCTTGCTGGTAAGCTTCTGCCACATTTCTCGATCTGGTTTTCTATGAGCTGTTATTCAATTAAACACTCGACTGGCCCAACTAAAAAAGAAGACAGCTTTAGAACTGAGGGCAAGGAATATGAATGCTGGTAAAGCTGGAAGGGAGCATTATACCTCCTAACACAATAGTGCCTCCATGGCTACAGCAATTTTATATTATTATCCAGTTATGAATCATCAGGGAGGGTCGATCTCCCATCACTGTTCATCTTTAATGTACTGAAACTGAGGTGAAAATAGAACGGTAGTGACAGAGGCTGATGCCTGTATGAATTTATACATGGTAATTTAATTTGCACTAGAATCCATCATTGTTCCTTTCCTTAGTATGGGAATTCCAGGCTTATTAAACCTATTTCATAGTTTAAAATCTGCAGGAAGATAGATCAGTAGGCAAATTACTGCAGATGCCAGAAATCTGAGATAAAAGCACAGCATGCTGGGAATCTTCAGCCGGTCTGGCAGTGTCTGTGGAGAGGAGAAGCACAACACTTCAGGTCGATGGCCTTCTGTAGGAACTGGTACGATTCAACAAATGGTTCCTTTCCTCGTCAGTTTAAAAATCTCCAACGAATGAAATATGTTTTTTCCCCCATTAGGTTTTCTGGATGGAGGATCTCTCACAAACTCCATGCATGTGTCACGATACTGGGCCTGCTTGGGAAAGGAGGTTATCAGGGATAAACTGGCCCTCCAATGCATTTTTGATGAAGTCTTAAAGTTACAGGTATCATTCATAGTATTCTTTATGTATCGTCAGATATGTTTAATATTAAAATTCCTGATCGCTAGCCCAAGTGTTACTTTATTTTAAAAATTATTACATTTCTTTATTCGCTTTGTTAAGACCAAGCTGGTTTGTATCTTTTCTGGGAATCGACTAGGTACTGAGGCACTGCGTCCCAGAAGAATGAGATATTAATTTTTAAAATATCCATTTAGTTATTGTTTAGAAGGCATATTGAGGTAGTTGAGATGCTTGCGGATCTGACTGTACAGTCCTTGGCAAGATCGAGTGAGCATTCAGCAGAAATGTTTGAAAAGGTGCACCATTAATTGATGAGATTAATTTCGAATTTGGTTTTGATGCAAGGTTTCAAGTGAACTGAAACAAAAGTTTTTTGAGTTTTGAACTTTCAAGATGTTAGAACTAGAATACCCAGATTGAACCACACCTTGATTGTGAACTTAACATGATTGTGTAAAATGTCATTGAAAGCAACATGACAGATTGACAGCCTAAGGGCAAATTTAATTACTGTAAAATCTAGTCATGCGTGCAAGCTGTGCAGATCTGTGAAGCTGAAGTCTCCCAATTGAATTATTATAAAAGTGACAAAATTTACATTCAGCAAAAATAGATTTGAGTTGCATTTTGCTTTTTCTCATTTCCCCTGCCCCCGCCTTTGCTCCAATGCGTTTTATTTGCAATGTGCAATGGAGAAGGGGACAGACATTAAGCATGTATCAACTCAGCCGCTTTTATTCCCTCAGCAGCATACCCTTTGCAGTTCCTACTTCATGGATATTGGCAATATATATCAGGATTTCTGCTGTTATTTTTTTTAAATGGAAATTCATCTTTCCCCTGTGGGATTCTCCATTGGCAGGATCCTCCATTTCATCAGCAGTGCATCCGTGCCTGTGGTATTCCCGACGGCCACGGGAACAGAGGATCCTGCACGGCATGCCGTGCTGGAAAACAGGGCTGGCGGGATGGAGAATCCCGCTCCCCTGTTTATTTTTGTCTGAGGGGATAATAATGATCACAATACTTACACGCTGTATATGAAAATCATTTTTCTTTTATGCTTCATATATTTCACACAGTTGCCTCCGAGAGCAAATATGGAGGATACACAAACCAGCACCAAAAACACCAGGCGGTGAAATCCACCGTGGTCCTTGAAAACCACTGTGGGAGCTGAGCTATGTCGTGTCTGCCTCCGAATGAGAGAATAAAAACAGGGCAGCAGAGATAAATGCCAGTGCTTGCATCTGGTCCAGTTTGATTCCGGCCTCACCTCTTAAGACAAACGTTTTTTGTTTTGGCATTGATGACCTGCAGAGAACTTTTCTTGACACCAAGGAGATTCCACAGTCAGAAAGTTTCTGACCATGTATTAAATTGTGTGTCCGCAGTTCTTTTAAAGTTGCACTTGCAACGAGCCCTGTTGCATCTTGCCTAAAAATAGCTTGCTATTTCTGCCCTGCAAAATATATAGGACAGCTTTGATGCCGCGGAAGTCCATTTGTAGCATCAAGTGGAGTTTAATAGAAAAGAGCCTGAGGACATAATGAGGCCAGAAGCACTTGTTCATCCAACAAGCATAAAAATGATTACATTTATCTCTTCTTAGCGGTGAGTTGGAGAAAAGAAAATACAGGTTGAGCATCCTTTATCCGAAAACTAAAAAATTCTGAAATTCACACTTTTTTTTCGAGCGCCGCATGGCATCACGAATGGGAAAGCCCACGAGTTCCTGGGCAATGCGCAGTTTCCAACGTGCGCTGCATATGCGCAGTTCCCAAATGTTCTGCACATGCGCAGTTCACAATGCACATTGCACATGCGCAGTTCCCAATGTGCACCCCACATACGTAGTTCCCAGTGCGCCGCACCTGCGCAGTTTATTCTCAAATCCAAAAATTCCAAAATCCGATACTCAGCCCCAAGCATTTTGGATAAGGGATGCGCAACCTGCATTGAATAATGCACTACAGCATTATCCATTCACCCGTGACATCTGGGTTTGAATCCAATCCTGAGAAAGTCGAGCAGAAGTAGGTCCTGGGGGACCAGCTTTTCTGAATCTGCCCTGTCAAGCCTCTTTAAGTGTTTTATATATTTCAAGATCACCTCTCAATTGTCTAAACTCCAACGAATGTCTTGAATGTTGTTCAAGACAACATTTCATTTTCTGATTGAAAATTACTAATTAGTGTACAGTATTGTGCTGTAGATTTGCAGCACTGAAATTTGATAGCTCAGGAAATTTACTCTGCGTATGGCTGTATCAAACTTGACCAGGGAGTTCATGCTGCTAACACTGTGCAATAGAAGAGGAAATGTATTCTGTTAATTTTCATGGACATCCTTTACCTCAATGAGTTTTCAATATTTGATTAGTTGTACAGAGATATCAGAAAAAGCCCCAGATCATTATCTACAGTTTTTACCGACGAGATAAATAACTTGCAGATAAATGATAGGAGCTGGACGCAACTCTTACAATGGGTTTGCAGATTGAGAAGGTTTAGAAAAGGCCTCTTTGTACTCTAATTCTTCTAGTTTTTATCCTATTTTCGAACAAAGTTCAAATATTTCTATCCTCATTTATCCACGTTGATTCACAAAACTAGCTTCTTGTCAAAAAGCTACTTCCAAAAATGTGGCACAAAATCTCAATGGAATAGTGATTGTTATGGAGAATCCGAGTACCAGTAGATGCCTATCGATAGGTCAAGTGACCCTTTTCTAATCCTTCTTGATAAGCATGGTTTGCATTGATTCTCTTGCAGCAACAGAAACCATTGATGAAGAGTTGCACGCAGTTACCATCATTCCTCTGCATTTGTTTTATCTTGTTCGCAAAAATTGGGGACATTGTTCTGGGATTTTTTCTGAAGTTCCAGAGCATCTCCAGTGGTTGCTTACATCATTTTCATTTATAATTTTAAAACGATCAAGTACAAACTTATAAATTCTTTGGAAAAGTTTGGAAATGTGGAGAAAGCACACTTCCATTTTTTGGGGATGGAAGCAAAATATTTTGAATGCTGGAACTTTGGGGGAAAAAAAGCAGGAAATGCTGGAAAAGCTCACGTAGAAGAGTCATATGGACATGGAACGTTAACTCTGTTTCTTTCTCCACGGATGCTTCCTGACCTGTCGAGTTTTCTCAGCATTTTCTGTTTTTATTCCATTGTTTTGAGGTAACTTTGAAAATCAGCTCTTTTACAAGAGGCAGCAAGATGTTCTTTTTTGACATGATTGTCTTTACCATGAAAAAAATGAAAGAAAATAGGTGCCAATACAAAGAAGGAAACAGTGCAACATATAAAGAATGAAATTATAGAAAAAGACCACAAAAGAAAGAAAGGGAAAGGAGAGAAAAGCAGGAAGCAGAAAAGAAGGGAAAAAGAAACAACCTTAGAAGCATGCGTCAGGAAACTAGAAAGTAAAAGAGTACACTTAACTAAGGCAACATCCAAGAAGATTGAAACAGATATAGTGCAGGTATTTATGAGAACTGACTTATTAGAATGTTGACTATCCAATTAGACGTAGATAATGGGCGGGATTCTCCGGTCCCCCAGCCGCGTGTTTCTTGGCCCCGCGGCGTTCACTGGCGGCGGGATTCTATCCTCCCACTGCTTGTCACTGAGATTTCCCATCAAAATCAGCAAAACCCATGGGTGGGGATGCGCTGCCAGTGGGGAAAGTGAATCCTGACGCCCGGAGAATTCCGGCCAAGGAGTTTGTATTTTGCACTCAATGGACTGTGGGTTCGTTTCACAGTTAAAAGGTCATCAAACGGTCACCTTTCACGTCGTCCTAATCCTTTTCAAGTTTTTGTAGCTATTTAAATGATTTGCACACGAGCCTCTTGACTGTGTCAGTCGTCTGATAATCCTCATGTTAAGAGAGGTCCGCCAAAGGGGGCGGTAACAAGCTGTGCAGAACTATTTATATTAGTGACTTTTCCTATAACGGAGTAAACTGAGTAGAGCAGACAGCACTAGTTAGACATTTCCTGCTACTATGTACAGTCTGTTCCCCTCAGAAATGTTTCTTGAAGGCGGCACGGTGATGCAGTGGTTAGCACTGCTGCCTACGGGTTTGAACCCGGCCCCAGGTCACTGTCCGTGTGGAGTTTGCACATTCTCCCCGTGTCTGTGTGGGTTTCACCCCCACAACCCAAAGATGTGTAGGTTAGGCGGATTGGCATGCTACATTGCCCCTTCATTGGAAAAGAATAATTGTGTACTCTAAATTTTTAAAAAAGGAAATGTTTCTTGCATGAATATAAATCGTTTCTCCGTGTGTCGTACAGAATCTGAGCTGTTTTGTGCCAGTAGCCTAGAAGTCATTTGGTTTCTGGGACCTGACCTGATACTTCAATCTCTGCCTGCGTTGAAATTACTCAACGGGCTGTAACTTTCGATTCGGGTCAGAAAGCAACGGCCTGCTGGAATGTCAAGACTTTTTAAAGTGCACTTATCTGTCCGAGACAATTGCACTGAAAATTACAATGGCCGGAGCTCATTGGGGCTTGCTTGGAAAAAGTTCTTGCAGGCTCCAGTGTAGTCAGACACCATCGAATTCAAGCAGACTGCGCCCCTTTTTCAACTTTAAAGTGATAGGCCAGGAAGAAGATATATGCCCAACGTAAGTTGTGTGGTCGGGAGGGTCGGAAGCCTGGGGATGTAGGAATGGGGGTTGGGGGATGGGTGGTGTGTCGGAGGTCAGGGGCTTGGAAATCGGGGAAGGATGGGGAGGTCAGAGGGATTGGGGGTGTTGGAGGTCAGGAAGGTGGGAGTGGGGGAGGTTGGGTGCCAGTGTGGAAGGTGGGTGGGGATTTGGGAGTTGGGGGAGTCAAACATGGCGGGGTGGTGGGGTCAGATCTCGGGGTTGTGGTGTAAGGGGTCATGAGAGCCCTTTTGTGGAGTCCCACTTGGGTTCAGAGTAATGTAACGTGTTAAATAAACAATTCTATTTAATATTGAACTATAATATAAAGAATAAAAACAATAATAATGTTAAAATTAGAATTGTTAATATATTTTTTAAATCGAAGAGAAAGAAGCATAACTTTTATTAAAAGCAGAAAGCAATTTATCGATCAGCATCACTTGCTGATGATGGGATTGATGTTTCATTGCTTGTTGTCTCACTGGTTAGTGGTATGTTGCTGGTGATGTTGATGTTATCTCGCTGGTTAGTGACCACCTTAAATTGAATTAGACTGAGCCTGGCACATGATGAGAAGGAATTAACCCTGCCCGGGACCTCTGCCAACAGACCCGCTTCCAACTCCTCACCTAGCTCCTCCTCCCACTTGCCCTTGAGCTCCTCCACCAGGGTTTCCTCCGCCTCCTGTAGTTCCTGGTAGATATCCGACACCCTCCCCTCCCCCACCCAGGAGCCGGAGACCACCCTGTCCTGTATCTTCAGTGACGGCAGCGTCGGAAAGGCCACTACCTGTTTTTTCAGGAAGGCTCGTACTTGCAGATATTTAAAGGCGTTTCCTGGTGGCAGATTAAATTTGTCCTCTAGCGCCTTCAAACTGGGAAAGCTTCCGTCTATGAACCGATCTCCCATCCTTCTGATGCCTGCCCTCTCCCAGCTCTGGAACCCACCATCCATCCTACCTGGGTCAAACCTGTGATTGTTGCATATTGGGGTCCAGACTGACGCTCCCTCCACCCTCTTGTACCTCCACCGTTGTCCCCACATCCGCAGTGTCGCCACCACTACCGGACTTGTGGAGTAACGGGTCGGCGAGAACGGCAAAGGAGCCGTTATCAAAGCTCCCAGACTAGTACCTTTACATGACGCCGCTCTCTCCCCCCCCCCCCCCCCCCCCCCCATTGCCCACTTCCTAATCATGGCTATATTGGTCGCCCAGTAGTAGATGCAAAAGTTCGGCAGCGCCAACCCACCCACCCCCCCTCCCCCCTGACTGCGCTCCAACGCAATATGTTGTTGATGTTGTCTCACTGGTTAGTGATGTGTTGCTAGTGTTAATATTGTATCGCTGGTTAGTGATGTGTTATTGGTGATGTCTCGCTGGTTAGTGATGTGTTGGTGTTGTTGATGTTGTATCGCTGGTTAATGATGTGTTGGTGTTGTTGATGTTGTATCGCTGGTTAATGGTGTGTTGGTGTTGTTGATGTTGTCTCACTGGTTAGTGATTGTGTTGGTGTTGTTGATGTTGTATCGCTGGTTAATGGTGTGTTGGTGTTGTTGATGTTGTCTCACTGGTTAGTGATTGTGTTGGTGTTGTTGATGTTGTCCCACTGGTTAATGATGTGTTGTTGATGTTGTATCGCTGGTTAGTGATGTGTTGGTGTTGTTGATGTTGTCTCACTGGTTAGTGATGTGTTGTTGGTGTTGATGTTATCTTGCTGGTTAGTGATGTGTTGCTAGTGTTGTTATTGATGTATCGCTGGTTAGTGATGTGCTGCTGGTGTGTTAATGTTGTCTCACTGGTTAGTGATGTGTTGTTGGTGTTGTTGATGTCTCGCTGGTTAGTGATGTGTTGTTGATGTTGTCTCACTGGTTAGTGATGTATTGTTGGAGTTGATGTTGTCTCGCTGGTTAGTGATATGTTGCTAGTGTTAATATTGTATCGCTGGTTAGTGATGTGTCGCTGGTGTTGATGATGTTTCACTGGTTAGTGATGTGTTGGTGTTGTTGATGTCTCGCTGGTTAGTGATGTGTTGTTGATGTTGTCTCACTGGTTAGTGATGTGTTGCTAGTGTTAATATTATCTCGCTGGTTAGTGATGTGTCGCTGGTGTTGATGTTGTCTCGCTGGTTAGTGATGTGTTGTGTTGTTGATGTCTCACTGGTTAGTGATGTATTGTTGGAGTTGTTGATGTTGTCTCGCTGGTTAGTGATGTGTTGCTAGTGTTAATATTGTCTCGCTGGTTAGTGATGTGTCGCTGGTGTTGATGTTGTCTCGCTGGTTAGTGATGTGTTGGTGTTGTTGATGTCTCGCTGGTTAGTGTTGTTGGTGTTGATGATATTTCACTGGTTAGTGATGTATTGTTGGAGTTGATGTTGTCTCGCTGGTTAGTGATATGTTGCTAGTGTTAATATTGTATCGCTGGTTAGTGATGTGTCGCTGGTGTTGATGATGTTTCACTGGTTAGTGATGTGTTGGTGTTGTTGATGTCTCGCTGGTTATTGATGTGTTGTTGATGTTGTCTCACTGGTTAGTGATGTATTGTTGGAGTTGTTGATGTTGTCTCGCTGGTTAGTGATGTGTTGCTAGTGTTAATATTATCTTGCTGGTTAGTGATGTGTCGCTGGTGTTGATGTTGTCTCGCTGGTTAGTGATGTGTTGTGTTGTTGATGTCTCACTGGTTAGTGATGTATTGTTGGAGTTGTTGATGTTGTCTCGCTGGTTAGTGATGTGTTGCTAGTGTTAATATTGTCTCGCTGGTTAGTGATGTGTTGCTAGTGTTAATATTGTCTCGCTGGTTAGTGATGTGTCGCTGGTGTTGATGTTGTCTCGCTGGTTAGTGATGTGTTGGTGTTGATGATATTTCACTGGTTAGTGATGTGTTGTTGAGGTCTTGCTGGCTAGTGATGTGCTGCTGGTGTTGTTGATGATGTTTCACTGGATACTGATGTATTGTTGGTGGTGATATTGTCTCACTGGTTAGTGATGTGTTGTTGGAGTTGTTGATGTCGTCTCACTGGTTAGTGATGTGTTGTTGTTGTCTCGCTGCTTAGTGATGTGTTGCTGGTGTTGTTGATGTTGTCTCACTGGTTAGCGACGTGTTGTTGTTGACGTTGTCTCACTGGTTAGTGATGTGTTGCTGGTATTGTTGTTGATGTTGTCTCGCTGGTTAGTGATGTGTTACTGGCGTGTTGTTGATGTTGTCTCGCTGGTTAGTGATGTGTTACTGGCGTTGTTGTTGATGTGGTCTCGCTGGTTAGTGATGTGTTTCTGATGTTGCTGATCTGGTCTGCTTATCCATCTGAGGTGTCAGTTGAATGTGGATTCTGTTCCTTTGCATTTGCTCACCAGTTTCTGTCTCAGTGATGTGTGACCGGGAGTCTCGGCTTCGCAACAATCTTTGTTGGATTCCACATTCTCCCCGTGTCTGTGTGGGTTTCGCCCCCACAACCCAAAGATGTGCAGGTTAGGTGAATTCGCCACGCTAAATTGCCCCTTAATTGGGAAAAAAATAATTGGGTACTCTAAATTTATTTTAAAAAATTAAAAATAATCTTTGTTGGATTCCACATTTGCAGAATGGGATCCTTTACATATGCAGTTAGTCTTTTCAACACCTCAGGCAGGGATTTAGCATGCTCTTTGAAGTTTTGGCTTCTTCCACATGAGTATCAATGAGTTGTCATCTTCCTTCCTCCTGGTTAATTCAAGGATGTACCTTGTTTTCCCAAGTTGTCTTGTAATTTCTGCCTGTGAATAACTCGGCGAATGATTTCATGTCAGCATCAGAGGTGTAGATTGGAGATTTGGGTCTTCCTTTGTCTATTAGAATTTCACCAAGATTGTCTTGACCATATGGTCCTGTCTTTCTATAAACCCGTGCCCGTTTGGGTAATGTGGTGATGTTGAACTCGTACTCCTCAGCAAATTCCTTAAATGCTCTGGATGTGGATTGGCTTCCATTAGCACATATTATTCTTTCTGCAGTCTTTTGCTCAGAAAACAAACTCATCTTTCTGAGATTATTGTGTAGCTCTCAATCTTTCACCTTTCTGATAAAACAGAACTTAGAGTACTAGTCCGCTACTGTGAGATGGCATTCTTGATAGTGTGTGAATAACTTGGTTCCCACAAATTGCCATGGTTTGGGTAGTACTTCAGTAGCTAGCGTCTCCCCTTTCTCTTGTGTATTGTTATGCTTCTAGAACACATTGCATTTAGACATGGTTCTTTCAATGTTTATGTAGATGTCTGTCAGTGCACAGCTCATCTAGCTCTTCCCATGTGGCCTTCACGTATCATCTGAATAAATTCCTCCTGCATTGTTTTGGATATGATTATTCTGGATTCTGTTAGTAGAACATCATCTTTAGTGAAACGTCGTCTCTCATAGGCCAGTATTCGTCATATTTCTGGCTGTGTTTGTTGTATCTTTTCAGGTCAACCCCGAATCACTTGCTGGGAGAGTATTCATCTTTGCTGCTCTCACCACTCATTTGACTCCATTTCGGTGTACATTCATTGGGTAATGAATTGTCATACAAAGATCTTTTATCTGATGCTTCTCATGTGGTGACAGATGGGATAGGGCATCTGCTCGCACCGGTTCTCTTCTTGGCTGGTATTTCAGATTACAATCAAAACTCTGAAGCCTCAAGAGGAACGTCTGCAGTCTTGCTAGTGCTCTGCATAACTGTTTCTTGTAGACCTGCTCCACTGGACAATGATCACTCGCCAATGTGGACTTTCTCCCATCGAGATAAGTATCGAACTACTCACATCGGGACATCACTGCCAAAAACACTCTTTCCACGTTGGCATATCTGGTCTCAGCTGATGTTAGGGCTTCAGGTGTGAATGTATCGGTTTTCCCTCTTGCAAAGGGCTGCACCCAGTCCTTGTTTTTTCTTTATAAATTTAGAGTACCCAGTTCTTTTTTTTCCAATTCAGGGGCAATTCAACGTGGTCAATCCACCTACACTGAATATTTTTGGGGATGTAGGGGTCAGACCCATGCAGACATGGGGAGAATGTGCAAACTCCACATGGGGAGTGACCCGGGGCCGAGATTGAAGACAGCAGTGCTCCCAATTCCTTTGAAGAAGCCTCTACTCACAGAGAGGCAGGTTTCTTTCTGTCGTGGTATGACAGTCTTGTCTCCTCACACGGTACTACTGTGTGTTTGCCGAAACTCCTATCGTGCGACTGTTGAGTACATACGTTTTCATTTCATCAGCTCTTGCCGGTTTGCCGAGTGTTCTGACATGTCGGGTGTATGAAAGAACCCGTACTGCTTCAAGCCAAGGAAATATCTCAACATTTTCTTGTTTCCTGTAACTTCTATCTCAGAGACAGCAGTGACTCTTTCAGGAGCTGGCTTAACTCTGTCAGATGTGTACACCATTCCAAAGAGCTGACATTCTGTCACCTTCACAATCCATTCGTCAGCATTTATCTTGATCACGGCTTTCCTGGTTCTCACCATGACTTCATGTAAAAGGTGGCCATGATCATTTCAATCTACCATGCGCCCTCAATATCATTAGTTGTGCCGACTGCTCCCTTACATCTCCTGCATGTCTCATCCATTATCTGTTGGAACACATTCTGACTCACTTTAAGGCCAAAAGGTAGATGTAGCAATTTGTACTGATCAAATGGTGTGCTGAATGTTGTCAACAGTGAAGGTTCCCTTATCAGGCTGCACATTCCAGCAGGCATTTCTGGCATCAGGTTTGCTGAAAACTTTGCAATGACTCAACCCCAGGATCGCAGGACCATCAGTTTCAGTATGGAGAACATACAGTTCTTTACCTTTGCGTGTCCCTCTGATCTGGTTGATTTCTAGCTGGCCTATCTCAGTTCCACCAGACGCTGCCAGCTTGACGTTGCTCCATTTTACAGCATCTCTCCTTGGTCAACTATTTTCTTTCACGTTTTCAGGAAGTATCTTCTGGTATAGTCTGAGTATAATGATGTTGCTCTGTTCTCCGGTATCAAGCATCAGTTTCAGATTTCTGAATGTGGGCTTTTTCCTCAACGTCTTCCTGATCTGAATGATTATGTGAATGTCTTTTTTCTGTGGATGGTCACATCCAACCACTCCATGCACTTCCAATGTCTATTGTGTCCTCAAATTAAATTTCAGCTCCCAAACTATGAATCTTTTGGCTTCTTTTCTTTCCCATTTCCCCTGTTGCTCTGTCCCTGATAATTCTGTTACCAAATGGTAACAGTGGGCAGCACGGTAGCATGGTGGTTAGCATAAATGCTTCACAGCTCCAGGGTCCCAGGTTCAGTTCCCGGCTGGGCCACTGTCTGTGTGGAGTCTGCATGTCCTCCCCGTGTGTGCGTGGGTTACCTCCGGGTGCTCCGGTTTCCTCCCACAGTCCAAAGATGTGCGGGTTAGGTGGATTGGCCATGCTAAATTGCCCTTAGTGTCCTAATAAATAAGGTTAATTGGGTGGGGGGGGGGGGGGGTTACTGGTATAGGGTGGATACGTTGGCTTGACTAGGGTGATCATTGCTCAGCACAACATCGAGGGCCGAAGGGCCTGTTCTGTGCTGTACTGTTCTATGTCTATGTCTAAATTTCTTTCTTTGTTCGGTACATAGTTTCCCACTGATTGGACTTTCCCCAGGGTCCGTATGTGGGATATTTCCTTCTGTCTTTGAATGTACAGTTGTCCACAGCTCTTGCATGCTTTTCTCTCTGTGTGGTGGGCATTCTTTTATTGTTGCTTTACTGCATTAACCCTACTGCCTTTGTCTTGAATCCACTGAAGGCGAGTTGTTTGGGTAGTCGGTGTCTTCACTCTCCGCACACAGCTTTGTGTGGTGTGGCGGAATCAACACCCTGTGATATTGTGAGCTTTCCCTGCCCAATCTGAGTTTAATTGCTTAATTTCTCAGTCTCATTAAGAAATTGTCAACAGGCTCACCTAGTTCTTGCCCCAAGCTTTGAAATTCCTATTGGTCGATTGGATGATTTGACTTTAGCTGAAGGTGTATGCTGGATTTTAGTTTTTCGGCGAGATTCTCCGCAATCGGCACGATAGCCCGACGCCGGTGTCAAAAACGGCGCGAATCATTCTGGCGCTGGGTCGACCAGAAGTAGCACAATGCTCCACAGTTCCGGGGGCTAGGGATTGGTGTCGCGTCAGCCAGCATCGAAGGGACTGCACGAGTCCGCTCCAAAAGGCCGGCGTGATCCTGCGCGTGCGCGACACCACTGGCGCATTCTGCCGCATGCGCTGGGGGGTGTCTTCTCCGCGCCGGCCATGGCGGAGCCCTACAGGGGGCGCCACGGAAAGAAATGTGCCCCCACTGCACAGGCCCGCCCGCAGATCGGTGGGCCCCGATCGCAAGCCAGGCCACCATGGGGGGGGCCCTCCTAGGGTCGGATCCCCCCGCGACCCCCGAGGACCGCCCCAGCCGACTTACCTGCCAGGTCCCGCCGTGTGGGACCATGTCTAATACACGCCGGTGGGACTGGCCAGAAACCGACAGCTGCTTGGCCCATTGGGCCCCGGAGAATTGACGGGGGGAGCGGGGAGGACCGGTGCCAACGGCCCCTGACCGGTGTGGCATGAACTCTGCCCCCGCCAGAAAACCGCCGCCGAGGACACGGCAGCCGGCATTGGGGCGGGATTCGTGCCACCCCCCGGGGATTCTCCGACCCGGCGGGGGGTCGGAGAATCCCGCTTCTTGTCTGCCATCGCCACTGATCTCCTAGCTGTGAGCTAAATCTAAACTTTTCTCCTGCCCACAAGAGGGCGCAGCTGACCCTTTCCTCTTCAACAATGCCTTTTGGAAAACTACTTAATGTCAATCCACACTTTTGTTGAAACCTCCTCTACATCTTCACTCTGAGTTGGAGTTGAACAATGAGTGAACTTTGTTGTGGAACTGCCCATTTTATATTCACTGAGAATTTCTTTCTCCCCTGGCACTAATTTGGGTTAATTTTTCTGAATCTATTTCAATGTTTATTTTGTTCAAAGGTTTGGCTGTTACTCACAGAAACCTGCTGCCACCATGTTACATCTTTTGGTCCACGGATGCTTGAAAGAAACACACTTCATTGTTGTACTGAATGCATTTCGGTACAGACTCCTATTTATTGACTAAAGCTCTGCCTTCAACACCATAATCCCAGCCAAGCTCATAAGTTCCAAAACCTAGGACTTGGCTCCCCACTCTGCAACTGGATCCTTGATTTTCTGACCAACAGACCACAATCAATAAGAATGAACAACAACACCTCCTCCACAATAGTCCTCAATACCGGGGCCCCACAAGGCTGCGTATATAGCCCCCTACTGTACTCCCTGTACACACACGACTGTGTGGCAAAATTTGGTTCCAACTCCATCAACAAGTTTGCTGATGATACGACCATAGTAAGCCAGATCTCGAATAACAATGAGTCAGAATACAGGAGTCAGTTAGAGAACCTAGTGGAGTGGTGCAGCGACAACAATCTCTCCCTTCATGCCAGCAAAACTAAAGAGCTGGGGCGGGATTCGGGGTCGGAGAATCACCCGGGGTCGGTGTCAATCCCGCCCCCGCCTTATCCCGAATTCTCTGCCCCCTGGGATTCGGCGGGGGCTGGAATCGCGCTGCGCCGGTCGGCGGGCCCCCTGCGGCGAATCTCCGGCCCGCAATGGGCCGAAGTCCCGCCGCTGACAAGCCTCTCCCGCCAGCATGGATTAAACCACCTACCTGACCGGCGGGATTGGCAGAACGGGCTGGCGCCGGGTCCTGGGGGGGGGGGGGGGGGGGGGGGGTGTGTGGGCGCGGCTGATCTGACCCCGGGGGTGCCCCCACGGTGGCCTGGCCCGCGATCGGGGCCCACCGATCGGCGGTTGGGCCTGTGCTGTGGGGGCACTCTTTTTCTTCCACCTTCGCCATGGTCTTCACCATGGTGGAGGCGGAAGAGACCCCCTCCCCTGCGCATGCGCTGGTATGATGTCAGCAGCCGCTGACGCTCCGGAGCATGCACGGACTTATGCCGGCCGGCAAAGTCCTTTCGGCCCTGGCTGGCGTAGCCAAAGGCTGTTCACACCAGTCGGCGGAGCGGCAACCACTCCGGCATGGGCCTAGCCCCTCAATGTGAGGGCTTGGCCCCTAAAGGTGCGGCCGACCTTTGGGGTGGCCCGACGCCGGAATGGTTCACGCCACTCCAACACGCCGGGACCCTGTGCCCCGCTGGGTCGGGGAGAATCCCGGCCCTGGTCATTGACTTCAGGAAGCAAAGTACTGTACATACCCCTGTCAGCATCAACGGGGCCGAGGTGGAGATGGTTAGCAATTTCAAATTCCTAGGGATACACATCTCCAAAAATCTGTCCTGATTCACCCACGTCGACATTACCACCAAGAAAGCACAACAGCACCTATATTTCCTCAGGAAACTAAGAAAATTCGGCATGTCCACATTAACCCTTACCAACTTTTACAGATGCACCCTAGAAAGCATCCTATCTGACTGCATCACAGCCTGATATGGCAACTGCTCGGCCCAGGACCGCAAGAAACTGAAGAGAGTTGTGAACACCGCCCAGTCCATCACACAAACCTGCCTCCCATCCATTGACTCTATCTACACCTCCCACTGCCTGAGGAAAGCAGGCAGCATAATCAACAACTCCTCCCACCCGGCTTACTCGCTCTTCCAACTTCTTCCATCGGGCAGGAGATACAGAAGTCTGAGAAGGCGCACGAACAGACTCAAAAACAGCTTCGTCCCCGCTGTTACCAGACTCCAAAATGACCCTCTTATGGACTGACCTCATTAACACTACACCCTGTATGCTTCACCCGATGCTGGTGCTTATGTCGTTACATTGTATACTTTGTGTTGCCCTATTATGTATTTTCTTTTATTCCCTTTTCTTCCCATGTACTTAATGATCTGTTGAGCTGCTCACAGAAAAATACTTTTCACTGTACCTCCGTACACGTGACAATAAACAAATCCAATCCAATTTCTCAGAACATACCGTGTGCTTGGAGCATCATACATTAGTGCTCGGTACCTTGACTATAGTGCAGCAATGAGTGATATTTCAGTCTGGATACTTATGTATACATAAACATGAACATATAGTTCCAAAATCATATTTTAGTAATGTAACAATATAACACTCAAATCACTGATTCCACATCACATGTTGAACGAGCCGAGATGGAACAGATTGCAGAATACATTTGAATGGGGAGGATAAGGCTGAAAAGGACAAAAATAGATAAGTTCACAGTTCCATTTGAGAGTGTTATACATGACATAAACCTCCCCCTGTGACCCCTTGTTATAGCACAGGAGTGTTTAATTGGAAACCATGTTTTACATTGGAAACTGCAAATTTTGGTATAATTAAAACCCAGATTGAAAGAAAAGGAATCATTTTATGTCCAGCACTGGTACATATAAAATTTTTTAACTGCCAAGTGGAAAATTCAACTGAAATACTGGAGACATCTGACTTTTATTTTCTGGTATTTAACAGTGATATTTAAAGCAGATAAATAAATTTAGAAGAAGTGGGTGAAGTATAAAGAAATGTAGACTTTTGGACCCAGACAATGGGAAGTAAGTAACTTTCTCAGCGTTGCCACAGTGTTTTCACTCTCGCTAAATGTTTAACTATGGCGGCTAGCTCTCCAATTTGTTTTTGAGGCAGTGGATGTTTGTACTTCCTAAACATATTTAATGCAATTTACCATAGGATCATTGAATGGCTACAGTGCAGAAGGAGGCAATTTGGCCCATCAAGTTGGCATCGACCCTCTGAAAGAGCATCCTAGATAGGCCCACTTCCCCGCCCTGTCCCCGAAACCCAACCTAACCTTTAGACACTAAGGGGCAATTTAGCATGGCCGCCATAATTTTGAGATTGGAGGATCAAGCCCAGTTAACCTCCATCTGCGTAAAGACATGTTTTCAGTGTAAGTGCTCATAACAAACAAATAAAATGGTCCAAAAAGAAAGCACAAGAGAAGTAACTCCCTATGGCACAAACAGATTAATTCAATTGCTGATACAGCACAAATGCCATTTTTACAAATTGCATTGGTGATAAAAAGTAGTGATTTTTTTTCAGGATAGAAGGATGGATCAGTTTGAAATTATTCCATTATGACTTGCTAAGCACTGTATGCATTCGTAATAATGGAGTTATTTTTAACATGACGAAACAGTCTTTTGCATCAGTGCAATGCTTGAATTCTGTGGAATTTTGATATAAATTCTGTAACACGATGTGTTTGCGTGATCATTTTGTCTTTCATTTCTTGGGGAAAATTTTCCAGCCTTTCCCACCGGCAGGATCTTCCAGACCCGCCGAAGGCAATGGGCGGCGGCGGACAGGTTCCCCAGCGGCAGGACGGGCGAGCCAAGCAAAACATTGTAGACATCAGCGGGACCGTCTCCGCTGCTGGAAAGCACGCTGCAGGGCGGCGAAGCGGAAAGTCCTGCCCACAGTTTGCATAAAGCCCATGAACTCATTTGAATCACTTCTGGAGTATGTTAATTTCGTAAATACAAAACCAGCTAACCACTCGCCTCAAAACATACAAACATAGAAAATAGGAGCAGTAGCAGGCCTTTCGGCCCCTCAAGCCTGCTGCACCATTCAGTAAGATCGTGGCTGATCTGTCTGTGTTTCGAGTTCTACATTCCCATCTACTCCCAATGACCTTTGATTCCCTTGCCTTACAAGAATCTATCCACCTCGGCCTTAACAAATATTCAGTGCCCCCGCCTCCTCCCGTACCAGCCTCCCCGAACAGGCGCCGGAATGTGGCGACTAGGGACTTTTCACAGTAACTTCATTTGAAGCCTACTTGTGACAATAAGCGATTTTCATTTCATTTTTCATTTCATTTTCATTTCACCTTCTGAGACAGAGTTCCAAATTCCCACGACCCTCTGAGAGAGAGAAAAATCTTGGGCTGAATTCTCTGTCGGTGGGACCCTCCGCTTCGTCGGCAGCGCACTCACGCCCGCGGATTTCCCGACGGCGTGGGGGTGCTCACAATGGGAAAACCCATTGGCTGGCTGCTGGGACAGAGGATACCGCTGCCGGGGGAGGGGGGGGGGGGGGGGGGGGGGGCGCTGCGCCAGAAAATGATTCTGGCGGGATGGAGAATCTCGCTCCGTTTCCTCAACTGAGGGCGATCCCCAACTTTAAAACAGCGCCCCCTAAAATGGTTTGAAAGAAGAGTCATCATTAAACAGTTTTTTTCAAAATTAACAGCTCGGTTCATTAATTAATATGTACTGTCTAGTTTAATATTGTTGTGGATTTTAATGGAAAGCTGTTGTTGGTATGCAGATTATATGGTGGCACATGGCGGTGAGAGGCAGGTCAGTACAGTTCTCATTTGCAGATTTCTTACCTTGGCTGGGAAGACTGGAGTAATCAATGGGTGGAATGCTCTCGTCTTGGGGAAACGTGGTCTATTTCCCACTGCGGAGGCTGGGAAGAAAACAAGCCACATCTTCCAGCCCCCGAGCTGATTAATTGTGCACCCAAGGGTTTTGTGCCGTATTCCGTGGTGGGGCAGGTCTGGATGGTGCATTATTCGCTGTCCCATCCGGGCGGCATGTAGAAAAGGCGGCTGTCATCACTGACCCACTATTGAAGAAAGTAGGTGGACCCTCTGAAAATGAGGATGTATCTCCAGGAACATTCTGAGAGTGGAAGATGCCTCCCCCTCCCCCTCCCCGCCCTTCCGGGACACCAAAGCTGGAGGATCCGCCAAGGAATGACTCCCTCAGGAGTCATTCTCTGGTCTCCCACTGCTATTCTGGAGTCCAAGGCAGCGGGCTGTCTCCACCCAGCACTCCAGAAGCAGCCCAGGTATTGTTCAGGTGAGCCTGAACACCACCTGCGCACCACGCTGCACCATATGTGTTCCCACCGGCGTGTTTTCCATTGACACTGTTGAGAATCGTGCTTGGGTGGCCAGACCGTCATCTGAATCCTATTAGCGAGATACAAATGAGTTTCATGCTGGCCTCCAACAGGTTTCCCGATTGCCGTGGCAGGCTCCAGCTGAAGATCCTGTGGATCCCATGGCGATTGGGAACTTTGCGCCGGGGTAAAACTGATTTTGGGTCTCCTATCGATTCCTCCCCCCACCCTTCCCCCACTCACCATTAAACCTGCCTGCGTGGGCCTGGTGGAATTCCACTCACTGATTTCATACAATGAGGGGACAGATGAAGGAGCGAGTGCCCTGAGCTTGTACTAAGCTCCCAGTGTTTGGCTACAAAACGTTACTGATAAGAATATGGGGACGGATTATTTCCCAGTTGTGGTGCCGAATCAAGCCAAAACTTTTTTAAAAAGTTTTTAAAAATGTAAATTAAAAATAGAACACGCTGAAATTACAGAGTAAGATAATGACCTTCTGAAAAGAGAGGTGAATGTTTCAGGGACACATGTCCCAGAACAAGCTTGAACGTTACACATCAGCCATCTTTCCGTGGGCTGATGTATCTGCTACCTTTAGCAGACTTGCCTGTTAATATTGCAGGTTTTTATTTTAGCACGAAATAGATTGAGTAAAGAATACATTTCAAAGCAATTGCTGTTCTCCTTATAGTACATTTGTTTTTACAGGGAACAGTACGTCACAATGCAAACATTACATATGCAAAGATCTCTCGGATTCCAGTGCCAAGAGTAGATGAGAAGGGATTCACCATGCCAACACGTAGTTCAACAAAAAAGGTATTGAGTTTAGCAGAAACGAATGACAACAATTGAGTGTATTTGCCTAATTTACAGATGGTAAAGGATGAAGTGTATGTGTGACCAGGAAAGTGCCCACTTGTCATTTTGTTTTATGTCTCAATATAACTGGTCAGAATGAAGCTGGGGATCTCACTAAATAACAGATGCGATTCAGCGGCCTCATCGTGCCCGACTTGGTGTCGGGACGAGGCCGTGGAATCTTGCGAGAGGCCTCGCAACGCTCGGAAAGTCTTGTGAGATTCAATTGCTCTCACTGGGCGGGATCCATGCATGCATATTTAAATTATCCATTAGGCTTATTTAACTATGCGCTCACCCAATTCACCCGGAGTCCGGAGTTCACTCCCCAGCGAGGCTCTCACTGGGCGGGATCCATGCATGCATATTTAAATTATCCATTAGGCTTATTTAACTATGCGCTCACCCAATTCACCCGGAGTCCGGAGTTCACTCCCCAGCGAGGCCTCAACCGGGTGCCATTTGGTACTGGTTGTGAACCAGTCTTGATGGCAGCTATGGGGGTGTCGCTGGAGAGCTGAGGCACCTGGGTGGTCAGACACTGGGCAGGGTGACACCTTGGCACTCCCTCTGGCACCTGCAAACTTTGGCACGGCCGTGCCTGACACCCTGACAGTGCCAGGGCAAAAGAAATGGTGAGGTTGGCACCGAGTAACTTACCGCTAAACCCGCCTTTAACTCAAGTCCGCTGAATCACGCCCATCATTTCTCTTTCCTGAAATTAAATAAAAGTGAAGGGGGCAGTGAATGCTGAGCAATGAAGCTCCTTTTGAAGATCAGTCACGCATGGCAAAACAAAATGGACTTGATTTTATCCAGAAAGTGATGTTAATTGAAAACCGGAGCTAGCTTTTAAAGGCTCAATGCTGCATTTATAGAAAGGCTGGTAGATGATTGGACATTAAAGTCGTTCAGTCAAGGAGATATTCAGTCACACCAAGTCCCCAATGTTTTATTCCTGTCGCTGGCAGCCATCCTTTATAAACAGAAGATGTTCATATTTTATCAGCTTGATAGGAATGTCTGTGAAATCTCTCAATCTATCAGTTTAATAATTAAGTATAAAGCTGAAACTCTCTCAGTTCTTAATCCACACACATAAATATCAGCAAACATGCAGGGCTGTTTAAAAATGTTCAACTAGCTATATACATCCACCCTTTTACTGCTGCTGTTTGTACGACGCATGTGTGTAGCTGAATTAATGTAACCTTTATTGTAATCTTTATTAGTATCACAAGTAGGCTGACACTAACACTGCAATGAAGTTACTGTGAAAATCCCCTCGTCGCCACACTCTTGCGCCTGTTCGGGTACACTAAGGGAGAATTCAGAATGTCCAATTCACCTAACAAGCGCGTCTTTCGGGACTTGTGGGAGGAAACCGGAGCGCCGGGAGGAAACCCACGCAGACACGGGGAGAACGTACAGACTCTGCACAGGCACAGTGATCCAAGTCGGGAATCGAACCTGGGTCCCTGGCGCTGTGAAGCAGCAGTGCTAACCACTGTACTACCGTGCCGCCTTTGCTGCGCCTTTAGTTATTTGCCAAAGGCATTTTTATTTCTTTTGCTCCCTCAATTTATCCATCATTGTCAATTTGAATAAGTGAAGGAACGATGGTGACACATTTAAATCTCACCTTATTAGCCAGGTTGCAAGGTTATTTTTACAATAGCAGGAAAAAAAATTATTATGATTAAGAATTGATTTTATAAATTAATAATAGCTTAATTAGCATTTAGCCATTTACACTTTATTTTCAAGACACCAAGCAATACAAGCAGATTGTAAGTCAAAACTGACGTGCTGGCAGACATTAAGCAATGCTGCTCCTTAAATGTGGAAATAAGCAGCTCATCTTTCATGATACGTGGGTGGTCTGTAATTCCAAACCATGTAGTTAGGTCACCATCCAGTGGTACGTTATTGCAATAGCTTCCTATTAAATCCGAAGGGTGAAACACATTAGGCTGGGACCATGACTGCCTTTCCGGGGGGGGGGGGGGGGGGGGGGGGGAGGGGGGGGGGGTGTGTGTGTGTGTGTGTGTGTGTGTACGCGTGCGTGTGTGTGTATGCGTGTGTGTGTGTACTGGAACCTCCCTCTCAACAGTGTGTGTATATTCTGGAACCTCCTCCCTCTCAACAGATCATTCAGTACATGGAAGAAAAGGGAATTAAACAAAATTCAACAAAATACATGAGAATACATAATAGGGCAACACAAGATATACAATGTAACTACATAAGCATTGGCATCGGTTGAAGCATACAGGGTGTAGTGTTAATGAGGTCAGTCAATAAGAGGGTCATTTAGGAGTCTGGTGACAGTGGGGAAGCAGCTGTTTTTGAGTCTCTTCGTGCGTGTTCTCAGACTTCTGAATCTCCTGCCCGATGGAAGAAGTTGGAAAAGTGAGTAAGCCGGGTGGGAGGGATCCTTGATTATGCTGCCCGCTTTCCCCCGGCAGCGGGAGGTGTAGATGGAGTCCATGGATGGGAGGCAGGTTCGTGTGATGGACTGGGCGGTATTCACGACTCTCTGAAGTTCCTTGCGGTCCTGGGCTGAGCAGTTGCCATACCAGGCTGTGATGCAGCCCGATAGGATGCTTTCTATAGTGCATCTATAAAAGTTGGTAAGGGTTAATGTGGACATGCCGAATTTCCTTAGTTTCCTGAGGAAGTATAGGCACTGTTGTGCTTTCTTGGTGATAGCGTCGACGTGAGTGGACCAGGACAGATTTTTGGTGATGTGCACCCCTAGGAATTTGAAACTGATAACCATCTCCACCTCGGCCCCGTTGATGCTGACAGGGCTGTGTACAGTACTTTGCTTCCTGAAGTCGATGACCAGCTCTTTAGTTTTGCTGGCATTGAGGGAGAGATTGTTGTCGTTACACCACTCCACTAGGTTCTCTATCTCCCTCCTGTATTCGGACTCGTCGCTATTCGAGATCCGGCCCACTATGGTCGTATCGTCAGCAAACTTGTAGATGGAGTTGGAACCAAGTTTTGCCATGCAGTCGTGTGTGTACAGGGAGTAGAGTATGGGGCTAAGTACGCAGCTTTGTGGGGCACCGGTATTGAGGACTATTGTGGAGGAAGTGTTGGTGTTCATTCTTACTGACTGTGGTCTGTTGGTCAGAAAGTCAAGGATCCAGTTGCAGAGTGGAGAGCCAAGTCCTATGTTTTGGAGCTTTGATATGAGCTCGGCAAGATTATGGTGTTGAAGGCGGAGCTGTAGTCAATACATAGGAGTCTGATGTAGGAGTCCTTCTTTTCAAGATGCTCTAGGGATGAGTGTAGGACTAGGGAAATGGCGTCTGATGTGGACCGGTTGTGACGGTATGCGAATTGAAATGGGTCAAGGCGTTCCGGGAGTATGGAGGTGATGCGCTTCATGATCAGCCTCTCGAAGCACTTCATTACAACTGACGTCAGGGCCACCGGGCTGTAGTCATTGAGGCATGTTGCCTGGTTCTTCTTTGTACCGGTATGATGGTGGTCTTCTTGAAGCAGGTGGGGACCTCGGAGTGGAG
Source organism: Scyliorhinus canicula (assembly GCF_902713615.1). NCBI lineage: Eukaryota > Metazoa > Chordata > Chondrichthyes > Carcharhiniformes > Scyliorhinidae > Scyliorhinus > Scyliorhinus canicula. Next base: position 43,674,812 of record NC_052163.1, read on the forward strand.
TAGGGATAGGTTAAAGATGTCTGTGAATACCTCTGCCAGCTGGTATGCGCAGGCTCTGAGTGCACGACCAGGGATCCCGTCCGGGCCCGTCGCCTTCCGTGGGTTCACTTTCAGGAAGGCCGATCTAACTTCGGAAACTGTGATGGTGGGTATGGGTGAATTATGGGCTGCTGGGGCACTCGACAGCGGATTGTTGGTTACCTGCTCAAACTGAACAGGTAAGGGGTTTGCTGACTGTGGTCTGTTGGTCAGAAAGTCAAGGATCCCTCATCGGGGAGGGGTGCGCTGCTGCCAGAGATACTGCTCGGCTTCGCTTTGTAGCCCATTATGTTGTTTAGTCCATGCCACAACTGCCGAGAGTCTGTCTATGACTCTAGCTTAATTTGATATTCTCTCTTGGCATCTCGGATGGCTTTGCGGAGGTCGTACCTGGATTTCTTGTATAGGACAGGGTCGTCTGCCTTGAACGCCTCAGATCTGCCCTTCAGTAGGGAGTCAATCCCGCAGTTGAGCCATGGTTTCCGTTTGGGGAACGTACGTACTGCTTTCTTTGGCACGCAGTTGTCCACACATTTGCTGATTAAGTCTGTGACGGTGGTGGCATACTCGTTTAAGTTAGTCGCTGAGTTCTTAAATATGGACCAATCCACTGTCTCTAAGCAGTCACGTAAGAGCTCTTCTGTCTCCTCGGACCAGCACTGCACAACCTTCAGCTGGATTCTCCCGCTTGTGTTTCTGCTTGTAAGCCGGGAGAAGGAGCACAGTCTTATGGTCTGATTTCCCAAAGTGCGGTCGGGGGATGGAACGGTAGGCGCCCTTGATTTTTGAGTAGCAGTGGTCAAGAGTGTTGTCGCCCCTGGTGGGACAGGAGATGTGCTGGTGGAATTTTGGCAGTACACTCTTGAGGTTGGCTTTGTTGAAGTCTCCGGCCACAATGAACAAGGCCTCCGGGTGTTCTGTTTCATAGTTGTTTATGACTGTGTACAGTTCATCCAGCGCCTTCCTCACTTCTGCCTGGGGTGGGATGTAGACCGCTGTGATAATGGCTGAAGTGAACTCACGTGGAAGATAGTATGGGCGGCACTTTACGGTCAAGTATTCCAGGTCTGGGGAGCAGTAGGTCGCCAGGGTCACCACATCCAAGCACCAGGAGGAGTTGATGAGGAGGCAAACCCCTCCACCCTTCGCTTTGCCTGAAGATGCCGTGCGGTCCGCCCGGTGAATAGAGAAGCCTTCAGGTTGTATGGCACAGTCCAGGGAGGCGGGGGTGAGCTATGTCTCTGTGAAACAGAGCACACAGCAGTCTCTTACTTCCCTCTGAGAGGTAAGTCTGCCGTTAAGTTCATCCAGCTTATTTTCAATCGCTTGGACGTTTGCCAGGAGTATGCTGGGGAGAGGGGTCTTGAAACCGCGTTGCTTTGGTCTAACCTGCAGACCGCTGCGTTTCCCTCGCTTTCTCGGTCGGTGTCTGCTGCTGGATGATCCTGGGATCCGATGGGAGACGTCAGCCCTTGTGGGAGGTAGGTGGTTGCGTCTGGCGGGGTCCAGGGCGCTAGCGAGGTCCAGGGCGCTGTTTACATTTCCGGGGTCGCGTCTGGCAGGGTCCCGGGTACTGGTTGAGGTAGAGGGGTTGCTGGGGGGGCGAGTTTGCGATCCGGATGGGTCCCAGCGTTCTGCGGGCACGGGAATACCTTACCGCGTGTTCGGGTCCTCGCGCGCGGTCTCCGTTGTTTCTGGGGTGCTGGGTCGTGGGCAGGGGCTTCCTGGGGCAGGTTGGGCTAGGTTCCATGGTCTGTTCACTCCCTGGGGTCGGATCTTGAAGTCGGAACGGTGGGGCCTCTGTGTGGATTTTTCTTTCTTTCATCACCAGGTAGGTCGGGTTGCTGGGCGGGCCTCTCCGGGTCAGGTCGCTGGGCGGGTCTCTCGGCGTCGCGTTGGGCCGGGTCTTGCCGTCGGGTGTCGGGTCAGGGGCTCCGGGGACTAGGCCGGGCGATCCGGCGGCTGGCGTCGGTAGTTAGGCTGGGTTTGGAGCTCCGAGGCCCGGGTCGGCTCCAAATCGAGGTCGGGGCTTCACTTCCGGTTTGGGCCCGATCTTCTTCCGGTTAGTAATAATGTTAGCTTTAGAATTAATTTTTTTAAATTTTTAAAGGTTAGAACGAGTGGGGCCCACATCTTGTAAATGAATAACAAAAAAAGGCTATTAAGTTAAATGGTAAGCTGCTTCTCAATGATATTTCTGTATCTAAGGATGTTGAGTGAAATCTGATTCTTTAATACATTGTTAAATGTGTTGATGTGTTTAATTTTAGATTGGATTAGGAGCAGCATATTTTGGCATCCATACAAATAGGATACAGATGGAGGAGAGAAATGTTTACTGTGGTCCTTACAATATAAAAGTCATCAAACAACTGTATGTCATAACTATACCAAACATAAACAGTTTATTTTCATTTCTGATTCTTTTAATAATTTTAGTCCCATTAGTTGAAGTAAAAAATAAAGCACAAAGACCTTTGTGTCATAAGAGTTAAACAATGTTTTTGTAAGTTTACATTTAAAAACTGTTGTTCTAAATATTGTTTGTACTGGGAAGGGGTTGGTTGGGGGGTTTGGCCGGGGGGGGGGACACTATTTAAATCCAACATCCAACTCGGGGCTGAATTTTCCTGGAATGGCAGAAGTCCTGTTGCCAGGCTGAAGGTGGGAGCATTTCTCACATCAGCCTGCAGCAGGGCCTGTGGAGGCCCACTCCCAGCAAGGTAAATTAATTGGATGGTAGCTGTCCCACCCCCTCCCATAACTTGTGGGCCCAATGAGTGGGCTGACAACTCAGCAATGCCACCAATTGCACAGTGGCCATTGCTGTGGATATGGAGAGGACTCCTCCATGGTGCCCTCGAAGAGGGTTGGGGGTCACTGAGGCTCGACGAGCAGGCCCTGCTGTAGGAAATGGGGTTTCCATTGCGCCAGTGGTGCCAGTGCTGCTGGGGTGGACTTGGCCTTCAGTGTTGGGGGGTGGGGGGGCTTCTTCTGTGAGTATCCATAAAAGAGAACCCCCCCCCCCCCAATCTTGGAAGGCTGCCAGGTTTCACTGGACCATCTCAACACAGCATGATAGGTCCTCGCCGTGTGTGCAAAATGTCATTGGAGGTGGGACCGTGAGCTGGTCGCATAAGAGCCTCAATTGGCCTCCCAGCTCACAGCCAATCTGCCAACTTTCCTACCACTGGCAAAATGGCATGTCAGTGGGAAGAAGTTACCACCGCGCCCCTCTCCCTCCCAAGGCCTTCCCTTGCTATTGTGCCAGCCTTCCTGCCTCTCATCCCTTCCACAGGGGATCTAGAAAATTCCAGCTATAATCCTTATTGTTATCAATCCTTTGGGTCAATGTTGTCCTTCGGAAGTCTTATTAATTTTACTTTGAATCATTTTCTTTCTGTTTTCTTCACTTTTTCTGCTTCCTTGTGCTTCACTCACCCTGTGTTAGAGATTTGGGTTTGTCGCACATACCTACTGGGCCTCGATGGTCTTGCCACTCCCGTTAAGCAATCCGGTTGACTGCCTTTTAGTCAAAGGATAACATTTGTTACATTTTCATTCTCTGGAAAGTTCACACACAGGACCAAGAATTTAAACAAAAGGTCAACGGGCCAGTTTAACGATCTGGAGTGAAGTTGGGTTATTTGAGGCGGGTGACTCTCATGGGAAAACAAGGCAAGAGTAAAAAATGACAAACATAAAAGGGTGGCACAGTGGTTAGCACTGCTGCCTCATGCCGCCCGGGACCCGGGTTCAATTCAAGCATCGTGAAACTGTCTATGTGAAGTTTGCACGTTCTCCCCGTGTCTGCGTGAGTTTCCTCTGCGTGCTCCGGTTTCCTCCCACAGTCCAAAGATGTGCAGGTTAGGGGGATTGGCCATGCTCAAATTACCCCTTAGTGTCCAGGGATATGCAGGTTAGGTGGGGTTACGGAGAAAGGGTTGGGGGAGTGGGCCCAAGCAGAGTGCTCTTTCAGAGGGTTGGTGCAGACTCGATGAACCAAATGGCCTCCATCTGCACTGTAGGGATTGTAAGGACACAGTGAGAGCTGATGTCGAACCATTCTTGTCTCCCATTACGCAGTGTGGACCCTAGCAGGGTAATCGACTACAGTGGTGGACACCTGATAGCTGTGGGGACATCGGATAGAAGGATAAAATTTTTGGATTCCAATAATTCCAAAGAAATTTCTCTTACGCTGCATGGACATGCCGGACGCATCAAGTCACTGTTTCTCCATGAGGAAAAAGGGTTTTTACTCAGTGGAAGTTATGACCTCAGCATCAGGTGGGAGTTAAAATATTTTCTTGCATGTTTCTTAGCAGATACTTTGCTTGCGAGAACGAAATATAACTAATTTTACCAACAAACAAAATTGGTCAATTTTAGACGGTGGGATCTGAAGACTGGATTATGCTTGAACACCTACCGTGGTCACATGGGGATCATTACCTGTCTTGACCAGCACAAGGATATGTTTGCATCAGCGGGAATGGACTTTCAGGCCAAAGGTTAGACAAATTGTGGGCTTAATTTGAATTTGTTGTCCGGGAATTGGGTGCAATCTCAGTTTTCCACCCCAATCAACAGCACACTCTATAGACTTCAGTGGAAGCACCGGACAGGTTTAAACCAGCTTTGCACTCATTCCCAACAGTCTCCTGACCCACAGGTTAGAGCACAAAAAAATCAAGCTGTTTATCCCTGAGTTCGAATGAAGAATTCCGCCCAGTGTATTAACTTTGTCCTATGTTCTCCAGGCTTATTCCTGGAATGCGAGGATTTTCTGATGAGGAAAGATTGTGTCAGTTGGGCCGAAATTCTCTGGAGTTTAGAAGAATGAGAGGTGACCTCTTTGGAACATATAGGATTCTGAGAGGGTTTGACAGGTATAATAACTCCAGCGGGGGGGCCAGGTGAAGCAACCAAAGGTTTTTTCCAGAACAAAAACAGAAGCCGCAGTTCGGGAGTACAAGCTTCTCGGTCCAGGGCCAGCGGGAACACCGGTCCAGATCTGGGTTACAGTATTTAGACTCCCGCTGACAAGTCCCTATTGGGCGAGCTTCCGCCCAGTCAATATGGAAACTCGTACTCCACAAATTCCACAGGGAGGTCAATCGATGATCCCCCCCCCCCCCCGCTAGTCTTCATGGGGGTTATAACATCCCTCCCTCCTTCAGTCCATTTCATCCCCATCTCTCCCGCGACAAAAAGGCCACTTCTGCCTTTTAGTGCTCACCCTCGCGTCCATGGCAGATGGAGCCGGACATGTGACCATTGCTTCCTCAAGGTGAGCCTGAGGGTCATGGATGCAGCTTCATCATCGTTACCAGCCACTGGGGGTGATCCAATTTCTTCAGCCACCATATCAGACCCTGAGTACTCACCATTCGGGGAGACGACCCAAGGGTCCTCCGTGGGCTGTAGAGACGTCCACGACTGGGGTTGGAGACGTGGTTTCGACAAGTGCAGGCTCCTTACTCCTAAGGTGGTCAAAGTGCTTTTTGAGGACTTTTCCTTGAATCTTGACTTTGTAGGAGATGTACTCCATCGTCACCAATACGACTCCAGAGACCCAACTGGAGCTATACTGGAAGTTTCATGCCTATACGGCATCCCCCATCTTAAACACACTCTCAGACCTCATGGTGTCATCATTTCTCCTTTGACCCTCCTGTTTGGACTCCACCTTCCCCACCAAATTGAGAAAGAACAGGCTCAGCCTGGAACAAAGTCGCATCCCATCAAAGTTTTGGCGGGCGACTCACGTCGCAGTATGTGGTGTAGTTCGATAATCAGACAAATGGTGCCAACCTTGTCTCAATGGATCCGGTTGGCTGCTTCCTCATCCCATTTTTGAAAGGGTGCCAACCTGGCATTTTTTGCATCTGCGCGATTGAGCCCGGGTTGCCCTGCGTGGGTGTGGGGGTGGGGGCCCTCCTGTAGTGCATTCAGGCTGGGGGTGGGGGGTGCAGGGTCGTCGCTTTGGGACGCCATTTTTAAATGATCTCTCGCTGCATTCTGGCGAGCAGATCTCCTCATTGCGTAACACTGCAAGCCCGGGAAACACACGGCTAAAAGCGCTTGAAATGGGACTTTTCCCCCAATTAGTTGAATCAAATCCATTAGCTCTGTTTACTCTCCCTATGGATGCTGCCAGACCTGTTGAGTTTTTCCAGCATTCTCAGTTTGTTTCTCATTATGTCTTGCGTAACTCAGTGACTCAATGATAAACGTTGATCATCACTGAGGTACATGTAGTTTTACCCGTTTGACAGCTCAAATGGAGCATTGTAAATATAATGCCAGCAGGGATTCCATTAAACATTTTTGCTTTATCCTTCATCGATTACATTTCCTGAAATGGATCTTTGACAGAAATACCAAGAAAGCAGTGCTGGAAAAGCTCAGCAGGTCTGTCGACAGCTGTGGAGAGAGAAACAGAGTTAACAATTTTGGCTGGGACTTTCCCTGCCACGGGGTCTGTGGCAGCCCAGGCTTTGTCCATCAACCTTTGGCGGCACTGGACGATCACTGCAGCGGTCGGGCAGGGCTGGAGATTATTTTCCAGCACTTTCTGATTTTATTTCAGAACATCCACAGTATTTTGTTTTTGTTGTTCTGGGTTCTGATAGTGCAGTCTGAGAGACAGCAAATCTCACACTCTTATAATATTTCTATCCATATTATTAATGAATAAATAACCCGGCAAAACTTAAAGTTTGCCTTTGAGAAATCAATTCCGTTAACCCTATCGTGCATAATCCTGATCTAATTAAAATTGTATCTTAATTTCCACCTTCTCATTCCTCCACATTCCTGAATCTATTTGATCAATTACATAACTTGTGATTCATGTATGATTCACAACTTTCACACTGAATCCACTTATGCAATAGACGTTCATTTTAACGTGAGTCACTTTTGTCTTTATTAGCTGTATAATCAATAATACACAAACTGAACACTTGCCCTTGCTAGGTATTGTCCCAATCCGTATGAAACCCAGTTCGGAGCAGTACATTTTCTGATGAATGCTTGTTTGTTATGCTGGGAGTAGTAAATATTTGCTCGTTGATAATTAATTCACATTGTGGTGTCTTTTTGCTTTGCCATTAGTGTGGGACATTGAGAAAGGAAAATGTCTTTGTAGCTTCAGGCATGAAAAGGCGGTTCAGTCTGTGGCTCTCACTGAGATGTATATGGTGAGTGGATGTGACAAAGGACTAGTTCACGTCTGGAGCATCAAACCACCTTCACTAGTCAAGGTATTCAGTGCAGAATTGTGTGCTGTTACTAAGTATACTGATGACCATGATTCCCTAGATCCCCTTCTTCTTCAATGTCCTGTACTTCCTAGCTAGAAAGTATAAACCTAGTGGAACATGAGGAAAGAAAGATTAATGCCTGGACTGTGCCTGGAACTGGGAAAGGTTCAGGTGGTCCAGTGGTTAGCACTGCACCCTCACAGCTCCAGGGACCCAGATTCAATTCCGGCCTCTGGTGACTGTCTGTGTGGAGTTTGTACTTTCTCCCCTGCGTGCTCCTGTTTCCTCCCATGCTCTGGTTTCCTCCCACAGTCCAAAGATGTGCAGGTTAGGTGGATTGGCCACGCTAAATTTCCCCTTGGTGTCAAAAAGGTTAGGTTGGGTTACGGGGATAGGGTAGAGGTGCCGTCTTAAGTAGGGTGCTCTTTCCAAGAGCCAGTGCAGACTCGACAGGCTGAATGGCCTCCTTCTGCACTGTGAATTCTATGGCGAAGTGATCAACTTATCCGCATCCTGATCTACCTTAGCCAAGTGAAAACAGGAATTAACTATCAAACGTCACACAACCCGATCTAACTGACCACCCCTAAGTATGATATTTAACTCTACCCGGAATAAGTACTCGGTGAGATCTTTGCTTTGCTTAACTTGCCTGCGAATGAATGACCTCATATCAATGTTGTAGTGCCACTCAAATGTACACAACCACATAATTGGCGAGATTCTCTGACCCCCAGCCAGGCCAGAGAATCGCTGGGGGGGGGGGGGGGGGGGGGGGGCGTGACTCCGGCTGCCGGATTCTCCGGCTGCCGGATTCTCCGGCTGCCGGATTCTCCGGCTGCCGGATTCTCCGGCTGCCGGATTCTCCGGCGCCTGTTTTTTGGCGGGGGCGGGAATCGCGTTGTGCTGGTCAGGGGCCGTTGGCAGCAGCCCCCCCACCCCACCCCACCCCCGGTGATTCTCCGGTCCGCGATGGGCCGGGTGGACGCCGGTTTTCGGCCGATCCGGCCGGTGTGAAATACACCAGGTCCTTACCAGCGGGACTTGGCTCTGTGGGCGGCCTGCGGAGTCCTCGGGGGAGGGAAGGGGGATCTGGCCCCAGGGGGTGCCTCCACAGTGGCCTGGCCCACGATCGGGGCCCACCAATCTGCAGGCGGGCCTGTGCCGTGGGGCCACTCTTTCCCTCCGCGCCGGCTTCTGTAACGGTCCGCCATGGTCAGCGCAGAGAAGAACCCCCCCTGTGCATGCGCTGGGATCACGCCACTACACGTTGGCGCTCCCGCGCTTGCGCCAACTCGCGCCGGCTGGAGGAGGCCCTTCGGTGCCGGTTGGCGTGGCCCAAAACCTGCCGCCGCCGGCCTAGCCCCTAAAGGTGCGGAGGATTCCACACCTTCCAGGTGGCCCGACGCCAGAGTGGTTCACGCCACTCCTCGGCGCTGTTACGGCCCGCCCCGCCAGTTAGGGGAGAATCCCGGCCAAGGTCTTCAATGTGTGCATCTGTAAATAACAGGTAACATATACAGTGGCTACAGCAGGCAATTACTTGAATAAATGCTAACAGTTAAGCAGCTAATGACAGACCCTTCCAACAGTACTCGGTAACATATACGGGGTAGGTTACTGGCATCAATCAGGCATCCCTGTGGAGCTCACAGCTCAGAGTCAACATATATTCTCTCAACAACATACTCACCTGATGAAGGAGCTACGCTCCAAATGCTAGTGATTCCAAATAAATCTGTTGGACTTTAACCCGGTGTTGTAAGACTTCTTACTGTGCCGACCGCAGTCCAACGCCGGCATCTCCACATCATATATTGTGAGCAAGAAAGTGATAGATCCAGTTGGGGTGCCAATCGATCAATGCTGTTGTGAAAGGTTGTAGCCCGCGTGGCACTGACCCACATTATTCTTATGGAATTGGTGGAAAATAGTTTCAATTCTTACCTTTATGGGCTGCTTCTGCCTCTGCAGCAAGTGTGTCTGAACAGAGCATCCACAGCAGACGTTCTGGCAAGTAGGTAGTTACAATGACATTGATACGTCATAGTAATTATTGAGGCTCATGTCTAATTCAGGTAGGACCTCGGCTACTCAGAGAAAAGCCCAAGCAAACTGGCAGCATAGGTGGTAAGGTGACCACTTTCATTTTAACACCAGTTTCTGCTGGTTAAAGGGAGTTAAAATCTACTCCACTGTACTGGAGAATGAATCAGTCATGAGAGAGTAAAAGGTCATCGATATGAACGTTGGGCTGGATTTTGTCACAGGTGCGAAAGTCCTGCCACTGGCCCAAAAGCGGAAGGCGACCCTTCTTCAACTAGTTGTTGGCCCATGGAGGAGGCAAGAGCCCTTAATTGGCCATGCAAATAGCTCAGCTGAACTCATGGTGTATGGCACGTCTGCCAGCTATCCTGCCACAGGCAAAATAGCATGTATTGCACCCCCCCCCCATTTCGTCAACCCTTCCAGCTTGTCGGCAAGGGGCCAGTTAAATTCTGCCCATTTTCTGTCTCCACTGTTTCTGCCTGACCTGCTGAGTATTTCATCATTTCTGTTTCTATAATAGATGATAGCTTTGCATATTTACTTTAGGCTTAGAATTAGAAAATCCTTCATAAATAGTCGCAACGCAATTCAGAATCAAAAGATAAAAATGATTATCTAGAGATAGAGACCAGTGTTACGACTTGATAGAGTTGAGGTCTAGACATTCGACTCTGTTCACTGTGTGATGTATAATATTGACTGCTGAAATTCATTCTGCGTCACTTTGGCAGGATTGATGTGGTCGGACTATTCAACTGATGAATTCCCTTCTTTGATTATTCAGGTTCTGATTGGTCATATAAGCCCAATCACATGTCTGTCTGTTGATCAATGGCATTTGGTCAGTGGAAGCAAGGATAAATGTGTTAAAGCCTGGAGTATGATTGGAAAATTTAGTGAATGTTTAATGACTTTCAAACATCCACAGTAAGTAACTTAATAGTAAATAAGGCATAAATGATACATTCCAAACCTGAACATAAAAAATAACCTTTGTCAAAATGGATGAAAAACATTCTTGCCAATTTTTCTCCATGTGTAATAGATTAGGTTTAATTTCTATATTTTTGTCTCTTTAAGCTTCAACACAACATGACAACTTTTTCCATCTTTAATTATAGCAGCAGGAAGTTTTGCTTCTTGGATTAAAGTTTTGAATGGACACACTGGTTTCAGAGCATGTGTGTTCCGTAGTATGAACAAACCATTTGTGTGTCTGTTGTTTCCTCCCACAAGTCCCGAAAGACGTGCTTGTGAGGTGAATTGGACATACTGAATTCTTCCTTTGTGTACCCGAACAGGCGCCGTAGTGGTGACTAGGGATTTTCACAGTAACTTCATTGCAGTGTTAATGTAAACCTACTTGCGATACTAATAAAGATTATACTAATCACATAACCTAACCTGCACATCTCTAGACACTAAGGGACAATTTATCATGGCCAACCCACCTAACTCGCATATCTTTGGTCTGTGGGAGGAAACCGGAGAACCTGGAGGATATCAATGGAGACACAGGGAGAACGTGCAAACTCCACACAGTCAGTAATCCAAGGCTGGAACTGAACCCGGGTCCCTGGCTCTGTGAGGCAGCAGTGCTAACCACTGTGCCGCCCTGTCACCCTAAAACACCGTGCCACCCTTCCAAGACTTTGCATTAATAAAAACTCATTTGAAAGAGTTAACAGAGAAACCTATGGATCCCATTACAGCCTAAATGAGCGCCTTTAGAACAAAGAGAATAATACTTTGGGGTGGGTTGAAACAATAAATTGGAAAGGTACAAATGACGTTGAAGATATTTCTCATGTTATACAAATTGGTTTTGGACGTCTTGTGGCACAATGGGTGGTGTCCCTGCCTCTGATCCTGAAGCCCTGGATTTGAGTCCCACCCATAGGGCTTGATGGCCAAGGAAGGTGCGTTTGTTACATGGGCAAACAAGTAGGCAAATCTTTCCAATCTGCTTTTGGTAGCTGATCTCCTGGTCAGCTGTGCCTGATGTGGAGTGGCACCCTTCAAGCTACAGCTGGTTGCAGGCGATCGACCTGTCCCAGAAAAAATAAGCTACAGAAAACAGATGTGACCTAGTACTTTGCCTGCCTCACTTCTAAGTCTAAGTGGTTTGCTGTTGTATAACGTAAACAATTTGTTTTCAGAAGTGTCTCTACGTGACTGGTTTTATTTCTCTTCCCTGTCCTGATCTTCTGTTTCACTAAGCCCTTTTCCCCCCAAATCTCTCACATTCTTCCTTTCATTGTTGGCTTGTTACCATCACAATCTTACCCTTTGCATCACCATCCATACAGTGAGATGACAGTCAACACACAGCTGGGTATTGGGCAGACAAAATGATCTTCCTTCTCTTTCCTATATATGAGCAACATGGGCTGGGATTTTCCTCCCCCCACCCTCCCAACCCTCATGTTTTCTGATGGTGGAGATGGCTCGGTATTGGCCTTCACGACCTGTTGAAGTCTACAGCGTGTTGTATGTCTTGCTTACCGAGAGTTGCCTTCGGCGGGAACCGAAGATCGCACTAGCGGGAATGGGCCAAAAAAACCCGCCCATGGTCTCCCTCTTGTATACCTAATGTGCAGCCTCTCTCTTTACCCTGTCCTGAACGATGTTTCTCTTTACTCCCCTCAATAAGATCTCACTTGCTGTCTTCCTCTTGTCCTTATTCCACAAGCTCTCATTCCTTCTCTGTTTCGCTGATTGGGTAACTCTCGATTTCCTGAGTTCTGCGTTTATCTAGTCCTCCATGGCTTCCCACCTCATCATTCAGATGTCTCTTCCCCCCCCCCACCCAACCGCCATGTTCCTTCCTTGAACAGAGCCTTGTTTGTTTTCTCTCACCAGAGGCTCAGCAGGATTGTCCTTTCATGCTGTCCTTCTGTCTCAGGTGTATGTCCTCCTGTAACAGAGCCCTATTTCAATTCTACATCAGGGTCTCGGTCATTACTGCACATTCATCCAACTAAACATTGCAGAAAAATAACATTGAATAAACTCAACAGTGAGGAAGAAAGTAAAAGCTTGGAACTTTCAACATTTACTTCACAGATTGGAACTGTAACCCAATTTTGATTGATTTAGTATATTATCGATTTCACTGATAGATCAATCTCAGAAAAATAAGACGATGACAAATCAGGTGGAGAAAAATGACAATCGCAAGAATTCTAATTATTTCCAGAAAATAGATTTTGCGGTGAAAACAGCAAGCCCTTTGAAGACCTGAATGTGTTGTAATACTTTAGTCCTGATATTTACAAGTCAGCTTGTTTGGAGGGGTTGCTTTATGCATGGAAACTCCATATGAAATGTCCTTATGTGCTGTAATTATTAACTGCAGTCACCTGTAGCAGGAGGAGGACTCTTATCGCGGAGCAGCTAGGGAGGTTGAGAGAGATTGCACGCCTGCACCTCCTCACCCACAAGCAGTGCTGTAGAAGCAGTTTCTCACTTATCCGAAGGATGTGGCTCTTCACATCTCCTCTTACTTGTTGGGTTTCCTGAGGCATAGAAGCACGACCACATTGGTATGAAGTAGAAGCGCTGTTAAAATGAAGGGCAGTCTCCTTAAAGTGTTCCAATGAATGACTCACCTCCAGCAGTGGTGGGTGGGGGTGGTGGTGGGGGGGGGCGCGGGCGGGGAGAGTTGCTCGCCTGGCTCTCACGAAATGAGCAGGGTTAAGTTGGGTTGGATTTCTGTTTCAAATGTTAGCATTTTAACATCTAACTCAAACTACTGGCCTTTGGGGTTAAAATCATCCCCTTTATTTTGATACTCTCAATTTTACGACAATGATCAAATCCAATTTCTAGCGATGTTCTTTTCCAGGGAAGTGCTGTGTGTGAAATTTCTTTATCTGCGCGTGATCAGCGGATGTGGCGATGGAAAGATCCGGATTTTCGACGTATGCAATGGCAGCTGCCTAAGAGTAATGAGAGCAAATGGCCGTGGTGATCCAGTGCTATCCTTACATCCTGCTGGAAACACGTACGTATGTGGTAAACTGTTAGAAACTGCACTCGTTATTTTGCGGGTCTTTATTTGTTCTTGCTTCTCAGGTCATTAAAAGTGGCCACCTTAGAAAACCTGAAAAGCAAAACTAGTATTCATATTGCACCATTCATGACCACAGGACATGCCGACGCACTTAAATCAACTGAAGTGGGAAACATGGCAGAATATTTGCACACAACCAATTCCCACAAGCAGCAGTGTAATAAAAACCAGATAATGTCAGTGTCATGTTGATTGAGGGACAAGTACTAACCAAGTCCCATGGCGTCCCATGGGATCCATCAAGCTCATTTGAGAGGGTAGACCGTACTTTGGTTTAACATCACATCCAAAAGGTGGTACCTCCGACCAACCGGACAGACACTCCTCTCAGTGCTGGACAGGTGTGTCAAACGTGATTATCCTGGAGTGCGACTTGCACTCATAACCTTTGGAATGCTCCCAGTTAAGCCGTGGCTAATACCCGAGGCTGACATCGTATATTATGGGGAGAAGGCAGGAGAATGGGATGAGAAACAGACCAGCAATGATTGAATGGCGGAGCAGACTTGATGGGCCGAATGGCCTAACTCTGCTCCTGTGTCTTCCGGTCTTATCAAAAGAGATGGCCAAACATTTTCAAAATCAAGTTAAGCAGCTGTATGTCTAATGAGTGTAGAATAATTTAATGTTTTATTGGAATACTGGGTGGAAATTAAAAGATAATTTCACAAGATTCCATTCTTTCTTCAGCAAAGCTCTCATACCAGCTTCCAAACCAAAAAGTCAATCAAACTTTACTCATTTGATGTTGATTTCCTGCCCTCATTAAAGGTGTTAACGTTTGAATTGCAGTTGCTTTGTAATTTTTAAAAATTTACTTTTGTCTCCTCAGCATTTCCATGTCTTACTATTTTTGACTTAATTTTCCAAACAATAGGAATATTCAAACATGTAATTACTGTAGCTGTACAGTAAATAATATCTTTTAAAAACAGTGATTGATTATATACAGTACAAATAACACAAAATACTGTCTACACTTCCATATACAACTTCCACATACAATTCCTCCTCATTTACACCCAAGGATCATGACAAATGTCATTCAGCAACTTAGAACCATAGAATTCCTACAGTGCAGAAAGAGGCCATTTGGCATATTAAGTCTGTGCTGACCCTCTGAAAGAGCACCCTACCTCGGCCCATTCCTCACCCTTAACTTCATAACCCCATCTAACCTGCACATCTTTGGACACTAACAGGCAATTTGTCATGGCCAATCCACACAACCTGCTCATCTTTGGACTGTGGGAGGAAACCAGAGCACCCAGACGAAACCCATGCAAAGAAGGGGAGAAAGTGTAAACTCCACACAGACAGTCACACAAAGCCTGAATTGAACTCAGGTCCCTGGTGCTATGAGGCAGCATTGCTAACCACTGTGCCACCATGCTGTCATGGAAAGACTTAGAAATAAGAATTCCTATACCAATTACGGGCAGCACGGTAGCATGGTGGTTAGCATAAATGCTTCACAGCTCCAGGGTCCCAGGTTCGATTCCCGGCTGGGTCACTGTCTGTGCGGAGTCTGCACGTCCTCCCGTGTGTGCGTGGATTTCCTCCGGGTGCTCCGGTTTCCTCCCACAGTCCAAAGATGTGCGGGTTAGGTGGATTGGCCGTGATAAATTGCCCGTAGTGTCCTAAAAAGTAAGGTTAAGGGGTGGGGGGTTGTTGGGTTACGGGCATAGGGTGATAGGTGGGTTTGAGTAGGGTGATCATGGCTCGGCACAACATCGAGGGCCGAAGGGCCTGTTCTGTGCTGTACTGTACTGTTCTATGTTCTAATTCTGATACCACAGTTCTCCAGGAAGTAAGGAATTTGCTGCTGATTTAATGTGATTTGCCCATGTTTCTCCCATTGACCAGTAATCGCACACATTTTCACATTTTGAACACTTCTACTGTAAGACACAAACTAAAATCAATCTCGAATAAACATTACTTAGTAGGCACCTAATATATAAATGTACAGAAATGGCATTTCCCCATTAACTGATCAACAACCAAAAACCCTTTATTAATAATAATCGTTATTGTCACAAGTAGGCTTACATTAACACTGCAATGAAGCTACTGTGAAAAGCCCCTAGTCGCCACATACCGGCGCCTGTTTGGGTACACTGAGGGAGAATTCAGAATGTCCAAATAACCTGACAGCACATCTTTCGGGACTTGTGGGAGGAAACCGGAGCACCCGGAGGAAACCCATGCAGACACAAGGCGAACATCCAGACTCCACACAGACAGTGATCCAAGCCAGAAATCGAACCTGGGACCCTGTAGCTGTGAAGCAACAGTGTTTTAAAATTTTTATTTAATTTTTTAAAAATAAATTTAGAGTACCCAATTCATTTTTTCCAATTAAAGGGCAATTTAGCGTGGCCAATCCACCTACCCTGCACATCTTTTGGGTTGTGGGGGCGAAACCCACGCAGACACGGGGAGAATGTGCAAACTCCACACGGACAGTGACCCAGTGCCGGGATCGAACCTGGGACCTCGACGCCATGAAGCAGCAGGGCTAACCCACTGCGCCACCATGCTGCCCTGAAGCAACAGTGTTAACCACTGTGCTACCATGCTGCCCTTATGTTATGCCTCACTCTCGGAGCTTTGAAGTTATAGTCCCAAACTCCTGTCAGCTTCAAGCAGGATCTCTTATTCTTGTCAACCAAGGTGAGTTTTCCAGTATTGTCAAAAATGCCCTTTATTTTGTTTTACCTTAAATTAATTAAGACAATTTAAAACATAACTGCCTTAAAATGTCTTGCATTTGTAACAACAGTCAGAAGCCTGAAAAAAGTGATGGTGGTAATTTTAACCTACAGTGGCTGAGGAAGGGCAGATTAAGAGTTAGGGTGGCACATTGGTTAGCACTGCTGCCTCACAGCGCCAGGGACACGGGTTTGATTTGGACCTTGGATGACTGTGGAGTTTGCATGTTTTCCGGTTTCCTCTCACAATCCAAAGATGTGAAGGTTAGGTGGCTTGGCCATGCTAAATTGTCCCTTATTGTCCAAATGGTAGGTGGGATTACGGGGATAGGGTGAGTGGACCTAGGTAGGGTGTTCTTTCAAAGGTTTGGTGTAGACTCAATAAGCCGAATGGATCCGTTCTGCACTGTACAGAATCTATGATTTTAAAAACTGGAAATCTGACGACAATTTGCCTCTAACACACCCACTTCCAGTTTTAATGGGACAGGTTGGGAGCTGAGTGACTAACCTACTCTCCAGATGTAGACAGTCCTCCCCAAAATCCACAAACAGTACTGTCCCTATCGGCCCATCATATCAGCCTGTTCCTGCCCTACCAAACTAATTTCTTCCTAACTTGACTCCATATTCTCTCCTCTTGTCCAGTCCTTCCAACCTTACATTCATGATTCCTCATATCAACAACTTCCAGTTCCCCGGCCCTAACCGCACCCCCCCCCCCCTATCATGGATGTCCAATCCCTCTAAACCTCCTTTTCCCACCGGGATGGCCTGGGGGCTCTCCGCTTATTCCTCGAACAGGGGATAATCCCCATCCACCAGCACTCTCCTCCGACTGGCTGAACTTGTCATCTCACTCAACAATTTCTCCTTCAACACAGGGTAACACGGTAGCATAGTGGTCAGCACAATTGCTTCACAGCACCAGGGTCCCAGGTTCGGTTTCCGGCTGGGTCACTGCCTGTGCGGAGTGTGCACGTTCTCACCATGTTTGCGTGGGTTTCCTCCGGGTGCTCCGGTTTCCTCCCACAGTCCAAAAATGTGCGGATTAGGTGGATTAGCCGTTTGTTAAATTGCCCTTAGTGTCCAAAAAATGTTAAGTGGGGGTTACGGGGATAGGGTAGATATGTGGGCTTCAGTATGGTGCTCTTTGTAAGGGCTGGTGCAGACTCGATGGGCCGAATGGCCTTCTGCACTGTAAATTCTATGAATGTCTCATTTCCTCCAAACCAAAGGGTCCCAGCATGGATTCCAGTTTTGCCTGTCTCTTTATGAGGTATGTGGAACATTCCTTGTTCCAGTCCTACTGCAGCCCTATCCCACAACTCTTTAATCTGTACATCGACATCTGTTCCGGTGCCGCTTCATGTTCTCGTTTGGTCCTGAAAAAAATTATTAATTTTGCTCCCAATTACCGCCCCTCCATCACCTTCACATGGCCCATCTCCGACACTTCTCTTCCCTTCCTTGACCTTTGTACTTCAATTTCTGGGATAGACTGTCCACTAATTCCACTTCACCCCATTTTTATTTCATCCATTTATTTTCATTTCTTCCATTAATCTGTTTTTTCCCTCATCATCGTTCCCCCTCCTCCCAGTGCACTTGGACCAATTGTTCTTAGTTGCCCTTTCATTCATTGCTCATCTTTGTACTGCCATTCACACGTTCTAACCTCTTTATGTGCCACTATCAGCACCCTTCTTAGCCTTAATTACCTCCATTTAGATTCCTTTTGTCTTTAGTCCTTGACTTCTTTGTCAATCTCCACCTATCGCTGGCCCCCTATCCAGCCCCACTGCTCCCCCCCCCCCCCCCCCCCCCCCAACTACAGTATAAATCTGACACCATTTCCAGATCTCTCTAGCTTTGACAAAGAGTCATTCAGACTCGAAACGTTAGCTCTCTTTTCTCTCCTGCTGAGATTGTCCAGCATTTTCTGTTTTTGTCTCCAGAAGTAGGTTTGTGATTGAAATATTTTAATGAGGCTGTCAACCAGTTTTGAAACAAAGGACTAGATTTCCCAAGGCTCAGGAAACCCTGCAGCTAAAGGGAAGTGTGAAAGGCCAGATCTAGCAGCTAAGTGCCTTTGGTACTGCCTGTGAGCCAGGTAGAGTAGTGATTAGTTCCCTAATCTCTTCCAGTTCCCAAGCTAACCACATTTCCTCTCTATAATCAGAATCTTTCCTGCAATAGGAACCATGAACTTTTTGAGTCTTCATTCTGGACATCTCGCCTCAACCTCCATCCAGGACTTTGCAACTTTACCTGCAATCTCTACAATCTTGCCCTCTCTCATTTCCTCCTCTCCACCAATACAGATTAGAAGCACTAAACGCAAGGAAATACACAATGAACAACAGGAAGTACAATGCATCTGCCTCGATTCCTGAAGGAGGCAGGACAGGCACATAGGAACAAAAGTAGGCCATTCAGCCCCTCAAGCCTGCCCTACCATTTAATGGGATCATGGCTGATCTGTGACCTAACTCCATCTACCTGCCTTTGGCTCATACCCCTTCATATCTTTGCTTAACAAAAATCTATGTCTCAGATTTAAAATCAACAACTGAGCCAGCTTCAACTGCTGTTTGTGGGAGAGAGTTCCAAACCTTTACCACTCTTTGAGTGAAGAAATGCTTCCCAACATCTCTCCTGAATGGTCTAGTCCTAATTTTTAGACTGAGCCTCCTAGTTTTAAAATCTCCAGCCAGTAGAAGTAATTTATCTTTATGTACCCTGTCTTTCCCTGTTAGTATTTTGAATACTTAAATTAGATCACCCCTTAACCTTCTAAATTCTATGGAAAACAGATCTAATTTGAGTAATCTCTCCTCATAATTCGACCTCTGTTGTTCAGGTATCATTTTTGTAAACTTACGTTGCACTCTCTCCAAGGCCAAAATTTCCTTCCTGAGGTTTGGTGCCGATAACTACTCCTAAGTGGGGTTTTATATAGCTGCAGCACAACCTTTGTGTCTTTATACGCCGATCCTCTAATTATAAAGGCTCACATTCCATTAGCCTTTTTAAAAAAATTGAATTTAATTTGATTCATTGTCATATGTACCGAGGTAGTGAGAGGTATCGTTCTGCATACAGTCCCGACAGATAGTTCCATAAATGGAAAAACAGAGGACATGCATCAACATACAATGTAAATACATAAGCACAGGCATCGGGTGAGCATACAGAGTGTAGTACTATTCAGTGGAGAAGATGTGTGAAGAGATCAGTTCAGTCCATAAAGAGGGTAATTCAAGGGTCTGGTAACAGCAGGGAAGAAGCTGTTTTTGAATCTGTTAGTGCGTGTTCTCAGACTTTTGTATCTCCTGACCGATGGAAGAAGTTGGAAGAGAAGAATAACCCGGTTGGGGGGAGTGGGTTTTTGATTATGCTACCTGCTTTCCCAAGGCAGCAGTATAGACAGAGTCAATGGATGGGTGATGGGTTCAGGTGATGGGCTAGGCTGTGTTCACGATTCTGTAGTTTCTTACGGTCTTGGGCTGAGCAGTTGCCATACTAGCTGTGATGCAGCCAGATAAGATGTTTTCTGTAGTGCATCTGTAAAAATTGATAAGAGTCTATGTGGACATGACGAATTTCCTTAGTTTCCTGAGGAATTAAACGCGCTCTTGTGCTTTCTTGGTCGCAGTGTCGACGTGGGTGGACCAGGACAGATTGTTGAGGATGTGCACACCAAGGAATTTGAAGCTGTCGACCATCTCCACCTCAGCCCCATTGAGTCAGACAGGGTTGTGTATGATACTTTGATTCCTGAAGCCAATGACCTGGGGCGGGATTCCCGCCCCCGCATCAATCCCGCCCCCGCCGTGTCCTGAATTCTCTGCCCCCTGAGATTCGGTGGGGCCGGGAATCGCGCCGCGCCGGTCAGTGGGCCCTCTGCGCCGGTCGGCGGGCCCCCCGTGGTGATTCTCCGGCCTGCGATGGGCCGAAGTCCCGCCGCTGACAGGCCTCTCCCGCCGGCGTGGATTAAACCACCTATCTGATCGGCGGGATTGGCAGAGTGGGTGGGGTCCTGGGGGGGGGGGGGGGCGCGGGGCGATCTGACCGGGGGGTGCCCCCATGGTGGCCTGGCCCGCGATCGGGGCCCACCGATCAGCGGGCAGGCCTGTGCCATGGGGGCACTCTTTTTCTTCCGCCTTCGCCATGGTCTTCACCATGGCGGAGGTGGAAGAGACCCCCTCCCCTGCGCATGCGCCGGTATGATGTCAGCAGACGCTGACGCTCCGGCGCATGTGCGGACTTACGCCGGCCGGCGAAGTCCTTTTGGCCCCGGCTGGCATGGCGCCAAAGGCCGTTCACGCCAGCCGGCGGAGTGGGACGCCTGAGTGGTTCACGCCACTCCGACACGCCGGGACCCCCCGCCCCGCCGGGTAGGGGAGAATCCCGGCCCAGCTCTTTAGTTTTGCTGATGTTGAGGGAGAGATTTCTGCACTTGTTCATGGCATTTTAAGGATCTATGCGCCTGAACCCCCATGTCTCTTTGGACCTCCACTGTACCTAACCTCTTTCTATTCAGAAAGTATTCTGCTCTATCCTTTTTTGATCCAAAATGGATAACCCCACACTTTCTTACATTGAATTTCATCTGCCACGGTTTTACCCATTCACCTAGTCTGTCAATATCTCCTTAAAATTTTATGTTATCATCTCAGTTGCCTACAATGCCACCTAACTTTGTATCATCAGCGAATTTGGATATACAACTTTCTATGCCATCATCAGAGTCATTCATGAATATTCTGAATAATTGAGGGGCCAAAACAGATCCCTGTGGTACACCCCTGGTCATCTGCCAATTAGAGTAATCACCCAATATCCCCACTGTTTGTTGCCTGCCACTCAACCAAGTTCCTAACCATGTCAATAATTTGCCCTCAACTCCATGGGCTTTCACCTTGGTTAACAATCTTTTATGTGGAACTTTATCAAATGTTTTCTGAAAGTCCATATAAATAACATCTATAGACATTCCTCTGTCCACTACCTTAGTCGCCTCTTCAAAAAATTTAATAAGATTAGTCAGGCATGATATTCCCATCACAAATCGATTCTAGCTTTCCCTGATCGACCAAAATTTTTCAAGGTGTTCAGTTACTCCATTCAATTAGGTAGATAAGGTGCTTAAAAAGCCATATGGGATACTTGCCTTTATTAACCGAGGCATAGAATATGAGAAACAGGGAGGTTATGTTGGAGCTGTATAAAACGCTTGTTAGGTCACAGCTAAAGTACTGTGTGCAGTTCTGGTCGCCATACTATTAGAAAAATGTGATTACACCAGAAAGAGTGCAGACGAGATTCACTAGGGTGTTGCCTAGGCTGTAGTTTTTCAGCTATGAAGAGACACTGGTTAAGTGGAGGTTGTTTTCTTTTGAGCAGGGAAGGCTGAGGGGGGACCTGATTGAGGTGTATTATTGAAATTATGAGGGACGTAGATAGGAAGGAACATTTCCCCTTAGTAGAGGGGTCAGTAACCATGGGGCTTAGATTTAGGCTGAGGGGCAGGAGATTTAGACGGGATTTGAGGAAAAGCTTTTTCACCCTGAGGGTGGTGGGAATCTGGAACTCACTGTCTGAAAGGGTGGCAGAGCAGGAACCCTCACAACATTTAAGAAGCATTTAGATGAGCACTTGAAATGCCAGAGCATACAAAGCTATGGACTAAGTGCTAGAAAATGGGATTAGAATGGATTGGTGTTTGATGGCCGCTGCAGATACGATGGCCAAAGGGGCTCTTCCTGTGCTGTAAAACAGTATGACCCTAAGACCGTCCCACATGGCAGCCAGCCACCATCACAATCGAGCTGCCAGCTGTGAAATGAAGAGAAAAGTTGCAAATGAGGTCCTGCCGTTTAATTAGATGATCGTCATTTTCAGCTTTCTCAGCCACTTTCTGTCCTCTCCCCATAAGTATCTGGGCCAGAGCCTCAAAATAAAACCCAGTCACATTGGAGTTTAGGAACTGGACCAGAAACAGATTAAAGTTTTTATTCATTCATGGGAGGTGGGTGCCGCTGGCTGGGCCAGTGTTTATTGCACCTCCCGAATTGCCTTTGAATTGAGTGGCATGTTCAGCCATTCGAGAGGATATTTAAGAGTCAACCACATTGCTATGTGACTGGAGTCACAGATAGGCCTGACCAGGTGAGGATGGCAGATTTCTTTCCCTAAAGGACATTAGTGAACCAGATGGGTTAGTATGAAAATGAACAATGGTTTCATGGTCAGCCTTAGATTGTTAATTGGATTCAAATGTCACCATTTGGGTGGTGGGATTCAAACCAGAGTCCCAGAGCATTACCTGGAATTACTAATCCTGTGACAGTACCACTGCACCGCCACCTCCCTCAAAGTGAGCCACCAAAAAAGTAGGCTATTGCAGAAAATACGTAGGCATGCGATTCAGGGTGATTTAGCAGTTTGGATCAAAAACTGGCTAGCTGGAAGAAGACAAAGGATGGTGGTTGATGGGAAATGTTCAGACTGGAGTCCAGTTACTAGTGGTGTACCACAAGGATGTGTTTTGGGGCCACTGCTGTTTGTCATTTTTATAAATGACCTGGAGGAGGGCGTAGAAGGATGGGTGAGTAAATTTGCAGATGACACTAAAGTCGGTGGAGTTGTGGACAGTGCGGCAGGATGATACAAGTTACAGAGGGACATAGATAAGCTGCAGAGCTGGGCTGAGAGGTGGAAAATGGAGTTTAATGCATAAAAGTGTGAGGTGATTCATTTTGGAAGGAATAACAGGAAGACAGAGTCCTGGGCTAATGGTAAGATTCTTGGTAGTGTGGATGAGCAGAGATTTCGATGTCCATGTACATAGATTCCCGAAAGTTGCCACCCAGGATGAGAGGGCTGTTAAGAAGGCGTACGGTGTGTTAGCTTTTATTGGTAGAGGGATTGAGTTTTGGAGCCATGAGGTCATGCAGCTGTACAAAACCCTGGTGTGGTCGCATTTGGAGTATTGCGTGCAATTCTGGTCGTTGCATTATAGGAAGGATGTGGAAGCATTGGAAAGGGTGCAGAGGACATTTACCAGAATGTTGCCTGGTATGGAGGGAAGATCTTATGAGGGAAGGCTGAGGGACTTGAGGCTATTTTCGTTAGAGAGAAGAAGGTTAAGAGGTGACTTAATTGAGGCATACAAGATGATCAGAGGATTAGATAGGATGGACATTGAGAGCCTTTTTCCTCGGATGGTGATGTCTAACACGAGGGGACATAGCTTTAAATTGAGGGGAGATAGAGATAGGACAGATGTCAGAGGTAGGTTCTTAATTCAGAGAGTAGTAAGGGCGTGGAATGCCCTGCCTACAACAGTAGTGGACTCGCCAACACTAAGGGCATTCAAATGGTCATTGGATAGACAGATGGATGATAAGGGAATAGTGTAGATGGGCTTTAGAGTGGTTTCGCAGGCACAACATCGAGGGCCGAAGGGCCTGTACTGCGCTGTAATGTTCTATGTTCTATTTTTAACACCCAAATGGTGACCTAAATTTCTGGATTTACGTGCAAGTATACAGTTTAATAAAGGCACACATTACAGTTACTGAACCATGGCATTTCTGAAGCTAGATTACCATTACTCTGTCTTGCCCAGGTATGAGATTTTTAATCCAGTGCTAGCACTTGGACATTTGTGATTAAGAGGTGAATATCCATCTTCAGACTTCAAGGGCTTAACTGACTGAACAGCTTGCCTTTGTGGTTGTTTTTCCTGGCAATCATGGGCTGGATTCTCCGCAGCCCCGCGTCGAAATCACGTTCGGCGTGGGGGCGGAGTATGGCCATTTACAAGGAAATCGGTACCGGCGCCGCTGAAGTGATTATCCGGTCCCCGGGGAATCGCTCGCGCGCAATCTAAGCGCATTGACAGAGCCCCCCCCCCCCCCCCCCTCTTTCCCCCCCCCGGCGATTCTCTGCTCAAAACTGCCGGCGTTCCCGGCGGTGTGGTTCTAACCACGTATCAGCCGTCGGGAAACTCGGGTGGTGGCTGCGGACTCAGGAGGGGGATCGATCACCATGGGAGCCTCATGGACGGCCAGGGGAGTGATTGGGCAGCACGGATCCGTGGGCGCGTGCAATCTCGGTCCTGATTTCCTCGTAAACAGCCATTCTCCACCACCGCGCCAAACGCGATTTCGGATGATGGTCCGCAGTCCGAGTCCACCATAGCGCACACCGCGGCCGCTGCAGGCTGCTGCCGTGCACATGCGCGGATTCCCGACCCGAATTGCGTGTCCCCGTATCCGCAGCCAGAGCTGCAAGGAACATTCCGGGGCTCTGCCAGCCTCTAGCAGGTAGGAGAATTGCTCAGGACTTTCTTAAGGAAAGTCAAAAGTGAAACGCCAGCGTTTTTACCCCGGCGTGAGGACATAGCCCCATTTTTGGAGAATCCAGTCGCATTGCTTTTGACTGTGGCCTCCATCTTTAAATTGTCAATGGGATTTGAGAGGCTGCTGCGGAGCAGAATGTTCTAAGAATTATGTTATTCAGGGAAATGATTGCAGTAAAGGTTATATTTGACCAAACCAAAGCACATATAATGAAATCAGGAGACGATGAAAGGGTGAGAGTGTGGACAAGAGAGTGGAGCAGGGAAAGCAGATAAAGGCATTTGTGTTTATGATTTGTATTATGATTGGTATATAGCTAGAATTAAGATTTGAGTGGGTTCTTTGTTTGTTTTTTCTTATACTCATTTATGGGATGTGGGCATCATTGGCTGGGCCAGCATTTATTGTCCATCCCTATTTGTGCTTGAGAAGGTGGTGGGGAGCGTTTTTCTCAAACTACTGCGGTCCATGTGGTGTAGGTACACCTACAGAGCTGTTAGGGAGCGAGTTACATGATTGTCACCCAGCGACAGTAAAGGAACGGCGATATATTTCCAAATCAGAGTGGTGAGTGGCTTGGAGGGAACTTGCAGGTGGTGGTGTTCCCATGCATCTGCTGCCCTTGTCCTAGGTGGTAGAGATTGTGGGTTTAGAGGCTACTGGCAGAGGAGATTTAGCAAGTTGCCGTTCTGCATCTTATAGGTGGCATACACTGCTACTACCACTGCATCCGTATGAAGGGAGGGAATGTTAAAGGCTGTGAATGAAGTGTCAGTCAAGCAGAAGCTTTGTCCTGAATGGTGTCAAGTTTCTTGAGTGTTGTTGGATCTGCCCTCATCCAGGCAAGTGAACAGTATTCAAACACATTCCAGATTTATGTCCTGTAGATGGTGGATAGGTTTTGGAGAGTCAGGTGTTGAGTTACTCCAAAGATTTCTCAGACTTTAACCTGTTCGTGTAGCCACAGTATTTATGTGACTATTCCAGTTCAGTTTTCAATCAGTGGTAATCCCGAGGGATGTTGATAGTGGGAGTTCAGCTGTGGCAGGCCATTGAATGTCATAGAGCCATATATGTTTACAGCACGGAAACAGGCCCTTTGAACAATGCCGCCCAGTTTCTATCATTAAGCTAGTCCCACTTGCCTGCATTTGACCCATAATGCTCTTCCCATGTAACTGTCTCACTATTTTTTAAAGGAGAAAATTGTACCCGCCTCTACCTCTGGCAACCCATTCCAGATGCTCACCACCCTCCTCTGTGTGAAACAATGTCCCCTCTGGTCTCTTTTGGGCCGCACGGTAGCACAGTGGAGAGCTCTGTTGTTTCACAACTCCAGGGTCCCAGGTTCGATTCCCGGCTTGGGTCACTGTCCATGTGGAGTCTGCACGTTCTCCCTGTGTCTGCATGGGTTTCCTCCGGGTGCTCCGGTTTCCTCCCACAAGTCTCGAAAGACGTGGTGTTAGGTGAATTGGGCATTTTAAATTGTCCCTCTGTGTACCCAAACAGGCGCCGGAGTGTGGCGACGAGGGGCTTTTCACAGTAACTTCATTGCAATGTTCATGTAAGCCTACTTGTGACAATAAAGATTATAATTTTATATCTCTCCCCTCTCACTATAAACCTGTGCCTTCTAGTTCTAGACTCCTCTACCTTTGGGAAAAGATGTTGACTATCTACCTTATCTATGCTCCTCATTATTTTATAGACCTCTATACGATCCTACGCTCCAGGGAAAACGTCCCAGCCTATCCAGCCTCTCATTGCTCAGACCATCAAGTCCTGGTAGCATCCTCGTAAATCTCTTCTGCAATCTTTCTAGTTTAACAATATCCTTCCTATAATAGGGTGGCCAGAACTGAACACAGTATTCCATGTGTGGTCTTACCAATGTCTTGTATAACTTCTTTTTTTTAAATAATTTTTATTGAAAGAGTTTTTCCATACAGACATTTACCCCTACTGATTTTTAAATTATTTACAACACAATCCCTCTAGGCAAATGTCCCTCCCTCGCCCGCCCTCTCGCGCGCACCAGTCCTCCCCCCCCCCCCCCCCCCCCCAGGCAACCTTAACAACCAAGGCAGCCTACAGTTTCAGACATGAGCAGCGAGCAGGCTTGCCCGCGTTACAGTCGTGCGTGTCCCCCCACGACCCTTGCTGCCCCCCCCTCCCCTCCCCCCTCCCCCCCCCCCCCCCCCCCCCCCCCCCGGGTTGCTGCTGCCACGACCCCGAACGTCTATCTCTGATCTAAAAAGTCAAGGAAAGGTTGCCACCGCCTGGCGAATCCCTGTACCGACCCTCTCAGGGCAAATTTGATCCTTTCTAGCTGAATATAGCTAGCCATATCGTTAATCCAAGTTTCAACGCTTGGAGGCCTCGCGTCCTTCCATTGAATTAATATCCTTCGTCGAGCCACTAGGGACGCAAAGGCCAGTATTCCGGCCTCCCTAGCCTCCTGTACCCCCGGTTCTACCCCGACCCCAAAGATCGCAAGCCCCCATCCTGGTTTGACCCTGGACCCCACCACCTTCGACACCGTCCTTGCCACCCCCTTCCAGAACCCTTCCAGCACCGGACATGCCCAGAACATATGCACATGGTTCGCTGGGCTTCCCAGACATCTGACACACCTGTCCTCACCCCCAAAGAACCGGCTCATCCTTGTCCCCGTCATGTGAGCTCTATGCAGCACCTTAAATTGAATGAGGCTCAGTCTCGCACACGAGGAGGAAGAATTGACCTTCTCCAGTGCATCCGCCCACGTCCCGTCTTCTATCTGCTCTCCCAGCTCCCCTTCCCACTTGGCTTTCAGCTCCTCCCCCGATGCTGCTTCCGCCTCCTGCATTATCTTGTAGATGTCTGATATCTTCCCCCCTCCGACCCAGACCCCCGAGAGCACCCTATCACTCGCCCCCTTACTGGGGAGCAGGGGAAACCCCTCCACCTGCCGCCTAGCAAATGCCTTCACTTGTAAATATCTGAACATGTTTCCCGGGGGGAGCTCAAACTTCTCCTCCAGCCCTCCCAGGCTCGCAAACCTCCCCTCTATAAACAGGTCCTTCAGCTGCCGTATGCCCACCCTGTACCAGCTCTGAAATCCCCCGTCGATGTTCCCCGGGATGAATCTATGGTTCCCTCTTATTGGCGCCGCCAACAGACCTCCCATTTCACCCCTATGTCGCCTCCACTGCCCCCATATCTTGAGGGTGGCCGCCACCACCGGGCTCGTGGTGTACCTCGTGGGGGGGAGCGGCCATGGTGCCGTTACTAGGGCCCCCAGGCTTGTGTTGCCACAGGACGCCCTCTCCATTCGTTTCCAAGCTGCCCCCTCCCCTTCCATCATCCACTTGCGCACCATTGACACATTTGCCGCCCAGTAGTACCCCGAGAGATTGGGCAGTGCCAGCCCTCCACTGTCCCTACTCCGCTCCAAAAAGACCCTCCTCACCCTTGGGGTGCCATGCGCCCACACGTAGCTCATGATGCTACTCGTCACCTTTTTGAAGAAGGCCCTAGGGAGGAAGATGGGCAAGCACTGAAATAAAAACAAGAACCTTGGGAGGACCGTCATTTTGATTGACTGCACCCTCCCCGCCAGCGACAACGGTACCATGTCCCACCTCTTAAACTCCTCCTCCATCTGTTCCACCAGCCTGGAAAAGTTCAACTTGTGGAGGGTCCCCCAGTTCCTTGCCACCTGCACCCCTAAGTACCTAAAGCTCTTTCCTGCTCGCTTGAAGGGGAGTCTCCCAATACCCTCTCCCTGGTCCCCCGGGTGTATCACAAAAACCTCGCTTTTGCCCAAATTTAATTTGTACCCCGAAAAGTCCCCAAACTCTGCTAATAGTTCCATTATCTCCGGCATTCCCCCTTCTGGGTCTGCCACGTACAGCAGTAGATCATCCGCATACAGCGATACTCGATGTTCCTCCCCTCCCCTAGTCAGTCCTCTCCACCCCCCTGAACCCCTCAGTGCCATCGCCAACGGTTCAATCGCCAGTGCGAAAAGTAGGGGGGATAGGGGACATCCCTGCCTGGTCCCTCGGTGGAGCCCGAAATACTCCGACCTCCTCCCGTTTGTCACTACACTCGCCGTCGGGGCCGAGTAGAGCAACTTCACCCACTTAATAAACCCTTCCCCAAACCCAAACCGTTTCAACGTCTCCCACAGGTACTCCCACTCCACCCTGTCGAATGCCTTCTCCGCGTCCAGCGCTACCACTATCTCAGCCTCCCCCTCCACTGCCGGCATCATAATTACATTCAGCAATCTCCGCACGTTCGTGTTGAGCTGCCGCCCCTTCACGAACCCCGTCTGGTCCTCATGGATTACCCCTGGCACACAATCCTCTATTCTAGCTGCCAGGATCTTTGCCAGCAACTTGGCATCCACGTTCAGAAGCGAGATAGGCCTGTAGGACCCGCACTGCACGGGGTCTTTATCCCGCTTCAATATCAGGGAGATCAGAGCCTGCGACATTGTCGGGGGCAGAACCCCCCCCTCTCGCGCCTCATTAAAGGCTCGTACCAGTACCGGTCCCACCAAGTCCACATTTTCTTATAGAATTCCACCGGGAACCCATCTGGCCCCGGCGCCTTCCCCGCTTGCATCTGACCTATTCCCTTGACTAGCTCCTCTAGCCCTATTGGCGCCCCCAGCCCTTCTACCAGCCCCTCCTGGACCCTTGGGAACCTCAATTTGTTTAGGAAGTCCTCCATTCCCCCTCTCCTCGTCGGCGGCTCAGACCGATACAACTCCTTGTAAAAATCCCTGAAGACCCCGTTCACTTCTTGCCCCTTCTGCACTACCTTCCCGCCCCTCTCCTTCACTCCCCCAATCTCCCTAGCCGCATCTCGTTTGCGAAGCTGGTGTGCCAGCATCCTGCTCGCCTTTTCCCCATACTCATAGACCGCGCCCTGTGCCCTTCTCCACTGCGTCTCTGCCTTCCTGGTGGTCAGCAGGTCGAACTTGACCTGCAGGCTGCGGCGTTCTTCCAGCAGCCCCTCCTCTGGTGCCTCCGCATATCTCCTATCCACTTCCAATAGCTCCCCCACCAGCCTCTCCCTCTCCTGCCTCTCCTTTCTTTCTCTATGCGCCCTTATGGAGATCAGCTCTCCCCTGATCACTGCCTTCAGGGCCTCCCAGACCATCCCCACCTGCACCTCACCCGTGTCATTCAAGTCCAGATAGCTCTCAATGCTCTTCCGGACCCTTTTACACACCTCGTCGTCCGCTAACAGCCCCACATCCAGCCGCCACAGCGGGCGCTGGTCCCGCGCCTCCCCCATTTCCACATCCACCCAATGCGGTGCATGATCAGAGATCGCAATGGCCGAGTACTCAGCTTCCCGTACCCTCGGGATCAGCCCCCTGCTCAACACGAAGAAATCGATTCTGGAGTACACTCTATGGACGTGGGAGAAAAAGGAATACTCCCTCGCCCTCGGCCTACCAAACCTCCATGGGTCTACTCCTCCCATCTGCTCCATGTACCCCCTCAGCACTTCTGCCGCTGCCGGCCTCCTATTGGTCCTTGCGCTCGATCTGTCTAGCCCGGGGTCCAGCACTGTGTTAAAGTCCCCCCCCATGATCAAGCCCCCTGCCTCCAGTCCCGGAATGAGGCCCAATAGGCGCCTCATAAAACCCGCGTCATCCCAGTTCGGGGCATATACGTTGACCATCACCACTTTCTCCCCCTGCAGCTTACCCTTCACCATCACATACCTACCCTCCTTATCCGCCACCACCTCCTCCGCCACGAACGACACCCTCTTTCCCACCAGAATCGCCACCCCCCGGTTCTTTGCGTCCAATCCAGAGTGGAACACCTGTCCCACCCACCCCCTTCTCAGGCGAACCTGGTCCACTACCTTCAAATGGGTCTCCTGTAACATTGCTACATCAGCCTTCAGTCCCTTCAGGTGTGAGAATACCCTTGATCTCTTGACCGGCCCATTCAACCCCCTCACGTTCCAAGTGATCAGCCGGGTCGCGGGACGACCCGCCCCCTTCCCCTGCCGATTAGCCATGTCCTGTTCCCTGCTCGCCCCGGGTCGACCCTCCCCTTCTGACCCGCTCCCCATGGCGATGTCCCCCTCCCCCCACCTCTCCAGTCCTCCACTTCCCGTTTCTGGTCTTTTCAGCAGCAACCCGGTGTCCCTCCCTAACCCCCCTCCCCCCCCCCCCAGGCTAGGACCCCTCCTAGCCGCGATGTACCCTCCATCGTACTCCCGTAAGTCAGCTGGTTCACGCTGACCCGGCTGCTCCTGCCCCACTCCGACTCCCCCCGGCTCGGGGGGGGCCTCCCCCCCCCTTGCCACTCCTCCCTGGCCCCGCTCCAGCGCGGGAAAGGTCGCCATTGCTAGCCACGCCCCGCACTCCTCCCCTCCCCCCTCCTCTGCCCCGCGCGCGGGAAAACAGAGGAAAGCCCGCGCTTTCGCCCTGCCACACCCCACCCCGCCATCTTCAGTTCCACCCCCGTCCCCGTCCATGCCTGTAAAAGAACCCCCCCTAGGAGCCCATATCCCCGATCTGCTCTCCCCCCCGTCCCACCTCCCCAACTTAACATTATAAATAACAGATAAATAACAAATAACAATGTACTTAACAGTCGCCCTCTACCAAACAGCATAGATAACCATAAATAACCATGAATAACCACAATAACAATAACTAAGGGAAGTTGGCAAAGGGGGAAAAAACATCAGAAGAAAAACCACAGCAAGAGTTCAAAATCCAAACAAAGAATTCAGCTGAAAGTACCCGAGCGGCTACGGCCGCCAAGTATCCCCTGGGTCTAATTCGAGTCCAGTTTCTCTTCCTGTACAAAGGCCCACGCCTCCTCTGGGGACTCAAAATAGTGGTGTTGGTTCCTGTAGGTGACCCACAAGCGCGCTGGCTGCAGCATTCCGAACCTGATCCGTTTTGCATGTAGCACCGCCTTCGTCCGGTTGTACCGGGCCCGCCGCTTTGCCACCTCCGCACTCCAGTCCTGGTAGACCCTCACCGTCGAATTCTCCCACTTGCTGCTCCTTTCCCTCTTGGCCCACTCCAGCACTCTCTCACGGTCGCTGAGTCGCTGGAACCGCACCAGCACCGCCCTCGGGGGCTCATTTGCTCTTGGCCTCCTAGCCATGACCCTGTAGGCCTCTTCCAGCTCCAGGGGCGAAGGGACGGCCCCTGCCCCCATCAGGGAGCTCAGCATTTCTGCTACATATCCCGGGAGGTCTGACCCCTCCAGGCCTTCTGCCAGGCCCAAGATCCTCAGGTTCTTCCGCCTCATTCGGGTATCCAGCTCCTCAAAACGGCTCTGCCATTTCAGGTGGAGTGCCTCGTGCACCTCTACCTTTCCCACGAGGACCGTGGCCTCCTCCTCCCTCACAGTCATCTCCTGTTGCAGCTCCCGAATCGACGCCTCTTGGGTCGCCTGGGCTCCCATCAGCCTGGTGGTCGTCGCATTCATTGACTCCAAGAGCTCCATTTTCAGCTCCGTAAAGAAGCGCAGGAGAGCGGCCTGCTGCTCCTCCGCCCATTTCCTCCATTCCTCGGGTGCTCCACCGGCCGCCATTTTGGTCTTCTTCCCCCGCTTTTTTTTGGGAGCTGCTGTTGCTTTCTTTACCACCCCACTCCGGGTACCGACCATAAAGTTGGTCTGGTTCTCTTCAGGGAGCCTTCCCCCACCGGGATTTGTCCTTACAGCGCCGTTGGGGCCCTCCAATCGGCCCGAAAACACCTTTGTAGCAGGAGCAGCCAAACGTGCGACTTAGCTGGTCATAGCCGCAACCGGAAGTTCCCTTGTATAACTTCAACAAGACATCCCAACTCCTGTATTCAATTTTCTGAACAATAAAACCGAGCATGTTGAATGCCTTCTTCACCAACCTATGCACCTGCGACCCCACCTTCAAGGAGCTATGAACCTGTACACCTAGATCTCTTTGTTCTGTACCTCTCCCCAACTCCCTACCATTAATTGAGTAAGTCCTGCCCTGATTTAATCGACCCCAAAATGCATCACCTCACATTTACCCAAATTAAACTCCATCTGCCATTCATCGGCCCACTGGCCCAATTGGTCAAGATCCTGTTGCAATCTTGTATAACCTTCTTCACTATCCGCCATGCCACCAATCTTGGTGTCATCTGCAAACTTACTAACCATGCCTCCTATATTCTCATCCAAATCATGAATATATATATAACAAATAACAGTGGATCCAGCACCGATCCCTGAGGCACACTGCTGGTCACAGGCCTCCAGTTTGAAAAACATCCCTCCACAACCACCCTTTGGCTTCGGTTGCCAAGCCAATTTTGTATCTAATTGGTAACCTCACCCTGGATCCTGTGAGATTTAACCTTTTGCGTCCACCTTCTATGTGGTATCTTGTCAAAAGCCTTGGTAAAGTCCATGTAGACAATGTCGCCTACACTACACTCATCTACATTCTTGGTTACCCCTTCAAAAAACTCAATCAAATCGGTGAGACGTGACTTTCCCCTTACAAAGCCATGCTCACTTTCCCTAATTAGCCCTTGGCTGTCTAAATGTCTGGAGATCTTGTCCCTCAGAATACCTAATTTACCCACTACCGAAGTACCGATCTGTTGTTCCCAGGCTTATCCCGACAGCCCTTCTTAAACAAGGGCACAACATTTGCTAACCTCCAATTTTCAGGCACCTCTCCTGTGGCTGTTGATGATTCAAATATCTCAGCTAGGGGGCCAGCAATTTCCTCCATAGCCTCCCACATTTCATCAGGTCCCGGGGATTTGCCTACCTTGATGTGCTTTAATAGATCCAGCACCTCCTTCTCTAATATGTACACTCCTCAAGACATCACTTTTAAATTTCCCCAATTTCCCTAACTTTTGTGCCTTTCGCAACAGTAAATATTGATGAGAAATATTCATTTAGGACCTCTTCCATCCCTTGTGGATCTGCACATATATGACCTTGTTTACCCTGAAGATGTCCTACCCTCTCCCTAGTTACCCTTTTACCCTTTATGTATCTGTAAAAGCTCTTTAGATTTTCCTTTGCCTTAGCTGCCAAGACAATTTCATATCCCCTTTTTGCCCTCCCAAGTTCTCTCGTAACTCTACTTCGACAAGCCCTATACTCTTCAAGGGATCCACTTGATCCCAGCTGCCTATGCATGTCATCCCGGGTTCCCTCCTTCTACCAGCCTTACCCTTCAATCTAAGAGGAATGTGTTCATCCTGAACCCTAGTTAACACCTTTTTGAAAGACTCACACTTACCAGTTGTATCCTTGCCTGCAAACAGGCACCCCCAGTCAACTCTTGAAAGTTCCCACCTAATACCCTCGAAATTGGCCTTGCCCCAATTTAGAATTTTAACTTTTGGGTCAGAACTATCTTTCTTATCTTAAAACTAATGGAATTATGGTCACTGCTCCCAAAGTGATCGCTCACTAACAGTTCCGTCACCTGCCCTTCCTTATTCCCCAAAAGGAGGTCAAGTTTTGCCCCCTCTCTAGTCGGGCCATCCACATATTGAATGAGGAATTCTTCCTGAATACACTCGACAAATTTCTCTCCATCCAAACCCCTAGTGCGATGACTGTCCCAGTTAATGTTGGGAAAGTTAAAGTCCCCAACTATTCCCACCCTATTTTTCCGGCAAGTATCTGTCATCTCCTTACATATTTGCTCCTCAATATCCTGCTATTTGGGGGCCTATAGCATAGTCCTATCAAAGTGATCTCACCCTTCTTATTTTTCAGTTTTACCCACATAGACTCAGGAGGCGAACCCTCGGATATATCCTCCCTCTGGACTGCCGTGATACTGTCCCTAATCAAAAACACAACTCCCTCTCCTCTCTTACCTCCTGTTCTATCTTGGGTAGATGGCAAGGTTCTGTCTTGTTGGACATGGTCATTCCGTGGCACATGTGTGGCACGGCTGTTACTTGCTACTTATCAGTCCAAGCCTGAATGTTGTCCAGGACTTGCTGCATGTAGAACCGATTCCGTATCTGTGAATTCTTGAATGGTACGAGATAACTATCAGTGTGTTAACTGAGCACTGAGCTGCCAGCAGCCTGAAAGTTACGCATCAATATTTCCTGAACCACGCATAGTTTGGAGGTTTTATAGCGAAAGTATTTTATTTTCTGTCTCTGGTACCATCAAAAGTTTCTTTACTTACTTAGGATGATAATAAACACTGTGTTCAATGTGGTGAACTTTCATTTTGAGGAGATTACATGGGACTACACAGCAAAATCAGCAATTGAAAGTTTAGCGCTGCTAGACAAATTTAAAATGGCCCCACTGAGGAAGCAACCCTATAGTTATACCCGTGCTCAGCGCATGAGAAGAATTGGTTCAACTAATGAAAAGATCTACCATAGACATGAGAATCTTGCAGAAGAGGGTCTGTTCCATCATACACGCTTCATGTCAGCAAGGTGCTTGGAGGCAGCACGAAGTAAGTGTCTTTTAAAAAAATCAACATTTGTTTATGCAGCTATAATAAAGGTTTTCTTTATACGTCATCTACAGCGGTGGGATTAAATTGCTGTGATTCCTGGTGCATCAAAAGTACAACGCAGTTAAGCAAAGATCAACATAAAAACAATTGAAGACCTGAATAATAACTTTACAAATGGTACAATGCAGATATTATTTTCCTTTCTGTTACTCTTTGGAAGGGATTCAATCAAATTCAAAGTATCGGTATCAAAGTGCTCCACACATTGGCCTGCGGTCTGAATTACCTTCAAAGCCACCCTCGGCATCCTCAAGGAGTCCAGTGATGTTCAGAGAAGACAGTTTAAGAACAGATGCGCCATCCAGGATTTTTTATGGTGAGACAGACGAGGTTTCATTTCCTTTGATACCCTTGTGTTGTAAATCAGTTTGTCATATATTTTAAATTTAGATTCAAATATCTTTCAGCAGAAGATATAAAACAAATCGTTGTGTAAGTTGCCGTGACAATGTTCTCCCATCTTGGAACTGGGGATGTCATTCGTTCTCGGACATCCTTATTTGGGTATTTTTCACTTGGGTGCCTTGATTCTTCTTGAAAAGATGGGAAGGGTTTTCTATCATTTTGCCATTGTTAAACTGAACAGGAACTTGCGCACCATCTCAGATCACTGTAAAATACAGAAGAATATCTGTGGCTTTGTTGGTAACACAGGAAGTATGGATAGATACAGAGGGGTCCTATAAACCCAAACAGGCTCAAATCATAAGGAGAGAATGCGAGTCTTGCTGGGCTGTTGTTTGGATAACTTGAGGCTGGAAAAGCTGGGAGGGGCGAGGTGGGTGGCTGTTGCTCAGCTGATCGAATGATGCCAAAACATTTAACATTTTGACCAGCTTGTTCATTCGGAGGTGGGCTGTGTGAACAGCAGGCATTTTACTGACAGATAACCCTGAGGTAGTCACCACTTTTTGTATATATCACATATATGAGAGGTAATACGGTAAGGCTCCTGTACTACAGGTACGGGGGTAGATCCCTGCCTGCTGGCAGCGCCCAGTAGGCGGAGTATAAATGTGTGTGCTCACCAAGCTGCACCCATTTCGACAGCAGCTGTAGGAGGCTACACATCTCTGCTTAATAAAGCCTTGATTACACTCTACTCTCATCTCGTCGTAATTGATAGTGCATCAAACCCCGCGTTGCATTTGGAGATTAAAGCAGCGATGATTTTCTGGGGGTCGTGGAGGTTGTGGGGGAAGATCTGACATTCAATTATATTGTTTTGATTTCAGTCACATATGACCTTATTTTAGAGGGCTGAAATGGACCGTCATATTGAGACAAAGTGCACTCTTGATCAGAATAACGAAGGATAGTTTCTGAATTCTCCCAGGTTTTCTTGATCCGTGCATTAGATTTTCTATTGGCCTACTTGACTTACTGCATTAGCAAGCATAAATTTAGACCGCTCAGGATTGTGTATTATTAAGTAATTCCCCTTCCGTCATAAGGCTACAGGTTGGGGCATTAACATCTTTCTGTTTTCCAGCTTAAAGACCAAGAATGAATTTCATTCCTGGATTCTTCTATTGCCCCTGTTTTTTTTTTGTTTCTTGATAGAAAATGTTTGTCGATTTGAGTTTGTGCTCAGGGGATCGATGCAGGATACAGGCTGCTAGACTCAGCAACCCGGTTCTGGAAAGTAGTCTTAATGGGGCAGCACAATGGTTAGCACTGCTGCCAACTCGGGTCCAGGGTCCCAGGTTCAGTTCCAGCCTCGGGTTACTTTCTGTGTGGAGTTTGCACTTCTCCCCGTGTCTGCGAGGGTTTCCTCAGGATGCTCCGGTTTCCTCCCACTGTCCAAAGAAGTGTAGGTTAGGTGGATTGGTCATCTTAAATTGCCCTTAGTGTCCAAAAGGATAGATGGAGTTACTGTGTTTCGGGGATATGGTGGAGGTGTGGGCTTGGGTAGGGTGTTCTTTCCAAGGGCTGGTGCAGACTCGATGGGCTGAATGGCCTTCTGCACTGTAAACTCTATGATTCTATGTTGTTGAAGGCGTTACACCTCTATTGTGTTTCACAGAAGCAGTCTGCAACATTGAAACGTAACAATCTTATTGGTACAGCTTTACTCTTACCTGGGTATTAAAGGATATTCATTCTAAATATGATGACAGAGCCCTCATTAACACCCTTTCCACAAGAGAGGATGTACCTGTGCGAGGAGGAAAATTTGGCGTGGGAGATAGGAGTCATATGGCGGAATTTACCGGCCGTTCATGGCCGGAAATTCCGGTCCCATGCCAACATATGGGTTTCTCGGTGATGCAGGGTGCTGTCAATGGGGAAGCCGCAAAACACGCAGCGGGGTGGTCGGTAAATCCCATCCATACAGTCACAGAATCATACAGCACAGAAAAGGCCCTTCGGCCCTTCGTCTGCGCCGGTCAGATATTAGTGGTAAGATATTAATGGTATTATGGAATGGAAGATTGTTGCCAGATACTGGATTGTAGAAGGCACGGGGGCAGATTCTAGCTGGTTTAGTTCCTGCAGTTAAGTAAAGGAGTCACTGGGGCACATGGCTGGAGGGTGCCTGCTGGCATTTTAGAATTCTGACTTTGACTATGCTGATCCTCTACAGTGAACTGTCAGATCAGCTGGAGCATTGAATATGAATCCGGTCAGCTGATTTTATTTCTGTTTGGAGAAGTT
Source organism: Scyliorhinus canicula (assembly GCF_902713615.1). Taxonomy (NCBI): domain Eukaryota; kingdom Metazoa; phylum Chordata; class Chondrichthyes; order Carcharhiniformes; family Scyliorhinidae; genus Scyliorhinus; species Scyliorhinus canicula. The sequence continues at coordinate 43,712,514 of NC_052163.1, forward strand.
ACAAGTGGGACTGAGCTGTTACATTATTCAATCTGAACCAATGTCTGTTTTCAGTTTCACGAGTCGGAGGGCAGAAACGTTGACCGTTTAGGATCCTTCTGATGTTATTTTTCTGCCATTTTGTGGATGTTTTCCACCAGTTAGAGATGCTTGTTCAGGTTGCTGTTCTCGGTATCACCTGAGGTGTATTCAGGTATTCCTGAATCAGGAAGATGAACCTAGATCCTGTTTCCATTAAATATCCAGTTATAGCAGGGGATCATTGAACAATGGCCAGGAACTGAAACATCACTGAATTTCCTTCTTCCCTCAGCCTAGACTTTAACACTTGGACTGACGTAGTGACTTACTCAGGATAAGCCAACCGTGTTTTGGTTTGTGTGACATGAAAATAACTTGGGCAATACCAGCTTCACAACAATGAACTGCCAATTAACAAATGAGGATCACTGAGTCTACATAAAAATGGCAATAAAATGCTCTGTTTTTTCTCCTTTTTAGAGCTATAGAAAGGTTATGGAGCAGAAAGAGTCCATTCGGCCCATCATTTTAAAAGAGAAAAAATAAAATGGCCGCTCATTTTAATCCCATTTTCCAGCACCTAGCCTGTAACCTTGCTCATTCTCCCCATGTCCTTGTGGGTTTCCTCTGGAGGCTCTGGTTTCCTCCCACAGTCCAAAGATGTACAGGTCAGGTGGATTAGCCATGATCAATGGGTTATGGGGGTGAGGTGGGGAATGCTCTTTTGGAGGGTGGGTGCAGACTCGATGGGTTAAATGGCCTCCTTCTACACTGTAAGGATTCTATAGATCTAGGAAAACATTTTCATTTCCGGAATCACATCATCCAGGGCGTTCCAAGATGCAACCCCAATACAACACAAATCATTTTATGTTAAGAGGAATAGGGATTTGTTGAGGGTCAAAAATGTAATTTTTTGTAAGGATAATGTAATGTAATTCTATCAACAGAACTTTATTTTCTTGAAGTTAAGCTCATGAAGCTGGAATATTCACAGAGTTCAGAATGGAAGGATGAAACCAAGGTTGGGATTTTAAGCCCTCCACTTGCTTCCTAGGAGGTGTGGAGATTGAGTGGTATGATGGATGGGGCAATATGTAATGGCCTCGCAAGGGCCTCATTCAGCTGCCAGTGAAAGCCAGCAGCCTCCCTGTGAGCTAGTGAAGGCTGGGATTCCTCCTGATTGGGTTACCCAAGGAGGGAACGCCTACACCAATGCATGCGCCCGATGAGAGATCCACCCACCCTGCCATTGTGATCGACTCCCTTCCCTCCCTGACCCTCATCCCCGACCTGCCTCTGTGCCCCCAGCCATTCCTTATCCCAACTACCTATGGTCCGGAGCTCCACCAGCCTGGCTGTTCTGGGGCTGCTGCAGTCCCAGGCATTGGTCACCATTCCTGGTGATGCCCATGGGACTGGAGGGCAGCCAGTCATCTGATTGGCTGGCAGCTTATGGGGGCCAGGACATCCTGCGCTGCCTTAGCAGGGTGTAGGCCCTGACCACAGGCCATGAATTGCCTGGAGATCATCAAAATCCAGGGCTGGTAGGGTCAGGGTTGCTGCGATATCTAGATGGTGTGAAGGGCCAGCACTGCCCCATAAAAACTCTTACCAGAGGCTCCAAAGGGTTTGGAGCAGAGTTATTGGCAAGTGAAACAAGGTTGTGCAGGGTTTTATTTACTTTAATTTTTCTTTTATTTGCGTAATTTTAATGCTCTGCAACACAATGACATCACTTGCTTTTGAATTTTTTTATAGGTAAAAGGTCCGAATCCTTGTCAATAGCTTCTAGATTCCTGTCAGCCAGTGAGCAGATTTCATTAAAGCGCATTAAAAGACATCGGCCCTATCGGCCGAAAACCCCAGAGCAGATTTACTTGACTGTCAACGCCATCCACAATTCCCTCAGATTTGATGAAACATCAATAAATACTCTCTACAACAGTTCACTTGCAGAGGACTGGGGTCGACCCCTATGCCCTCGTGAAGACACTGGGGAAATGCTCCCCTCTACAGCAAAAGGTATGTCCAAAGTCAAAACGGGAAATGTTGCCGATGCTGTTAAATCAACAGACGAATGTGTTGATGTCAAAACACTCATGGCTCCTTACATTTCGAAAGGGCAAGGATCTAAAGATATGTTGCAGAATTTTGACCAATGCTTTATATCAAAATCAATGATGAGACGATCAAAGTCGACACTAGGTTTTGTAGACCCGGTCAAGTTCACAGGCAAAAAGAATAGACCCCAGTCTGCAGTTGAAGATATGGCTAAGACGAAGGACTACGTAACTGGTGGCTCCAATAAAGATCAAAACAAAGCCGATGTGCTCGTGAACCCTATGGCGATGCCCATGTTAGATACCAAAATGAAGCTACAGCCAATGGGTGACATTAATCCACTTCGGAAAAACAGTGGCTTTTATCTTTTGACTTCAACACAAATGAAGGAGTATGCGGACAGAGTAGTCATGGAACACAATGTTCAGCAGCAAATAAAAGACCAGGAAAAGCACACAGCTAGTCGGAGAGCTTGGTTAAAGAAAGCTGAAGGAACTGAACTTGGGCCTCATTCGCGGAAATGAGCTGATGAGAAATCTCATGTTCGAAAGCCGTTTATATGTACAGTAATATATTGAGTAATGGTTTAATAAATCGTTTGCCTGCTGTATTACACGTGCTTGTGTGGGTCTATTCTGCGTGTTAAGTTGGAATCTGAATAAGATTTAGTGTCTGAAAGAAGGGCACCTTGTGCTGCGATCGAGGTGCTATTGAAGGTTTTCACAAGGTTACAGTTTCAAAAGGATTCACCAGTAATGAAAACACAGTTTGCAAGTTTCCCCATGCATTTAACTTCTTTCTTCTAGCAAAGGCATTCTATCTGATACGTTATGCAGAGATGTTGTATAAATGATGTATTGAAATTGGTTATATTGTTTAAATGTTCTTATTCAAAATGGTCATCCAGTAATAATCCAATCACTTCCCACTGCTTCAGTTGGTAGTGAATGGACTGCTCGGCAGTCACGACAGTGCAGTGTCCATTGGAAGCTGGAAACCATGAATAAAATCGATAAAAGTGTGAAGTAACGCATACTGAAATACTGTATGAGGTAAACACAATGAAGGAAAAATAATTGAAGGAATTGAGCTGCTGCCGATCTCTGGCTTTTTCGAGAGGTCACCAACACAGAACCTATTCATTGGGCAGAATTCCCCCCCACTGCTGTGGGGTGTTTCCCGGCAGCGGAGGCAGCTCACCATTTGCCACCTGCGGGATCTTCCGGTCTCGCCGATGTCTACAGCGTTTTGTATAGCTCACGGTCCCGCTTCCACGGCTGTCACCTTCGACGGGACTGGAAGATCCCACTGACTGGAAGAACCGGGATACTCCCCCCTGGTCCCAGAACAGAAGGAGACCATTCAGCTGAGAGTGTCTGCCCCGGCCTGTTCTGAAAGAGCAACTCACCTTGTGCCATTCCTCTGTCCTTTTCCCCATAGCCCTGCAAATATTTCCTTTTTGGATAACTAATCTAATTTCCTTTTGAAAGACTTGATTGAGCCTGCTGCCCTCACACTCCGAGGCAGTACATTCCAGATCTTAACCACAGGTTGTACAAAAATGTTTTATCTTATCTCCATTGCCTCCTTTACCAATTACCTTAAATCTGTGATGTGGAGATGCCAGTGTTGGACTGGGGTGGGCACCGTAAGGTTAAAGTCCAACAGATTTATTTGGAATCACGAAATGAACCTGTTGGACTTTAACATGGTGTTGGAAGACTTCTTACTTAAATCTGTGATCTCTGGTTCTCGATTAATGGGAACAGTTTCTCCCTATATACTCTGTCCAGCCCCCACTCATGAATTTGAACACCCTCTATCAAATCTCCTCTCAGTCTTTTCTTCTTTTCAAGGAGACCAGGTCCTGCTTCTCCAAACTATTCACATAACTGAAATCCCTCATCTCTGAAATTATTCTTGTGAATCTTTTCTGCTTTCTCTCAAATGCCTCCACGTCCTTCTTAATGTGTGCCATCGAGAACTGGGCACAATACCCCAGTTCAGGCTGAACCAGTGTTTTACGCAAGTTTAACATGATTTCCTTGCTCTTGTACTCTGTGCCCCTATTGATAAAGCCGAGGATACTGTCTGCTTTATTCACCGCTCTCTCAACCTCTCCTGCCACAATCAATGATTTATGCACATGTACAGCCAGGTCACTCTGCTCCTGCACCTCCTTTAGAAATGTACACTTTATTTTATATTGTCGCTCTACTTTCTTTCTACCAAAACAAATCACCTCATACATCTGTATTGAACTTTATCCGCCACTTGTCTGCCCATTCCACCAACTTGTCTATGTCCTTTTAAAGTCTTACACTATCCTCTTCACAGTTCATAATGAAGTTTCATATTCTCCACAAATTTTGAAACTGTGCCCTCGACACCAAGGTCTAGGTCATTAATATGTCAGGATGGGCAAGGGTCTCAATACTGATCCCTGGGAACTCCACTATAAACCTGCCTCCATCCAAAAACCACTACTCTCCGTTCCCTGTGTAGCCACCTGGGGTGACCACTGCCCAACACAAAATGGAAGATTGCAAGGAATGCAGGGAAAATGGACATGTTGCAAAAGCAAGCAGCTTGCAAAGCGCTTGTGTATTCTGGCTACTGTAGAAACCAGTTCTGAATGCTGCAGAAACCAGACAGCACTGTGAAAGAAAACAAGTTAGCATACTAATGAGGCGATACCGGGCGATCCCCAGGTACAATGGAAACAAGTTAACAAAAATCGATACGTTAAATGGAAGGCCAGACTTTTCGGCGCCAAAAGAAGTCCAAAACAATAAGTCCCAAGAACCGCCCAGAGATCGAGGAACTGCCCCGTTATTGGGGAATTCAAATCAATCGATTGGGAAGAGACCCAATCGATTGTGAGTGAATAGAGGATCCGCCCAGACCCTGAGAGAGGTATAAAACAGAGACCCCGACCCCAGCTCTCTCTCTCTGCCAGCCTCTCCTTGACCAGCCAGCCCTCCCAGCAGAACACCGTTGCAGCAGAAGAACCTTGAGGAGGAGAGGCCTGGACAGTAGCCGCCAACACGTAAGTGTCATACAACGGGCAGCATGGTAGCATGGTGGTTAGCATAAATGCTTCACAGCTCCAGGGTCCCAGGTTCGATTCCCGGCTGGGTCACTGTCTGTGCGGAGTCTGCACGTCCTCCCCATGTGTGCGTGGGTTTCCTCCGGGTGCTCCGGTTTCCTCCCACAGTCCAAAGATGTGCGGGTTAGGTGGATTGGCCATGCTAAATTGACCGTAGTGTCCTAAAAAGTAAGGTTAAGGGGGAGGGGTTGTTGGGTTACGGGTATAGGGTGGATACGTGGGTATGAGTAGGGTGATCATGGCTCGGCACAACATTGAGGGCCGAAGGGCCTGTTCTGTGCTGTACTGTTCTAAGTCTAAATAGACTGCTGTGGCGACATATATTTACAATATTTATTTACAACGCACGCTACGAAAGTAGACACTCCTGACCCCCTTTAGTCCATAACTACTGGAAGCCTGTGGACCCAGGACAAAGCTAGAGGCCGTTGTTCCCTGATCCGGCAGTCCCCTTATCCAGATAAGTATTTGGCCTAATAGTGGTAGGATTAGCCTAGTCTTATAGTTTTATATGCATGATTAGTAGATTATTGTAATATAATAAATGTGTCTTGTTTGAACTTACTAACTGGTGTATGGATTTATTGCTTTGAACTTGAAACTTGTGGCGGTATCTTAACGATACCTGGTGACTCCAGAGCTAAGGAACGAAACAGAGCCAAATTGAGTGTTAAGCACACTCACCCAGAACGAGCAACACCTGTCACTCAGCCAATTTCATATCCATCTTGCCACGACCCCTTTTATTCCATGAGCTCTATCGATGTTCACAAGTCTGCTGCGTAGCACTGTGTCAAATGCCTGGTGGTGTACATCACATCGCCCTCATCAAGCCTCTCTGCTTCCTCATCATAAATCTCAAGCGGATTAATGAAACACCACATTCCCTTAAGAAATCTATGCTGGGAGGGGAAGATATCCGATATCTACAAGCTTATGCAGGAGGTGGAAGAGGCGTCAGTAGAGGAGCTGAAAACGAAGTGGGAGGGGGAACAGATCGAAGACGGGGCATGGGCTGATGCCCTGGAGAGGGTAAATTCTTCCTCCTCGTGTGCGCGGCTTAGCCTCATCCAATTCAAGGTGCTGCATAGGGCCCACATGACTGGGACGAGGATGAGTAGGTTCTTTGGGGGTGAAGATAGGTGTGTCAGGTGCTTGGAGTCCAGCGAACCATGCCCATATGTTCTGGGCATGCCCGGCATTGGAGGAGTTCTGGAAGGGGGTGGCGAGGACGGTGTCAAGGGTGGTGGGATCCAGGGTCAAGCCAGGATGGGGACTCGCGATTTTTGGGGTTGGGGTAGAGCCGGGAGTGCAGGAGGCGAAAGAGGCCGGTGTGCTGGCCTTTGCGTCCCTAGTAGCCCGGCGAAGGATTTTGCTACAGTGGAAGGACGCGAGGCCCCCAAGCGTGGAGACCTGGATCAATGACATGGCGGGCTTCATTAAGCTTGAGAAGGTTAAATTCGCCCTAAGAGGATCGGTGCAAGGGTTCTTTAAACGGTGGCAACCTTTCCTCGACTTTCTGGCTCAATGATAGGGTACTGGGACAGTAGCAGCAGCAACCCGGGGGGGTGGGGGGGGACGTTGATTATGTTGGCTTATTTTATTTAAATTTGATTTATTTAATTTTAATTTATGGTTAAGTTCTCTTGTGGGGGGGGGGGGTGGGGTGGGGGGTGTGTGATACATGTGTTGTTACGGTATGGGGGGAATTGTGGGTTTTATGGGGCTGTTAGTTGCATATTACTGCTTTTTGCTATACTTGTTATATTTTTATATTTTCTGTAAAAAATTCCAATAAAAACTATTTAAAAAAAAAAAGAAATCTGTGCTAGCTTTCCCTAGTTAACCCACATTTGTCCAAATGATGATAAATTTTGTCTGAAATTATTGCTTCTACAGGCTTTCCCACCACCGTGAATAAACATAGGCCCGTAATTGCTGGGCTTATTTTAACTCTCTTTTTGGGACCAGGGTGTAACTTTGCAAATCTCAGTCCTCCGGCACCACCTGGGTCCAAGGAAAACTGAGAAATTCGGCAAGTGCCTCCACACTCACTTTGTTCAGTAGTCCTTGATGCATCTCATCTTGTCCTGGTAAAATATCAAGTTTAATAACAGACAGCCCATCCAATCCATCATCAATTAGCTCCTCTTTCACCATGGTCTGGGTAGCATCTTCCTTGGTAAAGACAGATGAAAGTATTCAGTCAAGCCCCCTGCCTCCATGCATAAATCCCCTTTTGGGTCTCTAATTCACCCCACTCCTACTCTTACCAGCCTTTTACTATTAAATGCCCATGGAAGACTTTTGGATTCCTTTTCTTCTCATGCTGGCAGTCTCCTCTCACTCCATTTGCTTCTCATATTTGCTTTTAAAATTTATAGAAACATAGAAAATAGAAACAGGAGGAGGTCATTCGGCCCTTCGAGCCTGCTTCGTCATTCATTCTGATTATGGCTGGTCATCAAGTTTAATACCCTGATCCCACCTTCCTTCCATATCCTTTGATCCCTTTAGCCCCAAGAGCTGTATTCAATTCCTTCTTGAAATTACATGTTTTGGCCTCAACTACTTTCTGTGGTAGCGAATTCCACAGGTTCATCACTAGGTGAAGAAAGTTCTCCTCCCCTCATCCTAACAGGTTCCCCTTTATCCTCAAACTATGACCCCTAGTTCTGGACTCCCCCACCATCGGGAACATTCTTTCTGAACCTACCCTGCCTAACCCTGTTTGAATTTTACAAGTTTCTATGAGATCCCCGCTCACTCTTCGAAACTCCAATGAATATAATCCTAACTGACTTAGTCTCTCCTCCTATGACAGTCCTGCCGCCATCCCAGGAATCAGCCTGGTAAATCTTCGCTAAACTCTCTTCAAAGCAAGACATAATTCCTCACCAAAACTGCACATAATGCTGCAGATGTGGCCTCACCAATGCCCTATACAATTACAGTAAAACATCCCTATTCCTATACTCAAATCCTCTCACTATGAAGGCTAACACACGATTTGCCTTCTTTACTGCCTGCAGTACCTGCATGCTTACTTTCAGCGACTGATGCACAAAGACACCAAGGTCTCGGTGAGTATCCACCTCTCTCAATTTACTCCCATTCAAATAATAATCTGCTTCCTATTTTTGCTACCGAAGTGAGTAACCTCACATTTATCCACATTATACGGCATCTGCCATGCATGTGTCCACTCACTCAGCCAGTCCAAATCCAGCCGAAGCATCGCTGCATCCTCCTCACGGCTCAACCTCCTACCTCAAATTTGTATCATCTGCAAATTTAATAATACGGTTAGTTCCCTCGTCCAAATTATTAATATATAATGTGAACAGTTGGGGTCCTAGCACAAATCGCTGCGGTACCCCACTAGTCACTGCCTGCCAATCAGAAAAAGACCCATTTATTCCAACTTTTTGCGTCCTGTCTGCTAACCAGTTTCCTATCCACCTCAAGACTCGACGTTGAAGGCCTATCCCATGTAAAGCGTGAGCTACTATGCTCGCAAAAGTATTCTGACAGCAATGTGGACTGACTCACACTGCGAGAAACCCACCTCTCAGACCACTCGACCTGTCGAGCCCACATTCACTTGTACTAACACATTGCAAGGAGGGATAACAGGAAATGTGACCTAGCAGCCAACATCATTAAGACGCAAAAAAAAGCTAAAATCAGACGGCCCTCACTTCACCTCCAGGAAAATACAAAGCTTTTGACAAGCTCTTCAAATGCCGACTTTTGTTTGCACAACCAATTTTGTCCCATTACACAGCTCGGTGAAACTTTAGGACCATTGCTTTACTTTTAAGACAATTTTATACTGTATAAGACAGGTCTTGTGGAGTAGTGGGTGGAACTGAATCCTGCGCCAGGACTCGTGGGCCACCGGAGCTGCGTTCTTAAATTGACCAAACAGGCAGTATCTACTTGGCAGCACAGGCAGGTGGTGAGTGGGAGATTCTTGGCCAGCCATATGATGGAGAGAATATTGGAGCCTCCACCAACCCTATCCATCACTCCAGACTACAATGTGCACTTAAGAGTGTATGTTGCCACAGCAGCTCTGCCCCCTGAATGAACTGTAACACCTCAGCATAAATAGGGTTACCAACTGTGATTAAACACATTCCTGGAGGTTCCACATGAAAGCATCCAGCCACGCAATGCATTGTATCCCTACACCAGTTAGAAAGCAAAAACTCTCATGACCCAATTGGATGATGTTTAATTGTCAGCCAAACAGCTTTTTATCTGGTAAAGAGAAATATTGAATGAAAATGACACAAAAAATTATTGTTCATCCAAGGGATGTGGGGGCTTCACTGGCTAAATCAGCAAAGAATTCCTGAGTGTTTTTACTCTCTAAAATCAAGACAAGCTAATAAACAACCTGCTCACTCTTTCCACCCTGACTTCGTCCGCGCCTGCGCACTTGAGAGAGGGAGCCAGTCGCGCGCCTGCGCATTTGACAGATGGAGCCGGGCGTGCGCATGCGTGCTTGACAAATGGCACCGGCTGTACGCATGCGCGCAGAACAAATGGCCCCGGGCGTGCGCATGCGCACTTGACAGATGGCGCCGGCCGCGGCTATTCTCACGGCCGCTCAGGCGCTGAGTGGTCACCCCAGAAAGAGGAGGTGGGCGGGGCTTGAGGGGGTCCTGAGGGTAAACAAGGGACACGTGGTCCGGAAGTGTTGTCAATGGCGGAACGAAGAGAATGATGCGGCAGGTGAGGGAGAGACAGAGATATGGGGATAAAAGAGATGGTAGAGATTGAGAGGAACTTTCTGCCTCAAAAGGCAGTGAAGCAGAATCTTTGAATCTTTTTAAGACAGAGCTAGGCAGATTCTTGATTAACGGGGGGTGGGGGTGGGGGTGGGGGTGGGGGTGAAAGGTTACGGGGGTAGGAAGAAATGTGGGGTTGAGGTTACAATCAGATCAGCCGTGATCTCATTGAATGGTCGAGCAAGGTTGAGGGGCTGAATGGTCTCCACCTGCTCCTCATTGTAGAATTGTATGTTTGTGAGTGAGTGTTAGGGTTAGATGGAGAGCACTCTCCCTCAAGGTGAACTGCTGCTTCTATGATTGCCTTCTTTCTCTCGGCAGGAATCCAGCGACGAGGCGGAGGATGTGTCGCTGTTTGATGCTGATGATGAGGTGCCGAGGAAACACAAGCGAAGGAGGATCCGGTAATACTGGGGATTGTGTGTTGAGAGAACCCAGAAGTCTTTGGGGGGGGGTGCTGGGCTGGGCTGGGCTTGGCGTTGATGTTGTTCTGGAAAAGGTTGTGCTCTTTTGTTGGGATGGGGAATTAGATCTATAGGATGTTAGCTTTTTGGGAATTGCATCTATAGATGAGATAGTCTGGGCGGGAAATTAGATCAACAAAATGTTGGCTCTGAGTGGGGGTTAGCTGTAAAGTTCAAAGTCAAAAGAACCTAATGTTCTTCAGGTTTAACAAAAAACAAAATGTTAATTGGTTAGATGAGGACAAGAAATTTATTCTTGCAGAGGGTCGTTAGTCTGTGGAATACTTTTCCCTAGAGAGTAGTGGAGGCTGGGTCATTGAATATATTCAACGCTGTGTTAGACAGATTTGTGTTAAGAGGGACGGGCAGAAAACTGGAGTTGGAAGGCCACAATTGGGTCAGCTGTGATCGTATTGGGGTCTGTTAGGTCAGTTAGCTGGATGCCTGGTTTGTGGTGCGGAGTGTTGCCAACAGCGTGTGTTCAAGTGCTGTACCAGCTGAGGATATCCCATGAAGGCCTGCCTTCTCAACCTTCCCCTCGCCTGCGGTGTGGTGACCAGCAGGTTAAATCACCACCAGTCAACTTTCTCTCAAAAGGGGAGAGCAGCCTATGGTCCTTGGGGTCTACTTCATTTTGATGGTACAGCAGGCCCGAGGGGCTGAATGGCCTACTCCTCCTAGTTCTTATGTTCTTAAAATGTCATGACTGTGTTTAAAGTGGATGTGATCCTCACGGAGGTGAAAGTGCAGTTCCCATGGGGGTGGAATTTGGATCGCTGGGAGAGCGCCGGCCTCCGTATCTCAATTGTCCTCCGTCTGTCTCTAGACGTAGGGGCATTTATTTTCAGTTTCGCAAAATCTTTCGTTCAAAGTATGTCAGGATTGATCATAAAATTTACAGTTCAGAAGGAGGCCATTCGGCCCATCGAGTCTGCACTGGCTCTTGGAAAGAGCACCTTACTTAAGCCCACACCTCCACCCTATCCCCATAACTCCACCTGGTCGGAAAACAGGAACTGATCAAGCGAGTGAGAAGGAGGTTCAACGGCGAGAGGTTCTTGTAGTTTAGATTAGCCCCCGCCATCAGAACTGATATCTCAATAAGAAATCTTAATGCTTGTCCGATTCCAGAAATTCACCTACTTCCTCCTTCTTTGTGGCACAGTGCCGAAGGAAATTTGTCAAATTAACTTCCTGAATAGAAAAAGTTGCTACATTTTAAGCTTTATCAAATACTTTAGAAACAAAATAAATTTTCCAAGAAATTTAATATATTGATAAGGAATAATTGACCTTGGGCTAGTCACGGATTTGCTTAGAATGTGCTAAAATTCTTGAGTTTTTACTGAAGTTGCAAAGTTTGACGTTCACTCTGCGCTCTTTTTAGCCCTTACTCATTGTCGATGCATAGTTACCACATTTGTTGAACATTTTGTCCAAAACTTGTTTATTCGAGTACCCTGCTTTTATTTTTGGTTTCTAAATGCCTAGCTTTTCAAAAAATATTTTTTATATAGACTGATTTATTTGGAAATTCGTAATTTGCTAAATTTTCAATAACTTTTAATGTAACAATCACTATTGTATAGAATCCCTACAGTGTAGGAGGCCATTCAGCCCATCGAGTCCGCACCATCCCTTCGAAAGAGCACTCCCCCGTTCACCCTGCCCTATCCCTGTAACCCCATAACATATCCTGCACATCCCTGGACACTAAGGGGTAATTTAGCTTGGCCAATCCCACTTCAACCGCACATCTTTGGACTGTAGGAGGAAACTAGAGCACCCGGAGGAAACCCACGCAGACACTGGGAGAACGTACAAACTTCGTAGACAGTCACCCAAGGCCGGAATTGAACCATGGTCCCTGGCGTTGTGAGGTAGCAGTGCTAACCATCCAGGGGTACCCCTGTTAGGTTCGGCCATCGTAAATTTGAAAGTTCGTCCGATCGGCGATTTTCACACTGTGTTGGCTCCTGATCAGCACACTAATCAGCCTCTCAACAACCAATGCACTGAGAAGCCACCCTCTGATTGGACAAGTTTTAAAAATACATTTAGAGTACCCAATTCATTTTTTCTAATTAAGGGGCAATTTAGTGTGGCCAATCCACCTACCCTGCACATTTTTGGGGTGAACCCCACACAAACCCTGGGAGAATGTGCAAACTCCACACGGACAGTGTTGATTGACAAGTTGCTAATAGTGGCAAAGTCCATATTCAAACTCTCAGGAAAGGGCGAGAGTTAGGTGGCCGGATGATGGAGCGGGCAGCAGAACAGGGAAGGAAACGGCCACTGAGCAAATGGGGGAAGCTGCCATCATGTAGCATGTGTGAGTGTGTGCGCTGCGAGAGAGATGAGACTGTATGTTTGTGAGAGAGGCATGTGAGTTGTGTGTGCAGGCGGGAGAGAGGTTAGACTGTGATGCCCATCTTTAGTTGCTGCCTGGCAGGTGGTTTCTCAATTGTGATGACTGGTAAGACCAAATTAGTTCTGAGCAATGGGAGTGCGGTGGAGAGGATGCTTAGTTGTTTGCAGCATTACTGTCTGTTGGAGGAAGCTTGGTGTGTGTGGCGGTCGGGGAGTAGCTTTCAGATCGGTGCACTTGAGGACTTCACAATAATATGGGCAAGACAGGCAGCATGAAGGTAATGTTAATATATATCTGCATCCTCTAATAAAGGAGTTAGTGAGGATTATAAAGAAACCGAAAGGTAGCCCCTGAATAACAAAACATAGTCCTCAAGAAAATCTCAAAAAGACCCCTAACATAGAAATATATTGACCTGTGCTTCAGCTCCCTGAATTGCTGCTGTGTTTTCACTTTGTTTTCCCTGACACTGGGACGTTCGGGGAAACCTGGGTGCCAATCAGCAAATTCCAAAATCTGTGATGAAATTACTGCAAGTAAGCGATTAACAGTTTGAAATTGTCAGCCCATTTCTCACGTTTGCACGCAATTAAACGGTGGGTTTTGATGGGTAGGAGCCAACTTCCCGACGTGTAGTGCCGTCAATTTCTCCCTTTGCATGCTTCCCACCTGCAACCAAACAAACCCAAGATCTTCCACAAGTTAAAATTAAGCCTACGTGACAAATCTTTTACAGTATGTGAAAGAGTGCCAAGTATTATCAACCATAGTTAATTTGCAGTTATCACACAATGTGATATTGTGCTGTAGTTATGGTCATGTATTGTTAGATATCAGTAGATTAATTGAAAATAATATTGTCTCTCTTTTTAAAGGCATCCAGTGGCTTGCTTCTTCCATCTGTTTTTCCGAATTAGTGCAATAGTTGTCTACCTTCTTTGTGAGTTCCTGAGCAGTAGCTTCATTGCCTGCTTTGTGACAATAATATTGCTTTTATCGTGTGACTTCTGGACTGTAAAAGTAAGTAATCTTTGAAGTGTGTCATTTAGCTGTTTAGGAAAGGAAACGTGCTGTTGAACTGAATGTTAAAGGATTACTGACATGCACCACAACATATCTAGGGCTGTGTTATAGCTGGATAAATAGTAGATGAACATATTTATATTAACAAAATCTTGTTCAATAACAAATCCTTTAGGTGTTGATAAAGGCCATTTGATAGAACATGACTGTTCTTTTTCATTGATTTTAACCCCACCAAACTCACTATGTCTCTCAATCCTTCCTCTTTCCTCAGAGACTTAAATCCACTAATATTATTTGTTCTATTGACTCCTTAAAACACATATGGAAAGGAGAATTTAAAGATGATTTTCCTTCTTACTCCTGAGTTTTCTAATCGATAATCTTCGCTGGTATTTGAATCTTCGCATCATCCTGGTGTTTACATTCAGCTCTATGAGCTTTAAGTCTCAGTGGCTACCTCATGTTGATAGCCTTTTGGTTTTGCTCTTCCCCACAAGTGGAAATGCTCGCTCTGTGTCCATCGGATCAAAGCTTTCATAATTTTAAAGACCTCTTATTGGGTCGCTCTTCAGCCTTGTCTTTTGACCCTTTTGCTCATCCTTACCTGAAGAGTATAACCTCGCAGCAATAGTCCAGCAATTGGTGGTGATTTGCAACTCCTAGTGAATTTCTTCGCCACAGCACTAATAATGGCTTACACTGTGAACTCTTTATTTATCCTGTAATGTCTGGCCCATTGAGTAATCATGGTGTACTTCGTAGGTCTCAGCAAATTTCCAGCCCGTGATAGTATTAAGTTGTCATTATTTAACCAGTTCAAGCAATTAATTATGATGAGTACATTGTTAGCAGGATACATAGGTGACAAGATTCTTAGTTTTACTGGTCTCATAAGTTGGACTCCAGCGTTTAGCAATGCAGTTTTGATGTTGTAGGAATATAATGGGCCAGATTATGCAGTTGTAATAACGGCGAAACTGTCATCAATCTCTCATGTCCACACATGCACAGTTAAAAGTGGAAATGGAGAGGTTACTGCGGTGATTCCTCACCTCCCCCAGATCAACTGAATTAATGTGAACTACTTCTTTGGCTGTAATCTCACTGTAGAAACTCTCCCAAATGAAAATCTGACTGCTTGAATGGGATGTAACTGGGCTTTTAACAGCATGTTAGTTATAATTACTATTGAGAAATCTCACTGGCCCTGAGAAACTACTTTTCGTATATGTGGAATGTCAAATTTCTCCATTCCATGATAAAGATTTCATTGATCTTTTAAAAAAATGTTTGTTTTTGAAATTTCAGTTTTTTGTATTACTTCCATGTGTAAGTATTGGACTGACCTCATTAACACTACACCCATGTATGCTTCACCCGATGCCAATGCTTATGTAGTTACATTGTATATATTGTGTTGCCCTATTATGTATTCTCATGTATTTTCTTGAATTCTGTTTAATTCCCTTTTCTTCCCATGTACTGAATGATCTGTTGAGCTGCTTGCAGAAAAATACTTTTCACTGTACCTCGGTACACGTGACAATAAACAAATCCAATCCAAGTCATAGAACATACAGTGCAGAAGGAGGCCATTCAGCCCATTGAGTCTGCACTGACGCACTTAGCCCTCACTTCCATCCTATCTCCATAAGCCAATAACCCCTCCTAACCTTTTTGGTCACTAAGGGCAATTTATCATGGCCAATCCACCTAACCTGCACGTCTTTGGCCTGTGGGAGGAAACCAGAGCACCCGGAGGAAACCCACCCTGACACGGGGAGAACGTGCAGACTCCGCACACAGTGACCCAGCAGGGATTCGAACCCGGGACTCTGGCATTGTGAAGCCACAGTGCTATCCACTTGTGCTACCGTGCTGCTCAATCTTTATTTTGCTTTCTGTAAAATTATGAATGGTGAATGGAAGAAACTGCTTGTTACTTTCTGGTTTGCTGTCTGTGAGAATTCTACAGTGTGATTGGAAATTACATCACAAGTGCCAGACGTCAGAGATCCTCGCGAGCAGGTGCCAGAATGAAATTAACAAAGTGGGTGGGGGGAGAGGTGAAATCCCCACCACTAGTTCTGTGTGGGCCACTTCTTCTTGAGGGCAGCACGGTAGCATGGTGGTTAGCATAAATGCTTCACAGCTCCAGGGTCCCAGGTTCGATTCCCGGCTGGGTCACTGTCTGTGCGGAGTCTGCACGTCCTCCCCGTGTGTGCGTGGGTTTCCTCCGGGTGCTCCGGTTTCCTCCCACAGTCCAAAGATGTGCGGGTTAGGTGGATTGGCCATGCTAAATTGCCCGTAGTGTCCTAAAAAGTAAGGTTAAGGGGGGGGGGGGGGGGGGGGGGGGGGGGGGGGGGGGGGGGTTGTTGGGTTACGGGTATAGTGTGGATATGTGGGTTTGAGTGGGATAATCATTGCTCGGCACAACATCGAGGGCCGAAGGGCTGTTCTGTGCTGTACTGTTCTATGTATTACTGGTAAGTGCTGTCACTTTGCTGACTGCAAAGCTTGGGCCATAGATCAGAAGTAACCACTTTGTTGTAAGTTGGCTGCTGTGCAGTATAAATGAGTCGAGCATTATTTATCTGTACTGAACAGTCATGCACTTGTTCAAATTATGTGCTGGTTTTGTTAAAGCGTTGTGTGTAGCAGTTCTAATTGTTACCTACTATTTGTAGTCGATTGTTATAGCCAGAGAAAACTCCAAATATTGCTGCTGCATATTTGAATTGATAGTGTGTTTTTACTCTTTACGAAGGCAGCCTTCAATGTTCTTGAATTGAAGCATCAATGTTTATGTTATGATATGTATTGTGAGAATCACTATGTTGGTGCAACATATATTAATGTGCAAACGCGATCCTCCAGTTACCCTGCACTGTTCTTTCTCTCGTCCAGAATATCACTGGTAGGCTGCTGGTGGGGCTACGCTGGTGGAACCAGGTTGACGATGATGGAAAGAGCCACTGGGTCTTTGAGGCCAAGAAGGTATGGTTGACCAAAGTTTTTTTTTCTTTGTTTAGATTGTTTCTTTGTTTACACTAACATTAGACAGGAATTGAAGAATTTGGATTGGGTGCGGCTGTTGGATAATAAATCAACATTGGACATGTGGGAGTCTTTCAAGTGACAGTTGATTAGGATTCAGGAAAGTCACGTTCCTGAGAGAATGAAGGATAAGTATGGAAAGTTTAGGGAGCCGTGGATAACGAGGGATATTGTAAACCTCGTCAAAAAGAAAAAGGAGACTTTTGTATGGTCTAGAAGGGTGGGGACAGTTGAAACCCTTGAGGAGTATAAAGAAAGTCGGAAGGTACTGAAGCGGGAAATTAGGAGGGCTAGGAGGGGTCATGAAAAGTCCTTGGCAAGTAGGATTAAGATGCATCCCAAAGCTTTTTATTCAAATGTAAAAAGCAAGAGGGTGGCCAGGGAAAGGATGGACCACTTAAGGGAATCTGTGTTGAGCCAGATGTATGGGCGAGGTACTAAATTAATACTTTGCATCAGTGTTCACTGAAGAAAGGGACTTTGTGGAAGTTGATTTTTGGATAGGGTGTGTGGACAGTCTGGATCATGTTAACATCGAAAAGGATGGGTCTTTTAAAATATATTAAGGTATATAAGTCTCCTGGGCCAGGTGGGATTTATCCCAGAATACTGAGGGAAGCAAGGGAGGAAATTGCTGGGGCCTTGACTGACATCTTTGTATCCTCATTGGCTACAGGTGAGATCCCAGAGGACTGGAGAATAGCTAATGTGGTACCGCTGTTTAAGAAAGGTAGCGGGAATAATCCTGGAAACTATAGGCCGGTGAGCCTCCTGTCGGACAGGAATTCTCAGGGACAGGATTTATACACATTTGGAAACAAATGGACTCATAAGTGATAGACAGCATGATTTTGTGAAGGGGAGGTCATGCCTCACTAACTTGATCGAATTTTTTTGAGGAGGTGACAAAGATGATTACTGAGGGAAGGGCAGTGGATGTTGTTTACATGGACTTCAGTAAAGCCTTTGACAAGGTGCCTCATGGCAGACTGGTACAAAAGGTGAAGTCACATGCGATCAGAGGTGAGGTGGTAAGATGGATACAGAACTGGCTCGGTCACAGAAGGCAGAGGGTAGCAGTGGAAGGGTGTTTTTCTGAATGAAGGTTGAGTAGTGGTGTTCCACAGGGATCGATGCTTGGGCCTCTGTTGTTTGTGCTGTACATAAACAATTTGGAGGAAAATGTAGCCGGTCTGATTAGTAAGTTCGCGGATGAAACCAAGGTTGATGGAGTGCAGATAGTGTTGAGGATTGTCAGAAGATACAGCAGGATATAGATAGGTTGGAGACTTCGGCAGAGAAATGGCAAATGGAGTTTAATCCGGACAAATGTGTGGTAATGCGTTTTTGTAGGTCTAACTTAGAGGGGAAATATACCGCAAATGGTAAATATGAATATAGAAAGTCAAGGAGATCTGGGTGTGCAGGTCCACATATCTTTGAAGGTGGCAACGCAAGTGGACAAGGTAGTCAAGAAAGCATACGGAATGCTTGCATTCATTGGACAGGGCATCGAGTATGAAAACTGGCACGTCATGCTACCATTGTATAGAACCTTGGTAAGGTGCACAATTCTGATCGCCACACACCAGAAGGCTGTGAAGGCTTTGGAGAGGGTGCAGAGGAGATTTACCAGGATGTTGCCTGGTTTGGAGGGTGTTAGCTTCGTGGAGAGGCTGAATAGACTCGGATTGTTTTCATTAGAAAGACGGAGGTTGAGGAGTGACCTGATCATAAAATTCACAGGGCAGAAGGAGGCCATTCGGCCCATCGAGTGCACCGGCCCATGGAAAGAGCACCCTACTTAAGCCCATACCTCCACCCTATCCCCTGTAACCCCACCTAACCGTTTTTTTTGGACACTAAGGGCAATTTAGCATAGCCAGTCCACCTAACCTGTACATCTTTGGACTGTGGGAGGAAACCGGAGCACCTGGAGGAAACCCACGCAGTCACGGAGATAACGCGCAGACTCCGCACAGACAGTGACCCACGCCGGGAATCGAACATGGGACCCTGGAGCTGAGAAGCAACTGCGCTAACCACTGTGCCCCGTGTTCCTGATAGAGGTCTACAAGATGTTGAGGGGCATGGATAGAGTGGATGGGCAGGCACTCCTTCCCAGGGTGGAGGGGTCAGTCACCAGGGGGCATAGGTTTAAAGTCCATGGGGCAAAGTTTAGAGGAGATGTGCGAGGCAGCTTTTTTACGCAGAGGGTGGTGAGTGCCTGGAATGCGTTGCCAAGGGAGGTTGTGGAAGCAGATACATTAACGGCGTTCAAAAGGCATCTTGACAAACGCCTTCATAGAGTGATACGGCACAAGGAAGTATCGAGTGATATGGCGCAAGGAAGTGCTGAGGGTTTTGGCAAAGGTTGATATCATGACCGGTACAGGCTTGGAGGGCTGAAGGGTCTGTTCCAGTGCTGTATTGTTCTTTGTTCTTTGAAACTGAAACAGGCTGTGTAGAGATTGCAAATACCAGTGGGTGTTTTTAATTTGGAAAGCTAGTTGATGAAGAATAATATTCGATTCAATTTTTACAAGAACAAGAGAGATGTGAGTAGATCACAGGGTCTGTCGAACTTACTCCTTCATTCAATATAATCAAGGCTTATCATGAGCTATAACTGCACTTTCCTGCCCATTTCCTTTCATTTGTCTATCTCAGGCTTAAAGATGGTCAATGATGGAACCACAACCTTCTGGGGTAGAGAATTCAAAAGGGAAAACATGCTCCTCGCCTCAATCCTAAAATAACTCGATCCTTATCCTGAGACTGCATCTCTGTGTTCAGAATTCCCCGACCAGATTAAACAACCTCTGTGTCCACCCTATCAGTACCATCTGAATCTCATCTGTTTCAATGAGATCGCTTCTCATTCTTCTAAACACCAGATAAAAGAAACTCTGTTTGCTCAGCCTCTCCTCATAGGACAATCCCTTCATCCCAGGGACCAATCTGTGATCCTTCGCTGTATGGCCTCCAATGCAAGTATGCCATTTCTCGAATGTTTCACAAATTTCTCGATTTCACAAAAATTGCATAATTGTAACAAGATTTCTTTATTCTTCTACTTCAACCCCCTTGCGACATAGGTCTGCATGCCTTTTGCCTTCCTGATTGCTTGCTGCAGTTGCATGCTAACTTTCTGCATTACTTGTACAAGCACATCCAAGTTTCTTTGAAGCTTGGTACTTTCAAGTTTCACGGGCGGAATTCTCCGCAGGGGGTCGAATTCGTGAAGGCCGTCGTGAACTCGGCCGAGGTTCACGACGGCCTCGTGAGCCCGCTCCCTGCACCTAATTCACCACCACCCGGGCCGGGGCTAGGAGCGGGCCTCCGTCTTTCTCGGCAGCGACCTCGTCACGCCGAGAATGTGAGGTCATCCATGCGCATTGGCCGTCTTTCTCCTCAGCCGCCTGGCAAGATGTGGTGGCTTGATCTTGCCGGGCGACGGAGAGGAAAGAGTGCGTCCGTTTTGGACGCTGGCCCGATGATCGGTGGGCACCGATCACGGGCCTGTCCCCTCCCGAGCACAGTCGTAGTGCTCCCGTGCCATTCGGGCCCCTAGATGCCCCAAACGGGCATCTGGCGCCTGTTTCACGAATGCAGCGACCAGGTGTGGTTGCTGCCGTGGTGAAACGGGCGTGAAGGGCCGGCCCATCGGGCTCGGAGAATTGCCGTTCGCCGTGAAAAATGGCGAGCAGCGATTCTCCCGAGCGGGGGGGGGGGGGGGGGCGTAAAAATGTCGGGAGGCCCTCCCACGATTCTGGGGAGTGGGATATTCCACCCCACGTCTTTTCAAAAATATTCTTCCTTTTTCTATGTTTGCGATAGAATGGAATAACGCCCCCCTCCTGCCGGGTTATACTCCATCACCATCTTGTTGCCCACTCACCTAACCTATTCGTATCTCTGCGTGCGCCTCAAAATGTAAATTTCCACCTAGATTTGTATCAACAGCAACCTTGGATACATTTCTCTCTGGCTCTTTGTCTAATGTAGATTGTAAATAGCTGAGGCCCCAATACTGATCCTTGCAGCACTCCACTATTCACTATCTGCCAACATGAGACTGCCCAATTTATGCCTACTCTTTGCTTCCTGTTGTCAACCAATCCTCTATCCATGCAAATATATTACCCCCAACTCCATGAGCCCCTAGCTTGCCTATTAGCCTTTTGTGTGACACCTTATCGTATGCCTTTGGAAATCCAGGTGTACATTTACTGGTTCCTCTTTATCCACCCTATTAGTTACACCCTCAAAAACCGAATTTATTTGTGAAACAGGATTTGCCTTTCTTAAAACCATGTGGTCTTTGTCTGATCGCACCTTGATTTTCTCGGGGCATTGTTAAGACTTACTTAACCGATTCCAGCACTTTCTCGACGACTAATGTTGGGCTGACTGGTCTGTCGTTCCTGTTTTGTGGGTGTCTCCCTTTCCTGGATACCGGTGTCACATTTACTAAATTCTAATCTGCTGGGACTGTTCCAGAATCTCGGGAATTTTGCAAAATTGTAGCCAGAGTGTCTATTATCTAGTAACTATTTCTTTTAGTTCCGAAAGACGTGCTGTGAGGTGAATTGGACATTCTGACTTCTCCCTCCGTGTACCCAAACAGGCGCTGGAATGTGGCGACTGGGGGCTTTTCACTTTATTGCAGTGTTAATGTAAGCATTCTTGTGACACTAATAAAGATTATTATTATTTTAGAATCCTAGGATGCAGGCTATCTGGCCCTGGAGATTTGTCAGATCTTAGTCCCTTCAGTTTCTCCAGTAGATTTTCTCTGCCAATAATTTCCTTAATTTTGTCATTCTTCTTGGCACCTACGTTACTCTCTCCTTCTGGTATGAAGCTTAGTGTCTGCTACTGTGAAGGCAGACACAAAGGGGTGGATTCTCTGTTTGAGAGACTAAGCGTTCCCTGGTTCGGATGGGGGCGCCAGTGCCGGAGCCATTCACGACATGCTAATGGGCCAACACTCTCGCCACGTGGAACTAGTGCAATTCCAACTGACAACGAAGTGGGATTCACTGGCGTTGGGATTGGCACAAGAGAACTTGACAAGCTGGAGCTGCACATAAGCTCTTCATTCCCCACGCACTCTCATTCCAGTCAAGAAGATGGCTCCATGAAGTGCTGCCCCGAGGTTTGTAGATGCGAGCTTAAGACCATGCTGGGCGCTGTGGACGCTGTTTAACCTGAATAAGCAGGAACTGGGTATGTTTTTTAAAAAAAGTACATGAGTAATTCTGGAAATATTTTAAAACTAATTACATAAATATTTATGAATTATTGAAAACCTTTTTAATCAAGCTGGGTCCCATATAGTTGTTGCATTGCGTTCTGGGGGAAAGAGTAGAACATATAGTTAATCTGTTCTAATTTTAAATGTTTTTTTTCTGTATGGTTTTCATAGACTTCAAGTAAAGGAAAGAGAGCCTCCTCCGAAGCAGAATCCAAAATCTTCTGGTTAGGATTAATCATCTGTCCCATTCTGTGGATCATTTTTGTCTTCAGCACTTTCTTTTCCTTTAAGTTGAAATGGTTGGTAAGTTCCTGACTGACACCCTACGTGTAGTTTTGTGGTTACATTTTTCTCTCATAAAAATCACGTTCATGGTTTTTAAAATGTATTAAAAGTACCAATATTTAAAATGCGGATTGCAGAATCGCGACAGGTTGTGTCACTTGTACCACTTGAAATGTTGTTTTAAAACCTCATGCCGGTCTTGAAATATGTTTAAAATGGTGAAAGTGATGGAGAGGGGGAATAACACATGATACTACACACACACTTTTGCTACATCGGTTGCAGAAGGTGGAGATTGTTTTGCATCCATGGAATGGTCTTTTTGAATGTTCTTACTGTTTTTCTTCTTTTGGAACAGGCTGTGGTTATCATGGGTGTTACGCTTCAAGGGTCTAATCTCTACGGATACATAAAATGTAAAATAGGAAGTGGAAAGAATCTAACTAGTATGGCTACCTCCTATCTGGGACGCCAGTTTTTCAAGACGGTGAGTTCAATCCGAGACTTTTGTTGCCTCACGAGACCAAAACAGAGTTAATGTTTTGAGTCTGTATGACTTCTTCAAAGCTAAAGAGGGAGAAATATGTTGGATTGTATACTTTGAGAGGGGGGTGGGACAGCTGGAACAGAGTAGAAGTTCAGTGATTGGTGGGAGTGAGAACAACAAAGGTCTAACAGATGGCCAGGAGGGGGAGATTTTGCAATGGGGCAAATAATGTTTGGATATAAGGAACAGGTCAAGGTGGAGGAGAAAGGTCACAGTCTAAAGTTGCTGAACTTGGCGTTGAGTCCAGAAGGCTGTAACCTGCCTAAATAAGATGAGGTGGTGTTTGCGTGGGCCTCACTGGAACATTGCAGCAGGCCGAGGACAGACATAAGGGCATGGGAGCGAGATGCCGAGTTGAAATGACAAGTATCAGGTTGCTTAGGATCGTTCTTGCAGGCGGAACAAAGTTGTTCCGCAAAGCAGTCACCCAGTCTGCATTCAGTCTCCCCAAAATCATTTCCTGTTTTGTATCCTTTGTGCTTGAAGGTGATATTTGGTGCTGAGTTGGAGCTCCACGGATGCTGGTGGTCTCCCCTTAAGTCTTTTTTAAAAATAAATTGAGCGTACCCACTTAATTTTTTCCAATTAAGGGGCAATTTAGCGTGACCAATCCACCGATCCTGCACATCTTTGGGTTGTGGGGGTGAACGCAAACATGGGGAGAATGTGCAAACTCCACACGGACAATGACCCAGAGCCAGGTTCGAACCCGGGACCTCTCGGTGCCATGGGTCTCCCCTTAAGTGATCAGTTTTCATTTTCTTATCTTCTGTGGGAGGCATCACAGTTGAGCTGGATCTTGACTGGTGTGTTTTTAAGATTTTAATCCAGACGTTCTCTTGTGCTTTGTGCCAAACAGAATAAATATCGAGGCACTTGCTACAGACAACCCAGAGCATTATTTTTGATGCGTTATGTTCCCAGTAGCATTGTCCGGGCGTTAAAGAAGAACTCTCGGTGTTTGAATAGCTTACTGTCATTGCAAAAAGCTTTTTGTGTGCTAATATTTGGTTTGTGAAGAAGAAACATTATCAGACTGTCACCTTGGTTGGGTATGGGCTACGAATCAGCTTGCTGAAAGTAAACTATTGATGTAGATGCAAATCATTAGAACAGATTACATTTGATTTCATAAATTAACCAGTATCTCGAACATTGCTGGAAAAAGAACAAATGTTGCTGAAGCTTTTCATCTTGCACTCATCAGAACAAAGGCAAGAATTTCGAACTATCACAAACAATTTACACTACACGAGAAAAACATGCTGAACAGTTGACAAGCTGACTCTGATTGGCCAAAACATTGGCATGGAGAAAGCAGCGGGGAACTATAGGCTCCCAAAACTCTGGGGTAATTCATAAGAGATGCAAGGCTTTTGCATATTCCTAAAATGAAAGGAAAATACCGCAGATGCTGGAGATCGGAAATGAAAACAGAAAATGCTGGAAAAACTTAGCATGTTTGGCAGCAGCTGTGGAGAGTAACTCTGTTTCTCTCTCCATAGATGCTGCCAGACCTGAGTTTTTCCAGCATTTTCTGTTTTTATTTCCGATTTCCAGCATCTGCGGTATTTTTCTTTAATTTATTTTAGTGTTTAATTCACTGCCACTTCTCTCCTAGGTTTGCCTAGTAAGTATTGATTTTCTCTTCAACAGGATTTCTGTTTGCCTATTTTATTCTGTTCGCCTTCATTGCTTTCATTTCCCTTTTGGTGTTTGACGAGGTGTTTACCAGAACTTTATTCCACAGTCGCAATTTCTTCTTCGATGACTGTCTCTGCCTCTGACTTATCCCATGTGCATTCCAACTGAAGTTTCATCCCTTATGTTTCGAATCCACCCAGAAGAACAAGTATCTCTGGGACATAAATGCTCCTCGGACTGCTGTTCTCGCTGCCTGCTGAGGTCCACACTCGGTGCTGTGTGCCGCCATACGTACACACTCGACCTCTCTCTCCAGCAGCACTGATTGACATTCGCACTTTCTCAAAGCTGCTCATGTCTCCAGCTCCATTTTACTCTTCGTCCCATCTGATGCCTTAACAAGAAGCTTTTTCTTTCAGGTGTCAAGGAAAACAAACTCTAACAGATACCAACGTTCATCCGGGACCATCCACTCCTTCCCATCCCTTTGACCCCACTCCTTCCAAACCCAACCCTTCCCGTGCATTCGCTGTATCCTGCGACCTGCCCATTGCTGATGCTGAACATTCTGTACTCCGCAACGGACTACATTTCATCCCCTTGCATCCTCACCTCAATTAATTTTGATCTTGGCACAGTGCTGAAGTCTTTTTTCGTCACCTACAACACCTTGCTCTGCTTACTCCACCCATTTTCAGCATTAATAATAATAATAACTTATTGTCACAAGTAAGCTTCAATGAAGTTACTGTGAAAAGCCCCTAGTCGCCACATTCCGGCAACTGTTCAGCGGAATTGAACCCACGCTGCTGCCTTGTTCTGCATTACAAGCCAGCTATTTAGCCCAGTGTGCTAACGCTAACTCTTAGACACTTCCTCCTACTGTCTCTGGACCATGACCTCACCATCGAACACCAAGCCATTGTTTCCAGGACGGTTACTGACCTCCTTGTGATCTTCCGATGATCTTCCGTCCATAGCTTCCAACCTCATAGTCTCCCAACTCAGCACAGCCCACCTTTACCTCCTTCCCAAAATCCACACACTGTGGTACCCTGGTAGACCAATCATATCAGCCTGTTGCTGCCACAGGGAACTCATTTCTTCCTGTCTTGACTCCATTCTCACTCCACATGACCAGTCTTTTCCCGCCTACACTTGCACTTCCTCTGGTTCCCTGCGTCATAACAACTGTTTCCTGGCCCTGACTGCCACCTCTTCAATCTGGACGTCCATTCTCTACACCGTCCCCCATCAGGAGAGTCTGAAGCCTCTCCACCTCTTAAGAGCAGAGGCCTGAACAAGGCCCACTCCTCCACCTGGCTGAACTCATCTCACTTCTCGCAAATAAACGGTGTGCTTATGGGTACCTGTAGGGCCCCCAGTTATGCCTGTCTTTTTGGTGGAGTATGTAGATGATTCCTTGTTCCAGTCCTAGCTGGGCCCGCTTCCACAAATTATTTTTCCCTTACATCGATGACTGTATCGGTGTTGCTTCATATTGTTTTTTTTCTTCCAATTTCCACCCCTCCCTCTCTTCTCACGGTCCAACCCTGACATTTTCCTTCCCTTCCTTGACCCCCTCTGTCTCTATTTCTCGCAATAGACTGACCACCAGTATTCATTACAAGCCCACCGACTCCCACAGCTAACTCGGCTACAGCTCCTCTCATCTTGCTTCCTGTAAGGACTCCATCCCATTTTCCCAGTTCCTCTGCCTCCATCGCATCTGTTCCAATGTGGCCACTTTCGAAAACAGTGCTTCTGACCTGCTCTGTAGAAGGGTCATATGGGCTCAAAACATTAACTGTTTCTGTCTCCACAGATACTGCCAGACCTGTGCTTTTCCAGCATTTTCTTTTTTTAATTTTACATATTCCTACTGTTTGCAGAGAACAGACTCCTGTGTTTGAGTTTATGATGCTTCTAAGATGCGGACCACATTATGTGCTTGATTTACATCTTCAACCCTGAGTGCTCTGATAGCCGCACTATCAATTTGGCCCATCCAGCGTTGTTGAGGTTAATTCGAGCCTCTCCAATTCTGCAATCCTCGTACTGTCCAAAGATATGAGGTTGGTTGGATTGGCTATGCTAAATTTCCCCTTGGTGTCCAAAGATTTGAAGGAAACTAAAGGGGTCATTGGGATAGGGGAGTGGGCATGGGTGGAACGCTCTTTCAGAGGGTCGTTGCAGACTTGATGGGCTGAATGGCCTCCTTCTGCACTTTAGGGAGTCCATATTCTGTGAAGAGTGGGTGGATCCAATGATTCTTGAAGCTAACAACATTTTTCACTGGTATCTAGAGGTCAACCATTTTAATACAGATAAATAGTTTTGAATTGGACCTCTCCAACTCCTAAATCAAGACCTTGACATTGTGCTGAGTGAAAGAGATCAAATTAAAAGATGCCGCACAGCCTGTCTTCAAAACTATTTTAGCTTTGATGTAATATGATTATAGACATGGTGATCAAGGTTTCAAATGATAATTTACAGGAGGTATATTTAGATTGGTTTCAGCAACAGCAGCCCATTAATCCAGCAGTTACAGTAAGTGGGTTGTTCTCTGCACCCAAGGGAATGGGGGAAGGCCTGTTTCATCCACATAGACAAAACTTAACTGACCTTGACTCGATGCAGAATGATGAATAATGTGGTTTTTTTTGTGAGGTGACCAGAGTAAAAGCTCGGTACAGCTTCTATTGAAAATAATTTGCCGTGTGTGCACTGATGTCCTAGTCATGAAAAGGGTCCAATAATTGATCCATTATGTTGCAAGTGATGCAGTCGGCGCTGGGCCCATCAGCACGATTTATCTGCTGTGCCCATGTAAGATGGCTGTTTAAAACCTTCCTGGTTTGCACTTGGCTGTCGGACTGCGGGAGCCTGAAACTGGGTGAAATGTGCTTGCAGCACCTGATGATTGTGACGACTGATATGTACGGAAGCATCGTTTGAGACGGGTTTTCTTCATTAAAAAAAAATCAAGCTTTGTTCTCATGGTGGCAATCTTCCCCAAATGATGCCTCCAAGCAAGGAGACATTACACCAGTGCCTTCTTGTGATCTATATTGGCATGAATCCAGCAAAAAAAAAAAATCATGTTTAATAGCGGGTATTGAATTTCTGGCAAACGTATAGTGTGTAATTTGTGAGCCCTTTCTCTTTGTTGCTGCCTCCCTCACATATATAGTCATTCACTGCTTCCTGTCACAAATTATACATCCTCTAACCTACAGCTTTGTACGTCGGGATCTTGAAGTTCAACGTCTTTATTCTGTGTTTTGAGTGGAGGAGTAATTTATAAAAGCATGCTTGTTTAAAAAATGCCCCAGCAAGCATTCCTTGTTTTGTTTTGGTGAATTTATTGTGCTACTAAATGAACAAAATGGGCAAAAAAAAAATCAAGTTTGTGCAGACGCAGACAATATTGAAACCATAGACTGCAAATGTTAATGTGCCAGATAATGGAGTTTCAAGATGTAATCTGATTTTATGGTTCAGATAATAGCTGTGTGCCTTGTAGATTTAATTGAAATGGCTTCACTATGTCATTTTCAGTGACTGTTATCTAACAGGTATTAAAAATATGAAGATAAATATAAAGACAGTTACAATAGAAAGCTGCTTGTTGGAAAGCCTTTTTATTAGCCTTTTAGCCTGATAAAAGCAAAATACTGCGTGTGCTGGAAATCTGAAATGAAAATGAAAGATGCTGGATCAGCTCAGCAGGTCGGGCAGCATTTGTGGAGAGAGAGAGAGAAACAGAGTAGATGTTTCGAGTCCATATGGACTTCTTCAGAGCTGCCCGATCTGCTGAGCTTCACCAGCATCTTCTGTCGACTGTTTTGAGCAGCCTGGCTGATCAATGTCACTTCTTGTTTAACGTCACAGGCTTTGAAGAAAGAAGAGAACACAGAACCTTAAAAGAAGGATGGGAATTTTGGAAACAAACTTGAGATGCCTTTTGTATTGTGAATTTGGAACTCGTATTGCTGAAGACTGGCAATTTTACATTTCTCTCTTTTTAATATTTTGGAACTCATTTGGGATGAAGGAAGATCAGATAAAATTGTGATCATTTCATGATTTGTAGTTTTGATTTTTATTTCACCGCCTTTCTCTTCCCCCCCTCCCCATTAATTATGAATTATGTTTGGAAGCTGTCACGGTCGGTCTCAATGGGAGCTGATTTAATTGTTCCTGATTCTGGAATGAACCTTTGAAGCAAAATCTAATGTTAGAATCTCTCCAAATAGTTAATCTATGTCAAGGGACAGGGAGGATGTGTAAAAAGAGGGAACCTCATCACTCCTTGGTGTGGGTTGAAATCAAGGCTCAAATTAAAAAACTTACATCATAAACACAATGATATCTTTTTTTGGAGGGGGGAAATGAGGTTTAGAAATTGTACGTGCTTTCTAACAAAATACTCGTCTGAGAGACTGGTGAAGCGTTTGAGCTACTCTTTAAGGAGGAAATAAAGTGGCTAAGAAAAGAACATCTTTTGTAAATGCACAAATTTCCAAATTTTAAAGTTATAGCAATAAATTCATGTTGAAATGCATGACATATTGTACACTGACAATTTACTTTTGTACAGACGCAATGTTCGTGGAAAGATTAAAACAAAATTTGGAAAGCATTTGACTGTGATTGAAGCTATTAAGATATACCTGGTAAATGAAACCGCTTAAAGGATAAAGGCAATGGAATTGCAGCCAACACAGCTTGTAAATGAGTACCAGGCACTCTGTGAAAATGCCATGTGTTTGAATGTGACACACCACCAAAACGTTACAGTTGCTAGGAAATACTCAGCAGGTCAGGTAGCATCAGGTGGAGAGGAATTTGGACCTTTTTATCAGAACTGAACGCCGTGAACAGAAAGGTCAGAATGGAAGTCTGTTCGAGGAAGAAGCGGAGGCCTCCAACCATTCTCTATCCACCACTGTCCTTCCCCTGGCTGAGCTTCCTCGCACTCTGAACAACTCTTCATTAAACTCCATTCACTTCCTGCAAAGAAAGATTCTTATGGACACCCGTTCGGGTCCCAGGTATCCCTACTTTTTATGGAGTATATGGAACGTTCCTGCCCTATTTCTGATCCCTCTTATTTCTGGTACGTTGATGACTTTATCAGTGCTGCTTCCTGCTCGCATCCAGAACTGGAAAATTTAATTGGCTTTCTTTCCAATCTCCGCCCTTCCTTCACCTTCGTCATGTCCATCTCTGACTCTTCTGCTCCTTGACTTCTCTGCCTCCTTTTCGGGGGGTAGGCGATCAACGAATATTCACGACAAGCCCATGGTTCCCCACAGCCACCTTGACCACACTTCCTCACACTCCGTCATGATTCCATTCTATTCTCCCAGTTTCTCTGTGTACTTCACATCGGTTCAGATGATTCAACAAGGTTCCACACCAGTGCCTCTGAAGTGTCTTTTTTAATTAACTGAGGATCCTACCTAGCATGGCTGACAAGCCCTCCATTTCACCCCTTCCCTCCCTCTCAGGTTTGCCTTGTCCTCACATTCCACTCACCAGCCTCCATGTTTTATTGATCATGGCCCAATATTTCTACTAGCTCCAGCATTTTGCCACCACCAAACATTTCTTCCCCTGCCCTCCGCTTAGAGCACTGGTTCCAAAAGTAGGGTATGTGTGTCTCGAGGTAAAGTTGTGTAAGTGAACTATAGAATCCCTGCAGTGCAGAAGGAGGCCATTCGGCCCATCAGGTCTGCACTGACCCTCTCTGAAAAGGCATCCTGCCGCGGCCCACTCCCCTGGCCTATCCCGATCTAACCTGCATATCTTTGGAAACTAAGGGGTAATGTTATCATGGACAATCCACCTAACCCGAACATCTTTGGACTGTGGGAGGAAACTGGAACACCTGAAGGCAACCCGCGCAGACATGGGAGAATGTACAAACTTCACACATAGTCACCCAAGGCTGGAATTAAACCTGGGTCCCTGGTGCTGTGAGACAGCAATGCTAGCTACTGTGCCACAGTGCCGAACATGGGGCAAACATCTCCTGTTTAAAGCGGATCTGCATCCCTGGATGGTGCAGCTCCATTTTTGTTTTGCTGCTGTTGCTGAGCATGCCCAGCCTTTTTTAAAACTGAGCGTCGCTTTGCTACCACTCCCCTATCCTACTGTTTTACTCCCTTCCCGTTCCCCACTCTGACTCTGCCGCTTCCCTTTCTGAACCTCCAGCTCCTCCCTCCAACCCGCATCTTCCCTTAACCCTCTCGCTTGCTGCTTCTTTCCCCCAAACCCTCACTGCTTACTGCCTTTCTGCAGAGCACTCCCTCAGTGAGAGGGAGGGAGGCAGCAGCAGCAGGTGGGTGATGGGAAATGGAGCGGCGAGTGTGAGGTATAAAAGGAGAAACTGAATAGGAAGTGGCAAGTGGGTGGCAGTGCGGAGGAAATAGCGCATCCATCACATTAATGGTCAGTGAAGATTATTCTTAATGACATTTGGTTACCTGTAATGTGTAATTATACTGATTTATAAAATGTGTGGTCTTGAAAGGGGAAGTCAAAACAATAAACACTTGTAGGGTTGCTCATAAAGCTGATAAAACAATAAGGAGACATGACCAAAACAGGGGGGTGTGGGTGGTGGGGTGAGGAGGATAGCCTGCCTCTTGACCTATTGGCTGGTGTCTTGACGGTTCATCTGGACTGGGATTTCCTCCTGGTTATGGTCAGAACCATTATCTGCTTGCTCCTTGTGTGAGTGGGGTTGGTACATTGTCCTGGGTGGTATTGGGTGGTTGCAAGCTCAGCAGGGGGTGGGTTTTGGGGTCGGTTGGGAGGCTCAAGAGGCATAACGCCCTGAGTTTTCTTCTTGGACACTGATGGGCTAATAGTCCAAGCCCAGCACCATGGCTGGTACCTGTTGCCCCGAGGATCGGAGCTCCCTGGCACTTCCTTTTGAGGGTGTCTGGGGGAGCAGGTTGGTGTCCAGAGAGGCTGGATTTGGTTCCTGGGTGTGTGGCGATTTGGGGATAGGCTGAGTGCTGGATAGGCGGAGCCTATCCACTTAATGGATGTCTTGTGTTTCTTTTCCAAAGGTAGGTGCGACTACCCCTTATTGACTGACTGGCTCTCCTCGTTGGTGTGTCTCGGGAGGCTGCCTGAGTGGTTGGGCATGGTGGGTGGGTACTGATTCCTTGTTATCCGAGTGATGAGCTCTGACGGTTCTTAATCTCTCTTCCTCCATTGTTTCTTGTTCGAGGCCCCAAAGGTCCAGTCCTACACTGGATTTTTCACGGTGCTTTTGCCACTGGTGAATGTTAAGGCTCGTTGGTATCGGTATTCTACTCGTTGGGCATCGGTGATCTATTTGTTAAGGAGTGTTGTTAAGGTCCACTTTGAGTGTTCTTTTTATGTTGGCCTTTTTCTTGGTTGGGCCTGGTTATTAGGGTGGGTCCCATGGTGCCGGGGTGGAGGGCTGTTGGCCCTCCCTCCCAGGGCACTCTATTGAGGTGTTGCTTTCTGGGAAGTTGATTGGGGCCGGTGAGATTGTCATTACTCAGGTTTTGTACATAGAACATAGACATAGAGAAATACAGCACAGAACAGGCCCTTCGGCCCACGATGTTGTGCCGAACTTTTGTCCTAGATTAATCATAGATCATAGAATTTTGCACACTAAGGGCAATTTATCATGGCCAATCCACCCAACCTGCACATCTTTGGACTATGGGAGGAAACCAGAGCACCCGGAAGAAACCCACGCACACACGGGGAGGACGTGCAGACTCCACACAAACAGCGACCCAAGCCGAAATTGAACCTGGGACCCTGGAGTTGTGAGGCAATTGTGCTATCCACAATGCTACCATGCTGCCCTTAAGAACAAATTAATCTACACTCCATTATTCTACCACAAACCATGTACCTATCCAATAGCCGCTTGAAGGTCCCTAACGTTTCCGACTCAACTACTTCCACAGGCAGTGCATTCCATGCCCCCACTACTCTGGGTAAAGAACCTACCTCTGACATCCTCCCTATATCTTCCACCATTTACCTTAAATTTATGTCCCCTTGTAATGGTTTGTTCCACCCGGGGAAAAAGTCTCTGACTGTCTACTCTAACTATTCCCCTAATCAACTTATAAACCTCTATCAAGTCACCCCTCATCCTTCTCCGTTCTAATGAGAAAAGGCCTAGCACCCTCAACCTTTCCTCGTAAGACCTATTTTCCATTCCAGGCAACATCCTGGTAAATCTCCTTTGCACCTTTTCCAAAGCTTCCATATCCTTTCTAAAATGAGGTGACCAGAACTGCACACAGTACTCCAAAATGTGGCCTTACCAAGGTTTTGTACAGTTGCATCATCACCTCACGGCTCTTAAATTCAGTCCCTCTGCTAATAAACGCTAGCACACCATAGGTCTTCTTCACAGCTCTATCCACTTGAGTGGCAACTTTCAAAGATCTATGAACATAGACCCCAAGATCTCTCTCCTCCTCTACATTGCCAAGAATCCTACCGTTAACCCTGTATTCCGCATTCATATTTGTCCTTCCAAAATGGACAACCTCACACTTGTCAGGGTTAAACTCCATCTGCCACTTCTCAGCCCAGCTCTGCATCCTATCTATGTCTCTTTGCAACCGACAACAGCCCTCCTCACTATCCACAACTCCACCAATCTTCGTATCATCTGCAAATTTACTGACCCACCCTTCAACTCCCTCATCCAAGTCATTAATGAAAATCACAAACAGCAAAGGATCCAGAACTGATCCCTGCAGTATGCCACTGGTAACTGGGCTCCAGGCTGAATATTTGCCATCCACCACCACTCTCTGACTTCTATCGGTTAGCCAGTTCGTTATCCAACTGGCCAAATTTCCCACTATCCCATGCTTCCTTACTTTCTGCATAAACCTATCATGGGGAACCTTATCAAATGCCTTACTAAAATCCATGTACACTACATCCACTGCTTTACCTTCATCCACATGCTTGGTCACCTCCTCAAAGAAGTCAATAAGACTTGTAAGGCAAGACCTACCCCTCACAAATCCGTGCTGACTATCCCTAAAAAGCAGTGGGCGCAATTCTCCGCACTCACGACGGTGCGGAGAATAGCGTGGGTCGTAAAATTTTATGGCCACGCTAGTCCGACGCCCTCCCGCTATTCTCCCCCCCCCCACGCCCGACTCCCGATACGAATCGCTGCCGCCGTTTTTTTACGGCCAGCAGCGATTCTCAGCTGGCCGATGGGCCGAGTTCCAAGCCCTTTACGGCTGTTTTTACGAACGGCAAACACACCTGGTCTGGCCGTTCATAAAAACGGGCATAAAGTGCCGATTTTTAAAACCATGGCACCGATTCGCACGGCAGTACCACGGCCGTGCCAAGGGTGCCATGGGCCCGCGATCGGTGGGCACCGATCGCGGGCAGCGGGTCCGATACCCGCACACTCTTTGTCCTTCCGCTGTCCCGCTGTATCACTTCGCGGGGCGGCTGAGGGGCGTCCCGGCCCGCGCATGCGCGGGTTTCGCGCAAATGCGCGATGACGTCATCTGCGCATGCGCGGGTTGGAGTCTTCCAATCCGCGCATGCGCGGCTGACGTCATATGACGCGTCAGCCGGCACAAACTCTGGCAAGCGGGCTTAACGAAATTCGTTAAGCCCGCGATGCCGGAGTTTACGGCGGCGGCATGCTAGCCCCGACCGGGGACCAGAATCGGTTCCCGGTCGGGGAGGGGGGGGGGCTGGCGTCAAACCCACCCGGATTTGACGCCAGCCTTACGATTTTTCCCTGTGTGGGAGAATCGCGCCCAGTGTCTTTCCAGATGCTCAGAAATCCTATCCCTCAGTACCCTTTCCATTACTTTGCCTACCACCGAAGTAAGACTAACTGGCCTCTAATTCCCAGGGTAATCCCTATTCCCTTTTTTGAACAGGAGCACGACATTCGCCACTCTCCAATCCCCTGGTACCACCCCTGTTGACAGCGAGGACGAAAATATCATTGCCAACGGCTCTGCAATTTAATTTCTTGCTTCCCATAGAATCCTTGGATATATCCCGTCAGGCCCGGGGGACTTGTCTATCCTCAGGTTTTTTTAAACGCCCAACACATCTTCCTAACAAGTATCTCCTCGAGCTTACCAGTCTGTTTCACACTGTCTTTGTACTTTGATGGTTACCCTGTCATTCCCCTTTGGGGTGAGTTTTCCTTGTGTTGCTTGAGTGGCCGATTCTCTTTTTGTTGATGGATACCTCATGAGTGCTGTGATGTGTCAGGGCTGTTGGGTCCTGAGCTCTTGTTATCTGGTGGGTTCTCTGTCTCTCTAGTCTTTCCTTTCCGCTTTTTTTCTGAGAGTCTGAAAACATCTCGGACTTGTTGCTGCTGGTCCTTTTTATAATTTTGTAATTACATGAATGATATTCTTTCTGTTCTGGGCATGGAAGAGCGTTAGGTTATATTGTGGGGTAGGTATGTAATTTCCCCTTAGAAATGGGGTTTTTGTGGATTTTCTTTTTGTAGAGTTGAGCATGATGAATCTGCTCTTGGTTTCTGCCTGGGTGTAACTGGGTCTGATATCAGGAGATTCCTGCATGGGTGTAACTGGGTCTGATATCAGAAGGAGATTTCTGCATGGGTGTAACTGGGTCTGATATCAGAAGGAGATTTCTGCGTGGGTGTAACTGGGTCTGATTTCAGAAGGAGATTTCTGCATGGGTGTAACTGGGTCTGATATCAAGAGATTCCTGCATGGCGGCAGCTGAGTCTGATATCAGGAGATTCTGCATGGGTGTGGCTGGGTCTGATATCAGAAGGAGATGGCTATGTTGGGTCACTGATGATTGCGTTGCTGGGGCAGATGGAATTGTGGGATGTATGTGTTGTACTGGTATGTACCCGAGCTGTCTGCTGGTAATTTGTCCTAACTTCTTATAATGGTTGTCATCCTGGGCAGCCTGTGAGTGTGTGCACCATTTTGTCTTTTACCACCGTATCCTGTTTTTCTTTCAGTCCTTGGGGGTCATGAGGGCATTCAGTTTCGACTAATGATTGTACTGATGCGACCATCAATTCACTCAAGACACGAGTAGAAGTAAACTGTGGCTTTAATCGACTTACAACTGAGCCTGCCTGCGACCAGATGAACTGAGGGCAGGCTCGCAAGACCGCAGCACTTTATACTTCCAGTTGTGGGAGGAGCCATGGGCGGAGCCAAGGACAGAGCCCTGTGCATGCTCCTCATCTCCCTGTGGGCAGAGCCGCGCAACGGCTCACAGATGGAGCCCACAGGGACACAGTGATACACAGTGTGAATTATACATATTATACATTCACCACATGTACCAAGCCAGTTTTGTTGTCGTTCTCCTGGGCCCATGAATGTTAAACAGTTTTTTCCCACATTTTTATGTATGGTTCTTATTTTGTAATTTTTGTTGCATCAATTTCTAAAATGTAAAATGCTGGGGGGGTTGCCAATATTCTCACCCAAATTATGCAGCTACTGCTTCGTACAATGCCTAGAGCAAGCGAACAGCGAACACTGCACGGTTTAGAGACGGGGACCTTCCTGCTCTGATGACAGCTGTTTCCTGTAGTCAAGCTCTATAATAACTGTAAATAAGTCATACTATAATAACTGTAAAAAATATATATAATTTTAAACATTGTTGTAGAATCAAGCCAGAATAAAATGGATAACTTCAAAGGAAGAGAAGGTTCCTGTTTGATTCTGTTACCTCAAACTGCTGCTTATAAGACCTTAACAGTTAGGAACAGAAGAATGTTTAATCAGGAAGGGAATCAAGGGGTTTAAGCAGGAAAGTGGAGTTGAGGATTCTCATTTCAGATCAGCCATGATATCATTGAATGGTGAAGCAAACTCGATGGGCTGAGTGGCCTATGGACTAATGGAGTTGGCCATTTAGCCCTCGAGTCTGTTCTGCCATTTAATACGATCATGGCTGATCCAATGTTCACTCAGCCCACATTCCTGCCTTCTCTCTGTAGCCCTTAATTCCCCAACTAATCTATCGATCTCAGTCTTGAAAATTGTAAAGGACTCCTGGGTGAAATAACTCCAAAGATTCTCCCGATCTTTGAGAGAAAAAAAATCTTGTTCAAATCTGTCTTAAATGAGGATTCCTTATTTTGCGACTATGACCCCTAGTCCTACTCTCTCCCATAAGTGGAAACATCCTCCCAGCATTTACCCCGATGGGCATCTGCAACACCGACCAACAGAGACATGTCCAGCAACACTGGGATTGCTGCATAGAAATGATGGGACAGAGCACTGCTTTACCAGTGAGGCTGGGTCTAGCTGCCCAGTGTTTTGCACAGTGACCACCCGTCCCTGAATCTCACCAAACCTTCCAGCTGAAGTTTACCGACTTCCTCAATCATCCGGAAGAAAGAGTGAATCTGACTCAGCAACTTTCATTAATTCTGGTGATTATATGGGCACTTTGGACCAAATGTCAGCCGCACATTTCGTTAACTCAGAATGTACAGGGAAATAGCTTTATTTTTAAGTGGAATTCCATTACCTAAATTAATCTCAAGCATTTTTATCTGTATTTTTCCGTTCTCCCATAGGTCAGTGAGTCTCGCTGGGCGCCAACTCAAGCTGGGAACTGGTTCACCTGGCACTAACTCACCGGGTATGGTTCTGCAGGTGCGAGCTGCCACCATGTGGCACATTCTTCACGTGAGTTCGGGCACTTTTATGTGATGTCATCGGATAGAATGTCACGTGATCACTGATCCAATCAGAGTCAGCTGACCCACTTCCCAGTGCAGTGCAACTAAAGTGAGGGGGAGGAAGTGGAATTGATGTGAGAAAGGGGAGGGGTGTGGGTAGGGGGAATTGATGTGAGAAAGGGGGAAATGGGGGGGGGGGGGGAGGGGGAGAATTGATGTGAGAAAGGGGGAAATGGAGGGAGGGGGAATTGATGAGAGGAAGGGCGAGTGGGGGGAATTGATGTGAGAAAGCGGGGGTTTGGGGAGGGGGGTTTGGGGAGGGAGAATTGATGTGAGAAGGGGGGTGTGGGGAGGGAGAATAGATGTGAGAAAGGGGGGTGTGGGGAGGGGGAATCGATGTGAGAAAGGGGGTGTGGGTGAGAAAGGAGGATGTGGGGGGGGGAAATTGATGTGAGAAAGTGGGGTGTGTGGGGGGGAATAGATGTGAGAAAGGGGGGGTGTGGGGAGGGGGAATCGATGTGAGAAAGGGGGTGTGGGTGAGAAAGGAGGATGTGGGGGGGAGAAATTGATGTGAGAAAGGGGGGTGTGGGGGGGGGAATCAATGTGAGAAAGGGGGATGTGGGGAGGGAGAATTGATGTGAGAAAGGGGGGATGTGGGGAGGGAGAATTGATGTGAGAAAGAGCAGGGGAGTCTACCTCCTCTCCTGACCAATGTGTGGTCCTTCAACCAACACCATGACAGCAGATTGCTTTGTCAATCACCTTGCTGCTTATTACGCTGTGCTGTGTGCACATTGGCTGCTGTGTTTACCAATGTAATAGCAATGCCAACACTTTGAAATATTTCTTAATTGCCAAGTGCTTTGGGATACTCTGCAGGCCTGAAACACGGCCAATATTTGCTCTACTCGTCCTGACAAATCTTCCAAGTCGGGAATTTAAACAGGCTTCAGGTTGCTCACATGCACTGGGCCGAATGCTTGTCGAAGGCAGTGATGGCAGAGCACATCTGACACAAACAAAATAGGGGCGTAGAAATGTTCCCGATATGCCCATTGAGTGCCTGAGAAACGTGCCCACGTTGGGGGGAGAATTTGACATTAGGGTGGCACAAAGTTGGCGACAGTGAATCAGATGGCCTGTATTTCTTTGCCATTCAAAACCAGCTTGAGTGAGATAGGCGAAGTGTTTGTAATGGTTAAATATTCAACTAAAACCTAGTTTAACTGAGCTTAAAATATGTGAACCATTGGAGTAATTGTCATTAATTAATCACTTGACTGCCCTAATCGGAAGTTTTAGGCTACAACAC
This sequence comes from Scyliorhinus canicula, assembly GCF_902713615.1. Lineage (NCBI taxonomy): Eukaryota > Metazoa > Chordata > Chondrichthyes > Carcharhiniformes > Scyliorhinidae > Scyliorhinus > Scyliorhinus canicula. The sequence continues at coordinate 43,751,188 of NC_052163.1, forward strand.
TGAAAATTCCAGATTAATGGGCCCAGCTTCACCCGCAAAACAAAGTCACTAAAGAATGACTTGCACAAAATGAGAATGCATTGATTGACACTGAATAATTGCAGTGATATATGTGGTTTCCTCTTTGCTCACGTTGTTAAATAGCTGAACGTACCTGACATGATTACTAAAGGCTGGAGTCATTGGACACACATTTATTTAGCTCAGTGGGCTAGACAGCACGGGTTCAATTCCCGTGCCAGCTTATCTGAACAGGTGCCTAAATGTGGCGACTTTTCACAGTAACTTCATACTTGTGACAATAAAAGATTATTATTATTTGGTGAGGGCCCAGCAATTGTTGGAAATGGCAGCATTTTTTGAAACGTCGTTTAACCTTTACACCTCTGGAAAAAGTGAGCCAAGCAAATATTGTTGCCCTGACCCTAAATGTAATTCTTGTTCTTGTATGGTGACGCCAAGAGTTGCTGAAATGTATCACTGATTATATACAGAGCACATGACCCCAAACAATCAACTGTAATCTTGCAATTTGAATTGGATTTCAACGTTTAATTTATAGCCAGGAAAAGCACTTGAATAATTGCAGATACAATTATAGTGCTCAAGAGTGGGGGGCAATGTGCTGTTATACCTTACTTCCACCAGAGGGCGGTGAATGACTAGATTCACTGCCAAATGTCTCTGATAAGTGAGAAAGATTAAACAGCAATAATACAGCAGGGACTGTAGATTAGACATGACTTTCCAAGAATATGGCAGTACATTAATAGCTGAGCAAACAGTTATTATAAAGAAAGCAGATGCTATTTTATTATTAGAACTAATGTAGGCATGCCTTATCTTGCAAGTAGCCTTGATAACTGCATTCCACCATTATAAATATAAGTCACTTCTTAATTGGATAATCCTTTCAATTTACTTCCAAACACAGCCTTAAAATGCACTGTTATGGAATTGCTATTTTTGAATTGATTACAGGAGGAGGTGGCAATTTTATTACGTTAAAAAAATAAAGGGAGTAGTTACTCAGGAGTTGCAAAATAAATGAGTTACTGTGCTGAATTATGAGGATAGAAAAGACAAAAGGCTTTGCACTCTGTTCTAATGGCCCAAACGCTGATGCCTCATTTTGGGTAGGTGTAGTAGGTTTTGTGAATTACCTTTATTTGTCAGTGTGTACTATGGAGGGGATTGCACGGTATGTGTTTTTGATCCTACCCTTCATTTCGAGCTATGAGTGGAGAAGCTGGGTAGTCCAACGTTGTCACTGTTAGTTTTTCTTTTTTTTTTAAATGTATTTATTCAAAGTTTTTCAATAAGTTTACAAAACAGTCCAAAAAGGAAAATTATACAAAGAAAGAAGGGCAACATGCCAACAAAACAAAACAACTTAACCCTCTAAACGATAAACAGTTCAACAAATTAACACCCAATTCAAAACAGGATAGAGCACGCGCCCCTTACAAAAAGGAAAATAAATCCGCCCCCCCCCGCCCTCCCCTGGGTTGCTGCTGCTGTTTCTTTTTCTTAATTTTTTTTATTAAGGTTTTGCAAAATTTTTCTTAATAAATAGTAATAATCTTAACACAGCAAATTAGTGAACATTAACATAGTGCAGAAAGAGAATATACAACAGCAATCAACTAGACGTTACCCCACGCGCCTCAGTTCTCCCGCCCCCTCCCGTCGGGGCTGTCCCCTCCCCCATGGATCGCTGCTGCTGCTGCTGAGGTTTTAATTTTCCCCGAGAAGTCAGCGGACGGTATTATGCCCCCGCTCAACAGCAGCAGCTCTGTACACTTGGCAAAGTTATTTACACATATATGTAGACATCCGTTCGTGGTGTTGTCCCTTGCTTCTCCCGGACGGAGTTCGCTGACGTTCGTCTCGTGCGCACTTCCGCTTCTGCGGCCCTCCCGCCTTCCCCATTTTCTCTGTTCCTGTGGATGCCAAGTTTGTTAATGTTTCCCTGCCTCCCCCTCCCCCTCCCTGGCTCTCTATTGTTCCCTGTCTCTTCCATCTACCACCCCCCCCCCCCTCTCCCTGCTTCTGCCCTCCTCCCCTCCGCCCTGTGGTTCTCCTTTCCTTCCTCTTAGGTTTATCTGTCCCCCCCCCCCCCCCCCCCCCCTCCCGGTCTATCTCTCCCTCTCATGCTTTGGCTACTTTCCCGTTTCTTGGCTACCTGGCCGCTCTTCTGCTTGTTTGTTGGCCACAAACAGGTCCTGGAACAATTGGGTGAACGGCTCCCATGTTCTGTGGAAGTTCTGTTCTGTGGATGGTCATGTTCTGACCATCGGATGGCGAATTTGATTTTCTCCATTTGGAGAGATTCCGAGACGTCGGACAGCCAGTCTGCAGCTTTAGGTGGTGCTGCTGACCGCCAGCCGAACAGGATTCTATGGCGGGCAATCAGGGAGGCAAAGGCAAGGGCGTCCGCCCTCCTCTCCAGGAATAGATCTGGCTGGTCTGAAGACCGCCACTTTTGGGCATGGCTCCACCCTCACCCCCACCACTTTGGACATAGCCTCGAAGAAGGCTGTCCAGTATCCCGCAAGTCTGGGGCAAGACCAGAACATGTGGACGTGGTTGGCTAGGCCTCCTTGGCACCGTTCACATCTGTCCTCCACCTCCGGGAAGAACCTACACATACGGGTTCTTATGGCTCTATATACCACCTTTAGTTGCGTCAGCCTGAGCCTTGCGCACGTGGAGGTGGAGTTGACCCTATGCAGTGCTTCGCTCCAGAGTCCCCACCCTATTTTGATCCCCAGGCCCTCCTCCCACTTCCTTCTTGTTGCGTCCAGTACGGTGTCGGCCCTTTCTACCAGTCGGTCGTACACTCTTAGTTTTTCTAATGGTCCGACCAATTACTTCTGCTCTACCTTCTGCGCTAATAACCTTTTCTGTTTTTAACCTGTTATAAATTTTCATAAAATGCCTCATGTCTCAATTAATTGCCTGATACTCATCCCCTGCTCTCTCTGATGGGTGCTAGTGTTCAATGAAACACGCTCCCACATTTAGTTCACCTTTGAACTTTCCTCTACATGTCTCCTGAGGTGTCACATTGTTGTGTTTTAGCTTCCTCAAACATTTACAGTAGCCTTCATTTATATAGCTCAATTAAAGTCGTAAAACAGCGCCAGAAAACAAGAGTTGACACTCAGCCAAATGAGGTGATAATGATCAAAACAGCTGACAAAAAGCTAGGCCAAGCGAGGTTTAAAAGGTCTTTAAAGCAGATGGCGAGGGATGGAGCTGGCCAGGGACGGAGCTGGCCAGAGACGGACATGTCTTGGGAGCAAATTCCGGGGCTTAGGACTTTGGCAGATGAAAGCAGGTCCACCAATGGTGGAGCTGTAGAAAACGGTGATGCATTCAAGACTAGAATTGAAGTGACCATATCTAAATGTTTTGTCCGGCCAGGGGAAGTTAGATACATATTGACGGTTGAGGCCATGGAGGGATTTTAAAATAAAAATGAGAGTTCTTTAAGTGAAGCATTGCCGTGCTGGGAGCCAGTGTAGGTCAGTGAATGCAGGGGTGATAGGTGAGTAATACAAGGTAGGACATGGGCAGAGGGTATGAAAATGATCTTGAATACGATATATTGTTCATCAACTTTAAGAAAGGTTTCTCAGAGTCCTGCTCTAGGCCAATGGGCTTCAACATGCTAGGAGACTGGATGGAGGGAGACATTGCATTGGACTTCACAGCTGCCCAGAGGGATACTTCCATTCTAATCACTGGACATGCTGTGAAAGGACTAAGGCCTAAACTGGTTTAGTCATGGATCAAGCAGCTGTGCACCAGGATAAAGCCACACGGCCCAATAGACAGGTGACTCAACATCAGTTACAAGGTCAACCCCCCTCCCAAGATTACAGTTACCCCCTTGAACACTCACCAAACAATATTATCAGAGGGTAAATATTAAACATTTGATCAGAGATATACTGATGACTTGAAGAATGATAAATATCAGACACTTGACTTTCAACTTTGCCCAAAAGAGTCACTTCTGATAGTACAGAATGAAATAGCAGCAGATTAAAGGATAGATTTTTACAATAATTATGGGGTTTATTGAGGCTGCATGTAACAGCATTTTGACTACTTTTCCGATGGGTTCTTTTACTATTTTACATTGCTACGGGAATTTTTTAGTTTTCTGAAAAATATGGAAAAAGGAGTTAATTATGTAATTAGTTGTGTAAGGGAGTGGATTAGCCAGATATGTTGACTAGGTTCTACAGAAGCTTTGCTTTGGCTGTTATTGGGGTTGAATTGGTTTATCTTAGTTTTATTTTCCTCTTCTGCCAATGTGGCACAAGGAGAATGAAACCATGAATATTCTTGAAGCTTGGGGCCTGGTTCGCCACATGTCTGCCATTGAAAATATTCTGTACTTTTGGGAAACTCTGCCACATGGAAAAGATGCTCTTTACTCCGATGGTTCTTGTAGCTTTCCATCGAGAATGTTCATTGTGGTAAACAGCAGTTGTATATGTTGGAATATCGCTGATTTGTACAATGATATTTATTTATTCATAGGAGATGTGCTTTTCTGCCTTGCCCAGCATTTATTTCCCTTGAGAAGGTGGTTGTGGCAATTTCACGTGACAGGGATGTGCTGAACAGTCGCACATCAGGTGGCCCTCCTAAGAATCTGAAATTAGGCTCTTTTACTCAAAATAGCCCGCTACAACAGGGGGAAAAAAGTATCCCTCACCTGATCTAACAACAGCACAAGAGAAGATGCTGAGCAGCAGTAGCTCCAGAGGCCGTAAAGAAACATAAAGCGGCAGAAACCAAGAGATGGTGGACGCACGAGGTGGCAACGTGCCGTCCACACCAGAATGAGAGGGAGCAGCGAATCGCACACTAGGCTCCTCCTCACCAGAGGTCGGATGGAAGACGTTCCTCTCCAGGGAAAGCTCAGGGAAGAGATAAAGACCAACATTCAAGCTGCAGTCAAGGTGGTAGTCGCGGAGGTCCTGACCACCATGCAGGTGGCCGTGGACAAGGCAGAGAGGCAGCGGGAGGCCCAGGGGAGCACCCTCGAGGAAAGAGTAAAAGCCACAACAGATCAGATCACCGCCCTAGAGACGGAAATAGTGAGGTTGGTCGCGCGCAGGGAAGTCTGAAAGGGAAAATAGAGAACCAAGAAAACCAGTCATGGCGTCAGAACTTAAGAATAGTAAGCCTGCCGGAAGAGATTGAAGGCAGGAACCCTACGGGCTATGTGGCCCAGATGTTGGGAAACCAGGAAGGAAGGGACAGCTTCCCCAACCCGCCAGAAACAGCCCACCGGTCACTCTGGCCGAAACCCAAGGCTGGAGAGCAGGCGAGAGCGATAATCACCAAAATGTATCGGTACCAAGACCAGGAAAGAATCCTGCGCTGGGCCAGGCAAACAAGGACCTGCAACTGGGAAGCGCACCAGATCAGGATATATCAGAACTTGGGGGAAGACCTGGCCAAGCGCTGGGCGGAGTTCAACAGGGCGAAGGCAGCCCTGTACAAGAGCAAAGTGAAGTTTGGGATGCTGTACCTGACTAAACTCTGGGTCATGTTCCAGGGCAGGGAGCTTTTCTTCACGACCCCTGCAGTCGCAGGCAAATTTGGGCTGGGAAAACAGCAGCAAAGATAGCGGTGAAAAGATCACCTGAAGGGACTGAATTAACCGGAGAGACGGTTTGTGCGGGACTGCACTACCTCACTCTGAACACAGGAACCAAAACTTAGGAAGGAGGGGGGTAAAGACAGCGGAGCACAAGAGAGGGTGAGGAGGATGGCAGGAGGGCGTAAAACAGATAGTGGGTGAAGGGTAGGCACCTAATCGACCCAGGAGGGGGGGCCAGCAGGAAAGCTAGTGCAAGGAGGTGCAAGCCGGTGGGGGGGGGGGGGGGGGGGGGGTGTTGTGGTACACCTCCTGCAGAGGAGACAGCACCTGGCAACAGTGGGGAGGGGGGGGGGCGAATACACAACACCAATGGAGGACACCAAGGGGGTAAACAGAGGATGGAGAGTAGGGAGGGGGCAATAATAGGGGGGAGAAGACAAGGCGGGGCAAGAATGGTAAGGGTTCTAGGCTGGCTGCAACAGGCCACACGTGCCAACTTGGAACACAATGGCACCATAAGCAGCCACTTTGGTGGGTCGGCAAACAAAGGGAAACCCCGGAGTGCAGAGGCTCACCCACATGGTGTACACATAATTGGCAGTCATGTTGGGTGGCCCCTTGGCAAAGGTAAACCCCAGAGCACAGGGTCCCCACCTCATGGTGAGTACAGTGTCCGTGGCCATATTTGATGGCCCCCCAACAAAGGGAAAACCCGAAGTACAGGGGCGCAACCACAAGGTAAGTATAGTTGATCCCATAGGAGGGGGGGGGACAATAACCCCCCATCGGAATAAGTCACCTGGAACGTCAGGGGACTCAAAGGGCCAGTGAAAAGATCCAGAGTCTTCACCTAACTGAAAAGTATAAAAGCCGACATAGTCTTCCTCCAAGAGATGGACCTGAGGGAGAAGGACCGACTGCGGGTAAGGAAGGAAGGGCTGGGTGGGACAGATGCACCATTCCTGCTATGGGACGAGAGCTAAGCGGGGAAATCATACTATTAAATAGGAGGACAATGTTTACTGCGACATGGATGGTTACGGACTCAGGGGGATGGTGCGGCATGCTCAGTGATGCCCTGGATGGGGCACCAGTGATCCTGGTCAACTTGTATGCACCCAACTGGGATGACACAGAATTTGTTCAGAAGGCCATGGTGGAAATCCCTGACATCGAGACGACTCATCATGGGCGGGGGGGGGGAAGACACTTTAAACTGTGTACAGGACCCATGGATAGACATGTTGAACCCCAAAACAGGGAGGACCTCTAATATGGCAAAGGAACTCGGCACATTCTTGGAACAGATGGAGGCAATGGACCCATGCAGGTTCACCCACCCAGGGGAGAAGGAGTTCTCCTTCTTCAGGGTACATAATGTATACACCTGGATTGAATTCTTTGTAGTGGGGAAATTGGTACTTCCAGGTCTAGTAAGAGTGGAATACTGTGCGATCGTAATCTCCAACCACGCTCCACACTACTTGGATGTGAGGTTGGAGACGGGTGGTGCCCAACGCCCCCCCCCCCCCCCCCCCCCCCCCCCCCCCCATGGAGGTTTGTCACGACCCTCCTGGCCAACAAGGCATTCTGCGAGGAAATAGACAAATATATTACTCACAACTGGAACGGGAGGTCTCGCCCTCCATGCTCTGGGAGGCGCTGAAGGCTGTGATCAGGGGTGCAATTATTGCCTACAAAGCACAAAAAGACAGGAAAGAGAAGGTGGCTGGGCAACAGCTAGTCGACTCTATACTGGAGGTAGACCGGTAATGCTCCGCTGTCGAGCTCCTGGCGGAGAGGAAAAAGCTACAAGTGGACTTTGAGCTGCTCTCCACAAGGAAAACAGTGCACCAACACCGCCAGGCGTGGAAGTGATTGTTGAAGGTGTAGATGGGGTGCTCAGCAAACAGGTGCTTTATCCTGGATGGTATTGAGCTTCTTGAATGTTGTTGGAGCTGCACTCATCCAGGCAAGTGAAGAGTATTCCATCACACTCCTGACTTGTGCCTTATAGGTGGTAGACAGGATTTTGGGATTCAGGAGCTGATTAACTCACTGCAGGATTCCTTACTTTTGAGCTTTTCTCATAGCCACTGTATTTATATAGCTGGGCCAGTTCAGTCGCTGGTCAGTGGTAACTTCCAGGGTGCTGATATTGGGGGATGGGTGATGGTAATGCTGTTGAATTTCATGGGGAGATGGTCAGAACCACTCTTGTTGGAGATGGTCATTTCCTGGCACTTGTGTGGTGTGAATATCACTTGTCACTTGTTAGCCCAAGCCTGGATATTGTCCATGTCTTGCTGCATTTGGACATTGGGACTGCTTCTACATCTGAGGAGATCATTGATGAAGCAGTTGAAGATGGTTGGGCCTTGGACAGCACCCTGAGGAACTCCTATAGTTAGTGATATCCCGGGACTGAGATGATTGACATCCAACCACCACAACCATCTTCCTTTGTATTAAAAGCAAACTAATTTGAGTGCTAGAAATCTGAAATAAAGACAGAAAGTGCTGGAAAACTCAGCAGGGCTGGCAACATCATAACGTTTCAAATCTATCTGAGTTCAGAGCTAACGAGAGGGAGAAATGTGATGGATTGTTTATGAGGTGGTGGAACAGGTGGAGCAAAATCAAAGATCCAGGGTAGGTGGGAGTGCATGAGAAATTTGACAAAGATAGCTGCTTGATAGCACTGCCTTGATATCACCTTCCTCATATTACTGATGCCTGTGAGTAGACTGATGAACAGTAATTGACCAGGTTGGATCTAATCCTCCTTTTACAGAAGCTAAAATCTGCCTCCCAGCATTGCCCATTGTGCAAAGGTTATAGGGTTGGACAATGCAAGCTTGACCAAAACCTCCTGTGAGATATTTTTCCTCGAATTGATTTGAATTAATTTGGGTCCTGCCGAAAAAAAGACATTTTTTTCAGCTTGCACTGATCAGGACAACTTGCAGAAATACAATGTTAGGGAAACAAACATTTACACTCTATAACAGAGAGCAGATTGGTTGGCAAGTGGACTGTAATTGGTATGGAGATTGCACGTTGATGGTGACTGACTGTTAACTGCCAACATTGTTTTGAAACTTAAACCAGGTAGCTTAACTCTGATTGTCAAGGTATTCCCCCTGAGGAATGAATCGGCGAATGGCTGTCATTTATTTGTTTAGCTGAAACAGGCACAATGTGTACAGGTTCTTTCTGTCTGCAAACAGGACCCCATGTATTAATATCTATAGCTTCCAGTACACGTAAATGTGCCACACTGCGAGCCCCACAAACAATCTTAAATTGATTGTCAACTTAATTGGTTCTCAGCGGCCTGAGGAGTATATAGCAAATATCGTCCAACCATAGAATCACATCTCATGTTGGACACTGTTTTGAGTTTTGCAAGTAGTGGGTTGGTTTCGGTATGGTCTGTACTTTGCCCACCGTGAACAGTGGAAGGGGCTTGCTGTTTGATACGATCTATCAGTCTTTGGAAAGGACGCCCCATGTACCTAGCATCGCCGTGGCACCAAAATTAATTTACCATCCAAGATGGCCACCTGCAAAGAACCATGGGAGTAATGGTCAACCCAGGACTCAAACAGACACAGAGCCTATATGTATCTAAAACATAGGTAACCAACCAGACCTGACTGAAACACCCGCTCATTTACATTTTAATGGCCCATTTTCCCAGGACAATAAAACTCCAATCAAGCAACCGTTATAGCCACAGACTGATCGGTGCCACTCCCTTGCTCAGAAAGCACAACTGCCAAGGTCAATGACAGCTACCAAGGCACCCACCCCTTTATTGGCCAAAATCAAAGAGAGCGATCAGAGCCCTGTCGAACTATTGGGTCCAAGGTTAAGGACCGCCCCAAAGAACGCGAAATCTCAGAGGGATAAAAGAGAGCGCAGCCAAGTGTTCTGTCTCTCTTGGACCCGGCCTGTGCTTAACCCAATTGCAGCAGGAACAGCCAGTTAAGTTCAAGACCAACGATCGCTACCTGACTGATGAGCCCAGCAGAGACAGAGCCACTTTCTTCGAACCAGCCAAATGAAATCCAGATAAAGGCCTTATCCATTTGCACAGTGCCAGTCACCCTAAAGTTAAGTATAGGTTATTGTAGCTGATAGGTGTAGTTTAACTCGTAGTAGCTCACAAAGCTAAATCGCTGGCTTATAAAGCAGACCAAGCAGTCCAGCAGCACGGTTCGATTCCCGTACCAGCCTCCCCGGACAGGTGCCGGAATGTGGCGACTAGGGGCTTTTCACAGTAACTTCATTGAAGCCTACTCGTGACAATAAGCGATTTTAATTTCATTGTTTGCATGTTGAGATAACTCTTGCATGTAAATATGTAAATAAACCATCTTTTGAACTAACTAACTGGTTGTGTGGTCATTTGATCGATGTAAGGGAAAGGCTTGTGGTTCACTGAGATAAATAAATAGAGCAACACCGCATTACTCATTTGTGTACTCTTATGAATTCTCCTGAGGGGTATTCCAATCGCATGTTTCTACCTAGCTGAAGCCTGATTCGATTTTGTGGGGAGTCTTTTGCCACCATGACTGTGGTCTCGGTGACTCTGAGCTGTGAGTCAGCTGGGATTGTATTCGCTTTCAGTACATGGTCTTTAAATCTCTCCGAGTCTGTTTATCATCTCTTTCATAAACTGTCTGAAACCCAAAATTGCCTCAAATATAATCTTTATAATCTCCAGTGGATATGAAAGATCTCAGGGTATGATTTATCAGAAGAGCATATGCGTTAACCCTGGTGTTCCAGCCAATATTTACCCTTAATCAATGTCACAAAAGCAGATTATCTGCTTGTCATATGAGGAACGGTTGAGGACTCTGGGTCTGTACTCGTTGGAATTTAGAAGACTGAGGGGGGATCTTATTGAAACTTACAAGATACTGCGTGGCCTGGATGGAGTGGATGTGGAGAAAATGTTTTCACTTGTAGGAAAAACTAGAAACAGAGAACACAATCCCAGACTAAAGGGACGATCCTTTAAAACAGAGATGAGGAGGAATTTTTTCAGCCGCAGGGTGGTGAATCTTTGGAACTATTTGCAACACAAGGCTATGGAGGCCAAATCACTGAGTGTCTTTAAACACAGATAGGTAGGTTTTTGATCAATAAGGGGATCAGGGGTTATGGGGAGAAGGCAGGAGAATGGGGATGAGAAAAATATCAGCTATGATTGAATGGCGGAGCAGACTCAATGGGCCGAGTGGCCTAATTCTGCTCCGATGTCTTACGGTCTCAATATCTGGTCATTATTATATTGTATTTATAGGAGCTTGCTCTATGTAAATTGGGTGTAATAGTGATTCCAAAAGTGCTTCATTGGCTGTGAAGTGCTTTTTGAAGTCCATGGTTGTGAAATAAATTGTATAGATTTAAAAAAAATTTTCATGGGATGTGGACATCGCTGTCAAGGTCAACAATTGTTGCTCATCCCTCATTGCTCTTGAACTGCGTGGAATGCTCAGCCACTTTACAGGGCAGTTACGAGTCAACCACATTGCTGTGGGTCTGGACTCGCGTGTCGGCCGCCCAACAGGCCGAGGATAAGGTACAAAGGAGGCTCCGCATGAGGCCTCGCGTGTACTGACAGTATCTGTCATTCGAGGACCTGCCAGACCCGCATGCCACCAAAGACTTCGGCTGAGCAGGGGGATGGTGCACCATATCTACCAGATCATGGTGCACCTGGCAACACGGGGGAATTGGAAGGATACCCGCTTCTGGTGGCTGTCAAGGTGACTGTCGCCCTGAGCTTTTACTCCATGGGATCTTTCCAGGCGCTGATTAGGGACCTGTCTGACACTGTTGTCGATATGACACTAGTGTCGCTGTGGTACCTGACATCTTTATGGTTTTCCTGTATATGCTGCCAATGTAGCAGCCGGGGGCTGCTTAGACTCGAGGGTTGGACTCCGCCTCGAAGGCACTTGTATGTTTGTTTATCCACCCCTGTAGCCGACATCCCTTTGTCGACCTCCTTGCTCAATGGTTGCACGTTGGGGGCTATCTTGCTTACTTTAAGCATGATATGGAGATGTTGGCATTCCATTGGGGTGGGCACAGTTATAAGTCTAACACCTGAGGAAGGAGCTGTGCTCCGAAAGCTAGTTATTTGAAACAAACCTGTTAGACTTTAACCAGGTGTTGTAAGACTTCTTACTGTACTTTAACCATGTTAAACCTGCATATCTTGGATTCCTCTTCGGAATTTTTCTCTACTTTATGCATTGGAGCTGTGGTGTATTCTTTTTCAACTGGATGTGCCCTGTCTGGCACGCCAATGCGCTTGAATGTGGCCCTTCCGGTCGCACTTGAAGCAAACAAAATCTCTGCAATGGCACATCTCTTGGGATTTATTAGAAACAACAATGAGGGTTAACAGGCACAGAGACAGTGACTGACCATGTTGTTTTATTGATGCCGAGATGGAGATGATTGACAGCTTTAAATTCCTAGGTGTGCACATCACCAACAACCTGTCCTGGTCCACCCATGTTGACACGATGACTAAGAAAGCACAACAGCGCCTGTTCTTCCTCAGGAAACTAAGGAAACTTGGCATGCCCACATTGACTCTTACCAATTTTTACAGATGTACCATAGAAAGCATCCTATCTGGCTGCATCACAGCCTGGTATGGCAACTGCTTGGTCCAAGACCGTAAGAAACAACCGAGAATCGTGAACACAGCCTAGTCCATAGCGCAAACCTGCCTCCCATCCATTGACTCTGTCTACACCTCCTGCTGCCGTGGGAGAGTGGGCAGCATAATCAAAGACCCCTCCCACCTAGTTTATTCTCTCTTCCAACCTCTTCCATTGGGCAGGAGATACAAAAGTCTGAGAACACATACTAACAGGTTCAAAAACAGTGGGCTGGATTCTGCACCCCACCGCGCCACATTTCTGTTTCACCCCGCCAGCGGGATGCTCCGTTACGCCGGCTGGTCAATGGGGTTTCCCATTATGGGGCAGCCCCACGCTGTCGGGAAACCCCCGGGTTGCCGGAAAAATGGAGCATCCCGCCGGTGGAGAATCCAGCCCAGCCTCTTCACCGCTGTTACCTGACTCCTGAATAACCCTCTTATGGACTGAGCTGATCTCTTCACACATCTTCTCTACTGAGTAATACTACACTCTGTATGTTTCACCCGATGTCTGTCTATGCATTTACATTGTGTATCTATGTATATCCCATGTTTTTTTCATGTATACGATCTATCTGGACTGTTCATAGAAAAATACTTTCCCCCACCTCGGTATATGTGACAATATATCAAATCCAACCCAATCCCTCTGGCCAATAAGAGTCAACTTGCCAACCGATCAGTACCCTTTTCTCCTGGAGTATAAATTGTTGTGATAGTTTGAAATTTGGTATTCTTGTGTTTGTCCTAATGAGTGCAAGATGAAAAGTTTCAGCAACATGTCTCTCTTTTCACCAACATTATAAAATTGCATTTTTTGTCTGATGTAGGCCCATTGAAGTTTGTGATGAAGTCAAACTGCTAAATTGCAAGCAGTAGTTTGAGGTTATTAGAGTTATGAGATTTTGTTGAGAAAAAATGAAAGCAGTCCTTTGGAACTCAGAGCAGCATTGCTGTATAAAGGAGTTTCAGTATCACAGAGTGCAAGGAATAATCGTTTCTGAAAACTACACTTGAATGGCACTTGGAATGTTTGTCAAGAAAATGCCACCATCTTATTTGACATTTTTATTCAATTTTTTGGTTTTGCTTTTCCAGTTTGAACTGGAAATATAAATGAGTTGAAAACTTCAGTGTGCAATTTTAGTAATAAACACGCCGATGAGTCTGTATCAAATTCCCAAAGATTACAGCCTCTGCGAGAAAGAGAAGACCAGGAATTGATTCAGATGTGTTAAGATATTTATTACTACATCAAACACTGGAATTTCAACCCATAATTCTTCATTTAGCAGCGGGCCTCAGGGCATCATCACTCTAGCAACTGTGTCTCTTATGATTCAGGCTCACTCCAGATGCCTTCCTCATGCCGACTGCAAAGTTTGCTTCCTGTTAGATTGCCCTGTATGAACAGTGAACTTTTTTGGTTGTAGTGAATAGTACGAATTTTATTATGTCTGACAGCAGTTCGTATAATGGATAAAGCAGCCAAATCAGCCGCAATTTATTAAATACCGACGCAGGCAATGTCATCAACATTGACTCCAATTGAGTTTCCAGTCCCACATCCTCTCCTTCACCATGAACACCCACTTCTGTAATAGCGCCTGCCCCTACCTCTGTCTCAGCTCTTATGTTGCTGAAACCCTCAACCATGCTTTTGTTACCGCTAGACTATGCTTACCTCCCAGCAAGCCAGCCAGCCAGCCATCTTCTACCCTCTATTAACTTGATCTCTAAATTCTGCTGCCTGTGTCCAAACCTGCACTATGTCCTGCTCATCTGTCACCCCGTTACTTGTTGCTCCTGGTCCACTGACTCAATTTGAAACTTCACATGCTAGTGTTCAAATCCCTCCATGGTCTTGCCCCTCCCTATCTCTGGAATCTCCTCCAGCCCCACAATCTCCTAAGACCCTGTGCTCTTCCAGCTCTGGTCTGTTGTGCAATCCCCATTTCCATTGTCCACTATTGGTGGCCATGCCTTATCCTTCAGCCAATCTTGGCCAAGCTCTGAAATTCCCTCTCTAACCCTCATTGCCTGTCCTTCCTTTAAGATTCTCATCAGTCAATCAAGCTTTAGCTCTGAATCAATGTCTGATTATGCTGCCATGAGGAACAATGTGATATTTGACTGTGTCAAACGTTATGATAGATGTAAACTGTTGTTTGTTGATCCACAACAATGAGCACTAAAAAGGAGAAATCACATTCAACCTAAACCAGTTTGGACTTGGCCATGGAAAATTAAACAGAGGATGCTGTGAGAAGAAACTTTTTTGAAAACATCTTTGGAGACCTTCAGATTAAAATACTTTGCCGAAAGAAATCTATCTATCAACAAACAAACAGATATGTGGATTTTACAGAAATTACTTTGTTGCAATCTCATAGAATAGGCACAGCGGCATAGTGATTAGGACTGCAGCCTCATAGTGCCAGGGACCTAGGTTCAATTCCGGCCTTGGGCGACTGTTGGGAGTCTGCGCTTTCTCCCAGTGTCTGCGTGGGTTTCCTCTGGGTGCTCTGGTTTCCTTCCACAGTCCAAAGATGTGCAGGTTAGGTGGATTGGCCATGCTAAATTACCCCTTCATGTCCAAATGTGTGCAGGTTAGGTGGGGTGGGGGAGTGGGCTGAGGTAGGATCCTCTTTCAGAGGGTAAGTGCAGACTCGGTGGGTCAAATGGCCTCCTGCAGTTGGGAGGAGGTTGGAGTGTGGGGTTGGGGGCGAAACTCTAAAATCCACTTTTAAATACAATTAGCCAACCCAGGAATACTTGCTGTAAAGCAATGTCTTGGATAAACCTTTGAGAGAGGGATAATTCAGGAGCCAGCTTGCAGATTCTTGCCTGTTTCAAACTGCTGTTTAACCTGCCAGCCTTTTCAGAAACTTTTCAGAAACCATTCGCAGGCATAATCTTTTTAAGAGAAACTGCTAGCCTGTCTAACAATCAAATCTTTAACTGAACTCAACACTGAAACTCAATATCTGCCTGCTTCAGCTTCTGGCTCCTCCCATTAACTACATGAGCTTACTAACATTAAACACAAGAAGTGAATTCTCCGTTCGGTGGGATTCTCCATTCCGCTGACAGCACACCCCAGCCTGCGGGTCCCCCGGCGTCGTGGGGTGGCCACAATGGGAAATCTGATTGGCCGGCATCGGCAATGGAGAATCCCGCTGCCAGTGATGGTGTGCCACTGAGGAACACGCAGTTGTGTGGTGGAGAATTCACCCAAATGTCTCTAATTACCTACTTCCCAGGGAACCTGCTTCACATAGCCAAAATTCCATTAGCCAAACTTTTATGATGCTTTAATTGTAACCAAAAAATATTACTGCAGCAGTCATACAGACAATCACATGGGTGTTGAACCCATACTCCACCAAATACATACAATCCAAATAATTCAGGAGCCAGCAGAGGGCAGCAGAGCAGAGCTACTGATCAGCTGTTCTGGGGAAATTTTCATACGTGCAGTGCGGTCAGCCTAAGTTGAAGGTGAACCTGCGAAGAAGACCCAAGGAGTTTGAGTAAAGGCAAGCAACCAGCAGAGGGCAGCAGAGCAGAGCTACTGATCAGCTGTTCTGGGGAAATTTGCATACGTGCAGTGCGGTCAGCCTAAGTTGAAGGTGGTTTGTGGAGGGGCTGTTGGCAAGTGACAGTTAAACCCAAAACACTTTGTGAGTGTTTCCCACCCTACCTCCTCCTCTAACCAACCCCCCCACCCCACGGTGGTTGGGAAGCGGGAGCAGGGGCCTGTCGTGAAGGTGAGTGAGTGCCTTTAAATTTGCTTACCTTTCAGCGGGATCAGGGTTTGAGGTAATATCAGGTAAGCTCTTCCTTTCTTTTTCTTTTTCTTGTTTTTTTTTTAATCTAGAGGGGATGTCAGGGAAGGCAGTACAATGCTCCTCCTGCAGAATGTTTGAGGTGAGGGACGCCGTCAGTGTCCCTGCTGATTTCATCTGTGGGAAGTGCACCCAACTCCAGCTCCTCAAAAACCGTGTTAGGGACCTGGAGCTTGAGGTGGATGAACTTCGGATCATTCGGGAGGCAGAGGGGGTCATAGATAGGAGCTTCAGGGAAGTAGTTACACCAAAGACTGGAGATAGATGGGTAACTGTAAGAGGGACTGGGAAGAAGCAGTCAGTGCAGGGACCCCCTGCGGTCGTTCCCCTGAGTAACAAGTATACCGTTTTGGATACTTGTGGGGGGGACGACTTACCAGGGGTAAGCCATGGGGTACGGGCCTCTGGCACGGAGTCTGTCCCTGTTGCTCAGAAGGGAAGGGGGGAAAGGAGTAGAACATTAGTAATTGGGGACTCAATAGTCAGGGGCACAGATAGGAGATTTTGTGGGAGCGAGAGAGACTCACGTTTGGTATGTTGCCTCCCAGGTGCAAGGGTACGTGATGTCTCGGATCGTGTTTTCCGGGTCCTTAAGGGGGAGGGGGAGCAGCCCCAAGTCGTAGTCCACATTGGCACTAACGACATAGGTAGGAAAGGGGACAAGGATGTCAGGCAGGCCTTTAGGGAGCTAGGATGGAAGCTCAGAGCGAGAACAAACAGAGTTGTTATCTCTGGGTTGTTGCCCGTGCCACGTGATAGTGAGATGAGGAATAGGGAGAGAGAGCAATTAAACACGTGGCTACAGGGATGGTGCAGGCGGGAGGGATTCAGATTTCTGGATAACTGGGGCTCTTTCTGGGGAAGGTGGGACCTCTATAGACAGGATGGTCTACATCTGAACCTGAGGGGCACCAATATCCTGGGGGGGAGATTGGTTAGTACTCTTTGGGGGGGTTTAAACTAATTCAGCAGGGGCATGGGAACCTGGATTGTAGTTTTGGGGTGCGAGAGATTGAGAGTAGAGAGGTCAGGAGCACAGTTTTGACTTCGCAGGAGGGCGGCAGTGTTCAGGTCTGTGGTTTGAAGTGTGTCTATTTCAATGCCAGGAGTATACGAAATAAGGTAGGGGAACTGGCAGCATGGGTTGGTACCTGGGACTTCGATGTTGTGGCCATTTCAGAGACATGGATAGAGCAGGGACAGGAATGGTTGTTGCAGGTTCCGGGGTTTAGGTGCTTTAGTAAGGTCAGAGAAGGGGGCAAAAGAGGGGGAGGTGTGGCGCTGCTAGTCAAGGACAGTATTACGGTGGTAGAAAGGATGCAAGATGGGGACTCTTCTTCCGAGGTAGTATGGGCTGAGGTTAGAAACAGGAAAGGAGAGGTCACCCTGTTGGGAGTTTTCTATAGGCCACCTAATAGTTCTAGAGATGTAGAGGAAAGGATGGCGAAGATGATTCTGGAAAAGAGCGAAAGTAACAGGGTAGTTGTTATGGGAGACTTTAACTTTCCTAATATTGACTGGAAAAGATATAGTTCGAGTACATTGGATGGGTCGTTCTTTGTACAATGTGTGCAGGAGGGTTTTCTGACACAATATGTTGACAGGCCAACAAGAGGTGAGGCCACTTTGGATTTGGTTTTGGGTAATGAACCAGGCCAGGTGTTAGATCTGGAGGTAGGTGAACACTTTGGAGACAGTGACCACAATTCGGTGACCTTTACGTTAGTGATGGAAAGGGATAAGTATACCCCGCAGAGCAAGAGTTATAGCTGGGGGAAGGGCAATTATGATGCCATTAGACATGACTTAGGATGTGTTGGTTGGAGAAGTAGGCTGCAAGGGTTGGGCACACTGGATATGTGGAGCTTGTTCAAGGAACAGCTATTGCATGTTCTTGATAAGTACGTACCAGTCAGGCAGGGAGGAAGGGGTCGAGCGAGGGAACCGTGGTTTACCAAAGAAGTGGAATCTCTTGTTAAGAGGAAGAAGGAGGCCTATGTGAAGATGAGGCGTGAAGTTTCAGTTGGGGCGCTTGATAGTTACAAGGAAGCGAGGAAGGATCTAAAGAGAGAGCTGAGACGAGCAAGGAGGGGACATGAGAAGTCTTTGGCAGGTAGGATCAAGGAAAACCCAAAAGCTTTCTATAGGTATGTCAGGAATAAAAGAATGACTAGGGTAAGAGTTGGGCCAGTCAAGGACAGTGGTGGGAAGTTGTGTGTGGAGGCTGAGGAGATAAGCGAGATACTAAATGAATACTTTTCGTCAGTATTCACTCAAGAAAAAGATAATATTGTGGAGGAGAATGCTGAGACCCAGGCTATTAGAATAGATGGCATTGAGGTGCGTAGGGAAGAAGTGTTGGCAATTCTGGACAAGGTGAAAATAGATAAGTCCCCGGGGCCGGATGGGATTTATCCTAGGATTCTCTGGGAAGCCAGGGAAGAGATTGCTGAGCCTTTGGCTTTGATTTTTAGGTCATCATTGGCTACAGGAATAGTGCCTGAGGACTGGAGGATAGCAAATGTGGTCCCTTTGTTCAAGAAGGGGAGTAGAGATAACCCCGGTAACTATAGGCCGGTGAGCCTAACGTCTGTGGTGGGTAAAGTCTTGGAGAGGATTATAAAAGATACGATTTATAATCATCTAGATAGGAATAATATGATTAGGGATAGTCAGCATGGTTTTGTGAAGGGTAGGTCATGCCTCACAAACCTTATCGAGTTCTTTGAGAAGGTGACTGAACAGGTAGACGAGGGTAGAGCAGTTGATGTGGTGTATATGGATTTCAGTAAAGCGTTTGATAAGGTTCCCCACGGTCGGCTATTGCAGAAAATACGGAGGCTGGGGATTGAGGGTGATTTAGAGATGTGGATCAGAAATTGGCTAGTTGAAA
This sequence comes from Scyliorhinus canicula, assembly GCF_902713615.1. Classification (NCBI taxonomy): domain Eukaryota; kingdom Metazoa; phylum Chordata; class Chondrichthyes; order Carcharhiniformes; family Scyliorhinidae; genus Scyliorhinus; species Scyliorhinus canicula. The sequence goes on from NC_052163.1 coordinate 43,770,255, forward strand.
GAAGACAGAGAGTGGTAGTTGATGGGAAATGTTCAGAATGGAGTTCAGTTACGAGTGGCGTACCACAAGGATCTGTTCTGGGGCCGTTGCTGTTTGTCATTTTTATAAATGACCTAGAGGAGGGCGCAGAAGGATGGGTGAGTAAATTTGCAGACGACACTAAAGTCGGTGGAGTTGTAGACAGTGCGGAAGGATGTTGCAGGTTACAGAGGGACATAGATAAGCTGCAGAGCTGGGCTGAGAGGTGGCAAATGGAGTTTAATGTGGAGAAGTGTGAGGTGATTCACTTTGGAAAGAATAACAGGAATGCGGAATATTTGGCTAATGGTAAAATTCTTGGTAGTGTGGATGAGCAGAAGGATCTCGGTGTCCATGTACATAGATCCCTGAAAGTTGCCACCCAGGTTGATAGGGTTGTGAAGAAGGCCTATGGTGTGTTGGCCTTTATTGGTAGAGGGATTGAGTTCCGGAGCCATGAGGTCATGATGCAGCTGTACCAAACTCTGGTACGGCCGCATTTGGAGTATTGCGTACAGTTCTGGTCGCCTCATTATAGGAAGGACGTGGAAGCTTTGGAACGGGTGCAGAGGAGATTTACCAGGATGTTGCCTGGTATGGAGGGAAAATCTTATGAGGAAAGGCTGATGGACTTGAGGTTGTTTTCGTTAGAGAGAAGAAGGTTAAGAGGTGACTTAATAGAGGCATACAAAATGATCAGAGGGTTAGATAGGGTGGACAGCGAGAGCCTTCTCCCGCGGATGGAGGTGGCTAGCACGAGGGGACATAGCCTTAAATTGAGGGGTAATAGATATAGGACAGAGGTCAGAGGTGGGTTTTTTACGCAAAGAGTGGTGAGGCCGTGGAATGCCCTACCTGCAACAGTAGTGAACTCGCCAACATTGAGGGCATTTAAAAATTTATTGGATAAGCATATGGATGATAAGGGCATAGTGTAGGTTAGATGGCCTTTAGTGTTTTTTTTTTTCCATGTCGGTGCAACATCGAGGGCCGAAGGGCCTGTACTGCGCTGTATCGTTCTATGTTCTATATCTGAAATTCCTACATTCGTCACAGGCTGCACCCTCTCGCCCGTGGCATGTGCCACCTTTTTTCCAGGCATTAAATTTCAACTCTTTGTCTCTCTCGCCAATGTTCAGGTTTTTGATTGAGTGTGTAACTTCAATTTCAAGTTTGATATTTTAAAAATAATTAAAACAAAGAGACTGAGTAAAGAAATAATAAGAATTTCATAATCAATTATTTTACGCTTTGTTACACCATCACTCAGTGTGTCGGTGTACCCTTGCAGTAAAATGCCATCCACTTGTCGAGATGCTAATGCCCCTTCTACACTGGAAGCTAGCTTCGACACTTGCCTGCGGGGGATATGAAATGAATGAAATGAAATGAAAATGGAAATCGCTTATTGTCACAAGTGACATCCCACTCTCGTTAAATGTCTCGCTCATTACTCCTTGGAACTTTTGCTTTTGATTTTAATTGATGTTGCTTTTTATGCTGCCATTGAAGCATTAGCTGTGGCAGTCACCTCACTGCTATGAAATTCTTGGCTCCCAAGGATTGTGCTAAGTATAAGGTGGGACATAATGAATTCATGCCATTGTCAGATGTGATAAATGTCTGTTAAATATCCCCTCTTGAGAACATTTTAGAGGTGTCTTTCTGAGTTAATTTTCACTTTTGCTTTTCTACCACAGTTTAAGGGTGTTTTCCATATTTATTCCCAAGTATTCCGAATATCTGTTTCAGAGAACTGATGGTTTGGTGGGTCTTCCAGTTGGCATAAAGATTTTTGGACTTCATTGGCTCCAATGCTACAAGGCCTCCATTAGTAGGGGCTGGTTTAGCACAGTGGGCTAAACAGCTGGCTTGTAATGCAGAACAAGTCCAGCAGTGCGGGTTAAATTCCCATACCGGCCTTCCCGAACAGGTGCCGGAATGTGGCGACTAGGGGCGTTTCGCAGTAACTTCAATGAAGCCTACGTGTGTAAATAAATGATTATTATTATTAGTAAGTGGAGCAATTGAGTACATGCTTGTAAAGAGGGAGTCTTTTTCAATCTAAATTAATGGAACGACAAAGGAAGCTATGACACTCAATATTTATCAAGTTAATATGATTTTCTGCACTTTTTATGCACATCCATGTCTACTTTTAACAATTCTAAAGGACACTTGACCTCTCCCAAGGTTTTATGTGCAGGTAGAGAGACTCTCCTGCTTTGCAAAAGCTGCTGTGGAGGCACAAATTTGGAAGTCTCATTCCTCACACCATTTTCACTGGGGTTGGGTATGAGGTGGGGGGAGGAATGAGGGCTAATTCAAAATACAATATCCATGGTTCATGCAGGCAATTTGATGTGTTAAAATCCAGTTGCCTCAATTCCACCTGATTTTCGCTAATGGAATGTCCAAACATGATTTGTGCACTTTAGACCTCATAGGAGAAGAGCTAAACTTATTGGAGTACTTTGGAGAGGTAAGGTTCTCTTTTGGATGTGGACTCAAGACACTTTGGGAGAGATCAGATATCCTTTAGGATTATTAAAAATAGACCCAAATGTACGTAAACATGCATAGACTCATTGGATCTGTTAAGAGCTGTCAAGCTGTCAATGTATTTAAATCTCCTGCCCTTTAAATATTTGAAAAGAATTGTCTACAGTTTCCACATGGACAACCCAAAAGTCTGGAAGTACATCATGTCCAGTATTGTGGCCAGCCACTCACCGATCACTCAATGCCTAAATTCCTTGGCATCACTCCTGGCTATAAATTGACCTACTGGCAACTCCTCCAGGACATTGGAGCCAGTGGTCAAGATGAGCGGATCTCATTTGGAAACTGGTGGGTACCACTGAGGCGGCAGAGCAAGCACACTATGTGCTGCTTCATTTGCTCTGATCTACCTGACAGCATAATACTGCTGCTCAGCCGGGCTGAGGAGCCAGCACACAAGCATGGTAGAAATCCACCTCCAGAAAGTCTTGAGGATTATTTCTGGGGCGTTGAGACCAACACAGCTCGAGTGCTCACACATATCAAACCTCCAGCTGCCTGCAGAGAATATATCCTCCTCAAAGAACACCACAGGCTGACAGCTAACAAAGCAGCCATTGACACAGGACCCATCTGATATCCAATTTTGCCGACTGTAACACGCACTACGCACTACAAACTGGCAGCAGCCCCACCTCTTGATGGCTCACCTCTGAGTCAATTGCAACCTGGTAACTGCCTTGTGTGGTGAAGTCCCAGGCTTCAACCTCTGCAGAAAATTTGGGCAACCCTCAACCACGTGAGGGTGAACCAGGGAAGATGTGGCCACCTGCACCACAAGTGGAACATAAGGAATAGCTGAATTTGTGACTGGCCATTCAATTCAGGCCATTGGCCACATTCTGAAATCCTGCCTTGTGAGGCCCATTCCTGTGTCAGCGGAAGCCAGTCGTTAACCTCGACATCAAACTACGGTCGCTTCCCCAACCAAGTGCCATCAGTGTGGAATTCTTATCTAGCGTGAGGGGTTAAGCAGTCATGTGCTAGTTGTCTAATGGTTAACCGATAACTATCCTCCTTGGGGCAGGAGGTAAAAGTGATCAGGATCTCCTCAAATACTGCTCTACAAACTTGGAGCCAGATTGCCAGGGAGCCATGGGGTCAGGAACCAGTGCGTGGATGCAGGCCACTGAATCCCATTACCTCAGGAACAATTTCACATTTTCAAAGAGTCAGTTGGGGAAGGAACAGGAAATTTCCTTGCTGCAAATTAAACTCCTCAGGGAGTTTGTTAAGTGGCCTCTCCGGTACGGAATTGAATTGTCAAACTTGGTGAAGCTGACTTATCGGGTGCAGTTAGTGCACAGTGTTAATGGCATGGTAATTACATTGTTTAGGTACCCATAGGAAGGGCATTGTTTCAGGAAATACTCAGACCACTTGTAGAGATTTCCAGGACACTCTTCTAGCTGTCCAAAGTGCTTCCAACCTGGGCCAGGAAATACTTTAGAGAGCATCATGGACAAGGGGAAGTGCATGGAGAAGACTGGCCAATGGATTACCACAGGGCTCAGTCCCAGCCCCAATGCTATTCAACATATATAGAAATGATCTGCCAACAACCACATCCCAAAAGTTGCCAATGACATCTATTGTGCTACCCAAGCCCTATGCTTTAGCACCCTAGACCAGATCCATAACGAAGACATTACAAAATTGATGGACTACGGCTGCACATGGCAACTTGCATTAAATTCTTCTAAAGACATATCCGGTGTATTCCACCCCCATAATGCCAGTGCCAATAAAAAAGCTACATTTCTACATGGATGGTCAGAGACTGAAGCACAACCTAACCCAACAGACTTGGGAATGACTCTACATAGGACTCTGTCCTTGCAGGAACATCAAAAGAAAACATAGAACATAGAACATAGAACAGTACAGCACAGAACAGGCCCTTCGGCCCTCGATGTTGTGCCGAGCAGCAAACAATTTGGAATGCTGTACCCGTCCAAACTCTGGGTCACATTCCAGGGCAGGGAGCACTTCTTTATGGGCCCTGTGGATGAGGTCACATTTGTACTGGAGAACGGGCTGAAAAACAGCAGCAGGGACAGCGGTGAAAAGAACACCTGAAGGGACTTTATTTATTTACCTAACCAATTGGAAAGACACTTTGCAAGGGACTGCATTGCCTCGCTTTGAGGATGGAGCTACAATGTAGGAAGAAAAGGGCGAGGGCAGAAGAGCGCAGGAAAGGGTGAGGACAACTGCAGGAAGGGAAACAGATAGCAGGCGAAGAGTAGATAGATAGCCGACCTCGGGAGGGGGGGCACCACACTAGTGGGAAAGCTAGCACCAGGAAGCACAGGCGAGAGAGAGTCTGTGGCTTGTCTCCTGCAAGGTAGAGAGCACCTGGCAATGGGATGGGGGAGTGGGGGTGATATACATCACTAACGGGGGGCAAGAAGGAAGAAATTGGGGGAAGGGAACATGGAGGGGGGACAGCAACAGAAAGAGGATAGAGGGGGGGTGAAAGAACTATAGGGGAAATGTAGGAACAAGGGCAGTAAGGGCATTAGGCTGGCTACAACAGGCCACACGTGGCGACTTGGAACACAAAGGCACCGCAAGAAATCATTTTTGAGGGTCCCTCTACAAAGGGAAACCCAGGAGTGCTGGGGCTCATCCACATGGTGAACACACATAGAACGTAGAGAAATACAGCACAGAACAGGCCCTTCGGCCCACGATGTTGTCCCGAACTTTTGTCCTAGTTTAATCATAGTGTCCAAAATTCTATGGCAGGGATGCCCGCCATCCCCATTGCTGTTTGGCCTAGTGATCGAACCACTAGTGATCGCGCTCAGGGCGGCAAAGATTTGGAAGGGGATTCGGAGAGGAGACAGATTCTCGATCAATGAGGATGACCTGCTCCTTTATATCTGGGACCTGCAAAGCAGTATACAGGGAATCATGGCGCTCTTGGAAGAGTTCAGCATCTTCTCGGGCTACAAACTCAACCTGAGCAAAAGTGAGATCTTCCTGGTGATAACAGAAGGGGATGGGGCTGAGCTGGAGGGCTGCCATTCAAACAAACCTGGCACAAATTCAATTACTCAGGCTCCAAATTGCCCATGACTGGACACAAATCCACAAGTGGAACCTGGCCAGCCTGCTGGAGGAATTTTAAAAGGACCTGCAGATGTTGGACATGTGTTGCTATATTTACTCGCTATAAATATGGCAGTCAATAAGGTCCCCCTTCTTTCGTCTAGATATTGATACTATATTGCTTTCAGAGTTGCCAAGTATCAAATGATACCACCACAAGGTTCAACCGGATATCGATCAAAGACCCAGCAACCAGCTAGTTAGTTCAAGTTCAATAATACTTTATTTACAAACAAGATTAACTTATACATGCAACATAAACACTACGAGCTAAATTACACCTAACACTATGACAACCTGTACTTAACTTCAGGCACCCAGAGGAACAGTGGCCTTTGTTTGAATCTGGATCTGCTGGGTCTGGAGAAGTAACTGCAGTTCAGCTCGGCTCATCCATCTGGTAGCGAGCGTTGATCCTGGACTTACTTCTGGTTGTGATGCTACAGTTGGAGATAGACATTGCTGGGGCACCAGGTCCAAAAGAGATCGAACACATGGCAGTACCCTAAGGTTCTATACTACTTTGTCCTATGGATTGGAACATTTACCTAAGTATTTAGTACATCACACATCTATACAAATTCTAAGGCGGCACTATAACATTCAATCATTCATTTAACTTCTTTACACACAGGGGAACCTCTAACTGCCCTTACCTAAACTATACTTATGCTGCTAGCTAATAACCAAAAGAACATATATTACAGTACAAAAATTTACACAATAGCAGCATCACATTTCTACTTAAAAGTATCACATTTACAGAAAATGCAACTTTTATTGACAACCACGGAATTTATTAGTCAGAAAAAGGGTTCAAAAAGACTGTGGGGTCTGTTGAAGTCCAAGAAAAGGGGCTCTGAGTGTATATATTGGGCAACGGGAGGCCCTCCTTCGCCATTTCCAAAGTCTAAGTGTCTGAACGACACTGCATAGTATTGCAATAACTAATAGGGCTTCTACCGTGTATGAAAGGGAATACCATTTTATGATGTTCTCGCACCATGTGGAGGTATCAATGTTTATTTCCGTGTGAGGTGTGGTGTCCGGGCTAGGGGTATCGTGTGGCATGGTTGTGTTTGGGCCAATGTGGTGTGGGTTACAGGGGCCGTCAACGCGGGCAACTGGAGTGATCCAACGATGATCATGATGTAGGCCATCATGTCTGTTTTCATCTTGTCTTTGTATTCTCCGTATCTTTGTATATTTGTATATTCTTGGGGGTACAAGCATAACATCTATTATTACCTTTGTTTAATATCTCATTTGTCTGTCCGTTTCTCCTGAATATCAATTTCCCATTAGAATTGTCACCATGTGTGACTCGCTCATTTTTTTTCCCCAAACCAACCATTTTGGAGACAAGACATCCAAGAAAATAATTCTGTCACAGTGCGAGCAATCTTGCAGCCTGTGGGCTATGCGTTAAGTGGACAGACGATTTATCCGTCCAGTGTTGAGGTCGTTTTCCATAGCAGCAGATTTTGTCGCAACCAAGTGTCTTGAATATGTAAATAGCAGTTGAGGGTAGTGGTCGAAGGGTCGTTGGAAAGCAAAAAAAAACTGTGGCAAAGTGCATTCTTTAAACCGCACCTAAAAGAATGCTAAAAGAGTTTTGAAAATAACTTTCCAAATCAGTGGGACATGGGGTGCGTATGAGGGCAGGGCAAGAATGGGTGGAATCCCCGGGGAGGGTGGTGATCAGTGCCATTGCTCCACTACCTGAGCTTGGCTGACAAAATACATAGGCGATCCTCAGGCAGGGCGGGGATTAGTGCCGTTACTCCGCTGCCTGGGTGACCTTACAAGAACGGAAAGAATTTGAATATCTATGGACTTCCGACAAACTTATTCCTTTAACTCCCATTTTGGCGTCAAAAGAGTAGTTATGACTGCATCAAGAAATTTAGCATGAGACCGAAAGAAGAAACTGTATCAAAAAAGTTAGTGAGAGGTCGACACAAATAGTCATACAAAAGACAAACATTCAACATTTAAAAATAAGAAATTAAAGAAAGAAAAGTGGGCAGGCTCCATCAGAAAATAGGACACCGTAAATCTGAATTGGTTCCTTTCTCTCATCATCTGGACACCTCAGGGATCCATTCCGAAAAGGGTCATAAAGGGGTTATCATGGTGGGAGTCAGACTCTGAGTCATCACCTTCTCCCAGTTGCCAAAGTCGTCTCTGGCGTTTCTGTGCCATGGCCGTGTGGGCCGTCGTGGGATCCATCTCATAATTTCTTGTCAACCACTTGGCACCAACAAGTGCCATTGGTTCTTGGCAAAGGGGCAATTTGTATCGTTGGGCAGTGGGTTGAGGCAAATAAATGGTATCTGAGGGGCCTTGGTCGGTGTTACTGGGGCTGTAGTAACTGGGCCTGGTCTGTTGCCATTGATCGGGGATCTCAAGTAAGTCCGTTGTGCTGTTGCTATGGCTATCGGCCAAATCAAGTCTGAGGTGGAAACTTGTCCCTGGGGACGGAGTCAAAGTCATGCTGTCCTGGCTGGGGAGGATTGGATTAGGTTGCCAATGGGCGGGTCGTAGTTGTCTGCTATTGCCACCGATCGGCGGGCAGGCCAGTGCCATGGGGGTACTCTTTTTCTTCCGCCGTCGCCATGGCCTCCACCATGGCGGAGGCGGAAGAGACCCCCCTACCGCGCATGCGCCGGTGGTGACGTCAGCGGCCGCTGACGCACTGGCGCATGTGCGGACCGGCGAAGGCCTTTCGACCAGCTCCGACGATGGGCGGCGTAGCGCCAAAGGCCGTTGGCGCCAGTTTTGGTGCCGGGCAGCGCCTTTGTGGAGGCCCGTCGCCGGAGTGGTTGGCGCCACTCCGCTACGCCGGGACCCCCCGCCCCGCCGGGTAGGGGAGAATCCCGGCCCATGTTTCTAATAAACATCAGTGAAAATGGGAGAACTGTGTCCCATGTCGTGTTGTGCTGTTGCACCATTTTCCTAATCGTTTTTAGGGTTTGGTTCATGCATTCCACAATGCCGCTGGATTGTGGGTGATAGGCAATATGAAACTTTTGTTTAATGCCGAAAATTGTTCGAAAATGTTTCATTACTCTTCCTGTAAAATGCGAACCTTGGTCCGATTCAAAACTACGGGGGAGTGCACATCTTGTACATATTTGTTGTGTTAGAATTTTTGCTGTCACTTTAGCCCTGTTTGTCATGGAAGGAAATGCTTCCACCCATTTTGTGAAGGTATCCATCACTACCAACACATATTTAAAACCGTTTCTGCAGGGGGGAAGGGGACCAATGTAATCTAGTTGTAAGTTCGTCCATGGGCCATTAACAGGGCGGGTGTGTCTTAGCTGACCTTTCTTTGCTTATCTCTCTGGGTTGTTTTGAGGGCAAATTAAACAGTTTTCAATGTAAGGGGTGACATCTGTTTTTAAATCGGGCCACAAGTAGAGAGGTCTGAGGTGGGCAAGGGTGGATTCTATCCCTTGATGTCCGTGTCCATCATGAAATTGACAAATAATCTGGTTCCTGTCCTGGGGTGGGGACCACATAAATACCATCCTTTAATATAATTCCATCTTGAATCATTACAGTGTCTTTGAATTTGTCGTAGGGTGCTGGGTAATCATCTTTTAAAATTTCCTCAAGTGTGTCGCCTGCTTGTGCTAAATCTTGAATATTGGTCTGTGAGACCTGGACTGCGTGTACTGGGGTACTCTTGGGGGGTTGCCAAAAATGACCATGCCGTGATCCAGCTTCTGCTAGGGCATCTGCTTTTACGTTACCGGGTGGGGAGGAACGTTGATGGCTTCTAACCTTTATGATGCCATATTTGCGATTTTTAGCTTCTTTGAGAATATGCTTTAGTAATGGCGCTGAGGGTAGGGGTTTACCGTCGGTGGATGTAAATCCTCTAGATTCCCACAGGGGCAGGAATTTCGTCAAACTGTTACAGACATATAGACTGTCCGAATATATGTCTGCGGGGGTCGGGAATGAATTTGGATGCTGCACAATGTATACGATGGCTGCGAACTCGGCTGCCTGCGAACCTAAATGTCCTGGTAACTTTAATGATATCTCCTCTAATGCGCATCCCTGCGCGTCTTCTACATATATGTCACATCCTGTAATCCTTTTCCCATTATCAATGGTGTAGGAGCTATCTGCATAAAGTTTTAGAGATTTATCTGTGGTCTGACGCCTGCTTTTGTCGGTAACGATTGGGGAATAAAGGGTCCTGCGGTGTGCCTGGCTGCAATGATTTCACACACATGTGGGGTTCCTGCATACTGTAAATTATCTGCCAAAAACATGTGTGTCTTTGTCCTTTTCACTGTGATGTCGCGCTGCTCTAATTTGGCTAACTGTACCGTCCTTCAGCCTACCGTCTAACAGTAGCTGTGTTGGGTTGTACTCGGTCAAAATAATGACGGTGTTGAGTCCTGTTATGTACGCAAAGTACTGAACAGCCCAAAAAATTGTGCGCAGGTGCCTTTCGCAGGCTGAAAATCCTTGCTCTACCCGATCTGAAACTCGTGAGGCACAGGCTACGGGTTCTAAACGATCGTGGCTTTCCTGGAGAAGCACGGCCGAAAGGGTTCGGTCGGTGGTTGCTATCTCTATTGTGTATGGGGAGTGTGGGTCTGGTGCCTGCAAAGTGGGAACTGTACTGAGGGCGTGTTTTAATGCATTGATGACATCCGTGTGCTGTGGAAGCCATTTCCATGGGGCCTGTTTTTTAAGGAGCTCAGAAAGTGGGGCTGTTTTTGTGGCGAAATCGTCGATATGGTTCCTGCAATAATCAACCAGTCCTAAAAATGACCAGAGTGCTGTAACATTATGGGGCAAGGGCAATTTAACATTGAATCAATACATTTTTGCTCTATCTCACGTTTACCATGCGTTATAACTGTTCCTAAATAAATGACCTTTTCTTGGAGAATTTGGGCTTTTTTGGGGTTAGCTTTACATCCAATTTCTTTTAGGAGACCTAAGAGTTCGGAAAGATGGTGTCCATCTGAAGGAGCAGGTCGTCCACACACTGAATTAGGCATTCGGGTCAGGAAAATTTCAATAATCCATTCGTCAATTGTCTGTGAAAAATGGAGGGGGAGTTGTGGAAGGCATGTCCACGTGTATTGCTGTCCCTGGAAGGTGAACACAAATTTAAACAAGCAATTTTTATCCAATGGAATGGACCAAAAGCCATTGCTAATGTCCAGAACCGTAAAATATTTTGACTGAAGTCCCTGCTTTAACATTGTCTCGGGACTCGTGGCAACAGTGGGCCTGCTAATAGAGTTACTTTATTGAGTTCTCTATAGTCGATGGTCAATCTCCATGAACCATCTGGTTTTCTTATGGGCCAAACCAGGGCATTGTTTGTTGAGGCTACAGGCCGAATTACACCTTGATCCAATAAACTTTGAATTACTTTAGATATTTTTCCCTCGGCTTGATGTGGAATACCGTATTGTTTCTGGGGCTTAGGATCAGGACCTGTAATGGTGACCATTCCTGGAATTTTACCGCCTGACCTGGGCAAAAGATGCTTTGTGTTTCTTTAAGACTTCCCTAATTGTTTTGTCCATGGTAATGGCTTGTGGATCAAACCAGTAATCTCCCACTGAGTTAATCCTGTGTTTGTAGTCTCCTACTGTGAGCGTGGTGGGGGCTTGTGCTGCTCCAGCCATTTTCCACGCACACTTATTCATGGGTCAAAAGAAAGATTGTGTGAGCTCATGAAATCTATCCCCAAGATGTGCTCTGCTGTCTGGGGTAAATCTACTAAAATGACTGAATGCTGGGTTCCAATGTTACCGATCTGGATATCCACAGGGGCCGTAATGTGTCCCTGCTGGAGGCGTCCTGTAAATCCACTAAGAGTGATAGTGTCTGTAGTGGGCCATATATCTTGCTGGTGCACCATGGAGGAGTTTAACGTGGTTGGGGACCCTCCTGTGTCCCAAAGGAATTCTACGGGGTGTCCCCAGACTGTACCTGTGACTACCGGTCTTCCGGACTTGTCCCAGAGCGTGTTGCAGACCCAAGTTGGGGAGTCTGAACACCGTCAATCGGTGCCATTTATGGCCAAATTATCTGAACGGGCGCTAACGCTGTGGATAGGTCTGGCATTGTTCCTATGTGAGGCATTTGTGTGCTGATTCCGTCGCTGTTTTGGGGGGGGCATTGCATTCTCGGGCGTAATGTCCCTCATGTCCACAATTGTAGCATCCCTGTGCTTTATGGTGCTGTGCGTTATTTCTACCTTAATTTACCCATGCGGGGCCTTGATGTGTCCTTACTGGATTCATGTTTCCTTTTTCCTTCTCCTGCTCTGCCTTTTTATGTAGGGATTGTTCCCAAGCACTAGAGAGTCTCTTCAGAACCCACACTTCATTGTGTGTGGCGCCTGAGGGGTCATAATTTGCACATGCTCTTTGTCCTGCATCGGTGGTGTGGGAGACGAAAATACGGGTCCATTTGGCCGTATTGTCTGCAGTTAAATGGGCACGGGCTAAATCTCCAAATATTGCTGTGAAGTATATCCAGAGGCATCCAGCAAATGCTGTTGGATGCTCTCCTTTCTTCTGCCTACATCGTTTGTGTCCTTCTACGGGATCTCCTCTATTATAGCCAATTGCATCTAGGATGGCTGACTTCATATCCTGGAGGCTACCTCCTCCTACATTTTGTGGGTCGGAAGGGCTGAACTAACGGATGGGTCAAGGCTCATTACTATGAGTTTCACTTGCTCCTGTTCGTCCAGACCATACATGACTGTCTGTTGTCTAACTCGCTCAAAGAAATGGTGTGGCTATGATGTGGGTTGAAAGGTTTCTATTTTATCATGGGCATCCCTTAGCTGGGTGATGGTTCATGGGTGGTGTACACGAAATGGGGTTGGTCTTCTGTCAGTACTCTGCGCGAGCAGGCCCCGGGGTCCTGGGGGGGTCGCGGGGTTATTGGACCCCATGGGGTGCCCCCATGGTGGCCTGGCCCGCGATCGGGGCCCACCGATCGGCGGGCGGGCCTGTGCCATGGGGGCACTCTTTTGCTTCCGCCGCCACCACGGCCTCCACCATGGCGGAGGCGGAAGAGACCCCCTCCACCGCGCATGCGCCGGTCGTGACATCAGCAGCCGCTGACGCTCCGGCGCATGCGTGGACGCACGCTGACCGGCGAAGGCCTTTTGGCTACCCTGACACTGGGCGGCGTGGCGCCAAATGCCGTTGGAGCCAGTCGGCGGAGCGGGTGCCACTCCAGCGCGGGCCTAGCCCCTAAAGGAGCAGAGAACTCCGCACCTTTGGGGAGGCCTGATGCCGGAGTGGTTGGCGCCACTCCGCTACGCCGAGACCACCCACCCCGCCGGGTAGGGGAGAATTTCTCCCAAGACTAACTTATACATGCAATATAAACACTACGAGCTAAATTACACCTAACATTATGACAACCTGTACTTAACTTCAGGCACCCGGCTTAGGTCAGAGGAACAGTGGCCTTTGTTTGAATATGGATCTGCTGGGTCTGGAGAAGTAATTGTGGTTCAGCTAGGCTCATCCGTCTGGTAGCGAGCGTTAAACCTGGACTTGCTTCTGGTCGTGGTGCTACAGTTGGAGATCGACGTTGCTGGGGCGCCAGGTCCAAAAGAGATCGAACACATGGCAGTGTCCCTCTTTATCCTTGGGGGGTTTCGAGCTCTTTTGGGCTGTTCTTAGGTTTGGACCCAATAATTTGGCAGACTTCGATCACTGCCTTCGATCTGAGCCAATAAAGAGGCGGGTGCCTTGATGGCTTGGCGTGTCCTAAGCAGTCATTGACCTTGCTATTTATGCTTTCTGAGTAAAGGGAGTGGCGCCGATGTGTCTGGAATTGTATCAGATACCTGAGTACCAGTCCTTTGTCTTAGGGAAATGGGTCACCAGAATGCAAATCTGCTGGAGGTTTCGATACTGTCTGGTTCTCTGCTTGCAAATATATATTTAGGCTCTGAGCCTGTCTGAATCTTGCATTGGCCATATTTCCCTTGAGTCTTTGCAAATGTCCATGGTTCTTTGTGAGTGGCCATCCCAGATGGCTACACATGCTCCCATGCTCCCTGGCAGTGAGAGTGCAGACAATCAAGATGAACGTAATGCACAGGTTCCTCTTTCTGTTCAGATCCATATTGACCTATCATCCCCAAGGCCATCTCCAACACAGTGAAAAAATTGATCATGGGGTTTGTGTTAGGGGGGAAATTCTAGGATCCTAAAAAAGGTCCTGCAGATAAATGGAAGCAATGGAGGCCCAGCCCTCCCAAACCTGCAATATTACCATTGGGCAGCAACAGCGGAAAGGGGAAAGCATGGATAAAGGAGCCATAAGCCAACTGGGTGAGAATGGAGGAGGTCTCCTGCATGGTGACCTCCCTCCAGGCCTTGGCCATGACAGCGCTCCCACCTCCACCGATGAAATACTCAACGAGCACAGTATGATAGCCACACTCGGGTCATGGAACTAACTACAACAGCACTTCAGATTAACCAAAATATCCATGGCCGCCATCTGCAACAACGCAGGTTCACGCCAACCAAAATGGACACCACCTTCACCATTGCAGGAATTGCAGAACACCTACTGGACGTGGACATCTTGGGGAGGGGGAACTGCGGCGACACTATATGGGCGACTACTGGGAAGGGCGCACACACACCACTGGGCGAGACAAGGGAAAAGTGGGAGGAAGACCTATGGTTTGAAATAGGGGGAGGACTCTGGAGCAAAGCACTGCACAGGGTCAATTCCACCTCCACATGCGCAAGGCGACGCATAATGCAGTTGAAAGTGGTACAAAGAGCTAACTGATACAGAACCCAAATTAGCAGGTTTTTCCCAGAGGTGGAGGGCAAATATGAACGGTACTTAGGAGGCCCGGCCAACTATGCCCACATATTCTGGTCTTGCCCCAGACTTGTCGGGTACTGGACAGCCTTCTTGAAGACAATGTCCAAGATGGTGGGGATGAGGGTGAAGCCGTGCCAGAAAGTGGCAGTAAATAGTGGATCAGAAATTGGCTAGTTGAAAGAAGACAGAGAGTGGTAGTTGATGGGAAATGTTCAGAATGGAGTTCAGTTACGAGTGGCGTACCACAAGGATCTGTTCTGGGGCCGTTGCTGTTTGTCATTTTTATAAATGACCTAGAGGAGGGCGCAGAAGGATGGGTGAGTAAATTTGCAGACGACACTAAAGTCGGTGGAGTTGTAGACAGTGCGGAAGGATGTTGCAGGTTACAGAGGGACATAGTTAAGCTGCAGAGCTGGGCTGAGAGGTGGCAAATGGAGTTTAATGTGGAGAAGTGTGAGGTGATTCACTTTGGAAAGAATAACAGGAATGCGGAATATTTGGCTAATGGTAAAATTCTTGGTAGTGTGGATGAGCAGAGGGATCTCGGTGTCCATGTACATAGATCCCTGAAAGTTGCCACCCAGGTTGATAGGGTTGTGAAGAAGGCCTATGGTGTGTTGGCCTTTATTGGTAGAGGGATTGAGTTCCGGAGCCATGAGGTCATGATGCAGCTGTACCAAACTCTGGTACGGCCGCATTTGGAGTATTGCGTACAGTTCTGGTCGCCTCATTATAGGAAGGACGTGGAAGCTTTGGAACGGGTGCAGAGGAGATTTACCAGGATGTTGCCTGGTATGGAGGGAAAATCTTATGAGGAAAGGCTTATGGACTTGAGGTTGTTTTCGTTAGAGAGAAGAAGGTTAAGAGGTGACTTAATAGAGGCATACAAAATGATCAGAGGGTTAGATAGGGTGGACAGCGAGAGCCTTCTCCCGCGGATGGAGGTGGCTAGCACGAGGGGACATAGCCTTAAATTGAGGGGTAATAGATATAGGACAGAGGTCAGAGGTGGGTTTTTTACGCAAAGAGTGGTGAGGCCGTGGAATGCCCTACCTGCAACAGTAGTGAACTCGCCAACATTGAGGGCATTTAAAAATTTATTGGATAAGCATATGGATGATAAGGGCATAGTGTAGGTTAGATGGCCTTTAGTTTTTTTTTTTTTCCATGTCGGTGCAACATCGAGGGCCGAAGGGCCTGTACTGCGCTGTATCGTTCTATGTTCTATGTTCTATCAGAACAGCCAGATCTCTTTTCAGGGAGGAGTGCCGACGTCCTTGCCTTTGCCTCCCTAATCGCTCGCCGGACATTCCTGCTCTGCTGGCGAACAGAAGCACCACCCAAAGCTGCAGACTGGCTGTCTGACCGGTCAGAATTTCTCCAGATGGAGAAAATGAAATTCACCCAGTTGTTCCAAGACCTGTTTGTAGCCAACAGGCAATACGCCAGAGGGAGGGAGGGGGAAGCCACAGTAAAACAACAGACACAAACAAAAAGTGAGGGGATGGGTAGGAGAGGGGAAAGGGGGGTTTAAAGAGATATGTGGCGGGGTTCTGCGGGAATTGGCGTGGCGGGCAACTGCAGCGCGAAGGAGTGGCAGGAATCACTCCGGCATCGCGCCGCCCCAAAGGAGTGTCCCCAAAACAGACTAAGTGGCGAACTAATCAACTTAAATTCAGCTAAAGAGGAAGTGACGGCTTGACTCTGGGAATTTGCTAAATATTAAAACTGGCTAATAGGTAGCAGGCAGACATATGTAATGCTGCATTCAGTAAATACATCAACTATCAAGAAAAGTATTTGAACCACCTAACTTGGGCTGCACTTAACGCACAGCTGTTACATTTGGACATGTGGCCAATTAAAGTTTACCAGCCTTTGTTTCTTACTTGCTTTTTATCATAGAATTTACAGTGCAGAAGGAGGCACTGGCTCTTGGAAAGAGCACCCTACCCAAGGTCCACACATCCACATAACCCAGTAACCCCACCCAACACTAAGGGCAATTTTGGACACGAAGGGCAATTTAGCCTGGCCAATCCACCGAACCTGCACATCTTTGGACTGTGGGAGGAAACCGGAGCACCCGGAGGAAACCCACGCACACATGGGGAGGATGTGCAGACTCCGCACAGACAGTGACCCAATTCTTCCCTGGACTTACTTGTGCCCATGAGAGTGCCAGAACTTCACTTCTCCTTCATCGTTCCTTCTGTCCCGTCGACACTGCTGGCCCTCTGAGGAGCTGCCTGTTCATCTCGGCATGTCAGCGGCAGGCCCCAATATGGCTCCTGTCTGCCTTTGCTGCTGGCACCGCTCTGGCAGCTCCCACTTCAAAATCTGGCCCTTGGGTCCTGTAAAACCTGGCTCTTAGCAACCTGAAGTTAAAGTGGCCATTTTGCGGGAGCTTATGCACTTCTTATGAGATAAATACAAACTCTATATGAGTGATATCTTAATAGTTTGGTTTGGGGACTCTTAAAATATGAAAATATGTTTTTGTGTGTACTGGGCACTTGGCAGAGGGAGGTGTTCACAGGAAATTGTTCAAAAACGAAACAGAAACGTTTTTAGTGAAAACCGTTTTGTGAGCTGGCGATCATTGAAAAACATCTTCCTATTTACATGTGTCTCTTTTTACTGACTAATGCTTTTGTTTTTCATTTATATTAATATTTTTGTGATAAGAAGAATTCAAAATTTCTTACTGGAAGTAAATTAGACACATAGGGCGGAATTCTCCGCTCCGGCGCAGCATCGGGAAGGTCGTCGTGAACTCGGCCGAGTTTCACGACGGCCTCGGAGGCCGCTCCTCGCACCCTATTCCCCCCCCCCCCCCCCCGGCCCCCCCGGGGGCTAGGAGCGGCGCTCCGTAAATCTCGGCCGCCGGGCCTTGATGCTTGCGTCAAGGCGGCGCGCCGAGAATGATGTGACGGCGGTGCCTAAGTGACGTCAGCCGCGCATGCGCAGGTTGGCCGGCTCCAACCCACGCATGCGCAGTTGCCGTCTTCCCCTCCGCTGCCCGCAAGATGTGGCGGCTTGATCTAGCGGGGCGGCGGAGGGGAAAGTGTGCGTCGCTTGGAGACGCCGACCCGACGATCGGTGGGCACCGATTGTGGCGATTCTGCGAGCGGTGGGAGGGGGGGGGAGAATCGCGGGGGGTGTCAGGGTGGCGTGTCCTGAGTCGCCCGGCCCTCCTGCGTTTCTCCCACCTGGCGTGGGGAGCGGAGAATCGCGCCCATAGGGTGGGATTGTCTGACCAACCCATGACGTGTTTTTCGGCAGTGGAGGCAGCCCACCAGCGACCCTGCTGTTGTCAATGGGATTTCCTGGTGACTGCACCCCTTGTCACCGGGAAATCCGTGCACCGACATAGGACCGGAATATCCCACCGGCGTGAGCAGCCGATAGATCACACCCGTAGTAAACCGCAAGAATGCATGAGATTGTAGAAAGGCCTGGACAGATTAGAAGAATGGGCAGATAAGTGGCAGATGCAATTCAATGTCAAGAGTAGAACATTTTGGGGAAAGAATAGTAAAAGGAATATTCCTCAGTCTGATGGAATATTTAATAGTGCAGCGAGACAGAGTAATCTAAGAGTCCCTTCCCAGAAAGGCTCATGTAAATCTGCATTTATACAGATGCACATTGAATTGAAGGCAAAACATTTAAAGTATTGATTAGAACACATTTGTTGTGCTACACTCAGTTAAATGGATGTTTAGAGAAATATATATGATTTGGCTGTAGCCATTCTTCATGTGCCTGATGAGAAACCAAAACCATTTGCGACCGAATAATTATGAGCATTTTCAAGTTATTAAACCAAATACTCATTTTTTTTGCATTAGGATTTACTTAACTCATTTTATGTTATAATAATGTGTTCCAAGGTGCTTCACAGGAGTGTTACAAAACAAATTTGATGCTGAGAACATGAGGACAGATGACAAACGTTTTCTCAAAGAGGAGCAATTTGAGAAATGTGGTAAAGGAGGAAAGGGAGGTAGAGGTTAAAAAGGTGGACAGGGTTAGGTAAGGAATTGCAGAGCTTAGGACTTAGGCAGCTGAAGACACAGCCATGAATGGGGGAGCAATTAAACTCAGAGGCATTTGATGGAACCATCAATTCACTAGACACGTGCTTTAAGATATGAACAGTGGTTTTAATCTACTTACTACAGAGCCAGCCTGTTACCAGTTGAACTCTCGATGAACTGCAGGCTGGCTCTGGACAAGGGTATTTATACAGTATCCAGGGGGAGGAGTTGTGGGTGGAGCCAAGGGTGGAGCCCTGAACAAACTCCTGAGCATTCCCAGAGCTACTCCGCCTAGTGGTCGGATAACGCTACTGCGCTTACAATGGTATTGGTAAATACAGTGTGAATTACTAAGTTACATTCACCACAGCATTCAAGATGCCGGAATCAGACGAGCACAGATACCCCAGAGGGTCATTGGGCTGGAAGAGATTGCAAATAAATGTTTGACAAGAGAAAGTAATATATTTGACCATCTGAAGTCCTTTTTTTCATTTATTGACAGCTCTCTGGTATTTTCAGATATACAGCATTGCAATTTGAAGCAAATAGTGTGGAATATACAAAAGCTTTTAGGTTTCTTGCTATGATTCCTCCACTTGCAGGAGTTGATGCTTTGTAAACAGTGGATTACATTTTGGAAAGTTGATTGCAGAATTGGCAGCAGTAAGAATATTCAGACTGTGAGGAGGGAACAGGGTGCATTTAGCAAATCATTTAAGCTCGTCAGTGTAGTTTTCCATTATACAGTACATACTGGAACTGCTTCTGCTGCCTGGAGAATCAACTCAATAACCCCTACTAGTGCATCTGAAATGACTAATCCAGGAGGAATGTGTTGTAGCAAATGTAGTATGGCAAAGTGACTCATAGTCTATACACATGCGAACTGCAGGCCAAGTGCTGTCAATTTAACTTTTAAAACAATGGTTTCCATTCTGTTGCCCTTACTAGGCTGGGATTATAGTTTACTACCGTTTACATTCGACAGATGGGATTTCCTGCCAGTCAATGAGAAATAATTGTTTCTCAAAATTTTGCTAGAATGTTATAATATATCTGATTATTTAATAATCAGATTTTAAAATTTATTCATCGGACGTTGGCATCACCAAATATGCCAGCATTGATTGTCAATCCCTAACTGCCCTTAAGAAGGTGGTGGTAAGCTGCCTCCTTGAACCGCTGCAGTCCATAAGGCATTACAGCGCCCATAGTACTACTCGCAAAGAAGTTCCAGGATTTTGATACATCACCAGTGAAGGAATGGTCAGGATGGTGTGTGGCATGCAGGGGAACTTGCAGGTGGCGATGTTACCATCCATGTGCTGTCCTTGACCTTCTAGGTGATAGAGGTAATGGATTTGGAAGGTGCTGCCGGAGCCTTGGCGAGTTCCTGCAGTGTATCTTGTGGATGGTACGCACTGCTGCTACTGTGCGTCGGTGAATGTTGAAGATGGTGGACGGGGTGACAATCCAGCAGGCTGCTTTTATCTTGGATGGTGCTGAGGTTCATGTAAAGGTCTATGGATCTCGGGCGGGAATTTCCAGTCGCCGGGCGAGCGCGGCCAAAGAATTCCGCCCTTTGTCATTCTTTGGGAGAATCGCGCCCCGTATTCTATTTAACATAATTGGATTCATCTTGCTCCACTCCTTGCTCAATGCTATTTTGAATAATCCAGAAGAATTCCAAAACAAGGTCAACATTAAAAAGAATTTGGGAATAAATCATTTGGAGTGTTCGATCTACCTTAACCAAGCTAGTTAAAATGGAAGCATGTTGGTCTTAGTTATTTGGTCAGAACAATTTGATCTGAAAGGTTGATAAAAGGACACAGATGTGTTCGGATTGAAGCAATCATTATGCTGGAAGTGTAGGTGTGTGAATAATGTGACCCATGGAATCTTGACGTAATTTTAGAATATTAGCATGGGCTTTACCTTTCCTACCACCTCATACAATGTCAGTGAGTTATCCCTTCCACTGAGCGGCGTGGTGGCACAGTGGTTAGCACTGCTGCTACATAGTGCCAGGGACCGGATTCAATTCAGACATAGAACATAGAACAGTACAGCACAGAACAGGCCCTTCGGCCCTCGATGTTGTGCCGAGCAATGATCACCCTACTCAAACCCACGTATCCACCCTATACCCGTAACCCAACAACCCCCCCCTTAACCTTACTTTTGAGGACACTACGGGCAATTTAGCACGGCCAATCCACCTAACCCGCACATCTTTGGGCTGTGGGAGGAAACCGGAGCACCCGGAGGAAACCCACGCACACACGGGGAGGACGTGCAGACTCCACACAGACAGTGACCCAGCCGGGAATCGAACCTGGGACCCTGGAGCTGTGAAGCATTTATGCTAACCACCATGCTACCGTGCTGTCCCCTAGACTTTGGGTGACTGTGTGGAGTTTGTGTGAGTTTCCTCCGGGTGCTCTGGTTTCCTTACACAGTCCAAAGATGTGCATGTTAGGTGGATTGAGGGCAGCATGGTGGCGCAGTGGGTTAGCCCTGCAGCCTCACGGCGCTGAGGTCCCAGGTTCGATCCCGGCTCTGGGTCACTGTCCGTGTGGAGTTTGCACATTCTCCCCGTGTCTGCGTGGGTTTCGCCCCCACAACCCAAAAGATGTGCAGGGTAGGTGGATTGGCCAAGCTAAATTGCCCTTTAATTGGAAAGAATGAATTGGGTACTCTAAATTTAAAAAAAAAATGTTAGGTGGATTGGCCATGCTAAATTTCCCCTTAGTGTCCAGAGGTTATGGGTTATGGGGTTGCCAGGGAGTGGGCCTGGGTGGAGTGCTCTTTCAAAAGGTCGGTGCAGACTCAATGGACCGAATAGCCTCCTTCTGCACTGTAGAGATTCAATGATTCTATTAGTCAGTGTTTGGCATTCTCAGTGATATCGTTGCTGTTTCTGGATTCTAATGCGCCTCGATAATATATACCACCACAAGCTGTATTACATTGTCTAGAACCAGAGTCCAGAACCAGGGTGGGACATGCCATGGGGAATCATCACCTGCCCTTGCTGCTGGCCCACCACACTTGTGACCATCACCCTATAACTCACCTCCTCCCATCTGGCCTGGGTCCCTCTGCGATCGTGGGGTCGATGGGGTGCATTACCAGCAGTATCCACAGCCTCCCTAGTCTACAAACCCATTACTGCTTCAAAGAATTTGACAATAAAGTCCATTCAGCCTCCAGGTCTATGCCGGTGTTTATGTTTCACAAAAGCCTCCTCCACCTGACTTTGATCTTATCCTGTTAACAAATCCTTATTCCTTTCTCCCTCAAGTACTTAGTTTCCCTTAAATACACCTTAAGCCCAACCACTCGTGCAGTAGTGAGTTTGACACTCTTACCTCTTCCTGAGTAAAGGAATTTCTCCTGAATTTCCTAGTTGCAATCTTAAATGCATGGCCACAAGCTTTGGACTCCCTACACAAGTGGGAACATCTCTACATCTACACCACCAAGCCTTTCATAATTTTAAAGATCGCTATCAGGCCATTCATAGTCTTCTCTTTTCTAGAGAATTGAGCCCCATTCTGATCAGTCATTGCTGACAGTTGCGCCCTCTCAGTTCTGTCATTATCCGTACAAATCTTTTAGCACTCCCCAGTTCCCAGACTGTGCCCTTTTGTTATACAGAGCCCAGGACAGTGCATTGTACAAAATTCAGTCTAAGTTTAACATAAATTCTCTTTTACCTTTAACATATTGAACCCATTCAACAAGTTAGAAATGAATTCCTCTGGAAATGTTCTTGGTTTGCACTTTTTAAGGCTTTTTTAACCTGCATTTTTTATTGATCTGTGAATCTGTATTCCTAGATCCCTTTGCACCTCTTTTCCATTTAGACTTCGATTTTCCAAGGGGTAGGAATTTCTCTTCCGACCAAAATGCACCGCATCATATTCTATCAATACTGAAATTCTTCTGCCCTTTACACACCCATCCAGACAATCACCAGGACGGCAGATGGCAAACCAGGTGAACTTTGACCTTTCTCCCTCTAGCAATTCCTATGATCCTGCACAGTATGTATTGCCTGAATCATGCAAAATTCAAGTAAAAGCAAAGGAAATGCTTTGAAAGGTTTCAGTTTACAGCTGTGACAAGTATAATGCCTCAGCTTAGTTCATTTTCCTGTTCCCGGTATGATTGGCTGGAATACACATTTTTTTCCCAAGTGGAAAGACAGATCTGTTCTACTCTGCTTCCCCCTGGAAGGTTGGACAAGGCGTCCTTTGTGACATTTCCTGAGGAAATTCAAAAATTACTAATTAGAAATGTGACCTTGTGACATAGATGTGGTAATAAAGTTTTTGGTTTCAATTCACTTTGCTTCGGTGCCATATACATCTGTTTCCAGGCCCTTAATGGTTAATTTGTTTTACTGCTGGTTAATTTATACAGCCAGAAACAAGATTTGAAACAAAATGTGCTCTCCTTTGTAAAAATATAAAAGCACCATGTGAGGCAGTGTGCTGCTGAGCTGAGACTGCTGGAACAGGTACCTTCGAACAGCCTATGTTGATGTTTATTTTATTCCAATCTAGAATTTTGAGCACCACGGCCCAAGTAAAACATGAGAAGGTTAACGCCCAGTGACATTTATCAATGAGGCGGTCTGTGCTGGAAATATTTGCAATATGAATATTCACATGAGGTTCATGTTCGTGGGGAAGAAGAAAAAATAAAAATAATGACTCAATACTGCTGTACCTAAATGATTATTTTTATAATGTATGGGGTTTTGCTCCTGCCTCCTTAATCAGAGTTCCAATTCATGTGTTTGTCACTCTTTGGTGGTAGTTTGGACCTTTACCGCTTGGGTTATAATCCACTGGAACAGATCACCTGCCTGTTATAGAACCCACCCACATTTCATTTCCATTGATGCCCATGAATTCTGACTATTTGAAGGTCAGACGATCCACTCCACTGGTTGACCACCCAAGAGGTGAAGGTAAAAGATTCTCCCAATACCAACTGTAAGTTTGGGTTTCACTAGTTTGGACCTCCTCTGGCAATGCATTTCAAAATGATTTTTCCAATCTCTCCTTTTCTATTCCTTTTTAAAATCTTGCAGAAGATCAATTCTCAGAAACTTCCTTCCAAAGAATGAAATGCCCACATTTTTCTAATCCTTTGAAATGTCGGAGGGTGGGGTTCAGTCGTGTGGAGTTCTGAACTCCCGCCAATTCTAGAATGATTTGTATTTTTCAATGAAAAGATCAGAACACAGTATTCATGTTGTGTTCTGGCCAGGATACTATATAGTTTGGGCGTGACTTCTTCTGACTTGTGCTCTGATGCTTTGGCTGGACAGTTCAGAATTCCATTTGCTTATTGCGAATGTTTCTGGTAATAATATGTTGAATGTAGACCGGGTCATCACGTGACTACATGGCAGTCACATGGAGTGTTATGGGGGTGGAGTTTGGCAGAATTCTACGGGGACCTTGGGCAGAGTAGGTGTGTTAAACAGAGTTCATATGGTTAGTTAATAAATCTCCCGTTTTGGACTTCCGGTGGCGGCGATGACATAGGAAGCCGCACATTTGGGAGCTCCCTTTTCAAACGGACTTTTCGGCTCTTTTTAGAGCCCAAAACGGAATTTCTTTGACATCTCCCGGTGGGAGAAGGTGTGCTTTCTTCGCATTTCATGACTCGAACTCGGAGTGGAAAGAGGGAAAAAACGGCAGCAACTCCCCAGAAAAAACGGGGGAAGGAATCCAAGATGGCGGCCGGCGGAGCACCAGAGGAGTGGAAGCAGTGGGCCCAGGAGCAGCAAGCTGCTCTCCTGCGCTGTTTTGCAGATTTCAAGGCTGAGGTACTGAGCTCTCTGCAGGAAACGAACAAAAGGCTCTCGGAGATTCAGACGACCCAGGGTGCTGCCATCAAGGCGTTGCAGACGCAGGCCACTGAACGAGAGGAGGAGGCCGGGATCCTCGTGAGTAAGGTGGAGGGACACGAGGCACTCCACAAGAAGTGGCAGGACCGCTTCGAGGAGCTTGATCACCGCATGAGGCGGAAAAATCTGAGGATCTTGGGCCTTGCGGAGGGGCTGGAGGGGTCGGATCTGACAACCTACGTGGCTACGATGCTGAACTCGCTAGTGAGGGCCGGATCTTTCCAACTGCCCCTGGAGCTGGAGGGAGCCCACAGGGTACTGGCCAGGAGGCCTAAGGAGAATGAACCCCCGCGTGCGGTGCTGGTGAGGTTCCACCGGTTCAGTGATCGGGAGTGTGTGCTGCGCTGGGCCAAGAAGGTGAAGAGCAGCAACTGGGAGAATGGGGTAGTACGGATCTACCAGGATTGGAGTGCGGAGGTGGCTCAGCGGCGGTCCGGGTTTAATCGGACAAAAGAGGTGCTTTACAAGAAGAAAAGTTCAGAATGTTGCAGCCTGCGCGCCTGTGGGTAACTTATTCGGACCGGCATTATTATTTTGATTCCCCGGAGGAGGTGTGGGCCTTCGTGCGGACGGAGAAACTGGACTCGAACTAGGGGTTGGGGGTT
The DNA here is from genome assembly GCF_902713615.1 of Scyliorhinus canicula. NCBI lineage: Eukaryota > Metazoa > Chordata > Chondrichthyes > Carcharhiniformes > Scyliorhinidae > Scyliorhinus > Scyliorhinus canicula. The sequence goes on from NC_052163.1 coordinate 43,795,400, forward strand.
GCGGGGTCGGTTGTAATACTTTTTGGTGATTTCTGTTGTTGCTGTGTTCTCTTTTTCTGTACTTTTGTAATTTTGATATGGTTATTTATTGGGGTGTTGTTCTGTTTTTTGTTGTGGGGCATTGTTTGAGTTTTGTATCTTGTGGGGAGGGTTTGTTGTATTCTATATCGGTTTGGGGGTATGGAGTGGGGCTGGTATTTGGGAGCTGCGTCAGAAGGGTGTGGTGGGGCAGTGCGAAAGCGCGGGCTTTCCTCTGGTTTCCCGCGCTGCGGGGCTGGGAGGTGGAGACGATGAGGGGGGGGGGGGGGGGGGGAGAGCCTTAACTGGTTCTTCCCCCGCGCTGGAGCGGTGCCTGGAGGAGAGATAGGATGGGGGATGATGTAGAAAGGGGGGCTCCAATACTGATTTCTGAGACGCTCCACTGAACACCTTTCCCTAGCCTGACAGAGCTAACTGATGTCTCCAACTCTTCAGCCAATATCCCATATCTTCGATTCATCCTGAATCTCACCACTTCGCTAATAATGCTTTGTTAAACACTTTTCAGAAATTTAGGCAAATCATCATGTGAGAGGAGCCATTGCATTATTGTGGCCTACATAGGAGTTATCATGGGAAAATTCTCTCTCCTCCCATTGTCTGATGTGGTGACTCTCAGGTTAGATCACCACCAATCAGCTCTCAAAGAGGAGTGCAACCTATGGGACTGTGGCAACATTTACATAAAAGAGCATAATCCATAAAGCTGTTTGTTAGTCCGGTTGAATATCAGATCATGCTTTTGCCAACTTTGAGAGCAGGTGGAAAATTGCGAAACACGCTTTCAAATAGAATTCAGAATCTGCAATTGAAAAAAATCAAAAAGTTACAAACCTATACTCTAATGCTGCATCTAAAAGAATCTGGGAGTTTATTTTAAGTTTATCTTGGGCTATTTTGATATCTTCAATGTTTTAATTGGATCCATACTAGTTGGTGAAGTTAAAACTAAGACACAGCAGTTTTCTTTGCAAGAGAGCGTTTATTGACCTAGTTCACAGTCAACACTACTTCCACCCTGCAGTGTCTCAGCTATCCCCATTTGGGGTGTGTGAATGCCCATCACCTGTTTAACAATATAATTGCCATTAAACCTTAACAACATAATTAATAAGGCATTGACACAATGGGGTATACATATGTTACATTTTTCTTTCCTCCGAGGTGTGCTTTACACCAGCACTTATAAAACGTTATTTCACATTGTTCTACATATTTTACATGCTTTGACCAAATCATCTTGTATTTCTTGTGCAGTTTTCTTTAAATTAACTGTCACTTGTAGTTTCAAAGAACAATACAGCACAGGAACAGCCCTTCGGCCCTCCAAGCCTATACCAGTCATGATACCAACCTTTGCCAAGACCCTCAGCATTTCCTTGTGCCATATCCCTCTGTACCCATTCTATCCATGTGTTTGTCAAGATGCCTTTTGAACGCCATTAATATATCTGCTTCCACAACCTCCCCTGGCAACGCTCTCCAGGCACTCACCGCCCTCCGTGTAAAAAACCTGCCTCGCACATCTCCTCACATAATCTTGTAGTCATCTTGTTTCACCTCATCTGCAAATTTGATAATTTTTTTCTTGAGCTTCAATTGAAAGTATTGATGTAATGTAGAAATACTGATTTCTGAGACGCTCCACTGAACACCTTTCCCTAGCCTGACAGAGCTAACTGATGTCTCCAACTCTTCAGCCAATATTCCATATCTTCGATTCATCCTGAATCTCACCACTTCGCTAATAATTCTTTGTTAAACGCTTTTCAGAAATTTAGGCAAATCATCATGTGAGAGGAGCCATTGCATTATTGTGGCCTACATAGGAATTATCATGGGAAAATTCTCTCTCCTCCCATTGTCTGAAGTGGTGACTCTCAGGTTAGATCGCCACCAATCAGCTCTCAAAGAGGAGTGCAACCTATGGGACTGTGCCGACATTTACATAAAAGGGCATAATCCATAAAGCTGTTTGTTAGTCCGGTTGAATATCAGATCATGCTTTTGCAACTTTGAGAGCAGGTGGAAAATTGCGAAACACGCTTTCAAATAGAATTCAGAATCAGCAAATTAAGTTTGTGATTGGAATATTAAGTGGGCCTTAGACCCAAATGAACAGGTGAAATAAGGTACTGACAACACCAATAGTGTGTTTAAAACAAGTCAACATGATTTTACTGAAAGGAAATCCCGGTGACAAATGTATTAGAGTTTTTTGAGGATGTAACTAATATGATAGACGTACTATACCTGCATTTCCAAAAGGCATTCAATAAGGTGCCACACCAAAGGTTAATTGTCAAGATTAGGGCACATGAAGTTGGGGGGTAATATTTTAGCATGGATAGAGGATTGATTAATGGATAGAAAGCAGAGAGTGGGTTAAATGGGGCGTTTTTTTAAAGTTGGCAGGCAGTGAATAGTGGAGTGCAGCAAGGATAAGTGCTGAGGCCTCAGCTATTTATCATCTATATTACTGACCGAGATAAAGAGACAGAGAGTATGTATCAAAGTCTGTTGATGATACTAACTATGTGGGAAGGTAAGCTGTGGGGAGGACTCAGAGAGGCTGCAAATAAATATAGACTGGTTAACTGAATGGCCAATAAGATGGCAAATGGGGAATAATGTAGGGATGTGTGAAGTTATTCACTTTGGTCATAAGAATGGGAAAGCAGAATATTTTTTAAAAGTGTGAAACTTTTAACTGTTGATTTTCAAAGTGATGTGGTGTGCTCATACAAATACTGTAATGCAGAAAGTTAGCATGCAGGTGTAGCAAGCAATTAGGCAGGCGATGGCATAATGGACTTTAATACAGAGAGATTGGAGCACAAGAATACAGGGGTTTAGTGAGACCACGAGCGGGATTCTCCCCTACCCGGTGGGGCGGGGGTGGTGGGTCCCGGCGTATTGGAGTGGTGTCAACCACTCCGGTGTCGAATTCTCCGCACCTTTAGGGGCTAGGCCCGCGCCGGAGTGGTTCCCACTCGGCTGGCTGGTGTGAACGACCTTTGGCGCCATGCCAGCCGGGGCCGAAAGGACTTCGCTAGCCAGCGTAAGTCCGCGCATCCGCCTGAGCGTCAGCGCCTGCTGACATCATACCGGTGCATGTGCAGGGGAGGGGGAATCTTCCGCCTCTGCCATGACCTTCACCATGGCGGGGGCGGAAGAAAAAGAGTGCCCCCATGGTACAGGCCCACCTGCAGATCGGTGGGCCCCGATCGCGGGCCAGGCCACCTTGGGGGCACCCCCTGGGGTCAGATCGCCCTGCGCTCTCCCACCCCAGGACCCCAGAGCCCGCCCGCACCGCCAATACCGCTGGTAAGAGAGGTGGTTTAAACCACGCCGGCGGGACTTCGGCCCATCGCGGGTCGGAGAATCGCCGCGGGGCGGTCCGCCGACCAGCGCGGCGAGATTCTCCGCCCCCGCCAAATCTCGGTGGGGGGGGGGGGGGGGGGGGGGGCGGAGAATCCGGCGAATTCCGCCCAAGATCTGGAAAACTGTGGGCAGTTTTAGTCTCCACATTTAAGAAGGATATACTTGCATTGGAGGTGGTACAGCGAAAATGATTGCACTCTAGGATGAGAGGGTTGCTCTACAATGATGGGAGGCTGCGTAAACTGAGTTTATATTATCTGGAGTTTGCAAGAAAGAGACGTGATTTCATTGAAACACACAAAATTCTGAAGGGATTTGATCGGGTGGACGGTAAGAGATTGTTTCCGCTGGCGGGGAATCTAAAACACGGGGTTGCAGTCTCAGGGTAAGGGGGCCAATCATTTAGGACTGAGATGAGGAGAGATGACCTCACTCAAAGGGTGTTGAATCTTTGGAACTTTCTATCCAAGAGGATTGTTGATGCACGATTGTTAAAGATATTTAAGGCTGGGATGGACTGATTTTTGGCCTCGGGGAATTAAGGGATTTTGGGAGTGAGCGGGGAAAATGGAGTTGAAGCCCAAGATCAGCCATGATCGTATTGGATGGCGCAGCAGGCATGATGGGCCGACTGGTTTACCCCTGCTCCAATGTCTTGTGTTCCTGTGTTCTTGCCCGTTAGGATCACAAGTCATTCTAGTTGCCTGACTTGGTGATCTATTTAAAATGGGCTAAGCTGACAGTTGACTTTTACACAGGGAGGAACTGGAGATGAGAAAGAGTTAGGAGTGAAACCAACTGTGTAATGTCATCTGTGATAAATGTGCATTGATGTTACTGTGTACTGGGTGACAACAGCTCAGTAGAAAGAGACGGGAAAGAACTGGGTATTCGGGAGTGGTAACACCGGCCTGCCAGTTCAGGCTGATGACTTGCGCAGCTTTGCAGTCTGATGTTGTAAGGTTTAAACATAAATTCTCTTGTTTTGTTACGTTCAATAAATTGAGACAAAAGGCAACCTTTTTATACGCAGATATTTTCAATTTAAGACATGGCGCTTCCTAAAACTTCAAATTCCAACCAATACCTTGCTGATCCCTCTGTCGTCCTCCGGTAATTAAAGCCATTTGTGCTCCATATTAGAAAAACTTTGAGCAGGAAGCAATTATTCCAGGGGTAAAATGTCTTAAGGTTTATTGGCACACTGCTGGAATGTTATCCCAGCTAAAAAGCCAGACAAAAAAAAAATATCAATGACTTCAATATTAGCAGGAAATAAATTAGCGTTTTACAGTCAAAACATCATCCCAACACCTGAAGCTTCACGAGATGGAAAATGGAGGATTTCTGCATCTAATTTATAATGTGCCAAGATAATTGTTCGAGAATAAAATGCTTTTTAAATTCTAGTATGAGTTCCAAACTGGATATTTTGTACATATGCCTTGTCAATAAAGTGAGAAATCACTTTAATAAGTCAAGGCCAGTTATGGATGATTAAATGGTCGTTATCACACAAGTGAATATACAGAACACCTGTTGTGACTGGATTTACATCAAACTTACAATTTGCCGTCCTGTAATAAAACCCAATAATGAAAGAATAAACATACTGCACTTCCCAACATCAGTTGGTTGTCCAGCTTGATGGAAACAAAATCATTTCAAACTGACTCTTGCTTTCTACATCTGAATGTTCTGGGTTGGAAACAATACTGTTGAGTTAGGATTAAGTTCTTCAAATAGTCCAAACAAATATTTTATTCACGTTATTATTAAAGCCTTCTAATGGAATTAGTAGAAACCTCTGCCTCCACAAGGGTATGTGTTCAATTATTTGGTGACTGTAGCACACTCCATTCAAATAGTGCAAGCAGTTCTTCCCAATAACTTGTCCCCATGCCGCCTCAGGCTATACATTGTATATAGAACGGAAGGGATTGAAGTGTGAAGTATCCCCAATGAGAATGAATTAAACAATAGTATTCCCCCACCGTCCTCTCTAATCCCTCCAATTGATAATGATTTTATGATTGTGTACCATTGTTATTTTGTTTGTAAGATTAGTTTATAAAGTGGCATTGTTATAATCCTCTCAGATACCCAAACTCCTAAGCAATGATAATGAAATGAAATGAAAATCGCTTATTGTCACGAGTATCCTTCAATTAAGTTACTGTGAAAAGCCCCTAGTCGCCACATTCCGGCGCCTGTCCGGGGAGGCTGGTACGGGAATCGAACCGTGCTGCTGGCCTGCTTGGTCTGCTTTATAAGCCAGCGATTTAGCCTTGTGAGCTAAACCAGCCCCTAATGTGTTTGTATATCACCATTCAGATCACCACTGTCATGGTAGATACTGATAATTCTGACTTACAGTGGTTTGCTCATTAGTGTTCAAAGGAAGACTCAGATTGTATTACTAAGAGGGAAGTGAAAAGTATTTATACTTGTAGACAATGATCACAATCCCTGAATATAACATGGGTAAGACCCTGAGTTTCCCAATGTCCCAGAAAGCTGTTACATGCATGAAGTTGGAAACAGTGATGCTGTAAACCATCCATTTACTTCAAAGGTGAAAGGAATTGGGATAAAAAATAACTAATTAGTATTTCTACTGAGATATGAAGCTAATATGCTTCCCATTGCCATCACGAACAGGGTAGGGAAAGCCATTTTTGACATCAGGTTATAGACTTCCCTATAAATCCATAAATATTACAGAAAGACAGCTGTTTGCAGTTTTGACTTGTGTGGTTTGTAGCTGTCTGAGAGTAAGAGCACAAGTAATAGATGCAGCCAAGCCTGCACCTTAAGCTGAACAAATGCTGACCCTATTTTTCACCACGCAGAACACAGGTAGGGGGTGGGGTTCTCCATCCCGCTAGATCCGTTTTCAGGCTCGGCGTATCCCCGCCAGCAGTGGGATCCTCTGTCGTGGCAGCCAGCTAATGGGATTTCCCATTGTGGCCACCACCACGCCGTCGGGAAATCCGCAGGCATAAATGCGCTGTTGGTGGAGCGGAGAATCCCACCGACAAAGAATCCCACCCCAGATCTTTCACTCAGTATGGAGACTGAGTTCACCAGGATTTAAAGGAGGCTGGTACATTCACCTAGCTTGTTGCTAGAAGGAATACATCTAGATTATAATTCTCACAGTGAAATTCTGTCCTGGAATCATATTTACCTGGTTGGGAAATTGGTAAGGAGGCAAGAGAACAGAAACTGAAAATAATTTTAGCCTTGCTTCTAGGAGGATGACATGTCTCCTTAAGGGAAAATATAACATATAACCACAGCAGGAGATTTTTTGTTGTGCAAAAAAATTAAATGGGGACTCTCTTTTCTGTAATTTAAAGTATACGTTGCTCAGTGTTCATTTAAAAGTGTTTAGTTAACAGTGTTTTATCCATTTGTTATAGTAAAAGTTTTAAAATGTGACATCTTGTTGTGTCTTCTTTCCAGCTTTAACTAGAAGCTCATTTCTGCGATGCGGCAGGGGGTGAGAGATGACATGGTCAAGGGCGAAGAAAGGGGTCATCTGGGATGTGCTATGTACAGAGTGGGGAAGATGACGGATGGTAGAGAGGATTGGAGGCGCAAGCCTCCAGTAAGGTTGGTAACGTGGAACGTCCGGGGACTGAATGGGCCGGTTAAAAGGTCGTGGGTGTTTGCGTACGTCAGGAACTTGAAAGCGGGGGCTGTCTTTTTTCAGGAGACTCACCTCCATGTGAAGGAACAGGTTAGGTTAAGGATGGTTGAGTCGGGCAGGTTTTTCACTTGATTCTCCAAGGCGCAAAAAAAAACAGGGGCGTGCACATGCTGCCCCGCCGCACGGAGAATCGCGGCAAGTGGTCATAGCGGCTATTCTCCGGTGGCCCAGCGATTCCCCAGCCCGGATGGGCCAAAGTCCCGCCGGCGAGACTGGATGTCACGCTGGCGCCATTCTAATCTTCTATACAAAAGCATCAAACAGTCGTGACGGCCTGGTGTGGCCCCCCTGGGAGGAGGGGCGTGGTTGACAGTGTTGGGGGGGACCCCGGGAAGGGGAGAAACACTGCCATGGCTGCTGGCAGTGTGGGGGAGGTCCCCCCGGGGGTGGGGGGGGGGAGTGGGGGGGGGGGGGTGGGGGCTTGGTGAAGGAGTGGTGGGGGCGACAAAGGCTGCGGGTGGCCACGACCCGCCTTTGGTATGCCGGATCCAATGGCCCAGGCGCCATGACAGCGAACACGTGGATGGCCACCCAACCTTTATGTGCGCTGCGGTGCTGCGTCTCTTCCGCTGCTCTGAGGCCGTATCCCCGCGCTTCCTGCCGCGCCCGTGCTAGCCCCCGTGCGAACCGGAGAACCGGACCCCAAAACGACCGTTGACGCCGGCGTCAACACTTAGCCCATGTATTGGAGAATCCTGCCTAATATATTTACCAATTTCTTACATTCACCACAGTAGTATTAGGAAATATAAATATTTTCAGTAATTGTTATTTAAATGGTGTGTTATGGATAAGTTATAAGTTTAAGCTTAATTTGTGTTTTTGTACTTTTGTGCTAAGAAAGCATGTACACTTTAGTTTAGCTTCATGTTAAACAATTGTGACTGCATGTCTATATGTTTTAGCTTCACTTTAAACTTTGCCTACATTGTAATTAAGATTTCATGATGTAGAAGCAATGCAGGCTTTAAAAAAAAGTTGTTGCTTAGCAATCAGAGGCTCTCACTGGAAAACTGAAGCAGTTAGACTTCAGTTGTAACAAGACAACCCAAAGAAAACAGCTCTCATAGATACTGCCAATATAGACAGGACATTAAAATAAGCGGCAAGCCCCAGAAGCTAAAGAACAGAAAGTTTCAGAAATCAGGGAATGATAAAAAGGTAAGTTCCAGGAAGGGACAAAGAACTGGACTCTGAACAAGGTACTGTTCACTGAAGTTAAAGAAGTGGGCAGAGAGAGACTCCGAGCCAAAGACAGAGCTGCAAGGTGCAGACATGGTGAAGTTGGAAAGCAAGAAATCAGACATTTGAAGTGATCCTGAGGTTGGCAACCTTAATACAGCCTGTGAAGCAGTGTTGTTCTGTTGGCATGGCTGGGTATCCAAAATTGTCTGAAAGCCTGAATACATGTGGCAGCCCAGTCATGATATCATTGAATAGTGGAGCAGAGTCGATGGGCTGAATGGCCTACTTCTGCTCCTACATCCTGGGTGGGATTCTCCCAGCTCTGGGCCGGGCCGGAGAATACCCGCGACCGGGCTACGCCGCCCCGACGCCGGCACACGATTCTCCGTAGAGCGGAGAATTGGCGCCATTGACGCCGGAGTGGTTGGTGCGGCGCCGGTTGCGGGCTGCTCTGTGCGTCCCCCCGCGATTCTCCGGCCTGGATGGGCCGAGCGGCCGTAAGAAAAAATACGAGTCCCGTTCTAACCTGCTCTGAGCCAGCGGGATCTCAGCGTTGAAGGGTCAGGTGGCGGCCTGTGCGGGGGGGGGGGGGGGGGGCAGGCGTCCGACCCCAGGGGGGGCCTCTGATGTGGCCTGGCCCGCGATCGGGGCCCACCAATTGGCGGGCCGGCCTCTCTGGCTGGGGGCCTCCTTTCCTATATGCTGTCCCCTTTAGTCCTGCCCCATGTTGCATCGGGGCCGGCGCATGTGTGGATCCGCAGCGCACAGTTCGTGCCAGGATCGGCAGCTGGAGCAGCATGAACCGCGATGGCGTTTACGTTCGGCGTGGACACTCTGCCGCGGGATTAGAGAATTCCGCCCTCTGTATTCTTATGGTTTGAAATCTGGTATCAACGTGGTTGCTTATTCAGAATAATTTGAGCGATAATTTTGTTTTTGAGAGTAACACTGATGTATGGCTTCAGGACAATATTCTTCTGACACAAAAATAAACAAATGTATGTTTTGTTTGATAGTTTGGGAATTTCTTTGGTACAGCTGGTTTATAGGCAAATATTTACTATTATGTTTTTGTATAATTTGCACAGAATCATATTGAATAAACAGAAAACCTTTTGCAACTATTATTTTTGAATCTATTATAACATCATGGGCTGGATTCTCCTCAGACCCGCGCCGAAATCGCGGCCGGCACGGGGGGGGGAGGATCCATTTTCACGCCGTAATCGGGCCTGGCGCTGGTTCGGCGATTCTCCCGGACCCGAAAATCGGCGTGACCGCGGATTACGCTGCGCCGCTAGGGGGCCATTGCCAGAGGCCCACCCAGCAATACTCCTCTCCTGACCGGCCAAGTTCCCAACTCAGTCCGCGGCCGCCCTGTTCGGGGGCGGGTGGATCGGAGACCGGGGGGCACTTATAGACGGCCGGGGATTAGATCTGCAGGGTTAGATGCTCGAGCGCGCTGCCGATCGGGGGGGGGGGGGGGGTCTCATTTTTCTGTCTGCCTCTGCGGTTTAAGTCCGCCATGGAGCTTGGTGCGGCCGCTGGAGGCCGCTGCCGTGCGCGTACTCCGAACTGGAAGTGCAGGGGCCCGTATCCGTACCTAAAGCTACGAGATTTAGTCCGAGTCCCTGTAGGGCATTGAAATATGTCAACTTTTTTATAGGAATCTCTGGAGTAAAACTCCACAGTTTTTACGCCGGCATGGGGACATCGTCTCATTTTGGGAGAATCAAGCCCCATATGTACCTTTGGTTAAGACAAGACACGACTAGCTGGAATTCAGACTGCAGTGTTGCACTGAATCTGTAGAGGGAGCTGTCCAGCTTTTAATCACAAGCTGGGAGAACTCAGAGGGGGCCTACATTTTGAGCCTACATTTACCGTGCGCGGGATCGCCGACGCGGCCGTAAAATCTCAACAGAATCGGGAAACACGAATCTCTCCGGAAGGATCGTGTTTCTCGATTTTCCATGCCCATTGCCGGTGATATCACGAGGTTCATGCCCACAAAAGGCGAGAACCTCATTTTAATGTTTTTGAATACATTTCAATGTAATTGCCCAGCAGCACCCCTCTATCACATGATCCCCCCTCATTGGATATCCAAACATCGCCAACGTCACGTCGGTGAGGTTTACAACAGCTATTTGATGACATGAATTAGTCGAGGGAAGATCCGAAGTGGTGCAAAGATATGTAAAGCCCCCCGGGGGGGGAGGGGGAGAAAGACATGCCTGGGCACCACCCTGGCACTGCCCCTTGGGACAGGTTGGGACTGCCAGGTTGGCATTGCCAGGTTGATGCTGTGCCAACCTGGCAGTGCCAAGCCATGCCAAGGGCCCCTTCCAGGGGGCAGTGCTAGGGGAGGGCCCTCTGGGGAGCCACATGGCGGGGGGGTTCCTGTTATGTGCGGTGGGTGGTGAAAGAGCCTGAGGCCATTGAGAGAGCAACTTGCAGGCACGGTGGGGTCCAGCGCTGGGATGGGGGGGGGTTGCTCTTCAGTTCTGATTTTGGTGCCCTTTAAAGGTGGCACGCCGATCCCTGTGGAGCCAACCTTGCCGGATCTATCAGGCCCCACCTTGCCAGAGTGACGGCGTGAACTACGGCCACTGATTTTTTTTCTTTTACTGGGAGATGCTCAAGACCTGGAGTAAAAACTGAACTGTGCAACCGGAGTTACATGCTGGTCAGAGCCTGACAAACTTTGAAAAATGATGGTATGATTCCACCCCCTATATGCCTAAGCCAGCAAGAGAACTTTTGATTCTCATCCAAAAATGATAAAATCTGGGGTATGTTATAACAGCCGACTTCACTAAAATCTTACAGGAAAAATATTGAGAGAGGAGAAGGCTCACCTTCCGCTGAAGGGGGTGTGCAGTTGTGTCGCACTGCACATTGCAGTCTTCGAAAAAAAAGACTCCGCACTGTAAAAAATAGCCTCAGTCCAGGAAACGAGGCCAAGACAAACACAAAATAAGACATGGAAATTTCTGCATCATCTTGTACAGTTACTGCCGACTATTCAAGATAGAAGGGCGTGTGCTAATTCGTTTGTATGTATCGGCGGTTTTAATAGTATGATTTAGTTTGTAAAAGTGACAAACATCTCATCGTCTTAAATGTCAGTTCCGAAGCAGCCATGCAGTCAGATTCTAAATCAGTATGCAAGAAATATGAGCATAGTAAACATCCTTTAGCTCCTCGAGGAGTATTTTAAAAATGTTTTGTTGTCACATAAATAATTACAGATACAAAATTGTTCATTTGCCCTATACTCAGTGCTTTAATAAGTAGTATAAATTTGGAACTATATGCAGACTGAAGAACAATACATTTGACAAGGTGGATGATCTAGTCTGGAAGCTGAGCTTGGAACATTTAAAAAATACCTTCAGGAATGATTTAAACCTGCATGGTCAGCAAGTTTAAGCTTGATCATTGTCCTGTGTGAATTTGGAGAAAATCAAGTTGCAACAACAGGAATCTCTCTCGATTTTATGGGGAACAATCACTCCTCTGATAAACGGCTACTTAGCAGACATGCCAGAGAAACAGCCCACAAGGATTTTCAAATCATTGAACGCTTTAAATGTTGTGTAAACTGCCAGTGAATCAGCAAAGTGCCACTAAAACTTTTAGGTAGTGCCTTTAATCCGGGTATATTTTAAATAGAAAGGAACTGATGTTATTTCTCATTTGTGCCTGTAATGGCAATTAAAGCCTTGGAATGCCTTTGCTGGATTCTTGCAGTCTTGTAAAGACTCGCCGATTGCCTGTCAAGTGGCCTGGAAAGCATAACAGACCACAGCTGCATTGAATTCCAATACCTGAGCCTTCCTGGCTCTCCCAGCCACGGGCTGAATGTCTCGGCTGCCTAACGAACATATTTTATCCATTTCAAAAATTTATAGGAATCGCCTTGCAATCTTTTATTAAGTATACAGACAACTATAATTCCAAAAACAATAGGAGAATGAAATATAGCTGAGCTGTGTTCATTAAACGAAAATTGCAAATCTAGAACTGCAAAGCAAGCAGATTGTTTTCATTAACCAGTGGCCCCCGAAGGAGTGGAGGGGGGGGGGGGGGGGGGCAGAAGAGGATGGCCTCTGAGAAGTTCACAATGGTTAGAATTGTATATAACAGTTGGCCACATAGTGAGTGTTGGTTCAGAAGCGATGGAGTGAGGGAGGATATAAAATGAGCTAAAGCATAAAATGGATAAGAGGCAAATATGATCGGAGAAAAGTTGAAGAGGGCCATGGCTGAAATGAAAGATCTTCTAGTTAGCTGAACAACCAATTATATTTTGATGACCCAGTCATGGACATTTTTATTCAATGTGGCAGGAATGAGAAATAAATTACCACGGCATCACGACCACTCTGAGGACTGATAGTTGCCCTCAATACTTTCGTGGAATGTAAACCTTTTGATCACTGGGGCTATCATCATAAGCCTTTGCACTCTGAGCCCACATCTTGGAGAATTTAGTTCCCCCCCCCGCCACCACTCCAGAAGCATAGGAAAAAATAACTTGTCAGCCTTTAGGTTAAAGTAACTGGGTCTATTAAACTTTTGTATTCATATCTTTGGAACACAGAAATAGGCATCAAAACATAGCACTTCATTAACTCATTTCTCATACACTGAATTTTAATTTTCTTGGGGTGTAGAAATGTATGCACCATTCTAACTATAGAAGAATATTGATCTCAATTTACAAAAGTTTGAGCTCAAGCCAATCAGCATAAATTAATCACTGTCCAATTAGCTGAGCCAACTGCTTTTTGGTGCCAGTTCAAGATTGCTCTGATGTTAAGAGAGAAAGACAATGGGCTGGATTTCGGCGCGGGGCTGCGGAGAATCCAATTTCACTCCGAAATCGGACCCGGTGCTGGCCCAATGATTCTCCGGGACCCGAGAATCGACGTGATCGCGGAGTACGCTGCGCGGCTGGGGGGCCATTGCCAGAGGCCCACCCAGCGATCCTCCGCTCCCGACTGGCTGAGTTCCTAACGGCGTGGAACTAACCTGCTATTGCTGGTCGGGATCCTGGCGTAGCGGCTGCGGACTCAGTTTTCCGTCTGTCCTGGGGGGGGATCGGACACCAGGGGGGCCTTATAGGCGGCCGGGGGACAGATCCACGCGGTCAGATGCTCGGGCGCAGATGCTTAGGGGGGGATCTAGTTTCTCTGTGTGGCTCCGTGGTCCGGGTCCGCCATGGTGCTCGGTGCAGCCGCTGGAGATTGTCGCCGTGCACCTGCGTGGACTCAAAACTGGAAGTGCGGGGGTCCATATTCGCAGCTAAAGCTGCATAAATTACTCTGGGTCCCTGCTCGCCCCCTGCAGGTCATTGAATCAGCTCATCATTTTTGCGGGAATCTCCAGAGTAAACCTCCAGCGTTTTTACGCTGGCATGGGGACATAGTCCCATTTTGGGAGAATCCAGCACAATGTATCCATATCCTTCCCAGATATCTCAAAGTGCTTCTAAGCCAAAGAAGAGAGTTAGTAATATAGGCCCAGATCTTGTGGTCTCTGGATGGTCGGAACTCAATATGACCTATCCCGCCTTTCCCCCCCTTACTAAAGATGCGCTATTGAATTCCTCTGAAGCCCCCAAACACTGACTCTATGAGAATTGCCCGGGAAGTTAGAAATTGCAATGGGCAATTTCCTTTCTCTCAGGGACCCTTGAAATAAGTTAAAGAGACGGAGACTTCGAATAGTTCTGACTTACTTACCTGGAGAGTTACCCAGGATGTTGAACTGAATAATTCTGGCCTAACTATACAACTTGTAGTATACGGGTTTGGCACATACAAGGTTAATGTGGGACTGAGTACAGGTCTGCCCATATGGTCATGTAAGAAGGCCCATAACCCGAACCGAGGGGTCAGTGTGGTGTGGAGCACAGATGCTAAGCATGGAGACAGAATCTTGGCTGTACCCTTTACTATACATTGCAAATAATTCTATTTGTTACTGAAGACTTATAGTTCACCTACTGAAGACTAAGAAGACTTCTTTAAGAGACTCCGTTCGTCCCAACACAGCTGACCCCCAATCACTCATAATGACAGCCCCAACTCCTCATTTGATCTCCCAACTGCTCTCACCAACCAACCTTCGGACTTCTATCGATCCTCTCAAATTCCCTCTGACCACCCTGTCTAGGCCACCTACCATGACTACCCTCCTGACCTCTTCCAGGACCCAACCTGACTAGCTCCCATTGCCCAATTCCTCCAAATTCACCTGAACACCCCCTCGGGGTGCCCAGTGGCCCCCGGGCTACTCCATGAGACAGGGGTGTGAGTGGAGCTAACCCCCACCACCTGACATCTCAACCAGGGTCTGCATTCTCACGGCCATGGAGTACAGGGAGTGAACCACCTCCATCTGGCACTGTGCCACATCACTGTGACTGAGCGACCACCTTCTGGGTCTGTGCCAATTAGCCAGTGACTGCGCCATCTCCCTCTGTGAATGACTCACCTCCTTCTGCATCTGCATCACGTCAGCCAGAGCCTGAGCAATGCTGCCGCCGCTCTCAGCCATAGCCCAATGTGACTGGGCCATGCTAAGGAGCGTCGCTGCAATGTCCAGGTGGCTCTGGCTCATGGCTGACTGTGAGAGGGCAGCTCTGTCACCACCTGCCCAGATTGCCCCTGCATGTTTTTGGACTCCTCCACCTGCAGGGTCACCAGAAGGACCCGCCTGCAGGTGCTGGATGCTTATCGACAATGCCTCATGCAGTCCCTGGCTCTGTGACTACATCTCCACAATTGATGGGACTGTCTGTTCCTGATGGCCGAAACCCATCTGGATGACAGTTAGTCGCTGGGAAGTCCATAGTTCCCTGTTACATTCTCCATGGCAACACCCCATCCATGGCCAATCAGAGTTAACATCCGAACCAATCATTTCCCTTTCCTCCTGCAGTATAAATTGTTGCGATCGTTTGAAATTTAGCATCCTTGCATTTGTCCTGAAGAGTACCAGGTGAAAGGTTTCAGCAAAATATCTCCCTTTTCAGCAATATTCATTTCAACAGCTGTCTCACAGCAAGGTATATTTGGGGCCCTGGAGGAAGCTGCCTTTTTGTCAACATGCAAGATATTATTCAAAACCTGTTCAGAATAAAATTTGACACTTCTGACATTGAAATGTAATATTATTGCAATAGATCAAGTACTATAAACATTTAGTTTGAGGTAATGGGGAAAATTACAAGGGGATTTACCAACAACTTATCCTTGTCTGAAGATGTTTGATTGATTTGATTTGATTTACTATTGTCACATGTATTAGTATACAGTGAAAAGTGTTGTTTCTTGCATGCTGTACAAACAATGCATACCGTACATAGGGAAGGAAGGAGAGACTGTGGAATGTAATGTTACAGTCATAACTGGGATGTAGAGAAAAGATCAACTTAATACGAGGGAGGTCCATTCAAAAGTCTGATGGCAGCAGGGAAGAAGTCGGTTGGTACGTGACCTCAAACTTTTGTATCTTTTTCCTGACGGAAGAAGGTGGAAGAGAGTATGCCCAGGGTGCATGGGTCCTTAATTATGCTGGTTGTCTTTCCGAGGCAACGGGAATTATAGATAGAGTCAATGGATGGGAGGCTGGTTTACCTGATGGACTGGGCTACATTCACGACCTTTTGTAGTTTCCTGCAGTCTTGGGCAGAGTAGGAACCATACCAAGCTGTGATACTACCAAAAAGAATGCTTTCAATGGTGCATTTGTAAACGTTGGTGAGAGTCGCAGCTGACATGCCAAATTTCCTTCATCTTCTGAGAAAGTAGAGTCATTGGTGGGCTTTCTTAACTATATTGTCGGCATGGGGAGACCAGGACAGGTTGTTGGTAATCTGGACACCTAAAACCTTGAAGCTCTTGACCCTTTCTACTTCATTCCCATTGATGTACACAAGGGCATGATCTCCTCTGCGCTTCCTGAAGTCAATGACAATCTCCTTCGTTTTGTTGACATTGAGGGAGAGATTATTGTCGGCGCACCAGTTCACCAGTTTCTCTATTTCATTCCTATATTCTGTCTCATCATTGTTTGAAATCCGACCCACTATGGTGGTGTCATCAGCAAATTTGAGAATCGAGTTGGAGGGGAATTTAGCCACACAGTCATAGGCGTATAAGGAGTATAGTAGGGGGATGAGGACACAGCCTTGTGGCGCACCAGTGTTGAGGATGATCGGGGAGGAGGTGTTGTTGCCTATCCTTACTGATTGTGATCTGTGGTTTAGGAAGTTCAGGATCCAGTCATTGAGGGAGGAGCCCAGGCCCAGGCCACGGAGTTTGGGGATGAGTTTCGTCAGAATAATAGTGTTGAAGGCTGAGCTATAGTCAATAAATAGGAGTTTAACATAGCTGTCTTTGGTATCTAGATATTCCAGTGTTGAGTGCAGGGCCAGGGAGATGGCATCTGCTGGGGACTTTTTGCAACGGTAGGCGAACTGTGGTGGATCAAAGCAATCCGGGAGGCTGGAGTTGATTCGTGCCATGACTAACCTTTCTAAGCACTTCATGATGATGGATGTCAGAGCCACTGGACGATAGTCATTAAGGCACGTTGCTTGGCTTTGTTTTTGGTACAGGGATGATGGCCATCTTCTTGAAGCAGATAGCGACCTCAGATTGTTGTAAAGAGAGGTTGAATATGTCTGTGAATACCCCCGCCAGCTGATCCGCACAAGACCTGAGTGCTCGTCCGGGTACCCCATCCGGGCCAGTGGCTTTCCATGGGTTGACCTTCGAGAAGGCTTCTCTGCCGTCTGCAATGGTGACCTTGGAGACAAGTTCATCCAAGGCTTCCAGGGTAGAGGGCACGCTCTCGCTGACCTCTCGATTGACACACAGTTCATATCCTCAGCGAGAATGTTGTACCAAAAATAGTGACATATTTGTTGTTAAAAGGCTAGCTTCTGTCTGTCAATATATCAAATGGTAAAGTCAGAAGCAGTATTGAAATCTGTAACCTATATCATTGTTTCTTGTGGCTTGAAGACCGTGATACAGTGAGAACAACATGGGTGAAAACAATTGAAATCATCACTTCCTTCTCTTCCAAATCTAATGCAAATGTTGATAGGCAGGAGAGATGGAGCTGTGGTGTATTTGTTCCCACGTAGATTTTTCCATTGATTTCAGTGTACAAATTTGGGATATATTCCTTTTTCCTGGTGATTTATTGTGTGATTGTTATAATTTGGGAGTCATATTGATCCAATTGGAGAGCATAGCTTCAAACTGTGGAAATTCAGGTGGAGGGAAAACATTCTTTTCCCTCCTGAGATTATTGGAGAGGAGGTCTTGTGCTGCCATTGGGCAGCATTGCTGGCTCTGTGCTGGAAGTTCCTGGCTCAAGTCCCACTCCAGGATTCGTTGGCCGAGGATGATGTGTTCAAAATGTGGCCAAACTGGTTGAGTCTCAATTTGTAAATCCTTAAACATGTGCCAATGGCAGGCGGTAACAGCAGGAGAGATTCCTGTGATGAAAAGAAAATTGGAGCCTCTACCAACACTATCCATAGCTCCAGACTACATCACTCAAGGGAAAGGTGCTACATGGACTCCTTGGTGGGCCAGTTGGCTCAGATGACGGGATGGGTTGGTCTGGATCAGAGTGGATGGCAACAGCATGTTGTGCAAGTGGAGGGAGGTGGGGTTGGAGTCGGTTAGGGATATGTTCTCAGAGAGGAAGTTTGTGGGACTGGACGAGCTGCGAGAGAGGTTGATGCTACCAAGGGGCAGTCCGTTTAGGTGTATGCGGATGCGGGACATTGCACGAAAGGAGTGGCGGAAATTTCCCAAGCTGCCGGAGTACACATTGTTAGAGCAACTGCTAATTCTAGACGACTTGGGTGAGCGTAGAATTGGGGATATATACAGGTGGCTGGGGGAGTAGGACGGGACATAGGTGGTGAGGATAAAGCGCAAGTGGGCAGGGGATTTGGGGAGGGATGTAGGTTGGGGACTACGCTGTGAGGTGATGCTGGGGGGGGGGGGGTGAACTCGACCTCCTCTTGATGAGCTTGATTCAGTTCAAGATGGTACACAGGGTACATATGCATATGACTCGGGCGAGGATGAGTGAGTTCTTTCAGACGGTGACCGATGGGTGTGAGACGTGTAGGCGGTGCCGGGCGAATCATGCTCATGTGTTCTGAGGCTGTGATAAGCTGGAGACTTTCTGGGAGGTGTTTGGGATGATATCCAGGATAGTGGGGGTGGAAGTTGGGCCGGACCCTATTGTGGCGGTCTTTGAGGTCCCGGAGGAGCCCCTAGCTGCTGGAGGGGAAGGGGGCTGATGTTGTGGCCTTTGCCTCTCTGATTGCCCGGCAAAGGATCCTGTTGAATTGGAGGTTGTACAATTTGGTTTAGCTGGAGAAGATTATGTTCGAGTTGAGGGCGTCAGGCAGAGAATTGAAGAAGAAAAAATGTTGGAGAGCTGCTTAGCCGATGGAAAGGTGTCCTCGTTTGTTCTGGGTCAGTTTAATACTGAGTATATATCTGTGTATCCGGATGATCTCGTTATCCGTAATGTGTTGTTCCTCAGTCTGCTGGACTGAAGTAGGTTTTAACTTAGTCAATAACTTTATGAGATTTTACTCTGATGTTGAAGCCTGATTAAACAAATACACAAATTGAAAGCTTATCTTGTACAAACTGTTCTATCCAGAAGGAAAGAAATTGGCACGGAGGGTATGTTGTGTTGAATCACAATTCCTGCTGCCAAGCTGAGTGGCTGGAGGCAGTCTGCCGACCTTTTTGCCTTCACTGATGTTAATGGAATTGCTTTTGTGAGTAAAAAGTGGTGTAATGTTGATGGGAAGTAGCGACTAACTATAGACAGTAAAGTGGAATGCTATTTCCAAACAACAAGAATAAAATCCCCAAATGCCAATGTGATCAACATAGAATTTTCACTTAACCCATTACTGAAAAGCAGTGCCCTAATTCTAAGTGAAATTGAATGAACAGGATTCTCCCTGGAAACCCACCCGCATAAATGCAAACCCAGTGTCAGACTTGGATGGGCAGGTCCTTAGGTGGGAAACCCAACTATTCAACTATTAAGGCCCTTAGGTTTTCAGGTGATTCTTCAAGGAGGATATGTTTTAGAGCATTGAGAGGTTTAGGGAGAGAATTCTAGAGTGTAAGGCTGAGTGAGGTAGCTGAAGACAAAACTGCCAGTGGTGGCGATGAAGCAAGTGAGGATTCACAAAACTGCCAGTGGTGGCGATGAAGCAAGTGAGGATTCACACGAGGCCAGAGTTGGAGGAATGCAGCATTCTCGGAGGGCTGGAGGACATGTAGTGATGAGGCTGTTGCGTGACTTGAATGAGGATGAACATTTTAAAATGGAGGTATTTGGGGTTTGGAACCCAATGCAGGTCAACAAGTACAGAGGCGATGAGTGAACACGATTTGGTGCAAGTTGGGACATGAAGATAGACATTTTGGATAATCTTAAATTTAAGGAGAGTGGAAGACTGAAGGCCGACTGGGCAAGCATTGCAAAGTCGAGCCTGGAGGTAATGAAGGCATGGACAAAGGTTCCAACAGCAAATGAGCTGAAGCGGGGCAGAGATGGGTGACATTGCAGAGGTGGGAGTAAGTGCTCTTGGCGATGGAACTAACTTGGGGTTAGGTATAATCCAACCTGTGGTACATAAAAAGCAGCTGTCAAAGCATAACAGAGAAACAGTGCAAGCCAAGTCTGAGATTTATTTAACTCAACAGGGGCTAAATAGTGAACGCAAGATTGAACTTCCATTGTTCAATATATCACCACAGGATGTGTACATGGATACTGCACCTTCCAGGGGCCATTTCAGATACACAGTGGATTCTCCATGCATTTTTAAATAGAGCCAGAGAAACAATATCTCTTTCATACTTCCTTTTCTGTTATCAATTGCACATCACGAGCAACTGAGTGCTAGATGTACACATATCCACAACAAGTGCAGTTAGCAAATTGGAATTATTATAATGGAAAAACTGCTCAGTCTGGCTTGGATATTTTAAGTCAAACTGTAAAATAATTTTTCCACTCAATGAATGGATTCTGTGATGTTTTGTTTCCATATTCTTGGTATTCTGCAAAAGCTTGACTTTCCAGAAACTGACAGCTTCCTGTCTTGTGTTGCTTTTCAATTACTGTTACTGATCGAGTTTCTCACATTGCATCAAACTCAAATACCCAAAAGCTGGAGGGTGCAATTCTCCGACCCCCACGCCGGGTGGGAGAATCGCGGGAGTGCCAGCCGATTCCCACCACGCCGCCCTGGCACCCACACGCGATTCTCCCACCTCCCCCAAAACGGCGTGCCGCGTTTCACGCTAGGAGAATCGCCGCTCGCCGTTTGTAGCAGGCAAGCCGCAATTCTCCGGCCCGGATGGGCCAAGCGGCCTGCCCAATCCGACGCCGGCCGCGTAATTTACGCGGCGCCGCTTTGATGCGGTGCCAAGGCCCGGCGCGCGTAATTGATGCGCCACTCCTAGCCCCCTGGGGGTGGGAGAATAGGGGGCGAGGAGCGGCTTCCGACGCCGGAGTGAAACAATCCGGTTTTCACTCCGGCGTTGGCACTTAGTCTCCCGATGGGAGAATTTCGCCCTGGTCTGTAATGTGCCAGACTGCTGCTCGCTTCACTAAAAGGCCACCCCATTGTCTGCCCCACCATTGAAATGTATTGGGTGCCATGGAGTTGCTGCACTGGTGTGATGGATTGGACTAAACCCCCTGCAATAAGCTGAGTCTTGCAATGTCTTGTCTTCATACCCTTTCAATGACATAAGTGCTAATGATGCTGATCAACCACTCTGGCACTGAAAATGTACTAGCAGCAATCATGTAGCCGTTTTCCTTCAGCTTTAATTATTGTTGGGGATTTTAAAAGGTTTTTTTGTACATTACTTATTTATATATTTTTAAATAAATTTATAGTACTCAGTTCTTTTTTTTCAATTAAGGGCCAATTTGGCGTGGCCAATCCGCCTACCCTGTGTGGTGGTATGAATAGGAGCACTGCCATTGGTGCAGAGCACTGTTTTCCCATTGGCTCTGGCTGGTCATGTGCCTCTCGGCTGATTGGCTGGGACTAGTCATGTGACTGCTCACCAATTGGTCGAGAGGCTAGTAGACCCCGCCTCTGAGGCGGGGTATAAGTACCCAGAGTTCTCGGCAGTCGGCCTTTCACTGTAGTCGACCACCGGCTAACATCTAGCTGATTAAAGCCTAAGTTTGGACCTTCATTATGCCTCGAGTCCAATTGATGGTACATCACCCTGCACATCTTTGGGTTGTGTGGGGTGAGACGCATGCAGACATGGGGAGAATGGGTAAACTCCACATGGACAGTGACCCGGGGCTGGGATCAAACCCAGGTCCTCAGCGCCACGAGGCAGCAGTGCTAACCACTACGCCACTGTGCCGCCCGTACATTATGTTTTTGTCGACATTATCTTTTTGTCTCCTTTTTGTTCTCTCTCTCTCAATCCAATCTTTTAATTGCTTCTCTTTATTTTGCTTTTTGTACCCGATTTGACATTGAATTCATTCCACTTTCTGCTCAGTTCTGTAATTTCACAACCCTTCAATCTGACTGGTTAAGGAGGTGAACTATTGCATTCAATTAGGTCTCAGATGCCCTGTTTTGCCGCCGTTATCAGCTCACACTTGTGCAAAAATGTGAAGAAGCGAAATGAGCAGATGAATCTAATTAAAGACAGGTGCAGGTAGGAGCCCAGGTACAGCAGGATCTGATCAATCATTCTAACAATGGGCAAGTTGCAAAGCAGAATGATTATTTTTTGTTGCATTTGGAAGCCTCCGTAACTTTCTTGAGGTTTGGTTTAACTTGTGGTGCGCTCCGCTGTTTCAAGCTCACTGATGAATGCATTCATATTAGACTTGTGTCCTCTTTCTTTTAATGCAGTCATTAACTCATTTACTAGAAACAGGTTAAAGACTGGACAGACACGATCTCAACAGGAATTTTATGAAGTGTTTCAAAACCAATGCAATGAGGCAATCAGATCTCTAAATAGCAGCCACAGCAAATGATAAGCAAAATGGAAGTTGCTGATTCAAATCAGGCTTTAAAAATTTTTTTAAATATAAATTTAGAGTACCGAATTAATTTTTTCCGATTAAGGGGCAATTTAGCGTGTTCAATCCACCTACCCTGCACATCTTTGGTTTGCGGGGGCGAAACCCAAGCAAACATGGGGAGTATGTGCAAACTCCACACAGACAGTGACCCAGAGCCAGGATTGAACCTGGGACCCCAGTGCCGTGAGACTGCAGTGCTACCACTGCATCACCCTGCTGTCCTTAAATCAGGACTCTTTTGAGGGTTATCTTTATATCGGCACCATTTGATGAAATGATTAGGGTAGATGTATCTGTCACTGAGATTATTGTATGCAAGTTTAATCTGTAAATATGTAAACACCTCTGTCAAAATAACAAAGCAAGGAAACGCGTGTGTGAGGAAAACAGCACTAGTTTTAAGGGATTTATTGGTAAATATTAGAAATGTGGTATAGTTTTAGGTATGTTCAATTTAATTTACCTTGGAAGGGTAAAACCTGTAGTTAGATTTGTACTGGACAAAGCTGTTTGTATATGTGGGGTTGATTAAGTTCTAACAGAGGATGGGATTCTCTGTTGTGAGTCTGCCCCACTACCGCTTCTAGCAAAGTCGGAGAATTTGACGCTCAGCCAAATCTCCCATTCACTGTAGCAGGACAGGAGAATCCCGGTGCCATGAACGGATGGAGAATCCCAGTCAGAGTTTCAGTTGTGCTTAGAGAGGGCTACAGGGTGAAAAATAAATAAAAGACAGCACGTGGACATTGCTTAGCAACTTGTAAGTTAAAAAGCTTTTCATAATTTAGGTAATCTGAGAGACAGGATCGCGGGGAGTGAACAATTTTCAACTCTTGTCAGAAGACTGAACAGGACAGGAACTAAAGTGCAAGATACAGTCCAGATAACCAGGGACAGAAAGCATGTTGCAGAAGTTTGCAGTTAAATGCACAGAGACCAAGGTATTGTTCAGAAGAATTCAAGGAAGAGTAAACAAAGTGTTCTGTGTTAAACAGACAATCGCAGTAACTAGATTTAAAGTGAGACAGCAAACTTCAGAGGTAGATAAAACATTTGATGTAAATTTAACACTAGGGCAATTTTCTGGCAGCATTGCACCAGCACATCCTGCTATGTCGGGAAAATTCTGAGAGAGTCCTGAAATGGGGTTTGCACCAGGCGTCAAACAGATTATGATATTCCTGGGCCTTCCCAGCAGAGGGTAATCAGGTTCATGTCCAGCAAGTCATGAACCTGACTACCATTAATTTAAATCACAGAATAATAGTGCAGAAGAGGCCCTTCGGCCCATCGAGTCTGCATGAAAAACACCTGACCTGCCTACCTAAACCCATTTGCCAGCACATGATCCACAGCTTTGAATGTTATGACGTGCCAAATGCTCATCCAGGTACTTTTTAAAGGGTGTGAGACAGCCCGCCTCTACCACCCTCCCAGGCAATGTTTTCCAAATCGTCACTTCCCTCTGGGTAAATAGAATTTCCCTCAAATCCCCCCCCTAAACCTCCTGCCCCTTACCTTGAACTTGTGTCCCCTCGTAACTGACCCTTCAACTCAGGGGAAACAGCTGCTCCCTATTCACCTTGTCCATGCCCCTCCTAATCCTGTACTCCTCAAACAAGTCACCCCTCAGACCTCTCTGTTCCAGTGAAAACAACCTAAGCCTATCCAACCTCTCTTCGTAACTTAAATGTTCCATCCCAGGCAACATCCTGGTGAACCATCTCTGCACCACCTCCAGTGTAATCATACGCTTCCTATAATTTGATGACCAGAATTGCACACAGTACTCCAGCTATGGACTGATCAAAGTACTATACAACTCCACCATGACCTCCCTGCTTTTGTAATCTATGCCTCGATTGATAAAGGCAAGTGACCCAATATTTAAATATTCAAAGTCAGTTCAACACTGAATCGTGCGAGGGTGTGCAATGCTGCCACCGTCAGGCATGACGTGGCACTGACAGGAAACACTACTGGACTCCACAAAGTGAGACCAAACAAAATGACCATGCTGGGAGGCTTGGGGTCATGGTAGCCCCTGCTGGCGGGACATGGCAAAGTCCTGGCACTGCACCCCGGCAAAGCTGGCACAGCCCAGGGGTGGAGCTTGAAGGACCGGGACTTTAAAGGATGGGGCCTATAGCAATGCCCGTTGGTAGGGCCCGATGCCAGAGATTTTGGGTGGGGGGGGGGTGGGGGGGGGGGGGGGGGGGGTGCGGGGGAGGAGTTTGATTCCAGCGATCCTTGTGAGGTGGAGGGTTTTGATGCCATCGATCATTGATGGAGGTCCCAATGTCTGTGTGGGCAGTGCTGTCACTTCATTTTGTGATTGAAGCGCCCTGTAAAAGGGGCACCCCGATCCTTGGGGAGCCAGACCTGCCAGCATCTTTAGATCCCGTCCCTCTCAATGCCGGTGCAAATCATGCCCCTCTCCAAAAGAATGACTAAGTGGGGGTGGATTCCCATTAGGATTGCGCTGACCCACTTGGCAGGAATCACACCACTTTTCCTGCCAGAGATGACACTAGGGGGTAGATTCTCCATTGCCCAGTGCCAGCATCAGGAACCCCAGTGGGAGTGGAGAACGGTGCGTGGGCCTATAAACATGTTTATTGCCCTTTGCCATGCTCCAGTGTTCCACCATCAGCCTCAGCAACATTCCCATCAGCGGAAAATACTAATCCATCTTTAGATACATAAGCAGGCAATTAACGAGCCTGACGCCTGGATCTCCACATCCGCGTTAATCGCCAACTCCCACAGCGGAGAATTCAAGAGGCAGGCTTTGGTGCAATTTTGTACAAGCATATCCCTGGTGCGGTGGACCCCGTGGTGGGTCAGGGGATCAAAGATTAATGAAGGCACCTTCAAAGTTAATCAGAAGGCCCTCCTACCCACACAATACTAATCAGGTCCCCATCGAATCTCCCTTTCATTCCCCCCAATCAGACACCCATGACACCCCCCCTCTGAGACCCTCCCATTGGCTGTCCCCTCAGAGACCCCCCCATATCAGAGACTCACCATCAGAGCCCCCCTTCTCGGAGATCCTGATCTCAGAGACCCTCAAATCAGAGACCCCCCATCTCAGAGACCTCCATCGCAGAGACCCCCCCATTCAGAGACTCCCCCATCTCAGAGACTCCCCATCTCAGAGACCCACCATCTCAGAGACCCCCCCCATCTCAGAGACTCTCCCATCTCAGAAACTCCCCTCATTTTAGAGACCCCCCATCTCAGAGACCCTCATATCAGAGGCCCCCCAATAGAGACCCCCAATATCAGAAAACTCCCTTCACCCGCATCATCAGACACGACTGCCTGGAAGTGAAAGAGCAGTCCAGGCAAAAACGGATAACAAGCCTTTAACCATTTTTTGGGAGAATTGTGCCCACGGTCTTAGTGTTGAGAGTTAAAACAATTGTGTATTAGTTTGCAGAGCAGTCAAGGCAAAGAAATCCTAAAGGGGTTGGTGTGAAATCCTGGACTGGAATCACTGATAAAAGTAGAGCAGGAACTTTGTTTGAAAGTGTCATTTGTAAAACCGGGACTGGACTTTGGAATACAAACCGCTGAGGGAAAGCTTTATTACGAGAGAAGATTTCAAAGTGTACTTTTGGGAGTGGAGTTTGGAAACTGTCATGTGATCATCATCTGGGGTGGTGGGGGGGGGGGGGGGGGGGGGGGAATTCTGAAGAGAAATCCGCAGGCACTAACTTGGGTTCAAAGCAGAGTTCGTGTTTTTGACCATAGGTATCTTGTTTGTTAAAAAGCACCTTTTGTGTTAACGAGACAAATTGTAGCTTAAGATGTACTTTGTAAACCATGTTAATTTTAAAATCTGTGTATTTGTTAAACTAGGGGAGAATAAAGGAGTATTGTATAATAATCCAACCTTTCATGTTTAATAAATGTTTTTTCCTTGTTGTTAAAACTAATTAGCGGCCTTGTGATTTTGGTCCTCCATGTTTTCCTCCACGAAGGGCTGGCTTAGCACACTGGGCTAAATAGCTGGCTTTTAAAGCAGACCAAGGCAGGCCAGCAGCACGGTTCAATTCCCGTACCAGCCTCCCCGAACAGGTGCTGGAATGTGGTGACTAGGGGCTTTTCACAGTAACTTCATTTGAAGCCTACTTGTGACAATAAGCATTTTCATTTCATTTATAAAAAAGTAAAAGTTACAGTCTTTTGAGCCAGGGTTCCATTCTGGGATCATCCCATCCAGATGCAACATCAACTGGAATCGTAACATGTGTTAAGCAGCCATCTGCTAGTTCTGCTATTTTACTGAAGATTGAACTCGAGCCAGTTTCGGGCCTGATTATCTCACTGAAGCACTATATAATCATGGCAATAGAAACATAGAAACATAGAACATTACAGCGCAGTACAGGCCCTTCGGCCCTCGATGTTACGCCGACCTGTGAAACCACTCTAAAGCCCATCTACACTATTCCCTTATCGTCCATATGTCTATCCAATGACCATTTGAATGCCCTTAGTGTTGGCGAGTCCACTACTGTTGCAGGCAGGACATTCCACGCCCTCACCACTCTCTGAGTAAAGAACCTACCTCTGACATCTGTCCTATATCTATCTCCCCTCAATTTAAAGCTATATCCCCTCGTGCTAGACATCACCATCCAAGGAAAATGGCTCTCACTGTCCACCCTATCTAATCTTCAGATAATCTTGTATGCCTCAATTAAGTCACCTCTTAACCTTCTTCTCTCTAACGGAAACAGCCTCAAGTCCCTCAGCCTTTCCTCATAAGATCTTCCCTCCATACCAGGCAACATCCTGGTAAATCTCCTCTGCACCCTTTCCAATGCTTCCACATCCTTCCTATAATGCGGCGACCAGAATTGCACGCAATACTCCAAATGCGGCCGCACCAGAGTTTTGTACAGCTGCAACATGACCTCATGGCTCTGAAACTCAATCCCTCTACTAATGAAAGCTAACACACCGTATGCCTTCTTAACAACCCTATCAACTTGGGTGGCAACTTTCAGGGATCTATGTACATGGACACCGAGATCTCTCTGCTCATCCACACTACCAAGAGTGAACCTTTTGAGTTGCATATTCTGGTACTCTTTGTTTGTAGCACCATGGGACTTGTTGTTTGCTATATGAGCTAAAGAGTTAAGATAGCAACGCCACACAGGTATAACACATGTACGTTTAGAAAAATGAACAATGGCAATAGAATGAATCAATGGTAGTAACTACCTAAAATAATAATCTTTGGAACTATCTATGTAAAATAGACTTCATTAGAAACACAAAATGATTTATAAATAAGAAGAACTGTGCAGCAGCCACAAGGCTGCACCTGGTCCCCGACATGCCTCCTGCCTAAGACCAGACTCCAGCCCCTGGGGTGATTGTCACTCTCAGTCCGATTGGCCTCCCAAGCCAGGTGGCCCTTACTCTACGCTTAAAGAAACAATCACCACAAATAACCAACAATAGTTCCTGCAACATTCAGGCAAGTGATGCCAATTTGCATTCTGCATATTTAAAAAAAGATCAGTATCTAATTTAATGGAGGTTTAAAATTTGTTCTAAAAGCTTACACAGAGCTGGAGATTCGCGTACAGGTTAATGGGCGTATTCTGTTTTAATTCTGCTGTGTATCACCCAAAGCATTCAATTTGCAAATATCTTTCAAATTGACATCATTTGCTATGGAAAGCAGATTGTTTAATTTATTGAATGTAATACAAGAGGTCCTTCTCAATTCAGTACAAGAGGCTTCAACTTCTTTTCGTGCACACTTCCAAACCTCATATGCAAACAAAACTAAAATTAGATTACAACTATGTGTGCATTCCAATCTGCCTCTTCATTGGAAAGATAGAAATAGATACTCCTAAGTTTATAAAAAAAAGAAAGAAAAAAATACATTCCAACCTGTTACAAGTACACTTATACTGTATCTATTAAAGCAATCTGAATCACTACACAACAGCCAGTTATGGCGCAATGTATACTAGTTTTATGCAGGTGTTTTTGAGTTTTGAATAGGTCCTTTATTTTGTAAGGCTGTCATACTGGTGCTGTAATGCTTGCTGTCTCGAACTATCATCATCATTTTCTTTGTTGGTCTTTGTGTTAGGCATGTGCGGGGATGTGGCTCTGGTGGGGGCCATCTTGCGAGCAAACTTAAGTTTGGAGCTGGGTGGGGGAGGTGCTGCAGCCGGCTAGGCCTGTGTGGACAGGCTTTGACTGGCCGAGGAGGGTGAATGGTGGTGGGATGGGGAGTATGCTGGGAGGAGCGGTTTCGAGAGGAAGTGGTTGGGGGGGTTTCTGGGATAGGGGTAGATGGTTGATGGTGACTAGGGGCAGGGCATGGTCTCATTCGTGGGGCGGAGCCAGGGGCCTAGGAAGTTGTTGGTGGGGTAGGTATGCCCCGGGGGTGGTCATGGCTGATGGGAGTGGGGATGAGAGACCCCCTGTCTGCATGGTTATGTGGAACGTGTGGGGGTTGGGTGGAGCGGTGATGCGTGTGAGAGTCTTTTTGCATTTAAAGAGCTTGTGAGCTAGTGTGGGGCTGTTGCAGGACATCCATCAGAGGGTGAAGGACCAGGCTAGGTTTCAGAAGGATTGGGTGTTAAGTGTTTCACTCGGGCTTTGAGAACAGTGCTCGGGGGCAGGGCCGCCCGGGGCGCCATGTGTTAGGGGGCGCCAGAGACTCGGGTCCCGCGCATGCGCAGTTGGGCCGGTGCCAACCAGTGCATGCGCGGTGGCCGCCCTCCCGCGGTGGCCACCCTCCCCAAAGCGGCCCCCCCCAAAGCGGCCCCCCCCCCCTCCGGCCGCCCCCCCCGTCCGCCCCCCCGGACCCCCGGACCCCCCCCCCCCCCCCCCCCCCCCCCCAAGGGCGCTGAAGTTCAGCCTGCCCGGGACGCCAGCAACCCTAGGGCCAGCGCTGCTCGGGGGTTAGTGGTACTGATGGGTAATAGAGTTATGTTTTAGATGGAGAAGGTGAGGGCAGACACGTTATCGTAACGGGCACTTTGGAGGGGATGTTGGCGGTGTTGGTTAGCGTGTATGCCCCGAATTGGGATGATGTGAGGTTTATAAAGAGGATTTTGGTTGCCATCCCGAGTCTGGGCATGCATCAGTAAATTTTAGGGGGGGGCGATTTAAACACAGTGTTGCATTCAAAGATGGATCGATTTAAGCCGAACTCGTTGACCCCTTCGGCGGGGCGAGTGTTGGCAGCCTTTATGAAGGAGATGGGAGGAGCGGATCCATGGCGGTTCTTGGATCCAGGGGGAGAGAGAATGCTATTTTATCGCCGGTGCATAATAAATGTTCGAGGGTTGAGTTCTTTATTATGGGCAGGTTGTTGTTGCTGGGGGTAAGGAAGGCGGAATACTCGGCGATCGTTATTACAGATCATGCCCCGCACTTGGTGGATGTAGTCTTGGAGATGAGAGTCTGCACAGAGGCTGGTGTGGAGGTTGGATGTGGGGCTGCTTGCAGATCCAAGTTTTTGAATGGGGATGACAAAGGTGATTATGTGGGGTTCAATAAAAATGGGGAGGTCTCACCGTCTGGGGTATAGGAGGCGCTGAAGGCAATGGTAAGGCATTTAAGGCACAGTTGGATAAGGAGGCAAGCAAGGAGTGGCAGCGGTTGGTGGATGAAATTTCTGAGGTGGATGGGAAGTACGCGAAGGATCCCACTCCGGAACCTTTGGCCAGTACAAAGGAACTGCAGACACATTTTGACCTTTTGTCTGCAGGGAAAGTGTTGTGCCAGATAAGGCGGGTGAAGGGTGTGGTGTACAAGTACAGGGAGAAGATCAGTCGCTTGCTGGCAGGACAGCTCCGCCAGCAGGCAGCCTCCTGGGAGATTGTTCAGATTGGGATGGGGTGAGGGGGCAGGTGGTCACGCCGGAGCAAGTGAATAGGGAATTTGAGGAGTTTTATGAGAGTTTGTATGGGCCAGAGCCCCTGAGGGATGAGTCCGGTATGAGTGAGTTTTGAAGGGGCCGGAGTGTCCCACGGTGGAAGAGGAGGATAGGGCAGGGTTGGAGGAGTCAGTGAGGATTGAGGAGGTTCGGACGGTGGTAGGGAAGATGCAAGCGGGTAAAGCACTGAGGCCAGATGTATTCCCGGTGGAACTTTATAAGAAGTTTTTGGATAGGTTGGCACCGCTGTTGGTGGAGATGTTTGAGGACACGGTGGTTAGGGGGGGGGGGGGGGGGGGGGGGGGGGGGGGGGGCTCTTCCAGAGACGATGGAATAGGCAACTATTTAGCTGTTTTTAAGAAAGCATAAAGATCCAGTGGAGTGTGGGTCATATCGGCCAATTTCCCTGTTGAATGTGGATGCCAAGATTATTGCCAAAGTGCTGCCGCTTAGGCTGGAGGAATGCCTTCTGCAGATGGCTGGGGAGGATCAGACAGGGCTTGTAAAGGATAGGCAGTTGTGCGACGCTTGTTAAATGTGGTGCTCCCCATCAGAAGGGGGGGGGGGGAAGCAGGAGGTGGTGGTGGCGCTGGATGCGGAGAAGGCGTTATTGTGTAAAATGGAATTATTTGTTTACGGTATTGGAATGGTTTGCCCCAGGGAAATGTTGTGGTAGTCTGGTGGTGATGCCCACATTGAAGTGGAGATGCTGGCGTTGGACTGGGGTGAGCACAGTAAGAAGTCCTACAACACCAGGTTAAAGTCCAACATGTTTGTTTCAAACACTAGCTTTCGGAGCACTGCTCCTTCCTCAGGTGAATCTGAAAAGCAGTGCTCCGAAAGCTAGTGTTTGAAACAAACATGTTGGACTTTAACCTGGTGTTGTAAGACTTCTTACTGTGCCCACATTGAAGACATGGAAGCAATTTCGGCAACATTTTAAGTTAGAGACGGGGTCAAGGCTGATGTAGATCCGAGAGAATCATGGGCTGGATTCACCGTTTTGGAGGGAACCGTGGCGTTTTACGATGGCACAATCGGCGGCGAACCCTCACCGATCCTGTGATCAGTATGGGGATAGCAGCCGTGCCGAGTAAAACTCCCGGTTCCCACGATATAAACGCCTGGAGAATGGCCAGGTCTGTGGCCGCACATGCGCACGGTGACGACCTGTAGTGATCGTGTGTAAAACATGGCGCCGGCCGTGCGCGGACCCGACCTGCCAAATTATGCCCCCCTGGCCACCCCCTTGCTACCCCTCACCAGTCCTCCCAGCCCCCACGGGTGCTCCTCCTGGCCAGCAGCACGGCTCCCGCCTGACTGTGGCGACGCTGAACATCGTCTGCAGCCGCCACACCAGGTTTATGATCGCTGAGACCACGCATGTCCCGCGCGGTCGGGAACTTGGCCCATCAGGAGCGGAGAATCGGGGTAAAGCCTTCAGTGACATGCCAATGCTGTTCCAACGGCGTGTGGCGTGAAACACGATGATGCCATTTCGGAGGCGGCGGAGGACAGAAAACCCACGTCAAACCAGCGCTGCCCCCGATATGGGTGTCAGAAGGGATTCTCCGCCCGATCGTCGATTCTGAAATGGGCGACGGAAAACAGTGAATTCCGTCCCATGTGTGTGAGCCGGCGGGATTGGATGCTGGATTTCGGAGGTGGGAGGAGCGTGATGAAAATGAAGGACTTGTTCTTGGAAGGGCAGTTTGAGAGATAGAAGGAGTTGATGGAGAAGTTTGGGATTTCACAGGGGGAGGCCTTTAGGTATATGTAGGTGCAGGATTTTACAAGGACGATGTTCTTGACGTTTGCGGTGACAGCGCCCTCCTCGTTGTGGGACGGGATGTTGTCGGTGATTGGGTTGGGGGGGCGGTTACCTTGGTGATTTATGGGAGGATTCTGGAGATGGATACGGGGTCGTTGGAGGGTGTTAAGCCCGAGTGGGAGGAGGAGTTGGGTGTGGCGCTTGAGGAGACATTGTGGTGTGAGGTGTTGCGAAGGGTGAATGCCTCAACATCGTGTACGAGACTGGGGTTAATGCAGATAAAGGTGGAGAACAGGGTGCAGTTGACGAGGTTAAGGATGAGCAAGTTATTTGAAGGGGTGGAGGATACTTGTGAGTGGTGTGGGAGGGGTCTGGTCAACCATATACAATGGCCTGGTCCTGCCCGAAGCTGGAGAAATTTTGGGGGTCTTTTTTCAGCACCACGTCAGCGATCCAGTACTTAGACTTGGAGCCCATTCCCCTGGGGGCCATATTTGAGGTGGTTCGGGCCTGTCGAAGTTGCAGAGGGGGCCGGGGGCCTTTGCCTCGCTGATTGCTCGCAGGTGGGTCCTGTTGGGCTTGAGGTCAGCTTCTCCACCCTGTGCCTCAGTATGGCCGGGGAACCTGATGGAGTTCCTGTTTCTTGGGAAAGAGATGTTCACCTTGAGTGGGCCGATTGAGGGGTTCCATGAGAAATGGGGTCTACTTATTCTTCACTTTAAAGAGTTGGTTAATGTCAATTGCTAAGAGGGCGATTGCGAGTGGGGTTCGGAGGTGTGGGGTTATTCTCTAAGTTATATGAGGGTTGGTGAGTAGACGCGGGGTTCTTTTTGTTATTCTTTTAATTGGGGGTTGTTTTGCTTTATGTATAAAATTTTAAAATATTAAAAAACTGAATAAAAGTATTTTTTTTTAAAAAGGGATTTTATTTTACTGCTCTTTGTTTCTGCTATGTATCAGAGAATGTTAGCAGAATGTTTGTGCAGGTTGGCAGTTCTCCATCTTACACTGTATGAGCAACATTTCATAATAAAATCTCTCGTCGTGTTTGAAGGAATCCAGAGCGTGGGCACCTCCAAACCTTTTCTCTTTGCAGCAAACAAAGAAATAGGACAGAAGAGACATCTGGCGACGAGGACTGAGGCAGGAAAAGTTGCTGGAACAAGAAATGTGTCGACTAAACAGCGGAGAGGGCACTAGGAGCAAAGGAAGGTTCTTGGGACGGGACTCACACACACACACATGGCGGGGAGCACTGCCGCCGCTGCTGAAGGTTTAAAAAAAATCAAAAATTCAACTACAATCGTGTGTAAAGAAGCCCAACAGTTCAGGGAAACTTGCTTGCCATTGAAATGAGTAGGATCTGGGCTGCAGTACTCAGCACGGGCCAGTATTTTCAAAAGTCAAACTCGTTTCTTTTGATTTGATTTGGGCAAAATGGAAAAAAATTCTAGTTGCTTGTGATAAAGGGGATCGTTTGTGCCCTACTTTCCAAAAGAGTCGGAAGGGAGGAAGTTGTTTGAAGTATAGACCCTCGGAGCCAGGATCCAAAATGGTGGGATAAACGGATGCTATGGATGTATTTGATGAAGATTGTGAGACGTATAACTCATATGAGGAATTATTCCAATACTTTCTCATAGCAAATTAGACACCCGAGGACCTAAAGGTCTCAATATTTCTCAGTTCAGTCGGGCATAAATGTTTTATGTTGCTACAAAATTTAGTTCACCCAGCAAAACCGGGAGATATATGCTACATTGAATTAATGAATGTTTTTGGTTGCAGAAAGGTTTCATTTTCACCGCCAAAGTCAGGAAGAAGGTAATGAGACTTACTTCAAGAGTCAGCAGTGAGTGCCCTTGCTTTGTTGATCATCACACACTCCACACCATTTTCTTCATGCTTTTCTGATGTTGTTACAGCTGAAGGGAAAAGCACAAGATCATAAGATATGGAGAAACCAACGACTCCCCCTCGGACTGATCTGTTCCCTGGAGGAACACTATTCACGATGCCCTGTGCTGCTCTTGCTCATGTATTTGCTGTGTTTGGCCCCTTGTTCCGCGCTGTAACCAATCACTGTTTGTCGATGTACCATTTGTCAATGTTCTCTGTTGATTATTCTTTTTGTCTACTATGTACGTACTGTGTACGTTCCCTTGCCCCCAGAAAAATACTTTTCACTGTACTTCGGTACATGTGACAATAAATCAAATCAAATCAAATCAAAATAAATGAGCAGAGAACCTGCCTTCAGCTGATCACTACTACATAAAGTGCTGTATAAATTCATCTTTTCTCCAATGATTGTACAATGTATCACAATACTGGCTGTCCCTAACCTAGAGCATTTCAAAATCAATTGAAAAGACAATCAGGCCATTGCTTCTATTCCCAGGTTCGATTCGATTCCCGGCTTGGGTCACTATCTGTGCGGTGTCTGCATATTCTCCACGTGTCTGCGTGGGTTTCTCCAGATTGCCCCGATTTGCTCCCACAGTCCAAAGATGTGCAGGTTAGGTGGATTGCCAATGCTAAATTGCCCTTAGTATCCAAAAACGGTTAGGTGGGGTTCCGGGGATAGGGTAGAGGTGTAGGGATAGGGTGGAGGTGTGGGCTTAGGTAGGGTGCTCTCTCCAAGGGGCAGTGCAGACTCGATGGGCCAAATGGCCTCCTTCTGCACTTTAAATTCTATGATTCTATGATTCCACTGTGTTGCTCCATAAGCCTGATTTCTCTTGGTTTCACTTTTATCAATCTGACCGTAGCCAGATCACAGAATCATAGAATTTACAGTGCAGAAGGAGGCCATTCAGCCTATCGAGTCTCCACTGACCCTTGGAGAGAGTACCCTATCTAAGCCCACCACCTCCACCCTAGCCCAGTAAGCCAGTAACCCCACCAAACCTTTTTGGACACTAAGGCAATTTACCATGGCCAATCCACCTAACCTGCACATCTTTGGACTGAGGGAGGAAACCGGAACACCCACGCAGACATGGGGAGAAGGCGCAGACTCTGCACAGACAGTGACCCAAGCCGGGAATCAACTCTAAAAGTAATTTCTCCCTCAACATCCACAGCATTATTTCTGTTGTCTCCCAAGGCTCGATTCTTGACTCTTCCCTTTCCTTCATCTGCAGGCATGGCTTCTACATAGAGTAATAAAATCCCAATCTCGCATACTTCTTCCGCTCTCTACCTCTTCCCGGCTTCTCTGTGAGGAGTCCTGGCACAGGTCTCCTCCCACAGTCCAAAGATATGTAGGTTAGGTGGATTGGTCATGCTAAATTTCCCCTTCGTGCAGGTTAGGTGGGGTTACAGAGATAGGGCACGGGAGTGGGCCGAGTTGGGTGCTTTTGGTAGGGTTAGTGCAGACTTGATGTACCAAATGGCCTCCTTCTACACTGCAAGGATTCTAAACCCTGACTCCATCACCCTCCCTGACCACCACTTTAAGCTGAATCTGGTTGTTCACCACTTTAATATCTTTTTAGTCCTGAACCAAGCTTCCAATCTTGTGCCATGTCCATCACAAATATGATCCACTTCTAACTCCATTTATTGCCTCTCCTAACCATCCTTTTTGGCTTGCTGTCCATTTGACATTTGCCTCGAAGCAGTGCTTTGAGGTAAGGGTGCCAGACAAAGTGCACGTTGTTCTTGAAATGAAATGTTGGTGTTCAGCTGTTTCATGTTTATATGCATAGCAACTAAATCACCAAGGAAAAGCTAGGAGCGCAAAACGATGAACATTACTTTATAGCAATAGATGAACAGGGGTTTTTAAAATGGACCAAGAAGTTTTAGTTCTTAATTTCTGACTGTGTAAAATTACAGCTTGACACGCTTGACTGTTTGGATGATCAAACAGATCACTGGATAAAGTAGGGTAGATTTTCCAATCTGGCCTGCCATGGGATTCACCATGGGTGGGACAGACTATTTGACAGACCATTTCAATGTCCGTTGACTTTGGGCGGGAATTTTCGGTCTCGGGCGGGTGTGATGGATAATCCCAAGTCTTTCGTTAGTTGCAATCCTTGAAGGGAGAGAAAGATCACGAGGTTTATTTGACAATTTAAAGGCAATTAGAAGAGTTTGGGAAGTGTTGGCAGAGCTCCATGAGTCTTTTAGATGCACAGGAGATACCTGGAAATTGGAAGAAAATTAATGATAGTCATGCAAAAGAAATACTGGAACCATCTTCAAATGTTAACTGGCTATCGTGATGAGGGAATGGACCTAAACTATTGTAGATTCTGCAGCTTGAGGATGGTTGATGATTTCAAAGTGATGACTGTCAGCTTCAAAGGTAAGTATCATCAGAGAGATCCTAGGAATTGTGCTGGCTGGGGTTGAGGGGGAGGGGGAGGAGGAAGCAAAAAGGGAGTGAGTTGCCGACTTTGTTTGTTTAGAGTTTTAAAGATAATTTGATTAGTTAGGTAGGTGAAGAGCTCTGACGTGAGGGTGTCTGGTTAAGTGGTTAGAAAAATGATAAAATGCAGTTCTAAAAGGATATTGACCACACGACAGTGTTTGCCAACATTATTGGTTTTTGAACAAATCAAGCATATATTTGTCATTGTGACTAGTGTAAGAGTCCTTCCTTCTTTTTTGTTTATTAATTTAGAGTAACCAATTCATTTTTTTTCCAATTAAGGGGCAATTTAGAGTTGCCACGCTAAATCACCCCTTATTTGGAAAAAATGAATTGGGTATTCTAAATTTTTTTAAAAATTATTCTAAAACCAGTGAGTTCAGGGCACATCTTGCTGTGAATCTGAAATGATCCTGAATCTGCAGAGAAAGTAGACAACCTTGCCAGAGAAAACCATTGTACGCCTAGAAGGAAGAAGTACCAAAACAAAAGCCTGAACGTCTGAAAGGCATTAACTGGAAGTCATCCCAGTGTATCAAAGATCCTTATCCTTTTAGTTTGTTAATATTTTCTTTACCTTTTGACCGCCCTTTCCCCTTTGTGTTATTTGTCTGTGTGTGTGTGTGTGTGTATAGAGAGTGAGGTAATTAGAAGTGGGGGAGGGTTGGGAAAGGGGTATTAGATAGTCAGTTACATGTTTATCTCAGTTTAACTATAATACCATACATAATAAAAGGTTACTTGTGTTAAAGTTACAAACCGGGTGACTATTTGGGCTCAACCATTGACTTCAGGTATTTTAAAATAAAATCTAATTTCACCTGTGTAGTGACTCTGTATCAAGTGGGGCTAGAATTGACGACGCACTAGCCCAAGGTGTCGTGACACAAGAATGAGGGCTGTTGGCCTAAATTAATGAAGATTTATTTGAAATTGAAGATGGTACTGATTGAAGAGTGTAGCAAGATGACTTAGGGTTAATTCAAGTTCAGGCTCTTCATCTTCAACAATGAACTTGGATGCCAATAGAGGGTAAAAATGTGTGGAGAAAAAAATAAAGGTAAGATTTAATAATTTTCAGGTTTTTTTTTGGAAAAATATTAAAATATTGGACAGTAAACTGTCAGATAACATGGTTCAAAATAGTTTTCAAGTTTGAAATCTTAAAATGTTAACAAAAAGGAAATGAAATGAGGATATGCCCACCCAAGGAGGGATTTAGCATCAAGGTCAGTCAGTATGAAAAATGTCGCACAGTGAATTCTTGCATTTAATAAGAGAGTAAAAAAATTAACTAATTAAGCTGCATCACTAAGCGTAAAAGATTCACAGGTATTTTGGTTGCTGTCAAGGTCCTGTCACAAGATGGTGGATGGTGGAATGCTTCCTCACGCTCTCCAGTAATTTGCCTGAATGGCTGACTATCTGAGGTTATTAACTGCAAATTGAAACCGGACATCAACAAATGCACGGTAGCCTTGTGGATAGCACAATCACTTCACAGCTCCAGGGTCCCAGGTTCGATTCTGGCTTGAGTCACTGTCTGTGCGGAGTCTGCACATCCTCCCTGTGTGTGCGTGGGTTTCCTCCGGGTGCTCCGGTT
The DNA here is from genome assembly GCF_902713615.1 of Scyliorhinus canicula. NCBI lineage: Eukaryota > Metazoa > Chordata > Chondrichthyes > Carcharhiniformes > Scyliorhinidae > Scyliorhinus > Scyliorhinus canicula. The sequence continues at coordinate 43,833,568 of NC_052163.1, forward strand.
TCCTCCCACAGTCCAAAGATGTGCGGGTTAGGTGGATTGGCCATGATAAAGTGCCCTTAGTGTCCAAAATTGCCCTTAGTGTTGGGTGGGGTTACTGGGTAATGGGGATAGGGTGGAGGTGTTGACCTTGGATAGGGGGTAGGGTGCTCTTTCCAAGAGCCGGTGCAGACTCGATGGGCCGAATGGCCTCCTTCTGCACTGTAAATTCTATGTAAAAAACAAAACAAATCCCACAAATGTATAGCCACAATTTATCTGAACACACAAAAATTAGCGATCTTTCAGGATTGTGTTCATGTGTGCCTTTGATTATCTGCGATGGGAATGTTTTTGGCAGGCACTTGTTATCAGATCAGGAAAATCAAAAACAAAACCAGAAAATGCTGAAAACATTCAGCCAGCCATCCACAGAGTGGAAATCTTCTGATCAGCTGGACTGAACACCAGAACCGAACAAATTTTTGATCTCCAGTCTGGGAGCAGGAGCTGGATCAACATCGATAGATGTGCTAAATTAGCAATGAAAGGTCAATGAAAACATCATTGTCACCTCCCTTACTGATTGCAATGAAGAAGCTAGATTGAGCCCTGGTTTATTTATAAATGCATAAAGACTCGAGTGAATGGCTCAGTCTTGACTGAAGTTTGAACTTTCCTGGCCTTACAAGTTGAGTTTTCCCAGTTCTTGACTCGGTTGGATGGATTACTGTGTGATAACAGAACACTTCAACTTGGTAGGGTTGAAGGGAAGGATATAGCTGGCAAGAATATGCGGTGCAGAAGCGCACTTCCTCTCTCCACAGATCACGGAACAGCAATGACAGGCAAACAAGGAAATGGGAGTCAATGGAGAGGAAATGCAGAAAGGAAACAGTGGAAATAAATATGGCCAACAGCATCAAAACATTATTTAATGAATTGGTAATTTTACATTGAGTTTTATGACAATGATGTTGATTCACTGTCTGACGTCCAACGGACATAGAAAATAATCTATCTTTAAAAATACAAAATAAATGAGAAGATTTGTCTTTTAAAAACAAGATGGAGTGGTGAGGGGGGTGGGGTGCGAATTTTGAGCTTCTGCTTTTGGGGGGTGTTATCGACTGGGCGAGTGGGATATCTGACAGGACCCCCAAAACGCGTTTACACCGTTGGGATTTCCTGTTCCGATTGCTCCCGGCCCCCACCAACGACATAGAACAGTACAGCACAGAACAGGCCCTTCAGCCCTCGATGTTGTGCCGAGCAATGATCACCCTACTCAAACCCACGTATTCACCCTATACCCGTAACCCAACAACCCCCTCCTTAACCTTACTTTTTAGGACACTACGGGCAATTTAGCATGGCCAATCCACCTAACCCGCACATCTTTGGACTGTGGGAGGAAACCGGAGCACCCGGAGGAAACCCACGCACACACGGGGAGGACGTGCAGACTCTGCACAGACAGTGACCCAGCCGGGAATCGAACCTGGGACCCTGGACCTGTGAAGCATTTATGCTAACCACCATGCTACCGTGCTGCCTAATGGAATTCCGACATTCAACGTTGGGATCTCCATTTAAATACATTTAAATATCCATATCAGGCCTTTATGTCTTATAGTCTCTCCCCGTTAGATTGTCTATTCTCTGCGGCATGAGGGCATGCTCATGTTAATCACAACAGGTCTCCCACGTTATATACCTGGGGAGTAGAGCCCACCAGAGGCATGTAGGTGAGTACATCCGGGGGGGAGGAGGAGAGGGTCATGCCGGGGCAGTACACTGGCACTGCCGGGGTAGTGGCAGGGGGGTTTGCATGGGTAGCTGTTCCATAGTGGGGGGTGTGGTGGTGGGGGGGGAGAGTTTGATGGATGCGGGAGGGGGAGGTTCTGTGCGGAGGGAGATTCTGGGAGGGGGATTCCACGGATGGATGCCCTGGTTGTGGGGGGGGGGGGGGGGGAGGCAGTGGGGTGTTCTGTGGGGTATCTGGAGGTGTTCAGGGGGTGTTGTTCAGAAATGTTTCTATCAAGTCGCCTCTTACACTTCTAAACTCCAGCAGAAGGAGACTCGCCTGTCTAACCTTTCCTCATAAGGCAACCCGCTCATTTCAGACATCAGTCTAGTAAACCGTCTCTAAGCTGCTTTCAATGCATTTACATCATTCCTTAAATAAGGTCGCCAACGCTATGCACAGTACTCTAGATGTGGTCTCACTGGTGCACACTGATTCTTTCTTAAGCTTGTATGAAACTGAAACCCGCAGAATAGAAGAAATAAAGAACGATGAAGGTCAATTGGGAGACTTGAGAACAGAATCCCTGAAGTTATTTACAGGATTGGGAGAGCTAAAAACAACATATTGTACAACACTAGGCCCAGAAGCGACACTAATATGCTTATATACACCCAGGAAGGCTTCACACCCTCTATTTCCAAAGGTAAAGAAAGAGATTGACTCATTGAAAGACAAAGATTCACTTCAGCTATAAAACAACCAGTGATGGTTCAGGGATGGTATCGGTTCCGAAGCAAAACATTTCCATAAAAGTGTGTTTACCTCACACACTCCCAGAAGCTGTGGAAATTGAAGTCCACCCAATGGTATCAGTAGATGAGAATTTAGCAAAATTAAGTAAGAGGTCAATATTCTCTAAATTAGACACTGACAGTGGATTCTGGCAAATACCACTGGAAGGGGAGACCAAACGTCTCACGATGTTCATAGCATCATTTGGGAGATTCTGTTTTAACAAGTTACCCTTTGGAATAACATCAGCACCAGGTATCCATGTCAAATCGTTCAGAAGGTTTGCACAGAGATGTTTGCCAAATGGATGATGTGTTGATACATGGATTCAATCAACCTGAGAATACCATGAGGGTGAGAGCAGTGTTGAGAAGACTACAAGAGGCAGGATTGACACTCAACAGGAAGTGTATGTTTTCACAGCCAACAATCAGGTTTCTTGGTCACATCGTGAATCCATCAGGAATAAAGGTTGATTTACTGAAGATCAGGTTTATAAGAGAATTTCCAGCTCCGATGAACATCACAGATTTACAAAAGTTCAAAGGAATGGCGAATCAAGCAGTAAACTTTCTAAAAAAAAAATCATTTTTCATGCCGAGACAACGAATAGTGTTGGGAAGAAACACACTGGAAAACATCCAGCGAATACATCAAGGAGAAGTTGATGTCATCAGGGATATTAGCACATTTACCGCCTGGAGTTACCTACAAGAATAGCAGCAGACACATCCTCTGCAGGATTGGGAGCAGTAGTTTACAGGCACAAGGAAATGGAAAACGTGGACCAATCTATTAAACATCACGTTTATTTACAGATATAAAGAAGCGTAGACCGAGTAGTCACGCGCCAACATGGTGATATGGTTACTTAATAGATCACGTGACAAAAGCATGGGAGTTCTCCCCAGAATACAAGCATGGAGTAGCTGCTCAGCTGGTGAATAAACTATTGTTTGTTATAAGTCCCTGGTCGTCAGTCTTTGGGAACCCAACACTTCTATGAGAAAAGTAAGAAAAAAGGAATTACTAGCAGCTATGTTGGCATGAATTTACTGACTGGGTCATAGGTCTTCACATTACAATTGACCACAAATCCTTCGTCACATTATTGAATTTGCAGCAATGCCATCAAAGGTGTTATGATCCCAGCTGATGTTAATGTTGGACAAGTCAGATCCCAGAGGGAAACCTGATTGGCTAGATCCTAACTTTTATTCTTTTTTAGAAACTGTGGAGGGCAGTTACTGAACATATTCACAGGAGTCTGCTAGTGTACTATAGCACACAAAAAAACATTTATTAAACAAGAAATTAATTATATTACGCTAAACAAAAAGGTTAGAAAGATTTCAATACTAACATCAGTAAATGAATTAAACCACACTGTCCCTTCAGACCAACTATACTTTTACAGATACACACAAATTTGTAAATATAACACAATTCACAATATCTATCATATGCTCTAAAATTTACGGTAACTTTGCAGTACATGTAAATTAATTGATGGACTGTGAGCGGACAAACCACACTCCAAAATCGAACGCTAGATGTCATGAAGCATATGCTATGATTCTCTGGATTTCTTATTAACCACCCAGATGTTCGCCACACCGTGAGACAACTGTTCTCACTGAAATTCCGCCTTTCTCACGAGGGCTTCCAATTTTCACTCTTGAAGAACTCATCTTGGAATTCTTTCCAGGCGACGCTTTCACCCGGACGTCTTCAACAGGATCCACCTCCAGAGTTTCAATCTCTTTTTCCAATATTCCTTTCCCCTGGATCCCTACGTGCATTCAAGCTTCACCTTCTATGCACACCCTCAGATGTTCAGCAGTGCAAGTTCCAAAGGCCCACAATGAGGGGTCACCAAGCTTTGGTTGTCTCTTCAGGTTTTCTGGCTTTGCAGAAGCCCACTTTGCTTTAAGTCTGCCCCCTTGCATTTCTCTCTTTAATAGCGAGCCTCTTCCTCTGATCTGTACTTCTCACATTATTTAACTAAATGGGAACATATTCCCATAGCGAATGCGTTTAGCCACTTGTATCCCAGCACTCATTGCGCTGAGAAACACAAGTCTATAAAACACAACTCACATTTGATAAGGGGCCTCAATGGGGAATGCGCGACCGAAGCCACACAAAGCCCCATTTTGTACTTTTGTGGAGCTCCACTCGCTGGAACTCCTCAGTGTAGTGAGAGGCCGGGACCGAAGGCCCTGAAGCAACTCCTATCCCCCCCCAACCCCGCAAGTCCCAACGCATTATGGGAGGGTCCACCGCCCCTGTCTGCACCACCACAACATGCGCATGGCACCCCCGGCCCGATCGCACCTGCGCATAAAATGCCAGTTTGGCACCTTGGCACTGCCGTGCTGGCACCCAGGTGGCACTGCCAGGGTGCCAGACTGGCAGTGTCCAGGTGGCACCAGCAATGCTGAGGCCACCCTGCCCAAAGGGCATGTATTTAGGGGCCTCCAATCCCCTGGGAGACCCCCATGAGTGCCGTTCCGTCTAGTCCTCGTTTGTAGTGATCAGGACTGAACAGAGCTCGCCCGAGGTTTCCGAGGTGAAGGAGAATGACCCCAGTGCCTCAGGTAACTTAGGAATCTGCACATTAACGTGAGACTAGCTGTCTCGCTTTAAAGTACAGATTTGGTAAAAATGAACCCATCCACAATGGGCGAGATTCACATTGCTACGTCTCGCGTTAGATTTCGTGAGGTGTTGCGAGCCAGGTAGATCCCAGCGAGCTGCTTTTGGGGTGCAGCACTGCCGTTGGATCGCGCCCCACGTGTGTCAATTTAGCAGAAGAAAGGACTTTGCCAACGGACATACATAAAACCAACAACACAACCAATTGTAAAAACCCACCATGTGCCATTAGGACTGAACATGAAATGGAAATCCTGAGCAAAAATTAACTCAGGCTAAACAATCTCTCAATCCACTTGATCTTGTATCAATATTTCAGTCAGGATCTTCATTAAGAATCAATCGTTTCAGCAAATATATTTTGCATTTCCCCCAACAGCAACCATTAAACCATTTCATCTCAAATATTCCAGAAGGAGTGGTAAAAAAAAATGTTAAAGCAAAAAGCACTAAAAAGACAAGCTAAAATGCTGCAGATGCTGAAACTTGAAATAAATATCATAATGCTGGAAGTACGTAGCAGGTCAGTCAGGATCTGCGGAGAGAGGGAGAAAAACATAGTTAATATTTCAGATCTGTGTCCTTCCATCAGAACTGGAAAAGTTACAGATGTGACATGTCTGAGCAAGTTAAGTGGCAGCAGAAGGGGAGAGGAGGGAAGGGGAGAATCAACGAAAGGAAATTTTCATCAGCTTGATGAATGCTGAACGCTGAGCAAAATCATGCTGTGTGTGGAGCAGTGAAAATGATCTGAAATTCTTGAACTCAGTGCGAATCCAGATGAGTCTAATAAAAAGATGAACTGCTGATCCTCGAACTTCAATGGAACCATGCAGGAGGCTGCAAATAGAGAAGTCAGAGTGGGAATGGAGTGACGAATTAACATAGCAAGATACTGTCAGCTCAGTGTCAAGCTTGTGGACTGAATGGACAAGCTCCACAAAATCTTCGCCCAATCTTTGTTTGATGTTCCCCTGTAAAGGGGACTGAATGTACTAAATTGGACGAATTTCTGGATGCAGCGTTTAGTGGGCAGTGGGAAAAGAGGGGATAAAAGTGCAACCGGTGGACTTCTTCACTTGCGTGGCAGGGTGTGGCAGGAGCCTATTCCCAGAAGCAGAAATAGAGAGGGGAAGGGAAAAGTCAGAAATGGACTTTGTGAAAGTGAGTGAGGTTGGAATTGGAAGGAAAGCTGATGAAACTTTCCAGTTCACAGTAACAGCCCCGATACAATCATCAGTGTATCGGAAAAATAGGCGAGGCGTGGGACCTGATTAGGACTGGAACAAGGAATTGTTCTAAGTAGCCAACAAAAAAAAACAGGCGTTGCCGTGACCCACATGCGCTCCCATGGCAACACCTTTTACATGCAAAAAGGGTGTGGAGCTAAAGGAGAAATTGTTTAACATACAAACAAGTTCAGCCAGGGGGGAGGAGGATGATGATGAATGGGCACTGGCTGGGCCTCCATTCAAGACCATTCTGGTGGGGGATGGAGTTACAGACGGACTGGATATTCCTGGTGTAAAGGAGACAGTTCGGGCCAAGGAACACTAAAAGGCAGATAGGGTTCAGCATACCAAAACAGTAAAGTATATAATCAAAGTTTACTACACTTTGCACTTGGATCCAAACAAAACAATATTGTTTCCTGCCATATCTGAGATTTCTGCTTGATCATAATTCACCCTCGTCTACCTGGCTCTGGATGTATTCAGCTTTAACATACATAATATATATGGTTTCATATCGCTTCTTTTATTTTCTTTTGGTCTGTATAAATTTGGCATGCAGCATGGGTAATAAACAACGTTAAAAGACTTGATTCATTTTAACTACAACTCTCAGTGCTTTCTGAACCATCTGATTTACTGTCACTCAAAGCTGGGTTTATGGCAGCGCCGTGTGACTAGACCCTGAGCCATTTTGCTGCAAAATGTTTTCTTTCCTCCTGCACTTAATAAGATGAATTGACTGAAGTGCGACTTCTGGACAAATCAAACGTTGCAATTTATTCAATGTCAACAATGGGATGATGAAAAGAATACTGCAAGTGTGCACGATTCCATCATTGTTAGTGCCACTGGGAAAGCAGAACTGGCTGACTCGTCACAGGGATTGACCTGTCTGCTTAGTAATGCTGATCCGTGTCAGGCTCTTGGCAAATACTGAGGTAAATCAGACACTCATATTTTTATAAAACGTAATACTATGAGGGAACCCATGGTTGGGGGGATGGGGGGGGGGGGGATTCGTTGGCGAGACTGTAAGATCCCGCCAGTAGGAACAGCCAGAAAATCCCTATTTATCTCACAAAAATCCATTTTATACCTAAGCGTGGAAACGATAATCCAAATTCATTCGTATGTTTGTTCTGCATTTTCTCAGACTTTTTTCTCTTGGGGGAAGCAGCTCCAGCTGTGACTTGGTTTTTCACCAAATGAGCATTGAAATCATATGCAGCAATTATTGTGAACACACTTTGGCGAGCAATGGCGAGAAGGATTTTAGGTAGTAAAGCCGCCATAGTCCCAGATGACGATAGTCTGCTTTCCCATTTGAGGGGGGAGAGCTGACTGGTGGTGATTTACCCTGAGGATCACCACATCAGGCAAGAACCAAGGTTGAGAAGGTGGGCATTCATGGACAACCTCTGCTGGTACAGGAATTGAACCCGTGCTTCTGGCCTTGCTCTGTGAGGCACTCTCAATTACGACACAAGAGTGAGGTCGGTAATCAAAAGGCTTTAATCTACACAGAACTGAACAGCATCCGAGAGAAATGTGCTCACCACATGGAGCCTTATCCTATATACTGTTTCCTGGGGGCGTAGCCAGAGGCGGAGTCCCCCAGGGTTCCAAGCATCTTAAAGGGGCAAGGTATTAAAGGTCAGGTACCGTTTACAGCAGTTATTAATGCCGTTCATCACACTCTGCATTACAAAAATGAGCTGTCCAGCCAACTAAGCTAATTTGGGATTTTACCAGTACGATGTCAGGTGAACATTGCTGTTCACAATTGACGTTGTTTCCACTGTCCGAGCAGATATATGTTTGCAATTGATGTGGTTTTCAGCTCATTTATCACTTCACATGACTTAAGAACACTTTTGAGCACGGAGCTTTGCAGTCAAGTGCAAGTTAACACTATTCCGTGCTGAATTCTGTTAAAGATTTCGGGCAGGGACTAGATGGCTGATTATCAACCTGCTGAACCACGTCGTGAACACTTCCTTCATGGCCAGCTCCTGGAGTGGGACTTGAACGCAGAGATTCTGTCCACTGTTGTGGGGTTGTGTAAAACTGGAAATCAGATGTTTAAACTTCCCGTTTAAGTACTGTGGGACTTGTTCAGGGTCTTGATGCACATCAGTGGCTTGCGTTGCATTGTTCACCACTGAAAGCAGATGATTTAGGCCACTGTGTCAGTTATTTGTGTAACACAGATGGATTCTCTGTTTTTGGGACCATGTCCCCACGCCAGCGTCAAAATTGTGGATTTTCACGCCGGAAAAACTGGCTAATTCCTAGCCCGGAAGGGGGCTAGCAGGGTCCCAGTGTGGATCTAGTAGCTTTTGCTGCACATAGGCACTTCCAGGTCAGAGGTCATGCATGCCCAAGGCGGCGGCCTCCAGCGGCCGCACCGTGCTCCATGGCGGACTCAGACCGCTGAGTTGAACCCTCAATATAGACCCCTTGATCGGCCGCGCGCCCGACCCTGACTGCCAGCCCGAACATTGCACAGCCGTGTATAATGCCCCATCACCCCGCCAGGGCGGCTGTGGACTGAGTCTGCAGCCGGCACACGAGTATCCCGACCAGCTGGACCATATTAGATCCATGCCGTTGGGACTTTGGCTGGTCAGGGGCGGAGAATGGTGGAGCGGGCCTCCAGCAATGGCCCCAGGTAGGTCCTGGCGGCGCGGCGTACTCTCCGAGTACACTCCTTTTTGGGGCCCACAGAATTGGGAACTGGTGCCGTTCCCGATTCTGTGCGGTGAAATGGATTCTCAGCTCCGGCGCTGGCCGCGATTCCAGCGTCGGGGTGCAGAGAATCCAGCCCATAATATATGCACAGGGATAACAAGAGATTTGATTAAGGCAATGCTGGTATACCCGGGGAATATAAAACAAGCGGAGCTGTGTAGTTTTCATTCAGGAGCAGAAGAAGCAGTGCATGAAATATATTGTTCAAATGCAGTGCAAGGCCTGACAAGTAGGCAAGCCCATCATTGCTGAAGATTATTACTGCCTGTGTGACAGAAGCAGTAGTTGATAGGACCAGTGCTGCATTGCAGGCCAGTCCTATGTAAGTTAAACCAGACTTGAGCTGTCAGCACTAGATCTTGAAACTCTACACACTGCCAATCAGAACATCCGATATGCAAATCCAAAAATGCATCAGCAACTTTGGCTAAATATTTTTCATGAATATTAATATAAAAAGAGAAATTTTCTTTTGACAATAAAAATCAAATTGTCAAATTAGTTTCTTTAATGAAAGCAGCTGGTCCAATTTATAAGAAAATATATTTCAAAGCCATATCTTTTGAACTGTATGGCACTCATGTTTCAATGCTTCATGTTGCATTTTGCGCTATAATTTTTACGGTTAATAAATAATTGCCATTTCTTTGCTTCTGCTCACTTTTTAAGTACCACGACCGGTTAGAAGTTGAGACTGCCCATTCCCTGCCCAGGGTTCATTTGTTGACTTAGTTTATTTCCTCGGTTTCCAGGTGGTTTCAAAAATATTTCGAACAACGCTACATCTTTCAGCCTGTGTATGGTCAGCACTTCCAGAATCCCTGTTTTAAGAAACACAGTTCTTTTTGCTTCTGCTGTTGTTCGATTTTATTTTGCTCTACCTTATGAAAGATTTTAACTCATTCAAAATCGAACCGTTTGCAGAGTTAAAATCTGACCCTCTTGCCCTCTGCCTATATGCATCAGGCGAGTCACCTTACTGGTTTCTGCTGCTGATGCCCTGGTCCATATTTTTCCTGCAATGCCATCAGCAAAACTAAGCCATGTTTTCTTTTAAATTTAGAGTACCCAATTATTTTTTCCAATTAAGGGGCAATTTAGCATGGCCAATCCGCCTACCCTGCACATCTTTGGGTTGTGGGGGTGAAACCCACGCAAACACCGGGAGAATGTGCAAAGTCCACACGGAAAGTGACCCAGGGCCGGGATTCGAACCCAGGTCCTCAGCGCCATAGGCAGCAATGCTAACCACTGTGCCACCGTGCTGCCCTAAATTAAGCCATGTTAACCAATCGTCTCATTTTGTGTGACTTACCTGTGCGTAAAATGGCCGCTTACCTGGATATCAACAGAACCTCATGCGATTCACCTAGTTGAAGTGCCTTGGAATGTTTGGGACACAATAAAGTTTAAATAAATAAACAATGAATTCAAACTAATAAAATGCAAGAGATGGACGAATGCAGCAATTTACTTACTGGAACTAAATGGATTCTCTTCTATTGAACTATGTTCCTTCATCGCAGGATATTCAGTCAGCATAAAACAACAACACCCCCAACCCCCCCATATTCCCTGACAAAATTATGTGGATAGAAAATCTTCAACTTATCTAATTTTAGTCAATAATATTTAATATTGAAATCTAATTTTCTGATAGAAGAGACCAAACTCACATACTTTTTGTCATTCAAACCCCTCAGCAGTTGAGAGGCAGTAATTCCCATCCCCCCATACATGAGCTCGAAGATACTCAATCCCTTCTCAAGCAGTTCGAATAGATTCAGCACCCACCACTGCACACCTTGGGATTGCTTGAACTTGTTTTCAGTTACCTCAAGTAGAAAGATTCTTCGCTTGTGATAGGGTCTTTCATATTTCATCTGTGAGCTCAGTTGGCTGGACAGCTAGTTTGTGATGAAGAGCGAGGCCAACGTTGCAGGTTCAATTCCCCTACTGGCTGAGGTTATTCATGAAGGCTCAACCTTGCCCCTCACCTGAGGTGTGGTGGTCCTCAGGTTAAATCGCCACTGGTCAGCTCTCCCCCTCAAAAAGGGGAAAGCAGCCTCTGGTCACCTGGGGCTACGGTGACTTTACTTTTACGATTATAGAGGCCGCTACAACTGAACACAAAGTAATTCTGTTATTGAATCAAGTAACAAAAGATATATAGGGTTGGATTCTCCGGTTTGCTCATCGCGTTTTCCTGGGAGGCATGCCCTTGCCGGCAGCGGGATTCCTGCCACCTGCCAATGGGATATCCCATTGTGGAAACCCATGGGCGTCGGTGCACTGCCGGCGCAATGGAAAATTCCACCCATAATATTTTACTTATTCAATTGCTGTTGGAATTCAATGATCATCATTATTAATATTGGCTGAACAATGAAATCCACAAGCATCAGTTATTTCAAGCATACCTGCTTGGCACATCACCCACACTATTTAAAGTACGCAGGTAGTGTCTGCAAATTAATTCATACTCACACAATGGAAGAGTCTTCTACAAAGGGCTTCTCATGTTCCTCTATTAATCATAGATGAAGAATGCCCAAGTGCCTATTTGCATCCCGATGAGGTTTGCTGGTTTAAGAATGTGGATGAATTAGGAGTTGAGGGATTCTGTTTAGTTTCCTTGGCACGTGAAATTTGGCACTGGGAGGCCAAATGGCAGCCAATGACTTGAACACTCCACCTTTCTTTCATTTCTGGTTTTCAGACATAAAGAATGCTGTGGGCATTATGCTTAATGGCTAATGAGTGTAGCAAGTCAGATTAACAAAATATGTTAACAACATAATCATTTTGATAAATGCTAAGAGAATAACTAAGTTGTTACTTAACCACTTAAGTGATTAAAGGTTATAACGTAACATCATCTTATCTTTTATTCAATTTTATTACATTTAATTGACTTTATGCTGAAATATCTCTGCAGTAATCTCAGTCGCAGTGGATAAAGTAATTAAAAAACACTTAGGTCTGAATCTGTGCAACAAAGGCAAGGGTCTCTTGCTTATCCACAATAGTACTGGAGCCTTGAATGCAGAAGTTCCACCCCTGAACCCTGCACAGCCATTTTTGCTCACGGGGGAAGGTTGTTGTTTGCACATCTGTAGCTCATGGAGGTACTTAAAGTGCAACTACCTTCAAAAGATTCAATTTTCATTCGTAGAATGTTCAAAGCATGACGTGTGGATTTTACACTTTTCACAAGAAGGTCTAAACTCACCAGGGTTCTTTGTAGAGGTACAGTACCTTTTTGGAGGGTAACGTATCCTTTAGATAGGTCCAGGTACTCCTTTGGAAGAGGTCAGATTCCCTTTAAGAGAGGTTGTGCCCTTTGAGATTGTTAAAATTAGGCATGAATGTGCATAAAAAGAGGATAAATTCATAGGAACTGTCAACCTGTCTAGGCTTTTCGATTTCCTGGCCTTTAAATTAAAAAGAAAATGTACTTTTAAATACATGCTTGCTATTTCACGTTGACTGTTCACATAGGCCTGAAGGCAATAGTTCTAGGATTTGTGCTGCATGACTTATTCCAAAACCCATCATTATCATGGTGGGATACCTGTCAGTTCACAGTTTGATTGACAGAGCTGGGTGGTTAAAAAATGTTTGATGTAGGGTTATGAATACAAATGCATGTTTTTATTAGGGAATAAGTAGTTGAAGGAATTTAAATGTAGTACATGAGTTTTTATTACTAAGTGCTATTTTAAGCAGTGAAGTCATCATTAGCCGATTAGAATTTTATTTTTTCTCTGCATGCGTCCTGAGCTCTGCCCATGTTGGATACTGGGTAAGTTAGGCAAAGAGTGATAGAGGGTACTTGGCATGAGTTGGTACTAAGTTGGTATTGGGGGGGTGGGGAGGAACATCGTGTATCGCTGTATGCGGACGACCTGCTGTTGTATGTGGCGGATCCAGAAGGGGGAATGCCGGGGGTGATGGAGCTGTTAGCGGAATTTGGGGGCTTCTCGGGCTATAAGTTAAATTTAGGCAAGAGTGAGGTATTTGTAGTACACCCGGGTGATCAGGAGGAGGGAATTGGGAGACTCCCGTTTAAGAGGGCAGTGAAGAATTTCAGATACCTGGGGGTGCAGGTGGCCAGGAGTTGGGGGACTCTCCATAAGCTTAATTTTACCAGGCTGGTGGAACAGATGGAGGAGGAATTTAAAAGGTGGGACATGGTGCCGCTATCGTTGGCGGGTAGAGTGCAGTCCGTCAAAATGACAGTTCTCCCGAGGTTCTTGTTCCTTTTTCAGTGTTTGCCCATCTTTATCCCTAGGGCCTTTTTTAGAAGGGTGACTAGCAGCATCATGAGCTTGTTTGGGCGCATGGGACCCCGAGGGTGAAGAGGGTCTTCTTGGAGCGGGGTAGAGATGGTGGGGGGCTGGTGTTACCCAATCTCTCGGGGTATTATTGGGCGGCCAATGTGTCGATGGTGCGCAAGTGGGTAATGGAGGGGGAGGGGGCAGCATGGAAACAGATGGAGAGAGCGTCCTGTGGAGATACAAGCCTGGGGGCCCTGGTAACGGCGCCGTGGCCGCTCCCTCCTACGAGGTATACCACGAGTCCGGTGGTGGCGGCTACCCTCAAGATTTGGGGGCAGTGGAGGCGACATAGGGGAGAAGTGGGGGGCTCGATGGAGGCTCCGTTAAGGGGGAACCATAGGTTCGTCCCGGGGAACATTGATGGGGGATTTCAGGGTTGGTACAGAGCGGGCATCAGACAGCTGAGGGACCTGTTTATTGATGGGAGGTTTGCGAGCCTGGGGGAGTTGGAGGTGAAATTTGGGCTCCCCCCGAGGAACATGTTCAGGTATCTGCAGGTAAAGGCATTTGCTAGGCGGCAGGTGGAGGGATTCCCTTCGCTTCCCGCGAGGGGGGTGAGCGACAGGGTGCTTTCGGGGGTCTGGGTCGGAGAGGGGAAGATATCTGATATCTACAAGGTTATGCAGGAGGCGGAGGAGGCGTCAGTAGAGGAGCTGAAAGCTAAGTGGGAGGGGGAACTGGGGGAACAGATCGAAGACGGGACATGGGCTGATGCCCTGGAGAGGGTTAATTCTTCCTCCTCGTGTGCGCGGCTTAGCTTCATCCAATTCAAGGTGCTGCACCGGGCCCACATGACTGGGACGAGGATGAGTAGGTTATTTGGGGTGAAGACAGGTGCGTCAGGTGCTCGGGGAGTCCAGCGAACCATGCCCATATGTTCTGGGCATGCCCGGCACTGGAGGAGTTCTGGAAGGGGGTGGCGAGGACGGTGTCGAGGGTGGTGGGATCCAGGGTCAAGCCAGGATGGGACTCGCGATTTTTGGGGTTGGGGTGGAGCTAGGAGTGCAGGAGGCGAAAGAGGCCGGTGTGCTGGCCTTTGCGTCCCTAGTAGCCCAGCGAAGGATCTTGCTACAATGGAAGGATGCGAGGCCCCCAAGCGTGGAGACCTGGATCAATGACATGGCGGGTTTCATTAAGCTAGAGAAGATCAAATTCGCCCTGAGAGGGTCGGTACAAGGGTTCTTTAGGCGGTGGCAACCTTTTCTCGACTTTCTGGCTCAACGATAGGTTACGGGGACAGTAGCAGCAGCAACCCGGTGGGGTGGGGGGGAAGGGGGAGGGAAAAGGTGTGGGGGCGGACGATGACTATGTTTGTTTATTTAATTTAAATTTATTTTTAAGTTCTTCTGTTGTTCATTGGGTTTGGGGGGGTGGGGGATGGGATACATGCGTCGATACGGTCTGGGGGTGATACAGTTATTATGGGTTATTTTGTTGCATTTCATTGTTTGTCGTTACATTTTATATTTTCTGTAAAAAATTCCAATAAAAATTATATTTTAAAAAAAAGTTGGTATTGGGGCTGTAAAGGACCATGTGAATGGGGAGGGAAAATAGAGAACCACCCATACAGGGGCATAGGGTGGCATGGAGGGTGATGAGAGGGCATGGGAGTGAGTAGTAGTGGGGCATAGATTTGCATGAAATGAATGAAGAGCCATGGGTTGGATGGGGACATGAGTTTGCATGGATGGGGTGAGATGGCATGTGAGGTGAGGGCTAGAGGGCTGCTTTTTGTTTTCTTGTTTTTCCTTTGAGCTGGACGAAGTGCCAGAGTACCGAGGATGGCCGGCGTCGGTACCCGCCAATCCCTGTGGCTGCCTCGAATTGGTTTCTGGGGGCGGTGGGGCTGACTCCAGTTAACACCCACACACACACACCATCGTCCCTCCCTCAAAGGGAAAATCAGACTATTCGGGGCACTGTTTCAAGAATCTGGTTTTCGAAACTCTGAGCTCCCGACATGGCAGTGCAAGCTCAGGTACATTGAACCTGCCAAAATCCTCAGAAGCTAAACATCCTTCCACATACTCAGAATGTTGATGAATTGGGAGACGTCATGCAAACGCTGCTGCGTATCATAGCTGATTCATTTCTATCAGACATTCTTTCAGGGCATGATTCAGCAGAGCAAAGTGAAAGTTTGGTTTTGGCATTTGGTCGGCAGTTTTACAATGGCTGTGTTAGTGAGATCGCGGCCCGTATTCAATGGCACTTGGTGCCAAAAATTAACCCCCACAAGATTCTCGACAATCCTGGCTCCCTCGCCATCTGATTCACCTGACTCATGCCTCAGCTGCTCCCCCTGTTAATAAGGGGGAGCTGCTTTTAAATGCTCCCTCACCACTCACTCCCAGTCCACACATAAGCACGGTAGCGCACAGACCTGCTCCTTGCTTTGGGGATGCCGATCTCACAAGGCTTCTTGATGCTGTGGATACGAGGCAGGGCACCCTGTTCCCCCAAGGGGGTCAGAGAATCAGCAGCAGGGTTAGCAATGCCACCTGGGAGGCAGTGGCAGCAGATGTCAGTGCGGGCAGCATGATCAGGAGGACCGCTGTCCAACGACCTCCAATGAGCTGCAAGGATAGGTCACCACCTGTCTCCTGGCATGTATCCCAGCCAGATGCCGAGCCTCTGGACAGGGTTCTCCCAGAGCTGTTGCAGATGATAGGACAGAGCTTTGGGATTCAGGAGGGGGTTTCAGCAACATTCCAACAAGTCCCAAAGGCTTCAGGCACAGGCGATGGTGCTAAAAATGCGTGGGCACCGAAGTCAACACTGCTAGAGTGGCGATTACAGTGGAAAACCTGGAGCACAACGTCTGCGTCTTGAGTGCTGGTGTCCAAGGCATGGTTCAGTCTGTGAAGACCATGGCTGAGGGCCTCGACATCATATCCCAGTTGTGAGGAACGTTTCCAGACAGAGGTGGACATTGCGAGGTTCTGCAGAACATGGCTCAGTCACTGAGGAACATCACTGAGGGTGCGACACCATGGTGCACACAATGGGGAGCTTCCAGGACTGGCAACGCCAGATAACTCAGAGGCCTCTGGGGCTCACTCCAGCTGTCTCTCAGTTCCATGGAGTCACCCAAGGCCCTACGTGTACTGTCAAGGGAGAAGGAAGTGCTGGATACCAACCCAGGGCCTGCAACCAAGGAGACTATAATAATAATAATAAACTTTTATTGTCACAAGTTTGAAGTTACTGTGAAAAGTCCCTAGTTGCCACATTCCGGCGCCTGTTCGGGTAAACTGGTACGGGAATTGAACCCGCGCTGCTGGCCTTGTCCTGCATCACAAACCAGCTGCCTAGCCCACTGAGCTAAACCAGACTACCGCGGTTTCCAATTCTTCCAAATCTCCCCTTCCTGACACTGGAGGATCTCAAGGGCAGTGGCAGAACAGGGTGGCATGGCAATGCCAGTGACAGTGGTAAGTTGGCCGAGGGCCCCCCAGCTCCAGGTCCTCCAGAGGACGTCCGCCAAGGGCATCAAAGGCCACAGGGCATGGAAAGCACCAGGCTGCCTCCACCTCTGATGTGCAACCTGGGGACACACCCAGGCGTAGCATTAGACCATGCAAGATCAAGAGGAGTGAAAAGCACTGCGTCTGCACTTATGGGGTCACTTTCTGTAGCTTGGGGGAATGAAAAGCAGTCACAGTAAAATGTTCATATTTAAAACATGTTACTTCTCATACATGTGAGCCCTCTGTCATGCTAATCATCACAGTGGGCCTGTCCTTTTGCATATGGGATTGACCCTTTTGCATATGGGTTGAGGGCTCCTCCTCCCCAATGAGTTGCCATGTCCGCAAGGATGTGGCACAAGTGTCGCACTGTCTCTCTGCTGAGACGGCGTCTTCTGCGGCTTACAGTGCCCATCAGCTCATGGAATGACCAACAATGCCTGTAGACCTTGGGCCGTTTCTGGCCTCCCCTTCTGGCTCCCTCCACAGTCTGATGGGCGGTCGGGTCTTCAGGGTGTGCGGTGGTCCCCTGCACATTGGGTGCCATCCCCAAGCTGCATTGTCGCTGCTGCCTTTTACGACGTCTGCCCACCCTGGCTGCCACAAGCACAGCAAAGGCAGCCTCTATGGGATCCATACCAGCAAACATTACTTTAACTGGAAGCAATTGGAGAAGGAGAGAGACTGACAATCCATTATGGGCTTCCATCCTGGGACCCTGAAATCCCCCACACCCTCACCATGTCTGCCCTCCCTACCTGCAGAGTGCCATCCAGCAAGCCAGTTGTGCTGGCAAATCTAACCCTGTGCACTCACCCCAGCCAGATCAGGATTCCCTAGACCCCAGAGCTCTGCTGGAAGCATAAGGGAGGCTGTGGCCAGCTGCCCTCCGCTCATCCACATACTTACCCGTTGGCTGTGAGACGATCCTCAGTGGTGAAAACGTGCACTTTCAGACACACTGTTCAGGCATCAAAGTTTGCTGGACATGCAGTGCACTAACCATGCTCTGAGACTAATCCTAATCACCTGTGCTTTCAAGGAGGCACTGGAGAGTTGAGGGCTGTGAAGTACTCTCACAACTAACAAGGCTAATTCCTCATTTAAAAAAACCTGCGGCTGTGAAGCTGGAGGCCACTCACAGTCAAAGGGAGTGAAATTGATTTTCAGGCTAGATGCCACAGCAGGGCTGTGTCTTGGGAGAGTTTGGTAGGACAGACCAGCTGCCCCATTATGTAGTCTCCACAATATTTAATGACAAAAGGCCCTCACCTCCGACCCCCCCCCCCCTCCAACCCCACCACCCCCCTCCCAGGGCCGACCCCCAATCTTGAACGTTTCAGACCCCGGCCAGGCCCAGCACCCCTGAAGGGTCCCCCGCCCCAAGCACTGGGGAAGCAGCTCTGGTGCCCGTGAGCTGCATGTTGGAAAATGGAAATGGCTACTCACCTCCTCACTGGGCAGCAGGGTAGCATGGTGGTTAGCATAAATGCTTCACAGCTCCAGGGTCCCAGGTTCGATTCCCGGCTGGGTCACTGTCTGTGTGGAGTCTGCACGTCCTCCCCCTGTGTGCGTGGGTTTCCTCCGGGTGCTCCGGTTTCCTCCCACAGTCCAAAGATGTGCGGGTTAGGTGGATTGGCCATGCTAAATTGTCCGTAGTGTCCTAATAAAAGTAAGGTTAAGGGGGGGTTGTTGGGTTACGGGTATAGGGTGGATACGTGGGTTTGAGTAGGGTGATCATGGCTCGGCACAACATTGAGGGCCGAAGGGCCTGTTCTGTGCTGTACTGTTCTATGTTCTATGTTCCCGTCAGTAGCCATTGCGCCATCTTCACATATTTGAGAAGGAATTCTAAATGACCGCAGCATGACTTCCTGCTGGAAAATCGGGTGATTCCCAGGAGGCCGCTGGTTTACGAGATTGAAATGCAAGTAAATTAGGGTTAATGATATTCTCCCCATTTTGGGGCGAGATCCGGAACTCGATATCGGGAGCGGGCCGGGTGAATCACAAAATGGTTCGCACCCTGCGTGAATCTCAAATTTCCCCTCCACAGCTATTGACCCAGCACACCCCAATCCCAGCCGGGCGCATTGCGGTCACTGAATGACGCCCTTAATTTCCCTGATGTGCTTCTGCACTTTTATTTTGTTCTGAGCTGCATTTCTTTGCGCAGCTGCAGGCTTTGATATTTATAGCACCAATTAGGGAGAAACAATGATGAGCCGATCCAGCCTTTTATCAAAATATTATTTTAAAAATGACAGGCTGGATTTGGATTTATTGTTACGTGTACCGAGGTACAGTGGAAAGTATTGTTCTACGTACAGTCCAGACAGATCGTTCCATGCATGAAAAACATAGGACATACGATAAGCTGAAGTGTTTCCTTCAACAGTAAGAAATAAAAAAATAGGAATGTGGCAGATTCATAAAAAAGAAATTATTCCAACTGATATGTAAGGAATTAATTACCAAGCGAAGCAACAAAACAACACTGAAGAAATTCTAATGGTTACGTGGCTTTGGTTATATTGCTTGAATTTTTAAAAGGAGGCTAATTAAGTCAAGAGAGTTGGTATAGTACCACATTCCACCAGAAACACTGCAAGTCTCTATGAGTACCTTGAACCGTGCAATGTGTTCACTGAGCAATGTAAATCTGTGCAAAGTTCCAGAAGCAGGGAAAGTATCAGAGTTAGCGATATCAAACCATCTGCCGACCAAGTGATGATGCAGGACTCCCCAGAAATCTGAAGCATGAGGTTTTATTTCGAGGTAATAAGATTTGCGGTCGGAATGCTGGAAGTTAAGGATAACGTTTGTCAATGCAGTAATGATCGAGGGTATTTGCTGATAATGTCGATGCTCATTGTACCTGGTAGGACGTAAGCATTTTTAATGGAGAGTGGTAAATGCCAAAAAATGATTCGTTTGTAAATCTGAGTGATAACTCAAATCTCTGTTAATCTCAAGCACCAACCTGTAAATGTTTAACTATAACTGCAGCCAAGTTTCATGGATTACTAGTTCCATACTCTTCCGGAGTGTGTGTCTCAGATTGAACTAACACTCAGCAATTAAGGTATCGGCTGCCTTTGTTCTTCCTAAGCTGCAATACAGTTGACAACATTTTTAACTTAAATATTGCAAAAGTTAAAAATTAATATGCTGTCAGTCTATAGCAGGAACAGAAATAGCTGGGTAAACTCAGCAGGTCTGGCAGCCTCTATGGTGAGAAACAGAATTAATGGGCGAGATCTTCTGGCTGTTCAGGCCAGTGGGATCGAAAGATTCCGCCGACAAACACCCCCGCTGTGGGTTTCCTGATGGTGTGGGGGGGATACAATGGGAAAGCCCATTGACGGTAACGGGACCAGAAGATCCTGCCACTGGCCAACACTGGGCTGCCTCCCGCTGCCAAGGAAAACGCCACGGAGAGGCCAGAGAATCTTACCCAAAGTTTTGTCTCTGTAGTACCCTTGTACAGAAGATGGGTCATACGGACCCGAAAAGTGGTTCTGTAGAAGGATCATTTAAAGTCGGAATGTTAACTCTTTGTTTCTCTCCACAGAGGCTGTCAGATCTGCTGAGTTTATCCAGAATTTTCTGTTCGTGTTTCCGAGTTCCAGCATCCGCAGTATTTTGCTTTGATGATAGTGCCAGTTTAGGTTTGCCAATCTAAAAAGTGATGTTTGTAATGATTCTTATGGTGATGTCAGGTGCCAGATATGAAAACGCAATTTTAAACATAAATTTAAACATTTCATGGGTGAAAATATGTGAAAAACCCGGAAAGTCACTTGCAGGCCGATCTGTAGGAGTATTCCAAGAGGATACTTGACAATTCGGAGAATGTAACTACCATACTGCAGAAAAAACAAAACTGTTACTCATGTTTGATAAGAGTACTCAATTAGAATAGGACCAGGGTTGCGAACTTTCCCCTCCTCCCTCAGAAGGAGTGCTCCTTTATTGAGAAACAAGCCACTTGGAATTTTGTCTTATTGATTGGTTGATGGCTCACAGCACAGCCAATCAGATGCACAATTTACTATTAAACTATGTTCAATTCCTTTCTATGGGCCATCTGAATCTGCCCTATGTGTGCACATATATTTCACAGAGCCATCAAGCTCACGTGAAGGTAATTTGAAACCCCTGGTTTTTAATGGGAATGTCTGTCACTTGATTTATGTAATAACGACCTGTCGGTTCTGGCTTCCTATACTAATACTTCATTGGACAGTCGGAAACGTAATCCACTGCAAACACATCAGAAGTAAATGTTATACAGAATTCAGAGTGCCACATCAACAGATGCAACAAGCTGGAGTATTTACAATGACATGAATGTTCCTCATAAATGATTTTCTCCCAATTGCGCTGTTTCAATGTCACAAAACGTAACTCTCTTGCATTG
Organism: Scyliorhinus canicula; assembly: GCF_902713615.1. Taxonomy (NCBI): domain Eukaryota; kingdom Metazoa; phylum Chordata; class Chondrichthyes; order Carcharhiniformes; family Scyliorhinidae; genus Scyliorhinus; species Scyliorhinus canicula. Next base: position 43,854,966 of record NC_052163.1, read on the forward strand.
CAATCAATGAATTGTGAAGGAATCCATATAAAGAGGTCCCGCCATGATGAGGGGTTAGAAGAGTTATGAAAACTTAAAAAATTAAAAAGGGTTTTTTTTTAAAGGTAAAATGTAGTTCACACTCCACAGCTGTGGGCCTCTGCATGAAGAGACTTGCTGCCTCTAACATCAACAAGAGAGATCCGCCCTCAATGTCAGAGTAAATCTTTCTTTTTGCAAACTGTCAGGACAGTTCCAGTGTAGCATTTGATGTGATATATTTACACTGAAAGCCCAAAAGCACAATTTGCTGACGTTTTTACAAAGCTGGCTCAGCCCAAAAACTGCGCTATAATCTAAAACCCAGCCAGAGGATTAATGGGGGTCTCCCAAGGGATCAGAGGCCCCCAGGTGCCTGCATTTGAACAGGATGGCACCCCGGCTCTGCTGGTGCCACTCCGGAACCCTGGCAGTGCTGCCCTGGTACCCTAGCAGTGCCAGCCTGACACCTCGGCAGTGCGAGCTGGGTGCTCGCCTGGCACTGTCAGCTGGCAGGTGGTTCCAGGGTGCCAGGTTGGCATTGCCAAGGTGCCAAGCTGGCATTTTTTGCATGGGTGAAATCAGGCTGGTGGTGCCCTGCGCAGGTGTTGGGGGAGATGCGGGAACCCTCCCATTGTGTGTTCTGGCTTGGGGGGATCGCTTTGTGGGCCTCGGAGATTGGGACAGCGTTTAAAAATGGCGGCTTGATCTCTCACTACACTGAGGAGTTCCGGCGAGTGAAGCTCCTCAGTGTACAAAACGGTGCTATGTGTGGCCTTCACATTCTCCTTTGAGGCCCCTTATCAAATACCGGTCCTGTTTTATAGCCTTGCGTATCTTGCCGCTGTGAGCACCGAGAAACACGCGGGTAAACAAGCTTGCAATGGGACTTTGTTCCTGTTTAGTTAAATTGTGTCCATAATCTCACTTAGAAATCAAAGAGGGCCACATTTATTTAGAAATGAATTTATTTAGAAGTGATACAAACATTATTTGGACCATGAAATGGTTGTACTTAATTACAATTAAGATATTACCAAAGGGTCGGCATGTGGCGCAGTGGTTAGCACTGGGACTGCAGCGCTGAGGACCCGGGTTTGAATCCCAGCCCTGGGCCATTGTCCGTGTGGAATTTGCACATTCTCCCCATGTCTGCATGGGTTTCACCCCCACAACCCAAAGATGTGCAGGTTAGGTGAATTGGTCACGTTAAATTGCCCCTTAATTGGAAAAAAAATAATTGGGTACTTTAAATTTACAAAAAGAAAGATATTACCACCACCATCCCCATTTCATAAGAAAACATTTAAGAAGAATGAAGCCCCAAGAAACTACAAATATTGGGAGAACACATTGGAATTTTAGATTCCTCGATTTTGTCCCAGTGTCTCTCACAATAAACGTATTACTATTGGAGTTAGACGATAATAATTCTCTTCCTAACCGGGACAGAGTCATCTCACTAACGCCGTCGGCTTCACTCGGGGATTAAGGTAAGTGCTATTTTAATAATTATGGATATTCTACATCAAATATTTTACTCCAACAATAATTGAATTTAAAAATTGGATTCTCTCACTGAAAAGAAGACTGTTTCACTTTTTCGCTATAACTGTTTTGTGTTGCAATGGACTATTTTCAACACACTGTGAATGACGTGTTTGGTTCTTTAATAAACATCAATGTAGTCTTGAATTTATATTGTCCTTCATTGTCTGGGGCTGTTTAGTACAGGGCTAAATCGCTGGCTTTGAAAGCAGACCAAGCAGGCCAGCAGTACGGTTCGTTTCCCGTAACAGTCTCCCTGAACAGGTGCCGGAATGTGGCGACTAGGGGCTTTTCACAGTAACTTCATTGAAGCCTACTCGCGACAATAAGCGATTTTCATTTCATTTCATTTCTACTACATAGTTAACTTATGAACCCAGCTGCATACCCCGTATCTATGATAAAAGCAAATAACAGTGGATGTAGGAAATCTGAAATGAAAACAGGAAGTTCTGGATAAACTCAGCAAGTCTGGCAGCATCCGTGGAGAGAGAAACAGAGTTAACTGAATTCCAAAGAAGAGTCGTATTGGACTCGAAACTTTAACACTGTTGATGCCACCAGTCTAGGTTTTTCCAGCACTTTCTGTCTCTATTCCATGCCCTACATAACCTATCCTATCCTACCCGAATGTTAGTTTTTTTTTACACACTTATGTGTTCCTTGTGAAGCCAGATGGTTCAGGACTGTTCCTCTGGGCCACCAGTTTCTTTAGGCCTCTCCTGTCTCCCATGATCAGAGTTTCAGGCAGAAGACTAAGTAAAGCTATACAGAATATGCCCAAGAACCTTTTTATGGTATGGAGGTTGGGTCACCCATCTTGGCTCTTACTCACTGTATATGCCCTCGAGTTAAAATTGGACCTGATGTTTCCAACAGTAAAGCAAAGTTGCCATAGTCCCCAGGTGACCATAGGCTGCTTTCCCCTTTTGTGGGGGAAAACTGACTGGTGGTGATTTGATCTGAGTACCACCGTGCTTCAAGCGAGGGGCAAGGTTGAGAAGGCAGAGCCTCATGATTACACTCAGTTGATAAAGGAATTGAATCCTTGCTGTTGGCATTGCTGAGCATAACAAAGCAGTTGCCCAGCCAATTGAGCTTTTGAATTGGCATCTATTCCAGTCCTGGAAGCTATGAAATCTCAGCATTGCCCAAATACACAGAACTACATTGTTTATCTGAATGCATAAGGGAAGTGTCATAACTAGCATGGCACATATGGAGCGGTAACAATTAGTGTCCCCATTAACCTCGCTGAATAAAAGCTCCACTGAAAAGGGGACAGGGAACACTGAACCATGTATAATTAACTCTTGTATAACGTCGGCTGGTTTTGGTACCGATGGGAGTTGACCTGGCCGGGAACTTCCGTGTTGTGTAAATAATAGTTCATCATAATAAAACTTTGTTTCATCTAACTACTCGGTGTGGACACCTTTGTGGTCTGCAAAACTGGCGACGAGGGTTCAACTGGACTGCAGTCAACACTGCCATACTGTCGGATATGCAACCTTCCCAACCGTGCTGGGGAGAGGTTAGAATTTTTTCCCGTTTGAACCATGCCTCTGTTTGGAAGGTTAAATGTGTTTGATGCAACCTCGGAACATTGGACTCAGTGTGCGGAAAAAATGCGTTACCTTTCCTGGGCAAACGGTATCACAGAGAAGGAATGCCAGGCATTTATTTTGCTCACTGCCTGTGGCATGTATACCTAAGGTGTGGTGCAAAATCTCGCATTCGATCTTGGGCTTGCACTTGATAGGAAACTGGCCCTGTGTGGAGGATAAAGAACCACTATGCGCCATCTGCAAAGCTTCGGACAAACACCGCATCGCTCGCTACAAAGATCCTGGATGGTTGGCATCGAATGGGGCAACGGCCTTGCAGGTCTTGATTGTGGCAAACTTTCCCGCCTATATTGAGAAAAACCATACTAAGGTGGGTCAGAAGCCTCCGGCCGATTAGCAGTCGGGGATTCTTTGGACTTTGGTGGGGGGGAGGGGGGGGGGGGAATTGAGGGGGAGGGATGTCAAAACCAGCAGGGACTTATGGGGTGACAACAATTAGAATCCCCGTTAACCTCGCCGAATACCAGCTTCTCTGTTAAGGAGGTGGGGAACTCTAAACCATGTATAATTATCTCTTATATAAAGCCGACCGAATTTGCTAACGATGGGAGGTGACCTGGCAGGGAACTTTTGTCTTGTGTAAATAATAATTCATCGTAATAAAACTTTGTTTCATCTAACTACTCGGTGTGAACTCCTTCGTGGTCTAGAAAATAACCTACAAAAGATTAGAGGGATTTATTTTCCCTGAACAACCACATTTAATAATAGACAACATTTCGCACGCGGTAATCAAGTGGAAAGGCCTCAATTGAAAGTGATCAGTTGATTCTCGTAAAAACGCGGTGAGTCATCTTGGAGTAGGAATTTTACTTTTGAACATGTTAACTTGATATTAACTGATCTAAGTTTCTGTCAAATAATTTTGAGGAAGGAAAATGGAAGATGTCTATATATAGAAGTGCCAGTCAAATATTGTTGAAAATAGAAACATGTTGCTGAAGCTTGTTTTCTTGCACTCATCAGTGCAAACACAAGAATGGCAAATTTCAATCACAACAATTTATACTACAGGAAGAAAAGTGGTGTTGACTGGTTGAAAAGTCAAGACTGCATAGGAACCATAGACTCCTCAAGCCTCTGGGTAATTCAAAATCGGCACATAATTGAACAAAATTCCTTCTGTTTGCAGAGAATGCGTCCTTGTGCATGAATGTATGTCACTTCTAGCAAGCACCCATGAGCCTCGTACGTTACAAGTTTATAGAGTCATAGAGTTTTCCAACGCCGAAAGGGGCCCTTTGGCCATCATGACTGTGCCAGCCATCAAGTACTTATCTATTCTCATCCCATTTTACAGCACTTTTACTAAAAGTCAAATAATTACATTACATTGATTGCTAATGTAGCTATGAGTGCATTCTGGATTGTTTCACCAGCGTTGCCCAGCTGTGGAATCACATCCAACAGCAGGCATTTTGTTCGGGTTTTGCAGGCACGGGCTGGTGAGTACGGTCTGTACTCTGCCTATTATGAATAGCCAAAGAAACATGTTGTTGACAAGACACTGAGCAATTAAACTGAATATCAACACCAGAGAACATGAAGGCAGCAATATGTTTTCCACATTATAACAGTAAACACCACAAGTGCTTCATTGGCTGTAAAGTGCTTCAAGACATCTTGTGGCCATGAAAAATGCTATATAAATGCCAGATTTTCTTAGTACTCATTTTCTAACATTTAGTTGCCTATTTTACTTCAGCGAAACCAGCAACGCAATTCAACATTAATTTGTCTTTCACTCTCAATCCATAGTATAAATATTTCCCACTTTCTCTGTCTGTTAGCTTTGACAAAGTGTCATTGGACTCGAAACTTTAGCTCTTTTCTCTCCCTACAGATGCTGCCAGACCAGTTGAGATTTTCCAGTGTTTTCTTTGGTTTCAACATTAATTGGTTCACTTTACAAGGCCTCATGGGCTTCTCACCGCAAATAATGCCTCGCCACTTGATTTGCCAACCCCCCGTTAACAAGGTTGAGCAGCACTTAAACTGCACTTGCTCAGCCAACCCCAACCCCATGACCCTCTCAATAATGGTGATGAGGAGACCATCCCCAAGATTCGGGAACGCTGACCTGGAGAGGCTCCTGGACGCGGTGGAGACCAGGAGTGATATCTTGTTCCCCCGAGGGTCCGGGAGTGTGAGCCACAAGGCAGCCAGTGCTGCTTGGGATGAGCTGATGGCAGCCGTTAGTTTAAACAGAATGACTAAGAGGACTGACCAACAGTGCAGGAAGAAAACGACCTACACTGGGCAGGAGGAGTGATTAGACACCATTTACCTCCCCCCCCGACCCCAAGAGAGCATCCATCCCCAACTCTCCAAGTGACCTCCAGCCCACCCTCCCTCTCCCCCCCCACCTCACCTTCACACCCCCTCTCCACCTCTCCCACCACTGAACCACCCATGTGGCTTACGATGCCCTCTCTGTTTCTCCGATCTCCCACAATCGGTGGGATTGGGCCCAGACCGGTGGAGATGTGCCAGACATAAGATTCCTCACCTCCTTCGAGGAGTGTGCCCTGGAATTGACTGGTGTGGCCGAGGGCAGATCAGTCACCACGCAGAGGCTGGCGGATTCAGCAGAGGTAACCCCAGGGCCCTATGGGCATTGATCGGGAGGATGGGGTGCTGAGTGCAAACCTGGATCCTTTGCGTGGAGTGGCGACAGTGGCCACCAGCTCCCCGGAGTTTCACCCCTCTGAAGAGGCTGTGTCTCGAAGTCAGCACAAGGGACAGGGTGCCACGGCTGTGCATATGCCGCTGACAAGTGAGCCGGGGCCCTCCGGTCCCCAGAGGACATTTGCTAGGGGCATCAAGAGCCATGGGATGAGATAAGCAGCTGGCTGCCTCCACTTCTGATTTGCATCCTGGGGAAACACAAAGACGTACTGGTAGAGCTAGGAGGGTCAGGCACGTTGAGGATCACTGAGGCATTGGATAGGGGGTAAGGGGGTAAGGGGGAGGTAGGGGATGGGGAGGCAGCATTACTGGGAGTGGGGTATTGTACAGCATATTAAACAACTTTTTGCACAACCATTATGGTGCCTCTGTCTCTTTCGTCCACAATGTGGGCTGACCCCTGGACCTTTTGCCCATCTCTCCAGGCACCCCCCACCCTCCCGTGGTGCTCACGCACATTCTGGCCATGGACATGTCCCCAGAGCTGTGTCCCATCTCCTAGATGTTCAGATGTTGCGTTTGTGGTGTTGCCTCCCGCAGTGTTCAAACATAGTATCCAGGCATGAAGATTGAGATTCTAGGCAATGACTCCCACATGATGCATTGCCCGCCCACCCACGGGATTTCCCTTGGCATGTATCAAGTGCTCACTTAACCATGATTGCCAATGTCCTATTGGAATTAGCCTTCAGCTGCGCAGCCAGAGGCCTCAGCGGTCAGTGGGCATAATGGGTGATCGGTGGGGCAGAGCGGCAGGGACAAGGGTTGCTCTCAGAACAGGTACACACGATCCAGGGGTTGGCATAGTGGTGCAGCAAGTGATTGCCCCCGGTTGCCCCCCTCCCCCAGCGCTTTTGCCCCCCCCCCCCCCACCTCTCCATGGCGCTCACCCCTGCAGAGGGTCCCCCACCCTCTGCCGGGCACTGTGTTGGCAATCCCAGCACCCCCGGGCTCTTTGCCTGTGAGCAAAGATGGCTACTCACCTCCTCGGCTCCACACAGAAGCCCTTCTGCCAGGTTCACGTTTTTCAAAAGGAGTACTAATCGACGCCAGCGTGACCACTTGCTGGGGAGGCTGCTGAATGACGGGAGGCCTTTGCATATGGGGTCGCTCTCTTTGTTTCATGGAAATGGGGTTTAAGTGGTCATAGTTGGTTTCTTGCCACGCTACGGCGAGATTCCAATTTCACCTACAGGAGTGGGCCAGTTGCATCACAAACTGTTTGCCGATTGGCACAGACCTAATTTTTGGCCTCTCCCGCTATTCACCAGCCTCGTTACGAGAGCCAATGAGGCCGAAGAATCGCACCCAAGGTGTTTAATATTCTTATCAAGCACTGGTTATGTACAAAATGAAAGCTTTTTTTCTGCCAGGAATGCCCAGAATTACTCTACGTACACTCTTAAGACTCCAGGTGCATCATAACTCATGCACAACTGAGTGTTCATTCAGAAAAAAAGGACATGCAATAACAAAGTTGCCTCACTCATTAATCTGTTAACAGTCCTATAAATGCGATAAGTAATGCTTAATGGATCAATTCAGCTGCGGAATGTTTAAATCCGAGCACTGATTTAGGGAGTAAGGCTCAGCCGAAGCCGACTTCAAAGCTGTGCACAGCAAATTACTGTTTCTGGTGGCAGGAACAAGAGAAATGGCCGTTAAAGGCCAGAAAAGTAATGAACCAGTACATAGAGGCTACAGCAGGCACAATTAGCCAGTGGCATGGGAAATTACTGTGGTGCGAACAACACATTCTATTCAGAAAGATAAATTAAAGAGATGGTACTTTGTAGAGGAGTTCTAAAATGATCAATGTGAAGCTTTCTATACGTAATCTTAGACGGCCATATGTGGCTATGAGCGTCAGTGATCTTACATTGATTTAGGTGGTTTTATTCCATAATCATAGAAACACAGAATCATAGAATTTACAGTGTAGAAGGAGGCCATTCGGCTCATCGAGTCTGCACCAGCCCTTGGAAGGAGCACCCTACCCAAACCCACACCTCCACCCTATCCCCGTAACCCAGTTAGCCCACCTAATCTTTTTTTTAGACACTAAGGTCAATTTATCATGGCCAATTCACCTAACCTGCAAATCTTTGGATCGTGAGAGGAAACCGGAGCACCCGGAGGAAACCCACGCAGACACGGGGAAAACATACATACTCCGCACAGTGACCCAAGCCGAGAATCGAACCTTGGACCCTGGAGCTGTGAAGTGGCAGTGCTAACCACTGTGCTACCGTGCCACCCACATATCCTACAATAGTAAAACATTTCTCAATGAAGGTTACAGGTTTCAACCATATTTAACAAAGTAATTTAACAGATTAAGCGTTAACATATTAAAGATGTTTGCAATTCCTTGAACGTCTTTGAAATACATGCCTTACTGATCTTCATATTTCTTGCATATCCCTGGGTGAAAGTGGCAACCAGTAGTCCCCATTAATGAAAACCTGTAAAAACAATGCATCTATTACAACAGGGTTGGGGATATGTTTGCTCAGTAACTGTGAAAGTCTCCTCACTAACTGTTCTTACACACAGGTAGGAACTGCACACTTTTCGACCCACCACACAATGCAATATTGCGTATAATTTGTTTATGTTTGCAAAAATGCATCTCCAGTGATGCATGCTGTTCTCCACAGTGCAGAAGAAACCAACTTTCACCGAGCGTCATGGTGCCAGAATTAAAGATGCCAAAGAAGGACATTGTAGGAATCTTTGACTGAAAGTCTACATAGGCTTTGGGATAAATAAAATTATACAATTAAAATTAAATCCTCAATTATACAATGATGGCAACAAACATTGACCCTCACATTAATTCTCACCATCAAATGATTAAAATTCATCGAGAACCAGAGCAAATACTATCATTTCCACAACAATGTATTCATAATAGAGTGATCAGAAGACCAGGCGAAGAACAATATCCAGGATTATTATGTTCAACTACTGTCTTGTGACATGTGCAGGCACAAACATGCACAATATGGGCGCGGAAGTGAAGTGTTGGATGTAGAAGGAAGGCCTTTGCTGTATGAAGTTACAGAATAGCTAGAGGCACTGCTCTGATAACGCGCTGATGGAAACGAGAGGTGCTTCATAAATTGGGAAATAATTGGGCGAAATGCAGAAGTCCTTGGAAGCTGATCAAATAAGAGTTGCACTTTTCTACCACCCAGTGTGATAATCACTTGAGGCAAATGCTCTCTGGTTAGGAGACTAGTTTTGAGTAGCATTCAGTGTCAGTTGCATCTGCAAATTATATGTTTTTTTTAATTTAGAGTACCCAATTCATTTTTTCCAATTAAGGGGCACTTTAGCCTGATCAATCCACCCACCGACACATCCTTTGGGTTGTGGGGACGAAATCCACGCAAACATGGGGAGAATGTGCGAACTCCACACCGACAGTGACCCGAACCTGGGACCCCGGCGCCGTGAGGCAGCAGTGCTAGCCACTGCGCCAATGTGCTACCCTACAACCTACATGTTAAACATACTACAAGTGACACACAAGAACATGTCTCAGGAATGTTCACATTGGTGGACTTGTGGTGTTAAAGACCAAAGTATAAGATGCAATAAAGTCTCATTAACCTGAGCAAAATGAAATATGTTCACACATTCTGTACCCTCTCAATCTAACATCCACACATTAATCTTGTACTTGCTAAGGCTTGCTTTGCCTGTAACATCCTTTTTTCAGCTTCGGTTTCTCTGTTGGATGAGACACAACTATAATTGAATTTGTTTGGTTATTGGGGTCTACCTTTAAGAAGGAACTGTCTACCCCTGTTTCCCTTTTAAAACGTTTTGTCTAGCAGGCTGGGATATTTTATTAACAGCTGTAGTGTTTTGGGAACTTTATTGCCAACAGATATATGACTTATGGTGAGCTGTGCGATTAATGAGGATTCAAGTTTGCCTCTGCAGTCCCAGAAGGAATCGGCTTTCACAAGCTGTTGAAGAAAATTGTTTGTACCATGCAGATTTCTCTGAATGCATGGTTGCGCTACAAGTATAGCTTTTCATCCTTCAATGGCGAAATCCGCAAGCCATGAGTTAGATGGGTCAGGTTTTAGACCATCGGTAATGCGTATTTCTAGTGTGATTGCGGGTAGTGAACTTTAAAGCTCTGTAAAGTATCCGGATTCAACTTCTGCTCCTTGTCTTTAATGGGTTCTGAAGCTGGATTACTAGGTTCAGTGAGGGCTGAAATATGAACTTGATCATTTGATCCTTTGCTGGGATATTCTGCACTGACTGGGCTTGTGGGTTTCACAAGTGTTGCGCGGTTTAGAGTGTATCGACTTCCATTTTCCTTTTACCTCAGGGATGAGTTTACTCCTCAATCTGCCCCAATTGTTGTGGGACTCTTTTCATCCACAGGTGGCTGCACAGCAGTCTGGCACTTCAACTAGGTGAGGCATCTTCTTCGCGTTCTGGCAGCCTGTTTGGGAGTTTCCTGGTCCGTATTTATATTCTAGAAGAAGGTTTCTATCAACCATACCCTTCAAATTCTACTGATTTTATTCCAGTATATTTACACTCCTTACCTCTATATTTACAGGTGGGCAGAGGTATCTTTATATTCTTGCGAGGTGGTTTCTGTTCCCACATAGACTGAAAGAGTTCCGTGAGTTTCTTCACCAAGTATTAGCCTGTCAATAGCCTTTTAGATTTCATCTGGGATAGCATCAGCTATTGGAGCTTTGCTACTAGACAGATGATAGGGTTTTCCTGGAGCAGGCAACCTGTGGCAACCAGTTGTTTGTTCCTTCATTGATGGATGAGACTATTTAGAATATAGTTAAAGTGCTCTGTCCATCTAGAATATGTTTTTTTTGTGAACAGTGTTGATCTGTTGGCATGGGTGGTTGGTGATGAACAGTAGTCTTCAGCGCATTGTAAATCTATTCCAATATTTGTGGTCTGCAAATGGTTGAAGTTCATTTGCTGTCAAATTCACCTAATTGTCTTGCATCTCTGAGCTTGCATTGGACACTTCCTGCAAGTGTTACAGGAGGCGTTGTGCTTGGATAGTAATGGCTTGTCGTTGAGGTAAACCCTGTAGAGATGATGTTTATCTTCCAATTGTTTCTGAATTACCTCAATGTTTTGATCGAACCAACATTGATGCTTACGAGAGGTAGGACCAAGGGCCTCGAGAGCAGTGGAATAACTATACCCCTCAAGGCCGCCCAGTCAGCCTCAATGCAGTGCTTCAATTTTCACTGTTCAATGGTGACTCTCAAATTTCTCTGAGAAAGTTTCCTTCAAGACTATTTATTTTGAGTCTAGAAACATTGACTCGCTTTTGGACATTCATACTCTGGGAGCATCTAGAAGGATAGATTTTGAAATGATAAGACAGTGGTCAGTCTAGCGGCCAGTGTTTCAAAATGCAGCATGTCCACATTGGCTCTTTCCAACTTTTACAGATGTATCATAGAAAGCATCCTATCTGGCTGCATGACAACCTGGTATGGCAACTGCGCGGCCCAAGACCGGAAGAAACTACAGAGAGTCGTGAACACTGCCCAGTCCATCACACAAAACCTGCTCCCATCCATTGACTCTGTCTATACATCCCGCTGCCTTGGAAAAACGGGCAGCATAATCAAACCCCCCTCCCACCCGGCTTACTCACTCTTCCAACTTAATCCATCGGGCAGGAGATACAAAAGTCTGAGAACATGCACTAACTAATTCACAAACAGCTTCTTCCCCACTGTTACAAGACTCTTAAACAACCCTCTTATGGGCTGATGGACTGATCTGATCTCTTCACACATCTTCACTCGATGCCTGTGTCTGTATATTTGTATTGTGTATTTTATGTTTGCCATGTATGGGATAACCTGTTTGAGCTGCACGCAGAACAATACGTTTCACTGTACCTCGGTACACGTGACAATAAACCAATTAAAATCCAAATCATAGCCTGCCTGATCCTTTGCCTGGTGATGTTTCTAATTCATTCAAGGGATGTGGGCTTCGCTGGCTTGGCCAGCATTTATTGCCCATCGCTAATGCACTTGAGATAGTTAATTAAATGCCAATGCATAGAATGGGGAGCATACAAGCCATATTATTGCGATGAGAGTGGTGGAAAACTGTGTTAGTGATTTCGAATTCATGCTCAGCAGCCACCCTCAACATGAGGAGACCATTGCTGTTACAAACACCAACACTGTTTTTTGCCTGATGATCCTTTCCCACACCTTGTGACTTGGTAATCTGTAGTTGAGGTTGCCAAGAATGATTGGCTTGTCTAACATTGGCACAGTAACAACTAAGGAATGGAGGTCATTATGGAATTGATCCTCCATTTCATCAGGGTGTTCCTGTTGGCGTGTGCATATTGATGAGAGTTGCTTTCTTGTTTCTGTGCAGTGGGAGTTTAAGCACCATTAGACAACCATTAAACCCTGGAAAGGCAAGTCAATTTACTAACACAATGGTTCATGACAGCAAAGCCCAGCAAAGGCTTCTGCTATTCTTTTCCATGGTCTTGCCAAAGAATGTGTAACCTGCATTGATTTCCTTGAGCTGACCCTCCTCGGGTAAGTCAGTCTTTGAGATTGATTTCCAACCACGTTAATGGGATCCCTGCCACCCAGGACTTGCTGGCTAGGGAGGCGAAACAAACTGTGGTTATGACACCTCATACTAGGGAGGCGAGGAGTGTGATCCTGAAAAGAGCTGTTCAGTCTCTCAGGAGGCTCAAGTTCCACTTTGGCTTCATTACAGTGAGGAATGTCCCTATAGCTGAGCTGCCGATATGCAGGTTTTCAGCTACAGCTCCCATTGATTCTCCACCTGCTGCTACACCACCTACCCATCACCACAGGACATGTAAGAGATAGATGATGAATGACAGATGATAGAAAGATAATGAACATTTAGATTTAGATTTATTGTCATGTGTACTGAGGTACAGCGGAAAATATTGTTCCGTGTAGAGTCCAGGCAGATCATTCTAGACATGAAAAAAATAGAAGATACAATCAATACACAATGTAGACTTCGACATCGGGTGAAGCATACAGAGTGTAGTGCTGCACAGTAGAGAAGACATGTGGAGAGACCGATTCACTCCATAAGAGGACCAGTCTAGAGCCTGGTAACAGCAGGGAAGAAGGTATTTTTGAATCTGTTAAAGCATGTTCTTCGAATTTTACATCGTCTGCCCAATGGAAGAGGTTGGAAGAGAGAATAATCCGGGTGGGAGGGGTCTTTGATTATGCTTCCCACTTTCCCAAGGCAGCGGGAGGTGCAGACAGAATCAGTGGATGGGAGGCGGGTCCGTGTGATGGACTGGGCTGGGTTCACATGACTTCCACATGATTTGGATTCCAGTGAGACAGAGTTGTACATCGTCAGTTTCACTCTCTCACCCTGACGTATCTTGGTCCAGTGGCAAGGCAAGTCTAAATGGCTGGTGATAGAGCCGGATACAATGGGTGATACAATGGGAACATCTGCTATGTCTTGTTGACCTCTACGACCTGCCTTTAAGATTATTGGTCCTTAGATTGATTTCACCTGTCAAAATGCTGCAATTTTCCTTTGCAGGCCAGAGTCAATAAATCCATAAGTCACTGAGAGTAGGAAACTCATGGTTACCTTTGCCTGGTTGAGAGAATAACCCAGGTGGGAGGGGTCTTTGACTATGCTGCCATCAACCTGCGCGGTGGGAAACACTCCCAACCTGCCCATGTCACAAGTTGTAGTCCTTTTGGAAAGTTAAATGGTGATTGGAACAGAGAATTTCTTCAAGCTGCAGATCCACTTAACTCACAGCATGTGAACCTATTCCTTTTCAATGACAGAATGCTGTTTAGACATTCAGGTCTGTGGATTCTTATTTTCTTTCTTCTTCCTTTCTTAAATCATGGGGCGACATTTTTCCACTTTCCATTTTCTGGTTTACTTACTCATGCAAGGATTCTTATCATGAAAGAAACCCCTACCCTTGTTGGCACAAATTACTGTGCGGCTTTTGGCAGATTCACTAAACCAAAAGTTCAACTCTGTCTACATAAGGATTTCCAGGACATTTAAACGCAATACAATTTATCGGGTTTGAAGAAAGGACAAATTTAGCCTAGAATTATTTCAAAGTGATTTTTTTAACATTATAATGATAAAAGTAAAACTTAAAGCTGTTCTAAATCTGAAGTAAAACTAACAGGTAATGCTGGACATTCAGAGAAGCCCCATCAGCATCTGAAAAGAGAAACGGGTGAATATTTGGATGCAGACCAGGGCCGGGATTCTCCCCTACCCAGCGGGGCGGGGGGTCCCGGCGGGACGGAGTGGCGTGAACCACTCCGGTGTCGCCCCTCCCCAAAGGTGTGGAATTCTCCGCACCTTTAGGGGTTAAGCCTGCGCCGGAGTGGCTCCCGCCCCGCTGGCCGGCGCGAACGGCCTTTGGCGCCCCGCCAGCTGGGGCTGAAAGGCCTTCGCCGGCCAGTGGAAGTGCTGATGTCATATCGGCGCATGCGCAGGGGAGGGGGTCCCTTCTGCTCCCGCCATGGTGAAGGCCATGGCGGGGCGGAAGAAAAAGAGTGCCCTCACGACACAGGCCCGCCCGCCAATCGGTGAACCCAGATCGCAGGCTAGGCCACCGTGGGGGCACCCTCCGGGGTCAGATCGCCCCGCGCCCCCCTCAGGACCCCGGCGCCCGCCCGCGCCGCCAATCCCGCCGGCACCAGACGTGCTTTGATTCCCGTTGCGAGAAAGGCCTGTCAGCGGCGGGACTTCGGCCCATTGCGGACCGGAGAATCACCGCGGGGGGCCTGCCGACGGTGCAGCACAATTCCCACCCCACCGGGGGCCAGAGAATTCCGCCCCATTTGTCAGAAAAGTTCTGATGAAAGATCTAAATCCAAAAGACTAGTTTTTCTTAGATTTGTTTAGCAAATGCTGTTTATTTCTATCATCTTCTCTGATTAGGTTATTTAAGTGAAACCTTGCAGTAAAGAATTTATAAGCGCAGTTAATATGAGGTACAAAATTGACATGATTGAAAATAAATTTATAAGTATTCACCTCATTCTGAAAATTGAAACTATTGCAACTCAAATCACCCTGTGCTAAACATGGAATTTTCAGTGGAGCGGAATAGCTTCCAAATTTTAAATGTGGGATTCAGGAAGTCTCCCTAATTTTTGGCAGAGAACGCAGAAGCTCCATTGAGTAAATACGCACAGAGAAAACACTCTTGCCTCTAATGTCTGCAAGTGTTTCCAGATGTTGAAGGAGGAAATACCACAAAATAATGGATAGCAACACAGAACGGGCAGAATATTAAATGGCCCACCTACTGCCGTCGGCTTGGTGTTGGTGAGGCATGCTGCGACAAACCTCATTAGTTTATCTGCCCGACTTACTGCACCTCCTGTCAACACGGCAACAAAATCTTGAATCTTTTTAAAGCCTCGTTTAATAGGTGAGGCTGAATGTTTACTGTGAATTTAAGCACTAGTTCCAATAAACAAAACAATATTCCGCGACTACACCATAAAATTTGAAATTCAGAGTGAGCCTTGATCTGTTGAGCATTCAATTGAACAATGTGAATTTTGCACAGACTAACACACCAGAGGAAGGAAAGAGGTATTTTAAGGGGGTGGGGGGGGGAGCCAGATTAGAAAACCTTTAGTTACTGGCAGTGCTGGGAACAGCCGGGAGCAGCAGTGCTGTTGCTGTGCTGTCATAACAAGTTTACACTACAGGGGCTACTGTGAATAAGCTTTTAAAGCGTTACTGCCTCTGTTAAAATAGCAGAGTAAGGGATTTAATATGAACATGTTTAGCATTCTGATGTTAACTTTTGCACAACATGACTACGAGATCATTGCTCCTCAAGTAACTGATTCTAAACAAACAATTGAACAGATCAAAAGATAAATTACCATATTTACTAGTTGTCAAACATGTGCCCATGTTTCTCACAACGGTACTTGTCCAATAACAGCATTGCCATGACACCGAGCGCTAAAAGGCATCAGCCTGGGTTTTTGCTCTCGGGTCAGATGCGCAGAGTTGGGAGAATGTCCGGATCTATGAACCCAACCTTCAAAAATGGCTTCCCACACATTGGATTTTCAGGTTGTGGGGATGGGCTCTGGTTCAAAGTCAGGAGGGGTGACATCGGAAGAAGTGAGGAGGCTGCCATGTGTGGAGGTGGACTGGGTGGAAGGCCTGCTCTGGGGCTTCAGCACTGTATCCAAAGATAAAAAAGAAAGAATAAAACACAAGACATCCTTTACACCCCTCACCCACCTCCCCATCCCCAGATGCTACTCATGACTCATCCATGTGAACCCATGCCCCCTCATGACCTGTGCCCACACTCCATGGCCTCTCATACTCTCCATAACAACCTATGCCTCTGTACCCAGCTCCGATTACCCTATATAGCCCATATGTTAAGCAATGCCACTGTACCCACCCCATGGCCTTTTATAGCATGCTAATCAATGACCCCTCATCTATCACCCTTCGCCCTTACACCTACTGGGGTGCAGGGAGTTATGATTTTTAGCCACTTCTCTCATTTTCACCATGATGGAGAGCATTATCTCTCCTTGACTTCTTTCATCATCTCTGCAACCTTTAACATAGATGACCGCACCACCATCCTTTTCCAATGCTTTTCATCCTGTGGCCAACTCAACAGGACTGCCCTTGTGAGCTTCAATATTTGCCTAACCAATCACAGCCAGCACATCACCAGAAATGGTTCCTCTTCTCTTCCTAATCTAAGTTCTGCCCTTGGTGATGTTATGAAGATGGAGGCCACATACTTATAGGCTGTATCCAATGGCAAGTGTTGCCTTTTTTTTCTCCTTTCATGGGATTTATGTGGCTAGGTGGCATTTATTGCCCATCCCTAATTGTCCCTGAGAAGGTGGTACTGGGCTGCCTTCTTGAACCTCTACAGTCCATGTAGTGTAGGGACACCCACAGTGCTGTTAGGGAGCAAGTTCCAGGATTTTGACCCAGCGAAAGTGAAGATACAGCAATATATGTCCAAGTCAGGATGGTGAGGGACTTAGAGGGGAATTTGGAAGTCATGGTGTTCTCGTGTATCTGCTGCCCTTGGCCTTTTAGGTTGTAGAGGGTGCGGGTTTGGAAGGAGTTTAAAAGTTTGGTGAGTTGCTGCAGTGCTTCTTGTAGATGGTACACATTGCTGCCACTGTGCATTGGCAGTGGAGGGAGCAGATGTTGATGGTAGTGGATGGAGGGTCAGTCAAGTGGGCTGCTTAGTCCTTGATGATGTTAAGTTTCTTGAATGTTGTTGGAGCTGTACTCATTCAGACAGATGGAAAATATTCCGTTACACTCCTAACTCATGTCTTGTGGGTGGTAGACAGGGTTTAAGTAGTCAGGAGGTGAGTTACACACCATGGGATTCCTAGCCTCTGGTCTTTTCTTGTAGTCACAGTATTCATATGGCTAGTTCAGTTAAGTTTCTGGTCAATAGGAACTCCCAGATGTGGATTCAACGATGATAATTCCATTAAATGTCAAAGTGCGATGGTTAGATACTCTCTTGTTGGAGATGGTCATTGCCTGGCACTTGTGTGGTGCAAATGTTAGATGCCACGAATAATTCCAAGCCTGGATATTGTCCAAGTCTTGCAGTATTTTGACATGGAGTGCTTCAGTTTTTGAGGAATTGAAAATGGTGCTGAATATTATGCAATCATCACCGAACATCCCCACTTCTGATCTTACGAGGCAAGGAAGGTAATTTGATGAAGCAATTTAAGATGGTTGGGGTTAGGACACTACCCTGAGGAACTCCTGCAGTGATGTCCTGGAGCTGAGATAATTGACCTGCAACAGCCACAACCATCTTCCCTTGTGCTAGGTATGATGCCAACCAGTGAAGAGTTTCCCCCCTAATTCCCATTAATTCCAGTTTTGCTGGGGCTCCTTTCTGCCATGCTTGGTCAAATGCTGCCTTGATATCAAGGGCAGTCACCTCACCTCTGGAGTTCATCTCCTTTGTCAATTAAAGGTGAAAAATTGGCTCTTGAAGCCTGAGGGCCTATTAGAAGCATTGTACCTTGAGCAGAGCAGCAGGCTGAGGTAAAGACTGAGAAGGCTGTTCAATAGGAAGGTGCCCTCTCATTAATCTTATTAAAAATTCAAACCACAAAATAGAAAAAGCAGCCACAGGCCACTATTATTGGAATGGATGTCCTTCAGCAGTATTTGCACCCTCACAATGTGGACGACCCACAGCCCTGAGGACTGCCTGGAATGCTGCATCTCCTCATGTGTTCATGGATGCAAGCAGCCACACTGAACCCTGAATCTGCTTACTCTAAAATGGGTACAGTAAGAAGTCTTACAACACCAGGTTAAAGTCCAACAGGTTTGTTTCAAACACGAGCTTTCGGAGCACGGCTCCTTCTGATTCACCTGAAGAAGGAGCCGTGCTCCGAAAGCTCGTGTTTGAAACAAACCTGTTGGACTTTAACCTGGTGTTGTAAGACTTCTTACTGTGCTCACCCCAGTCCAACGCCGGCATCTCCACATCATGGCTAAAATGGGTGGCATTGGAAATGGTTGGAAAATTGGCACACTGACTGGTGCCAGTATTCTTAGGCTCTACCTGCCTCTGTTAATGACCTCGACAGGGCCCAAACGCGGGGCAGCACGGTAGCATGGTGGTTAGCGTCAATGTTTCACAGCTCCAGGGTCCCAGGTTCGATTCCCGGCTGGGTCACTGTCTGTGCGGAGTCTGCACGTCCTCCCCGTGTGTGCGTGGGTTTCCTCCGGGTGCTCCGGTTTCCTCCCACAGTCCAAAGATATGCGGGTTAGGTGGATTGGCCATGCTAAATTGCCCGTAGTGTCCTAAAAAGTAAGGTTAAGGGGGGGGGGGGGGGGTTGTTGGGTTACGGGTATACATACGGTGGATACGTGGGTTTGAGTAGGGTGATCATTGCTCGGCACAACATCGAGGGCCGAAGGGCCTGTTCTGTGCTGTACTGTTCTATGTCTATAGCCTGTCGCCCTTCATCATTGTCCTGATCAATGGCCACAGATCTGAAATATTGGCTGGAATTTTCCAGTACTCTCCCCCACCCTTCCATGGCAGGTGCTGGAGGTGGCTCGCCATTGGTTACCAGCAGGATCTTTAGTCCCGCCGAAGGCAATGGCAATTTGCCTGGCCTTCCCGGCCCTCCACCCAGGGAACCTGTGGCAAGGGACCAGAAGATTCTGCCTGAGGGAAGGGCTGGAAAATCCTGTCAACGAACTCTGTTTCTCTTCCCTCAGGTGCTGTCAGAGCTGTTTCGCATTCCCTGAATTTATATATATTGGATATATGGATGGTTGAATATATAAAAAAAGTTGTCCGGTATTATTGACATTGATAACAAGTGAGCCAGGAGGATGAAGAATTATTTGGGGGCAGTTCATGTTTTCACAAACCGTATTGTACTCCAACATTATGCGTTTATATCACTCACAACAAATAGGAATGAAAAATGAAAAAAAAATGAAAATCGCTTAGTGTCACAAGTAGGTTTCAAATTAAGTTACTGTGAAAATCCCCTAGTCACCTCATGCCGGCGCCTGTTCGGGGAGGCTGGTACGGGAATTGAACCATGCTGCTGGCCTGCCCTGGTCTGCTTTAAAAGCCAGCTATTTAGTCCTGTGCTAAACCAGCCTTATTTCAGAGGAGCTTTAGGTAAACGCGTTCCTTTAAATTTTAGCTCTTAATTTTTGAGATGCAGGGGGAAATTAGCTCATTTTCCTAAGGCCATTATGAGGAACGACAAAAATAACAGCACCTGGTATCAGCATTGTGCATCTAGATTTCATCTTGACTTCAATTTGCATGCCCTGGCTGTCACGTGGGGGGGCACAAAGGTTGCCTATAGGTTATAGTAACTATCAGCCTGGAAATATAAAGAGTGGTGCAGAGTTTAAAAGGCTCAAAGGGGTAAGTAATTATTGGGTCCTCGGGAGAGTTTATGGAGGGAACTATGAACTCTGAATCTAGGGAGGCCTTTTCCAAACTGACTAAATGCAAAAAATGTAAGGATTGGATTTTCCAGTTGCTCCTGCCAGTGGGGTCTTTCAGCCCCGCTGACCATGGTTCCCCAGCGGTGGAGGTTGTGAACAATGGAAAACCCTATTGACAGCGACAGGACTGGAAGCTCCCGCCAACAACCAATGGCAGGCTGCAAAACACGCCGCAGGTCGGGTAGGGATGGTGTGGAAATTCCCACTCAATCTTATCATTGGAGCTTCCAGTGAGCAAGGAGTGGAAAAAGCAATGCCAAATCATCCAGAATGCTTGTGAGTGGGGTTGGTCACAACATCCTGTTTCATAATATGGGCTTTGGCATCAGGAAAGGAAGCAAAGGGAGGATGGACGGCTTCCCTGTCATGCAAGAAAGGCCTTAACCACAGTGGCACGCAGACCGAGGCAGGAGTTGGCTGAGACCATCAGGAGGGACAATTCTGTGCCAAAGACATGGAAACAGGGCCAGAAAAAAGTTTAATGACCAACGCGAGAGGAAAGGGAAATCTGCAGTTGAGACGTTGTGTGTTTAGTCTGTGGCTCCGTCCTATTGCTTCTTGTCACTCACTGTTCTTTGCTCGTTGACACAACATTTTGCCAGCATGTTGCAAATTCAAACCCACCACTTGGACACCAGCCACAGGAAATTTACAAACGGTAATATAAGGGTGTGATGCAAGAACGAGCAGAAGTTACCCACAACGCTCACAGCCACTGCTAATTAAATGCAAAAAGGATGTGCAACTATTGAGTGGCGGGGAGGAGTGGCCAGGGTGGAGGGGAAGGCAGTGGAATGGGTGGGGAATGGGGCCTTGTGGTGGGATGTTCTGATGAAGCAGATAGCCGTCTGAGTGTCATATTTTCACAGAAGAAGGAACATTTCTCAGATGGAAGACCATAGCGACTGGAGGAAGATCTTTCTCTGTTCAATTACTTCAACGAAAACCAGGCACAACAAACAACTTGAGGTGTCAGAAATTGAAGTGTGTTGAAAGTAAAACAGATTATCTGGAAACCCTTCAATATTTTCGAGACATAACATGCATCATCCCAGTTATGTTCAATTTCATAGAATCCGTATAGTGCAGAAGGAGGCCATACGGCCTATTGACTCTGCACCAATCCTTTGAAAGAGCACCCTACTCAGGCCCACTCTCCCACCATATCCCCTCAACCCCACCTAACCTTTGGCCACTATGGGGCAATTTATCATGGCCAATCCATCTAACCTGTACATCTTTGGACTGTGGAAGGAAACCAGGGCAGTCGGAGGAAACACACGCAGACACGGGGAGTATGAGAAAACTCCACACATTCAGTCACCCAAGATTGGAATCGAACCCGGGACTCTGGCACTGTGATGCAGCAGTAATAACCACAGAGCTATTGTGCTGCCTGAGGTGACAGTTCAATAAAGAGCATGGAGAGGAGACAATACTTTAATAAAGATCATGGGGAGAAGGCAAGAGTTCAATAAAGATCTCGGAGAGAGAGGCGAGACTGTAATAAAGAGCTTGGAGAGAAGACGAGAGTTCAATAAAGAGCTTGGAGAGAAGTGGCTGGAGTTACTGTGGTGTATTTACGAAGTTGAGAGCTACGTGGATAGCACATTCAGACAGGTGGTCACACTGCAGCTTAAGGGCTTGAAGGCAGAGTGGGAATCAGTGACCAACAGGCAGTACAAGAGAAGTAGACAGGTAGTGCAGTAGTCCTGTGGGAAATGTGTTTTCCATTTTGGAAGGGGGTGAGGGTGTTTGATCTTCAGAGGAGTGCTGTCAGAGCCAGGTTTGTGATACCATGAGCGGCCCAGCTGTACAGGAGGGGAGGAAAAAGAAAGGACAAGCGATAGTGATAGGGGATTCATTAGTCATGGAAACCGATAGGCATTTCTGTGGCTATAGTTGAAACTCCAGGATGGTATGTTGCCTCCTTGGTACCTGGGCAAGGATGTTACAGAGAGTGGGGAGAGTGAATAGCCAGAGGTTGTGGTCCACATTGGCGCTAATGATTTAGATTGAAAGGGATGGGGTCCTGTAATCCAAATTTAGGGAGCTAAGTAGAAGATTAGCAAGCAGGACTTCAATTATAGTTATCTCCAGTTTTCAATACAAGTTACTACTCCATTTGTCTTCCATGACATCTTTGTTGTTTAATCTCTCTTGCCCTCTAGCCCATCGCTGGCCTCTTTTGCTGCACCTGCTCACCCCTTTCTTTTTCAACTGCATAAAACCTATCACATTTCTCCCTCTCTCTGGTTCTGAAGAGTCATATTGGAGTCAAAATGCTAACTCTATTTCTCTCTCCAAACATACTGCCAGACCTGCGGAGGTTTTCCGGCATTTTGTTTTTGTCTCTTCAGCATTTCCAGAACTTAATCAATATTGTTGCAATCTTCATTTTCCAGCATATTCTGAACTTGAAGCTAATTTTTATATTTTATCCCAATTACAAGCAACTGCAAAAGATATCTGTATGAAGATCACCTGATTTCTCTTGTGATTGAAGCATCCTTTATCTCAAGATGGAAGGGAAGGAACCTTCCAGATTTTAAAAAAGAAAACAATATTTCAACTTTTACTTCACAGTTCTAACACTAGCAGATTACATGCAGTCTCTTAACCTTAATACTAGTTCTCGTCAAACACAAAAATACTGGTCTTGTTCCACTTACACATATAGGCAAAATCAACACTTGCATTTCGGAAGCAATCTTTATTCTGTTAGGGACATTTGTTCAGAACCCTTTTCCAAAGCCTTCTCTCTGTAGCTTTTTTCATGACCTCTTCCATGGCTGCTTACATCCTTCTCTCTTTGTCTGTTCCAAATTGATTCTCTCTCTCTCTCTAAGCTCTGCCCTGCCCTTCAAACCGAGGTCCTCCTCTTGAATGTCCAGACTGGATTGTATCAACTGTGAATGGGATTGCTTGTTTGCGCACTTCTATGCCATTCATATGCATTGATGTAGAAATGGGTTTCAGACTCTGTAGTAGCATGGTGGTTATTCAGGAATGTCCCAAAAGACAACGGATCTCAGGTGAATTACCTTATGCATTCCCTAATGAGTTTAAGTCTGAATGGGACCATGTGACTCAGCCTGTGTGGGCATATCCATCTGAGTTGGCTGCAAGCAGTTTTATTCCTGTTACATCTTAGACCCCATTTCTGGACCAAAGTTCCTAATATCTCCCACATCTTAACAAACTAAAGCATCAACGCATCAATACGCTGCATGTTTACTACAAGAGACACTTAAATTGTAATTGCATTGCATTACTTTCATTTGTACCTAATCTTTGTGTGTGGCAATATGTATGACCTGGTTGAGTGAAAAGTCGCATTTCAAATTCCAGGGCAAGCATGCGGCAACAAATAACCCTTTCTGTTTTTAAACTCACAAAACATTTGCTGCTGGAAATCTTATAATTGGAACAACCACTCTGAGGATAAGAAACCACACACCTTTTACAAACAACATATTGATAATGGGCAATACAAAGGCATACATACATTCTGTCCATGACAACAGGCTTATGGAGAACAAGGGAGTCAGGAAATAATTAGCGACAAGTACTGTAATTCCAGATTTGCTGGCAGAGGAACAGAGGGACAGGGTGAAGATGGATATCAATGCCTTCCTTCTTTGTCAATGCACAGCAGACTAGAATCATAGAATTTACAGTGCAGAAGGGGGCCATTCGGCCCATCATGTCTGCACCGGCCCTTGGAAAGAGCACCCTACTTAAGCCCACACCATCACCCTGTTCCCACAACATTCTCCACACAGACGGTCCCTGGAGTTGTGAGGCAGTAGTGCTAGCCACTGTGCCCCTTAATATGTAGAAAATCACCATTTGATCAGGCAAAGTCAACATGGTTTTGTGAAAGGGAAATCATTTGTAACTAATTTATTGGAGTTTTTTGAGGAAGTGGTACGCTAGGTAAAGGGGAATCTGTTGATGCGGTGTACTTGAATTTCCAAAAAGCATTTGATAATGTATCGTATTAAAGGTTATTGCACAGGATACGAGATTTATAAAATTCTAACAGGACTAGACAGAGTAGATGCAGGGAAGGTGTGGGGTCACAGTCTGAGGATTCAGGGTAAACCATTTCGGACAGAGATGAGGAGACATTTCTTCACCCAAAGAGTGGTGAGCCTGTGGAATTAATTACCACAGGAAGTGGTTGATGCGAAATCATTGAATATCTTCAAGAGGCGGCTAGATGTAGCACTTGGAGCGAATGTGATCAAAGGTTATGGGGAGAAAGCTGAATTAGGCTATTGTGTTGGATGATCAGCCATGATTGTGATAAATGGCAGAGGAAGCTCGAAGGGTGAAAAGGCCTCCTCCTGCTCCTACCTTCTGTGCATCTATGTCACATGGTGCCGACAAGTCTCACTCAGGTGATACCAGAGAAAACTGAAAAACTGGAAGCATTTTTCTTACAAGGAAGAAGATCAGGAGGAATTCAAAGTAGGCTTGAATTCAATCATTATTCTAATTAGTAACTGAAGGACATAAATTTAAGAATAATAGGTGAAGAGATGTTTTATTTATTTAAAGGGTTGGCTTGATGTGGAACTCCCTACAGAAACAACAGTGGAAACAAAATTCATTTTATGTTTGTAATGTAAAATGGATAATTATTTGACAAAAACATATTATTTGAAAAGATTGGGATATGGAACTGGTTCTAAGTAAATATCTATTTGAGAAGGCTAACGCATAGGGCAGCATGGTGGCACAGTGGTTAGCCCTGTTGCCTCACAGCTTAAGGGATCTGGGCTCAATTTCGACCTTGGGGTAATGTCTGTGTGGAGGTTTCACGTTCTCCCCTTGCCTGCGTGTGTTTCCTCCCGGTGCTCCGGTTTCCTCTGTTGCTCTGTTTACTTGCTATAAATATGGCAGTCAATAAGGTCGCCTTTCTTAATCCTAATTATAAGTATACTTTCAGAGTCGCCAGGTATCTCTCGATACCTCCACACGGTTTAACCCGAATACCGATCAAAGAGCCAATACACCAGTTAGTTAGTTCAAAGTCAATACTACTTTATTTACACACAGTAAGATCTACTCATGCACAATAACACTAGAGGCTAAACTATATCTATCGCTAATACCTATACGTAACTTTGGGTGCCCACTTAGGTCAGAGGAACAATGGCCGTTGTTCGGATCTGAGGCTGCTGGGTTCGAAGCGGTAACAGGAGTACAGCTAAGGTCTCTGTCTGGTAGCAAGCGTTGAACTTGAACATACTTGCTTCTGGTGGTGCTGGTGGAGGGGTCTCTCTGCTTGAGAGCCGAATCCAAGAGGCTGAACCTTTGGCAGGGGTTCCTTCTTATACTTGGAGGGGCTTCGCACGCTTTTATGCCGCCCTTAAAATTGGTCCCAATTAATTGGGCAGCTTGTTGATCATTGTCATAGATCTAAACCAATAAAGGGGCGGGTGCCTTGATGGCTGGGCGTGTCCTAGGTGGCCGTTGGCCTTGCTTTGTTTGTGTCGTTGGTTGGGGTAGTGGCGCCTGACTGTCTGGGACAGTATCGGCTACCTGAGCACTCGTCCTTTGTTTCCCGGAGATGGGGCATCAATATGTAAATTGACCCAGAGTTTTGATTCCGTCTGCTGACTGCCTTCCAAATATACATTCAGGCTCTGTGCCTGCTTGTTGCTTAGTATTGTCCATTTTTCCCTCTAGGCTCTGTGAGTGTCCATTTTATATACTGAAAGTGGCCACCCCAGATGGCTACACCCCACAGTCTAAAGATGGGCAGGTTATATAGATTGGCCATGCTAAATTGCCCCTTCATGTCCACAAGTTAGGTGGGGTTATGGGATTGCGTGAGAGTGGGCCTAGGTAGGGTGCTCTTTGAGAGGGTTGGTGCAGACTCGATGGACCAAATGGCCTCCTTCTGCACTGTAGGGATTCTATGGGCTGAACATCCCACTTTTGTGCAATAACACAACGATTATGGGGTAATCATTTAGAATATGAATGATTGAATCACAGTTTATTGTAAACAAATGCAGTCTGGAAACTTTTGGCATTCAAAATCATTCTTATGCTCCAAAGTTCTGAATCATTTTTAATTTTAAAAGTACATTGAATATGATTTGATGAAGTGGTTGATAGCCCAAATAAAAATGTACAAAATTAAAAAATATAGAAGGAAAACATGCTATTTGGGTAATTGTATGTACAAATGAGAGGATATTAAAAGTACTAAAAGTACTTTATTCTCTGGCCAGGTAGAGACATAGCAAACCAGAAATGTTATCATGCTGTGGTTATATATACCAACACTTCACAGGGTTACCATACCACTGTGTAATCTTTCCTGCATGATAAACATATTAAACAGATTAAATTGTTTTATCTGAAAATGCCGGCTAGACAAGCTGTGGAAAGGTTAAAATTTCCGTTCTCATAACAGGCCTTGACCATCTGTCCTGATGATTAATATGATGGCACTTTACTGTGAAGACTGTGTCAAAACAGTAAGTTATAAACAATGCCAGGATAACAATGCTACCACTGACCCTTAGGTCTCAAAGATAGTCATGGAAATGAAGTGCAAAGTGAAGTCTGTAGAAACAGTTTGTTTTGTTATTCGAAGCACACTGAAAGAACAGGCCGACGGAAACTATAATTTTATCAGCATCGAGGGAATTGAGAATATTTTTGTTGGAGACCTGTTGATCTCCAGTCATGGATTTTCTTGGGCAGGGTGCCTGGGGCAAGGGGGTGGGGGTGGGGGGCGGGGGGGGGGGGGGGGGGGGGGGGGGGTGGAGGAGGTGATTTGTGCAGCGTGCACTGGAAGTGCTGGGAGGTCGGTTAGCTCAGTTGGCTGGACGGCTGGTTTGTGATGTGGGGCAACGGCAAAAATGTGAGTTCAATTCCCATATAAGAACATAAGAACATAAGAACTAGGAGCAGGAGTAGGCCATCTGGCCCCTCGAGCCTGCTCCTCCATTCAATTAGATCATGGCTGATCTTTTGTGGACTCAGCTCCACTTTCCGGCCCGAACATCATAACCCTTAATCCCTTTATTCTTCAAAAAACTATCTATCTTTATCAGCTGAGATTATTCATGAAGGCCCCGCCTTCTCAGCCTTGTCTTTCACCCTGAGGTATGGTGACCCTCAGGTTAAATCACCGCCAGTCAGGTCTGTCTCGCAAAGGGGTGAGTAGCCTATGGCCCTCTGGGACTATGGCGGCTTTCACTGGAATTCTGTTGCATTTGTATGTATTTTTCCGAGCGCTCACATTAGAATGTTTTGGGCAGGCGTTTGTTGTCTGTGGAGGCAACAATTAGTGGGATGCCCCCAGGGCATAGGAAGGTAGGAGCCATAAAAGGCAGCACAGTACAGTCACATCCCTGTGACTTAGAATTGGACTGACATATTGTTTTCTATTGAAACTACATTTTTATATTTGCAGCTGCTTATTGATAATTGAGAATAATGCATTGCGCCAAATAGAAGTAAACATTTAACAGTCTCATTTAACAGTCTGTGTTCCTTCATTATATTAATGTGCCTGCTCTATGAATTCGGCTGGGATGAAAACAGTAACCAAAGCAGGAGTTGCATTCTCCCTGCTGTTTGCCTTAGAGAGAGTTACAGAATGTCAGGTATTGGATGGAGAACCATGGGAAGTTAGCGTGGTTCCGAAGAATGATGGTGTGGGAATAGCCAGGATTCTTCTTTCATTCCAGCTGGAATAGAGAAGTTATAGGGTCAGGGAAGGGAGGATTCTTTCTCTTGGTGTGTACGTTGCAAGTAGCACAAAGAGAACAATTTCTTCAGCATTTCTCAGGGATTATAAGATCATAAGACCTAGGAGCAGAAGTAGTCTGGCCCATCAAGTTTGCTCCACCATTCAATGAGATCATGACCAATCTGATCTGATAATCCTTCTATGCTGCAGCTTTCTTCAGTTTTTCCCCATTTAAATAATATTCAGCTCCTTTATTTTTCCTACTAAAGCGCATAACTTCACATTTTCCTCCAATATATTCCATCTGCCATATGTTTGCCAATTCATTTAACCTGTCTATATTCCTCTGTAGACTGAGTCACCCTCACCACTTGCCATTTCACCTATTTTTGTGTCATCTGCAAATCTGGCAATCGTACATTCACTTCCCTTGCCCAAGTCATTCATACATATTGTAAATAATTGTGCGACAACACTGATCTTTGCTTTCCACTAGTTGCAGGTTGCCGTCCTGAAAATGCCCCTCTTATGTCAACTCTATTAGTTAGCCAACCCTCCATCCATGCGAAGATACTACCCCCAATATCTTGGACTCTTGTCTTATTAAGCAGCCTTTGAGTGGTACCTTAGCAAACTTTTTTAAAAAATAGACGTGTGTGGCTGTTTCACCTCATGTCATAGAATTTACAGTGCAAAAGGAGGCCATTCGGTCCATCAAGTCTGCACTGGCTCTTGGAAAGAGCATCCCACTTAAACCCAGGCCTCCAGCCTATCCCCGTAACCCAGTAACCCCACCTAACCTTTTTGGACACTAAGGGCAATTTATCATTGCCAATCCACCTAACCTGCACATCTTTGGACTGTGGGAGGAAACCAACTAGGCCAGATAGTGCAGAAGAGGGAAAGGGTTGCACAGCACTAAACATTGCCTCCATCTGCAAAATGTAAGAGGCTCACAGCATTTGTTACAAGTAACATTTCAAAACCACAAAGTCAGATTGAAAGTTTTTCTTGACTATTCCAGATAGTTTGTATTTAAATGGCAGCATTGGAAGCATGTGCTCCATTGTTTTATAAAGCAATCTGCCACTGATCTGTTTTTAGCACCTGTTCATATCATGTATGTTGCTGTGCACCTCATCTATATGTGCTGGACTTTTGGCTGCCACCCATGCGTAGAACAGAGAAAAAGACTTTGTCCTCAATTTTTGTATTCAAATGCTATTGTGAAGTTGACCTGAGGAAGGTCCAGCTTCTTTTGCCTTTCTCTCCACGTAACTACTTTTTTCTTGTTTCCCTTGTTTTGTCCTTTAGTTCCTTTTTGTCCGATTAGCTGCCTTTGCCACATCCCTCAATTTCACCTGCCCAAACTCCCCCTTGCTCAAGCCCTGAATTTGCAACTTTCTCTAGTTTCCCTCCTACCTTCCTCTCTGTTCCATCAATCCTATTGCGATCAAACTGCTGACCACCCCAGTTCTCCTTCTGGTCCCCATGTCAGTTGATATTGTAAATGGTTCTCTCTATGCAGCTCTTGTCCGTCTCTCCTTTAAATCTGCCTTCAACACCCATCTCCACAAAAGAACAATACTTGATCCCAGCTTCCTTGCAAGTTTCCGTCCCTTCGTCAATCTCCCTTTCCTCTCCATAGTCCTTGAACATGTTTTGGCCACCCAAATCTTTCTAGAAAACGTTATGCTTGAGTCCTTTCAAAATAGTATCCACCTTTGCCACAAGTATAAAACAGCTCTTATCAAAGTCACAAATCCAGTGTGATTGTGACAAAGATAACCTTTCCCTCCTCACCCTTCTCAAACGGTCTGCAGCCTTTGACATTGCTGACCTCCTTGTGTACTGAGCATCTCTATTCCTTAAGTTTCAGTACTTGGTGTATTTTAGCAGACCATTTTGGTAACATGCTTCAAACCAAGCCTTTTTATTCAGCACTCTTCAAACTGGATTGATATTACAGCTCTTCTGGGATTTATTGTCGGTTTATATTAAAAACCGGTATTAAGTACCGGGTATAAACTTAATTGAAAGAATGATTTAAGAATTTAAAATTCATGACAAAATGTAATAATCCACTTTGAAATTTGGCATTTTTCATGGGTCATGTACCGTGCTATAAAGGATACCTTCATGACAATAAACCATATTTTGTTTACTTAAAGTAATGTGAATTGATGCTGTAACTTGTACAAAGACTGAACCTTTGGTTACTTGCGTTGTCCTAAAAATGATTTTCTCCACATGGTGGCTGCATGTGGGTCATCCTCAGTCATTTTCTATTGATACACCAGACAGGAGGAAAGGCAAGTCCTCATATCCCTGAATGGCCAACCTTAACCTTATAGACATAGGTACAGGGTACGATTCAGCCAGAAAATGTCTAGGCATAATTTTGGGTGAGTTGGGCGGGGTGTTTCCCACTGGCTTTTGGGGTGAGATTCAGACCGGTATTCACTTACGCGTCGTCATTTTTTGGGGGCCTTGGGGTGTTTCTCCCTGGTCCAACCACACTTGGAATTAATTCAGCAGTGGGGAGCTGAACTCGCCAGTGAAACCGGCTCCTCAGAGATCGGGCCGCCATTTTGAAAGCGTGCCCTGATCTCTAAGTGAGCTTGAGGGTCCCCCAAACCCCCCCCCCCCCCCGGACAATGCCACACAATGGTAATGCCAAACTCTGCACACATGGACATTCCCCCACAAGTAAGGATACTCTGCTATGAGGTCATTGAACATCCCGCCTTTTTGGTACCCCACCTCCTCTTTCGGGCCCCCCCTTTCAGGATCCCACTTCCCCCCAACCTTTATGAGGCCCCTACATACCCTCTTTCAACCCCCTACCCTTCAGAAGTCCCTCACACCCTCCTTTCATGGACATGGTCCCCCTCAGGCCCAGACCCTTGGCAGCGCCAACCTGGCTCCCAGGCACTCCCAACCTGGAACCCAGAAAGTTCCCCTGGCACCCAGCAGTGTGGCCAGTTGGCACTACCAGGGTGCCTGGCTGCCTGGGGCAGCGCCAAGGTACTGCTCTGACCTGTCCCGGACCACGCTTGTGGAGACCAGTACCAATTGCCGCCTGGTTGAGGCCTTGCCAATGCGGTCATTGACTCTCGCGTGCCAGATGAATGCGATGTTAGGATATTTAAATGAACTAATAATTATGTGCATCATGCCCAGCATCTAGGGTGGCTGCATCGCACCCACAGGGCCTACAGTGTGCTTGCTTGAATGTCTTCAGCTGACAGTGAAAGGTCCAGGATGCTGCATGAACTCAAGGCTTAAACTTCTTGGAATGCACTGCCTGAAAGGGTGGTGGAAGCATGCCCAGTAAGACATTTCGGAAGGTGAAATGGATTTATGTTTGAAAAGGGGGAAAAAATTGTAAGGCTGTAGAAAACAGGGAAGTGGGATTAATTGGATAGCTCTTTGGAAGAGCTAGAGTAGTTACAATGGCTGAATAGCCTCCCGTAGTCACTGAAAAGAAAATGTATAGGCACTTTTATCACAGAAATTGTTATTTTGTATTTTAAGTTCAATCATATTCTTGTACTTTTTGTCTTTGTAATGTTCTAAATTAATTTCCTGCAATAAGTGGAGAAAGCAACATGCTAAGTGACAGGATTTCCACAAGATGCTTTGGAAGGATGTGATTCATGCCTTTCATTTGTTTATTGGCAAATTCTGTGGACATTTCATGTTTTACTTGCTATTTTATTTTAAGCTGTTGATTCGTGTAATTTCATTCATCTTACATTTTCAGCACTTTAAACGTTGTTAATTCTTGTTATATGAGATTTCATTGATGTTTTATGTATGTGAACCTGATGTGGTGCAAGTGTGATGTATGGCTTGTGTATCAATTGAATTGCCAGCCTGCGAACTTAGAAATGTGACGGACCCAAAGTTTGCAAGATACCATTGTGAGGATTCAACTCTTTGTGGTGGTGTTCGTGCAAGGATGGAACTGCCAACTTCTTCAGATCTGCCATCATCCCATCCTTTTTCCCTGGGATTTGGATCGCTCACTGTGCATTCTGAGATTCCTGACATTAAGAGGTTATTCGAGGGTGAACGATCATGGCATTCCTGCAGCAGCTCCAGGAAATGCAGTCATGGCATTAAAGTGAAGCATCCCTGAAGATTGGGATGAATAGTCAATTGTCTACAATAGATAAGTGTGCCACTACCTTCCACATAATGGCCCCCAGAGGTGGCAGAAATGGGAAGGAAGAGAGATCAATCCTCGTAGAAACCACCCATCGGCAGCATTTCCATGGTTACAGATGAGGATGGAATGACCTTGAGTAGTCTCACTGTACACAGGGGTCAGGGTGGGGTAGTAGGGCATGGAGGTGGGGCTGTGATTTGGAGTTTTGGTTACGGAGAAGTGATTAACAAGAGGGTGAATTGTCCCTCTGTCTCCGGCATGCTCTCTGATGATTCCCCGCAAAGTATTCCTAACTGTAAATAGACATTTCAGAGGTCAGCTTTTGGGGAATTTGAATGGAACTTTAATGAGTTTTCATCATAGTCCTCCAGTGCAGAAGCAGGCCATTCAGCCCATCGGGTCTGGCTACTTAGGCCGACTCCCTCACCCTATTCTCGTAACCCCATAACCCCACAAACCTGCATATCTTTGAACACTAAGGGGCAATTTAGCGTGGCCAATCCACCTATCCTGCACATCTTTGGACTGTTGGCGAAAACCCATGTAGACACGGGTAGAAGACACACAGTCACCCAAGGCCGGTATTGAACCCGGGACCCTAGTGCTGTGAGGCAGCAGTGCTAGCCACTGTGCTACCCTGTTGCTCTTCTATAATGTTATATGATTGGTGTTGATTTTGTCTTTCTAAGGCTCACTGACCCACCTCAGTGCAGCTGCTGGGTTCCTGACATTCTGGGAAATGCATTCAGAGTTAAGCATGTAATGCAAATGAAATCTGAGGCTTTATTAGCGCATCTTATCCTGCATTCTGAAAGGGGATTGGTTACCATCCCCTGTCCTGTCTGCTTTAAGCCTGGTTTGAGCCAGCTTTCTAAAAGGCTTTAATTATTTTACCCATTTAACTCCCTTCCTAGACCTAATCCCACAAGCCCACCTTTGCAAAGCTCTCGCTATAGACTTAGCAAGCATGGGGTTAGTTTAGCACAGTGGGCTAAATAGCTGGCTTGTAATGCAGAACAAGGCAGCAGCACGGGCTCAATTCCTGTACCGTCCTCCCCGAACAGGCACCAGAATGTGGCGACTAGGGGCTTTTCACAGTAACTTCATTGAAGCCTACTTGTGACAATAAGGGATTATTATTATTATTATGGAGTGGAAAATATTGCAGTTCTTCAGTAGAGGATAGTCTTCTGAGGTTGATATAAAGGTATTATTAATAAAGCAAAGTAGAGAGAGATTCATTCTGTATGGGTGTGTTCTGTATTGTCTGGAGGGTGTCAAACTGGAGATGTTCAGTTCCACTATATTGACATCCATCATTTCATTGAAAAATCAATCCAGTGTTATTGTGATTATATTTCCCAGTGGATCATATCCAATCCTAACTGCATTCTCAGTAAGAGCAATTAAACTGCTGACAAGTTCTTTGTTGTACTTGAAGTGTTTCAGGAACATCGTCCTCAACATTGAGAACCTCTTGAACAAAATTTCAGAACTACACTTTGATAAATAAATGGGTAGAAAGCCAACATTTAAATCAAATGCTGCTATTGTTGTGTAATCTTTATTTCGATAGTAATTATGATTATGAATCGAGCATCCATGCTTGCGAAGTCTAAGAACTAACCTGTAATATTGCAAGTTCACTTCCAAGACTCCAGCATATACTTCTGTTGGCCATTCTCTCATCAGTAGCATGTGCAGAATCAGTACTCCTGTTTCCCCGGCCATTAAAAGTCTTCCTTCCTCAGTTTCCTGCTCTGCCTCGCTAACTTAGATTGTGTCATTTGCAATATCCATCACTGAGAGACTGCTTCCAAAAGGTAATATTAACGTTATTGTTTCTTTGAAATCTGTTGATGATGAGGATGTACGTCGAGAGAGGGCGGTGCCTTTAACCAGTTTATTCATAGAGAGACATAGGAGCAGGATTAGGCTATTCGGTCTCTCTCTCAAGCATGTTCTCCAATTAAAGTATGGTTTATCTGTACCTCAGGCTCATTCACCCAGTGTTGCTCCATATTGCTTAATAATCTACCTGACAAAATCTAGTTCTGAATTTTCCAAGTGGCAGATTTTTGAGCATTTCAAATGTCCATCATCCTTTGCACAAAGAGGTGCTTCCTGACATCACCTCTGAAAGGCCTCGCTCTAATTTTAAGGTCACGACCCCTTGTTCTGGGCACCCTCACCAGAGGAAATAATTTCTCTCCCTATTGTCTCCATCAAATCCTTTAATCAACAGTGAACACATCCTGGATGGAGAGATATTATTCAGTTTATCCTAAGTTTAACTTCTGGTATTGTAATGGTAAAAACAGGTGCAAGAACCTATGGGGGTTATTTTTGCACATTATTAGAACAATTATTTTGAATAGATTAAAGTAGTACACAGTGGAATTTTATGTAAACATACAGCTCAACTATTATGCCCTTATAATGAAATATCTGGTAGCACTGTTACATGAAGAATGATCATTTAACTGGAGATTTTGGTGGGCTAGTTCCTTGCAAAGAGGAGAAAAGGGCAAAAAACAGCTGTAATTTAGTGACTGATGAGTCACATTATTTATCCATTAACTTTTTGTCTTCATTTTTCTCTGGACTGTTTGCATTTGCATACATGCCCACACACAGAAACTCACACAGACACACAATCACAAAAACGCTCGAGAGTTCAATATGAATAAGTAATTATACTTGATGGACAATAACATGTACTATACGTATTCAATTTACTGAGTACACGAGATACTTCTGTCAAAGAAAAACTTTCATCCATATAATCCACTCCATTTTAGATTCGGACAAGGATCAAGGGGAACTTATTGGCGGAATATTTTGAGAACACCCACAGTTATGTGTTCAATTGATGGGGTTGCAATTGCAGGGCTCGAGGGTGGCAACAATCAGACCTCAGTGAGGGAACAATTAGGGGTCGAGGAGGTTTGAGGATCATGATTGGGGTCCCAATGGAGTGAGTAACTGGTGTCCATCTCAAAGTGGCAGCAGTCTGAAGTTCGACATGGTGATCAGGTTTGGGTTGGAGGTAGGTCAGGGATTGGAATGCCTGGGTGCTGGGACTGGTGGTGCAGGCCAAGGCCAGGAAGTCATAGGTCAGAGCTGCCTGGCTTGGCAATGACAGCTGTCATAACAATGATTGCCGTAAGGTTTGCTTTCCATAATATTTACAGTTTTTTAAAAAAGCAGCCTTTATATCTCTCAGACGCTAAAAAAGTTTTAAACTCAAATAATTAAGTAGAAGCGGTGATTGTTGTTATCGAGAAAAAAGATGAACAAGTAAAGGGTAAGACTACCCTGAAAACAAAACACTGAAACAGATAATGGTTGGGAAATCTCATGAAGGTAATGGACTTTGAAATAATGAACACCAGTCCATTCCAGTGGGTCATCATACTTGGCTTAGAGAGCCTACTTCCTTTGCATTCTGACCTTTTCCAACTTTCCATTTGAAGTATTATTTGACAGATTCTGTGATTCAAATTCTGTACCTGACTTCTCTAATCTATTTCCATCACAAATTTAGAAGTTCACCCATTTGTATGGGCAGATGAGATGTTGGAATTGATCCAAACTGCATTACGTGTGGAACCTCATTAACATAGTTCCTTCCTTTTCCAAGGAGACTGATGAGGATTGGCAGCACATCCCCACTTTCTCTCACTTTTCTGTTCCTATATGTTTGAAATCCCGTCGCGCACATACATGGAGCAAAGTCTTAAGCTCTCAGCAGAGCCTCTCAGCTTTGAAGTTCACATATATATTCAGTTGCAATGACGCCCATGCAATAGTAGTATTGCAATTTGAGATCTGCTCATTCTCATGGAGAGAGGCTCCTGCAATGAGGTGTAACTAATAGGCCAATGATGAATGGTGTTTGTTCGCAATGATAGGTTTGGATATTAGACAGTGAAACAAATCCATGACCACTAGGTCACAAGGCAAGAATTTTTATAGTGACAGTGTTAGATCCCTGCTTCCCTTTCGAGATATATGACTTCCTTCTTCCCCTTCTATCATTGTAATGGGTGTTAGGCATGAATAGTGTGTGAATGAGCGTAACATTCACTGAGGGATTTCTGTTATGATGGTGGGTGGGTTAGACAGGAATTAGGTGTGGAACACCAAGCATGTGTGTTTATATCGAAATGGAACAGAATTGTGGAAACATGGCTGATCTAATGATCTCAGATAAGATGACAGGCTATTTGTTTTTGCATCTGGGAACTTCACAGTCCTCACAGGAAACACATTGCATTCACGTTTTTGTTGCCAAGATGCAGTTTATAACATTCATTTGTAACTCTGTTTTCTGCAGGGTGTCGATGTTTATTAAATCAAAGGATAATGTTGCGTTTCGTAATTGCCCGCACTTACTATGTGGATTATGTTGCCACAGCAACTTGGGCTCCTTGAGTGAACCGTAACACACCATCACCACAAGGAAGAATGTAGTTTAAATTAAATTAAATTAACATAGTCTTCAGAAAAACAAACAATATTTTTGTGTTAACAGTTTTATTTCTCTTCTGTTTCTCCAGAATTCCTTTCAACAAAGTTTAGCATCTTAAATAAATCAAATTAATATCTCTTTCTAATGTTATGCCCCCATCTGCACTCCTTATAATACCACCTATTTGCCACTGGCAAATTTGGATGTGTGGCTTTCTATTCCATGATCTAAGTCGTTATTAAATACAATGAATAATTAAGACCACAACGCTGGTCCTTGCAGTAAGCCATACGTTACCTCCTGCCAATGGGAGTACCTGCCCATTATCCCTACGCTCTGACTCCTGCTACTTAGTGTATTTTCTAAAACTCAATAATTTGCCTTCATTTCCATGAGCTTTGACTTTAGCTAACAGTCTCTATTCTTTAACAAGCCAAATTTGCCTACTCCTGCTCCTCGCTCTTATGTGCTAAGAAATAACTACTGTCTAATTCCACCTTCCAGCTCTTGGTCTGTACCCCTGTAGGTAACCTCAAACACAAATCTTGATTAGTAAGGGGATCAGGGGTCATGGAGAGAAGGCAGGAGAATGGGGATGAGGAACATATCAGCCATGATCGAATGGTAGAGCAGACTTGATGGGCTGGATGGCCTAATTCTGCTCCTATATCTTCTGGTCTTATTCTCTTGTGAGGGGTTTTATCAAATGTTGTCTTTGCTTTGGAGAAGGAGGCTGTGGGTGCAGAATTCAGACAGACGATCTCTGAGGTTCTTGAGCAGTTTGACATAGGGAGTGAAGAGGTACTGGAGGTTTGAATTTGGTGGGCTTAAAAGTGGACTAAATCCCCAGGTCCAGATGAATTGTATCCCAGGCAGCTGTGGGAGGCATGGGAACAAATTACAGGGGCTCTGCCTCAAATTTGTAATTCCTCTCTGGCCACAGGGGAGGTACCAGAGGATTGGAGGACAGATAATGTGGCTCCACCTTTCAAGATGAGTGGTAGAGATAAACTAGGGAATTACAGATCAGTGAATCTCACATCAGTGGTAGGGAAAATATTGGACATAATTCTGAAGGACAGAATCAATCTCCACGCGGAGAGGCAAGATTTGATCGGGGACAGTCAGCATGGCTCTGTCAGAGGGAAGTCATGCCTGACAAATTTGATTGCATTTTTTCAGGAGGTGCCCAGGTATGTAGATGAGGGCAATACAATGGATGTAGTTTATATGTATTTAGGCAAAGCCTTTGACAAGATCCCACATTGGAGACTGATAAAGAATTTAAAAGCACATGGGATCCAAACTAATGTGGCATGTTGGGGGGGGGGGGGGGGGGGAGGTACTAGATT
Source organism: Scyliorhinus canicula (assembly GCF_902713615.1). Lineage (NCBI taxonomy): Eukaryota > Metazoa > Chordata > Chondrichthyes > Carcharhiniformes > Scyliorhinidae > Scyliorhinus > Scyliorhinus canicula. Next base: position 43,892,647 of record NC_052163.1, read on the forward strand.
TGTTTGCAGATGACACGAAGATTGGCCAGGTGGTTGACTGAAGAAGAAGGTCTTAGGTTACAGGATGATACAGACGAATTGGCCAGGTGGACAGATCAGTGGCAGATAGAATTTAACCCTGAAAAGTGTGACGTGATGCACTTTGGAAGGGCTAACACGACAAGGGAGTATTCCATGAATGGCAAGACACTAAAATCTCAAAGGAACAGAGGGAGATTGGAGTGCTTGTCCACAGATCCCTGAAGGCAGCAGGACAGGCTAATAGGATAGTTAGGAAGGCATTTGGGACACTTGCCTTTATCAGTTGTGGCATAGATTTTAAGAGCAGGGAGGTTATGTTGAAGCTATCCAAAACTTTGGTTTGGCCACAGCTGGAGTACTGTGCTCAGTTCTGGTCACCGCACTATAGAAAAGATGTGATTGCACTCGAGAGAGTGCAGAGGAGATTCATCAGCATATTGCCTGGGATGGAGCATTTTAGCTATGACGAGAGACTGGATGAGTTCAGGTTGTTTATGTTGGAGTAGAAAAGGGTGTATAAGATTATGAGGGGCCTGTTCAGGGCGTATAGAAAACAGCTGTTCCCCTACGAAGAAGGGCCGATAACAAGGGGGGCACAATTTTAAGGTGAAAGGCAGGAGGTTTAGAGGGGATTTGAGGAAAAACGTTTTCACCCAGAGGGTGGTTGGAATCTGGAGTGCACTGTCTGGGAGGGTCGTTGAGGCAGGAAACCTCACAATCTTTAAAAAGTACTTTGATGAGCACTTGAAATATTATTTCAAGGCTATGGGCCAAGTGCTGGGAAGTGGATTTAGTGTAGATGAGAGTAGTTATTTTTGTCGGTGCAGGCTTGATGGGCTGAAGGGCCTCTTCTGCACTGTATGATTCTATAATTCCAAGTCCACTTAAAAACCATGGACTTCCTCCTATCCACGACTTTAGTCACTTCTTCAAAAAACCCACTGGATAAATCACGCATGATTGCCCTTTTTACAAATCCACCTCTCTATCTCTCATCAAGTTTTTCACTCATCCCATCCTTAAATATAGATTCTAAGAACTTTTGAACAACAGATGTTAGGGTAGCTGCTTTGTAATTCCACGGATTCTCTCTCACACATTTCTTAAATGGCAGAGTGACAGGTGAAATGTTCCCATCTAAGGAATGCTTCCGAGCTGAGAGAACTTTGGAAGATTATAGTTAGGGCATCTGTAATGTTCTCACCTACTTCCTTTAAAACAATGGGATGGAAACCATTGGGCCTGATGAGTTTGTCACTCTCTGAGGTTGTGTGTGGTCGGAGGGGGTAATCTATTGCAGAATTACTTTCAAATCATTGGATTGGGGCAAATAATTTCAAATTGCTTGTGACATTCTTGGCACATTGGAACTCGTTCAACTTCTTTTTTTAAGACTGCAGTGAAATCATAAGAACTGCATGCACTGTAATCTATTTGAGAGGTTAATAACTCTCGGTTAAAATAAACACCTCTTGATATCTAATCTAACTCGATGCCTTTATATTTTACCCTAAATAGCTCAACTAACCTATTTCCACTCAGAAAAGTGTATTTGTTCATTTTCAAAATCTTAAGCATATCTCACTTTGAAAGATCCAAAATACTAAATGGACGAACACATCAACTGTGTGACTCAGAAACCAAATGTTTTGGGCAGAGAACCAAACTGCAAGGATTTGTTGTATAAAAGATGGAATTATTGTCACTGGAACTGATTGGTTAATTACTCAGAGTTAATCATGAACATGACAATCAAAGCAAAATATACACGTGGCCAACGCATCCCCATTAGTCACTCCATTGCGTTTACCGCATCAGTTAAATAAACAGAAAACTTTTGAGCAGGTTCACTTCACTGCATAGCTAACTAAGTGATTTGTAATGGATACAGTGTTGGACATATTGTGCCAATTCCTGAACAGATCAAGGGCTGGCGGCTTGAGGCAGAGTCAACAGTTTAGTTTAGTGATTTCATTATAAATTATTGGATTGGAGCAACTTGCACAGGTGACACATAATTTACAGCACTGCCATCTCTCAGCTTCTGAATCTATCTGGTTACAGGATTTCTAGGCTCCCTGTCTCTGCCAACTCTTTTTCTTGATGCTGCATATTTAGACAAGATGTTATTTATCTCCTGCTCTCTCTAACAGAGTCATAGAATCCCTACAGTGCGCAAGGAGGCCATTTGGCCAATTGAGTCTGCACCGACCTTCCGAAGGAGTACCCTACTTAGGCCCACGCACCCTCTCTATCCTCATATCCTCGCACAATGATCATGGCCCATCCGTCTAATCTGCACACCTCTGGACACCAAGGGACAATTTTTCATGGCCACTCCACCTAATCTGCACATCTTTGGAATGTGGGAGGAAACCGGAGCACCCGGAGAAAACCCACACAGACACAGGAAGAACGTGCAAACTCCACAGTCACCCAAGGTCGGAATCAAACCCTGGTTCCTGGTGCTGTGAGGCGGCAGTGGCATCCACAGTGTCACAAGATCAGAGGTGGGATGAGCAAGTAGTTAGGCAAGATGGTGGCATATTGGAACCCTACAGCTTTCCCACCACTACCAGAACTAAGTTTTGGGTGGAAAGGCCGAGTGTCAGCCTTCCTGCCCTGCTGCCAATTGAAGCCCTTTAGCGGCTAATTAATAACCACTTAAGGGCCTCATCCCACCACTGGTGGTATAAACCCAGCTGCAGGCGGGTCTGCCGCATGTGACATGCTCAACAGCGAAATTGTAGGAACACTTGTCACTTCAGTGGAGGGGGGGGGGTATCTTTCGATCAAAGGCCTGATCGAGGTACTGGATGTTAGACAGTGGGGTGGTCCACTGAGAGCCACCCCCTTTCCCTTGCTTCTCCCCCCCCCCTCCTCCCCCACCTCCAATATTATTTGGCTGAAGCCTGGGTCCTCTGCGGTTCTGGGACTCCAGCACTGGTCTCGATGCCTCAACAAAATTCCATGTATCGGTGCAGTTTCAATAAATCCAATTTTAGTATTTCAGTGTACACCCTGCAATAATAGATTAAGAAAATAAACTGGACAAAAATATTGACCAAAATGCTACCAATTGGACATTTTCTGTCTTATTGGATTGGATTTGTTTATTGTCATGTGTACCGAGGTACAGTGAAAAGTATTTTTCTGCAAGCAGCTCAACAGATCATTCAGTACATGGGAAGAAAAGGGAATTAAACAGAATTCAAGAAAATACATGAGAATACATAATAGGGCAACACAATATATACAATGTAACTACATAAGCATTGGCATCGGTTGAAGCATACAGGGTGTAGTGTTAATGAGGTCAGTCCATAAGAGGGTCATTTAGGAGTCTGGTGACAGTGGGGAAGAAGCTGTTTTTGAGTCTGTTCGTGCGTGTTCTTATTTGGATCCAGAATCAGTAATAGAAAGCTGCCTCAAGAAAACAGACTTTCTGGCAAAGAACAAGCAATCAACAACTCCCTGGATCAATGTTTGATGTTTAAGGTGCAGAATGAGAAAAAACTACCTTGAAAATCAGATTGATAAAAGAACTGATAATCCAAGAACTAAAACATATTAAACCATTTATCCAGTTTGATTGTTGGCAACAGCAACTTAGTGATTCTAGTGGTGGATTAGCAGGAGACATGAGTTTAAATCCATCACAGCGGTTGCGGATTTTAAATTATGTTAATTTAATAAATTTGGAAAATAAAAACTAATATCGACAACAGTGAACGTGAAACTGCTGGATTGCTGTGAATGATATTTAGGGATGGAAATATGCCATCTTCACCCAGTCTGGCCCACATGTGACTCCAGAGCCACAACCACTTAACCACGCTCTGAAATGTCCCGGCAAACAATGGGGATGACACAGTGGTTAGCACTGCTGTCTCACAGCAGCATTCAGAGTGGAGGACGCTAATAAGAGGCAGGACTCCCAATTCCAATCGAAGCAGTGACTGACATTCCTCCCCATAAATCATCCCCTGACTGAGGTCACTGCTAATGTGCTGCAGCTGTGCTCAGAGAGACACTGAGAAAAAGGAAATGCAGATCCAATGGCTAGAATACGCCATGACCATCCAATGTGCAGTTCAATACCAGCCTTAGGTGACTGTCTGTGGGGGTTTCCCCCGGTGTGGTGATCACAAGTTAACTAGATGCAATACAACTGAGCAAACACTAGAGGAGGCACGGGAGAGCCATATAAATAGACGGGGACAGGAAGTGAGGACACACTTCACAGAGGGCAGAACTTGGAGCAGGACACACGCCAGCTAGGAACACTGAAGGTAGCCATAGGTAACAGCACTGAAGAGAGAACGAACTCACAATAAAGCATCTTCTCCACATTTGAGACTACGAGCTTTATTAAGACACGAGTAACAACACATGGTACCCAGGAGTGGCTTCAGACGCTTACTACAGGACAACTCAGTGGCAGACACAGAAAGAACAAAATGGCATGGAAATCTCCTACTGGACATTCGACTTGGGAAGGCATCGCTGATGGGAGGAAGTGCCTTGGATTCACACTTCAGCTGGACACGACTGGAAATGTAAAAAGTGTCTGGGAAAGGTTTAAACAATGGTTCGGTTACGGTATCATAGCAAATGATGCAGCAGCAGCCTCAGACGAAATTAAAATAGCAATTCTCATCGAAGGACATGAAGCTACGAAAGTTTATAATGGATTTAAATACTCAAAAGGTGAAGACAGAAACAGCTTACAAACGGTACTAAACAAATTTGAAGAGTACTGTGAGAAATTTGAACAGCAAGACATACTCAGAGTCCAAACTGCACAGAGACTGAGTGATGCAAAACTTAAAAAATCACGAAAAGAACAAGAAATCGCGAATGAAAAGTACAGATCAAAAAGAAGAAATAACACGAATTTATCACAAAGCCAAAACGCTGAAACCCAGTCCAGATCGGGAAGAGAAGGTAACCTACAACTTTTAGAAATCCAGTCAAGATGGGACAGAAAAATCGCTGAAGTCCGCGAAAAAATGGCGTCGGAGCACATTTTGCAGTCTCCGGTAAGCAAAGAACTACAAATTGCGTCTGCGCATGCGCCGGAACCGGAAGCCGCGCATGCACAGTTTAAAAAATATCGCGGTGCCGATCGTTATGCGCATGCGCAAGTCGCGCATGCGCAGTCAAAAAAAGTTTTGGTCGCGGATCGTTATGCGCATGCGCACGCCGCGCATGCGCAATGGAAACAAAACCGCACAGTGAAGGAGGAAGGCCGATTTGCGCATGCGCAATGCATTCCTGCGCGTGACGTCATGACGTCTGAGCATCCCGACCACGCCCACTTAAAAGGGAAATGCCCGAAAATTGAAAACAAGACACTTAAAGTGGTAAACACAAATTTTCTTGCCTCAGAACACAGAAAAACGCCTGAACTTAAACCAACAGTTAAAAACAACTTGCACAACACCCTGAAAAAAGCAGTCTGCACCACCCAAAGTGAAGAGAACAAAAAGAATTCCGAAACAACAAAAGATGATTTGTTTTTCGAAGATTACCTCTCAGACATGGCTAAGTCAGTCGGACATGCTTATCACAGCATCAGCGACACGGTCGCAAAGCACAACACGAACCAACTCGTGGTAGATGACTCCAACCAAGATGATTTGGTTTTCAAAGAATACTACTCAGATATGGCTGAGTCAGTCGGATATGCTTATCACAGCATCAGCGACACGGTCGCAAAGTTCAACACGAATCAACTCGTGGTAGAAGAATCCAACCAGGATGATTTGGTTTTCGAAGAATACTACTCAGACACAGCTGAGTCAGTCGGATATGCTTATCACAGCATCAGCGACACGGTCGCAAAGTTCAACGCGAATCAACTCGTGGTAGAAGAAGCCAACGAAGATGAAATGGGTTTCAAAGAATACTACTCAGACATGGAGGAGTTATTTGGACATGCTGATCACAGCATCAGCGACACCGTTGCAAAGCTCAACACGACTCTACTCATGGTAGATGAATCCAACACCATGATGCCATGGCAGCTCGTCGATACATTGGATGACAGCAATACCCTAGACGAAGACGACGCCACACAGAGAGCACAGGAAGACTCCAGAGAGCGAGCGATGACAGGCTCCATAGTGCGAGTGATGAAAGACTCCAAAAGGGATGCAAGCAAACACTCCCTGGCGAACACCATGCATGAACAAGACCATGAAGGTAAACCCGCTGTATCTGAGCAACCGCAAGCAGACTATGAAAGTCTACCAAGCTCACAGGAACAAGAAGAAGGCAATGTACATCTAACCACTGACACCATGCATGCACAAGACCATGAAGGTCAACCTGCCGTATCTGAGCAACCACAAGTAGACTATGAAAGTCTAACAAGCTCACATGAACAAGAAGAAGACAATGCACCTCTACCCACTGCATGCGAAGACAGTGACAAGGTGATCACACTCGACGTACAGGATCACAGCGAGACTGACAGTTCTCAGCTTGTCTGTACCGAAGCACAGAGCGAGAACAGTAACAAGGTGATCGCACTCGACGTACAGGATCACAGCGAGACTGACAGTTCTCAGCTTGTCTGTACAGAAGCACAGAATCGGGCCACCCAACCGTCCAGAGAGACGATGCCGAAAGAAAACATGCAGATTTTGACTCCAGAAGAGGAGCACCTGGAGTCCAGAGAGACGATGCCGAAAGAAAACATGCAGATTTTGACTCCAGAAGAGGAGCACCTGGAGTCCAGAGAGACAACGCCGAAAGAAACCATGCAGATTCTGACTCCAGAAGAGGAGCACCTGGAGTCCAGAGAGACCAAGCCAAAAGAAACCATGCAGATTCTGACTCCAGAAGAGGAGCACCTGGAGTCCAGAGAGACCAAGCCAAAAGAAACCATGCAGATTTTGACTCCAGAAGAGGAGCACCTGGAGTCCAGTGAGACAACATCAACGGAAATCATGAAGATTTCAACTCCAGAAGCGGAGCGCCAAGAATCCAGAGACACCGCGTCAAATGAAATCGAGAAGAATTTGACTCCGGAAGAGGAGCACCAAGAAAGCAAAGATGAGGAATCCAATTCTCCACAAATGATTGAGGTCACCTGCACCGATGCAACATCAGATCATTCGCACCACTCTCGAGACGAAATGCTCAATGACTCAAATTATCCACTCGGGACACGAATAGAGTATAACAAGAAAAACAAAAGTCAAAAGAAGCACAGCAGAAACGGGACAAACAACAGCAAGAACAAAAGCAACATGAAGCGCGACAAGACCAACAACAATAGCAAGAAGCACAGCAGAAACGAGAACGACAACAGAAAGAACAAAAGCAACATGAAGCGCGACAAGACAAACAACAAAGTCAGGCACACAGATAGCGACAACGACAGAGACAGAAACAACAGGAACGGCAACGAAAACAACAAAGTCAGGAACAACGACAGTGCCAACACCAAAGACAGAAACAACAGCAATGAAACAACAACTTGTACACAATGGTACTACTTAGCACATGAAGGACAATGCCACAGCACACTGCAAAACGATGACAAGACTACCAACATGTCATGGGATGACGACGAATCGCACAAACTCACGTCTGCTCCAGAACGAGCAAGCACACCAGCATCCAAGGCGGATGAGACAATAAATCAACACCACAAGCACAGAAAAAAGTCCATGCCAGTCAACATCAGTGAGGTGACCATTCAAACACCTCGGGATGATGCATTGGGTACTTAAAATAACAAGGAACACCAACAACATTCACAGCGGACTTGCAATATCAATATCACCACGTCATCAACAACAAAAAGAAAAAAAAAGCTCTGAACAAATTCATCAAGTTTGGACTCATAAATGTTTTTATTAAGATTGGACATATAACTACATTGGCTTTGTACAATATGCAATAGCACCATCACCTGTATAGATACGCATATCATAAGTAACTGTTTTCTATAATTTTCTTTAACGATGTACAGCAAATATGTAAAGAGAAAAAGGGGGACGTGGTGATCGTAGATTTACTAGATACAAAACAACTGAGCAAACACCAGAGGGAGAGCTATAAATACACCGGGACAGGATGTACAATTTTCTTTAACGATGTACAGAAAATATGTAAAGAGAAAAAGGGGGATGTGGTGATCACAAGTTAACTAGATGCAATACAACTGAGCAAACACTAGAGGGGGCACGGGAGAGCCATATAAATAGACGGGGACAGGAAGTGAGGACACACTTCACGGAGGGCAGACCTTGGAGCAGGACACACGCCAGCTAGGAACACTGAAGGTAGCCATAGGTAACAGCACTGAAGAGAGAACGAACTCACAATAAAGCATCTTCTCCACATTTGAGACTACGAGCTTTATTAAGACACGAGTAACAACACACCCGGGAGCTCCGGTTTCCCCCCACAGTCCAACGGTGTGCAGGTTAGGTGGATTGGCCATGCTAAATTGCATTCTAGTGTCCAAGAGGTTAGCTGGGGTTACGGGGGAGCGGGCCGAGGTAGGGCGCACTTTAAGCGGGTCGGTACAGACTCACTGGGCCGAATGGCCTCCTTCCACACTGTCGGGATTCTATGATTCTAAGCGGCTGAGCATTTCGTGACAGGTTGCAGCAGTTCGAATGGGTGGCTCACCAGCCTCTCAAGGATTACTGGGAATGGACAGTAAATGTTGGCTTTGACAGCTGTGAATGAATAAATTAAAAAACAAATGCTGGCTCTTCCAGTACATTCAGCCAATAGGTTTACATTATTCATGAACGGGGAGAAACTGCACATTGGATGGTAATGGCGTATTCTAGCCATTGGATCTGCATTTCCTTTTTCTCAGTGCCTCTCTCAGCACAGCTGCAGCACATTAGCAGTGACCTCAGTCAGGGGATGATTTATGGGGAGGAATGTCAGTCACTGCTTCGATTGGAATTGGGAGTCCTGCCTCTTATTAGCGACCTCCACTCTGAATGCTGCTGTCTGGAAGGCACATGTTTTGAGTCTGAATGTGTTGACTTTAGCAGACAAGTAAATAAAGAAAACATTGTGCCTGCATGACATCCTGATGGCTGCTCAGCCACACTCCAGAGTTGGTCTTTTCATTTGATCCGCCCATGTTTTCTTTGCTGCTTCCCTCCGTGTTTCAACTCTCAGAGTTTGGTCATTCTGGGTGTTACCCCTCACAGTATTCTGACTGCACTTTTAACTCATCCTCACCCTCGCTGGAATTTACCATTCTGTTCCTGCTGAAAACACTGTACACTTCACTACTCAACTGGCATTAATGGGCATCATTCATTTTCAAGATCAAATTATTATGCACACTGACATAATGAATTTTCTCACATGGTGTGGGCACAAATGGCGGCACCGCAAGCTCAAAATCCCGCAAAAGTCTGGAACCGACAATCCCGCCAACAACATCTCGGACCCCCCCCCCCCCCCCCCCCCCCCCCACCAAGTGATTTGACAAGGTTCTGGCCCAGGAATGTCGGGAACCTCATTTCAGTACATTTAAATATAATTAGCAGGCATCCCCGCTATAACGTCACTCCACATTGAGAACTCCCTCCTTGCCAGCATGACGTCACATTAGAAACTAGGCGCAGAGGTAGGCCATTCGGCCCTGTAAACCTGCTCCGCCAAACATTTTTTCTTTCTTTTTTTATTTAATTTAGAGTACCCAATTTATTTTTTCCAATGAAGGGGCAATTTAGCGTGGCCAAGCCACCTACCCTGCACATCTTTTGGGTTGCGGGGGCGAAACCCACGCAAACATGGGAGTGCAAACTGTTCCTGCTTAAAATACTGTACACTTCACTGCTCAACTGGTATTAATGGGCATCATTCATTTTGAAGATCAAATTATTTAACACACTGACAATGAATTTTCTCACATGGTGTGGGAACAAATGGCGGCACCGCAAGCTAAAAATCCCACAAATGTCCAGAACTGAAAATCCCGCCAACAAGATCCCCCCCCCCCCCCCCCCCCCCCCCCCTCCTCCCCCCTCCCCCCTCCTCCCCCCTCCTCCCCCCTCCTCTCCCCCCCTCCTACAAGTTCTCACTGTAGAACTTCAGCAAGACATCCCTGTTCCTGTACTCAAATCCTCTCGCTATGAAGGCCAACATACCAATTTGCCTTCTTCATTGCCTATTGCACCTGCACGCTTACTTTCAATGACTCGTGTACGAAGACACTCAGGTGTCATTGCGCATTCAGTTCTCCCAATCTATAGCCATTTAGATAATAATCTGTCTGTGAGATAGGGAGGAAAGGGTGGCTAGGCAGAAGCTGGTCGACTCCATACTGGAGGTAGACCGTAAATACTCCGAGGCCCCGACCGTAGAGCTCCTGGTGGAGAGAAAAGAATTACAAAGGAACTTTGACCTGCTCTCCACCAGGAAAGCAGTACACCAACTCCGCCAGGCACGCGGGGCCCTGTACGAACACGGAGACAAAGCCAGCCGCCTGTTGGCACACCAGTTGAGAAAGCAGGCAGCCAGCAGAGAAATTGCGCAAATCAGAGGTACCAGAGGCACGTGGGAAACAGAACCAGAGAGGATTAATGAAACCTTCAAGGCCTTCTACCAAGAGCTGTACACCTCAGAGCCCCCAACGGGGAAGGCTGGGATGAACCGGTTTCTTGATGGACTGGACATACCAGTCGTGGGAGAGGGCAGAAAACGGGATCTAGAAGCACCACTAGCACTGGGAGAGATCATGGAGAGCATTAGCTCCATGCAGACGGGGAAGGCGCCGGGACCGGACGGATTCCCGGCGGACTTCTACAAAAAATTCGCGACAGCGCTGGCCCCGCACCTGCGGGAGATGTACACAGACTCGCTAGCTAGGGGCACACTGCCACCCACGTTAGCACAGGCCTCAATCTCGCTGATACCTAAGAAAGACAAAGACCCAACGGAATGTGGGTCATACAGACCCATATCTCTGCTGAACGCAGACGCCAAAATACTGGCCAAAATCCTAGCCAAAAGGCTAGAAGACTGTGTACCTGAAGTGGTCACAGAGGACCAGACGGGCTTCGTCAAAGGTAGACAGCTTACCGCGAACATCAGGCGCCTGCTGAACGTGATAATGACCCCCTCCGGGGAGAGAACACAAGAGGTGATCGTCTCCCTGGACGCAGAAAAGGCCTTCGATAGAGTTGAATGGAAATACCTCATAGAGGTACTGGAGCGGTTCGGGCTGGGAACAGGGTTCACCGCTTGGGTAAAGCTCCTATACAATGCTCCCATGGCGAGTGTACGGACCAACAATACCAACTCCCAATACTTCCAGCTGCACAGGGGCACCAGACAAGGATGCCCACTGTCCCCGCTGCTGTTCGCACTAGCAATCGAACCGCTAGCAATCGCGCTCAGGGCAGCAAAAAATTGGAGGGGGATCCGAAGGGGAGGTAGAGAGCACAGAGTCTCACTCTATGCCGATGATCTGCTCCTCTATATCTCGGACCCACAAAGCAGCATGGACGGAATCATCGCGCTCCTGAAAGAGTTTGGAGCCTTCTCGGGCTACAAACTCAACATGAGCAAAAGCGAGATCTTCCCAGTACACCCGCAAGGGGGGGGGCAGCACTAAAAGGGCTGCCGTTCAAACAAGCCCGACATAAATTCCGCTTCCTGGGGATCCAAATAGCCCATGACTGGAAAGGGATCCACAAATGGAACCTCACCAGCCTGACGGAGGAAGTTAAAAAGGACCTGCAAAGATGGAACACACTCCCGCTCTCCCTCGCGGGGAGAGTCCAGACGATCAAAATGAACGTACTGCCCAGGTTCCTCTTCCTGTTTAGATCCATTCCGATCTACATCCCCAAGGCCTTTTTCAAAGCGCTGGACAAACTTATCATGGCGTTCGTATGGGGGGGTAAAAATGCTAGGATCCCAAAGAAGGTCCTACAAAAAACAAAATCCAGTGGGGGGGCTAGCCCTCCCAAATCTACAATTCTACCACTGGGCGGCAACAGCCGAGCGAGTAAGGGGATGGATCCAGGAGCCAGAAGCCGAGTGGGTGCGTGCGGAGGAGGCCTCCTGCATGGGAACCTCCCTCCGGGCCCTCGCCATGGCAGCACTCCCATCCCCACCCAAAAAACACTCCAGCAGCCCAGTGGTGACAGCCACCCTCCAATCCTGGAACCAACTGCGGCAGCAATTTGGCCTGTACAAAATGTCGGACAAGGCTCCCATCTGCAACAACCATAGGTTCAAACCAGCACTGACTGACGCCACCTTCAAAAGGTGGAGACAGGACGGGGGGACACTGACAGTCAGGGACCTATACACGGACGACAGGATCGCAACACTGGACGAACTGACAGAGAAATTTCAGCTAGCTGGGGGGAACGAGCTACGGTACCTGCAGCTCAAAAACGTCCTACGAAAGGAGACAAGGACGTACCCACAACCGCCACGACAGACACTACTGGAAGACCTACTGGACGCAAGTATCCTAGAGAAAGGGAACTGTAGTGACATGTATGGCCGGCTGGTAGATAGGGACGACACCGTCCTGGACGCAACAAGAAGGAAATGGGAGGACGACCTAGGGATGGAGATAGGGTGGGGACTCTGGAGCGAAGCACTGCATAGGGTCAACTCCACCTCCACGTGCGCAAGGCTCAGCCTGACGCAACTAAAAGTGGTACATAGAGCCCACTTAACGAGAAACCGTATGAGTAGGTTCTTCCCGGAGGTGGAGGACAGATGTGAGCGGTGCCAAAGAGGCCCGGCCAACCACGCCCACATGTTCTGGTCTTGCCCCAGACTTGTGGAGTACTGGACAGCCTTCTTCGAGGCTATGTCCAAAGTGGTGGGTGTGAGGGTGGAGCCATGCCCGATAGTGGCGGTCTTCCGGGTTTCAGAACAGCCAGATCTATTCCTGGGGAGGAGGGCGGACACCCTTGCCTTTGCCTCCCTGATCGCCCGCCGTAGTATCCTGTTTGGCTGGCGGTCAGCAGCACCACCCAGAGCTGCAGACTGGCTGTCCGACCTCTCGGAATCTCTCCAAATGGAGAAAATCAAATTCGCCATCCGAGGGTCGAACGACGGCTTCCACAGAACGTGGGAGCCATTCATGCAACTGTTCCGGGACCTGTTTGTGGCCAACGTACATGAGGAAGAATAGTCGGGTGGCCAAGAATCAGGGGAAAATGGACGGGAATCGGGGGAGGGTAGCCGGGGGGGGGGGGGGGGGGGGGGGGGGGTTACGGGCTCGTTATGGGGGTTTGCTGGCAAGCCAAGGCCCAAAACCAAACTATAAATAAATGCCTATAAACATGTGCCTCGGCCATATTGGGGAATGTAAAATATGTATGCTGGCTAAAGGGGGCGGCCACAATTGTTGTTATGAAGATGCTTACCTGTAAATATTCATGCTAAATTTTTGTGTTTTCTTTTTTTTTTCTCTCTAATAATTTGTAATTTGTCATATATAAAATATGAAAACTCAATAAAAAACATTTATAAAAAAAAAAATAATCTGTCTGTTTTTGTGACCAAGTGGATAACCTCACATTTCTCCACATTATACTGCATCTGCCATGCATATACCCACTCACTCAACTTGTCCAAATCACACCGAAGCATCTCTGCATCCTCCTCACAGCTCACCCACCCATCCAGCTTTGTATCCATGAGGTTTACAATAGGTTTCAAAGAGAACCTGCCGGAGGCACAGAGTTATGTTTAGCCCCCGGGGAGAGAGGGACATGCCCGGCAGTACCCTGACACTGTCCCCTGGCATTCTGGAAGTGCCAGGAGGGTGCCAGGGAGCAGTATTGGGGACAGTGTCAGGGAGGGGTGGTTATACATGCGGGGGGGGGGGAGGGGGGGGGAGTCATGTGGGGGATGGTCCCCATAAATGATGGGGCCCTGAGGGGGGAATGGTGTTCCCCATGTGCGTGTGGGGAGGGTCTCCATGGGGGGTGGGTTAAGTTTTTTTTGCTCTGGAGATTGGGATGCCCTTTAAAAAGGGTGCCCCAATCTATAGAAAACCGATGTTGCTGGCCCTACCGTGCCAGTGTGATGGCCTGGGACTGCCTCCAGCATTTCTTTCCTAAGCTTAAAGAATCTCCGCGATGTAGAAGTTGGCGATTCGGCCAAGCGAGTCTGCTCTGACCCTCCGAAGGGGCACTCTATCTAGACCCACTCCCCCCACCCTATCACCGGAACCCCACCTAACCTGCACAGGTTTGGGGCAATTTATCATGGCCAATCACCGAACCTGCACATCTTTGTGATTGTGGGAGGAAAGCAGAGCACCGGGAGGAAACCCAGCAGACACGGGGTGAATGTGCAAACTCCATACAGACCTGGAATTGATCACAGGTGCCTGGTGCTGTGGAGCAACAGTGCTAACCACTGCGCCACCGTGCTATCCAATTCCAACCAAGCTGGACAATAGGGGAAGGAAAGCCAACTTTGCAGCTGGCAAACTGCACACCGGTTTTCTTGCCTAATCCAGCATTTTGAAGAAAAAGGGAAAATTCTGCCCAGTGAATATGGTGTAATTTTCCCCAAAAATGGCAATGTCTCATTTTCAGCAATAAAATTAGCGTGACTCCCCTAGGTCCCGGCGATGTGATCCAGACCACAATTTTCAGGTATTTTGGAAAAAATGTTTTTCCCCTTTGAAAAATGCCGTGATTGAGGCGGGAAGCGTCTGATTCGCCTGCACGTCAATCAAGGGGGCGTCGCATTTAAACGGCTCCACAGTGCTTGCTGTCATTTGAGCAAGAGAATGGCAGCAAGTAAACCTGCTCCTCGATTCATTGGAGGGGATCTTCACTGGTATGCTGAATGTCATGGAAGAGAGGTGGGTGACAATATAGCCATGTGCCATGGAGCTCTCAGGGGAGGGGTAGGAGCGGGCCTGCAATGAGAGTGAGATGGGTCTGTGAATGAACAGTGAGGAGTGACATAGGAGTGTCCCTTTAAGAAAGGTTTTTGTTTTATTACATGGCTTCAGTGATGTCATTTTGTGGGCGCAGCTGAACTGTGGCTGTGAGGTTTGTCTCACTTTCACGTTCAGTTTTGGCTGCTGTGGACTCGGACAGAGAAAATGAGTATTTTGGTCTGTCTCTCTCTATTTTCATCTTAAATATCTGTTCCAGAAGTAAACAGGTTGTGACTACCTGCTTTGTTAACTTAAAAGATAATCTCAGGGAAAGCCAGTCTTATTCAAGTGAGAATGCAGAGTGCTGGGCTACGCCCTTAAAAAGAGCTTTTTGGTTTATGGGATTTTGTTTTGAATTGGAACAGTTAAGGGGGAATTCATTAAGTGTTATACATAGATTACTGTAGCTGAGGTGTGTCTTTATGTTTGTAATTGATAAACATTCTTGCGCTGTGTTTATATAAATGTTAATTAAGTTCTTAGAATAAAACTTATTTTAATTGAAGTGTTTAGGAAGACTATTGAATCACACCTGAAGGAAAGGCTCTTGTGCTGATCCTAGCCAAATTCAACATAAAGGTTGGACTTCATAATATACTTTGGAGTTTCTAAGCCCTGGCCCATAACAGGAGCCACTGCACCTTCATTCAGATGACCAGTCTCAAGTGAGTTCTGCGTAGTCCAAACGCTGGACCAGGCCATTTACTAAAACCATGTTCTTTGCCTTGCACCAACCGAAGAGCCTGGCCCATCCACCAGCAGTGCCCCACCACCCACCCTTGACATCCCGTCGGAGGAGGACACAGCTATCACCTGCACCATCCACCATCACAGAGACACACACCTCAATGTGCAAACTTAGCTGAAGGGTTTCTGGGTCACTACCTGGTGAGCACCACCCAGTTTCTGATGCACATCAGGTGGAGGCAGGAACGTCTCAGGGATCAGAAATCTGGATCCCAGAACTCAGCTGTGCCCCAGGAAAGTGCTATGTCTCTGGACACATTCATCCCTCAGCTGCTTGAGGTGTAAGGGCATCTCAGGCAACAGGGCTTGGAAGGCAACAGGTCGCCCCCACCTTTGATGTGCATCCTGGGAATACACCTAGATGTATTGGGCGGTTTGCAAGGTGAAAGAGTTATAGAGGCACAGCGTGGCACTGGTGAAGTTAGACACAGGTAGTTCGGGGGTAATTATCACTTGTTACATCTACACTTACCACTTAGTCAAATGTTATTCCTACCCACTGCCCTAATGTCTCACATTCTTGAACCCTCCCCCAGTGGCAGAACACTTCTCCCCATCACAGGATTTTGCAGCCATGATGGGATTTGCGCGCGTGGCTAACGGGCCCGCTAAATCCCGCCCTGCGTTTTTTAATTCAGCTATATCTTGATGTTGTAGGTTGCCAGATATATTGATGCCTTATCAAATCTTCAGCATAATTTGGTCTCCGGTCTACATCATCGTAGTGATACTGGGTAGAACTTTCCCATTCTGCCAGCAGTAGGTTTCATGGTAGGTGAGTCTGGAAAATCTGGAGAGGCGGAAAATCGGAAACTCACCGGTGGTAAACCAGTTTGGACTTTTCCCCTCACCACTTTAATGGTGGGCTGGGTTTCCATGGTGGCAATCCCATTTGCATGCATTATCATCTCATGAAAGTTCATTAAAAATGCTACTCACTGGAATCATGTAGTTCCTCACAATTGCATGCCACATCAGCAGGAAATTAGACCAGTTTGAAACACAGTTTGGATGTCAGTAGTGTGCAGCTGTCGGCACTCACTTTGTTTGACACTTTGAGGTGAGTGCAACATTCAAAGCCTACCTACAGCAGTGCTGATCTAGGTTCTCACGAAAGCCAGTAAGACACCACATTGGGGGGGTTTAGGGTTGCACTCATCACTGTTGACAAGGGAAGTATCTGGTCACTCAGGTTGGGCAGCAACCCAGCCAGAGATCAGCATTGGGACCAGATTGATGGGGAAGGAGGCATGTGGACAATGTGCATAGATAGAGTTGGGGTGGGTTGGGTCGAGGCAGGTAGGAAGACCCAGAGGGCAGGAGTATCTGTGTGTTCTAGCCAGCTGCATAACTAGAAAGTAGTACGGGGTCAAATTGGGGTAAGGGGTAAACCAAAGAGTACAGAGAACGCAAGATAGAAAGATATTAATGTGGGAAATGATAAACAGACCGTGACAGGAAGGGACTGATAATTAGAAATCTAAGAGTAAATCAGCAGATAAGGCTAGAGGCTACAAAAATAATAAAATGACAAATCTAAAAGTTCTGCATCTAAACGCATGTAGCATTCGAAACAAAACATGAACTGATAACACAAATAGAATTTAGTAAGTACAATCTCTTATTAAAGCATTGAGGGATTAGTTACTGTACCTGAGTGCAACCTTCTTCTTTTTGTTTGCAGCCATCTCATTAGGTCGCCTGAAGGCATCTTGACGGGAGAGAATGAAATGTGGCACCGAGACCTACAACCCCATTAGATAAGGGTGGGACGGCTGAATCTGTTAACGACCCACCTCATAATTCAGAGAAATACTCATCTGTGCAAAATTAAAGAGCTTCCATCTAATAATAATAATAAACATCGCTTATTGTCACAAGTAGGCTTCAATGAACTTACTGTGAAAAGTCCCTTCTGCAACATCGGGGAAGATTTCCAGCCATTCTGACCAAGGGGAAGCGCATCGCAGTACTCACCCACTTCGTTTCAAGAAAGGAACATTTTGTTCATAATTTCAAGTTAGATATCCAGAAGGCTTAGAATGAAATATAGGGAATACATTTAACATACACCATTGGCAGATATGCTAAAGTCTTGATATTCATCTTTGGGTCGGCTGCACACTCCAGTTGAGAGAATTCCGATGGGGTGGGGTGGATTACAAATTTGGGCGAGTGACCCCAGAAGTAGTGAAATGTCGGAAGCGGGCCCAGTGCGGGTTGGATGACTCAGGTGCAGAGGAAGCTGTCTGAAAGGCCCGTTCGAGAGATTAGTTGTCAATGGTAAACTTCCTGAGCCTGGTAGAGATGTGATTTCCTTGTCAGGTGAGTGAAAAGCTGCAAATGTTGTCCAAACTACTAGCTGACCCTGGAACGGATGGCCCATCATGCGCTTTCCCTGTGGAAGAATTGTCATCATTACTGCCTAATCAAAGTGTACTTCATATTGAACCAATGAAATCATGGAATGGATTCTGAAGACATAGCAATGAGATGGTATCATCTTTCCACCATTACTTGGTATAGATACTTTTTGAAGTCATGTAGTTAGCTGTCAAAACTCAGTGGGTGGATTGAAGATAAACAGTGCCATGCTCATTAACCCATCCACTTGGTCTCTTGCCACCCAGCTATCAAGATGTGCCCACACCATGACTGTGGGCCTATGCCCCAAATCTGTGCACTCTCACAGCGTGACTAAGAAGGAGGATACCAATAGGACTGTCAGTGGTCACAGAGCAGCTGAAATCTTCCAGACCTTCAAATACTCAAAGGGGCAAAACAAGAGCGACTTCCAGGCAGTCCTGGACAAATTCCAAGAATTCTGTGAGGAAGATACAAGAAGAAAAGGTAAAAAAGGCGCCAACACTCACCACGAGATAGCCTTGCAGCAATAAACGGCAGTTTTGATTTGTGGCCATCTTGGAAAAGGTGCTGCACATGCACAGCTGCGCGACAAGCGCACAGGACGGGAAGGTCCATTTGCCCATGCGCGAGAAGCCGCGCATGCGCAATTGCGAAAAAGGCCCCAAGTAAAGGAACAGCGATCTGCGCATGGGCAATCGCTTCCTATGCTCTAAGTACATCACACGCTTCGTGACATCAGTGGCCCCGGATCACGCCCACTTAAAGGGGAAATGTCCCAAAACACGGAAAAAAGTTTTAAAGCCGTCAAACGCTGTGCCGGAAAACTTATGGGCAGCACGGTAGCATTGTGGATAGCATAATTGCTTCACAGCTCCAGGGTCCCAGGTTCAATTCCGGCTTGGGTCACTGTCTGTGTGGAGTCTGCACATCCTCCCCATGTGTGCGTGGGTTTCCTCCAGGTGCTCTGGTTTCCTCCCACAGTCCAAAGATGTGCAGGTTAGGTGGATTGGCCATGATAAATTGCCCTTAGTGTCCAAAAAATTGCCCTTTGTGTTGGGTGGGGTTACTGGGTTATGGGGATAGGGTGGAGTAGTTGACCTTGGGTAGGGTGCTCTTTCCAAGAGCCGGTGCAGACTCAATGGGCTGAATGGCTTCCTTCTGCACTGTAAATTCTATGATTCTATGAAACCCGATTCTTTCACCTGGAACAACAGCACAATGCCTGAAATTCGACCAGTAGCTGAAAGTAACCTCCGCAGAACCCTGCAACGTGCAGTAAGCACCGCCCTAGAAGATGATATGGTCTTGAAAGACAACGACTCAGGCGAAGATTTCATCTTGGTAGGTGGCTACCCCAGTACCAAATCCAAACCGCAACTAGAAGTGTTGTACATTGAAGACCCCGACGATGAGTTCTTCGGATTGGGGAATCCTCAGCCCAGCATATATGACATCCTGACTCGTGAGGGCAGGCTTATGCTGCGGCCTGACGCCAAGAGACAGAGAGCGGTACAAGCCCACAGAGAGCGGCCTGCTGCCACACAGAGAGTGGTCCACATACCACAAAGAGTCCTAGCCTCCACACAAGAAGTGATGAGTCTCCATAGCAAGACCAATGCACGATTCCACACAGGGAACATTGCAAGACTCCACAGAGGGAGTGACACAAGCCTCCACAGCGAGCTCGTGGACAGCCTACACGAAAGAAGCAACGCAAGACTTCAGAGCGCAGTCCTTGCATGAACAACAAAGCAACTATGACAGTCCACCCAGATTATTTGAGCCACCAGAAGCAGACTCTTACAGTCTAACCAGCTCAAACGAATGGCAAGACACTGAGGCTCTACCCACTGTATGTGCAACAAGTGACGACGGCATCCCACTTCCCATACAAGTTGTGCAACGTGACAGACCTCAGCTAGAGTGTACAGAGGCACCCGACAAGCACAGTGAGACTACTGGTAACTCCGGTGACACCACATTACTTCAAACCTCATCCGCTCGAGCCGCTCCACAAGCAAATGCATACCTGAATGTTTTGACTCCGGACGTGGAGCATCAAGAAACCTCAGCTGACACAGGTAAACCAGAAAGGGCGCCAGACGGGGAGCAGCGACAAGCCAAAACTGACTCAAGTGAAACAGACCAGACTCCAGATGGGCAGCATCGACAAGCCAAAGCTGATTCAAGTAAGCCGGACATGACTCCAGACGGGGAGCGCCGCAAACTCAGTGACGGCACGCTCAAGGAAACAGAAGATGTCACAAAGGACGCTGACACGAGTAACTGTGCGAAGGACTCGTATTATCCACAGAGTGTGGTCCTTGAGCGCAGCAAACACGACAACAAAACCAACCAACACAACAATAACATCAAAGACAATAACAAGAAGCGTACCAAAGACAACAACGTCAACAACAAGCACGACAAAGACAACAACAATGGAACTACGACATGATACAACTCTGCAAATGAGGGACACTGTTACTGCTGAGCTCAGTACAATGACATACCATGGCAGGACGATGCATCTTATCAATTCACGTGTGCTGCACTACCAACAGGCAAGCTGGCTTTCAGGACAGATGCCATCTAGAATTGCTACCATAAGCATCGAAAAAAAAAGAAACAGACTCCAAATCAGTCAATGACGTGATTTGAACACTTGAACACCTCCTGATGACCAAACACCAGGACACTGACGGCGTTCACAGTGGAATGACAATGTCACCATTGACACTTCCATACCAGACCACATAAATTCATGAACTATTGGACTTATAACTTTCATTTTGTATTGTCTTATCCTCAAAGTCATTGCAACTATTATTTGGTCTTGTATACCATTGTATAGTCATCACAGTCATCATAACTTGTACATAGCATCACTTATCTACCTGTTTTTGTTCAATTTTCTTTAACACTGTACAGAAAATATGTAACACGAAAAAGGGGGAATGTGGTGATATGCATCACTGTAAATACACAAGGGGTTAATATAAATACACTTAGACTAGATAGACACTAGAGGGAGCACCAGAGACATGACACACAGACATTCAACCAATAGGCCAGTAAGATAGGACACGACCAATGGGCATTCAAAACACACACAGAGGTGACACTACCACAGGAGGGCATTACACCAACCCATATATAAGGACACAGCACACATGATCTTTCTCTTTCCAGTGGAGACACTTAGTGAGTACACAGGGTTGATTTGAAACACATCACACCCACCACATGGATTGTAGCAGACTGGTTAGATAGTCTGAGTAGCTATAGCAGGATTAACAGGAGAGACAAATCCAAGTAGGAGAATTGTTACCAGTTTAATAAATGTGTTAAAGCAATCTCCAAGTCTGAACCTTCCTTTGTCAGAGTGCACATCAAGGAAGCAGCTTATGCTACGTCAAGAGCATAACAAAACAGTGTGCACAGTTTTGGTCCCCTTAAATGAGGAGGGATGTAGTTGCATTGGAGGAAGTTCAGAGGAGGTTCACTAGATTGGATCCAGAGATGAGGGGAGGAATTCTGCATCCTGCCGCACCCGTTTTCTAGTGCGGCGCTCCCCCGCCGGCAGCAGGATTCTTTGTTCTGCCAGTCAGCCAATGGGTTTCCCATTGTGTGCAGCCCCACGCCGTCGTAAAATCCCTGGGCGTGGGTGCGCTGCTGGTACAACGGAGAATCCCGCCAGTGGAGAATCCAGCTTGAGGGATGAAGAGGGATTGAGCAGGGTAGGCCTATATTCTCTAGTGATAGAAGAATTGTGGTACCAAAGATGATAGAAAGTATTGCTAACCTAAACCGGGGCTGGTTTAGCTCAGTGGCCTAGACAGATTTTCATAGAATTTACAGTGCAGAAGGAGGCCATTCGGCCCATCGAGTCTGCACGGCTCTTGGAAAGAGCACCCTACCCAAGGTCAACACCTCCCCCTATCCCAATAACCCAGTAACCCCACCCGACACTAAGGCAATTTTGGACACTAAGGGCAATTTATCATGGCCAATCCACCTAACCTGCACATCTTTGGACGGTGGGAGGAAACCGGAGCACCCGGAGGAAACCCACGCACACACGGGGAGGATGTGCAGACTCCGCACGGACAGTGACCCAAGCCGGAATCGAACCTGGGACCCTGGAGCTGTGAAGCCATTGTGCTATCCACAATGCTACCGTGCTGCCATAGATGGTTTGTGATGCAGAATAAGGCCAGCAACATGGGTTCAATTCCCGTACCAGCTGAGAATTCTGAATTCTCCCTTTGTGCCCGAACAGGGGCCGGAATGTGGCGACTAGGGGCATTTCACAGTAACTTCATTGCAGTGTTAGTATAAGCCTACTTGTGACAATAAGGATTATTTATTTTATTTATTGACAAAGTAGATGTAGAGCAGATGTTTCCTCTTGTGGGTCATTCTAGAACTAGAAGTCATAATTTTAGGATAAGGGCTAGCAGATTTAAAACAGAGGTGAGGAGAAATTACTTTTAAAAACGAGACAACGTTGCCCACCCCAGTAAACCCTGGCACACAAAATTACAGCCACAGCCGTATCAAATTAACCAAGATTTCAAATTTGCAAGTTTAGAGTAAGTTACTGGCCTTGACATACAAACCAGCCTCGCTCCTCTTTTCTGATCTGACCTCGTGCAGTCCAGTGAGTTCAACCCTCAAAAAGCAGATTTCTCTTCATCCACTCAGCAACTCGCTTCATCAGCCCCCTGTTCTGAACTTCTGCCACTGTGCTCCTTCAGGGACTCTTCATTTGTACTGGCTACCTCATTCTGTTGCTCTCACGATTTCTTCCAATCCAAACCGCTTCCTCTGAAGATCTTCATTCTTAACCTGCCCGTTAAGGTGGCCACGTTGCTTCATCTGTTCATTCTGGTCGACTTCCCCATCAAGTCCACTACAGGTCACAGACCTTCAATGGATACATGCAACACTTTCATTAAAGCAAAGTTCCTGACAATCTTCCAGCCACTGTTTACAATTAAGTGGTCCAATGCCAGCAGCTTTTTAATTCTGCGGCTCAACTGTAACAATTAGCAGACATAAAAATGTTCAGCATGCTTTTCCTTCAGGCCTGGCCACACACACGCAGACACGTCTTCAGCCTTCTGCACATCAATAATTTAAAAACTTTCGCATCTTCAGGGTTTTAACGAGACAGGTTAAGCAAACCCTCAACTTAACACTCAAAAAGGGCATTATAGAAATCAGCTCGTTTCGACACCACACCAGCCAAATCTCAGCTCAACGTTTTAAGAGGGATTTCACATCGGCTCTGCCACTACTGCCCCATCCCACCCTTTTGTAGCTCCTGACCAGCCATCTCTGTTTAAAGCTTTCTAAAAGAGATACCCACCCCAAACTGTGCTCAAAAATGAGGTTTCCAACCCATCAAATCAGCTCCCCCTCAATCACCCCAATGCTCTCATCTCCCTGCCCAGCTTCCCAACAGGAAAGACCTTTGGTGGATTTGACAAAATGGCTACCCCTCAAAGATGGCGGCGCCCCGACCTTCACAAGACAGCCGCCCCCCCCCCCCCCCCCCCCCCCCCCCCCAGTACAGGCAAGTGCTTCACAAGATGGCTGCCCTGAGCACCAATACAGGCAGTCCCTTCACATGATGGCTGCCCCGACCCCCTAATACAGGCAAGCCCTTCATAAGATGGCCGCCTCGCCCCCCAATACAGGCATGCCCTACACAAGATGGCCACCCGACACCAATTTCCCCCCCTCCGCCGCCAGATTAAAAAGCGGACCTTGACAAGATGTCCGCCCGACCGTCACAAAATGGCAGACCCTCCGCCCCCCCCAAAATCTCTGCCGACCTTCACAAAATGGCAGTCGCCCGTTCCGCAAACGTCCAAACCCGAACCTGTTATTTTTTTTCCCACCTCCCCCATATGCTCGACGCACCCCCAACTAAACAACTACCCCAGAAAAATAAAAAAAAATAAACTCACGCCTCTCCGCAAAACAAAAAAAATCACCCCGTCCCGATCAATCGGTTAAATTTAACTTCCATCTCCTTACCCCCCTGGTCCAACTCCCCGCAGATCGGAGTAAACAACCCGCGCTCTCCCCGCCACGCCCGGCCGGATCCCCTCAGTCCGCTGTCCTGCTCCGCTGCTCTCTGACATCCTGTGGTGGTGAATTCTACAGATTCACAACTCTTTGAGAAAAGACGGGCGCAATTCTCCGTTGCCCATGGCGAGTCGGAGAATAGCGGGAGGGCCTTCCCGACATTTTTCCCGACCTCCCGCTATTCTCCCACGGCCGCCCCACGACACGAATCGCTGATCGCCGTTTTTTACGGCGAGCAGCGATTCTCCCCAGGCCGATGGGCCGAGTTCCCAGGCCTTTACGGCCGTTTTCACGGACGCAAACACACCTGCTCTCACCGTTCGTGAAAACGGCCGCAAAGTGCCGTCCCAGACAACCATGGCACCGATTGGCACGGCCGCACCACGGCCGTGCCAAGGGTGGCATGGGCCTGCGATCGGCGGGCACCGATCGCGGGCAGCGGGTCCGATACCCGCGGACTCTTTGTTCCTCCGCCGCCCCGCAGGATCAGTCCGCGGGGCGGCTGAGGGGCATGACAGCCCGCGCATGTGCGGGTTTGACGCATATGCGTGATGACGTCATCCGCGCATGCACGGGTTGGAGCCGTCCAACCCGCGCATGCGCGGCTGACGTCATCGTGTGCGTCAGCCGCCGTGACGCTTGGCGCGCGGGCTTAGCGAAGGGCGCTAAGCCCGCGATGCCGTGCTTCACGGGGCCGCGCTGCTAGCCCCGCCCGGGGGGGAGAATCGGGTCCCGGGAGGGGGCGCGGAGGCTGCCGTGAAACACGGCCAGTTTCACGTCAGCCTTTACGGCTCGCCGCATTTGCGGAGAATCGCGCCCGTAATTTTTTTTCTATAAAAAAATTACTTTTCTGTGAAATTCCACCACAGGATGTGAAGGCATTGAATAAGTTTGAGGAGGAGATGGACAGAGTTTTTATTGGTATTGGGTTGAAGGGTTATGGAAAACAGGCTGGAAAGTGGAGTTGAGGCCAAGATGAGATCAGCCAAGATTGTATTGAATGGTGGAGAGGACTTGAGGGGCTGAATTGCTCCTAGTTTTTATGTTCCACGTGGAGAAAATAATCAGCCTTGACTCTTGATCCTGATTTCTGCTGGGAAATGTGCTTGTGAGGGTAGAATTGGCTCACATATGATGACTTTAACAGCAGCAAAGCCGCTTAATATTCACTGTCTGGACTCACTGTAGCGAGGCCATTTAAGTGAGGTATTGGAAGGTAGTTGGCTTAATCAGCATCTTCAGAGGAAAAGGAGGGGTATTAATCGTGTTCTGTTTGAGTAATTTTCCATTTAAATTACTTCAATTGCTCATGTCAATATTTGTTAAGAACTAGGCACTGGTAGAAACGATTTTCTTCCTCAAACTTACAATTCAAATACCCACTGTGAGCATTTGTGTCAGAGTATAGCTTTTCTTTAAAAGCGTGAAAATCAACATTCACTCTTTATTTGGATATATGGTCCTTATGCATCCAATTTTCTTATTTCCGAGGTCCTTCTGACTTGTCAGCTTGCCACGTCATTTTTCACAACAGAAACAAGAAGATAAATCATATAAACCATACATTAGCTTGAACTGCAGATGTTTGAGCATATGACTTTGCTGCTTTTATGTGCCTTGACCAAAGCCTATCTCTGGATCACAAACGTATGTATAATTCAACCTTGATTTGGTATTTTAACTGTAACTTGCAATCCATATAAAGAAGTTTAATCATGTGAGTATTAGGACTATTCCAATACTGTCCACTGTGTCCTGATAAAGCCCAACAGAAAGGTGTTTGAATGTTGTCAGATGTAATGTGTAATTATCTTAGAGTCCGTGATCATCAGGAAAATCTGCAATCTTAGCTTGGCTTACTTCCATGCCGTAGTTTTGAAGAACTTATTTTTTTTGCTGTTGTTATTTTTATTTATTATCATCCTCATGGGTGAGTGAGAGCACAACAAATGGTGGACATTTTAGTTCTCTTGTTTTGTTTGTCGTTAATGCGTTTGTTCCTTCGTTCACTGATGATATTGTCTTGCCAGAACGTTGACTACAATGGATCTCCACATCTGTGGCCTATTAATTATTGAGCACATCAATTGTATCCATCATCCATTTTCTCCTCTGCATCCCCCTCCTGCATCTTCCACTAATCTTTTCTTCCAATAACTGTCTCTGCCTACTGTCAGCTCCAGTGATGTGACTAAAACATCCTGTGGGATTCTCTATTGGCGGGCTCCTCCGCTTCGCTGGCAATGCACCCATGCCCTCGGTTTTCCTAAGGCCGTAGGGTGGCCAAAATGGAAAACCCCATTGGATGGCTGCGGAAACGGTGAATCCAGCTGCCGGTGGGGGCACGCTGTGCTGGAAAACTTAAGGGCAGCACGGTAGCATTGTGCATAGCACAATTGCTTCACAGCTCCAGGGTCCCAGGTTCGATTCTGGCTTGGGTCACTGTCTGTGCGGAGTCTGCACGTCCTCCCCGTGTGTGCGTGGGTTTCCTCCGGGTGCTCCGGTTTCCTCCCACAGTCCAAAGATGTGCAGGTTAGGTGGATTGGCCATAATAAATTGCCCTTAGTGTCCAAAATTGCCATTAGTGTTGGGTGGGGTTACTGGGTTATGGGGATAGGGTGGAGGTGTTGACCTTGGGTAGGGTGCTCTTTCCAAGAGCCGGTGCAGACTCGACGGGCCGAGTGGCCTCCTTCTGCACTGTAAATTCTATGATAATCTATGATTAATTTAGGACAAAGGTTCGGCACAACATCGTGGGCCGAAGGGCCTGTTCTGTGCTGTATTTTTCTATGTTCTATGTTCTATGTTCTAAAACGGGGATGGTGCGATGGAGGCCACCGCATTGTATCTTCCTCTTTTTGAGGTTATGCACTAAATGCCTCTTTTCTCCAGCCATTTTCAGCAACCTCCACATTAGTCTCTCTGTCAGTGTAGGATATGCGGAATATCCTTCTATATGAGAACATTTTGGGGCTTTGTTTACTGTTTTAATTGTCTCGAAGGCATGTAACATTTAGGACAAAATGTGGTACCACAGCATTCTTATCCTAAGATTCAGGTTCAGTTGTATTGATGCTAACATGTCCTTCATTCTGACAAAGCTGGGCTTTAGGGATCACAATTATCCATTGGATCTCACAATAACATCGCTTGTCATCTGTGATAGTCTGCCCAACGGATGTGAGCCTCATCACTTCCTACAGGACTTGTCCGTTTACTTGAATTTTCACCTCTGGAATTAGGTTTCTACTTGTCACCATTGTCTTGTGTTATTATCCAAGTTGATGTTATAACTGGATGGGAGATCCCAAATTGGAATCCTCCCTCAAAAGACCATGGGCGCGATTCTCCATTGGCTGAAGTCAGAATCGGGAAATGCAATTGGGCGGAGAATTGGCTTTGATGCCGAAATCATGGCGGGCTCTGTTCCATGCCAAATCGGAATTCTCTGGAGTTTCGACAGCAGCTTCAACGCGTTCCAGAATGCACGTACAGTAAACAGCGGCAAATCATTGGCGGGCCTGGCCTGATATTCTCTGGGTCCTCTGTGATTCTCCACCTCCACTGGAGGGAATTTGCGATGGTAAGGTTCACTTGTGCTTTTAAAAATTGTGAAACAGGCATCATGGTCCCAGGTTTGATTTACACTTGGGGCACTGCCTGTGCGGAGTCTTGGCGTTCTCCCCGTGTCTGCTTGGGTTTCCTCCGGGTGCTCCGGTTTCCTCCCACATGTCCCAAAAGACGTGCTTGTTAGGTAAATTGGATATTCTGAATTCTACCTTTGTGTACCTGATCAGGCACCAGAATGTGGCGACTAACTTCATAGCAGTGTAAATGTAAGCCTACTTGTGACAATAAAGAATATTATTATTTTGCTTGCCTTTAGAGGTTACCATTCCAAAATCCAGTCCAGGTTTTCCAAATTACACCTTTGGACAAAGATCCCATTCCATATTTAACAGTGAATCCAGTCCATGATGTACATCAACTCCTTTAGGATTTCTTTGTCCTGACTGTTGTACAAACTGTTCACAAATTGTACTCTCGATTCCCAGGCTCTAGTGAAATGGCACCAAATGTTTGATTTATCTATGAAGTCTGCTGTCCCACTTTACTAAATGATGTACCATCAATTGGACTCGAGACACGATGAAGATCCAAACTGTGGCTTTAATCAGCTAATTGTTAGCCCGGTGGTCGACTACAGAGAAAGGCTGACCGCCGGGAACTCTGGGTACTTATACCCCACTAATTGGTGAGCAGTCACATGACTAGTCCCAGCCAATCGGACGAGAGGCACATGACCAGCCAGAGCCAATGGGGAACCCATGCTCTGCATCAATGGCAGTGCTCACATTCATACCACCACATTACATTTGTCCCTTTAACTCAAAATATTTTGTTTACAAATTCCAGCATCCACAGTAATTTGCTTTTAAACTTTGTTTACTATTTATTTTTTCTGAATAATACCTTGGTCTCGTCTCTTAACTTCAGTCATCATAAGACATTCTTTCTGTCCTAGTTCACTGGTTATCTGGACTGTAACTTATTCCATAGGAAGTTTGTGGGCACGATTCTCCGAAATGTAGACAAAGTCCCAATGCCGGAGTGAAAACCGGAGTGTTTCACTCAGGCGTCGGAGCCCGCTCCCAGCCCCCTATACTCCCACCCCCGGGGGCAAGAAGATGGCGGATGGATCTTGCGGGGCGGCGGAGGAAAGGAGGTCCTCCTTTAGAGAGGTCGGCCTGCCGATCGGTGGGCCCCGATCGCGGGCCAGACCCCATCGGAACTCCCACCCCGGTGCAGGAACCCCCCTCCACCCCCGACAGGCCGCCCCCCCCCAGCGTTCCTGCGCAGTTCCCGCTAGCAGCAGCCAGGTGTGGACGATGCCGGCGGGAACCTGTCATGGTGGGACGGCCGCTAGGCCAATCCGGGCCGGAGAATCGCCGCTCGCCTTTTGCAAATGGCGAGCAGCAAATCTCCGAGTGGCCAGCCGCGGTTCTCGCCACACTGGTTTGGGGGGGTTGGGAGAATCGCGTGCGGGTGCCAGGGCAGCTTGGCGAGACTTGCGCGGTGCCCCAGCAATTCTCCCACCCGGCGTGGGGGGGGGGGGGGGGGGGGGGGGGGGGGAGAGAATTCCGCCCTGTATCTTTGCAACTCCTTTCTCCTGTCCAGCTTTTCCTGGCAGAGTTGAGAAATGTTCACTCCCTGCTGTCCTATCCCCAACTAATAACAAATTCAGCTAAACTCAGAACAGAAAGCCTTCCTAGTTTAAAAGATGCTCAGTTGCTCAGCAACACTGCTACTTCTGACAGATTTTATTTATTCTTCACACCATAATCCTCTCTCAGCATAGTTCCTCTCTCAGCACAGTAAAAACAACACAGTTGGCTTTGAACCCAAGTGGGTTTCCTCCGGGTGCTCCAGTTTCCTCTCACAGTCCAAAGATGTGCGGGTTAGGTGGATTGGCCATGCTAAATTGCCCGTAGTGTCCTAAAAAGTAAGGTTAAGGGGGGGGGTTGTTGGGTTACAGGTATAGGGTGGATACGTGGGTTTGAGTAGGGTGATCATTGCTCGGCACAACATTGAGGGTCGAAGGGCCTGTTCTGTGCTGTACTGTTCTATGTTCTATGTTCCCCAACATACAAACATATTTGTCCAGCATTAATCTAACTATAAATTTTACCCTTCCTGGCACAGAAACGTTTCATGAAATTCACTTAAAACTATACCTTACTTATAATGTTTACCAGTACAAATGAAAATCCCTTAAAACTATCTTAGGTTTCCTAACATTTGGTCATCACATTCAATTTGAATCCAAGTTCCTTACCCTTTGCTTCCACTTCATTTATAATTTCCTGCAGTGTCTCTCCTGACTCTGCAATGAGTGCAGAGTCATCTGTTTTCAAGTTGTTGACCTTCAACCCCCAATGTTAAACCTAATAGATCTTCTACGTCTCTGATGCATGTGTGGAAGTCTGTAAAAAATGTGATTCTGGGGCTGGGGCTCAGGATTCTGAATTTTGATATATATTTCTCTGCAACAAAAACTAACAATTCTCTTCCCCTCACTCTCTCTCTCACACACACACAAGTCTGGGAGAAAGCTGAGTGTGCTTTTGCAATTTTCAACTCTAAGTGCTTCCCTTTCTTCTGCAGAATGAAAGACAGACTGCAAAATAGGCCAAATAAGCAATCTTAAGATCATTTTCATACTACTCACAGGAAATCAGACTGAGCAGCAAAGTGGCACAGTAGTTAGCATTGCTGCCTCACAGTACCAGGAGCCCGGGTTCAATTCCGGCCTTGGGTGACTGTCTGTGTGCCGTTTGTACGTTCTCCCCCTGTCTGCATGGGTTTCCTCCGGGTGCTCCCGTTTTGTCCCACAGTTCAAAGATGTGCAGGTTAGGTGGGATTGCGGGGATAGGCCGGTGGAGTGGGTGGCTGAGGTAGGGTGTTCCTGGTAGGGTCGGTGCAGGTCCGATGGACTGAATGGCCTCCTTCTGCACTGTTGGGATTCTATGGATCACTGTCTACACCCATCAAAAGAGGTGTACCCAGAAGGAAAACCCAGGAGAGAAAGATTGTAGAAAGGTCATGGGGGCTCAAGTGTGCATGTTGTTCAACAACTTGGGAGGGAAGGAGGGAAAACCACTTTGGCTATTCTTCAGACATAAATACGATAATGCAAGTTTTAGGTTTGGATTGAGATGCCCCAAAGTTTTGTGAAGATAAAGTTGCAAGCCAAATCCAGATTCGTCTG
This sequence comes from Scyliorhinus canicula, assembly GCF_902713615.1. Lineage (NCBI taxonomy): Eukaryota > Metazoa > Chordata > Chondrichthyes > Carcharhiniformes > Scyliorhinidae > Scyliorhinus > Scyliorhinus canicula. Next base: position 43,923,576 of record NC_052163.1, read on the forward strand.
TTGGTAGCAAGCCTTTAAAACCACCATGAAATGTAGCCTTCTGCTAAATTACTAAGAACACAAACTCTTACAACTAGATTAACAGGAGGTAGTATCATTCTGATCCACCCCTCCTGCATCTCCCACCACCAAATACCATGTAAACTACAAGGGAACATGCATTTGGACACAAAACCCATAATCAGACAAGTTCCCCTCACAGAAATTACACACAAACCATAATTCTAGTTTGTGCGTAAATTAGCCCACCAGGATTCGAAGAGCAGACCAACAAGTAAATCATAAAAAAACTGAGCATCTTCAATTGGCTGATCAAATCTGAAACAAATAAATCACCTCTATTGGATGAATCTGGCTACAATTATCAGCCAGGTTGCTGCTATTCACTGAGATGATCAGGAATCCTGGCTACGTTATCTTAAAATGGTCTTCGACTTTATAGCCTCCCTGAATGCACACATATCGGAGCTCGGAGATCAATGCCAGAATGTTTCTCAAGTTTAATTCCAAGATTGCAGTTTGGGAATTTGTAAAAGAAAACAACCAGAATTAATTCAAAACCAAAACTTTGATTTTATGGTTACAGAGCTGGCTGGAGATTGAATTAGAATTGACAGCTGGCTCTAAAACCAATGCTGCTACGCTGTCCGGTCAGACAATTTTGTGAAAAAGTATTGCATTTGTTCAATAGTTATGTTTTTTCACTGCAACCGGGAAAGCCTGCATTTTCCCAGGAAAGAGAGAAATGTTGATATTCCTGGATGACACATATGAATTGCTGCAAAACACTGTTTTATATGAAATGTGTTACAAGATGCAATAAAAGAAGCTGTTAACTGATTCTTATTGTTTCTTTTTGCAATGTTTCACGCATTACTGCTGAACTCCAAGATTAATCTCCAAGTGTTTTTGAAAAAGTACTGAGTCACAGAGGCAAGATCAAGGAAGAGAAACAGGAATCAGACACGATCAAGAAAAAGTTACTTTCAAGGTTCACAGTGGTTCCCCTCGGTATGATAGACAGATGTTTCATGCTTTCAAATTAAAACTAAGTGTTTTAAAAGAGCGCACGCATTCTTTCGAACTTCGTTGTACATTTTAATACATCGCGCTACCAAATTAATTTGCGAATATTTCACCAAGATTGAAATGAGGTGAACTAAAAATACCACAAGTTAAAAATTCTGAAAATAAGGTTAACTGAACTGTTGAACCCTGGGAGGAAGAAGGATTTCATAAGCATTTTTGTGACTTTCACTTTGAGTCTAAGTTGTGGAATTTTCCAGAAAGGGGTTCCTATGCAAACCTCAAATGTCAAAGCTTGACTCCTCAGAGAGCCCAGCAGAGGTTCCCCTCTGGTCTGCTGTTAATTTAAAGTCTGTTTTGATTGGTTTCTTGCGATCACACCACTGACCTGTGACAGGAAATGACTGACAGGAAATGGCTGTTCAGAAGAGAAGTATAAAAGAGACCCCCCCTCCCCTTGCTCCTGCAGCAGTTGAAACAAAGAAAGCTTGTGTGGAAAACAGGAAAAGAAAGTCATACGCTGCCTGCAGCTGTGCTCTGAAGAGGTTTCTGAATATTGTTTGAACTTGTTCAAGTGATTTTAAAAAAATAAAAGTTTCAAAAAGGGCCGTATTCCTGCTGTGTGCCTTTTTACTTTGCCTGCACTCCCTGGTGTCATTGTTAGACACTTGAAAGCAAAATAAAAAGTTAGGTAACTCTAATGCTCGCATGAAAAATGCTAATATTCTTACCATAAATTGATGGGATACCCCGCCGTTAGAATCGAACAATTTACAGAGTAACTGAACAATGAGCTCTGACCCTCTGTAAAATATTGGGCAGTTCACGCTGCTCATCCATTAGCCTCACCAGAACCAATAAAAGTCAGCATGAGGCTCCCCATTGAACTTAATAGAAATCATGAAATTGTTAGATTTACAACATTATAATAAGCGAAACGCGCCACAACCATTTAAGGGTGGAAACTGGAGGACAGAATTTAAGGTGATTTATGATCCTTCTATGAACCTCAATCAAAGAGCTCCATAAACGACCCAAGCTGTGGTGCCTCACTCTGGCATGTAGTAAATTGCTCCTGGAGGCTTTTTGCCTCTCTATCGCTCTTGGCAGTCTTTACAAGCCAGCCTTGCCATTCATACTCCTCTTTGTGTGGGAAGAAAGCAATTTCAGGAGGCAATTTAAGCTGTTTCAACACTCAGAAGAGGGTGAAAGCACTGAAATGGCTGATAGCCACCAGGTGTTCCACTGTTTCTGATCATGGTGGATGACACAGAAGAGAAGCATAACGTGTAGGCCCATTATGATGCACCATGACTGGAAGCTGAGTTGATGTGTATATTAACCACTGGCATGACTGCGCACCTCCACCATCCCTCCACTCCATCTTCAGTCTATAGAGAGGCAATGTCTTTTGCGACATTGCCAAAGAGCTCTGTTTGCATAGATGACCTCCCAGCAAGGATACAATTGGACACCTCTGTGAGATGGTGAATTAGGACCATTCAAGGAGGCACTGGTGACATCTGCATTAATAATCAGGCAGTAGGAATGCCAGCATTTAACAAATACACACGTGACCTGATTTAAAAGTAGATTGTCCTTAGCACAGTAAAGTGACAGATCCATTGGGTTTCAGATATTTAAGTGTTCAGGGCACCATCAGTAGAACCCTCAATTTACTGAAGAAACCATCTGATGAACTTAGCACATTCATAGGTTATGATACGGTTGTCATTCCTACAAAATTGTGATGACCATCTGCACATGCTGAGAGGTAATTAAATCAAGCATTGCATAAGTGCTCACGTTCTTTGTCATTTTAAGGGGCAGAATCTTCCCAGAATTTGGCTAAGTGTCACTTCTGGTGTGAAAAAGAGCTGCATGATGGTGCAGTGATTAGCACTGCTGCCTCTCAGCGCTGAGGGCCCGGGTTCTGTCCCATCCCGGGTTATTGTCCGTATGATGTTTGCACATTCTCTCCAAGTCTGCATGGGTCTCACCACCCCCCCACCCCCCACCCCCAACCCAAAGATGTGCAGGATAGGTGAACTGGCCACACTAAATTATCCCTTAATTGGAAAATTTTTTTTTTAGTTAAATCGGAATGAATCCCACTGGCCACATCAGACGATCTAGACCGGAATTGTTAACCATTTGTGGGGGGAGGCTTTTAAAACATAGAACAGTACAGCACAGAACAGGCCCTTCGGCCCTCGATGTTGTGCCGAGCCACGATCACCCTACTCAAACCCACGTATCCACCCTATACCCGTAACCCAACAACCCCCCACCCCTTAACCTTACTTTTTAGGACACTATGGGCAATTTAGCATGGCCAATCCACCTAACCCGCACATCTTTGGACTGTGGGAGGAAACCGGAGCACCCGGAGGAAACCCACGCACACACGGGGAGGACGTGCAGACTCCGCACAGACAGTGACCCAGTCGGGAATCGAACCTGGGACCCTGGAGCTGTGAAGCATTTATGCTAACCACCATGCTACCGTGCTGCCCCTTTTAACGGGAATAACGCTGCTCCCGTGGTGCAATGTGTCTGAATTGGTGAAGCTGGGGTCCTCTGAGCGGTTCAGCCATTAAACAATTGCTCACAGCCCAGCCAAGAGGATGACAGAAAGAAAGCCTGCTCCAAGGTTCACAGAGGATGCCTGACATGGATGCTGTGGAGGTGAGGAGGGCAAGCATTTAACAGCAGTTGGGCAGGAGACCCTGGGAGTGTCCAGTCCATCTGACTGACCTCTTACAGAGACTGAGGCACTTCTGGCCCAGCAGACAGAACAGGCTGGCACCACAATACATGTGCCACTCGCAATTAGGTCAGGACCCAGCCCTCCAGACGACGCACGGCAAAGTAGCAAGGCATGACAGACAGCAGACAGCCTCAACATCAAACGTAGATCCTGGGGAGACACCTAAACATAGCGATGGGGTTAAGAGTGTTCAGAAATTGTAGGTGCACAGCGTGGGCACTTAGGGATGTAGAGCATTGAAGTTTGTATATATTTGATGTCACTATGTATTAAAACCACTTTTAGGCTGCCCGATCTCCACTGATTGGTGACAGCAATGGCATATCCAGCATTAGGGGTGAATTCGGATTTACAGCGATGCCCTCTATGCAATCATATCATCTCAGTGTATGTGTTTCCTTCGCACTGACAGGACTCAGTAATGATACAGGGAATCCTATAACCAAACCCCAACCCCCGAGACAATATCAGGAGAGGTGACAGACACTGCACACCATCGCTGTGAAATAACCCAAGCCACTCGGAGCCGGCAAGGTGCCATCAACCAGACAGGAGTCAGACATTCACAATTTCTCTGAGGAACATCACAGCCTTTTCCTCACTGAAATTCATCATCACTCTCCTGCACTGAATGGGCAGCTGGCATTCAGGGACCCCTATCACCAGCATACTGAGATATTAGCCCTCCTGAGCCCCCTGGGAGCATGGGAGGGCCATGTCCAGTAGGGTCTCCCAAGTGTCCTCCCTAATCCTGGACCTCCTGGAAATGTGTTACGGTGGGTGTGTCTCTAGCCCTCCTGCCCACATGCAGGGGGCTGCTGAAATCTCAGGGGGGACTTGGGTTTCCTGGTCGCATCTGGATGCTCACACTCAGATGGTGAGGTGGGCATTGTGAAGTGGGGGTGGTGGGATTCGATGGGACCATTAATGCAGAAGCTGGGGGCCCTGGAGGAGGTGAACCCCTTGGCCCTTGGTTCCAAGGCACTAGGTCCGCCAGCCCTCTCACCAAAACCTGAGGCTCAGCTTTGGAAAAAGCGCCATGGGGAGCTGTGGGCAGTGCCAACCTGGCACCCTGGCAGTGTCCATGCCAGCTGACAGTGCAACCTGGTCACCTTGGCAGTGCCAGGCTGGCACACATAGTGCCAGGCACCACCCTGCCCAAAGGGCATGAAGCTGGGGCCTCCGATCCCCTGAGAGACCCCAACGAGTGCCATTCCATCTGGTCCCCATTTGTGGGGACCAGAGCTGAATGGCACTCGCCCGAGGTCTCCAAGGTGAAGAGGATGTATCCCAAAGCCTCCGGTACCATGGCAATCTGCATATTAGTGTGAGACTAGCTGTCTCGCTTTAATATACAGATTTGTTAAAAAATTATTCCACTCACAATGGGTGGGATTTACATCACAACATCTCGTGACATTGTGTTGGATCTCACAAGGTGTTGCGAGCTGGGTAAATCCCGGGAACAGGTCCTCCTGGATTTTATTGCCCGCGCTGCCCGTGGCGAGCTGCTTTTTGGGGCGTAGCATGGCCATTGGATCACGCCCTAAAGCTATGGCTGGCGACACACTTTCATCACCAACGATGCGGCACAGGAAAGACACAATAGTGCACAGATGTTCACACATCAATAGTGGAGAGGGAAACTGGGATGTTTGAGACGTGCTTCCAACACCCATTCAGTAGGATGGATTTACAATACTTGCCCTGCAAAGTTGCCAAGATTTTGATGGGTTGGCTCTGCACTTTGCAATTTTGCCCTGTTTATTAAGGTGAACGATATCAGTGTGTTTTTTTTTACATTGCATCAAACCCAACTCCTGAACGGTAACTCAACATTACTAGTGCAATATTTCTGTTTTTCACACGAGTTATCTTTTGGTTTCCTGAGTGAGGTATCAAATAGAGCTTAACCATTGGCGGTTTTACGCAATGGACTCATTTTGACAAGGAATTACATTGAGACGACCAAACCTCATTTCACTTGGAATTCTTACAGCTGAACCTCGTAGATAAACCTCCCACCCAGAGAACAGGCAGTTGGTTCATTACCCGTTCCTATTTCAATTTCTACAGCTGCGCATTCATTTTGCTCTTCAAATGTGCAAGATGTAGCACTGTTTTTTTCCCCTTAACCTGCCTAGACTTTAATTAAAAGCTGCCAAAAATCACATCTCAAAACGTTATTCATCAAATATAGGTCAAGTTTTCCAGCATTTCCCCTGCAACACTTCATTCAGGAAGAAAACAGCAGTGTAAAGTGAATGACTGGTTCAAAACTCATTAAGGAGGGATAACAGCCTGGCTGTCTTCTTCTGCAACTGAACATATTGCTAATGCCTCAGAGATTTCATTAGGGTCAAGCTAGAATAATAAAATGTGCCCCGAAGGTTTGTCATTCAATCAATTTTGAAAGATGGAGATGATAACTATCAACAGAAGCACTATCGCCTCTTCAAATTGATGTAAAAATTATAAGAAGTTAAGAAGCAGGACCTGAACTTTACTCATCCTCCCCCCCCCGGTCCCAGCTGTGCAGACACTGAAGTGATGCCTATTTCCTGCAAAGTGCTTTGGAAAATATTCCAAGAGAGCTACTTCAATCCCAAAAGGGTGGGGAAAAAACTGGAATAAGAAAAGGTCATTTGATGACTTGAGCCTGATTCCCATTCAATTAGATCATCCCGGATCAGAGAAAGACTGAGCGAAAATTGCTCTGATATTGGAATTCTGCATCCACATGTGCAAAAACATCCAGCAGAAGAAAATCGGGGGATAATTATGCAGTGACAATCACCCAACTATACAGGCAGGTCAAGCCTAGTTTTCTTGCTTTCTTTTTCAAAGTTTTATAGAGGAGAGTTTCTCGGGGTTTTGCTCTGCACCTTTCGTGATGTTAGAAACTTCGCGAGGATGGTTTCATGGAGGCCCCTCACTGATCAGTGCATCAACCAAGTGGCTGTTACTCATGCCTGCGTTTTGCCAGAAAGTGTTGGCAGGCTAGATAGCTGACTATCACAGAGGTCCCAAGCCTGTTCCCGCCCGATGAGGGTTTGCTTGTTACAGTCCATTAGAAATACTGCACCAACTTTTCTCCAAGCCAGCTACTGATGCTATATGTAATGTTCGTACTGTGGCGTGGACTAAGATCAGCGAAACTCACCTTGATCCATGGAGTGAACCAAGCGCTGTTGTATTTATTTGATATAAGGCACTCTGTCATGCTCTGAGTCATGTGAGATGCAGTGTCAATCCAAGTCTTTCTTTCTTTCATTCCTGTTCTCACTGAGTAAACTTGAGGATCAATTTGAGAATGTTTGCTGAGTGCTGCTATTTGTTTTTCAAAAACGCTGTTGTGAATTTAGATAAATAAAGAGCAGAGAAGGGCAGCCCTCCATTAGATCTTCATACTTTCCCACATGGCATAGATACTAAATATTTTGAAGAATTACATCGACTGAAGAGCTTTCAACATTGTTGCAGTGTTGTCCTGTATGAAATTCCCAAACGGTAACCATCATTATACAGTCAGTTTTTCATCTTTTTACCAAGAATTCTGTGATCATCCTCATGAGGATCTTAAGAATCACTCATTGATCTCCCTGTGGGGCTCATGGAGATCCCATGGTAACGGGTGGAGGCCCACCCAGCTGGGACTCGTTACCAAGCCTTTTAAATACCGTCCCAGACCCGGACTGGGAGTTCCTGTTAGTCCCAGGCTGGGACACTAGTGTGGTTTGCTGCGCATGAGGCTTTACTTCTGAGTTAAAATAAATTTGATTGAACCTTTATCTTCCTGTCTCCTGGATTACTACAAATTCTTACAGACAAAGAAAAAATAGCAGGGATCTGGAACTCAAACCAACTGGCCCAAAGCAGCATCTGGGACTACATGGTTGGAAGAAAACACTTAAATTACAAGAACAGCCTAGAATATTGCAAAGGACCTGAAAAAATAGTTTGGCGAATGATCTTCTAAACAGCCATCAATTTTCAAATCTCTGCCGACAACCAGTTGACTAGTTCAGAGTCATGGACATGTCCATGAACATTCATGAACGTGCCTTATTCCATGCAGCTAAAGTGGGTGAATCGAATCACAGGGAGCATTCAAATAGGTAAGAGTTTCCGCTCCTTAACCAACATTACATCTACTCTGTAATGATGTGTATTTTCAGTCTCCTTTCTCTATGATGATTGGACACCTAGATGCAGACCTTTTAGCACAATCCCTGGATGTTGTCCACTAATAATCACTGCCGCCGCAGCTTATTTGAGTCAAGAAGGAAGAGATTGTTGCCATGCTAATCTCCTCATGTCTATCGAGTGCTTCTGATCTAAAGCGAATCTCTGATTTGCTGATTATGGGCCGAATTTTCGCTCTCGATTCACAAGCGCAGATTTGGGGAAATTTCCGACTCTGCAAAGCTGATTCGGGGGAAGGTGTTGTGTATTTTCTATGTTTAATTCTGGGTGTTGGGTGGGGGTGGGGTGGGGGGAGGTCACAAGTGATAGCAGTTGGGTCCGCTAACCCTGGAAAGAGCTGAGAGGCAGTAATAGGGGATGCTGAAGAGTGCTGTGCAAAAAGCCCATCTCTGTGCTCCAGGACAAAGAATAAAACAAAAAATTGACTTCCAGCCCTCAGCCCTCACACCTCCTCAACCACCCTCCACACCTCCCATGCCCCACCCATGCAAACACATGCGCCCTACCCAACCCATGATCCCTTTATACCACTTGCCAATTCATGCCAACCGATGCACCCCACATACCACCTTTGCTTTTACACCCTTCATGCCAACTCAATCCAGTATCCGCCATGGGAAGACCTCAGGAGCCAGGCTGAAATAAATTGAACTAAAGTTTTAAGAATCTAAATCAGACTTCATTTTGTTCAAAGAACATTCTCATTAATAAAATGCCATTCAGTACAGTTAAATTCCTTCAACTAATTAACCCCTTACAGAAACAAAAATTTAATTCAAGTACTTAATCTTTATGAAAACATGCATTTGTATTGCAATCTCACATCAAAGACTTTATAACCCTTGTATGTCTAACTGTGAACTGGCATGTACCCCACTGTGATAATGGTAGGTAGTGAAATCAATGAATCAGCACGAATCCTATAATGACAACCCTCCTGTTTATGTCAACAGGCAGAATGAAATTGCAAGATTTTGTTTTAAATTGCAGACTTTTTCAAAAATAAATTCAGGGGAAGAAGTTTTAATTGATTTCGAAGCTTGCCATTTCCACAGATCTTAGCCACTTTCTATGGACATTCATGTCTACTCTCACTAATTCCAGAGGGCACCTATACCTCTCACAATGGGATACATGGACCTATCCAAAGGGAGTTCTTGAACCTAGCCAAAGGGGTACTCTGCCTATCCAAATAACCCCAGTAGCTTTAGACCTTTTCCATAAAGCCCAGGAGTTGTGTTTCGGACATCCTAATTCCAAAAATTGCATTTGCTTAAAGGAAACTGCACTTTACAATGTAAATCCCCACCACTCACACTGGTGAAAATGGTGGGTGCCAGTTTGGGGGCAGGGCTTCTGAAATCAGGAACCTGGCACAATTTTGACTGGGTTAGAGACTCTATCCACCCCTGCAGAAATTCAGACTTATATTTTTTGTTAACTCAATTTAATGGAGGGTTGTCATTATGGGATTAGTGCTGCATCATTGATTTCACAACCTACCATTATCACAGTAAGCTGGTGGAGGAAATAAACCTTTTAGTAAAGGATATCACTGGTTCCCTGGAAATTGTTCTGTTCACTGAGAACCTCCCAGGTTGTGGACTGTGGTTACAAAAACCTAAAACAGGTGCTGTACATGTTTAAATTGGGCTATGTATGAGGATTATTTTTGAATAAAATTTTCTATTGATAGCTTTAAAGAGATTGTTAAGATCTCTGTCAGCCGACAACGGAATTGCAAAATGAGATTGGGCGGAGAATTGGTTTTGATGCTGAAATCATGGTTCACGCCAGAGCGCAATTCTACGGTGCATTGACAGTGGCGTCAATGCGCTCCACTCTGCATGTCCATTAAACGCCATTGGCATATCATATTCTCCGGGGCCTGCGCGATCCTCCTCCTCCTCCGAGGGAATTTCTGATTGCGAGGTTCACGTGTGATTGCAAAAATCATTAAGGTGCTGTGGGTGTTGAGGGGAAGAGAGGGGGCACGGAAAGTGTCCAACATCACCATAGTGTACTGACAGTTGTGCCACTGGCTGGAGGGCTTCTTCCAGGGAAGGGGGACTAGTGGGGGTAAGCCAAGTGGTGGGCCGTGGGCTGTGGAGTCGCAGTGGACGGGCACAGAACACCATTGCAGCAGCCTGCAAGGTGCCATGCAGCTGTGCATGTCGCTGACTGTCCACTGTGAACTTAGTGTCACGGGTCGTATGGGTATCCCCCCAGACCACCCTCCATAGGCATCCTCTGGCTCCAGCTGACCCATCAACGGGATGGGTGCACTCCAGCGCAACCAGTGCCATCTTGTTGGCTGGGATGAGTGTGTGTGGGGAGTGGAGTCTAATATGAGGATGCAGCTTCTCAGCCTCTCAAGTGCCAATCCCGACCCTGGCAAATCCAACACTCTTTTTCATTGGAATCGATCGTGTACCACGTGGCGCTGGTGCAAGCACCTTAACGGATGGTGAATTGGTCCAGGTGCAGCGCCAGTTTTGCTGTTGTGGAACTCCACTAATCCTGTCTTGGCTTCTCAGAAACCAAGAATCTGGTCCAGGATATCAGGACAAATGTTTTATTGCAGTTAGTCTGAACATGTAACTCTATAATAGGCAGTTGTAAAAAAGATTGTGTACAATTTCCCTGGAAAATATGTTTAGATATACAGCACAGTGCCAGCTTACTAAATGACTGAATTATTTTATTGATGCCGCTTCTGAAACTCCTGTTTTAAAGTTCCTCTCAAAATATGGCCTATTGCTGGCAATAATTCTGCATTTGCGAAACTGCAACTGGGCTTCGCAATATTGTTAGAACATGGAAAAAGTACATGGGCGCAATTCTCCGCACTCACGACGGTGCGGAGAATAGCGGGTGTCGTAAAATTTTACGGCCATGCTAGTCCGACGCCCTCCCGCTATTCTCCCCCCCCCCCCCCACGCCCGACTCCCGATACGAATCGCTGCCGCCGTTTTTTTAAGGCCAGCAACGATTCTCAGCTGGCCGATGGGCCGAGTTCCAAGCCCTTTACGGCTGTTTTTACGAACGGCAAACACACCTGGTCTGGCCGTTCGTAAAAACGGCCGTAAAGTGCCGATTTTTAAAACCATGGCACCGATTGGCACGGCAGTACCACGGCCGTGCCAAGGGTGCCATGGGCCTGCGATCGGTGGGCACCGATCACGGGCAGCGGGTCCGATACCCGCGCACTCTTTGTCCTTCCGCCGCCCCGCTGTATCACTTCGCGGGGCGGTTGAGGGGCATCCCGGACCGCGCATGCGCGGGTTTCGCGCAAATGCGCGATGACGTCATCCGCGCATGCGCAGGTTGGAGTCTTCCAATCCGCGCATGCGCGGCTGACGTCATATGACGCGTCAGCCGGCGCAAACACTGGCAAGCGGGCTTAACGAAATTCGTTAAGCCCGCGATGCCGGAGTTTACGGCGGCGGCATACTAGCCCCGACCGGGGACCAGAATCGGTTCCCGGTCGGGGAGGGGGTGGCTGGCGTCAAACCCGCCCGGATTTGACGCCAGCCTTACGATTTCTCCCTGTGTGGGAGAATCGCGCCCATAGTGCGTAGAAATACTGCAGGTGGAATGAATGTGACAGGAGGAGAACAATGAGAGTTCAGAGCAAATGAGTGTCTGTCAAATATAAAACAACCAGTTGCGCAGTCGGTGGGGGACGAGAATAAAAATATGGAAAAGGACGTTTATGAAGAAAATATTGAGATCATCGAAACAACACCAACTTGTATATATCTTTCAACATATGAAACATAACAAGACACTTCATAGGAGCATTATCAATAACATTTAGTACCTTGCCTGATTGAAAAAGGTAAGTTTTAGGGAGAGTCTTAAAGGAGGGAATAAAGAAAGAGAAGTGGAGGGAAGGTATTTCAGAGTTTGGGTCTTGGCAGCTGAAGCCATGGCCTGCAATTTTGAATGATTAAAATCAGGGTGCTCGAGGTCAGAATTGGAGGACACTAAATGTAACAAGTTATTTTCATGTGAGCAAAGTAGTAATGATTTGAATTTGAAATGAAATGAAATGAATGAAAATCGCTTATTATCACAAGTCGGCTTCAAATGAAGTTACTGTGAAAAGCCCCTAGTTGCCACAGTCCGGTGCCTGTCCGGGGAGGCTGGTACGGGAATTGAACCGTGCTGCTGGCCTGCCTTGGTCTGCTTTAAAAGCCAGCGATTTAGCCCAGTGTGCTAAACCAGCCCCTTTTTGCAGTAGAAATAATGCAAATTTTGCAGTAGAAATAATGCAAATTTTGCAGTAGAAATAATGGTGAGGCTATCAGTTCATCATTATAATGATGGGGCCGCATCTCCCAGCACCTACACAAATACAGTAAATAAAAGTCCCTATGTTGCTCTCAGAGATACTCTGCTCCTACATAGACTGTGATGCAATTGTCCTTGCTGATGGACCCAGCAATGAAATTCATGGAAGACCATAAGGTTGCTGTACTTTCCTACTTGCTATCCACTGAACATGCCCAGAAAAGCTGCATTCTGAATTTGTGGAAGTTTAAGGGCATGGAAATAATAATTGTTGCCAAACAACCTCTTTAGCCCTGAAAATTTAAGTTTAGCGGTGTAGAGTCTCATCCCTTCAGAATTTAGTTGGATTTGATTTTTAAACAATGCATTTTTACTTATTCTCTTTGGCCGGAATCTTGTGCTCTCACTAGAGCTTGGAGACAGGAATGGCATTTACTTAGCAGGTGGTGGCATCCAGAAACCCTGCCGTGTTCCCACCTCCGATGGAATAAGGCTCTGTGTGGGTAAGTCCATGGTCGATCTTCCCACCAAGTGAAGCCCTCAAGTGGCTAATTAATGATCACTGAAGGGCCTCACACCACCATCGCTGGAGTTAAACCTGCTGCTGCTGGACTGTCACCATACAGTGTGCATGACAGGTTAAACTGTACAGGTAAAACTGTGCTATCAGCTTTTCAACTCCAGTGGACCGTGGGGCTGTGGGCTTCAATCAAAGGCACTCAGTGCCTGATGAAGGGAGTGGGCATCGGGAAGTGGGGAAGGCCCACTACGAGTCACCTACCTGCCGTTGCTGCCAATCTTCCTCCACCCCTCCATCTGCGATCCTGACCCTACGAAACAACACCCCGCCCCAACGTTATATTACTTATAACGTGGTCTGGGTCACTCCAAGATCCTGAGTCTCTGGTACCTGGCCTTCCAGCAACAGACACAGCCTCCCCAGTGGTGCTGCTGACCTCCTGGTTGGCCAGCAGCTCTCATTGGATGAGACCTCTGCCCCTGGTGTCTTGATTCAAAGGGAAGGTCCACAGCTGGCCTTGCCACCACCTGATTGGTGTGTGGTTTGGTGGGCCTTCCTGAAAAGAAGCAGTGTTGGCTCTCCACCAGGCAGACGAGGCCCACAATGCCTCAACAGGTTTCCGCCCTTGTCTTTCTTATTGTTCTTAATTCCATCTTTCTTTCCCAATTTAGCTGAGGTTTCTGTACATAATTCTGCACCCAATTATATCAAATTTATACTTCGTGGCTTTGACTCTGCATGTCTCAATGAGTAATCTTCAATCTGATTGATTGAAAACTCTCCTCTTTTTTCTCATACAGTGTTCCAGATTCCCTGGACAAGGCATATCATCGGAAAAGCTCTTGAAACATTGCAAGTTGCTGCTCAAAAATATGTTAAATAAAACAGCTGTCGGCACCATGAATTTTAAGTGCTATTTCCTAAGCATTGACCACAAAATCTAGACCAATATGTTATATTTCTAACATCTTGATAACAACGTTGATAACATTGAGCTTGCATCTGCTGATTCATGTAATGTAAAGCTACATCTGCCAAATGCCTAATGTATTTAAATCCTATACAGGTGGCAGCACGGTAGCACAGTGGTTAGCACAGTAGCTTCACAGCTCCAGGGTCCCAGGTTCGATTCCGGCTTGGGTCACTGTCTGTGCGGTGTCTGCACGTTCTCCCCGTGTGTGCGTGGGTTTCCTCCGGGGGCTCCGGTTTCCTCCCACAGTCCAACGATGTGCAGGTTAGGTGGATTGGCCATGCTAAATTGCCCTCTGAGTGACTCCGAGTAATCCTGGGGCAGTATTGCACCCCCACCATGGTAGCACAGTGGTTAGCGCTGTTGCTTCACAGCTCCAGAGTTCTAGGTTCAATTCCCAGACTGGGTCACTGTCTGGTCTGTGCGGAGTTTGCACATTCTCCCCGTGTCTTGCATGGTCCTCCGGGTGCTCCGGTTTCCTCCACAGTCCAAAGATGTGCAGGTTAGGTGGATTGGCCATGCCAAATTGTCCTTCGTGTCCAAAAAGATTAGGTGGAATTACTGGGTTACGGGGATAGGATAGGTGTGGGCTTAAGTAGAGTGCTCTTTCCAAGGGCCGGTGGAGACTCGATGGGCCTAATGGCCTCCTTTTGCACTGTGAATTCTATGATTCTATGATTTATAGGTAGTTACGGATCAATAATTTGACACGAGTCTGGGAGTAGATTAACTGTCCAATCTTTCAATTCGGGGATGACCATTTTTTCTGTTCATTCATGGAAGGTGGGAGTCACTGGTAGGACCAGCATTTATTGTGCATCAGTAATTGCCCTGAGGAAGGTGACAGTGAGCAACTTTCTTGAACTGCTGCAGTCCATATGTTGAAGATGCAACGCACAAGATTTATTTTGGTAGTACAGAACTTGAATATTGTTGAAATGTTTTGCTTTGAAGTCATCAGGACAAATGCAAGAATGCCAAATTTCAAATGATAACCACAATTTATACCACAGGAGAAAAGAGCGCTGATTGGCTGCTAGACTCTGACTGACCAAGGTGTTTCCATGGAGAAAGCCACAGGGAACTCAAGCCCTCCCCCTACTCCTCAATCTCACAGGCAATTCAGAAAAGGTGCAAGGCTTGAACAGATTCCTTTTGTTTGCAGAGAATGGGTCCCTGCAACACATACACCATACATGCATCTGGTCAACTGGACAGGTAGTGCTTTAGTCAATTCCAGTATTATTCGCACTTGACTTTTTTATCGAGGCTTGGAATGGGTTGCTAAGCCATATCAGAGGGAAATTGACAGTTAACCACTGTGAGTCATATATATGTCTGGCTGGGTAAGGTTAACAGATTTCCTTCCCTGGAGACTTACTGAACCAGATATGTTTATATAGCAATCTTGTAATTTCACAGATGCCATTTCTAATTTTAGGTTTTCATTCCCAATTCATTAATTAATTGAATTTAAATTCCCCCATCTGAGGTGGTGGAGTTTGTACTCATATCTCTGAAATACTGGTCAATAACTTTACCACTAAGCTGATGTTCCTGTATCCCGCTTTGGGATTACATGGATTGTTTTCTTTTTTTTTTAAAATATTTTTATTCTCCATTTTCAAATTTTCTCCAGAATTTACACCCCACCCACATGCAGTAAATGGTAACAAGTACAAAGTCAATTTCCTTATCAACAACAATGATCCCATCCTCCCACCACCCCAAGCAACGACCCACCTGACAATATAAACATCAAATAGAACAAACTCTCCCACGGTGGGACAAACAAAGGAGAAATAAAGAGAAAGGAATTAGGAATCGCCTACGGTCACCATTAACCTATAGAGTCTCTCCCACCCCCACCCCCCAAACATTCAATGCCATCCAATCCCCGAAAGAATACCGTAGATGACACCCATGCATTGCACGCACCCCCCCTCTCCCCCCAGCTCCTCCCCTCCACTTCCTCTTACAAAAATCCTCCCCCCAACCTCCGTTCCTTCCCCCCAACTTTCCACCTCGGTTAGGTTAGCCTATTCTGTCAGGCTCCGATGGCCGCAGCCCCTCCCCCCACCTCACTCCCATTCACTGGCCGGCTTAAACCGGCCAGCGTGGAGGCCCCCACCTGCATCTCTTTCCCTCTTGCCCGGCCCAGGAAATCCAAGAAATCCCCTTTAGCACACAAACCCCGCATACACACCCAAGCTCCAAAGAACCCTCATTGCAAGTGAAAGTCCCATCTCTTCCCTTGTCCAAGTATATACAACGTTGGCTCATTTAGCACATACACCCACTGCAATGAAAAAATACAGTTACATGAGGCTACATCGGTACATGACCACTTCTCAATTCAGCCACAGTCCATCTGCCTTTGCAAACACCTCCGCTGCTTCCGCCGTCCCAAAATAAAGTCCTTGGATTTGTAGATCACCCTCAACTTAACTGGATATACAATGCCGCACTGCACCTGACTGATGTACAGTGCCTTCTTCACCCGGCTGAAGGCAGCCCGCCTCCTCGCCAGCTCCACCGTAAAGTCCTGATATATGCGTATACCAGCTCCAGCCCACTGCATCACCCGCTTCTGCTTTGCCCAGCACAGGACCTTCTCCTTCACACTGTACCTACGAAAACACAGAGTCACTACTCTTGGCGGCTCACTCGCCTTTGGTACAGGCCTCCACGACCGATGAGCCCGATCCAGTTCATATCGGGAGGAATCCTCCCCCTCCCCCAATAGTTTCTCCAGCATCGCAGCAAAATACTCAGTCGGCCTCGGGCCTTCCACTCCTTCGGGAAGACCCACAATCCTCAGATTCTGTTGCCTGGATCTGTTTTCCAATTCGTCCATTTTGGCTCGCAGACCCTCGTTGATCTCTATCACCTTCTGCATCTCCTTCTCCATCAAGGTAAGTTGATCGCTGTGCTGCAACAATGTCTCTTCCACTTCCTTCAGCACCTCACCTTGCTCCATTACCTCCGCCACTGCCTTCAATACTGCCGCCCTCACCGGGGCAATCGCCTCCTCCACCAGCATTTTCAATACCACCCCCATCTCCTTCCTCATTGCCTCCATATGTTTTGTAAACTGCCTTTCGAGTTCTGCGGCCATCACCGTAGTCATTTCTTTAGCCGTGGGCAATGCGGCCTCCCCTGGTGCCCCAGCCTCCATTTTCCTTGCCATCCCCGCGGTGACCTTTCCACTCCCCGCCGGACTTTCAGCTGTTTATTTCACGGCCGTTTTTTTACTTGTTCTCGACCTCCTTCTTCACTGCAACTTCTCCCTGCTTTTGCCGCCTCTGTTAACCCTGGGACCGGGCGTTAGACCCCGAAAATGCCGTTCCCGAGCCGGAGCCCTCCAATGTGCGGCTGCCTCCCGCCCGCCGTCACTGGAAGTCATGGATTGTTTTCTTAAAGGAATGTGTAAAGAATATTTGACAGTGTGGCCACATGGAATTTCAAAACTCACTTCACACAAGATCCTAATTGAACAGTTTCTCTCTTCTAACAACATCTTTAAACTCGTTTTTCATATTAAGTGGCAGCATTGGACTTCATTAGTGCTTTCACTGTTTATTTTTATTGAAATGTTTGCAATATTTTAAATTTTAAGGTTGAGATAATAATTGTTCAAATGGCCCTCCCTGGCAGGAGTGCATAACAAACACTCTAGCCCGTACTTACATTATTAATGTTCTATCTTTTAAAATTAATGGGTGGGAAATTGTGGTGAGTACATATCTGAATTCCCAACATGCTGAGGATCAGGTTCTGTGTAGGCACTCAGATTTATAACATTATTTTAAGTTTTGGTCTATTTTAATCAGTGAATATGCACAAATCAATTATTTTTGCAAAGTGCAGGAAGCGCACCGATATAGGTATGTAGGTATGCAGGGTTTAAGATCCATTCTTCCTGGAAATCATCAGACTTACACCCATGTATTGTTTACTACAAGAGTAAGGCTGGCCTGCCATATTGCATTCAAAATCAAATCATGCATTCCCTTGGCGTCTGCGCTCTAAGTGGCTTTGCCTGCCCTAGTGCTCCTATCTCAGTGGCTACTGCATGCCTGCTGACTTTCAGTGGGGAAGATTGTAGATAACCTTGCAGGAAATCTCAGCAGCGCTGGCCCTAGAAGGCCCAACATTGGACTATCCTTGGTCTGGCTGACAGCAACCAGGGTTGCCAGGCAACAGCAAGGGAGTAGCAGCTGTCAGAGAACAAATGCTGTCAGCCTGAGTGGCACTCGGCCAGGATGGCATCTCAGTAATTCCAGTATTCCAGTGGAGGATAGATAGCATATTGTTCATGTTACTGGACCAGTAATCCAGAGGCCCAGACTAATGATCTGGCGGCATGTGTTCAAATCCCACCACAGCAGCTGGAGGAATTTAAGTTTAATTAATTAATAAATCTGAAATGAAATGCTAGCCATCTGCTAGGGCGGCACGGTAGCACAGTGGTTAGTACTGCTGCTCACAGTGCCAGGGGCCATGGTCCAATTCCGGCTTTGGGTGACTGCTTGTGTGGAGTTTGTACCTTCTCCCTGTGTCTGCATGGGTTTCGTCCAGGTACTCCGGTTTCCTCCCGCAGGCCAAAGATCTGCAGGTTAGGTGGATTGGCCATGCTAAAATGTCCCTTAGTGTCCAAGGATGTGTGGGTTAGGTGGGGTTACGTGGTTTCGGGGATAGCACAGGGGGCTGGATACAGTGCTCTTTCAGAGGGTTGGTGTGAATTCGCTGGGCTCAATCGTCTCCTTCTGCACTGCTGAGATTCTATGATTATAATAATGATCATAAAACTACCGTATCATCATCAACCCTATTTGGTTCACGAATGCCTTTTCGGAAAGGAAATGTGCCTTCCTTAGTTGGTTTGACCTACATGTGACTCCAGACCCACAGCAATGTGGTGACCAACATGCCACTCGGTTTAGATGCGTTACCATCATCCGCTCAAGGGCAATCAGGGATGGACAATAAATGCTGGCCTCGCTCGCAATGTTCACATCCCAAGAGCAAATGAAATGATATGACAGTCTGCAACCTCTTATAAATACTCTCTGCGGCTGCGATGGCAGCACTGCTTGTGCGTGGCAACAAGCTGAGTTTGTATAAAAGCATTTCTGAACGTTCATTGTGGCACACAGGTATGGAGTGGTATCTGTTGCTGAAATCAGTCATTAGATGTTAGTGCTGATTATGCAGGGTTTCTAACGGGCTTGTCACCATCATGCATTTCGTTGTTACTACCCATGGGTGTCCACATCTGAGGAAGGATGTTCTTGCTATAGAGAGAGTGCAGCAAAGGTTTACCTGGTTCCTGCGATGGCAGGGCTGCCATATGAGGAGAGACTAAATTGGTTAGGAATATATTCATTGGAGTTCAGAAGTTAGGGGCAGCACGGTAGCACAGTGGTTAGCACAGTTGCTTCACAGCTCCAGGGTCCCAGGTTCGATTCCCGACTTGGGTCACTGTCTGTGCAGAGTCTGCACGTTCTCCCTGTGTCTGGCATGGGTTACTTCCAGGTGCTCTGATTTCCTTCCAGAGTCCAAAGACGTGCAGGTTAGGTGGATTGGCCGTGCTAAATTGCCCTTACTGTCCAAAAAGGTTAGGAGGAGTTGCTGGGTTATGGGGATAGGTGGCTTAAGTGCATCAGTGCAGACTCGATGGGCCGCATTGCCTCCTTCTGCACTGTATGTTCTATGTTCAGAGAGTGGTGAATCTTTGGAATTCACTAGCACAAATATTGTTGAGGTGAAAACACTGTGTAATTTCAAGAAGGAATTAGATAGAGCTCTTGTGGCTAAAGAGATCAAGGGATATAAGGGGAAGGCGGGATCAGGGCATTGGACTTGATGATCAGCTATGATCATAATGAGTGCCAGAGCAGACATGAAGGGCCGAATGGCCTCCTCCTGCTTCTATTTTCTTTGTATGTTTCTATGTACAATGCAGGGGATTCTCACCTTATCTAAACGCTTATCAAAATGTTTCCTGTCCTGGCAGGACAGTGACTGGAAGGGGACGTGTGACAGGCGTAATGATGAGACAGGTAGGTTGGGGGCAGTGGGGGGTAATAGCATTTAGATGAGTGATAGGGAAATGCGGAGTGACAGCCATTTGTGCCCGATGTCCCACTACCTGCCGTGCTGTTCTCCCACTTACAGGCAATATCAGTACCTGTGCAAGGTTGTCTGTGCCAAATTGTGTGATGCCCATTGTGTTTTCGCTGTTTCGCCTTTTTCTCTTCCACATTGGCCTGGCCAGCCAAATGTTCCTGGGTATCTTAAAGGAGAAATGCGCGTGAGTAAGTTTATGGTGAGTGGCTGGTGGTGGGGGAAGTGATGGGGTAATTCCCACACTCAGACTGCCCATCACCCACCCTAAATTTCCCTCTTTATTTCTAAACCAGAAACCCATTATTTACATGAGTCTTTCTGGTCTGAGACATTACACTCAGTTCTTACTGTACTGCTGCATATGGAGACAGGCTCAAGTAATTTCTCAGCCTGTGCATTAGATGGTGCTGTTCTAGGAAGTTCTTAAAGTTATTTCAGTGGAACACCCATTTTGCTGCAGACCGTTAACATGTGGTATGATGTTTTGGTGAATTAACTGGGTATGTATCAAGTGAATACAGAACTGAAATTTTAAATCACAAAAATAGGTTCTTCAACGGAAGAAGTTACCTTGGTAATGGATTTTACAGCAGCATTACTTTTTCCATTATTGATGTGTTTACTTTGTATATTCTTCTCTATGGCCTTATAAACTCATGTTCAGATTGCATTTTTATTATGTCGATGTTAATGGCATTTTCACTTCCAAAGAACCTGATTATTACCTACAAAAAAATGTTTTAAAATCAATATCTAATTGCAGCCATTTTTCACGTCACAACACATTTGTTTAATGAATAGAACATTGCACTGTTTATAAGTTTTCATAAAAAATAAGACAAAGGGATTGTCTTATTGTCACCAGCTTGTGATTTATGAGTCTTTTACACTCGCTGTAATACATTAATTAACATTGCATACGATGTGAAATATTTTGCTCTAATTGAGTGGTTTGTTTTTCAGACTCTACGATGAATCAGATATCTATCAGCTTGGCTCAGTGATTACACTTCATCACTGATTCAGAAAGTTGTGCTTTGAACCCAGCTCCAGTACTTGAGTGTATCATTAAGGTTAATTTTACAATGCATGTTGAAGGAGTGCTGATGGATGGAGGTGCCATCATTCAGAGGAGACATCAGACTGAGACCCTGTGTGCCCGATTAAGTGCCCATTAAAGATCCCATGGCGCTGATGTCCTGGCACACGTTTCTGCTTCGACCCGCAACAATAAAAAAACACAAATGAACTGGGCATGTATTCCACTGTGGGAACCTTTCCACGAAAACAATTGCAACGCTAACCCACAGAACAGCAGGAGCTGCACAATCTAATTCCATGGTCACTCGGAAGATTTCTGAGAGACATGATAATAGTGTTTGAAAAGTGATAGGGTCTTTCTTAAAGACGTTATGGTATAATTTAGGGGAAAAATATTTTGTTTTATAATTATTGCGGAGAATCCAGAGATATTTTTCCATTCTGTCTTTTCAAAATGATCTATGTTTATGAGGAAACTGAAAGGTACATCAGAACACACAGTAACTATGGTAAACAAAAGTCACATCATTCATTTGAACGATTGACCCAATGGAGAACTATAGTTCTTGAACAGCGATAGGAAATCCAGTAAAGTACCAAAACAAAGGAACATTTATGGTCACTTTACAAGCAGGCGGTGTGAGTCTGAGAGTTAAGGCTGACTCAGTTTCTCCAGTCATGGGTGCGTTTTACTTTGAGATAGATAAAATATGAAGCTTCATATCAAGATCACTTTTAGAAATTAAAAATTAAGAAAATGTTTTAATATATTTTTGCTTTTCGGATTCATTTACAAAGTCAACACGTAAACAGAGAGTGAGGAGACGCTGTTATGAAAATTGATAAGTGGAGGTGTTCATCCCTCTAGCCCCTTCAGGGTGGCATGGTGGCACAGTGGTTAGCACTGCTGTCTCACAGCTCCAGGGTCCCGGAATAGGCCACTCATCTCCTTGTGCCTGCTCTGCCATTCAATATGATCATTGCTGATTTTACTGTAACCTCAATTCCACATTCGCATCTAGCGCTGATAACCTTTCACCCCCTTGCTTATCAAAAATCTATCTTGCTCTACCTTAAAAATATTCAAAGACTCTACTTCCATTGCCTTTTGAAGGAGAGGGTTTCAAAGTCTCACAACCCTCTGAGTGAATGCAAATCTCCTCATTTTTGTCTTAAATAAGCGTCCCCTTATTTTTAAACAATGACCCCTAGTTCTAGATTCTGTCTACAAGAAGAGACATACTCTCCATATCCACCCTGTGAGACCTCTCAGGGGCCTCACGGTAGCATGGTGGTTAGCATCAATGCTTCACAGCTCCAGGGTCCCAGGTTCGATTCCCGGCTGGGTCACTGTCTGTGTGGAGTCTGCACGTCCTCCCCGTGTGTGCGTGGGTTTCCTCCGGGTGCTCCGGTTTCCTCCCACAGTCCAAAGATGTGCGGGTTAGGTGGATTGGCCATGCTAAATTGCCCGTAGTGCAAGGTTAATGGGGGGGATTGTTGGGTTACGGGTATACGGGTTACGTGGGTTTAAGTAGGGTGATCATTGCTCGGCACAACATCGAGGGCCGAAGGGCCTGTTCTGTGCTGTACTGTTCTATTCTATTCTATATGTTTTAATCAAGTTGTCTCTTACTCTGAGAAACTCAAGCAGATAAAAGCTTAGCCTGTCCAACCTCTCCTCATAAGACAATATTCACATACCAGGTATTAATCTTGTAAACATTCTCTGAACTACTTCCAATGCATTTACATCCTTCATGATAAGGAGACCAATACTGTACACAGTACTCTAGATGTGGTCTCACCAATGCCTTGTGCAAAGAATCCCTTTGCGAGAATGTCTCAAAACTGCGTAGGATAACTTGAAGCATTGGTTCTTAGTGGTGTATATTTGTTTGGAATAATGTACAACCCAGTGAGGAACCAGTCCAGTTGTTGTATAAACAATTAATAAAGAATATGTATTAAAGTAAAAGCAACGAAAAGAAAAATTGAAGACTAATGTACACTAGGTCACTTAACGATAATAATAACTAAACATACCATATTATACAAAGTTACCTCTTGTTTCCAAATTATAGTTCCGTTCCCTGAACTTACTTGAGATCCCCTTTTCCCAAGTAACAGCCAATTCTAATAACTCTAGTGGTCAGATCTGGCTAATAGTTACCACACAATAACATTTAGATGACCAAGCCTGGGACACCGCCTCTCCTGTTTGAGTGAAGGCATGAAACTGTCTTTTAGAGGAGCATCTGCCACAGCTCTAAATATTAGTTGTGGCTTGGATGGAACTTGTTGTCTGGCAATTGAATAGACTGCCTCCTCAGTGAGGGTGCTAGCATTTATATTGTTCAATCTGTTTGATATTCCCCTCTGTGGATTCTGCTGTAATTCTCGCTCAAATGACTTGTTTTTTGAAGTTATCATTTGTATAGCCATACTAGTCTCTGGTAAACGATGTTTCTAATATGGTAATTTGCACCTCAATAAGTCTAGGCCCCTGCTAATCTCGTTACTTTTCTGTTATTTTATTTTCATCTCAAGTTTATTGTTAATCTCATTAATTTCCCACATCCTGACACCTTTAGAACTGAAGAATAACCTCTTTACTTTTGTATTCAATGCCCCTCACAATAAACAAAACAATTCTATTAGTGTTCCTAATTACTTGCTGCACCCTTATACAAACCTTTTGTGATTCATGCTACGACACCAAGATCCCTCTACATCAGGGGTGGGCAAACTATGGCCCGCGGGCCACATGCGGCCCAACAAAGGTTTTTATGCGGCCCGCCAATGAGGTGCCCGGAATCATAACCGGCATTTTTGAAAAGCCGCCGGGGAAAAGCCGCTGAAGTAAATGCGCTTATTGAATAAGCGCATTTACTTCAGCGGCTTTTCCCCGGCAGCTTTTCAAAAATGCCGGTTATGATTCCGGGCACCTCATTGGCGGGCCGCATAAAAACGCGCGTAGTGGGGTGGATGAGTGGGGCTGTCTCATTGGTCGGTTTAGTTGGGTGTGCGACCAATAGGAGTCCAGGTTACAAACAATAAGCCTTATTATTGTTTGTAACCTGGACTCCTATTGGTCGCACACCCAACTAAACCGACCAATAAGGCAGCCCCACTCATCCACCCCACTACGCGCGTTTTTATCGTTGACTTGGCTAGGCTGTGCTTCTGTCAGTGTTAAGGATCAGCACAAGCAACTTGTCACCTGATTTCAACAAACTGGTAAATGACTGCAGTCAGATGCATCATTCTCATTGACATTGTTCTGTTACTTACTGAGTTACTTTGTTTTTCAAATAAATGTGCTTTTTTTTCTTTAAAGACCTTTTATTTTGGCTATTTAAAATATTAATTATTTTACTTAATATACTATGCGGCCCTTTAAAATTGTGAATTTCTGAATGTGGCCCTTGCACGGAAAAATTTGCCCACCCCTGCTCTAGATCTTACAGCCCTGCAATCCCCATTTTGATAATATTCTTATTGGACAATTTCACATTTTCCCACATTATACTTGATTTGTCTGATCTTTGCCCACTCATCTAACCAATCTATATCCCTTTGTAGCCTCCTTTGGTACACTTCTCGTTACACCCTGCCAACCAGAACGTTACCCATTTATGCCGACTCTCTGTTTCCTATCAGCTAGCCAATCTTCTATCTGTGCTAATATGTTACCACAGTGTGAGTTTTTATTTTCTGCAATCACCTTTTATGTGGCACCTTATCAAGTGTCTTCTGAAATTTTTCAAAGGCTGGCACCGTGGCACAGTGCTGAGGACCCGGGTTCGATCTCGGCCCCGGGTCACTGTCCATGTGGAGTTTGCACATTCTCCCGGTGTTTGCGTGGGTCTCACCCCCACAAACCAAAGATGTGCAGGGTCGGAGAATTGGCCACACTAAATCGCCTCTTAGTTGAAAAAAAGAATTGGGTACTTTGAATTTTTAAACTATTCTAAGTATCCTGTATAGTGTCAATAATAATACCTTTCACCATTTTCCCAAAGACATATGTTAAGTTAGCAGGCCTGCAGTTTCTTGCTTTCTGTCTCCTTCACATTTTGAGTAAAGGAGTTATATTTGCTATTTTCCAATCTAATGGAACGTTCCCTGAATTTAAGGAATCTTGGAAAATTAAAACAGTGCATCAATGATCTCACCAGCCACTTCTTTTAAGAGCCTAGGATGCAGTCCGTCAAGACCTGAGCAGCCCGCAACTCCAACAATTTGCTCACTCTCTTAGTGATTGTGCATTTCCCAAATTCCTCCCTCCCTTCCATTTCCTGATTTACAGCTGGTTCTCGCACGTTACTTGTATCCTATATAGTGAAAACCGAGGCAAAATACCTGTTCAGTCCATCCGACATCTCCTTATTTTCAATTATTAATTCCACAGATTAATCTTCTTTTGGAGTATCACTCACTTCGTTAATTTTTATAAAATATCTATAGAAACTCTTATTATCTGATCTTATATTTCTCGCTAGCTTTCTCTGGTACTTCTTTAATAATCTTTTCTCTTCTTTATAATCTTTTTGTCATTCTGTGGTGTTTCTTATAGTCTGTCCAGTCTTATGGCCTGCCACCCATTCTTGCACACATGTATGCTTTTTCTTTAAGTTTGACATGATTTTTAACTTTTTATTTAACTGTGGAGGTGGGTCCTTCCCTTGGAATATTTCTTTCTCTTTGGAATGTATCTATTCTGTGTATTCTGAACTATTCTTTTAAATGTCTGCCACTGCAACTCTATTGACCTCTCCTTCAAACCTAATTTGCCTGTTCACTTTATGCCTCATAATTGGTCTTATTTAAGTTTAAAATACTAGACTTGGGCCCACTCTTCTCTCCCTTAAACTGAATATCAAATTCAATCATGTTTAACGATTGCTGCTATGAGGGGCACCGACAAGGAGTATGGAGTTGACGTTACAATTTAATCTCGAGGGGCTGAATGGCGTATTCCTGGTCTTGCTCGTAAGTTTGTATGTCCATCTGCTGACCATGTCAGAAATGCCCACACCCATGAAAGAATAAAGGAAAAAAGAGTTGGTTGTTGTCAGTGTACACATGGAATCTCATGTTTTTTGGATGCTAATGCTAACTATTATTTTTTAATTCATTCGGTGCCCATCCCTAATTGCCCTTGAACTAAGTGGCATTTAAGAGTCAACAATGTTGTTGTGGATCTGGAATCACATATAGTCCAGACTAGGTAAGGGTGGCAGCTTTCATTCCCTAAAGGATACTAATAAATCAGATGGATTTTTATAACAATCAACGTAATTATCATTACACTTTTGTCATTCCAGATTTTTATGGAATTCAGATTTCACCATTGTGGGATTTGAACCCAGGTCTCCAGGGCCTCTGGATTACTTATGCAGTGACAATATCACTGTGCCACCAACTCCCCATTAAACATTAATCACCCTTTAAGTAAATTGGTCCTCTTGGTGCAGCTATTGGGATGACCAGCCCGTATGTCCCTCCATCCATCCTCCCGACACTTAAAACCCTTTCTATATTCATCACTTCCATTTGTGTTTCTTACCTGCTAACACCATTCAGGGTAAATTCTTCATGGAATCTGCTGCTCTCAAAGATCTGTAGTGGGTGTCTCTTTTTATTCATTATTCTTGGGATTTGGGAAACACTTGCAAGTCAACTGTTATTGCCAAACCTTTGTTGACCTCAAGGGCATTAAGGGTTAATTGTGTGGAACTGCAAACAAAAGTAGCTCGGCATGGGTAAATATTATGGGGACTGGAGCAAACTTGTCAACTTTTTACCAGTAACTTTCATGATTCTTTTCCTGATGCCAAGTTGTGGAACTGAACTTCCCATTGCAGGAGCTGGATTTTCACCACACAGCAGACCTCTCCATTGTGTCAAAAATAACAAAAATAGCCAAAAATCACAAGTCCTGTCCTTGAATACCGCACTTCCCATTTTAGCTGCAGTGGGAATGGGGGCCAGAGTACATTTTGCATATTTGTGATTCACCGGAGGCGGATGGCCATTTTAATCATCACCTACAATCAATTCTTCCTGTGACACATATTTCTGCTGAACAAATGGGCATGGAGATTGCTAGGTTACCTGAAGAGTTGTCTGTTGATGCTGGTGAATTGCTGGTCGAAGGTTATACATCTCCATAGCTGTGTCTTCTGAATTGACTTCATGATTTAATTGGTTCAGTCGATTACACTTTGTTTAGGCAGCAACAATGATATGTCTCTCATAGGGAAAGTCCAAGATGGGCCATCAATCTCGGGTCAGCTAATAGTGAGCTTTCCACTCACCTGAGAAGGCAATGCTCTCTCCTCCATGCATTAGGCATGACTCCGAAATCTCACTACTTCCAGGATCATCCACGTTGTCTTCTAATGTAGGCTGCTCCCCCAGGGCTGAAACTTGAACGTTTGGGCAGCCATTTTGGAAGGTTGAGTTGGTGGAATTTGTCCCGATTCATGGACGAAAATCTAAGCCTCATTTCCAGTCAAGTATGATAGCTGCTGTATTGCAATTATTTTCAAGCTCAAATTCCGATTGATATGCTAACCTTTAGTTAAGCACATCATTCCTTCGGGCTATGAGTTGGTAAGTATCAGGCCAGTCAGTTTAACCTCAGTCGTGGAGTTTTTAGAAACCATGCTTGTAACTAGTGGTGATTTAGAAAACCATTTTACCACAGCAGGGGACCTAGGACTTGTGTGAAGAGGGCAAGAAACCAAACGTTTCCTGAACCAATCAGATTGAAGAATCCTTACTGGGCCATGTGGAACCTGAACCGTGATGTGCCAGTTATGAATAGCTCATCCAATACCGATCATGTACGGAAAGCAAAGAGAGGGAAAATGATGGGATTTTAAAAATACCTAAGACAGAAAGGAAAGGAAAAACTAAATATATAAATCTTCTCTCTTAACTCTCCATCACTAAATAAAAGCTGACAGAATTAATTTCCACACTTGTGAAATTCATAGTCATAGAATTTTACAGAACAGCAAGAGGCCCTTTGACCCATCATTTCTGTGTAGGCCATCAAGCACATATCTATTATCATCCCATTTTCCAATACTTGGCCAGTAACCTTGTGTAATATGGCATTTCAAGTGCTCATCTAAATGCTTCTTAAATGTTGAGGTTCCCGCATCTACCACCCTTTCAGACAGTGAGTTCCAGATTCCCACCACCCTCTGGTGAAAATGTTTTTCCTCAAATCACCTCTTAATCTCTTGCCCTGACCATAAATCTATGTCTTCTGGTTATTGACCTCTCCACTAAAGGGAAACGTTTCTTCCTAACTACCCCATCTATGCCCCTCATAATTTTGTACACCTCAACCATCCCCCCTTAGCCTTCTTTGCTCCAGGGAAAACAATGCCTGTCTATCCAGTCTCTCTGCATAGCTGAAACGCTTCAGCCCAGGCCACATCCTGGTGAATCTCCTCTGCACTTTCTCTAATGCAATCACTTCCTCCCTATAGTGTGTCAACCAGAACTGCACACAGTACTCTAGCTATGGCCTAACCAGCATTTTATACAGCTCCATCATTGCCTCCCTGCTGTTATATTCTATGTCTTGGTTAATAAAATCAAGTATCCCATATGCCTTCTTAACCAACATATCTTCCTGTCCTGCTTTCTTCATGGATCTGGACATGTACACCAGGATCTCTCTGATCTTCTGCACTTCCTAGGGCTACCATTCATTGTATATTCCCATGCCTGGTTAGTCCTCCCAAAATGCATTCCCTCACACTTTTCAGGGTTAAATTTGATTTGTCGCTGTTCTGTCGATTTAACCAGCCCATCCATATTGTGCTGTAATCTAAGGCTTTCCTCCTCATTATTTACCACACCACAATTTCTGTGTCATTTGCAAACTTACTGATCATACCTCCTACATTCATACCCAGATCATTAATGTACATGATGTGGAGATGCCAGTGTTGGACTGGGGTGTGCACAGTAAGAAGTCTTACAACACCAGCTTAAAGTCCAACAGGTTTGTTTGGAGTCACTAGCTTTTGGAGCGCAGCTCCTTCATCAGGTGAGTGTACATGGCAAACTGCAAGGGACCCAGCACCCATTCCTGTAGAATACGAATGGAAACAGGCTTCCAGTCACAAAAACAATCTCCGACCATCACCCTCTATCTTCTCAACCTTGTTCCTCATCTGAGTTGTGGTGACCCTCAGGTTAAATCACCATCAGTCAGCTCCCTCAAAGGGGAGAGCAGCCTATGGTCCTCTGGTACTATGGTGACATTCACTTTCAAATTTTTCTGAGTTATGGTCACTGTCACTGAAATGCTCCCCCGCTAACACACCTACCACCTGTCGGCTTCATTTTAAATTTTAACACCAATGATGTTGTTTGAAAAAAATTAACATGACAGTAAACATTTACTGACAAGGAATGGATAATTTAATCATCTTCTGGTATGTATAATGGATATTCATTATGTCAGTACAGGAATTTTATACTGCCATCTGTTTCAATGGCAAATCTCTCAGTGAGATACTGAGATAGAGACACTTCTGATGCATCACTGAAATTCAGCAACTTCCCTATTTCCATGATTAACTGAGTATATGTGTTTGCCAGAAATTGTTGTTTGATTGACACATGAAACTATAGTACGAATAGTCTATTATTTCTATTACAAAATCTTGACCATTATATCTAAAAGTGATACCTTTTCATAATTGCAAGTTGTAGAATAGATTGTCCTGTATATTCTCTCAATTAGGAAATAATCCAATGCTTGAGCATACGTGGTTGTGTGAGCTTTCTTTCCACTTCAATTTTCTGGCCAACATGTTTCTCAGTGATTTTCAAACATTATCATGGAATCACATGCCTCTGTTCACACATTTGTTTCCACTTCAGTGAATGATTGCTTGACTTCCACTCAATTTTCAGAGATCACTCCAGAGGTCGACAGATTCATCAAAGTATGAAACAGCCTAAATGCCAATTCAGGGAGCCACAGATTTGAGCCAGGGAAGTGGGATGGGAATTTTCGGAAATGGTAGGAGAAGGGGATTAAGACACTAAAAAATTTGTTTCTCAGGGGTCGGTTTGCAGGATTGTAGGAGCTGGAAGCGAAGTATGGGCTGGAGGAGGGGGAAATGTTTAGAATCATGCAGGTTTGAGATTTTACCAGAAAGGAGATTCAGAGCTTCCTGGTGGAGCCAGCCTCCACATTGCTGGAGGAAGTGCTCATGACGGGGGACTGAAGAAGGGGGTAGTTTCGGCAGTTTACGGAACAATTTTGGAAGAGGAGAAGGCACCATTGGAAGGATCAAAGCAAAGTGGGAGGAAGAGTTGAGAGAGGATATAGAGGAGGGTTCTGGTGTGAGGTGCTCTGGAGAGTGAACACCTCCACCTCGTGCGCGAGGTAGGGGCTGATATAGCTGAAGGCGGTATACAGAGCACACCTCACGAGGGCGAGGATGAGCCGATTCTTTGACGGAGTAGAAGATGTGTGTGAACGTTGTGGAGGGGGCCCCGCAAATCACGTTCATATGTTTTAGTCCTGTCCAAAGCTGGAGGATTACTGGAAGGAGATTTTTAGGGTAATTTCTAAAGTGGTGCACGTGAAACTGGACCTGGGCCCCCGGGAGGCCATATTTGGGATGTCGGACCAGCCAGGGTTGGAAACCGGTGCGGAGGCAGATGCTATAGCCTTCGCCACGTTGATCGCCCGGAGGCGGATCCTGATGGGTTGGAGAGCAACCTCTCCACCCTGTGCCCTGGCGTGGCGGGGGGGACCTGTTGGAATTCTTGACTCTTGAGAAGGTAAAGTTTGAACTGAGGGGAAGGGTGGAGGGGTTGGGGGGAATCTACAATTCATGGGCATTATTCATTATGCACTTTCAAGAACTGGATAACATCGAACATTATTTGGAGGGGGGTTGAGAGGGTTGGGGGGAGGGGGGCTGTGTGTGTTAATGGTGACTGTGTGATTGTTGATTCTTTTTGACATTTGTTTGATGCGGGCTGATGTTTGGGGTTTGGTGGGAGGATGGGATCGTTGTTATTGATATGGGGATCGGCATATTTGTTACTGATTATTGTTTATTGTTTGTGGATGCAAATTTGTGAGAAAATGTGAAAAAGGAGGAGAATAAAAATATTTAAAAGAAAGTATGAAACAGCTGTTGAATATGCATTTCTGCCATCTCACGTGGACTTATTTGATCATTTATTTTGTCCTGCTAATAAAGTTTCCTTTCAATTGGTTTGCCACGCATTCAGGATGACAGGGCCTTTTCATTGAGTAGTTTCTATCTGGGTATCTGTTTTTCTTAGCATGGAGGTCTAAAACCCAGGTTTTGCATGTCAATTCTGGTTCCTACCTCATTAGGGATGTCTTTGAACTCAGATCGAGGAATAATGTTGTCTGGACATTTGTGCGCAGAAATATGCTTCTCCGAAGGGAACTTTTTGTTTGCGCAGCTGAACCTAGGCATCCTGTTAAGCTGAAAACAATTAGTTCTTGGATAGAATTCATCTGTGCAGGTGGAGATACTGACGCACAAGTTCCTGACCGCACTCAGCTAGTGATGCTTTAGATTTGATAGGCTATGAGATTATGATTGGATTTAGCTATCAATTTGACTGTTGAAAGGTGGGTCAGGTTGCTGCAATTTTCATAATTTCAAGATGTGAATTGCCTCCCACAGTCCAAAAGATGTGGAGGCTAGGTGGATTGGCCATTCTAAATTGCCCCAAAGTGCCCAAGGGTTAGGTGGGGTTACGGGGATAGAGGGGGTGGCGGGGGGGGGGGGGGGGGGGGGGGGGGGGAGTTGCGCGATTGGGTTGTCTTTCAGAGGGTCTGTGCAGAACGGATGGACCGAATGGCGGCCTCCTTTACTGTAGGGATTCTATGGTTCTATGCAAGGACCTTATATTATTAAACGGTTACATTTTGCAGAATTTGTGTGGTATGTATAACCTTGTATGTTTACTGAATGATTGGACACGATACACAAACACCACAAGAGAAGTCAGAGTTGATCATGACTGCTTCTCCATAAAGACACAAAAATTTCACTGCCACAGATCGCCCAGAGGGCTATGCTTTTGAAATATATTCCTGGAACATGTTAATTTGTAGTAGTTTAATGCATTCCGTGTCTATCCAGTGGATTTTATACCGGACATCCACGAAGAAGAAAATACTTTATAAAATACCCTATCAACACTGCTCACAAAAACAAATGTTTTGTTATTATGTGGACAAAAGGACGGAAATGTACAAAGCATTTAGCCTTTCGGGGGGATAGAAATAAATCAGCTTTCATCGGAACATTTCGCCCTCTATGTTTCCTTAGTTATTTCCTTACTGTTTTAATTTCCATCCATTCTGTTAGTTCCTGTTTAGAACGGTTCAGTATTTATTGCAACCTTTCACTGTAGTTTTCATTAGAGCTGACTGGTTGCCAAGCTTTCTCTAGGTTACGTGACATTCTGTTACCTTACTTGCGTGTATACTATTAGATCTCACTTTTTACATTCTTAAGCACACCAGCCTCTCCTCATCAGTGTCAAACTCCTGATGGATGGTGCCTGAACTTTTAGACCTTCCTACCAGACCAAAGTATATTGGGTGATTTCCCGTGCAGTCCTAATGCAAGCTCCGTCATGCAGGAGCTGATCATTATAGACAGTGATTTGCCATTTCATGCGAAGTGATGTCGCTCGCTGGCATGTGCAATGAAACATGGTGTGTTATTCAGGTGCAGATTTTTCTTGTACAGGAAATGGTAACTTGTCCATTTCATAGATGCTGTTTGATCTGCTAAGTGACTTTAACACTTGCTCTTCTTATTGCATATTTCTAGCATCTGTATCTTTGCATTTTTGTAAAGCTTACAATCCAGTCAATTGCATAGAATGTACAACACAATAACGGGTCATTTGACCTAATTGGTTGCTGTCAGTTTTTATGCCGAACACAAGCCCCCATCCCCTCTACTTCACCTAAATCTATCAGTAAATCCGATCTCCAGTCTGCACTTAACTTGCTTCCCCTTAAATGTATTTTCACTTCAAAAACTCCATGTGCAAGCACGACGCCCTACGCTGCTCTTGCTCATGTATTTGCTTTATTTGGCCCCTTGTTCCGCACTGTAACCAATCACTGTTTGTCAATGTTCCATTTGTCAATGTTCTCTGGTGATTATTGTTTTGTCTACTATGTATGTACTGTGTACGTTCCCTTGGCCGCAGAAAAATACTTTTCAATGTACTTCGGTAGATGTGACAATAAATCAAATCAATCAAAATCAAATCAAGTTCCAAATTCTAATTATTTTCTGTGGCTAAAATGTTTTTCCTGAATGCTTTCTTGGATTCATTATTGATTATTTTAAGACCACAAGATATAGGAACAATATTAGGCCATTCGGCCCATCGAGTCTGCTCCACCATTCGATCATGGTTGACATGTTTCTTATCCCCATTCTCCTGCCTTCTTCCTGTAACCCCTGATCCCCTTATTAATCAAGGATACTAGATTTGTGCTGTTACTTACAGGGCTATAGACCAAGAGTTGAAAGGTGGAATTAGACAGAATATTTATTTCTTAGAACATAAGAACTAGCAGCAGGAGTCGGCAATTTAGCATCTCGAGCCTGCTCCACCATTCAGTATGATCATGGATGATTTGGATGTACAAATGTCCATTTTTGGACTCCTCTATAAGTGGACCTATATAGCAGATGATTTAATGAGGAGAATCGGATTTTCAAATGACTACAATTGGATTCAAACCTACACTGAGCAGTTTTTTTGTCACATTGGGAGCAATGTATAAACTGCAGAAGTAACTTTTTTGCTTGCAACATGTTACCTGGAATTATTATATTCAGCAGAAAACATTTGAAAGTACTGTTGAGCTTTCAGAACGTTTCCAATACATTAAGTGTTGTATTACTGATTCATTAACAATAGAAAGCAGCCAAAGACTTGGGCATATAAAATTATGCAAGTGCATCATATGCACTTCATAGATTACATGTAGCACTAAATTTATGTACATTAAAATTCAATGAAATATTTATGCAGTCTTTCAAGCACTGTAATTCCTCTTTGCTTCTTCAACATCCTTTCGATTCTGGCAGATGAACTGTTGCAAACTGCAAATCATTGCTGACTGCATCACATTATTCAATTTGCGCTCCAAAATCAGCCTGCGTTACGGTCAGGGACAAAGGCACATATCACCTGTCACACTCAACACATGCACTATGCATGGCTGATTGAGCTTTTATCGTTGATGGATCAGAATATGTCAACACAAGTAAGCGACGAACAAAAATTATCTTCACCATTTCACCTGGAGCCCTCATGTTCCACTCGAGCTGGGTTAGCTCACTGAGCTAAATCTCTGGCTTTGAAAGCAGAACAAGCAGGCCAGCAGCACGGTTCGATTCCCGTTCCAGCCTCCCCGGACTGGCGCCGGAATGTGGCGACTAGGGGCTTTTCACAGTAACTTCATTGAAGCCTACTCGTGACAATAAGCGATTTTCATTTCATTTCATTTCAACTGAGTGTCCACCTGATTGAATCTATTTTGTGTTTTACATTTCTGCACCGGGGGAGGGATTTCCCACCCCTGTTTTTAGGGGGTTTAGGAATGGCAGGCAGGATGGAGAATTGAGTGCAAAAGTCCCAAAATCACATTTTTAACCTGCAGGGTATCTCCAATCCTCTGCCAATGACAGAACGGAAATTCTGACGTTAAAAGTTGGAGCCCTCCTTTCTATCCTTTTGGATATGCATAGCAGGCCTTTACACTTGAATGTTAACCAACCCCCCCCACATTATATTATTCACATCAGTGTCACGGCACACTGACATGAATCGCGACAGGTCACCCACGACATGTACCTGGTAAGCAAAACCCACCAGTGGCGCACAGGTGAGTGCAGCCATCCAGGGGGGGGGGGGGGGGGGGCATGCTGAGGCAATGCCTGTGCACTGCCCCTGGCAATAACTGGGCACTGCCTCCTGGCGCTACCATTGGGCAGCGCTGCGGGGAGTTGTTTCATGCAGTGGGGTGTTGTGTGGGGCATGGAGTTTCCGTGTTACTGGTGTGGGGCGGAATTCTGTGAGGGAAGTACTGCGGGGGGAGTTCTGTGGGGTGGGGATGTGGGCACCAAACAGAAGCGGGGGAGGGCTGGTGTTCCGTGGAGGGGTGTTGCATGTACTGGGGTGAGGGGTGTATCAAATTTATTCTTTTACATCGGGGTGCCATTTTTAAAGATCTTTCAAAACTTAACTTGCTGGTGGGGCAGGCTTATTCAGAGCCTGACCCGACAGCGTGACATTGCGGGACCTTCCCCATTCATTTTATTTGGCAAAGTGTTTAAAAATGCAGCAGCAATGTAGCCAATGGCTGTCCTCCGTTTTTCTCGCCTGAGATGACACCTTGCGAAAAAATGGCAACATTCCACCCACTAGGCCGAATCTTACCATATTTTTCAATGTCAGCCTCAGATAGAAAACTGGTTTGGAGCACTCAGGACAATTTATTTCTTGATATTGAGCTTCTCTGAGTGCGCATGGTTTACGCTGTCACTCTGTTGGAGTGGGGGAGGCCTGATAAAGCCAACACCCGGCTCCACAGAGATCGGCGCCATCTTTAAAGGGTGCCCCGATCAGCATTGAAGTTTAACTCTTCCACCCCCCCACCACAGAGCGGGGTTCTCCCCACACCCCGGACAATCATTGGGGGTTCTCCCCCTCCCCTACCACTGTGAAGGTATCACAGGCATTTCTCCCCCAGTCTGTGCCCCCTCTCCCCCATGCCTGCAGGTTCCCCCCTCACTGCCCACTCCACCCCCACACCCCACCACACATAAATGGAAAGCCCTCCCCATGGGCCTCCCACGAGGGCCCAGCACTTCCCCGTTGCCGTTCTCTGACGGAAAATATGGACTGAAAACGGCCTCTGTTATGTGCGTCACAATATCCCGCAGTAATGAATCTGTTTGTATCAAATTTAATTACCGATCTCCATCCCATGCTCATTCAGAATAATAAAATGTTCTTTGTTCGGGTCACGGACATATCACATTCTGGGTGAGCAGTCCAACTTTATCGTGTCTGTTCTGCATTATTCTCTTGCTGATGATAATGGGCTATGCATTACTGTGTTTACAACTTTTGCCTGGAGGTGTTCAAATATTGATTAACTTTTAATTTTAAGAATGATTAAAAACAACACTTCAAAAACACCAAAGCTGTTCAAAACATGTTGAGGATTACATTGGCTAGCCCTTCAGGGGGCATGGGGATAGCAATGTGTGATTAATCTGTGCCCATTCACTATAATGCAGGCAGCATGCCATGTTTGTGCCGCCTGCTTAACTGAATGAATGTTGCTTGCAGCCAGCACTAACTGCACTGTTTGTTG
Organism: Scyliorhinus canicula; assembly: GCF_902713615.1. Lineage (NCBI taxonomy): Eukaryota > Metazoa > Chordata > Chondrichthyes > Carcharhiniformes > Scyliorhinidae > Scyliorhinus > Scyliorhinus canicula. The sequence continues at coordinate 43,959,991 of NC_052163.1, forward strand.
GTTGAACATATCAACAGGAGGCCTGAAATCATCATTTCCCAGTGATATTTAAAGCTAGCTTCCACTGCTTCAAACAAGCCTGCATCTAAAAGGGGTTGGAGCAGATGCTGGCAGTAATGCAATCTGACCTGGGAAACAGAGAAGAATGGCTCCTTGCCCTGGAGGCCTTGGTGGCAGAAGTGGAAAGTAGAAGTTGGCTGGAATTCTCCAGTCATTGCGATTCAATTTTTCCATCGGCAGCGTACCCCCACCAGCGGGTTTTTGCGGCAGCTTAGGAAATCTCATTGGCAAGCGGCGGGAAGATAGAATTTCGCCGCCAGTGAATGGTTCGCGGCCGAGAAACAGGCGGCTGGTGGACCGGAGAATCCCGCATGTTGTATATCCAGAGGGTCGAAGAGGCCCTCCAGTTACACACTCAAAAGGCAGTTGGAGCAGATCGCCTTGGAGGCCACGCCAGGGGGCAATCTCCGAGTGACTGGATGCTGTGCTGCAAGGAATTCAATGCCATCTTCAAATGCCATATCCTACCAGCTGCATCGCTCGACTCAGACACTGTTCAATTGGACTTACCTTACAGGATAGATTCGAGGTGGTCAGGCACTCGGCATGAGTGAGCTACAGCCAGGTCAGTGGGAGAGCTTAACACTGACATCAGCTCATCTGAGGGGTAGATCACACAGGGGGTCATTGCAGAAGACTCTGGGGAACACTGACAGGGCAGCCTATTGAAGAATGATGTCAGCCAGTCAATCATGGCAGTCACATGACTCAAATACATTACATAGATACATAGAAGATAGGAGCAGGAGGAGGTCTTTTGGCCCTTCGAGCCTGCTCCGCCATTCATCACGATCATGGCTGATCATCCAACTCAATAGCCTAATCCTGCTTTCCCCCATAGCCTTTGATCCCATTCTCTCCAAGTGCTATATCCAGCCGCATCTTGAATATATTTAAAGTTTTAGTATCAACTACTTCCTGTGGTAATGAATTCCACAGGTTTATCACTCTTTGTGTGAAGAAATATCTCCTTAGCTCTGTCCGAAATGGTTTACCCTGAATCCTCAGGCTGTGACCCTGGTTCTGGACACACCCATCATTGGTAACATCTTCCCTGCATCTACCTTGTCTTGTCCTGTTAGAATTTTATAAGTCTCGATGAGTTCCCCCCGCATTCTTCTGATCTCCAGCGAGAACAATCCCAACCTAGTCAATCTCTCCTCATACAACACTCCCGCCATCCCTGGAATCAGTCTGGTAAGCCGTCGCTGCACTCCCTTGAGAGCAAGAACATCCTTCCTCAGTGAAGGAGACAAAAACTGCACACAATACTCCAAGTGTGGCCTCACCAAGGCCCTGTACAATTGCAACAACACATCAACACATCTGCTTCTATACTTGAAACCACTTGCAATGAAGGCCAACATACCATTAGCCTTCTTTACAGCTTGCTGCACCTGCATACTTACCTTCAGCAAATGGTGTACAAGGACACCCAGATCCCGCTGCACACTCCCCTCTCCCAATTTACAACCATTCAGGTAGTAATCTGCCTTCCTGTTTTTGCTTCCAAAATGAATAACCTCACACTTATCCAAATTATACTGCATCTGCCATTGGTTTGCCCACTCACCCAACCTGCCCAGATCTTGCTGTAGGATCCCTGCATCCAGGTCACAATTCACTCTCCCACCTAATTTGGTATCATCTGCAAACTTTGAGATGTGACATTTTTTTCTCTCATCCAAATCATTAATATATATTGTGAATAGCTGGGGTCCCAGCACCGATCCCTGTGGTACCTCACTGGTTACTGCCTGCCAATTTGAAAAGGACCCATTAATCCCTACTCTTTGTTTCCTCTCTGCCAACCAGTTTTCTTTCCACCTCAATACATTTCCCCCAATCCCATGCGCTTTCATTTTGCACAATAATCTCTTATGCGGGACTTTGTCCAACGCCTTCTGAAAGTCCAAATATACCATTTCGACTGGCTCCCTCGTGTCGACTGTACTGGTTACCTCTTCAAAGAATTCCAACAGATTTGTCAAGCATGATTTTCCCTTCATAAATCCATGCTGAATCTGACTGGTCCTGCCACTGCTTTCTAAATGTTCCGCTATAAAGTCCTTGATAATGGATACACGCATTTTCCCCACTACCGATGTTAGGCTTACTGGTCGACAATTCCCTGCTTTCTCTCTACCTCCCTTTTTTGAATATCGGAGTGACATGAGCTACCCTCCAATCTGCAGGGACAGTTCCAGAATCTATAGAATCCTGGAAGATGACCACCAATGCATCCACTATTTCCAGAGCCATCTCCTTAAGCAGTCTGGGATGCAGATTCTCACGCCCTGGGCATTTATCCACCTTCAATCCCATCAGTTTTCCCAGCACCATTTCTCTACTAATGTTGATCTCCCTCTGTTCTTCCCTCTCACTAAACCTTTCATTCTCCAACATTTCTGGGATCTGATTTGTGTCCTTATTTGTGAAGACAGAACATTCACTGACACACTTCAAAATTCTTGGTGCATTGAGAAGACTACCAGAAATACTGCATCTGTGAATTGTCTTGAGGTATCTGTGTATTTGGACTCTCAGAGACAGCCTGAAAAGCCCTGCATAAACACCCAGGGCTGGTGATATCATTTATGTACTCTTGCTCTGGCAATGCAGTGTTCGTGGTTAATGAGTGGAAACGATGATTTGCAGATCGGAATTCAACATGTTGCTTTTCTTGTGAAATTTAGCTTTCTAAACGAATGCTCCTGAGTCAAGAGCAAGGTTGAGGAATTTGGCTTGTCCAATTGGACAGTGACTACCAATGGGTATTTGTCATATACTTCCAGTGTTGCCTGACCAGCCTGGGCTATGTGCATTCCTTATCATTAAAATCCTTCAAGCAGCATTGTTAGAGGAATATTTCCAAAAGGAAATCATAGAATATTGCAGTAAAGAAGGAGGCCATTCGGTCCATCATACCTCTTCTTTGAAAGAACTTCTCCCCTTTCCCCAGAGCCCTGCAATATCTTCCCCTCCAAGTACTTATTCAAAGTTATGGTCAAATCTGCTCCACTACCCACTACCCTTTAAGCCAAATCATTCCAGTTCGTAGAAACTCATTGCACTAAAAAGAATTCTCCTCATTTCCTTCTGTCTCTTTTGGCTGTATTAAAAGGGCACCGAGGGCAAGGAGAAATGCAAGAGTAGCTGGCAGGAAGGAAAAGAGATGGAATCTTCAAAGCATCTTCTGTCGTGATGCCCTAGATTCATTTCCACCTTTGCATCACCGCCAATCATTGCTGTAAAACAAAACAATAAAAGTAGAACATTGTAACATAATTTGTTTGTTGTTTCCCCAAAGTCTGCTTGTGTTTGGATGATACTTGCAGTTGCCTGAATGACTGCTGCAAAATAAATAGCTGCGCGTGGTATCATAGTTGATGTGATTCTAATGTATCCGTTGTGTCAATCTACATATACTAATATGTTAAATAGTCTGTTCATATTAAAACTTCAGCAAGTGTTACACAACAAGAACAGCATGCAGATGCAATACACAAAATATATATATTTTAATTTTCAATCGATCCCAGTGCTCATCACCAAAGGAGACGGCTGAATCAGACCTCCTATTCCTCTTTGTTAAGTATAAGTGTTTGCAATCATTGGCCGATGCAGATTTTATTTAGCCACTGGGAAACATCATGCTATCGGCAAGAGAGTTGCAGATGGTGACCCTTTTCTTACTTTTCTTTCCCCTCAAGGTTAGGTGTGGTTACATGGATGTTTGGCATCCTGGTGTGTGATCACTTCTGGCGCAAGTTCCTGGAGGGGAGTCAGAAATGAAAATCCTGGCTAATTTTCCTCATCTTTACATGGAATGAGGTGGGTGGGAGGAGAGGCCAACTTCCACACTGGCAGAGATCAACTAACTCGATGGAGTTCAAATCTAGTATCTTCCTAGTCTGGCTCACTGCCTTAAATAGGCAAGTCTTGAGGGAAGCGTGAGAACAGCAACTTCTCGAACTGCATGTGGAAATTTGCACAACTACATTTCCTTTCTCAATAATTCCAGCTGCGGTAGAAACTACCCTGCAATTGGCCGTAAAGCATTAAAGCATTATAGTCAAGCAGTTTCTAAATGACTATAACTCTGTAAATTAAAACAAAACTTGTATAATGTTCGAGTCTGAAGTCAATCTTTGACCTTTATTCAGAATCGGCAAGCTTCCTAGTTCTAGATTAATTGCCACTTTTACATTCCTGGATGATGAGAGAAGTTCTAGTGTTTATTTTGAATAACATACTTTGTGCCTGAATCTGTTCGGTGTTAAATTCTTCCAGATTTCTGGCTCTTCTAAGTATGCTGAGATGTGGCAGACTCTGGGACACATGGGAGCAGATTTATAGCTTTACATACATTACAATCACATCTGTTTTCAGAGAAGAAATTGTAAGTTTTTTTTCAAGAGTGCACATTTCAGAGTAGTATATGGACAAGTGAGCTTTATAGAAAACATTTAAGCTTAAAGTGTAAGTGGGTCAGTGATAAATGAAACTGGGTTACAATTAACTGCTCATTAACATATCATACACAGCAAAGAGATACTGTCACAACACTCTTGGTTAGTGTGTGGTCAATTCTAGCCCTCTTGACCTGGAGTCGTAACCCAGATGCAATTACATTTTATTTAAAATAGCCAAAGTCCTTGGCTGAGCCCGAATACCCATTTCCCAACCCTCCCTTTCTAACTCTCTCTACAAACATATAGAAAGGCAACAGAGGGGAAAGGGTGGTTAAAAGGTAAATAAAATCTTAATAAAATAAAAGGATAAAATGGGCTGGATTCTCCGATCGCTGACGCGGAAATCGCGTTCGGCCGGAGAATCCATGTTTACACTGGAATCGGGAGCGGTGCCGTTTTTGCGATGCTCCGCCCCCCTCAAAAATGGCATACTTGCACACCATATAGACAACCGCAGGACATCACCTGAGACCCTCCCCCCGATTGTCCATCCACGATTGGCTGAGTCCCTGACGGCATTGCTCGCGTGTGGACATACCGTTCGGGGACCTCGAATGGCGGTTGCGGATTGTGTCCAGCACCGTCACAGTCGGGGAGGGGAGCCGTTCCGCTGGAAGGGGGGGGGTTCGGTGGGGACTGGTAGGGGTGGTCTGGGGGTGGTCTGGGGTGGTCAGGCTGTTTACAGGAGGGCAGCTTTTGGCAGGCCGTGTCCGCGCATGGCCGGTGTCATATTGCAGGACGAAGCGGCCGCTGTGCGCATGTGCGTCCACGGACCCAGCCATTCTGCAGCCGCATCCGCAGGTAAAGCCGGTTGCTTTATGCTGCACGCTTGCTAGCCCCCCACCAGACGGAGGATCAGTGCCGGGGCGGCGCTGACTTTCTGGTCAAAAATTCAGACGGATCCTGCGGATATAGCCGCAGGAACGGAGAATCCTGCCCAGGGTCTTTGATGCACTGGGACGGCTTTAGTTAATATCTTTCTGAAGTTCAGATTTTTGTTTTGGTACTACTTCCTACTGGGCTTTCAATGGCTACTTTCTTTCTCTGCAGATTCAGGATCACTTCAAGTTTATATCAAAGATGTGTCGGGCACTCACTGGTTTTAGAACAATAAAAGCAGAGCTTTCACTTCAACAAATGGGAAAGAGAGAGAGAGAGAGAGAGAACGTTCCTTCTTCGTCCAAGGTCTAAACACTTCTCACAGCTCTCTCAGCAAGCATCATGCAGGAACCAGTCACTGACTGTTGTGAGGCAGAACACTGTCTCTGGCCAACCCACCAGTAGCTAGTTAGCCAATCAAATTGATTCCTCCAAAACTGGTTCCTAAGATTCACTCAGCGCTGAAGAGTCTGGTCTCTCCCCACCAAACATAAAACCTAGGAACACAGGCTGCTTCTGCTTGTGTCTTCTGCTTAAAGGTACATTCCAATTATGGGTCCACAGACCAAAAATAATAAAACAAAATAAATGGAAACAAAGGAAATAAACAGGAAGGAATCCTGCAATACCCCGTTTTCAATAATACAAAGAAGAACAAGAACAAAGAATTTTACAGCACAGGAACAGGCCCTTCGGCCCACCAAGCTTGCACCGATCCAGATTCCTTATTTAGACCTACTATTTATTGCAAACCTCATTTACTTTATTGGCCTGAATTTCAGGGGCTAACTAACCTGGCTCTCCAATCATTACACTTACAGTTGCCATCAGAGCTTGAATGTGCTTTTGAAGACTGTAGTTTTTAGTTATTCAAAACCATAGGGCATTCCCTACAAGGGATCTGGGGCCTGTGAACTGGACAAGCAACTGTGTATCTGCTTAATCAATCAGATTTATCAGTTGTTAATAATTCACAAAGTTAGGGACATCAAGCTTTTAATTACCTGAGTAACAGGGAGAAGGTTGGTCAGCAGGTTATGCTCCCACTCCCAGCAAGTTCTGAGGTGGTGCGGGGAGTGCACAATTGCATGGACGGGGTTCCCTCTGGGATCCTTCCCACTCTGACCCAGACACAATTTCAAAGCAGTGCCTTGAACGGGAAAGCCACTCAAACTCCAATTAAGACACTTAAGTGGCCACTTAATGGGCACTTAAGGGCGTTTTCCTGCCCGGTCTCAATTTTTAGGTTGGTGGCCGCCAGTTGGAGCAGGGTACCAAATACAAAATGCTAGCAACCTTGATCTCAGATTTGGGACGCCCTTCCCTCAAGAACGTGGGACCTCCGGTTCTCCCTCCCTCAGCCTATCCCCAATACTGATGTTGTATCCCTCCCGACCCCACCCCAGATCCCCTGGTACATATCTGAAGTGTGATCTCAGGACTTAGGCTCAGACATGGGGCTGCAGTAGCTCTTCCGGCCACTGCAACGCTATGCCTGGAAGTGCTGGAGTGCTGTCAGCTCTCCAAGGCAGGACTTCCATCGAAAGGCAGCTGGAAGGCCCACCTGCTGCCAATCAATGTTCAATTAAAATGTTAGCGGGCCTTTCAGAGTTGCTGGGGATATATTTCGCCACAGATTCTCAGGATGGCAGGCGCTAAGCACTCACCATCCTGAAAACCCAAGCCATGGAATGTCTGCAATTAAGAATCCCCCACATCACATGGAACTTTAACTCAACAATAATTGAAATATAAAGGAATGATTCTTCACACTTATAAAAGTTTATTTTGAGTGCCAGCGATGTGGTGGAAGAGGGATCACAGGGACCATAGAAAAGCCACAATTGAAAAGTGCAAGGGAGGCCAAGATAGCGTGAAAACGGAAATGTTTCATATGACCTTTACTATCTAACTTAGATTTATCTTCCCCATCGGCGAAGGTGAGAAAATTAAAGATGTGGATGGTGTGATCCCTGGCTGTGGAGAGGAAGAGAGCAATCATCCGTGCAGCTGAGGCAGCTTCCAGGTCCATTGCCTCAAGGTATAGCTGGAAACGCTGTTTGAAGATTTTCCAGTTGGACCCCAGGCTGCCGGTAATGCGGAGCGGCAGCGGCAGGCGGACACTGTCCATGCTGCAGGATGGCTGTAGACTGCTGGAAGGCTGATCACTGGCATGTGGGTCTCAGAAGTTCTAACATCCCTCAACTACTGGTACCATGATGTGTTGGGCGCTCTGGATCTGTGAAGCACATACAGGCCACCAACGCTGAAGATGGTTCAACACTATTTTATTAACTCTTATAAATTGCTAGACATACTATTACTGTGGGTTTACACGATGCTAGATTAACTAGAGACCTGTGCCTGTCCTAACCAGTTGAATCACTCAGCACGTGGTGAGAGTCTGTGCTGTAACTGATAAGCTCTTGTGCTTCTGAGAGGCTGCATCCTGAATGAGCGGGAAAAGTGATGCCCTCTGTCTTTATAATGAGTGTGTTCTAACCGTTGATTGGCTGCGGTGTTTGTGCATGTTGATCCTAGTGTATGTCCATCAGTGTGTGTGTCTGCACCATGATATACTGGTGTATATTATGACAGGACCCATGCCAATAAAGCCTTCCTGCAGTCTCACTGTCACCTCCTTCATTCCATTGTCTTGTGTACAGGTGCATGTTGGGCACCAGCAAGTGTAAAGCGTGGCCATAACTGATATACAGCCATGCAACCAGCCTCTTGAGTGAGCCAGCATATAACTGAAGTCCCAAAGAGCAGCAAGAATTGCAGGGAGATATAGAATGAAGCACATTAATCTTTCATAAGTGACAAAGCAACACAAGGCTTCAGATTTAGATTCTCTCTTCACCCATGAACTCCAAGTGCAGCCAAGTGTTCTCAAAGTTTATTATTCATGCTCCTATATGGTGCTCTCACTGCATTTGCAGCTTTGATGGAGGAGGGTTGATGACCTTGCTACCTTATGGCACGGGATATCAGGCCATCCTCTAGTTGTCTGAGGCCCAGAATGCTCAGGGATTCCTGTCCAGCTGTAGGAGCATCCTCTGTTGTCAGGGAAACATGAAGCAATGTTGCCACGGGCAGAGGGGCTGAGGAGCATCCATCCACACCTTGAAGGCTCTGACAGCATCCCCCAGATGCAGAATTCAGCCTCTCCTCTTCCCTTATAAGGCACACCTGCACCATGCTGACCTGAGAAAGACAAGGACCTGGTAAAAACCTAGATGCCTTGCCCCCATCTCTTGCCTTGTCACTGCTGGATTGGTCTCATGATGAGACAACGGTATGCAGATCCATGCATATCTCTGGCTTCCATTGAGGGGCCTGCTGGATCTGGCTCTCCTTGAGGATTGCCAATCTCATGATAGATGGACTCCTCCATTGTATGCACATCGGTGCACATATCGTCTTGAATCTCTTCCAGATTTTTATCGGTCTGGAATTCACATTGCCATTAATTCGGCACCCTTCAACTATTAATGTTCTTGTCTGTCACAACCTCCGTCGGATACTGTGCTTGTGTGCCCGAATCTAAGCACCAATGGATACATACTGTCACTGGTGGGAAGTACCTGCACTGGCGGAGATTGAGGGTTAATGGCGGAACATGAGTTTTCTGAGCATTCTCCCTCCTTCTCAGAGGTTGTTTATTCCTATTTGGTGCAAGAGTAGAAAGGGAACTGTGGCCAAACCATGGCTTACAAGGGTAATTGGAGATAATATCACATTAGAATAAGAGGCACACAGATTAGCAAGAAAAGCAATAGGCCTGAGGATTGGGAACAGTTTAAAATTCAGCAAAGGTGGACCAAGGGATTGATTAAGTAGGGGAAAATACAATACGAAAGTAAGCTAGCAGGGAACATAAAAACTGACTGTAAAAGTTTCCATAGGTATGTAAAGAGAAAGATTAATGAAAGCTAATGTAGGCCCCAGAAAGGGGGGAATTCATACCGGGAAACAAAGAAATGGCTGAGGAACTAAATTCGTACTTTGTTTCTGACTTCACAAAGGAAGACATAAATAATGTACCCAAAGTTCTGAGAAACACAAGATTCAGTGAGGAGCTGAATGAAATTAGTATTTTAAATAAATTGTTTTTGGGGAAATTATTGAGATTGAAGGCGGATAAATCTTCAGGGTCTGATAATCTTCATCCCAGAGTACTTAAGGAAGTGGTATTAGAAACTGTAGATCAATTGGTGGACATTTTCCAAAATTCTGTGGATCGTTCTTACAGATTGGAGGATAGCTAATATAACCCCGTGATTCAAAAAGGGAGATAGAGAGAAAACAGGAAACTATAGACCAGTGAACTCTACGTCTATAGTAGGGAAATTGCTGGAGTCCATTATCAAGGACTTCATGGCACAGCATTTGAAAAGCAGTGGTGTAATCAGACAAAGTCAGCATGGATTTCCGAAAAATCTACCAGAATTCTTCAAAAATGTAACTCGTAGAGTTTACCAGAGAGAACCGGTGGATATGGTTTATTTCGACTGTCAGAAGGCTTTCGACAAGGTCTCACAGAGCAAATTACTTTGTAAAGTTAAAGCCCATGGGATTGCAGGTAGTGTCTTGAGATGGATAGAAAGCTGGTTAGCAGGAGGCAAAATTTGGAATAAATGGGTCTTTTTCCAATTGGCATGCAGTGACAAGTGGGGTACCGCAGGGATCTAAGCTAGGACCCCAACTGTTCACATTATATATTAATGATTTGGAGCAGGGAACTAAATGTATTATCTCCAAATTTGCGGATGATACAAAGAGCTGGATTCTCCGTTTGCGAGACTATGTGCTGACGCCGGCGTGGGAACGGTGGCGTTTTATGACTGAAAAAACAGCCACCGATCCTCCGTCTGGTGGGGGAGGGGGTGCTAGCAGGCACTCAGCGTAGAGCCCCCGGCTCTAGCTGTGGATATGGCCGGAGAACTGCCGGGTCCGTGGCCGCGAATACGCATGGCGGAGGCCTGCAGCGGTTGTGCCGTGCAACATAGCGTGGCCACGTGCGGACCTGGCCTGCCAAATAGTGTCCCCCCTTTGGCCAGGCTCGCCACCCCCGGGGCAACCCCCGCCAGTGCCCCCAGCCCCCGCCAAAGACCCGCTGCCCGCGGATCGGCTTTCCCCCGACTGTGGCGGTGCTCGATTTAGTCCACAGCCGGCACGCCGAGTTCCCCTCAAAAAATAGGACACGTGCCCCACACTGTTGGGAACTCGGCCCATCGGGGGTGGTGCTCCAGGGGGAGGGCCTCAGGTAATGTCCTTTTTTAAAATAAATTTTGAGCCCCCAATTCTTTTTTTTCCAATTAAGGGGTAATTTAGCGTGGCCAATCCACCTGCACATCTTTGGATTGTGGGGGCGATACCCACGCAAACACGGGGAGAATGTGCAAACTCCACGTGGACAGTGACCCAGAGCCGGAATCGAACCTGGAACCTCAGCGCCGTGAGGCAGCAGTGCTAACCACCGCGGCACCATGCTGCCCTCTCAGTTAATGTCCTGAGCCCGTCCCGACGGTGTGTGGCGTACTTCTGGAGTATGCCATTTTGGAGGGGGCAGAGCATCGCAAATGCAGTGCCACCCCTGATTTCGACGCCAATGGGGATTCTCCGGGTGGTTGCCGAACACGATTTAGGCGTTGGAGACCGGAGAATCCCACCCACGGTTGGGTGGGAGGGTGAGCTGCGAGGAGGATACAGAGATGCTTCAGTGGGATTTGGACAGGCTGTGTGAGTGGGCAAATGCATGGCAGATGCGTTATGGTGTGGATAAATGTGAGGTTATCCACTTTGGTAGCAAAAAATAGGAACGTACATTATTATTTGAATGTGTGTAAATTGAGAGAGGTGGATACTCAGCGAGACCTTGGTGTCCTTGTGCATCAGCCACTGAAAGTAAGTGAACCGACACATCAGGCAGTAAAGAAGGCAAATGGTACGTTGGCATTCATAACAAGAGGATTTGAATATTGGAATATGTATGTTTTACTGCCGTTGAATAGGGCATTGGTGAGGCCACACCTGGAGGTATTGTTTTGGAGGTGCAGTTTCGGTGCCCTTATCTGAGGAAGGATGTTCTTGCTGTGGAAGGAGTGCAGCAAAGGTTTACCAGGCTGATTCCTGGGATGGTGGGACTGTCATATGAGGAGACACTAAATCGGTTAGGATTATATTCATTGGAGTTTAGAAGAGTGAGAGGGGATCTCATAGAAACTTATAAAATTCTAACAGGATTAGACAGGGTAGATTCAGAAAGAATGTTCCTGATGGTGGAAGAGCCCAGAACTAGGGATCATAGTTTGAGGTTAAGGGATAAACCATTTAGGATTGAGGTGAGGAGAAATTTCTTCACCCAGAGAGTGGTGAACTCACTACCACAGAAAGTAGTTGAGGCCAAAATGTTGTGTAATTTCAAGAAGGAAATAAATATAGATCTTGTGGCTAAAGGAATCAAGAGATTTGGTGGGAAGGCAGGATCAGGGTATTGAACTTGATGATCAGCCATGATCATAATGAATGATGGGAGCAGTATCAAAGGGCTGAATGGCCTCCTCCTGCTTCTATTTCCTATGTATGTTTCTCGGTATGTCTGGCTGTCTCCTGGTCTATACAACTCTCTGTTCTTCAATCTGACCAAGGCCTAAATAGGAGAACAGACGGATAAAAGACTTGTGGGCTTCCCATTGTGGTATTTCACAATTTCCTACTTTGGGACTCATGTGCCCAGCAGTGGGGATATGATCACATTACCCCATGTATGCCATATACAATCTTGTGCTTCTGCACTCATCCATTCACTCCTGGGTCTGGACTCCAATCTTGCCATCAGCAGCGAAGTGCCCAACAGGCTGACCTGTCAGTTCCACGGCCTCCTCACCTTCTATCGAGGAGAAAGGACTGAAATGATATGCCTCCATATGTCTTGGATTGTTCATTTGGGCTATGGACTGTATTCCCCTTGCAAACACAATTTCTCCATGGAGATAGGCACAAGGCCTATGCTGGTTGTAGCTGAGCAATCCACGATGGGAGCACATGGATGTCCTGCATGCAACCGCTCTCAGGGAGCCTTGTGGGTTTCAGTTATGTCAGGTAGACACCTCCCCACAGCATGCAGCCATACCTCAGACATCATATTCAACTGCCTGACCGCTTTGCCTCTGACTGGAGGGTCACGCACTGTTCACTAAATGGACCCTCTCACATTGCTAGATGTGAGCTTCAAAGGGAAAAGAGGCATGGAATCCTCCTCTTGGCAGACTGATGGAGGTCACTGATGTGCTTGCAGTGCAGTACACAGATTCTGGAGGTGACCCCATGGGCTGCTCACTTCCTCTGTCGTCTTCGTTCAGGTTCTTGGGCGGGCAGGCCGATCTCCTCCCATGCCTGGAGCAGAGCCGGGAGGGAATGAACCAAGTGGCCATTCCGGGGTCTTCCTACTGCCATGCTGGCTGCAGGTTTCCTTAAATTACCCATTTTTCATGTCGGCAGTCACCATTACATTTCAGTGCTGCAGCCCTTTAAGTATATTGCCAGCACCAGCTGTGACATCGCGTGATGCTACCTTCTGCCTTTGAACTCTCATTGCTCACCCCTCGCCATATTAATTGGCCATTGGCTGGAAGTCCATGTGAGGCCAGTTGATCCCTGTTAAACAGAAGTGGCATTAACATCCGCTCCCAACGTTGGGACCTGCAGCCTAGTCAGTAAATTCAATGCAGCAATTGTAAGAGATTGCCATCCTTCTAATTTCGGATGCAAATGTGACATTTAGTACGTTGTTTGAAGTCAACTGCAGGTTTCAAGAATAATAAATAATAAACTATTGGCATTTAGTCCATTTTCATACATCTACTGTGTATTCAGGTTAATGTATTTACACATACAAGCAGCCTGTTCTATGTACTGTGTCAAATTACAGTGAGTTTGTGAAATGCCTTTGCACTCAGTCTCATGAGGGTTTATGTGCTTGGTATTTGAGGGGGTCACTGGACTGCAAGCTTGGGAAATTGGATTCTTCGACACTTTCACTTATACAATGCTGCAATTAGAAATAGATCAATTGCTTATAAGACAGTATCAATATTTCCTTTTGTTTGAGTTACTATTTTCTTATTTTTGGGTGATTAGTAAAGCTAATTTGGTGCTCATCAACGAGTGCACAGTGCTTTGAATGCAAATGGATTTCAATAATTTAACAGTCCTTTATTTACCCTTATTGTTCAAATGGTGGTAGTAGAAATAGATCTTCATTATAGCGCCCTTTTACACAGATGAATGGAAATTGCATATGAAGTATCTTTTAATAAAGAGTTTTACCTTATTAAAACTACATTTAGTTGACATAATTACTGAAAACTAATTGGGACCAACAACATTCATACTCATTGTAATGAATGTAGGACATTTCTATATGTACAGTATTATGTGCCTGTTGCAATAATTTTACTAAAAGAACTTAGGTTAAGGTCTCCAGATGTAAGGGGATTAAGACACTAAAAGATTTGTTTCTTAAGGGTCAGTTTGCAGGATTGAGGGAGCTGGAAGCAGGGAGAAATGTTTAGATACATGCAGGTTCGAGATTTTGCCAGGAAGGAGATACAGAGCTTCCCAAGGAACCGGCCTCCACATTGCTGGAGGAGGTGCTGATGACAAGGGGACTGGGGAAGGGGGTAGTGTCAGCAATGTACGGAACTATTTTGAAGAGGATAAGGCACCACTGGAAGGGATCAAACCAAAGTGGGAGGAAGAGTTGGGAGAGGTTATAGAGGAGGGGGTCTGGTGTGAGGTGCTCCGGAGAGTGAATGCCTCCACCTCGTGTGCGAGGTTGGGGCTGATACAGCTGAAGGTGGTATACAGAGCACACCTCACGAGGGCGAGGATGAGCCGATTCTTTGAAGGGGTAGAAGATGTGTGCGAGCGTTGCGGGGGGCGGTGGGGGGGGGGGGGGTTGTGCTAATCACGTTCATATGTTTTGGTCCTGTCCAAAACTAGAGGATTACTGCAAGGAGGTTTTTAGGGTCATTTCCAAGGTGGTGCACGTGAAACTGGACCCGGGTCCCCAGGAGGCCATATTCCGGGTGTCGGAGCAGCCAGGGTTGGAAACGGGTGCGGAGGCAGATATCGTAGCCTTCTCCTCATTGATTGCCCGAAGGCGGATCCTGCTAGGATGGAGAGCAGCCTCTCCACCCTGTGCCCTGGCGTGGCGGGGGGATCTGTTGGAATACTTGAACCTTGAGAAGGTTAAGTTTGAACTGAGGGAAAGGACGGAGGGGTTCTACAAGTCTTGGGCTGTAGTACCCTCAATAACGATGCAAGAGAGTAAAATGGTAAAGAAGGCTTTAATAAGCTGAGAACTAGCCTGATGCCCCGATCGGCGCAGCGGGAATCCGGCAGGTGCCCGAAAAACGGCGCCGAAGAATGTCGAAGCCGGCGTCGGGACGCGATTCTTGCGCCCCATCGGGGATTCTCCGACCCGGCGCTGGGTCGGAGAATCCTGGCCGTTATGTCTGCTGAAGCTGTGATTAAGGGGTTAACAGCTGGGCAGGCTGTGATCTCACTCCTGGGAGGGGCTGGGTCTGATGTTCAGTTTAGTTTTTTCAGTCCTGCCCGTGTCTGTTTTAGTTTCGTGTTCAGCCCTTCCCTGTGTCTGCTGTTTTTAGTTTTGCTTTTGGAGTTCTATTCTGGTTTCTGAGGAAAGCAGTTGTGTTTCTCAGACTGACTTCTGAAAGCTTCTCTCCCAGGCACTCTGCAAAAATCTGTAAGCCATTGACTGTGCACAGTATTAACAATGGCATTTGACCTGTGTGTGTGGATTTTGCTTGACTGGACAAAAGTGTCCTTTACTTGCAGCTCACAAATTAAAAAATTGTTGGGGTCCCATCCAGATTCTGAATATCAATTGGGGTCTGGTCCTGGTACTGTAACAGCATATCATTCACTTCACTGAGTATTAAACTGTTTCCCTGACTTGAAACAAAACTTGTTCATTCCACTTTTGAGGAGAATTGGTGTCATCAACATTTTACTCGATTGAATATCAACAATTATCCTAATTGGCTATATATTTTGAGGGTAAGATGTATGGTCAAACAATGGGCCATATCATCCAAGCTCTGTGGGCAGTATAACTGGGCGGGTACTCCAATGAAGGGCTGGGGAACCTGCCACCATCACCCCCACCACCAGCCCCAGACATTCCCAGTTCAGGTTTACACAGCAATTGCTCTGGAAATGCAAACTTGCTCTGCGCAATTGCACTGGGAACTGTCTGAAAATATGATTTAAATCACAAACTTCAGATGGCTCTGATTGTCTAACATAAATAGTTAGAGTTAAAACAACTTCTAGCTGCTGGGTACCTATTATACAGACCCACTCCACCTCCTACAGGACACCCCTCGTACCTCCCGAACCCCCAAGCGATTACCCTCACCACCCTAAAAACCCCACCCGGACAGGGCTCCTCTCCCGTGGAAGTCCTGCGCATGGGACTTCGCCCCCCCTCCCCCCGTTCCCCACTCTCCCTGACCCTCCTCGATGATCCTACCCCCATGGAACTCCCTTCCCTTCACAGGATTTACCCAAATCCCAAATGCCCAGAGAACTCCTCCCCCTCCAACCCTGACTTCCCCCTGCACAGGGCCTCGTAATGTTAGCCCCCATTTCGCCCCCTCCCGCCCACCGGTCCGTCCTGCCCACAACCTTCAGCAGCCCCTCCAGGTCCGGCCTGGCCTCTTCCCCGCACACCCCTCCCCCAGCTGATTGTCAAACTCTCCCGCCCAACAGTCTGCCCTATAACAACAATCTGATCTACTCCCCTGACCATCCAGCGCTACCCCGGCTGTATTCCTTCAAGACCTCAGCTCACTGATACCTGCCCCACCCACTTTCTGGACCTTTAACATAATTTTATTTAAGTAGTTGGTGCGTGGCCACCTTTGCTCCAGATCCACGACAATGTGGTTGACTCGTAAGTCCTCTGAAATGGCCTAGCAAGCCACTATGTTGTATTCAACCACTACAATAACTCAAAAAAGAACGAAACCAGACAGACCATCCGGCATCGAACCAGGCATCAGAAACGACAATGGCCAACCCAGCCCTGTTGACCCTACAAAGTCCTCCTTACTGACATCTGGGGGCTGAAGTTGGGAGAGCTGTCTCACAGACTAGTCAAACAACAGCCTGACATAGTCATACAGACAGAATCATACCTTACCGACAATGCTCCAGACAGCACTATCACCATTCCTGGGTATGTCCAGTCTCACTGGCAGGACAGACCCAGCAGAGGTGGCAGCACAGTGGTATACAGTCAAGAGAAGCTGTCCCGGGAGCCCTAACATCGACTCTGGACCCCATGCAGTCTCATGGCTTCAGGTTAAACATGGGCAAGGAAACCTCCTGCTGATTACCACGTACCAGCCACCATCAGTTGATGAATTAGTACTCCTCCATGTTGAACACCACTTGAAGGAAGCACTCAGGGTATCAAGGGCTCAGAATATACTCTGGGTGGGGGACTTCAATGTCCATCACCAAGAGTGGCTCGGTAGTACCACCACAGACCGAACTGGCCGGGTCCTACAGGACATAGCTGTGAGACTGGGACTGCAGCAGATGGTGAGGGAACCAACAAGAGAGAAAAACATACTTAACCTCATCCTCACCAATCTGCCTACTGCAGATGCATCTGTCCATGATAGTATCGGTAGAAGTGACCATCACACAGTCCCTGTGAAGACAAAGTCCCGTTTTCACATTGAGGATACCCTCCATTGTGTTGTGTGGCATTACCATCATGCTAAATGGGATAAACTTCAAACAGATCTAGCAACTCAAGACTGGGCATCCATGAGGCAGAGTGGGCCATCAGAAGCAGCAGAATTGGATTCAACCACAGTCTGCAATCTCATGGCCCGGCATATTCCCAACTCTACTATTATCAGCAAGCCAGGGGATCAACCCTGGTTCAATGAAGAGTGCAGCATGCCAGGAGCAACAACAGGCACTAGAAAAAATGAGGTGTCAACCTGGTGAAGCTACAACACAGGACTACTAGTGTGCCAAACAGCATAAGCAGCAAGTAATAAACAGCTCTAAGCGAATCCACAACGAACACATCAGATCTAAGCTATGTAGTCCTGTTAGAACTGCTGAGTGAATGATCTATCTCGGTCTTCTCTGGAGGTCCCCAGCATCACAGATGTCAGTCTTCAGCCAATATGATTCACTCCACGTGATATCATGAAACGGTTGAGAGCACTGGATACTGCGAAGGCTTTAGGCCCTGACAATATTCCAGCAAGAGTACTGAAGACTTGTACTCCATAACTTGCCGCACCCCTAGCCAAGCTCTTCCAGTACAGCTGCAACACTGGCATCTACCTGGCAATGTGGAAAATTGTGTGTCCTGTACACAAGAAACAGGACAAATCCGACCCAGCCAATTACCCCCCCCCATTCAGTAAAGTGATGGAAGGATTCATCAACCGTGCTATCAAGTGGCACTTACTCAGCAATAAACTGCTCATGGACACTCAGTTTGGGTTCTGTCAGGGTCACTCAGCTCCTGACCTCATTACAGCCTTGGTTCAAGCATGGACAAAAAAGTTGAATGCCAGAGGTAATGTGAGAGTTATAGCCCGCGTCATCAAGGCAGCATTTGACCAAGTATGGCATCAAGGAGCCCGAGCTAAATTGAAGTTAAAGGAAATGAGAGGGAAAACTCACCATTGGTTGGAGTCATACCTGACACAAAGAAAGATGATTGTGGTGGTTGGAGGTCAATCAATTCAGCTCCAGGACAGCACTGCAGGAGTTCCTCAGCATTGTGTCCAGACCCATCTATCTTCAGCTGCTTTATCAATTACCTTACTTCCACCATAAGGTCTGAAGTGGGGATGTTCGCAGATGACTGCACAATACACAACATTTGTGACTCATCAGATAATGAAGCAGTCCATGTCCAAATGCTGCAAGACCTGGACAATATCCACACTTGGGCTCACAAGTGGCAACTTACATTGCGGCAACAAATGCCAGGTAATGACCATCTCCTACAAGAGAGCATCTAACCATTGCCCCTTGACATTCAATGGCATTACCATTGCTGAATCCCCCACAATCAACATCCTGGGGGTTAACATTGATCAGAAACAGAACTGGACCAATCATATTAATCCCAATCATGGCTACAAGGGCAGATCGAAGGTGAGGAATCCTCCGGTAACTCACCTCCTGAACCCCCAAAGCCAGTCCACCATCTACAAGACACAAGTCAGGTGTGTAATGGAATACTCTCCACGCCTGGATGAGTGTAGCTCCAACAACACTCAAGAAGCTCGACACCTTCCAGGACACGGCAGCCCACTCGATTGCTCCCCCTTCCACAAACATTCAAACCCTCCACCACCGACGAACTGTGGCAGCCTTGTATATCATCTCCAAGATGCACTGCAGGAACCCACCCAGTTTCCTTAGAGAGCACCTTCCAAACCCACGACCGCTATCATCTAGAAGTCCAAGAGCAGCAGATACCTGGGAACCCACGACCTGGAAGTTCCCCTCCAAGTCACTCACCACCCTGACTTGGAAATATATCGCCCGTCCTTCACTGTCGCTGGGGTAACATCCTGGAGCTCCCTCCCTAACAAAACAGTGGGTTTACCTGCACCTCAAGAACTGTAGCGGTTAAATATGGCAACTCGCCACCTCCTTCTGAAGGGCAATCAGGGATGGGCAATAAATGCTGGTCTAACCAGTGATGCCCAAATCTGTTAAAATAATTTTTTTAACGATTCAACAGCGCTGGATTGAAGGCCTCGTGAGCATGCTGAACTATACGGTTCTCACCCGGTCTGAATTCAAAGGTCTGCTGAGGCAGGATCAAAGAGATTCTAAGATCAAAAAGTGGGAGGGGAGTGGAAATCTGACTCTGATTGTCGCTCCATGGATGTTCAGTCCCATTATGTCATAATGCCGGTCCCAGAGAGCATTAGTGTAATAAATTAATTTCTCAAATTATCCATTTGGACTTTATGAGTAAACGACTTCTGCTGAATTATGAGTTACAGAAATGCGTTGTCAAGGGAACTGAATCATGTTGTCAAGAAAACAATTTCTCCTGTTCACCAAGAGAAACTTGAATTTTAGTCTGTGAGCTCCTCCTCAGATTCACCATTTCCAATCTAGATTCCGGTTTGATAACCGTGGGGAGAGTCAGGATAAGCCATCCTGAAAATCTTATCCAAGGCTTGTTTACTTCAATCTACTTGTACAAAAGGAGCAATGCTGGTTTACAGGCAACAGACCAGATCAACAAGATTCTTTGACTTTTCAAACAGCGGAATGTTTGGCAATCAATATTTGTCCGGAATTTCCTTCAAGAATTACCTCTGCAAAATTAAAATGATGTGATCATTGATCTAGTAATTATGCACTTGCTGAAGTTTAGTCATCCGTGTCACTTGGAAATATTAGTTGTACAATGGGTGGTGTACATCATTAATCGCTAATTTAAAATTCCTGGTTGCAAAGGTTTCATTCATGTCATTTTTACATGGAGATTAATTAGCTGGAATACCACAGCTGATAGATCTATAATTAGAATTTGCATTCCAGAGTTGAACTGAAACCTCATCCCACATTCCGACATTATTACTAACCTTGTGTCAGCTATAATTAACCACAAAGGAAAGCATGTTATTACTTTGTATTTACACCTTTTACACCAGAAGGTCAAAGTTATTAAATTGAGAGCTTTAAGCAATTGCAGACCAGGCAGTCATGTGGATGTTGGGATGACGCGGGTACAAAAGTGGTTCGTGTCTGGAACGCAAGGGTTCTCCCGGAGCGTGACAGACATAAATAGAATCCCTCCAGTGCAGAAGGAGGCCGTTCGGCTCATTGAGTCTACACTGACCCTCTAAAAGAGCACCCTACCTAGTCCCACTCCCTATCCATGTAGCCCCATAACCTAACCTTGGACTAAAGAGAACTTAGAATGGCCAACGCATCTAATCTGTACATCTTTGAACTGTGGGAGGAAACCCACGCAGACATAGGTAGAATGTGCAAACTCAACAGACAGTCACCCAAGGCTGGAATTGAGCTCAAGTCGCTGGCGCTGTGATGGCCGCCAATCAAAACTGCAGATTTCTGCTGCAAGCCTACCTCGTGGTGAGTTTTGGCCCCTCTTTTACCGTTTTTTTTTGTATGTTCCTCGCAGAATTCTTGGAATTTGTTGAGGACTGCTTGGAAATCACTCTTGTTTTGCCCCTTTGAGTATTTGAAGGTCTGGAAGATTTCAGCTGCTTCTGGATCCGCTATGGTAAGTAGAAGCTTTATTTTCTCTGCATCCGCCACACCATCTAGGTCGGACGCTACCAGGTAGATGTCGAATCTCTGCCGGAACCAACGTCAGTTTTCACTGAGATTGCCTTGGTACCCGAGCTGCTGTGGAACCGGAATCTTGAACATCATCTTGCCTGGGTGCCTTTGCTGGTTGTCACTGTTTGGTGAGTTGTAACTATATGGATTTAAACAGGTCACTCCTGGATACCATGTTTTGTTATGCTCTTGACGTAGCATAAGCTGCTTCCTTGATGTGCACTCTGACAAAGGAAGGTTCAGACTTGGAGATAGCGTTAACACATTTATTTAAACTGTTAACAATTCTCCTACTTGGATTCGACTCTCCTGTTAATCCTGCTATAGCTACTCAGACTGATGAACTAGTCTGCTACAATCCAGGTGGTGGGTATGATGTGTTTCAAATCAACCCTGTGTACTCACTGAGAGTCTCCACTGGAAAGAGGAAGATCATGTGTGCTGTGTCCTTTTATATGGGTTGGTGTAATTCCCCCCTGTGGTAGGGTCACCTCTGTGTGTTTCGTGAATGCCCATTGGTCGTGTCCTATCTTACTGACCTATTGGTTGAATGTCTGTGTGTCATGTCTCTGGTGCTCCCTCTAGTGTCTATCTAGTCTAAGTGTATTTATATTAATCCCTTGTGTACTTAGAGTGATGCATATCACCACAGGCTCCATAATGCTGTTGTCACAAGCAGCTTCTTTGCGAGAAAGGTTTAATCTTGGAATCTGCCATCAGCATCTGTATGTTGAATAAGCAGTCAGAAAGAAGCAGCAAAGACTTAGGGCGGGAAACAACGATTTTTGTTGTACAGGATGCACCATGTTCCAGCTGCAGCGGCCATCTCTTACAGAACAGAATTACATGTTTTACGTTTGGTAAACGCTGTAACAAATGTGGCAAATTGAGCCATTTTGTGAAATGCTGCAGAACCAAGCTACCGGCCCGACCTCAGCCAGTTCCGGAGCATGAACAAGGAAATGATTGTTTAATCAGAGTAGCCAAGGCATGGAACCTCCAAAAACACTTCACTATGAGAGCGCCGACACCATTACGGAGAAGGGTGAGATTTTCACCACCTTAAACATTGTCTGAAGTAATGCAAAAGTAAAAGTAAAGACCAAACTGGAGCAAAGTGCAACACATTGCCAGGCAAATGCAATGGGAAATCGACCCATGCGCTGCATCATATCCTAACACTCAGGTGGGCCTCGTGGCGCAGGGTGGACAAGTGATCTGCACAGAAGGTGTGGTCACTCCCCACCGCACACGGGGAAGTTTCCAGTTTCATGTCATTGACCAAAATGCAAAACCACTTTTGGATTTTCGGGTCAGTACCACACCAGGGCTAATTGGTCCAGACATGCACAATCTGCAGCACCAGGTTCCAGAAATGATTTGAATACAGGGACCTATTGGGCAGCACGGTAGCATTGTGGATAGCACAATGGCTTCACAGCTCCAGGGTCCCAGGTTCGATTCCGGCTTGGGTCACTGTCTGTGCGGAGTCTGCACATCCTCCCCGTGTGTGCGTGGGTTTACTCCGGGTGCTCCGGTTTCCTACCACAGTCCAAAGATGTGCAGGTTAGGTGGATTGGCCATGCTAAATTGCCCTTAGTGTCCAAAATTGCCCTTAGTGTTGGGTGGGGTTACTGGGTTATTGGGATAGGGTGAAGGTGTTGAACTTGGGTAGGGTGCTCTTTCCAAGAGCCGGTGCAGACTCGATGGGCCAAATGGCCTCCTTCTGCACTGTAACTTCTATGATCTATTCAATTATGGGGAAGCTATTTGTATTATATAATAACAATAATTTTAATTATTGTCACAAGTAGGTTTACATTAAAACTGCAATGAAGTTACTGTGAAAAGCCCCTAATTGCCACACTCCTGAGCCTGTTCGAGTATACAGAGGGAAAATTCAGAATGTCCAATTCACCTAACAGCACGTCTTTCGGGACTTGTGGGAAGAAACCGGACCACCCGGAGGAAACCCACGCAGACATGGGGAGAACTTGCAGACTCCGCACAGACAGTTATCTAAGCCGATCATATGAGACCAGATGACTCAATCCTACCTGTGGTCTGTGCCCTGTGAAGGGTCCGCCGAGTGATAAGGCAGAGAGCAATTAATGAGATTGGACCGCATGAAAATATTAGGTGTCAGAACTCCCATAGTCAGAAAGTGGGCTTCCGCAATGGTGGCTGCAGTAAAAACATTTGGCACGGTCAGGATCTGTTCTGATTCAGTCTACCTGAATAAGACACTCATCACCTGACCAAGATGGTGGCTCAGGTCATTGCTGACATGCCCAGTTCCAAGGTCTTCAGCATCTTGGATGCAAAGTGCAGGTCCTGGCAAATCCCGTTGGATGAATCTTCGAAACTCACCACATTCATGTTTCCGGTAGGCAGATACCATTTCATCCACATGTACTTTGGGATCCCCACTGGCAATGAGGTCTTCCAATAGTGTATGGAGCAGCTCTTTGCAGGACAACCCTGCAAAATCTTCATCAATGACATCCTGGTCCGGGGTCGTACAATGCAAGAGCATTGATACATGTGCTCGTCTAATCCTCGACAGATTCAGGACCAAAATGCTAAATGCACATTGAACATCAGTCAGATTCCTTTTGTGCGTCACTTGCCCACAGCCAATGGTGTGAACTCAGATCCAGATGGATCAACAACGACTATATCACTGATCTCCATTCTTTAGTACAAGCGTGCCTTGCAGAGCTTTCTTGGTGTGACACATTATCATTCCAAGTTCATTCTTTGCTATAGTGAGGTCACCGGACCTCTTCATCTCCACCAAAATGTCAAATAGTATTGGTATTTGTTGTGTTTAACAAGGTCAAGCAGGCACTTCCAACTCCTCCAGTGATACAATATTTTGATGTTTGAGCCCCCTATACTCGTATCAGTAGTTATCTCTCAATACTGACATGGGGTGGTTTGCATACAGAAGAGCAGACCAGTAACTTTCACATCGAGCCCCTCACTGTCACTGACACTCATTATGCCCGAATTGAGAAGGAGCTCCTTGCTCTCATCTTCACTTGTCAGAAATTTCATAACTTCATAGATGGTTGTCCTGTAAGCGTTGAAACCGATCATCAGCCACTTATAACTATTCTTCAAAACCTTCTTAACAATGCGTCTGCAAGACTACAGTGCATGATGCACTGCTACAACTTCAGCGTCAACTTCGTACGTGGTAAGGAGTTGTACCGTGCTGATGCTCTTTCCAGGGCCTTCCTACCCACCACTTATCAGGCAGATCATGAGGAGAACATTGACATCATGACCACACAGCTCCTTTCATTGAACTTGAGGAACTTAAGAATGCCCTACAGATGGATCTGATATGCGGGCAACTCCACAAAATCATTATGAAAGGCCGGCCCCTGTCTTTAGAGGAACTTACCCATGAACTCCGCACATTCGTCTCTATGCAAGAGGAGCTAAATGTACAAGACATACTGATACTGCGTGGTCACCTCTTCGTCATCCCTACCTCCTTTCAGAGGTACTGCACCCAGCAACTCTACCAAGGGTACCCAGGTTTTGAGGCAACCAGGTAGAGGCCAAAGGAATCCCTATACTGGCCATCGATGTATGCAGACACGGAGTAGGATGCATCCATTCAGTGCAGTCAAGCCACATCAAACCGCACTCCACATCCTGACAGGCATTCTGTGTTTCATGAGAAACCTGAAATATACTCTTAATAGTTTCATGTTAGCTGCCATTGCTATCTCCAGAGCCTATTCTCTACGGCATTAAATATTCCATTAACAGGAATGCAGCACTGAATTCACAGGGCCATCTGGTATATCTGAATTCCACACTCTACTACCTTCATAAGAGAATTATGGCCTGGATATCAATATTTAACTCTGTGACCCGCAATACACAAATCATTTTGGTATTCAACCAGCTGCAGCTGTGCAGAATGAAACACAGATCCCGGCACTTCAGTTAGGCACTTACTGAAGTTGAACAGTAAAGTCCTTGCAAACTGTCAATTTCTACAGTAGTCAGAGAGTAAAATTAGTTCCAGCTGAAACACTGTGACAAATTTATATAGTCACATTGGGTCTGAGAACACATTTCAACAAGACCTCTCAAACTACTTGTATTTAGACCTTGCTTTTCCTTGAGAGTTAACTACCTGACTGTAAGAGGCCCTCAGAAAGGTCGTGCAATGGTGCAAACATGATCATGTCTTTTTGGGTCAGTGTTACACCTGTCAGTAAAAGCTGTAAAAACAACTGGCAGGATTCTCCGTCGGCTGGATCCTCCGCTTCGCCGGCAGCGCACTTGTGCCTGCGGATTTCCCGACAGTGTGGGGGTGCCCACAATGGGGACCCCCATTGGCAAGCTGCCGGGATGGAAGATCCCGCTGCCAGTTGAGGCGTGCCGCACCAGAAAACAGGTGCAACGGGACGGAGAATCCTGCCCGTTGCGTTGGTCCCTTTGATATAACAAAACACCCCAAGGCTTTTGATAGGAGCCTAAAATTGAAATGTGAGCAATATGGGATTTCAGAACTACACATTTTCTACGCTCAAATAGTGATTTCTGCTCTACAGTCAAATAGCCATAGTCCCAGGAGAACATCGGCTGCTTTGAGGGGGAGAGTTGACCCTTGGTGATTTAATCTGAGGAACACTGCACCTCAGACAAGGTTCAGGAATAACCTCAGCTGGTATAGGAATTGAACCTATGTTGTTGACCTTCTTGTGCATCACAAACCAGCTGTCCAGCCAACTGAGCTACACCAGCCCCTATTTCAGAGCAGGGATACATGATCAAAGATATAGGGCGAGATTATCCGCAAATGCGGAGAATCGTAAAGGCTGCCGCGGGACAGGCCGTGACCCACGGCAGCCTTCACACCCACTTCCCGGGCCGATTCTCCCCCCCGCGGACGGGGCTAGGAGCGCGGCCCCGTGCGTCACGACGGCGTGGCCTTGACGACGATCGTCAAGGCCGCACGCCAAGCGTCACGCCGGCTGGCGCGGCCGATGACGTCAGCCGCGCATGCGCAGGTTGGACAATGCCAACCCGCGCATGCGCAGTTGCCGTCTTTTCCCTCAGCCGCCCCGCAAGACGTGGCGGCTTGATCTTGCGAGGCGGTGGAGGGAAAAGAGTGCGTCCGTTGCGGACGCACGGCCCCCTTGGCATGGCTGTGGTTCTGCCGTGCCAATCGGACCCCCAGATGCCCCAAACGGGCATCTGGCACCCGTTTCACGACGGCAGCAAGCATGTGAGTTTGCTGCCGTGTTGAAACGGGCGCGAAGGCCCGGCCGCTCGGCCCATCTGCCTCGGGGAATCGCCGCTCGCCGTAAAAAACGGCGAGCGGCGATTCGTGGTGTGGGTCGGGCGTGGGGGGGGAAGAATAGCGGGAGGGCGTGAAAAATGTCGGGAGGCCCTCCCGCTATTCTCCCACCCGGCGTGGGGGCGGAGAATCGCGCCCATACATTTTAAGGATAAAAGAGAAATAGAGAGACAAAGAGGGTGCTGGAGGGTTTTCAAGAGATTGGGGATAGGCATCAATGCAGGAGCGATTGGGAAATCAGGGATGCAGAAGGGGCCAGATTTTGAAGAGTGCACAGACCATGGAGGGTCGTAGGGCTGGAAAGTGTGAAGCAAAGTGTTGCTAGACTGGGAGCCAATGTGAGTCAGTGAGCAGAGAAACATTTATAAAACTGTCATGTTGCTGTTTTGTTTTCAAGCAACTTTTCTGCAGATTGTACTTTTGCAACTGGTCAAACAACATTATTGTGAAAATAAAGTGCATTTTGCCTGGTTGATTGAATTTATGTTTAGTGGCTTGTGGTTTTCTAAGTGGCCCTGGTTAGGTTCCTAATGATGTCACACAGATGCCATTTAAACCATTCCTATAATTGTATTCCATCACTTCTTTTGTGCTGGAAACCACATCCTTTTCAATACCTCAAGGTCTAGCTCTCCTGGGACACAATTTCCTTCTCATTTATTGTCGTAAACAATTTTAAGTGTCTGAGTCAGAAGGTGGTGGGTTCAAATCCTGCCATGAGTCGAGACTAGGATATGCTCTCTAAATGCCAGGGCTGATGTACAGTGAGTTACTTGCATCTGGAGGGAATGACTACTGGCTCAATGGCAATGTTCCTGCCTCTGAGTCAGGAGGGTTAGGCGCAGATTCAACTCTCAACACTCCTGGTGAATTGAGCGCAGCTTTGAATGCTGGGTAATTGGGCCTGATGGGTGGGCTCCCTTGTTCTAAATGGCAACTGGAGCCCTTCAGCCTTGACTGCAGCCCACCTAATACACCCAGACAATAAAATAAACAATGAGGAGGCAACGGGAAACCACTTCAGCTACTCAAATGGGTCAAGAATCTTACGTGTGGGACTTGAGTTAGGACTAACTCTGGACACAGCACCACAAGCACACACACTGGTTTTAACTTTACACTTTAGCAGAGGGAACATCCTTTTCGAAACAAAACGCATAAGTCCTCTCAATAAGCCCATGTGGGAAAAGCATGATTGTCAGCCAAACATTTGGATGAGTTTTCTCTTAGTGTGAGAGCCATTAACAATATTGCAGCAAACACAACATGACGGTGTTATAATGAGAGACTTATGCATTCCCCAGAAATTACAGCTCTCAGTTTTAACAAACAGATGCGTAAACAGTGAAAGTGCATTTGGTTTCCGGCAGTTTCAACACTGATGCTAACTCACTTATTCTACAATAGTTAACTCCCATCCTTAAAATAATGAAGAAAGGAATGTCATATGAAAGCGTTAAATGTTTGTCTGTTAAAATCACCGATGAGAATTTCTGGATTAGATGTTAATTGCACAAAGCAATTCACTGCATTATGAAGAACTCTGAACTTGCTGAAACATATAGGAAGGGATGGTTTCTGCCATTCACAGAGAGGCAGTCAGATGTGGTGCCCTTAACATTCACCCTAATAAAAGCAAAGCCAGTTTGCGGCTTGCAAAGCAGCTCTGGCAACAAAAGTTGCACTTGTTCTCTCTTTCCATTGTATGATTCATGCACACATGAACCCATTAATTTTTACTACTGCCCACAACACCCCACTTGTACCTTTTAAAAGAGCCAGCTGGGCTGAGATCCTGAAAGCATGTCCATGTTCAGTACTTTTTTCCACTTCATCAATTCTGCCATCTGAGACAAACATTTATTTTTATTCCAAAAACTGGTACTTAGCTACTTTTCTTTGACAAAGGCTAACAGCCTTGTTTAAAGTAGTAAAAAGGTAAATTTAGAACTGACGTCAGAACATTCTTCACACAATGAATGATCCAGACATCAAAAGGAGCTGTAAGGAGGGTGGTGACAACAAAATCCCTGTAAAGTTTAAGAAACAGTTGAATGTCGTGATGCGAAATGATTTTGGAACATGGGTTGAAATGGCCTTATCATCCGTATCCATCTTGTGATGTTGGTCACAAATCGCGTAACAAGTTTATCACAGTTGAGGGACAACGTCACAGTTTTTTAAAATACATTTTTAATTTGTCAGACCATTAAAAGCTTAATAATTTTGACTAAAAAATTAAATGCAAAAATTTACATCTTAACAAGATGTACTGGAACAGCGCCTGCCGTAAAATACTCTCCATTTATCAGTCTGGTGTATATTTTGTAGCATTGTTGAGAGCGATTGAGAGCTATTACAAGAACAGAGGCTACAAACAAGTCCTGATGTATAGTACTATCTTTCTGATGGAATAGTTTTCTCAAAGTTTACTGTCACCCTGATGAGTAACAAAGCTTTTACAGGGATTATTATAGAAAAATGTTTCAGACCAGGATATCTGTGAAGATTTGTGGAGTCTTACACATACAATTGTAGATTTATTGAATTAACTGCCATAGAGAATAGTGAATGGGCATCCATGGGAAACATTCAAAAAGGGAATGAACAGAATTTTGATACAGTGAAGAGAGGAAAAAGGCCCTCTCATTGAATAAAATCTGTTTAAACCTGGATTAAACCTAAGCATGGATCTAAATTACCTGATAAGGAGATTTCCTTTCTGATTGCTACTTGTGTTCTGAACTATAGTCATAAACCTCTGTGTTGGAATGTAATAACAACCTTTTCAACCCAGTGGCACAATGAGTGAATGACAAGCTTCAACACAGTTCAGTAGTTATCAGACAAAGCCCGATATGTCAAACTTAGAACAAATATATTGTCGCTTCAAAACAGTTACTAAAGAATCACTGATGACATTTGGTGAGCCATTTCTTATGAACCTTCACAGGAAGGAGTTTTCTCATTTGATAAATTCTTTGGTAAGACTAAAGGAGATATCAGAACTCAGAGTGAAACATGAAGGTTCGTTTCCCCCAAAAAAGAGAGGACAGAAAAGTGACCTGATAACTGTCTTTAAAATTAAATGGGGTTCGATAGGGAGGATAATTCTACCTGGGGTGAGTGCAGAATTAGGGGACATAATTATGAGTTAGCTACTAATAAATTGAATAAGGAATTCAGGAGGGTCTTCTTTATTCAGAGGGTATATGGAGGGTTATGTTTGACAAAGCTGTCATGTCAATCGTGTTGGTTATGCCTGGTGCAAAAAATGTATGGATAAAAATGGAAAAAAAACTCAGCAACAAAATCCATTGTAACAGGCCGAAAAGTCCTCATTCAGGAAGTAATGTACTTTTGAATCTGAAAAGAATTCTTGTAAGGCTGCCCAAACTGTCCCCTGCCAAACAGCCAGGAGCAGTATGGGAATGTTGAGAAACATCTTTTTGGTTCAATTCAAATGTGTGAGATTAACTATCTGAGGGTATTATCTATTTTACAATGATTTTAGATCACCATTAACACTTACAATCACTTCGTTGTTGTTTAAACAAAATCCTTTTGCGTACTAAAAATAACAGAAAGATTAGCAGTCTAGACGGGAAGTTCAGTTAACCAGTTGTCTGCAATGTACAAGTTGTGGGGCTGAGCAATAACGCTAAAACTGGCTAACACTTTCAAATCCAAGTTGCTGATATTTGTGTGTTGTTGTGTGAGGGATTGTATTATTTTTTTGCTTGAAAGCCTGGTTAACAATTTGGAAATGTATTCAAGGTAAATGCTGAAAATCAGACAACCCACGAGATAAACGGAATTTATTTTACAAGTTGTACATGTGACTCCAGTGAGCTCTGCACTCGAGAGGGTAACAAATTCAATATCGTACTCAATTACAAGCATCTTTTTGTTCAAGACTGAATGAACTTTAACCATTCAACCTTCAATGAAGCAATGACAGGCATATAAAATCTATTATTGTTCCAAAAAAATATGTTGTCAAGGTTGATTTCAGTGGACAGATACCAAAAAGCCAGGAAACCAGCTGAAAAAATAAGGACACAGGAAATACTGACAGATGGAAAGTACCATGATCTTGTCTCTTCTTCATCTTTGGAGGCAATTATTCCTGATACAATGCTAAAAACCATAAACACAATTTCAAAACAACTGAAGGAGGCATTTGAGATAAAACGATCAAACCATCATCACAAAACATGTTTTAAATGCGTTTCATTCAAGTGGTGATTTTATATAATTATAGAAGAAATGTTGTGCAGGTATTTACTTCAAAGTTATTTTATGTAGTAAAATAAAGGTGTTGCTGACTATGCTGAAACATTAAAGACAAGCAGCATAATTAATGTTTTTGTTCAAACCAAAATTTGTGTTTTCAATATTCACTTGCTCCTTCTTTTAATGACGGAAAACCGTCACCAGTGTTAACTCTGTGAGATGTCTGATCTTTTAACTGTTGCCTGTAGCTGTGCCATGTTATGCAGCCTGACAACAAATAGGATGCCAGCTACTCTCCTTGGTCCCTGTAGCAGGCCCAAAAAAGTTGGAACCGATTGGCTTTTTATCCCCCTTTCAAAGCATCATGCTCCCGGACAACAGACTGGGATCTCCCTGAGAGAAAACAAAGTACGGACCCATTTCCCAGATTATACCCGGTTAACTAACGTCATTTAGGGAAGGAGACCTGTCACCTTGACTAGCCTGGCTACTGTACATGACTGACAGCACAGAGCTAAAGGGCAATTTCAACTTGGCCAATCCACCTATCCTGCAAATTGTTGGGCTGTGAGTGGAAACCAGAGCAGCCAGAGGAAACCCACACAGACACGGGGAGAAAGTGCAAACTCCACACAGACAGTCACCCAAGGCCAGAATTGAACTCGGGTCCCTGGCACTGTGAGAGAGCAATGCTAACCGCTGCACCACTATGCCGCATCTATTTTATAATATGGATAACATGGATAAGACCTATGCACAGTACTAGATGTGTGGTCTAACCAAGTGACAGGTTATTGCTTTATTAATTAATTGATTTATTTGTGGTTTTGAGTAATAACTGAATGCATGGGTGAAAAGGAGAAATGTTTTAAAAGGTCATGACTGTGATAACACAGTCATTGTCTCAACTATTGAACTTTGGTGTCATGTTTGTAGAAGTATAGACATTGGGCGGGATTCTCTGCAAACCGGTGGGGCGGGCCACTCTGGCGCCGAGGAGTGGCGTGAACCACACCGGCATCGGGTCGCCCCGAAGGTACGGAATCCTCCGCACCTTCAGGGCCTAGGCCGGCGCCGGAGTGTTTGGGCCGCGCCAGACGGCGCGGAAGGGCTTGGCGCCATGCCAACCGGCGCCGAAGGCCTCCGGCGGCCAGCATGAGTTGGCACATGCGCAGGAGCACCAGCGTGTGCTGGTGTCATCCCAGCGCATGCACAGGAGGTTCTTCTCCACACCGGCCATGGCGGAGGTTGACAGTGGCTGTTGCGGAGGGAAAGAGTGCCCCCCACGGCACAGGCCACCGTGTGGGCACCCACTGGGGCCAGATCTCCCTGCACCCCCCGAGGACTCTGCAGGCTGCCCATGGAGCCAGGTTCCACCGGTAAGGACTTGTGATTTACACCAGCGGGACCGGCCAAAAGCGGGCGGCCACTCGGCCCATTGCGGGTCGGAGACTCGCCGGCGGGGCCACTGCCAGCGGCCGCCGACCGGCGCGGCGTGATTCCCGCCCCCGGCAAAACCCTGGCGGCGGTGAATGCGGCAGCCGGCAGGGGCGGGATTCACGCCGTCCCCCGGTGATTCTCAACCCGGCGGAGGGTCGGAGAATCCCGCCCATTGTTTCAGTGAATGCCTCATATAATGAATCGACTACAGAATAATATATCAGTGAATGCATAATAAAATGAAAATACTATTATATTCAGTGCAATTGGTGATAAAATATATAAATTAAGTAGTTACATCCAGGTCTGTGGTCAGCAGTGGTGTGAGAAACGTATTCTCATGAGATTGCCTGACCTAACCTTGATGGACATCCGTCAATCTTAAGTAATGGCAAATGTTTAATTAATAAATCACTCACTGAGTAGCAGACATCCACTTGAACAAATCAGGATGTTTCATCTGAGAATTAGAAGCCGACAAGAGTAAATGAGGGATTAGATTATAGATATGGATTTCCTTAAAAGTAAGTCTTCGTGGGCAAGGTTTCATTCCAGAATTATGCCTTCCTGAATTCTTGAACCATCTTTTGATTTATTTTTGTTTAAAAGTGATTACTTTATATGTCTCTTTATGTTTTATATTTAACGCTTTTTGCTATGTCTTGACCAGTTTATGAATTACTTGATCTACATTTTGATTCCTTTCTCATGCAAATATAAGTGAATAATTAGCAATAAAGTCGTATTTCAAGATCTCCAATCAACCGGACAATCGACTCTTATTAGAAGGTAAAACAAGAGTCCCAACACCAAGTTTCCAGATAGGTTTATCATAACTTCTTTGCCTTTCAATGATATTCTCTAGAAATTAACCCCAATGATTTGCTTGTGTTTGTAAGGGTTTGTTACCTGGTGCTGCTACTTTCATTGACTAATGAAGCTTTACTCCCATGTTTCTTTGTGTCTCTATCATATTTAGACTCTAATCCCTCCTATCAAAATGCAATAACTCACACTTGTCTGTATTAAAATTCATCTGGTATTTACGCACTAATTCTGGAAATTTATCAACATATATGTGACAGAAAATAAGGGGCCATCAGGCAATGAGGCATCGTCAAGAATATTTCCACCCTTATCTTAGTAAAGAAGACAGCCAGCCACCTTTGCTCCTCCCACTATATCTACAATGTTAAAACATAGACAAGCAGTATTTGAAGACCAATCTTTCGGTTTTCCCCTGCTACTGCTGCCAAACCAGGGGACTGCCCGACATGGTGGACTCTAGATTTTCTTTCACTCTTTTTTTTTCATAAACTTAGAGTACCCAATTCATTTTCCAATTAAGGGGCAATTTAGCGTGGCCAAACCACCTAACCTGCACATCTTTTGGGTTATGGGGGCGAAACCCACGCAGACACGGGGAGAATGCGCAAACTTCACACAGACAATGACCCAGAGCCGGGATCGAACCTGGCACCTCGCGCCGTGAGGCTGCAGGGCTAATTCTTTCACTCTTTGGTGTGATGTGGGCATCGCTAACTTGGCCATTTATTGCCCATCCCGAACTGCTCTTGAACTGAGTGGTGTGTTGGCCATTTCAGAGGACTTTTAAGGGCCAACCATATTGCTGTGGTCAGGAGTCACACGTAGTCCAGACCGGGTAAGGGCAGCAGATTTCCTTCCCTAATGGGCATTACTAAACCAGATGGGGTTTTATGATAATCGACAATGATTTCATGGTCATCATGAGGCTTTTCATTCCTGATTTCTTTGAAAAATTGAATTCAACTTCCACCATCTGCTGTGGTGTGATTTGAACCCAGGTTCCCAGAACCCTTTCCCCTGGATTACTAGTCCAGTGACAATGCCACTACACCACTACCTCCCTCTGCAACAGAAAGTGCAACATCGCCCGTTTTGGAGGGAGAGGGCCCAGTCGTGTAGCTCCTCCTTTGTCGGAGAGGTAAGTTAATATTCACCTTCAGACTTTTGTGCACGATTGCCCTTCAATGCCCCTCCTCAGCTACTGGTGCTGCAACTTGCATCTTGACCATGGACATACCTAGATCCTTGATAGCAGTGATCATTTTACAAACGCATCTTGCACGTTGAATGAAACTGACCCCGGAAAATGGAAGGCGTGCGGCAAAATCCAAACGTTTCAAGTCAATCTTTTAACTGTGGCGTTGGGAATTTGTAACAGATGGATTGGTCTCATTACTTAGATCGTATCAAAATCGGTGAGTATGTTTCCAGTTTACATCATGACCGGAAGGATTTGTGATTTTCTCTCTCATTGACACCAAATTAATTTCACCTGGTTTAGTTTGTTTGATTTTAATTCAAATCCACAATCTATATGTGGCATCTTTCACAGAATTGTAATTTATCTGGGATTAATTGAAGTTCCACAAGGATATGAGCTTGAAGTGGTGTTTTGCTGAACTGGTTTTAAAATAAAAAAAGCTTTGTATTTACTTCACCGTTTTCAGACAGAAATTTAGAGATTTGTTTGTTTTAAACGGGTTGAGGGAGAATAATCTCAGTCTACAGTAAGGTCCAGGCACTGTACTCTCTGTAAAAGCCGGTCTCATCAACCTCTTTCTGAATCAAGGCTGTGAAGTTTGTTTCAAAATAATATATTCTTTTTAAGATGTGTTATAGAAATTATTAATTTACAATGTCATCAGCTGGACATGTATTACTTTTTAAAGTCTTATCAGCTGGACATAATGTGGTGAATTATAAACACTAATAATCCACACTGTATTGTACAACATGTGTTGAGCCTGTACCTGGTATTAGATCATGTGTAGTTGCGCAGCTCTACCCATAGGGGGAGATGAGGAGCTTGTACTGGGCTCCACCCTTGGCTCCGCCCACAGCTCCGCCTATGGCTCCTCCCCTAACCAGAAGTATAAAGGTTGCTGTTGTGAGCCAGCCTGCCAGTTCATCTAGAGTTCATCTTGTCACAGGCAGGCTCTGTTGTAAGATGATTAAAACCACTGTTCACTTCTAACCACGTGTCGCGTGAATTGATGGTCTCATCACATATATAAATATATATTGTTATGACAATGGGAAAATCCCTGGAATTATGCAAGGAAATTTTGGATTTTAAGGAAGACTTGAGTTGTATATTTTAAAATTGGACATAAACACTGAAGATGGCGGCTGAGAGTGTACAACCAGCTGCTGACAGAACAATGAACAACTAAACCTCTCCCTGTGCTTCCAGCCATGATACTTGTAAAATCATCCAAAGACTGATTACCATCTCTGGGAAAGACAAAGGGACATAATGACCCTCTCACCTCCAAGGGCCTGGGTACAATAGCCTAGACAGGATAGTACATTCTGATTCCCTTGGAATGCACACATTTGGGTTTAAAAGCTGCTTGCTAACAGCCTGTGCTGTTCTGTCTGGCTGTTGCTTTGTGTGTGTGTGTGTGTGTGTGTGTGCTGTGAGAAAAGCAGCTGAAAGTTTTACACACTGACGAGAATACAATAACTGAGGCAGGGCCCCTGGAAAGAGGTAGCTTTTGCAGGAATATCCAAAACTCTCTTTCTTTGAAAGTTGATAAGTATGCACAAGGATCACAGCTGGAAAAGAACTGAAATCTCTACCAAGCTACAGGATACTCAAACCAAAGAATCAGCAGTTTGCCAGCAGAGTTGACTATGCAGAAAAAAAATCGTAAGGGCTGCAACATGTCATGATCTGCTCATCACAACTCAAGGACTGTTCTGTATAACTTTTTTAATATTTACTTACGACTGGACTTAATTCTTATCTCCAATCTGTATGGCTGTGGATGCATGTATTTTAACATTTCTCCTTACCTTTAAGTAGTTACTAAACTTACTCAATCTTAACTCAAGAAAGTCTCATTGAATTGGCCACTTTTTAAACATAACGATTGGGTCTGGAAAAGGTTTCCAAGGGAAACAGAATATTGTTAGCTTAAAGCTTTGTTGCTACCAGCAGAGGGTGACTAAAGACATGGAGCCAGTCATCCATCCTCACCTGGGTTTGAGACACTTACAGGTTATCCCAGTCAGATCGTGTAAATCAAGGGATCTCACCTGGATCAATAATTTTTGGGGAACTTTCTGAATGGAGGCATTTGAAACATAATTAAAATATTTTCTGCATTGATACCTCAGTGAGTTTTAGCAACAAAGCTAACTCCTGTTAGCATAAGGAACATGGCTGGCTTATTTCTCACACTGAGCTCCGCATAGTTAAATATATACATATTCAAATTGGCAATATCATCTTTTTAAATACAAACTCTGTTGTAACCAACACTGGAGTGGGACAACGAGAGATGTCAGTTCACCCCTGCTGATCTGCTCTTAACGATTTTCAAAATTGTCTGATATTAATGTTTATTCTGACCTGACTGTGGAAGTCTCCTTGATCACTTCATTATGATTCCTGGTCTTGGAATGTTTTCCCGTAAACGTCCGTGGCTGTTTTTAAGCCAAAAAATTACTAAGCCATACAGAACTGGGTGAATCCTGCATTCAATCATTTCTCTACCCTGTTGTGATTTCAGCCGGGATGGTAGAGGAGATGTTCCAGTTTGACCTCAGTGCCCCAGGGATAGAGAAGGGATCCTTCTTTAGATTGTTATCCAGTGACCTCTGCTGGAAATATGTAGATGTTCACTGGGCACCGTACTGGCCTGATTTGTGATGGATGGACTTCTTGGTTCCATTGCTCATTGGCCACAAATTTTCTTGGAGCTGCTCCCACTCTGCTGTTGTTTCTTTGTCAAGACGTGCGGTGGAAACAAAGAAAAATTGGTTTCCTGCGGGGCTTCCAGAAGGTGTGTGTGTCCAGGCCCATACAATTGTAGATTCCATACAGGACATGCGTTCTGCAGTCACCCTCTGCTCTGAACATACGGCATTCTCTATTGAGAGATTTGCAACTCTCATGGAGAGGCAGCTACACAAACTCAATAAAGGGTTTCTGGTGTTGCGTTCAGACCTGCAAGGCCCACACACTGGCAGCGACCTCAGCAGGGTATTTCCAGAGTGAGAGATGGATGAGGCACCAGGTAGTTTTGTCAGTTCCTCACACATGTCTGGTGGAGCAGGAATGTCCAAGCAAAAATCCTCTTGAATTGGGTTGACTCAGGGACTCTTTAAATATGGGTCCCTATTCTGGGATTCCCAATCCTATTCCTGGATTTTATAATTTTGGGAGTATCTTTAAAGAGTGTGTGTTGGTTCCTGTAAGAAGCTTGAATCAGGCACTCCCAACATGGCTGACCCCATTGCAGAAATAGCTATGTTCTACTCCTCTGCAATTCTCATGGTTAGGCCAGATTTTTAAAGAGTCATGTTTCATGCCCCCTTTAAAGAGTCATGAACTCTAGTCTGCATAAGGGGGCCTTTTAAAATGTGAATTCAAAAGGACCCTTTAGGCACTCAATGCCAGGCTCTGCCCTTCCATCCACCCCCTCAGGCCCCTCATGCCCCATTCCAGATCTTTCATTCTATCCACTGCTATGTCCCCATATGTCTCCATGGCTAATTGTGGCACTGCCATGTCCATTGTCCCACGATACACATACTAGAACCAATGGACACCAATAAAAAAAATCTTCAACAAAATGTGATCCTTTGCTAAGTTATCCTATGCTTGAAAAAGAAAAGTCTGGCCCAAGCTAATAAAAGTGTCAATCATCCAGGCCCTTTAAATTTTCAAAACCATAAACCGTTGAAACCACTTAACTTATGTCAACGAACATTCTGAAATTGACCGCAGAGAACAGAGAGTCTCAGCCGTCAATCGAACAATTTTTCCTCCTGGAGAGGCGTTCTACTATTTCAATAGCTGTTTAGGCTCTCAGCCAAATGAAGCTCTACAAAGGGGGCATGAGAGGACATTGTTGATGGGTGATGTGCATCCGGTGGCATGGACAAGGCATGAAGAGTATTTGGAGGTTGAAGGAGGTATATGGGGTGAGGACTGGAGGACCTTTGTGCTTGTTTTTCACTGACTAAGTCCCAAAGTACTGAGGTGGGCCTTTTGAACAGCCAGAGTCTGCATCCAGCCACCCGATGGCTGCTTCTGCATTTGTTACCAGGTTGGTTAGATCGACTCTACCCAGCATCTGTCCCTCAGCAATGATGGTCCCAGCTTTCTGGGCACTTTTTCCCAAGGTTGGCAGCCTGAGTTGGGAATTTTCCTGACTCCCCCTACTTACCTGGGGAATGAGCATACAGGGCATGATCAGTCTCCTCTTTTTGACAGTGGCTTCCAGTGGCACATCCATGAACCGAGGAGCGCTCTCTTCTCCCATTTGCTTCACTTGTACAGCTCCTATTTTAAGCCAGTAACAATACAGGCAACCAGCAACAGCTTCCTTCAACTGAGACCAACATTTGTTTAAGCAGGGCAGACTGCCTTTAAGAGAGACAGGCTGGCTGCACCATGTGATAATGCTGTACCTTGGTCGGTTCCCAGCTAAGTGCTCAGGCAGCCAGAAGCACAGACCCTGCTCAGTCCAACATTACAATAATTCAAATGAGGAGGCAGCACCAGGTTTGAGTGCGTGCATCAGCAGGAGCGGGCACGGGAAGATCACAGATTGCAAATTGCAACACCAAAAAGCTGGAGCCTTAACAAACCTTTAGACCATTGCATGTGAGACAATCTGCTTGTTCCGCCTCTCCCACCTCCACACCTTTTCAAACTCAAAGTTCTGTGCAAGTGATCGTGTTCTGAGGTGAGAGACTGTGATGGTATGATTTGCACAGCTGTCTGCCATTCATGCAGAACACTGGCTTACCATTGGCCCTGGTCGGTCATGTGCCTCTCGACCGATTGGTTGAGACCAGTCATGTGACGGCTCCCCGATTGGTCGAGAGGCTGAGTTAACCCCGCCTCAGAGCGAGGTATAAATACCCAGAACGCCCGGCGGTCGGCCATTTACTGTAGTCGACCGCAGGGCTAACTTCTAGCTTATTAAAGCCTAACTTTTGTACAGCAACTCGTCTCGCGTTCGATAGATAGTTCATCAGAGACATTTAATTGGGTCCTAACAGTAAAAAAAAGTGTTTGTGGAGTCAAGTTCCATGAATGCAGCTGCTACAATTCAGAATAATGCCATATTTCCGTTTATTAAGATAACACATTTGATTTAATTCAATTCAAATGAAGTCAGAATATAACTAAGCATTGAGGAAATAAAGTCACACAATATGGGCCATTTTTAAATGGAGATGATTGATGGCCAGAATTTATTATGATCGTTCCTGGAATTTTGCCTGCATTATGGGCTTTCTCTGGCTGCCAAGCCTCCGATATTCTGAACACTTGCTCACGGCGAGACAAAAATGGATTTTCATAGTAACTTCATTGCGGTGTTAATGTAGACCTACTTGTGACAATAATAAAGATTATTATCAAATGCATTGTTCACTAAATTAGTAAAAGCCAAAAAATCAGCATGTGGTACCCACGCGTGAAACAGGCAGGCATCTTAATTTCAAATGCAAAGGCCTAACCTCTCTGTTCTTAGGTGTGACTCTTAAATGTTACAGGGTTCAACAAACAAAAACACATTTCAAAATGTACTTGCTTGAAATGTGGAAACAGGAGGAGTGCTCGCACATTAAAGGAATGTGAGTGACTATTGGCTGTTGTTTCCTCCCTCACCCCCAACCACATTTGCCATCTCTTCCCCCCCCCCCCTTCTGAACACCACTGTTGCTAGTCCCTGCTCTGTGTGCTCTGCTACCTTCCATCCCCTGCTCAGTTACTGCCTCCTTTCACCTCAGTCACCTACCCCCATCTCACTTACTTGATGGCTGTTGTGACATTAGGTATGCCCTTCAATCGGTGAGATGCTTGTCATCCTCTGCCTCACACACCTTGATGGGACTGAGGCCCAACGTTAAGGCGAACCTTAATCAGGCCTCACCCTTGGAGACCAGTGCTCATTCCCTATTCCCTCAGGACACCCAATGCCCAAATTCCGAGACCGTTAACATCTTTCCATTTCTTCAATGTAAGTTGTACATTGCATAAGCTTCAAACAGCCGATGTATTGATGAATACATTAAAGAGATTCATTCGTAAGGTGGCGTGTGGCGTAGTGATTAGCACTGGGACTACAGTGCTGAGGACCCGGGTTCGGATCCCGGCCCTGGGTCACTGTCCGTGCTGAGTTTGCACATTCTGTCCATATCTGCGTGGGTTTCACCCCCACAACCCAAAGATGTGCAGGTTAGGTGGATTGGCCATGCTAAGTTGGAAAAGAAAATGATTGGGTACTCTAAATGTATATTAAAAAAAAGAGATTCATTCATTAATAATTTCCTCACTTTGTTGCTAGGAGACACTAAAGTGACTTTGTCTAGACTGCTGGTTCCAATGTGACTTTGCTACTTCAGGATAATAGTGTTACTTGCCTGGCTCTTATCATGTAAATTCTATTGATTGAAATGCAGAACAGTGCTCCACCAGTTTAAGTGACATCATTCTGAATCATATTTTGTTTCAACGCCAGTCTTTAGTTTCTACTGTCATCACTAGGGGCCTGTTGTGATTTACGGTGTAGAAAACTGAAGGACTGCAGCTTTTCTGCTACCTTCATATTCCTGTTCTTGTGGTTGTTTTGAGTTTAAGCCATCTTTTTTAACCTGAAAAGCTTGGATTTTTTGTGCAGGTTTCCTGAATTTACTAACGAAAATAAACTCAGTTACGGTGGATCTTGCGAATTACTGCAGGTTTACTGGTCGAAGCCTGTTTCGATTCCTATCCAGCAGTTAAAGCTACCCCTGGAGTAAGTGTGGTAGTAGTGGTGGTGTGGATGGAAGTGGGGGGGGGGGGGGGGGGGGGGGTGTGGATGGAAGTGGGGGGGGGTGGGGGGCCTCGGCGTAGTGGAGTGGCGCCAACCACTCCGGCATCAGGCCTCCCCAAAGGTGCGGAATTCCCCACACCTTTAGAGGCTAGGCCCACGCCGGAGTGGTTGGCGCCACGCCGACTGGCACTAAAACCGATGCCAGCGGCCTTTGACGCCCGCTGGCCGGCGTTGGGACTAGCCGAAAGGCCTTCGCCGGTTCGCGCATACGCCGCTGCGTCAGCTGCCGCTGATGTCACCACTGACGCATGCGCAGTAGGGGGGTTCTCTTCCACCTCCGCCATGGTGGAGGCCGTGGCGGCGGTGGAAGAAAAAGAGTGCCCCCATGGCACTGGAGCGCCCATCAATCGGTGGGCCCCGATCGCGGGCCTGGCCACCTTGGGGGCACCCCCGTGGGGTCCGATCACCCCGTGCCCTCCCCAGGACCCCGGGGGCCCGCTCGCACTGCCAATCCCGCCGCCACCAGAGGTGGTTGAAACCACGGTGGCGGGAGAGGCCTCTGAGCGGCGGGACTTCGGGCGGTCGCCGCTTCCCGCCCCCGCCAATTCCCGGGTGGCGGAGAATTCCGGCCACGGCGGGGGCGGCATTTTCGCCGGTCCTGGGCGATTCTCCGACCCTGTGGGGGGTCGGAGAATTTCGCGCCAGATGTCAAAATGTTGGATAATACTCCTCCCGAATGTAAACGTGGGTGACCCAAACTTGTAACCTTTCGAAAAATAGGGTGCTTGCGTTATGCAATTAAACAATTGTCTTGTGAATTGCGGCTATTAAACCATTTCTATGCCAGTGAGAGATACCGAGTATTATAATCACAGGATTCCCAAGAAGGATTTAAACTCAGTGATTTATTAAGTAAATAAATGTAAGGCTGCAAAGCGGCCGGCAGTACATCCAGTCCGAGCCTGCACCACCCGAAAATGCCTATTCCCACCCGGGGCCAGCTTCTCTCGGTCTGTCTTAACGAGCTCCAGCTGTTAGGCCTCCGCCCTTCAGCGAGGGAGCTCGTATTCCACGAGCCCCATGGGGAGATCAATCAGTTCATTCCGGTGGGTCTTGGCGGGGCTGTTACTCCGAGTGGAAAATATGGCCCTTGATTTGAATTCTGTGCAGATGTATGCCTGAAAGCTAGTTTGCAGTAAACTCCACATTGCTTTCCAACAAAGCTATTGGAAGGATATAGATTTCAGATTAATTGTGCATCCATTTAAAAAGATGGGCAACACAGCATGGGTAAATGAACTGCCCGACGTCACCAACAATACCATTGTAACCAACTACTACAGCTGTGCTGATGTAGCTGGAGTGTGGATTGGCTGCTGTTTTGTCTTTCCTCCTTGTGTACAAGTGCCTTGCCCTCCCTAAGCAATCTGAAATAAAAGATGTTTTGTGGAAGACGTCAGGGATCTGCACTCACTACCATGACCATTGGCTCATCGGCTGTCACCACTTTAAAACCCAGAAGCTATGCTATGTATAAACAAGAACAGCTTTTTGGGACACTTGGCCAGTATTACACATTTCATGCCTTTAACGTGTGAAAAAGAAACATGAGTGTTAATCATGCTGGAAGGTCAACTCTTTAAGTTGCACTTCAAAGTTTCATGGGGTTGGGTAGATACTACAGAAATTGTAGCACTGTATTTATTTGACGCCCAAAACACAAACAATATTCATGCCACAAAATAAAAACTGAAAGCATATTATTCAACAGGCACAATTTCAGACCAAAAAGCTTTGAGATTACAGGAATATTGGGGGGAGTGGGGGAATTTCTGCCTGTTTTCGGTGGGCGGGAAAGGAAGAGGGGGCAGAGAATCGAGGGGCTGTCCAAAATTGACTTATGCTGATGGGATTTCTCCGCGTGATTGTCCCCGAACCCACCAATGACATAGTGAGATTCCCGTAGCAATTCCTGCTGTAACAGCCCCTCAAGGGTCAGCGATTCCCCCCACCCCCACGCAGCACCCCCCCCCCCCCCCCCCCCCACCGGTTGGTGTAGTTTACTGCAGGTTTTTAAAAATGGGGAATTTCTCAAACAGGACCCACCAGAGGTTGCTTGCCTCATCTGCTGCTCCCCTCGATCGCTGACCACATCTCGTGGTGGCTTTCGGCACCTCGCTGTGATGCACTATCAATTACGCAAAGGCGAGAGCAGGATGTAATCGAGGCTTTATTACGCTGAGATGTGTGACTTCCTACAGCAGCTGACGAAATGGATGCTGTACGGGAAGCACACATTTTTATAATCCGCCTACTGGGCGGAGCCAGCATGCAGGGATCTTTCCCCGTACCTGTAGTACAGGGGCCTTACCATAAAGCACCTATATCAACATCCTCTATATATAATATATACATCAGTGGTGACGACCACATTCACCCCCTGTTAAAAAATGAGTCCGACGAGGTTGGTGGAGAACTATATACAGGAAATTGTGTTTTAAAAGTACAGATAATATTACAATTTCAGGCGGCCCGGTGCCTTTATCTGTCGTCGAGAGCACCGTAGTGCTGGTGGCAACTCCGGTGGTGGTTTGGTCTTTGGTGACTCCGGGAGTGTGTCGAAATCCTCTTCATCCCAGGGTGTGGGCAAGGGGAGGATGGATTGTCCAGGAGCGGGGGCTGCGGTGGGGTGCGCCGGGGAAGGGAAGGTGGCGCCGGGTCGGTGGGGGGGGGAGATTGTGAGGAACCAGCTGGTGCCAGGTCCCTGAGGGAGACTGTGTCTTGGTGGCCACCGGGGGACGCTATGTAAGCGTACTGTGGGTTGGCGTCAAGTAGCTGTACCCTCTCAACCAAAGGGTCCGCCTTGTGGAGTCGAACATGTCTACGGAGGAGAACGGGTCCTGGAGCTGCCAACCAAGTTGGGAGCGATACCCCGGAGGTGGACTTCCTGGGGAAGGCAAAGAGACGTTCATGGGG
Organism: Scyliorhinus canicula; assembly: GCF_902713615.1. Classification (NCBI taxonomy): domain Eukaryota; kingdom Metazoa; phylum Chordata; class Chondrichthyes; order Carcharhiniformes; family Scyliorhinidae; genus Scyliorhinus; species Scyliorhinus canicula. The sequence goes on from NC_052163.1 coordinate 44,003,622, forward strand.
GATTTCATTAGTCGCGGTGCACAGGAGCGACCGAATGGAGTGAAATGCGTCGGGGAGGACCTCCTGCCAGCGGGAGGCCGGGAGATTTCTGGACCATAGGGCCAGCTGGACGGCCCGCCAGACCGTCCCATTCTCCCTCTCCACCTGCCTGATTTCCCCTGGGGTTGTAGCTGGTCTTCCTGCTCGAGGCAATGCCCCTGTTGAGCAGGTACTGGCGCAGCTCATTACTCGTGAATGAGGATCCCCAGTCGCTGTGGAGGATAGCGGGGAAACCGAACAGAGCGAAGATGGCGTTGAGGGCTTTGATGACGGTGCCAGACGTCATGTTGGGGCATGTGACGGCAAAGGGGAATCGGAAATATTCATCGACCACACTGAGAAAGTACGTGTTGCGGTCGGTGGAGGAGAGGGGCCCTTTGAAGTCCATGCTGAGGCGTTCAAAGGGGCGGGAGGCCTTCACCAGGCGCGCACAGCCTGGTCGGTAGAAGTGCGGTTTACATTCCGCGCAGACCTGGTAATCTCTGGTGATAGCCCTGAGTTCCTTGATGGAGTAGGGCAGGTTGCGGACCTTGATGAAATGGTAAAAACGTGTGACCCCTGGGTTACAGAGGTTGTCGTGCAGGGTGCGGAGTCGGTCCACTTGTGCGCTGGCACATGTACCTCGGGATAGGGCATCGGGGGGGCTCGTTGAGCTTACCGGGGCAATACAAAATCTCATAGTTGTAGGTGGAGAGCTCGATCCTCCACCTCAGGATTTTATTGTTTTTGATCTTGCCCCACTGTGTGTTATTAAACATGATGGCAACCGACCATTGGTCAGTGAGGAGAGTGAATCTCCTGCCGGCCAAGGAATCCCTCCAATGCCGCACAGCTTCAACGTTGGCTTGGGTCTCTTTTTCGACGGAGGAATGCCGAATTTCGGAGGCATGGAGGGTGCGGGAAAAGAATGCCAAGGGCCTTCTGCCTGGTTGAGGGTGGCGGCCAAAGCGACGTCTGATGCATCGCTCTCCACTTGGAAAGGTAACGTCTCGTCGACTGCGTGTATCGCGGTCTTGGCGATGTCGGCCTTGATGCGGTTGAAGGCCTAGTGAGCCTCGGCTATCAGTGGGAAAACGGTGGATTGGTTGAGTGGGCGGGCCTTGTCCGCATAGTTTGGGACCCACTGGGCGTAATACGAAAAGAACCCCAGGCATCGTTTGAGGGCATTGGGGCAGTGGGGGAGGGGGAGTTCCATGAGGGGGCGCGTGCGATCCGGGTCGGACCACAGAACTCCGTTCTGGACCACATAGCCAAGGATGGCTAAGCGTTTCGTGCTGAACACGCACTTCTCCTTGTTATACACGAGGTTGAGGAGAGTGGCAGGGTGGAAAAATTTGGTAAGGTTTGCATCATGGTCCTGCTGATCGTGGCCGCAGATGGTGACGTTGTCCAGGTACGGGAAAGTGGCCCGCAGTCCATACCGGTCAACCATTCAGTGCATCTCCCATTGGAAGACCGAGACCCCCATTGGTGACGCCGAAGGGAACCCTAAGAAAGTGGTAACGGCAGCCGTCTGCTTCGAACGCAGTGTATGGATGGTCCGATGGGCATTGCCTGATGCAGAGTAATCAGGCTCTGAGTGGATGGCACTGCACTGGCAGGCACAGGGGCCCTCCATTGGTTGGGGCCCTGTTCCTCGGCACAATGTGTTTCATTGTGATTTTGCCTCTGGATGCTGAAAATCATGAGTGTTTTGGACAAGGTAGAGAGGTAAACCAAACAACTCCAGATCATGGTGACTGACAAAATGACTTTGTGATTGGGGGGGGGCACGGTGTCACAGTGGTTAGCATTCCCGCCTTACAGCTCCAGGGTCCTGGGCTCAATTCCAGCCTCGAGTGACTGTGTGGAGTTTGCACATTTTCCCCGTGTCTGTGTGGGTTTCCTCCAGGTGCTCCGGTTTCCTCCCACAGTCCAAAGATGCGCGGATTAGGTGGATTGGTGCGCATTGCTGAAGGGCTATCGTACTGCATTGATGGAGGGCTATCATCCTGCATTGCTGAAGGGCTATCATCCTGCATTGCTGAAGGGCTATCATCCTGCATTGCTGAAGGGCTATCGTACTGCATTGCTGAAGGGCTATCATCCTGCATTGCTGAAGGGCTGTTGTACTGCATTGCTGAAGGGCTATCATCCTGCATTGCTGAAGGGCTATCATCCTGCATTGCTGAAGGGCTATCGTACTGCATTGCTGAAGAGCTATGGTACTGCATTGCTGAAGGGCTATCGTACTGCATTGCTGAAGGGCTATGGTACTGCATTGCTGAAGGGCTATCATCCTGCATTGCTGAAGGGCTATCATCCTGCATTGCTGAAGGGCTATCATCCTGCATTGCTGAAGGGCTATCATCCTGCATTGCTGAAGGGCTATCATCCTGCATTGCTGAAGGGCTATCATCCTGCATTGCTGAAGGGCTATCATCCTGCATTGCTGAAGGGCTATCATCCTGCCTTGCTGAAGGACTATTGTACTGCATTGCTGAAGGGCTATCATCCTGCATTGCTGAAGGGCTATCATCCTGCATTGCTGAAGGGCTATCATCCTGCATTGCTGAAGGGCTATCGTACTGTATTGCTGAAGGGCTATCGTACTGCATTGCTGAAGGGCTATCATCCTGCATTGCTGAAGGGCTATCGTACTGCATTGCTGAAGGGCTATCATCCTGCATTGCTGAAGGGCTATCATCCTGCATTGCTGAAGGGCTATCGTACTGCATTGCTGAAGGGCTATCATCCTGCATTGCTGAAGGGCTATCATCCTGCATTGCTGAAGGACTATCATCCTGCATTGCTGAAGGGCTATCATCCTGCATTGCTGAAGGGCTATCATCCTGCATTGCTGAAGGGCTATCGTACTGCATTGCTGAAGGGCTATCATCCTGCCTTGCTGAAGGGCTATCATCCTGCATTGCTGAAGGACTATCATCCTGCATTGCTGAAGGGCTATCATCCTGCATTGCTGAAGGGCTATTGTACTGAATTGCTGAAGGACTATCGTTCTGCATTGCTGAAGGGCTATCATACTGCATTGCTGAAGGGCTATCATCCTGCATTGCTGAAGGGCTATCATCCTGCATTGCTGAAGGGCTATCGTACTGCATTGCTGAAGGGCTATCGTACTGCATTGCTGAAGGGCTATGGTACTGCATTGCTGAAGGACTATCATCCTGCATTGCTGAAGGGCTATCATCCTGCATTGCTGAAGGGCTATGGTACTGAATTGCTGAAGGACTATCGTTCTGCATTGCTGAAGGGCTATCGTACTGCATTGCTGAAGGGCTATCATCCTGCATTGCTGAAGGGCTATCATCCTGCATTGCTGAAGGGCTATCGTACTGCATTGCTGAAGGGCTATCATCCTGCATTGCTGAAGGGCTATCGTACTGCATTGCTGAAGGGCTATCGTACTGCATTGCTGAAGGGCTATCATCCTGCATTGCTGAAGGGCTATTGTACTGCATTGCTGAAGGGCTATCATCCCGCATTGCTGAAGGGCTATCGTACTGCATTGCTGAAGGGCTATCATCCTGCATTGCTGAAGGGCTATCGTACTGCATTGCTGAAGGGCTATCATCCTGCATTGCTGAAGGGCTATCGTACTGCATTGCTGAAGGGCTATCGTACTGCATTGCTGAAGGGCTATCATCCTGCATTGCTGAAGGGCTATCGTACTGCATTGCTGAAGGGCTATCATCCTGCATTGCTGAAGGGCTATCGTACTGCATTGCTGAAGGGCTATCATCCTGCATTGCTGAAGGGCTATCGTACTGCATTGCTGAAGGGCTATCATCCTGCATTGCTGAAGGGCTATCGTACTGCATTGCTGAAGGGCTATCATCCTGCATTGCTGAAGGGCTATCATCCTGCATTGCTGAAGGGCTATCGTACTGCATTGCTGAAGGGCTATCATCCTGCATTGCTGAAGGACTATTGTACTGCATTGCTGAAGGACTATCATCCTGCATTGCTGAAGGGCTATCGTACTGCATTGCTGAAGGGCTATCATCCTGCATTGCTGAAGGGCTATCATCCTGCATTGCTGAAGGGCTATGGTACTGCATTGCTGAAGGGCTATCATCCTGCATTGCTGAAGGACTATTGTACTGCATTGCTGAAGGACTATCATCCTGCATTGCTGAAGGGCTATCGTACTGCATTGCTGAAGGGCTATCATCCTGCATTGCTGAAGGGGTATCATCCTGCATTGCTGAAGGGCTATGGTACTGCATTGCTGAAGGGCTATCATCCTGCATTGCTGAAGGGCTATCATCCTGCATTGCTGAAGGGCTATCGTACTGCATTGCTGAAGGGCTATCATCCTGCATTGCTGAAGGGCTATCATCCTGCATTGCTGAAGGGCTATCATCCTGCATTGCTGAAGGGCTATGGTACTGCATTGCTGAAGGGCTATCATCCTGCATTGCTGAAGGACTATCATCCTGCATTGCTGAAGGGCTATCGTACTGCATTGCTGAAGGGCTATCATCCTGCATTGCTGAAGGGCTATCATCCTGCATTGCTGAAGGGCTATGGTACTGCATTGCTGAAGGGCTATCATCCTGCATTGCTGAAGGGCTATCATCCTGCATTGCTGAAGGGCTATCGTACTGCATTGCTGAAGGGCTATCATCCTGCATTGCTGAAGGGCTATTATCCTGCATTGCTGAAGTGCTATCATCCTGCATTGCCGAAGGGCTATCGTACTGCATTGCTGAAGGGCTATCATCCTGCATTGCTGAAGGGCTATCATCCTGCATTGCTGAAGGGCTATCGTACTGCATTGCTGAAGGGCTATCATCCTGCATTGCTGAAGGGCTATCATCCTGCATTGCTGAAGGGCTATCATCCTGCATTGCTGAAGGGCTATGGTACTGCATTGCTGAAGGGCTATCATCCTGCATTGCTGAAGGACTATCATCCTGCATTGCTGAAGGGCTATCGTACTGCATTGCTGAAGGGCTATCATCCTGCATTGCTGAAGGGCTATCATCCTGCATTGCTGAAGGGCTATCGTACTGCATTGCTGAAGGGCTATCATCCTGCATTGCTGAAGGGCTATCATCCTGCATTGCTGAAGGGCTATCGTACTGCATTGCTGAAGGGCTATCATCCTGCATTGCTGAAGGGCTATCATCCTGCATTGCTGAAGGGCTATCATCCTGCATTGCTGAAGGGCTATCGTACTGCATTGCTGAAGGGCTATCATCCTGCATTGCTGAAGGGCTATTATCCTGCATTGCTGAAGTGCTATCATCCTGCATTGCCGAAGGGCTATCGTACTGCATTGCTGAAGGGCTATCATCCTGCATTGCTGAAGGGCTATCATCCTGCATTGCTGAAGGGCTATCATCCTGCATTGCTGAAGGACTATTGTACTGCATTGCTGAAGGACTATCATCCTGCATTGCTGAAGGGCTATCGTACTGCATTGCTGAAGGGCTATCATCCTGCATTGCTGAAGGGCTATCATCCTGCATTGCTGAAGGGCTATGGTACTGCATTGCTGAAGGGCTATCATCCTGCATTGCTGAAGGGCTATCATCCTGCATTGCTGAAGGGCTATCGTACTGCATTGCTGAAGGGCTATCATCCTGCATTGCTGAAGGACTATCATCCTGCATTGCTGAAGGGCTATCATCCTGCATTGCTGAAGGGCTATCGTACTGCATTGCTGAAGGGCTATCATCCTGCATTGCTGAAGGGCTATTATCCTGCATTGCTGAAGTGCTATCATCCTGCATTGCCGAAGGGCTATCGTACTGCATTGCTGAAGGGCTATCATCCTGCATTGCTGAAGGGCTATCATCCTGCATTGCTGAAGAAGATGTCAAATTATATTTGCCTCTTCAGATGGATATAAATTAATGTGTGGCACGAAACAAGAAGAATAGGGGCCAGGATATTTCAGATGGCAGGGTTTCCTGCCCTGCAATGCAGAGTCTGTAGGGAACACATCCCTGCCAACTCGACCTGCCCCGCGGGCATTTCATGCTTGAATGAGTTTTAATTGGCTGCTGGCAGGACTTTGTCCCTCACTGGGGCAGAGGTCCCGCCTTAAAGAGCTGCTGGCCAGTCAAATTGACCACCATCTCTCCTGTTCCTGGCACTGACAGGAGCTGCAGAGAATGGAAGATACACTTTGTGTAGATGACAATGTCTGAGTCCCAGGACTGGATGGAAAGGTCAGATTCTGGGCATGATTGAACAGCCAGATTGCTCCTAAAAAGCAGCGCTCTGCGACGCAACGTGACCAATAGAAGCTGCTCCCGGGATATACCCAACTCGCAACACCTCGGGATATCTAACACAACATCTCGTTGCGATGTGAATTCCGCCCATTGAGGGTGGGATCACTTTTAGGCAAATCTGCATATTAGAGCGAGACAGTTTCCTGAGGCACCTGAGGCGTTGGGATCTATCCCCCTTGCCTTGGAGACCTTGGGTGAGCACCATTCAGCACTGGTCTCCACAAATGGCACTTGTGGGGGTCTCCCAAGGGATTGAAGGCCCCCAGGTGCCTGCCGTCTGGGCAGGATGGCACCCTGGAGGTGTCCACGGCATGGTCCAGTCGTGTCGGCCATGGCTGAGAGCCTTGGCTAAATGTCCGACTCGCTGGGGGATGTGATCCAGTACCAGGCTGATCTTGCTGAGGCACTGCAGAGTGTCGCCCAATCACTGAGGACCATCGCCGAGGGTGTCGTAACCATGGTGCAGACATTGGGAAGCTGGCAAGGCCAGATGACGCTGAGCTAACCGGGCTCAATCTGCCCCTCCATCCTGAGGTGCCCTATGGGCACCGGCTAGGAGGAGGGGACACAGAGTATCAACCCGGACCCATCCTGTGGACTGGCAATGGTGGCCATCAGCTCCCCTGAGTTCCACCCCTCTGACAACGCTGCATCTCGCAATCAGCACCTGGAACAGGGCAACACGGCTGTGCATGTGCCGCTGTCAAGTGTGCTGGGGCCCTTCAGGCCCAGAGACCAGAAGACGCCCGTGAGGAGCTTCTAAGGCCATGGGATGTAGAGAGATGGCTGTCTCTACCTCTGACGTGCATCCTGGGGATACACCTAGACGTTGTGGTAGAGCAACGAAGGCCTAGCTTGTGCAGGATCACCGAGAGGGCACTGGAAGGCCGGGGATAGGTTGGGGGTTAGGAGGAGAGTGTGCATGGGGTGGGTGCATTGGGGAGGGAGGGAGGATGGGGATAGTGGGGTGGAACCATCGGGAGAGTTAGATAGTGGTGTACACTTGTTTGGGAAACATTAAAACACCCTCACAGCAGCCAGTATGATGCCTCTGGCTCTTTGTTCCACGATTCGGGCTAACCACCAATCCCATGCCCCATCTCTCCAGACATGGCGCCCACACACCCCATCACGCCCCCCAAGCCGACATGCCCTGCCCACACAATCCCAGCCGCGGGTGTGTGTCTGGGGCTGAGGCCTGAACACCTGGGTGTTCGCAGGTTGCCTGCTGCATGTGTGGTGCTGCCTTCGGTAGTGTTCAAGAACAGTGCCCATGCATCAAGGTGTGACTCGGGTGCTGGGCAATGACTCCCACTTGTTATTTGGCCTGCCCACCCATGGGGATACACTGGGGATGTATGTGTGAAGTGCTCACTTAACTGCGCTTGCCAATTCCTTATTAACTATAGCCACAGCCGCACGGCCCGAAGCCTCCGTGGTTAATGGGCATTATGGGTGGTTGGTGGAGCAGAAGGCAGGGACTAAGGTTGTCCCCGAAATGGGAACACACATTCCAGGAGTTGGCATGGAGGACAAGCGCATGGTCACCCCTCCCACCCCCACCCCCACACCAGCAGAACCCCCGCCAGCCCCATTCCACCAGTCTCCCATGGCATCCCACGCCCAACTGGGGCTGCACCCCCCTGCCCCCCCCCCCCTCTTCCAAACCCCCATTCAAGCATAGTGGCAGCAAGCTGTGTGCCTGTGAGCAAAGATGGCTACTCACCTCCTTGGCACCTAGCAGCAGCCAATCTGCCAGGTTCTTGTCTTTCAAAAGGTGTACTATTCTGCGCCAGTGTGACCACTTGCTGGGGAGGGTGTTGGATCATGGAAGGCCGTTGGATAAGGGGTGGTTCCCATTAATTGTATGGGCTTAAGTGGTGATTATTAGTATCTTGCCATACTACGGCAGGATCTGAATTGCGCCTATGGGAGCAGGCAGCTTGCATCGCAAACTATTCGCTGCCCGAAGCAGTTCTTATTTTTGGCGTCTCCTGCCATTCGCCGGCCTCGTCGCGCTCTCTCACAAGGAAAACAAGGCCACTGAATCGTCACCCCCCCCCCCCCCCCATGTTCGTATTCAACTGGCGACAAGGAATACACTGGCCTTCTATCGACAGTGTGACCTACTCAGCTGAGTCACGTCCCGATTTTCTGGAGGCAGATTTGGATTTCTTTGATTCGTCATGCCTCTTTTGGGCAGTTAGATGCATTTGACACTGGTGTTGAAGACTGGAACCAACACACTGAACGTACCGGGAAGTGTACATATCTCATTTGTTAATAAAACCTCATCTTATTTTAACTCAGTGTGGACTCCCCGTGTCCTTATTAAATAGGGATTCTATACATGTATCAGGTGGAAATGCAATATCACTGAAATGGAGAGAAAGTATGGGCGAAATTCTCCGACCCCCAGCAGGGTCGGAGAATCGCCTGGGGCCGCCGGAAATCCCGCCCCCGCCGTGGCAGAGATTCTCCGCCACCCGGGAAGTGGCGGCGGTGAGAATCACGCCACTCCGATCGGCGAGGCCCCTGCGGCGATTCTCCGGCCCGCAATGGGCCGAAGTCCCGCCGCTGGGAGGCTTCTCCCGCCGCCGAGGTTTGAACCACCTCTGGTGGCGGCGGGATCGGCGGCGCGACTGGGCCCCCGGGGTCCTGGGGGGGCGCGGGGCGATCGGTGGCCAGGCCCGCGATCGGGGCCCCCCGCTCAGACTCTGGGCCAGTGCCCTGGGTGCACTCTTTCCCTTCTGCGGCCGCCACGGCTTCCACCATGGCGGAAGCGGAAGAGAAACCCACATCACGCATGTGCCGGTGGTGACGTCAGCGGCAGCTGGCCGCTGACATCCCCACCGGTGCATGCGCCGACCGGCGAAAGCCTTTCGGCCAGCCCCGCTGCTGCTGGCGCTGGTTTTTTGCGCCAGTCTTCTGGTGCCAATCGCTCCGGCGCGGGGCTAGCCCCCAAAGGTGCAGAGAATTCCCCACCTTTGGGGAGGCCCGACCCCGGAGTGGTTGGCATCACTCCCCTACGCCGTGACCCCCCGTCACGCCGGGTAGGGGAGAATCCCGCCCTATGAGTGGAATTCCCCCCCCCCCCCCCCACGCCAGGTGGGAGAATCACTGGAGCACCGTGCGAGTCCTGCCATGCCACCCCGGAACCCACAAGCGATTCTCCCCCCCTCCCACAAACTGGCACGGTGAGATTCACGGCTGGGCGCTGGGAGAATCGGCGTTCGCCGTTTGTAATGGGCGAGCGGTGATTCTCCGGCCCTGATGGCACTGGTCGCTGCCGGTGGGAACAGCGCGGGAACGCTGGGGGGAGGGTGGCCTGTGGGGGGGTGGGGGGGGGGGAGGGGAGATCCAGTACCGGGGGGGGGGCCTCAAAAGGGGTCTGGCCTGCAATCGGTGCTCACCGATCGGCGGGCCGGCCTCTCTGAAGGACGAACTCCTTTCCTCCGCCGCCCCGCAAGATCCATCCGACATTTCTTGGGGGGCGGCTGCGGGGAGGACGGCAACCGCGCATGCGCGGGTGACGTCATTTACGTGGCGCTAGCCGCGTAATTTACGCGGCTCCGCTTTTACGCGGCGCCAAGGCCGGCACGTGTAAATGACGTCACCCGTGCATGCGCGGTTGCTATCCTCCCCGCAGCCACCCCTCAAGAAATGTCGGATGGATCTTGTGGGGCGGCGGAGGAAAGGAGTTCGTCCTTCAGAGAGGCCGGCGCCGCTCCTAGCCCCCCGGGGGTGAAAGAATGGGCGCGATTCTCCGCTGCCCACGATGGCTCGGAGAATAGCGGGAGGGCCTTCCCGACATTTTTCCCGACCTCCCGCTATTCTCCCCCCCCCACGGCCGCCCCACGACACGAATCGCTGCTCGCCGTTTTTTACGGCGAGCAGCGATTCTCCCCAGGCCGATGGGCCGAGTTCCCAGGCCTTTACGGCCGTTTTCATGAACGCAAACACACCTGCTCTCACCGTTCGTGAAAATGGCCGCAAAGTGCCGTCCCGGACAACCATGGCACCGATTGGCACGGCTGTGCCAAGGGTGGCATGGGCCCGCGATCGGTGGGCACCGATCGCGGGCAGCGGGTCCGATACCCGCGCACTCTTTGTTCCTCCGCCGCCCTGCAGGATCAGTCCGTGCATGCGCGGGTTTGACGCATATGCGTGATGATGTCATCCGCGTATGCGCGGGTTGGAGCCGTCCAACCCGCGCATGCGCGGCTGACGTCATCGTGCGCCTCAGCCACCGTGACGCTTGGCGCGCGGGCTTAGCGACGGTCGCTAAGCCCGCGATGCCGTGCTTCACGGGCTGCGCTGCTAGCCCCGACCGGGGGGGAGAATTGGGTCCTGGGAGGGGGCGTGGAGGCTGCCATGAAACACGGCCAGTTTCACGGCAGCCTTTACGACTCGCCGCATTTGCGTTGAATCGTGCCCAGGGGGCGGGGAGCGGCATCCGATGCCGGAGTGAAACACTCCGATTTTCACTTCGGCGTCGGGACTTAGTTTCGCCCCATGTTTTGAATCTTTGTTAAACTGTCTTGTCAACAGAACGGGGGGGGGGGGGGGGGGGGGGGGGGGGGGGGGGTGGTCATTGCTCAAATCCAAACTTCGCAAAGGAAAATCAAAATATGACTTCTTAGAAATGTTAATGAGTACAATAATTCTCAAAGATTACTTTCCTTCATTCTGCCAAGAATAACACCTTCTGAGGTATACCATATCCAGAACATGCCTGTGTGAAGTCTTGTCCCGCTCAAAATAATCTGTCCCAAGTCAACATTGGCTAAAACGTTTGCAATTGCTTTGTTGCCGATTTAGGAAAAGACTGAATCCGCTCTCCAGACCATTAGGGCAGACAGTTTGTGATGACTGAATGAGTTTAATGTCATTTTCAGTACATGAAATTCAGTGATGTTTCTCAATATTTTTCGGATCATTGTCTGTCCCATTTTTCTTATATCCATGAACTTTAAAACCTAAAAGTCAATCTGAACATGTTATTTGGATATGGCGGGTAGACTTGAAGCACGATCATTAAAGTTTGGTGATAAAGCTGAATGCCAGACTTGTTAATGTTAGTGGTGCTTCCTGTTTCATTCAACTCCAATGTCAAGCCTGGAGTGTTACTTTAACAACAGTTGGCTGGTCTGTCAGTTAACCCTGAGCACAATTAAAGCAGACACCTTGTGAAGTGGGCGAATGGAAGGAATTCCAGTAAGGAGCTGCTGGCTTTTCTAAGCACACATTATTGGGTCAGCTTCATGTTTAAAACCCAGAAAGCATTGATTTATATTCTCACCGCTGCAGATCTGGTAGAGTTCTTTAATTTATATCATATAGAGGGAGCTAGTGCATCTTAGAGCTGAATTTAAACTGACTCTGCAGGTGGAGAAGTCAAACAGTGCCATATTCTGTTCATTAACAAAGCTTGCATTTATTCAAATCTTTTGCACATTGGAATAAATCGATCTCGAGGAAGAATGTAAGAATCATGCATTGTCTAAATGTGTTTCCATTGTCTGAAAAACATAATTAGGCACTTCAGGTTAGTTGCAAAAGAACTGCACAGTCTGGACAGAGGAAAGCATTTGGAAAAGAAATCGATCTTAATTTTAATAAGTTCAGCAGCCTCCCAGAGGCAGTTTTATTAAAGATGGTGTGGAAAGCTGGATGCGTTGCTTGATTCAAAGTCAAGTGTCTTTCCCCACATCTGCTGGTTTCTTCACCTTCTCAATATTCACCTTCCGTTTCTGTCCTGACTTTTCCCGCACTGCCTCTGATACATTTATTACCTCGATTAATTTTAAAGCTTTAGTACTTCAAAGCCTGGCCTTTCAAAGTGGTTCTTGTTGCATCAGCAGCCCCCCCCCCTCACCCCCCCCCTCTCTCTCGCCACCACCGCCCCATCCCCCTCCCCGTTTCTACCTTCAACAAACTGCACTTGATCGTAAAAAGATAACACTGGATGTTGGAAATCTGAACTAAAGACAGAAAATACTGGAAATGCTCAGCAGGCCCAACAGCGTATGTGGAGAGAGATGTGGAGGTAACATCTCAGGTAATGACCTTTCACATGAGAACCTCAGTTCCAGTTCTGATGGAAGATCACTCCCTGAAATGTTAACCGTTTCTCTCTGCACGGATGCTATGTAATTTCTGTGTTCATGCCACTGATCTGACCTGCTTCCAGCCCTACATTTCCATTGCAACAGTCCTCCCAAGGCTCCAGTAATTTCCCTAAGAATCACTTTCAAGATCCTTGTCCTCAACTGTAAATGCCTTCATGGCTTCACCCCACGCTATCCCTGTTTTCACTGGTTTACTCCTTAGTACCTCTTTTCTTTGCTCCACTATTGGGAACTACTCTTTCAACCTTCTGGTACTTTCTGCCAAAATCCCTTTGCCAAACCCAACCCCTTTGTGCTTTCAAAAACCAGCTAAAGATTTATGTGCTTCACCCTTTAAAATAATTCTCATTCTCAGTCTTCGCAAACTTCTCATTGATCTGTAAAGCACTCTATATATATTTTCAAAGCTCAGAGTACCTTATAAAAGCAACTTGCAATTATTTACTTGTAGCCTGATCAGTCATATTCCACGGCATTAACTGAATTGAAAAAGATCCAAGTTACAATATATTTCAATCCAGTTAAATACTTGGGCTGTAACTTGTTTGTTTGATAACTTCAGACACAGTTTTCCAATGTGGGAATAGTTGAAAGTCTAGCAGGCTGATTATCAACTAATTTCAGTCACAGCGTGAATGTACCTTCTGCGACCAACAGGTCCTGGAGTGGGACTTGAACTCAGAGCGCTTGACTCACAGGAAGGGGTGCTACATGCTAAATCGCAACACCCAAGATGCACTGCAGTAACGCACCAAGGGTTCTTAGGCAGCACCTCCCAAAACCACGGCCGCTACCATCTAGAAGGAAAAGGGCAGCAGACACCAAGGGACACCATTGCCTGGAAGTTCCCCTCAAAATCACTCACAATCCTGACTTGGAAATATATTTCCATTCCTTTACGGTCACTGGGTCAAAATCATGGAACGCCCCTCCCTAACAGCAATGTGGGTCCACCTACACATCAGGGACTGCAGCGGTTCAAGAAGACAACTCATCACCACTTTCCGAAGGGCAACGTGGGATGGACAAAAAATGATGGCCTAGCCAGCGATGCCCATATCGCATAAGTTACTTTTTTTTAAAAACCCTTGGCCTGTACCTGAAAAATAAATTCTAATCTAATTTTGTGTGATGAGTGTGGGAATTTTCTAAAGAGGTGCTGATCCAAAATCATTCAGGCCTGGATTTTGGCACCGGGGTTGGGAGGGCAGAGTTGGCATCTTTTCCAGCTTCACTCTGAACTGAGTTTCCCATCCTGTCTCTCCTCCATCAAAAACGCTGCTGACTCCAATCTTAAAAACATTGCTCACCTCCACCTCTGCCTCCACCCGTTTACTGGTGAATCCTTCATCCATGCCTTTGCACCTCCAGTTGCCTGGCTGATGTCCCAATCTGACCTTTCCATGAACTTCAGTTCATCCAAAAGCTCTGCTGCTCACTTGTTATTCTGGGCTACGATCTGTTAGCATATTACTGCTGTCTTTGCTTAGATTGGCTCCCAATTCCCCAATTTAATCTTTAGGGCCTTATATTTCTATCACCTCCTCCTTCCCTACAAAGTCCCAGAAACTAACTGTTCCTCTGAGTCTGGCCCCTTCTATCTCTCTTCACCCTTTAGCTTACCAATAGTGGCCATAGCTGCAGACACTTTTTGCCCCACGCTCTGGAATTCTGTCTCTAAACCTCTTTGTTGCCACTTCTCAGACCTCTTAAGGTCTTTCTCTTTGCTGACATCTCCTTCTTTGGTTCAGTATGGGTGGCATGATAGCACAGTGGTTAGCACTGTTGCTTCACAGCACCAGGGACCAAGGTTCAATTCCCAGCTTGGGTCACTTCTGTGCGGAGTCTGCACATTCTCCCTGTATCTGCGTGGGTTTCCTCCGCGTGCTACGATTTCCTCCCACATGTCCCGAAAGATGTGCTTGTTCGGTGAATTGAACATTCTGAATTCTCCCTCAGTGTACCTGAACAGGCACCGGAGAGTGACAACTAGGGGATTTTCACAGTAACTTCGTTGTAGTGTTAATGTAAGCCTACTTGTGACACTAATAAAGATTATTTTATTATATATCCATTTTTTTCTATGCTGTAACTTTTTTGAATATTGAAGGTTCGATTTAAATGGGCATGGGGCACAGTGGTTAGCACTGCTGCCTCACAGGGGCAGGGACCTAGGTTCAATTCCGGCCTTGGGTGACTGCCTGTTGTGGAGTTTGCACATTCTCCCCGTGTCTGTGTGGGTTTCTTCTGGCTGTTCTGGGGCGTCATTCTCCACTACCCGGCGTGACGGAGGGTGCCGGCGTAGGGGAGTAGCGCCAACCACTCAGGGTCGGGCCTCCCCAAAGGTGGGGAATTCTCCCCACCTTTGGGGGCCATCCCCCCACCGGAGCGGTTTGCACCAGAAGACTGGTGCAAAAAACCGGCGCCCCCGGCAGCGGGGCTGGCCAAAAGGCTTTCTTCGGTCGGCGCATGCGCGATGTGGGTTCTCTTCCGCTTCCGCCATGGTGGAGGCCGTGGCGGATGCGGAAGAAAATAGTGCACCCAGGGCACTGGCCCGCAGTCTGAGCGGGGGGCCCCGATCGCGGGCCAGGCCACCGTGGGGGCACCCCTCGGGGTTCGATCGCCCTCCGCCCCCGCCAGGACCCCGGGGCCCGCTCGCGCCGCTGATCCCGCCGTTCCAGAGGTGGTTCAAACCTCAGCGGCGGGAGAGGCCTCCCAGCGGTGGGACTTCGGCGCATCCGGGCCGGAGAATCACCGCAGGGGCCTCTCCGATCGGAGTGGCGAGATTCCTGCCGCCGCCACTTCCCGGGTGGCGGAGAATCTCTGCCACGGCGGGGGCGGAATTTTCGGTGGCCCCAGGCGATTCTCCGACCCTGCTGGGGGTCGGAGAATTTCGCCCCTGGTGTCCTTCCACAGTCCAAACATGTGCAGGTTAGGTGGATTGGCCATGCTAAACTTTCCCCTTGGTGTCAAAGATGTGCAGGTTAGGTGTGGCTACGGGGATAGGGCAAGGAGTGGGCCCAGATAGGGTGCACTTTCAGACGGTTGGTACAGACTTGATGGGCCAAATGGCCTCCTTCTGCACTGTCGGGATTCTATGGGTTCTATTCTATGGAAATCCAACTCTCTGTTATTCAGTGTTGTGGGAGATTAAAATAACAACAATATTGGAAGTTAATGGATGCAATAAATGGATGCAATTCTAAACTAGCTTTGTCATTTGCCACCAACACTGCCTTGCCCACTCAGTATTTTAACCATCACCCCCAAGCCAAGTTGGTAAACTAAACAACATGCTTTCAGGTCCAGGACATTGGAATTATTAAATTGTCCTCGAAGTGATATACGAGTATCTTCCATCCTCTGTTGTGAAGAAATTTCTAGAATCTGTTTGAAAGCCACATGGCATTACGGACATGCTTAGATTCCCCCCAGAATATGCTGTATTAATAAAGTTTATAAAAGTATATTTCTTCAAAATTACAGAGGGTGCCATAAAACTTGACTTGTCTCCATTATGTGTGTTCCATTCTCAGGGGCCTTTACACAATTACAATTCCCTTGATATTTACAGTGTGGATTCCATTTCTGGCATACAGTCTAAGAGCAAAGCCTTTCAAACTCAAAGTGCAAAGGAATTCAATTTTCCTCAATTGGGGTGTTCCTCTCTGAGATGCCTCAATACAAGTACAATACTCTTGTCTTTACAAAGTACATTCAATGACAGGAATGCCCAAGGTGTTCCACAAACGTTCCAGCTCCTGGGAACTATCCTGCACACTACCTACTGGTGAGCCAATGTGCTACCATACCATTAGCTCGAACCAGATTCATAATATGTTGAGCTGGCTGTGAACTGTTTTCAACACATCTTAATTGCAATTAATATATTGACCACCCACTCGCCACCCTCCACCCCCCACCCCCCCCCCCCCCCCCCCCCCCCCCCCCCCCACACCCCAATAAAAAATGGCAAAGAGTCTGGGATTTGGATTTAGCATCAGCGCATAAAGGATAAAATAACACAGGAATTCGCAGGATACATTCAACTTGAAAGTAAACTCAATTCCACTGCCCTGAACACACTGGGGAATGTGTTTGCCATGTGCTGGTCGCTGATCGCAGCAAGCTGAAAACCTGAACTGGAGTATAGTCTTTGGAGTGGAAGCTAAACAATTCTCTTTTCAATATGGCTGCTATCTTAATATTTCACTTCCATTTTTGATGCAGGTCCCCCACAGTCTGCATATATATTTTTTTTAAAACAACACAACGGTTAAGCATGTTGAGCCACTTTTGAACAATCTGCCCTTTTAATTGAAAGTGGAAGCACCAGTTAGGGGGTCTGTAAAAGCAATGTTCCAGTGAGAAGACTGATTTAAAATCAGCTGACAACAATTTTACCAGGATATTATTGCAAATATTTGAAACAAACTACTCCGGCCGGACTGAGGGAGAGGCTGAGGATGCCGATGTCCTCCAAGAGTCCTGATGGCTCTTCCTACTTTAGGACTCCAGATGTGCTTAATGATAATGGTTTTCTAGCTTTCTTATCTGCATGCTCCAAATCTTGATTAGCCTCCAATGTTACCTTATAATCGCAGAATGACACTCCTTCAAGTACAATATTCCAAAGATTGAATAAGGCAATCGATTAAACTATCGTCCTCTATAAGGATGGCAGGATTCACTTGAGTTTATAATGTCACTTTGACATCCAAACACAAAGTCAATATGGATCTCACCACGGCCTTGGATTATTTTTGTTCCAGCGACAATTTTAAACATGCGGAACACACAAAACAAAGATCAGACTGTCTGAACCCGTGATGTCACCCACAGAATTCATATTGCTGCCCACTGAGAAGAGTATGTATACTGCCACCTCCTCTCAGAATTCACAGCAATGCACAGCCCTGAAATTGAAACTCAGAAGGCTGAGATAAAGGGAGAATTGTCCTACAAGCTTCAAATCTTTTAAAATTTAAAAATGCTCACGGCCCAAATAAGATGTTAGGCTCGACAAATTGACAAGCTAGCAGGTTAAGTGATAGAAAGTATAATTTCAAAACACAATAACATAGGCTAAAACTTTAACTCCTGAGTTTTAGCTTTCAAAGATGGCAGAATATTTGTTTTATTAATTTGGTCTACCAATTAACCCAGATCATGTTAAGTCACTCTTTGGAGTTATCCACTGGAGATACATGGGATGGTCAGTAAGCGTGGTCTTGTGGCATACTGGTAGTGTCCCTACCTCTGGACCAGAAGCTCCAGGTTCAAGTCCCACTTCAGGACTTGATGACTATAGAAGGTGTTTTCATAATGTGGCCAAACAGATTGATTATCAGCCTGTAAATCATTCCCATATGCCTAGTGGCAGGTGGTAAAAGTGGGAGATTTTCCTGGTCACCCATAATGCAGAAGGCAACAGCAAACCACTGCAATACAAGTTAATTGTAATCATGGATCAATTCAATGGACATTCACAGTCACCAATGCCCTCTTAGAGCATGGTACCAGGAGGCTTATGTTCAATACCCTGTACACCATTTGTTCACATTGTGTAGGATGAACTGCTGCCTAGGATTATACAAACCATACAGAATTATACCGTACTCATCGATATGTTATAAACAAGGTTGAACATACAAAAGGACCGAAGAGTACTGTATGTACATTGACACTAAAGTATTTCCTGGGTGGAACCCAATGGAATCCATTAAGGCACAGGTCTGGAATGAAAACTGCCTGATTTTTTATTCATTTAAATGGACAGAAAAATTGCTTGAATGCTATTATGGATGTGAAATCCTCCCCATCTAATTTTCCTCCCTATACCCCCCCCCCCCCCCCCCCCCCCCCCCCAGGTGTAGTATGCCCAAGAGCGAAAAGAAAATGATTGACTCTATGGTCTCTGCTAGTATCTACATACATCTATGATTGAGGGAGATTTATTCCACACCCCAAATTACTTTTAAGGGTGGGGGCTGGTTTGGGCTGCAAGCCTGCACCTTGTACTCCTGACCTGGCCAGCACCTTAACAGTGATAGGCATGTCCAAATCCTCAGCAATTTTCATGGAGTCGAACCAGCTTTTCAAAGAGACATGGTTTACAGCACTTCAGAGGTGGCATGAACCATAGTCTGCATGAGGAACCCTTTTGAAAGGTAAGTTAAAATGGTCCTCCTTATGCCCCTGTGCCAAAGTATGACCTTCACCCACCCCCTTGCGTCCCTCATGCACACAGGCCAAGGTATGCCCCCCCCCCACACAACCCCTGTGTTACTTCATGCCAAGCATTGGAACTCCCATGCTAATTCACCCACTATACGCTGTATAGAACCATTGAACCCCGTAGTGACACAACAGTGTGCCCAAAATGCTTTAATAAAGAATCATTGATTGATCACTTTCCACTTTCTTGAAGAAACCCTTCATTCTACTGCCGCCCAATAAAAGTCTCAAACATTTAAAATATCAGTAGTTGAAACTGCAAACACTTGAAACATCCATATCTTGTATAAATAAACATTGTACAATTGACAAAAGAGAACAGAGAGCTAGAGCTGTCATTCAGGCAATGTTTTCTCTGGGGATTGGTATTCTAATAGATTTCTGAGCTCTCAGCCAAGCCTCATTATGTATTATTGTATCAGTAGTTCCAGTATTTTCTCTACGTATTTGAGATTTCCAAAATCTGCAATATTTGACTTTATGGTTAATGTTTGAAGGCAAAACATTTTCACTGGAAGTGCTGGTGCCCATAAAATATTGTTACATTGACCATTTGAGCTAGAATGGGTTAACATCCAGGACCTCTTTAATTTCTTTTTGGAGGAGCCGGATGTTAACATCTGATAGTTGAGAAGCTCAATTATTTCTGCGCCATCAGTTCAGGAGAGATGTGAATAACAGATCCCTATCGGTCAGAGAGTTCTCCAACTGAGTTGGGTCAAGTGTTTTGAAGCAAGCATTTCAATTTCCAGCTTGGAATTCACTTCAGTCAGGCAGTCTTCACTTTTCAGACGCATTAAACGTAGAAGAATGTTTTACTTTTGTCACAAGAGGACGGAGTCTATTCTTCGGTGATGGAACATAACAGAGTTTTGTTGCATGTGATCAGTAGCAGCATAAGACGGACATAAGCTGCTCACTATTGTCTGTCCATTAAAACATACGGACAAAGGTTATAGCCAGTGTGTGTTGGACTTTGCAGTGAGCATTTCTGCCCAGTCAAGGATTTACACCTGGCAGTGAAGAGAAGTAGCTACTTGCCCTTTTTCCTTTTTACAATTGGAATGTTATTGCATTGCTACTAATCTGCTCTCTCTGTATTTGGTTAACATGTTTCACAAAAGCCAATTGTAGTGCAGACATCACAAAAAAAAGACCAAAGATTTTTCTGTAAAATAATAATATAGGCTGAAAGGATTCTGGAGATTTTCTTCATTATAGTTGGTAGACCTTTTGCGATCAATTAGGAGGGATTAGCCATTACGCTGATAGCATTCAATGCTCAGTTATATCTTGCATTAGTTTTCCTATTAACTGTTTTGATTTTTCCTCAGCTCGGAATCTTGCAAGGCCTCATTCTCAATAGTTTAAATTTACAGAGCAACGTTTCGTTCATCCCACTTTTCTTGGTTGGTTTCAGAAACAAATATCTGCATCAAATGTTGAGTGTTGGTGGCAATAAATACCCCATCAGTGGGCTGGAATCTGAATTTTGTGGGCGATCGCAAGGCTCCAACAGTCTAATCTTTGTTTCCCGCACTCGTGTTTAAACCTTGACTTTTGGAAACAAAAATAATCATTCAACCAAAAACAAAGTTTGATTCCTGACAGTTTAATGTGTTTAATTACTTATCTGTATATTTTCTGGCTGGAACTGCAGAATGACTTACTGATCCGCAGTTACCTTCTCTCCCCACATTTCCCAGTCTTGTGGATACTTCTAAATGATCAGGTGATCCCAGTCTTTGCCGCCCTCACAATCATCTTTGACTCAAAGGCATCTAAATTAAATCAAAATCCGTTTATATTGGTGATATTTCATTAG
Source organism: Scyliorhinus canicula (assembly GCF_902713615.1). Lineage (NCBI taxonomy): Eukaryota > Metazoa > Chordata > Chondrichthyes > Carcharhiniformes > Scyliorhinidae > Scyliorhinus > Scyliorhinus canicula. The sequence goes on from NC_052163.1 coordinate 44,024,102, forward strand.
TGGCAGGAAGATGGTATTCCTGGCATGACTGGTTGGGGGCAACATAAAATAAGAGAGCTCCTTTCCTGCCAGTGTCTGGGATCCAGCTATTCCCAGGTTCCAAGAACAGGCATTCGAGTTAGTTAAAAGTGATATCTCCTTTTTAAATAAAAATACATTTGGAGTACCCAATGCATTTCTTTTCAATTAAGGGGCAATTTAGCCTGGCCAATCGACCTACCCTGTACATCTTTGGGTTGGAGGGGTGAGACCCACGCAGACACGGGGAAAATGTGCAAATTCCACACAGACAGTGACCCGGTCTGGGATCGAACCTGGGTCCTCGATCCGTGAGGCAGTAATGCTACCACTGCGCCACCGTGCTGCCCTAAAAGTGATATCTCCTTGTGGTTTCCCTCAGCACTGGCACACACTGATTAATTCAAGAAAGGGAGGTGACATTCAAGAACATTTAAATCACTAGTAGGTCCAGTAAAAGTCCAGTTGCCCATAGTTGGCTTTTTTTTAAAAAACTTTGCAGGGAACTTTCAAGCGGTATTGGATAGGCACATGGGGCACACCAGAATGACAGGGAGTGGGGTAGCTTGATCTTGGTTTTGGACAATGCTTGGCACAACATCGAAGGCCGAAGGGCCTGTTCTGTGCTGGACTGTTCTATGTTCTATGTCACATGCGAGGTGATTCCATGAAGCCGCTCACAGGAGCAGTGAGCTACACTGATTAGGTACATGGTTGGGAGAATAATAATAATCTTTATTACTAACATTGTAGATTTACATTATCAGTGCAATTAAGTTACTGCGAAAATCCCCTCGTCACCACACTCCGTCGCCTGTTCTGGTACACAGAGGGAGAATTCAGAATGTCCAATTCACCTAACAAGCACGTATTTCAGGACTTGTGGGAGGAAACTGGAGTGCTTGTGGAAACCCACACAGACATGGGGAGAACGTGCAGACTCCGCACAGACAGTGACCCAAGCTGGGAATCGAACCTGGGACTCTGGCACTGTGAAGCAACAGTGCTAACCACTGTGCTACCCTGTCACCCTGGTTGGGGTTGAAGCTTTATCGTTGACACACATTTCCTGTGAGCATTGCCTCCAAACTGCAACTTTACATAGAAACATGCATCGAAAATAAAATCAGGAGGAGGCCATTTGACCCTTCGAGCCTGTTCCACCATTCATTATGATCTTGGCTGATCATCAAGTTCAATACCCTGATCCTGCCTTCCCCACATATCCCTTGATCCCGTTAGTCCCAAGAGCTGTATCTAATTCCTTCTTGAAATTACACAACCTTTTGGCCTCAACTACTTTCTGTGTTAGTGAATTCCCCAGATTCACCATTCTCTGACTGAAGAAATTTCTCCTCACCTCAGTCCTAAAAGGTTTACTCCTTGTCCTCAAACTATGACCCCTAGTTCTGGACTCTGCCACCATCAGGAACATTCTTTCTGATTCTACCCTGGCTAATCCAGTTAGAATTTTATAAATTTCTATGAAATTCCCACTCACTCTTTTAAACTCCAATGAGTATAATCCTAACCGATTTAGTCTCTCCTCATATGTAAGTTCCGCGATCCTGAGAATCAGCCTTGTAAACCTTTGCTGCACTGCCTCCAAAGCAAGAACATCCTTCCTCAGATAAGGACACCAAAACTGCATACAAAACTGCAGGTGTGGTCACACCAATGACTTTAATCTCTTAGAATCTTTCAACATGGAAGGAGGCCACACAGCCCATCCTGCCTGTGCCAGCTCCTTAAAAGAACTGTCCGATTTAGTCCCACACCGCGGGCGCGATTCTCCGCTCCCCACACCGGGTTGGAGAATCGCGGGAGGGCCGGGCGAATCACGACACGCTGCCCTGGCACCCCCCGCGATTCTCCCACCCCCCGCTCGGAGAATCGCCGCTCGCCGTTTTTCACGGCGACCGGCGATTCTCCGGCCCGGATGGGCCGAGCAGCCTGACGTTCCCGACCTGTTCATGCCGGCGGCAACCACACCTGGTCGCTGCCGGCGTGAACATAGCACGAAAGGTAAGTTTGGGGCCTGTGGGGGGCGGAGAGGGGATTGAGCACCACGGCCGTGCTCGGAAGGGGACTGGCCCGCGATCGGTGCCCACCGATCATCGGGCCGGCCTCTCCAAGAGACGCACTCTTTCCCCTCCGCCGCCCCGCATGATCAAGCCGCCATGTCTTGCAGGGCAGCGGAGGGGAAGACGGCAACCGCGCATGCGCGGGTTGGAGCCAGCCAACCTGCGCATGCGCGGCTGACGTCACTTAGGCACCGCCGTCGCGTCATTCTCGGCGCGTTGCTTTGACGCAAGCGTCAAGGCGCGGCGGCCGAGTTTCTCACAACGCCGCTCCTAGCCCCCTGGGGAGGGGGGGGGGGTGAATAGGGTGCGAGGAGCGGCCTCCGACGCCGTCGTGAATCTCGGCCGAGTGCACGATGGCCTTCCCGATGCCGCGCGGGAGCGGAGAATCGCGACCCGCAGCTTTCGCCTCATTGCCCGAAAAATTAGTCCTCTTTACAGAGGCAGACTTATGCTTTTTGGGACCCCGCCCTCTCTCTCTTTGCGGCGCCCCCATGCCATACCCCGCCCTCTGGTGACGTGGTGGTCCTCACAAAATTACATCAAGCCACGCCGAAAATGCTATCAAGCTCCATCCCAAATGATATCAAACTCTCCCCCCCCCACTAATGACATTAATGCCCTCTTGATAGTCACAGTAACTATTTGACGGAACGTTTGACAGTGACAATACAGAAGTGTCCATGCGTCTCAGCCATGCTGTACCTTCCCAGAGTGTGGACAATGTAGAGTGAGCATTAAACTGCCTCTATTGATATCCTGGGACTGTTGGATGATGGAAAGTTGTGTGAGCTTTGTATCTCTAACCCGTGGATTTAGGGTCCTCGGACTGTTTGCCGGGGCAGGGGTGAGAGGGAGCTTTACTTTGTATCTAACCAATGCTATACTAGCTCATTCAATGTTTGGTCGAACAGCGTAGAGGGAAATTTAATCAATATATTCCCCTCTCTCCCTCAGACACAAAACAAGCCTGATATTCCTGTCTCTTATACACTGAATCCATGTCAGGTATTCTCTCCTCTCTCGCACAACAATTCAATTATGTTAATTCCTTTCTCACACAAACCCTGTCCGCTACTTCACTTCCTCACACCCAAATCCTAAAAGATATTCCCCCTCTGTCACACACACAGACACTGCATGATTGTGATGAACGGTATTAATAACTGCTGTAAACGGTACCTGACCTTTAATACCTTGCCCCTTTAAGATGCTTGGAACCCTGGGGGACTCCGCCTCTGGCTACGCACCCAGGAAACGGTATATAGGATAAGGCTCCATGTGGTGAGCACACTTCTCTCGGATGCTGTTCAGTTCTCTGTAGATTAAAGCCTTTTGATTACCGACCTCGCTCTCGCGTCGTAATTGAGGGTGCCTCAATGATATTACCCTCTCTCACAAAGACTTCCTGTCTGAATATTGCCCTCCCTCACACACATAAAGCCTGTCTGAATATTGCCCTCCCTTATACACACAAACCCAGTCTGATCGGCTATCCTCTCTCGTAAACATACAAACCCAGTCTGATATTCCCACCCACACTCACACACAACCCCAATCTGATATTACCCCTCTTATTTACACCCAAACCCGGTCTGATATTCCCCTATCTCTCTCTCTCTCTCTCACACACACACCCTGTCTGATAGTCAGTTGTCTCACACACATTAACCCTGTCTGATTTTGCCCTTCTCTCACAGATAAACCAAAGGACATGAAATGAAATGAAATGAAATGAATGAAAATTGCTTATTGTCACGAGTAGGCTTCAATGAAGTTACTGTGAAAAGCCCCGAGTCGCCACATTCCGGCGCCTGTCCGGAGAGGCTGGTACAGGACATATTCAGAAAGCTGTAATTTAATTTACTTCTATGACCCTTTCCAGTATATTTCCACTTTTAAATTCTTAAGAGGTCACTATAATATGCAAGGCTTTGGGAGGGAAATTGAATGGGCCCATTCAATCGCTCTGCAGTCACCTATATCGGTATGCAAAGTGGCTGCCCGAGTTCTTGGTGTGGATGGGAAATGCTGTGGACACAACTTCTTGAATGTTTGATTGAAACCACTGTGCTTCAGTGTGGGATGCAGGATCTAACTGATTAGTTGCCAAAATTTCCAAAGAGTGTTGGAGAGGAACAGGGGTTCAGGAAGTTCCGAAGGATGGGGCCAAGGTACAACACTACCAGCACTGAGCACATTTTCAGCCTTGACCCCAACATTTTATGGAGACATTGGAGAGGATGCAAAGAGGATTTACAAGGATGATACCAAAACTGAGAGGTTACAGCTATTAGAACAGACTGAAGTGACTCGGAATGTTTTCTCCAACAAACAGAAGATTGATGGCTGACCTAATTTTGGGGGGGGGGGGGGGGCACATATGTAAAATATTGCAAGAGATGCGAGAGGAGAAAGCCTTTTATCCGGAAAATGTGGGACTTTCTGCCACAAGGAGGAGTTCAGGCGACGGGCACAGATTCATTAAATGGGAAATGAGGTAAGTGAACGAGGGATCTGCTGAACAGGTTGAATGAGATAAGATTGGAAGGAGGCTAGGGTGGGGCTTAAACAGAGGCAAAGAGTTCAGTTGGGATGATGTTTATTCTATGGCTGGCGTGGAGTGGAGCAGGCACATTGCAAGGACCAAGGGCGACATAGAGCTTGGAGGTTTTCGAGAGAGAGAATGGACAAGGTTGTGGAGGAATAACGGGTGGGATTCTCCAATCTGAAAGCTGAGTGTTGACACCATGGTAAAAACTGGAGAGTTTAACGACGGCGTCATCGGACCGCTATGTATAGCGATCCTCTGCCATACGGGAGGCCAGCATGGCACTGGAGCGACCCACGGCACTCCAGCTGCCGATATCGGCGTCAAATGGGCACCGCAGGTCTCCGCATGCGCATTGCGACCAGCGCGAATGCGTACATGCGCGGTAGCTTCCTTCTCCACGCCGGCCCCGACGCAACATGGCGTAGGGCTACAGGGCTACAGGGGCCGGTGCAGAGCAAAAGAGGCCCCCACCACGCGAGGCTGGCCCACTGATCAGTAGACCCCGATCGCAGGCTAGGCCTCGGTGGAGGCCCCCACCGAGGTCGGACACCCCCCCTCCCCCCCCCCCCCCCCCCCCTCCCCCCCCCCAACCAGGCCACCCCAGACAGGATAGATACCAAGGTCCCGCCGGGTAAGACCAGATGTGAATGGCGCCAGTGGGACTTGGGCTTTTTTGGGCTGCCACTCAGCTCATCCCAGGCGGAGAATGCGCCTGCGCCAATAGCGCCGATTCTCCGCTCACTGGAGAATTGGCGGACCGGCGTCAGGACGGCGTCATGTGATTCGCGCCCGGCCTGGGATTCTCTGACCCGCCGTGGGCTGAGAAAATCCTGCACAACGTCTGTGAAATTGACATTGGGGGAATAGGAAGCTCACATGGATCACATGGGCAAATGGTGCAGGACTCAATACCAGTGAGAGCATTATGGACAAGTTGGAAATATGAAGGATGGAATGCCAGAAAGGAGAACTAATCGACAAACACAGAAGAGAGATCGAGACAAGGTGGAGACAGGCAGTGATAGAAAAGCAAAATGATGCAGATCCTGATTGGCAATGTTGTCTGGGTCAGAAACAGGCAGCCCTGTTGATGGACTGGCAGTTGGATGTAGTCCTAACTTGGGCATTTAAATCGCCTGTGGGAAAAATATTGGAATGACGTCTGATTCCCACCCACCAAAATTACATTTCTCTCCATTTTGCATTTCACTCTCTCATGTGACCCGGTGATTCAATAAGGAGTGGAGTTGGAGACTTGCCTGGACATGTTCCAGCAGTTGGAGTTTTCAGGCCTGGGAGTGAAGACCTTTGTTTCCCTGCTCTGTAATATCCACAGCTCTTCTGTTAATCAACCTTTGTTAATATACCGAACAGAGTTTGAGCCTTACCTCGCTACACTAAATTGGCGACGGGTGTAAATTGGAAGACCTCCGTGACAAACTGCAATTCGAGACCAGACATCTATTGGACCTAGGCTGCAACAGCAAAATGTGAGTTAAGCATGCCTTTGATCAGGAAACCTGAACCTTTTAATTCCAATGTGGAGCACCGCGGTCAATACATCGAGTGCCTTCAATTATTCTTTCGAGCAAAGTGAAATGAGGGGGAAGAGAAACAGCAGATTACCCTGTTGTCAGTATGTGGAGCCCAAACGTACAACTTGATCCAGAGCTTAACTTCTTCAGAGGCCCCCGGTACTAAACATTTTGAGTAACTGGTGACGTTCATAAAGGAGCATCTTCATCTTAAACTGTCTGTAAGTATGCAATAGTATGAATTTAACTGATTGAGCAGGAACCCAGGAGAGCTGATCACAGAGTTTGTGGCCAGATTGAGATAGCTGTCTGAGCAATGAAATTTTGGAACCAAGCTCCAAGATATGCTCAGAGACAGACTAGTCTGTGGGGTGAAAAATTTGACCATACAGAAAAAGCAGCCAGCTGAAACTGATGTTACATTGGCCAAAGCCATGGTGATTTCACAGGCCACAGAGAGTGCTGAGAAGGGTGCTATGGAACTATAGGGTTTGCAACATTGGGAGGTGAAGCGGCTTGGGGAGGGGCCCTTAAGTGATTTTGATGCCAAAGATGAGGGCGGGGAGGACTGCACTAGCAGGAGCAGTGATCAATAGAGGGGCAAAGAGACAGAAGATGGGGTCAGTCGATCCAGAGAGGGGAATGGTGTTAATGGTGTGAGGAAGAGCGCCATCAAGAATCATGTAGATTTAAGAGTGTAGTATCATTTGAATGCAACCAGAAAGGCCACATCCGCATTCGTTGCAGGGAGAGGAAGAACCGATGGGGCACTAACAAAAGAAAAACAACTCTGACTGAAGTGTGTAATCTAAAGTGACTCACAGACCAACTCCAAAGATAGGCCGATACAGTTAAATAATAAGTGCATGTAAATTATCCCCCATCATAATTGACTTATCGGTCAATAGCCTTCCTTACCACATGGAAGTAGACACTTGAGATTCTGCCACTGCGATGGGAGAACATACGTATAACTATTTGAAGGACGGTCCCCAATAAATGAAGTTGAAAGATACCTTGGTGAGATTAGCTATATAAGGGAGAATCCTTAAAAATACTGGGAACTACACTCCTGCTATAATGCCCTGGTATCATCAACTCAACTACCTACCATCATTGTGAAGGGCCAGGGGCCCAACCTATTGGGATGAAATTGGTTGAGCCAGATAAAATTAAATTGGCTGGAGATATTCCCCATAACTGGCGATAGTTTCCAAGAAATTTTAGGAAGATATCAAGAGGTCTTTTGTAACAAACCGTGAAAAATACAGGATGTCAAAGCCAAGATCTATGTTAATTCAGACTCCATTCCCAAATTGTTTAGAGCTCAGTCAGTGCCCTACGCTTTGCATGAATGAGTTGAGGTGGAGATGAAGTCATTAGAAGAGTTGGGAATAATAAGGCCAGTACAATTCTCAGAGTGGGCAGCCCCTATTGTTCCCGTGGTGAAGCCAGGCAGAAAGGTTTACAGAGACTACAAATTAACCGTGAATCCAGTGGCCAAGCTGGGTGGTTACCCAATCCCAAAGATTGAGGACCTATACACAAAGTTATCAGGAGGACAAAGATTTACCAAACTCGACATGAGCCACACGTACAAGCGGTTGGAGCTGGATGAGCCATCAGGACATTGATGAAGCAGCCAAATATGATTGGAACTAGGGAATTAACCTGAGAAACTCCTGGAGCAATAATTTCTTACCTTTTGCAATAGTTTAAATAAATGCAAATTTGCCCACACAAGGTTCTGATGTGGCCAAACTGTTGCAACTGATACACTCCCATGTCAAATTTCCCTTCAAGTGAGTGGCAGTGACCTTCTGGATCATGCCCTTCTCCCTCTGTGCCTGGATATCTAGCCTTTATTTTTCGATTGGGCGAGCTGCCCACCATCTCCCTCAACTGTTGGCTGACTCCCGCCAGACCGCCATTAACTGGATGATTCATGTATTATTGGATGTCGTTGAAAGGCGGTGTGGAGTCACTGATCCACTGAGCTCTGGGATGGCCACCTGCCCACCACCGAGGTGCATAAAATTCAGCCGATACAGCTGCCCTTTGGTTTACGGCAAAGACCCAAAGCCAATTCTCCCAGTTTGAGACTAATTGCGTGGCAGGGGCAGAAATGTAAAGTATTTCCCGCTGAGGCTGGAAAATGGACCCCCTTTATGACACCAAATCTGGAAGGTCCACCTGCAGATGCTCCTCCGATCCACTGTTTTGTTAGTCCAGCATTACCAATGGCCTTCATCCTGAACTCTTGAGACAGCCCCAGGCGTTGTACAGATGAGTCCCGACATTTGCACTCCATGTTGTATGAATGTGTTTCACGCTGGCATGTTTCCCGTGGGAATCATGGAGCGAGCCCTCTGGGAGCAGCATTGGGAATGTTCTTATGTGTGTTTGGTGGTGGTGGGGGGTGGTCACCCCAATGCTTGAGGCGGGGAGTGCCCTGATGCCTCTGCAGGCGGTGGGAAGAGGGGGGTGCCCCAATGGTTATGGGGGTGTCCCAATGCTTGTGGTGGGGGGGGGGGGGGGGGCTGCCTGATGTCTGTGTGTTGTGAGGTGTCCTGTTGCTGTGTGGCACCCCAAAGCTTGTGGTGGGATGGGGTTGCCCCCTTGCTCATGGGGGAGCCGATGTCTCCTCTGTGTCCATTGGAGGTGTTTGGGTAGTGTTTTTTTAGTGCCAATTGGGGTACCCTTTAAAGATGGCACTCTGATTTCTGGAGAAAGACCAGAGTGGCAGCACAAACTATGCCCTTAGATTCTCTGTGCACCAAGTGCCAGAAAATCTGGGGAGTAAACGGGGCTGTGAAGATGGGGCGCTACACGTTGGTTTTCTGATTGAAACTGGTACTCCGACAAACTATGGAAAGAATGCGTCCTTTGATTGTTTTCATAGTGTAAATCATAGGGATACTGTGGAGGAAGCTACAGTGTCTACTCTACTATATTACCTCAGGCTACAATGAAGCTTTCACTTTTGATATGTATTTGAAGAACAGGAATGTCTTTTTGAGATCTGCCTGATTCATGATACATGTGGGTCGAGGGATGCAACAAGGTCAGTTTTTGAACCCTTCCCCTCATAACTTCCTCATAACTTTTGGGCAGCGTGTTAGCACAAGTGGATAGCACTGTGGCTTCACAGCACCAGGGTCCCAGGTTCGATTCCCTGCTGGGTCACGATCTGTGCGGAGTCTGCATGTTCTCCCCGTGTCAGCGTGGGTTTCCTCCGGGTGCTCCGGTTTCCTCCCACAGTCCAAAGATGTGCAGGTTAGGTGGATTGGCCATGATAAATTGCCCTTAGTGACCAAAAAAAGGTTAAGGAGGGTTATTGGGTTGCGGGGATAGGGTGGAAGTGAGGTCTTAAGTGAGTCGGTGCAGACTCGATGGGCCGAATGGCCTCCTTCTGCACTGTATGTTCTATGTTAATAGAATAAGAACTAGAAACACCGTTTGCTCCATTGTGCTGTAATTCATCTATTGAACATCATTGGCTGTCTACTTCAAAACTCTGACACCAATCATGCATGGTAAACTCTGGTTATCTATCAGTATATTGCAGCCACCCTTATCAACTAGCATGGGCCTAGGTATGGTACCCTTTCCAAGGGTTGGTGCAGACGCGATAGGCCAAATAGCCCCCTCCTGCTCTCTAGAGATTCTATGATTCTACTATCCATTGAACCACTTCTGTTTCTAGCTTGTTTACCTACTGATAAGGAGCAATATAAATACCTCAGGGGCTTGTATTCTGTTGCTAATGCAGAATTTCAAACCTTGCAAATAAAGGAAGTACAGTATAAAATGTCTCTGTCAATTTGCCTTGTTTTATTATGAAGAGAACTGCTGGTTGGGACACAGACAGGAAGCTTTGCAGCTGGACTTACAGTTAAGGCATTAAGCGCACACTACATGAATTCTATAGCCGTATCAATGCTGCCAAGTCAAATTTGTTTTGCAGACATTATGCACTGGACAGATTTCTCTCAGAAGAAGTTTGGATGAGCTCCCTCAATGTGTTTGATTACTTGGCTACAGCCCATTTGTTTGTTTAAAGAGGCCAAGAGTTCAGCAATGGGCATGCATCTGCGAAGCAACAATGGAAAATAGATCCCTTCGTTTGAAAGCAAGGTTCCATTGTCTAACAAATGCCTGGCAAATGACCAACAGATCAGAGACTGAACCTCTCGATCACTAACACATCAAGCACTTTACAAGATGACTCGGGTGAATGAGGACCGTGGTATGTACCAGATTTGTGCCACGTGCAGCAACACCGAGAATGCCTCCCACCTGGTAGCCAGGTTCTTAACCTGCAATGGAGAGGGAGCATTGCCAAGGTAAGGCAGAAACTGGGCATGTGGGAGCAATGCTCCTTCTCCATTGAGGGCAACAACCTGGTCATCAGGTATGAGGCACTCTCAGTGTTGCTGTAGGTGGCACAGGTCTGGCCCTTACCTCGATCTTGCACCACAGCAGCCACCTCATCCTGATGGCCACCTTTGCGTGTGTGGACCCCTAGTATGTGTGGTGAATATAACATGGTAAATTCACACTGCATATTTGTAAGCGCAGTAGCGTTACCCGACCACTAGGGGGAGTAGCTCTGGGAATGCTCAGGAGCTTGTACAGGGCTCCACCCTTGGCTCCGCCCATGACTCCTCCCCCTAGTGCTGCTGTATAAATACCCTTGTCCAGAGTCAGCCTGCAGTTCACAGAGAGTTCATCAACGGGTAACAGGCTGGCTCTGAAGTAAGTTGATTAAAGCCTAGATTCATATCGGAAACACGTGTCTGGTGAATTGATGGTTCCATCAGTTTAATCAACTTAAGAACAGTAAAGATCGATCATGGAATTGGCCCTCAAGCCTGGACGCCTGGAACTCAACCCGCAGGATGCAGAGGCAAAAGAAATCTTCTCCCACTGGATGCGGTGCTTTAAGGCCTACCTGGCAGAAGCGAGCACAGCCGAAATGACAGAGGAACAGAATCTAAGTCTACTGCATGCGAGGGTGAACCACAGAATCTCTACGCAACTAAACTTGGCCGGTTCATATACTGCAGCGCTAGCAGTTCTCGATAAGATTTATGTAATGGAAACACATGTCTGGTGAATTGATGGTTCCATCAGTATGTAAACACCAAGAGTCATTACGTACGGAGATTCTACCTGTTCCCGGCGTTGCAATGGAAGGGTCTGGCCACATTGCTGAGGAACGCTACAAGTAGTTAACTGTGTTGTATCACGTAGTCCTCATGGAATAATTTATTAAGGAAAACACACTTGAGGACAAGGTGATCACGCTGTCACCTGCACGTAATGCACTCGAGGCCCGGAGGGAAAAGGAGATTTTGGATTCTGTTGGATGGTTCCCTGAGCAGACTGTCAGAGTTATCCAGCAGAACTTTCAAACAAGCACCAAGAGCCAGCTTGGCTGGTGGTGTGAAAAGTACTCCCCATCAGATCCTCTGTGAACTCCCGTAGTCTCAGTGCCTCCACACGCTGCACTCGAAGCTGCTGTGGAGGGAAGAGACGGTTGCACACCTCGTTGTGGAATGTCCCTTTGTAAAGAAGGCCTGGAGAGAGATGCAGTGGTATTTGTCGAGGTTCACCCCGTGAAGCTCTAGACGCAGGACTCGGTGCTCTGTGGGCTGCTCCCAGGGGCACACATCAAGATAAACATCAGCTACTGCTGGAAGATCATCAACTCGGTGAAAGACGCTCTTTGGTCTGCCCAAACCCTGTTGATCTTCCAGTGCAAGGAATTGTCCTCGACCAAGTGTTCAGCCTGGTATATTCCAAGGTCCAGGACTATGTAATGAGGATGCACTCACGTTTGGGGCAGCCACCGCCAAAGAGCAATGGAGAATGGTCACTGTGTAAGGCCTTTCAACAAATGTACACCGAGGGGCAGGGAACTGTGTAAAACCCCTCAGACTGTGTGCTTAATCCTAACTATGTAACTGTATTGAAGCACTGCAGAGTGCAACATGACCGATGTATATAGTTACAATGTATATCGTACTTCCTGGAATGAAAATATTGAAATGTTTATAATGTTTTCATTATTGAATTGAAGCACCTCATTGTGCATCTTGACAACTGGGGAAAATATGAATATCATTGTACTTGACTGTTGTAACAATTTGAGATGTTACCGGCCGTGATTTAACGGAAATTAAACAGAGTCCCGTGACGGACGCGTTTAGCTGAGTGTTTATCGTGTTGGCAGTGCCAAGAACGACCTTGCTATTAAATGGGACCCTGCTTCACTTTTGGGCATCGGCGAGGAACACTGGCCGCACAACACTGCTGAACCCCCACAACTCACCAATTCGGGGGTTTGTGAGCCACCGGCACCTCACCTCATAAGGACCATGGGCAAGATGCCACCTGGGCACCTTGGCACTGCCATGGTGCATGGGCAGCACTGCCAGGGTGCCAGTCTGGCAGTGCATGGCGCCCGGGTGGAATCCCGAGTGCAAGGGTACCACCCTGCCCAGAGCCCAACCATGCAGGGGCCCCCGAATGCCTGGGATAACCTCCCAAGTGCCAGTACACCTGGTCCACGTCTGTGGAAACCAATGCTAAACAGCGCCAGCTTGGGGTCTCCGAGGCGAGACTGTTCGTTCTCGGGCACTGGGTAGATCTGATGTAGAGTATTCAAGTGAGAGTCACTACTCATTTGAATATGGAACTCTCGATCCAAACTCAAAGGGCAGGATCCAGATTGTGACGCCTAGCGAGATCTCATTAGACCTTGCGAGGCGTGACAAGGCTGATAAATCTCTTGAGACACCTGTTGCGTGACTTACCAACCTCCATTGCGTCCCAAGTAGGGCGCGACGAGGCCGATTGATCGCGCCCGCAATGTTTTTTTCAGAGGTTTTATGAATGAAGTACACTTTTGCAAAGAAATCTTATCATTCATGGACGCACCGCATAATTAAAAATATATGCAAGGGGAAGGAGAAGAGACTTAAGATTCCACTGGCAAGGAATTACAGTTCATAAAACATTCATGTAAGATCATCAAGTGCAGGGCAAGGAGCTTTCAGCAGCATTTTAATGGTGGAACTGCATTTGTAATTCAGTTTGAAAAATGAATGCTGACCTCAGTTTGTGGCCAGAATGTTCCGTTTTCTCTCCTAAATGCCGGACTAGGTGAGAAACTAAATGCAGTTTGTTGGGTTGCACAGCCGCATGTTGTCGAAATATTGTCCAGTACTTAGAGGAAAAAAAAATCATGGCAATATGTCCCACGCCGTCATGTTAGTGGGGCCGGGCCTGAAAGAGACTGCAACGTCAGTTTTCCAGAGATAAGGGTGTCTCTTTTTAACGGCACCTGATCTCTGGTTGAGACGAAACAAAGAATCACCCCCCCCCCCCCCCCCACCCCCCCACTCCCCCACAGAGACACCTCCGATGGGGATCCCCCCACGCAGATGGGGGACCACCAGGCACATAGGGAACCCCCTCACATACATGGGACCCTTCCCATTAGGATCTCCCCATGCACATGGAGAACCTCCCTCCATGCAAATCCACACCATGGATCTCCCCAGAGGAATCCCCGGCACTGCCCCTTCCACTGACCCATGGCCATGTCCCTCTCCCACCCCTGGGGGATGAACTTACCTGTGCACCCCCGGCGCGCTCTCTTCCCCTGGTTCACGTTGCCCCAGACCTGTTCCCTGGGCGGGAATCTCGTTACGACAATGGCGAGGGCAGGGATGGTCGTGGTGCCAGATCTCCCTTGGGAGACTCTCATTGTTGGCGTCTTGCAGGATTTTGCGTCCACATTGCCAACTGCGCCTGCAGCAAAGGCAGGCACAAATTCACACCTATACCTGAGATCTAAGTATTGCAGTCAATATCAGCAGATAGTATGCCCATGAAGCTTACACTGGGCACTCAATAATGAAAATCAAAACAACAGCCTCTGCTTAATATGAGCTGAAAAACAAAGCAAATAAAAAAGAGGGAAAGCAGATTTTAGTTTTCCGTGATTGGCTTTTGGGCAATCATCCATTGGAAATTTAAATACAGGCAGTTTTGTTACAGAATTACTAATTCCATTGTACTCTTATTCATTCATAATTACTCTCCACTTCTCCCCCAAATTCAGTCACTCTCACTCAAGTTGGGCTATCTTACCTTTGCTCAACTGTGTGTCTGTTGTAACAGTCTCCAAGCTGGAATTGTTTGCTCGGGGACTTAGTCCGGTGGTGGAAGCAGGAAATCGGAGTGTCTTTCTCAGGAGAATGGGCTTGGTGGGCACATCGAGTCACGTGCTCTTCCTCTCATTCATCACGTAACTACGATGATCACATCACATCGCATGGCGGGCTGGGCAGGAAGTCACCCAACCTGCCATCATCTCTGAACGCCATATTTAAAAGACGCCTGGGCTGCCATTCAGTGGCTGCTGAGGGAGAGAGTGGGTATGGAAAGGATCCAACATTGTCATAATTTGCTGACAGTTGTCCCGTTGGCCAGTGGGGCCTTCTGCCAGGGACAGGGAGAGTAGTGGAAGGTGGCCAAGAGATGGGCTGTGGGGTCGGGGTGGACGAGTATGGAACACATTTGCCGCAGCCAGAAAGGCAGCCATGTAGCTGCGCACGCCTCTGAAACTCCAGTGTGATCTTAGGGCGACATCATATGGATGTTCCCCGAGGCCAACCCCCTAGGTGCTCTCTGGTCCCAGCTGACCAATCAGCTGTATGGGCGTGCTCCAGCACAACCATTACCATCTTGTTGGCTGGGATGAGTGTGTGTGGGGAGTGTAATGTGTATTTGTGGCTGCAGCTTGTCAGCCTCCCGAGTGTCCATTACGGTTCCAGCGAATCCTGAACTGTTTTTCATTGGAATCGATTGTGTTCCACGCGGCACTGGTGCCAGCCCCTCCACAGTCGTTGAATCGATCCAATTTTGGTGCCAGTTTTGCAGTCGTGAAAGTCCATAAATCCTGGCCCGGCGACAACTCCTAGTCTCAGGAACGTAGAATCCAGCCCGAGATGGAGGAATCCATCAGGAAACTGATTTTTTGAGCCTTGCCAAATCCTGTGCCCCCACCCACCATGATTTCCACCAATGGCATGAGGAGATGATTTCACCACAAATCTCTGAATGTGCATAGGATTCTTCTTCTGCAGCTTCTTAAGCAACTAAAACACATGCAGTTTATCAGCATATAGCACCAATAATTTAGAATTTAGAATTTAGAACAGTACAGCACAGAACAGGCCCTTCGGCCCTCGATGTTATGCCGAGCAATGATCACCCTACTCAAACTCACGTATCCACCTATACCCGTAACCCAACAACTCCCCCTTAACCTTACTTTTTAGGACACTACGGGCAATTTAGCATGGCCAATCCACCTAACCCGCACATCTTTGGACTGTGGGAGGAAACCGGAGCACCCGGAGGAAACCCACGCACACACGGGGAGGACGTGCAGACTCCGCACAATCCTGTTACTTGTCTGCTCCATGGGAGTCCAGTTTTATTTGAAGCTGAATAAGAAGAATTCTAGCTGTGAGTTACTAATCTATCCCTCCTGGTTCCATGAATGATCAAGGTTGGCTGGTGAATCATTAACATTGCCCTGGACCTCCCAAGTTCAGGTGTGGATTTGATGAGTCTGTCCACAAGTATACATAGCTCCATTTGTTCACCCTCGGAGACACCTCAATGCTGCCCCGCCAGTTGATAATTAGACAAGCATGGCTTTGAATCCTAGAATCATGCAGTACTAAAGAGGCCCTTTGGCCCATCAAACTTGTGTCAACAAAAATTTACTCTAATCTACACCAATCCCACTTCCCAGTTCTTGGCCCATAGCCTTGAATGTTAGGACATTTACAAGTACTCATCCAAGTATTTTTTAAAGATTGTGAGGTTTCCTGTCTCAACTACCCTCCCAGGCAGTGCATCCCACATTCCTACCATATTCTGGGTGAAATTTATTTTCCTCAAATCCTCTATGAATGTCCTGTCTTTCACCATAAAATTCTGCCCCTGAGTTATTAACCCTTCAACTAAGGGGGAACTGTTGTTTTCTATCAACCCTGTTCATGCTCCTCATAATCTTACACACCTCAATAAGGTCCCTCTCAGCCTTCTCTGCTCCAAAGAAATCAACTCAAGCTTATTTATCCAGCCTCTCTTCATAGCTAAAAGGTGGATAAGCCGATAATGAAAGCTTCACCTGAGTAGCATGGCGAAAAATGCAATCCACCATTTACCTACATGCAGGACTACCTTCCTTTCTTCATACTTCATGAGTGTACATCATACCTCATCACACTCTGGCTCCACTAAATTAACAATGGAGAATTTTTACAGCAGTAGTATCTCTCTCTCTGCCATTCACAGTACACACTAAGCCTGAGATATACAGTTCTCGGGTGAAATTCTCCGACCCCCAGCAGGGTCGGAGAATCGCCTGGGGCCGCCTAAAATCCCGTCCCCGCCGTGGCAGAGATTCTCCGCCACCCGGGAAGTGGCGGCGGCGGAATCTCGCCACTCCGATTGGAGAGGCCCCTGCGGTGATTCTCCGGCCCGGATGGGCCGAAGTCCTGCCACTGGGAGGCCTCTCCCGCCGCCGAGGTTTGAACCACCTCTGGAACGGCGGGATCAGTGGCACGAGCAGGCCCCCGAGGTCCTGGGGGGGCAGGGGGTGATCGAACCCCGGGGGGTGCCCCCACGATGGCCTGGCCCGCGATCGGGGCTCCCCGCTCAGACTCCGGGCCAGTGCCCTGGCTGCACTATTTTCCTCCGCAGCCGCCACGGCCTCCGCCATGGCAGAAGCGGAAGAGAACCCCACATCGCGCATGCGCCGGCAGTGACGTCAGCGGCCAGTTGTCGCTGACGTCACTGCCGGCGCATGCGCGGACCAGCGAAAGCCTTTCGGCCAGCCCCGCTGCCGGGGGCGCCGGTTTTTTGCGCCGGTCTTCTGGTGCCAACCGCTCCGGAGCGGGGCTGGCCCCCAAAGGGGGGGAGAATTCCCCACCTTTGGGGAGGCCCGACCCCTGAGTGGTTGGCGCCACTCCCCTACTCCGGGACTCTCCGTCACGCTGGGTAGGGGAGAATGCCGCCCCTCAACTCTGCCTTCAGAGAATCATAGAATCCCTATAGTGCAGAAGGAGGCCATTTCATAGAATTACAGTTTTGAAGGAGGCCATTCGGCCCATCGAGTCTGCACTGGCCCTTAGAAAGAGCACCCTACCCAAGCCCACACCCCCTCCCTATCCCGTAACCCAGTAACCCCACCCAACCCTTTTGGACACTAAGGGCAATTTAGCATGGCCAATCCACCTAACCTGCACATCTTTTGACTGTGGGAGGAAATCGGAGCACCCGGAGGAAACCGACGCAGACGCAGGAAGAATGCGTAAACTCCACACCGACAACCACCCGAAATCGGAATTGAACTGGGTCCCTGGCATTGTGAGGCAGAAGTGCTAACCACTGTACCACCGTGCTGCCCCAACATCCAATAATTGTTGTCCCAAGTTTCAGTATCTTCCACTGGCAAACAGATGGCATTGTAGTGTGACAAACATTCATAGGTTGTTTCCAATGTAAATCTGGTATCGAAATATACATTGTGGAAACGTTGACACCAACTGAGGTCATATGATGATAAAAGGTATTGACAAAGTAGACATTGAGCGGATGTTGCGTCGTGTGGGGCAATCTAGAATGTGAGGTTATAGTTTTAGGGATAGCAGTAGGGGGTAGTAGATTTAAAACAAAAATGAGGAGAAATAAATTCTCTCAAATGGCACCAATCTGTGGAATTCACTACCCCAGAATACCGGGACACTGAGTAAATTTATGGAGCAGATTTTTAATTAGTAAAGGGTTGAAGGGTCATGGAGAACGGGCAGAAAAATGGAGTTGAAGCTGAGATGAGATCAGCCACAATGGTATTGAATGGGGAAGCAGGCTCGAGGAGCTGAATTGCCTACTCCTGCTCCTCGTTCTTATGTTCTTATTATGTTCTTATGTTCTAAAATGTGACAGCAGGAAGAGATTTACAAGAGATGAATGCAGACATCAGATTGATTAGTTGGTTGATCTTACTGGATCATGCATAATTAATACCATTGCACCATTTGTAATGACCATGTTGAATGCCTGTCATGTTCCTTTGACTGTATTGAAGCACCTCAGCGTGCAGCATGATGTATGCAGAAAACCTAAATATTATTGCACTTTGTGGAGTGGCCACTTTGAAATGTTTGCAATGTTCTTTCAGATATTTTACGAATAAAGTACATTTTTGCGACAAAACAAAATCAGCCATGCAAAATACAATCAGTTTCAGATAGTGGGATTGCAAAGATTCCCGTTCCTGTTCACTATCTAACATTACCTGCCCATGATAAACATTCAAAAAGGGTAAAACTGAGAATGGCCCATATATCCAGCCTGGTCTGACAGTGGTATTCATTCACACAATTTACACTGAACAGTCACTACTCCTCAGGCATATCCATCATCAATCAGGAATAGTAAGGCGAAAAAGTCACTGATAGGAGTAGTCTATCGGCCACCAAATAGTAACGAGTGGGGCAGGCAATAAACAAAGAAATAACTGATGCATGTAGAAATGGTACAGCAGTTATCATGGGGGATTTTAATCTACATGTCGATTGGTTTAACCAGGTCGGTCAAGGCAACCGTGAGGAGGAGTTTATAGAATGTATCCGCGATAGTTTCCTAGAACAGTATGTAATGGAACCTACGAGGGAACAAGCGGTCCTAGATCTTGTCCTGTGTAATGAGACAGGATTGATTCATGATCTCATAGTTAGGGATCCTCTCGGAAGGAGCGATCACAATATGGTGGAATTTAAAATACAGATGGAGGGTGAGAAAGTAAAATCAAATACTAGTGTTTTGTGTTTAAACAAAGGAGATTACAAGGGGATGAGAGAAGAACCAGCTAAGGTAGACTGGGAGCTAAGACTTTATGGTGGAACAGTTGAGGAACAGTGGAGAACCTTCCAAGGGATTTTTCACAGTGCTCAGCAAAGGTTTATACCAACAAAAAGGAAGGACGGAAGAAAGAGGGAAAATCGACCGTGGATATCTAAGGAAATAAGGGAGAGTATCAAATTGAAGGAAAAAGCATATAAATTGGCAAAGATTGCTGGGAGATTAGAGGACTGGGAAATCTTTAGGGGGCAACAGAAAGCTACTAAAAAAGCTACAAAGAAGAGTAAGATAGAGTATGAGAGTAAACTTGCTCAGAATATAAAAACAGACAGTAAAAGTTTTTACAAATATATAAGACAAAAAAGAGTGGCTAAGGTAAATATTGGTCCTTTAGAGGATGAGAAGGGAGTTTTAATAATGGGAAATGAGGAAATGGCTGAGGAACTGAACAGGTTTTTTGGGTCGGTCTTCACAGTGGAAGACACAAATAACATGCCAGCGACTGATAGAAATGAGGCTATGACAGGTGAGGACCTTGAGAGGATTGTTATCACTAAGGAGGGAGTGATGGGCAAGCTAATGGGGCTAAAGGTAGACAAGTCTCCTGGCCCTGATGGAATGCATCCCAGAGTGCTAAAAGAGATGGCTAGGGAAATTGCAGATGCACTAGTGATAATTTACCGAAATTCACTAGACTCTGGGGTGGTCCCGGTGGATTGTAAATTAGCAAACATGACGCCACTGTTTAAAAAAGGAGGTAGGCAGAAAGCAGGAAATTATAGGCCAGTGAGCTTAACTTCGGTAATAGGGAAGATGCTGGAATCTATCATCAAGGAAGAAATAGCGAGGCATCTGGATAGAAATTGTCCCATTGGGCAGACGCAGCATGGGTTCGTAAAAGGCAGGTCATGCCTAACTAATTTAGTGGAATTTTTTGAGGACATTACCAGTGCAGTAGATAACGGGGAGCCGATGGATGTGGTATATCTGGATTTCCAGAAAGCCTTTGACAAGGTGCCACACAAAAGGTTGCTGCATAAGATAAAGATGCATGGCATTAAGGGTAAAGTAGTAGCATGGATAGAGGATTGGTTAATTAATAGAAAGCAAAGAGTTGGGATAAATGGGTGTTTCTCTGGTTGGCAATCAGTAGCTAGTGGTGTCCCTCAGGGATCCGTGTTGGGCCCACAATTGTTCACAATTTACATAGATGATTTGGAGTTGGGGACCAAGGGCAATGTGTCCAAGTTTGCAGATGACACTAAGATGAGTGGTAAAGCGAAAAGTGCAGAGGATACTGAAAGTCTGCAGAGGGATTTGGATAGGTTAAGTGAATGGGCTAGGGTCTGGCAGATGGAATACAATGTTGACAAATGTGAGGTTATCCATTTTGGTAGGAATAACAGCAAACGGGATTATTATTTAAACAATAAAATATTAAAGCATGCCGCTGTTCAGAGAGACTTGGGTGTGCTAGTGCATGAGTCACAGAAGGTTGGTTTACAAGTGCAACAGGTGATTAAGAAGGCAAATGGAATTTTGTCCTTCATTGCTAGAGGGATGGAGTTTAAGACTAGGGAGGTTATGTTGCAATTGTATAAGGTGTTAGTGCGGCCACACCTGGAGTATTGTGTTCAGTTTTGGTCTCCTTACTTGAGAAAGGACGTACTGGCGCTGGAGGGTGTGCAGAGGAGATTCACTAGGTTAATCCCAGAGCTGAAGGGATTGGATTATGAGGAGAGGTTGAGTAGACTGGGACTGTACTCGTTGGAATTTAGAAGGATGAGGGGGGATCTTATAGAAACATTTAAAATTATGAAGGGAATAGATAGGATAGATGCGGGCAGGTTGTTTCCACTGGCGGGTGACAGCAGAACTAGGGGACATAGCCTCAAAATAAGGGGAAGTAGATTTAGGACTGAGTTTAGGAGGAACTTCTTCACCCAAAGGGTTGTGAATCTATGGAATTCCTTGCCCAGTGAAGCAGTTGAGGCTCCTTCATTACATGTTTTTAAGGTAAAGATAGATAGTTTTTTGAAGAATAAAGGGATTAAGGGTTATGGTGTTCGGGCCGGAAAGTGGAGCTGAGTCCACAAAAGATCAGCCATGATCTAATTGAATGGCGGAGCAGGCTCGAGGGGCCAGATGGCCTACTCCTGCTCCTAGTTCTTATGTTCTTATGAATTCTGGGACAACATGCAAAATAGCGGGAATGGAGGAAAGAAAAGTCAGCATAAAGACTTAAACAACTGAAAATATAAAGAACTGATATGCAACCTTTGGTTTCTCACCTCAACAGTACTTTGAATAATAAAAGCCTGAAAATTACTCTAAGTAATGTTATCATGTGAATTCAGAATGCTGGTATCAAATTTCTCTCTCCACTATTTTAATGGAGGCTTTAACATGTTCAGTTTAAATGAGTCACCACCTCCATTAGCAGAAAGAGGAATAATTTATAGGATAGTTACAGGAAACAAAAATTGTGTTTCAAATTGTAGAGATGGTATGTCCTCGATTGAATCAATTTTTTTGGGTGGCACGATGGCACTGCTGCCTCACGGCGGCAGAGACTCGGGCTCAATTCCGGCCTCGGGTGACTGTCTGTGTACTGTTTGCACATTCTGCCCGAGTCTACATGGGTTTCCTCCGGGTGCTCCGGTTTCTTCCCACAGTCCAAAGATGTGCAGGTTAAGTGGATTGGTCATGATAAATTTCCCCTTAGTGTCCGAAAGGTTAGGTGGGGTTACGGGAATAGGGTGGAGGTGTGGGCCGAGGTAGGGTGCCCTTTCGGAGGGTTGGTGCAGACTAGATGGGGTGAATGACCTTATTCTGCATTGCAGTGATTCTATGATTCTATGAATCTAAAACAATATTTTACTGAAATGGTTCACAAACACATATATTTGGTAATATTAAGGGCTTTTTTGCCTGATGTTAAAACAACATCAACACTCAAGTGAACTTAATTCCTCTGGCATTATATTCTCCCTGCTTGTTGTACCGTGCATACGCTATTTTTGTATTTATTAAGGTGAGCGATCTGAAAGAAAGCAGCTCTAATTCAGGTATGCATGTGTTAGATGTAGAATAAAGCTCCCTCTGCACACTAAGAGGAATTCATCTTAAATTCTTATCCATTGCAACAGTGTGACATTTTCCCACACTTGTGAACTCTTTGAGTGAAATTGTCAATTTAATGTTGTGCGTTTTTGTATTGATTTTATTGAGACGAGCCAAAAACTAATTTCCCACAGAATCCTTACATTTATCAGAGAGAGAGAGACAGAGTCAGAGGGGGAGAGAACACCCTATTCCTCTGGCATGCATTCAAACCCTGAGGTAAAGCCTTTCAACTGACTCTACTATGTGGTCCTTCTGTATTTTTACAATGAATCCTCCATGATAAAGTAATATTAGCTAAAATACACTTTTTTCTGCTTCATTTTATATGATAGCTGCAGTCAGCTAATTAACTCCGCCCATGGATTTTGACTAACAAGACGTTGGGCCAAGATTCAAGCATTCGACCTGACGCAGTTAAATGTCTTGAATCCCATCTTCAGTCTCAACTGAAATGCGTTGAGATTCAAAGGCTGTTTCTGTTTTTATTTATCCATCAGCAGCAGCTAGTACTTGCAGTGACAAATAGATTTGGTGACACGTTGCTGGTGCTGACTTGGGGCAGGGTTTCATCGATGTGAATTTACTCAGTGAAGCGGAGCAGACGGTGAATGTGCTTATGAAGCAGAAGCAGTTGAACTTCATCCACACTCGTGCAAAATGCAGAGTTCAGCTGACAGCTGGGTGCACTGAACCACAGCAGAATGACTGATGCGATTCAACTGCCAAGATGGGTGGTTTTACATGTGCTTGTGTGCAACCTTTATTGACTTTGGCTTTGAACTCACTTTGCTGCATGGGGGTCAAGCAGTACTGTGCAGGGCTAATGCAGCTAAGAAAATCCTCTCTTTCCTGCATACATTACTAAAAAAAATGCCTTTTTGTCTGAATAGTTTTCTGTTCATGAAACTATTTCTCTGGCAGCCAGCGCAAGAATATAAGAATAGGTCTTTTGTGCATCAACTAGCAAAAAAGTTCAATCCCACAGTTTGTCTTAATGTCAAGTATTTGTCTCGGTATTCAAATGAGTAAACAAGTCCTACCTATAAAAAGCCTGTTCTCTCTTTACAGCTGACAATTGTCCTTTTCCATTGAGGGCACTTAGGCCCACCATAGGATTACAGCAATAGATACTTAATACATAAGATCTGAGAACACATTCAATAGAGTTTGGCAAATAGTTTAATTAGCACTGCTTTCACCCAGCAACTTTTGAAAGAGGTTCATAATTTAATCTTATGTGTCCTTTTCATTGCAAGAAGATACTTAAATTGCTTTGAATATTTTTCTGAATTAATAAGCATTACAATTTAGTCGAGTATTACAGAATATTACAAACCAGAACACAATATGTCTAATAGATTTGTAACTAAAGGACTTTATAGATCAGGACAACCAGTGGCTAAAGCCAGAAAGCATGGTGCTTTTGCAGTCTGTTTTGGAATCACGCCCCCAGTCTGAGGAATTTCTAGGTTTGGTTTCATTTGCCATTCATACTTACACAAAGGAAAGTTAGTAAGCATCATCTGTACCGTTGTGGTATCCACATATCAGCTGCCGGCGAGCTCGATGCAGGTCTAATTAACTGGGGCCATTATCTCCAAAATTTATTTTGAAAAAAACACTAATCATGAAAATTTGAAGATGCTGTCTCAAATCCTTGAGCTGTGGACCATGGAGTGTCCACTGTTAGTGTGGGGTGCTGTCTTAGTGATTTGCAACATCTTTTGAGGAAAGCTGAGTTCCAGGTATAACCTGCTCGTGTTAGCTGCTCAGGTGAGTTCACACTGCAGCCAATATTGTGGGCAAACTGAGCAACCTGAAAGTCAGCGGCCATTTGCAGAAGCCACAAAAGAATTCCATGCCCAACAGGCAGTTAACTGCCTGGCGTTGGGATTTCCGTCCATTGAAGTGTGAGGATCCTGCCCTCAAGAACGTCCTGCCAATCAGAGGGCCGCCAGCTCTTTAATTTCAGCAGTGTTACCATGAGCCATGGAGAAAGGCCGCTTCAAAGGCCGTCTCAATTGGGTTCTAGCTGGGAAGGCTGCCCTCGACTTTCCCCATCCTTGACTAGATTGAGACGGCAATGGGCATTCCACCCCCTGCCTTGCCATGCGATTCCATGCCGCCCAGTTTCTATCACTAAGCTAGTTCCACTTGCCTGCATTTGGCCCATTTCCCTCTACAATCACCCTGCCCATGTAATTGTCAATTTTTAAAAAGGAAAAATTGTACCACTGCCTCTGGCAGCCCGTTTCAGATGCTCACCACCCTCTGTGTGAAAGATTTCCCCTCTGGTCTCTTTTGTATCTCTCCCCTCTCACCTTAAACCTATGCCCTCTAGTTCTAGACTCCTCTACCTTTGGGAAAAGATGTTGACTATCTAACTTATTGATGCTCCTCATTATTTTATAGACCACTATAAGCTCACCCCTAAGCCTCCTAAGCTCCAGGGAAAAAAGTCCCAGCCTATCCAGCCTCTCCTTATAACTCAGACCATCAAGTCCTGGTAGAATCCTCGTAAATTTTTTCCCAGGTTAGGATGGTGCTGAGTCAAACAGTTCCAAGAGGAAGAGGCAATGGTAAAGTAACGGGATAACAATATAATTATTCAAAATATGTCCACATATCACTGCCTCTGACCCCTATGACAAGGGTTAAATCTCATTGATTCCTGCAATAATTAAACTCCATAAGATTGCCTGATTCTTACAGATTTTAGTATTCGGACCATGTTCTATATTGGGATATGGCTGCGAAGGAAAGACACCAGGAATTTCTCACAGCTTCTTCCTATCCAACATTGTAATTTTGGTAGGAGGTTTCTCAGAGAATCTCTATATGGGTGAAAAAGAGATTGCTGTTTAGCATCTGCCAACACTCCGGTGGGAGAGTCTTTGTGGAAATTCCCTGAATTAGTTCAGCGATGTTTCAGGGATAGTCACATGATGTGCAGTGTACGAAAAAGTGCATTTGTCAGGTGAAAGCATGTATGAATAACCTATCTAACTATCCCCTGCCGTGGGTGCCCCAACAATGGAGGGTGCGAATAATGGGAAACCCGTTGACAGTGATGGGGCCGGAAGATCCCACCACCAGTCAATGACGAGCCGCCTCTACCGCTCAGACCAGGATTCTTATTTTCCTATTTTTACTGGGTTTTTCCCTCTGGGTGGGTGGGGGGTGGGTGTGCGGGGGGGGGGGGGGGGGGGGGGGGGGGGGGGAGGTGGCGAAGTGTCACGTCGGTGCAATGGAGTGTGCTCTTGTAAGATTGGGATTAAAGTACAATATTGGGCCGAGTAGGAACCATGCTCTGTATCTGGCTGTAACGCACCTAAAATGGAAATGCTTGCGACTGGCAGCGGAGGCCAGAAATGGAAACTGTTCCATTTTCCAGCAGCAACATGTATAATGAGATTAGCACAATTTAAAAAATAGTTGACACTGTTATTCTGGCATTTGGACCATAGATTCAGTGGGCACCTTGCCTAATCTGGGAAGAGAAAGAGTCAGATTTAGTAGCATAAATACTAGGAGCTGGCTCATAGATCTGACCTAAACAAGTGTCAGTGCAAAAATGACATGATTGGCTGCTTATGATTGTTCCAAACTAAATTAAGGATATTTTCAAAGTGCAATCCACAAACTTCTGCAATGTAGCCCCATATAATTCATATTCCCCGCTTTTAGCTGTACGCTTAACAAAATAGCTCTAAATCCTTTTCAATAACCTTCTAAACATTGGGTTTATTCATATTCATTATCAATTAAACTACATTTGAAGATGTTAAACTCACTGACAGGCACAAATTGCCTAATGTGTAGAATATCTCAACAGTTTTAAAATCAAAATTCGGTCACTTACAACAAACTCCTTTCCCCCAAATATACAGAGGCATTTTGCAACGGTCAAAGACATTCCAAAGGATTTTGTGGTGACACTGTCCTTGTTCACAGTCTACACAAAAAGGCTGGCTGCCAACTGAACAGCAATACCAAACAGTGGCCGCTCCTGTTCATATGCCCCAAACTGTGCTGTGCACTGTGGGGGAAAGCTGCTGCGCTTTATCTGTTACAGCCTGCGCATTACTTTCTCAACAAATAATGCTTGGAAAACTAGTAGTTGGAAACTTCAAAATATTTTTCTGAATACTTTCTTCAGGCGATTGGCCTATCTCCGCAACATCTGCCACCACATTCCTCAGCCTTGCCTTGCTCATCCCCAGACTTGACTACTCCCATGTCTCGATGTACTTCCCTCTGCAACATGGAAAATAGCAATGTCACGGCATTGTAGTGAAGAGAAGGGCACCTTTCTTAACTTTGAAGTGGACTGGTAAAGAATGAAGAAACCCTGACTGCAAGGAATATTTTGCCCTAAAGGGAAATATTTTGAACTTTGACGCAGGTAGGTGAGGCTCCTTGCCAGCAGCAAATATTGGAGATTTGAACACACATTATGCATAATGTTATAAACATTCAACCGAAGAGTCAAGAAAGCATATCCAATGGGAATCCCAAATTAGCAGAATTTTCCGTTTCTGAGACTAAATGTTCACGCCAACGCAGATTTTGTGGACTTTCACGACAGCAAAGCTGGCACCACACCTGGATCGATTCCGCTACTGTTAAGGGGCTAGCACCATGGAACACAATTGATACCAATGAAAAACGGTGCGGGATTCTTTGGGTCTGGGATTGATACTCAGCACAGTAGCATAGTGGCTAGCACAGTTGCTTAACAGCTCCAGGGTCCCAGGTTCGATTCCCGGCTTGGGTCACTGTCTGTGTGGAGTCTGCACGTTCTTCCCGTGAGTGCGTGGGTTTCCTTTGGGTGCTCCGGTTTCCTCCCACAGTCCAAAGATGTGCAGGTTAGGTGGATTGGCCTTCCTAAATTGCCATTAGTGTCCAAAAAGGTTAAGAGGGGTTACTGGGTTACGGGGATAAAGGGGATAGGGAGGGTGCGCTTTTCAAGGGCTGGTGCAGACTCGATGGGCTGAATGGCCTTCTTCTGCACTGTAAATTCTATGAAATTTATGACCCCACAGCCCACCTGCCCACACCCGCTACTCCCCCCAGCCCTGGCGGAAACCCCCTGGCCAGCAGCACAACTGTCAGCAAACTATGGCGATGTAGGTCACTTGTGTACCCCTTCTCTCTCCCTCAGCAGCCACAACGCCGGTTTCGCGATTTTTAAAAGCACAAGTGAACTGCACCATCGGGAACTCGGCCCATCCGAGGCGGAGAATCACGGAGGCCCTGGAGCGTACCAGGTCGGGCCTGCTAATGACATGTTTACTGTACATGCATTCCGGAACACATTGGCGCTGCTGTCGAGGTGATGGAGAATTGCGATTTGACGTCAAATTGCCGCCTGCCGCGATTTTAGCTTCGGAACCTATTCTCTGCCCAATCGCCCTGCCCGATTTTGGCAGCGGCCAACAGAGAATCCTGCCCAGCTGATGAAAGGTTCACCAGTGAGGATCAAAAGTTAGAAAATGTTCTCCCGTAATGCTGTTACTGGAAAGAACATTGGGGTTTTGAATAAAATAATTAAGTGCAGCAATGGGAGAGTTAATGTAGTGGAGGCACAGGATCAATGCTTTTTTCTCATTATTGACTCTTCCTAAAATATTTATGCCTCCTCCTTTCATAAAACCAGCGACAGAAACCGCAGAGCACACTGAGCACAATACAGAGCTGCAAACAGATAACTCAGCAGGCAGTGATATCAACGGTGCAATATGAATCTGAGCTCTTTCTGACATCACTGCAAGGTCAAGCAGTTCTTTTCTGCCAATTGAGTGCTAAACATAGCCAATCATTTGTAAACTGCATGGTGTATTCAGAATTCAGTAGTGCGAATGAAATATTACATTTGGTTAGTGACAATAATTAATGGACTATTCAGGAAAATGCACATATTACACAATCCTTAACGTATAGTGAAACATTGATTTATTTTTATTTTGTCTTCGGAAGATAGTGGTCTCTACATTATCTGTCAAGCGGGATTAATATGATGCCTGTCTTTATCGGCCCTATTTAGTCCTTTTCTCATTTTCTTACAAGCTAGATAAACAGCAGTTTACAGAAAGGCCTACCTCCAAAATCTCTGGGCGCGATTCATCAAAAGGGAACTATAGTGAGCGTGTTTAGCTGCGTGATTCCTGGTGCTAGAAGTGCCGAGAAACACATGGCTACTCAATGTAACTCGCGTTGTATAAGGGACATGAATGGGGAACAGCGGCCAAGGCTGCACATAGTCATGTTTTGTATAGTAGGGAGCTCCGCTCGCTGGATCTCCCCAGTGTAGCAAGGGATCACCATTTTTAAATAGCTCCCTGATCTCTGAGGCCTTCAAAGGGATCCCCGGCCTTCCCCACTAGCTCAAACGCACTGTGGGAAGGTCCCGTGGCACCCTCCAGCACACCCCCGAACACCCACACAGGGCACTCCCAGCCATATCACGCACGCACAATGCCAGCTTGGCACCTTGGCAGTGTCCCTGCCAGGTGTCACCCAGGTGGCACTGCCAAGGCAGCAGGCTGGCACTGACAGGGTGCCCAGGTGGCAGGGCACCACCCTGCCCAAAGGGCATGCAGCAGGGAGACTCTGACCCTCTGGGTGGCCCCCATGAGTGTCATTCCATCTGATTCCCTGTTTGTGTGAACCAGTTACTTTCGCACTTTGTTTCCTCCTTTGACATTGCTATCTGCTATTTACTTAATTTATTTTTTCCCATGCTCCAGATGCACTTTTCTCTCTGTCCCTTTTTACTCTGTTTAACGCCTGGTTTATGTTTCTTCATTACTGTCACTTATTCTGAATTGTTTCTCTGTCAGCATTATTTCTTTCTTTCCATCGTTTTATGGCTTGTTTTCTCAGCCTTTGTGGTCCTCGTAGCCTCTTTCGGTCTCCTCCCTCACCATCAACGACACCTGAGTGACTCAGTAATGCTGCCACTGCCAATAATGTGACCATGGAACTGCAGAATTCCCACAGTATAAAAGGAGGCCATTCGACCCATCGAGTATACACCGACCGTCTGAAAGAGCACCTTACCTTGGCCCACTCCCTGCCCTATCCCCGTAACCCCACCTAACCTGTACATCACTTGGACACAAAAGGGCAATTTAGCATGACCAAGCCACTGAACCTGCACATCTTTGGACTGTGGGAGGAAGCTAGAGCGACTGGGGGTAAACCCCTGGAGATACAGGGAGAATGTACATGCTCCATACAGTCAGTCACCCAAGGCTGGAATTGAACCTGGGTCCCTGGCGCTATGAGACCCCAGTGCTAACCACTGTGCTACCGTGCCCCCACAATTACTTTGCTCCTGTCTGTGCAACTAGATTATTACTTTCAAATCCTCACATCATGACACATTTGAAAGAACTCTGAATGTGGGAAGTGACACGTGCACCTGTTTGAGGCAACATTTGTGGATTGGTGACTTGTTGAAAAGTAGAGGAACCACTTTTACATTGATTTAAACTATACATGTATTTTGCAGTATCTTGCAGTGTAGGCATGACCATGAGGGGAGGGATAGGATAGTCAGAGATGAAGGAAGGAGTGTGATGGAACATTTTGACACAGCATATGCCTCCTGCTTCAAATCCTACAAATGGTCTTGATGCTTACCTTTTAATAAAGTGGGGGTGAATTGTAAAATTTCTAAATTAAGTACCAAATGTAATATTTCATCAGTCATTAAGGTAAGATTAAAGCTAAATTACTATTAAATATATCAAGGATTTGAATCTTGTCTAATCCCAAGCTAAGCATCCCAGGGAAATGTTCAGTGTGCCTTTTTTTTAAACAAGTTTGGAATGACATCAGCTGGCTTTCTTTCCAACAGCACCACCCCGCTATCCATAGTTGTACAACTTCCACTCCAGACCTGCTTCTTTCATTGATTTCAGATGCATACTGGCCTTTAGTTTTAGAAAACTTTAAACACTCCAGTTTCTTACCAGGACATTTCTCTGCTGACTCCTCGTTTCTCAGAGCTGCTCTAAGTGCCACTTTCTCGATGCTATGCACATCCTTAATGAAAGTTTTATGTACCGATGATTTACGAGTTCTGACCTACTCTTTTATTCTCTCCCCTGTCTGATTCTGAAGGGGCCCCATTTGTTCTTTATTACTTAGCTGTGAATTGTATTCACAAAGGCTCTGGTATTCATTTTCTACGTGTAGTTTCTACCAATACAGAGACTATTGCAGGTTTAATTTAGTATGTTTTGTTTTCTTTAAGTTGTGTTATAGGTTAATAATAATAATCTTTATTGTCACAAGAAGGCAATAAAGTTACTGTGAAAAGTCCGGAGTCGCCACATTCCGATGCCTCTTCGGGTACGCAGAGGGAGAATTCAGAATGTCCAAATTACCTAACAGCACGTCTTTTGGGACTTGTGGGAGGAAACCAGAGCACCTGGAGGAAATACACACAGACATGGGGAGAACGCGCGCACACACGGGGAGAACATGCAGACTCCGCACAGACAGTGACCCAAGCTGGGAATCGAACCTGGGACCCTGAAGTTGTGAAGCAACGTGCTACCTACTGTGCTACCCTGCCACCCACAGATGAAGTGCCCAATGTGGAACTCGAACCCATGATCCTGGGATTAAGAATCCCATGCTCTACTGACTGAGCTAGGCAGGCTGCTTTTTGATAAATGTACTAAATATGAAAATGAAAAATGCTTATTGTTGCGAGTAGACTTCAAATGAAGTTACTGTGAAAAGCCCTTAGTCGCCACATTCCGGCACCTGTTCGGGGAGGCTGTTACGGGAATCGAACCGTGCTGCTGACCTGCTTGGTCTGCTTTCAAAGCCAGCGATTTAGTCCTGTGCTAAACAGCCCCTGGCAAATATTGCCACCCACAAGAAAGTACCAACACCTGATTGAACGCCTGGTCTACCATTATAACTTACAAATAATAAAATGGTCACTAACAATCTCATGGTTATGTTACAATCATTTTCCACAGGGAGACTGGTCTAATGATCCAATTTTCAATCATATTTACAGTACCTTTTAGATTCACTGACCACGCTTCAATGATTTTGATATTTAATTACTGAAGTACTTTTAAAATAATTTTTCTGAATAAGATCATTTTCCTTAGTCGCCTAACTTGTGTGGGAAGAATAATGAAACAGAGCTGACAATTGGCCACAAACCTTATAATCTAATGTTTGTAACATAATAGAATCTATTACTGTCTAAAATCTCAATCCACGAGTCACTGCAACATTGCAAAGACTTCCATGTTAGCTATCCAATAAAAGCAAATTACTGAGGATGCTGGAATCTGGAACAAAAGAGAAAATGCTGGAATATTTCAGCAGGTCTGGCAGCATCTGTATGGAGAGAAAAGAGCTAATTTTTCGAGTCCGATGAGTCGAACTTTTGACAAAGAGTCATCGGACTCGAAACGTTGGCTCTTTTCTCTCCCTACAGATGCTGCCAGACCTGCTGAGATTTTCCAGCATTTTCTCTTTTGTTAGTTATCCAATAGTTGCGCACTGTGTATATTATTCTCCTGTGTGCTGTAACTCGTACAAAAGATGTAGATGCCTCAGAATGTTGGCATACGATCAGTAGGAAGGAACCAGCCTGTCATAATAATGAAGAAAAAAACATGGAATTATATCTGGAAATATTGACTTTAAATAAGACCTGAGTTTTTTTTAAATGGACACACAAGCCACTAGCTGAATTGTTGCAGGGTGATTCGCTAAGAGACAATGGAACCCCACCTTGTTACCAGAGGGTATTTCTAAACACATTGAGAAACTAATTGCCATCTCAGTTAGAGACAATGGGACATAATGGCCATCCCATCAAGAGATTTCCTGTGTAATGCCCAGACATATGTTTGTGAATCCGCCTACCCACTTGGAGTATACAAATAGTAGTTTAAAAGCCAACTGGGAAGATGCCCCAGCTTGTCGGTCTGTGTGTGCTCTGTGCTAACAAAGGCTGGAAGTTTGACACAGTTATAAAAGCCAGCAAGCATACTCACAGTACCACAGCAAATATTCATTTGCAGGTATTTCAATTGCTCTCTGACTGTGGAAGTCAGCAAAGACTGCAGCTGAAATGAAAACTGGGAAGCTTTTCCACCAAACTACAAAACCCCAGAATCACAAAACCGACTATTTGCCTGCTGAAGTCAACTGAACTGGAATCTTGAATTGCAATGGCTGTAACACTCAATCATCTACTCAATCAAACAGTCAAGGACTGTTCTGTATATGTTTTTTTATATTTACTTACGTTGAACTCAAATCTGAGTGAATGTGTGTGCATGTGTTTTACTATTTTCTAGCCTTTAGTAATGAATAAACACACTCTATCTTTAACCCAAGTAAGCCTGGTTAAATTGGGTTCCTTTTAAAACATATCTATTGGGTCTTAGGTCTGGGAACAAGGACTAGAATTCTCAGGTTGTTGGGGTTCACTTTTCTCACTGGCACTGCACCCCCGCCAGCGGGTTTCCCTGTGGCATGAGATGGTTTCAATGGGAGATCCCCGCGCCACCGAATGGCTTGTGGCCAAGAAACATGCCACTGGGGGATTAGAGAATCCTGGCAAAGGTATCTGTGAGAAAGGGCGCTTGTGCTACCAACAGATGGAGTTGAATAAAGACCGGGAGCCAGTTCGTCCCTCCTCACCTGGGGTAGAACAATTTGGGGGAATCCCTGCCAGATGGCATCAGATTGAGTGGCCTCATCCAGATCAACAACTTTGGGGAACCTCACCTGGTAACAAAGGACAGTTCAACCATTTTGTGCAACGTTGTTGAGCATCGTTCCCTTGTTCAGATAAGCTCACAGAAATTCACAGAAACGTCCCACTAGTTATTTGCTGATCCCAGGCCTTGTCCCACACCAGTCAGCAACAACTTAACAAACCAAAATGGTCTAAGAATGCAACAGAAGACACCTGAAATACACATAAGATAAGATAAATACACAGAAGTAAGATATTAAAGATGGTGAGTGATCGGCACTCGCCATCCTGAAATTTGATGCGTAATGTGTAGCCGGTGACTTACGAACTCTCACTGCCATTCAATGTTCACGTGAACATTGATTGGCAGTGGACAGGACTTTCATCTAACTGGCTGACAGCTCTCCAACACGGCTAGGTACAGCGCTGAAGTGGCCCTAAGCGGTAGTGCAGCAGTCTGCCTGCGACAAATTCCCAGGACCATTAGCGAGGTAAGTTCTGGGAGTTGGGGTTCCTACAGGGGGAGGGTAGAAATGCCCTGGGGAGGGGGGGGGAGGTGATGATGAGGAGGGGGTAATTGCAGCACCAGCGGGTAGGCCGGGGGAGAGGGTGAAGGGGATTCTGGAGCTCCAACTTTCCAGAGGGAAGGGCCCGCCAACTCTGAGAGGTACTTCAGACTGAGTCTCCCCCATTCCCGCCTGAGATGGGGGAAAATATTTTTTGTCACTTTCCCACCCTACCTACACCCACCAGCCTAAAACCTGAGGCTGTGCAGGAAAAGGCTCTTACGTGGCCATTAAGTGGCCACTTAAGAGCTTGAATAATGAAAGAATGGGATTCACACGCAAAGTCCTGCTTGCCCAAGCGTGACATTGCATCTGTGTTCAGGGGAATCCCATCCATTTAATTTTACACTCCACCCCTCGCCTCAGAACCCACCTTGTGGGGAGCATAAAATTCTGCCCATGTATATCATTGAGAGCAGTGGCCTGTTACGTGCCCTGGAGGAAGAGCTGGAGACTATACACAGTGTTTAAGGCTCAATACAGCTTACAGTTTCATGTTAATGAAATATTCTCCCTATTTTTCGATCGAGAGGCAAAATTAGCACTGCCGACACGTTCGGCATTGACATGAAGCATGTGCTGCTGGGGAGTCTTGTCGCTTTCAGTCGCATTTTTTATGTTAAAGTTACAATGCCATTCTTGCTGCATCTGTTAGCAAGTGATGGTTAATCTTGTTTGACAAAGGAAGTTATTGAAATTGTTCAAGCCTTCCTGTTAACCCCATACCTTTTGTCAATGATCGTTTACACAGCTATTAGAGAACTTACTCGTGCATCCAGCTTTGAGTATGTTTTTAAATTTATTCTTTCATGGGATGTAGGTATCGCTGACTAGGCCAGCATTTGTTGCCCGACCTTAATTGCCCTTGAGAAGGTTGCTTTCTTGAACTGCTGCAGTTCATCTGGACTCAGTACACCACAGTGCTGTTAGGAGGGGACAGGCATATCTCTCTGCTTTGGAGGTTCTGGAAGAGCAAAAGGAGGATTAGAAGAGATAAGATAATTAAGATTGGAGCTTACGTTAGTTGGAAGTACCCGAATACTGATCCTTATTCCACTCCGACGTCGGGCCGCCTCAAAGGTGCGGAATCCTCCGCACCTTCAGGGGCTAGGCCCGCCCCAGGGTGGTTGGTGCCCCGCCGGCTGGCGGAATAGGGTGTTGATGCCACGCCAACCGGCGGCAAAGGGCCACCGCCGGCCGGCGCGAGTCAGCGCATGCGCGGGAGCACCAGCATGTGCTGGCATCATCCCCACGCATGCGCAGTGGGATTTGCTTCCGCACCGGGAATGGCAGAGGACCACGGCCTCCGGTGCGGAACAATAGAGTGCCTCCACGGCACAGGCCTGCCCGCGGATTGGTGGGCCAGGTCACCGTGGAGGCAACTCCCGAGGCCAGATCCCCTCGCGACCCCCCCCCTCCCCCCTCCCCCAGGAACCCCGGAGCCCGCCTATGACACCAGGTCCCGCCGATAAGGGACCTACTCTAATTTACGCCGGCGGGACCGGCAAAGAACGGGCGGGACTTCGGCCCATCGCAGGCTGGAGAATTTGGTCAGCCTCGGGGCCCATTGAGTCGCGCCGGACCCCACCATTCTCCGAGGCGTGCGGCGCGACTTGCGCCGGGGCAATTTGTGGGTGGGGGGTGGGGGCTGGAGAATTAGGAGGACAGCGGGGGCGGGATTCATGCCGGCCCCCGGCGATTTTCCCACCCGGCGGGAGGGTCGGAGAATCCCGCCCCAGACCTAGAAACCCATTTTCAGCCTGGGGACAGCTTCACCACGTGGGTCAACATTTACACGCAGACTATTTCCACACAGGTGAGGAAGAGTCACGTCGTGTAATTTATCCCTAACTTTCTCAGGCAGGCCACTGAATCATTGATTGCCAGGTCCAAAGATTTAATCGCATTTTCTGTGTAGAGCAGAAGACCTCTCCATCCATACTGTGCGCTCGAATTCTAAAATGGATTATTGATTGAACTCATCCAGCCGTGCATGGTCCTATGTCAACTAAAGCATCATTTTATAAACAGAGAAGGTTCATGTTCCATCATGTTTAAGGGCAGCCAGTCTCCCTTTAAGAATTGCTGGTGGAGGAATTCCAAACTCCCCACCTGGACTCCCAGCACTTCACGTTAAGCTGCTGACCACATATTATCAGAGGAACTCAGCCTCTTGGGGAGCAGCATAACAAACACGTGACACACTCCAGCCCAAACACCAAGCTAGGGCCACATCATCATCCATATAATAACCATTCAACCTCCACTGCAAGCAGGGCAATTAAATAAAACAACTTATCCTTTATGATACTCAAAGTGAAGTCCACTTAAAAAAAAAACAACTCATAATTTTTCACTTTTCCATCAATATTACTCAGCGTTTCTAAGATTGTATTCTCCAGTAAAAACAAGCGCATTAAAAAAAAAATGATATGCTTGGAGTTGATATTATTGATATTCATGGATACTTGCTTGACATGTTTTGTTCCTCTGACCTCTAACTTAATGGAGGTGTTTAAGATATATCTATAATGACAGGCAAAAAAAGGTCATTGGAATATTCACTCTCTAACAGCACAGTTCATTTCTACCCTGAAGCTAATTCCTAAAATATCTGTCAGAAACACAGCGTGTTTCAGTATCTGAGGCTTTATGTCATAACGAATCTCCATACTAAAAAAAGAATTGAAGACTTTGTAGCATCCACATTGATGGCATCCACATTTCCAACAGAACTTTGTAGTGGACATAGGCTTGGCTATTGCTTTAGTTATGTTATTCTTCATATTTTGCTATTAAAAAAACAATTTTTAAAATGAAGCAGGGTGCCAGAAATGAATGACAGGAAATTTTCCATTATATCTACAGTGCAGAAGGAGGCCACTCGGACAATCGAGTCTGCACCGGCCCTTTGAAAGAGCACCCTAGCCAAGCCCTCACCCCCACCCCATCCCCACAACCCAGTCTCCCCACCCAAAACTAAGGGCAATTTGTGGACACTAAGGGCAATTTAGCATGGCCAATCCACTTAAACTGCACATCTTTGGACTGTGGGAGGAAACCGGAGCATCCGAAGGAAACGCCCGCACACACGGGGAGAACATGCAGACTCCACACAGACAGTGACCCAAGCCAGGAATCGAACCTGGGACCCTGGAGCTGTGAAGCAATTGTGCTAACCACCATGCTAACGTGCTGCCGTGTATCGACCATCACACATTTCTATTTGCCTGTGAATGGAGCTGTGTTTAGTCACAAATGATACAGTTCAGACAGTTTGTCAAAAGCATTTTAATCACTGGACTTTGAATATAACCGTAGTCAGTTCGGCAATGAAAAGAGAAATTCTTATTGGTACTGCAACCAAGTGTTGGCAAAATATTTTTGTTAAGAATATTTTGTTAATAATTTGCTGAATTAATTTCCTCATTGCAGTAACACTACCCACATAACGCGGGGGTTATTACACAATCCTTTGTTCAGTGTTGGCTTCACATGCATAGCCCACAGTCATGCTTGACATAACTGTTTCTCCTACCATAGGGTGGCACAGTTAGCACTGTTCATTGACAGTTCTAGGGTCTCAGGTTTGATTCCCGGCTTGGGTCACTGTCTGTGCGGAGTCTGCACGTTCGCCCTGTGTCTGCGTGAGTTTCCTCCCACAAGACCCAAAAGATGTGCTGTTAGTAATTTGGACAGTCTGAATTCCCCCTCTGTACCCGAACAGGCGCCGGAATGTGGCAACTAGAGGCTTTTCACAGTAACTTAATTGCCGTGTTAATGTAAGCCTATTTGTGACAATAAAGATTACTATTATTACTGAAATGAGGTGGTTCTGGGAACAATTGACATAAAAGTGAATGCTAGTTATTAAACACAGGAACGCAGGTATTTCACTTAACGTGGCAGACTAGGCAGAGTTACGTTGTGACCATTCAAATAGCGAATACTGATTATTCAATGTACTTGTAGCTAATGTCCTCAGGCCTCCTTCACTTTGGTAAATCTGCTTTCTAAAATCCAACACAAATCTACAATCATTATGATAATTTGTTGATTTTCCTGCTTCAATATTTCGCCAATTTAGTCTTTACCTCATGTTTTCTCATTTTGTTACTTCAGCTCACAGAAGGGGGAAGTAGCTACCTGCAAACAGTCACAAGCAGAAATGGCTTGCCATCACCATAGCATACAGCTTGCAGCCCAGCATTTTCTTTTTACATAATTACACACAGCTATACCTAACAAAATATCATATATCTCAAATAATTTAATCATCAGTCAACTGTTGTTCCCATAACAAATGAATCACAGTTACTCAGCACAGAATTTTTTCCGAGCTTATGTGTTATGAGACTTGGCTGAGGGCTGCAGAAAACTAGCACAAGTCGGCCAGGATTCTCCAGCCCCGCCATGGCAGGTCCTGCCATTAAGTGGGCCAGCAGAAGGTCTACTTTGTTAACTCAATATTATTACAGTTACGCAACTTTTCCTTGAGGCTTTTCCCTGCCTGGTTGGTGCTCTGTAACTCCCAAGATGGAAAAAAATATATTTTCATTACCCTTACGTAAGGAGGGTTCAGCCTAATCCACTTCAACAACCTGCCCTGAAAGCTCTGCTCACAGTTTGACAGCTGTATCTTGTTCCAAAATGACAACTGAGACAATGTTGTAAAACAATCAGCAAGATTCTAAATCAAACAACCCACAATATCCTAAATGAAAATGTCAATTTTCCCACTCTCCCAATGTTAATAAATCCTTTATGAAATGACAGGATTCCAATCTACATCTTTGCCATAAGGAAATCAGTTCTTCCTTGGACCATATCCTATCTCCGTAACAAGTTCTCAGTAAATCACAGAAGTATTACAGCACAGAAGGAGACCATTCAGCCCATCATGTCTCCATCGCCTCTCCAGAAGAACTATTTATTCTGTGCAGGTCCGACGCCTTCTCCCTGTAACCCATTATGCTAAAATCCATCCATTACTTCTTGAGATATATTATTTAGAGACAAATAACCAGGGGGGAAAATATTACCTCCACCACCTTTCGTGGCAGAGGTAATTAGCCCTTAATTACCCTGAGGAATATTTACCTCCATATGGAGAGAACTTGGGCGGGTTTCTTCATTAGCCGACATTGGAATCGGGGCATGCGATCGGGCGGAGAATAGCTCCCGACACCAAAATCGCGGCAGCGCTGGTTTGACGCTGAATCGGGATGCTCCGTCACCTCGAAAACAGCTTCAATGCAATGCACGCCACGCATACTCTAGTCACCATTTACTTATCATTAGTGTGCCCACGCGCGATTCTCCGCCTCCGATGGGGCGAGTTCCCGATGGCACAGTCCACGTGTGCTCTGAAACATCGTGGGCTGGATTCTCTGCACCCCGACACCGAAATCGCGGCCGGCGTCAGGGCGGACAATGCGGACAATCCATTTCTCCGCACGGAATTGGGACCGGCGCTGGTTCCCCGATTCTGCGGGTCCTGAAGAGCGGCTTATATACCTACAGCCATTGCTGGAGGCCCGCTTCGCCATTCTCCGCCCCCGATCAGCCAAAGCCCCGACGGCGTGGATCACTCATAGTCCTACCGGTCAGGAAACTAGCGTGGTGATGCGGACTCAGTCTGGGGCTGCCCTGCTCGGGGGCGACCCGATCGGAGGGCAGGGGGGGGGGGGGGGGCCTTATACACTGCCGGGCAACGTTTGGGCGGGTGGTCAGGGTTGGATGTGCGGCCGACCAGGGTGTCTATTTTTAATGTCCAGCTCCGCGGTCTGAGTCAGCCATGGAGCACAGCCCAGCCGCTGGAGGCCGCCCCCGTGCGAATGTGCGGCCTCCGACCCGGAAGTGCGGGGGTCCGTATCTGCAGCAAAAGCTGCTAGTTTTACGCCGGGGCCCTGCTCGCCCCCTGCAGGGCTAGAGATATGGAGCCCTTTCATGCTTGTTTTTCTGGAGTGAAAGTCCACAGTTTTTGCGACGGAGTGGAGAGATAATCCCAAAGACAGAGAATCCAGCCCTATGAACCTGGCATGATGACTGATAGGAGAGAGAGAAGGTGTAGGGACAATGTCCAGTACAGCTATGCTTTGTCGACAGTCATGCCTTTGGTTGGGGGGCTTCTGCCAGGGCTGGGGGGAGTAGTGGGGGTGGGGGGTGGCCAGGAGGTGGGCTGTGGGGTCGGCGTGGACAGGTATGCAACACCATTACCGCAACCGCCAAGACAGCCATGCAACTGTGCATGCCGCTGATAGCCCGCTTTAAACCTGGCATCCCTGGCTGCCCTCTGGCACCAACCAAACAATCAGATTTATGGGCGCTCCAGCATAACCTGTCCCATCTTTTCGGCCTCGATCACTGTGTATGTGGGGAGAGTATTGTTTATGCACGGCTGCAGCTTGTCAGCCGTGCGAGTGTCTATCACGGGTAGCACGGTAGCATAGTGGATAGCACAATTGCTTCACAGCTCCAGGGTCCCAGGTTCAGTTCCCAGCTTGGGTCGCTGTCTGTACAGTCAGCACGCCCTCCCTGTGTGTGCATGGGGTTCCTCCGGGTGCTCCGGTTTCCTCCCACAGTCCAAAGATGTGCAGGTTAGGTGCATTGGCCATGCTAAATTGCCCTCAGGGTCCATAATTGCCCTTAGTGTTGGGTGTGGTTACTGGGTAATGGAAATAGGGTGGAGGTGTGATAGGGTGTTCTTTCCAAGAGCTGATGCGGACTCAATGGGCCGAATGGCCTCCTTCTGCACTGTAAATTCTATGAAACCTGGCAAATCCTGCACTGTTTTTCATGGGATTCGATGGTGTTCCACGCGGCGCTGGTGTTAGCCCCTCACCAATAGTGGAATCGGTGCATGTGCCGCGTGATTTTCCTGTCGGAGAAGTCCACGGATTCCCTGTTGGCATCAACACTTAGTCACAGAAACGGGGAATCCAGCCGCTCTTGTCTTTCCTTAACGGAATTGGGCTCATTCCAGATCTCTGCTTCAGCGATGTCTCTTTTTAAAAAAAAATAATTTTAATTAAGATTTTCACAAAATATAAACAACAAAACAATATTAACAAAACAACCGTGGTAAAAACCCAAGAACACCCACCCAACTACAAAAGAAAGTGCAAACAAAAGAAGAAGAAAAAACCCAAACAACAAAAGGGAAAGAGATAACACCCGCCACATCCCACAAACCCATGTACACAGTTCTCCCTCTCACTGAACCAAACCCCCCCCCCCTCCCTCCCTCCCACTGAACCAAACACCCCCCTGGGTTGCTGCTGCTGCCGGCCTATTTCCCTACCGTTCCGCCAGGAAGTCCAGGAAAGGCTGCCACCGCCTAAAAACCCTTATACTGATCCCCTCAGGGCAAATTTCACCTTCTCCAATTTAATGAACCCCGCCATATAATTGATCCAGGCCTCCACGCTTGGGGGCCTCGCATCTTTCCATTGAAGCAAGATCCTCCTCCGGGCTACTAGGGACGCAAAGGCCAGAACACCGGCCTCTTTCGCCTCCTGCACTCCCGGCTCCA
Source organism: Scyliorhinus canicula (assembly GCF_902713615.1). Taxonomy (NCBI): domain Eukaryota; kingdom Metazoa; phylum Chordata; class Chondrichthyes; order Carcharhiniformes; family Scyliorhinidae; genus Scyliorhinus; species Scyliorhinus canicula. Next base: position 44,065,223 of record NC_052163.1, read on the forward strand.
CTGCAACCCCAAAAATTGCGAGTCCCCAGCCTGACTCGACCCTGGATCCCACCACCCTCGACACAATCCTTGCTACCCCCTTCCAAATTCCCCCAGCGCTGGGCACGCCCAAAACATATGGGCGTGATTCGCTGGGCTCCCCGAGCACCTAGCACACCTGTCTTCGCCCCCGAAAAACCTGCTCATCCTCATCCCAGTCATGTGGGCCCTATGCAGCAGCTTGAACTGTATAAGGCTAAGCCTCGCACAGGAAGAGGAGAAATTCACTCTCTCCAGGGCATCCGCCCACGTCCCCTCCTCAATCTCTTCACCCAGCTCATCTTCCCATTTCCCCTTCAGTTCCTCCACCGAGGCCTCATCTACCTCCTGCATTACCCAGTATGTGTCCAAAATCCTCCCTCCTCCAACCCACGCCCCTGAGAGCACCCTGTCCGTACCCCACATGGCGGCAGTAAGGGGAACCCCTCCACCTGCCGTCTGGCAAACGCCCTAACCTGCATGTACCTAAACATGTTCCCCGGGGGAGCCCAAACTTCCCCTCTAACCCCTCCAAGCTCGCAAACCTCCCCTCCACAAACAGGTCCCTCAACTTCCTATCCCCTATCCTGTGCCAGCCCAGAAATCCGCCATCAATGCTCCCTGGGACAAACCGATGGTTCCCCCTTATCGGGGCCTCTATCAAGCCCCCCACTTCTCCCCTATGCCGTCTCCATTGCCCCCAAATTTTGAGGGTAGCCGCCACCACCGGGCTCGTGGTATACCTCATTGGAGGGAGCGGCAACGGCGCCGTTACCAGCGCCTCCAGGCTCGTGCCCACACATGACGCCGCCTCCATCCTCTTCCATGCTGCCCCTTCCTTGTCCATTACCCACTTACGCACCATCGCTGCGTTGGCAGCCCAATAGTACCCACAAAGGTTGGGCAACGCCAGCCCCCCTCCCTATCCCGGCCCCATTCCAGGAACACTCTTCTCACCCTCGGAGTCCCATGCGCCCACAAAAATCCGGTAATACTCCTGTTGACCGTCCTAAAAAAGGCCTTCGGGATAAGGATGGGGAGGCATTGGAACAGGAACAAAAACCTCGGGAGCACCGTCATCTTAACGGACTGCACCCTCCCCGCCAGTGACAATGGTAACATATCCCACCTTTTGAAATCCTCCTCCATCTGCTCCACCAACCTTGTGAGGTTGAGCTTGTGCAGGAACCCCCCAGCTCCCAGCCACCTGGACTCCTAGGTACCTGAAGCTCTTCCCTGCCTGCTTCAGTTGGAGCCTACCAATCCCTTCCTCCTGATCCCCCGGGTGCACCACGAACAACTCGCTCTTGCCCAGGTTCAGCTTATACCCAGAGAAGCCCCCGAATTCACTAAGATTCCTCATCACCTCCGGCATCCCTCCCACCGGGTCCGCCACATACAGCAACAGGTCGTCCGAATAAAGCAACACTCAATGCTCCTCCCCACCCCGCACCAGGCCCCTCCAGTTCCCTGACTCCCTCAATGCCATGGCCAGGGGCTCAATTGCCAACGCGAAGAGCAAGGGGGACAGGGGACGCCCCTGTCTCATCCCCCGGTACAGCCGAAAGTACTCCGACCTCCTCCTATTCATGGCTACGCTCGCCATCAAGGCCTCATAGAGCAACCTCACCCAATGGACAAACCCCTCCCCAAATCCAAACCTCTCCAACATCTCCCACAGATACCCCCATTCAACCCTACCAAAGGTCTTCTCCGCATCTACTGCCACCACTATCTCCGCCTCCCCTTTCACAGCCGGCATCATAATAACGTTGAGGAGACTTTGTACGTGTGTATTCAACTGCCTTCCCTTCACAAACCCCGTCTGGTCCTCATGAATGACCCCCGGCACACAATCCTCTAATCTTGTGGCTAGGATCTTTGCCAGCAGCTTGGCGTCTACATTTAGCAGCGAGATCGGCCTATATGACCCACACTGCAGAGGGTCCTTGTCCCGCTTCAGGATCAAGGAAATCAGCGCCTATGACATAGTTGGGGGCAAAGAACACCCCTCCCTTGCCTCGTTAAAGGTCCGGATCAACAGGGGGCCCAACAGGTCCGCATACCTTTTATAAAATTCCACTGGAAACCCATCTGGCCCCGGCGCCTTCCCCGACTGCATGCTCCCTATCCCTTTAACCAACTCCTCCAGCTCGATCGGCGCCCCCAGTCCCTCCACCTGCCCCCCCTCCACCCTCGGAAATCGCAGCTTGTCCAAGAAGCGCCCCATTCCACCCCCCTCCACCGGGGGTTCAGACCGGTACAGTTCCCCATAGAAGTCTCTGAAGACCCCATTAACATCTACCCCCCTCCGCACCACCTTCCCAGCTCTATCCGTCACTCCCCCAATCTCCCTGGCCGCGTCCCGCTTTCGGAGCTGGTGTGCCAGCATCCTGCTCTCCTTCTCCCCATATTCATACACCGCCCCCTGTGCTTTCCTCCACTGAGCTTCCGCCTTTCTGGTAGTCAATAGGTCGAACCTGGCCTGAAGGCTTTGCCTCTCCCCCAGCAATCCCTCCTCCGGAGCCTCCGCATATCCCCTATCCACCCTCACCATCAGTTTCTCCCTCTGCTCCCCCCTCTCCCTATGGGTTCGGATGGAAATCAACTCCCCTCTAGTCACCACCTTCAATGCCTCCCAGACCGTCCCCACTCGGACCTCCCCGTTGTCGTTGGCCTCAAGGTACCTCTCAATACACCCCCAAACCCTCTCGGCCACCTCCTCATCTGCCAGCAGCCCCACCTCCAAGTGCCAGAGCGGACGTTGGTCCCTCTCCTCCCCCAGCCCGAGGTCCACCCAGTGCGGGGCATGATCTGAAATGGCAATGGCAGAGTATTCAACATCCTCCATCCTCGAAACCAGCCCCCGGCTCAGGACAAAAAAAATCAATCCTCGAATAGGCCTTATGTACGTGGGATAAAAACGAGTACTCCCTGGAGCCCCCCCCCCAAATCTGGTCCATAAATCCCCTCAACACCTTAGCCGCCGCCGGCCTCCTACCCGTCCGGGACTTGGATCGATCCAATGGGGGATCCAGCACTGTGTTGAAGTCCCCCCCCATGATCAGGCCCCCACCTCCAGGGATCCGGAATGCGGCCCAACATACGGCGCATAAACCCCGCATCGTCCCAATTTGGGGCGTAAACATTCACCAACACCACCCGCTCCCCCTGCAGCTTACCACTCACCATCACATACCTCCCGCCACTGTCAGCCACCACCCTCAATGCCTCAAACGTCACTTTCTTCCCCACCAGGATCGCCGCCCCCCCGACTCTTCTCATCCAGCCCTGAGTGAAATACTTGGCCCACCCATCCCTTCCTCAGCCGAACCTGGTCCACCACTTTCAGGTGTGTCTCCTGGAGCATGGCCACATCCGCCTTCAGCCCCTTCAGGTGCGCAAATACCCGGGCCTGTTTGACCGGCCCATTCAACCCCCTCACATTCCAGGTTATCAGCCGGATCAGGGGGCTCCCTGCCCCCCTCCCCCGGCGACTAGCCATAACCCATCCCCTGCCCACCACTGGCCAGCAACCCCCGCTCTGCCAGTTCCCCACGGCGGCAACACCCCTCCCCCCCCCCACCCCCCCAGCACCCCCTGCATCCTCCAGCTCCTTCCCGACCGTTTCAGCAGCAACCGGTACCGCCCCCCCCCCCCCCCCCCCCCCCCCCCCCCCCCCGATCCCCCGGTCCCCCAGGCTAGGACCCCTCCTAGCCGCGCCCCTCCCTTCATAGCACTCCCATGAGCCAGCTAACTTCTGCTGACCCTGGCGACTCCCGCCCTACCTCCGACTCCTCCCCACGTGGGACTACCCCTCCTCCTTCGTGCCCATCAGCATGCCCTCTTTTTGCACGGGAAAAAAAAAACAGCCAGCAACGGCCCGCGCTTCCCAGCCCCGACTCCGCCCCCACCATCTCAAAGCGCGGGAAACCAGTGAAAAGCCCGCGCTTTCGCCCTGCCCAGCCCCGCCTCCTCTTGGGCAACTCCCATTGCCAGTCCCCCCCACCAGCTCCCCGCACTCCCCGTTTTCCCCCACCTGCCCGAACCCGTCCACCAGACCCATACAAAAAAGACATAACAACATCACCCCACCCACCCTAAGGCCAACCCACATCTTGCATTAAACAGAGCAAACACAAATACATTATTATACAACATCCCCCATCTTAGACCCTCAGTTTGAGTCCAGTTTCTCGGCCTGCACAAAGGCCCCCACCTCCTCCGGGGACTCAAAATAATGGTGCCGGTCCTTGTAGGTGAACCACAGACGCGCCGACTGCAACATGCCAAACTTTACACTCCGTCTGTGGAGCACCGCCTTCGTCCGGTTAAACCCGGATCTCCGCTTCGCCACCTCCGCACTCCAGTCCTGGAAGATCCGCACCTCCGTGTTCTCCCACTTGCTGCTCCTCTCCTTCTTGGCCCACCGGAGCTCACACTCACGATCCACGAACCGGTGACACCACACCAACACCGCCCGCGGCGGCTCGTTCGGCTTGGGCCTCCTAGCCAGAATTCTGTGGGACCCCTCCAACTCCAGGGGCCCCTGGAAGGACCCAGATCCCAACAGCGAGTTCAGCATAACGACCACATAGGCCGCCAGGTCCGACCCCTCCAGCCCCTCCGTGAGACCCAGGATCCGCAAATTCTTCCTCCTCGACGGGTTGTCCAGCTCCTGCCACCTTTTATGGAGCGCCTCGTGCATCTCCACCTTCCCCGCGACGGCCACGGCCTCATCCTCCCTTTCGGTGCCTGCTTCTGCAGCTCCCGGATCGCGGCACCCTGGGCTGTCTGAGTCTCCATCAGCTCTCTGGTGGTAGCCTTCAGCGACTCCAGCAGCTCCACCTTAAGCTCCTGGAAGCAGCGCAGCAGAGTCTCCTGCTGCTCCTGCGCCCACTGCCTCCACTGCTCCGGGCCTCCGCCGGTCGCCATTTTGTTTTTCTTCCCCCGCTTTTCCGGGGTGCTTCCCCCGTTTTTCTTCTTACCCCACTCTTCTTACCCCACTCCTGGTCAGGACCAGGGCCCAGGGATCGACTCCAGTCCCCTTCCCACGTCGGGATTCGTCGGCGAAGTTCCGTTGGGGGCCCTGAAAAGAGCCCCAAAGTCCGTTATTCGCGGGAGCTGCGGCTTAGCTCCACATTGCCACCACCGGAAGTCTTCAGCAATGTCTCTGTGAGAGCTCTATTTATTTAATGTTGCTTTAATACCACGACTGGAGTGTCTTCATTTGCTCTTATCAACCTACACCCAAGGAGTTATTTTGTTCTTGCCTCAGAGAAACAATGATTCATCTTGGTTGGGAGTTAACCTTGGTTTGCATACAAACTTAATTTCAGGAAACCAAGGAATCTCTTAGGAATCTCTTAGGATGCTGATTCAAAATCGGTTATTGGTGAGGTCAGAGAATAATTTGATACCTCAGCATTTTGAAATACTGAATGTCGTACAATATTTCTCTGTTCATTCAATCTAGCCTATTACATGTGGAAATTTTCTCAAAATATTCTCTTGCTAACACGATGATAAATGTTCCTTGAAAACAGAATTTGGTTTTTTGATCACAAATGATGATTTGTTGATTATCATGAGTCTGATATTGTATGCACATGTTCGACATCTTTTTCAGTGTCACTCTAAATCCAGGGCTGTAGACCGTTTTTATTTTGAGGAGAACGGATGGGCTCACGAATGAATCAATGAATGGAAAAGACTGATTCATCTTGGCAGAGGAGCGCTTTGGATCTATCCCGAGATGAACCTCTGTATGCCTGCATTTACAGAAAAAAGATCGAGCGGAAAAATAATGGCTCAGTTAAAGCAATATCAATTTTGAGTGAAAAAAAGGATAGAATTGCAGTATTTGATTACCTAAAGACCAGTTTTAAATAAATCTCAGAATCAACAACAGCAGCTTATTGGAGATCAGAAGAATGAGAGGCGACCTTATTGGGTTATGTAAGATTTTCTGCGTAGGTGCTGAGAGGTTGTTTCCCCTGTGGGGGAGTCTAGGACTGGAGTACATAATCTGAGAGTAAGGGGGGGGCGCTTTTAAGACAGAGATAAGGAGCTATTTCTTCCCACAGAGGGTAGTTAATCTGTGGAATTCTTTAACGCAGAGGGTTGTAGAAGCTGGGTCATTAATGTTCAAGGCTGAGATGGACAGATTTTTAATCAGTTAGGGAATCATTGTGTTATGGGGATAAGGTGGGAAAGTAATCAGATCAGTCATGATCTCATTGAATGGTGGAGCAGTCTTGTTGTGCCAAATGACCTACTTCTGCTCCTACTTAGTTAAACATCCCCAAGATGCTTCACATGCAGGAAGCGATTTGCCAGACACATCCCGCCACAATCGGAACGGGACACGGGCCGGGCCCAGACTTGCAGAGTTAAGTGAGTTTAAAAGCTCAATTAATTCTGCTGGCGGCAGATCAAACCGGCTCGCGGTATCTACCAGCCTCGCCAAGGAGACTGCAGTGGGGCGCCGTTCATCACTGGTCCCCACAAACGGGGGCCAGGGAGAACAGCATTTGGAGGGTCTCCCAGGTGACCGGAGGCACCCAGGTGTCTGGCATCTGTGCCGGGTGTCACCCTGGCACTGGAGATGTCTCCTGGGCACCCTGACACTGCCAGCCTGGCACCCTGGCAGTGCCACCTGTGTGCCAGCCTGGCATTGCCAGGGTGCCCAGCTGGCACAACCAGGCTAGCAGGGGCACTGTCAGGGTGCCATACTGGCAGTGCTAAAGTGCCAAGGTGATATTTTGCCCATGCCCGGGATTGGGCCTGGGAGTACCCTGCCTGTGTGAGGTGAGGTGTAGGAGGGGGCTCAAGGAACCCCCCCAACAGCTGTGATGGGGCATTGCAGGGGCGAGGGTCGGGTGGGGGGGGGGGGTTCGGGAGATTGGGATGCCATTCTCTTTCCGCACTGAGGACCTCTGGTTAGATTGTGCGTGTAATAACAATGTAAATTGTATTTTTCAGTCACTTCAGCCCATCGGGACTGCACCAACACATGAAAGACACCTGACCTGCCTACTTAATTCCATTTTCCAGCACTTGGCCCGTAGCCTTGAATGTTATGACGGGCCAAGTGCTCATCCAAGTACTTTTTAAAGGATGTGAGGTAACCCACTTCTGCCACCCATCCAGGCAGTGCATTCCAGCCTGTCACCACCCTCTGGGTAAAAATGTGTTTCCTCAAATCCCCCCATACCTTGATCTTGTGCCCCCTTGTAACTAACCCTTCAACTAAGTGGACCAGCTACTCCCTATCCATCCTGTCCATGCCCCTCATAATCTTGTACACCTCGATCAGGTCGCCCGTCAGTCTTCTCTGCACCAGCGAAAACAACCCAAGCCTATCCAATCTCCCTTCACAACTTGAATGTTGCGTCCCAGGCAACATCCTGGTGAATCACCTCTGCGATTGCTTCTATCATCCAAAGATGTTTTAAATGATCGATTGGCATAGTGTGATCTTCAAAGCACCAGTAAAAGTCCCGGACTCCTGCAATAAGAACAGGTGTTTTCGCATTTAGATATTGGAAATTAGTGGTCCTGATCATATAAATATTGGTATCCATCACTTTACACCGATCAGAAGTATGAGTGCGGGATTCTTTGGCCACGCCCATTGGGAAACCGGAAATTCCCGCCTGAGGTGAATGGACCTTTACATGGTTCCCGTCCCGTACGTGGTGATTTGCGGCGGGCGCGGCCGAAGAATCCAGCCCGATATTTTCCTTGAACTGTAGAAATAGGCAATCTGAAGACTGGATAATAAGCTTAAAGGCAATATTGGAACGGGGAACAGAAATTCAACTGGAAAATTACATCAACTCATTTGGAACATTGGCTGCAGTTTCTGCAGTCAGGGTTTTAGGTTCCACTTGCTGCTCTTATGTACTTCTCAGACTAAGATTTTTTTTCGTCAATTAAAATATATTCCAGACTGCAAAATGTTCTTGAAACATCTGTGGCAGACTGTACGTCAGTGGAAGCTGTACAAATGGTCTGCCAATTTAATCCCATTCCAAACAAACACTTGTGGCACATTCTCTTTCATTGACAAATATTATTAAATAAACCATTTATTTTTGTTGCCGGTTGGGCCTCAGCAGAGGACGTTGAGGCGTTTTCCAGACTGGTTGAAGTGAGGGGAAAAGAATTAAAATGTGGTTTAGACAACAGGATGTGGGTTTTGATGCGATGAAACTGAACTGAATATCCAGACACAAGATGGTTTGTTTACTTCCCTACAGTGCAGAAGGGGGCCATTCAGCCCATCAAGTCTGTACCTGACGTAGGGTCAGGCTTTACCCTATCTCTGTAACCCAGTAACCCCACCTAACCTTTTTGGATACTAAGGGGCACTTTAGCATGGCCAAAATGATCGGCACAATATCGTGGGCTGAAGGACCTGTACTGTGCTGTACTGTTCTTTGTTCTTTGTTCTTTGTTTATCCACCTAACCTGCACATCTTTGGACTGTGGGAGGAAACCGGAGCATCTGGAGGAAATGCACGCAGACACGGGGAGAATGTGAAAACTCCATTTAAAACAGACAGGCACCCGAGGCTGGAATTGAACCCAGGTCCCTGGAGCTGAGAGGCAGCTGATGTCCGAGTCGTTGAATGACCTACTGTGGTATCTCTATTCATTAGGTATTTTAATCACATAAACATCTGTTTGTGTCTGGATTACCATTTGCACCCAATGTGGAAATTGCTTGCATTTGAACAAAGTTAGTCTAAGAGGTGATTGAAGTTTTAATTGTTGGCGGGAAGAAAAACTCCAAAGGCCAATACAAGATGGATAAATGTTTGGAAGTTTTGGGGGAAGTGAATAGCTGAGAGACCTGACGGACTTAATTCCAGGACTTAATTCCAAGGTTGTATGCTTGGTTGGGAAATGATTGTAGGAACATGAGTAGGCCCTTCCATAAGTGGATGGTCAGAGAGCCTTTTTCCTCGGATGGTGATGTCTAGCATGAGGGGACATAGCTTTAAATTGAGGGGAGATAGATATAGGATAGATGTCAGAGGTAGGTTCTTTACTCAATAGTAAGGGTGTGGAATGCCCTGCCTGCAACGGTAGTGGACTTACCAACACTAAGGGCATTCAAATGGTCATTCGATAAACATATGGACCCTTTCTTGGGCCTCACGGTAGCATGGTGGTTAGCATCAATGCTTCACAGCTCCAGGGTCCCAGGTTCGATTCCCGGCTGGGTCACTGTCTGTGTGGAGTCTGCACGTCCTCCCTGTGGGTGCGTGGGTTTCCTCCGGGTGCTCCGGTTTCCTCCCACAGTCCAAAGATGTGCAGGTTAGGTGGATTGGCCATGCTAAATTGCCCGTAGTGTAAGGTTAATGGGGGGATTGTTGGGTTACGGGTATACGGGTTACATGGGTTTAAAGTAGGGTGATCATTGTTCGGCACAACATTGAGGGCCGAAGGGCCTGTTCTGTGCTGTACTGTTCTATGAATGAAATCTGAATCTTATTTATTACAGCCCCAAATCTGGAATTGTATTTCAAAAATAAAACAAACCTTACCAAAAAGAATATCTGGGGGAGCATTTGATAAATATATCCAATTAGAACCCGTTGTTTCAAAGGCTGGGGAGATGAGGAAGAGGACTGGGAGCATTGAGGGAAGTGAATTCAAAAATGTTAAGGGAAGTTTAAGGATGTATAGCAGAGCTGTGACATAGGGTAAATGTGAATAGAATGTGTCAGAAAGGGACTGAGAGCTTAATTAAAATAAGAGGCCACTGTGGACAAAATTTTCTCTCCTCATTTGCAGTTGGGATTTTCTGTGCCGCTGAAAGTGAATAGCGTTTTGGCTGGAGCGAACAGCCAGAATTGATTTTTAAGAGGTAAAAATGGAAAAGGAGGTGTAGTGCTGATAATAAAAGACGGGTTAAGGGAAGTAGAAAGAAAGGATTTTCTGTCCCGCCGCACCCGCTTTCTGGTGCGACGCACCACTGCCGCCAGCGGGATCCTCCATCCCGGCAGCTTGCCAATGGGGCTCCCCATTGTGGGCACTCCTGCGCCCTCGGGAAATCCATGGGCGCAAGTGCTCTGCCGGCGAAGCGGAGGACCCCACCGACGGAGAATCCAGCCAGTTGTTTTTACAGCTTTTACAGACAGGTGCAACACTGACCCAGAAAGACATGATCATATTTGCACCATTGTATGGCCTATCTGAGGGCCTCTGACAGTCAGGAAGTCCAGGATCTTAGCTCAGAAAATCAATCAGTTTAGTTGAAGTTAAAAATCACCATGGGGCAGAAAGTAGTTTGTCGGCCCTGTAACAGTCGTAGTAGTTTCAGACAGAGTATAAAGCAAGAAATGCATCCTACAAGGGTTAATCGATAATCACGGGAGACTTTAATCATGCCGATTAGGTAGGACAAATCTGCAGGAACAGTGAGTACTTGGAATGCATTCAGGATGGCTTTCTGGAGCAGAGTGGCAAGAGCTGGTGTTGTACAGTGTACAGTGAGAAAAGGGTTAATCAATAACCTTTTGCGAAGGGAGCACCTGTGAGATAGCAATCAAATAGTGACAGCATTTTAGACTGAGTTTGGGAGTACTTCAGCTGTTTCTGAAATACAAACTGTTTCGGGATGAATAAATAGTTGGTTAGGTAGCTCAGGAAACAAAATCAAATGATCTAACAGTTAATAAGCGATGATAGACACTTAACTAATTAATTAATCATTCGTATTGAATTATACATTCCCTTAAGGAATAAAAAACACCATTGGGAAAATGGTCTGACTGCAGTTAACAAGAAAAGTCAGTGATAACATAACATTAAAAAAGAAAAGGCGTATACTGTTTCCAAGAAAGTAGTATCGTGGAGGACTGGGAAGATTTTCGAATTCAGAAAAGGACAATAAAGAAGTACGAAATAGAGTATGACAGCAAACTAACAAGAGGCATATAAAACATCGAGGTGTATGTGAAAAGGAAGCAATTAATGGAAGTAATGTAAATATTGAGGCTGAGTCTGTGCGGAGTCTGCACATTCTCCCCGTGTGTGCGTGGGTTTCCTCCGGGTGCTCCGGTTTCCTCCCACAGTCCAAAGATGTGCAGGTTAGGTGGATTGGCCATGATAAATTGCCCTTAGTGTTAGGTGGGGTTACTGGGTTATGGGGATAGGGTGGAGGTATGGGCTTGGGTAGGGTGCTCTTTGCAAGAGCCGGTGCAGACTCGATGGGCCGAATGGCCTCCTTCTGCACTGTAAGTTCTATGAATAACACAAGGGAGCCATACTCAGGTTTGTAATTGACACAAAGATTGTCAGGGGCTGGTTTAGCTCACTGAGCTAAATCACTGGCTTTTAAAGCAGACCAAGCAGGCCAGCAGCACGGTTCGATTCCTGTACCAACCTCTCCGGACAGGTGCCAGAATGTGGTGACTAGAGGCTTTTCACAGTAACTTCATTGAAGCCTACTTGTGACAATAAGTGATTTTCATTTCATTTCAGTTTGTCAGCAGTGTAGATGAGAAAGTTATGCAACAAAGAGACTTTGATCTAAATAGTCGCTTGGTAGTATTGGCTACCCTCAGGGTCTGTACTGCCAAGCGACTATCTCAGATTACCGCCTGCACAGGCCTTGCTCAAGTTCTTGTTTAAGCTTTGACTTGCATATTGGTGTAGCTTTCATATTGAGCACAAGTGTAAGTATCTTGCGATGCCCAAATCATATTAAACAGCGTCCCCAGGAATAGATCATTATCGGCTTGATGGGAGTGTGTAAAATTACATTGTAACAATGGCCGGAATTCTCCTATCATTGCGATTCCCTTTTCCTGGACGCTCACACCCGTGGAATTCCCGGAGGGGTCGGGTGGTTACAGTGGGAAATCCCATTGACAAGAGGCGTGAGAGAGAATCCCACTGCCAGCAAACGGCGCACCGTCAAGAAGCATGGGGCTGGAGGAACCGGAGAATCACACCCAGGGTCTACGGGCTGGATTCTCCCAAAATGAGACTATGACCCCATGCCAGCATAAAAACGGCGGTATTTTACTCTCGAAATTCCTAGAAAAAAGTTAAATGAAATTTAAGCCCTGCAGGGGGCTAGCAGGGACCCGGAGTGAATCTCGCAGCTTTTGCTGCAGATACGGGCCCCCACACTTCCGGGTCAGAGGGTGCGCATGCACACGGCGGTGACCTCCAGCGGCTGCGCCGTGCTCCATGGCAGACTTGTGCCGCGGAGCCAGACAAAAAAAATAAACCTCCCGATCGTCCGCACACCCGAGTTTGAAACCTCGGCCGCCTATAAGGCCCCTCCTGGTCTCCGATGCATCCACCCCCAACCAGGGCGGCCGTGGACTTGCCATGGACTGAGTCCGCAGCCACCACGTGAGCATCCTGATCGGCAATAGGTGGTTAGTTCCACACCGTCTGGAACGCGACCGGTTAGGAGTGGAGGTTTGCTCAGCGGGCCTCTGGCAATGGTACCCCGGCCGCGCGGCGTTCTCCGCTGCGACTACAATTTCTGGTGCCTGGAGAATCGCCAGACTGGCGGTGGGTGTCGATTACGGCATCAAATTAGATTCTCCGCCCCAGCGCCGGCCACGATTATGGTGTTGGTCTGCGGTGAATCCAGCCCTACATTTTTAAAAGTACTTTATTGGATGTGAAACTTTTTGGGACATCCTCAAGTTGCAAAACATGTCATACAAATATTACCTTTTTAAATATTTGCATTGGATCTCCCTCATGGAACAGTTTGATACCCCGCTGGATATGACGCAATCTATAAACTAGTCAAAAAATAAGATAAATAGCGTTTTTTTTACCAGTAGCATCAGACGAAAAATTATCTTACAATGGAGTGATTCAACAGAACTGAACCTTCAGGATCCTGATGCACCGCTCGATCATGCCCCTGGTCCCTGCGTGCGCTTCACTGTAGCGGATCTCCACATTGGTCTGTGCCCTCTGGATAGGCATCATCAGCCGAGATCGCACCGGATAACCCCTGTCGCCAGGAGCTAACGCCCAGTCAGTGGTGTGCCTCAAAGAGACCGGGGATCATCGACAGTGTCAGGAGAAAGGCGTCGTGCACACTGCCCGAGTATCGGGTGCTTACATGCATGATGCATATCTGATGCTCACATATCAGCTGGATGTTCATGGAATGCAACCCTTTTCAGTTTGTGTAGACCAGCCTGTCCCACCGAGAACCTTCCCGAGAACCACCCACGCATACTCACCTGCCAGGTCCCACTGGTATGTGAGTTGAGTGATTCACGGAGGATGCATGGGGGCCGGCGTCCCACCGATCACCCTCTGGACCCGGGGCCATCTTGGTGATGGCAGCAGTGGGCATCCTGGTGGGCTCATTCCACATTGAAATGGGTGTATTGTGCCGACTAGGCATATTGGGGCTCCGGGATGGTGCAGATGGATTTGTTCACCGAGCTCTGTAAGATAGTGGATAGGTCCCCACTGACCACCTGGAAGGACCCCGTGGTGTAAAAGTTCAGGGCGACCATCACCTTAGCGGCCTCCGGAAGCGGGTGTCCTCCCTCATTCCCCCATGGTGCCAGGGACGTCATGATCTGGCAGATATGCCACACTGTCCCCCTGCTCAGCCGGAGTCTTCGACGACATGCTCAGTCCAGCCTCCTCCTCGGCCTGTTGGGTGGCTGGCTCTCCATCCTTGGTGGCTGCCTCCTGTTCCTCTGGGGAATGCTCCGCTGTTGCATGCTCCCTTGCTGCAGCTTCTTCCTCCTCGAGCAGCTTCAACTCACACAGGCGCAAGGTATCCTCCAGGGCTGCGGCAATGAGGAGGAAGCCACATTGCTGGTTGTATTCCAATATCCATTGTCTGCAGGGGTTCAAGGCTGACATTTTAGCATGGAGCGTACCCCCATGCACAACCAGGTCCAAAAAGGTACACGGTGGAACCAGTTGGCATTAAAATTCTGCCCCCGCATGTTCCACTCCCACTCCCCCCCCCCCCCCCCCCCCCCCTGCATGCCTGCCCCCACGATGGCCGGCATGGAAGCCCAAACAGATGTGCATGATCTGGAAGTGGTGGTCACACACAATCTGAACATTCAGTGAGTGGAACCCCTTCCTATTGTGATAGGGCACTTCCTGATGTCCTGCTGTGCGCAAGGCAACATGCATGCCATCTATTGCCCCCTGAACCTGGGGCATCCTGGCGATGTTGGAGAATCGTGCAGCTGGCCAACTTGGTAGGCTTTGGCAAATTGAAGGTGATCTAGTTCGATGCATGGGCATACAGGGCATCCGTGACCTCCAGAAGCATCTTTGGGCTGTAGCTTTCAAAATGCCACAGAGGTCCCTGGTCGAGCCCTGGAAAGAGCTGGTTGCATAAAAGGTCAGGGCTGTGGTGACCTTTACGGCCACCAGGAGCGGGTGTCCTCCTCCTCCTCCTTGGGGCGCCAAATCCACGAGGCTATGGTACATGTGCCACACTGTCTCTTTGTTGAGATAGTGTCTCCTGTCTGTCATATCGAAAGACCAATGATGCCTGTAGACCTTGTGCCATCGCTGGCATCCCCCTCTGGGTTCCTTCTCAGTCTGATGGATGGCGAAGTCTTCAGGGTGTGCAGTGGCCCCTTGCACATGCGGTGCTGCCTCCAGGCTGCATTACCATTGCTGTCGCCTTCTCCAGGGCCTGCCTGCCCCAGCTTCCACCAGCATCATGAGGGCAGCCGCTCTGGGATACACAGCAGCAAACATTTTTTAACCTGTAAAGAACCGGAGAGGGGGGAGAGACCGACAATCTGTTAGGGCTTCCATCCCGGGACCCTCAAATCTCACAAGTGGCGGTTAATTCCCAGGAGGCCGTTTCATTTGACCTCAATCTCATTAATGAGATTGAAATGAATGCAGATGAGGGTTAATGATATACTCACCTTTTTTGGGCGTGATCCAGAACTCGCCAAAGGGAGTGGCGGGAGAATTGCAAACTGGTTTGCGCCCGGCGTGAATCTCGATTTTGGCCTTTCCCGCGATTTACCCATCATGCCTAGATCTGCGCCGGGCCCAACACGGTGGTTGATTCACGCCCAATAAGAAACTGTACCCAGAAAAGAGAATAAATACCATAAAGCGGCTGTTATTATTCCCAATACATTTACTAATTGATTACAGTGTGGCAAGGATTGTTCTTGAAATAGTAAGAGTGTATAATACTCAACCTGACTTCTCATGTCTGAGAGAACATTTTGTTTTCCTCTACAGAAATAAAGGAGATAAATATTTGGGTACATAAAACAATATTTTCAGAGTGTGTAATATACCTCTTAGACAGAACTTCTTTCAGATGTCAGTGACAAGTAAACGATATTGTGGCGTGAATGATAAATTATCAGAACACAACCTGTAAAAAGAAATCACAGAGCTAAGAAATTTAAAAACGAAGGGCGGATTTTTCCGATCCCCTGCCGGGTCGGAGAATCCCCTGGGGTAGGTGCGAATCCCGCCCCGACGCTGGCTGCCGTATTCTCCGGCGCGTTTTTTGGGTAGGGCAGGATTGCCGCCACGCCGGTCGAGGGCCGTTGTTCGCACCCCCCCCCCCCCCCACCGGGCGATTCTCCGGGCCCCGATGGGCCGAAAGGCTGTCCATTTTTGGCCAGTCCTGCCTCCGTGAATCACTCAACTCACATACCAGTGGGACCTGGCAGGTGAGTATGCGTGGGTGGTTCTCGGGAAGGCACGGGGGGATCCAACTCCAGGGGAGGCCCCCATGGTGGCCTGGCCCGTGATCGGGGCTCACCGATCTGCGCGCGGGCTTGTTCCGTGAGGGCACTTCCTCCTTCCACTCTGGGCCCCTGTAGGGCTCTGCCATATTGCCTGGGGGCCGGCGCGGAGAAGAGAACACCCCGCGCATGTGCGAGAATATGCCGGCCGGTCCGTGCATGCGCAGAATCACGCTGGCGGTTCCGCACATGCGCGAACTCGCGTCGTCCCTTCGGTGCCGACTGGAGCGGCGCCAACCCCACCACCGTCAACCTAGCCTCCGAGAAAGGTGAGAATTCCTCACCGTGGGGGGCCGTTGACGTGGGAGTTGTTGGCGCTAGTTTACCTGCCGGCGTGGGGACTTAGTCCCCAGAAGGGAGGTTCCCGCCCTTAAATCTTTAATCTATAAGTATTTATCTATATGTCAGACCTGAATTCTACAAAATATGGAATTCTCCGGTCCGCTAGCCGCGTTTTCCGGGGTGGCGAGCCCCTGCTGGCAGCAGGATTCTCCATTCCCGCAGCCTGCCAATGGAGATTCCCATTGTGGACACCTCATGCCGTCGGGAAATCTGGGGCGTGGGTGCACTGCGGCAGACCGGAGGAACCCGCCGAAGGAGAATTCAGATTGACATCCAATACATCATTATATTTTCAGCTAGCCGTTCATCTTTTTCATCAGCTCCAACTCACAAGGATGTGTTTAATAGTGATTACTGGCAGACTTTCTTTTATAAATCGCAAACCCCCAGAAGGAAATTAAACAATTTAACTGATGCAGTGATCTGTGGGCAGTCTCGACGATTTTCTGCTTTATATGTGTGCTATGTGTGTAGGTGACAGTGAGCTGTAATGCAAAGTGATTACTGAGAAATCGCTGTGTAATAATTAGCATTGTATTTGACGTGATGCATTTTGGTCTTTGAAGCGAGATTGCTGTTGTATACAAGTGGGTGTGCAGAAATGGTGAGGCAGCATCCTACAGTATCAATGATGTGAATATGTTCCTCCTACTCCCATTGACCGCCCTTTAAGAAAGGCAATGTTGGAAACCTTAATAATTGTGATTTGAGTCTCAGACTTAAATATTTATTGACGCTGCCAGAAAAATTAAAAACCTGTGAAAGAAAGATATGCAAAACAATTGTCTGTTATATTAGTTACCTGTTCTCTTGTATGTGCAGACAGAGAGTAACACAATAAAATAAATTGTGGATTATATTTAAATAATTATCGATTACTATTAGGAAGAGATTTGTTACGAAGGCTGATTTGTCTCTGGGCTTCTTAATGTCAAGAAATTAAGTATTTGCCTGCACCTTGCTACCTCTGCGTTGATAGTTAAAAGTTCAATATTCAAGGTACATGTGTCATAATCCCCAGTGGTCCTAAGTCATGCGATGTCATCAGCACTGCTTTTCAAAAGTCTAATAATTCAGCATGAATATTTGCACTTGGATACTTGCTGCAACAATATTGCAAGTCTGCCAGAGAATAAAGCTACCATTCAGTACTTGGAAAGCCTGTCACTCAAGGAGCAATGGCAGGTGAGATGAGGTAATGGATTCAATAGTAGTTTGCAAAAGTGATATTGTGAAACATAGAAATGCTGCTTTGAAATGCATCAGATCGATGATTTCCTGTCCCCAGGACACTTTTATTTGGCACAGATTCAAACTCTATCAAATAAGGAGTTGACAAGCATATTCCTTTCCAAATAAATATAGATTCTGACTGGAATTTTATAGAAAGATAACTATTCCTACCGCTGGGTTTGAAAGCGGAACTCAGGCCTGCACAGAGGGATACAGCAGGGCCCTGGCACCATTTTACTGGTGGCAGTTAATTAAGAGGTTTCCGCTGGGATTGCTGTCCAATAGAGGTGGCTGCAACCAAGGCGACAGGAAGGAGGAAAGGGAGGCATGCATGGTGAGGCACCCTCAAAGACAAAGTAAGCAGGTTCCAGCGATCAGGGCGTGTACCAACCAGCAGTGGTGTGAAGCCATGGGGGCAGCCATTTACAACAAGGGGGTGCCCCCTCCATGGTCCATGGTGTGAGCTTAAAGGAGGTCACTCTTGGGAACCATCTGGATGGTCGTCAAGGTCTACCTGGTGGTCCCCTCCCCCCAGAAAGCCCCTCCCGATGTTGGAAAAACCACTGGCGGGGCGGGAAGCGGGCATTCATAGGCACTTAATTGGCTTACTTGGCTGCTTGGTGGACAGGGACATGCTAAGATTCCAGCCATTGGCAATATCCGATGGTAGCAGGAAGACATCGGACTTCCTTCCCCAACATCTCATGCCATCATTTTATAAGGCCTCTCACCTTTCAGCACATCTCGAGAGGGCTAGTAAATCCAGCTCTCTGTAACTATTATGGCTGCAAAAACTGCTTAAAATGCTCCTTATTTTCAAAGGCCAAATATCATTCTTTTCCAAACGAATAATTAAGTAGTTGAAGGGTAATAGGTCAGATGCAAGAAAATAATAAATGAACTGAGTATAGCCTGACACAGCTAACCTTGAAACAAGCTTGTCAAATTGTGATTCATTATGCCTCAGGACTCAGATTAATATATCCATTTTCAATAAAGATAAACTATCAATTACATTGTTGAAAAAACGAAAATAGTCAGTACATTTCATTACGAATTTGGTGTTCATCAGAGTGAATGACGTTAGTGCTGGAAATTTAAATATTTTTCTATTCAGACACTTAGGGCGAGATTCTCCGCTCCCCATGCCAGGTGGGAGAATCGCGGGAGGGCCGGACGACTCACGACACGCCACCCTAGCCCACGATTCTCCCACCCCCCGCTCGCAGAATCGCCGCTCGCCGTTTTTCACGGCGACTGGCGATTCTCCGGCCCGGATGGGCCGAGCGGCCTGACGTTCCCGACCGGTTCACGACGGCGGCAACCACACCTGGGTCCTACTGGACCCTGTACCTGTAGTACAGGGGCCTTACCGTAATACCAGTATATACAATATAATACAACAGCGGTGACTACCACATTCACCCCCTGTTAAAAATTAGTCCAGCAGGGTGGTGGAAAACTATATACATACAGACTGGTTTTAAAATTAGAGAGAAGGTTACAAATTTAGACGATCAGGCGCCTTGATCTGTCGTTGAGAGCGTCGCAGTGCTCGTGGCAAGTCAGGCGTCAGTTCGGTCTTCGGTGACTCCGGGAACGTGTTGAAATCCTCTTCATCCCCGGGTGGGAGCAAGGGGAGGATGGATTGTCCTGGAGCAGGGGCTGCGGTGGGGTGTGCCGGGGGAAGGGAGGGTGGCATCGGGGCAGAGGGGGGTGTGTGTGGGGACCCAGCTGGTGCCAGGTCCCTGAGGGAGAATGTGTCTTGGCGGCCATCGGGGTACGCTACGTAGGCGTACTGCGGGTTTGCGTGGAGTAGCTGTACCCTCTCAACCAACGGGTCCGTCTTGTGGAACCGCACGTGCTTGCGGAGGAGAAGGTCCTGGAGCTGATAGCCACGTTGGGAGTGAAACCCCGGAGGTGGACTTCCTGGGGAAGGGAAAGAGACGTTCATGGGGTGTTTCATTAGTCGCAGTGCACAGGAGCGACCGAATGGAGTGAAATGCGTCGGGGAGGACCTCCTGCCAGCGGGAGGCTGGGAGAGTTCTGGACCGTAAGGCCAGCTGGATGGCCCTCCAGACCGTCCCGTTCTCCCTCGCCACCTGCCCCTTTCCCCTGGGGTTGTAGCTGGTCATGCTGCTCGAGGCAATGCCCCTGTTGAGCAAGTACTGGCGCAATTCATCGCTTATAAATGAGGATCCCCGGTCGCTGTGGACGTAGGTGGGGAAGCCGAACAGAGCGAAGATGGTGTTGAGGGCTTTGATGACTATGGCAGACGTCATATCGGGGCGTGGGATGGCGAAGGGGAATCGGGACTATTCGTCAACCACATTAAGAAATACATGCTGTATCGGTGGAGGGGAGGGGCCCTTTGAAGCTGAAGCGTTCAAAGGGGCGGGGGCCTTCACCTGGCACGCACGGTCTGGCCGGTAGAAGTGCGGTTTGCACTCCGCATGGACCTGGCAGTCTCTGGTGATAGCCCTGACTTCCTTGATGGAATCGGGTAGATTGCGGGCCTTAATGAAGTGGTAAAAGAGGGTGACTCCTGGGTGACAGAGATCGTCGTGCAGGGTCCGGAGTCGGTCCACTTGTGCGCTGGCACATGTACCTCGGGACAGGGCATCGGGGGGCTCGTTGAGCTTACCGGGGCGATACAAAATCTCGTAATTGTAGGTGGAGAGCTCGATCCTCCACCTCAAGATTTTATCATTTTTGATCTTGCCCCGCTGTGTGTTAAACATGAAGGCAACCGACCATTGGTAATTGAGGAGAGTGAATTTCCTGCCGGCTAGTAATGGCTCCAATGTCGCACAGCTTGGGCCTCCTTTTCGACAGAGAATTGCCGACTTTCAGGGGCTTGGAGGGTGCGGGAAAAGAATGCCATGGGCCTGCCTGCCTGGTTGATGGTGGCGGCCAGAGCGACATCTGATGCATCGCTCTTGACTTGGAATGGTAACGTCTCGTCGACCGTGTGCATCGTGGCCTTGGCGATGTCGGCCTTGATACGGTTGAAGGCCTGGTGAGCCTCGGCCGTCAGTGGAAAGCGATGGATTGAATGAGTGGGCGGGCCTTGTCCGCATAGTTTGGGACCCACTGGGCGTAATACGAAAAGAACCCCAGGCATTGTTTGAGGGCCTTGGGGCAGTGGGGGAGGGGGAGTTCCATGAGTGGGCACATGCGATCGGGTCAGGCCCTAGATCTCCGTTCTGAACCACATAGCCGAGGATAGCTAATCGGTTTGTGCTGAACACACAATTCTCCTTGTTGTAAGTTAGGTTGAGGAGTGTGGTGGTGTGGAGAAATTTGGAAATGTTAGCGTCGTGGTCCTGCTGGTCGTGGCCACAGATGGTGACGTTGTCCAGGTGTGGGAAAGTAGCTTGCAGTCCGTACCGGTCAACCATTCGGTCCATCTCCCGTTGGAAGACCGAGACCCATTGGTGACGCTGAAGGGAACCCTAATGAAATGGTAAAGGCGGACGTCTGCTTCAAACGCAGTGTATGGGCGGTCCGCCTTACGGATGGGGAGCTGGTGGTAGGCAGATTGCAGGTCCACTGTCAAGAAGATCCGGTACTGTGCAGTCTGATTGACCATATCAGATATGCGTGGGAGGGGGTACGCGTCGAGCTGCGTGTACCGATTGATGGTCTGACTGTAGTCAGGACCATCCTGTTTTTCTCCCCGGTTTTCACCACTACCACTTGGGCTCTCCAGGGGTTTTGCTGGCCTCGATGTTACCTTCCCGCAGCGGCCGCTGGACTTCAGACCAGATGAAGTTCCTGTCCTAGGCTCTGTACTGTCTGCTCTTGGTGGCAACGGGTTTGCAATCCGGGGTGAGGTTTGCAAACAGGGAAGGCGGGTCGACCTTAAGGCTCGCGAGGCCGCAAACATTAAGGGGTGGTAGGGGCCGGCCAAATTTAAGGGTTAGGTTCTGGAGGCTGCACTGGAAGTCCAGGCCGAGTAGCAGGGCAACGCAGAGGTTGGGGAGGACGTAGAGCCGGAAGCCGCTGAACGCTACGTCCTGGACGATGAGGGTGGCGATGCTGTACCACCGGATCACCACGGAGTGGGATCCGGAGGCCAGGGAGATTCTCTGGTTAGCGGGGTGTACCGCAAGGGAGCAGCACCTTACCGTATCAGGGTGGATGAAGCTCTCAGTGCTCCCGGAGTCCAGAAGGCAGGATATCTCGTGCCTGTCGACCTTCACCTTTGTCGAAGCGGTCGTGAGGTTGTGCGGTTGAGACTGGTCGATCGTGACTGAGGCAAAATGCGGCTGGTCGTCGGCGGTCGCAGGCGCTGAGTGGCCCGATGAGGTGCCCGATGGGCAGGGTTCCTGAGGCGGGTAAGGTGGCGGCGCCCACAGGCTGCACGTGTCCTGGGGCAGGCAAGATGGCGCCGCCCATTGGTTCTGAGGCAAGCAACATGGCAGCGCCCACGGGCCGCACGTGATGTGAGTGGAGCAAGATGGCGGCGCCCATGGGCCGCACGTGGTCTGAGGAGAGGAAGATGGCGGTGCCCACTGGCCGTACGTGGGCGGTGCAGGGACAATAGCGGTGATTGAGCGGGCCTGTCACACTGCAGCAAAATGTCCCTTCTTGCCACAGGCCTTGTAGAGCGCACTCCGCGCTGGGCAGCGCTGCCGGGGGTGTTTTGTCTGTCCACAGAAGTAGCACTTGGGTCCCCCAGGGTTGGTTGGCTGCCGCGCGGCGCAGGTGTGGGGTTGGCTGGTGGGGTCCACGATGCACAGGGGGGTGGGCCGTGAGGTCGAGGGCATAAGCATGTACGTTGCATGAGGCGACCATGAGCGAAAGCGCTAGTTTCTTGGTCGCCGCGAGGTCAAGCGTGGCCCCTTCTAAGAGGCGCTGGCAGATGTAGTCAGACCCTATGCCCATAACGAACGCCTCTCTCATTCGCAGTTCGAATGTTCAGTGGCTGAAACAGCCTGGCAATTACAGTCTCTCACCAGGGTGAGCAGGGCACGCCAGAAAACTTCCACAGACTCATTGGGAAGTTGGTGCCGCGTGAACAGGATGTGCCTGGCGTAGATCTTGTTGGTCTGCTGAGTGTAATTCTCCTTCAGTAGTGCCATGGCCTCTGCGTAGGTAGGCACGTCCTGGACGAGGGGGAAGACATCGGAGCTCAGCCGCGTGCACAGAATCTGGAGCTTCTGTGCTTCTGAGATTGGGTCTGGCGCAGACCCGATATATGCTTCAAAACAGGCTAGCCAATGTTCTTTTTGGCGTTGTCTGCCTGAGGATGCAGCTGCAGGTGATTCGGCTTGATGCGGAGGTCCATCTCTGAAAAATCTCTGTGCAATAAATTGATGAACTATCAACTACGACGAGACGAGAGTAGAGAGTAATCGAGGCTTTATTACACAGAGATGTGTGGCCTCCTACAGCAGCTGACAAAATGGCTGCTGTTCTGAGAGCACACACATTTATAC
The DNA here is from genome assembly GCF_902713615.1 of Scyliorhinus canicula. Lineage (NCBI taxonomy): Eukaryota > Metazoa > Chordata > Chondrichthyes > Carcharhiniformes > Scyliorhinidae > Scyliorhinus > Scyliorhinus canicula. Next base: position 44,088,021 of record NC_052163.1, read on the forward strand.
TCTGCCTACTGGGTGGAGCCAGCAGGCAGGGATCTACCCGCGTATCTGTAGTACAGGGGCCTTACCGTAATACCAGTATATACAATATAATACAACAGTGGTGACTACCACAGGGGACAAGAGAAATGGGATTTGCGCAGATCTCTGATTTCTACATTGACTGCACTCACACGGTACTCAGAGCTCTGTTGCATCAAACTATCGACTATGTGACCCGTATGCCCTCTGCCTGCTGAATGTTCAGCTGGTCTGTAACCATACCAAATGCATCCTGCAAGTGTGTGTGCTCGGTTCCCAGGGAGTGTGCACAACTCCTACATGCTTTGACAAAGGGTCATCTGGACTCGAAACGTTCGCTCTTTCCTCTCCCTACAGATGCTGCCAGACCTGCTGAGATTTTCCAGCATTTTCTCTTTAGTATCCTTCATTCTGACATCTTTCAGGGTTTACAGGGGCTGCGGGGACAAGGGCTACCCACTGAGGATATGATTGATGATACCTGTGCGGAGGTTACCGAGTGCTGTAGAGACAAGATACAATGAGGCTCATGCTGCTGCTCACACTTTGGCAGAGCAGACCATAAGGATGCTGAAGATGAGGTTCTGCTGCCTGTACTGATCTGGCAAAGCCCGGTAATATAGTCCCCAAACTGTCTCACACATCGTCGTTGTCTGCTGCATGTAATAGTCACACTGCAACGGGGGGAGAAACTGAGGAGGAGAGGCAGGAGTGGCACGTATCATCCGATGACAAGGATGGCGAAGAGGTGAGGCTGAGAAGGTTCTTGAGGGAGAGGATGTTGGCTATGAGGCAACGGTGATCTCCATCCAAGGTAAATGAACTCAGGATACACTCATTGCTGCTCGATTCATGGAGGGTGATGTGGACCCTGTCACATGGCGTCTGTGAGCATTGCTCTCATATCTGACTGATGGCAGTACACCTATCCTCTGTATTAAGGCTCCTGCCATGGAGATGCAGAAGATCGCCATAGTCCCTGTATTCCAGGAGAATGATGATGACTTGCCGTGGGGACAGTGCATAGATCCTCACAGAGCTTCTGTCAATCTCTGACTCCTGTCTGGCTGATCACCTGCTCTCAATGACCAGGGTCATATAATGATGCAATGGGGAAAGTTTAACCTCTCCTTATTCTATGACATTATCCCTGTGCTGAATCCTTGAGGAACACAGTGCCACCAGAGGCAGAAGATAATGGGATGGAGGGGGCGGGTAGCAGGAGAGGTGGTGGCAGCCACCACCCTCATTGCAGGCCTTCACCTAGAGTGTGGGTGCAGTACATCACGGCAAGCCTCCACTGCATCTGGCAGGTGTTCGAGGGAGGCATCAGTACATTTTGGTGCTGAATGTTTCCTTGGTCTGGCAGCAATCACATCCCAGCAAACTCCAAAGTATGCTAGCTCTGTGCAGGTGTGGCCTTTAAGTATGGCGTCTAGCTCATTGTAGCAATGAGGTGATGGTGGGGGCGGGTGAATCAGAGGCCACCTGCCAGCAATACGGCCTGGAGCCCATGCCTGCAAATTTATTTTGCCTAGTGCCGCACTCTAGGGCAGACAAGGATGCCATTGCTGTCGACGAGCTAATCACAGCTTTCCCCGCCTGGAATCGGACTTTTCCGATTTCTGAAATGATTCCGCCAAAGGAGCGAGTTTTTTGGTGTCTCTTCATCGAGGTCACAACATTAGTTTCCTGTTTCGGGCCTTCCCAACCAAATATAGCAGGAAGGCTTGATGATTGTTAAAGCTTCACTGTTTGAAGGGGACATGTGAGGTCCGAATGGAGCCATTTTAGAATTGTCAACAGAGATCCAGAAACTAGAGTGATGGAGTCTTAATCAGGGAAGGCTGCCCCCCCCCCCCCTTCTGTCACATATCTCAGGGCATCATGCTGCATGGGCATGTTATTCCTAGTGGACAAAAGGATGAAGCTTCGAAGACCAAGTAAGTGAAGCTGGCGGTAGCACAGGAGGTGAAGAGAAGGAGTATCTCAATCCTGGAAACAGTGTCAATGAAAGTTCAATGGCCTCCTCAGGGCAGCATTGATGGTGGCATGCCACATTTAAGTACAACCCCCCTCACTCTGACTTTCCCAACCTTCTCATGCACTCTTCAAACCAACACAATTTTCAGGTCCAGTTATTCTTCAATTTTGAGGCATCACCTCATAACCCCATCTAAACATCCCTCACATACCCTCCACAAATGTTTCCTTCTTTCTTCTCAACAAGTTCCAATTGCTCACACTTATAACTCTTTACTTTCTCTCTTTTCAGAAGATAGCCCATAACATCAGACAGCGATTGAAAAGTGGAGATGGCCCTCCAGTCATGGTGACCCTGATGACTGAGGAAGACACTCTGGAGATAAGAGTCTAAGCACGCATGGCCATTTGTGATGAAGAGGTAGCGATCTCTCAGTTACTTGCTGACAGTATGCAATGAAACATGATGTTTCATGTTTCTACACAATGATGACTTAGAATTCGTGTGTGGTGACAGCTCTAATCTAAGCCTTTCATCTTCCACGGGCCCTGCAAGCAACGTCCAGGAGTTTTGATACTGAACAAGGACAAAGATTCGTCAGAAGAGGTTACTCATTCGTAGCTCAGATCTAGCTAATTCGTTGGGACTGCCACATCAAGAGTTGGATTGTCACATGGTGACACAGGTGAACAAGGGCAGATGCTGGAGTCAGGGACAGTAGCGGAGACGCCCCATCGGAGAGCACCTTCAAGCACTGTTCAGCTGGTTGCAAATGTTGAACTTTGGGAGCCATTGATGAAAGGACTATTCTGGAGCAGCAGAAAACGTGTACAGTTCTGTCAGCATTTCCAGAAATACTGCACACTATTGGAGAGAGATTGGAGGAGTCCATCATTAACGTGTGTGCCACGATATCTCGGGCCACCATGCTGATGTCTACATCCATGGAAAGAGCCACTTGCTTGGAACATCAGAAATGGCAACAACCACGTATATGCTGACCACTATGAATGCCCATACATTCAGTTTCCCCAGTTTAAATAGGATGGAGGAAAGTCACCATTCAGTGCCTCAATCAAGCGCTAAAGTTTGCTCTTCAAGTGTTGCCTCATAAAGAAGTGGGGGTTAACCATGAGGGCGATGACAAAGAAATTGAAGATGAAAGTGGGGCCTCTGTTCAAATAATTCACCCTCCCCCTTCATCCTCCCCCCGGTTTCCTCCCTGTCAGAACCCCGCGTGCTGACTCCCAATAGCTGAGTTTCCACCTGCACAGACGTGGCGGTCTTTTTTCTGTATTCGTTCATGGGAGGTGAGCGTCACAGGCTGTGCCAGCATTTATTGGCCATCCCTAATTGCCCATGAGATGGCAGTTAAAATTCAACCACATTGCTGCGGGTCTGGAGTCACACATAGGCCAGACCCACAAATTTCCTTTCCTAAGTAGGGCAGCACGGTAGCATGGTGGTTAGCATAAATGCTTCACAGCTCCAGGGTCCCAGGTTCGATTCCCGGCTGGGTCACTGTCTGTGCGGAGTCTGCACGTCCTCCCCGTGTGTGCGTGGGTTTCCTCCGGGTGCTCCGGTTTCCTCCCACAGTCCAAAGATGTGCGGGTTAGGTGGATTGGCCATGCTAAATTGCCCGTAGTGTCATAATAGTAAGGTTAAGGGGGGAGTTGTTGGGTTATGGGTATAAGGTGGATACGTGGGTTTGAGTAGGGTGATCATTGCTCGGCACAACATCGAGGGCCGAAGGGCCTGTTCTGTGCTGTACTGTTCTATGTTCTATGTTCTAAAGGACATTAGTGAACCAGATGGGTTTTTACAACAAGCGGTTCATGGTCATCATTAGACTTTTAAATTCCAGATATTTTATTGAATTTACATTCCATCACCAGCTATGCTGATGGAATGTAAATGGTATGGTGATTTGAACCCAGGTCCTGAAATCATGGGCACCATAATCCAATTGACACAAGTCACAAGCATTTGAACAGTCAGAGCAGGGAATGAGGTACCTGCTTATGAAAATATAAGGGTAGCTGCTTGAGGGTGAATTGGCTGACCCACCCCTTAACCAGCCTTTGTTAAAGTAGAAAAGGAAGTGGGTGAGTATGGTGGTGTGGGGGGGGGGGGGGGGGGGGGGGTTTGCGAATTAATTTATTTCCCGACCCCAAATCATCCATTTATCCATTTTTGAGGGTTAAGTTGAGTTCAGCCTTTATAAGGCAGCAGCAGACTGTGGATGCATGTAGAATGTGAAAACCATTAGATTGTGGAAACAAACTACAGTCTTTTCTCCTGATTCCAGATCATTCACAACTGCTCTATTAGGCACACAAAATCTAATGTGACATGTGTTCTTTAAGTTTATTAGTTTATTCATTCATGCGATGTGAGCATTGCTGGCTAGGCCAGCATTTGTTGCTCATCTCAACTTCCCGTGAGAAGGTGGAAATAAGCAACATTCTTAAACCACAATAGACCGCATGGTGCCTGAACTTCCTCAGTGCTGTTAGGGAGGGAGATCATGGGATTTGACCGAGTCATGATAAAAGAACAGCAACAAGTCAGGATGCTGTGTGACTTGGAGCAGTTGTCCCCAAGCATCTGCTGCACCTACCCTTTCAGATGGTGAAGGTCTCAGCTTTGGGAAGTGCCCTCGGAGATGCCTTTGCGAGTTGCTGCTGTGTGACTTGTTGATGGTGCGCACTCCAGTTATGTTGCACTAGTAGTGGTGGGAGTGAATGATCAAGGTACTGGATCAGGTGTCAATCAGGCAGGCTACATTAACCAAGAGGGTGTTGAGCTTCTTTAGTGTTATTACAGGCACGCCCATCCAGGCAACTGGAAAGTATTGCATCGTATTCCTGAATTTTGCCTTATGGATGGTGAGACAGAGTTTGGCGCATCAGGAGGTGAGTTACTCGGTACAGAATTCCCAACCTCTGGCTTGTTCTTGGCAGCCACTGTGTTTATATCGCTGGCAACATTTGGTCTATGGTAACCCTCAGGACGTTGATGGTGAGGGATTCGACATTGGTAGTAACGTTAATGCTCAAGGGAAGTAGGGTTAAACTTTCTCTTCTGAGAGCTGGCCATTTCCTGTCACTTGTTTAATGTGGGTATTCCTTGCCAGATATTAGCCCAAACCTGAATGTGGCTGAGGTCTTAATGGCTATGTATGGCTCAAAGACATAATTGTTCTTCAACTTACCTATATCCCATTAAAACAATTTTTTTTCCATCTAGAATTGCGATCATGTCCAGGGAACATTGGGGTACCAATCAGCTTAATTCCCTACCCTCAAGCCTGGCCTGCATATATAGCATATATGTCTGGCACTGTGAAACAGCTAATTGAGGAAGATAAACTGAAGAAAACGCAAACAGATACATTTCAGGAATACAAATTGAGACATTCCTACAGAGGTGCTTTGGATGACAACTACAAGTTCAAACGGCAAGATTCAGAGTCAAGACCTCAACCTTCAAATGGGCCAGTCGACTCCACTAAGCCAAGCATCACAAAAGAAAGTTATTCAATCGCAATGTGTCCAGGGAAGCACGCCTTAGGAATCAGTAGCACTTGCCATAAGGTTATATTCTGCAGCAAATGCCGTGCATGTCAATGGCCAAGTGATTACTAGATAGCTTTCTCCCCAAGGATCTCAGGCTTTGATAGCTGATTTTACAACCATCGTCTTTCAGGACATGCCAAACAGTATTCATTCGATAAACTAGCTTCTTCACCAATCATCTATATCACATCGTCGATGATTTACTAACAATAGTTGGGACTGGTGTAACACTGCACTGCAACTTACAATGTACCTCAGGTGGAAACTTGAAAATAAAAAAAAAGTATATATGGTTTTTTTTTAAATAAGTCACACTCTTTTGAGGACACAATATCCACTGACCTGTTAATGTTTTCCTTCCTTACCAGCATTATGATGTCATCAGTTACCTGTCCAACATTCTGATGTAAACTTTGCTGGTCGCCTAAATAGTGGATGACAGAAGAGTAACACAGAGAGAGCAGTGAGATGGATAACTGACTCATGGTTTGGGGAAGAATTGAATTTATGGCTTTGATTTGACCTGTCTCTGTTGCGTTTTGACACTGTTGAAGAATTAAGATTTAATTTGGTAAGACACTTGGGTGGGCAAGAGGCAGATTAAATTTAATGGTGCCAATTTGGGATTGAGGTAACTACCAGATCTCTGCCATGAAATTGTTTGAATGGCAGAGCAGGCTCGAGGAGACAAATGGCCTACACCTGCTCCTAATTCATATGTATGTTTGTGTAATGCACAGGCGTGTGAAGTCATTCATTTTGGTTGCAAGAAAAAGGGAAGGCAGTATGAAATAGAACATAGAACATAGAACAGTACAGCACAGAACAGGCCCTTCGGCCCTCGATGTTGTGCCGAGCCATGATCACCCTACTCAAACCCACATATCCACCCTATACCCGTAACCCAATAACCCCCCCCCCCCTTAAGCTTACTTTTTAGGACACTACGGGCAATTTAGCATGGCCAATCCACCTAACCCGCACATCTTTGGACTGTGGGAGGAAACCGGAGCACCCGGAGGAAACCCACGCACACACGGGGAGGATGTGCAGACTCCGCACAGACAGTGACCCAGCCGGGAATCGAACCTGGGACCCTGGAGCTGTGAAGCATTTATGCTAACCACCATGCTACCATGCTGCTAAAGGATACAATCCCAAAGGGGGTACAGGGGTATCAGGACCTGGGAGTTGTCATGATATGCAGACATGCAGACAATGATATACAGACAGGCACATACAGACAGCTAATGAACGCAGGGAACAGGACATGACCAATGAGCAGGAAGGACACTCAGGGGTGGTATCTCACTACAAAGGCACGAGGCACTCACACTCCGCCTCTTTCCACTGATGAACATCCACAGAGTGAGTCAGGGTGTATGTACAGTATCACACCTCCAGCACGTGGCTAAGAGCTGGTCTGGTTCAGTCAGAGTAACCACACATAGGTTAGCAGAGAGTCAAACTCATAGAGAACTGTGCTAACTGTGCTACTGGTTCAATAAATCAGATTGAACTAACTTCAAGGTCTGGAATATCTTTTGGTTAAAGCTGCATCCAGTTGCAGCCTGTGTTATCCCAGAGTACATGACACAACATGCTACATAACACAACAGGGGTATGCGTGCATAAACCATTGAAGTTGACATGTAGGTTGAGATCACAGTTAAAACGTACAAGATTGTGGGATTTATAAATAGATCCAGTGAGTAAAAAAGCAAGGATGTTGTGATGGACTTGTATCAAACACTTGTTCAGCCTCAACTGGAGTGTTGTGTTCAATTCTAGGATTTGAGGGCTTTAGAGGGAGTGCAGGTAAGATTCATGAGAATGATTCCAGGGATGGAGGGAAGAGAAACTTCTGTTTCATAAATAGGGATTCCTTCCCTAAACCTTCCCACCTCTCTACTTCCCTTCTTTCCTTAAGGTGTGTCTTAAAAGCTCCCTTAATTCTTCGGCCCGGATTGGCCGATTGGCCTGCTGAACCCGACCGCTTCATGCCGGCGCCAACCGCACCTGGTCGCTGCCGGCGTGAACAGCGCGCGACCTCTGTGTTTCGGGCCTGTGGGGGGCGGAGGGAGGATCGAGCACCACGGGCGTGCTCAGGAGATGTCTCTAAAAGACGCACTCTTTTCCCTCCGCCACCCCGCAAGATCAAGCCGCCATGTCTTGCAGGGCAGCGGAGGGGAAGACGGCAACCGCGCATGCGCAGGTTGGTGCCGGCCAAACTGTGCATGCGTGGCTGACGTCACTTAGGCACCGCCGGCCGCGTCATTCCCAGCACGCCGCTTTGACGCAAGCGTCAAGGCCCGGCGTCCGGGATTGACGCGGCGCCGCTACTAGCCGCCGCTCCCCCGGGGGGGGGGGGGGGGGGGGGGGGGGTTGAATAGGGGGCGATGTGCAGCCTCCGACGCCGGAGTGAAACACTCCGGGTTCACTCCGGCGTCGGCTGTTTGGTCTCCCTTTGGGAGAATTCTGCCATGGGACTGTTCTCCTTAGAGAGAAAAAGGCTGAAAGGAGATTTGATAGTGATGTTGAAAACATGAGGGGGCTGGACAGAGTTGATAGGGAGAAACTGGGCGGGATTCTCTAACAATGGGGCTATGTCCCCACGCCGGTGTGAAAACCAGCTGCAACCACTCCAGCGCAACGGCCCCCGAAAGTGAGGCATTCTCCCCTTCCTAGGGGGCTAGGTTGGTGCCGGAGTTGTGGTACGGTGGCCTGGCTCCCCATACCACAATCTATTAAACGTTGTGGGTCAGGTGAACTCCATGATACACTTTGGGGTTCTTTGAACCCTGGCCCATAACAATATTAAGTTTTGCAGGACCTACACCTAGGTTACCATATTTAAGGGTTTCTCCGGTGTCTTGACCCAACTCACTCTGAACCAAAGCCCACGCTGTCTCCACCCCAAACTCCATACTCCCTCCACCCAAACTCCATACTCCCTCCAGCCTAAACTCCATACACCCTCCACCCCAAACTCACCACCCCCTCTAATCCAAACCCCACACCACCTCCAAACCAACCCTCACACGCCCTCCACCCTAAACCCCACGCCGTGTCCTTCCTAAACTCTATACTCCCCAACCCCTCGAATCCAAACCTTACACCTCCTCCAAACCAAACCACACACCCCTCCACCCCAAACTCCACACCCCTCCACCCCAAACTCCACACCCCTCCACCCCATCCACCCCAAACCCCCTCCACCCCAACCCTACACTCATTCAGACCCAAATTACACATCACCTCTACTCCAAACCATGGGTGCGATTCTCCGATGTCACGCCGGTTCGAAGAATAGCGGGCGAAATTCTCCGCCCCCCCACGACGGGTGGGAGAATAGCGGGAGGGCCTTCCTGACATTTTTGCCGCCCTCCCGCTATTCTCCCACCCCCCCGCCGAAGTCCCGACACGAATCACTGCCGCCGTTTTTTTACGGCCGGCAGCGATTCACAGCTGTTAGATGGGCCGAAGTCCCAGCCCTTTCCGCCGTTTTCACGAACGGCAAACACACCTGGTCTTGCCGTTCGTAAAAACGGCGTCACAAACTTGCTTTTTATAACCATGGCACCGATTGGCACGGCAGTACCACGGCCGTGCCAAGGGTGCCATGGGCCCGCGATCGGTGGGCACTGATCGCGGGCAGCGGGCCCGATGCCCGCGCACTACTTGCCCTTCCGCCGCCCCGCAGTATCCATTCGCGGGGCGGCTGAGGGGCAACCCGGCCCGCGCATGCGCGGGTTTCGCGCAAAAACGCGATGACATCACCCGCGCATGCTCGGGTTGGAGTCTTCCAAACTGCGCATGCGCGGCTGACGTCATATGACGCGTCAGCCGGCGCTAACTCCGGTAAGCGGGCTTAACGATTTTCGTTAAGCCCGTCTTGCCGGAGCCTACGGCGTCGGGCTGCTAGCCCCGACCGAGGACCAGAATCGGTCCCCCGTCGGGAAGGGGCGCGCTGCCGTAAAACCCGCCCGGGTTTTACGGCAGCTTTACGATTTCTCCCGTTTTGGGAGAATCTCGCCCAGCGTGCCGCACCATTTTTCCCCGCAACGCCGGTCCGACGTGCTCCCGTTATTCTCCCGATCGGCCAAATGTCCGTAATCGGGTTCCGCGCGCAAAACCACGGAGAGTCGTCTGACGGAGCGAAAATGGCGACTCTCCAGCATCCCCGCTATTCTCCGGCCGAAGTCCCGACCTCGTGACGCCATGTCATGGCGTCGCCATCCACACCTGCTTTTAAAAGGAGTGAGGAGGTGAGCGGACCGTCCCGGAGTCTCGGCAAACTGGGCAAGGCATCCCCGAGAATGCAGCGGCCAGTGGGTGGGGAGAGAGGGAGAAGTGGGAGGGGGAGAGGGAGAAGTGGGAGGGGGAGAGGGAGAAGTGGGAGGGGGAGAGGGTGAAGTGGGAGGGGGGAGGGAGAAGTGGGAGGGGGTGAGAAGTGGGAGGGGGGAGATGTGGGAGGGGGGAGAAGTGGGGGGGGAGAAGTTGGGGGGGAGAAGTGGGAGGGGGGTGAGAAGTGGGAGGGGGGAGAGAGAGAGAGGGAGGGAGAAGTGGGGGGGGGAGAGGGAGGGAGAAGTGGGAGGGGGAGAAGTGGGAGGGGGAGAGAGAGAGGGAGGGAGAAGTGGGGGGGAGAGGGAGGGAGAAGTGGGAGGGGGGAGAAGTGGGGGGGAGAGAGATAGGGAGGGAGAAGTGGGGGGGATAGGGAGGGAGAAGTGGGGGGGGAGAGGGAGGGAGAAGTGGGAGGGGGGGAGAAGTGGGGGGGAGAGAGATAGGGAGGGAGAAGTGGGGGGGAGAGGGAGGGAGAAGTGGGAGGGGGGAGAAGTGGGGAGGAGAGAGAGAGGGAGGGAAAAGTGGGAGGGGGGAGAAGTGGGAGGGGAGAAGAGGGAGGGGGATAAGTGGGAGTGGGGGAGAAGTGGAGGGGAAAAGTGGGAGGGGGAGAAGTGGGAGTGGGGGAGAAGTGGGAGGGGGAGAGAGAGAGGGAGGGAAAAGTGGGAGGGGGAGAAGTGGGAGGGGGAGAAGAGGGAGGGGGAGAAGTGGGAGGGGGAGAAGTGGGAGGGGGAGAAGTGGGAGGTAGGGAGAAGTGGGAGGGGGGGAGAAGTGGGAGGGGGAGAAGAGGGAGGGGGGAGAAGTAGGAGGGGGGGAGAAGTGGGGGTGGGGGAGAAGTGGGAGGGGGAGAAGTTGGGGGGGAGAAGTGGGAGGGGTGAGAAGTGGGGGGGAGAGAGAGAGGGAGGGAGAAGTGGGGGGGAGAGGGAGGGAGAAGTGGGAGGGGGAGAAGTGGGGAGGAGAGAGAGAGGGAGGGAGAAGTGGGGGGGAGAGGGAGGGAGAAGTGGGAGGGGGAGAGAAGTGGGGGGGAGAGAGATAGGGATGGAGAAGTGGGGGGAGAGGGAGGGAGAAGTGGGAGGGGGAGAAGTGGGGAGGAGAGAGAGAGGGAGGGAAAAGTGGGAGGGGGAGAAGTGGGAGGGGGAGAAGAGGGAGGGGGGAAGTGGGAGGGATGAGAAGTGGGAGTGGGGGAGAAGTGGGAGGGGGAGAAGTGGGAGGGGGGGAGAAGTGGGAGTGGGGGAGAAGTGGGAGGGGGGAGAGAGAGAGGAGGGAAAAGTGGGAGGGGTGAGAAGTGGGAGGGGGAGAAGTGGGAGGAGGGGAGAAGTGGGGGGGGAGAAGTGGAAGGGGGGAGAGAGGGAGAAGTGGGAGGGGGAGAAGTGGGAGAGAGGGAGGGAGAAGTGGGAGGGGGAGGAGAGCAAGTAGTGGGGGGGGAGGGGGGAGAGGGAGTGAGTGGAGTGGGTCGTCCACCCCCGGATGCAACATCTCAGCCGCCCTGCCATGGCAGGACGTTCACGAGGACACGGCCGCTGGTTGCCCTGTGGCTTACGGCCACAGGCCACTGACGCACCGGTGAGGAGGACGTGTTGTTAACTGCCCGTTGGACGCAGAAAGTGACCAGGGGTTAGACTGGCCGCGTGTCAGCAGCGCGACCAGGCCACCGGGACACAGAGGTATCCCGTGGCAGGCGGCTGCCAAGGTGTCGACTAACCTCCGTCTAACATGTCATTTCTGTGCCCCCCACCACCCTTCTGTAGGTCAGCACAATGTATTCAAACAGAACGGCTATGTTCTGCGCAGTGGTTGGGGCCACTGCACTGCAGTTGGAGATCGAGCAGCGTCCACAGCCACATCTCACAGTGGATGCAGGGCCAGCTGCGGGAGCAGAGGGAATGGCCGCGGAGTGGCCCGTCGTCGAGCAGCTTGGGGGGGTGTGGAGGAGGAGGAGGAGGCATTGATGGTGGAGCCAAGGCACCAGAGGCGACGACCGAGGCCTAGGGTGTACCGTGCCGGATCTCATTCCAGACAATGCAGGACATCACCTGCAGGAGGAGACTCCAGTTGAGCAGAGAGACGGTGACACATATCTGTCACCTCGGGGCGCACCTCGCCCCACGTGGAACGGGAGGAGGACACTCGATACCGGTTGTCGACACAGTGACGGTTGCACTGAACTTTTATGCAACCGGCTCCTTCCAGTCTCCGAGCGGGGACCTCTCCGGGATCTCCCAGGCAACGGTGCACAGGTGCATCCGGGATGTGACCGACGCCCTCTGTGGCCATGATGTGGCCATCGCCAACCGCTACATCACCTTTCCCGAGGACCGAGCAAGTCAAGACTCACGAGCTCGTGGATTTGCCAGCGTGGCCGGGATACCGATGGTGCAGGGGGCAATCGATTGTGTTCACGTCCGCATGTGCCCGCCTGCAGGCAACAGGGAGGTGTTCACAAACAGGAAGGGGACATACTCCATGAATATCCAGGTGGTATGCGACCCCCACATGAAGATCATGCACGTGTGCGCAAGGTTCCCTGGGAGTGTGCATGATGCGTACATTCTTGCGCAGCCGTTCATCCCTGCTCTGTTTGAGGGACAGCCCCCCCAGCTGAGGGACTGGTTGCTGGGCGACAGGGGTTATCCACTGAGGTCGTGGCTGATGACGCCCATACTGAGGCCTCAGACCAACTCGGAGACCCTTTACAATGAGGCCCATGCAGCAACCAGGGATGTGGTGGAGCGCTGCTTTGGTCTCATGAAAACGAGATTCAGGTGCCTGGACTGCTCTGGAGGGGCCCTGCAGTACCAGCCTGAGAGGGTCGCTCGCATTGTCGTGGTCTGCTGTGCGCTGCACAACATCGCGATGCAGAGGGTTGATGCCCTGGTGGAGGAGGCGGAGGGAGAAGCCAGTGGCAGTGGTGCCAACACGGAGGAGGAGGAGGAGGAGGAGCAGGAGGAGGTGGAGGAGGAGGTTGGTGGAGTGTCGGGCGCAGCAGGCAGACAGGACCCGGGTGCTGGTAATGTCCAGGAGTCGGCACGACGGCACCGGCGAGGACAGCGGGCACGCGACACGTTGGTGGCAGCAAGATTCATGCGCCGCACGCGACGTCACCGCTGAACACCAACACAACCACCTGCATCGCCAGTCGTGCAGACGGTCAGCACACAACTGCCACCCCCCCACCCCCACCCCCGCTCTGTGTACACCGCTCCAGTTCTAAATCACCCTTACCACTGGGGCCAGACGGTATGGCACGACATTGATGGCTGTGTCAGCGGGTGTGATCAGTGCCATGTTGAATGATGACAGCCCGCTCTGCGATGAGTCTCAGAATCGTTAGAGAGAGTCTGACTCATGGCAATAGCTGAACCATCCATCTCGGTGGTCGCTGAGTTCGTCAGGGACACTCCATCACATGCCCGCGTGGGTAAGCTGTGGGAGGGGGTGGGGGGGGAAGGGACTGCACACCCGGCACCGAAGTTTCACCGCTCGTCAACCCCAGCGACACTCGGTCACGATCACGATCCCTGTGGCAATGGAAAAATCACACAGTCTTACAAGTTAGGTGTAACAGAGAGTTTAATGGTTAACAGTATGTACAGATGCCCTAGCCCCTACAACTAATCTGTGCCCTTCACCCGTGCCAACTTACTATGTGTCCCTCTTCGTTGCCTTACGGACCCTACCAGTATGTCTAAGTGAATCCCCAGATGATACAGCAGGAGTGGAGGCGGACTGCTGAGAATCACGCCCCGCGACATGTCTCCCCGTCGGCACTCGTTTCCAGGGTTGACCAGGCCTTGATGGGCCATGCTGCTCCACGGGTGTTTCGGATGACATGGCGCCACCCTGCTCTGCCCGCTGCCCACCCGATGCACCAGGGATGGGACGGGGGGACTCCGAGCGTTCAGGGACATCCCGTGATGGAGTTAATAGGACGGGCCCCAGAACCTCCTCCTCCCTCGGGGAGCCCGGTGGCTCCCGGGCCTCACTGTGGGACAGAGGTGCAAGCGGGGAGGTGCCCCGTCGCCCCACCGACACCTGGCGCTGCCAGTCCTGGAGGCCTGCAACCGTATTGACCAGGGTTTGAAGGTTCGCTGAGACGGAGTCCAGGGAGTGAGACATTCCCGCCAGGGACTGTGCGACCTCAACCTGTGAGTGCGCGACGCCATCCAGCACATGTATCAGGCAGTTGATGCTCTCTGCGGCTGACTGCTGGTACTGTGCCATGGCGTGCTGGGACTGTGCCATGGCGTGCTGGGACTGTGCCATGGCCTGCTGGGACTGGGCCATGGCCTGCTGAGACTCGGCCAGGGCCCGTAGCGCGCCGGCAATGTCATGCTGGCTCTGGCGCATTGCTGCCTGTGAGAGGGCAACCTTCTCCAGGGCCATGGGTGACGGGTGCACATTAAGCCCAATGCCTTGCAGAACCTGACCCATGGCCGAAACCATTTCACCCATTGCCTCGACCGCGGACGCCACCCGTGCGGTGTTGGCCTGGGTTGCTGCCATGAGCGGCACCACTCCCTGCTCCTGGACGCGGTTTGACTCCTCTAACTGCGTCTGCAGCTGCTGGAAGGCAGCCCTCATCCCGTCATTGTGTCCCTGGGTTTCAAAATGCATCGGCTCTGCGGGTGGGTCAAGTAAATCCAGGAATCCGGGAAACATCTGGGAGCCAGCTGGATGCTGGGCCTGGGCTGCCCTCCGACAGTCCCGCCCCTCGGCTGATCCGACCTCCACCTACTGTACCGGCTCAGCTGTGTGGCGCACACCAGACCGTGACCCAGGAGACTCATCACTTAATTGCCCAACCGAGGTGAGTGTCTCTGGGATGTTGGATGGTGTGGGAGACAGCAGTGCCGCAAGCTCTAGGTCCTTGTCTGTCATTATTTCCGCAGTGTCATCGTCCCAATCATATTCGGCCGCAGGGCGCATGCGGCCCATGTCTTCTTCTCCCTCATTTGAGTCTGCTGACGGTGTTGCCGTGTGTGCGTCCTGCTCGAAGGTCCCGGGTTGGGAGGATGGCACTCCTTGCTGACCTCCTGCCACCCTCTGGCGTGCGGCCCTGGGTACGGTGGTGGTGGCGGATGTCCGGCTGGGTGTGGCAGCAGACGGCCCTGGATGTTCGTCAGCACGCCCTAGGGATCAGAATAAAACGGGGTTATTTAGACACGCTCTGCCAGGCGTTGGATGGTCCAATGGGCTGAGTGTGAGGGGAGAGAGGATGGGGGGTCCAGTGGGCAGAGTGTGAGGGTTAGGGAGGATGGGGGGGGTCCAGTGTGCAGAGTGTGAGGGGAGAGAGGATGGGGGGCGGGTCCAGTGGGCAGAGTGTGAGGGGAGGGAGGCTGGGGGGTCCAGTGGGCTGAGTGTGAGGGGAGAGAGGATGGGGGGTCCAGTGGGCTGAGTGTGAGGGGAGAGAGGATGGGGGGGGGGTCCAGTGGGCAGAGTGTGAGGGGAGGGAGGCTGGGGGGGTCCAGTGGGCAGAGTGTGAGGGGAGAGAGGATGGGGGGGTCCAGTGGGCGGGGTGTGAGGGGAGAGAGGATGGGGGGTCCAGTGGGCTGAGTGTGAGGGGAGAGAGGATGGTCTGGGGGGGGAAGGGGGGTTGTCATGCAGGGTTGTCTCACTTGGTTCTGCACCTCCAACCTCGCATTGCGCGACCTCCCGGGTGGCAGATCCCCCAGCAAGGTCCAGAGCCCTCTGCTCAAACTCGGTCAGGGGGTGGAAAATGGGTGAACCCGCTCCGGTCCTGTTGCGCTCCCGGTTGTGAGCAGTCTTGTCCTGTTTGGGGGGGGGGGCATAGATAGATCATGACAATTTGGTAGGTATCAGCACAGCGTTCAGATATTGGCACAGGTTGGGGGCAAAGTTGCAGCTAAACCATGGCATCTCTCCAGGGGGTCACAGCGCTCATGTGGGTCTGTGACAACTTGGTTAACCACCCTCCACTCACTCTCGCCCCCCCTCCCCCTCCCCCTTGTGCCCGGAGGGGAGGTGGGTGATGAGGGACTTGGGTGGGGGGGTTGTTGTGACCCGGGGGCACCCTCTTGGCACTTACCCTGGCAGCCCTGGTGAGGTCGTGGAGCTTCTTCCGGCATTGCTCCCCAGACTGAGGGGACTGCCCCACAGCACTCACTGCCGTGCCCACCTCACGCCAGGCCCGTCGCACAATGCTGGCAGGGTGGCGATGCCCTCTTCTAGGGCAGATGATGCCCCTCCATTGCTCCACCTCATCGAGGAGGGTCTCGAGGTCAGTCTCTCCGAACCTCGGGGCAGCCCTCCTTGGCTCCATCATCTTCTCTCCATCTGTTGATTTTGTCGCCCGCGCCTTTTTACGACGTGGAGCGGCGTCTTTCTGCCGTCATTTGGGCGTCACTCGCTTCTGGCATCATCGCCTACGTGGTTCCCGTCGTGAAACTCGGCCGATTTCATGACGGCCTTCACGATTTTTCGCGGGAGCGGAGAATTCCGCCCCATACATCCCACATCCCCTCCACTCCAAACCTGTTCCCTGTATGTAGATCAACTATGCTCCCAAATATAAAGTAGAAAAATATTGCAAGTTGTTGCATTTGCTTTTATGAGCATGGTGCCTACACACGTGCTTTCTGTTCAAAATTCGTAAGACTTCATGCATCTATGAACTACAAGAATAATTACCCGAGTATTTCTTTGCCATTTCAAAATGACGTAGTAATAATTCCCTAGGCCAATTGGCATATGATATGACACTTAAACGATGACTACATGTTTAATAGTTTGGATTGATTCCATTAATGACTTGCCTTCTTTACATTACACAAGAGATGTACGGCACTTCTGAGGACGGCAATATGATGACCTCATTACAAAATGATGGCCTGTGGCCTGAAGTGTAATTATTAGCATTTTTGAAACGATTGAAACACATTTCTGGCTGTGCA
This sequence comes from Scyliorhinus canicula, assembly GCF_902713615.1. Classification (NCBI taxonomy): domain Eukaryota; kingdom Metazoa; phylum Chordata; class Chondrichthyes; order Carcharhiniformes; family Scyliorhinidae; genus Scyliorhinus; species Scyliorhinus canicula. The sequence continues at coordinate 44,104,853 of NC_052163.1, forward strand.
GCAAATATCCGTGAAGACTTTTCACTCTGGTGGAGACCTAGTTTAAAGCCAGCAGTGAGGGTTTTGCACATGCCCAGCTAATTTCCATTGGTCTTGGCAAATGTTACAGGGCCAGCCTCATGTGTTTAATTCAGGCAGGTTTCCAGTGGCATTCCGTTCTGCTCAGAAGGACCAACCTAAGAAGGAAGGAAATGACTGCATCAGGCATGGGCCACGTAAAGCAGAGTGGATAGAGCTCCCTGCTTATGCGACAGGTGAAACGATGGTCTTAGTTTGCACATTCCCATTCACCCATTTCCATACCATTTAATATTCCTCTTTTTGAAAATCTAAATCTCATTCAAATCCGCTTCCAAAAAATGATTTGTAGCAAATATTCCAAATCCTAACCACTTTGTCGCAGGAATCAATTTTTAATCTTCACTTTAACTTTAACCTAATTAACTTAAATTTATATCATTTCAGTCTTACTAACAAATGAAAATGATTTACTTATACCTGATTATAATCCTTCCTAGCCATGAGGATTTTGATATGTCTGCCTTGAACCCGTCTTACATGCATTAAAAAGTGCCTCCTTTTAACTTCACCTCACCCTCACACACTTAGCACTGCTGCAACCTCACAGTAACAACTCAGCTTGCACACACTGCCACCTATTCAACTGTGACACCCACATAACCCAAAACACATTGTACCACACCAACTATCACACTTTCCTTTCTCGCAGGACAAAGTGGCACATTTCTGGAAGCAGCAAGAGGGATGCCTGTACATCTTTCCGCCCCTGGAACAGAAGGCATTTGCAGCATTGGAGTGGCAAGGATTGAGGCCATGGCCAGCAGCGGCCCTGATGCCTATGAAGATGACAATAAGCATTTACCCTATCCTCCTTCTCACAACCCATTTCTGATTTCCAAGGCACCAATGGTTTCAGTTTGTGTCTCTTGTTTTCTCCCCACCACCTCCATCTGCTTCCCCTCATCGCAATGTTGTGCCTCTCTCCTTATAGCTATACAAGACTGCAATCAGGCAAGCAAATGGTTGAAGATGAGATGGAAAGGTAGGAAGACAGAAGCCTTCAAAAAATACTGTTGATTATGCACATTGGCAGGGCTGTCAGAAAGACTGTGGTCAATGTCAAGGAGCTCGGAGAGTCTGGCAGCAACTTGGCAGAGGACTCTGCATGAACCTTGAAATCCATCCTTTCCAGTGTGTAAGTGGTGACTTACTCCATCAGCACAATTGCAGACCATGGTGCAGCCTTTGATGACCAATATCTCAGTTTCCACTGTTGCACAAACAGAGATTATCCAATGCTCGGCTGCTGCAAGGAAAGCTCAGATTAAGCCCAGCTTCTTTCCTCACTGCTCGGACTGCTGCCTTCATGGCTGTGGGCAGCACTGTGCAAAGGGGCTTGCAGGATCTCCAAGCGGTCAAACAATACATCCTTCAGCACATTGACAGGATTGCTGGGGCGTCGCACCGAGCCAGTGACAACAGCAAGCCACCCTTGCTGTCCCGAAGGACGTGCTGTTAGGTGAATTGGACATTCTGAATTCTCCCTCTGTGTACCCGAACAGGTGCCGGAACCTGGCGACTAGGGGCTTTCCACAGTCATGTCATTGCAATGTTAATGCAAGCCTACTTGTGACAATAATGATTATTATTAGTTTTGCTGTCGTCACCGACGCCAAGTCTGATGCCAGTTCTTCAGGACCAGAGCTCTCATGAGGTCATCCTGCAAGGCCATCTGAAGTCTTCCCAGTATAAGTCACCTTTCCTCCAGCCATACTGTATCCATGGGATTATAGAAGCTGTCCCAGCCAGAGGACAGGAAAAAATATATGTGTGTATTTATAAATATATCTCTCCAGCAGGCTGGGTACTTCATAAAATTATTTTGTTTCTGTTCTTCGAAAAGGAAGATTGCTGGGCTGATAAAAATGGCTCCAGACAACCACATGCTGACTTCCAGAAGCCTCTGAGAAGTTTGAAAGCGATCAAACGCTAACACCTCACACCTCCTGGAATATCACACTCCACATGGCATGTAAACATTCCACTTTAGCTAACACAATGGGGTAGCAGATAAGATGTTTGCCCCAGACAGCTATGGATAAAAGTAGCTGTTTGTGACTCCTAATCTCCAATGCGGTGCTAATGGCCCCACCATTACCTGTTCCCAAACAGAATGGGTTTCAAACAGAGCGTCATTAGCTGAACAGCTCAACTGAAGCCACCCTGCCACATGACTGAGACTTGAACTGTCTGAATTTCTGTAATCATACAGGTTTAGATTTTATCTTCAATCCCTGTTTGACCTCAGAAGAGAAGCAGCTTGGCTGTATCTACCATCAACCAGATAGCGGGTAGCATCAAAAAGGGTGCTATCTGGGTTTAAAATTGCCTGGTCCTCATCTACACTGAAAAGGTCTAGAATATTGGAACTTCTGTAGCTGTGCCTTTAAGACTAAATACTAATTGATCTACATGTACCTTCTCCCATCATGGGAATCCTCACTTCTGGAAAAACAAATCACCCGCAACAGTATGCCTGCTACCCTCTGAAAGAATACCACAGAACCACGGAAACTTAGAATAGACCTTTGGACTTTTGATTCTGGAGTCTGGACTCACATGAAACCATAACTCTTATTTTATCATGGTCTTCCCCTGTATCCTTTCTTTCACTTATCCCTCTTCTATTGTGTAAGGGCAAAAAGGGCGGACATTACAAAAACCCTTTCCTGCGTTTTGTGTGTGTGTAACATAAACCAAACCTCTTATTTTTATCTTATCTTGAGTTTTATGTGAGATTAGTAATAGAGGTTTGGAGCCCGTCAAACCGAAGAGCTGGGAAAAATATGCCACCACTTATAAAGGGGGAATTCATAGAATCATAGAATTTACAGTGCAGAAGGAGGCCATTCAGCCCACTTAAGCCCAAGCCTCCACCCCATCCCCGTAACCTAGTAACCCCACTGAACATTTTTGGACACTGAGGGCAATTTATCATGGTAAATCTACCTAACCTGCATGTCTTTGGACTGTGGGAGGAAAGTGGTCAACCCGGAGGAAACCAACCCGGTCATGGGGAGAACGTGCAGATTCCGCACAGACAGTGACCCAAGCTGGGAATCAAACCTGGGACCCAGAAGCTATGAAGCAACTGTGCTAACCACTGTGCTACCGTGCTGCGAACCAAAACAATTTTTCTGTTTACGAATGGGTAGTAAAAGGATCAATCAGGGCTGTTTAAATTCATCCCTCTCCTGTCCGTAACAATGCACTGGGACAGGCAAAGGCACATGGAAAACAGACAAAATAAGAATGCCAAAGGGTGAATAGTTTATTTTTGCATGGAATATTGATGATTTTATGGATAATGTTAAATTGACGTGTATGTTTTGTGGTGTCTTATTTCTGCACTGTGAACGAGAACACTGTAATAGTCAGTAACAGAGGAAAGGTCAGCTCTGGGATGATATTGAATTGAAAATTGGGGTTACGTTCACGTGTACTACGTGTACTGCAGTCAGACAGTCTGAGTGCAGAATGAGGCCATTGATTCCATCATGTCTGCACAGGCAAATAAAGAGAAATAAGAAACCAGTTAGTCATTTTAATCCCAGAAACAGGCGTCACAGTCTGATGATACGGGGTAGACCATTTAGGACAGAGATGAGGAGAAATTTCTTCACCCAGAGTGTGGTCAGCCTGTGGAATCCATTACCACAGGAAGTAGTTGAGGTTAAAACATTGAGTAATATCAAGAAGCAGTTAGATATAGCGCTTAGGGCAAAGGGGATCAAACGATATGGGGGGAAAGCGGGATGAGCCTATTGAGTTGGATGATCAGCCATGATAATAATGAATGGCAGAGAAGGTTCAAAGGGCCGAATGATCTCCTCCTGCTCTTATTTTCTATGTTTCGATTCCACTTTTCAGCACCTGGTCCATAGTCTGGGCAGAATGGATTGCTTTCGCCCTTCTTCGCAGCTGCCCATCATGTGGTTAACGGTAAAGGGCCCTGCTTCATAATGGTGAGGTTGTGCAGGGGGGATGCAGTAGACTGCAATGCATCATGGCAAATGCTGTGCAGAGCACTGCAATGGTCCTCTTGAGCAGTCCAGGCAGAGGAAGCATAAGTATCCAAATGGTCTGCTCGATGGCATTTTGTGTGGCAGCATGGTTTACATTCTGTGCTTCCTGGGTTGTGTGTGTGTAGGTTGGGCACCATCAGGAGGACTGGAAGCAATTGGTCCGAACAACCAAAGCCTTCATCAAATGCCACACCACCCCCTGTAGACTTCAACAGCTTTAAATAGCAGTACAAATTCCCATAGACTTCTACTAATTCAGCAGCAGTCAGTACAAATCAATCAGCAATTGGCCTGAAAGGAGTTGGTGACAACTTCAAACAGGGCAGGATGGCTGGTTGTTGAACGTTGTTGCTCGTTGTGCTTTCCTTAATTTGCTCTGTTTTAATTACCTTTGCTCAGGAGTCGGCAGGTATCTTTCTGATACCACCACAAGGTTCAAAGCCGAATACTGATCAATGACTCGATACACCAGTTAGTAAGTTTGAAATCAATGCACATTTATTTACACACACAGTCAATTATTACTCATGCATAAACTCTACTCGCTAAACTACAACTACTACTAAAAGCCTATACTTAGCTTTGCGTGCCCACTCAGTCAGAGGAACAATGGCCGTTGTCCTGTCTCATACTGCTGGCTTTGAACTGGTGTAGAATAGTAGCTAGGAGCGTCTATCTCGTAGTGTGCGTTGACCTTAGACTTACTTGGCTGGTGCTTGGCGGCCTCTCGTCGCTGAGAGCCAAATGCCAAGGTGAAGATGGAGAAAATAACAGAGCAAACTGACCTTGGGAGCTCTGTTTTATAGCCCCCAGGGTTTCGCGCCCTTCTCGGCGGACCCTGGACCTGGTCCCAATTAATTGGACCATGTCCCGATCGTTTGTATCGATTCTCTCCAATAATGGGGTCGTTCCCCGATCGTTGGGCGGGTTCTAGGTAACCATTGGCCTGCCTTTGATTTAACCTCCATTGGCGCCGGGGAGTCTGTCCTGTTACCGATTGTTTCAACGTTTCTTTTTGTCCCCGGAGATAGCTCATTACTATGCTAATGGCTTGTAGTTTCAGTTCTGTCTGGGTTCTGCAAGTTCCAATCCACAGGAATCCTTGCACCTGCTTGTTTTTCTAGTGCTGTCCATTTCTCCCTGCACTCTTTGCGAGTATCCATTTTGGAATCGGGTCGTGGCCACCCCAGGTGGCTACAACGTAAGCTGAACAGGATTGAGGGAGGGCATTAGCTGGAGCACTCAAGTCAAAAATGGTTCAAATCAAATCAGTGTTGCAAACTGACTGACATCACATTCTGCTCCTCTGTAATTTCTGGTGCACCCTCCCTGGATCCAATCTACGCCCTTATTAAAATGGTGTCATAGACTCATAGAATTTAGTGCAGAAGAAGGCCATTCGGCCCATCAAATCGGCACTGGCCCTGGTAAAGAGCACCCTACTTAAGCTCACTCCTCCACCCTATCCCCGTAGCCCAGTAATTCCACCTAACCTTTGGACACTGAGGGGCAATTTAGCATGACCAATCCACCTAACCTTTGGACACTGAGGGGCAATTTAGCATGGCCAATCCACCTAACCTTTGGACACTGAGGGGCAATTTAGCATGGCCAATCCACCTAACCTGCATATCTTTGGATTGGCATGACGAGCATCAAACGAGTGCATGGATGCTTCTGTTGCGTTTTTCGAACTTAAATGGCATCCAATGCATCAAGAAAATGAGCACTACATAATCCTATTTTGTGACCCTTACTTCTTTTCATTCCTGAACCGTTCAGAATGACACAGTTTCTAAATATAAACGTTCTGGCTTCCTTTGTGATTGGATAGTCTTACTGTCAATTGTTTCTGTTTTAATCTTGCTGCATTATCTGTCCTCTCACTGCAGAATGTGGAATTGCTGAACGGGATCAGCTTTTACACTTCATTCTGGAAATTGTAGCTCATGGATTTCGTATGACCCTGCTGAATTGAAGCAGTCTCGCTGACAGAATGCTTCCCTAGAATGACGATCAACCATTCCACAAGTTCTGGGATGCTAATTGTTCATCTGAAAGAACAATGGCTCTGTGAAGTTCCAGAAAATAAACTGCACACGATGAATCTTTTCCCACATTCTTTGATCGTTTGATCCGTTTTCCTGATAAACCTCATAATTCTGACCAGTTACAATTCGTTCTCTGTTGATTGGGGGGAGGGGTGGGGGGGGGGGGGACGACAGGATTTATTTAAAGTGAGCTGTGCGGGGTTGGGTGACTATGAGGTGGGAAGTTGTGGAGGGAAGATCTCAGGGGAGATGAGGTTATTGACAGTACTGGAAACAATGCTTTCTTTCTCACCCACTGCTACACTCTTTGTTTCCACCAAAAGGTAAATTTCATGAAGAAGGAAAGTTTCCTCTTGTGGGAAGAGCATAACTGAGGCCATCAATATAACATAGTTACCAAGAAATCCAATCTGCAATTCAGAAGGACCGTCTTTACCCGGAGAGTGGTGAAATAATGCTGGTCTAATCGGCAACACTGCGTCCTATGAAATAAAAATAATATCTAAATACTGTGGCTACAAGAACAGGTCTGAGAAGTCTGGATATTCACTTATCTCCTGACTTCCCAAAGCCTGTCCATCATCCACAAGGCACATTTCAGGAGTTTGATGGAATACTCTTCACGTGTCTGGGTGAGTGCAGCTCCAACAACGCTCAGGAAGCTCAACATCATTCAGGACCAAGCCTTTTTGATCGGCACCTTGTCCATCAGCTTAAACATTCATTCCCTCCACCACCGACGCACAGTGGCAGCTGTGTGTTCCACCTACAAGGTGCACTGCAGCAACTCAAGACTCTTTCGATAGCACCTTCCAAATCCACAACCTCTAGCCAAGGTAGCAGATATATGGGAACACCACCACCTGCAAGTTCCCCTGCAAGCCACACACTAACCTGACTTAGGACTATATCGCCGTTTCTTCTGTCGCCGGGTCAAAATCCAGGAACTCCCTAACAGCACTTCGGGCTACACCACTTGGACTTCAGCAGTTCAAGAAGGCAGCTCACCACCACCTTCTGAAGGGCAATTAGGGGTGGACAATAAATGCTGACCTCACCAGCGATGCCCACATCTCGTGAAAGAATTAAAAAGGTGACATTGGAGGTGGGGAGGGAGCTGCACATAAAAATTCACACTGAAGTGCTACGTTCCTACTTTATTGCACCTTTGCTGGAGGCATTCTTCTAGTGGCAACAGCTATCTCCCCTGCCAAGGGATTGAGGTAGCCAATGCCAGGTGTTAGCCAGTTAAGGTATTTAAAATACCTTAAAATACCACAATAAAGAAACTTGACACATGGCACGTGGGTCCCAAGCCAGCAATGCATCAGATACACCTGTACAATGGGACGTCAGAGCGCCAGCATATGATCTGCCAATTTCATGTGTAAAGACGTAGAGAGCCGGTAAGCACCACGTTGGCAGATATTTGTAGTTATTTCCTTTGAGCGCTGATTCCTGAGATGTTTCTGGTTGCTACTTATATGAAGTCGTTTGGACCTTTAGGTGAGCACCTTTGTGTCACCCCCTTGCTCTCTGTAAGCCTGAGTTACATTCACCTTTCCCGGCTGGGCTGCTGGTCAGCCTTCCCTTCAGCACTTCCGAATGACCCACTGGCATCCATGTCTGCTGCCGTATCTAATTGGATGGCGTAAGTGGAGATGTCTGCACGTTAGCCTTGTAAGCTGTCAGCCATGCTACTGAAAAGCTTGAGTTCAGGACCTGGAAACAGTCGTCTGTCAGGATGCCCTCACCTGCAGAAAAACTCACTCAACTGGTTCTATTTATAAATCGAAGGATGCCAAATACTTCTCCATAATTTTCAGTCATATTAAAATGAAAATATAGGAGTGGGTGACATTATCTGAGGTACTGTACAAAGCATTTTATTTTCCGGAGCAGGTTGCCTGTGCAACATTATAACTCTCTGCATTGTCTTCACGTTTACCAGTCTCATTTATGTTAGCAAATGCTTTTTGCTTTCAGTTGGCCAACGTGAAATGACGAGGGTATTGCCTCTGTTCCTAATCCCTGCCTTAGCCGCAGCCATTTGTAAAACCTGAAATGGCTCCACAACCAAAGGTGTGGTATTGAAAACCATAAAAATGCTTCCTTGCATTACTTAATGCCACAGAGTTGCAAAACTAAACCAGTATCACGAGTTAACGGAATCATTCATTGCTTTTTCTCTGCAGTATCAGTGGGAGCTTGGTATGATTTCTATGTTTTGGGTGGGAGGGCAGTAGGTGGTAAAAATAGATGCACAAACAGTTTGCAGATATGCATACATCAAACAATAGTATGGGGCAGTATACATAAACACAAGGTCCATTGTTTCTTCACCACATATAGACCATCGCATGATATTTGCTCAATGCTTTTATTATTCGGCCAGTCATCTGTTGGTGTAGAATCTAGTTGGAACTAGTTATGTTCCCTGAGGCTCTTTAGTCTAGGCTGGTGCTATTTTCTTTACAAGGGAAGTGAAGGGAAGCTGTTCTCTTTAACACATCTTGCATTGGATCAGGGAATATCCTGTATAACATTTATCCCAATTAAATAGTAGAATGGCCAAGCCTCTGACCTTCAGCAGGTAGTGCATTGTTAATAGGGCAATCTCTGTGCACTTAACAAAACATTTCAGCCTGAAGCACATTTCCAGAATTTGGAATCACTCTTTCTGAATTGAAATACTCAGTAGCACAAGTCGAGGCTGGATGTTGCTACTTCTAATGAAAAAAATAACCACCATATGAATTGAATTTCTCTGGGATGTCATATGGTTTCAGTTTGCAAGATTAAAAGAAAATGAATATCTACCCCATTGTTCCCCCCCCCCCCCCCCCCCCCCCCCACCACCTCTTTGCTCCCTTGAACCATGCTGTGCCGAGGTGGTGGGAAAGCTGCACAAGTCAGCAGCTAACTACCTCTGTAGCTCTCGACTGCGACGTGGATTGAATTACTTTGCAACCTTCCTTTCTCTCTGTGATGATGGCGCATTGGTGCTTAGCCCATCCAACACAATGCATTTGGTAGAATGGAGATGTCACTGCAGTGTGAGGGGTTAGGGAGGAACCCTGTATCCTATAATACTGTGCCACTGGGCACCTAATCTATTACTGTACTCATATAAAATGTTATAATAGTTTGAAGTATTGCCATCAACATTAATGCACATGAATAGTGAGAAATTTCAGTATATAAACCAGATAAACCAGTCCGTGCATGAATTATAAGAAACGTATGGATTTCATTAAAATTTGTTTCATACAGTAACTATAATACTTCAAGCTATTGCCTAAAATTAGCTTATGCCCAAGTTTTCTTCTGATAAAATATCCCCATGATAGTCAAAAAGAACACCGTTGCCTGGAACATATTCCAGGGTGGGATTCTGAGCAGGCAGAGCGCCTGGAGCACGGGTGTTAAAATCTAAAAGCAGCGATTTGTTCAGTATTTCTGCCAACCTTCTGTTGTGCGTTGAATCTGCAGGAGAAAAGAATATAATGCTGAAGCACGTGGGGCCAAATGCAATAATCAGCAGAGGTTCATTAGATGGCTGTGAGCTGTACATAGACTTCATCTCGACTGAGGCAAAAGACGGCGAAGCAGCCAATGACATTACGGACTATCATGTGACTAAACTCTTAAAGTGTTCATACAACAACACAACAACAACCCACATGTATAACACCTTCCACCAAAGTTGCAGTAGGAGATCAGAAAACTACATGGAATTGTAGGGCCTGTCTATGTTTTATAATCCTGCTGTTGTACTCCCTTCAACTGCATGGGATATTGTGCAGCTTGTAATACTTTGTCACTCTTTTCTTCCTTTTCTCAAAAATGTAAGATTGCTGGCCTAAAAAATTAGGGCTGGGATGCCGACGTGAAAAGCGGCGCCAACCACTCCGGCGTCAGCGGTCCTCGACAATCAGGAATGCTCCCCTTCCTCGGGAGCTAGGTCGCGCCGGAGTGGTCCCCGCAGCTCCAGCCGCGCAGCACAGCCAGCGTGAGTTTGCGCATGCAGAGCGCGGCCAGCATGATTCTGTGCATATGTGTGAGTTCCCGTCACCGTGCGGCCCCCGGGCAATATGGCGGAGCCCTACAGGGGCCCAGCGCGGAGTAAAGTAGCCACCAAGGAACCGGCCCTCCCGCCAATCAATAGGCCCTGATTGCAGGCCAGGCCATCGTGAAGGCCCCCCCCACCGGGGTCAGATCCCCCACCCCCTCTCCAGGACGGCCGCTGCAGACACACCTTCCAGGCCCTGCCTGAGTAACCCACGCCGGTGGGACTCGGCCGAACTCGGCGGCCACTTGGCCCGTCGGGGCCGTGGAATCGCCGGGGGGGGGGGAGGGGGGCGCTTTCAACAGCCCCCGGCCGGCGTGGGGCGATCCCGCGGGAGCCCGAGAATTCGGCGCCCGAGATCGACGAGCCGGCATCAGGGCGGCGTGGCCGATTCTTGCGCCTCCCCCGGGATTCTCCGACCTGGCGCGGGGTGGGAGAATCCCAGCCAAGACCTCTGAAACTCCAGTGAGCACCTTTGTTCACCAATATACATTTTTGCATTCTATTTGTATACTTTATACATTTTAGAGCAATGTAGAGGTGACACTCATTTTAAGTGTGCAACAGGTTTATTCACAACAGCTTTAAAGTATCTCTGCAATCCCAAAATGTCTGCACTCAAGCTGAGCTCCTGTAGGTTATGTGGTGCCTGTTTACTTTGTTCTGAGTCCACAGACAGGCTTGACCAATCAAGCATGGTGAGCATATGTTGGTTACTGAACTCACATAACCAAACACAGAGCAATTGGACATGTAGGGCCCGATTCTCCCAAAGGGGAACAAAGCCCCCTAGCGAGCGCATTTAGCCGCAGGTTTCCCGGCACTCGCAGTGCGACTCGCGTTGAATAACGGGCCTGAATAGAGAACGCGTGGCAGAGGCCGCACAAAACCCGTTTTGTGCAGTGGGGAGCTCTGCTTGCCAGAACTCCCCATTGTAGCAAGAGATTGGGCTGCCATTCTTAATTGAGGCCCCCAAAACTAACCCGACCTCCCCTCAGCCCAAACGCAATATGGGAGGATGACTAGCCCACCCTGCACCCTCCCCAACACCCACATCAGGCACCCCGGCCCAATTGTGTGCACACAACAAATGGCAGCTTGGCAGCCAGGCAGTGCCTCCTGGGCACCTTGGCAGTGCCAGTCTGACACCCAGGTGGCGCTGCCAAGGTGGCAGGTTGGTACAGCCAAAGGGCATGCAGCTGGGTTCCCCCGATCGCCTGCAAGACCCCATGAGTGCTGTTCTATCTGGCACGTTTGTGGGGACCAGTTCCAAACGGTGCTCACCCAAGGGGCGAAATTCTCTGCAGACCGTCGTAACGCCGATTTCCGGCGAGCAAAATTGGAGTAGATGACTCCGGCGTGGGGGCCTTCTTTTAGGCGGCGATTCTCCATTCCCGGAGGGGCCAGCAGCTGACTGACGCGATACGCGTCAGTTTCACCAGCTGCGGAAGTGGTGAGACCTGGCATTTTTTGGAGGAGGAGGAGGAGAGAGACTGACCCGACATTTGGGGGGGCGGGAGGAGAGAGACAGACCCGGCATTTGGGGGTGGGGGGTTCCGGCATTTGGCGGGGGGGGGGTTGCGGCATCGGGGGGGGGGGGGGGGGTTCCGGCATTTGGGGGGGGGGGGGGGGGGTTGCGGCATCGGGGGGGGGTTGCGGCATCGGGGGGGGGGGTTTGGGGGCAGCGGCGTGCAGAGGAGGGGGACGACGGATGCCCGGGGCCAACGCACCATCGCCCCCCCTCTGCACGCAGCTGCCCCTACCCCAACCCCCTCCCCTCACCACCCCTGCTCCCTTCACCACCCCTACCCCCCTCCAACGCCGCACCCCCCCACCCCCCACCCCCCACTAACGCCGCACCCCCCCCCACTAACGGAGGGAGGAAGGGGGGAGGAGGAAGGAGGGGGGACGGAGGAAGGAAGGGGGGGAGGAGGAAGAAGGGGGGGGGAAGGAAGGGGGGGAGGAGGAGAGAGGGGGGGGTGTGTGGGTACCGGCCTTCAGAGGGAGGGGGACGGGGTGTGGGTACCGGCGTTGAGGGGGGGGGGGGCCCGGCGTTGAGAGGGGGGGGACCCGGCGTTGAGAGGGGGGGACCCGGCGTTGAGAGGGGGGATTGCGGCGATGAGGGGGAGTTGCGGCGTTGAGGGTGGGGGGTTGCGGCGTTGCGAGAGATGTGGGGGCGGCGTTGGAGGGGGGTAGGGGTGGTGGGGAGGGGGGTAGGGGTGGTGGGGAGGGGGGTAGGGGCGTTGGAGGGAGGTAGGGGTGGTGAGGGGGGGTGGTTGGGGTAGGGGCAGCGGCGTACAGAGGGGGGGGGGCGACGGTGCGTTGGCCCCGGGCATCCGTCGCCCCCCCCTCTCTGCACGCCGCTGCCCCCAAACCCCCCCCCCCGGATGCCGCAACCCACTCCCCGATGCCGCAACCCACCCCCCGATGCCGCAACCCACCCCCCGATGCCGCAACCCACCCCCCCGATGCCGCAACCCACTCCCCGATGCCGCAACCCACCCCCCGATGCCGCAACCCACCCCCCGATGCCGCAACCCACCCCCCCGATTGCCGCAACCCACCCCCCCGATGCCGCAACCCACCCCCCCATGCCGCAACCCCCCCCCCGATGCCGCAACCCCCCCCGATGCCGCAACCCACCCCCGATGCCGCAACCCCCCCCCCCCCCCCCGACACTGAACGGCGTCAACCATCATCAATGGTTGACGCCGTTTTAAAGTAACTGTGATTTTCGCCGACGTGACCCGTGGCCACGTCGGCGGGACTTCGGCCCATCCGGGCCGGAGATTTGTGGCAACTAAAAAAAAAATGAAATCCCGCCGGCGCCAGCTGTTTTCAGAGGCTGCCGGCGGGATTTGCACAGCGCCGGGTTTTGGCCGGTCAGAGATTTAAAAACCCTGCGGGAGCGGGATTAACGCCGCTGCCGGCCGATTCTCCGACCCTGCGTGGGGTCGGAGAATTTCGCCCAAGGTCTCTGAGGCCAAGGGGTTGAAACCCAAAGCATCAAGCACCTTGGGAATCTACGCAATAGAGTGAACCTAACTCACTAGCTCTAACATGCAGATTTGCTAAAATGTGATGCTGCCATAATGCATTGAATCTCGCGAGGCATTGTGAGCCCAGGTGGATCCCAGGAGCAGGCTCTGCAATGTTGGACTGTATCAAAATACAAGCATCAATATTGAAACTGGGGAATGGGCATTGAAGTGAATGTTTTATTTTTCTGCCGGGCCTACGTTGCTCAGGCATTGATGGAATCGTACTCAGATTCTTGGGAGGTACGTAAATGGCTGCACAGGTGCAGTCATAAATACCCTCCATCTACAGGAAGGCAGCAATTTGAGAAGACAAATTCTTCTGCCTTAAATTGATGCTGAAAAATGATGAAAGCAAATTATTGCAGGTGCTGGAGTCTGAAACCAAAACACAAAATGCTGGAAAATCTCAGCAGGTATGACAGAATCTGTGGAGAGAGAACGGAACTAACTCTTCGAGTCTGGATGACTCATCGTCAGAGCTGGCGAAGAGATAACCAGACTCAAAATGTTAGCTCCTTCTCTCTCCACAGTTTCTGTCATACCTGCTGAGATTTTCCAGCATTTTTTGTTTCTTTGCTGCTGAAATATGGGCCAGGATGCTCCGACCCTGCGTCGGATCGGAGAATCCCCGTGGGGAGGCGCGAATCCAGCCCCACCGCCCCTACGCCGCCTTCCCTATACTGCGCCGCCATTTTTCGAGTGCCGGCGGGATTCCCGCCACGCTGGTCGCGGGCTGTTGACAGCGCGCACCCCCCCCCCCCCCCCCCCCACCCCGGCGATTCTCTGGGCCCCAATGGGCCGAGTGGCCCACGGGTTTGGCCCAGTCCCGCCAGCGTGGATTACTCACCACACACACGGCGGGACCTGGCAGGTAAGTGTGCAGGGGCCGCCTGGGGGAGGCGGGGTGGGGGATCCGACCCCGGGAGGGGCCCCTATGGTGGCCTGGCCTGCGAACGGGGCCTACCGATTGGTGGGTGGGCTGGTTCCGTGGGGGCCTACTTTACTCCGCGCCGGGCCCCTGTAGGGCTCCGTCATATTGCCCGGGGGCCAGTGCCAAGATGGGAACCTCCGCGCATGCGCAGAAATACGCTGACCATTCTGCACTTGTATGGAAATACGCCGGCCATTCCGCGCATGCACGAACTCGCGCCGGCTCTTTGGTTACGGCTGGAGCTGTGGGAACCACTCCGGTGTTAACCTAGTCCCCCAGAAAGAGGAGGATCTTAGGGCAGTGATGACCTTCTCTTCACTCGGAATCCTGATGTGACAATTGGCAAAACTCATTCACAGCTGCTCATCTAATTCTGCACATCTCAAGGCACAGGTTTTGTATTAGGATAAAGCAGCTGTTTTGTTACGGCCGGGCCCATTTGCTAGCTGAGGCAATTTGTTTTCCCAAAGCAATATTTACACGCTGCTACTAGGTGGCCGAAACGGGTAATGTGACTCGTTTTTCAGAGCGTGGTGGATTACTGCTTGAAGGCTACTCTGGCAGCAGCTGTTACCGCTGTCCAGTCATTGATTTCAACTTAGTGGGTGAGCATCTTCCCACATGATTGCTTTCATTTCCAAGGCAGGTTTGTCAATGCAGCTGGGCGAACGGCCTGCGAAAGTGAAATTAGTATGGCTGAGAAAGATTTACCAAAACCGGTGATGTAACAGTCAGGCAAGTAGAGGTTCTACCCTGTCTTAACGTGCAGAAGTATTAACAATGAAGAGGAACATAGCAGCCACCATTAACAAAACCTCAACCAGCAAATGTTTTTTTTGTATAGTAAATCATTATGTCTCAATATTTGAAATCGATGGCAAGTTGGAATGCACTGACACTGACAGTCGGCATTTTTTGGCACAGATCCACCAATTTTCCACACCTTTATTATAGTCGTCCAGAGTCACTTGGCCAATGCACAATAAAAAAACTACAATCATTACTAATCATTTAGCATCCTTAACAGAGTAAAAGGTCCAAGGTTCTTCACAGGAGAGTTGTAAAACAGAATTTGACACAACCACAAGAAGATATGTCAGAACAGATGAACAAAGATTTAGTGAAGAGTTGGGTTTTGGCTTGTTTTTATCATCTTAAAGGAAGAAAGCGAGGTCGAGAGGCAGAGAGGTTTAGGGAGGAGATTCCAGAACTTTGGGCCTTAACAGCTGAAGACAGGCCTGTCATTAGTGGAGCACTGAAAATTAGAGATGCCAGAATTGAGAAGCATAGATATTTTTTGGTGGTGGTGGTGGTGGGGGGGGGGGGGGGGGGGGGGGAATTTGAACACAAGTACAGGAATTTTAAAACTGAGGCATGCTTGTTGAGCCAAGGTAGGTTAGTAGGCACAGGTGTGATGGACAAACAGAACATGGTGTGGGTTAGGACACAGGCAGCAGAGTTTTGGATGACTTCACGTTAATGAATGTTGGAAGATAGCAAGCTGGCCAGGGGTGTGTTGGATTCGTCAGTTTAGAAGTTCAAAAGCACGAGTGAAGGTTTTAGCCACAGATTAACTCAGACGAGGTGGAGTCAAGCGATGTCACGGAGGTGGAAATTGGTAATCTTAGGCAGATATGAACAAAGAACAAAGAAAATTACAGCACAGGAACAGGCCCTTCGGCCCTCTCAGCCTGCGCTGATCCAGATCCTTTATCTAAACCTGTCGCCTATTTTCCAAGGATCTACTTCCCTCTGTTCCCCGCCCATTCATATATCTGTCTAGATGCATCTGAAATGATGCTATCATGCCCGCCTCTACCACCTCTGCTGGCAAAGCGTTCCAGGCACCCACCACCCTCTGCATAAAAAACTTTCCACGCACATCTCCCTTAAACTTTCCCCCTCTCACCTTGAAATCGTGATCCCTTGTAATTGACACCCTCAGTCTTGGAAAAAGCTTGTTGCTATCCACGCTGTCCTTACCTTTCATAAATTTGTAGACCTCAATCAGGTCCCCCCTCAACCTCCGTCTTTCCAATGAAAATAATCCTAATCTACTCAACCTTTCTTCATAGCTAGCACCCGCCATACCAGGCAACATCCTTGACATAATATACATCCAGGTATATGATGGTGTGCAGACAGGCAGTGATTGACACACAGGATGACCAATGAACACACAGAACACAGCAGCCAATCACCAGACAGGACAAGGCCACTATAAAGACAGAGGGCACTAGTTTTTCCATTCTCTTGGGATCCAGCCTCTGAGACAGTCAGAGCTCGTGAGCAGTAACTAGAACAAACACCATGTGGTAGTAAGATAGTCTGGTCAGGTTAGCCTCGGGTCTCCAGTCAAGTCAGCAGAGTGTCAACCCACAGTGAAAGCATGTATTATAGTTAAGTGTTCAAT
This sequence comes from Scyliorhinus canicula, assembly GCF_902713615.1. Lineage (NCBI taxonomy): Eukaryota > Metazoa > Chordata > Chondrichthyes > Carcharhiniformes > Scyliorhinidae > Scyliorhinus > Scyliorhinus canicula. Next base: position 44,121,464 of record NC_052163.1, read on the forward strand.
AAAATCGAGTTGCATTTCTTCAAGTGTTGGAAGCCCGTCTCTCTCACCACTGCAGTAAACACAATCCTCGCAGACCCAGCTTACCCAACACATCATGGTACCAGTGTGTTATGCTCGAGTTTGACAGACCTACCTTGAGATAGTCTGCCTTTGACCAGCGATCAGCCATCCGGTAACATGGACAGCGTCCGCCCTCCCCCGCAGCTCCGCATCGCCGGCAACGTTGGTGCTAACTGGAAGATTTTCAAGCAGAAGTTCCAGCTATATCTTGAAGCCACCAACCTCGAAGCCGCATCGGATGCCAGGAAGATCGCTCTCTTCCTTTCTGCAGCCGGGGACCACGCTATTCACATCTTCAACTCCCTCACCTTTGCTGAAGGCGAGGACAAGACGAAGTTTAAAACAGTCCTGCTGAAGTTCAACAGCCACTGTGACATCAAAGTCAATGAGAGCTTTGAACGCTATGTGTTCCAGCAGAGGCTTCAGGGTAAGGATGAACCTTTTCAGTCCTTTTTAACCCATCTCCGCATCCTCGCGCAGTCTTGCAACTATGTCTCCACTTCCGATTCCATGATCCGGGATCAGATCGTTTTCGGGGTCCACTCCGATCCCCTTCGCCAGCAGCTCCTCAAAGTTAAGCAGCTCACCCTTACCATCGCCATCGAAACCTGCGCATGGGTGGTGGCGCACGGAAAGTCCTGACGTCAGCGTCATGACGTGCAACAACTGTGGCTCCGCCCACTTAAAGCGGCAATGTCCCACGAAATCTCGACGCTTTCTCCAGTGTGGCAAGCTTGGCCACTACGCTGCCCTTTGCAGATCTGCTCAACTGCCCAACACACAGCGATCCCAGCCACACCGCAGGAGCGTCCGATCAGTACAGCAACCCGTCGCAGACCCCGACCCCGATATTCTTCCAGACCCCGACACCGAGGGCCTCACATCCCCATTCCGGGTGGGCATCATCACCAAGCATACGCTGCCTTTATCAACGATGGTGCAACAACTCCCAGTAATGAGCATTGATCCGGACGACGAATGGTGTGCCAACCCTAACGGTCAACAAGGCTCTCATATGCTTCAAGCTGGACACCGGCGCTTCAGCAAACCTTATTTCAAAGTCTGGCCTTGACACCATCCGCATCAAGCCAAGCATTCTTCCACCGGCCTGTCAGCTCCTCGACTACAATGGCAATGCCATTGCTGCCAGTGGCTCATGCCAGCTTGCGATATCCCATCGTTCTTCAAAAGCAACGCTGCATTTTGAAATTGTTGGAACCAACAGAGCTTCCCTGCTCGGTGCTCGGGCCTGCGAACTCCTGAACCTTGTGCATGGGGTTCACACCATGTCGTCCGCAGAGGCAATGGCCTCGCCAGATGTTAACTTCCAAGCCCAACTCGATGACATCATAGCACAATATCATAGCGATTTTGAAGGTATGGGCACTCTCCCTTACTGATACAAAATCCTGTTGAAGCCAAATGTCACCCCTGTGGTCCACGCACGTGTCGGGTGCCGGCACCCCTTAAGGACCGCCTCAAGCAGCAGCTGCGAGACCTCCAGGACCAGGGCGTCATTTCTAAGGTCGCGGAATCCACGGACTGGGTTAGCTTCATGGTTTGTGTCAAAAAGCCGTCTGGGGAACTTTGAATCTGTATCGACCCCAAAGATTTGAACATGAGGGAACACGATCCAATACCTAAACGAGAAGAGCTAACCAGCAAAATGGCTCAAGCCAAGTTCTTCACGAAGCTGGATGCCTCCAAGGGGTTTTGGCAAATATAGCTGGACGCGTCCAGTCGAAAGCTGTGCACATTTAACACCCCGTTCAGTCGCTACTGTTACAACCGAATGCCCTTTGGCATCATCTCCGCCTCAGAGGTGTTCCACGCATAATGGAACAAATGATGGAGGGCATCGAGGGGGTGCGAGTGTACGTCGATGATATCATTATCTGGTCAACAACTCTTCAGGAGCACATCGATCGCCTCAAGCGGGTGTTCAACAGGATCACAAGCATGGCCTCCGACGCAACAGAGCCAAATGCTCGCTCGGTCAATCAGAAATCAAGTTCCTTGGCGACCACATTTCACAGTTCGGTGTGCAGCCAGATGCAGACAAGGCGTCGGCGATCAACGCCATGAAGACCCCGGAGGACAAGAAGGAGGTCCTCTGCTTCCTGGGGATGGTCAACTTCCTTGGGAAGTTTATCCCCAACCTTGCATCACACACCACAACTCTCCGCCATCTCATTAAAAAAACTAGGGACTTCCAGTGGCTACCCGCTCATGTGCAAGAGTGGTGTAAGCTCAGGGCGAAACTCACAAGGCCCCGGTGCTGGCGTTTTTCGACCCCGCCAAGGAGACAAAAATATCCACCTACTCGAGCCAGGCTGGCAGTGGGCAGTGCTCCTCCAGCGGGAGGACTCCCCCTCCTGGGCCCCTGTCGCATATGCCTCTAGAGCCATGACACCCACTGAGCAACGATAGGCTCAGGTTGAAAAAGAATGCCTGGGCCTCCTCACAGGGATCGACAAGTTCCATGATTATTTGTATGGCCTCCCCAAATTCACGGTCGAGATGGACCACAGGCCATTGCTTCACATAATCCACAAAGGGTACCTCCATGACATGATGCCACGGCTACAACGTATCCTCCTCAAGCTCCGCCGCTACGATTTCGACCTGGTCTGCACCCCGGGCAAAGAGCTCATTGTGGCCGATGCACTCTCTAGATCCATCACCACACCGTGTGAGCAGACTGACTTTGTCAAATAGACGCGCAGGTGCAATTCTGTGCCTCCAACTTTCCGGCCACTGATGAAAGTGTTGTGCAAATTCGTTAGGAGACGGCCAGGGATCCTCTACTCCAGTGGGTCATGCGACATCTCACGGATGGTTGGCAACAGGGGCAGTGCCCCCAGTTTTATAATGTAAAGGACGATCTAGCGCTGGTGGACGTAAGCTTGACATAATTGTGATCCCACAGAGCATGCGAGAGTTGGTCCTCGGCCAAATCCATGAGGGCAACCTGGGGGTCGAAAAGTGTCACCGTCGAGCCCGAGAGGCAGTATATTGGCCAAGCATCAACCAAGATATCGCCAACATGGTCCTCAATTGCCCAACGTGTCAAAGGTTCCAGCCGGCTCAGCCTAAAAAGACTCTACAGTTGCATGAAATCGTGACCTTTCCATGGTCCAAAGTTGATGTTGACCTCTTCCATGCCAAGGGCCGAGACTATGTCCTCCTAGTGAACTACTTTTCCAACTACCCCGATGTGGTCAAACTGACTGATCTCACCTCAGCAACAGTAATCAAGGCATGCAAGGAGACTTTTGCCCGGCATGAAATCCCAATCACAGTTATGACTGACAACGGCCCTTGCTTCGTCAGCCAGGAGTGGACAGATTTTGCCCGGCTGTACAATTTCCGGCATGTCACATCCAGCCCCCACTACCCCCAGTCAAATGGGAAGGCTGGAAAAGGGGTCCACATCGTTAAAAGACTGTTGTGCAAAGCTGCTGACTCGGGTTCGGATTTCAACCTGGCGCTGTTAGCCTACAGGGCAACTCCTCTGTCCACTGGCCTGTCCCCAGCGCAGTTCCGAATGAACCGCACACTGCGGACGACGGTGCCGGCTATCCACATTCCAGACCTTGACAACTTCCCGGTCCTACAGAGGATGCAACAGTCTCGGGCCCAATGCAATTCGGCGTACGACGCCCACGTCACAGATCTCCCTGCTCTGGTCCCTGCTGACCGAGTTTGTGTTCAGCTACCTGACGGTGGCTGGTCTGCCACAGCTGTGGTGGTTAAGCAAGTGGCCCCGAGATCATTCCTCGTTCGCATGCCTGATGGCTCCTTTCTTCGGCGTAATAGGCGGGCACTGCGGCTACTTCCGCGCCCGCCGCCTAACCATGATGTCCAGCCTCGCACGCTGCTTCCTCAGGACGCGCCCTTCCACGAGGCCACCGATCTGCCAGTTCTTTTACCGCCCTCTACATTGGAGGCAGTTCCACCCGTTCAAGTGCCGGCGACCCCTGACCCACCCTTGAGGCAGTCAACCAGAATTCGTCGCCCACCACAGAGACTGAACTTATAGACTGAATGTTGCCTTACCTTGTTATCTCATCGTTTACACATCTGTACATATTGGTTTTTTTTTCTAATGTGTTATCTGCCCTCTATCTGCACTGGACACCTTCCCGTGTAAATACATTAGCATATTTTGTATATAGTCATTTCCTGTACACACACACTCATTATTTATTGACCTGAACACATTTTTTTTTAAAAGGGGGGGGAGATGTCATAATATACATCCAGGTATATGATGGTGTGCAGACAGGCAGTGATTGACACATAGGATGACCAGTGAACACACAGAACACAGCAGCCAATCATCAGACAGGACACGACCACTATAAAGCCAGAGGGCACTAGTTTTCCCGTTCTCTCGGGATCCAGCCTCTGAGACAGTCAGAGCTCGTGAGCAGCAACTAGAACAAACACCATGTGGTTGTAAGATAGTCTGGTCAGGTTAGCCTCAGGTCTCCAGTCAAGTCAGCATAGTGTCAACCCACAGTGAAAGCATGTATTATCGTTAAGTGTTCAATAAAATCGAGTTGCATTTCTTCAAGTATTGGAGGCCTGTCTCTCTCACCACTGCAGTAAACACAGTCCTCGCAGACCCAGCTTACCCAACACATCAATCCTGGTGAACCTCCTCTGCACCCTCTCTAAAGCATCCACATCCTTCTGGTAATGTGGCGACCAGAACTGCACGCAGTATTCCAAATGTGGCCGAACCAAAGTCCAATACAACTGTAACATGACCTGCCGACTCTTGTACTCAATACCCCATCCGATGAAGGCAAGCATGCTGTATGCCTTCTTGACCACTCTATCTGTGTTGCCACCTTCAGGGTACAATGGACCTGAACTCCCAGATCTCTCTGTACATCAATTTTCCCCAGGACTCTTCCATTGACCGTATAGTCCGCTTTTGAATTGGATCTTCCAAAATGCATCACCTCGCATTTGCCTGGATTGAACTCCATCTGCCATTTCTCTGCCCACTCTCCAATCTATCTATATTTTTCTGTATTCTCTGACAGTCCCCCTCGCTATCTGCAACTCCACCAATCTTAGCATAATTTGCAAACTTGCTAATCAGACCACCTATACCTTCATCCAGATCATTTATGTATATCACAAACAACAGTGGTCCGAGCACGGATCCCTGTGGAACACCACTAGTCACCCTTCTCCATTTTGAGACACTCCCTTCCACCACTACTCTCTGTCTCCTGTTGCCCGGCCAGTTCTTTATCCATCCAGCTAATGCACCCTGAACCCCATGCGACTTCACTTTTTCCATCAACCTGCCATGGGAAACTTTACCAAACGCCTTACTGAAGTCCATGTATATGACATCTACAGCCCTTCCCTCATCAATTAACTTTGTCACCTCCTCAAAGAATTCTATTAGGTTTGTAAGGCATGACCTTCCCTGCACAAAATCATGCTGCCTATCACTGATAAGTCTATTTTCTTCCAATTGTGAATAGACCCTATCCCTCAGAATCTTCTCCAAGAGAATCATCTCATGGTCAAACATGTCACCATATCTGGTCGCACGTCAGACAGTTTGCAAGGGAGTGAATGGCTCGAGAATGAGAAATCTTTCTTCCACTTTATCGAAACAATCTTACCAGCATCTTTATGCCTCCTCTCTGAACTTTTATATTGAACATGAGTGGAAGCTGTGTATTATAGAATTTACAGCGCAGAAGGAGGCCATTCGGCCCATCGAGTCTGCACCGGCTCTTGGAAAGAGCACCCTACCCAAGGTCAACACCTCCACCCTATCCCCATAACCCAAGCCAACACTAAGGGCAATTTTGGACACTAAGGGCAATTTGGCATGGCCAATCCACCTAACCTGCACATCTTTGGACTGTTTTAAGAGTTACAAGACAATATGTTCTTAGCTCTCCTTTCTGTTCACTATTGTGTTTAAAGATGTTCCACCTGGAAGAAATTTTCCAATTGGCTATTTGTTTCCTGAATATTATTTCAAAAAACGTTTTGCAGCAATTTTGCTGTTCGCTGGTTCTAATTTATTTTGAATAGTCTCCAATAACCTGAAATACTCACAATATTCCCTTCGAGAATCAATCGTAATCAGGCCAAAAATTTTGGAGGAGAGAAATTTTCATCCAAATTGAAACCTTAGGTTTGTAAATTGCTGCCATTATAGATGTGAATTTCTTTCATAGAAATATTAACTTTTGAACCTTTGGAGCGCTATTGGGTTCAGACCAAATCCGTTCAGACTGATCGGAATGCAGTCACCTTTCTTTTTATTCCAGCTGTGAGAACGCTGCAAGTAATTAGTTTAGGTCATCTTAAAACTGGGCATTAATCCATTTCATATGTCTGCCGATTACTTAGTATAACTTTGGCAAATTCACTGGGAAAAAAAAAGCATCTTACAACATAGTGTGCGAACCGGAGAAACTGACATTTATGTAATAGGGAGTGATCTGAGGTTGAGAGTCATTGGCCTGAATCTCGTTGGAAAAATAACGGGGTGTGAAAGATGTAAATCGTTACCCATGTGTGTATCGAGCAGCAAGTTGAAGAGATTAAGTCACATACCCGTGAGCTGCGAATCTCCAGAACTTACTGGTTGATCTACAACCTTCTGCCATTTGCTTGGCAAAGAAAATAATACCTAGGGTGCAATTTAATGGAGAGTTTCTTCAGTGCTACTTTGGGCAGTGTTTAAAGGCAGTTAGGAAGTGAGCTATTCCTGGCTGTCTCACCATTTGATTTGCTAGACTTGTGCCTCAGCGTCTCGCCACTAACAAGGGGGAGCTCCCTCACCACTCACTCTCGATCAACACACAAGCATGACAGCGCACAGACCTGCTCCTCACTTTGGGGATGCCAATCTGGCCAGGCTTCTCGATGCCGTCGATGCGAGATAGGACATCCTGTTCCCCCGAAGGGGTCGGAAGACCAGCAGCAGGGCCAGCAGTCACAGCTGCTGTCAGCGCGGGCAGTACGACAAGGAGGACCGGCATCCAATGTCAGAAGAAGTCCAATGATCTCCACCGAGCTGCAAGAGTAAGTTACCATCTCTTTTCTGGCATCAGTTCCACTTGCCACCCCTCAAATTCATAACCCCCCCACCTCCCCCAACAAATCACTGGGTGAAACCTCGCACCCTCCCCATATTCGAGCTTCGTGCTTTCTCCTCAGAACCCACTGGCATCATCAGCACAACCCCTTCATATCCAGGTGCAGTGCCCACATACACCATCTGCTACAGGATCCACTGACCTATCAATCGTGCGGCTCTCAATGCACTCTCTTTGTCCCCGCAGGAGAAGTAGCCCATAATAAGTGGGAAAGGGCCAAGGCCTGGAGAGGAGGGGTGGTGGTACCATAGATCGCAGTCCTCACCCCCTATGAGGAACGGGCCCTGGAAATCACGGGGTTGCGTGAGGTGAGAGCATTCAATTATATTGAGGTTGGCCTGCGCCACAAAGGTGAGGATCCATTGCCCCTTCACCCAGATGATTCGGCTCAAGTGAGTTGTTAATGGCAGACAAAATGATCCTTCCGTCTCACTGACGACATTCCATTGTCTCGCAGGGTCTCCATCATCTGATGGGGCTGGGCCATCTGGAGTTGATGCACCGCCTCTCCCCGCCCCCCCCCCCCCCCCCCCCCCCCCCCACCACCCAAGAGACCACCTCTGAGGAGAGCTCTGAGTAGACCACCATTGAGGTGTCACAGCTGTCACCTGAACCCTCCACCAACACAGAGACACACACCTCGGTGGGTGAAATTAGTGGACAGGCTTCTGGGGCACAATCTGGTGAGCACCACACAGTTGCTGATGCACATCAGGTGGGGGCAGGGATATCCAAGGGGGTCAACAGTTGGATGTCTACCGGATCCCAGGACACAGCTGAATCTCAGTCAGATGTCGAGCCTCTGGACAAGGCTATCCCAAAGATGATGCAGATGATAGGACACATCTGTGAAATTCAGGAAGTGATATCAGCGATGTTCTGGCAGGTGCATAGCTGATTGGGGGCGTCCAATACGCTATGGGTGCTGGAAATGCCAACAATGCATGGCACGAGATCAACCCTGCCAGGGTGATGACTGCAGTCTCAGTCACTGACGGGCACATCCCAGATGGAGGTGGACACTGCCGAGGCTGCAAAGTATGGCCCAGTCACTGAGGATCATTGCTGAGGGCGTTGACATCATGGTGCAGACAATGGCGAGCCGCCAGGACTGGCAGAGCCAGATGACTCAGAGGCCTCTGGAGCACACTCCAGCTGATTCTCCGCCCCATGGAGACCCCCAGGGCCTTGCGGACACCATCAGGAAGGAGCAAACGCTGGAGGCCAACCCGGGGCCTGCCACCAAGGAGACAACAGCGGTCTCTAGTTCTTCCGAATCCTCCTCTCCTGACACCGGCACATCTCAAGGGCAGCGGGCAGAACAGAGTGGCACAGCGACGCCAGTGGCACTGGTAAGTTGGCCGGAGCTCTCCGGCTCTTGGCCTTCCAGAGGACGTCCATGAAGGACATCAAAGGCCACAGGGCATGGAAAGCAACAGGCTGCCTCCACGTCTGATGTGCATCCTGGGGCACGCCTAGATGCAGCCGTAGACTCCGAAAGATCAAGAAGAGAGAGGATCACTGGGTGGTCACTGGGGGGCATTATCTGTAGCTAGGAGGAATGAAAATGTCAAGTGTGCACAATTAAAACATGCTACACCTGAAACATGTGAAGCCTATTGCCACATTAATCTTCACAGCGGGCCTGCCTGCAATCCCACCCTCTTTTGCCCTCAACTCCAAACTGAGGGAGAGAGTGACAGGGGCATCATACTAGTTGTGCACAGAGGTGTTTATTGTGTTTTACAATTCCCCACCCTCCCAATGGTGCTGCCCCCTTCCCCACCCCCAGCCCCCTCACCCTCTACTTACCCCTCCACCCCCTTCCCCCCTCCCCCACTGCACTCAGTGATTCTTGATGTGCGGTTCCCCATGGTCCGCACCATCATGTCGACCCCCTCAGCGATGCTCCTCAGCGACTGGGTCATGCTCTGCAGTGCCTCGGCAATGCCCACCTATGACTGGGACCAACTTCGCAGCACCTCGGACATTCCCATCTGAGGGAATGTCCCGCAGAACCTCATCAAGGTCAGCCTCATACTGGGCAGCATCCCCCAGCGAGGGGGGCATTCTGTCGAGACCCTCATTCACGGCCGTCACTGACTGCGCAACGCCTTGGACACCTTCACTAATGACATCATGCATCAGGCTCTCCACTGGAGTCGCCACCCTAGCAATGTTGGCCTCAGTGCCACCGGCATGACTATGGATCCGCTGGAGTATAGCTGACATTTCCCTCTGAATATCCAGGCTTCACCCTAACGCCTCCATCAGCGTCGGGCAATCCTGTCCCAGAGAGTCAGCATCAGGCTGGGACCGAGCTGGGTCCTGGGTTCCAGCAGACCTCCTACTGCTGTCTCGCCTGGGGGTTCCTGCCTGCACCTGATGTGCATCATCAGCCGTGTGGTGCTCACCAGAATGTGCCCCAGAAGCCTGACCACTAACATTTCCCATTGAGGTGCTTGTATCTGCGCTGGTGGATGGTGGGGATGACAGCTGTGCCACGACGATTCTGGTGACATCCTCATAGCTCTCCTCCGAGGTGGTCTCCTGCGAGGCTGGACAGGGTGCCACCCGCGATGGGCCGAAGCCGTCGGCTGGAGGACCTGTGGGAAAATGGACATGTGGTCAGTAGGAGGGATGGATCAAGCAATAAGGCAATAACAACTCAGATTTGACAGGTGGTTCCTCACCTCTGCGGCATTTGCCAGCCTCCGCGTTGATGACCGCTCTGCCACAGCCACAAAGGGGGCATCGTTAGCCACATGCGTGATTCATAGTGGTGGGGGGCGAGGGGGGGGGGGGGAGTTGTGAAGGAGTGGTTGGGGAGGGTTGAAGGGGAGGGGGTGGAGGAAAGATTGAGGGGGTTGAAGGGGGAGGGGGACAGGCACTACCGTGAGGGGAGAGAGGTCTTTGGTTGGGGGGGGGGGGGAGAGGGGTGGCCTTTGTGTCTACTCATGCTGCCTGGCGTAGGTCATTGACCTTTTCGGCACTGGAAGCCAGTCCTCCTGGTCACACTCCCCAAGCTCATTGCCGCCACCACCTCATCCCAGGCAGCACGGGCTGCCCTATGGCTGCCCCTCCTGGACCCTTGGGGGAACAGGACATCCTTCATGGCCTCCTCCACAGCGTCTAGCAGTCTCCCCAGGTCAGCTCCCTGAGTTTTGGGGCTGGTCTCCTCAGCGCCATTGTTGCAAGTTGGCTGGGGTTGGCTGACCAAGTGCGGCCTCGCTGGGCTGAGCACCGGGAAGCTCGCGGCAATTCCCACTCACATAGAAATCTTAGAACACTTGGAAATCTTTCCGGAGAATCCTGCCCATAATTTTTTTCTTTCTGTTCTTCACTTTCTCTTTTTCTCCCCTCTCTCTTAATTTAAACTTTCTTCCCCTCACTTCATTTCTAATAATTTGATTCTAATCCGTGCCCTTCCCAGCACTTCCTCTCAATTCTCAAAACTCATTGCTTCAGGAGATATACCATTGGTCTCACCATTCTTTGAGGTCCCAGATATACTCACTGTTATACTCACTGTGCCAATTATCAGATTGCACTTCCAGAACTTTATGGCACAACAAATATTTTGAGCTGAAAGTGGCAAGTGATGATGTTGGCCATGAGATTCCCACCTCCAACCAGTTGTAGCTCATTATAGTTGCATTAATTTTTCTCTTTGCCCTGTTGAACCTGACCTGTGAATGCTTATTATTGACATATTTAATTTCCTCTTAAATGGTGAGGAAATCTAGCTTGTTAGGTTGGGCTAATTTCTGTGTGTGCAACAGGTTACAAGAGCAGAAAATGCCACTAAATTGGCTTTATTACAGTGTCGATGAGGTAAAGACATAAGTTGGCCATGTTGTGCAAGTTGAAGTATAAGGTCTGGATGATGGAAAGGCCATGGAGTTTAAAACACAGCTCAGTGAAAGATGAGACTGAAATTCGATGCTGCTTAGTTCAGCCCTTGCTAGAGGCAAGGGATGGGATTGAAGCTGGTGCCAAAAGTGTCTCATTTTTTTTGCAGGATTGGGATAAGATGGATTGGGTTTTCCCAATGCTCAAATGGAGAAAGTTCTGGTTCATCCAAAACTGGATGTGAACTCAGAAAAGTGTTACAACCGTCCATATGAAAGTGTGGCTTTAAGGAACTTAGGGTTGACAGTACATAAATCCTTAAACTCCCTGCCTAATAGCACTGTGGGTGTACCTACACCACATGGACCGCAGCAGTTGAAGAAGGCAGCTCAACACCACCTTCTCAAGGGCATTTAGGGATGGACAATAAATGCTGACCTAGCCAGTGAAGCCCACATCCTATGAAAGAATAAAAACAAATATTTGTCCTATTTCATGACCAATAACACTGTCACCTGTAAAGTAGCCAGTGACATAGAACATAGAATATTAAAGTGCAGTTCAGGCCCTTCGGCCCTCGATGTTGCGCCAACCTGTGAAACCACTCTAAAGCCCATCTCCACTATTCCCTCATCATCCATATATTTATCCAATGACCATTTAAACGCCCTTAATGTTGGCGAGTCCACTACTGCATGGTCAGTAATTGGCCAAGTGGCTGCTAACTCCCTGAGGTTTACAAGTTTGGAGAAATGAAGCAGCAGATACGAGAAATCCCAAATGGAAATAGAAAATTCAGAAAACACACATTTTAGCTGCAACCTCGATCCAGGGCAGGTGAAATGTCAGGGCTGAAATGAAATTTAAAAGCTGCCTGTGGATTGAGATTTGTGCTTGAATGTGCTGCAATTTTCCAATGCAATTTTCCTTTTTACAGGCTGGCAGCTCTCTGAGACATTTCCACAGCAGCTAACCACCCCCCCCCCCCCCTTCCCCCCCCACCCCCCCCCCCCCCCCCACCCCCCGAGGGAACTCATTTTTTCAGTGCCCACTCTCTCCCCACCTTCCTCGACATTGGTGAGCCTTTCTCAGTGTGTGTTTTACGGGCTGCTCATCAGTTGGACAACCAGCATGAAATCACTATCCTGGGCCACTCGCAGCTGCAAGCGAGTTTCACGCCCACTTCGGGCCTGCTAAGTGCGTGTGCCGAATGGACGAAAAACTCAAAGTCTCCCACTTCTTGGCATGGAGGAGTTGTACATTTGTTACATATTTCCATACATGGGTATCTGTGCCATCGGGGTGAGGGGAGAGGTGGAGTAGAAGAGCCAAACCAGACCCTAGATTCAGTGAGGGTTCACTCAGAGCAGTCCTGAGAGCAGCATTAGAGTGATGCGGTCAGCTCCTGCCAATCCCCGACAGGAGGAGGAAGTCCATCCAGACACCTTCCATGTGGGCAGAAGGTCGCCAACGTGGTCAAAAGTGTGAGTGTCATCAGCAGGACTTGATCCCAATGCCAGGAAAGACTCACTAACCGAATGAGGTCAGCCAGGGTGAGTGTGGCCTTAGTATGAACTACCTTGTTTCAGTGGCTGCTGGGAAACTGAAATGGGAAACTGAAAGATTTCTCACCCTCAATGTTGTCGCGGGGTGGGGGGGGCAATGGTGGGGGGGAGGTGGGGTGCAGTGGGGAATTGGTGTGCCATTTCAGTCGAAAGACCCCTTCAGACTGGGACTGCCCTCCCCTAAGGGGCTGGGGAGTGCTGGACCTGCTTCCTTCCTTCACCCTCCTGACATGGAGATAGACCGCCCCCCCTCCCTGGGTATCCCCTATCATCCCCTACCCGGGACCCCTAGTACTTACCAAAAGTGCAGTCTCGGGATTTAGAATGGGATTTCCTGGCCCTTCCCGTCAGCAGGATCTTCCGGTCCCTGGCCGGTGGCTGGCCAGGCGGGCCATGCAAAAAGCAGTAGACATTGGTGGGACTGAAAGATTCCGCTGGCAGCCTGGCGTGCCACCTCTGCCACTGTAAAACCTGCTGCAGGGGGCGGGAAACTCTCACCCTTTGGGAGTAGATTTTGCACTGCCGCAGGCACAGGTTGGCACTCTCTGGCAGTGTCAACCCGGCAGTGCGAACCTATGCCAGGGGGCAGTGCCAGGGCGGACCATCCGGGGATTCCCTTTGTGGGGGGGGGGGGGGGGTTTACCGTTATGTTTACTGGTTTACCACCAGTAATGTTCAGCTGACTAGCCTATAATTGCTGCGTTTAGGCCTCAGCCCGAATGTTTTTGGTCTTATGACCCCTGATCAGAATGCTACCTCACTCACGGTACGGATATATTTGATTTATGATGTTTGCAGGCACCCAGGCTGGCAGTGTCAGCATTCCCAGGTAGCACCAACTGTGCCAGGGCATCACCCTGCCCAAAGGGCATTCAGCTGGAGGCCTCCCATTCCGTCTGGCTCCCGTTTGCGGGTTCCAGCACCAAACAGTGCTCACCTGAGATCCCCGAGGAGAAGCAATTAAATCCCAACGCCGGAGGTACCTTGGGAGTCTACACGTTAGAGTAAGGCTTACTGCCTCGCTCTAATATGCAGATTTTCTAAAAGGTAATCCTGCCCATTGTGGGCGGGATTTACATCGCAATGACTCACGAGATTGCGCTGAATCTCACAAGGCGTTGTGAGCTGAGTAGATCATGCGAGAGGGGGCTCCCGGCTTTCAAAGGCCACACTATGTCGTGGCGAGCTGCTTTTCTGGATCGCGCCCTCTGAGATTTTGCTAACACAATTTTTATGCAGACTTCTGGGCAGGCAGGTCAACCACCCACTAAACGCCTGGGACCTGAGCAGGAAAGCTGCTGTGGCTTTCCCGCCAATCTGAAGAGAGTTGCAATCTGACGTAAAGATGAAGCTAGAACAGGTCCATTTTTAAGTCACTTTCTTGAGGAGCAGGAATCCTCCTTATAGTCAGACAAGGAATGGTGAAGCCCTGGACTTTACCGCACCACATATCCCCTCCCCACCACTACTACTACATTCCTGCATGAATCTCCAGAAACCTTCAACCCTATATTGACCTGCGCATTGGGTTAATGAGTTAAAATAGGCAAGTCCTGTTTTCTGCAGCAGCAAATGAATTTCAATTTACCTTGTCACCCTGTCGCTCAACACCCAGTTGGGGCCAAGGAGAATGATTAAATTGTTATAGCCTCCTTGCAATTGCACATTTGCAAATTAGTTTCTCTGAACTATAACATTTCTGCTTAATCAAAGTTAAAAGCAAATACTGTCAATTGCCTGGTAAGTTGCAGACCATTCTGTTTCCTGGATATAGCAATCAGTTATTGTTCATTTTCATGAATATATACACGAGAAATGTTATAGCAGTTACTCCCTTAGGAAGACAGTTCTAATGCTCCCTATTGCTTCGATTAAATAATTTTGAAAGTGTACTTTTGTAATATACGATGTAATTAACATGTTGGAGATTGGGTTGCAATTAAATTACAAGTTGTATTAGAACAAGTTGTTTATATAAATCACTTGCACTGTGTTCTTGGAGTTTCCAAAAGCAGATTAAATGATGGCCTAATAGTTTCCTTTACAGCTTGCATTTATTATTCTATTAGAGAATATTTTGGTTTAATTACATGCATGCTTATTTATTCCATTTTTCTGCTTCCACTATCATCGTACACCATTTGCTGGTTGAGAGAAAAGACAATCTAGAATTATCTAACTTTCAGAAGATATATTCTTATGTCTCTTCTGCTTTCTGCTTTCCGTGGTCCAATAGAGATGAACACATACATGCGTTTAAAATTATAAACACAATGGGGTGGCACGGTGGTGCAGTGGGTTAGCCCTTCTGCCTCATGGCGCCGAGGACCCGGTTTGAATCTGGCCCTGGGTCACTACCTGTGTGGAGTTTGCACATTCTCCCCGTGTTTGCGTGGGTTTCGCCCCCACAACCCAAAGATGTGCACACTAGATGGATTGACCACACTAAAAAAGAATTGGGTACTCTAAATTTATTTTTTTTTAAATGCGAAACACAAAGCCATGTCTTACTACTCTTGTCTAGGACATTAGTGCATCGATGTCATGGACCATGTTGCTGACCACATTTTCTTTCCTCAACAATGGGGTGGGGGGGGGGCGGGTTCCTCTGGTGTCCCAGCTGTGTGTTTCTCAGCAGCGGTAGGCGGCGCGCTGTTGGCTAGCAGTGGGATATTCTGCTCCTGCCGCTGTCAATGGGATTTCCCATTAGAGCCACCCCACTCCACCCAGAAACCCATGGGTGGGGGTTTGCTGCCAGCGGGATCAGAGAATCCTTCCCCCAGCGAGAGGCCAGAGAATTTCGGCCAGGGATCTCCAAAACTGGATAATATGGTTTCCCAAGTCTGATGAGCGAAAGTGATAAAGGCAGCAGAGTTTTTCTCAGACAAATTAGAGGAAAGCAAAGCAAAGAACATCCATTGATCAGGTCAGTGTGTTGTGAAAGGTGTATCAGTTGCTACCGTGTTTGAGCTATCAGGTTCCCATCACTTTTGCAACCGTAAACCTCATTGGCAATTAAAAATAAAAAAGATGTGAAGATAGCATAGAGCTTCTGTCATGTGCTCACATTTCAGGAATGCAAATACAATCCAACTCCAAAAGGAATAAATTTAATGTTACCATATTGGGAATTTTTCAGGAATCCCATATCCCTGTTTTTGAAAATTGAAGCTTGTTCCAAAAGATTTTTTGAAAGTTATATCTCTGATGCTCTATCTAATGCAAGGCACTTTTGCAAAATCTTTTGTTGGGTGAGATTTTCTTTAAAAGAAGTCCAGATGTGAGCCAATGGTTTCACTGTGATACCATTCATTTCATATTAAAAAGAAATTCAAAGTTTTGTATGCCATTACATCAGAAGCTAATACCCGGAATAGTTCAATAAGCTGAAGTTGGACCCTGCTCCATTCTATTTTAGTGATGTTAATGTTTTTCTTACTGTCTGATGATGCAATTAAATAATCCACTCCAAGGTTACTCTTAGCTGGCTATTTGGTAAAGAAGTGGTTTTCCAAGCCTGTTCACCGCAGGTGCAAATCCCATCATGGCCACTAACTCTTGCAAGAGGGCCATAACGGGACTTGTGGAGCGAGATCTCAGTTTGAGATCTTCCCCTCTCCCCGCCGGTGATGTAATTAGGTTCATATCCAGCAAGCATGGTTACCATGAATTTTAATGAATTAAAATATTCTTAAAAGGTTTAATGTTGTTGCTTCCTGGGTCATCTGATGTCCCCTCCCCCTCCCCCACCCCACCCCTCAGGCTCAGAGGTGAGTGCAGCCCTCAAATGGTGAGCGTCATGGCCAGGCACAGTTCCTTGGTACCTTAGGAACCTGGCACTGCCAGGGACAGGGCCAAGGGGTAGAGCCTCTCGGAAACACCATGGGGAGGGGGTTCCCATTGTGTTGGGATGCTGGTGATGATGGGGGAGGGGTGATGTCCTGATGATGGGTGGGGGTGGGGATTTGGGTCATCCTTGTGCCTGCATAGTGTGGGGGTCGGGGGTTGACCTGAACATACACTGGTGGAAGGAAGGCTGTCCCTCTGTTTTAAAGGGTTGGGGGTGTTCTACTTGCCTGAGGGGCCCTCGATGTCCATCGGGGGAGGGGAGAGGTCTTTACTTTGGCTTTACGATTGGGAAGTCCTTAAACAAATGCCTCTGCTTCTCTGTGGAGCGGGCTTGCTGGTTCTATCAGGCCCACCTCACTAAAATTGCCATAGAATGACAGCACAAAACAAGCCCCCTTTTAAATCAATGCAAGTCAGCTATTTGCATGTTCCCAACAACGCAGAGCAGGAATCCCGCTGTGGCTGTCGGAGTGGGAGTAGAGACTGGAGACAGGTCTGCCGACTGGCATCGGTTCCGTTTTCAGCCCGACGCAGGATGCTCTGCCCAATCGGGATTCCCAATCTTAGCAGTGAGAAACAGAGAATCCCTCACATGGAGGGTAAACCTGGTTGTGTTTGTTTGGAGAAGCAGGCTGATTTTCAGTCAGAACCTGACACATTGCCATTTTTAAGGAAAATACCGTCCATGATAATTAGAATTGGATCTTGCCATCTTAGTTCCCTTCCTGTCGTGAAGTGCTTGGTCGCTGCTTAGCACTTCCACAGAAAGAACAGACAAAAGACGTTCTACACAAGGAAAGGCAAGCATGTATCTTAGTCCTGTGACATTAGTCTGTGACTTTCTCTTAGATCTATAAGAAATTCCTTTGTCTGTTGTTTGTCTACTCTCTTATCTGAGGTGTTGGCCTGTTTAAAATTCACATGTATTGCCCATATAGCCTCAATGGATTCCTGCAGGATCATTGTTTCTGTGTATCTGACAGAGAGCTCAACATACTTTTTAAAAAGTCAAATTATTTTTCTGGAAAGATATTATGAATTTCCATTTGAAGGCAACAATAAAATTGTAGGCTGGGCATTGTGCCCACCTGAGTTGATCATGGACAACCCTAACAAATCTGAGATGTATATCATTGACCATGCAGAATGACCTCCTGGCATGTAACCCACAAGAGGTTGGGAGTTTGCTGTTTTGCTGGCAGGAAATAAGTAGTTTTTAAAGGAGGAGTGAGTCTATGTTTATTTGAAAAAGATGTGGCAATATTTTACTGGCGTATCAGAATGGCAAAATATCCAGGTTCCTGATTCAGCACGGTGAAGAAATTATAGTTCATGATACTCCAGGCAAGAAGTTGAGAATGTGATGAAGGAAATGGCACCCTTTACCTATGCTGTGTTTGCATTTGAACTCAAAAGCTGAAGCTGCAGCAGGTCCCTAGAGGACTATGCTATCTTGATGCAATGCCCATCTGAGTCACAAAGAATTTGCCCTGATGCAATGCATTCAGTCACCTTGTGCACTCCTGCCACTTATTTAACACCTGGAACAAGAACTAGATTGAGATTTAAGAATTCGGAAGGCACCAAGAACTACAATACATCGTAAGTATGCAAATATTGTGTGAACTACTAAGGGCAGCATGGTAGCATTGTGGATAGCACAATTGCTTCACAGCTCCAGGGTCCCAGGTTCGATTCCAGCTTGGGTCGCTGTCTGTGTGGCATCTGCACATCCTCCCCGTGTGTGCGTGGGTTTCCTCCGGGTGCTCCGGTTTCCTCCCACAGTCCAAAGATGTGCAGGTTGGGTGGATTGGCCATGATAAATTGCCCTTAGTGTCCAAAATTCTATGATAATCTATGATTAACCTAGGACAAAAGTTCGGCACAACATCGTGGGCCGAAGGGCCTGTTCTGTGCTGTATTTCTCTATGAAAAATTGAAACTGGAATAAAATTGTTGTGCATGGTACGGTATAGATTTCATGAAGTGGTATGGCAATGGCATAGTGGTATTGTCGTTGGACTAGTAATCCAGAAACTCAGGGTAATGCTCTGGGGACAGGGTTCAAATCCTGCCATGGCAAATGGTGAAATTTGAATTTGCTAAAAAATAAAATCTGGTATTAAAAATCTAATGATGACCAAGAAACCACTGTCAATTGTTGTAAAAACCCACCTGGTTCTCTAATGTCCTCTAGGGAAGGAAATCTGTCCTCCTTACCTGGTCTGGCCTACATGTGACTCCCGATTGATAGTAATGTAGTTGACTCTTAAATGTCCTCAGGGGTGGGCAATAAATGTTGGCCCAGCTAACGATGCCCACATCCCATGACCATGTAAAAAAAAATGGAGATTGATGTGCACAGGGAAAGGCAGGTAGAGAATTGTTATGTTCTTGATGGGAATGTCTCTTGAGGTTTGCAATGGTTTATCCATCAGACCATATGGGAAAACAAATATAGTTTCCAGAAGGCCTGATTATGAATGCTTGGCTGAGCTCCAAGAATGGCTAATGGATTCAGATCAGTAGAGGCCTTTTTCACAGCCTGAAGTGGAGCACTAGCTTTGTTTATTTATTTACTTTTTTAAATGTAATTAAAATGTTTCCAATTAAGGGGCAATTTAACATGGCCAATCCACCTACCCTGCACATATTTGGGTTGTGGGAGTGAGACCCATGCAGACACGGGGAGAATGTGCAAACTCCATATGAGGCTGGGAAACACTAGCTTTGTTGATTGACATCTTTTTTACTTTGTTATCATTTATTATATCTTTGATGTTGTTTTCCAATGCCTGTTTGTTTAATTGCACAAGATTACAAGGTATGGAATGGATCAAAGTTTTTTTCTATATCGACAAGTATTAATGATTATGGTTAATTGGCACTTTTATGTGGTTGTAAAATGAGCAACTTCTTTTTTGCTTAGTTGCGTCAGTTTCAGGAATATTTCAAAGACTTGACAGGAGCCAATATGTACAGAGTATGAAGGACATGTTATCAAGTCTACTAAGTATTCCTAGCCTTTTTCAACCTCACTTTAAATTGCTTCAGCACCACCCATGAAGGACATGTTTTTACTACATACCCTTTCCTATGTGCAGTACCTTACACTTGTCTAGATTGAAAATCGTCTGCCATCATTAACTAGTAATAGATAGAGAGGAGCATCAGGGAGAAAGGAAAGCATTTTTATTAACTGCAATGCTATAATGCCACATTTGAAGGAACCATGCCAGTCATGGTGGTACGGCCGGGTGAAGTGGGATAAACTGGCTCCCTCTTTTCCAATCCCCCCTGGTTGTTCACAACAAAGGCTGGTTTAAAATCCTTTCCCCCTGGATACCTTTCCCAATCCAGGTGTATTTACTTTTCATAAGGAGCCATGAATGCACACACGCAAATGCACACGTACACACACATGCACACGTACGCATACACAAGCACATACCAGAAATGAGTAAATGAAAAGTCCAAATCAGAGATTAAACGAATGTATAATCAGTCCTTGGCTTGTCGGTGAGACGTAGATGGTGATACATTGCGGGTTTGGTAGAGCTGACTTTGACAGATTCCCAGTCTGTTGGAGACACCTGCTGGCTTGTTCCCAGAGGAAGAAATGACCTGGTTGTGTCTGCAGGGTTAACTGAAGAGACTGTCTTCTTTCTTTCTGCTTGCAACATTCTGGAAAATGTGCTTACAGTGAGAGGGAGAGGCAGAAAATTGAGAGAGAAATCCTGCTGGTCTACTTTGTTCTTCTGCTTTCTAACTGGTCTTCAACCAGTTTTTAACTTATTTTCTCTCTGTATTCCTAGGAGGGGAAGATGGACATGTCTTGCGTCTACAGTCTCCATTTTGCTTCCATCTCAGAATATTTTTCTACACATTCTGAAATATAAATCAACAGGAGATTTATTTTTGGATTTCTGGTGAGATGTACACGAAACAGTCCAATGTCTCCACAAACACACAAAATCTAAATTCCAGCCTTTTGCATGGTCTATGCATTTCTGTCAAGTGCCTTTATTTGAAGAAGGCCTTGACACTCTTCAAGTGCAAAATTCTCAGGACAGGCCTGTGGTGAATGTAATTCACACTGTAATACATGTGATACCATATTATTGTTAGCGCAGTTGCGTTGCTCGACCACTAGGGGAGTAGCACTGGGAATGCATAGGGGTTTGTACAGGGCTCCACCCTTGGCTCCGCTCATGGCTCCTCCCCCTGGACTGCTGTATAAAGATCGATGCCCAGAGCCAGCCGACCAGTTCATCCAGGGTTCATCGTGTTACAGGCTGGCTCTGTTGTAAGTAGATTAAAACCACTGTTCATATCTTAAAGCACGTGTCTCATGAATTGATGGTCTCATCGAGGCCTATCGGTATAATCCATACAGGAATTTTCCAGAAAGTGGCCACTTTACAGGACCGGCCATTTTTGATTTGTGTCTTTACTTGTGTTTCTTCAAAAAATACACCAGGGCAGCACGGTTGCGCAGTGGATAGCACTGCTGCCTCATGGCGCCGAGGTCCCAGGTTCGATCCCTGCTCTGGGTCACTGTCCATGTGGAGTTTGCACATTCTCCCCGTGTCTGCGTGGGTTTCGCCTCCACAACCCAAAGATATGCAGGGTAGGTGGATTGGCCCCTTAATTAGAAAAAATGAATTGGGTACTCGAAATTTATAATAAAAAATACACCAGTCTTCCTTAAAAGGTTCAATATGCCTGTAAATAGTTGGGGAAGCTATGGTCCACTTTTCTAACAACAGCAATGGTTTTAGTGATCAAAATGTGAAAATATTTACTATTGATTGTAGAATTTGACTAAATATTGGAGATATTTGATGATTTCACAAACGTCACTTTGAGTGGAATGGGTTTACATCATGCCGAATATTTGCAAATACTGTTCAAGTTCAGGCCGTTCTGAAACAGATAACACTGAAAGATTTCACACAGATACGGTCAAACGAAGTGTTTAAAATGATGGTGTGACTAATTTTGACACCTATGTTACATTCTTCCTAGTTACTGAAAAGACTGTTTCAGTCTCAGGCACATTAATAGTGTTCTGACAATAAGAACATTACAGCGTAGTGCAGGCCCTTCGGCCCTCGATGTTTCGCCAACATAGAACATAGAACAGTACAGCACAGAACAGGCCCTTCGGCCCTCAATGCTGTGCCGAGCCATGATCACCCTACTCAAACCCACATATCCACCCTATACCCGTAACCCAACAACCCCCCCCCCCCCTAACCTTACTTTTTTTATTAGGACACTACGGGCAATTTAGCATGGCCAATCCACCTAACCCGCACATCTTTGGACTGTGGGAGGAAACTGGAGCACCCGGAGGAAACCCACGCACACAGGGGGAGGACGTGCAGACTCCACACAGACAGTGACCCAGCCGGGAATCGAACCTGGGACCCTGGAGCTGTGAAGCATTTATGCTAACCACCATGCTACCCTGCTGCAACCTGTGAAACCAATCTAAAGCCCATCTACACTATTCCATTATCATCGATATGTTTATCCAATGGCCATTTAAATGCCCTTAATGTTGGCGAGTCCACTATTGTTGCAGGCAGGGCATTCCATGCCCTTACTACTCTCTGAGTAAAGAACCTACCTCTGACATCTGTCCTACATCTATATCCTCTCATTTTAAAGCTATGTCCCCTCATGCTCGTCATAACCATCCGAGGAAAATGGCTCTCACTGTCCACCCTATCTCATCCTCTGATCATCTTGTATGCCTCTATTAAATCACCTCTTAACCTTCTTCTCTCCAACAAAATCAGCCTCAAGTCCTTCAGCCTTTCCTCATAAGATCTTCCCTCCATACCAGGCAACATCCTGGTAAATCTCCTCTGCACCCTTTCCAGTGCTTCCACATCCTTCCTATAATGCAGTATACATGTGCTAGTTTGTCCTATCATTAGCTTTTTGATATTATTAACTATAGAGATTTGTCCTTTTTTTACCTATCAATAAGTTATAGCATATTAATAGATTTTGACATCAGGAGATGGTGGCGGGGGAAGCAGTTCGGTGAAGGGGCTGGTGTTGGGATCGGATTTGTGCGCTGTAGAAAATGTAAAAATGTTGAAAACTTGAATAAAAATATTTTTCAATGAAAACATTTAATAGATTTTTGAGTTTTGCAAATTGTTTGTAGATCGACTTCCAATACAGCTCAACATGTAATACGAGGGTGAATTTCATGGCCGATTTAAAGGCAGAGGTGGGTGCGGGGGTGGTGGGGGGCATGTTAAATAAAGCGAGTTTCTAGCCTGCTGTCTACCTGCCCAACCTCGCCCAATGTTCAGGAGGGACAGGTAAGGTGTTAAGCAGCCCACCACACTTCGGGCTATTAGGCTTTTATGTGGACAATTAGCTGCAATTTAAGGCCTTATTCTAATTCCGTTGCATTTTTTCTGTCTGTTACGGTAGGTGGGGCATAGCAAACAGCCTTCACTCCACAAACTGCTGGCAGGCAGGAAGGACAAGAACATCTTTTAGGGTGCTCTTTTGCAGGGTCAGTGTAGGCCTGATAGGCCGAATGGTCTCCTGTACTGTAGGGATTCTATGGTTCAATGGTTAGCTTAAGGTTGGGAGACATTTTGGGCGCGATTCTCCGCAAATGCGGAGAGTCGTAAAGGCTGCCGTGAAACTGGCTGTATTTCACGGCAGCCTCCGCACCCCCTCCCGGGACCCGATTCTGCTCCCCGGTCGGGTCTAGCAGCGGGGCCCCGTGAACCTCGGCATCGCAGGCTTAGCGAACATAGCTAAGCCCGCGCGCCAAGGGTAACGGCGACTGACACGCACGATGACGTCAGCCGCGCATGCGCGGATTGGATGGCTCCAAACCGCACATGCACGGATGATGTCATCATGCATATGCGTCAAACCCACGCATGCGCGGGCCGTCATGCCCCTCAGCCGCCCCGCGGACTGATCCAGCGGGGCGGCGGAGGAACAAAGAGTGCGCGGGTTTCGGACCCGCTGCCCGCGATCGGTGCCTACCGATCGCAGGCCCATGCCACCCTTGGCACGGCCGTGGTGCGGGGGGGGGGGGGCCGGGGGGCCGAGGGGGGCGGGGCCGCGGGGGGCCGAGCCCGAGGCGGGGGGGGGCCGAGCCCGAGGCGGGGGGGCCGAGCCCGAGGCGGGGGGGGGGGGGGGGGGGGGGGGGGGGCCGAGCCTGAGGCGGGGGGGGCCGAGCCCGAGGCGGAAGCGGGGTGGGCGGGCCCGAGGCGGGGTAGGCGGGCCCGAGGCGGGGTGGGTGGGCCCGAGGCGAGGGGGGCGGGACCGAGGCGCGGGGGCGGGGCGGAGGGGGCCGCCCTGGGGGAGGGCGGCCACCGCGCATGCGCCTTTGGCACCGGCCCAACTGCGCATGCGCGGGACCCGAGTCAGGCGCCCCCTAGCACATGGCGCCCCGGGCGACTGCCCGAGTTGCCGGTGCCTTGGGCCGGCCCTGGGGGGGTGGAGAATCGCGCCCATTCACTTCCCACAGTAACTACATTGTAGTGTTAACGTAAGCCTACTTGTGACAATAAAGATTATTATTATTATTCATGGGGACTGTCTGTAATCCTAGTAGGCCACTGCTGTCTTCTGGCACGGCTAGGACTACAGAGCTGCCAGCTAATCAAAGTAACCAGCAGTTCTCAAAGGTGGGGCATCCTGTCCCCGAGGGGCAGAAGTCCCACTTTGATCCAATTTAGGCTGCCCACAGCATATCGTTGCTGTGGCACAGTCGGATTTCACATTAACGAGGTGCTGATTGACTTTGGGTTTTGGAGGCGGGTAATCAACCCACTTTTATACTGTTGCTCCAGCCAGTTATCAAACTGTGAGCTAATGGCTAGAATACAAATCACACAGCTGGTGTAAACGCCAGTTAATGTAAAACCTGGAGCATTTAAAATAATGATTCCATTGGTTTGAATAAAATGCTTTCATCCGGAGAATACTGTTCACCATTACCAGTCTGTTATTAAACAGAATCAGAAGCTTATGTTTTGTGGAATACATAGCTGGGATTTTCCCCTCCAATTGATTTCAAGTAAATAGAGAGATCAGCGGTGAAGGATTCTACTCTTTAGGGAAAGGGGGTGGGGTGATGTTTGTCCACCACAGACCAGACCCACTTGCTTATCTGAGGCTATCTGTGCATCACAAAGCAGCTCACCTAGAAGGAAAAGCCAGTCAAATCCCAGTTACAAAACAATCAGTAATATTGACACCAGTAATACCGGGGTTCCATTTAAAGTCTCCAAGACCAGTTTGGACAGGTTTTACTGATACCCTTCATTTCCAAGTTTTACTGGTGTTTCCTTCTGTGTGCAGACAAGGGTGCTGAAGCCATGTGTAGCAGCACTGGAGGTGGCAGGCAGGGAGGTCACCATAAGACCATAAGAAATAGGAGTGGAAGTAAGGCCATTCGGCCCATCGAGTCCACTCCACCATTCAATCATGGTTGATTTCAACTCCATTTACCCGCTCTCTCCCCATAGCCCTTAATTCCTCGAGAAATCAAGAATTTATCAATTTTTGTCTTAAAGACACTCAATGTCCCGGCCTCCACCGCCCTCTGTGGCAATGAATTCCACAGACCTACCACTCTCTGGCTGAAGAAATTTCTCCTCATCTCTGTTCTAAAGTGACTCCCTTTTATTCTAAGGCTGTGCCCCCGCGTCCTAGTCTCCCCTGCTAATGGAAACAACTTCCCTACGTCCATCCTATCCAAGCCATTCATTATCTTGTTAGTTTCTATTAGATCTCCCCTCAACCTCCTAAACTCCAATGAATATAATCCCACGATCCTCAGACGTTCATCGTATGTTAGGCCTACCATTCCTGGGATCATCCGTGTGAATCTCCGCTGGACCCGCTCCAGTGCCAGTATGTCCTTCCTGAGGTATGGGGCCCAAAATTGCTCACAGTATTCTAAATGGGGCCTAACTAGTGCTTTATAAAGCCTCAGAAGTACATCCCTGCTTTTATATTCCAAGCCTCTTGAGATAAATGACAACATTACATTTGCTTTCTTAATTACGGACTCAACCTGCAAGTTTACCTTTAGAGAATCCTGGACTAGGACTCCCAAGTCCCTTTGCACTTTAGCATTATGAATTTTGTCACCGTTTAGAAAATAGTCCATGCCTCTATTCTTTTTTCCAAAGTGCAAGACCTCGCACTTGCCCACGTTGAATTTCATCAGCCACTTCTTGGACCATTCTCCTAAACTGTCTAAATCTTTCTGCAGCCTCCCCACCTCCTCAATACTACCTGCCCCTCCACCTATCTTTGTATCATCGGCAAACTTGGCCAGAATGCCCCCAGTCCCGTCATCTAGATCGTTAATATATAAAGAGAACAGCTGTGGCCCCAACACTGAACCCTGCGGGACACCACTTGTCACCGGTTGCCATTCCGAAAAAGAACCTTTTATCCCAACTCTCTGCCTTCTGTCTGACAGCCAATCGTCAATCCATGTTAGTACCTTGCCTCGAATACCATGGGCCCTTATTTTACTCAGCAGTCTCCCGTGAGGCACCTTGTCAAAGGCCTTTTGGAAGTCAAGATAGATAACATCCATTGGCTCTCCTTGGTCTTACCTATTTGTTATCTCTTCAAAGAACTCTAACAGGTTTGTCAGGCACGACCTCCCCTTACTAAATCCATGCTGACTTGTCCTAATCCGACCCTGCACTTCCAAGAATTTAGAAATCTCATCCTTAACGATGGATTCTAGAATTTTGCCAACAACCGAGGTTAGGCTAATTGGCCTATAATTTTCCATCTTTTTTCTTGTTCCCTTCTTGAACAGGGGGGTTACAACAGCGATTTTCCAATCCTCTGGGACTTTCCCTGATTCCAGTGACTTTTGAAAGATCATAACTAACGCCTCCACTATTTCTTCAGCTATCTCCTTTAGAACTCTAGGATGTAGCCCATCTGGGCCCGGAGATTTATCAATTTTCAGACCTTTTAGTTTCTCTAGCACCTTCTCCTTTGTGATGGCAACCATATTCAACTCTGCCCCCTGACTTTCCTGAATTGTTGGGATATTACTCATGTCTTCTACTGTGAAGACTGACGCAAAGTACTTATTAAGTTCCTCAGCTATTTCCTTGTCTCCCATCACTAGATTACCAGCGTCATTTTGGAGCGGCCCAATGTCTACTTTTGCCTCCCGTTTGTTTTTAATGTATTTAAAGAAACTTTTACTATCATTCCTAATGTTACTGGCTAGCCTACCTTCATATTTGATCCTCTCCTTCCTTATTTCTCTCTTTGTTATCCTCTGTTTGTTTTTGTAGCCTTCCCAATCTTCTGACTTCCCACTACTCTTTGCCACATTATAGGCTCTCTCTTTTGCCTTGATGCATTCCCTGACTTCCTTTGTCAGCCATGGCTGCCTAATCCTCCCTCTGATAACCTTTATTTTCTTTGGGATGAACCTCTGCACTGTGTCCTCAATTACTCCCAGAAACTCCTGCCATTGCTGTTCTACTGTCTTTCCCACTAGGCTCTGCTTCCAGTCGATTTTCGTCAGTTCCTCCCTCATGCGCCTGTAATTACCTTTATTTAACTGTAAAACCTTTACATCTGATTCTACCTTCCTTCTTTCAAATTGCAGACTGAATTCTACCATATTATGATCACTGCTTCCTAAGTGTTCCCTTACTTTAAGATCTTTTATCAATTCTGGCTCATTACATAACACTAAGTCTAGAATAGCCTGTTCCCTCGTGGGCTCCATCACAAGCTGTTCCAAAAAGCCATCCTGTAAACATTCAATGAATTCCCTTTCTTTGGGTCCACTGGCAACATTATTTACCCAGTCCACCTGCATATTGAAGTCCCCCATGATCACTGTGACCTTGCCTTTCTGACATGCCCTTTCTATTTCGTGGTGCATTTTGTGCCCCTGGTCCTGACCACTGTCAGGAGGCCTGTACATAACTCCCATTATGGTTTTTTTGCCTTTGTGGTTCCTCAACTCTACCCACACAGACTCCACATCGTCTGACCCTATGTCGTTTAGTGCTATTGATTTAATTTAATTTCTAATTAACAAGGCAACCCCGCCCCCTCTACCCACCTCTCTGTCTTTTCGATAGGTTGTAAATCCCTGGATGTTTAACTGCCAGTCCTGAACCCCCTGCAACCACGTCTCTGTGATGCCTACCACATCATACCTGCCAGTCACAATCTGGGCCACAAGCTCATCTACCTTGTTCCGTACACTGCGGGCATTTAAATATAGCACCTTTAATTCCCTATTGACTGTCCCTTTTTGTTTTCTTAGTGTGGTGGACCTTGGTTTACTGAGCCTTTCCATACACTGTGTCATATTTTGTGAGATGGGGACTATCGTAACCTCTCCTGAGCTCTGTCTTTTCGTGATTTTTTGTAATCCTAAGCAGCTACGCTTCCCACTGATTCCTTCACCTCTTGGTTCCCTGACTTTCCCTTCCCCCCCAATCTCTAGTTTAAAGTCCTATTGACCACCCTATTTACTCTTTTCGCCAGAACACTGGTCCCAGCTCGGTTCAGGTGGAGACCATCCCAACGGTATAGGTCCCCCCTGTCCCAAAACTGATGCCAGTGTCCCATGAAAAGGAACCCCTCTTTCCCACACCACTCTTTCAGCCACGTGTTAACTTCCCTTATTCTTGCCTCCCTATGCCAATTTACTGCTCGGGCAGTAATCCGGAGATTATGACCCTAGAGGACCTGTTTTTTAATTTGAATCCTAACTCGTTATAATCTCTAAACAGGTCCTCTTTCCTAGACTTGCCTAAGTTGTTGGTACCGACATGGACCACAACAACTGGATCCTCCCCCTCCCTCTCCAATATCCTTTCAAGCCGGTCAGAGATGTCCCGCACCCTAGCACCGGGCAGGCAACATACCATCCGGGACCCTCGATCCTGCTCACAAAGGATACTATCTATCCCTCTGATAATAGAATCCCCTACAACTACAACTTGCCTATTTACTTCCTCCCCTTGAATGGCCTGCTGAACCATGGTGCCTTGGTCAGCTGACTCATCCTTCCTGCAGCCCTGTTCGCCATCCACACAGGGAGCAAGTGCCTCGTACCTGTTGGACAGGGTCAAGGGCTGAGGCTCCTGAGTTCCTGACTGCTGGTTCCCTTTACCTGCCTGACTTGCAGTCACACCCTGCTGTCCCTGGCCACTGGCAGGATTTAAACTATTTACTCTGACAGGTGTGACTGCCTCCTGAAACAAAGTGTCCAGGTAAGCCTCCCCCTCCCGGATGTGCCTCAGTGTGTGAAGCTCAGACTCCAGCTCATCAACTCTGAGCCGGAGTTCTTCGAGCAGCCAACACTTACTGCAGATGTGGTCGCTGCAGCTCGCAATGGGATCTGCCAGCTCCCACATCAAGCAGCTTAAGCACATCACCTGACCAGCCATCTCTAATTAATTAATTTGTTTAATTTAAGTTTACGAGTTTTAAATTTGGGGCAGATTGGTTATCAACCAATCAGATCACAGCTTCCCTCTGAAGTCACTTTTGAAAAAAAAGTGGAAAACAGGAAGTTACCGTTAGGTCTGTATACTCACCCAGAGACTGCTCCTCCTCCTCTGAACGGCTCCCGAAACTAGGCCTCGATCCCCGGGTTAAAGTGAGTTTTTATACTCACCCAGAGATTGCTCCTCCTCCTCTGAATGGCTCCCGAAACTAGGCCTCGATCCCCGGGTTAAAGTGAGTTTTTATACTCACCCAGAGACTGCTCCTCCTCCTCCTCTGAACGGCTCCCGAAACTGGACCTCGATCCCCGGGTTAAAGTGAGTTTTTATACTCACCCAGAGATTGCTCCTCCTCCTCTGAACGGCTGAAACTAGGCCAACGGACAGAACTTTTTTTTGGTTAGAGGAGGAGGATGGGTGGGAGACACTACGTAAGTAGTGTTTCGGGTAAAGCTGTCACTCGAGAACAGCCCCTTCACAAACCACCTTCAACTTACGCTGACCGCACTGCACGTATGCAAATGTCCCCGGAACAGCCAATCAGAAGCTCTGCTCTGCTGCCCTCTGCTGGATGCTTGACTTCGGTCGAACTCCTCGGGTCACTGATGCAGGTGCACCTTCAACTTACGCTGACGGCACTGCACGTATGTTAATGTCCCCGGAACAGCCAATCAGAAGCTCTCCTCTGCTGCCCTCTGTCACGAAGATGAGAAGGATGGCTCTCAGTGAATGCCTCGGTATGGATGGAAGGTTTTGGCTTGTGTGTTTCTGTGACTAACTGGACACAAAGGAGGCCACGACAAGACCTTCACTTTCCATGGGAAAGTCTCTGGACCTGTATGACCACTTTCCAGGGCTGACCGTATGGCAACCTCAGGGCAGCAGAACTGCTGAGAAGAGGGGGAATTCCGAATTTGGAGAAATAGCGACCGACTGCAGTACCGATGGGAGGAGAGAAATCCCCAGGTGGCTTGGTAAGGTGTTGGTGGACCTGATTCTTGAGTTTTCCATATTCTTCTTCTTGACTCTGCCCAATTTCAAGTGGAATTATAGAGCGGTAATCCATACACCTAACCCCCCCCCCCCCCTACTTACTCCCCCCCGCCCCCAACCACCCATGTTTTGCGACCACAAAAAGTAGGTTTACATCATGAAAATATCCCGCACTGAAATTTACTTTTATCCTTCTTCAATGAATCCTAATACGCAATCAGCCATATGCATGTATTGGGAGGCAAACCAGCATGTCAGTCTTCACAGAGCGCAAACCTACAATAACAGAATTACAAGAGTAATTTAACCTCTGTACCACTTGGCCGCTCTCTCCAGTTGCTTCTTTTAAAAGTGGAACTATGTGGATAAGTCCAACCGTTATATGAAACCTATTGAATTCATCCCAACTGAAGACTGACAATAGCAATGATTATTGTTCCCTCCTGTTTCATCTTATAAAGATTACCATCAAAAATCTAATATATGTACAGTAGATATCTTTGGATGTTTATCTCAGGCATTCCATTTAGCTGCTAGGATGGTTTCAACATAATTTCCATGTATGCACTTATGGATGCCTTCTCATATTTCTGAAGATATGCTTTGGAGTATTGTAACACGATACAGCTGAATCCAGATAAATACGGATGCATTTTTCTCTGAAATTATGTTCTTTCATCAGATTTTCTACATAAAAGCAGAAAATAGGAGCGGTTCATGGTTAATTCACTTGAAAAATGCCAAGATATGGTTAAGCTTTGACAGTGTTTATATTCCATTTTAGCATGCTGACATCTTCAAAGATCATTGCAAACTCAAGCACTTTCTTAATTTATACTAACATACAAGCAGATGGATTAGGAGCAGTGGTAGCCTCTCAAGTCTGCTCCGCCATTCAATAGGATCATGGCTGATCTGATTGTAACCTAAACTCCACGTTCTCACCTACCCCCTGTAACCTTTCACCCCCTTTGGTTATCAATAATCTATCTAACTCTGCCTTTAAAATATTCAAAGACACCTGCTGAGGAAAAGAGTTCCAAAGACTCACATCCCTCTGAGAGAGAAAAATTCTCATCTCCGTCCTAAATTGGTGAACCCTTATTTTTGAACAGTGATGCCTAGCTCTAGATTCTTCTGCAAGAGGAAAGATCCTCTCCACATCCACCCTGTCAGTACCCCTCAGGATCTTATCTACTTCAATTAAATCACCTTTTACTCTTCCAAACTCCAGCAGATACAACCCTAGTCTGTCCAACCTTACCTCATAAGACAACCATTCCAGGTATTAATCTATAAAACATTCTCTAAACTGCTTCCAAAGCATTTACATACTTTCTTAAATAAGGAGACCAATATTGTACACAGTACTCGAGATGTGGTCTCCTCAATGTCATGTATAACTGAAGCATAATCTCTCTACTTTTGTATTCAATTCCCCTCACAATAAATTATAATATTCTATTAGCGTTCCTAATTACTTGCTGTACTAGACTTTTGCAATTCATGCACTAGGACACCCAGATCCCTCTGCACCTCAGAACTCTGCAATCTCTCAGCATTTAGATAATATGCTTATTTTTGTTATTGTTCATGCTTTCACAATTCTGAGCAACTATCTATGTAATGGTTCACCTGACCCAGGCACCAGGAGGGCCATCATTGCTGTGGCTCTTTCAGTCATGGCTTCAGCATTTGTGAGTCTGTCATCATTTCTACACACAAGGTGTACTCCCTAATCTCTGATAATTAGAAACACCTAAAGGCTAAATATGGTGAGGTTGGTGGGGTAGGAAGGGGAGGTTCTAGAGATTAGAAAACGACCCTCTGAAAAATCACCTTCCCTCGACCCATTCCCCCGCCCTATCCCCATAACGCCACGTAACCTGCACATTTTTGGACACTAAGGGACAATCTTTCGTCTGTGAGAGGAAACCTGAGCACCTAGAAGGAAATAAGAACATGCAAACTCCACACAGACAGTCACCCAAGGCTGGAATTGAACCTGGGTCCCTGCCACTGTGAGGCAGGTTTTAAAATTTTTTTTTAGTGAACCCAATTATTTTTTTTTCCAATTAAGGGACAATTTAGCGTGGCCAATCCACCTAACCTGCACATCTTTTGGGTTGTGGGGGTGAAACCCACACAGACATGGGGAGAATGTGCAAACTCCACACGGACAGTGACCCAGGGCCGGGATTCTGACTTTTCTTCAGGACTCTGAATTATTGGCCCTCCCCACGGCATGTTTTCCAGTGCCAGAGATGGTTCGCCATTGGCTGCTGGCGGGATCTTCCAGTCCTGCTGAAATCAATGGTCACTTGCGTTTCTTGCCGGCCGTGCCGCAGGGGAACCCTGAGCTTGGGTTTGCCTTCAGTGGGCCCAGAGGATCCCACCCAACTTCATTACCCTGTTAAGCCTACTTTTGACAATAAAGATTATTAATAATTAATGAATTAATTAATAATCCCTGCCATTAATTCTGTTTCGCCCTTCACAGGTGCTGCCAGATTTGCTGAGTTTTTTCAGCAATTTCTATTTTTACTACAGGTGGTCTCTTATGACTCATTAAAATGAGTCGACTGGAATTTACCAGGCACTCAGAGGCATCAGGGAACAGACTAGAGGTGACTTCCCAGAAGCAGACGGAAGGAACGGCGCTCCAGGCAAGCTTTGGTGTCCTCCCCACCTCCCTCATCTCCAGTGTAGCCATAGGCGTTGGGGAGCTTCCAGCCCTCAGAGTTGGTCTGGCCGTTGATTCTATTTGTTTATTTAAGTATTTTAAATTGTTGGACAGAATGTTGGTGGTTCATTCAATTACCTGGGGAGAAGGTCAGCTGCTCCTTCAGTACTGAAGGACCTCCGATTGGTTCTCCAACTACCTGCCACCCTTAATTGGACAGCAAACCTTTCCTCTGGCCACCATTGGGCTACATTCGGGTACAATTACAGCTGGTTGGCAGTACCCCCACAATGCATTGCAACATGCGGCATCTTAAACAGAAGGTCAAAACTAGCTCTAAATATAAGTGAATGACGTAGTTAAAATTAAAATGAAGCAGGACATATAAAGCTGTAGATATACCAAATATTAAATTAATAGTGGAAAGTTGTGGCAAAAAAATTTAATTTCTTGAGGCGAAATTGTGAGTTATCATGGATATGCATCAGTACTTTTATTGCAACATACAATTGTTAATTTTTCTAAATTTGTTCAAACATTAACATAAGACCATAAGATATAGGAGTAGAATAAGGCAATTTGACCATTCGGCCCATGGTGTCTGCTCCGCCTTTTGATCATGGCTGATATGTTTCTTATCCCTATTCTCTTGCGTTGTCCTCGTAATCCCTGATCCCCTTATTAATCAAGCTTAATCGAGATTAATCAAGAGGGGCGGCACGGTAGCACAGTGCAGTGTTTAGCACTGTTGCTTCACAGCACCAGGGTCCCAGGTTCAATTCCCGGCTTGGGTCACTGTCTGTGTGGAATCTGCACGTTCTCCCCGTGTCTGCGTGGCTTTCCGGGTGCTCCGGTTTCCTCCCACAAGTCCCAAAAGACATGCCGTTAGGTAATTTGGACATTCTGAATTCTCCCTCAATGTACCCGGACAGGCATCGGAATGAGGTGACTAGGGGATTTTCACAGTAACTTCATTGCAGTGGTAAGCCTACTTATGACAATAAAGATGGTTAATAATTAATTAATTAATTAATAATCAAAAAACATTTCTCCCCACACCTCTGCTCATGGATATCCTTTTCCTTCCCTCAGATATATGTTGTTACACTTCTTTCCTCGTTCCAATACCCTGATGCCATTCTCACACTCTTCCCCACTTCCCTCTCACTCCATTACTCCCCTGGCCTAATGAAAAGCTCAGTCTATCTGGAGCACAAACTAAAGTTGGAAGCAGGGTGGGAGGGGCGCACTTAATGTTTTTTTTTGTCTGCCCAGACAGATGAGTGAGTTTGAAATGCTGGCTGTCTTATCAGAATGCTCCTAGATGGAATAAAAGGGCCTTAGGCACAAATATCAGTTTTCTTGTTAGGGTTAGACATTCACCTCTGGATTTGCGGCTGCACATGACTGCCAGTTTTTTTGGAAATGCCGTTACTGTTCAAGGATCATTAGATTCAATACCGTGACAGCAAAAGCTTCAGTCAATCTTTTCATGGATGCTACTCAAGAGCTTTGTCACTAATTTGGCACATACCATTTAGGGGGCGATTTCCTGCCCATTCGGTGCAGGAGCAAGTCACGTAATGACACTTGTAAAATGGTCATATTGTAATTTGAGGAAGCCAGCGGTAATGGAACAAGGATTTATTGAACTATGTACAATAATCTGCTCAAGGCAGCAACCCTCTTCCAATTTAGTCCTTGCTGGGGGAACCAACCACATTGGGCCTGCATGAGCCGACTTTTCTGTGTAGTCTTTACCGAGCTCCAGCTGGGAGGCATCTGCCCCCTACATGGGAAGCTCGTACTCCAAGAGTCCCATGAGGAGATCAACAACGGTTTCTCCTAAGTCCACGTGGGGGTTATAACAGGCCATAACAGGATTTGCAATGGGGGCATCTCAGAATGAGATCTTCCCTGCCCCTATCCGGCCAAATAACCAGGTTTACGCTCAGCAAGGACGTGAACCTGATTACCATTAATTTAAATAAATGTTTAATATTTGAAATCAGCTTAATGCCAAATCTTCCAGGATACCAGATATGTTAGCTATGCCGGGGGTCTGGAAGCCAGTGGAGCTCCTAGGTAGTCAGAGACTGGCAGTGCCCCTGACACCCCCCACTGCCCCCCGAGTTGGCATTCCCAGGTTGGCCATGGGTGAGGTGTGAATGGGTGGAGCCTGAAGGGGCAGGGCTGAAGGGGAGAGGCTTGTAGGTGACCCCCATAGTGAGTGTTTGCTGGGGGGGGGATATGGAGTACCATAGCCCCAAAACCAGAGATTGCGGGACAGTGGAGAAGGCTGATGTCGGCAATGTTGAAGGAGCAGGGAGTCTTTAACCATGATTTGTCATCAGCGTGTCCTTTAAAAATGGTGCTACAATCTCTGTGAAGCCGTGCTTGCTTCTATCTTTAGGCTGCGCACCTCACAATGACAGCGCAAAACACGCCCCCCTTCTAAAAAATGGCAACGTGTGAGAAGATCCTGATGTAAAACCTGCTTGCTTTCATTCAGAACCTGACATTTCTCCATTTTTTGGGAGAATTCCGCTCTCAATGTACTCCTGCCTGATGCCAATGCCATTGATGACATTTCGAGCTCAAAACCCAACAAGCAAGAAGAGTTAATAGTGCTGCTAGATTTGGAAAAATCCCTTGTGCAATCTACTCAATTCTTTAAGGTGAGAGGCGAGAGATACAAAAGAGACCAGAGGAGAATTCTTTTCACACAGAGCATCTGGAATGAGCTGCCAGAGGCAGTGGTAGAGGCGGGTACAATTTTTCCTTTAAAAAAGTTACATGGGCAGGGTGGGTAAAGAGGGATATGGGCCAAATGCGTGCAAGTGGGACGAGCTTAGTGATAGAAACTGGGCGGCATGGACAAGCTGGGCCGAAGGGCCTGTTTCCATCCTGTAAACATTTATGACTCTGTGAACTGGTTACTCCCATCATGCCTGGAGCAATCAAGGCAGCTCAGATGTTTCACTAAATTTAACCCTCTAAGATTTAGAATGGAAAGATACTGATGGAGCCCTATTTATACATGGTTTGGATCCTCAATGAATTACTTAAATTACAAAATGTGTATGTACTTTAGGCCTACAATGCAGGAATCTTTGGTTTGTAATTTTTATATTTTAATTTAACATAGCGCTTCCTTTAAATTCCCACCCACTACTTCCTGATATTTGTTGTATTTGTTTGTCTATATTTAGTACTATAGGATTGTTAAATGTTTGCATGTGTTTAACCTGATTACTTAGTCTTCTATGAATGTCAATGTAAGTTACACAGCAGTGCAGCCTCTGGGCTGCGAATATATTTAATGAATAAAATACAATTATTACACATTTAAGATGCTAAAGGCTCCATTATTGTACAGGAAGGGACAAGTCGTGCCACTGTCTTTGGATGATATTTAGCCGGAATATTTTTCAAAACTATATTGATGAAGGATAGAAAAAAATCAAACTGAGCCACAGTGCCGCCCACCTTATAAGATGTAATTGAGAAAGTGATCCAGAGGATGCAACTAGGGAAGGAAGGGAGGGGGAGGGGGGAGAGTGAAGAATTGTTTGGGCAACGCATGTGTAAGGAAACAGTTATTGGAAGCAGTCGAGGATACTGGCCGCAGCTAAGGAAAGCAGTTTCGGCAGCTAAGGAAAGCTGCATCAAATGAAATTTGTTTGGGTAATTTTGAGATGACTTTGTTCGACAATTATGAATTAAATTCCGTAGAGCAAGCTTCTGTCCATCCGAAACCAAGAAACAATAACACAGATGAATGTGCACGTGTATGGTTTCTTGGAAAGGAATCTGGAAATTTGTTCCTTTCCAAAAAAGAATACTTCAATTATTAATTTTATAATTACCAAATTAATTTGCTCATGACCAACATTGATGATACATGCCTACTTTTTCAAAAGATAATACTTGATCTTAGTTTGTTTGCCATATTTAAGCCAAACCCCGAAATGGCAGCACAATGCTTTCCCAACACAATTTGAGCTGAGGTGTTGCTTCCAGTAATCAAATTATACAAATTACTGATGACTCAGGGAGTACTTAAACCAAAAGTAGGAGTATATATTTTAAGAATTGCAATCTGTGCTATGGTAGGAAATGGCTTTCTGTTTTGAATTCTCCTCATGGTTATTTTAGTATTGATCATGGGCTGGATTCTCAGTCGGCTTGATGGTCCATTTCGCCGGCAGCGCACTCATGCCTGTAGATTTCCCTAAGGCATGGGGATGCCCACAATGGGAAACCTCAATGTGGCGAGAGGGAGGAGGGTCTTGCTGCTGGCACCTAAAAATGGGTGTGGCGGGACAGAGAATCCCGCCCCATATATTTGGGGATGGGCGAGATTCTCCGGTCCCCTAGCCCCATGTCTCTCGGCGGCATGCCGTTTACTGGTGGCTGGATTCTATCTTCCGGCTACTTGTCAACGGGATTTCTCATTGTAAACACCCCATACTGCTGGGAAACCCCCCAGCGGGGATGTCCTGCCTGCACGTACAGTGGGCATGATTCCCCCCCCCCCCCCCCCCCCCCCCCCACCCCCCGGGCCGGGTCGGAGAATCGCCGGGGGTGCGGCATGAATCCTGCCCCCGCTGGCTGCCGAATTTTCTGGCGCCGGGAATTTGGTGGGGGCGGGAATCGCGCCATACCGGTCAGCGACGCTGACAGCTGCCCCCCCGGCTATTCTCCGGCCTGCGATGGGCCGATTGGCTGCCTTTTTTTGGGCCGGTCCTGCCGGCGTAAATTACAACAGGTACTTACCGGCGGGACCTGGCTCCGCAGGCGGCCTCCAGGGTCCTCGTGGGGGCGCAGGGGGATCTGGCCCCGGGAGGTGCCCCCACGGTGGCCTGGCCCGCGATCGGAGAGCACCGATCCGCGGGCAGGCCTGTGCCGTGGGGACACTCTATTCCTCTGCATCGGCCGCTGTAACAGTTCATGGAGATGAAGCCCCCCCCCCCCGCACATGCGCTGGGATGATGCCAGCACACACTGGTGCTCCCGCACATGCGCCAACTTGCGCTGGCTGGCAGAGGCCCTTCGGCGCCGGTTGGTGCCAAGCCCATCCCGCCGGCCTGCACGGTGCAAACCACTCCGGCGCCGGCCTAGCCCCTGAAGGTGCGGAGGATTCCGCACCAGACACCGGAGTGGTTCATGCCACTCCTTCACGCCGGAGTTGCCCGCCACGCCAGTTTGCGGAGAATCCCACCCAGTGAATTGTAACGGACGGAGAATTCTGGCCAATATATATTAAGAGAGTTATTCTCTAATCTTAATGTCCTGCACTGTGAGCAGTGATTCTATCAAATGCAGAGTATATCCCAGACTTCCAGATTTCATGAACATTGAATAAACAACACCAATTGAGGAATAGTACATAGAAGCGGAGGATTTAAGAACACCGAAATAGCAAAAATAACCCTGAAATCTTATCTGATTGTCTGCAAGTCTAGCTTGACTCTAAAATGGCTTTGTATTTTATTTTCCTTACATTAATGCATTTCCTGGTGGACTGAATACTTTCCATGTCCTGTTTGGGTTACAAAGGGATTTTTAAATTGTATCTGACATATACTATTAAATCCAGAGAAGCTGGAAGACTCATAGAATAATGGATGAACATGTGACCTAATACTTGCAGCATTCAGCGAAAGAAGGAAAGGTCTGGCAGCAACAGAAAGATTGTTGAAAACTTGTGCCATTTTAAGACAATTTAGAGTTTCCCTTGATCCAATAATTTTGTTCATATTCAGAATCTGTAAAAATCCGATGCCTTCAGTTTGAGACATCTTTAAATGAGTTACTGGGGCTCAAACATACTTTCACAGAAGCCTCTGTTAACTATTCAAATGGGTAATTCTGGGTGGGCTACAGATAGACGGCGCAATCTAACCAAATTGCAATGGAGTCCTGTGTGAAGCATTCTTATCCGGGTGTTTCCAGACGCTTGCAGCGCCGAGAAAGACCACACTATCGAACGGGACTCATTTGCCGTCCAGGGCCTCAGCGGGGAACTTCCCACTGAGACCGCATTTAGTCCCATTTCCTGCACTGAGGAGATCTGCTCACCAGAACTCCTCAATGCAGGAGGGTATCGGGACGCCATTTTTAAATGGCACCTCGATCTCTTGACACCCTCGATCTGACCCCCTAATACCCCCCAAAGCCCCAATGAATGGGTCTTCAGGAGCCCCTGAAACCCACTTCACATGGGTAGGGCTCCCCAGGCCCAATTCCTGGAACGGGCACAATGACGCCTGGTACCTTGGCACTGCCAATCTGGCAGCACCCCTGGCAGTGCCACAATGGCACACGGGTGCCACTGCCAGGGTGCCAGTGCCAAGGTGCCAGGCTGGCAGTGCCCAGGTGGCACCAGCAGTGCAAAGGTGCCACCCTGCCCATAGGCCTTCAATGCCCTGGGAGATCATCCCCGAGTGCTGTTCCGCTTGGTCCCAGATTGTGGACTCAGGTAGATCAGGTGAGCTGTATGTTAGAGTGAGACTAGCAGATTTGTCAGGTCACAATGTCTCTCACAATCCCGTTAGATCACGCGAAGTCAAAAGAGAGCTCTCCCAGCATCTAACGGATGTGTTGCGCCCCCATTCGGGTGTGACGCAGCCAGTAGATAGCAGCCAGAGTCATAAATAGGACCTAAACTTTTAGGACATAAGGACTAGGAGCAGGAATAGGTAAATTCAGCTCCTCAAATCCGCTCTGCCATTCAATGCGATCGTAGCTGATCCTATCTCAGCCTCAACTCCACTTTCCTACTGATTCTCCATAATCCTTTAACCCATGACCAATTAGGAATCTGTCTATCCCCTCCTTAAATTTACCCAATGTCCTGGTATCCAACAAATTCTGGGGTAGTGATTTCCACAAATTCACACTCTTTTGAGAGAAATAATTTCTCCTCATCTCTGTTTTAAAATTTGCTACACCTTATCCTAAAACTATGACCTCTTGTTCTAGATTGCGCCACAAGAGGAAGCATCCAACATTTAACTCCAACTCAATCTATAAGTTTGCGGACGATACGACTGTGGTGGGCTGTATCTCAAACAACAACGAATCAGACTACAGGAGGGAGATAAATCACTCGGTTGCATGGTGTACCGAAAACAACCTCTCTCCAAATGTCGAAAAGACCAAGGAACTGATCATCGACTTCAGGAAGCGTAGCACGACACACACTCCGGTTTGCATCAATGGTTCCGAAGTGGAGATGGTCGATAGCTTTAAGTTCCTGGGGGTCACCATCACCAACAGTCTGTTCTGGTCAACTCACGTTGATGCAACAGTCAAGAAAGCCCAATAACGTCTCTACTTCCTACGGAAGCTAAAGAAATTTGGTATGTCTGCATCGACTCTCACAAACTTCTACAGATGTGCAATAGAGAGCATCCTATCTGGCTGCATCACAGTCTCGGTCCAAGATTGTAAGAAACTGCAGTGTCGTGAACTCAGCCCAACGTATCACACAAGCTTGCCACCCCCACATTGACTCTGTATACACCTCCCGCTGCCTCAGGAAGGCAGACAG
Source organism: Scyliorhinus canicula (assembly GCF_902713615.1). Lineage (NCBI taxonomy): Eukaryota > Metazoa > Chordata > Chondrichthyes > Carcharhiniformes > Scyliorhinidae > Scyliorhinus > Scyliorhinus canicula. The sequence continues at coordinate 44,161,684 of NC_052163.1, forward strand.
CATTATCAGAGACCCCTCCCACCCAGGCATTGCCTTCTTCCAGACCCTTTCATCAGGCAGAAGTTACAGAAGTCTGAAGACCCGCACATCCAGACATAAGAACAGCTTCTTCCCCACAGCTACAAGACTCCTCAATGACTCCCCCTTGGACTGATCTGTTCCCTGTAAGAACACTATTTACTATTCAAGCCCTATGCTGCTTTTGCTCATGTATTTGCTTTGTTTGGCCACTTGTTCCGCACCGTAACCAATCACTGTTTGTCGATGTACCATTTGCTAATGTTCTCTGTTGATTATTCTTTTTGTCTACTGTGCACGTACTGTGTACGTTCCCTTGGCAGAAAAATACTTTTCACTGTACTTCGGCTCATGTGACAATAAATCAAATCAAATCAAAATCAAAAATCCACTCTACGTCTACTTTGTCAACACCTTTAATCATCCCTCTACCTCAATTAGATCTCCACTCATTTTTCGACACTTGAGAGAATCTAGGCCGAAAATGCTCAATCGCTCTTCATAAAACAGACCCCTCAGCTCTGGAATCAATCTAGTGAACCTAGTCTAAGCTGCTTCCAATGCAACAACATCCCTCCTCAAATAACTGGACCAAAACTGTACACAGTACTCCAGGTGCAGCTGCAGCAACACTTCCCTACTTTTATAATTTTAGCTATAAAGGCCAAGATTCCATTTGCCTTCTGACTTTACCTGTGATAGTTTTCTGCGATTCATGCACGAGGACATTCAGATCCCTCTGCATCAAAGGATTCTGAAGTTCGTCCTATCTAGTCCATGCTGGTTCTCCATAGCACAATCCTGTCAGATCGGTTTTCCTTCTCTATCTCCAGAGCCATGGAAAATTATTTCCTTCAAGTGCCCATCCGATTTGATTTTGAAATTATTGGCCATTGCCACTGTGATGAATCACAGTCCGTGTTATTCACACTGTTATTATATATGATGTACTGTGTCTGTGTAAGCTCGGTATACGAGCAGTTGCGTGGCTCTGCCCCTAGGGGGAGATGAGGAGTTTGTACTGGGCTCCACCCCTGGCTCCGCCCATGGCTCCTCCCACTATCCGGAAGTATAAAGCCTGGCAGTCTGAGCCTGCCTGCCAGTTCATCTCGTCGCAGGCAGGCTCTGTTGTAAGATCATTAAAACCACTGTTCACTTCCAACTACGTGTCGTGTGAATTCATGGTCACATCAATTTAATGATCTTAGGAAACAAGAAGAAATCGATAAGAAGAAATCGAAGAAACAACTCAAGAAACAATTATGGAATCAGCCCTCAAACCTGACCAACTAGAACTCGACCCGCAGGCTGCAGAGGCAAGAGAAATCTTCCAGCACTGGCTCAGATGTTTTACGGCCTACCTGGCTGAATCAAGTACTCCAGAAACTACAGAGGCGCAGAAATTCAGTCTACTGCACGCAAGGGTGAGCCACCGTATATCTTCTCAACTAAATAGTACCAACTCGTATACGGGGGCCCTAACCATGCTAGATCGAATGTACGTGAGGCCCATCAATGAGGTCTACGCACGCCATATTTTTACGACCCGCTGCCAGCGCCCCACGGAGTCGTTAGAAGAATTCCTGCGGGAGTTGAAGATTTTAGTTCAGGACTGTAATTATCAGGCTGTATCAGCCGAACACCACATGGAACTTGCCGTTAGAGATGCGTACGTGGCAGGCCTCAGATCGAATTATGTGTGCCAGCGGTTGTTAGAAAAAGGGGCCCAGAACTTAGAGGACACGGTAGAACTAGCTACCACTATGGAGGTCTCATTCAGCAGCCTCACCTCGGTCCCCGCGGACCAAGCGACCCCATCCTGGGCCCCCGACCAGCGACTGCCCCAGGCCTGTGCCACGCGGCCACCCAGCCATCATGCAGCCCCGTGTGCCACTTTTGCGGGCAGCCTCAGCACCCACGGCAGTACTGCCCAGCCCGTAACACGACCTGCAGCAGCTGCGGTCACAAGGGACACTACGCCCGGGTCTGCCTGGCGAAACAGGCCTCCTCTTCTAACTCCCCCGCAGCCCAGAGCACCCGTTTCCAGAATCCACAGGCGCGCAGGCCCCGAAATGCTGCGGCCTGTACTCCGACTCCGCCCCCAAATGACACGTGCAACTCATGGGGGCCGCCATCTTGGCAACCCCCCTCCACGCGGCTGGCCACGTGCGACTCACGGGGGCCGCCACCTTGGACGCCATCTTCCTCGCCGCCCGCCATGTGCAATCCACGGGGGCAGTCATCTTCTTCCAACTCAGAAATTCGACTAGAAGATTACGAACTCAGAGGGCAGTCATCACGGGGCCACTCCAGCACAGCTGATCGAGCCGCCGACTACCCGCAACTCAGCGCAGTAACACTGGACCAGTCGCGTCCAAAGCACCTCCGCAACTCCATGATGACCGTTGAAATCAATGGGTACAGGACACCGTGCATCTTCGACTCGGGAGCACCGCGAGCTTCGTACACCCAGATCTGGTAAGACGCTGTTCACTCCCTATTTTCCATGCACGGCAAACGATCTCCCTCTCTTTGGGCTTCCACTCTGTTCATCTCCAAGGGCGCACCATCGCGACCCTAACGGTCCAGGGCACTAGCTACTGAAACTTCCAGCTGTACATGCTCCCTGAACTCTGCAACCCACTCCTACTGGGAATCGATTTCCAGTGCAACCTCAAAAGCCTCACACTCAGTTTCGGTGGGCCCTTGCCCCCACTCACTATTTGCAGCCTCACCACCCTAAAAATTGACCCCCCTCTACTCTTTGCCAATCTCACGCCGGACTGCAAACCCGTAACCACTCGCAACAGGCGATACAGCCTGTAGGACAGGGTATTTATCAGAACCGAGGTCCATAGGCTCCTACGTGAGGGGATCATAGAAGCCAGCAACAGTCCCTGGAAAGCTCAGGTGGTGGTCGCCAAGAACGGGGAAAAATTCCGAATGGTAGTGGACTAGAGCCAGATCATTAATCGGTTCACGCTCCTTGATGCGTATCCCCTCCCCAGAATTGCAGACATGGTGAATCAGATCGCCCACTATAAAGTCTTTTCCATGGTGGATCTGAAGTCTGCATACCATCAGCTCCCAATCCGCCCGGAGGACTGCCACTTCACTGCGTTTGAGGCCGACGGCCACCTCTTCCACTTCCTCCGGGTTCCCTTTGGCGTCACTAGTGGGGTCTCGGTGTTCCAACGAGCAATGGACCGAATGGTGGACCAGTATGGGCTGAGGGCCATGTTTCCGTACCTGGATCACGTCACCATCTGTGGCCACGACCAGTAGAACCATGATGCTAACCTCGATCGATTTCTCCAGACTGCCCAGAAACTCAACCTCACGTATAACACAGGGAAATGCATTTTCCGCCAGACCAGGCTAGCCATCCTCGGCTATGTCGTGGAGAACAGAGTCCTGGGCCCCGACCCAGACCGTATGCGCCCCCTCTTAGAACTCCCTCTCCCTCATTGTCCCAGGGCCCTCAAAATGTGTCTGGGATTCTTCTCGTATTATGCCCAGTGGGTCCCTCAATATGCAGACAAAGCCCGGCCACTATTTAAGGCCACACTCTTCCCTCTATCGGATGAGGCTCGCCAGGCCTTCACTCGTATCAAGGAGGACATCGCCAAAGCAGCCTTGCGGGCGGTGGATGAATCCGTCCCCTTTCAGGTAGAGAACGATGCCTCAGAAGTCGCTCTCACAGCCACACTAAATCAGGCAGGGAGACCAGTCGCCTTTTTCTCCCGAACACTCTCCGCTTCGGAACTTCGACACTCCTCGGTCGAAAAGGAAGCACAAGCCATCGTGGAAGCGATACGTCACTGGAGGCACTACCTCGCAGGTAGGAGGTTCACCCTCATCACCGGCCAAAGATCGGTTGCCTTTATGTTCGACAACTCTCAAAGGGGCAAGATCAAAAATGATAAGATCTTACGGTGGAACTCTCCACCTACAAGTACGATATTATGTACCGACCCAGGAAGCTCAACGAGCCCCCAGATGCCCTGTCCCGCGGCACGTGCGCCACGCGCAAGATGACTGCCTGAAAGCTATTCACGATGACCTCTGCCACCCGGGGGGTCACCCGCTCGCCCACTACGTCAAAGCCCGAAATCTGCCTTTCTCCACAGAGGAGGTGAAATCCATCACCAGGGACTGCCCGATCTGTGCGGAGTGCAAACCGCACTTCTATAGACCAGACAGGGCCCACCTGGTCAAGGCTTCTCTGCCCTTTGAACGCCTCGCTATCGATTTCAAAATGCCACTCCCCTCGACCAATAGGAATGTGTACTTCCTGAACGTCATCGACGAGTTCTCTCGTTTTCTCTTTGCTATCCCGTGCCCCGATATGACCTCCCACACAGTCATCAGAGCTCTGCACAGTATCTTCACTCTGTTCAGGTTCCCTAGCTACGTACACAGCGACAGGGGTTCGTCCTTTATGAGCGACGAGCTGTGTCAGTACCTGCTCGACAAGGGCATTGCCTCGAGCATGACCACCAGCTACAACCCCAGGGAGAACGGGCAGGTGGAGAGGGAGAACGCGACGGTCTGGAAGACCGTCCTACTGACTCTCCGGTCCAGGAAGCTCCCGACCTCCCATTGGCAGGAGGTCCTCCCCGACGCGCTCCATGCTATTAGGTCCCTCCTATGTACGGCCACCAACCAGACCCCTCATGAGCGGCTATTTGTTTTTTCCAGGGGCATTACCACGAGAGTTTCGCTCCCAGCATGGTTAAAGACACCGGGCCCAGTTCTCCTCCGGAAGCACGTCCGGACTCACAAGACTGACCCAGAGAGAGTGCTCCTGCTCCATTCAAACTCACACTACGCATTTATAGAGTACCCTGACGGCCATCAGGACACTGTTTCCCTCCGGGACCTGGCACCTGCAGGATCCAACTCCGACACCACCGCCACTGAGATACCCCTCATACTATACCCCTCCCAACCCCCTGCGCCCGGCACTCCCACGCCTGCAGTTCCGCTGCCCGTGCTCCGCGCCCCCGCGCCATTGGGTTTCCGGCGCTCCCCGTCACCAGTCAAACCAGTCGGATACGAAGCTCTGGTCGAATCACCCCCGGAGTTCGCCATGGTTCCCTCGTCGACCGCCACCGCCCAGCCACCAGAAGAGGCTGCAACCCCGGTGCTTCGTCGATCCCAGAGGACGACTCGGCCGCCAGATCGACTTTACCTGTAATTTATAACCTGTAAATTGTAACTTGTAACTTGTAATTCGCAATTGGGAATTGGTAGACACATCACCCCCGCTGGACTCAATTTTTACAGGGGGTGAATGTGGTGAATCACAGTCCGTGTTATTCACACTGTTATTATATATGATGTACTGTGTCTGTGTAAGCTCGGTATACGAGCAGTTGCACGGCTCTGCCCCTAGGGGGAGATGAGGAGTTTGTACTGGGCTCCACCCGTGGCTCCGCCCATGGCTCCTCCCACTAACCAGAAGTATAAAGCCTGGCAGTCTGAGCCTGCCTGCCAGTTCATCGCGTCGCAGGCAGGCTCCGTTGTAAGATCATTAAAACCACTGTTCACTTCCAACTACGTGTCATGTGAATTGATGGTCACATCAGCCACTTTCCCCACCCTCATAAACGAGTGCCAGATCACTGCCACTTGCCGCTTTAAAAGATTTGTCCTCACAACCCCCCTGCATGTCTTGCCGAAAGCCTTAAATCTCTGTTCCCCTGGAACTTGTGCTGTCAACTAATGGATACTACTTTTCTTTGTTATCTAAACCTGTCCTGAAAGATTTTAAATCGCACTTCAACTTCCTTTGTTCCAAATAGCCAGATTCTGCAATGTATTGTAAATATTTCAGATTGACTTCAATGTCTGGGGACAATCTGTATGTGACCAAAGAACTTGGCATTGAAGTGTCCACACTGGAGCACAGGAACTGAATGAACTACGGGGAGAATCTTGTGGAGGTGACTTTGGTCTCAGCCCACAGCCTGGAGAGCCAGAGAAAGCTCTTTTCACTCAGGCACCTGGCAGGCCAGTTTTAAGACTTCCTCTGGAATCAGGGGCCCTGGATGTCGATGGCCCGCCCAGCAAGAGCAGTGAGCCAATCAGAGCCTGGCCGTTCTTCTGTACTCAGCAGATCCATCAGGGAAGGAGTAGCTGTTGCCAGTACTGCACCCACCCAAGGAGTAGCTGCTGCCGGTTCTGCACTCACCCAACCCTCAGGGCCGAGGCAGGACATAGGCCCAGATGAGTGATGGTGGGAAAAGGATCACAGGATGAGGATTGTGGGGAAGAGGGTCGGCAACAAAGGCAGGGGTCGGCTCTTGGTGGAACACCTTTCCTGATGCCAGGTCCCTTGTTCAGGGACTGAGTGTCTTTGAACGAGAGATCCATTCCCCCACACTGGTTGACCACAAGCAATGCACATAGGTTTTCTCATCATGCTCACACATGGCAAGCTCCCCGCCTGCTGCAGGGCTAACACTGGTGGCAGCGGGATGAGGACTTTAAGTGGGTACTAATTACTCACAAGGGCCTCATTTGGAGGGGGGGTGGGGGGTGGGGGGGGGGGGGAGAGACAGGGGGATATCTACTTGCCTTCCCACATTGGACTTGGTTGGGGGTGGAGTCAGGAAGGTGGTATGGCCTCTACCCACCACCCTCTGATCCGATTAAACATCCCTGTCACTAAACCCACCATGAGGGAGGATACAATGCTCCACCCTACATCTTCAGATTGACACAGTAAAGCACCTTTGCAAGAAGGAGCATGTGGCAGTAAACCCTTCAGCAGCGAATAATGACCTATGATGTCCCCACTGCTATCGACAATGCCTTGCTCAAATAAAACTGTACTCCTACTTAAAAACTCACAATCGATGAGCAAGAGACGCAAATCATCAGCAATGATGCAAAACTAAAGAACAAAGTAAAGTACAGCACAGGAACAGACCCTTCGGCCCTCCAAGCCTGTGCCGACCATGCTGCCCGTCTAAACTAAAATCTTCTACACTTCCTGGGTTCGTATCCCACTCTTCCCAGCCTATTCATGTATTTGTCAAGATGCCCCTTAAATGTCACTATCGTGAAGAAAGTCACCTTGCTCCCATTGGTGCATTAGCACACTATTTTACAAACCAAAGTAACAATTCTTTCCTACAGTGGCTCGTTTTCATGGAATTTCTGTAGTAATTTTAATTAATTATTATTACCATTCTTCTCTTAGTTACTTACCTTGAGTTCGTACAGATATACTACACAGAGAACTCATTAATGGATGGCTGAATGGTAATCTGTATTTTTAAAAAATTCTTTCATGGGATCAGGCCATCAGTGGCAAGGCCACCCATTCCAAGCCACTCTTGAGAAGGTAATGTTGAGTTGCATTCTTAAGCCTTTGCAGTCATTGTGGTTTGGGTATAGCCACAATGCTGATCAGAAGTGCCTGAATTTTGACCCATTGACAGCGACGGAACAATGATATATTTCCAAATAATGATGATCTGTGGCTTGGAGTGGAACTTGCAAGTGGTGGTGCTCCCATGTGTCTGCTGCCCTTGCTCTATTAGGTGGCGGAGGTTAAATTGAACAAACCAATTGTGAGCAGCTTTTTTTTTTATTAAGTAAAGGGGCCATTAGTAAAGAGTACTGAAAACCATTCAATAAAAATGACAAGATAATAACTGATAGGAAACATGATTCAGAATTTGCCACACTTGCTCGAAGCTATCTGACAGCATTAGATTTGCTGCAAAGGCGCAATGAACTTTGTTGACCCTGTGTGTCTGGCAATCTTTAAAAATCTGTGCTGCGTCAATGAGGAGTTATTTGCTGTCAGACGTCTAAAACTGGATGGAAAGATTAGTTAACAAATGGATAACATTGAAAAAAACCCACATCAGACTGCGCTACAAAATGTCTTAATGCCAGTAATATATCAAATAAGATAATGGTCTGAATTCTGGAGAGGGCATGTTAACCAGTTGGTACAAAAGTAATAACAAGCAATCTGTCACTGGCGGTGTTGTAATGGAAACTATTGCTATTTGAGGGAAATAAAAACAAAACTGCTGAAAGACTCGAGGAATTAAGTGCATCCACTTATTTTGGAAGAGTCTAGGGAAAGGATTGCAAGGGTATTACTACTCATATTAATCTTTTGTCTAGAGAAGATATTGTGCCAGAGGGCCGATGGATAGCTGACGTAAATCCTATATTTAAGAAATGGGGCATGTCATGTCCAGAGAATTACTTAGCACCAGTGGTCTGAAACATAATGGAATCCTTACTAATGGAGAGAATAGAAGAACATCCAGAAATGAGAAATATAGGGTGGAAATTTCTGACCGGTCCCACCGACGGCAAATCCCACCGTGGGCTCCCAGGCAGCGGAAGGTGCGAACAGTGGGAACCCCCATTGACAGCGGTGGGAGTTCCCTCCGCTGTCAATGGACGGCCATCTCCAGTCGCTGTAAAACACATTGTGGCACAAGAGGGGTCAATTTAGCGGAGGGGTGGGGGTGAGGGTGGAAATCTTGCCAATAATAATTAATAGTCAGCATGGTTTTCAAAACAAAAAAGCTTGAATCTTTGAATCTTCTTTGACCAACTTTACTATACTTTTTAAGGAGGCAACAGAGAGATTAGACATCAGATTTTCCAAATCATGATTTCTCATTAGGTGGCCAAGAAATTCCGACTCTGTTTTCCTGATCTTACAACACCAGGTTAAAGTTCAACATGTTTCTTTCAAACACTAGCTTTCGGAGCACTGCTCCTTCCTCAGGTGAATGGGGAGCAGTGCTCCGAAAGCTAGCATTTGAAACAAACATGTTGGACTTTAACCTGGTGTTGTAAGACTTCTTACTGTCCTCACCCCAGTCCAATCATCGCCACATCATTCCTGATCTTGGTTAGCAGAGTTCTTTTGGTCTCAGATTTTACCAGCACCTCTTTGCTGGTAGTGTGACTTGTCTAAGATATCTTTATTATTCACCTCACACACTGCAACTCTACAGTCTCAATCTTCAATTGCTTCACTGATGGTTCAACACTTGCTTCCATGTGTCAAAATTGGCACGGTGTAGCATTCCAGGATTCACAGCTCTGTTTTCGTAACTTATTCTGAGCTGTTCTTAATCTTTTTTACTTTTTGAAATGCATCCTTCGCCATTCCAATCCTTTGTCTTATTTGTTGGTCGCACTTTCTGTCCATGTTAACAGACATCCTAGGTAACAAAGTTTGACTACCTGTGTGACCTTTTCATTCTTCACCGTGATCTACTTTCTGGAATGCTTTTCTTTTTGGAAACTTTTGTTTACTTACAATTTATGTTCAGCCCTTTCTTCTCAATATCACTCACTGCCCACAATCTTCAGCAGGTCCTCTTCAGATTCTGCAATAAGAACGGTGTCATCAGTGAACCTTATCTTATTAAAGTTATCACCTCCAATTAATGATCCTGAAATCTTGCTCAGAATATTTTCACTTCACAAGCTGAATAAATCTGGGGTGAAAACATATCCTGGTCTGACCCCCTCTTTTAATCTGCACAAAATCGCTTAGATCATTCTCAACTTTTACAGCTGCAGTTTGTTATCAATTCAGATTTCGTGTGACTTTAAGATCTTTGCCATCAAGGTCAAAATACTCAAACATGCTCACCAGTTCCATCTTATCAAATGCCTGACTATAATCAATAAAACACATGAATACAATTTTTTTTCTTTTTCTGATAGAATACGTACCACAGCCATAGCAGTTCCACCACTCTACATCTGAAATACCATATTGGAGAGTTGAAATTTGTGTCTTTATCTTGCTGCCCACTCTCTTCGTCAGCACTTGAATTAGTAATTAGGCTCATCGGACTGACGATGCACTGGACTTCACATTCAATTGCTCCGGGCATTTTACAGAACGCCATAAATACTGATTTACTTAAAACTTTTGGAATTTCTCTCACGTTATAAACTTCATTAATGACAAGAGTCAGTTAGTCTATTCCAAAATCTTTTACTGTGTTTGGTGACTATTTCATCTGGGCCTTTGAGTTTATTGTTTTTCTTCTTATTTATTGCTGGTCTTATTTCGTCTTTCATGGTCTTTCGGCCACCCATGTGTTTTCTAATTGTTGGCTTTTTTCCGTCTATTTTCCTCAAAATAGTCTTGCATGTATTCAGTCTCCCTTGCAAGCCCTTGGTCCTTTTCAATGACATCTTCCCTATGTTTCCCATTGATGCATCCACCAGATGTGCACCCAGTTTTTCCTGTGACTTCCTGATTGCATTGTTCTTGAGTCTCTGCTTTTACATATTTCATTCCTTTCACAATTTTGTTCAATCATTTTGCCTTCTCTTCAAAGTATTTTTGTTTGGTCTTTTTATCCAATTCTTGCTGGAATCGCTACAATGCAGAAGAATGCAGTAACCCTCCCGTAACAGCCTCCCCGAACAGGCGCCGGAATGTGGCGACTAGGGGCTTTTCACAGTAACTTCATTTGAAGCCTACTCGTGACAATAAGCGATTTTCATTTTCATTTTTCATTTCCGATAGAGCACTCTACCTAGGCACACTTCTCCGCCCTACCCCGTAAACTCTGTGCATTGATCATGGCCGAACCACCTAACCACATCTTTGGACTGTGGAAAGAATCCGGAGCACCCGGAGGAAACTCAGGCAGACATGGGGAGAATGAGCAAACTCCACAACAGACAATCACCCAAGGCTGGAATCGAACCTGGGTCCCTGGTGCTGTGATAGCAGCAGTGCTAACCACTGTGCCACCGTGCCAACCTATTGATATTTTCATTGATATATGTTCTTCACCTCTATTCTGTTATCCATTAGGTCCATTATTTCACCTGTCTTGTATTTCCATTGATTTCTCTTTTCGTTAACTGGATGGCATTTTTTGATGATTCTAACAATAATGCTTTGGATATTTCCTATGTTAAATGGTTTCCTTGGTCTTCAAGCTCTTCGTAATGGTTTTGAACTTCCACTTCAGTTTTGTCTCTGTGTTGAGTAGCTCACAATCTATTCTCTTTAAAATCCCTGGGTGGGATTCTCCTTCTACCAAAACCAAAATTGCGAAACGCGATCGAGCAGAGAATAGGTTCCGGCACCAAAATCGCGGCGGGTGCCGATTTTACGCCAAATCATGATTCTCCGTCTCCTGGACAGTGGCGTCAATGCGGTCTGGATCACATGTACAGTGGACACAGTTTGCATGTCATTAGCAGGTCCGACCCGATATTCTCCGGGGCTCTGTGATGCTCCGCCTCAGATGGGCCGAGTTCCCATTGGCGCGGTTCACTTGTGCTTTTAAAAATCGTGAAATCGGCATCGTGGCTGCTGAGGGAGAGAGAGGGGGCATGGAAAGCATCCAGCATCGCCATAGTTTGCTGGCTGTTGTGCCGGTGGCTGAGGGGCTTCTGCCAGGGCCAGGGGGAGTAGTGGGGGGTAGCCAGGAGGTGGGCTGTGGGGTCGGGGTGGACGGGCACAAAATACCATTTCCGCAACTGGCAAGGCAGCCATGCAGCTGCACACGCCGCCAACAGCCCACTGTAAACTTAGGACCACGGGCCATATAGGTGTACCTCCAGGCCACCCCCTAGGTGCCCTTGGCCCCAGCCGACCCATCAGTTGTATGGGCGCGCTCGAGCACAACCAGTGCCATCTTGTTGGATTGGGATGAGTGTGCGCGGGGAGTGTAATGTGTATATGCAGCTGCAGCTTGTCAGCCTCCCAAGTGTTGATCACGGAACCGGCAAAACTCGCACCATATTTCATTGGAATTGATTGTGTTCCACATGGCACCCATGCTAGCCCCTTAACAGTAGCGGAATCAGTCCACATGTGGTGCCAGTTTTTCTCTCATGAAATTCCACGAATTCTGCATTGGCGTCAACATTTAGAAACGGAGAATCCCGCCACCTATTTTTTTCAACTTCCTCAGCTTTATTTTGATGGTGTGAACTAGAGGTAGATGCTCGCATCCACTGTCGGAGTCTGGGTGGGTCTTTACTAATTGAACTGTGTTTTTGCATCTGCTGTTTAATGTCACATAGTCAAATTGATTTCTGGTCATGTCACCGGGACTTGCCCAGGTGTATTTCCTTATTGGATGTTCCTTCAACCAAACACTTAGTTTAACCAGATCATTTGCAGCACACCAATTGGTCCACGTTTTGCCTCTCTCACTGGGATCACCGAGACCATGAGGCTGGTCCAATTATGTCGCCTTTCCTGAGAGAACCTACTTTTGCATTTAGATCGTCCATTACAAAATCCACCACATTTGCTTCTGCATTTATGTTTGGCTTTAATTAGGTCTTTATAGAAATGATCAATATCTCCTTCCTCACCATCGAATGTTGTTGCGTAGACTTGGATGTTGGTAAAATTGAGAGCTTGGGTTTTGATTTTAACTAGGATCACTGTGTCCGAGATAGTTTGCATTTTGAAACTTCTACATCTGGGAGGATTCCTTGTGCTTTTGATCTCTAGAATAGATGAGTGTGACGGTATTGTTGGGCGAAATGGCCTGTTCCTGTGCTGCCTATCCAATGTAATCCTGTGGAAAGGTACTTGCTAACATTTTTTCAAGAATAATTGTCTCAAAGATTAACTTACTTGAAGGCCACTTTCAAGCCTTTATCTTTACGCTTTCTTTCTCTCTCTCTCCTTCCTCTGAATGTCAATGTTAAAAATAACACAGAACTCACCTGTTGTGAACTGAGCATTAATCACACATGCATGGGCCCAGGGTAATGGCGGAGATGTGGTCCGCAGGAGGCCCTTCAGGCAAGAGAGTCATTGGATAACACAATGATCATTGAGGTAATTATTATAAAGCAGCAATTCAATCAACGGTTCCCAATACCCTGAGGGCCTGGGGTCAAATCCCACTGTGTAGCTGGTGGAAATTAAACTTAATTAATAAAACTGGAATATAAAAAAACAGTCGCAGTAATGGTGACCATGAAACTATCATTGTTGTAAAAACCCATCTGGTTCGCTAATTTCCTTTACGGAAGGAAACCTGCCATCTTTATCTGGTCTGGCAAACATATGACTCCAGACCCACAGCAATACTTCCCTCTGAAATGGTCTTGCAAGCCATTTATTTAAAGGGCAACTATAGGGCTGGGCAACAAATGCTGGCCCAACCGGTGATACCCACATCCCATGAAAGAGTAAAGAAAAAAATAGTTTTCTAAAAATAACCAGCCTGTGGTGGAAAATCCCACCCAAAAACATGGATGCAAAATAAAGATTTTGACTGGTGGAGTTCAGTCTTTGGGTGACAAAATGAAGAAGTCCTCTCCATGGCATCATTGGAATGGGTTTTCAGGGATTAAGATGTATTACTCATATTCTTAGGGCTTCGTCACATTGATCAGTGGCAACAAGATCCTGATGGATGTGCAGTCAGGAAATGTGAGGTTCCCTCAGGATAGCAATACCAGAGGGTTCTCTAGTACCATCACAGATTGAAGAAAGTCAGTGTGCCAAAGGAGCGGAGATTACAAGCTCAGAGAAGCTGATTTTTGAAGGCCTGTCTAAGGACAACATGTGGGAACCACCTCCATTCCAGAATTTTAACATGGAATTTAAAGGTGGTGTAAAAAGATCCGCTGGCATAAAAATTCAGGGTGACAATGACCTTGATGGCCACTGATGATGCTTTCCTTGCCCTACTGTGGAGGCCAGGTTGGAGGAGGTGACACAGTTCAGTGGCCACCTCCTTGATGAAACATGAGTGCCTTACACTCCACTCCCAGCCAAAGTGGAAGTTCCTAAAGAGCCTTGGTGGGTACTACCCGCTCACCGGAACTCCCCAGTGCAGCGACAGATCAGGGCGCAATTTGTAAATGGCGTCCCGATCTCTCAAGCCCCCTGACACAACCCCTAAACCCTTCCCCTGTAATTGCAAAGCACATCATCTAACTATCTCTTTAAAATAGCACTAGCTGTGGGATGGGAGTCCTTTGTGCAGTTGAAGATATGCTCAGAGCGATAAGAAAGGGGCGTTAACTGGACCTGTGTTGTTCAAAATGGCAGATTGTGAGGTATAGCAATGTTCAAGGCTTTCTGATATCACGGTCTGCCCGTGCTGGATGCTTCTAGCGTGGCACACCCACATTGGCACCCTGTCAGTCAGCGCAGGGCACATCAGAAGTGGCCTCAAGCGTTCCAGTGATTTTTATTTTGTAATTTGTTACTCCCATAGATCTGGGATCAGCGTCTCTACAGACCCGAATGTCACAGCCATTATCTAAAATTTAATTCCACTGACTGGTTTGCAAAACAGAGTACTTTTTAATAGGTAAAAATACCAAAACAAAATTTGCACGCGAGAAGCTGCAGCCAGTGTCCTACTTATGTCTAACGTTCCCGTGGTTGCTGTGATCGTGTTTCAGATTCCTCAGGTTGTGCGATCCTGGATTCTCCCACTGGGCTGCTGCATATTGGTCTGCTGCCAACAACAATGAAATACAACCCAGATCTACCGTCATTGCTCAGATTGTTCCTCCAATCTTTACACTGGCATCTTTCAACCAGCACACGAGTTTGTGAGGTAGCTGGCATATCATGAACCCAGAAGTTACTCGCCAGCTGAAATAGAGTCACTATTGAGGCAATCGAGTGAACTCTTAATTCTGATCGTGAAAATTCATTATTATTGAACAACTAAAAAAGTGACTATAAACTTTGTTCACTATTTTAAAAATCTTTTCATGATTTCATTTTGGTTTAATGGTACGGTTAAATGTGTCTGCTCGCAAAAGCTGCACACAGGACTCATTTTGTATTCCAATTCTCTTCTCGCACTTAGTAGTGCACTAAGGCAGACTTTCATCTGTTTCCACAGCCAGTAATTCCCAAAACAGGTCACTAGTCTGACTCCCAGAATAAGTCTGGTGGAATCACTAATTGGTGTTTGCTGCAGGAAAACTTGAGTTTAACAGGCTGCTTGATAAACTGCATGTAAAAGAGCATGTCCTGTCTAATTTCCAAGTAATTTATTCACAACTACCTATAACTTAATGTTTTACTACTTTGCCTTGCTAGAACGAGTTAATTATCAATGGAAGCATTTAGATTGTCCTCAGGTAAGCGAATTTAGCTATTGTCCATTGCAATTCCATTATCATTTTGCAGTATTGGCTTTGGAAAAATCATAATCATTTTAACATCAGATTTCAAACTCCAATTTTTATGTAGTATTTTTCTGTCAAAAGTTTAGTAAGACTGAAATTCTACCCACTGCTAACTTCCCGCCATCACAGCGATGGGCTCAATTAAACAATATGGCAGGCGCCATCACCTGGAATGGTGGAACAGAGGTGTTTGTCAGAGAGATACCCTTAGGTCAACAAGGAAATGGTACGTCAAAAAAAAGGTTTAAATCGCACAATGCCTGGAATAGATTAGCATTTGCCTTTACAATTTTAGGCCGAAGCCAATAATGGAATGAACATGCATTCTCAGATGTAGATCCCACAGACCTGATCAGGGCACTTCTGAAAGAAAATCCAGGAAAATTCAGGAACGCCCCAGAAATATCGCAGAGTATAAGGGATCCAGATTTCAACCCAATTTCTATTTCATCAATGTAATTACCCCAAATATTGGGCCAAAATAGCTGTACAATTCCTGGCCTGTTGTCCTGAGCACACAGAATGCTTTTTATTAACAAGGACCCAGCACTAATTTATTCGTGGCACCGGGTGTTTACCCACTTGACTGAAGTTCGCTTGCCGAGGAGCAGAGGTACATCACATATGTTCCACTCAGGCCTGCCAGAAATATTGTACTCATACACCAAAGCATTCAAACATTTGAGCTGCAGACTCTCCCATGAGGCTGCATAGTAAATTCCATTGATAAAGACACACCCTCGGAGAGGATGTAGGATCACAGTCAAGCGTTCTTTTGCCAGCACATTGCTAATTTCCACATTTCGTTTCAGATAGGGGGTCAGCTGAAGTCTCATTCATGCCATTGTAATTTTTGTTGGATTTTGAAGGGCGCTGTTTTAACTCCATTTCGCACAGCCATTTTCAAACTAATAAATTCAATTTGTCCACATTTTCCCTCTCATATCAGTGTCAGTATGTGCTGGTCTGGATAATGGATAGTTGCAGTTCGATAATTACCCATCCTTTGTCTTTCCAAACCCTTGTGAAAATTAGCAAGCATTCTTTCACTGATGTGTAAGAGAAGATAAATTTATATTTCACTTTCTGCATAAGTTTCTCCATAGATTTACATCTCTGACTATAAGCTCGCGTTTTTTTTCCCCCCCATTTCTCCTTTTTTCCTCTATTTTTGACCCTGGTCTTTGCTGGATATGGTTTTGTCTACATGATCTACTCTTATCCATTGTACCTAGAAAGGGTGTGCTGGTAGCTATTACACATCGGGGAATTCACAGCTACGTCAAAATCTGTTCACCTGCAATGTGCCTACATTTTGAAGCACAGGCTATTGGGCAGTGATCAGTTGTGACAACCTCGCTTGCCAAAGGACATTGAGGCTAATTGTGGTGTCACCACAACTGACCAGCTCGCTTACGATGCGGGATCCTGGCCAGGTGTTCAGTTGTACCTTGGAAGCGCATGCCCCAAGTATACCATTGGGATGTTTTGTACGTGCTCTATTACTATACACAGGAACATAGAACATAGAAGCAGGAGTAGTACCTTCTGTCCTTCAAACCTGCTCCATCTTTCAATAAGATCCTGGCAGGTCTGATTGTGGCCTCAAATCTACTTTCCTGTCTGCACCCCACCTCCCACCGCCCAATAACCCCTGGCTACAGAATGTACTCATGTTAATTTCCTATGCAAAGGGCATTTTATTACTATGATAAAAGGTGCAAATTGTTGAGAGCTACATTTCTATTTTAGCCAAGCTTTTGATCATATTCTCTGCACTCACATAACAAGTACAGAACTTGCACAGCGGATTGGTGAAATTAACTTTTCAAGTAAAGCTGCGTGTTTGGTAACTTGTGTTAATGTTTGGCGTGATCCCAGAGTGAGGTGCAACGAGACTCCAAAATAAAACCAGGAAGTGTTGGAAACAGCCGGCAAATCTGCCCGCTTCTCTGGAGGGAAGTAAACATTTTGTCGGGTGCTCGTTCCAGGGCCGGTGCAGACTCGATGGGCCGAATGGACTCCTTCTGCACTGTAAATTCTATGATTTTATGATTTTAGTTCTGGTGCTAGTTTATGCTTAAAACATTCATGTGCTCGCCACAGATCCTGCTTACTTGCTGGGCATCTCCTGCATTTTCTGTTTCTTCATTAAAATGAAGAGCTTGTCATCACATAGTGAAATCATTGCTATAGAAAAATTAATCATGCTACACGCATCTTGTATGCATGTCATAATAAGTGTATCAACTTTGAGGCAACTCAGTGGTTGTTTTGAGTTTAACTTGTCAGACATTTGTCTTGGATTTTCCCTGTCGCAAGTGTTAATTTTTGAGTGATTCTGGAGCCGAACAGCTTGAAAGAATGAGGTGGGGAGGTCAATCGGTGAAGGTCTACCCCTGAACGGGCCCAATAATGTTTTCCTGCCTCCCTCCCTGAGCAGGAATGTCAGCTGTGCAGCCTTTGACCGTTACCATTGAGTTAAGTGATGGCAGGGCTTGAGGTTCCAGCTGCTTATCCTCACATAAAGCACTGTTACAAAAGAAATGAAGGGAGAGTGGAGGGGGACTAGGTGGCAGGAGGCAGGAACATCTGACAGGAGTGAGATAATCACCTCTCAGGTGATTGTGGCAAAACGTACGATTCCGGACTTTCTCAAACACCCTTCCAAAATTTCACTGGGATCAAGGATCCCCTCCCTCGTAAACATTTCCCAAGTCCAAATGTATTTATGTTTTAAAATAACCAATTTAATCAGACGTTCATAAGTTAAGGAAAGAATGAGTTTATTAGTTGTTACATATGAAAAAAATTAAATAAAATCCAACACACAGACTGGAAATGAGGTGCGGGATTCTCTGTCCAGCGACGCTGGAATTGGGAAATACGATTGGGCGGAGAATTCAACGTCAACTGAAAATTGAGGTTTGCATCATGCTTCGGCCCGTCAACAGTGTGTGAATACGTGGGCATGAATTTTGTACAGTAAAGATCGTTGGCATTTCATTAACAGGCCCGACCCAGTAATTTCCGAGCTTTCCACGATGCTTCATCTTCGTTAGAATGAATTAACGATGGCGAGGTTTTCTTGTGGTATTTCAAATCGGAAACAGGCGCCGTGGCTGCTCAGCGTGTGGGAGAGGGTACAAACAGTATCCAACATCACTATAGTAGTGCGGACAGTTATGCTGCTGTTTGCTGGGGGTTTCTGCCAGGACTAGGACAGAGTAGCGGGGGGTGCTGTGGGGTCGGGGTGGCTGGCACGGACTGCCATTGCCGCAGCCGGCAAGGCAGCCATGCAGCTGCGCATGTCGCTGACTGCCCACTGGGAACTTAATGCCATGGGTCGTATGGGTGCTCCCCCAGGCCACCCCCCCCAGGTACTCTCTGGCCCCAGTCAACCCATGAAAGGGATGGGCATGCTCCAGTACAACCAGTGCCATCACCTTGGCTGGGATGAGGGTCAGCATGCATTGCAATTGTGCGAGTGACGCCGGTGCTCGTCCATTAACGGGACCTGATTCGCTCTGGGACTGATACCGCTTTCGCCCACGTAGAGCACTCACAGCTCAGTCCAGATGTCAGCAATTAGTCTCTCAAATGGAGAATTCAGCTGGAGAAGTGATTCCAAAAAAATTTTTTTTAAAGGTATACAAATTAGTCTTTGGCTTATCTGTGAAGAGTAGATGGTAAAACAGTGCAGCCGTTAAGTTGGGTGATTCAGGTAGTGCTGACTGTGGCAGTTGACCAGTTGGTTTGGGGATTCTTGGTTCTACAGTTTAGCTGAAAGGAGTTGACCTGTTTCATTTTCAACGTCAGCAGAAAATCGAGGTTGACGCCGGGCGCCAAACAGAATGCCATGCTGACATGTGACTTGCTTCCAGCAATAAGAGTGAAAGAGGCTTTTTTTTTACCTGCAAATGCAAGGATCACTAGTGGATGTTCATCAGCTGTGACCTTCATAATACACACTAGCATAGCAGATCTAAAACACCAGTCTTGTATACATGGAGCGGGATTGCAGTTGGCTTTTAACCCCTTGTCCTGTGTATTCCTGGAAGGGAGAGGAAAAACAACCATGGACGGGATTCTCCGGTCTCATCTGTGGTGGGAACTGTTGCGAGCGAGATTTGAACATTGGGTGTGCCAGTCAAAACTCCAATACTATCAGCAGACCGGGACTTCCGGTTGTGGCAATGCAGTGAGTGGTTGTGTACAAGGCGGAGCCCGTTGAGTGATGCTCTTTTGGTCCTTGTCACCCAATTTACGGGTGGGATTTTGAGGAAAAATAGAAGAGAATTTTAACTTACCAGTCTCTCCTCCGATGTGGGATACCTGCAGGGGGTAAAGTCAGGCAGCAGACGAGTGGACGTTCCACACCGAATTCGGCAGTACCTCGTGGTGAGGAGAAAAAGAAACATGGCGGAGCCCTCTGGGTCATCGACTCCATCCCAGGAACCAACAGAGAAATTGATGGAATTCCTTGTGGGGGAGTTCCATAAACAAAGGCAGTTGCTGGTGGAGGATCTTTCCAGAACAATTGAGGAAGCGGTGCTCCCCCCCCCCCCCCCCCCACCCCGCTTCGGGTAACCTTGGCGAGGGTAGAGCAGCGGATGGACGAACAAAGCATGAAGAGCCATGAGATGGAAGAGGCAGTCATGGATCGTAGCGACTCGGGTGTCTCTTTGGAGGCTGAGGTTTTGTTGCTGGCGGAGACCCAATAGGTTTTAAGAGCCATAGTTGAAGACCAAGAGAACTGGTCCAGGTACCAAAATCTGCAGATTGTCGTGCTACCTGAGGGGATAAAAGGTTCAAGTGCCACAGAATGTGTGGTGAAGATGTTCGGGAAGTTGGTGGGGAAGGGGGTCTTTGCTAATCCTCCTGAGGTGAACTGGGCCCACTGGTCGCTACGACAGAAACTGAAATCTGGGGATCCGCCGGCGATGGTCATAGTCCGCCTTCATAGATTTCTCAATAAAGAGTGGATCATGAAATGGGAGAAGGCCACAACGGAAAGCTATTGGGAAGGGCACCGTATGCGGATTTACCAGGACATCGGGACTGAACCGGCAAAGCGACAAGTTGGGTTCAACCAGGCTAAGGCAGCGCTTTACAAAAAAAAGGTACGATTTGTAATGGTGTACCCAGGTCGATTGTGGGTCACATTGAAAAACAAGGCTCAGTACTTCAAAACGCTGGAGAAGGTGAATTCAATTTGTCTAAGGAGCAGAGAAGGTGAGATTTGATTGTGGTTCAGGGGTGTTTTGGGAGTTTTTTGAATTTTGTATGCTCATGTTCATAGTTCAAGTCACTGTTTGTGGTTTGGCTATTTGGGGTTCTATGTTCTTCTTCTAGCATGTGACAGTATGGGGTAGTTTGATTGTTCGATGAGGGGTGTGGACTCATTATTGTCTTTTCCTAATATGTACTTCTTGATTTTGTTTGGATGAGGGACCGGGGTAAATGGGTGTCTAACTCTTTCTGTTTGGGTTGGGTGGATAGCCGGGAGGTGGGGGGGGGGGGAGGGGGGGGAGGTGGTCAGGAGGGGCGAGGGTGTAGATAAAATGCTGGCGGGGCGATGGTCCCTTTATGCATGGGCCTGTGTGCGGGTGGAGGCAGCATCCATTTGGGTGTGTCTGGGTTTGAGTTAGGTTGGGCCCAATTGGAGGTCCTCATGGAGGGGATATGACTGACTCTACTAGAGCAAGAGTCCAGACACCCCCCTCCCCCAGTAGGTTGGATACGTGGAACATTGGGGGACGTAATGGCTCTCACCCATAATGATGGTTCCTAAACCAGATGGTATCCAACGGTTGTGTGTGGACGATAGAAAGGTTAATGCAGTTACAAGAATGGACTCTTATCCCATCCCACGTTTGGAGGATTGCATTGAAAAGCTTTTATTTCCAAATCGGATTTACTTAAAGGTTACTGGCAGGTACCTTTATCCGAAAGGGCGAAGAAGATTTCAGCTTTTGTGACTCCAAATGGTATATACCAATTCAAAGTTATGCCATTTGGCATGAAAAATGTCCCAGCCACATTTCAATGGTTAACTAACGAAGTCATTTCAGGATTACCCAATTGTGCGGTACACATCGACGATCTGGAAATTTTCAGCCAGACATGGAAAGAACATTTAAAACATCTGATGGAGTTATTCGATCGACTTCAGGAGGCGGGTTTGGTGATAAACCGAGCCAAAAGTGAATTTGGAAAAGCCCAAGTCACTTTCCTTGAGGAGTTTCTGATACCCTCGAGATGAAGGAAATTAATGCGATTCCTTGGCATGAGTGGATTTGATCGAACATTGATGAAAAGTTTTTGTAGCGTGGTTGGTCCACTGATGGACTTGCTGAAGAAACGCAAACATTTCAGTGGACAGCGGACTTTCTACAGGCAGTTGACTGCCTGAAAGCTGTGATAACTAATGCTCATGTTTGGAGAATTACAAGGGACTCTGTGATCAGATTGAACTAAAGTATATGACTTTAAAGAGAAATGCCGAGGCGTAGAGAAATGGACGAATCGTGCAAGGACCTTCTTGTTCAAAGAGACTGTCAATCGAGAAGGTTTTCAGTTGGAGGAAGAAGAATGAAAAAAATGGACTATATTATTATACCTGTTTGCGTGTGTTGTTTTTTTGAAACAAAAAAGTATATTTATTGTGTGCATTTCTTAAAGGATAGTGAAAAGGCGAAAAATTAAACCATCTTGAAGTTGATGGGGTTTTTTTCTTGGGGGGAGGTGTCATGTGAGAGTACCTTTAAAAAATGGGTGTTTAAGAAATGTACCTTTAAGAAATGCGTGTTTATCAGTAATGTCAGACTGTGGATAAAGCTGGGCTGTCTGTCAGCTTTTTACTTTTGATTTAGGCTGTTTGCTGCAGGGTGTGTTTTAGTTTTGTTTTCAGAGCTGGATAGCTGCAGTCACAGCCAGAAGGGATATCAGTCTCTCTCTCTCTGTGATCTAAAGACTGTAAATCGATCCTGTGGTGATTTAAAACTAATAACCGCTCTCAGTAGTGACTTTAAACTGATGTGCTTCTGTTTAAAGATTTTGTTTAAGTCTTACGGATGTTAAAAGGACAGCTTAAGGATTACGTAGTGTATTCTTTGGGGGTTGTATTTGAATTAATGGTTGATAAGATTTTCACTGTATGTTTTAAAAATATTAACTTCAGTTCATAGAATAAACATTGTTTTGCTTTAAAAAATACTTTTCAATTTCTGCTGTACCACACCTGCAGAGTGGTCCGTGTGCTCCCCATACCACAATCTATTAAAAGTTGTGGGTCAGGTGACCTCCATGATACACTTTGAGGTTCTCTAAACCCTGGCCTATGACATACGGTGAGCCAGCTTTGCCATCTGTGAGGGACAAGAACAAAGAACAATATAGCACTGGGAACAGGCCCTTCGGCCCTCCAAGTCTGTACCGGTCATGATACCACCTTTGGTCAGAACCCTCAGCACTTCAAGAACAGTTTATGAGTACGGGGATAAAGACAGTCAATTATTGGCTCACCAATTGAGACGGCAGGCAGCCACATGGGAGATAGCCCAGGTTAAAGACGCGGAGGGAGAGCTGTTTACTGTCCTGGGCAAGAGCTTTTGAGGGTTTTTATCGAGGGCTATACAAGTCTGAACCGCTGGAGGATGGCTTGGAGTTGGAGCAATCTTTGGACGGATTCGACTTCCTGGTGGTGGAAAGGGTGAAGAGGGAGGGGCTGGAGGAACCGTTGTGGTTGGAGGAAATTATGGAGTGTATTGGTTTCATGCAACCGGGAAAAGCATCGGGGGCGGATGGTTTTCCAGTGGAACCTCACAAACAGTTCATGGCATTGTTGGCGCCGCACTTACTGGAATGTTCAATGACTCTCCGCTGGGGGGGGCTGCCTGCCACACTGACACAGGCCTCGATTCCTCGCATCCCGAAAACGGTCAAAGATTCCCGAGAGCGTGGGTCTTATAGGCCTATTTTACTATTAAATACTGGTGTAAAAATACTAGCTAAAGTTCTGGCGAAAGCTTTGGAGGGGGGCCTACCAGAAGTGATCTTTTGAGGACCAGACAGTGTTAGTCAGGGGCCAACAGTTATCATCCAACATCAGAAGGCTTTTGAGTGTGATCATGCCACCCTCTGTGGAGCAGGTGCCAGTGGTAATCATCTCTATCGATAGGGCCTTTGACTGGGCGGAGGGGAGCTACCTCTTCGATGTCTTGGGCGATTTGGCTTTGGTTAAACATTTATTTCCTGGGTGTAACTGCTATATAATGCCCCGTGGCTAGTGTCCAGTCTAATGCTGTGAGCTCATGATATTTCCGACTCTACAGGGGCATGGGACAGGGATGTCTGCTGTCCCCACCATTGTTCACGCTAGCGATTGAAACATTGATCATTGCGCTTAGATCATCAAGGGAATGGAGAAACATTGGGGCAGCATGGTAGCATAGTGGTTAGCATCAATGCTTCACAGCTCCAGGGTCCCAGGTTCGATTCCCGGCTGGGTCACTGTCTGTGTGGAGTCTGCACGTCCTCCCCGTGTGTGCGTGGGTTTCCTCCGGGTGCTCCGGTTTCCTCCCACAGTCCAAAGATGTGCGGGGTTAGGTGGATTGGCCATGCTAAATTGCCCGTAGTGTCCTAAAAAGTAAGGTTAAGGGGGAGTTGTTGGGTTACGGGTATAGGGTAGATACGTGAGTTTGAGCAGGGTGATCATTGCTCGGCACAACATCGAGGGCTGAAGGGCCTGTTCTGTGCTGTACTGTTCTAAATTCTAAATTGGGGGGTGGGGGTAGGGGTGAGGAACTTGTGGTGTCCCTTTACGTGGACCATTTGTTGTTGTACGCCTCTGATCCTCTCACAGGTATGGGAGAAATTATGGAACTGTTGAATAAATTTGAATCCTTCTCACCGTACAGGTTGAATATGAGCAAGAGTGAAATTTTCCCGGTAGATTCCCTGGGGAAGAGGGCTGATCTGGGGCGGCTGCCTTTTAAACAAGCCAAGATGAAGTTTAGGTATTTAGAATTCAGGTGGCGCATGTTTGGGTATTGTTACATAAGCTAAACTTGGCCAGTCCGATGGAGAAGGTAAAGGGGATCTGAAGAGATGGGATGCCCTCCCGCTATCCTTGGCTGGTAGAGTACATACAGTCAAAATTAACATTTTGCCACGGTTTCTATTTGTGTTCCAGTGTCTTCCGATCTTCTTCCCCAAATCTTTTTTTCACTCGGGTTAATAGATTAATCTCTACCTTTCCCTGAGCAGGAAAGACTGCCAGGAGAGTCTTCCTGGAGAGAGGGCTACAATTGGGTGGGTTGGCGCTATAGGATTCTATCACGGGATGAGATGGGGCAAGGGATGACCTCCTATATATATGGGTGTTTGCTGGAGACAGGGAAACCATTGCTAGAAGAGGTGAAGGGGGAGTGTGAGGATGAGTTGGGCCCAGGGCTAGAGGGAGGGGTGTGGAGTGAGATCTTGCACAGGGTGAACTTTACCTCCTCTTTCGCTAGGCTGAGCCTGATACAGATTAAATTAGTACATAGAGTGCACTTAACTACGACGTGTATGAGTGGGTTCTTCTCTGGGGTGGAGGTCAGCTGTAAGCGGTGTTCAAGGGAGCCAGTGAATCACTCACATATGTTCTGGTCCTGCACCAAGCTATTTGGGTTCTGGCTCTTGGTAATTGTTGGAGTCAACATGGATCTGTGCCCACTATTATCAATCTTTGGGGTGTCAGACTCCCTAGACCTCCTTGAGTGGAGGGAAGGCTGATGTCTTGGTCTTTTCCTCCTTGATGGGGTGGAGGTGAGTCCTGCTTGGATGAGGTCGGTGGTACCCCCCCAGGGCCTCGGCATGGTTGGGGGTCCTGGCAGAATTCCTATGATTGGAAAAGATCAAATATACCCTGAGAGGGCTGGAAGAAAGGTTCTATCCAGGTACATGCCATTCATCACTTTCTTTAAGGACCTGTTTGTGGCTAGCAGTTAGGGGGACATGTTAGGATGGGAGGGGGTGAGGGAGAGAGGATAGTCGGGCTGAGGGGGAGAGGGGATTATAGGTCGTTACTGTTACTTCATTAAGATAAAAATGACAAACTGTTTGTATTATATAGTTATACCTTTGTATGTGAGAATTTGATAAGGTTTGGAATAAAATGTATTTCATACTAAACTTTCAGCAGCACTGAAAACCCCGACTGCAAACAATGGCAGAAGGTTTCGGGTGATGTCTTTTCCCAGAAACAGCTTCCTTTCAACTCACATCACATCCACACTCTGGGATATAACTCACAGGAGGTGGTTTCTGCTGAGATGGTTTCTGCTGAGATGGTAATCTGCACCAACAAGAGGTTACAGCATAGTTTTTGCATTGCACTGCATCTCTTCCTTTGAAGTTACTGTCTGAAAATGGGTGTGACATTCCGTACTCTCCAGGCCAGTTAGTCAAGTGTAATCCACACATGAATATTCCCCCAAATGATTATTTTACAATCTCAGCCAGTTTTTGTCTTATGTAAATGTACAATATGTCCACAAGTAATTTGAGGCTATGATTCGTTTTCATGAAACTATCGTGCACTTCACTCTTTATTCAATAATGGTATATTGACTGATAGTTTAGGACCTTACCATGAGCTTTCTGCCCATTCCTTGCCTAATAGACTGCAGTTTATGGACACTATAGTAAAAAATACTGAGTAGAATCTTAATTAATAACATCTGTTCTAAAAAAAGACAAGGTCCGACTAAGGGAAAATGTGAGGCAATTTAATGCATAATGCCAAAGATGTGTATCGATGGTGTTACGGGGATAGGGCGGGGGAGTGGGCCTTGGTAGGGTGCACTTGCAGAGGGTCGGTGCAGACCCAATGAGCCATGTGGCCTCCTTCTGCACTGTGGGAATTCTATGGTACAATGGTTTATAATTTACTGCACTGCACTGGTATGGAGTGGCATACCACAGTATAGTTTTCAGAAAGCCTGCCGGTTTGTAGCTTATTATGTCCTCCACAAGACTTCCTTTTGCTTCTTGTGATTTTTACAGGGGCCAGGTTTGGCCACATTTTTGAAATTAGGCAGATGAAGTGCACTGACTGCACTAAAAAAAAGAGAAAATTTGAAACAAAGACATTTTATTTAATTGTACCACCCTTAAATCTCCAGATACTCCCTTGCAGCTGCTTTTTGAGAATTTTCTCCACCCTTTTCTATGGCTAATCTCCAAATTAGTTCCGATAGACTGACACCCCAAATAGGTCATTATTGGGTAGAGATATTTAAATACAGGCCCCACATAGAAACACGATAAAGGTGGACCGAACACAATACGTTTGAATTAAGTATAAACACATGCTTTGTTTTTTTTTTGACATCCTGGGATTTTGCCAGACAGCTCGAGCTCTGGATGCAAAGACAATAGATTCTTCCCTGCTGCAAGAGAGGGATTGGACGGAGTACAGATAGAAGAGATGACAGACTCATTCAGCATGGAAAATATCCAAAGGAAAGTATATTATGTCTTCAGGAAAGCTTCAACAGGATGCATCTGAGGAACAAACAGTTTTATTAGCGTAGGCCAAGTTTGGAACCAGGGTTACAAAAGCCTAATTCAATTCAATCTTTGCAGTCTGGTGAAGACTCCCAAATGATGCTTGTCAAAGGGAACACTTCCAAAATTGGACAGATATCTACTGAATCTAAAAAGAAATCCAATTTTGTATTGTCCAGAATTCAACCAAAATAACAAGGGGATCATGCCAAAACTCTTCTCCAATAATTGATTGGAGAATGTATCAAAGATACAGGTACAAGTATTGAAGGACTTGACACTTTCTTCTGGCACTTCCCAAATGCGGCCAGTGACCTTTCCATCAGGCAGCACTTGAACACTTTATAGTTTCCTGGATGATGCTCTTCCGAGGAATCGATTTAGTTTCCCTAATGCTGCTGACTCTCTCTAATGAAATGTTAGTGTGGGCATGGATTGCTGAAGAACGCTGCTGTGGATAACTTCTTATGTTTAAAGAAATAAAAAGATTTTTTGACTAGAACTAGAAAGAATTTAACATTTGTACAAGTATATATCAAGAACTCAGCAAATTTCAAGCTATACACACTTTCACTGAGCTAGTTGAATAACCCTGTATATGACTGGCTTAAACATTTTCATTTTTCATTGCACCACCAAAAATAGTTGATCTGCCTAAAGGGCTAAAAAAATTCTATCTACACATCATCCGCTGTGACTCAGTTTTTAAAAAAAATTTAGATTACCCAATTATATTTTTTTCCAATTAAGGGGCAATTTTCCATGGCCAATCCACCTAACCTGCACATATTTGGTTGTGGGGGTGAAACCCACGCAGACATGGGGAGAATGTGCAAAATCCTTACGGACAGTGACCCAAGGGCTGGGATTCGAACCCGGGTCCTCAGCGACGCAGTCCCACTGCTAACCACTGCACCACATGCTGCCCTCGCTATGACTCAGTTGATAGCACTGCGTCCTAAGTTTCTTGGTCCAATTTCTAGTCCAGGGCTGAGGCACAAAACTCAAGGATGACCGTCAGTGCAGTACTGAGAGAAGGCTGTTCTGTCAGAGTGCAGATGAGAAATGAAACAATGGTCACATGGCCTGCTCGGGTAAATGTAAAATGGCACCATCTTGAAGAACAGAGGTGTTATTTCCAGAGTCCCGACAAATACTTACATGCCAATCTACATCACAAAAAAGGGGCGGGATTCTCTGTCGGCCGACGCCAGAATCGCAAAACGCGATTGGGTGGAGAATCGATTTTGACGCCGAAATTGTGGCAGGCGCCGGGTTCACGCCAAATTGCAATTCTCCTGTGCCTTGACAGAGGCGTCAATGTGTTCCACTCCATTTACAGTAAACGCCGTTGGCATATCATTAGCGGGCATGACCCGGTATTCTCCATGGTCTCCGCGCTCCTCCGCCTCCACCGGAGTGAATTCCCGATGGTAAGGTTCTCTTGTGCTTTCATAAATTGTGCAACTGGTGCCACGGCTGATGAAGGGGTGAGGGGGCGTGTGGAAAGTGTCCAACATTTGCCATAGTGTGCTGACAGTTGTGCCGCTGGCCTGGGTGCTTTGCCAGGGAGTGGTGGAGGGTGGCCCGGAGGTGGGCTGTAGTGTCGGGGTGGATGGGCACGGAACACCATGCGGCTGCACATGCCGCTGACTACCCACTGTGAACGTAGCACCACAGGTCGTATGGGTGCCCCCTGCCAGCCCCTTAAGTACCCTCTGGCCCCAGCCGACCCATCAACGGGATTGGCGTGCTCTAACGTAACCAGTGCCATGTTGTTGGCTTGGATGAGAGTGTGTGTGTGGGGGGTGAAGTGCTGATATGCGGCTGCAGCTTGTTAGCCTCCCGAGTGTCGACAAACTTTCCTCCAGCCCAAAACTATCCATTGAGCATTACTCTCTGTTTCCTGTGATACCGCCAATTTTGCATCCATGTTGCTACTGTACCCGTTATTCCTTGAGGCATAGCTTTTCTCACAAGTCTGCTTTGTGGTACGGTATCGAATGCCTTCTGGAAGTCTATGTACACCACATCAACAGCATTAACCTCATACACGCTTCCTTCTCAAAAAACTCCAGCAAGTTAGTTAAACGTTATTTCCCCTTGAGAAATCCATGTTGGTTCTTCATAATCAAGTTACATTTTTCCATGTGACTGCTAATTCTATCCTGAATAATTGTTTCTAGAAGCGTGCTCACTACTGCTGTTAAACTGACTGGCCTGTAATTGCTAGGACTATCCTTACAACCTTTTTGGAACAAGGACGTACCATTTGCAATTCACCAGTACTCTGGAACCTCCCCTGAGTGTACAGGAGACTGAAAGATTATGGCCAGTGCCCCTGTAATTTCCACTCTCACTTCCTTCACTGCTGCTGGAGGATTTGCACATCCGATTTTCAGGGCTTGCCTGACTGCCTTGAAACATTGAAAACATTTCTGACTGGCCCTTAGAGGGTCTTAACGTGGAGGCGTCCTCTCCTTCTTCCTCCAGCCTCAGCAGTAGTCACCTCTATACTTGGCATTGCTGAGGCTACACAGCCATTGGCCCTCTGATTGGGATGGCAACTAGGGCCATAGGCCTTGTGGTAGTATGAATGTGAGCACTGCCATTGGTGCAGAGCATGGGTTTCCCATTGGCTCTGGCTGGTCATGTACCTCTCGTCCGATTGGCTGGGACTAGTCTTGTGACTGCTCACCAATTGGTCGAGAGGCAAGTAGACCCCGCCTCTGAGGCGGGGTATAAGTACCCAGAGTTCCCGGCGGTCGGCCTTACTCTGTAGTCGACCACCGGGCTAACAACTAGCTGATTAAAGCCACAGTTCGGATCCTAATTGTGTCTTGAGTCGAATTGATGGTACATGAGGCCTCCATTCTTAATTTGCTGTCACCGGTAAAACCCTTTCCATAGCTTCGCTGTCCACCCGGGTGGGCTCAGGATATGCATTGGGCCCTGGTGGCAGAACCCATGGCACGCCAGTAAAAAAAATTCAACCTGCTGATACTGCCTAACCTGCTAAATATCTCTAGCACTTTGTTTTTATTTTATACTATAACAAAAAATTATTGCTTTGTGGAAAAAACTCACGACGTTCATCTGCTGTTTCCTAAAAAAGTTAACAGGATAAAGAAAAAAGAATGTTTTATTTCCCATCTCTAATTCAACTGAGTGGCTTGCTCAGTCATTTCAGAGTCAGCCACATTGCTGTGGATCTGGAGTCAAATACAGGCCAGACTAGGTAAGGGTGGCAAGCATCCTTCCTTACAGGGCCAATGGTGAACTAGATGGGTTTTTACTACAATGGTCTCATGGTTATCATTGGATATTTAATTTCTGATTTTTATTGAATTTGATCATCTACCGTGGTGGGATTCGAACCCCAATTCCCAGAGCATTATCCTGGGTTTCTGGATTACTGGTCCAGTATCAGTACCACCACTTCCCCAGAACACACACGATAGCATCACAAATTCTGTGCTGGCTAGTTTCATAACTTTTAATTGTTCTAAATTATTTTCCGTCTGTACACTCCATTCTTGTATTAATGCCTGTCAACTTCTGTTCAGCATGACAAGTATAGGGTGCAGATGAGCTACTATCGCTGGGCTGCAAAATCAATGGATTAAAAATTCAAATGTTTTCTCTTGGCTTAACAACGGAAAATATATTTACCATGTAGCTGAAAATGAGCTTTTTGTTAAATTTCCTATGAAACTCTAGCATGGTGGCACATTGACTGCTGCCTCACTGCGCCAGGGACCCGGGTTCGATTCCAGCCTTCGGTGACAGTTCGTGTGTAGTTTTCACGCTCTCCCCGTGCCTGCGTTGGTCTTCTCGGGATGCTCCAGTTTCCTCCCACTGTCAAAAGATGTGCGGGTTAGGTGGATTGGCCATGCTAAATTGCCCCTTAGTGTCCAGGGATATGCAGGTCAGTTTACAGGATTAGGGAGATAGAGTGGGGTGGGTGGGGAGTAGACCTGGGTGGAGAGCTCTTTTGGAGAGTCAATGAAACTAAATGGGCTGAATGACCTCCTTCTGTACTGTAGGGATTCTATGATTCCGCAGTGCCGTGTTATTGACACCCTGTTAGAGGTTTTTATTTTGAGTGAGCTTGACTGAAAGAATGGAATTATAAAGATTTCACAGTGAAACAAATTGCAACTTTTCCTTACAGCAGGGACAATGGGAGATGTGTGGCTGAAACAATTCTTCTGCAAATTTCAAACTTGCATCTAGTAAGCAATTTAATGAGCAGATATTTCAGAAATCAGTGCCAATTGCAGTTCGTTCAAGCCATCCTGACCTAATCTGTGATCTCCATGAGGTTGAGAGTATAAATGGGATTTCAGTGTGTGCTTTAAGTTTCCCAACTCTGATTGGACATAGCCAATTCCAATATTTTTATAACTAATAAACAAAACATTAAAAGGACATTTAAAAAAAAACTTTATTTTGTAACTCTTTTGATTTTACTCAGTCTTGATTTTTGATTTGCCACATCCAGTTGTCTTCAGGTGAAAATTCTGGGGCTGGATTCTCCGCAGCCGCACGCCAAAATCGCGTTTGGCGCTTGGGTGGAGAATCCACTTTTACGACATGATCGGGCCTGGCGCTCACGCACGCTTTATACGGCCCGGCTGGGGGACCATTGCCAGAGGCCCTCCCAGCGATGCTCCCGTCACGACAGGCCCAATTCCCGACGCCGTGGTTCTAACCACATCTGGCCGGTCGGGACTCTCGCGCGACTCAGTCCGCAGATGCCCTGGTGGCGGGTGGGGGGGGGGATCAAGTACCGGGGGGGGGATCAGGGGGGGGGGGGGCCTTATGGGTGGCCGGGGCAGCGATCGGGCGTGTGAGATGTAGTGGCGCGGGGCTGATCGTTGGGATCTTCTTTCCTTGTCCAGGTCCGTCGGCTGAGTCTGCCATAGCGTTCGGTGCAGCCACTGAAGATCGCCACTGTGCGCACGCACGGACTTGCAACTGGAAATGCGGGGGCCCGTATCCACAGCTGAAGCTACGAGAAGCTCCCCGCGTCGCTGCCATTCCCCTGCAGGTAAGTGAATAGCTGGTAATATTTTTAAGGAACCTCCAGAGTAAAACTCCAGCGTTTTTGCACTGGCGTGGGGACATAGTCCCATTTTTGGAGAATCCAGCTGCTGAACTTTATCAGAACTGAAAGTGGAAGGGCAGCACGGTGGCCTAGTGGTTAGCATAACCGCCTCACGGCGCTGAGGTCCCAGGTTCGATCCCGGCTCTGGATCACTGTCCGTGTGGAGTTTGCACATTCTCCCCGTGTCTGCGTGGGTTTCGCCCCCACAACCCAAAAATGTGCAGAGTAGGTGGATTGGCCACGCTAAATTGCCCCTTAATAGAAAAAATTATTGGGTAATCTAAATTTATTTTTTAAAAAAGAACTGAAAGTGGCATCTCATGAACCTGTGGAGAGCTTCATTAACAGCAAATTATGCGTATGCTGGGGCCCCGCTATATGTTCAGTAGGTCTCACAAAGGGCTTCTAAGTCTTGTCTGGTTGAACATAAGTGTTTATTGATAAAACATATTTACGTACATATATACAGGGCATATCCTAAGCTATGAGCTTGTTTTTACACAGGTCTCTGTCCATGAAACTCTAGTTTCATGTCATGTGTCTCAGCATATCACACTGTAATCTTTCCCCATCCCACACTAATCTTTGCTATGGCAGGTATTCTTATACTAGAGTTGTGTCCTCTGATGATTGGAAGAAATTTTAGGGAGCAAGACTGATTTGCTTTCGACACTCTTGTGATTCTCATGCCAACACAATTCCTACTTTATTTGGTCATGGCTACATTTTACAACTGCTAAAATCAGTGGAAAGGATGTTGGGCTGGATGATTTGTTTCTGAGGTTAAGTGCCGGCACCAACGGAGAATCTGTGGTGTTCTATGATTGGAAAATCATTGCGAAACCCTCACCAATTCAGGTACCGGTGAGGAGCGAGCACCGGCACCGCGAGGAACATGCGTGGAACTTGCGGAAAATGGCTGGGGAATCGCCGGGTTCCGGGCTGCACATGCGTTGGGCTAACAAGCTGCAGCCACGCACGCCTACACCCACACCGGCTGTGCTGGGCCACAAACCCATCCACCCCGACCCCACAGCCCACCCCCTGCCACCCCCCCACCACTCCCCCCAGTGCAAGCGGAGGCCCTCAGACAGCGGCACGGATATCGGCCGAGTATGGCGGCACTGGACACTGTCCGCAGCTGCCTCGCAAGGCTCCCAACCACTGGGACCGCACGTGGCCCGCACCATCGGGAACTCAGCCCATCGGAGGCTGGGCATCACTGCCATCGCCGTTGAAACTGTGCGCGGCACGCGTCCCGATGACAGCAATTTGGAGGAGGCGGAGAATCGGCAACCGGCGTCAAACTGGCGCCTTCCCCGTCGGGAGCCATTTTCCGCCCAATTGCCGTTCTTGATTTCGGCGTCGGGCTACGGAGAATCCCAGCCCATTATATTTCTTGGTTGCTGCAAAGGTAAAAGGTATGAAGGTGCCACACCCTGGATTCCTGTAAAACATGTTGGGAGGTTTATTAAGGGGTGTTAGTCATACAATAAAGGCGGTGATCTTCCCAAAGCTCATGCAAATATTCAGCTGATGTCACTTACGTATCTGTAGCACTGTTGTTTCACAGCTCCAGGGACCCGGGTTCGATTCCCGGCTTGTGTCACTGTCTGTGCGGAGCCTGCACGTTTTCCACGTGTCTGCGTGGGTTTCCTCTGGGTGCTCCGGTTTCCTCCCACATGTCCCAAAAGATGTGCTGTTTGATGAATCGGACATTCTGAATCCTCCGTCTGTGTACCCGAACAGGCGCCTTAGTGTGGCGACTGGGGGATTTTCACAGTAACTCATTGCAGTGTTAATTTAAGCTCACTTGTGACACTAACAAAGATTATTATTATTAACAAAAGGTCCTTGCTTTGACATGTAACCAGGCTGAAATTGTCTGCCTACAATAATGCAGGCCTGATATATGCAACATCAACACTTAAATCTGTTTAACATTTGGGTAACCCATCATCAGGAAAGGAAAAATAAATCAAGAGCAGCTTTGGTGCCAATTCCTCAGTTTTCACATGAAATTCTGTTTACACAGCACAAAAGGGGAATCAGATCCTTAAATATTTTCCTGTGTTCATTAATCTTTTGATATTTTGTTTTCTAGCGTTTTATTCTAAACCTAATATATACTCAGCAGATTTTGGGGGGTGGGGGTGGGGGGGGGGGGGGGGGGGGGGGGGGGTGGGGGGGGGGGTCGAGGAGGTTGATGGTGAATTGTTGGTGTCTGCCATCATTACCCCTCTGAACCTGACGACAACCTCGGCTCAGTTCAGCTCAGAAATCCTGAAGTTGCTGCCTGTCATTCAGAGGCCTGACGCAGGCTGTGCTGTGGATCCAGCCCCCACAGGCAGCATTAAAATCAGCAAGAATTTCAACTCCCTCACCCCTCCTCCCCCCCTACCTCCCCCTCCCCCCCACCTCACCCCCACACCCATCACCCCACATTGCTGTTTGAAACCCTTTCAATGTTACCCATTGTTCAGTCAGGTATAACTGAGCTTTTAATACTGATAGGATTAATAAAATTTGACCATCAACAGAATTGGCCTGAAAAAAAATCATTGAGCGCTGTCAAATGATTTATTAGTAGATTTTTATAAGCTAAATATAGCTTCTAAGTTCATCCCGTGTGTACGTTCCCACCTTTAATTTTCTTTGTGTAATGATTTTTAGAAGTGATTTTGTTTTACTGCTCTTTGTTTCCTGTTTGGGTGTCTTTGAAAATCCTTTAATGTGATTGGTGACTTGAACAGCCTGATGACTTCACTGCCGCTCTACATTGGGAATGACAAAGATAATGAATGACACCATCAGTTAGATAGAGAGGTAAGATTCTCGCCACTTTCAGTGCACTCCAATGGTCAGTGAGTGGCCTTGCTTCGCTGCTAACTGCAAACTCCAGCTTACTCAAAATGGTGGAACAACTGAGATTGACTACTGGCTCAACATTAACCCAACATGAGTGATGGAAACCGGGCCGGTGGGCAGTGTATGGAGTGCCCATGGTGGCACCTCATGAATTTATGCAAATCAGGATCCTATTATACCAGTTTTTAATGGGGGTCATTTTCGCTCAGTTATCTGGACAGATAGTTTGCGTTGCAGAGCGAGGCCAGCAGCTCGGGTTCAATTCCTGAACCAGCTGAAGTTATTCATGAACCTTGCCCCTCGCCTGAGGTGTGGTGACCCTCAGGTTAAATCACCACGAGTGAGCTCTCCCCCCTCAAAAGGGGAAGGCAGCCTATGGTAATCTGGGACTCTAGCTACTTTACACCAATAGAGCACCAACGGTTATTAACCCATTTTTGAATGGGTGTGAACAGGTTTTCTGCCAAGGCTTCACAGTCATGGGCGGGATTCTCCGGTATCCGGCGGGCAGGCCGTACTGGCGCCAAAGAGTGGCGTGAACCACTCCGGCATCGGGCCGCCCGGAAGGTGCAAAATCCTGAGCACTTTCAGGGGCTAGGCCGGCGCTGGAGTGATTGGCGCTGCGCCAACCGGCGCCAAAGCGCCTCCGCCAGCCGGCACGAGTTGGCACATGTACAGGAGTGCCAGCATGTTCCCAGAACTGCTGACGTGATTCCTGCGCATGCGCAAGAGGTTTCTTCTCCGCGCTGGCCATGGCGGAGCTTTACACAGGCCGGCGCGGAGGGAAAGAGTGTCCTCATGGCACAGGCCTGCCCGCAGACCGGTGGGCCCCGATCGCGGGCGAGGCCACCGTGGGGGACCCCCCGGGGCCAGATTCTCCTCGCGCCTCCCTGAGGACTCTGCAGGCCGTCAGAGGCAGGTCCCGCCGGTACAAACCTTGTGTAATTCAAGCCGGCGGGACTGGCCGAAAACGGGCGGCCGCTTGGCCCATCAGGGACCGGAGAACCGGCAGTGGGGTGACTGCCAATGGCTCCCGACCGGCGCGATGCCCGCTCCCGTCAAAAAACCGGTGCCGGAGAATTCGTCAGCCGGCGTCGGAGTGGCGGGGCGGGATTCACGCCGACCCCCCCCCCCCCCCCCCCGGCAATTCTCCGACCCAGAGGGGGAGTCGGAGAATCCCGCCCCATATATTTAAGTCTTCCACATATCCTACTAATTGACTGTGTATGCATTGTTTAATATTCCCTCACCCATGTGAACTCGGGAAAAAGCAACAAATAGGCAAAAGTCCCCCTTGCCTTCACTTAGGACTATTGGATTCTCATTATACAATAAACAGAGGGCGATGTGACTGCGAGGAACACAAGCCTTTAATAAACCACCCTCAAGCCCTCATTTTCCATTTGTATGTGTAAATGTGCATAAGAATTAGACTTACTCCCTTACAGGCATTTGTTTCTCCCAACCTGATTTTCTTGTATTCACAGCTTCCAAGTGACTCCGCAGCCTTGGGCACCAACACAGTAAAAACTGCCTGAGAGCATTTTCTACACCATGATGTTGCTGGATTAATTCCAGTTTCAATTATAGTGTCAAAGTTCCAATTGCCACCCATATTTGAGAAACAGTTGATTTGGAAATATTTAGTGAACTCATTTAGCAAAATAAGAATTTGGTACAAAATACTTATCCGCAAATCAGCGTCTGGGTTATATGGGGGTTACTAATGTCAGAATATATGCCTTGTAGATATCAAACTGTCAACAAAGGAAATTGTCTTTAGTCAGAACCTCTGCTAACATGCAAGCACAATGAGGCAATTCATAGAGTGTTTAACTGATAATCTAGCGAATCGCTTAACCCAATAAACCTTCAAAGATTCGGAAACCTATAGAGTTCAATGAAAGCTGAGGGAACAGTCCCGCTTGAGCTTTGTCGTTGTTGATGGATTTATAATTTCTAGCGTCTTTCCCCAGTGTAACCGCAGTTTGTATTTGAAAGGTTTTTATTTTGCAAAGGGATCACGATGATTAACGTCATGAATGGCTTTGTGTCATAAATTTTATCTCGACCCATTTTGGGGTGGGGACTGACATTGTAACGATATAAAAGCAATGTATGAATTTATTGTGGACTCTTTCCAATTTATTTAATGCTCCCAGGGGAAGTGGCTACCTTCAGGTAAACCTCCCACGAAGACAAAGTTGTGTGAAAGTTCTCATGACATCCGATGGCAATCAACTGATGATTTCAGGACATCTGTTGAACATGACATGCTTTATTATTCATCCCAGACTGGGGACATTGCACAGATAATAAGACTGAAGCAAATTTCTTTATTTTATGACCCTTATGAATAAGCCCCCAGTAAAAAAAAATTTCAATTTAACTTTTCCAGTGTCATTAATGGTAACTATTTCATAAAAGGCTCCACAGTGTAAGAAAACTCCAACTACTATATCACCAGTGTATGGAAAGCTACCATTTTTATATGAGTGCACTGACATTTTACTGAGGCTTGCATTCCTGACACAATAATGTATTTATTCATCACTGACAGAGGCGTTATTATATAACATCCTATTCTGATGATCTCATGGACCTTTTATTGCATTTTGGGTTTACATGCTTCTAGATGATTCTAGTTTAAATATGCAGCCAGTTGGTTGGAATTTCAACCCATACTGCCCCATTTAAAATGTTTCAGGCAAGTGCCCATCAGATTTAGAGTAACTTAATTGGAGTGTTAATGTAAGCCTACTTGTGACAATAATAAACCTTATTATTATAAGATGCATATTGCTGATGAACGAGCACAATAATAATAATAATCTTTATTGTCACAAGTAGGCTTACATTAACACTGCAATTAAGTTACTGTGAAAAGCTCCGAGTCGCCACATTCCGGCTCCTGTTCAGGTACACAGGGGGAGAATTAAGAATGTCCAATTCCCCTAACAGCATGGGCGCGATCCTCTCAGCCCAGGACCAGGCCGGAGAATCCCCGTGAATCGTGCCACGCCGCCCCTACGCTGGGACACAATTCTCCGCAGAGCCGTCAATTCTCGGCCCGGGATGGGCCGAGCGGCCGTAGTAAAAAACCCGAGTCCCGCCGGCGCCATTCACACCTGCTTTCAGCCGGCGGGACCTTGCATGGAAGGGTCCGGGAGCAGCGTGTAGCGGGGGATCGGGAGATCGGGGGTCCGACCCCTGGGGGGGGCCTCCGATGTGGCCTTGCAGCAATTGGGGCGCACCAATCAGTGGGCCGGCCTCTCTGGCTGGGGGCCTCCTTTCTTCCACACGGCCCCTGTAGCCTTGCGCTACGTTGCGTCGGGGCCGACACGGAGAAGCGGCGCCACTGCGCATGCGCTGACCCCGCGGCGCCGAGTTCACACCAGGATCAGCAGCTGGAGTGGCGTGGATCGCTCCAGTGCCGTGCTGGCCCCGTGTATGGGCCAGAATTGCTGACCCTGAGGCCGTGTTGATGCCATCGAGAAACACAACGGTGTTTTTGATGGCATCAACACTCAGCCTCAGGATCACAGAATCCCACCTCAGGGACGGGATTCTCCGGTATACAGTGGCATGAACCTCTCCAGCGTCGGGCCGCCTGGAAGGTGCAGAATCCTTTGCCCTTTCGGGGGCTAGGCCGGCGCTGGAATGATTGGCGGTGCGCCAACCAGCGCCGAAGGGCCTCTGCTGGCCGGCGCGAGTTGGCACATGCGCTGGAGCTCCAGCGTTCCCAGAAGTGCTGGCATGATTGCTGCGCATGCGCAGTGGGTTTCTTCTCCTTGCCGGCCATGGCGGAGATTTATAGTGGCCGGCGTGGAGAGAAAGAGTGCCCCCACGGCACAGGCCCGCCCGCAGATCGGTGGTCCTCGATTGCAGGCCAGGGCGCTGTGGCGGCCCCCCGGGGCCAGATCCCTATGCGCCCTCCCCCCCCCCCCCCCCCCCCCCCCCGAGGACTCACAGGCCGCCCGCAGAGCCAGGTCCCGCCAGTAAAAACCTTGTGTAATTTACGCTGGCGGGTCTGGCCAAAAACGGGCGGCCGCTCGGCCCATCGCGGAGCGGAGAATCAGCTGGGGGGGGGGAGGGGGCGCTGCCAACGGCCCCTGACCGGCGCCGCGCGATTCCCGCCCCTGCCAGAAAACCGATGCTGGAGAATTCGGCAGCCGGCGTCGGGGTGGCGGGTCGGGATTCACGCCGCCCCCCGCCGGCGATTCCCCGGCCTGGCAGGGGGTCGGAGCATCCCACCCCAGATCTTTTGGTACTTCTGGGAGGACACCGGAGCACCCGGAGGAACGTTTCAAGTTCTGCACACATGAGTACGGCCTCAACCAGGACCTGGGATTCATATTGCATTACATCCATCCCCCACCATCTGGCCTGGGCTTGCGAAATCCTACCAACTGTCCTGGCTTGAGACAATTCACACCTCTTTAACCTGGGGTTACCCCTATCCCTGGATCTGTAAAGAATTAATTACCTGCAAATGCTCGCATTCTAAGCATTGTCCGGCATCTTTGAATTTGTCTGTATATATGTTTCTGGAACATACCTCTTCATTCACCTGAGGAAGGAGCAGTGCTCCGAAAGCTAGTGTTTGAAACAAACATGTTGGACTTTAATCTGGTGTTGTAAGATTTCTTACTGTGCTCACCCCAGTCCAACGCCGGCATCTCCACATCTTTTTAAATAGCCTATGCATATTGCACTCTCCTTGTTTGGGCATCACCACAACAACAACATTGTCAGCTCGGAATCTGCTCACTTCCACCATTAGATGGAGCTTCAAATGCTTAAAGTCCCATTGTATAGTTTTAGATTCTTCACACTCCCAGGAAGGGACCAAACCCTCTGTCTGCACATTATAGAAAGGCATGTAAATCTATCGCTGCTTACTTTCCCCATCTCATCAATGCTCTATATAAACTATCATTCTACATTATTCCAACTCCATCACTCTTCCCTTCTTTCATGAACATTTAAATTATCCCAGGCAGACTGTAGTGGTAAAACAGTGCTGAAAGTCAAATTGCATCTTTTTAATGAGATATGTCAGATTGGGTTTTTACCAAGTCAGGACGACTCGGGAACCCTTTATATATAGCTGGCAGTTCAGCAATTCTTCACCCCATTCCCAGGTTGTCTGACATTTGGGGTGTGCTTTTAAAGGATGCAGGCTGGTTCCTGTCAAAATCTAGCTGCTGACACCCCGACCTAACTGGCTCCATAGCGGAGATAGGGATGTTCATCTCCTCCGCAATTCTAATTGGAGCTGGGCCAGGTTTTTAAAGAGGGGTTCACGGCCCCTCAGAGGAGTTCTGAACCCCTGTCTGTGAGGGGTCTTTTAAAAGGTAAGTTCAAAAGGTCCTCCTCATATCCCCTGTCCCATGTCATAGAATTTTACATAGAATTTACAGTGCAGAAGGAGGCCATTCGGCCCATCGAGTCTGCACCGGCTCCTGGAAAGAGCACCCTACCCAAGGTTAACACCTCCACCCTATCCCCATAACCCAGTAACCACACCCAACACTAAGAGAAATTTTGGACACTAAGGGCAATTTATCATGGCCAATCCACCTAACCTGCACATCTTTGGACTGTGGGAGGAAACTGGAGCACCCGGAGGAAACCCACGCACACACGGGGAGGATGTGCAGACTCCGCACAGACAGTGACCCAAGCCGGAATCGAACCTGGGACACTGGAGCTGTGAAGCAATTGTGCTATCCACAATGCTACCGTGCTGTCCTGCCATTCCACCCACACCCGATGAACCCTCATCTCCCCTATGCCAAACTACGCCACTTCCGTTTCCCATTGACCCACTATACACTCACTGGAACAAATTAGCCCAAGAGTGGATATTGGGATGTGTGAAAAGAAAGCTTTGAAAATAATTGATTCGCATAGGGGGTCACAGAAAGGGGTGAAAGGGCAGACCTTGCCATCTGGGGCATGAGGGACCATAGGGAATGGTTGGAAGGGCATAACTTGGCCTACTGAACATGAGGAGCACGGGGAGTGGCTGAGGGCAGGAGGTGGCATTGTTCGGAGGGGTGAGAAAGTGTGAGGGATGGAGGACCTTTGTGTTTTCATTTCAACTGTGACAAGTCCCACAGCACCGAGGCAGGCCTGTGAAACAGCCCACTTCCACACCCGGCAACCTGGCTGCAATTAAACCCCTTGGTTGGCTGGCCCGACTCT
The DNA here is from genome assembly GCF_902713615.1 of Scyliorhinus canicula. Taxonomy (NCBI): domain Eukaryota; kingdom Metazoa; phylum Chordata; class Chondrichthyes; order Carcharhiniformes; family Scyliorhinidae; genus Scyliorhinus; species Scyliorhinus canicula. Next base: position 44,202,599 of record NC_052163.1, read on the forward strand.
AGCCCACACACGCCCCCTCAAACAATGAATATCCCGCCTTTGTGGTCACTTTACCCTGAGGCAGGTGGGCCGAGTTGGAAATTTGCCTGATTCCTACTACCCACCTCGAGGATGAAATTCCATGTCTGTGCACATCCACCCATATACTCTCACAAAGGCAAAAACACAACAAAATCTAAATATCTAAAATTGGGCCAAATTTAGACTTCATGAATATATTTAAAATGGTCCAAGTCGAGACTGCAGTATCTGTTAACACTTAACACTTCCTGTTACTTCACAGCAGTTTTCATAAGCTTAACCAGATGTGATAGGAATGTGAGGTATTACATTTTTAAAATCTATAACATATGCCAACCAATGTTAATTCGGTTCCACAAAATGACACAAATTGTAGCAAAGCAGCAGTGCTTTCAAACGAACAAAAGGCTGCCTGGATTATCACAAACATACTCCAACACAATTAGGTCGCTGAAGATTAGAAATAAATGTTATTGCGATTGGAAATCATTCAGCATTTTGCAATCATTTATAATAATGAGCACAGCTTTATCAAAGAGCCATGCATGTATTTTGTACATTTATTTTTAAAGAGTATGCATTTCAAAAACCATGGTGCGAGTAAACTCGCCTTATTTATTGTTTATTTAGGGGCTGGAGAGAAATGACCTTCGCTTATATTCACAAACTCAGGAAGTCGCAAATACGGCCAATTATCTACTTCTGGTCGTGTCGTTGAGGAAAAAAATAAAAAGAGAGATATTTTGTGGTCTGTTAAGTTCCATGAAAATGTAATTATTCATACTCTGGAATTTCCTCAATATCATTCATATGAAAAATACATTGAAATTTAAGCCTCTTTATACCTACCTGGTTAACAGGAAGCCATGTCTAAATTTTCAGCGAAGAACAATGGAGTCAGGTCAAACTAATGGAAATGAAACAAGATACGGAGACAGAAAGATAGCAGCTGAATAGGTTAATTGAAAGTATGTCGCAAGGAAGAAGAAAAATGTTGCTCTTTTCATTGTTTCTTATCAAATATTTATAGTTTTGAGCATTGCTGAATAAAAACACATGGATGTTGTTGAAGCTGTTTGTCTGACACAAACAAACCAGGACATTGACAAGAAAGCCAAATGTGCAGGGTGCAGCAATTTATGCGTCATGAGAAGTGAATGCTGATTGGTTATGAAGTGGATTCCAATTGTTAGAGGCTTTGAAGAATGCACCAGTTAACTGACGAATGACAACGAACTGCCAAGCCTTGTTTAAATTCAAATTCCACAGGTTGACTCTGATTGGTCAAGACATTGCCCTGAGAAATGAACCAGAGAATGGCTGTTGCCTACTTTGTTCAGTTCAACCGGGGCAACACACTGGGCAAAACTTTCCATTTTCTGCGACAAAGTGCTGGCTGAGGTGAGAAAACGAGAGTGAAGCTCACAGGCTGCATGGTCGATTTTTCTCGCCAGATAATCCAGCAGAATCTGTGCAGAAAAGATCTTCAGGCATGGCACATTTCACTGGGCGTGTAGGGGTTAAAAATGATGGCAGCTAGGAATTACGGGGTAAAGGATGCCCTGATATCTGATAGAAATCAAGGGAACCCTCTGCACACACACACACACTCACTTCAGAGAGTCGTGAATACCGCCCAGTCCATCACACGAACCTGCCTCCCATCCATTGATTCCATCTACACCTCCCGCTGCCGGGGGAAAGCAGGCAGCATAATCAAGGATCCCTCCCACCCGGCTTACTCACTTTTCCAACTTCTTCCATCGGGCAGGAGATTCAGAAGTCTGAGAACACGGACGAACAGACTCAAAAACAGCTTCTTCCCCACTGTCACCAGACTCCTAAACGACCCTTTTATGGACTGTCCTCATTAATACTACACCCTGTCTGCTTCATCCGATGCCAATGCTTATGTAGTTACATTGTATATATTGTGTAGCCCTATTATGTATTCTCATGTACTTTCTTGAATTCTGTTCAATTCCCTTTCTTCCAATGTACTGAATGATCTGTTGAGCTGCTTGCAGAAAAATACTTTTCACTGTACCTCGGTACACGTGACAATAAACAAATCCAATCCAATCCAATCCAATATGGCATCACATGCGAATTGCCCCAAAAGTATGCACACTTGCAAATGGCATTTTGGTGAACTAAGAGCCCTCATAGTGCACGAAAAACAAATGCTAAGATGTCCAATTTCTCAGCTAAGGTATTTTATTTTGTCAAAGGGAATGTCAAAATTACAATACATTAAATGACCTTGTAGAGGCAGTACTTATTATAGGCCCTCGCCTGGTATAAAGATGCTCTTTCGAATGTTTGGCATTTTTTACGCCAGTTTAGTTACATGAAATGAAAATCGCTTATTGTCACGAGTAGGCTTCAATGAAGTTACTGTGAAAAGCCCCTAGTTGCCACATTCTGGCGCCTGTTCGGGGAGGCTGGTACCGGAATCGAACCGTGCTGCTGGCCTGCCTGGTCTGGTTTAAATGCCAGCGATTTAGCTGAGTGAGCTAAACCAGCCCCTCCAATACAAAATACATTTGTATTTTGCTGAACTTAATGAATATATGATCATACATAAAATGTTAAAAATTATTAACAGGTGAATCACTTTGGAGTTACAAAACTGGATCAACCCCAAGTTGATTGAATTTTAATTCTACTTTCTATATCTATCATATCACTAAACGGTTTATATTTTCTGCCCTCTGTGCATGCATTAAAATGTATTTTAAAATACTGATTTAACAATTCTGACTGAACATATCAGAGTTTATACATCAAGTCTATTTTATAGCTATTATAGCTAGCGAATGAGCTAATGGAATAAAAAGTACAGAGTCAAACAACTGAGTACTGAAAACAAAGTTTCCGATGGAATATTTTTCCAATGTAAAAACAGAATTAATATGCTGAAATGTGTAATAATGGGCAGCACGGTAACACAGTGGTTAGTACTGTTGATTTACAGCGCCAGGGTCCCAGGTTCGATTCCCGGGCTTGTGTCACTGTCTGTGCGGAGTCTGCACCTTCTCCCCGTGTCTGCGTGGGTTTCCTCCGGGTGCTTCGCTTTCCTCCCACAAGTCCCAAAAGACGTGCTTGTTCGGTGAATTGGACATACTGAATTCTCCCTCAGTGTACCCGAACAGGCGCCGGAGTGTAGCGAGTAGGGAATTTTCACAGTAACTTCATTGCAGTGTTAAATGTAAGTTAACGTGTGACACTAATAAAGATTATTATTATGAAAAACAGAAAATGCTGAATAAACTCAACAGTTCTGGCAGCATCTGTGGAGAGAGAAACAGAGTTAATGTTTTGACTCTACTGTACGGAACTGTAGCAGGGTACAATGGACTCAAAACGGAAACTCTGGCCATGATTCAACGACTGCGTTGCGTCCAGCGAGGAGCCGGCGCAACGATTGAATCCCACGAGAGCCCCAAATAGGGCTTTGCGCGGGATCTGGATCATGCTCTCACTGGGCGTGATCCAGATCGGCATATTTGAATGAGCCTATGGCGCCTGGGAGTCATTGACCGCTTGTGTGAGATCTCAACCGGGCGCCGTTCAGCACTGTTTCCACAAATGTGTATCAGGCGTGACAGCGCCTCGGGGGGTCTTGCAGGCCATTAGAGACCTCTGAGTAGTTGGGGATAGGGCAGAGTGGTATCCTGGCACTGCCCTGGCACCCAGGCACATTGGCACTACCAGCATGGCACCTGGGTACTGCCTGGGTGCCAAGGGCACTGCTAGGGTGCCAGGCTGGCAGTGTCAATGTGCCTGGGTGCCAGGTTCACACTACCAGGGGTCGGGCTGGGGGAGCTTGCCCATTAGAGGGGGGGGGGTGGGGGGGTTCAAGGGACCACAAAAAGGTTGTGGGAGTGAAGGGAGGGTCCTGAAAGCGGGGTGTTTCTTAGCGGTTGCGGGGAGGGGGGGTGGTACAGATGGGACAGCCAGTCAAAATGGTACCCTGATCTCCGAGGGGTTGGTTCTGCTGTCGCCAGTACAGAAAATCTACTAAAATGTGGCCTCAATGAGGAGAAATTCCCCAAGGCCCAAAAAGCGGTAATACCGAGGTGAATCTTGGCGCAGCAACCGCTGGGAAACACCCCGCCAAACGTACCCGAAAGCTGACTTTAATTTATAGCTGCTGAATAGCCGTTCACTGTTTCTGTCCACATTTGCTGCCAGACCCTCTGCGTTTACCCAGCAACTTCTGTTTTTATTTCAGATTTCCAGCATCCGCAGTATTTTCCTTTGATTATTGCTGAAATATGTAATTCATTATGCAACAGAATGTATTGTAGTCTTTTACAATGCTTATTAATTGACTTGACATGATCAAACTTGTTCAATAGCAAGGCATGGGTTTTCATTTTCTTTTGATTTCTTTTAAGCCTTTTCCAGTTTCCACTTTTTTCTGCTGGAGTTGACTGGTTCAGGGAATAACAAGAACATTTATCATAACTAAATTTATTGGTCCTTCCACTGACGCACACAGGCGATAAGCACATCCATACATTTCCTTCTTGGTATCAAAATGAGTGTAAGAGGGTTGGAATGCTATATTAATGTCCGAGTAGACTGAGATCTATGTGCGAACTCAAGCTCAATCAAGAGTTGTCACAGGGCTCTCACTGGGCGTGATCCTGATCGGCATATTTTAACTTTGCTGATGACTAACATTGTTCCTTGCTTCAGAAAGTTATTTTGCGCAACATTCTTGGGTTAAAGTTTTCCATCAACACTTTTGCATATGCTTGTGATGGTCAACCATTATTGTGCTAGATGCCTTACATACATTGCAGATTGCATAATGGATGCACTGAAATGGTCACGGGATAACTATATTGGGAGACTGAAGCTTGAGGAGTTTACAACCAACATTTGAGCCCACGATTAAATTGCACTATTGAAGTGACATTCTGATATTGATGATGGTTTTTTCAAAGGTTATTTTATGCAAGTGGTTTTCTTGCCAATTGCCAGTGCAAAGGTTGTTGTGTTCCCAGTGCTTGATGATATTCACATAACAGGATGAATAATTAATTGCAGCACGTTTATCAAAAGATAGTCTGCAATTGCTCACCAAGTTCTTGCCCAATGTATCTTCTGGATCGCAATGTATTCCAGGGTGCCCTGGTTGATATTCTCATTGGCTCATTGAAAACTGAGAGTTGGTGATTGGAGGAAAACACAAGAGGCAACAATTGAAAAGGAAACTATTTTGAAGTATAGACCAGTGGGTTTCATGTCTGCAGTGAAAGTGGGCACAGGGAGACATTTAGAATGTTTGATGGTGCAGGCTGGGTGTCCAAATACCTTTCAATTGAAAAGGCGAGTAGTGGGACTGGTTAAATTGCTTTTAAGAGCACAATGGGGTGAATGGCTTCCTTTTGGGCTGCAACAATTCTTCGAAAACCAAAAAAAATCTCTATGAATTAGATCATGTGACCTTAAAGAGACAGGACATGTTGTACATTAGTGCCTTTTAAGAACAGAATGATATGTGGTATCCTTATAAAGCAGCATATCCTCTGGGAGTAGTGCCAAGTAAGAACTTGCTCTGTTGCAACATGCATTCATCACAGTTAAAAACACAATCATTTCCAGCATTACAGTACAACCAAAAATATAATTATGAGGCTTAGACATTTTAGTGCAACAAATATGAGCACATTAGTTTAAAAAGATGTTTTGTCGTTTGTGGCTGTTCACTGCATCAAATTACAAGATTTCCCTTAACACAAGTGTAAGCATCTTTAAACTTCATTTCTCTTTTGAAGGTTACTCAGCAAAACATTCAACTATTACCAGATAGACAAAGGTTACTATTGTTTGTAGATTATGTTTTTTTTAACTGTTCTAGCGAGAAAGGTACAAGGTTATTTTTGGAGGATGTTTGCCTGCACTTTTATGTCAGCCTGCAGTGCTGCCACTTTTGTTGTTGTTTATACATGGTAATAACTTGTTCCTTTCACACACTAGGAAATGCTGTCGAACCAATGACAGCTTCAGAACATTTTCAGGTATCACATGTCGGCACAATTCAACCACCACGTTGTGCCTGGCGCCTATCTGGACAGCTTCTCTCCTGAAAGTCAATTTCACTCCCTTTGACTGTGAGAAGCCTCTAGCTTCACAGCTGAAGGCTATCTCAAAGGAGTTTTTGGGAGTAGGGTTAGTTGTGACAGCAATTCACGCTCCTGAACTCTCAAGTGCCTCCTTGAAGGAAGAGGTGCCGTGTCTGAGGGGTTGACTAGTGGACTGGATGTCCTGCAACCATGGATGCCTGAACAGTGCGTCTGTACTCTAGGAGCATCAGTGCCATGGAGTCAGCTGCCAACAATTAAATACTAAAGAACAGGGCTTCAACGCTGAGGACTCTCTCAATGGAATGAGGGATGTGATATTGAAAAATAACAGTTCAGGGCATGTGGAAAAGGCACAATCCTTCTGCAGTGCAATTTGATGATTTTTGTGTGTGTTTTTTTTAACAATAATTTGAAACTATGTAAAATTGGGGTAAACAAATTTGACCGATTTCCCCCCCAAAAATAAAAGGTTAAGTGGCTGGCTGAGTGGAGGGCCACTGAGCACGGAATTCCTAGTATTGCTGGCAGTGATCTGGGGTGGGATTCTCCCGCAATCGGCGGGGCGGCCCAAACCGGCGCCAAGAGCAGCGTGCACCACTCCGGTGCACCTCCGGGTCTAGGCCGGCGCTGGAGGGGTTGGCGCCATGCCAACCGGCGCCGAAAGGCCTCCGCCGGCCGGCATGAGTTGGTACATGCGCAGAACAGCCAGCGGGTTCTGCTGCATGCGCAGGCGGTTTCTTCTCTGTGCTGGCCATGGCGGAGCCTTACAGAGGCTGGCGCGGAAGGAAAGAGTGCCCCCATGGCACAGGCCCCCCCACCACACGGCGGAGGCCGCTCATGGACCCGGCCCGTGAAATAGTGCCCCCCCTTTGGCCGGACTACCCCATAGAGGGCCCCCTAGCCCCTAATAAATGTCCCCCTGCCCGCGGATCGGCCCTCCCCCGACTGTGGCAGCACTGGACTGTGTCTGCAGCCACCACGCCGAGTTCCGGATGGATGGGCCCACACGCGACCAACGCCGTCGGGAACTCAGCCGTTTGGGGACGGAGCATTGGGTGTGGGCCTCACGCAATGTCCTAGGGCCGTTGATACATGGCGCGGTGCGCGCGCCGTCCCCGATTTGGTCGGGATCTGCGATTCTCCAGCTGATCGCCGAATGCGATTTCGGCGTCGGTGAACGGAGAATCCCCAGATGTTGAGAGTGCAAGATATCAGCCAGTGGATTGTGTGTGTGTGTATGTTGGCGGGGAGGTGGGGGGGGGGGGGGGGGGGGGAAATCGAGGATGTGCTGAGAAATCGAGGGGTGGCAGGTGGGACTGATGCCATGATAGAGTTGGTAACTTACTTTTGCTGATTGTTGGAAGTCGTTCATCTTCGTAGGATCATAGAATCCCTACAGTGCAGAAGAAGGCCATTCAGTCCATCCAGTCTGCACCGACCCTCTGAAGTAGCACCCCAGGCCATTACCCCCACCCTATTCCTGTAACCCCTAGCCATTTTGGACGCTGAATGGCAATTTAGCATGGCCAATCCACCTCAGTTGCACATCTTTGGACTGTGGGAGGAAATCAAAGCACCCAGAGGAAACTCACGCAGCCACGGGGAGAACGCATGTACTTCAATGTCGGAATTGAACCCGGGTCTTTGGCGCTGTGAAGCAGAGTGCTCACCAATATGCAACTATGCTGCCTCGACACTGTGCCACATTGTCTTCTCCTGCCATTGGATGGCGGTCCTCAATCTATCTCTTATGTATCAATCACTTGCCAAGCTCCCTGGCTTATTTGAATTGCTTGACTAGATTTCTGCATTGTAATTCAGTGGCAGGTACTGAAAGATATTTTCCATCTACAAAGTATTTTTCAAATAAAATCCACCGGATTTCATTGACACAGAAATAAAGTTTATGCCTTGGTTTAATTAAAAGGACAAGACTTAAATTACGATTATTATTTTCTGTCCTGAGAAATGATAACCCTGACAACTGACTCGGGATCGTTTAGTCATGATCGAAATTACTCACACATTAGGGCGGCACGGTGGCGCAATGGGTAGCGCCAAGGTACCTGGTTCGATCCTGGCCCCGGGTCATTGTCCGTGTGGAGTTTGCATATTCTTCCTGTGTCTGTGTGGGTCTCACCCCCACAACCCCAACATGGGCAGGGAATGTGGAGTGGCCACGCTAAATTGCTCCTAAATTGGAAAAAAAGATACTCAGACATTTAAGACACAATTTAACCCAGGCCCCCCTGGCTAGAAAGTGCAGTGAAATTATAGAAAGCGTTGTAGTATTTGTTAGTTGGTCATTTTTTTCCTGCTCTTTTTTGAAAATCAGAAATCAGGATGGGCCAGTCCATCGAGACATTTGAAGAAAAGGAGCAGGGTTTTTAAATTGAGGCATTGCTTAATCAGGAGCCACTGTAGGCCAGGGATGATAAACAAATAGGATTAGGTATGAATGGCAGATGATTGGACAATCTCAAGTTTGCGGAGGGTAGAATGTAGGATGCTGACCAGGACTGTGATAGAATAGTCAGGTTTGCAGGGAACATGGATGGGTTTCAGCACCAGAAGATCTTAGGTGGGGATGAATATGAGTGCTGTGAGGTCGCCTTACTGGCGGTGTAGATATGTGGTTGAAAGCTCATCTTGGGTCAAATATGACACCTTCAGACAATTGCTAGGTAGTGGAATGGAATTAGTGGCTAGGGAGCAGAGCGGACTGGTCAGGACTGAAGAAAATGGCTTCAATCTTCTGACGCTCAGCATGGTTCCCCCAGATCCACTCAGCTCATCACCTCGTTAACAGCCTTGGTCCAATCATGGACAAAAGAGCTGAACTCCAGAAGGGAGATGACTGCCTTTGATATCAAGACAGCATTTGATAGAGTGTGGCAAAACTGGAGTCAATGGGAACTGGGAGGAAATCTCTCCACTGGCTGGAGTCATAACTAACACTAAGGGAGATGGTTGTGGTTGTGGGAGGCCAATCATCTCAGTCCCAGGACCTCGCTGCAGGTGTTCCTCAGAGATGACTCAGCCATATTCACCTGCTTTACCAATGACCTTCCTTCCACCATAAGATCAGAAATTGGGATGTTCGCTGATGATTTCACAACTTTCAGCACCATTTGCAACTCTTCAGTTACTGGTGCAGTCCATGTCCATTTACAACAAGACCTGGACGATATCCAGGCTTGGGCTGATATGTGATAAGTAATGTTAATAGCACACGAGTTTTGGGCAATGACCATGTCTAACAAAAGAGAATCTAAACATGTTCGCTTGACATTCAATGGCATTACCAGAACTGAATCCTCCACTAATCCTGAGGGTTAGTATTGGCCTGAAATGGAACTGGATCAGTTGTATAAATACTGCTGTTACAAGAGCAGGTCAGAGGCAAGGAATTCTATGTCAAATAAGTCACCTCCTGATTCCTCGAAGCCTGCCCAATATCTACAAGTCTCAAGGCAGGAGTGTGATGGAGTATTCTCCATTTACCTGGTAGAGTGCAGCTTCAACAACATACAAGAAGCTCGAAACCATCCAGGAAAAAGCAACCCATTTATTGCTGCCCCTTCAGCCAACATTAACTCCCTCCACTTCGGGTTGCATTTAAACTGGTGAGGCATAAATATCCTGGCCGTGAAGTTTGCTAGTGTTACACAGGAGGGTTTAAACTAGAATGGCAGGGGGGTGGGTACCAGAGCAATAGATCAGAAGGTGAAAAAATTGAGGGAGAACTAGGGAATAGAGCCAGTATTATCTGAAAACAGTGGTACTGGTGGCCTGAAGTACATGTGTTTTAATGCAAGAAGTATAACAGGTAAGGCAGATGAACTTAGAGCTTGGATTAGTACTTGGAACTATGATGTTGTTGCCATTACAGAGACCTGGTTGAGGGAAGGACAGGATTGGCAGCTAAATGTTGCAGGATTTAGATGTTTCAGGCGGGATAGAGAGGGGTGTAAAAGGGGTGGAGGCGATGCGCTACTGGTTAGTGAGAATATCACAGCTGTACTGCGGGAGGACACCTCAGAGGGCAGCAAGGCTATATTGGTAGAGATCAGGAATAAGAAGGGTGCAGACACAATGTTGGGGGTTTACTACAGGCCACCCAACAGCCAGCGGGAGATAGAGGAGCAGATAGGTAGACAGATTTCGGAAAGGAGTAAAAGCAACAGGGTTGTTGTGATGGGAGACTTTAACTTCCCCAATATTGACTGGGCCTCTCTTAGTTCTCGGGGCTTGGATGGGGCAGAGTTTGTAAGGAGCATCCAGGAGGGCTTCTTAAAACAGTATGTAGATAGTCCAAATAGGGAGGGGGCTGTACTGGACCTGTTATTGGGGAATGAGCCCGGCTAGGTGGTAGAAGTTTCAGTAGGGGAGCATTTTGGGAACAGTGACTACAATTCAGTAAGTTTCAAAGTGCTGATGGACAAGGATAAGAGTGCTCCTAGGGTGATGTGCTAAATTGGGGAAAGGCTAATTATAACAATATTAGGCAGGAACAGAAGAACATAGATTGGGGGCAGATGTTTGAGGGTAAATCAACATCTGACATGTGGGAGGCTTTCAAATGTCAGTTGAAAGGAATTAAGGACCGGCATGTTCCTGTGAGGAAGAAGGATATATATGGCAAATTTCAGGAACCTTGGATAACGAGAGATATAGTAGGCCTCGTTAAAAAGAAAAAGGAGGCATGTGTCAGGGTTAGAAGGCTGCGAACAGATAAAGCCTGTGTGGAATATGAGGAAAGTAGGAAGGAACTAAAACAAGGAGTCAGGAGGGCTAAAAGGGGTCATGAAAAGGGGTCACGAAAAGTAATTGGCAAATAGGGTCCCAAGGCTTTTTATACGTACATAAACAGCAAGAGGCTAGCCACTTGAAGGACAGGGGAGGGAATCTATGTGTGGAGCCAGAGGAAATGGGCGAGGTACTAAATTAATACTTTGCATCAGTATTCACCAAAGAGAAGGAATTGGTGGATGTTGAGTCTGGAGAAGGGTGTGTAGATAGCCTGGGTCACATTGAGATCCAAAAAGACGAGGTGTTGGGCGTCTTGAAAAATATTAAGGTAGATACATCCCCAGGGCCTACCCCAGATCTACCCCAGAATGCTGAAGGAGGCAAGAGAGGAAATTGCTGAGGCCTTGACAGAAATCTTTCGATACTTACTGTCTTCAGGTGATGTCCCGGAGGACTGGAGAATAGCCAATGTTGTTCCTTTGTTTAAGAATGGTAGCAAGGATAATCCAGGGAACTACAGGCCAAAGATCCTTACGCCAGTGGTAGGGAAATTACTGGAGAGAATACTTCGAGACAGGATCTACTCCCATTTGGAAGCAAATGCGAGAGGCAGCACGGTTTTGTGAAGGGGAGGTCGTGTCTCACTAACTTGATAGAGTTTTTCGAAGAGGTCACAAAGATGATTGATGCAGGTAGGGCAGTGGATGTTGTCTATGCGAACTTCAGTAAGGCCTTTGACAAGGTCCCTCATGTCAGGCTGGTACAAAAGGTGAAGTCACACGGGATCAGGGGTGAGCTGGCAAAGTGGATACAGAACTGGCTAGGTCATAGAAGGCAGAGAGTAGCAATGGAAGGGTGCTTTTCTAATTGGAGGGCTCTGATGAGTGGTGTTCCACAGGGATCAGTGCTGGGACCTTTACTGTCCGTAGTATATATAAATGATTTGGAGGAAAATGTAACTGGTCTGATTAGTAAGTTTGCAGACGACACAAAGATTGATGTAATTGCGGATAGCGATGAAGATTGTCAGAGGATACAGCAGGATTCAGATTGTTTGGAGACTTGGGCCGAGAGATGGCAGATGGAGTTTAATCTGGACAAATGTGAGGTAATGCATTTTAGAAGGTCTAATGCAGGTAGGGAATATACAGTGAATGGTAGAACCCTCAAGAATATTGACAGTCAGAGAGATCTAGGTGTGCAGGTCCACAGGTCACTGAAAGGGGCAACACAGGTGGAGAAGGTAGTCAAGAAGGCATACGGCATGATTTCCTTCATTGGCTGGGGCATTGAGTATAAAACTTGACAAGTCATGTTGCAGCTGTATAGAACCTTAGTTTGGCCACACTTAGAGTATAGTGCTCAATTCTGGTCGCCACACTGCCAGAAGGATGTGGAGGCTTTAGAGAGGGTGCAGAAGAGATTTACCAGGCTGTTACCTGGTATGGAGGGCATTAGCTATGAGGAGAGGTTGAATAAACTCGGTTTGTTCTTACTGGAACGACGGAGGTTGAGGGGCGACCTGATAGAGGTCTACAAAATTATGAGGATCATGGACAGCGTGGATAATCAGAGACTTTTTCCTAGGGTAGATGGGTCAATTACTCGGGGGCATAGGTTTAAGATGCGAGGGGAAAGGTTAAGAGGAGATGTACGAGGCAAGTTTTTTACACAGAGGGTAGTGGGTGCCTGGAACTCGCTGCCGGAGGAGGTGGTGGAAGCAGGGCGATGGTGACATTTAAGGGGCATCTTGACAAATACATGAATAGGATGGGAATAGAGGCATACGGACCCCGGAATTGTAGAAGATTTTTGTTTAGCTGGGCAGCATGGTCGACACAGGCTTGGAGGGCAGAAGGGCCTGTTCCAGTGCTGTACTTTTCTTTGTTCTTTGTTCTTTGTTCACTAACCGATGAACAGCTGTGTGTATCATCGACACGATGCACTGCAGAAACCCACCAAGGTTCCTTCGGCAGTGCCTTCCCAATTCATCACCACTACCATCTGGAAGGCCAAGAGCAGCTGATGCATGGAACCCCACCACCAGGAGGTTCCCCTCCAAGTCACTCATTTTATAGACTTGGAAATATATTGCCGTTCCTTCACTGTTGCTGGGGCAAAATCCTGGACTTCCCTCCCTAATAGCATTGTTGGTGTACCTACACCTCACAGACTTCAGCAGTTCAAGAAGGCAACTCACCGCCACATTCTAGAGGGCAATTAGGGATGGGCAATAAATGCTGACCTTGCGAGTGATCCCATGAAAGAATGAATAAAGCCTAGCAGAAACTCTAAGCCATTAAATTAAAAAAATTCTGAGTACAAAATACAGATGATTTATTAAAAAAGCAGGTGAGGAGAAAAGAGAATTTATTAACTCAATTTTAATTGAACAGAATTTACGCTTTGAGAACTTTCTTCATCTAGTTTTAGACTCGCAGCATAAATTTAAATCATTGAAAAATGCTTGCAGAAGAAACTGCATGGCCGCAATTTAATGGACTTGTTGCGCCTGACTTGGTGTCGGGACAAGGCCGGTGAATCTTGTGAGATTTGCGAAGCTCGAAACACCTTGAGAGATTTTGCGAAAACTCACATGTCTTTGCGATCCGGATCTTGTCTTTACTGGGTGTGATCCAGAGTGCCAGAGTGGCACTGCCAGGTGGTGCTGCCAGGGTGCCGATGCCAGGTTGGCACTGCCAAGGATCGGGCCCAGGGGCCTTACCAGGTGGAGGAGTATTCTCGGAGGCCTTCCTGAGTTTGGGGGGAGAATGGGGGGGGGGGGGTCAAACCCAGGGGGGAAATGCTGAAAGGGGGTGGGGAGAGATCAGGGCAGCATGACAAAATGGCGCCCCGTTCTGCCAGGAGCCTGTCCTGCTGGGCCTGCCAGCAGGAAATCATTCTTGTGTGGCCTTGGTGGAGAGAAACTCCCTGAAGCCAATTAAAAACGGCAAAGTGCTGTTGAATAGCGGGGAGTTTCTCGACGCTGCGGCCAGTGAGGAACAACCCGCTAAACGTGCCCAAAACCGGTCTATTCACCGGGCAGACCGCACGGCATCTTCAGGCAAAGCGAAGGGTGGAGGGGTTTGCCTCCTCATCAACTCCTCCTGGTGCTTGGATGTGGTGACCCTGGCGACCTACTGCTCCCCAGACCTGGAATACCTGACCGTAAAGTGCCGCCCATACTATCTTCCACGTGAGTTCACTTCAGCCATTATCACAGCGGTCTACATCCCACCCCAGGCAGAAGTGAGGAAGGCGCTGGATGAACTGTACACAGTCATAAACAACCATGAAACAGAACACCCGGAGGCCCTGTTCATTGTGGCCGGAGACTTCAACAAAGCCAACCTCAAGAGTGTACTGCCAAAATTCCACCAGCACATCTCCTGTACCACCCGGGGCGACAACACTCTTGACCACTGCTACTCAAAAATCAAGGGCGCCTACCGTTCCATCCCCCGACCGCACTTTGGGAAATCAGACCATAAGACTGTGCTCCTTCTCCCGGCTTACAAGCAGAAACTCAAGCGGGAGAATCCAGCTAAGAAGGTTGTGCAGTGCTGGTCTGAGGAGACAGAAGAGCTCTTACGTGACTGCTTGGAGACAGTGGACTGGTCCATATTTAAGAACTCAGCGACTAACTTAAATGAGTATGTCACCACCGTCACAGACTTCATCAGCAAATGTGTGGACGACTGCGTGCCAAAGAAAGCAGTACGTACGTTCCCCAACCGGAAACCATGGCTCAACCGCGAGATTGACTCCCTACTGAAGGACAGATCTGAGGCGTTCAAGGCAGACGACCCTGTCCTATACAAGAAATCCAGGTACGACCTCCGCAAAGCCATCCGAGATGCCAAGAGAGAATATCAAACTAAGCTAGAGTCACAGACAGACTCTCGGCGGTTGTGGCAAGGACTAAGCAACATAACGGGCTACAAAGCAAAGCCGAGCAGTATCTCTGGCAGCAGTGCACCCCTCCCCGATGAACTTAACGCATTCTATGCTCGGTTTGAGCAGGTAACCAACAACCCGCTATCGAGTGCCCCAGCAACCCATAATTCACCCATACCCACCATCACAGTTTCCGAAGTCAGATCGGCCTTCCTGAAAGTGAACCCACGGAAGGCGATGGGCCCGGACGGGATCCCTGGTCATGCACTCAGAACCTGCGCGGACCAGCTGGCAGAGGTCTTCACAGACATCTTTAACCTATCCCTACTCCACTCCGAGGTCCCTACCTGCTTCAAGAAGACCACCATCATACCGGTACCAAAGAAGAACCAGGCAACGTGCCTCAATGACTACCGCCCGGTGGCCCTGACGTCAGTTGTAATGAAGTGCTTTGAGAGGCTGATCATGAAGCGCATCACCTCCATACTCCCGGAACGCCTTGACCCACTTCAATTCGCATACCGTCGTAACCGGTCCACATCAGACGCCATTTCCCTGGCCCTACACTCATCCCTAGAGCATCTCGAAAACAAGGACTCCTACATCAGACTCTTATTTATTGACTACAGCTCCGCCTTCAACACCATAATCCCAGCCAAGCTCATATCAAAGCTCCAAAACCTAGGACTTGGCTCTCCACTCTGCAACTGGATCCTTGACTTTCTGACCAACAGACCACAGTCAGTAAGAATGAACACCAACACCTCCTCCACAATAGTCCTCAACACCGGTGCCCCGCAAGGCTGCGTACTTAGCCCCCTACTCTACTCCCTGTACACACACGACTGCATGGCAAAACTTGGTTCCAACTCCATCTACAAGTTTGCTGACGATACGACCATAGTGGGCCGGATCTCTAACAACGATGAGTCTGAATACAGGAGGGAGATAGAGAACTTAGTGGAGTGGTGCAACGACAACAATCTCTCCCTTAATGCCAGCAAAACTAAAGAGCTGGTCATCGACTTCAGGAAGCATAGTACTGTACACACCCCTGTCAGCATCAACGGAGTCGAGGTAGAGATGGTGAGCAGTTTCAAATTCCTAGGGGTGCACATCACCAAAAATCTATCCTGGTCCACTCATGTCGACGCTATCACCAAGAAAGCACAACAGCGCCTTTACTTCCTCAGGAAACTAAGGAAATTTGGCATGTCCACATTAACCCTTACCAACTTTTACAGATGCACTATAGAGAGCATCCTCTCGGGCTGCATCACAGCCTGGTATGGCAACTGCTCGGCCCAGGACCGCAAGGAACTTCAGAGAGTCGTGAATACCGCCCAGTCCATCACACGAACCTGCCTCCCATCCATTGATTCCATCTACACCTCCCGCTGCCGGGAGAAAGCAGGCAGCATAATCAAGGATCCCTCCCACCCGGCTTACTCACTTTTCCAACTTCTTCCATCGGGCAGGAGATTCAGAAGTCTGAGAACACGGACGAACAGACTCAAAAACAGCTTCTTCCCCACTGTCACCAGACTCCTAAATGACCCTTTTATGGACTGTCCTCATTAACACTACACCCTGTCTGCTTCATCCGATGCCAATGCTTATGTAGTTACATTGTATATCTTGTGTTGCCCTATTATGTATTCTCATGTATTTTCTTGAATTCTGTTCAATTCCCTTTTCTTCCCATGTACTGAATGATCTGTTGAGCTGCTTGCAGAAAAATACTTTTCACTGTACCTCGGTACACGTGACAATAAACAAATCCAATCCAATCCAATCCAATCCATAGATTTTTTTTTTCCTGTTGAATCTTGTCCCATATCTCTGTGATTCATTTTTTGGAAATCTGGCAAAAGAAAAATGACAGATGAGTGGCAGTAAGAGGAAGAGAAAACAAGGGAGAAAATCCTTGTGATTGGTGCTATCTACCAATATTTCTCTGATTTTAAACAGCTCTGGGGCTGGAATCTCTGCTGCCCCGAGCCAAAATCACGTCTGGCGCGGGGATGGAGAATCCAATTTCACGCCAAAATCGGGCCCGGCGATTCTCCGAGACCCGAGAATCGGTGTGTTCGCGGAGTACGCCGCATGGCTGGAGGGCCATTGACAGAGGCCAGCCCACGATCCTCCACTCCAGACCGACCGCGTTCCCGACGGTGTTAAAATAACCTCTTATTGCCGGTCAAGCTGCTCTCATGGCGGCTGCGGACTCAGGCCGTGGCCATCTTGGTGAGGGGGGGATCGGACACCGCGGGGGGGGGGGGGGGTGGGGGGTGGGGGGGGGGGGGGGGGTTATAGGTGGCTGGAGTTAATATCCACGCAATCAGGTTTTTGGGGACTCTAATTTCTATGTGTGTCTCCGCGGTCCGAGTCCGCCATGGCGCAAGCGCAGACTCAAAACCGGAGGTACTGGGGCCCGAATACACAGCTAAAGCTGCGTGAATTATTCTGTGTCCCTGCTAGCCCCCTGCAGGTCATTGAATCAGCTCCACTTTTTCCCAGGAATCTCCAGAGTAAAACTCCAGCGTTTTTACACCGGCACGGGGACATTGTCCCATGTTGGGAGAAGCCAGCCCCTGATCTACTGTTTCAAACGCTTGAGCTTCGCAGAAAAACTCCTGCCCTCCCTTTTCCTTTCAAAATCGCATAATTTTGCAGGGACATTTTTAAAATTTCTTAAATACTTTTCAGACCACGCTTAACATTCCGAAGGCTGCTCGCTTCCAATGTGAAATCTCCAGACAATACGGAGCGACGGCAATGTCCCAGCATTATACTTGAAAATAAAAGTTCCCGATCTCTCTCAGGCTGCACTGCACCGATCCTCCCACCTGTCTTGCAATGCATATACTCATGAAAAACTGCACTTTTATTACTGCCTATTAGACATTGGAGTGTATTGCTATTCATTAAGCGTAGAATAACGATTCCCTGCGCTTTACAAGCAGAAGCATTCATATGTTAGAAGGCAGCGTTACTCTGGCAGATTTCTCCTACTTGTGTTTATTTGTTATTGTTCTCCTCAATTTCTGGTGAAGTTTTCTCACCGAAGTTACCAGAGAATTTTTTTGTGTGAAAATGATTGAAAAATAGGTTTACAAAGACATTTGGTCCATTTCAGACAAGTATTTGGAGTGAATGAGGTATGGCACCTGGTTGAGACAGTAATTTCGCATCTGGGGAATCTGAGTTGAAATGAATTGCCCCGTGTTCATTGTTGAAGGAGCTCAGGCTGAGCTCATACAAACATATAAAATTGATGGGCAGGAACAGACCAACTAGCCTATCAAGCCAGTCCTGCACCCCATCGATAAAATCCCTACAGCGCAGAAGGAGGCCATTCAGCCCATCGGGTCTGCACCGACCCTCTGAAAGAGCAATCTAACCTCGGCCCACTCCCCCGCCCTGTCGCTGTAACCCCACCTAACCATTGGACTAAGGGGCAATTTAACTGTTTGTCATGGTGTTGTGTGCCTACCCAGGTACCCGACCACTGGCCAACTGGCCCAGGTTGAACCAGTTGTAATGGCAATTGATATAACTGGCCCATTTGAACTAGCCCCAGGCGGCCAGTACAGCTGCTTCCAGTTGGCCAGTTAAATCGGTTAGCAGTTGAGCATGTCAAGCTGGATCTATCAAGTTGGATAGATGCGGGCAGGTTGTTTCCACTGGCGGGTGACAGCAGAACTAGGGGACATAGCCTCAAAATAAGGGGAAGTAGATTTAGGACTGAGTTTAGGAGGAACTTCTTCACCCAAAGGGTTGTGAATCTATGGAATTCCTTGCCCAGTGAAGCAGTTGAGGCTCCTTCATTACATGTTTTTAAGGTAAAGATAGATAATTTTTTGAAGAATAAAGGGATTAAGGGTTATGGTGTTCGGGCCGGAAAGTGGAGCTGAGTCCACAAAAGATCAGCCATGATCTAATTGAATGTCGGAGCAGGCTCGAGGGGCCAGATGGCCTACTCCTGCTCCTAGTTCTTATGTTCTTATGTTCTTATGTTCTGGTGTTAACCAGTTAGCCTGGTTAAATTTACCCACACAATCATAGAATCATAGAATTTACAGTAGAGAAGGAGGCCATTCGGCCCAACGAGTCTGCACCGGCCCTTGGAAAGAGCACCCTACTTATGCCCCAGTTTCCACCCTTTCCCAGTAACTTGACCTAACCTTTTGGACGCTAAGGCGCAATTTAGCATGGCCATTCCACCGAACCTGCACATCTTTGGACTGTGGGAGGAAACCAGAGCACCCAGAGGAAACCCACGCAGACACGGGGAGAATATGCAAACTCCACACAGACACCCAAAGCTGAATTGAACCCGGGTCCCTAGTGCTTTGAGGCGGCAGTGTAACCACTGTGCCACCCTCACCACTGCCTCCTCTGCCTCCCAAAAAGCTGAACTATAGTTCCAATTCTGTAACTCTGTAAAAATAGATGGGTTTTCAGTGATTTAAAACTTTTCCCATACAAATAAAAAGATTGGGCATTAAGTCTGTGGAAATTATTATCTTAGCATGGTGTAACCTGTACAGTACAGTTCTGACAACTGTGACACAATGGTGACATATAGGAGACTGTTCATGAGAAGCACCATGTGTTTATTATTAGAGCACTGAGTGATAAGAAAAGATAGAAGATGCTTCAGATTTTTGACCCTGAAATGAAAGGTAGTGGATAATTCAGAACAGGTCAGAGCTCAACTTCAGATTTATTAGCAACAGTAGAAAATGAAAACATATGTTCAAACTAATAAAAGGAAAATTTTGGATTCAGGTCAAGACGATCTTGATAAAAAGAGTAATCAAAAATGGAAAGGACTTCTGTGTAAAGTAGTGGATGTGAAAAAGCTGTAGGGCTGGATTCTCCGATTTGCAGACTAAGTGCTGGAACACACTATGTAATGATCTTCTTTGCAGCTCAGCAGCGTATCTTATTCACAGCCTTTCCAGAAGAGGCCTCTGGCTCCATAACAACCTGCCCTTAGAGAATGTTATCAGATTCTGGATTCTGCTTCATAACAGCCTTGTTTTGAGAGACAGAGAACATTTAAACTGGATTTCTGGAGAGAATTCATCAGATCTTTGAGAGTGAGAGTTACAACTCTTCCATTCAGGTCTCAGAATAAAAGCCTTGTGACTGTGAGAAACGTATCAGTGGGACCAGTACCAATGTCCACTGGCCACCGGGCAGGGCACAGACGTCTGAGTCAATTCATTGGCCACCAGCCGAGTACATCAATATGAGTCATCATTAATGTCTCCTGCTATCCATTGTTTGAAGTTAAAAGCACAGGCTACCCACAAGTTGCTTTGCCTTAAAGATACAGGTGGCATTAAAGTCACAGGTCAATTACTCATCCAAGAACCAAAATTGTAATAGCAAAAATAAAGAAGGGTAAATAATGGAATGAATAGTAAATAAATAGGAAGGACCCTTAAATTGGTGAGACAGGAGCAGCGAAACACCCCCCCCCCCCCCCCCCCGCCCCCCGGCAGCATGGGCATGGACTAACTGGGGCGCAGCGAGCTAAGATATGCACCCTTTCCATGGTACTGGCTGCTACAAAGGTGTTTAAGGGACAATCAGAAGGTAAGTATTTCAGACAAACAGGGGTGGGCGGGTCGGACTGGAGGGAAAGAAGGGGCATTGGACCAGAGTGCAGAGAGGTAGGGGAGAAGGGGAAGGCAGGGTTGATCGAACTGGAGGGGGGAGCATCAGGACAAGGGTAGGCAGGTTGGGTCATGCTGGGTAGGGGGGCCGGGTCAGACCAGAGTGGAGAGTCGGGTTGGGTCGGGGAAGATCCCATTGGGAGGGGGATGTTGAGTCGCACCACACTGTACTGGGAGGGTGGGGGGGGGGGGGGGGTGGGCAGGGGGGGGAGGTCAGGTTGTGGGTCGGGGTGGGTGTCCTGGGGGGTTGTGTGTGTGCTGGGGGGGTGGTGCGGTGTCCCATGCAAGGCTGGGTCTGGGCTTCTTAAGTAATCACTCTCAAGGTGGAAGTGATTTTCTTCCTTCTAACTCTCAGAGAAACTATCAGGGTAAAACACGCAGAACCATCCAAAGTTAGCGATTTAAATCGCATCTGTTGTTGTCTCCCAGCCCAGCGTAATTGTTCAGAGGAAGGCAGCACTTCTGGGCAATGAAGTGGAAACTTCCACGAGGGATTTCCTTGTGTATCACTGGGGTACCCCCCAAATGTGACGCTGGGGAACCAGAGAGTTATGGGCCAGTGTAAGGTAATCAGATGCCGCTGGATCCAAATTTGGAAATTATCTCAGCTTTTGGAACCTTTACCACAAGATAAATCCTATATCTGATATGTACAATCTTGGTGAACATGTGAATATGTTCATTGACCTGCAAGTCTCCCCATTTGGTATAATGAATGATATGAGCAGAAATGTCCTCAAGAAATTTCCCATTCCCATCTGGTCAAGTTCATCATGACCATGAAATGCAATCTCCTGCTTTCTTGGCAGTACTTCCGAGGCAAGTTCTTATTGTCAGAAGTGCAAAAGTTAATTAGCAGAGGTGAGTCAGGTGCATGTGACTAAGCCCAGCCTCCATCCTAGCCCACAATTATACACAGACAGGACAATGCTACACATCGAACCATGCAATTATTATCCCATTACTATCATTATGACTGAGTACCATTTTCAATTATTTCCCTTTGTGCTTTCAGAGATTTAACTCATAAAATCATCGACTCTTACAGAAAAAAAGACCACTTTTGCCCATTGTGCCTGAACTGAAACTTGGAAAGAGCTGTCCAATTTAGTCCCACACCAGAGCTATTTCCCCATAACGATGTAAGTTAATACATGTATAATGGTCTCTTGAACGTTCTTAAGGTTACTGACAGCACCGACCTTTCAGATGGTGCATTTGACATCTTGACAAAACTTGTTGTGGAAAAAGAATTCTAATTCCCCCTCTTGTTCTCACACAAATTATTTTAAATCTATGGCCTCTGGTTACTGACTTACTTGTGAGACCAAACAGTTTCTCCCTACTTGTTCTGACAAAAAAGCCTTGTCATTCTATTGGACCTCATCTTAACCTCTATTTTAAAGGAAATGGGCTCAGCTTCTCCAGTCTTACCACATCACTGAAGTCCTTCACTCCTGGTATTAACTTGATAAGCCTCCTCTGTAACATCACCAAGGCCTTGACATCTTTCCCGAAGTGTGGTGCCCAGAAGTGAACACAATACTGCAGCTAAGGCCTAACCAGCAAAGATAACTTTTGTAATGATTTTTTAAAAATTATTCGGTGACAGGATGTGGGTGTCGCTGGGTAGGCCAACATTTATTGCCCATTTCTAATTTCCCTTGGGAAGGTGATAGTGAACTGCCTTCTTGAACCACTGAAATCGCTGCGGTGAAGGTAAACCCAGAGTGCTTTAGGGAGGGAGTCCCAGGGTTTTGATTGAGAAACAATGAAGGAACAGCAATATATTTCCAAGTCAGAATGGTGTGTGGCTTGTAGGGGAACTTGGAGGTGGTGGTGTTCCCATGCTTTTGATGGCACATACTGCTGCTACTGTGTGTCAATGATGGACGGAGTGATGATTTAAGGTGGTGAATGTGGTGGAAATCGAGTTGTACCTTCCATTATGCTTAATTTACAGTTATCTGCATTAAGTTGTATTTCCCATCTATCTGCCCATTTCACCAGCCTATCTATCCATCTCCTCCTGAATTCTACTCTATTTTGCTCACAGCTTTACTAAGTTGTCCAGTTTTATATTGTGTTGATATGCCTATGGGCGATATCATAGTTGGATGTTGTGCGACCTCCAACCAGCAGGTGGCGGTACAGGCTCACCATGCGGTCTCCAGACCAAGGTCATGTGACATGGGACCCAGATATAAAGGGAGGCACATCCGACCATCTTCAGAAGAGGATTGAGAGGGTAATAGGATGTACATGTCAGCGCTAGGTGTAAGTTCTAGAGATGTAGCTAGACTCTATGATAACATGCTCTGTATCAGATTGTCATCTTACCACACGGGCCACAATAAAAGGATCCTGGTTTGGACAGATCGAAATGTTTGGTGAGTTACTTCATTAAGTACACTGGACCAAACATAACATATATCATCCTTCAATATTGTACTCCCTAAACCCAGGCCCAGGTCCTTTCTAAATAACTAGAATTGCAATGGCTCTAAACTGATGGGGCCCTCCTGCGTTTTTCCTTCTAGTCAGAAGAACATGCGCTCACCACCACTCTCTGACTCCTATCCCTTAGCCACATACATACCCGAAATATCATTGTCCCTTTAATACCATGTGCTTCTATATTCAATGCCTGTTATGTAATGCATTATCACCTCCCTTATTAAAATTCATATATACAAAATCTATTGCATTGCCTTCATCAACTCTCTCTGCTGCATCATGAGAGATTGCAATCAGGTTAGTCAGATTTGCCGTTAACCATCTCCAGTCTGGCCATTTACCACCCATCATGCAATTCTCAATCATCAGAAATTATCAGAAAGGGTCAATCAACAATGCTATTAAATGGCGCTTACTCACCAATGACCTGCTCACTGATGCTCAGATGTTTTTCACCGCTTGTTCTCAGATCTCGCTACAGCTTTGGTCCAAACGGAAAGGCTAATTCCAAAAGATGAGGTGAGAGTGACTGTCCTCAGATCAGAAGCTGGGTATTCTGCAGGAGCAACACAATGTCTGAGAGGCCTACTACCTAGAGCACCCAAGTCAGGTGTGTGGTTGAATTTTCTCAATTTGCCCGGGTGAGTGCAGCTCCACTAACACTCCAGAAACTTAACATCATTCAAAATGCACCAGCCCACTTGATTGGTACCTCATCCACCAAGTTAAATATTTACTCCCTCCGACAGCACACAATGGCAGCAGTGATTCACCAAAATAACTTAACAATTCTTTGAAAGCACCAAACCCACAATTTCTACTACCTAGAAGGACAAAGACAATAGGAAGATAGGAACACGACCATGTACAAGCTTCCTTCCAAATAACACAGTCCTGACTTGGAAATATATTGCCATTCTTTCATTGTCACTGGGTCAAAATCTTGGAACTCCCTCCATAACAACACTAGATGTACCTACACCACATGGACTGCAGCAGTTCGAGAAAATGGCTCCCCTCCACCTTCTCAAGTGCAATTAGGGATGGACAATAAACGCTGTCTTTGCCAGTGAAACCCACATCTCGTGAAAGAAGAAATAAAAAAGGCAGGATATGATGGAGTGCAAGCCACTTGCCTGGATATTGATAGCTCCAACACTCAAGCAGCTCAACACCACTCAATAATCCACTTGATCAGCACCCAATACATCAACTTAAATCGTAAATCCCACTCCCACCAGTGCACCATGGCTACATTGTGTACCATGTACAAGAAATGCTGCAACAACTCCCAAAGACTTATTTTGCAACATTTCCCAAACCTACAACTTGTATGGCCTGGAAGGACAAGGACAGCAGGTGGTTGGGAACACCACAAACTCTAAGTTATACACCATCCTGATTTGGAGATACATTACTATTCCTTCATATTTTCTGGGTCAGAATCCTGGAATTTCCTACCGAACAGCACTTTGGCAGTTGCTTCACTATTGAAAATGCAATGCTTTAAGAAATCACTGCCATATTTTAATGACCAATTAATGATGTACAATAAAACCTGGCCTTGCCAACAATGTCTGGATCCCATGAATGGATAAAATAAGAAATCCTCAGCTGATATGATTCTCTTGGAAGTTAATAGTTATATTTGCCCAATACTTCAACTATTGAAAAATATGTTCTCCTTTTTCCCAAAAATGTTTTCCCAGTATTTTAATATCTATCTACCTGAGGATGAATACAATTCAGGACTTTGCCAGTGAGTACAAATTTTTGCATGATATAATTTTTGCCCTAAGTTAGAACAATGAGCATTTAGGTGAAGAACACTTTTCTCCATCTTTCACTGCACAGCCAATGTTTCTTTGTATCACTTTCTAAAGTTTATTCCAAATAACATTGAAATATTTAAGGCACGATTCTCCGCAAATGCGGAGAGTCGTAAAGGCTGCCGTGAAACTGGCCGTGTTTCACGGCAGCCTCCGCGCCCTCTCCCGGGACCCGATTCACCCCACCGGTCCAACCCACGCATGCGCAGATGACGTCATCACGCATATGCGTCAAACCCGCGCATGCGCGGGCCGTCATGCCCCTCAGCCGCCCCGCGGACTGATCCTGCAGGGCGGCGGAGGAACAAAGAGTGCGCGGGTTTCGGACCCACGGCCCGCGATCGGTGTCCTCCGATCGCGGGCCCATGCCACCCTTGGCGCGGCCGTGCCAATCGGTGCCATGGTTGTCGGGAACGGAACTTTGCGGCCGTTTTCACGAATGGTGAGAGCAGGTGTGTTTGCGTTCGTGAAAACGGCCGTAAAGGCCGGGAACTCGGCCCATCGGCTAGGGGAGAATCGCTGATCACCGTAAAAAAACGGCGAGCAGCGATTCGTGTCGTGGGGCGGCCGTGGGGGGGGGGGGGGGGGGGGGGGGGGAGAGAATAGCGGGAGGTCGGGAAAAATGTCGGGAAGGCCCTCCCGCTATTCTCCGACCCGTCGTGGGCAGCGGAGAATCGCGCCCTTAGTTTATAATCTTTTATTTCAAATGTATCATGTGTACAATTAATCTTACCCATCTAACTTTAAATTTAGTGTTTATGAGGGACAGCACGGTGGCATGGTAATTAACACTGCTACCTCACAACGGCGAGTACCCAGGTTTGATCCCGGCCCCGGGTCGCAGTCTGTGTGGAGTTTGCACATTCTCCCCGTGTCTGCATGGATCTCACCCCCCACAACCCCAAAAGGTGTGCAGCGTAGGTGGATTGTCCATGCTAAATTGCCCCTTAATTGGAAAAAAGAATTGGGTACTCTCAATTTGTACATTAAAAAAATAGTGTTTGTACATTGTTATGCTCCCACTCGGCAATGACACTTGAAGTGTTATCTTTTCATGCTTTAATCTTTCAATTGAATCTCCATGTAGTTACCAACAACACTTTGGAAAATAGCCCAACAAGTTAGAAGGATCAACCATTGAACTACAATTTAAATGAATCACAATGTCATATTCACCATTTAAGGACAGTGACAAATATTTGTACATCTGATATTGACACACAATCATTCTCTTATCATTCATACTTATGGGAATAATACAGTTCCAACAGCTCTTAAAATGAATCACTGGCTTCTATTCACAAAGAGCGTTTATGTTCACTGAAATACAAATATTTTTATTAGAGAAACTTAGCCTACAAAAACCTCCATCAAAGAGGTGATTGATTTTGCAATGTGTTACCATAATGTTTTGTGCAGTCTGCGCCTCAATCTCCGTGTTTGACAAAGCATTGATATTTTATATAGTCTACGTCAGGACTTCTGAAACAGTGTGTAGCAACCCCCATAGGAGTTGTGAGACTACGATCTTGGGATTGTGACCTCTGAGGCAGCTATGGTGGCTATGCAATTCGCACTAAGTCCTGGCAGCTGCGAGCACCATTTTCCTGTTGGTGAATCTGCGCTAACGGATTGTTCTCTGAGGGCTGATTGCTCCGATAAAAGATGGCCCATGAGATAGTTGCACCTTTTGTTGGAGAAAATCTGCTGCTTCTTCAGCTCCCCCCGACTGTGGAAGAGATCTTTCTGGAGGCAATGGTCATTTTATTCAAATTAATTTATTTACAAGCCAGTTTTTTATAAAAGTTAAATAAGACTGAGACATATCCTCTGAGGTGCTTCACACTCATCTCCTCACAGTGAGTGACACCTCACAGTGAGTGACACTGTTCTCCTTCTCCCGGCTAATCCAGGTATGACCTCCGCAAAGCCATCCAAGAGAGAATATCAAACTAAGCTAGAGTCACAGACAGACTCTCGGCGGTTGTGGCAAGGACTAAGCAACATAACGGGCTACAAAGCGAAGCCGAGCAGTATCTCTGGCAGCAGTGCACCCCTCCCCGATGAACTTAACGCATTCTATGCTCGGTTTGAGCAGGTAACCAACAACCCGCTATCGAGTGCCCCAGCAACCCATAATTCACCCATACCCACCATCACAGTTTCCGAAGTCAGATCGGCCTTCCTGAAAGTGAACCCACGGAAGGCGATGGGCCCGGACGGGATCCCTGGTCGTGCACTCAGAACCTGCGCGGACCAGCTGGCAGAGGTTTTCACAGACATCTTTAACCTATCCCTACTCCACTCCGAGTTCCCCACCTGCTTCAAGAAGACCACCATCATACCGGTACCAAAGAAGAACCAGGCAACGTGCCTCAATGACTACCGCCCGGTGGCCCTGACGTCAGTTGTAATGAAGTGCTTTGAGAGGCTGATCATGAAGCGCATCACCTCCATACTCCCGGAACGCCTTGACCCACTTCAATTCGCATACCGTCGCAACCGGTCCACATCAGACGCCATTTCCCTGGCCCTACACTCATCCCTAGAGATTCTCGAAAACAAGGACTCCTACATCAGACTCTTATTTATTGACTACAGCTCCGCCTTCAACACCATAATCCCAGCCAAGCTCATATCAAAGCTCCAAAACCTAGGACTTGGCTCTCCACTCTGCAACTGGATCCTTGACTTTCTGACCAACAGACCACAGTCAGTAAGAATGAACACCAACACCTCCTCCACAATAGTCCTCAACACCGGTGCCCCGCAAGGCTGCGTACTTAGCCCCCTACTCTACTCCCTGTACACACACGACTGCATGGCAAAACTTGGTTCCAACTCCATCTACAAGTTTGCTGACGATACGACCATAGTGGGCCGGATCTCGAACAACGACGAGTCTGAATACAGGAGGGAGATAGAGAACTTAGTGGAGTGGTGCAACGACAACAATCTCTCCTTTAATGCCAGCAAAACTAAAGAGCTGGTCATCGACTTCAGGAAGCATAGTACTGTACACACCCCTGTCAGCATCAACGGAGCCGAGGTAGAGATGGTGAGCAGTTTCAAATTCCTAGGGGTGCACATCACCAAAAATCTATCCTGGTCCACTCATGTCGACGCTATCACCAAGAAAGCACAACAGCGCCTTTACTTCCTCAGGAAACTAAGGAAATTTGGCATGTCCACATTAACCCTTACCAACTTTTACAGATGCACTATAGAGAGCATC
Source organism: Scyliorhinus canicula (assembly GCF_902713615.1). Taxonomy (NCBI): domain Eukaryota; kingdom Metazoa; phylum Chordata; class Chondrichthyes; order Carcharhiniformes; family Scyliorhinidae; genus Scyliorhinus; species Scyliorhinus canicula. Next base: position 44,230,581 of record NC_052163.1, read on the forward strand.
CTCTCGGGCTGCATCACAGCCTGGTATGGCAACTGCTCGGCCCAGGACCGCAAGGAACTTCAGAGAGTCGTGAATACCGCCCAGTCCATCACACGAACCTGCCTCCCATCCATTGATTCCATCTACACCTCCCGCTGCCGGGAGAAAGCAGGCAGCATAATCAAGGATCCCTCCCACCCGGCTTACTCACTTTTCCAACTTCTTCCATCGGGCAGGAGATTCAGAAGTCTGAGAACACGGACGAACAGACTCAAAAACAGCTTCTTCCCCACTGTCACCAGACTCCTAAATGACCCTTTTATGGACTGTCCTCATTAACACTACACCCTGTCTGCTTCATCCGATGCCAATGCTTATGTAGTTACATTGTATATCTTGTGTTGCCCTATTATGTATTCTCATGTATTTTCTTGAATTCTGTTCAATTCCCTTTTCTTCCCATGTACTGAATGATCTGTTGAGCTGCTTGCAGAAAAATACTTTTCACTGTACCTCGGTACACGTGACAATAAACAAATCCAATCCAATCCAATCCAAAGCTCCATAGGCACATGCCCAGTAGCTATCATTAGAGTTAACCCTTTACTCTATATCTTTCCCAAGTCTATCCCCACACTATTTTATATACATTCTCCTACACATCCTCCTAAAAATCTTTTGCATTGGTGGTATCAATCTCTGCTTGTGTTAGAACATAGAACAGTACAGCACAGAACAGGCCCTTCGGCCCTCGATGTTGTGCCAAGCAATGATCACCCTACTCAAACCCACATATCCACCCTATACCCGCAACCCAACAAACCTCCCCCCCCCCCAACCTTATATTTTATAGGACACTACGGGCAATTTAGCATGGCCAATCCACCTAACCCGCACATCTTTGGACTGTGGGAGGAAACCGGAGCATCTGGAGGAAACCCACGCACACACGGGGAGGACGTGCAGACTCCGCACAGACAGTGACCCAGCCGGGAACCGAACCTGGGACCCTGGAACTGTGAAGCATTTATGCTAACCACCATGCTACCGTGCTGCCCTTAACCGTGCTGTTCTCGTCTGTCTATGAGGATGTGTAGGGTGAATGCTCCCCAGAATCTTCTGCTTGGAATTTCCTACCTCCTTAGACAGAGACTTCTGCTTCTGCTCCATAGTAGGTTGGCAGCACGGTAGCACAGTGGTTAGCACAGTTGCTTCACAGCTCCAGGGTGCCAGGTTCGATTCCCGGCTTGGGTCACTGTCTGTGCAGAGTCTGCACATTCTCCCCGTGTCTGTGTGGGTTTCCTCCGGGAGTTCGGGTTTCAGCTCACAGTCCAAAGATGTGCAGGTTAGGTGGATTGGCCATGATAAATTGCTCTTAGTGTCCAAAAAGATTAGGTGAGGTTACTGGGTTATGGGGATAGGGTGGAGGCCTGGGTTTAAGTAGGGTGCTCTTTCCAAAGGCTGGTGCGGACTCGATGGGCCTCCTTCTGCACTGTAAATTCTATGATTCTATGATATTAAGGTGATGAACAGGGATTTTCCTTTTCTTCTCTTGTGTTCTTTCTCTTCTTCCTGGTACTTTGTGGAAAGGTTGGATCACTGGCTGAAATATTGCTTGAAATATTGAGGCCTGTTCACCTCCTGTGAAGACTTGTACAGTTGTAGGAGGCCAACAAACATCTACTGCTGTAACAAATGAAGTATTATACAATGCATCATCCATGAACAAACCATATGGATGAAGATAAGGAAGAAGAATATTCTGAAGAAAAATATGATGATTGTCCAGCTACTACTGTAGCAGTGTCTTTTGCTGGAGGCAATTGTTCAACTTGCATGTTCTCTTCAGTGATAGTTTGCTTCTCAATGATCTTGAACATCTCAGGAACATCAAAAAGTAAAGCAATTTCCTGACAAATTAACGATGTCAGTGGCATCTTGACTATCATCCTCTTCCAATCTTTCCCCAAAGAGCAAATTAAGATCTAGAATGTCATCTTGCGGCTGGTCAATCTGATCTTTGGTGCTCCTGTCTCCCGCTGCATCTAGCCTCACCTCGAAGAGAATTGAAAGATCTGCAATCTCCTCTGTGGTCATAGGGATGGAATTTTGTCTATGGAGACTGGTTCACAACATGCTGAGTCAACTTGCATTACTTGAATGGAGGTTCCTTTGACAGATTTCACCTTCAGTCTGGTAAATAGAGTTCCTGGAACGGCAGATCACTTTAAAGTGTCCCAGCTTGCCACCCCATGGCACTGTGCAATTTGGGTGGGGCATTCTTCCCACCACAGCGGGGATTTTGGAAAACGGCAATAGAGGCCTTTTCGGGGTGTTTTCCTGGTTGCTGCCTTGCTATACATGTAGTTTTACAACTTATAAACTGAACAACTTCATCTGGCTGTTCGTGGGAAATTTCCCCCGCATCTCAAACAAAATCCTTATTCTTCCTTTACTATTCAGGCTGTGCAACTTTGCTTAAATTTAAATCTTCCCAATATTGTATAAAGTCAGAGAGAGATCATCACCTAAAGTTTCAGCTACTGTTGTATCTGATCTTTTATATGTTCTAAAATTACAATTTTTGACCAGGCAGTACAATTTGCTGTTGATTGAGTTAATCCCTTCACCCTATTTTTTTAAATTAAGGGGAAATTTAGCGTGGCCAATCCACCTACCCTGCACATTTTTGGGTTGTGGGGGTGAGACCCACATGAGCAGAATATGCAAACTCCATACGGACAGTGACCTGGGGCCGGGATCGAAGCTGGGTCCTCAGCACTGTGAGGCAGCGGTGCTAACCACTGTGCTATGGTGCCGCCCCCTTCACTCTGCTTTTAACAGCACCAATTAAATTTAATCTTCTCCAAACGATATTTGTATGAAGACTGAAGTATGAGTCAAAGGTTCCGATAATATCCTCGTAGGGGGTTGTCACTTCATTCACCCCTTGCACCCCAGTCTGCTCAGCACATCATCTGAACTGCTCTCAACAGCATATAACAAAGTACTAACTTGATCTTTGTTCTTTTTATTCGTAAGACCTGTGGCATTGTTGTACCGGGTTAAAGGTTTTTGCCATTGGTCAGCCTGTCTGGGGTGCTGTATAATTTGCAAGGATTTGCAAGGTAGGGGCAAAGTAGTAGCCATTTCTTTTTTAAAATAAATTTAGAGTATCCAATTCATTTTTTCCAATTAAGGGGCAATTTAGCGTGGCCAATCCACCTAACCTACACATCTTTGGGTTCTGGAGGTGAAATCCACGCAGACAGGGGGAAAATGTGCAAACTCTACACAGACAGTGACCCAGAGCTGGAATCGAACCTGGGACCTTGGCGCCGTGAGGCAGCATTGCTAACCACTGGGACACCGTGCTGCCCATATAGTAGCCATTTCTCACCCTGGTTTGAAGTTGTATTTTCACACACTGCTTGTGTTGCTGGTCTCTGGGCTGTGTTGCTCATTATGCTTTCCCTAAATTTGCTCTGTTTTAATAACCTTTGCTCTAGGGTCGCTGGGTATCTTTCTGATACCACCACGAGGTTCAAAGCCAAGTACTGATCAATAACTCAATACACTAGTTAGTAAGTTTGAAATCAATACACATTTATTATACACACAGTCAATCACTACTCATGCATAAACTCAACTTACTAAACTATCGCTACTACTAAAGCCTATACTTAGCTTCGAATGGCGAACCAGGTCAGGGGAACAATGGCCTTTGTCCAGTTCTGATTCTGTTGGCTTCGAACTGGTACGGAATAGTAGCTAGGAGCGTCTGTCTCTTAGCGTGTGTTGACTTGAGACTTACTTGGTTGGTGCAGCTGCTAGGCAGGTCTCTCCTCGCTGAGAGCTAAGGTCAAGAGTTCTTTCGAGAGCTGCCAAGAGAGCGAACTGAACTTGGGGACTCTACTTTATAGTCCCAGGGGTTTTACGCCCTTGTGGGCGGACCCCAGACTTGGTCCCAATTAATTGGACCATGTCCCAATCGTTCTAATCGATTTCTCCAATCCTGATCGTTGGGCGGGCCTTCTCTACTGTTCCTCTGGTGGGTGTAGCCACTTCTACCACCACCTGTTATTGTGAGTTTATCTCAGAATTCATTGGCTTCTTACTCCAGAGGAGATCTTGTTGGAGGCAATGGCTGTTTGCTCAAAAATATTTAGTTACATGCTAACTATTCACAAAGGTTAAATAAGACCCAAGACCATACTGTCTGAGATTCTGCACACTCATCCCCTCTGAGTGACTGGCATCAGTGTGACATAACTCCATACTGCACATGCCCACTAGTTATTGTTAGAGTTAACCCTTGTGGTGAATGTATTCAGCGGCGCTCATTGTTACAGCAGTCACAGGCAGACAGGTTCTTGGATAATAAAGCCTATGCTCACTCGTTCTCATCGTCTTGTAGTGACATAGAACATACAGTGCAGAAGGAGGCCATTTGGCCCCTCGGGTCTGCGCCGACCCACTTAAGCCCTCACTTTCACCCTATCCCGTAACCCAATAACCCCATCTAACCTTTTGGGACACTAAGGGCAATTTAGTATGGCCAATCCACCTAACCTGCGCGTCTTTGGACTGTGGGAGGAAACTGGAGCACCCGAAGGAAACCCACACAGACATGGGGAGAATGTGCAGATTCTGCACAAACAGTGACCCAGCGGGGAAACGAACCAGGGACCCTGGCGCTGTGAAGCCAAAGTGTTATCCACTTGTGCTACCGTGCTGTCCACTTTTTGCTTTAAATAAAAGAGCCAAAGCGAGAATCATACCCCTAGTGAATTTATGGTACCTCAACCCTTTACTCTACAAGATTGGGGAGAGGTTTAGGATGCATTACTTATATACAGGTTAAGATTTTCTACTGGCAGGTGCCAAGAAGCTGCAAAAAATGTTGGGTCAGCCATTGTTCAGTTGGTACCACTCTTGCCTCTGAATCAAAAGGCTGTGGGTTCAGTGACTTTGACATGTAACCTAAGCAATACACCAGAGTAATACTGAGTGGCTGCTGCTCTGTTGAAGGTGCCGTCATTTGAAAAATGATGTTATAGCATGTACCCATCCCATCAAAGGATGTCTGCTGATGATTTTGCAGTGCTCAGTATCATTTTCAATTCCTCAGATACTTCAGTAGCCTCTAACAAGAGAATCAAACTATTACCCTTCGATGTTCAATCGACATTACCATCATCAAATCCCCAACCATCAACCTCCTGTGGGTTGCCATTGACCATAAACTGAACTGGACAATACTGTGGCTACAAGGGCAGGCCAGAGGCGAGGAATCGGGGCCGAGGTGGAGATGGTTGACAGCTTCAAATTCCTAGGTGTGGATATCACCAACAATCTGTCCTGGTCCACCCACGTCGACACCATGACCAAGAAAGCACAACAGCGCCTATTCAGGAAACTTTCTCAGGAAAATAGGGGAATTCAGCATGTCCACATTGACTCTTACCAACTTTTACAGATGCACCTGAGAAAGCATCCAATTGGCCCAAGACCTTAGGAAACTACAGAGAGTCGTGAATACCGGCCAGTCCATCACACGGACCTGCTTCCCATCCACTGACTCTGTTTACACTTCCCGCTGCCTTGGGAAAGCGGGCATCATAATCACAGATCCCTCCCACCCGGTTTATTCACTCTTCAAACTTCTTTCATTGGAAAGGAGATACAAAAGTCTGAGAACATGCACTAACAGATTCAAAAACAGCTTCTTCTCCGCTGTTACCAGACTCCTAAATGACCCTCTTCAGGAATGATCTCATCTCTTCACACATCTTCTCTACTGTATGCACCACCTGATGCCTGTGTCTACATATTTACATTGTGTATTTTATGTTTGCCCTATGTATTTTCTTCATGTACAGAATGATCTGTCTGAACTGTATGCAGAACAATACTTTTCACTGTACCTTGGTACATGTAACAATGAACAAAAACTCACCTCCTGACTCCCCAAAGGCTGTCTGCCATTTACAAATCACAAATCAGGGGTCCGTTGGAATTCTCTCCATTTGACTCCATGAGTGCGTCTCCAGCAACACTCAAGAAGCTTGACGCCATCCAGGACAAAGCAAACTGCTTGATTGGTACCCAATGCCCTCGCCTTAAACATTTACTCCCTCCATCACCAACGAATAGTGGCAACAGTTTGTACCATCTATGGCTTGCACTGCAGCAACTCACCAAGGTTCCATCAACAGCACCTTCCACACCTACAATCTCTATCACATTGAAGGACAAGGAAGGTAGTCACATGCGAACACCACCATTTAACAATCCCCTCCTAAGCACACACCAACCAGACTTTTAGCAATATCACCATTCCTGCAGTGTTTCTGCGTCAAAGACTTGGAGATTTATTCTTTTTAAAAAATATTAATTTAGAGTACCCAATTATTTTTTTCCAATTAAGTGGCCAATCCACCTCACCTGCACATCTTTGGGTTGTGGGGCTGAAACCCACGCAGACATGGGGAGAATGTGCAAACTCTACACGGACAGTGACCCAGGGCCGGGATTTGAACCCGGGTCCTCAGCGCCGCAGTCCCAGTGCTAACCACTGCGCCACATGCCACCCTGGAGATTTATTCTTGGCTGCACTATGGACTGTGGTAGTTTAAGAAGGCGGCTAGCCATCACCTTTGAAAGGACAATTAGAGGTGAGCAGCAAAGGCTGGGCTTGTCAGAAATGCTCACATCCCATCAACAAATAAAAGAAGCAGCAAGGCCACGCCGCTACCAGGGTGGTACCCCCCCAGTACTCCCCCACCAAGCTCCCCATCCAAGGTTCAGCCAACCACCCCCCGCCCCCCCCCCCACCCGCAACCCCCCCCCCCCCCCCCCCCCCCCCCGCACCCCTGGCACCCAATGATCAGGCCTCTCTTGTCTGCCAGCATTGTCTAGTTATGAGCATGCCAAAGGCGCAAACATGTGAACATCTGTCCACCTCATCACCGGGAGTCCTAACCTGGGCGAAGGACATAGCAGCTGAGATATGTAATTCAGCCTTTCAGGGGGTCTACACCATCCCATTTAGCGGCAGGTCACTTTCAGCTCTCTGTTCGGCAGGTATCAGACACATTTTTCAGAGGATAAAAGGAGCATCACTCTGTCCTCACTGCAAGCCATCATTACTCTCCTGCAGCAACCGGCCAGTCGCTTTAGCGCCCTGCCCATGAATGTTCCAATCATCAGGGTGACATCCTGCAGGCATCAAGGTAGTGAAAGGATGTCAGACCCCATGCTGGGAGAGGCCTTCACTCTCGAGTCCTGTTCACGACCACACCAAGATGCTATGACTGTGTCTCTCCCCTCTGTCCCATGCGGGCCTGGCAATCACCCGAGACCCTTCCTCTTCCTCCACTGCATTTTGATCCTCATTGCCCTCCTCAACCTCCTTTTCATTCAAGGAGATGTGTTGCTCCTCCATCTCCTCCTGGTCCAGCTGCTTTCCCCGCTGCAGCACACGATGATGTGGACACCGGGATCAAATCCGGGTCTTCGACGCCGTGAGGCAGCAGTGCTGACCACTGCACCACTGTGCCGCCCTCACGTGGCTACAGCCGATGACACCCTGCACTTCTCGCAGAAGGTGGTGAATTTGTGGAACTCACTATCCCATAGTGAGCTGGAGTTTGAGTCATTGAATGGTTTCAAGAAGGAGATAGATATATTTCTGATTTTAAAAATGGTTAAAAGGGATATGGGGAGAGGGCAGCACAGTGGCGCAGTGGTCAGCAATGCTGCCTCACGGCGTCGAAGATCATGATTCGATGCCGACCCCGGGTCACTGTCCGTGTGGAATTTGCTCATTCACCCCGTGTCTGCGTGGGTCTCACCCATACAACCCAAAGATGTGCAGGGTGGGTGGATTGGCCATGCTAAATTGCCCTTTAATTAGGAAAAAAAACTATGGCACATTAAAATAAATAAAAAATAAAGGGATATGGGGGACAGGTAGGGAGGCAGATTTGAGACCAGGAAGAGATCAGCCATGATCTGATCGAATGGCGGAGCAGGGCCGAAGGGCTGAATTGCCTACTTCTGTACCTATGTTCCTCTGTATCTGGGCATGCCTGCTTTGTGGGTGAAACCCATGGCCCTGGCATACTGCCTCGCCTGGTCCCAGTCCAAGTTAATGGCCCTCGCTAATAGGCATCAGTGACCTTATGCCCTTGTGTGTGTCAGACTGGGACATGCCACACAGATCACCCGTGCAGCCCTGAAACGAGCTGCTGGCATAGACGTTCAGAGTGGCAGTGACTCTCAGAACCACATTTCAGGCAATAGGCAACCTCCCAATTCTTGTGGTGCCAACTCTTACATCATCTGGCACAGTTCGTCCACCGTTCCCCAGGACAGAGGCAGTCTTTACCAACACTGGACCTCTGACGTCTGGAGGTAAGAAGTTCTACGGCAATAAACCAGTGGTGCCGGTAGTATTTCCTCTAAGGTTCTGTCATTTGTAGCCCTGCTCCCGGAAGATCAATGGGCCATACCTCCCACTCCTCCGCAGGCGCTGGTCCTGGCCATGTGCAGCAGCATATCAATGTCACTGCTACTGCTCGATCATGATCAAAAGAATTGACAGCTCCATCTTTCTGCAGAATAAAAAAACTGAAAGGAAGAGAACATTAAATTGAGCGATGAGCAGTCCTGACAATGCCCTGAGCATCAGACCTCTCAAGATCTGGGATATCCATCCATGCGCATCCCACATATGAGTGCCTTTCCAATGATCCTCACTCGCTATCCTGTCATGCAATAGCCATCCGCCATAGTGCTCCTCTCAACTCCACTTGAATTAAGTGTGTTAACCCTTGAGAGCCTTAGTGGGCGGTATGACTCCCTCAAGGGTGAGGATTGAGTGAGGGCAGTTGGTCGCATTCAATCGGCCTGCATTCCAACCTCATGGGGCAAGACACACCTCATGCAGATGAAGGCTGCAATTTACAGTTAACCTCTGCCTTCGATTGCACATTCACTGCCCCAGCTCTCATGGGCTGAACTTCCAACATACACTAATCCCTGACAGCCTGGCCTCCATAACCAGTGGTCTTAAACTTCCAGACAGTTCATGTCCTTTAGTGTGACAATTCAGCTTGAGTGTGGGGGTTCGTTCTGACTGCACTCGTCCTCCCCCAGTGTAAGGGTGATCAGGTCTTATGAGGCTGGAAACTACCCCTTGTTAGAATCCCCCATTCTGCCTGATATCTCCCAGGACCCCAAGCAGCCGCCAGACATCTTTAAAATTAGAGGCTTACAGCCGTGAAGGACTTTTAAGGCCTGCGAGTGACCTCACCGGCACTCCCCGGGATATGGAGACTGAACCCCTCCCAACCCCCTCTGGCCGAGTTGCATTTATCTGGATCCCTCACATCCTCTCTGCTGCCTTCTGCAATTGACACCGTGGGGGATGGTGGTGACCTGAGCGCTCACTCCCAATTTCCCCTGAGGAGGTGAGGTCAGCAGGTTCTTGCTTTTGTACAGCTGTTGTAAATCATACAGGTGTGATGTCACGCCGGCACCCAATGAATATTGAGCGAAGGGGGAAGTCCCGGCAGGAGTGCTCACTAATAGGACGTTCATGCATTTGAGTGAGGTTCCCAACCTTCTCTGGCGGGAACCTCATTAGGTCACCGGCGAGGGGCCTGGAAAATCAGAAAATGCAATCTCGCCGGCGAGAATCGCGTTTCCCGATTCTCGGCGTGGTTTGCGCCTGCAGCTCCGTTCTCGCTGACGGCTAACACGGGCTGAAAATCACCCCCTAACGATCTTGGGTTCCCAGGGTACAGCAGTTTGTTAAAATGGCTGATTCTCTTTGACGGTCTGCGTAGATTCCTGCGCTGAGGGTGTTCTGATGCATGGAGGATCAGAAGTCAGAGTCTTTTCAACATACTCAGGGGAAAGGGTAGCTTTCTATCAGATCAGCTTCAGGCACAGGGGCTCTGGCTCTGATCGGAAGTTTTGGATCAATGATGGAATGAAAATTTCCCAGTTTGCACCGTGGTTACCTAATTCCATTTATCTCTAATATTTTTGACACCTTGCAAGCACCGAGTTTCCACTGTTTTTGAAATCCTGCATGCCGGCATGAAGTCATTCTCTATCTAAAACATCTGAAAATATATTCAAAACCGAAATAAATCACTGTCTGAGAATAAACATTACCTTGGACGGGATTCTCTAACAATGGGACTATGTCCCACGCCTGCGTGAAAAATGGCGCCAACCACTCCGGCGTCAATGGTCCCCGAAAGTGAGGAATGCTCCCCTTCCTAGGGGGCTAGGTTGGCACCAGTGTGGTCCCCACAGCTCCAGCCGGCGTGGTACGGCCCGTGCGAGTTCGCGCATGCGCGGAACGGTTGGTGTATTTCCGCGCATGCGCGCTACGGCAGGCGTACCTGCGCATGCGCGGGGATTCCCTTCTCCACGCCGGCCCCCGGGCAATATGAACCCCACAGGGGCCCGGCGCGGAGTAAAATAGGCCCCCACGGAACTAGCCCCGATCGGGCCCCACCGTGGGGACCCGCCCCCCCCTACAGGACGACCCCCACACACTCACCTTCCAGGTCCCGCCGTGTGGGGCCTGAGTAACCCACGCCGGCGGAACTCAGCCAAACTCGTCGGCCACTCAGCCTATTGGGGTCCGACACAGCGGGAATCCCGCGGGCGCCTGAGAATCGGCGCCCGAGAATGGGGAAGCTGGCGTCGGGGCGGCGGGGCGCGATCCTCGCGACCCCCTGGGATTCTCAAACCAGGTGCCGGGCTGGAGAATCCCAGCCATTATCTTTGCTGAAAATTCAACTTAGTATCTAAAAAGTAAAATATAATTATGTGGAATTTTTTCCTGGAAGTATTTCCAAAGCAGAAATATGAATGTAAATCAGTACCTGAAATCATAATATGGTACATAATTCATCAGTAATAATAAAAATGGAAGACTAATTGCAGCTGATTAAAGAATTAATGGTGTACTGCAGCTTTATTCCTTAGCAACCCCAACTTTGATTCAGTTAGCAGATTGATTAAAATCAACTGACTTATGTTTTTATTTCTTCTGCATGTTGGTTGCTTTTTATTTTCCTTCTCTGCTCAGCCTGTGTTCATTTTATCGTGGCGAGAAAGATGAGGCGGTTTAGTTAGTGGTCATCTCCGTGGATACCAGACCTTCAACCTGCCAGAGGATCACTTGACTGCCCAGTGAGGGATATACCTCCCTGGTTTGTTTCTTTCCCTCGACAACTGAGCTGAACTTTGAAAACCAAACACTCCAGGAACGGACCAAGTGAGAGAATGAGTCATGGATGCAATTGAACTTGGGCCTCACAACAGAGTCTCCAATAGTAAAGTGACTACCAAACTTTTATTATTACATTAGCTTCACGTTGTACAATAATAGACTAGATTGGTCTCTGATATAGAATTTTTAAGGCTGAACTAGATCAATTCTAAAATTGACAATGGAGTCAAAGGTTATCTGTGTGCACAGGAATGTAGAATTGAGGCCATAATTAGATCAGTCATGGATCTTATCAAATGGGAGAGCAGGCTCAAAGGGCCGAATGGCTTATGACTGCTCCTCGTTCATACGTTAGTATGTTGGTACCAGGGAATAACTAGCCTGTGGAAGCACTTATTGGAACACTGAGGACGACATACCCATGATCCTGTGTCAGGTAAGGACGGCCACTAGCTCTTATTCTGAAAATGAAAAGCATCCCGCCAGGTCAGTCACTGCATTTTGAAAGGTGGCTATTTGGTACCCAAGTAAACAAATCTTCACCTCTAGAATGTAATAGATCCACTAAGAATTGTTCACAGGGTTATTTTTAATGCAGAATATGTGTTTAGAGCTCTGGCAGGCAGAATAACGAGCAATTACTCTGATTTATGAACCAAACTAAGTTTAAACAGACCCGAGGTTCTTGATCGCCCAGCAAAGGAACATGGGCTGTAACTTTCATTGAAGAGTTTGGTTCTGAGGCTGTTTTAAAAAGGAGAGGCAGCAATGGTTGACAGGAAACTCCAAGTGGCTACAGAATCAAACAATTTGTACAATTATAAATATGTTAAACAATACTTCATCTGATATTTAAAAACCAACAATTTCAATATCCTGTGTGTTTGAATTCAATTGTTCCCGCTCACTCATTCAGCCATTTTGTTTTTTGTAAAGCAATTCAAATTAATTATTTTGTTTTCGAATCTTTCAATGAAGGAAACATGATTTAGCAAACGCCCATAGATCTCGGGCGGATTTTCCGACACCCCCGCCGGGCCGGAGAATCGCCGGGGGTTGGCGTGAATACCGCCCCGCCACCCCGATGCCGGGTGCCAGGTTCTCCGCCGCCAGTTTTTCAGCAGGGGCGGAAATCGCGTCGCTGTGGTTGGGGCCGTTGGCAAACCCCCCCCCCCCCCCCCTCCCCCCGGCGATTCTCCTCCTCGCGATGGGCCAAGTGGCTGCCTGTTTGCTGCCGGTCCCGCTGGCGTAAATAACACCAGGTCCTTCCCGGCGGGACCTGGCTCTGCGGGCGGCTTGCAGAGTCCTCAGAGGGGTGCGGGGGGGGATCTGGCCCCGGGGGGGGGGGGGGGGGGGGGGGGCACCGAACCACAGGTAGGGCTGTGCTGTGGCGGCACTCTTCCCTCCACGCCGGCTGCTGTAACAGTCCGCCACGGCCGGCACAGAGAAGAACTCCCCTGCGCATGCGCTGGGATGACGCCAGTCGACGCTGGTGCTCCCACGCATGCGCCAACTCGCACCCGGTGGCGGAGGCCCTTCGGCGGCGGTTCGCCAACCCCGCCAGTGCCGGCCAAGCCCCTGAAGGTGCGGAGGGAAAGAGCGGAGCCACTCCTCGGCGCCGATACGGCCCGCCTCGCAGAGTAGCGGAGAATCCCGGCCATCCACTTCTACAGAAGCAGGCCAAACTAACTGAAATTGATTCATTTCTTGTCAGAAAAATGCCTCATTAACACAATGTAATACAATAGCGTTTATGTGTAAATGTGGAATACTACCTTCAGAACTAAATTTCTACTGAATAAATGAGGATGCAACTGTTATTCTGGATGTCACAGCAATAGCAGACCTTGTTTCCCATGGGTAGCGCAATGGCAGACGTGCCAAGGTGGGTGGGTACAAGGCTGGCTCAAACCCTCTGAAATGGATTTCCTTTCTCAAGCATGATTTGCAGACAGAAGGGAAATTGAAAGGAAAACCAACTCAGTGGTCAATTGACAGTCAGTTTAAGGTCAAGGAACAGGCTTCCTGCTTGCCTCCTTGGTTGGACAACGGCTCATGCTGTGGAGGAACCCGAAAAATATACACAAAATTATTCTTTGGTTTTGTCACTGACATTTCATAGTGTTGCATTAATAGAAAATTTACTATCTATTCCTGAAAGACCATCAGAAACTCATGATGCTTCTCTACGAGAATAACATTTGTTGGAGGTTTCAGTAAGAGTTTACATAGGGACTCGATAAAACAATAATAAAAACACTCCTCCACAATAGTCCTCAATAATAGGGCCCCGCAAGGCTGCGTATTTAGACCCCTACTATACTCCCTATACACACACAATTGCGTGGCAAAATTTGGTTCCAACTCCATCTACAAGTTTGCTGATGACATGATCATAGTGGGTCGGATCTCGAATAACGACGAGTCGGAATACAGGAGGGAGATAGAGAATCTAGTGAAGTGGTACAACGACAACAATCTATCTCTCAATGCCAGCAAAACTAAGGATGTGATAACCTGCCTGCTTACCATTGGCTGGGGACTAGTGACTATCCCACAATCCTGTGGGAGTATGAGCTTCCCCAATGAGGGGGGCGGAGAAATCATTAGCAGACTCCCTGCATAAATAGAGCTGGCCAGTTTGGAACCAGCAGAGAGAGAGAGAGGAGTGAGCAGCAAGGGAAGTTGCTGCTGCTGTTGTATATATATGTTATTGTAAATAAATGTTATTTCTTTGTATCCTGAAAACTCGTGCTAGATTCTTCGTGGCCCTCACAAAAAAGGAGCTGGTCATTGATTTTAGAAAGCAAAGTACTGTACACACTGTATGATGTGTTGGCTAGTGTAGACTTGAGAGATGAACAGACACTTCCAACACTGATGAAGGTTCAACTCAATTTTATTAACTACTTCTAACTAAATAGCACACGATAACTGTGGGTCTGAATAATGCTAACTTGAACTAGAGACATAAGCCTTGTCCGAACCAGTTGATTCTCTCAACACGTGTTGTGAGTCCGTGCTGGGCTGAATGAGTTCCTGTTGCACTCAGAGGCAGCACCCAGAAAGAGCGGGAACTGTAGTGCCCTCTGGCTTTATAGTGTGTGTATTCTAACTGGTGATTGGCTGCAGTGTTTGTACATGTTGATTGGTCCCTGTGTGTGTCCATCAGTGTGTGTCTGCACCATGATATATTGGTGTATATTATGACATTCCCTCTTTTATAAAAAAAATGTTGATCTAGGCATGTGATAATAAATAGTGTGGGTGTGTGGAGAATGTACCTAGCTAAGTGTGAGGTGCGAAGACATATGTACAAAGCTATATACAGGGAACAAGACTATTTACAGAGGAAGGTGCCTGGTGCAGATGACTACCATGAACTGGAACAACCAACAAATCTATTTACAAATCACTGGGTAACGAATAAATCTATTTACAAATCACTGGATAACGAATGCAACATAAAGGATATAGGAAAAAAAAAACATTTCAGAGAGTCCACCAATGTGCAGAGTTCACAAGTTCAGTCTCTGAGGTGGGCGACGAACTCTGGTTGACTGTTAGGGTGGCACACCACTCATCATCCTGGCTGACGCTATGGACGTGGACAGGTTCAGTGCCACGGTTGGGGGACATCCTGTTAGTAGTAATGACGCCGATGTGGAACGGGACCTGTGGGTCATTGCATGATATATTGGTGTATATTATGACACTGTACACACCCCTGCCTGCATCAATGGAGCCGACATGGAGATGGTTAACAGCTTAAAATTCCTAGGTGTGCACTTACCAAAAATCTGTCCTGGTGCACCCACGTCGACACTACCACCGCAAGAAACTTCAGAGAGTCGTGAACACAGCCCAGTCCACACGAACCTGCCACTCATCCATTGACTCTATATACACCTCCCACTGCCTGGGGAAAGCGGGCAACATAATCAAAGACCCCTCTCACCCGGCTTACTTACTCTTCCAACTTCTTCCATCGGGAAGGAGATAGAAAAGTTTGAGCACAGCTTCTTCCCCACTGTGACCAGACTCCTAAGTCGGGTTGGGGTGATCATATTGGGAGTATATCTGATCAGGTCGGTTTGTGCCTATGGGGTTGGGGCTAAGATCGAAAGGAGGAGGGGGTCAGGAGGGTGGAGAATGCTGTCGGGGAGTGGTCAGTTGATGTGGGGGTGGGGGGGAGGTTATCCCCTGTGGGGTTAGGGGTGTGGGACTGTCCCATGGAAGGGTTGGTCTGTTTCTTTACAATAGTTAGTTAGACGTTAGAAGAGATTTTAATTCTAACTTTTCTGAGTTATTATTGGTGTAACCCTGTTAAAAGCATCAAAGGTTTGCAATTTGAATTGCACTTTTGATGGTTCACAGGGCAATTGCCATGGGGAACCTTTGCACTTATGGGCAATTTCCGTGCAAATGCTTACCTGTGAAGTTCCGAGAGGGTCCCCCAGCGTATCTTTGGTTCCCCAACCCCCACCCCACCCTCAATCTGACACTGGGAAACTCGGAAGTTATGGCCAAATGTTTTACTACTTTCCTGCGTGCACAGCGAGGCACCCTGTGTGTATTGTTTTTCCAGTAGCGGGTAGAATCAACATGTTTATGTATTTTAAGCCTTTTGTTAATAATTTCTGCACTTTACCTGAATTAGTTGTAGCAATAAAACTAGCTCTTTACATGTTAACTTAAGGAAGCAAGGCGGATCATTCATTGCACTGAACTGTACACTGTTAAATATATATTAAATTGTCAATATCAGCTCTCTGTTAAATTCAAAATCAGGAGTGGGACAAAAGAGGATTCAGTTTACCCCTTGTTATTGTTTATAACAATAAGTACATGATGGAAAAGGAATAGAAGCATATATTGATCAAGTGAGTTGAAGTAGGATGGAAGGAGGCTTATGTGGAGCATAGACCTGTTGGATCAGGTAATCTGTTTGTTTGTTGAAAAATTCCATGTACTTCTCAATTATAAAAATTGATGCTTCTACTGTATTAGCATTACTGTCTTATGGGCTGAGCATGCTCTTAATAATAATAGTTTTGATGCACGATCAATAACTCTCGAAGCGAGATTGGAGTACAATTGAAGGCTTTATTGGACAAGATGTTTCCCCCAGCAGCGCAGGTACAGAATGCAGAAGCTGGGGAGACACAGACTCTTATACTCCGCCTTGCTGGGTGGAACCAGCAGGCAGGCTTCACCAATGATCTTGCTGTCTCAGGTACCTCCCACACCAATGATCTTACAGCCTCAACCTGGGTACCGTAATACCCCGACTACCGACTACCACATTCACTCCCTGTTAAAAAAGAGTCTGGGGGGTGGTGGTCTTGCGTTATACAGTGGTAGAGGTTGAGATTATGGTGGTACCCGTCGGTGGTACAGTGTTTTGCCTTGTTACATGTCACAAGTATTTACAGTATTTATTTACATGTACATATCAAAATGAAGCAATTAGTCGATCGGGGGCCCTGGTCGTCCTCTGTGAACGTCGCAGTTTCGGCGGTGATGCAGGCGCCGCCTCGAGCATCCATGACTCCGGGAGCATGACTTTGGTTTCTTCGGTAGCTTCATCACCCCTAGATGGGACCAGTGGGAGAACTGACCCACCTGGGAAGGGGGCAGCCGTGGGGTGCGCCGGTGGGAGGGAGGGTGGGGTAGGTGGGTGGGGGGGGGTGTGTGGGTGGGGTTCCAGCGGGCGCCAGGTCCCGTAGGGAGACCGTATCCTGTCAGCCCTCGGGGTACGCCACGTAGGCGTACTGAGGGTTAGCGTGAAGGAGGTGGACCCTCTCGACCAATGGGTCCGACTTGTGCGCCCGTACGTGTTTGCGGAGCAGGGTGGGTCCAGGAGATGCTAGCCAGGTTGGAGCGAGGTTCCGGAGGAGGACTTCCTGGGGAAGACAAGGAGACGATCATGAGGTGTTTCGTTTGTCGTGGTACACAGCAGGGATCGGATGGAGTGCATTGGGGAGGACTTCCTGCCAGCGGGACACTGGGAGATTTCTGGACCGCAGGGCCAGTAGGTATTCCAGATCATTCCGTTCTCCCTCTCTACCTGCCCGTTTCCCCAGGGGTTATAACTGGTCGTCCTGCTCGAGGCAATGCCCTCGCTGAGCAGGAATTGATGCAGTTCGTCGCTCATGAAGGAGGACCCCCTATCGCTGTGTACATAGAACATACAATGCAGAAGGAGGCCATTCAGCCCATCGAGTCTGCGCCAACCCACTTAAGCCTTCACTTCCACCATATCCCCGTAACCCAATAACCCCTCCCACCCTTTTTGGTCACTAAGGGCAATTTATCATGGCCAATACACCTAACCTGCATGTCTTTGGACTGTGGGAGGAAACCGGAGCACCTGGAGGAAGCCTAAGCAGACACGGGGAGAACCTGCAGACTCCGCATAGACAGTGACCCAGCGGGGAATTGAATCTGGGACCGTGGCGCTGTGAAGCCACAGTGGTATCCACTTGTGCTACCGTGCTGCCCGATGTATGTAGGCGGGGAAACCGAACAGTGTAGAGATACTGTGGAGGGCTTTTATGACGGTGGCTGCGGTCATGTCGGGGCTGGGGATGGCGAATGGAAACCGGGAGTACTCGTCAATCACGTTCAGGAAGTACGTGTTGTGGTCGGCGGATGGGAGTGGCCCTTTGAAGTCCATACTGAGGCATTCAAAGGGACGGGAAGCCTTTACCAGGTGCGCTTTCTCTGGCCTGTAGAAGTGTGGCTTGCACTCCGCGCAGACTTGGCAGTTCCTGGTGGCGGTCCTGACCTCCACGATGGAATAGGGCAGGTTACGGGTCTTGATAAAATGGAAGAATCGAGTGACCCCGGGTGGCAGAGGTCCTCATGGATGGCTCAGAGTTGGTCCACTTGTGCGTTGGCACATGTGCAGCAGGATAGGGCATCAGGAGGCTCGTTTAGCTTTCTGGGACGATACAAGATCTCAGAGTTGTAGGTGGTGAGCTCGATCTTCCACTGTAAGATCTTATCGTTCTTTATCTTGCCCCGCTGTGCATTATCGAACATGAAAGCAACCGACCGTTGGTCAGTATGGAGCGTGAATCTCCTGCCGGCCAGGTAATGCCTCCAGTGCCGCATAGCTTCTACAATGGCCTGGGCCTCCTTTTCAACGTAGGAATGACGGATTTCTGCAGCATGGAGAATGCGTGAGAAGAAGGCCATGGGTCTGCCCGCTTGGTTGAGGGTGCCGCCAGAGCTACGTCGGAAGCATCGCTCTCGACGTGGGAATGGAAGGATTCATCGATTGCGTGCATCGTGGCATTTGCGATGTCTGCTTTTATGCGGCTGAATGGCTGGCGGGCCTCTGCCGACAGGGGAAAAACCGTGGATTGGATTAGTGGGCGGGCCTTGTCCGCATAATTGGGGATCCACTGGGGTAATATGAAAAACATCCCAGGCAGCGTTTCAGGGCCTTGGAGCAGTGGGGGGGGGGGGGGGGGGGGGGGGAGAAACTCCATGAGGGGGCGCATACGTTCGGGATCTGGGCCGATAACTCCATCATGCTGAGGATGGCTAGGCAGTCGGTGCTGAACACGCACGTGTCCTTGTTGTAGGTGAGATTAAGGATTTTTGCGGTATGGAGGAATTTTCGGAAGTTGGTGTCATGGTCCTGCTGGTCGTGGCCGCAGATGGTGACATTGTCGAAGTACGGAAACGTGGCCCGCAAACCGTACCGGTCAACCATTCGGTCCATCTCCCGTTGGAAGACCGAGATTCCATTTGTGACACCGAAGGGAACCCTCAGGAAGTGGTAGAGCCACCCATCTGCTTCGAATGCAGTGTATTTGCGGTCATCTGGGTGGATGGGGAGCTGGTGGTAGGGGGATTTGAGGTCCACCATGGAAAAGACCTTGTATTGTGCAATCTGATTGACCAAATCAGATATGCAGGGGAGAGGGTACGCGTCGAGTTGCATATACCTGTTGATGGTCTGACAATAATCGATGACCATCCTGTGCTTCTCCCTGGTCTTTACAACCACTACTTGAGCTCTCCAGGGGCTGTTGCTAGCCTCGATAGTACCTTCTTTCAGTAGCCGCTTGACTTCCGACCTAATGAAGGTCCGGTCCTGGGCACTGTACCAACTGCTCCAAGTGCCGCCGGGTTTGCGATCCAGGGTGAGGTTTGCAAAAAGGGAAGGCGGGTCGACCTTGAGGGTCACGAGGCTGCAGACAGTGAGGTGGGTATAGGGCCGCCGAATGTAAAGGTTAAGCTCTGGAGGTTGCATTGGAAGTCTAACTCTCGGAGCGTGGCAGCGCAGAGGTGAGGAAGGACATAGAGTCGGGAATTTTTTAATTCCCTTCCCTGCACTGTGAGGTTAGCTATGCAGAACCCCTTGATCTCTACAGAGTGAGACCTGGAGGCCAGGGAGATTCTTTGGTTAACTGGGAAGAGAACAGCGCCTTACCGTGTTGGGGTGTATGAAGCTCTCTGTGCTCCCGGAGTCGATCAGGCAGGATGTTTTGTGTCCGTTGATGAGCACGGTCGTCGCCGCGGTCGAGAGTGTTCGGGGCCGAGACTGGTCCAGGGTCACCGAAGCGAGACGTGGTAAAAGTTGAAGATTTTCCTCAGGTGGTGTGTGATCATCTGAATTGGGGTCCTGAGACTCCAGCCAAGATGGCAGCCCCACGGGTCGCACATGGCTGGGGGTGTGCAAGATGGCGGCGCCCGGGGCCCGCACTTGGCTCGGGAAAACGAAGATGGCGGTGCCCGCTGCCCACACGTGGCCCGTGGAGAGAGTTGTGGTAGCTGCCCCGGTTCGCCCCCGGAGATGGCGGCGACCGCCCTGGCCTGGCATACCGCCACGAAATGGCCCTTTTTGCCGCACCCTTTGCAGGTGGAGGAGCGGGCCGGGCAGCGCTGCCGGGGGTGCTTGGCTTGCCCGCAAAAATAACAGCGGGGCCCCCCGGGGTTGCCTGGTAGCCGCGCGGCACAAGCTTGTGGGGGGATGGGGGATGCATTGGGGTCGGCCGCGGGTGTGTTTCACGCTGCCCAAGGGGCTGCGCGCGGTCGAGGTCGTACGCGCGGGCATTTTGGGAGGCCACATCCAGGGAGCTAGCAAGGGCCCGTGCCTCCTTGAGGCCTCGTGTCTCTTTCTCTAGCAGCCGCTGACAGATTTAGGAGGACAGTATACCTGCAACGACTGCGTCCCGGATTAAAAGTTCTGTGTGGTCGCTGGCTGAAACGTGCGGACAGTCACAGTTCCTACCTAGTACCAGAAGTGCGCGGTAGAATTCGTCTAGTGATTCCCCCGGGATTTGTCGCCTTGTCGCTAGCAGATGTCGGGCGTAGACCTGATTTACTGGGCGAATGTAGCGTCCTTTCAACAGGGCCATCGCGGCCTTGAAATCGTCCACATCCTCGATCAGCGTGTAGATCTCTGGGCTCACCCTTGAGTGGAGAACTTGCAGTTTCTGGTCCTCCGTGGGTGTAGTCGTGGCCGTACTGAGGTACCCGTTGAATCACGCCAGCCAGTGTTTGAAGGTTGCCGCTGAGTTTACCGCGTGGGGGCTAAGTTGCAGACACTCAGGCTTGATGCGGAGCTCCATTCTTCAAAATCTAGTCCAATAAATTGATGCACGATCAATAACTCTCAAAGCGAGATTGGAGTACAATTGAAGGCTTTATTGGACTAGATGTTTCCCCATCAGCGCAGGTACAAAATGCAGCTGGGGAGACTCTTATACTCCGCCTTACTGGGCGGAACCAGCAGGCAGGCTTCACCAATGATCCTGCTGTCTGAGGTACCTCCCACACCAATGGTCTTACAGCCTCAACCTGGGTACCGTAATACCCCTAATACCGACTACCACAAGTTTATTGTCACAAGTAGGCTTCAATGAAGTTATTGTGAAAAGTCCCTAGTCGCCACATCCGGTGCCTGTTCAGGGAGGCTGGTAAGGGAATTGAACCGGCGCTGCTGGTATGGTTCTGCATTATAAGCCAGCTGTTTAGCCCGCTGTGCTAAACCAGCCGCTTTGTTGCTGACTTCCTTGATCAGTAAGGGGATCAGCCTCTGTGTTCAGTAGGGGGCTAAACAGTAAATAGCATACGGGGACCTGGCAGCTGTGCCACAAGAAAATTAACAGCCTCATTTAGGTGCTCAAGGTCAGTGAAGGTTTAGCACAGGGCTAAAGAGCTGGCTCTTAAAGCAGACCAAGGAGGCCAGCAACATGGTTCAATTCCTGTACCAGCCTCCCGGAACAGGTGCCGAAATGTGGCGACTAGGGGCTTTTCACAGTAACTTCATTTGAAGCCTACTTGTGACAATAAGCAATTTTCATTTCATTGAATAAGTCTTTACGTGACATCTCCTATTCGCCCCAGCACCAGCTGCCCAATGCATCACACACCCTTCGCTCGTGGGCACCAATCCCTGCCACTTGGGATTCACATCTGACATCCAGATAGTACACCTCACTTTCACACACTAAAGAATGCTGTCATCCTCACACTGCCTCCACATACTTCCTGCTATTCAGCTGCAGCATGCACCCACACACAGTGTTACACTATTATTATCATTCCACCCTCTTGCTTACAGGAGTAGGTGCCACATCATTGAAGAGGAAGACCAATGGGTACAAGGAGATCTGCGTCTCTCAGGCCACATGCTGTTGATGGCTTTCAGAAACATGGGGCTAGCTATAATGGAACCTGTTGCATCTGATACCACTGAAAATGTTTAAGATGATGATATGTGTCTTCTTATGCCTTTTCTTAATTCCCAGCGCACTCTTTTTTCTTTAAACGCATTTATTCAAACTTGTATCAAAGTAGGTTACAGCAAATAAACACCCCGGGAAACATTCTTCCCAACAATCAACTATACAGTTTGTACAGATTTTTCTTTATTTTCACACCCCCCCCCATCACCCCCCACCCCCCCCCCCCCCCCCCCCCCCCCCCCATGACGAATAGCTCCTCAAACACAGTCACAAACATCCCCCACCTTTTCTCAAACTCCCCTGCCGAACCCCGTAACTCATACTTTATCTTCTCTAACCGCAGGAAGTCGTACAAGTCACCCAACTAAGCCGCTACCCCCGGTGGCGATGCCGACCGCCACTCCAGCAAAATTCGCCGCCGTGCAATCAGAGAGGTGAAGGCCAAGACATCGGCCTTCCTCCTCTCCATGAGCTCCGGCTTCTCTGAAACGCCAAATATCGCCACCAAAGGGTCCGGATCCACTCCCTACTCCACTATCCTGGCTAAGACCACGAACACTCCTGCCCAGAATCTTCTCAATTTTTCACAACCCCAAAACATGTGCGCATGATTCGCTGGCCCCCGCCCACACCTCTCACCCTCATCTGCTACCCCTGGAAGAACCCACTCATTCTCGCCCGAGTCATATGCACCTTGTGCACCACCTTAAACTGTATCAGGATCATCCTTGCACAAGAGGAGGACCCGTTTACCCTTCGCAGTACCTCACTCGATACTCCCTAATTGATCTCCATTCCCAACTCCGCTTCCCATTTCTCCTTGATCTTCACCACCCGCTTACCTCCCTGCTCCCCCAGCAACTTATATATATCCCCAATTCTTCCCTCCCCTTCCACATCCGGAAGTAGCAGTCACTCCAGCAGGGTGTATCCCGGTAATCTAGGGAACCATTTCCAGACTTTTCGTGCAAAGTCCCTAACCTGTAGACACCAGAACTCACTACCATTGGGCAGCTCTACCCTCTCCGTTAGCTCCTCCAGACTGGCAAACCCTTCCTCCAAATACAAATCCCTCACCTTGACCAGCCCCACTTCCCTCCACCTCCTGTGTACACTATCCATCCCCCCCCCCCCCCCCCCCCCCCCCCCCCCCCCCCCCGGCTCAAATCCACGATTCTCGCACAGCGGCGTTAGCACCGACATCCCTTCCACCCGAAAATGCCTCCTCAACTGTTTCCATGTTTTCACCGTGGACTGCACCACTGGGCTTCCTGATCCCAGTGCACTCTCATCTTGCCATCTACCATGATGAGAGAGCTGCTGATGACATCATGATCATGGAACAATGGCTTCCCACTCCAGCCCCCTTCCCTCACAACAGCCCTCCCCTTTTGATTTTCTGCTTTCAGACACGCAGGAACTACTGCTGCCTGCGGGGCTCCACTACAGATTTTTTGCAATGGTTTAATCCCTTAGCTTTAGTCCCTTCTGAGAAGCCCACAAGGCAATGGGGCTCAATTCCCTGAGCAGGGTCACTGACCGAGTCTTGTCAGCTGGAGTCAGCTGAGCCCGGGTCCCGGAAGGCAGGGTTGACACTCCCTGAGGTGGATCCACTTTATAGACGCTACCCGCTACCACAAAAACTAAAAACTATATAAAGAAATATGATCATGTAAATACTGCCCACCCATTGAAACAGGCAATTTCAGCATCCCCTTTATCTCAAATGACGACAATACTTTACTTTATTAACTAATATGTTCTCCCAAGTACTGTCTTTTGCTTTGTCCAGTTACGCTAATTTATGCATTTCATTTCATTATATATTGAAAACGATGTTTCTTCAGATTTGAAAAAGATACATTTTACAATGAGGAGCAGTCTCCAGTTTGCAGTTCCCTAAGGAACAATTTAGCTTCCAGGAAGGTATTCCTTTTCAGCCAGTGTATTGGGATGTATCTAACTTTATTAATATTTAATTATAATTCAGAGTTTTTCTTTACAGTTGCTATGGAAGCAGTTGGTTGAAACTGTGTATGCTTAGGATTTAATGTCGATACCAATTCTGAATTCAATGCCTCTTTTTTTCTTCTGTTCTTTACTCGTTCTTTTATTTGGTAAACCTTTGAAAACAATTCACTCCTAACCTAATACACAAGGACTTGTCAACACTCTGTCAGGAACATGTGTCAAATGCAGAACTGCAGTACAAAAGCAAAGGGATTAAATAAACTACACTAGGCACTAAATATGACCAGTGAATTAAAAGATACAAAAATATTTAATTGAATTATGCCTGATTAGATGCTGCGTTGATACAATCTCTCAAATCATTGAACTGCCTATCTCGGCTGTGTGCAGTGTTGAGCTGAAGCCAGGCATTTCCACACAGATTAAATCAGGAAAGAGGTGTCAACAAATTGTCTTTGCACGCATCGAAATGTCTGACTTTGATCCAGCAGCGACGACGGCCTGTGAGTGTCCTGGCTACAAACAGTAAGCAGTGTAATATAAGTGTGAGGAAGTGAGATTAAACCACACAGTGCTCTGGTCAGACCATACAGTAGTACAGCATCCAATTTGGGTTGCCTGGACACAATAAAAACATTGCAGGGTTGGCGGCAGTGCAAAGAAAGGCCTGATCCCCAGTGGTAAAGATTTAAGTCACGGAAGAGGTGTAGACTGCAGAAACTTGAACTTTTCAGCCTGAAAGTGGGTTTCAGACAAGTGGTCTTATTGTTTAATTTAAATTTTTTTAACAAAGGAAAATGTAAATCCACAATATCACTTTAAATTATAACAGTAAAATCACCTCTTTTTAAAACCGTCGAACATACATCATATCTCCTTTGCTGTGGTGGGATTTGAACCCAGATGCTTAAGTTTCTAAATTACTAACCCATTATGCTACCACCTCCCCAACAAATCGCATGACTTTCCTACATGCACCAAAAGTGTGAACCTTCAGGATTTTTCAGCAATTGGAGTTCAATTAGTGCCTTATAATTCATACCCCACAATCCTATATAATACACATTGTATTTGCTATTTGTCCATGTTACAGCATTCCAATGGTTGTAAAAATTGTCGTACTTTGGTCACCAATAATGGGTAAATGAGCCAATTGGGAACAAGACAGCCTGAATTGTACAACATATTTAGATGCAAACCCAAACATGCCAAGACATCACGTTGTGTTCTTTTAACAGCTTACTGCCACTAGGAAGAAACACAAAGTGTATTTCGCAACAGTAATAATTTCTTGAGTTTCTGGAATTCTTATTAGCCGAACTCGAAGTTGAAAGAGAGGACAAGGTTTGCACTTCTTAGCACCAATTTTTATATAAGCCCAATACCAACATAATTGATATTTATTAACGTCCGGTTCAAAAATCATACTCTATCCTATTCAATTCTACATTAAAATTCACTTCAGTCGAACGTTTGAACAACATAATATTAAATCCAATGATTGATGCTGTTGGGTGACTGTTCCTCAGTAGATGAGGTTGCAGTAATGGACAATCACAGAATAAACCAAGGGATTTCTTCAGCATTTCAAAAAGGTTCTTTAAGATTATGACCATATACTTGTGTGAAGCAGTGAGTCTCCTTAGGATTGAATTTATCTAATTGCACCTTCGGGAAGTCGAATAATACTGAAGGGAGCCGAACACTGAAACAAAAAATATAACAAGTTGTTAACTCTCTCCCAGACAAGGAAATGTGACATATTTCATTGAATACTAACCTTTAGATTTAGAATCAATATTATATGAAGTTTAAAGATTGTGGGCTGGATTCCTTGGCAGCACCCACCGCAAGATCGTCACGGACGGGACGCGGACCAGGTAAAGGCCCATTGACCGTGGGCAGGAATTTCCTGTCGGCGGGCGGGCGAGGCCGAAGAATCCCACCTGTGTCTCTTCAATATTCCGAAGCAAATATTCACTTCCCCATAAACCACCTATAGAGTGTGTACATTGATATGGCTACAACACCAGAACGCCTACTCTTCAAGAATTACTGAATTTATTCTTGTATTTACAAGACCATGAGAAATAGGAGCTGAGGAAGGAGCTGTGCTCTGAAAGCTAGTGATTCGAAATAAGCCTGTTGGACTTTAACCTGGTGTTGTAAGACTTCTTACTGTGCTCACCCCAGTCCAATGCCGTCATCTCCACATCATAAGAAATAGGATAGGAGTAGGCCGTTCGGCCCCTCGAGCCTGCTCCACCATGCAATCGGATCATGGCTGATCCGGCATTCCTCACATCCACTTTCCTGCCGTTTCCCCATAACCTTTGATTCCCTTACTGCTCAAGAAATTGGATTTATTCAAGGTATTGGATTCATTCCTTTTGGTAGAAAGCTGCCAGAAATATGTATTTCACTGGGAATTGATGCAGCAATTGCACAAGCCTGCAGATTTTTCAAATATATAGGACTGTATTTTCCGGTCCTCCAGCCACGTGTTTCTCGGCAGCGTGCCATTCACTGGCGGCGGGATTCTTTACTCTTGCCGCTTGTTTATGGGATTGCCCATTGAAGCCATCCCACATTGCTGGGGAACCCATGGGTGGGGGTGCGCTGCCAGTGGGAACAGAGAATCCCAATGACTGGAGAAGACCAGCCATAGTATTTCTCAAGATGGCTGCAGTATTGATCACACAAGCATCAATTCCGCCAGTTAGACACCGTTGCATTTAAAGTGCATGAAGGTCAGTGACGGCTGACATCTACACAAAAGCTTCTAAAGAAAAACAGAGAAGAGTGATTTAGCAGGAATAATCTCATCTCAAATTTCATGCCTTCCTCAGATGCCATTTTGAACCTCTAAGGGCACTCATCGGTGGGAAGTGCAGATCCGAATTCTGTGCCAGAAATGTAAAACCAAGGCCTAATTTAATAATAATCAATTATTGTTACAAGTAGGCTTCAATGAGGTTACTGTGAAAAGCCCCTAGTCACCATATTCCAGCACCTGTTCAGGGAGGCCAGTATGGGAATTGAGCCTGCACTGCTGGCCTTGTTCTGCATTACAAGCCAGCTGTTTAGCCCACTGTGTTAAATCAGCCCCAAGTCAGTAGATGTAAGAGATCCTACTGCACTATTTTGAGGAAGGCCATAAAATATCCTTATCGACACTCTCTTCCCTGTCACAATATCACCAGAAACAGGTTATCTAGTCATTTAATCATTTGCCGTTTGTGGGATTTTCCAGTGCAACATATTGTCTGCCATGTTTGCCTACATCATAAACATATCTGTATCAGTTCTTTGTGAAGCACTGCTGGAGAACCTGATAAGGGTTGATAATTATAAATTATTTCTTTCTTGTTCAGACAATGACACCTAAGGTCAAATAGTCAAGATTCTTAAGCAAAAGCAATGCATTGTAGATGTCAGAAATCTGAAAATAAATAGAAAATGCTGGAGACACTTAGCAGATTTAGGGAGCATCTGTGGTCAGAGAAAGTTCCTATTTCAGGTCAATAATCTTTCATCAGAAGTGAAAGAAGTTAGAGGTTTAATAATTCATTAGCAAGTCCAGAGGTGGGGTAGGGGTCGGAGAACAAAAGGGAACATCTGAAACAGACTGGAGAGCAGTGGTGAAAGAAAGTAAATGCAAAAATTATTGATGATACAGGACAAAAAGGGGGATTTGTGGGGGTGGGTGGCACAGTGGTTAGCACTGGGGATAGGGTGGGGGCATGGTAGGGTGCTCTTAGAGGTGGTTGGCGCAGATTCGACCGGTTAAATACCCTCCTTCTGCACAATAGGGATTCTATGATTCACTGAATAACCTGGGGTCATGGGTTCAAACCACCACAGCAGCGGTGTAGTTGAAATCTGATGAATAAATCTGGAACGTGAGGCTAGTCTCATTGAACTATCATTGTAAAAAACCATCTGGTTCACTAATGTCCTTCAGGGAAGGAAGTATGCCATCCTTAGCTGGTCTGGCCTAAGGGTGACTCCAGACCCAGATCAATACGTGGTCGACTCTGAACCGCCCTCTGAAAATGGCCTGGCAGCTCACTTAGTTCAAGGTCAATTAGGGTTGGGGAGCAAATGCAAAGCCTTTCCAGCGACGCAAACACCCTATCAAAAAGATAAAGGGGAAAAAAAAGCAGTTGACTCGGTGTTGAGGCTGGAAGGTTGTCAAGTGGCTAATCAAGAAAAGAGGGTGGAATTCTATGGCCCGGTCATGGTGGGGCTGGGGCCGGTAAAGTGCAGCGAGCCGTTCAAAAACTTCATGGCCTTCGGTGGGACCGGAAGATCCCGCCAGTGAGAGGGGCCATAAAACTCTGCCATAGGTGCTGTAATAGTTTAGATTTATGTTTACAGAATGCAGAGGGTTTCTTATTCACTGTAACATTCTTGCAAACAGCAACCAGGGGCGGGATTCTCCCCTACCCGGCGTGACGGAGGGTCCCGGCATAGGGGAGCGGCGCCAACCACTCAGGGGTCGGGCCTCCCCAAAGGTGGGGAATTCTCCCCACCTTTGGGGGCCAGCCCCGCGCTGGAGCGGTTGGCACCAGAAGACTGGCGCAAAAAACCGGCGCCCCCGGCAGCAGGGCTGGCCGAAAGGCTTTCACCGGTCAGCGCATGCGCCGGCAGTGACGTCAGCGGCAGCTGGCCGCTGACGTCACTGTCGGCGCATGTGCGATGTGGGGTTCTCTTCCGCTTCCGCCATGGCGGACGCCGTGGCGGCCACGGAGGAGAAATAGTGCACCCAGGGCATTGACCTGGAGTCTGAGCGAGGGGCCCCGATAGCGGGCCAGGCCACCGTGGGGGCATCCCCCGGGGTTCGATCGCCCCCCGCCCCCCCCCCCCCCCAGGACCCCGGGGCCCACTCGCGCCGCTGATCCCGCCATTCCAGAGGTGGTTCAAACCTCGGCGGCGGGAGAGGCCTCCCAGCGGCGGGACTTCGGCCTATCCGGGCCGGAGAATCACCGCATGGGCCTCTCCGATCGGAGTGGCGAGATTCCCGCCACCGCCACTTCCCGGGTGGCGGAGAACCTCTGCCACGGCGGGGGCGGGAGTTTCACGGCCCCAGACGATACTCCGACCCTGCTGGGGGTCGGAGAATTTCGCCCCACGACCTATTCAAAATGTGAAATAGATAAAGCATTATACTAAGATATATATTTATTCTTGATACGTTGTTGTCACTTACATGCAGTGGTAACTCACGACTGAGCAGATAGGTGAATGTATCACATGGATTTCATACAATTTAAATTTGCTTTACCAGTCTGAATTCCAAAGCAAATGGAAGAAGAATTGCTGTCACAACAACCACCAGCAGAGTGATCAAGGCAGGACTCAGTCACTCCGTGCAAGTTCAAACAAGACCGTAATCACATGCATGCCCACAACAACATAAAAACCAACCACTGACAAGGGAATGTTGAAGTAAAGGATAAGAAGTCAAATAGTTATATTTATATTGCCCCAAGGACAGAAAGGGGCTGGTTTAGCACACTGGGCTAAATCACTGGCTTCTAAAGCAGACCAAGGGAGGCCAGCAGCATGGTTCAATGCCTGTACCAGTGTGCCCGAACAGGTGCCTGAATGTGGCGACTAGGGGCTTTTCACAGTAACTTCATTGAAGCCTACTCGTGACAATAAGTGATTTTCAGTTCAAGGACCTCAAATGACTTCCTCTTTATTTAGCCAAGAGCAACCAATCATACCTAAGTTCTTTGATATTTGTTTTTATTGAAATATAACACGTCAGATTCAGTGTCAAATGAGGGCAAACTTACCAGGTTTCCACCGTGTGTAAAAATACAATAAAGGGAAAACAGAAACAAAAGCAATTGACAATTTAAAAGATTGACATTTTTCTCAATGATTTGGATTTTAATTTTGTTTATTGTCACGTGTACTGAGGTACAGTGAAAAGTATTTTTCTGCGAGCAGCTCAACAGATCATTAACTACATCAAAAGAAAATAAAAGAAATACATAATAGGGCAACAAAAGGTACATAATTTAACTACATAGACACCGGTATGGGGTCAAGCATACAGGGGTGTAGTGTTAATCAGGTCAATCCATAAGAGGGTCATTTAGGATTCTGATAACAGTGGGAAAGATGCTGTTTTGGAGTCTGCGTGCATTTTCTCAGACTTTTGTATCTCCTGCCCGATGGAAGAAGTTGGAAGAGTGAGTAAGCCGGGTGGGAGGGGTATTTGATTATGCTACCCGCTTTCCCCCGGCAGCGGGAGGTGTAGATGGAGTCAATGGATGGGAGGCAGGTTTGTATGATGGACTGGACTGTGTTCACGATTCTCTGAAGTTTCTTGCGGTCCTGGGCCGAGCAGTTGCCATACCAGGCTGTGATGCAGCCTAATAGGATGCTTTCTATGGTACATCTGTAAAAGTTGGTGAGGGTTAATGTGGACATTTGTTGTCATATCACACTTGCACTGCAATGGCCATTATAAGGTCGTGATGGAGGCAGGTTGGAATATTCGGAGCGGATTGGTTAGTTAAAATGTTACGATTTCGAGGGCAGCACAGTGGCACAGTGGTTAGCATTGCTGCCTCATGGCGCCGAGGTCCCAGGTTCGATCCCGGCTCTGGGTAACTGTCCGTGTGGAGTTTGCACATTCTCCTTGTGTTAGTGTGGGTTTCGCTCCTGATGCGACCATCAAATCATACGGAGAGTTCAACTGAACACTGGTTTTAATCAGCTCGAACTGTGCCTGCCTGCGACTGCTCTGTACTGAGTGCCGCCTACAGGCTGCAGATCTATGTTCGCGCTCGCAGCTGAACCAAAACCATCCTCCAGAATCCCGCTGGTGAGGGCACGCGATTTACGCCCCGCACTGGCGACGGCATGGAAAACTGGCATTTGCTCCGTGCCTCCGTGATACACTGACCCCATCAGGCGGACAACACATGGGCACGGTCCCTGGTACACTGCCCCTCTCAGGGCAGAATCCTCACAAGTGACACTACTAGTTAACCCACTCCATAGGACCACCAACTGTCTCCATGTCCTGCCTGCCCACCGCGTCCTGCTCCCATCCATCCTTCCTCCGGACAGGTTGTCACAATCCATGTGTCACACTCAGGACCCACATCACACTAGCGCTAAGTCCCCAGAAGATGCCAACACCCTCACTCAACCCCATCTATGGGACCTGCCCACAAACAAGCCTTTAAGCACGGAGACGGTTGGTGGCACACGGTGACCCTCTCCATTGCATGACCAGGCGCCACCCTGCTGGCAAGATATCACAGGTCCCGCCCAGTGAGGTCTTGGCTAATGATGCCTCTGCGGAGGCCCAAGACTGATGCAGAGAAACACTACAACAACGCCCATGCAGCAACCAGGAGCATCATTGAGCAGTGCATCAGTGTCCTCAAGATGGAGACCAGATGCCTGGACCACTGTGATGGGGCTTTCCAATAATGCCCCAGGAGAGTCTCACACGTAGTGATGGCCTGCTGTGTCCCGCACAACATCACGCAGCAGAGGGGGAAAATGATGTAGGAGGACGAGGAAGAACAACAGGCCTCATCCAACAAGGAGGTTGGAGATGGTGACCAAGAGGACCGGGGCATGGGACCCGAGCAGGCACAAGAGGCCGCCCTACATGTGCACCAGGACATCCGCACATAGGACAACCTCATCTCCGCCCTGAATCACCCCTTCATACTCACCCATAGCCGATTACATCCTCCCATGTGCCTCCTCCCTTTACTCCAGCCCCCATCCCAGCTCTCCCACTCCCCTCCAAGGGTCCTATCAGCATCACTACAGGGTATGGGCCCTGGGTTGGCAGTCTTAGTGGGTCTTGTCCATGGGACAGAGGTGATGACGACTCACTGTGAGATGAGCTCTGGTGCTCCTCATCGTTTGAAAAAATCTGACTCCTCCTTCAGGGCAACATTCCACTGTCCACCCGGGTCAACCCTGAATGTGTGCTCGCCAATCCATCTCACAGGCCCATATATAATAATAATAATTTTTATTGTCACAATTAGGCTTACATTAACACTGCAAGGAAGTTACTCTGAAAAGCCCTTAGTCGCCACATTCCGGTGCCTGTTCGGGTACACAGAGGGAGAATTCAGAATGTCCAAATTACCTAACATCACGTCTTTTGGGACTTGTGGGAGGAAACCGGAGAACCTGGAGGAAACCCACACAGACATGAGGAGAACATGCAAACTCCACACAGACAGTGACCCAAGCGGGAAACGAACCTGGGACCCTGGCGCTGTGAAGCAACAGTGCTACGCACTGTGCTACCGTGCCGCCTCTGGGTGTTGGGGATGTGATTATTGGGGAGGGGAGGGGGGAAATGAAGGGGTGGTGTTATGGAGTCACTCCATAATAAGTGATGGATCACTCACTGGATAATCTGACCTACAAGGTGCCCTCACACTCCTGGCCCCGTTCCCTGCCGCCTCTGAGGATGATCCCAGGTGGACTGTCAGATTGTCCTGTGTGCCCTGCCCCGTGCCATCCTCCAACATCGACACCACCAACCTCACACACCAATCATGTGGCACACCCTCTACATCCAGCACCGCCCACCCCTCACACCCTTTAGATGAAGGATTGAGACAGGTCGTAATTTTGGTGCAACTATATTTTATTGTGTCTATGTACATTATTGTGCCCTGACCCCGAACTCTAACCTATGTGCTGCACCCCTGCCAAGTTATCTGGTGTCTAACTTCTGAAACTTACTTCTCCACTGCTCCGATGGTGTTTCCCCAATCAGTACATCAGCCGCAGAGGCAGCCTGCTGCGTTCCTCATCCTGTGACCTGTGGTGTCTTTGGCGGCTGTCCTCTGGAGGGGCTGGACCTTGATGGGCCTGGCTGACCTTTGGGCCTCACAGGTGATGAGGTGCCACACTGTTCTGCCCCCTGCCCATCAGATGCGCCAGTGTCAGGTCGGGGGGAAGGGTGGGGGGGGGGGGGGATTCAGAAGCACTGGGATGTTCCAGCATCCCCCCTGCAGGGGGCACCGGCAAGCCTTCCTCCTCCCTTGGGGTGCTCAACGAACCCCGGGCTACTCCATAGAATGGAGGTGAGGATGGAGTGAGTGAGCTCCGGAAGCTCCACCGTCACTTGGCGCTGCCTATTGCGGTACATGGCTGCCTGTGACTGGGTTCCCCTGTCCTGAGGTTCATCCGTAGACTACATAGTGTGCTCCAAGCCTTGGACATCTTGACCCATGACTGTGACCTTCGCTCCCAAGGTTTGATTGATTGATTGATTTGATTTATTGTCACATGTACTGAAGTACAGAGAAAAGTATTTTTTTCTGCAGCCAAGTGCACATAAACTGTGCGTACATACCAGACAAAAAAAGATTAATCGACAGAGTATACTGACAAATGATACATCAACAAACAGTGATTGGTTACAGTGCCGAAAAAGGGGCCAAACAAAGCAAATACATGAGCAAGAGCAGCATAGGGCATTGTGATTAGTGTTCTTACAGGTAGCAGATCAGTCCGAGGGGGAGTCGTTGAGGAGTCTAGTAGCTGTGGGTAAAAAGCTGTTCCTATGTCTGGACGTGTGAGTGTTCAGACTTCTGTATCTTCTGCCTAATGGAAGGGTCTGGAAGAAGGCAATGCCTGGGTGGGAGGGGTCTCTGGTAATGCTGTCTGTCTTCCTGAGGCAGCAGGAGGTGTATACAGAGTCAATGTGGGGGTGGCAAGCTTGTGTGATGCATTGAGCTGAGTTCCCTACACTCTGCAGTTTCTTACGATCTTGGGCTGAGCCATACCAAGCTGTGATGCAGCCAGATAGGATGCTCACAATGGCATATCTGCAGAAGTTTGTGAGAGTTGATGCAGACATGCCGAATTTCTTTTGCTTCCAGAGGAAGTAGAGACGTTGTTGGGCTTTCTTGACTGTTGCATCAATGTGAGTGGACCAGGACAGACTGTTGGTGATGGTGACCCCCAGGAACTTAAAGCTACCGACCATCTCCACTTCGGAGCCATTGATGCAGACGGGAGTGTATGTCATGCTATGCTCCCAGAAGTCAATGATCAGTTCCTTGGTCTTTCCGACATTGGGAGAGATGTTTTCGGTACATCATGCAACCGAGTGATTTATCTCCTTTCTGTAGTCTGATTCGTTGTTGCTTGAGATACGACCCACCACAGTCGTATCATCCGCAAATTTTTGGATTGAGTTGGAGTTAAATCTTGCCACACAGTCATGCGTGTACAGGGAGCACAGTAGAGGACTCAGCACACATCCATGCGGGGCCCTGGTATTGAGGACTATTGTGGAGGAGATGCTGTTACCTATCCTCACAGATTGTGGTCTGTTGGTGAGGAAGTCAAGGGTCCAGCTGCACGGGGAGGGATCAAGTCCAAGATTGCAGAGTTTGGTTATAAGTCTTGTCGGGATAATGGTGTTGAACCACTTCCACCACGGACAGCATCCGTTGGATATCGACCTGGTTACCCCATATTCTCGGCACGATCTCCAGCACCTGAAGATGGTTGTCCTCCTCTAACTGCATCTGTAAGTGCCGGAAAGTTCCTGACACCCCCTCCAGTAGACCCTAGCTCTGCGTCTGCATCTCCACTAGTGATGGGATTAATAATTCCAGAAGAGCAATACCTGTTTGGACTACAGCTAATTCCTGGGAGCAGGGGTTCTTACTTGCCTCCACCTGCTGGGCATGCGCACCAGAAATTGTCCAAGGAGCCTCTTCTCTAAAATGACCTACCAAGGTGATAGTCTCTGGGACTATTGTCTCTCGACCTTGTCCAATAGATATGAGGTACTTGTTCCCTGTGTGCATGAGGAAAAAGGCTGTAGGGAGGATGAGCTAGCTGACCACTGCACCATGGTACAGGGGGCCATTCAAGCGGGAGAAGCAAAAATCTATAATTAGGAAGATTGATAGCATCCATCTCGGAGAGGCTTGAAAGGATATTTGAGTGGTTGGGGGGGGGGGGGGGGGGGGGGGGGGGGAGGGATCCAGTTGTTGTAGTCCACGTTGGAACAAACAACATAGGCAAGACTAGGGACGAGAACCTGTTGGGGGAACACACCAGGAACTAAATTAAAGAACAGGTCCTCAAGGGTCATAATCTTTGTATTACTACCCGAGCCACATGCAAATTGGCATAGGGATGAGAAAATTAGTGAAGTAAACACGTGGCTAAAGGAGTGGTGCGGGAAAGAGGGGTTCCATTTCATGGGGCATTGGCATCAGTATTGGGACAGAAGGGATCTGTACTCTTCGGATGGTCTTCACCTGGACTGATCTAGGACCCGTGTTCTAGCGGAAACTTCTCACACTCCCATCGGTTTTGGGCTATCTTCTCCTGGGGGACAGATAATTAACATTATGAGACACTTGGACATGGGTTACATGAGGGGTGTGGGGGGGGGGGGGGGGGGGGTCTGTCGCTTGTGGCCTGTGTCTGCAAAACACCTGGCTGAAGATGATAATACAGGTTTTGGGGTTTGGTGCAGGGTGGGATGTAAGGGTGATGCTGACAGATGAATTTTGATTGATCTATTGGAGTTGGGGAGTGGGGACGGAGATGTGTGAGAGGAGTGAGGGACGGGAGCGATGCCAGTGGCACAGAGGGAGCGACTCACCCTAGCTGACTGAAGGAGGTTGTTCACCTTTTTGTGGCACTGCTGCCAGTGTGACTGGTGAAGCTCGTGGCGCTTGCCGTCTCTGCCACCTTCACCCAAGCCCAGTTGATGTCGGCAGGCGGTAGCCTCCTGCCCACTCTAGGGAAGATGGTGTCCCACATCTCCTGCACTGCATCCATGATTTTCTCCAGCTCTGTATCTGTATACCGGGGGGGGGGGAAGAATGCTGCAGCTCTTCGCGAGCCATCTTCTTGGCTGGAATGAGAGCATGTGGGGAGTGGAGCGCTTATAGCAGCCTCCGGCTTGTCAAGTTCTCAGTGCCAATTCTGGCCCCAGCAAATCTGACGCCGGCGCTAATGCGAATTGCACTTTTCACGTGGGCAGAGTGCTGACGAATTAGCATGTCCTAAATTGTTCTGGAACTGGTGCCCCAATTTGAACATGGAACACCCACAATTCAGTCCCAGCGCAACCCTTAGGGCATGATCTACTGGCCATGTTGCCCCTGAATGGGGCATGACATGGCCAGTACATTCCGGGAGAGGACTTCCCAGGGCTTCCCGACAGCTGTTACATCTCGGAAGATTTAACCAGAGTTTGCGAGACATCGCCATCTGGTTCCTGCCCACAATGGGCATGATCCAGCCTCACAGAGTGAAGTCGGCTTAGAAGTTCACTTACCTCTGCCTTCGCCAGATCGAACGGCCACCTGGAATCCACCAGCCTTGCCGAGGAGACCCCAGCCAGATACCGTTCAATACTGCTTCCCACAAACGGAACCAGGCGGAACGGTACCTGGGGGTGTCTCTCAGGTGATTGGAGGCCCCTGGATGGTCGACCTCCAGACAGGAAGCACACTGGCATTGCTGGTGCTATCCGTGCACCGTGGCATTGCCAGGCTGTCATCCTGGCAGTGCCACCCAGGTGCCAGTTGGCACTGCCA
Source organism: Scyliorhinus canicula (assembly GCF_902713615.1). NCBI lineage: Eukaryota > Metazoa > Chordata > Chondrichthyes > Carcharhiniformes > Scyliorhinidae > Scyliorhinus > Scyliorhinus canicula. Next base: position 44,267,084 of record NC_052163.1, read on the forward strand.
GGGTGCTCAGAAAACACTGCCAGGCTGGCAGGGGCCTTACAGGGTGCGAGGTCAGGAGTGGCAAAGTGCAAGCTGGCATTATTTCCACACCAGGTATCGGGCCCAGGGTTGCCCTGTCACGATGTGATGAGGTGCGGGAGGCCCAAGAACCCCTGACAGGTGAGTTGGGGCATTGTGGGGTCGGGGGAAATGTGGCTAAGGGCGGCCTGGGTGTGTTCTCAACTAATGAATACATAACTGCAACATGTGTCTTGTAGTTCTGTGAACAATTTCCCTCCAGGGGACGGAAACAAGACAGAATGCCACTAATGCCAGGAATGATCCCATGAATCGCTCCCTCAGTCTCTCAGAGAATTCCACCCAGGGTCATTTACATAAATAATTAAATATTGTTCACCAAAAACATTGCTCCATAAATGATATCAATATGAAAAATCTTTCTTTCATCTTTGCACCTTACATGTCAACAACTTCCTTTTGTCACGTTTTATCACATGTTTGCATAAACTTTTCTTTATCCATATTTTACCTGTGTAAACTTGTCACGTTATGATTAGAACACCTCATCAGTGGTGGATTGGATTGGATAGGATTTGTTTATTGTCACGTGTACCAAGGTACAGTGAAAAGTATTTTTCTGCGAGCAGCTCAACAGATCATTAAGCATATGAAAAGAAAAGGAAATAAAAGAAAGTACATAATAGGGCAACACAAGGTACACAATGTAACTAGATAACACCGGCATCGGGTGAAGCATACAGGAGTGTAAGGTTAATAAGGTCAGTCCATAAGAGGGTCGTTTAGGTCTGGTAGCAGTGGGGAAGAAGCTGGTTTTGAGTCTGTTCGTGCGTGTTCTCAGACTTTTGTATCTCCTGCCAGATGGGAGAAGTTGGAAGAGTGAGTAGCCGGGTGGGAGGGGTCTTTGATTATGCTGCCCGCTTTCCCCAGGCAACGGGAGGTGTAGATGGAGTCAATGGATGGGAGGCAAGGTCCTGTGATCGACTGGGCAGTGTTCACAAATCTCTGAAGTTTCTTGCGGTCTTGGGCCGAGCAGTTGCCATACCAGGCTGTGATGCAGCCAGATAGGATGTTTTCTATAGTGCATCTGTAAAAATTGGTAAGGGCTAATGTGGACATGCCAAATTTCCTTACTTTCCTGAGGAAGTATAGGTGCTTTCTTGTTGGTAGCGTCAACGTAGGTGGACCAGGACAGATTTTTAGAGATGTGCACCCCTAGGAATTTGAAACTGCTAACCATCTCCACCTCCGCCCCGTTGATACTGACAGAGAATCTGCTTTCTGAAGTCAATGACCAGCTCTTTAGTTTTGCTGGCATTGAGGGACCACTCCACTAGGTTCTCAATCTCCCTCCTGTATTCTGACTCATTGTTATTCGAGATCTGGCCCACTATGGTCGTACCGTCAGCAAACTTGTAGATGGAGTTGGAACCAAATTGTGCCATGCAGTCGTGTGTGTACAGGGAGTATAGTAGGGGTCTGAGTACGCATACTTGCAGGACCCAGGTATTGAGTACTATTGTGGAGGAGGTGTTGTTGTTTAATCTTACTGATTGTGGTCTGTGGGTTAGAAAATCGAGGATCCAGTTGCAGAGTGAGGAGCCAAGTCCTAGGTTTTGGAGCTTTGATATGAGCTTGGCTGGGATTATGGTGTTGAAGGTGGAGCTGTAGTCAATAAATAGGAGTCTGATGTTGGCGTCCTTGTTGTTGAGATGCTCTACGGATGAGTGTAGGACCATGGAGATGGCGTCTGCTGTGGACCGGTTGCGGCGGTATGTGAATTGCAATGGATCAAGTCATTCTGGGAGTATAGAGGTGATGTGCTTCATGACGAACCTCTCAAAGCACTTCATTATGACTGAAGTCAGGGCCACCGGACGGTAGTCATTGAGGCACGTTGCCTGGTTTTTCTTTGGCCCCTGTATGATGGTACATTAGCACTTCAGTTTTTTTTGCCTCCCAGCAATTGAAAAGAGCTATAAAGGAGGATCGAAAGAATACTTTAAAAAGGAATGACTACCTAAAATTACATTTTAAAGCATTGATCATTTAAGCCACAGTAATTGCAACTAATACTTGCCTATTGTCTGCACAGCCTTGGATGCCAGGGCGAGAGCAATAAGAGCAAAGGAAATAGGAGCAGGAGCAGGCCATTCGGCTCATGGAAAGTGAGAAGTGTTTTGAATGTATCACCTTTTGTTTCTAATATTGATAGAGCATAAGGGAGAAAACTCTCTAAAGTAATTCCTTTATTTACACGTATTGAACCTCAATGCTGCAAGGCGTGAAGTTCCCCCCGCCGCCCCCCATCTTCGTGTGTGTGCATTTGTTTACTTGGCAGCAGCACCTTCATTATTTAGTCTGTAATTTAGCTGCTACTGTCCTTCCTCTGCTCCCCCGGGGTGGCTGTTGCCAACCCACCGCGTCCATGGCAACAGATAGCCGGCTTTCACTGTACACACAGTGCAGCCGAGCTAGATGGCCGAGGCCCGCCCCCCTGCGCCCATTTGCTCCTCAGTCCCAGGTTTGGACGGGGCCGGCCTGGGGATTCAACCTTCCCGCTGTCAATCAATCAAAGGCCGGGCGGATTTCCCGCCCCGGGCTATCAGGTATGCTTCGCGTGCAAGCGCTCGCTGCTGCTGCATGTTGGACTGTGTGAGGACAGCGACCATTAGCTCCAATAGTTATCTGGTCGGTAAAAATAAATACTTTGCTTGCATTTTAATTTTTAACATTTTCTTTGTATTGTATATATAATAAAGACCATTTAGACCTAGTCTTTTGAGATTTTTTAAAATTAAGTAAGTAGTCATTTTTGTTATGTGGGCATACCTGAATGTCCAACAAAGAAATAACTGGTCCACCACGATTTTATTTTTTTTTGGCAAAATGCATCGAAATAATCTGACTTTAGCAACTGAGAAGTATCGATTATGTATCAAACCTTGGTAACTGCTTCAAGCGAAATAGGAATTAATGAAGGCTTTAATAGGATCGATTTATTATCGTCTTGCAGTGTGCAAGTTTTGGAAAAGTGTTTTTATGTACAAATGAATAACTGCAGGGTGATGTTAGAATTTTTAAACAGTTGACAAGTGTGTCGTTGGATGCCTGAGTTACATATTAACATATCACCGTGTCCAGATTATTATCGAAATTTCCATTTAAATAACATTTGAACAATATTTCTTTGATGTTTTGTCGGTAAATTCCTTTGTACATAGAAAACATGTATTGAAACTGTTTCGAAGTATTGCCCGATCTTTTAAGCATTCAGGGAAAATCGTGAAAGGAAAAGGAACTGTGCAGCACACAGAAAGACTGCGCTAGTTATTATTTTAAATCAATGGTGTTAAGGTGTTAGTTCCAATAATGCAGCTACTATAGCTGTAATTGGTTATGGAATTTAAACTAAGAATCACTCAGGCCTTGTTATACAGTTGTTATATAGATATTATCTACAAATAATGACATCTAAGGATTAAAAGCATAGGAAGAATAACAGCTACATTTGTAAAAGTAGTGAGATTGACAATGGTATTCATATTCTTAAAATGTGTTTAATGGGTAATATAATCAATAATTCAGAAAATTAGGCATTATTTGCTGCAGATAATGCCTCAGCCGTTAACAGGCAAAATCACCTATATTGTGCACAGGAAATAGTTAGCTATTTCTAAGAATGGGGACTATGGATTAATTTCAGTACCCTATTTTAGCAGGGTCATGTAACTCGTGTTAATTCTCTTGAATTGACAACCAAGTGGAGCACGGTTCTAATTTCTCCTTTTGTTCTTTCAACAGGTGATACCTGCTGGATTCACAAATTCATAAAGCCAGCTCTCATTTATTGCTTAAGGTGGGAGAGAGCAAGGATTAGTTTTGGATTGCTCTAGCTAAGAGTTGGCACAGACATGATGGGCTGAGTGGCCTTTCGTCCTGGAAAGCTCTCTGGTTCTACAGGTTATGCCATTGAACGTTTGGCTCTGCAACCCATTCTGATTTCAAAGGTGTTTCTCAGTTCTTAAAACTACCTGATCAAAATGCACGAGTAGTTCATACAAAATTTGTTTGTTGTTGGAAATATTGAAAGGCATTCTGTTTTAGTCTCCTGCCAGCTGCTACATGACTCCGCCCTTAAATCCATAATCCCCTCACAAACACTTCAAGTTAAGTCTAGTTAAATCTGAACATCCTGTTGATTTTTCCCCCTTATCTAATGTATCTAATGTGTTTTCGAGATCACCTTCTTCTAAACTTTGCAACATTACTTATTTCCACCTCACCTCCCCACTGAGCCCTGAAGACCCAAATCGTTGCCATTATTGCTTCAAGGATGGATTTCTCCAATAATCTTCACCATGGTTTCCTGGCAGCCAAGCCCCATAAAGTGCAACTCATTCTGCATGCAAACACTTGTATTCTTATCCATGCAAAGCTTGACATGTATCTGCACCCGCCCAGGGCTGAATTGGCCATCCTTTGGATCATGTTCAAAGCCTTTATATTCGTCATCAAACTTCTTTGTGAACTTGCACCATTCAAATTCAGCAGTGAGTTTCTGCCCCAAGTTCATTCTTGGCTCCAGTGACACTGATTTAATCTTTGTTTCGGACCTCCTTGTTCCACATTTGGTTACTACTCTCTAGTCACCAGGCTTCTGCCCTCTCCACTTCCAAAAGTCCACTAAAGTCTATTTCTTCTCTCAGTCCCACCTCTTAATACATCCTATGTATTGTTTTCTCTTTCACACAGTACTCTTGTAATTCTCTCATTTCTGCACTCCTCTGAGACATCTTTCTAATGTAAAAAATCACGAGGTTGTATAAGGCTCTGGTCATATCCCATTTGGAATATTGTGAGCAGTTTTGGGCCCTGTATCTAAGGAAGGATGTGCTGGCTTTGGAGGGGGTCCAGAGGAGGTTCACAGGAATGATCCTGGGAATGATGGGCTTATCATATGAGGAGCGGTTGAGGATTCTGGGTCTGTACTCAATGGAGCTTAGGAGGATGAGGGGCCTAGATAGAGTGGACGTGGAGAAAATGTTCCCACTAGTAGGAGAGACTAGAATCTGAGGGCACAGGCTCAGACTGAAAGGACAAACATTTAAAACTGAGATAAGATGAAATGTCTTCAGCCAGAGGGTGGTGAATCTATGGAACTCATTGACTGTGGATGCCAAATCACTGAGTGTCTTTCAGACAGAGACAGATAGGTTCTTGATTAATGAGGGATCGGGGGTTACAGGGAGAAGGTTGGAGAATGGGGATATCAGACTCAATGGGCCAAATGGCCTAATTATGCTCCTATATCATATGGATATAAATTCAATTTGTTTTTGCTGAATCCTTAAAAAAATTACAAAAGGAAGACGAGTAAGTTCAGTAGCCCCAATGAGAAGCTGCTTTGAAAGGGAGACTCAAAACTACAGCGTTGTAACTATCTATGACTTGTGCTCCCTCTTAAAATCGTTCATTGCTGGGATGCAGAATCAATTAATTTGCCGTAATATCTGCACAAAGTGTAAAATGGTAAAAATGAAAAGAATAAGATTGCGTTTAAAAGTAATAATTTGTGTCTTTTATAGGAAAATACATCATTGTACATTTAGGCTCAACAATGACTGCGACTTACTACCGTCCCAGGGCAGCTAGTGCTAACTTTCTGCCAGCCATATCAACAATGGCAGCAAGTTACAAAGGCCACTATCCTCTCAATGTGCTGAGACAGAGCTTAATGATGCCTTGGAGACCCAGCACCTATTACAAAGTGGCATGCGTTGTTCCCACCATAGCTTCTTTTACTACTAATGCCCCTGAACATATGGAAGCCAGAAGTGCTCATATCCCATCGAATAGAACAACGTTGCTCACCAGATACAGTCCTCAAGATTGGTATGAATCTAACCAGACCAACTACAAAGAGTCTGAGTCTTCCAGGCACAGTGCAGAGAGGCTGAGGGTTGACACTGTTCGTCTGATCCAGAACAAGGAAAGCATTACCAAGAAATACAGTTTGAAACCAGCAAGAATTTAGGCGAACGTGTCAATGATATTTTGTTTTGGAAGTCTGAATTAGCTCATGAGACTGAGCAGATAATCGGGGAGACTAATTCTCTCCTAGAAGTCAAGAAACGATTGGAGCGCGCCTTGGCAGAAACTGAAGGTCCTCTTCAGGTAAAAGGCATCTTAATAGTGAATTACTTCATATTTTAATGCTCTAATCATGCAGTTGCTTTAATTATTTACAGATGTCAATTCCTATTTAGAAATAATTCTTTTGAATAAGCAACAAGCAGGTGAATTCGTTGTTTTAAAGGGAATTCAGTAAAATGACTTAAGAAATAGCATATTTACCAATAATTTCCTCTGTTTTTTTGCCTGTTCAGTTTCTGAAAAAACATATATTGTATTCCACTGGAGCTGAGAGATTAGAGAAAGTAACTTTCAAATGCAATGAGGTCACATGATGCATTTAAGGAATTCATATCCATTCTCATGCTCAGGTTTCTCACTTTCTGACACAGCTGATAAACTTGGGGCAAAGAATTGCTTTCGTCACTATTGTGAGAAAAGTGAAACATTTTGTCAATAGTAGATCGCAATATTAGCTTTGTTCTTTCTGACACTATATATAGGGTTAAAAACCTGTTCTGCACAGGAAATAGTCCGGTTTGCTTCACAAAATCATTCCAGAAAGATAGATATCTCAGGATATTTTGCCTTTCATGCTGATGGTGAACATAGGCACAAAATTGCTCCTAATGTGACAATAATTTTCTATCTTGAGAAGGGATGTTTAAATATCTTCAGTTATCCATTTACCGTTCAATAAATTTACTTGGTATTTCTAGCTGGCGCACTCGACCAATGAGAGCTTTATTTCCTGTTTACAAAAAGCAAAGCAGATTATCATCAGTAAATTGTTCAATCCTGGGTACGTGAAATATAACCTAGACATTGGACAGGCAAAGGAATGTCTGGGTCATCGTGAATGATGGCTGACCTATAGACGTGCTGAATAAGAGAAAAATGTCCAAGAATTAGAACCCAGAAGCCTGAAAGTTATATGTTAAGACGTTGCCAACACTGTTTTGAATACATTTATGATATCACACTGATAGTGATTAAAGCAGTTCCTTTCTCCCTCCTGCTCCAGTGCTTTGCAATTTACAGGACTGGTGATTTCAAATTTCAAAATAAAACTCTTGAATTGAAATAGCCTTGGTGGTGGCATTGCCACTGGACTAGTAATCCTGAGGCCCAGGGAAATGCTCCAGGGATGTTTCAAATCCCACCACAGCAGATGATGAAAATTGAGTTCTGAATTAAATGTCAAATAATGACTGTGATATCATTGTTGCAAAAATACATCTCGTTCACTTATGTCCCTCCTTAAGGGGAGGAAATCTGCCATCCTTACCTGGTCTTGTCAGGATGAGACTTCACAGCAAATGGGTTGACGCTGAAATGGCCTCGCAAGCTTTTTGGTTCAAAAGCAATTAGGGATAGGCAATAATCACTGGCCCATGAATGAATTTTTAAAAATTGTGTAGCATAAGCTTTCTTAATCTCAATAGAAAATGTTCAATGGGTGTACTATAACAGTTCAAAGCCAATATTATTATCAAATAAAAGCTCATTCGGGTTCAGGAAATTAATAATAGTATGGCATAGTGTTACATGACTTCAGTCGCAGCTTGTATTCTTAATTTTCATGTAACTTATTAATGCAACAGGTGTCACAAGAATGTCTATACCACAGAGAGAAAAGGATAGGTATAGATCTTGTTCATGATGGCGTAGAGAAGCAGTTGCTCAAGGTTGGTGTAACTAAATCAGAAGAATTCCTGTGTTAAAAGTACATTGTATTGGTCCGGTCATTTTGCTGAAGCAATATCTGCACTTTCTTTTCAATAGGAGGCTGAATGTATAAAGTCCTGTCAAGAAAGAATGAGAAGATATCTGAACAGGGCAACAGCCCAATTTAAGTAAGGGTAAACAATTTGAATTACAAAGAAAGTCATACATTTAAAATTCAGGGAGAGCTTTAGGGTAGAAAGAGGAGCAAACATGGCCAAATCGAACCCTGAATTAAATCCTACATACTGAATTGAGCTCAGTGTGCAGTATGATCTTGTAAATCCTGCTCCAAAAACTTTGGGCTGGATTCTCCGTTTCAGGGACTTGGGCCGGGACTTTCCAATCCCCGGCCAAGTTCTGACCCCAGCGTGAAAAGTGGTGCGAACCACTCCGGCGTCAACGATCCTCTATTGTCAGGCATATACCCCTTCCTAGGGGGGCTAGGTTGGTGCCGGAGTGGTTCCGCTGCTCCAGCCGGCGCGGCACGGCCGGCGTGAGTTCGTGCACGCGCGCCAGCCCCCGGGCAATATGGCGGAGCCCTACAGGGGCCTGGCGCAGAGGAACATAGGCCCCCACGGAACCAGCCCGCCCGCCGATCGGTAGACCCCGATCGTGGGCCAGGCCACTGTGGAGGATCCCCCCCCGGGTCGGATCACCCCACCCCCCCACCAGGATGGCCCCCGCAGACAGAACTTCCAGGTCCTGCCGTGTGGGACCATACGTTACCCACATCGGTGGGACTCGGCCGAACTCGGCAGGCACTCGGCCCAGAGAATCGCCGGGGGGGGGGGGGGGGGGGGGGGGGGGGGGGGGCGCTTTCAACGGCGTCGTAAAAACTGTGGCCTTTCACGACAGGCAAACTAGTGTCAAAAGACCACATATTCACAGCTCTGCAGGGAGCTAGTAGAGACCCGTCATGAAGCTCGCAGCTTTAGCTGCAGATACAGTCCCCCGCACTTCCAAGTCAGAGACCACCCGCCCAAATATAGCCTGGTTCCCCCACCTCCCCAATCTACCACTCCCTGCTGCAAACAGTCCTTAATGCATCTTATCAGACCTCCGAAACACACTGGACTGTGATTCAAACCTGCCCTCCCATAATTCGTAAACAACCTTGACAGATTATTCCGCATCTTTGATTCCATTCAAATATTAATGCAGTGCTTTCAAAATAAGCAATTAAAATGCTCATATGCAGAAGACTATCACTGCTGCACAAGACTATGGCTCAGATTTTGCTTTTGTGTTCGCCATGAGTGCAAATGGCGACGTGGACGCAAAATCCTACGAGAGTCATTTTGCTGGCGAGATCTCCTTGTGCAATTGTCCCCATCCCTCCCACCATTGATGTAATGGGGTTCCGCACAGGAAAGTCGGGATAGATTAACATAAATCATAGGGCAACCCCGCCGTGTCGTTCGCTCACAAAGGGGTCTCACCTTGGCGAGGTTTACAGGTTTTTAAGAATGGGAACCAGGTGAAGGGGGCAATCTGCGTACAGACAAGTACAGCCCCTGGGGGCGGACGAGAGAGAGACATGCCTTGGCAGTGCCCCCTGTCAGAATAAAGTGGCAGTGTCAGGTGGGGCTCTCTCTGGGAATCTCCATGGGGGGGGGGGGGCGGTTTCCCTGTGTCCATGGGGACTCACAATGGGGTGGTGTATTCCATGTGCATGGGGGAGGGGAGGGTTTGCCCATGTGTATGTGTGAGTGGAACTCCGTGTGCGTGGGGATTGGTTTCCTCTTGTTCATCAAGCAGAGATCAAGATGTCCTTTAAAAACAGCACCCTGATCTCAGGAATCCCGGTGTTGCTGGCTTCTTCTGGTCCGACTCGACCAGGCCCGGCAGCGTAACGGCCTGGGTTCTTTTCCCCTCCAAGTGCTGCATAAGGCGATGAGAAATGCGGGATGTGCAGTCAGTGAGCTGTACCACGCTTTTCTCATCTGAGCCAGAAGAAAGGGAAAATTCCATTATACATTTTCCAGGTGCCTACCTATAGCCAAAACTCCAAGCCATGAACCAAATAACACAGTCGGCAATGTTTTAAAATGCATACATACATCGCTCTGACTTTATTTACTTATTGATTAAGGATCTAACCATGCACAGGTAAGGATAAAAATAATGGATCAGCACTACAAAAGGTTTGCTTTTAATTTATTGCCTTTGAATGGTTAGACCAATGCTAAAAGGATAAAGAAAGACAAAGTTAAACAAACAAGATAGCAGAGATTAGAAAAAGCAGGGGTAAAGCAGAAAATCCTAGCAGATTATGTGGAAGATGTAGAGAAGAAGATAATCAGAGAGAGAAAATATGAAAACCTTAGTGAGATAGAAACCGGTAACAATAAAGAAAAAGTTACAGAAACCCCGAGTGAAAGCCAAGGAAATGTTACATACAGAAATGGTTACTGGAATTGTAAAAATTGTAAACACACCGAGGGTGAAATTTTCCCAGAAATCGGCAAAGGCTGATAGTGGGCGGAGAAATCGACCATGAAGCTACCAACAGCAACGGCAGCTTTCTCCGCCATATTGTGCAGGACCTGGGGGGGGAAGAAAATATCAAAGGGTGGGTCCCCACGACATATTGGTGGTGGGGTGGCCTCTGAATTTCACACCTCCACCAGCAACTTAGTAATTCGAGGATCGGGGAACTATTTTTAAAGGACACTCCAACACAAAGGAGTACACGCTGGAACCCTCTATCCCCACCCCACCCCACACCTGTCTCCAACTTCCTCACAGTGCTAGGGGCAGTGTGAGGGAAACTGACTGCATTCACCTGGGCTCCCCTGGGCAGGTGGGGAGGGGATCTGCTCACCAGGTGCATGGCTTGGGAAATCAATCAGATTTCTCGCCTTTCTGCTGCCACACCAATGTAGATGGATTTTCAGAAGGGGTGGGGGGTATAATTCAGGTGGAGGGGGCTGATAATTCTGTGTTAATGAATGCAAATTATATTCTCGATGATGAACATTGGGAAATGTGCCCTGTCACTGACAGGGGGAGGGGACAATTGCGTCATGCACTTACGTCGATGCCAAACGCGATTTGCTTGCTCTTGCGATATTTTCCGCTCCCGTCGCCAAACCTGCCCAGTGCAATCAGGAATGGAAAACCCCGGCTCTGAGCTCCTGAGAAAGAGGGAGAAAATTCACTGAACCCTGTAGAAATGAAGAAAGAATAAAGGGAGAAAGTAGAGAAACAACACTCCAAATGAGGAAACAATTACTGAAGCGAACAAGAGAGTCTATTGAAACCAGAAAGAGAAAATCTGAAAATCATCTACTGTCATTTGATTAGAACAGTTTTAGATAAATTTTAGGCAAAATGACAATGCATTTATGTCACATTTTCCACCATGATTAAAAAGGGAAAGGGGAATAATTTTTGGCTGGTCTGTTGGTTAGCTTGACACTGTCATTGCGATAAGATGTTTTGAAAATCTGGTAACATGATTTCAATAACACTGTTACGTGATGGAAAGGAGAAAATAAGAAGTTGCTGGAGCACGGTAGGCATGGGGGAAAATTCTTCTTGTGGAGCGGAAGGAGAGAACCTCTACTAAAATGGAAGAAAGGAAATGGAAGGAGATTAGTATGGAGTGATGTAAAGTAATCTGTTAGAGGTGTTTAGGTAAACCTTGTCATATAGAGAGACCTTCACTGGCATTGCTGATGAAGAGAGTTATGTGTCACAGGTTTGCACGTCTATAAAATAGTATGGGTAAAGTATCCTGATCCAGTATGTGGGAATACTGGTTTGCCTGTAAGGGTGTCTTACAGCTTTCCGCTCGTGACATCTATTTCTGGCTCATAACATGAACTACCAGGGGACATCAACCAGTTAGGACTCTTAACCACAATAAAGTTCCTAAACATCCTGTTGGTCTATTTTTATAGGGCATTACTTTTTAGTGTTGCATTAAGTGGTAACCATGGACACCACAAAGGAAGTGACAATTTAAATGATCTTAAATTGTGAAATATCTTGTTACCTCTGTCTTTTGTAGGTTGCGGCAGTCTTTAACCATAATAATATTAGCTTTTGCATAGTGATTACATTGACAACTCGCCTAAACACAATAATTTAATGAGATGAAGAGGTGATGGTAGAGATGGCCCATATAAATACAAACGTTGCTTTGACTGTCCTTTGATTACGCATGTCCTGATTTAGTGAACTCTTTCAGTTCATAGTTGGTTTTCAATGCAGCTTTGATATTATATTAAATGTATTTAGTTCCATCAGTTCCTAATGTGCGGGCCTTGAACATCTGAGAGAAACATGAAAGAAAACTTGCCAGATTCATCAAGGTCAGCAGCTGGGAAGGAGCCTTTTAAGGATAATAAGAATGATAATTCTTCCACTTAACTTTTCATAGTTGAAAATTGGTTTAGAGTTGTAAAATGGACATTGCACGCTAATAGCATACATATTCATGGGTAAATTAAATAAAGCTTTACATTATTCCACTCTTTGGTGTTTACCAACAAGGCATTTCATTTCAAACATAACTTCAGAATGAAATAGCCAATGTGATCAAATTAATATGATTGATTAGTAGTTTATGTGCTGATTACATATTGCTTTTCAAGGTTTATATTTCATGAACTGCCTCAAGAAGATTGGCATATCGTATTATTTTAATTAAGATTCTGTTCTCCCATTAGATTTTCAGCCTCACACAATTCCATAGCATATAACTGTGATTAAAAGGCCATCAACTGAGTTTTCCAACTAAAATGTAATTGGACTTTTTGCAGCATCTGAGTTATATGAATAATCAATGAGTGGAAAAGATGAAGGGGGAAGACAATTAAAAGAGACTTCCATTTAGTGAATTAAATCCCCATGTCTATCCTGTGTTGATTCATTGTGACACATGGAACAGAAATATTAAATATTAAGTTACAGACAACAAGATCATTTTCAGTCAGCTTTCTTATGTGTTAATTGTTTCAGTTAGGTCCCATCGAGAGTAATTTATTGACTGAACACTGACCCCAAGGGCAGGCCTTTTTGACCCTTTCCACCAGTGCTCCCGCTGAAAGCGACCCCCGAGGCAGGTTCCCCAGCGACAGGATGGGTGAGCCACACAAAATGCTTAAGGCATCAGTGGGACTGGAAGATGCTGCCAGCGACCTATGATAAGCCACGCTGGAAAACAGGTCATTGGGAGGGGTGGGCGGGGGCGGAATTTCCACCCAATTTATGAATCAAAAATGGATCTCTGGAAGGTTAACTCATGAAAGAGGAACTCCGTCTAAAATAACTGATCACATTGTTCCGATTAACTGTGAAGTAGGTTAATTCGTTCTAGATTCTAATAAGCATTGTGCACATCTACTGGTCAAATGTCACCATTGAAGCCCATACCACCTAAAACTATACGCAACTATTGCATATGATACAATAGAAAAGTAGGATAGTTCCACTCTTCATCAAAATAATCTCAGTAGGGTCGATGTTTGGCATGCGGATTGGGTCTTCGGTAATATTGTAGATTCAGAGTATTCTGATGAAAGATTATAGATCTGAAACATTAACTCTCTACACAGGTTCTGCCTAACCTGCTGAGCATTTCCAGCATTTTTTGTTTTTCCTTTCTGATTTCCAGCATCCACAGTATTTAGCTTGATTTCCAATCCTTGCAGCACTAAAAGACAAGATTATTCATTTTTGTAGATTGAACAGAGGCACTCAACATGAACTAGAACAGGATATTGGTGATAAAAACACAGCTTACAGAATTGATGGGAAGTGTCACCAGCTACGCAACACATCCGATGGCATCAGCTACTACAGAGGGGTGGATCGTGTGGATGCTACGTAAGCTATAAGAATATTGATTAGTTACTGAATCGTTACTTTTTCAAGTAAGGAATCATAGAATTTACAGTGCAGAAGGAGGCCATTCGGCCCATCGAGTCTGCACTGGCTCTTGGAAAGAGCACCCTACCCAAGCCCACCCCCACCCCCCCACCCCATCCCCATAACCCAGTAATCCCACCCAACACTAAGGACAATTTCAGACACTAAGGGCAATTGATCATGGCCAATCCACCTAACCCGCACATCTTTGGACTGTGGGAGGAAACCGGAGCACCTGGAGGAAACCCACGCACACACGGGGAGAACGTGCAGACTCCGCACAGACAGTGACCCAAGCCTGGAATCGAACCTGGGACCCATGAGCTGTGAAGCAATTGTGCTAACCACTATGCTACAGTGCTGCCCACGTTAATTCCTATTCGTGCAGAATCTTAAATATGAACATTTGTATTTTGTAACATTTTATGTAAATTATCTATGGTGTATAGATCATGACTGATATAAGATAAGGGAAAACACAATTTGGAATTTGCCAATTTTTAACTCATTATTGACTAGAGTAAAGTTGTGATCCTATCTCAGCTGGGTCACTGTCTGTGCGGAGTCTGCACGTCCTCCCCGTGTGTACGTGGGTTTCCTCCGGGTGCTCCGGTTTCCTCCCACAGTCCAAAGATGTGCGGGTTAGGTGGATTGGCCGGGCTAAAATTGCCCTTAGTGTCCTAAAAAATAAGGTTAATGGGGGTTGTTGGGTTACTGGTATAGGGTGGATATGTGGGCTTAGGTAGGGTGATCATTGCTCAACAGCATCGAGGGCCGAAGGGCCTGTTCTGTGCTGTACTGTTCTATCTATCTATCTATCTATCAATTTTATAATGCCTTCACAATCAAGGTAAGTCTCAGAGGGAATATCTGCATGAAAATATCTTCGAAAGAATAAAGACATGTATGACCATAGCTTCCTAACTTTCTTTCTCTTTTCTCTGTGGTTAGGTCCCATCTGCGGTGATTAATATGTTAATTTGAAATTATATACTTAATCATGTTGGGTAATTGTTATGGCAAGGCAGATGACAAGTGCAAGGCTTCCCAAATCCCAAAGACAAACATGAAACAAGCTGCCAGAATGATTTTACAATCTGTGTATTGTAAGGAAGTTTTCTGAAGACAAAAGTAACACTCAGACCAATCGTGATGATTTTATATTAAAATTATATTAAAGTTAAAGTTAAACATTTACTAAAAGAAAGAAAATTACACTTAAACCAGAAGAACACCGTTACACAGTTAACTGTAATTTTTAAACATTTCCAAAAATATCTTGGCTTTTTTGATGGCAACAGTCTTTATAGGTTTTCTGATTTATACAATTCCTGTAATTTTACCACGCAGTGCTCTGCAGCTTTAGGGTGTTCTCTAAGGGTGACAGCAAGCTAGTTTCACAGGTCGGGCTTTGGGCGCGATTCTCCGCTCCCCATGCCGGGTGGGAGAATCGCGGGAGGGCCGGGCGAATCACGACACGCCGCCCTGGAACCCCCCACGATTCTCCCACCCCCCCAAAAATAGATAGAATTATTTTCATAGAATTTACAGTGCAGAAGGAGGCCATTTGGCCCATCGAGTCTGCACCGGCTCTTGGAAAGAGCACCCTACCCCCTACCCAAGGTCAACACCTCCACCCTATCCCCATAACTCAGTAACCCCACCCAACACCAAGGGAAATTTTGGGCACTAAGGGCAATTTAACGTGGCCAATCCACCTAACTTGCACATCTTTGGACTGTGGGAGGAAACCGGAGCACCCGGAGGAAACCCACGCACACACGGGGAGGATGTGCAGACTCCGCACAGACAGTGACCCAAGCCAGAATCGAACCTGGGACACTGGAGCTGTGAAGCGATTGTGCTATCCACAATGCTACCGTGCTGCCGTTTTTCGATAGGCCACTCGGAGAATCGCCGCTCGCCGTTTTTCACCGCGACCGGCGATTCTCCGGCCCAGATGGTCCGAGCGGCCTGACGAACCCGACCGGTTCACGCTGACGGCAACCACACCTGGTCGCTGCCGTCGTGAACAGCGCGCGACTGGTAGGTGTGGGGCCTGTGGGGGGCGGAGGGAGGATTGAGCACCACGGGTGTGCTCATGGGATGACTGGCCTGCGATCGGTGCCCACCGATCGTCGGGCCGGCGTCGCTAAGAGACGCACTCTTTTCCCTCCGCCACCCCGCAAGATCGAGCCGCCATGTCTTGCGGGGGCAGCGGAGGGGAAGACGGCAACCGTGCATGCGCGGGTTGGAGCCGGCCAACCTGCGCATGCATGGCTGACGTCACTTAGGCGCCGCCGGCCACGTCATTCTCAGCACGCCGCTTTGACGCAAGCGTCAGTTTCCCGCAACGCAGCTCCTAGCCCCGCGGGGGAAGAGGGAGAATAGGGGGCGAGGAGCGGCCTCCGATGCCGGAGTGAAACACTCGAAAAACGCGACACGCCATTTTTGGGGGGTGGGAGAATCGCGGGGGGTGCCAGGGCGGCGTGTCGTGATTCGCCCGGCTCTCCCGCGATTCTCCCACCCGGTGTGGGGAGCGGAGAATCGCGCCCACAGTCTTCAATGTTTTCTTAATCTTTTTTCCATTTAATGTTACACTTTATTTTTCCACAATCCTATGGATGTTCTTTTTCCCTGAAGTGATCAACCTTTTCAAAAAATATTGCTACTATATTATAAATAAAATAAATTGACATACAACAGCCAACCAAGCCACTTCTTTTCTTTGCCTTATGTAAATACTTATTCAAGCTCTCCTGGGTCCTCTGTTCATCACCAAATCAAACCACATACCTTCACACCCTCGTTATTAACATTTGACCTTTGCAGTTAATCTGTTTCTAATTCAATTAAACCAGTCATATCCCCACAAACTTGTTTTCTATTATATGACAATGTGACAGCGATTATGTAAAAAATAAAGAATTCCGCCACCAGCGAATGGCACACTGCCGAGAAGCATGCTGCTGGGGGGCTGGATAATCCAGCCGTAAACACTTCTCTATGCATTTCATCCAGGCCTTGTTTTTCCCTCCAAACCTCAAGATGGAAAAATATCTCATTAGTCCAGGAGCTTAGTGATAAAAGTATCTGTTTCACACTAGATGGTAGCCACTACTCAGTGGTAGCCCTTTCCTTTCAGGGTCAGAATGTTGTGGGTTCAAGTTCCATTCTAGAAATTTGAGCACAGTATCTAGGCACTTTTGAGAGAATGCTATTCTGTCAGAGGTGCGATCTTCCATGTGAGATGTCTTGTCTATGTCCTTACGTTAAAAACTCCCAAGACAGTATTTTGAAGAAAAGCAGAGAGTTCTCCCCATATCTTGGCTGTCCTTCAAGAAACATGACTAGAACGTATTATTTATACATGCTCACATTGCTGTTTGCAAATTGGCTGTTGCATTTCGTATTTTATGACAGACTGTACTTCAGAAGCATTTTATTGGCTGTGAAGTGCTTTGAAACAGTCCGAGATTGTGAAAGGTGCTCTATGAATAAGAAAAACGTCATTATTCCCCAATATAATGAGATTCTTCATGAGTGTCGGATAGCCTAGGCAGAATAAAAAGGACAATAACCATTGTAGTCTGCAATGCTCAAACTCCTCCTCAGTCAAGATGAAAAAGAATCAGCGTTGACAATAGGGAGAGAGGAATAAAGGAAACAGAAAAGTGTAACTTTACATTGTAACTGATAAATTACTTACTCTTCATGATGGAACATTGTAATATTATTAAAATAATCTATCCAGAACACTGATAAATTAGGATTAGCTTTGATAGTAGAACTGTTATCCTTTTATTGGAGTACTTACTGTTGACTAAGTAACACCTTCCTTGGTTACAGATAACCTTTTCACGTACATGCACAAAATATTTTTAAACTTGTGAAGGTACAGTGAGGTCTACAATGTTATACAGCCTCCAAAACTCATCAGTCCCCAATAACAATGGCGTGACCTCTAATTCCACTGGTAAAGTTCACTGATAGAACAGTTGGAGAATTAACAGAAGTGCATGAATACATCATTGTGAAACAAGACATTTGCTGTTTTTGAAGGAAAACCGTTCATTTCTTGTGTTGGTTGGACCAAAGGTGGTTGCGCAATCAGTAGGATTATTTAAAATTGAATGGTTGAGCAAAATACTGGAGATTAACATTGAATCTTAATTGCTCCGAACTTTGGCCGTTTTGCTTGGTCTGTGGATCTTAAATGTGATCAGGTTTAGATGGCATACTTCATAAAAAATCTCTTGAAGAGAAATTGGGCACGGACATGCATAGGAAAAAAGAAATGGCAACGGCATTTCTCCTAACAAAGCAATGGGATAGACTTGTTCAGAGTTGTTGGATGAGTTTAGGAGGATAACGAACAAAGGCCAAGACTACATTCAAATTGAAGGTGACCATGTTTTATTCCGTTGAAATATGTAATTGATTTTCTTCATCAAAATGTTGTAATCTAAAACTGCCCCATTCAGAGCACCGCAGCAGTACAGTAAAAAGATTTTATAAAATCAGAGGAATTTATGACAAAGAAAGGGACTATCCAGTCCATCATACATAGCCGAATCCCACTTTCCAGCTCTTGGTCGATATCCTTGTAGGTAATGGCACTTAAATACATATCCAAATATGTACATTGTCATATAATAGAAAACAAATTTGTGGGGATATGACTGGTTTAATTGAATTAGAAACAGGTTAATTGCAAAGGTCAAATGTTAATAAATCCATGAAGGTTTCTGCCTCTGCCACCCGTTCAGACAGTAATTTCCAGACCTTGGTTGCTATTTGTGAGAAAAACAATTATTTTTAAACCAACAACATTAAGTCTATGGTTATTGAGCTCGAAACAGGTCTATCCTATCCACTTGACCTAGGCTGCCCACAATTTTATGCACCTCAATTAAATCTTCCCTCAGCCTCCTCTGCTGCAAAGAAAAAAACTCCACGATACCCAGATTTTTCTCACACCCCAAATTTTCCAGTCCTGACACCGTTCTTGTAACTCTCCTCTGCATCCTCTCTTAAGAAGGTTGTTACACTTGGGGGACGAAATTCACCGAAGTCCATCGTGACGCCCTTGACTGGCGGGCAAAAACGGCGCTGGTGACTCAGGCGTCGGGGCCCGCTTATCAGCCCGAAATCTCCCGTCCCGAAAGGGCCAGCAGCGGAGTGACGCTGTACGCATCAATTTCACCCGCTGCATAAGTGGCGCGCCGGTTGACGTCGGGCGACATCATCAACGACGCTCGACGTTGGGGGGGGGGGGGGGGGGTAGGGGTGGGGGGGGGGGGGGGGTAGGGGTGGTAGGGGGGTAGGGGTGGTGGGGGGGGTGGGGGTGGTAGGGGGGGGTAGGGGGTGGTGGGGTGGTAGGGGTGGTAGGGGGGTAGGGGTGGTGGGGGGTAGGGGTGGTGGGGGGTAGGGGTGGGGGGGGGTAGGTGTGGTAGGGGGGGGGTAGGGGTGGATAGGGGGGGGGGTGGGGGTAGGGGTGGTAGGGGGGTGGGTGGTGGGGGGTAGGGTGGTGGGGGGGTAGGGGTGGGTAGGGGTGGTGGGGGGTAGGGGTGGGTAGGGGGGTGGGGGTAGGGGTTGGGGGGGTAGGGGGGATATTGGGGGTGGGGGTAGGGGTGGCAGAGTCCGCAACCAACACGGTAGGAATAGATGTGAATGCCTTGTTTTTTTTTAAATGGCGAGTATATTGTGCTGCGTGCCTATCTGAGAGAGAGAGAGAGAAAAAGATTTGCTGCAAACTCTGGGTGATCTCATTTATTACCTATTACCTCCAAAATGTTTGAGACTTAATTATGCCATCTTGCAGAACCTTGGAGTTCCCCCCCCCCCCCCCCACCCCCCCCCCACCGCCCCCCCCCCCCCCCCCCCCCACCCCCCCCCCCCCCCCCCCCCCCCCCCCCCCCCCCCCCCCCCACCCCCCCCCACCCCCCGCACCCCCCCCCCCCCCCATTCCCCTCTCTCTCTCACAAACCCCCCCCCCAACCCACCGGCGCTCGAGGTAAGTGATTTATCTCTCCTCCACTCCCAAACCCCCCCCCCCCACCCCCCAACAAAACCCCTACCCCCCCCCCATACCCCTACCCCCCCCCACTAACCCACCCCCACCCCTACCCCACCCTACCTACCCCCTACCCTACCCACCCCACCCTACCCTACCCCTACCCTACCCCCACTTACCTCTACCCCCCTACCCTCTCCCCCCTACCCCCAGCACGCGATGTAAGTGATTTCACTCTCCCTTCACAACCCCCCCCCCCCCGGCACTCGATGTCGGTAACTGAACGGTGTCAACCATCGTCAATGCTTGACGCCGTTATAAACCAACTTTGATTTTCGCCTCCGTGACCCGTGGCCACGTCGGCGGGACTTCGGCCCATCCGAATAATATTAGAATAATTAAGCCTAAAAAAACAATGGCATCCCGCCGGCGCCAGCCGTTCTCCGAGGCGGGCGGCGGGATTTGAAGAACGCCATTTTATGGCGGGTGGGAGAATTTTGAACATGGCGGGAGCGGGAATATCGGCGCCCCCGGGCGATTCTCCAACCCTGCGTGGGGTTGGAGAATTTCGCCCCTGGCGTGAAATATGTGACCAAATGAAGCTAGTGGGACTAATTGGACAGCCCTTTCAAAGCTAGCAGAGATGTGAAGGGTTGAATTGTCTTCAATGCTGCAATGTTCTATGAGGCTACGATAAATATAAATTCTGCAGAGTCTGCTGTCTTGCTGCATCATGCTTGATAGTTCTTTAAATCAGTAACATCGACCTGGAGAATGTAGTGAATGGAAAAGGAACAGCCCTCATTGTTGGCCAAGTTCACGGTGGCTCAGATTTTTCATGAGCGGAAACTTTTGTCACCTTGCATCTGCTTTGGTGCACAGTTTCTCTGCCATGTATGGACAAGTCCAGCGACAGTGGGGCTCTTCAGCCAATCAGATTGAAGAATCTTCACTAGGCTATGCAGATTCTAAAACAGGAATATAAATTTGAATATTGAATTAATTGTGAAATTAGGTACAGAAAGCAAAATAAATTATTGGAAAGAAGGATGGTATTGATTTACATTGTTAACTTAGATGATCAAAATATATTTACATAATTGACATGGGCTGCAGCAGTTCAAGAAAGGGGCTGAACATCACCTCCTCAAAGACAATTAGGGATGGACAATAAATGCTGTCCTAGGCAATGATGCTTTTGCGCCATGAAATATTGCATTTTTAAAAATTGAGAAGTAGAGATCAAAGGACAGAAAACAAATGATAAAAATTAATAAATATCCGACACTAATTCCATTCTTGAGGACTCCACACTTAAAAATACATTTTCAGGGTAGAGAGGCTGCTAGCAAGTGATCAAGTCTTACTGTGACATTGAAAAATTACCCACATTTGAATGTTTAGAGGTAACTAGTGACCAATTATTGCAGCTTCACGCTCTTGTGTTGATTTCAATACCAAGTCTATTGGCAAGTTAGCAGTGTGCGAAGGCTTGTCGAGGAACAGCAAAAATCAGACAGAAATCTCTGAATATCCATGTTTAACTGTGCTAGTGAAAACCGCTGTGTTAACGGTAAGCACTGTTAACCTCAACATTATTCTTAGTGCAAAATCTGGGCCATTAATTCATCATTCATGATAAATTTTCTTTTCTTTTCATGTACCAAATGATCTGTTTGAGCTGCTCGCAGAAATATACTTTTCACTGTACCTCGGTACACGTGACAATAAACAAATGCAATCCAATCCAATCCAATTACCAATAAGATTTAAATGCTCATTTTATATTACAAATTATCTATGTAAACAAGCTGATATTAAACATATTGGGTGGAACCTTACCATATTTTTTCAAAGTGCCGCTTCCAGTGAGAAAACCAAAGAGAAGCCCTCCGACGCTGGTTTTGGGAAATCACACAGAATATTCAGCCTCTAGGGCAGCACGGTGGCCTAGTGGTTAGCACAACCGCCTCACGGCGCTGAGGTCCCAGGTTCGATCCCGGCTCTGGGTCACTGTCGTGTGGAGTTTGCACATTCTCCCCGTGTCTGCGTGGGTTTCGCCCCACAACCCAAAAATGTGCAGAGTAGGTGGATTGGCCACGCTAAATTGCCCCTTAAAAAATAATTGGGTAATCTAAATTTATAAAAAAAAAGAATATTCAGCCTCTAGAAATTAAAATTCCTCCCACATGCATCCAGCCATGTTCGCTGCAGTCATCACTGATTTACCACCCCGCTCCCCTATGGAACGCTCCACATAAATGCCTCACCAGCACACCCCAGCACTGGTTCCAGATCCAGTCGGGAAGATGGCTACCAGGAAGCCTGCAACTAGATTCTCAGAGGGAGCCCTGACCAAACTCATAGATGGTGTGCAGCAGAGATGGGATGTCCTATACCCACATTCCTATAGACATCCTTCCTGCCCGGGAGGCAGTGGTAGCCTTAGTGAGTGCTAGCTGACTACAGAACAAGATGGGACGACAGTGCCACAAGAAGATGAAGGCCTTCTTCATGCAGCAGGGTAAATCTATCTCCTCAAGTTTCCAACTCCAAGGTTATCTCTCAGTGAGCCACCACATTTGCTCCCAATACCAGTCATGCAGCCCTCTCCCCCACACTCCCACTCTCCATCTTCCTCCCAGTAACTAATCTCCTCACGTCTCCGCTCCCACTCAAGTCCCTCGTATCGCACCCTTAATCACCACCTGAACTGGCAGGACTTCCACCTACATTCTCCCCATCTGCCTCATTGCAGGAAAAACTCAAGCACAATAGGTGTGAGTGGGCACAGCCTACTGGAATCATGCCTGAGCATGATGTCTCACGCCCTTTGAGGGAAGAGTGATTGAGTTGGCTGGCGAGGAGAAGGACCACACTTGCATAGAGGGTGAAGTGGGGGCAGCAGACAAAATTGAGAACACTCAGGACACATATTCATAGTTCAAGCCTCACGTGAGTAAACATTGCCCCTTCAGGTATCCCCAATGATGCACAATTGCCATCTCCCTTCCTTTGGAGGTTAATCAGTCGACCAGCAGGGACCATCCTGGCACCCTCTGGACTCCACAGACCCAAGAAACGCTGAGGGAGACATCTCAGAGACCAGCATCGAGCAGGCATTATAGCTTTCACCCAAACCTTCCACCAGCGGAGATACTCACACCTCAGTGGCATTAACCTGTGGGCAGGTTTCTGGGCCAGTCACCGGTGAGCACCTCACAACTGATGATCGACAGCAAGCGGAGGCAGGGACGTCCCAGAGATCCGGCACTCACAGGGATGCTGGAGCCCAGGACTGCTGAGCCCCAGGCTGATAACAGGCACTGAGTACGATTGGCCCAGAGCTGCTGGAGCTGCAAAGGCAGAGTCGAGAACACCACGAATGGATAACAGAATCCCTGTCGGACTGCAAGGCTGACTGGAGGAGTCCCATTGCCTTCTGTCCGAGGAGATACTGCTGTCAGTCTGTCGCAACAAGACCAACACTGCAAAGGTGATGTCTACAGTGGGGATCTTGGCACAGTACGTGCAGTCCATGACAAGGGATGTCAGGTCCATGGTTCAACTAATGGCTTCATATCTGACGGCATGAGTTCCATGATGCAGGGCTTCAACTGCATGGTGAAGGCATGAGTGGGAACCCATGGGTCTCAGAGCTAGAAGACAGCAGGGCTTCCGGATCTCACTCCAGCTGCCCCTCCATCCCAGAGGACTCTGGGGTGTCCAACCCTTCTGACACCTCCCTCCCTGTGAGCAATACATCTCCAGCCCAGGATACCGAAGAGGGCCACACTGCAATAAAGGTCTCGCCCAAACGCGCCCAGGCTCTCACATCCAGGCTCCCCCAGGGATGCCTGGCAAGATGATCTCAGGCAACAGGGAGTGGAAGGCAGCAGGCCACCTCATCCTCAACTGTGGATCCTGGGGAAACTCCTAGATGTAGCAGGAAAGTGAAGAAGAGTAAAAATATGTGGCACCTAGTAGGTGAACTTGGGTACTAGTATAGATAAGTCACCATTGTAATATTGCTCTTGTATTAAACATTACTTTTTACACCCATGCAGACCCTTCACGCTGTCATTTCATGGTGCCATTCTCTGTGAACCCTTATGCAAATTTGGTGCTTCATCTCTGTGGAGTGTGAGAATGGCAGCGTTATGCCTCTCCCATTTCCAATCCTGACGCGCAGCAAAGATATACCGCTGCTGGCATGCTCCCCTCCCTGATATCCCAACCGATGGAAGGTTGAAAGGTAACACCCCTCCCCCCCCCCACAGCTTCCTGCCACTCCCCCCTTCATTCCCTTGCCTTGGTCGTCCCCAAACCAAGATGCTATGATGCCCCTCATCCTTCGCCCGATGTTGGCCCTCGCCATTGCCCAAGGCCTTCCTTACTCCTGTTCCATGTATTGAGCCTTGCTGCCCTCCTCAATCTCCTCTTCATCCGAGGAGATGTGTTGCTCCTCCACCTCCTCCTGGTCCAGATGCTCTCCCTGCTGCAGTGCCAGGTTATACAGAGGTCAGTGGACCACAATAATGCAGGACACCATCTGGGGGCTGTATTGGAGGCCGACCCCACCCTGACAAGTCCAGGTATCGGAACTGCATCTTGAGCAGTCCAATCGCCTGCTCAACCAGCGCACTCATTGATTCATGAGCCTCATAATGAGTCTCAGCAGGTGTTTGTAGTTTCTGCACTGGTGACATCAGCCTAGTAGGTCAACCTCACCCTCATTCCTCCAGCTCACAAGAGCTGCAGATTAAACAATCCATATACTGTAACAGCCTTCTATTCTGACACTAATCCCTGACAGTCAAACCTTCATAACCAGTGGTCTTGTTCTTTCATGCAGTTTCCCCCTTTGTCTCACATAGCTGCCTGAGCGTGGGGTTCAAATCTCACATCAGTCACCCTCCCTACATTGAGAAGGTATTCAAGTCTCCTGAGGCATGGGAGCACCCCTCTTCTTGAGTTCCCCACTCTACCCTTGCAGCCTGGCCTCTCATGCGTCTCCACCCAAGAACCTTACATTTAACCCAGGCCTAATCCTCCGTAATCCCCTCCTCCCTACCGCTTTCTAGCTCCCACTCTGGACACAAAGCCAGCAAGGATGGTATGGGAAGCATTGGCTTCATGCCAGCTGTCAGATCCTTTAAGCGAAGGGGCTCCCCAACTGGAAGGGAAAGTAAGGCCTGAAAGAGGCCCCTCCCTTGAGGTGGTGTAACATCAATATTCAGTGAGGGAGAAAGTCCTGGAGTGAGTGCTTGCTAATGACATACTAATGTATTAAAATGAGGTTCCCGGGCTACCGCGATTTCTTTCATGTTACCTCGACAAGGGGAGGTGGAAAATTAGAAATTACGTTCTCGCCAGAGAGATTCCCGTTTTCCGATTCTCTTCAGATTTTGCACGCACTTTGGCGATTCCGTGCACAGCTAAGGCAGGCTCAAAATCGGCCCCAACATCTTGGAATATCAATGGCCAACTAAGATCAACGCAGTTTCCTAGCCACTCATATTACATAAATATCTGTTACAGTAGTTGAATAAAACATTGAAAAAAATAAAATTCCTATGCACATGTCGTTTTTTTCTTTTCAAATAATTACTGTCCCTAATTTATGAATAAAGCATTGAAATATATCATCAAAAAGCCTTGATAATATTCATTTAAATGGTATAGTACCTCAATAAAGCTTATCTGTTTAGACCTTTTAGCCAATCAATGTGTTAATCATTATTTACAGGCATTTTTATTCGAGTGTGAAAACAGATGAGTAACTAATTGAACAGTATTTCAAAATCGTTTTCATCTTATCAGGCACTAGCGTCAAGCACATTTGGTAGCCAATGTCATAAAAGCTTTTGTTTGTTTGTGATCAGGTTTAATGATTTAACTTTGACCTTGATGCTTATGACCTAATAGCACAATATCATCTTTAGCAGCAAATGATGGCCCCGATATTTCCTGGGCGACGAGGAGGCTGTGGGTGAGGACTAAATTACCTGGAAAACCTGGCTTGACTGGAATGAGCATTGGGGTGGGGGGAGGTGGGGGGGGGGGGGGGGAGTAAGGGATGTCCTGCTGATAATAACGACACACCTTTTTTTGCATTTTTCACTGTAGCCACCTCGGAAGGGGAGCGCCAAAATTGAGAGGGTGGCAGGAGAGAGGCTGGAGATCAGTGCTGGGGAAGGGGTGTTGAAGATTGAGAATAGGGAGGAAGGCCAGAAATCAGGGGTGGGCTAGGCCTGCAGTGTTCTTGGGGCCAGGAGTGGAGGACTCTGCTCCTCCTGGTCCACATGGAGTACATACCTTGAAGCTTGAGGAGGTGGGAACGGTTAATCTGACAAGAATCCAGCAGCTCAGTCTCTGCTCACTTTCTGTTAATTGAAGTTGCGGCTCTAATGATGATGTCAGACCTTGTCATTTGAGGGACCTCGGTCAGGTCCTGAAATTTGCACTTTAAAATTTGAAGAGGTGAAAAGGCGTCAGGTTGCTTGATCCTGATATTTTAACTCCACGATCGTCTCCTACTTGTCGGGATGGTTATAGTCGAGGGCTGTCCCTCTGAACGATGGGTAAGCTGCTTCGAATGAAGAAGCATGTTCTAATCATGAACAATGAAGTGAAAACAATTGTAATGCTGAATGGGCTGAGCATTTCAAAGTAAAATCGCAATACATTTTGGCATATCGCAGCCATTCATTAACAAGTTTTTTTGTGCTATATGTTAATATGTCTAATAATATTCAAGAAATTAGATAAATATACTTTCAGTCACCCGTAAAAACCTTGCCTGTTTTTACAGTACTCTAATCGCAATCTATTTTTTATTCCATAAATATTTTTTTGCCAAACCTGTTACGACAGTAAAATAAATAAAACAAAAGGGCAATTATCTGAACTAAATTACTTGACAAAACCACTCTTTATCCGGCATTTGTCAATCTCACACAAAGAAGATTTGGAAGGAAGTGAAAAGCACACAAATGGATCTTCTCCAGGGCTATGATCCAGCAGCACGCTGGAGAAATAGGAGATGTTCTGTAGTTTCTGCTTGACTATGCAGGGCAAGCTTTTTATTTCTCTATTTTCTCGTGCTGTTCTTCTTTGGCAAACGTTGAAAATGGCAATTGCAGGTGGAGATGTTTTGAAGCCTTTGTAATACATGTTATTTTTTATTTTAACACAGAATTTCAGTCCCAGAGTCCTGGGCCAAGTACACAGATAATAATATTTTACGATCGCAGAGTGAACGGGCTGCATCCACACAACTCCGAGATGATATAGAAAATCTCCTTAATTCAACATCCAGTGAGATGTGGAACCAGTTCAATGCTCTAAATGTGTCCTTTACAAACCGCATCTCTGAGATAGCTGAAGCCAAAAATAAGTTGCAGACACATCTTGCTAAGGTAAAGGAAAAGTTCAAGTTAACATATAGGAGTCATGTATCATCCAGTTTTAGGAAGCAGTGCAAAGTCTGTAAAAGCATTTTTGCATCATATCCAAAACAGTGCATTGACATTCATGTGGTTATAGCATTAATAAGTAAATAAATATACCTGTGCTTTACAACAAAAGCAGATTATTATAATGATGTAAAACTGTGGTTCTCAAACTCGTTTGGTTAAACGGACCCTTTTCAAATGGATTAGTTATCATGAACACACCCATCTAAATTATAACACTACATTATACTCATAATTTGAAAGTGTTGTATGAAAGAGTGTTGTGATAATGCCTTCAACACAACAAGTATTTTAAGATGGGTGTACCTACTTCCCACAGTGGCCTGTCTATCCTTGGCAGGAGCACAGAGGGAGCAGGAGTGTGGAGAAGAGCATAGTTCAAAGAGAGGACAAGAGCTCAGAGGAGGCAAATTATGGATAGAGTAGGAACAGGGCAGTGGGAGTAGGGGGGGGGGCAACAGTGCATTGGGAGAGCACTGGGGAGGAGGAACATTATGATAGGCACAGAGCACGTCTTCACTGCTGGTCATTCGATTACTCTTGACCATATAGTCCCTTCTGTTTGCCTGTAAAGCAAACCTGTGTTGTGGTCACCCTGGAAGTCCTCCAGGTTGAAAATTCTGTCTTCGATAGAGTAAACAGTTTTATAATATCTCATGCTGCTCAATATCTATGAAACGAGACTGAATGAGTTGAAATGGCTTCAATACAATTTTAGTCACAGATGCTTATATTAAATAGGTCATTGATTATATTAAAAATAAAATAACAGACAAAAAAGAAACTTTTATTAACTTTTTAATGTGTTTACTTCTGATATTATACTATGCAGTTAAAGATATAAAATGACAAAAATTAAACATTTGCCAATCCCATTATTTGGGATTATTAGTTGCTCATTGCTTGCTAGATTATAGGTGGGATTCTCCATCAACCAAATCCGCAGCTTTGCTGCCAGTGCACTCACGTCCGCGGATTTCCCGACGCCGTGGTGGTGGCCATAATGGGAACCCCCTTGCCAGCTGCTGGGACAGAGGACCCTGCTACCAGCAGGGGTGCACCGAGCCAGAAAAAGGGTCTGGTGAGACGGAAAATCCCGCTCTGTGATTTAAAAATCACATTCATATTACCTGTACACATTTAATGGGTTTCCCCATGGTGCGTCTGGTTGGGCAATATGCCCCTTGGTTCGACCAGCTCTGTAGATCCCAGTTTCACACTTGATATGCATTCATAAACCTAACATCTAGATACAGTAGCTCTTTAAAAAATTATGTTTAAAAAAAAGTGACAGGAATTGACATGAGAGATTGTGTAACATTGGAACACACAGTTCCAAAGATGTATAAAATACCTCTCGAAAACAATGCCTCGGATTGGCAGGAAGGCAGAAAGCATTTAAAAAGAAAACAAAGGAACAAAGTTACTTCAAAGAGAGATAAAACATTATCCAGCAAAGATAAAGATAGCAAAATCACAAGGTACAAGAGACAAAAGAAAATGACATTTAAACAAGAGCGTTCTCCTTTGAATTTTTCATTATCTTTAGTTTGTAGAAAACTTACCAGCTCTGCTAAATTTAATAAAATACTTACCCGAGTGATAGGAGTAAGAGGGGCTTAGTTTACAATTACATTCCTGACTAACATATCAACAAAATTGCTAATGGACAACATATTCCAGCAGTAAGACTACTGAAAAGTATTCCACCCACTACCACCAGCACATAATCTCAAATATTAATTTAGCACGTATGGAAAAACCAACATAAGGACAGCAACATTGTTATAGCCTGATAAATGCACATATTTGTAAAGGAGAAAATTATTCACCGAGAAAAGGATGCAACCGGTGCCTTCATTGATTAATACATTACCTACCTAAAAATAGCACTAACAAATGTCAAGCTGAACAATGTAATCCTGAGGTTAGCCAGAGATTACTTTCTTAAAAAATAAATAAGACTTCCAGTCACCTCAGTTTTGTCATGGATGAAGATTTTGCTGCGTTCAGCTGTTGACAAGATCAACTGGATGCTGTGAACCCTCAACACATATTTTCGTGATACAAAATGAAACACCAAAGGACAACGTTCCTCACTTTCCTCCTCTGTATTTTCTCCGATTATGCAGACCCTTCAAGTGATCTTCCAAACGGAGCTGACAATCGAAAGCATCAAAAGAGCAATCCGAGATAAGGAAGCCCCCCTGAAAGTAGCCCAAACTCGTTTGGATGAACGCACACGGAGACCGAATGTGGAACTGTGCCGCGATGCTGCCCAGATTTAGTAAGTCAATAAATAAAGATCACGTCATACACTTTCAGGGATGGTCTTTTAGCACAGTGACTAGTGTCCCTGCCTCTGAGCCAGAGGCACTGGGTTCAGGTCCCACACCAGGATTTGATGGCCATGGATAGCATGGCCAGCCAGTTTAACTGCCAACCTCTAAATACTTCCAATACGCTTTTAGAGAGGGAGAGCATCCTGGTCAGCCACACTTTTGATGTGGAGTGGCACCCCTGCCCACACTGAGACCTCCACATTTACCTTGTCCTGGTCTGAGTTGCTGGGGACAGCTTGTAGTCCCAGTCCTGTCCATTGCAGTTTCTGGTGCTACTGGGACTACAGAGCTGCTGTTCAATAAGAATGGCCAGCATTCTCTGAGGTGGGATTTCCTTCTGAATGACGGGCGAAAGTCTCGGCACCAGTCAAATAACGTTCAGAGTGTTAAATGGGTACAGGGCAGCTAATATCATAGAAACATAGCAGATAGCAGCAGGAGTAGGCCATTCACCCCTTTGAGTCAGCTCGGCCATACAATAAGATCATGGCCGATCTGGTTGCAGTCTCAATTTCACTTTCCTGCCCACATCCCTATAACCCTTGACTCACTTGACCATCAAAGATCTGTCTAACTCTGCCTTGACTAGCAATCCTCTGAGAGAAGACATTTCTCCCTCGCGCAGTCTTAAAAGCACACCTCTTATTCTTAAACTGTGTTCCTTATCAACAGGAACACTGTGTTCGCCACCAACCCTTTTCACCATCCTAAAAATCCTGGTTCATAATTCATAAATCAGTACTTTTAACTTGCCCAGAAGAAAATCATACATTCACAGTTCTGTTTCTGTACAGAAATCTCCATCCCTCTCCCCATCAAAATAAGACACTCAAAATTACAAAACTGAAGACCAGGTAAAAGCCAACTGGCCAATTCAGCATGAACCATGCAGTTATGATACTTCATAGATTACAATACATACAACCCCGAAACACCTGAAACCAAGTAATCTCTTGGGTAAGGTAAAAGCAAACCATGAAAAGAGTTCTTAGGCCAATTAGAATCATGGGGCCTGAATTTTCCACCCTGAGTCGGGGAAATGTCCAACTCTCTAAACCGGACTTGGGAGAAAGTGTCACAGACAGTCAGATTTTCATTTCAGGGAAGCAGCTGTGAACAGGAATTGGGCTCTCCACATACAAAAAGAGTTCTGAAGGAGCCATAGGGTTCATCTGGGTGCTGAGACGGTTGGACTATGTGAAAGGCTGGTCTCAGTGCTCCAACATTTTGTCCCGGCTGCGAACAAAAAACAATTCAAATAACAGCCCTCACCCATCTTCCACACACTCCCTTCCTAACATGCTTCCCATGCCCCATCCATCCAAATGCATGCCCCCTTATGCCCTTATGTGATGAATATAGAAATGGTTAAATATTATGGTTTATATTTCTGGCAGTAATGTTATTAAAAGCCTGGGTTAAGGTATATATTTGTTGCAGTAATATTATTAAAGAACCTAGGCCAAGGTACCCAGAATGTGTATCTGCTAAAGCTGTAATTAGGAAGTCGTATAAGTGAGGTAACCATGGTTTTGAACTACATGTTAATATTAGAGGACTAATGGAATATTGTTATGATTTCTGGAGATTCGTTGGAGAGTAGATAATTTGAGAGAGGGTTATTTAATCCTAGCAAAGCATGGCATGTGACATCATAGTGGGAAAATTAATGTGAGGAGCCAGGTCTGTCTGTAATTTTTCAGTTTGTTATAGGATTTGCGTCTGACAAGACAGAGGATTTTAAGCTGAATGACAGTTTGCCATATGCTACTAGATTGAGCAGAAGTGTAGTGGTTCTGCTCTTGGAAGGGTCTCTCTCTCTCCAGAAGTCTCTACTCAGCTAAGCAAGTAATCTGTTTGTTAACTTTATTTATAAGTGACATTTCAACTGTTTTGGGTTGCTTAATTGGAATTAATAGCAGGTATAGATAATAAGTTCAGGTTTTTTTCCTATTGTTTAAGGATTGCTTAACTGATAATTGTAAAGCATTTAAAAAAAAATAATGTGGTAATTCTGTGTTTAAGTAATAGTTTGCTTTTTTTTAAAAAATTAAGTACCCAATTCTTGTTTCCCAATTAAGGACAAATTTAACGTAGCCAATCCACCTAAACTGCACATCTTTGGGTTGTGGAGGTGAGACCCATGCAGACACGGGGAGAATATGCAAATTCCACATGGAAACTTAGAGCATGCTTTAACATAAAATATAGCTATTGGTCAGAGTTGACACTCCTGTGGTGAAGTATCCTTTCCTCACAGTTTTACAAATTGATAAAAAGTTTGGGGTTCTTATCCAATATCCTAACAAATGTTGGAGTCTGGTCTAGTACACTAACAATTTGGGGGCTCGTCTGGGATTAAAAAGTATAATTCCTAGTTTGTTTTCGGATTATTCAATTTAAAGAGACGTGTGTGAGGCTTAAATTGGCTTAAATAGGGAGTGACTGGAAAATTACTCTTTCAGTGGATAAGTGATTCCTGGGTGTGAAAGAGACCAATTTGATTCACAAAGAGTGGTTAAAACAAAGATTTAAGATTTGGCAGTCAAGGTGCAATTGACTTTACGTGAGGGGTGAGGAAGGTGGAGATAATTCAAGTAATAGCTAAGCATTTAAATTTGCCAAAGACACAGTCTGAATCATTGGAATTAGCTAAACTCCAGTTACAAGTGAAACAGTGTCAACATGATAAATAAATAAGACAGCTTGAATTGGAATTAAAAGAAACAGATATAGAGAATGTGGCAATGGCAGAGGCAAAGGAAAGAGTAAGAGTGGCAATGGTCGAAGAGAAGGAAAGAGAGAGAGTGTGGCAATGGCAAAGAAAAAGGAATTTGAACTTCAGAAGATGGAACTGCAATGAGTCTATAAACCTGAAAGGTTGCAGTTAAATGCAGATGTTGACGGAAGTCTAGAGGAAGGAGTAACCCTGCATAGTCAAAGGCCTAGTGGGGATATGTTTAAATATATTGAAACATTGCCAAGTTTTGAGGAGAAAGCCTTTTTTAAAATTTTGTTTGAGAAAGTAACTAAATAATTGAACTGGCCAAAAACTTTTGTAAGGGCCACGAAGAGTCTACACTGAGTTTGTAGAAATGAAAACCTACTTTATTTTACAACTACTATTATATACAGCACCAGTAGCTCCCTACTGGGGCCGGGATTCTCCGAAGTCCCGGCCAAGTGTTGACGCCGGCGTCAACTGACTTCCTTGCCCAGCAATTCCCTGGTTTTCAGGGGCACGGCGCCGGAGTGCTGCACGCTGCTCCGGCGGCGAAAGGTGGCCCTGCAGGGCCGGTGCGGGTCCGTGCATGCCCGTGATGGCTTTCTCCGCGCTGGCGCATGCCCGTGGCTGCTGTCTCCGTGGCAGTGTGGAGCAACATCTCGGGGACTGAACGGCGGGCCTGCACGGAATGAGGTAGGTCCCCTCCAGATCGCGGCCGCTCGCAGATCGGAAGCCCCGATCACAGGCCTGGACCCCTGGAGCCCCCCCCCCTCCCCGGAGTCAGCTCCCGCAACCCCCCCCCCCCAGGACATCCACAGAGGCCGCGGGTCCGAGCTCCCGCTGGGTGGTACCAGGTCGGAACCATGGTGGCGGGACTCGGCGGAACTCGGCGGGAGTTCGGCCTGTCGTCTGCAGAGAATTTCAGCGGCCCCCAACTGGCGACACGGCTACTGCACGGGCGCGATTGGCGCTGATTCTCCGGTCAGCGTCGGCAGCCCGGTGTCGGAGCGGCGTGGCGGGAATTTCCCCCACCCCCGGCTATTCTCCGACCCGTTGCAGGCTCGGAGAATCCCGGCCCGGGTCTTCTCTCATTGGTGTCTTACTGCCCGACTCTATTTATACATAGCAAGCATTGTAGAAAATCCCCAACCCCTTTTAAAACTCAGATTCTCCAAGATTCACGGGATAGTGAATCATTTCTATTCTGTAAGACCCATGCGGGTTATATCATCCCTTTCCTCCCAAAGTCCGAAGATTCCTCCGAAGACTGTGGTGAAAGAGGGTGCCAGATCCTCTTCGCTTCTGGCTGGTGTCAAGCACCCGAGATGCTGGATCAGGCTGCGTGTATGTAGAATGCTGTCTCCGACACAAACGTGGTGGTAGCTGTAATTCCAAAGGCTGTGGATCTGGGGGTTCTCCATTAGAGACCTCCTGCGTTTCCATCACCGTGTCCGAATTGACAAACTCAGTTATGTTGGCATCTTGACTGCCTTAAGGTTCCACTTGGCCAGATCAGGCAGCAGATGTGGTTTTAGAAGAAGTTTACGAGGATGAAGAATTTCCAAAGAAGCGGTCACCTGGCCTGAAGGTGGTCAAGGTGCTTTCACATTATCTGACCCTGGGCTTGCACCTGGTAAGAAACCAGCCTTGCCTGATGGAGAATAACGCCGGAGATCCACTGTCGGCGAAATTTCGAACAAACACCAAGTCACCTGGTACAAAGTGCCTGGAAGTTTGACGTTGACTAGGGCAATGCCCTTGCTGCTCTTGGTTGTGGCGCACCTTTGCCTCATATCTGGAAAATTCATACTAAGGTGGGAACGAAGTCTTTGGCCCATCACTGGTTCCACGGGACTACCCCAGTCACTACATGCAGAGTGGTCCTGTAGTGAAACAAAAAATGAGCCAGCCTAGTATCCATCAATCCTGAAGGTTGTTCCTTGAAATGAAATGAAAATCGCTTATTGTCACGAGTAGGCTTCAATGAAGTTACTGTGAAAAGCCCCTAGTCGCCACATTCCGGCGCCTGTCCGGGGAGGCTGATACGGGAATCGAACCGTGCTGCTGGCCTGCATGGTCTGCTTTAAAAGCCAGCGATTTAGCCCAGTGAGCTAAATCAGCCCCTTGAGGCCCCGTTTAAATATTTGCACTGCTTGCTCTGCGACACGATTAGAAGCCGGATGGTATGGAGTGATACGAATGGGCCTCACCCCATTCACCTTCAGAAATCCAGAGAACTCCTCACTCATGAAAGGAGCACTGTGATCAGTGACAAGTACTTCAGCATGACCGCGCACGCAAAAGAATAAATGTAACTTCTCAATGGTTGCCCGCGCTGTGGTTCATAGAACAGTACAGCACAGAACAGGGCCTTCGGCCCTCGATGTTGTGCCGACCAATGATCACCCTACTCAAACCCACGTATCCACCCTATACCCGTAACCCAAGAACACGCCCCCTTAACCTTACTTTTTAGGACACTACGGGCAATTTAGCATAGCCAATCCACCTAACCCGCACATCTTTGGACTGTGGGAGGAAACCGGAGCACCCGGAGGAAACCCACGCACACACAGGGAGGACGTGCAGACTCCGCACAGACAGTGACCCAGCCGGGAATCGAACCTGGGACCCTGGAGCTGTGAAGCATTTATGCTAACCACCATGCTACCGCGCTGCCCCAAGGTGTTCCTGCCACCTTGTGCACTTCGAGCCACTTTGAATGGGCATCAATCAACAAGAGAAACATGGACCCCTCAAATGGACCGACAAAGTAAACATACAACTGCACCCTCGGCCGGCCTAGCCATTCACAATGATTAGGGACATGACCAGCGGGAGCTTCTGGTGCTCTTGGCAAATGGAGAATTGTTGGGCCATCTTCTGCGTCGAGGCCCGGCCACCATATGTAACTGCGTGCCAGCATTTTCACCTTGGACACGCCCGGATGTCCATTGTGGAAGATTTTCAAGATTAATTCCTGCCCTTTTTCTGGGATGGCTACACACGTACCCCACTGCAGGATACCATCCTCTACACTGAACTTAGACAGCTTGGAGGAAAATGCACTTAACTCGCCTGGGAGCCATTGATGCTGCCCACTGTGTAAGACCACATGCCAAATTTTAGACAGGATCATGTCCATCTGTGTCCATTCACAGATGTGAGACAGGTAAGGAGTCCATGAAATTCAGAGCCTCGACAACCTCAATCGTCTTAGGGATTGATAAAGGACCTGTTGACAAAGGCAACTGGCCCAGTGCGTCAGCAATAGCAATTTGAGTCCTCGGCCTATGTTAAAAGGAATGCTTGTAAGCAGCTACTAACACGGCCCAGCCGTGATAATTAGGCAGAATCACCTTATCCTCCTTGAAAAGCCCAACCAAAGACTTGTGGTCCGTAACAATAGTTATTTCCAGATTAATTGTGCAGGAAATAGTTTTATTTCATGGAAAGCTCACAAAATAGATTCAGACAGGATAACTGAGAACTTTGGGATCACAATATATTTGGAAATTTTGGAATTGGTACGTCGCATGGTGATCATTGCTCGGCACAACATCGAGGGCCGAATGGCCTGTTCTGTGCTGTACTGTTCTATGTTCTATGTTCTATGTACTCAACCTAATGAACAAAACCTTATTCTTGTTAATTGCTATGATTGTCCCTTTAACAAATGCATTGGAACAGGAATTATAATTTTAAAAGGTCCCTTCCACAGATAGATCAAATTCTAAGGTTCCAAGGGTGCTTGCAGCTCTCGATAAAGTTGTTGTTACCTCGATAAAGTTGTTGTTCCACCTGCGGCTCGAGACAATAAGGATCAGGAGGCCTTTCAAATTTGAAGAGCATCCTGACTGCACTCTATCAGGTCACCTCAAAGTTCACACACTCAAGCTTTGCATTCAGCGTCAGTGTATTCCTATCAGGAAGCTGATTGCATCCTCTTTCTTCATGGAACACAGGCAAATATAACCCCCACACTGGCATCCAGACTGAAATAATTAACACAGCACAGACTTTTGAAAAGCAAACCTAGGACCTCCCTGCATTACATTGCTCAGTGACACACTGGGCAGTGCATTTTTCAAATAGCCACTGGGAGAGCTCAAGAATATTTTTTTTAATGAAAAAGGTAACATACTCATCAATGTGCTAAATATATATATATAAACCTTTGCCCACATTTGTTTAAAAATCAGTGTTTGGTACTTCAGGATATAAGGCTAAGGCGAAGCACACCAAGTTCTGCATGTCGTCAAAAAGTGTGCAGAGGTGAATAGTCAGACTCGAATTCCCTATTGTTCCAAATCTATTAAGGATCCACAATTTGAGGGCACAATGCTCCCAAGAGGAGCCAAAGTCACCTGGCGAGCGCGTTTAGCTATGTGTTTTTCCTCAGTGCCGAGAAACAGATGGCTATTGAACGCATCTCGCGTTGAATATGGGACCTGAACGGGGAATGTGTGGCCGAGGTTGCACTTGGCCGCACATGGCCCCATTTTGTACAGTGGGGAATTCCGGCAAGCGGAAATCGGGTTGCCATTTAAATGGGGTCCCGATCTCCGAGGCCCCCAAAACAAACCCCAATCTCCCCCCAGCCCAACAGCCACACCAGGCAACCCTGGCTCGATCACGTAAAAAGGTCAGCTTGGCACCCTGGCAGTGCCCATGCCAGCACCACCTGGGCAGTACCAGGCTGACACCCAGGTGGCACTGCCAGGGTGCCAGACTGGCATTGCTAAGGTGCCCAGGGGGCATTGCCATGGTACCCAGGGGGCACCAGCAGCCCAAAGGACATGGAGCTGGCGGCCTCCCATGAGTGCCGTTCCATCTGGTCCCCATTTTTGTGGGGACCAGTGCTGAATGTCACTCACCTAAGGTCTCTGAGGCAAAGGGGTTGAATCCCAAAGCCTCATTTTCCTCGGGAATCTGCACATTAGAGTAAGGTTTACTGCCTCGCTCTAATATGCAGATTTGCCAAAAAGTGATCCCGCCCATTGTGGGCGAGATTTACCTTGCAACGTCTCGATAGTTTGCTTTGAATCCCACGAGGTGTGGCGAGCTGGGTAGATCCCGGGAGCGGGGTATCCAGGCTTTCAACAGCGGCGAGCTGCTTTTCAGACGTAGCGTGGCCGTTGGTTCGCACCCAGAGTGTTTAAACACTTAACCTACAAGTTTGCTTCTTAATAACTTCAAAAATATCAGAGTGCCATCTCAATCTGTCAGCTTCCACCCATCGTTTTAAGAAAGTGATACAAACTGCCCCCATTGTGTCATCTGAGTCACCAAGGTGTCACTGATCAGATTGTGAAATGCTTGATGTTAAAAGGTAGAAATGGTGTGAAAGGAATGTAGCGACGGTGTGGCTGAAAACAACAGAGACTGTTGCTATGAACAAGGTAATGCTGCAGCTTTTCAAAGTGCCTCACCATGAATTCTTCACAAAAGATTTAAACCTGTTTGAACTTCAAAAGGAAAACCCTTCCAATTTGAGATGTAAATAAAGTTACAACAGTGGGACACTCCCGTAGTGGCAGTATATTGAAGCTAACTTGTTGTTTATGAGCCCACTTCTGCGCAGTTGGATCAAGCGCTCATGTGTACTACGGTGCTTGGGTCAGGAATGGAAACTCCATGGCCGGGATTCTCCCCTACCCGGTGGGGCGGGGGATCCCGGCGGGATGGAGTGGCGTGAACCACTCCGACGTCGGGCCGCCCCAAAGGTGTGGATTTCTCCGCACCTTTAGGGGCCAAACCCTCACCACGAGGGGCTAGTCCCGCGCCGGAGTGGTTGGCGCCCCGCCGGCCGACGGGAAAGGCCTTTGGCGCCACGCCAGCTGGGGCCGAAGGGACTTCGCCGGCCGGCGGAGGTCCGCGCATGCGCCGGAGCGTCAGCGGCGATGTCATCCCCACGCATGCGCAGAGGAGGGGGTCACTTCCGCATCCGCCATCGTGAAGGCTATGGCCAACGCAGAAGGAATAGAGTGCCCCACAGCACAGGCCCGCCCGCCGATCGGTGGGCCCCGATCACGGGCCAGGCCACCGTGGCGGCACCCCCCACGGCCAGAACCCCGGAGCCCGCCCGCGCCGCCAATCCCGCCGGTAAGGGAGGTGTTTTGATTCACGCCGGCGGGAAAGGCATTACAGCAGCGGGACTTCGGTCCATCGCGAATTATCTAAATGGGGAGAGACATCTGGGTGCTCTGATGCAGAGGGATCCGGGTATCCTCGTGCATGAATCACAGAAAACGAGCATGCATGTGCAGCAGGTAATAAGGAAAGCAAAAGGAATGTTGGCATTTATAGCAAAATGAATTGCTTATAATGGTAAAGATGTGTTGTTTCAACTATACAAGGCATTGGTAAGACTGCATCTGGAGTATTGTGCACAGTTTTGGTCCCCTGATTTGAGGAAAGATGTAGTGGGCATTGAAGGCAGTTCAGAGGAGGTTTTCTAGATTAATTCCAGCAATGAGGGGTTTGGTGTATGAGAGATTGAAATTTTCGGTCTATTCTCTCTAGAGTTTGGAAGAATGAGGGGAGATCTAATTAAGATATACAAGATGCTAAAAGGTATGGACAAAGTAAAAGTGGAGCTGATGCTTCCTCTTATGGGGCATTCTAAAATGAGAGGTCATAATCTTAGAATAATAGGTAGCACATTTAAAACAGTTTTGAGGAAAAACTATGGGCGCGATTCTCCGCTGCCCACGACGGGTCGGAGAATAGCGGGAGGGCCTTCCTGACATTTTTCCCGACCTCCCGCTATTCTCCCCCCTCCCCCCCCCCCCTCCCCACGGCCGCCCCACGACACAAATCGCTGCTCGCCGTTTTTTACGGCGAACAGCGATTCTCCCCAGGCCGATGGGCCGAGTTCCCAGGCCTTTACGGCCGTTTACACGAACGCAAACACACCTGCTCTCACCATTCGTGAAAACGGCCGCAAAGTGCCATCCCGGACAACCATGGCACCGATTGGCACGGCCGCACCACGGCTGTGCCGAGGGTGGCATGCGCCTGTGATCAGTGGGCACCGATCGTGGGCAGCGGGTCCGATACCCACGCACTATTTGTTCCTCCGCAGACTGATCCTGTGGGGCGGCTGAGGGGCATGACAGCCCGCGCATGCGCGGGTTTGACGCATATGCGTGATGACGTCAACCGCAAATGCGCGGGTTGGAGCCGTCCAACCCGCGCATGCGCAGCTAACGTCATCGTGTGCGTCAGCCGGTTAGCGACGGTCGCTAAGCCCGCGATGCCGTGCTTCACGGGGCCGCGCTGCTAGCCCCGCCCGGGGTGGAGAATCGGGTCCCGGGAGGGGGCGCGGAGGCTGCCGTGAAACACGGCCAGTTTCACGGCAGCCTTTACGACTCTCCGCATTTGCGGAGAATCGCGCCCATTGTCCCAAAGGGTTGTGAATCTGTGGAATTCACTACCCCAGTATGTGGTGGATGCAGGGACAGTGAGTAAATTTAAGGAGGAGTTAGACAGATTTTTAATTGGTAATGTGTTGAAGGGTTATGGAGAACAGGGAGGACGGTGGAGTTGAGGCCAGGATCGGATTAGCCATGATCACATTGAGGGTGTCAGGCTCGGGAGGCTAAATTGCCTACTCCCGCTCGTAGGTCGTGTGTTCTAGGGAGGAGATATTCTGGCTGATTTCGCAATCCAGCTCTTGGCCTGTAGCATTGTAGGTAGCAGATGAGGAACATATCAGCCATGATAGAATGGCGGACCAGACTCGATGGCTGAATGGCCTATTTCTGCTCCTATATCTTATGAACTTACGAACTTATGAAGCTATTTCCAGAGAACCTATTAACACTAGTCGAATGTGGATGGTCACAGTTTTTCCGAAAATAATTTTTACGACATGCAAAGCTACTGAACATTAAGCATGTCCAAATGGTCATTGTGAGAGAGCAGCAAACATGTTTTGTACTTCCATTTTCCATTTTAAGAAACAGCATTGCAGTTGAACAGAATTATTTTTGAAAATGGAGTGTGACTGAAGTTTAGCTTATTCCAAGAGTGAGAAAATTCAATATCCCATGAGAAATGATGTATTAAACTGCTCTTGGCACAAACTATTACTTATACTTGTAATAATGTTAGTGTTTCTGTTCCTCACAAATTATATTGACAAAAATGAATGATGTTAGTTTCACTTGAATGATTTGGCAATTGCAAGGTGAAATTAGTCAGAACCCACATTTTTCACTCATCAGCAAAATTATAGTTATTTACAATTTTTTTGTACAATTAACTACAGAAATATAACTGTCAATATGCTGCATTATACTAAAGATCATAGGCTGGATTCTTTGGTCCTCATGTGTTTCTCGGCTGGCCTGTCGGAATTCTGTTGCTTGCCAATGTATTTGCCATTGAAGCCGCCCCACCCCACCGTGAAACTAATGTCTGATGGAATGACATCAAGGGGGCGATTCCCTGGCCGCGTTGTACCCAGCGCGGATCCCGTGATGCCGGGAAAGTGGCAGGAGAGCCCCAAAACAGGAGCTGCGCCGAGTGCCAGTTTGTCATTCTCCCGGCCTGGTCTGATCTGGATCTCGCCCAGAAAGACCAAGAACCTGATCACACCTCATTTGCATTAGT
The DNA here is from genome assembly GCF_902713615.1 of Scyliorhinus canicula. NCBI lineage: Eukaryota > Metazoa > Chordata > Chondrichthyes > Carcharhiniformes > Scyliorhinidae > Scyliorhinus > Scyliorhinus canicula. The sequence continues at coordinate 44,308,022 of NC_052163.1, forward strand.
TTTAACCTCATTAACGAGGTTAAAGTAGCATGAGGCGGCAGCTCGGCACTGGCACTGTGAGGCAGCAGTGCTAACTACTGTACCACCGAGCTGCCCATTCCTTCAAAGGCATTTGGGGCTGGGGGGTAGGGGGCTGGAGGAGGTCAGGTTGGGGGTTGTCCCTGGGCTGTGTAGGGCGGTGGGATTTGGGTATGTGAATCTTTGAAGCCAGCTTCATTTCTTGCGATCACCCACACCAAGGCAAACCACAGCTGCAGCCTATCTGTCCTACAAAACTCTCACAGGACAGAGCTAAGCTGCAGCTTGTCCCTTGAAAGTCCATTTTACCCCCCTGAAGTTTCCGCTTTGTACCAGCTTGCTAACAGCCCATTAAAGTCTCCTTGAAGTTTCAATGGGCTCTGTGGTTTCAATGTTGCAGTATGTTGTATTTTATCCATTTGTACTTGGTTGTTTATATTCCATTTTTCACCCTCATGTCTGTAACAAGCTTCCAACTTGACAGCTGAATGCCGTCTCACTGGAGGGATAGGCCTTGTTAGTTGTGACAGCACTTGACGGCCCTTGAACTCTGCAGTGTCTCCTCGAAAGATACAGTGCCCTGTCTGAGATAAATTATTCTAGACTCTATGCCTTGCTACCTTTGATACCTAAACAGCGTGCCTGTACTTTAGGTGCATAAAGGCAGCTGGCAACATTCACACATTAAAGAGCAGGGGTTCACCACTGAAGACCATCTCGCAGCCAAAAGGTAACTACCTGATGAGCAGAAGACAGCTCCCCACGACCTCCCTGATATTTCTGGCTGTGGCCTGGGGTCCCTGTGCTCCTGATCTGGGCGGGAGTGAGCGTGCAAAGTGAAGGTTGACAGCAGAAGTGGCTTGCTGGATGACACTCTGAGAGGAGGCTGGATAGTCATGTTAAGGGTGGGGGAGGGTTGCAACACAGACTCTCTGTTGGGCTTAAAGGCACAGCGCAGGTTCAGGCAGCCCAAGTGCGATGGTATGACAACAATAAAATTTCGGGTTGTCCAAGGCTGGGTATCGACCATGCATGGTTTTAATGGCAAGGGCTGAGGGCACTGGGTGATCATTTGGCAGGATCATGAGGACAAGAGGTTGTGGGATGGGCTGGGGGTTTGAGGGTTCTGGGATGGATGACCTTACTGATTGTCGGCCTCTCTCCTACTCCACACATCTTTCCCGATAAAGGTGAATTTCTGGGATTGATCCAGCTGAGATGCTATCGTCCTGCTCGTCGCAGTCGAGGCAAGAAGATTTTGTTGACTGCACCAAGGCCAACGCAGGCTGCAGCCTGCACCACAGTGACAGGGGGGCACTGCTCAGACTCACTCCAGGCTAATGGGTTGGCTTGTGGGGGTACAAGGGATACCTATTGATATCATGGCTGATGATGCCAGTGCGCAGGTCCCAGATTGAGGTGGTGTCCTGTTACAATGAGTCACACACCCCAACCCGGGTTGTCATTGAGCGGTGCATCAGGCTGCTCTGCAGTTCCGCTGCCTGGATCTCTCTGACGGTGCATTGCAGTACAGCCCCCAGTTTTGATGTAGTCTGCCGGGCCCACTACAACCTGGCACAACAATGGGGCAACATGCTGGAGGAGAAGGAGGAAGCCTGGAGGGTGTGGAGGAGAAGCCTGAGGATGACCCGGAGGATGTGACATTTATACATTGTCAAAGTACTATTAATCAATGTGGCAATTGCCTCATTAAGAAAATTGTCAGCACAGCCTGTGGCATAGATTGTTTTATAAATAGAGATAGTTGTCACACTTTGCGGATTGAGCTCCTTGTAAGTCAGCAGCTCTGTGCAGGCAGCCTGCAATAAAATAACTTGAACGTAAAGATCAGTCTGAAGTCATTCTTAAACCATAATCACCCTTTGTGCATACATCCGTTCCCTAAATATGATGACTGACCTCACCAGTGCCCACTCAGTGTACCTGTAATTTCTTAATCTTCCGTTGCCCACTGCTATATATGGGTGTCTCTCCAAGATGCACATCAAAGGTGGAGGAAGCCTGCTGCCTTCCATGCCCTATAGCGTCTGATGCCCTCGGTGGTCGTCCTCTGGAGGGCCTGGGCCTTATGATCCTGGCCAACTTACCGGTGTCAAAGGCATCGCCGTGCCACCCTGTCCTGGTCTTTGAGATGCACGGGTGTCAGGAGGGGTGGAATCAGAAGAACTGGAGATAGCCGGAGTCTCCTTGGTGGAAGGTCCCAAGATGGGCTCCAGCCTCGGGGTGCTTTTGGGTCCCTGGTTGACTCCATGAGATGGAGGGGCAGCTGAAGTGAGTTCCAGAAGCCTTTGAGTCACCTGGCACTGCCAATCCTGGAGGTTTCCCATTGTCTGCACCATGGTGTTAAAGTCCTCAGTAATGGTCCTCTGTGGCTGTGCCAAGCTTTGCAGTGCCTCGCCAATATCCACCTGTGCCGGGACATGTCCCTCAGTGTATGAGACATGATGCCGAGGCCCTCAGCCATGGTCGTCACAGACTGAACCATGCCTTGGACTCACCACTTATGGCATGGATATCATGCTCCAGGTTTTCCACAGTGGGTAGAACTGCTGCCTCACGGCGCCGAGGTCCCAGGTTCGATCCCGGCTCTGGGTTATTATCCATGTGGACTTTGCACATTCTCACCGTGTTTGCGTGGGTTTCACCCCCACAGCCAAAGATGTGCAGGATAGGTGGATTGACCGTGCTAAATGGCCCCTTAATTGGAAAAAAAATGAATTGGGTACTCTAAATTTAGAAAAAAAAGGAGATGAAAGGGAAACTAACCCATATTGGTAAAGTCGTTTCTTACATTGCTGACTCTCCTACATAAATAATTCGAATATTTATTCACTGTGGTCTTTATCTCTTGTCTTCTCTGCTCATTCTCTTAGGTCAGTTACATTTTTCTATTTTTTAAATCACTCTGTATGTGTTGAAATTGGGCATAGGACAATGCGCTGTATGATCTTCTCAAATACAGCTTATATAATTGATAAGAATATTAATTAGAAAAAAGAATAACTAAAACCAATGTTTTATGTAAATATCAAACAATTATGGGTGATCAATGGAATGTATGTTCTTACTTGCATTGCCTAGCCCACTGACCTTGATATCTTATTAATTTAATATTAGGGCAGCACGGTAGCACAAGTGGATAGCACTGTGGCTTCACAGTGCCAGGGTCCCAGGTTCGCTTCCCTGCTTGGTCACTGTCTGTCTGGAGTCTGCACGTTCTCCTCGTGTGTGCGTGGGTTTCCTCCGGGTGCTCCAGTTTCCTCCCATAATCCAAAGACGTGCAGGTTAGGTGGATTGGCCATGTTAAATTGCCCAAAAAGGTTAGGAGGGTTTATTGGGTTATGGAGATAGGGTGGAAGTGAGGGATTAAGTGGGTCGGTGCAGACCCGATGGGCCGAATGGCCTCCTTCCGCACTGTTTGTTCTATGTTCTAGACTTAACAATTTTTCACTTACTTGAGCAACGCATTTTCTCTCAGTGAGAACTGTGAATATATGTAGTCCTCAGGTAGTTCTATCATCATGGCTGGAGATTCATGTCTTAAATAAGAATCCTATTCATCGGTAATGAAACAATACAACATGGGCCAAATAAGTAAAAACCATAACCGGAATTCTCCGGCCTTTAGGATTCTCTGTTCCCGCAGGCAGTGCGATTTCCCACCTGCGTGGGGTGGCTTCAATGGGAAATCTCATTGACCAGCAGCGGGATTAGAGAATCCCACCGCCAGTGAATGGCGCGCTGCCAAGAAACACGCGGCTGGGAGACCGGAGAATCCCATCCTATATTTCCCAATCAGAGGAACAATAAGTAAGTAAGGAATATTCATCCTCGTCAAATAAAAAGATTGGAAAGTAATGGAATTGGAAAACAAAATCACTGGACTTGTTTTTCATTTAAAACCGTACATTACAAAGTATCCTGTGATCATTATTTTCATTATGTTAATTTTAGCCTTGTTAACGAAGTCCGTGAACTTGATTACACCGTCCAGACCTTGCAGCAGAGGCTGAAGGACGCAGAAGACACTCTACAAATGCTGGTACATACAAAATCAACCCTGGAATATGACCTATCTGTTAAAGCAAACTCACTCTTCATTGACCAAGAAAAATGTATGGGAATGCGCAAATGTTTTCCAAGCACCCCAAGACTGGTTGGATACACGTGAATCATTTTTCATTAATTTACAATGAATAGATTTACTGTTTTGGTACAACTGCTTAAAATTAGCTTATTTCACTGGTGATCGGGAGCTATTGTAGTTCTTTATTAAGTTTAAAAGACATGTAACTCACAAATGCTGCAAACACCAGTAAGTTATGATCTTTTGACAAATTAGACTATCTGAAACATCATCACTACTTTGTTATTTTATGGGTGCTCTGTTCCTCATGGAATAATCTTTTAATGTTGAATGTTGGTGCACTGCATGGCACTGACAGTTTATGGATTATATCGCACAAAAGATTCTTTTGATTTTTTACATGTAGTAGATCGACCATGCAAGAGATCTGTTTAGAAAATACATTTAGTAGCAATGATTAAAAGGATATTGGATGTATACTTGAAAAGAGGGGCTGGTTTAACACAGGTGACTGGACAGCTGATCCATGATGCAGAGTGAGGCCACCAGTGCAGGTTCAATTCCTGTATGGGCTGAGATTATCCATGAAGGCCTATCAACCTTGCCCCTCACCTGAGGTGTGGTGCTCCTCAGGTTCAATCACCACCAGTCAGCGCTCCCCCTGGAAAGGGAAAGCAGCCTATGGTCATTTGGGACTATAGCAACATTACTTGAAAAATAAATCTTCAGTCCTGTGCAAAAAGAGGAGTGAAGAATTGGATAGATCTTTCAAAAAGCAAGTACAATCTTGACAGTATGAATACCGTCTATGGTGTACAACTGTATTTGTGTAAGACTTGTTATTTTAGTGCAGTGATAATCAAAAGACAATCTTGTGAACACTCATCTTACTTTGTTTTTCTTTGTTAACTGATATGAATTATTTGATGATGTTTAACATAAACCAGCTCCCTTAAACTTGGCCTGTTCTGTTTATTATTGGGTAACTGAGATGGAACCCTAACCTTCAAAGCCTTTAGTACTCTTACTTTGTTATAACATATGTCCAAAAATATAAACACCATTTTAATAGTTAGTGAAGGTAAAGGATGATTAACTTTATTAATGCAACTAATATTCTGTGTTAATGACATTGATTTCATTTTGAAAGATAAGGTTGATAGTAAGCAAGTAACTACTGGTGAAAGGTCACAGACCTAAAACGTTATCTCTGTTTCTCAGATGCTGCCTAACCTGCTGAGTTTTTTTCCACAGCATCTTCTGTTAATAGCAAAAATTCTGTTTGTTGTATCTAACAATGATTTACTTGACTGATATTGGATCAAATTTAGAAAATATCGACACAAAGAGGACTGGGTTTTAAATTTTACAATGATCAATCTGCTCACTCACCAATTACTAGCAGACAGCTATCGTGTATAAATTGATAAAATCACATAAATTAATGAATGGATGAATACAAGGACCAAATACTTAAAAGGTGACTTTATTGGTTCAAGTCCCTGACTTCCAGGCGTTTTATTCATTTGGAGCTGTGGCAATTAATTGGATAGCACTTCTTTTTTTTCAGTTCCCCAGGACCCCAATACTTTTTCCGAAAGCTTCCTCACCTACATGGTTCTGTTGCAGTGTGATCCTGGTCAGCCTTCCCACCCCTCACACACTGTAAACCTCAGCTCATCCAAGACTGTGCCACTTTTACCCATTCCGTGCCAATCATTCGTCAGTTCTGCTGTTGCCTACAAACCTTGTACCACCCCTTGCTCCCATTCAAATGTTTAAATCCCTTCATGGCCTTGTAACTCTCCACCTCTGCAACCACTCCCCATTGCAATCATCCTACTACCCCATCGCTGCCAGACAAAAATTCTCCCTTCCTCTAATTCTAAAGCCTCTTGTGCATGCTCCCCCTTCACCCAATATCAACAACTATGCCTTAAGCCCTAAACTCTGGAGTTCCCTCCCAATAAACACTTTCCCCTCTCTCACACCGAATCCTAATTTAAGATCCTCCTTGAACCTACCTCTTTGATCAAGCTTAGGTAATCCCTCCTAATGGCTTCTTATCTGAACATTCATTCTTGTCTGTTTACAATTCCATGAAATGTCAAATTTCTATAATTTTACTCCAGGGAAGCAAAAAGAAAAAAAATGCCAGAATGGAATAGTGTATCCCGACTTCATAAGTGAAATGAGAGTGGGATATTTTTTGAGTAACGGCCCATATCCCATCGTTCTGAGTATACCTGTTGAAGCACTTTAAGGAGTGAAGGGAGAATGACATTTTTGTAGCTAGTTGTTGACATGTCATTGGTAACAATCGACAGTGTTAAAGATCATTTGTTAAAATATTATCAAACTAAATGAAATACAATAGCTGTCACTACTGGCACACTGGAAATTGCTTATATTTTCAGGAAATTACATTGGTCAACCGCATACAGAAAAAGTATTCAGACCTCCAGCATCAGTATGAAAACTATTGCTTGCTGAGCCATTCATTGAACTGAATTGAATTGACTTAAATACCAGAAAGCAATCAAGATGGATAATTGGACAAATGTTTTCAGTCTCTGAAAGCTAAATAATGTGACTCACATAACAAGAGTGATTCTAGGTGTTAAATAGTTATCAGTAACACATCAATGCTATGAGGCTGAAAAGTGGAATTAAAAATTAATCGTTTCAAAGTAAGATGTGAGGTAACTGTCACAATTTTCTTTAAAATCTGTTTTCTTGTATCGATGAACAAAGCCGCCTTGGCTGATGTATAGGTATCAGAGGATGAAGCAATGGCTTACATGTGCAGCACACCATACAATTGACAATCAGTAGAGTATGTTCCTTTTTCTGCATTTATCTGTAACTGTCTTAACCAGCTACTGGACGGCTAGTGTGGATCAAATTGGTGCCATTGGAATGGGGCTTGATTCCACGGGGTGGAATTCCATGTTCCAGCAGGGGTAGATTCGGGACCTGTCTCTTTTCAATACCCACGTGATTGCGCAGCTATGGGTCAGGACTGTCTTCAGCTGGAGAACTCAAGAAGAAGGATTTAACCAACCCTTTGCTGCCAATTTCTACGTTTGTTTATGTGGGTGAGGGGGATTTAACTGCATTTCATTGATATCTAACAGCTCCAGTTGAAATGAAATGAAAAAATGAAAAAGTTGAAGGTTACATTCCAGTCTGAGTCACATGTTTGAATCTGAGGCACACAAGGCTAACCTCACTGCAATCATTAGCCCTTTATATAAACCATATCATAAAGTGTTAGTTTTACAGAACAGAAGGAGGCCCTTTGGTCCATCATGCCTGCATCAGGCATCAAGCTACCTATTCTAATCCCATTTTCCAGCACCTGGTTGGTAGTCTTGTATGCTATGGTGTTTTGGCGGGGAAATAGAAGAACTTACTTGACTGCTTTACTTCACAAATGCTTTAAAATATTTTAGGGCGTGTTATTGAAAATATGGAAAGATGTGTCATTTGAAACATGGAAGTCTGGCAATATCTGGTCTGAGAGAAACATGAGAGGATACAGGGAAAGATCCCACGAAGGGTTAATAGCAGCTGCAAAGAGCAGGATTATAAAGTGCAGATTCTTTCTCTCATTCAGGCTTAGCAAACACACAGGATTCTTGTATGAAGCTAAAAACAATGGCTCACACCTTCATTGAGATTAACTATCTTAGTTAGCATCTGGAAAAGCATGGACAAGGGTTTCAGGTGATAAATATAAACCTTTCAAGTTATAACCAAGTGGATTTTTAGCATTACGCTAAAAGCAATGTTTCACACCTTCATTGAAATTAACTATCTTAGCAAGCAGCTGGAAAGGAAAGGATGAGGTTCAGTTCAATTTGGTGACAATTCTAAGTGTGAAGTTCTGCCGATATCAGGTAAATTAAAGAAAACTGGAGACTATCAGTCTACGAGAAACATAATTTAGAGCCAAAGTCAAAGTCAAAATTATGAGCTGGGGACACAATTGAAAAATAAAACTATAGAAATGACAGGAATTAAAAGTAACACCTCTTGAAACCAAAGCATTTTTGAATATCACAAAGGAACTTTGAACATCACAAAGTTGGGGCCTCACGGTAGCAATGGGGCCTCACGGTAGCATGGTGGTTAGCATCAATGCTTCACAGCTCCAGGGTCCCAGGTTCGATTCCCGGCTGGGTCACTGTCTGTGTGGAGTCTGCACGTCCTCCCCGTGTGCGCGTGGGTTTCCTCCGGGTGCTCCGGTTTCCTCCCACAGTCCAAAGATGTGCGGGTTAGGTGGATTGGCCATGCTAAATTGCCCGTAGTGTAAGGATAATGGGGGGATTGTTGGGTTACGGGTATACAGGTTACGTGGGTTTAAGTGGGGTGATCATTGTTCGGCACAACATCGAGGGCCGAAGGGCCTGTTCTGTGCTGTACTGTTCTATGTTCTATGTTCTATGTAAAGGAAACAATGTAATCAGAGACCTGAGAGGTGAGATCATGTCAAAATGAATACTTAGTTGTATCAGAATGTTTAGATCAAAGATACTTTTTACAATCAAAGAGAAATAATAGTTACTTTACAATAAGGTCATAAAAACTTAATAACTGTTAGAACAAGAATATAAACCCAGAGACGAGAGCAGGAACTACCAGAGCTCAGAGAGAAGGAGAGATGGAACAAGAGAAGCAGAGTCAGCTTACAGCCAGCCTGGTCATGGGAAAGATAAGACATAGCAGCCGAGCTAAAACAGCTAATACATCTAAGGAAGACTAGAATTTAAAGAGGAGGCAGAGTCTGCTCAGCAATATCCAGCAGAGCCAGCTCTCACAGGTGGGTACGTGGGAAAGATAGGGAATAGCAACCGAGCTCACCAGCGAATACATCGAAAGAAGACCAGATTTTAAAAAGAAGATTGATTGTCAAGTTGGGCCTGAAGGTCACTTCAACCACCAAGAAGGATCCAGAAGCAAGATGTTTTTACTTTCCTGTAAAGACAGCGATTGCAGCTTTTAAAATAAAAAATATAACAATAAAATAACTTAATTTAACCTGAAACAGTGGTTATTCCTAAGTCGACTTTACTTACTTAGCAATGCGGGACCCAGGATCGATGCTACTAAGTGATAAGTAGATGAAATCTTTGGTGAAGGTATGGGTTATACCGGGGGATAACTTGAAAATATAGTTTGACCTGAATAGCATCCACCGAAGCCTGCAACGGAGTCAGGGAGTGAGAATCCCTGTTCACCATTTAGAATGTCGGCCCTTTTTGGTAAAGGGGGAATTCTAAGAATAGTGGTGAGTTTTCAACAACAGGCGGCAGTCTGCTCTTTAGTGCAGAACATTGCCCTCCACTCACTTCTTCGAAAGAAGAAGGGATACAGTAGAAGGCAGCAAGGAAATCTTCAAAACGGATGACTGGAGTCTGAAACAAGATCTTCACAAGCACATGCAAATGTACTTGCGCTGTTAGTAAAGAGTATTTCAAAGTTTATTCAGAGACGGAGTAAGATGGATTCAGATTGAAAACAAATCCCTTGTCACCGACTAGGCTGAATGTGTTGATGCTGATTTGATTCGCTTTATTGTCACATGTACCAAAGTACAGTGAGAAGTATTTTTCTGTGGCCGCGGAACGTACACAGTACGTGCATAGTAGACACAAGACTAATCAACAGGGAACGTTGACAAATGGTACATCGACAAATCAGTGATTGGTTACAGTGTGGAACAAGGGGCCAAACGTAAGTGTCTTATGTTGACAGTTTTATATATTCAACTGGGACAATGTTTTTCTTTCTTTCTAAAGAAAATACATTCTTTGAATGACATTGAAATTTAAGTTATGAAAAAGTAAATGAGTAAAAAGTTTGTTTTCACTGCCGAGGTAAAGCATCGCCTCAGTGGAGTTCAAAGAAAAATTAGGCGGGCTTCCTCATCACCATGGAAGCCTCTCCACCCAGCAGCACTGCTTGTGGGCGTGCCCGCAAGATACTATCCTTCAGTTTAAATAGGTTTGTTCTATTTGGAGGAAAGGTTAACTTTTCACCAATGGAAAAATCCCTAAGTTGTTGGTAAAGGTGTGTTTCTCATCCATCCAGTTGTCTAGTGTTCTCTTCTGAAAGCACAAATTGAACTGGAATATGAGCCCGCAGTTGCCAGACCATAAGAAGTTGTCATGATACAATTCTTCCTCCAACAGATCCAATTTCCAGGTTTAATAGAGGCATGTAATCCACACACTGCAAATGGAAGCTTAATGTAGTACACATAGGGAGGTGCCTAACTCAGCAATTCCCACCTGCTGTGGGAATCGTCACAGGCGGGATTGAAATTTTGATGAACCAGCAATAGGTCCGTTGACTTTGGGTGGGAATTCCCAGTCTCGGGACAAGTAGGATTGGATAAAGCCATTGGGGGTCTTTTCCCATCGAACTTTACTAACCAGAAAATTTGTAATGGGTTTCCCAGAGCATAGTGCAGCTAAAGGAAGGAGAGAAGGTTTGGATACAGCAATGAAGTGTTTTTGTAGCACTGCTTGTGGATCTGGAAAAGCAAGATTGTGTCATTCTGGAAGCTTGACAAAAGCCCATTCACAAGATACTATCCTGCAATTTAGACCTGTTTATTCTAACTGCAGTAAAGATTAACTGTTCACCAAATTGTTGTGCCTCTTGTCCATCCAGTTGCCTAATTTTCTCTTCTGAAAGCACGACTTGTACTGGAATTTGTCTTGCTGAATGTCAGAATATATGAAGTTCCAATCCGTACAAAAATCAAAACAATTGCATAACTATGAAAAAGTTTGTACATTAGACACAAAGTTAAAAAAAACTCATAAAAAACCAATTGTGCAACTGTGGAATATAAAACATGATCTCAAATAAAATGTTTATAAAATTGCTACTGATGTATCATCAGACTTTTTTCATTTCTGAAGTAGTTATTTTACATGACTTCCCATTGCATAACTTATGCTTACTGCTCTAAGTATAAGTTAACAAAGTTATTGACTATAGACATTGTATAAGACCACTTTGATTTATGCTTTAGAAAGATATTTGTCATATCATACTGCAATTGCATACTGCTCAATTACAAGGAAGGAAGTCTACAGTAATTTTCCTGAATGTATTAGTTGTGACCAGATCATACACTGTATATATTGTGAACTGCATTGCAGTGGACTAACTGAAAATTTGCTGGAACCTTTAAGTACAATGTGCTCCAACTACAGGCGCCTTTTTGTGAAGTGTAACACATGTGCTCTACATATACGTTAACTGCACAAATTACAGACCTCCACAAAGAAATAATAAGATCCTAACCAGAGAACTTCAAGCAAATCCTATACTTGAAACTCAATGCTTGAGACTGAATGACTGAATGTTTTCTTTGTGTGTAAAATGGTCAGGGACAGGCTGCTGCAATCCAGTTGTGAGGTAAACTGTGAGCTGCCTGCTAGGTGTAAGTTAACGTAAGTTTGGACATTGAGATTTGTAAAAGGGTCCAGTGGTAATATCACGCAATCTTTATAAATGATTGTTGAGACGTTCAAAGTTACTTCCCAGAATTTAAAATGCCTTGGAACATTTTGTTCAAAACCGCTTCCATTGTGTCAAAATTACCTTTTAAATTCTGACACTCATGAATTTGATTAAGTTAAATGATGCAGTGACTTGTTAACCATTTTGATTTTAAGAAAAAGAGGACCGTAAGAAAGGGAATCATGTGCTAAGTCATTTTGAAACCAAATTCAGAAGACTGGAATGAGGTAAGCTTAGTTTGAGTTAAATAGTTAGCCTGTGAGGACGCTCTCTGTTTAGCATCACACATGAGCAGTGACAATTCAGGCAAGGTATTGGAGAGTGTTATTTACATTTTGTGGTAATTTGTTATTATCCTTTGCCTTGTGATCCAGAATGGTCTGATGAGTTGATGATAAAGAAACCACCAATCTTTAGATTGAAGCAAAATTAATTTATTGAATAACGATTAATTTAAATAGAGTTTGCATACACTGCAGAGCTATAACTACTAATAAAGTAAGATTGAGTCTGTTAAACAGTAATTTATAATCTGGTATTAACTAATGATGTCCTCATACTAACTCTCTCTAATCTAAACTACTCTTTGAGCTGTGATCAATACTTCTCCTCTGCTAACACTACCCAAGATTCCCCGAGGTCTGATATTTATACTGGGAACTGGTAGTGCCCTCTAGTGTTTGAATTACACTGAGATGTAATAATTAACCCTTCACTGGCATACCTATATACATACCATTACAGAGAGTTGCTGATATCCACTGAACACTGCACCCCAGCAGGAAGGGGGAATCTTGAAAGGTGGCGGATCGAGGGGCCAGGGGTGAGAAATCATGAATGAAACGCCAATTATTTTCATTTGATGTTAATGAATGGATCAATGGACATGTAAGACAAAAATATATCAGCAGTAGCATTTCTTTGGGGATCTTGCTGTTCCCATTTGGAAAGGTTAGGCCTCGGAAGCCCAGCCTAAAGTAAGTGTTTAGCCTGTCCATAAGCAATGCCAGTTCCCCTGCCTTAACCCAGCGCAGACACACTTTTATCATACTTCCATCTGTTTTTAATTCTGTTGGGGATTGTGTTTGTTTTAAAGTGGAATCAGAGAATGGTTAGAGCACAGAATGACATTTGATTCTGGTTTGTCAATGAAACACTTTTTGCAACTGTTAAGCAGTTTGCCAAACTCACATCTTCTTTACACCACAGATGAAGTGAATTTGCTTGATAGTGCCAGGGAAATCAAATGAGACTTTCTGACAATAAATTATCTGCAGGGTTGTCTGATAAGCAGATGTTTAGTGGTTGGCTAATGATTTTGAGCCAGTCGCTATTAGCTTTATCAGGCTTGCCGTACATGGCAAGTATACGGACGAATAGGACAACATGGAATATTTTAGATTGCACCAGGGGATGAGACAGGGATGCCCCCTCTCTCCACTGTTGTTCTCGCTAGCTATAGAGCCGTTGGCAATTGCTCTGAGAGCCTCAAGGGGCTAGAGGGGCTGGTCCGGGGTGGGGGGGTGGTGGAGCACAGAGTCTCGCTCTGTGCAGATGACTTGCTTCTGTGTGTATCGGACCCTTAGAGGGGATGGAAGAAATCATGAGGATCTAGGGGAATTCGGCCAGTTTTCGGGGTATAAGCTAAATATGGGGAGAAGTGAGATGTTTGCGGTCCAGGCGAGGGGACAGGAGAGGCGTTTGGGGGAGCTTCCATTTAGAATAGTAGTGGGAAGCTTTAGGTACCTAGGTATTCAAGTGGCGCGGGAATGGGACCGGCTGTATAAATTCAATCTTGCCCGGCTAGTAAACCAAATGAAGGACGATTTTCAGAGATGGGACGCGCTCCCATTGTCACTGGCTGGGAGGGTGCAGAAGGTGAAGATGACGGTCCTCTCGAGATTCCTGTTCGTGTTTCAATGTCTCCCCATCTTTATTCCGCGGTCCTTTTTTAAACAGGTCACCAAAGTGATCTCTGGCTTTGTTTGGGCAGGCAAGACCCCGCGAGTAAGGAAGGTAATGCTTGAGCGGAGTCGGGGAGAGGGCGGGCTGGCGCTGCCAAATTTTAGTAACTATTACTGGGCGGCGAATATAGCCATGATCAGGAAATGGGTGGTGGGGGAGGGGTCGGCATGGGAGCGTATGGAGGCGGCTTCATGCAAGGGCACCAGTTTAGGGGCATTGGTAACTGTGCCTCTCCCGTTCCCACTGGCACGGTACTCCACCAGCCCTGTGGTGGTGACGGCCCTGAGAGTCTGGGGGCAATGGAGGAGACATGTGGGAGCAGAGGGACCATCGGTCTGGTCTCCAATCTGTAACAATCACCGGTTTACCCCGGGAAGTATGGATGGGGGATTCCGGATATGGCGGGGAGCAGGAATTGAGAGGATGGGGGATATTTTTTTAGAGGGGAGCTTCCCGAGTATGAGGGCGCTGGAGGAGAAGTTTGGGTTGGCGAGTGGAAACAAATTCAGGTATCTGCAGGTGCGGGACTTCCTACATAAACAGGTGTCAACCTTCCCTACTGCTAAGGGGGATTCAGGACAGGGTAGTTTCCGGGGGGGGGGGGGGGGGTAGGAGAAGGGAGCATCTCGGACATTTACAAGGAACTTATGGGGTCGGAGGAGATGCAGACCGAGGAACTGAAGCTCAGGTGGGAGGGGGAGCTGGGAGGAGAGATAGAGGATGGTCTCTGGGCGGACGTGTTGAGTCGAGTCAACGCGTCCGCAACATGTGCCAGGCTCAGCCTGATACAATTTAAAGTCGTTCACCGGGCTCACATGACAGTGGCCTGGATGAGGAAATTCTTTGGGGTGGAAGACAGATGTGTAAAGTGTGCGGGAGGACCAGCAAACCATGTCCACATGTTCTGGGTATGTCCGAAGCTTCGGGGATTTTGGCAGGGGTTTGCAGATGTCATGTCCATGATGTTAAAAACAAGGGTAGCGCACCCTTGTTTTTAACAATCCAGGAGGAGAAAGGCAGACGTTCTGGCCTTTGCTTCCCTGGTAGCCCGGAGGCGGATACTATTAGCTTGGAGGGACTCAAAGCCCCCGAAGTCAGAGACCTGGCTATCGGACATGGCTAGCTTTCTCTGTTTGGAGAAAATCAAGTTTGCCTTGAGAGGGTCAATGTTAGGGTTCGCCCGGAGGTGGCGTCGACTTCTTTGCGAAATATTAATCATCATCAGAAGGGGGGGGGGGGGGGGGGAATGAGTTTGGCTTAGCGAAGGGGGTTAATAAAGGTGGGAGCTGTAAGGGAGGGAGACGGCTTTTGCACTATGTTTATAGTTTCATGTACATTGTTTATTGTGCTGTTGTTATAATACCAAAAAATACCTCAATAAAATGTTTATTAAAAAAAAAGCTGCTTCAGAAGATGATCATTTAGGTAATTTTGTATGAAGTATATTTTATGAAAACTTCAACCAAACCAGTTTTTAAACGGTGGAGTATTTTAATTGCAGTGTTGAAGAAATTTCATTCACAAAATTTGAAACTGAATTGTGCTCAATTATATAAAGTCAATACCATTTTTTAATGGTCAAGTCTTTGTGTGAATTCAGAAAATTCAAGTGTGTTACATATTTGGAAAAACAGACTGAAGAAACATTCTGAAGTTGATAAATCTGTGCTGAAGCGTTATTGAAAAATATAATTACAAAGGGCGGAATCTTCCCATAAGTTTTCAAAGCGTTAGTTCTGGTGAGAAAACCGAGGAGAATCCCACCCAAGGCGGGAAAACTCAATGAATGTGGAGCCTCTTTAACAATTTAATTTTTCCATGTAATTTGCGCCACACTCATGGCGGCTTTACCTGATACACTCGCCCCAAGAAAGCGAAAGCTCCATGTACTCAATGGGTTTCTCCTTTTTAACACCTCCCCAGCAGTTGTCCCAAGTATAGTAAGGTGAGATGGCTGCCAGAAAGACAACACCATATTTCAAAGAGGGAGCCCTCAGCAAACTTCTCGATAGGGTCGAGCAGAGGTGGGAAACCCTCGACCCACGATCGGGCAGACGTCCAGCCAACAAAGTGACCAACATCACCTGGGAGGTTATGACCATGATAGTGAGTGCGAGCTCATTCCAAAAGAGGACAGGGCTGCAGTGTTGCAAAAAGATGAATGCCATTCTTCATGCAGCCAGGGTAAGTCTGCCTTCTCATGTCTCCCTCAGCACCACTTAACACATCCCTCACACTTCCACTGTGATCTAACCCCCACCCACCTTGTGGAGTCACAGCACTTATCATGTGACCCCTGTCACCCACCCCATAATCGCCAGCAGTATCTCCGGTGCCCCTCAAATGCCCAGTCCTATTTACCAACCATGTATCCCATCTGGCGTGACATGACTCCAGCCTACACCCTTCCCATCTGTCACATTGCAGGACAAATTCGAGCACAAGAGGTGTGAGCGGGCACAGCCGGCCAAAGTGATGCTGGAGCTCAAGATCCAAATGCCATTTGAAGAGCGAGCCCTTAAGCTTACTGGTGAGGAGCAGGACCACAGCTGTGCAGAGGAGGAGGTTGAGGCCAAAGACACAAGTTAGAATCCTCAACACATCCATCCATGCCGTAATCCTCACGTGAGTGTCCTATCTCCTTTCAATGTTCCCCTGTCCTGCACTCATGCCATCTCCCTTCCATTGCTGGTCATTAAGCAGACCAGCATTGACCATCCTTGTGGCATCTGGACACCATGGACCTGAGTAGCTCCAAGGCAGACATCCGAGAGACGAGCAATGATGCGTCACACCTGTCACCTGCACCCTCTCCCAGCGCAGTTACTCACACCTCACTCACTAGTGCGCACCTCACACCTGTTGATCCACAGCAGGCGGAAGCAGTGATGTCCCAGGGATAGGGTACTCAGGGATTCTGGAGCCCTGGACTCTGCCAAGCCCCTGGCCAATGACCTGACTCTGGGTATGATCGTCTGAGAGCTTATGGAACTGAAAAGGCAGAGTCATGAGGAGCAGGAAGGGATGACAATATCTCTCCTAGGACTGCAAGGCTGACTGGAGGAGTCCCATCACCTTCTGTCCGAGGAGATGGTGCCGTCACTCCAAGGCCAGCATTGCGAGGATGACGTTGGCACAGTACGTGCATTCCAAGATGGGGGATGTTGACTCCATGGTTTAGCTAATGACTTAGATGGCTGAGGGTGTTAGCTCCATGATGCAGGGCTTCAACAGCATGGTGCAGGCACTAGTGGGAATCCATGAGTGTCAGTTCCAGAGGATGGCAGGGCTTCTGGATCTCACTCCAGGCCAGGGCACCCTCTTGACCTGAAGGGAGGAGGAGAGCCTGAAACCAAGGAGACCCTGGGTGTCCAACTTATTTGAAACTTTGAGTGACACACCTCCAGCACCAGGCACTGAGGAGGGCAGCATTGCAACACTCATGCTACCAGAAAGCAGGCCTGGACCCTCAAGGTCCAAGTCCCCAGCCAAGGTTGTCTCAAACAACAGGGTTGGAAGTGTGCAGGCCACCTCATCCTCATCTGTGGATCATGGGGAATCACCCGAACATAGAGGTAGGGTGAGGAAGATGAACTAACGATGGACACCTAGTGGGCATGGATAACAGGCACTATTAGAGAAAAGTGACCATTGTAATAAATGGTTAGTGTTAAAAATCACTTTGATCACCCATAAAGAGCCTCCACGTTGTCAGGTCATGGTGTCATACTCCGCAAATCCCCACACAAACTCAGTGCTTCATCCCTGTGCAGTGTGAGAACGGCAGAGTAATGTCTCTCCCACGTCCTACACTGATGACGCAGTAATGCTGCATCACTCCTGGCGCAGGCCCCTCAGCTCCCCCAACCCCCATCCGTGGAAGGTTTGCCCCCCGACCCCCACCAGACCTACACTCAGGCCTCTCATGTGTGCCAGCGTTCCCGAGTTATGAGGATGCCATCGGCTGGAAACGTGTGCGAGTCTGTCCACCTCCTCAAGGAATGGCAAACACACCACGACCCCTGACCTCAGAGGTGGCAGTATTAGCTGAGATGTGTCATTCAGCCTCTCTGGGCTCTTACATCACCCCATTCAGTGGCAGGTCACGTTCAGCACTCTGTCAGGCAGGAGTCAGACATTTCAGGAGGTTAAGATAAGCATTGTTCCATCCTCACTGCAAGTCATAATCATTCTCCCACAGTGTCCAACCAATTGCTTTAGTCCCTTGCCATTGAATGTAGAGCCCTTGTCAATTACCTCCCACAGGCCCCACAGTAGAGGGAAGATAGGAGACACCATTTTGGGACAGGTTTTCAGACCCTAGTCCTGGTCATCACTAAAGCGAGAGTCAGTGAGGACGTCCCTAGCCCTACGCCCCATGTGGGCCCTAGCTAGAGCCCAAGGCCCCTCTTCTCCTCCTCTACATATTGATCCTCGTGCCCTTCTTGATGTCCTTCTCATCCAAGGAGATGTTGCACTCCTCCATCTCCTCTTGGTCCAACTGCTCTACCCGATGCAGTGCCAGATTGTGCAGAGATCACAGTGATGTGGGACACCCACTGGTGGCTGTAATGGAGGATTCTCCTCAACTGGTTGAGGCACCAGAACTACATCTTGATTAGTCCAATTGGCTTCTCGACCAGCATGCGCATTGACACATTAGACTTGTTATAGCGAGTGTCAGCGGCTGTGGCCTATGCATTGATGTCATGGGTACCCTTTGTCCCAGAGGAGCCATCTCTCCAGCCACTGCTCTCCCTCAGAAATGGCTGGGATCTGCAAGCACCCTAAGATGTGACCATCGTGGATGCTCCAGAGAAATGGGCACACACCTGTAAGATGTGCATCATGTGGTCACAGACGAGCTGGATATTGAAGGAGTTGTATCGCTTGCATTTCAGTAATGGTGCCCGATTCCACCATGGGGAATGCAGAGACACGTGGGCACAATTGATGTCATCTTGCACCTGCGGCATACCAGCTTTGTGGGCAAAGCTCATGGCTCTGGCATCCTGGCTTTCCTGGTCCAAATTATTGTGGGCCTTTGCAAATCCCACATCTACTGCCTCACTTATACACTTGTGCGCTACTGACAGGAACATGCCACACAAGTCACCAGTGCAGCCGTGAAACAAGCTGCTGGCACAGCGGTACAGAGTGGTAGTGACTTTCAGGGCCTCAGGCAATGGGTGACCTCCCAGTCCATGTGGTCTCAACTCTTGCATCACCTGGCACAGGTTGCCCAAGCAGTCTTCTCCGGCGCTGGACCTCTGACGTCTGGAAGTAGGATGTTCTATGTCGGAACACCCATGGCCAGTAGTGTCTCCGCCAAGACTCCGTATCTGTGGCCCTGCTCCTGGAGAATCAATGGGCCTTGCCTCTCCTTCCTCTGCAGTGTGTTGGTCCTGATCGCGTGCAGCGGCACATTGATGTCGCTGCTGATACTTTATTGTGATGAAAACAATTGACAGCTAATTGGATCCATGATTCTTCAGAATAAAAAACTGAAAGAAAGAGAACATCAAAGTGAGCAACGAGGAGTCCTGAAGATGCCCTGACCCTCAGCCCTCGCAGGATCTGGGACATCCACCCATCCACCCCTGTGTTAGTGCCTTCGGAATGATCCTCACTCCACCCCCTGTCACACAATAGCCACTTCCACATTGTCAACTCTTTCAACTCCACCTGAATGAAGCAATTTGACCCTTGAGAGCCTCAGCAGTCCACATTCACTGCACCTCCCCCCCTCCCCCCCCCCCGCCCCCTCATCCCCAATGGGTGAGGAGTGAGGGCAGTTAAGTGAATTCAATGGACCTGCGTTTTAACCTCATGGGGGATCAAGAGACCCCTTGAACAGGGTGACTGATGAGAGAATTCAACATAGTGCATTGCGTTGAGAGCCACATCTGTGTGATGTAGATATGAATTTAAGCCTTAAAGGGAAACTGCCATAAAATAAAAAACGAATCCCAAATGAAACTTAAAAACATCACAAAATGCAATTAAAGCACCCCAGGCTCTGCGGAAACCATTGGGCACAGAAGATCTCGAGGTTGCCAGTTGACACCGCGTACTCCCTCTCCAGAAGCACTTGGTCACAAATGTAGCTGCTGTTAGATGACCAGCTTGCTCATCCGCTCCCTGGACCTGTTGATGACAAGTTTGGGAAGGTCGAAGAGCAGGTTGAGAAGGAGGTCCTACTCCTTCCCTGCCCCTCTTCGCACCAGATGCCCTTAGGGTTAAAACGTGGGCTCCTATTTGTGGCACGCTAATTCATTGTAATTCTGACTAAATTGGCACATTTGACCCTTCAAGGAAGGGTCAGAGACCTGATTAGGCAACTGGCTTATAACCAAGTTCCGCACACATGGGTACGGCCTCAACCGGGACCTTGGATTCATGTTGCATTACATTCACCCCCCACCATCTGGCCTGGGCTTGCAAAATCCTACCAACTGTCCTGGCTTGAGACAATTCACAACTCTTTAACCTGGGATTATCCCTCTCTCTAGTTGCTCCGTCACAACCTGTAAAGACTTAATTACCTGCAAACACTCGCATTCAAAGTAAGTTCTTGCACATTGACTTTGTCTATATATATGTTTCTGGAACCCACCTCTTCATTCACCTGAGGAAGGAGCAGTGCTCCGAAAGCTAGTGATTTGGAACAAACCTCGTGGACTAGTGTTGTAAGACTTCTTACTGTCCATAACCAGTGGCCTTGAATTATCATACAGCTCATGCCCTCTGGCTTCACGGTGCTTCCTGAGTGCTGTGGTTAATTCTCACTGCAGTCATCATCCCCCCTGTGTGAGGGTCTTCAGGTCTCATGAGACTGGAAAACACCTCTTGTCAGAGACTCCACTCTGCCCATGCAACCTAGCATCTATCCCTTCGGAGGTGAGGTCACCAACTTCTCGTTTTTGTACAGCTGTTGTAAATTGCACAGGCGTGACATCATGCCGGCGTGTGATAAATATTCAGTGAGGGGGGGGACCCGGTGGGAGGGCTCACCAATGATATGTTGATGTCTTTAAATGAGGTTCCCGACATTCCGTGATGGATTTCTCGTTACACCACCAGCGAGGGGCCAGGAAAATCGGAAAACACAATCCTGTTGGCGAGAATTGCGTTTCCCGGTTCCAGACGTATTTTCCGCCCGGGTCGCCATTCTCGTTGACGGCTAACGCAGACTCAAAATTCCACCCCTTGTTTTTCTCTTGTAAACATGTTTTAAAGTTCAGAACCTAAAGTGAGGGACCAAAGCATATTACACGACACCAGCAAAGAACGAAAGAGAAGATAGAATTAATTCTGGAGTCTTGATGCCATTAGCTTTGGCTTTAAATGTTTGAAGGTGGGAAGGGGAAGCAGGAACCGAGGGAGCCCAGATTTTAGATTCCGGAAGAAAAGAGTGACAAAAAAGAGAACCTAACACGAGTTTTGATTTTTCAACAGAGTTGTAAGGGAGATAAAGAAATGTAAGTAAGATATGGGACAGAATTTTCCTGCCATTGGGATTCACCCTTCCCTACAGCAGCCCACCCCCGCCCATGGGTTTCCCAACGACCTGTGGTAGCTTCAATGGGAAATCCAATTGACAAGCAGTGGGAGTCTCGAATCCCGCTGCCGGTGAACAGCGCACTGCCGAAAACATGGCTGGGCGACCGGAGATTCAAGCCCATGATGTGAGAGCAGACAGGAAAGTTCAGAGGAGAATTAGTCAAAGCTCCAGCAACTCAATATGCGTGGTATAAATTCAAACTTCAGGAAACAACCTTAAAAATCTCTGCTCCTTATTCCATGTGCAAGGTAAAATGAGTAGATTTTATTCATTGTTGTCCAGGCAGAAACCAACTGTTTTTTATTTAATCGAATGTGGAATGGAAATGGAGCTATTTGTGAAAATAGAAGATTATCTGCTCTGTCACTTAACCACTCATCTGGTGAGGATGAAGATCTACCCCAAAAACTAATTTAGTGTTAGCCTAAGGTGTTTAGAAGTGTGTATTCTGAGATGTATATTTGTTGAGATCGATAATAGATATAATGCTACAATATTGTTCGCTGAGATCAATAGCAATACTTGGTGGACAAACAGGTGAACGTGTTCCCACGCGTAGCTCAAGCTCCCTGTGCTGCCTGGTTGAATTGGTGTGGTATTAGCTGGGAGCCCAGGCTAGCAACTTTAGGACTGAGCTAGCACAAATCAAATTATATAGAATAAATAACATAATAAAAGCAAAATACTACGGATGCTGGAAATCTGACAATAAAAACAGAAAATGCTGGATAAACTCAGCAGGCCTGGCAGCATCTGTGGAGAGAAAAAGAGAGTTAACCTTTCGAGTTGCACAGACGTCAATTTGTCGTCAAACTAATCCTTGTGAAATCCTACCAACTGGCCTGGCTTGAGACAATTCACAACTCTCTAACCTGTGATTATCCCTCTCTCACGTCGCACCATCTGGACCTGTAAACTCACCTGCAAAAACTCGCATTCAAAGTATCATCTCGCATCATTGACTTTGTCTATGTATGCGTTTGTGGAACCCACCTCTTCACTCACCTAATGGAGGAGCTGCGCTTCAAAAGCTGGTGATTCCAAACAAACCTGTTGGACTTCAACCTGGTGTTGTAAGACTTCTTACTATGCCCACCGCAGTCCAACACCGGTAGCTCCACATCAAACTAATCCATGGCAGACAAGTTCACTCCCAGAAACTAGGCCAATGTGAGTCAGGAGGGCTATTTTCACCGTACAAAGAGAAAACAATTTGAATTAAAAACATCCTTAGCCTGTTTGCACTTTAAAGAGAGCATAAGTGTTAAGAGATGACAGAATGTATGAAGCAAGTTTGTGACGGGTGTGTGTGAGAAAAGTCATTGATTGTATCGGAATGGAGCAGAATTTCAATGATGGAATACGATGGAGGGAAATCGAAAGCTGGGAAAATATGTTGCACAAAATGCTCGGTAGAACCCGAAGGTAGAAAACAGCCAATTATAAAAGAAATCAACAAAGAGACTTAAGAAGAACAATAAGATCTCAACGTAATATGGAAGAATGTTGGGCGCAATTTAGCGGGTGCAAATCCTGTAATGGCTTCTAAATATTGTGATAGGCCACAACGGGATTTGTGCTGGCGCGCTTTCGGAATGCAAAATTCCTGGCTCTTCCCGATGGCACGATTGGGTTTGCACCCATGATGGTTGTGAACCTATTGTTCTCAAGCATACCTCAAGCTCCTTGTGCTGCCAGGGAGCTTGAACTACGTGTGGGAACAATAGGTTCACCTGTTTGTCCACCAAGTATTGCTATTGATCTCAGTTAGTGAACAATATTGTGAACCTATATCTACTTAGCAGGGTTAATGACACATCTTCGGCCCTCGTCAAATCTTCCCATCCGCCAGGCGTGATGTCACAGAGCGGGAATAACTACTGCTTTTTAAAATGGGGAACCAGTCACCATGCCCTCCGAGAGGGAGGAAGGAGGTGAGCACCACTGTCTCCACTGAGCATCGGGGAGTCCAAGGGGACAAAGGCTGCTGGGCAGTTCTGAGGGTGGGTAGGGGGTCAGCATAGGGGAGAGAAAGAGGAGACAGTGTAGCCACCTGGGTTGGCCACTTCCCGACTTTAAAATGGAGATTCGCTGAGAATGCGGGGAAATTCAGCCAAGGACAGAAAAACAAGCAGGTGCAAAATCTCCTGTATATTAGAACTTGCAGAAACCCAGACAGCACTGAAACTGACGACCATCTACATTGATGAGCGATCCCCGGGAACAATTGAAACAGTTAAGATAATCGAGGCCAAGCCAGACTCCTTGGCGCCAGCGGGAGCCAAAACAAAGGGAGGCCAACGGCCACTTAGGAACCGCCCAGCGATCAGGGAACAGCTCCAGTATTGGAGAAATCGATCCAAGTGATCAGAATGGGGTCAGCCCAAAAGGGTGCAAAGCCCCTGGGGACTATAAAGTAGAGTCCCCAAGTTCAATTCGTCCTTCTTGGCAGCGTCTCTCAGCAGCTCGAAACAACTCTTGACCGTGACCTGCCTAGCAGCTGCACCAACCAAGTAAGTGTCCAGTCAACGCACGCTACGAGATACCAGCTGGAAGCCTGCAGACTCAGGATCGAACGAGAGGCCAATTGTTCCCCTGGCCTAGTGGGTCCCTTTTCCAAAGCTAAGTATTGGCCTGTTAGTGTTAAAAATAGTCTAGTGAGTAGTATTTTATGCATAAGTAGCGATTGACTGTGTATATAATAAATGTGTTTTGATTTGAACCTTACTAACTGGTGTATTGAGTTATTGATCAGCACTTGAACTTGAACCTCGTGGTGGTATCATAAAGATACCTGCTTCTGGGTCTGGCGAAACTTGCCATTAACAGGTCCGGGCAGGGGGTGATCGGGGGGTCATCCAGCACAACTGTCTGCCCCTCTTCCACGGCTTCATTCGTAGCCGGGTGTCCCTGGAGAGGGAGCATGGGATGTCCATGGGCACCATCGGGCCTTCCATGCCCGGTGGGCTCCGCAGGGTCTGGGGTGCTTTATCATCTCTTTTAATCACCTTTAAAATTGATGTTTTTAAGTTTAATTTGCTCTTTCTTTTTGTTGAGTGCAGTGACCCGTTACGGAGCGGCATCTTTTAATTTGCCCCTCAGTATGTTTGTTTTAGTTTAATTGGTTGAACTTAAAATAGCTCATAATCAAGGATAGGGTGAATCCTGAGGGTTCAGAACTCAATGCTTGGTTACATGGGATCAAGAGGTACTGAGGCCTCTCTGCCAGGACTCCAATGTCTGCCAGTCAGGATCCATTCGCCCCAATGCGGACATAAACATCCAGTTGACCTTGGCCATTTGGAATGAGCGTGCAGATAACCCCCAATGGCAGTGAGCCTAAGGGAGGGGAAACCCCGATGGGAGGCTAAAAGTGAGTTTAAGTGGGAAAAGGCAAAGGCCGGGGCCAATCTGGTTCTGGAGCAGGGAGGGCACCTGAGTTGTGAGTGAGTAGTCACCGCCGGCGATGTTTTAGGACTGGCTGCTTTCAGGTCCGGAAGGCCAATGGGGTACGGGAGGTGATGTTGGCCAGCAGCTGTGACACCAACCTGACTCTCTCTCTCTCCTCCCTCACAGGAATCCGATCAATATTGGAATGGAGCCAGTGGAGCTGGCCATCCTACTAATCACTGCACTGGAGGAGCACAGACTCCGGCAGCAACGTGCGGCGGCTTCGAGGGAAAACCTGCAGAACAAGACCAGGGAGCAACAGGGGAGGCTCAGGGACTGGAGGCTGCACCAGCCATGGAGGGGGCATGAAGGAACTAAGGAGACCAAGGGTCTGCCGGACTCGTGTGTCCTTCATGCAGCTGTCGGACAACGCGCTGTTGAAGACTCCGCCTCACGAGGAAGACAGTGCTTGCTGACTTGGCACCATGTAGCAGCAGAGGACCACCCTCCCTGTGACCATTAAAGGTCCCAACAGCCCTCAACTTCTGCACCAAAGATGCTCCCAGGGCTCTACGGGGGACCCCGGTGAGATACCGCAGCATTGCCTGTAAGTGCATCTATGATGTGGTGGATGTACTGTATGCATGGGCATTGGACTACATTCACTCTGACCAAGACCAAGCCTGGCAGGACGAGAGGGCTACGGACTTTGGACACAAAATTAAAATAAAATATTGGGGTTTTGGTCCTGTATCTGAGCCACTGTCGGGACCTGGTCTGGTATCGTAAGAGTGAAGTTCCGCGCTTCATTCCTTTGTCCCTTTGCTCCAGAGGGCGATTAGGGAAGAGAGTCTAGGGTTCACTGAATCATACCTGAGTCCTATCACTGCGAATGAAACATTCGCACTGAAAGGGCCTAAGGCCTAACCATCTGGCAGATATGGAGACTCATTGAGAATAACTGTGTTCCGATGGGAAGAAGCGCAATGCCACTGGGATGAGGGTAAAAATTCTTTATTTGATGCTTGTCTGCCGGAATGGGGGCGCGTTACACGCTATGTGCCTCCATCCCTGACATTCCCTGAAGTTTCTGGACTCCTTTCTCTGCACTGTCCCATGAGAGGGAGATGTCAACAGCCTTCTTTAGGTCCAGCATGGGCTCCGCCAGCAATTTCCACTGGGTCAGCATATTATTTACGCCGCATACAAGGTTATCTCGTAATACTTCAGGTAGCGATGGCCCCATAGTCACAATACTCTGTCCATTTGCACAATAGCACCATAAACTCAGTAATGGACTCCACTGGGATCCTCTCGGCCATATTAAATCTGTACCTCTGTACGATATCTGATGGCTTGGGGTTGTAGTGACTTGTCACGTGTGCCACTAGTTCTTCAAACGTCTTGAACTCTGGGGCCACAGGGTATGTCAGACTCTTTATGATGCTGAAAGTGGGGGCCATACAGGCGGTCAGAAGAATTACCGTCTGGCGATCATCCCCAATGATAGTGTTTGCCTTAAAGAAAAAGCGTATACGCTCCTGAGCCCTGTCCTCTACACCCGCATTGAGTGCATCAAATGTGACGAAGAGCGGCATTTTGAAAATGGTGAAAATCTTATTTCTTCGTGAAGGGAGGTGGCTATGCTCCAAATGGTTAGCAATGCTGACAGTAGTTCCGCTTTGACCTCGTCGCCAATTTAGTAGTCGTGGAGGAGTCCAGATAGTAGAGTCAAAATAAGATTTATTTCCAAAGGAAAGTATTTACAAATAACAGTCCCAGTCCCTGTTGGGACTACTATGCAGTTTGTCTTCTACCTGGGCCACTGTTCAGCAGGGGAGCTCATATTGCACGAGGTAAATGGAGAGATTAATCGGATCATCCCTGTGCGTCTCGTGAGTTCTAAAAATCACCCAATTGACACGTAATTAACTCCCAGGATTGGTAAAATTAGAGTCATATTCTAGATTATTTGTATTACTAAAGTTTCTGAATAGTTAAATAAGAAATCTCATCAAACTGTTGGAAAACTCTCAGTGAGTATACTTCTGATCAAATGTTGGGCATTCTTTATTAAAACATTGGGCTGGATTCTCCATTATTGGAAATATGTCCTCATGCCGGCATCAAAGCGGTGGAGCTTCACGCCAGAAAAACTGGCGTGAAATGACCCACTAATTCTTAGCCCTGCAGGGGGTTCGCAAGGACCCGGAATAGATCGCGCAGCTTTTGCTGCAGATATGGGCCTCCGCATTTCCGGGTCAGAGGCCGTGCATGCGCATGCTGGCAGCCTTCAGCGGCCGCGCCGTGCTCCATGGTGGCCTCGGACCACGGAGCTAGACCCACAAAAGAGAGCCCCCCGACTCTCAACCCCACACAAGCACTCTCCGGCCATCTATAAGGCCCCCCTGGCCTCCGATCGGTCCACCCCTGGCCAGGGCGGCCGCGGACTGAGGGGACTGCTGTTCGAGGCCCGCAGAATCGGTGAACCGGCGCTGGTCCCGTTTTCGTGCGGGAACATCGATTCTCTGCCGCCGTGCCGGCCGCGATTTCGCCGCACGGTTGCGGAGCATTCAGCCCATTGTCTGAAAAATGCAAAAGTGGCAAGACCAACCATATATTTAAACAAAATGAATTCCAAATAGCGACCCATGTCTGCACTTTTCCTCTTGTTTCCTGTTCTAGTAGTTAACTTTTAGATATGGAAAAGAAGCGTTGAAATCATGCTGCTCAATATTAGCTCCTTGACTCGTCAGTACTTATTGACTAGTCAGTACTTATTGACTAGTCAGTACTTATTGACTAGTCAGTACTTATTGACTAGTCAGTACTTATTGACTAGTCAGTATCAAATTTTCATGCAATTATACTGAACTCATTGGGTTCAAATGAAATAAAGATCACTCTCAATATTGCAGCACATTGTTTAATAAACAAGGCGCTATGTCAATCAAAAGTCTAATGCTTCAGTGAACAGAGATCATCAGGTAGAAGGCAAACTAAACCTTGATTATTGTCACAAGTAGGCTTCAATGAAGGTACTGTGAAAAGCCCCTAATCGCCACATTCCGGCGCCTGTTTGGGGAGGCTGGTACGGGAATTGAACCCGTGCTGCTGGTCTTGTTCTGCATTACAAGCCAACTGTTTAGCCCACTGTGCTAAACCAGCCCCTTGATCCCATCATTACATCCTCAACGGGCTGGGGAGGGGGAATCAACATCTCATCTTCCGGTTAGGCACGCTACAGCCTTCCGGCCTGAACATCGAATTCAACAACTTCAGATGATCAGCCCCACCTTGACCCATTTGTTTTCATTTAATTTTAACTGCCTTTTCCCATTCCTTTCTTTCCTGCACCTTTCTCCTCTTTGCTTCCCCCTTCCCCTTCCCCCACACCTACAGTTCATCCTCTGATGTTAGTTTCCCTGCTGTTTGACCTTTCACATCCTTTGTCCTCTCTGGGGACTGCCATTAGCACTCTTTCCCCTTGGTATCTGTGGCCATTAGCATCGGTTTCCCTAGGTTTCTGTGGCTATGAGTCATCTTTCATTCTCACTCCACAGTATAAATATTTCCCACTCTCTCTGTCTGTTAGCTTTGACAAAGAGTCATTAGACTCGAAACGTTAGCTCTTTTCTCTCCCTACCGATGCTGCCAGACTTGCTGAGATTTTCCAGCATTTTCCCTTTCGTTTCAGATTCCAGCATCCGCAGTAATTTGCTTTTATTAGATCCTCAAGGTACAAGTCTGAGATCTGACGCAAGCTCTAATCCCCATTGAGGTTCCAAGGACAAAACAGAGTCCAATTTCTTTTCCGCATCACATTTAAACATATATCAAATAATTTGTTGCAGTCTAGCAATCCAATCAGTTAAGTAAAGATTCAGCACAAGAAAGTTGAATGCCTCCCTCATGTTTGCATCTGGGAAATTACTTGTCTCAATGTTACACGTCCTTGTGATACCAGAACCCTTTGTGAGCAATTACTTTCTTCCTTGCTCTCTTTAAATCAGTAAATATTGTGATTACATACAAGAAGAGTTCAGGACCAGTGCTTATGCTGCCATTCATATGAAACCTCAGAAACCACAGTGAACAAATAACTGTTGAAATGATTTCCCATCGCAGCAGCTTGCAATCTATTCACCAAATTGTCCTCAAAGCAAATCAATTAACTGGTGCCACTTCTCAGACCCATAGCCTGGAAAGGCAGTGATTCTTTTGAAGTTGTGAGGTCCAGCTCCTAAAAAGAAACATTGAACCCTCGGCATTTGACTAATAAAGCATCTGTAACCCAAAATCACGACAATAGAGTACATAGAACATAGAACAGTACAGGCCCTTCGGCCCTCGATGTTGTGCCGAGCCATGATCACCCTACTCAAACCCACGTATCCACCCTATACCCGTAACCCAACAACCCCCCCTCCTTAACCTTACTTTTTAGGACACTACGGGCAATTTAGCATGGCCAATCCACCTAGCCCGCACATCTTTGGACTGTGGGAGGAAACCGGAGCACCCGGAGGAAACCCACGCACACACGGGGAGGACGTGCAGACTCCGCACAGACAGTGACCCAGCCGGGAATCGAACCTGGGACCCTGGAGCCGTGAAGCATTTATGCTAACCACCATGCTACCGTGCTGCCCCTAGCATGAAAGTGACATAAAGCAGTGCGATTTGGAGGTGTGGAGTACTCGTACAAGGTGATAACAGCTTTGGTTTTTATCAAATCGGCTTTACTTTAAAGTCATAACTTTGTTCAAAATAAAGCAACCGGCCACTTACTGCACAGACAGACTGTCAGGAATGAAATTAAACAGACGCTGGGATTTGCAGTTGCAATGAATGGCCCTTGTTTAAGCTGACCGATGCCCTTTAGTGAATTACCAATCGAAAGCAATAAAAATTACTGGTCGTCACAAATTAAGAAAGAAAACAAACTCCATTCATGCTAATCAATTTCAAAAATATGAAAATGTGAAACCTCAACAAACTGTTCAGCTCTCTTTATTTGTCTGGAAACATTCAGCAATCCATTCATTTGTTCTGTGTCTGCCCCAGTACCTGAGATATGGATCGGTCACACTGTTCCCAATTTGCCACCATGCTTGCCCCAACGCATTCTGATTATTTTCCCAGCAAATTGGGGTGTGAATTCATCGCGAGAGAACCAGGGAGCAGGTCTCTGGGCTAGCTTGGGCCTTTTGTTGTGAGTGTCACCAATGCAGGGAATTCAAGTCCATTTTGCTTTCAAAGGCAAATAGCTGAGGTGCAGTATTGACTCCAGCACTGCAAGAAAAACAAACATTGCTCTATACAATTTAATCTCAAGTACGCTGAGAATTATTATCATTTGTTGCTGCTGACAGGTCTTGACAAATCCCAGTATCCTTGGGAGGGCTATTCAGAAACAAATTGTCACCAGTTGTTTCCTAGCAATTTTCTACTCTCCTCTTCATTCGTAGAGGCAGTCAGTTATAAATCGGTATTTGTTGTGCACTTCCTTTGGGCATAAACAAACCAATTTAGCAATGGGGCCTCCGGCACATTTCTCACGTCCATTGGCTGGGGCTACAACCATTGAAGGACCACTTTACTATATTAGTCACAGATGAGCAAGATAGGTCAGGCCTACCTCGTTCAGGATTCTTTAGTGGCGTTTTGGATGCCAGACAAAAGTGCGTTATTTTAATTTCATCTGTGTTTTTTTAAAGAACCGTTTATGCTGGCGGGCGACACGGTGGCACAGTGGTTAGCACAGCTGCCTCACAGCACTAGGGACCCTGGGTTCAATTCTAGCTTAGGGTGACTGTGTGAACTTTAAATCTTCTCCCCGTGTCTGCGTGGGTTTCCTTCGGGTGCTCCGATTTCCTCCCACAGCCCAAAGATGTGCAGGTTAGATGGATTGGCCTTGCTAACATTGTCCAAAGGTTAGTTTAGGTTGCAGGGACTGGGCCTAGGTGGGGTACTCTTTTGGAGGTCAGTGCAGACGATGGGCCGAATGGCCTCCTTCTGCACTGTAGGGATTCAATGGTTCTATGTAGTCAGCAAACGTATTCTCCTGGCGGTTTCCTCCTTCCTCCATCCTCACAAGCGGAAGAGTTGGTAACCAGAGGATATAGATCTAAGATGTTCAGTATTAAGAACTGAGGTGACATGAGGAGAAACTCTTGACAAAGTGAATTATTAGGATGTGAATGCACTGACTGGAAGTGGTGGAAGCAGATTCATTAGTAAAACTCAAAAGGGAATTAAATAAGTACTTGAAAGAGAACTGGGGCAAGGCAATGGGGAAAGAGCAAGAGAGTGGGTTTAATTGGTGATGCACTATCAATTACTACAAAGGTGAGAGAAGTGAATAATCGAGGCTTTATTGAGCAAAGATGTTGTGCCTCCTGTAGCTGCTACCAGAATGGGAGCAGCACCGGCGAGCACACACATTTATACGCCGCCTACTGGGCGGAGCCAGCATGCAGGGATTTACCCATGTACCTCTAGTACAGGAGTCTTACCGTACTACATCTAATATACATCTAATACAGTTAGTGGTGACTACCACATTCACCCCCTGTTAAAAACAAGAGTCCGGTGGGGGTGGTGGAAAAATTTACAAGTTCAGTCTGTCGGGGGCCTTGATCCTCTGCTGTGATTGCCTCGGTCCTGATGGTGATGCGGGCGCCAACTTGGTCACCTGTGACTCCGGGAGCGTGTTGTCCTCGTCTTCGCCGCCCCTGAGTGGAACGCTTCCTCCTTGGGCGGGGACTGCGGTGAGGTGCGCTGGGGGGAGGCTGAGTGGTGCAGGGGCAACAGGAGGGGGGGTGTCGGGTGGTGGGCCGTGGGTGGGGATCCAGCGGACGACAGGTCCCGGAGGGAGACTGTGTCCTGGCGCCAGTCGGGGTGCGCCACGCAGGCGTACTGCAGGTTTGCGTGCAGTAGGTGGACTCTTTCGACCAACGGGTCCGACTTCTGGGTCCGCACGTGTTTGCTAAGGAGGACGGGTCCAGGAACTGTCAGCCATGTTGGGAGCGAGACCCTGGTGTGGACTTCCTGGGGAAGGCAAAGAGACATTTATGGGGTGTTTCGTTAGTTGTGGTGCAGAGGAGCGATCGGATGGAGTGGAGCGCATCGGGGAGGACATCCTGCCAGCGGGAGACCGGGAGATTCTTAAACCGTAGGGCCAGCAGGACGGCCTTCCAGACCATCATGTTCTCCCTCTCCACCTGCCCGTTTCCCTGGGGGTTGTAGCTGGTCGTCCTGCTCGAGGCAATACCCTTGCTGAGCAGGAACTGACGCAGCTCATCACTCATAAAGGAGGATCCCCGATCGCTGTGGACATAAGTGGGGAAACCGAACAGGGCGAAGATACTGTGGAGGGCTTTAATGACTGTGGGAGAAGTCATATCGGGGCATGGGATGGCGAAGGGAAACCGGAAGTACTCATCGACCACGTTCAGAAAGTACGAGTTGCGGTCGGTGGAGGGGAAGGGCCCTTTGAAGTCCATGCTGAGGCACTCAAAGGGGCGGGAGGCCTTCACCAGATGCGCTCGATCTGGCCGGTAGAAGTGTGGTTTGCATTCCGCGCAGACCTGGCAGTCCCTGGTGATGGCCCTGACCTCCTCAACGGAGTAGGGCAGATTGCGGGCCTTGATGAAGTGGAAGAATCGGGTAACCCCCGGGTGACAGATGCCATCGTGTGGAGCCCGGAGTCGGTCCACTTGTGCGCTGGCACATGTACCTCGGGACAGGGCATTGGGGGGCTCGTTGAGCTTCCCGGTGCGATACAAAATCTCGTAATTATAGGTGGAGAGCTCGATCCTCCACCAGATCTTATCGTTTTTGATTTTGCCCCACTGTGTATTATTGAACATGAAGTCAACCGACCGTTGGTCAGTGAGGAGAGTGAATCTTCTACCGGCCAGGTAATGCCTCCAATGCCGCACAGCTTCCACAATAGCATGGGCCTCCTTTTCGACAGAGGAGTGCCGAATTTTGGAGGCATGGAGGGTGCGGGAAAAGAATGCCACAGTTAGTGGTGATTACCCCAATTGGGTAGCTCAATGAACTAACATCTATATAATGGCTTCCTTCTATGCTGACGATTCTCTAATTCTAACAGCCAAAATGCCAGGAGACATTACACAACATGAACAATTAAAAAACAAATGAAGAAACACCTTTCAAGACCTCCAGAGGCCTCAAACAGTTTACAGCCAATTAAGTATTTTTGAAGTCAGAGTTGTAAGGTAGGAAATGGGCAGCCACTTTGCAGACACTAAGGTCCCAATACAGCAGTGAGAGAAGTGAACTATTTAAGATGGCGGTTGACAGTAAAGTATTGCTCAGGATAATGGGGAGAAGTACCTTGCTCTTCCTTGATTGAGGGAACGGGTTCTATCACATTGACCTGAGTGAAGGGGTCTCCCACATGGGACCTTGGTTTGACATTTCATCTGCACAATGACACATCTAACAGTGCACCCACTCTGTCAGCGCGGCAGTGAAGTACAAGTCTATATTATTTGGAAAAACAATTTTAAGTAAAATTTTAAACACAGCTAATTCTAACCTGCCTCCCATACTTTCTCTTTTTCCTTTCACCTTCAAATTATTATTTAATTTTTTTACATTTTATCTGTCCAAACAAACATAAATTAGTTTGAACATTTTTGTCTTAAGACTTAAGTTAAATACTTTATCTACAGCTGTTTTGGTTTCATATTTTTTCTCCCTCTTTTCTAAGAGTTGGGAGACAATCCAAAATTTGCCTTTGATTTATTGAAGACCGGTTGCTGAGGCAGACTTTATCCGAACAGTAAGGGTCAATGGTTTAATGGCCATAGATGTTACTGCTGAACACACTTTGATGTAATGTTGTCACATCAAACAGAGTAGTCCTACCATCTCAACAAGTAATTTCCTTGGAGCATTAGCTAACTTGTTAACTTGTTGCCAGAAACAGCAATTATAAATTCAGTTCCCTTGTTGTAAAATAAGGGACCAGATAATCTGTGAATAAATACATTAAATTTACTTCTTCAATCTGGCAAAAGAAAATCACGAACAAAAGATTATTTCAATTTTAGTTTTAGCAGTGATTAATATCTTAATCGTACTGATATTCTGTTACCACACATTAGATAAACACCAGAAAGGACCCGAATTCGCAGAATTTAGTTTTGCCACCGTTATCCTGGGCTGGATTTGGCGTGGGGGCGGAGAATCGATGTTTGCGCCTGAATCGGGCCCGGCTCCGCTCCCGCGATTCTCCAGTACCCGGAGAATCGCTCGGGCGTGAATTACACGGCGCGGCTGGTGGGCCATTGCCAGAGGCCCTCCCAGCGATACTCCTGTCCCGACCAGCCGAATTCCCGACGGCGTGGTTCTAACCATGGGCGGCATTCTCCCCTACCCAGCGTGACAGAGGGTCCCGGAGTAGGGGAGTGGCGCCAACCACTCAGGGGTCACACCTCCCCAAAGGTGGGGAATTCTCCCCACCTTTGGGGGCCAGCCCCGCGCCGGAGCGGTTGGCACCAGAAGACTGGAGCAAAAAACCGGCGCCCCCGGCAGCGGGGCTGGCCGAAAGGCTTTCGCTAGTCGGCGCATGCGCGATGTGTGGTTCTCTTCCGCTTCTGCCATGGCGAAGGCCGTGGCGGGCGCGGAGGAAAATAGTGCAGCCAAGGCACTGGCCCGGAGTCTGAGCGGGTGGCCCTGATCGCGGGCCAGGCCACCGTGGGGGCACCCCCCCGGGGTTCGATCGCCCCCCGCCCCCCCAGGACCCCGGGGGCCTGCTCGCGCCACTGAGCCCGCCGTTCCAGAGGTGGTTTAAACCTCGGCGGCGGGAGAGGCCTCCCAGCGGCGGGACTTCGGCCCATCCGGGCCGGAGAATCGCCGCAGGGGCCTCTCCGATCGGAGTGGCGAGATTCCTGCCCCCGCCACTTCCCGGGTGGCGGAGAATCTCTGCCACGGCGGGGACGGGATTTTAGGCGCCCCCAGGCGATTCTCCGACCTTGCTGGGGGTCGGAGAATTTCGCCCCATGTCAGGCCGATTGGGACTCGCACACGCTGGTTGCGGACTCAGTCTGCGCCCCCCCTGCTGGGGACAGGGAGGATCAAGCACCGGAGGGGCAGCGATCGGGTGGGTCAGACGGAGCGGCACGGGGCAGATCGGTGGGACCTTGTTGGTTGGTCCATGTCCGCCGGCTGGGTCCGCCATCACTTTCGGCGCGGCCGCTGGAGGCTGCCGCCATTTGAATGCACGGACTTGGAACCAAAAGTGTGGGGGCACATATCCGGAGCCAAAGCTGCATGAAGCTCCCCGGGTCCCTGCCAGCCCCATGCAGGTAAATGGATTGCTCTTTATTTTTTTCAGGAAAGTCTGGAGTGAAACGCCAGCATTTCTACGCTGGCGTGGGGACATAGCCCCATTTTTGGAGAATCCTTGTCTTTGGCGTTGCACTTCAGGTAATATTTGGCTTTTAATAATAGAATGACACTATAACACTCCCTCAGTGACTCATGCATCTTTCTAGCAGAAAGTCATTATGATAAAGAAAGAATTATTGTACATCTCTCAGGGCATTCCATGGCACTTCATATTCAATGACTCACTTATTTAAGTCAGTTATTGTATGCATCAATTAAAAAGATTAAACAAAAACATTGTGTGCTTGTGGTGATGGATCCAGACAATTAAAAGCTATATTCTCAATACTAATGCAATTGGAGAAATGCATTGATGAGGCAACCACACCTTCCAAAACAATTTAGCTTAATACAATAGGAACATTGTGGTAACAACATTTAGAAGTGGAAAATTAAATCATTGTTAGGTTTAACCAAGTACCAAAAGATACTCAAATACCCAACGAGGAGGACAGTGAAATGTTAAATGTAGCCCACTAGTGAGAAACTATCTCACCACTTGCTGCAATGGACGGACAATCAACTTCAGAGGCTGATTCAATAATAATATTCTGTTGCATAGAAATAGATCATCTGATTCCATGTTGTTATGAACTGGTAAAACCTGAATATTGACCTAAAACATTCATTCAATATGCTGAAACCCTAAGACCCGAGGAAGCTGCAGGTAATCTGTGGAAAACTAAGAAACCTACATGGAAAACAATACACTAGAAGTCTATAATAATACAAAAGTAATTGGGTAACACAAAAACTATTTGTCTTTTTTTTGATAAGAAACATTATTTTAGAACCTATATATCAGCACTTGTAACCATCATCATTGACATTCCATGTCGTTCCTCTCCATGCTAATCTCTTTATTTTTATCCCTTGTATGTGTGTCAATTTCTTTTGGTTTCCATACTTAGTTCAATGCCTTATTTCTTGACTGAAAAGGTGGGAAAGTAATTTATTCCTGTGCTCTAGTCATAGACGTTACAGTGCAGAAGGACGCCATTTGCCCCATCGGGTCTGCACCGACCCTTGGAAAGAGCACCCTACTTAAGCCCAAACCTCCACCCTATACCCGCAACCCGGTAACCCCACCTAACCTTTTTCTGGACACAAAGGGCAATTTAGCATGGCCAATTCACCTAACCTGCACATCTTTGGACTGTGGGAGGAAACCGGAGCACCTGGAGGAAACCCACGCTGACACGGGGAGAACGTGCAGACTCCGCACAGACAGTGAATCTAACCCGGGTCCCTGGCACTGTGAAGCAACTGTGCTAACCACTGTGCTACAGTGCTGCCGTTGCTCTGCTAATGTGTCTCATATCCAATCATCGGAACATGTCAGCTTCTTATGCCTTCTCTCTGCTATTTATCTGTCATCAACACACTTTCCCCAATTGCAGGGCATAAGGACATGCAGCTGGTATAAAGTGCATAAATCGGCATATGTGAGAATTGCCCCCTTTTTACAACCTTACCACAGATTCATTAATCGATGAATTCACCCTTGAAAGCTTGTAGGTCGCTTTCACCAATGCTCAGGAAGATGGAGAACAAATATTCAGCATGCTGTAGCAGTGCAGATTGGCTGAAAGCAGAAGAGTGAAATGTAAAGTGACTGCTTTATTAATGCTGCCACATTTAAGTCATGAAAATATGAAGACATCTACGTTTGAATTCAGAACTCACAAAACATACCCAAGTATAATTGAATTTGCTTTTTACAGCAGCTTGCTGAATGGTATCCAAGTGTAACAGAAATCAACTAACCCCCTTCACAATGTCATGCGATGAGCCATTAGCCCATTGCACAAACAGAACTGGCCTGCAATGACTCATCTGGGTTTTGTTAAAAAAATCACGTCTCTGGATTCTGATAAATTCAGATATCCATTGGCAACTTTGACTGCAGCTGCTGGTCTGAGGCGAGTATGATAATGGATCTGAGGTAAGGTCACAGAACTGAAAGGCTAATTCTCCACTGATGCTGCCAGACCTAGTGAGGATTTCCAGCATTTTCTTTTTTTATTTCAGATTTCCAACATCCGCAGTATTTTGCTTTCGTATTACTGATTTCTTGCTCCACTCACTCATCATCCAATCCTGTGGCATACTTTACTGATACTTCCACTCTCCTTTCAGTAGCTTCCTGCAGTGTGCCTGTACTTTGTAAACACAATTACAAACTTTCAGCAAAGGCTTAGTCACAAATTCCGATGAAAGACCACAGAACTGAAACATTTGCGCTGTTCCTCTCCACCGAGATCTGCAGAATATTTGGGTATCTTTGAAAAAATAATTTCCTCTTCTAAATCCTTTGTTGGCATTGTAAAATTTTCTTTCTTTCTTTCCCAGTACCAGAAAATGTGTAATTCCTTGGCCATTGTATTTACAGGGAGGGATTAGGGAATTCGGTGGCCGGTGGAAGGGTGGGGAGCTGGGTTCTAGGGAAGTCTGGAAATCCAGGAATGCTGAGATTATGCTAATGCGAAGGTGGTGGGAAAGTAAACTGTCAGGGGAACACAGAGAATACAGAGGCTACAAAGGGACATAGATAGATTAAGAGAATGTGAATCAAGATGGCAGATGGAGTACAATGTGGGGAGGTGTGATGTTCTTCACTTTGATAGCGAAAATAGAAAGGCAAAATATTTTTAAAAGATGGATGGTCAGATTAGAATAGACAGGTGCTTGATGACTGGCGCAGACTCGATGGGCCAAAGAGTCTCTTTCTGTGCTCTATGACTCTTATTGTTGATGCTCAGAAAGATTTAAAATAGACATTTAAAGTAGAAAAGAGGGCCGGGATTCGCCCCTACCTGGCGGGGCGGGGGGTCCCGGCGTGTCGGAATGGCGTGAACCACTCTGGCGTCGGGCCGCCCCAAAGGTGCGGAATTCTAGGGGCCAAGCCCTCACATTGAGGGGCTAGGCCCGCGCCGGAGTGGTTCCCCCTCTGTCGGCTGGCGTGAACGGCCTTTGGCGCAACGCCAGCCGGGACCAAAAGGACTTCGCCGGCCGGCATAAGTCCGCGCATGCGCTGGAGCGTCAGCGGCTGCTGACGACATACCAGCAGACGCGCAAGGGAGGGGGTCTCTTCCACTTCCGCCTTGGTGAAGGCCATGTCGGAGGCGGAAGAAAAAGAGTGCCCCCACGGCACAGACCCGCCCGCCAATCGGTGGGCCCCGATCGCAGACCAGGCCCCGTGGGGGCACCCCCCGGCGTCAAATCGCAACGCGCCCCCCCTCCCTCCCAGGACCACGGAGCCCGCCCGAGCCTCCAATCTCGCCGGTCAGGTAGCTGTTTTGATTCCCGCCGGCGGGAGAGGTGGGAGAGTAACTAGCACCTTGAATCGTTAGAGTCGCGACGGTGCGTCCTTGGATGTGGACAGAATGGGAACCCGAAGCGAGGGAGATAGTTTGCCGTGCAGGAAAAACAGGGAGCAAACAGCGTCTTACCAGATCTGGGTGTACGAAGCGCTCGGTGCTCCCGGAGTCGAAAAGGCACGGTGTACTGTACCCGTTGATTTGGACCGTCGTCATAGAGTTGTGGAGATGTTTTGGGCGCGATTGGTCCAGTGTGACTGCATTGAGTTGCGGGTAGTCGGCGGCTCGGTCGGCTGCGCTGGGGTGTCCCCGCGATGAGTGCCCGCTGAGGTCGCAGTCTTCAATCAAATTTTCTGAGTTTGGAGAGGATGGAGCCCAAGATGGCCGCCCCCGTGGATCGCACGTGGCGGGCGGCGAGGAAGATGGCGTCCAAGATGGTGGCCCCCATGAGTCGCACGTGGTCGGCCGCCTGGTGGGGGTCCGCCAAGATGGCGGCCCCCCATGGATCGCACGTGGCTGGCGGGGGCGGAGTCGGGGTATAGGCCGCAGCGTTCCGGGGCCTGCAGGCCTGCAAGTGCGGAGAGCGGTTGCTTTGTGCCTCGGGAGGGTTAGGGGCTGGGGCCTTCCTTGCCAGACACACTCTGGCGTAGTGACCTTTTCGCCCGCAGCTGCTGCAGGTCGCGTTGCGGGCTGGGCAGTGCTGCCGCGGGTGCTGGGACTGGCCACAAAAGTGGCAGGCTGGGGCAGCATGGTGGCTGGGCAGCTGCGCAGCGCAGGGCTGGGGCTGTCGCTGGTCGGGGGCCCATGACGGGGTCGCGGAGTCCGCAGGAAACGAGGTGAGGCTACGAAACGAGACCTCCATAGTTGTAGCGAGTTCAAAAGTATCTTCTAAATTTTGAGCCCCTTTCTCCAGCAGTCGCTGGCGCACGTAATTCGATCTAAGGCCTGCAACAAAGACATCGCAGACAGCAAGTTCTCTATGTTCAGCAGCATTTACTGCCTGGTAATTACAGTCCCAGGATAAGGCTTTTAAGTCTCTTAGAAATTCTTCTAGCGATTCTGTGGGGCACTGGCGGCAAGTAGTAAAAACGTGGCGCGCGTAGACCTCATTGACGGGCCTCACGTACATTTTATCAAGTAGGGCCAGGGCCTCTATATATGAGCCGGTACAATTTAACTGAGTAGATATACGATGGCTCACCCTTGCGTGCAGTAGGCTGAGTTTCTGCTCCTCCATCGTTTCTGTGGAGCTTGCTTCAGCCAGGTTGGCCTTAAAACATCAGAGCCAATGTGAAAAGATTTATTTCGCCTCTGCATCCTGTGGGTCGAGTTCCAGTCGATCAGGCTTGAGGGCTGATTCCATAGTCGTTCCTTACTGTTTCTTAAGACGATTAAATTGATGAGACCATCAATTCACGCGACACGTGGTTAGAAGTGAACAGTGGTTTTAATCGTCTTACAACAGAGCCTGCCTGTGACGAGATGAACTCTAGATGAACTGGCAAGCAGGCCCTGACTGCCAAGCTTTATACAACCAGTGGGGGGGGGGGGGAGGAGTCATGGGCGAAGCCAAGGATGGAGCCCAGTACAAACTTCTGTACATTCCCAGTACACCTCCCCCTAGGGGCAGAGCCGCGCAACTGCTCATGTGCCGAGCTTACAGAGGCATGGTACAACATGTGTGATAACAGTGTGAATTATGCTATTATGATTCACCACACTATGGTGATGAGGGGCTGAGCAAATTGGGCCTATATTCTCTGGAGTTTAGAAGATAGCGAGGTGATCTCATTGAAGCATACAATGTCTTGAAGGGGCTTAGGGTGGACAAAAATAGCCTTGTTTCCCCAACTGGGAAATCTAGAACATGGGAAACCACAGCCTCAGGATAAGGGGTTGATCCTTTAAAACAGAGCTACTAAGAAACTCCTTCACTCAAAGGGTCCTGAAACTTTGGAATTCAGGGTTGTAGATGCGCCACCGTTGAATATATCCAAGATTGAAGTCGATAGATTTTTGGTCTTTTGGGAAATCGAGGAATATGGACAGCAGGTAGGCAATTAGAAATGAGGCAGAAGATCAGCCATGATTGTATTGAATAACAGGACAGGACCGAGGGGCTGAACGGTCTAATCCTACATCTATTTCTTCCATTCTTATGAATTTAACAGCAGGATCTCATTATCATTTTTTAAAATTCTGTCTCTTAGATTGATAGGGTGGCTGGTGAATGGATGGGATTGGCTACTGTCAGGGATTGATGGAGACAAGACCATGGCATTTGGAAACTATCGGGGCATAGTGCGAGGTGGGGCTTGTGGCATAGGAGTTAGCAGAGAGGGAAAGATTGTTTGGAGGAAGGCAAAGATTGCAGGGTACCCACACCATATGGACTGCAGCGGTTCAAGATCCCATGAATGAACATACAAATAAGAGGGGTGGGCAGGTTGGACTGGCGATCGGGAACGAGGGTGTCATTGTGGGGTGGGGGCCGGGGAGACTCAGGATCACTGGTTGGGTGGAGGGGGTCAGCAGATTGCTCAGAGGGGGATAAAGATCATTGGCAGGTTTGCATGTGGCTGACAAGAGAAGCTATAAAAGTATTTGTCTGCTTGGTTTGACAGCTCTCGTCTCTATTTCACTGCCGGATTTCCCGAGTCCTGGGAAACTTAGCTGGCCAGTGTCAAATTTAAGTCAGGCTCCCAACTAAAACGTGGGAATGAGATTTAAATATTATTAGGAACGGTTTCAGGGTACACATTTCATGAAAAATAGCAGCAGGTGAGTAAGTGCCAGGTTACGGTCGCTTTAAGGGATTTTAAAATTTTGATTCCCTTCCCGATCCTTTCCCATCCATCATGTGGGTTTAAATTTCCACCCCCACCTCCCTGTCTCTCTCTCAATTTCTTTTCTTTAATCAACATACTTGGAAAAAAACAACTAAAAATAAAAGCCAGAAACAAAAAAAATAAAGACGGTCACAAACCATCTCATTTACATTGTCTCCTCTCTTTTTTGTTGTTGTTGCTGATGCTTGCACTTTTGGTCTTGATCGGTCACTTCAGTTGTCAATTTAAAATATGAGCCTGAGTTCCAGGAGGCAATGGCATTGTGCTTCCATCACTGGACTAATAATCCAGTGACCAAGGGTCTGGGGACCTGGGTTCGAATCCCACCATGGCAGATGTTAAAATTTGAATTCAAGAAAAATCTGGAATGAAAATAATGATGACCATTGTTGTAAAAACCCCATTTGGTTCACTAATGCAATTTAGGAGAAGGAAATGTCCCATCGCAACCTGGTTTGGGCGACATGTGACTCTTACGTGCCCTCTGAATTGACCTGGCAAACCACACGGGACAATTGGGGATGGGCCCATATCCCATGAACAAATAAAAAATACAAACTTAATTCATGCCAGCTGCCATCAATAAAGAAATAAAAGTCTTCCACTGCGAGACTGTTGGAATTTAGGAAGAAATCTGCATGAAATTTTAAATCCTGCTGTTGAGAATAAAAAACTTGTATATAATCATATTGAGGCCATACAGTTTAAAAAAAGGAATTGTAACCGAGAAGCAGCACCAATTAGATATGACAGGGGTTCACATGCCAAACACGAATGAGAGATCAAAAATAAATAGAAGCAAGAATGGTCCTCAGCTCTGAAGATGTGTCATTCTTTGGGAAAGTCAGCTCTAATTGGCTCACTTTTTTGTTTCACTTTCATATTGTGGCACGGTGGCACAGTGGTTAGAACAGCTGCCTTACGGCGCCAGGGACCTGGGTTTGAATCCGACCTCGGGTGACTGTCTATGTGGAGATTTCACTTTCTCCCCATGTCTGTTTTCCTCCCACAGTCCAAAGATGTGCAGGTTAGGTGAGGTTGTGGGGATATGGGTGGGGGGGAGGGGGGTGGTAGTAGGCCTAGATATGGTGTTCTTTCAGAGGGTTGTTGCAAACTCGATTGGCTGAATGGCCTCCTTCTCCACTGTAGGGATTTTATGATTTAAAAAACATGTAGCTGTATTTTCACAATTTGTTGCTGCAGGGAGTCGGCACACAGTACACAATGTGACCCCAAACATTTGGTTGACATACTTGTCATTGGTAATCAGTTTGTGATATTTGTACTATTGTTGGAACTGTTTAGATGTCAACTCTGGATTAAATCTCAATTAAATTCTGTATTTAATTCAACCTTTTACCCATGTGAGTGCTTGACCCAATCATATCGAGACAAACATCTGACAAAATTCAAAACAAGCACTTGCCCACTTGGATCAACCAGTGTCAATTAAATTGACTTTTTAAGGTGAAAACGTCTGGAACGAGTAGTGACTGTCAGTCGACGATAGCGTAGTGAATTACGTGGGACTTGGCTCTTGAGTATTGCACAGGATGCCCTTCCCCCCCTTCAACAATGAACATTCAACTGTGGCTGACTCAAGGTGACAAATGCATCTTTTAATCTTATACCAGGAAGATGGGTTAAGGGTGTGTTACATCTGACCTAAAACAAAATATCCTCATTGAAATGACTAAGTGATTGACAGGAAATATTCAACAAGGATTTCTATGATGCATTAAATGAAAAATGACTGACTCGTTTGTCACATTTGCAGTTCAGCCATTGCATCGTATCATTGAAATTAATGTACAGCAACTTTGAGCACTGCAATAGGAGGTGCACTCTTTAACCAAAATATCAGAACATTTGAATTTTAGACTCAACTCTGAATAGGCCGCTGTTAATAATATGCTCCATGTCTGTGGTAGTTTTAAAGGATAGGCTTGCAGACCTCGAATGTACCTTCTGTACTCATAGTCCCGAATCTTCTAGTCTCCAGAGTGCAACATTCAAATTTTGAAGATGCTCTTTTTCATTCTTTCCCATAACTAAGATATCGAGCTGGATTACCCCCCCCCCCCCCCCCCCCCCCCCTACCTGCCGCAAGATCGCCACGGACAGGACGTGGACAATGGAAACGTCCAGTGACCTCGGGCAGGATTCCCCAGTCGCCAGGCGGGCGCAGGCGGAGAATCCTACCCATTGTCTTGGTAGCACTGGACTCCTTCTAATACACTTAGAATATGATCCATGGCACATTGGAACAATGCAGGTGTGAACATGGTGCCAAATAGAAGTCTTCTATATTTAAATAGCTCTATGTGTGTTACGATTATCAAATGTTGTTGTGGACCTGGATCTACATTTATCTGGGGGTAAGATATGATCAATTATACTGAAATGTTGGCCTCCAGCCAACCCAGTAAATAAATCATTAATTAAAGGCAGAGGGTACTGCTCTACACACAGTATCCGATTGATAGTGGCTTTAAAATCACCACACATGCTTACCAAACCATCTTTCTTCATCATGGGTACTATCGGTGTACCCCAATCACTTACATTAACGGGTTCAAGGGTTCCTTTCTTGACCAGCCTCTCTAATTCCAACTCAACCTTAGGCCTGATGGTGTGCGGCACTGACTTAGCCTACAAGCATCTTGCTTGGCCTTTGTCCTTAATCTTTAGCTTGACTGAGATCTCTATCATGCTTCCCAGCTCTCGTTGAAGATGATGGCATGTTTCTTTAAAATCTTTAGTGATCTATTTCAGACACCGTCGTGAGATTCACCCCGGCCCATTTTAACTTGATTCTCTGCAGCCAGGTTCTCCCCATTAGGGCTGGGTAGTTACCTTTAACGACATGCAAGTAAAGGTTTGCGGTGTGTCTGTTTTGCTGCACATTTATCTTGACACCACCCCTGAATACTTTCCCAGTATAGGTTTTAAGTGTCATCTTTGAGGGTTTTAAGGTGATATGTTGTAGTTTCTCTTGGTAAACTGCTTCTGGTACCAATGAAATGGCTGCACCAGTGTCCACCTCCACTTTCACTGGTTGTCCTTTCAGTAAAGGAGTGACCCAATAACAGTTTGTTGTGCCTGCCATGGCCAGTATGTTCAACAACAATGGTTCGTCATCTGACTGTGACTCTTCTCCTTTTAAGCACCCTTTTTTTGTATCACGTAGATCCTTTTCCCTCATTTGGTTTTCCATTTGATACGCTTGGTTCTTGCATATTATAG
This sequence comes from Scyliorhinus canicula, assembly GCF_902713615.1. NCBI lineage: Eukaryota > Metazoa > Chordata > Chondrichthyes > Carcharhiniformes > Scyliorhinidae > Scyliorhinus > Scyliorhinus canicula. The sequence goes on from NC_052163.1 coordinate 44,352,452, forward strand.
TTCTTGTTTGGAACGCGTGTTTCTTTCTCCAACATGCACATTTGATGTGCCCCCTTTTGCCACAATTCCTGCACTTTGCATGTTTGCACCAGCAGTCTGCTGTTGCATGTCCAGTTTTTACACATCGGTGGCAATTTCAAACTTATTTCTGTGTTCGGGTCTCGGCCAACATTTTATGTATTTTGGTGCTCAAACTTAATTGTTGGGCTTCCTTAGCTGTTAATTATATAGAGGTCATGACTTCTAAAACCTTCTTTAGGTTTAAGTTGATTTCTGTTAACAGCCTTTTTGCCTCTTTTGGATAGCTTAACTTCTTAACCCACACGTTAGTCTGTCTCTAATGGTCTCATTCAAGATATCACAAATTCACAATATTTAGCTAATTTCTTCAAAGTAGCTATGGACTGTGTAAATGATTCACCTTCTTGTTGGTTACGTTTATGGAGACTGAACATCTCGGCAATGACCAAAGGTTCAAGTGGAAAGTGACCCTGCAATATCTCCACAAATCAGGGGCTGGTTTAGCACAGTGGGCAAAACAGCTGGCTTCTAATGCAGAACAAGGCCAGCAGAGCAGGTTCCATTCCCGTACCAGCATTCCCGAACAGGCGCCAGAATGTGGCGACTAGGGGCTTTTCACAGTAACTTCGTTGAAGCCTACTTGTAACAAAAGGCGATTATTATTTCATCACAGGTTTTCGAGTCTGGTTTTTCAGGAAAGTTGGAACTATAATATCTGCTGCAATTTTGTTTGCTTCGATAAAATAATCAAATCTTTCAGTTTATGGACCCCACCATTCAATGTTCTCATAATATGGTTCCACAGCGCTAAACATTCCCGCCAATTTTTACTATGGAAAGGGCTTGCATAAGTGCCACAAAATATTTTAGCATGACCTCGATTCTTTTTTTCAAACATGGTACATCTGAGCTCAGCCTGTTTCCTTCCAGGTTTACCCAAGTAACAGCAGTATATCTTATGAGCAGCTTTTCCAGGGGAGGTCTCTGGTTTCACATTGCCTTGTTCTTAGAGAGAGTTATCAGATTCCGTATTCAGCTTGTACAGCCATTTCTGCAGAGAGATGTAGAGTCATAGAGTCCTATAGCACGAGAAAGCCCTTTGGCCCCAACTCTAAACTATTGTTGTACTCTAAACTATTATTTGTCACTGAAAGGGGCAACACAGGTGGAGAAGGTAGTCAAGAAGGCATACGGCATGCTTGCCTCCATTGGCCGGGGCATTGAGTATAAGAATTGGCAAGTCATGTTGCAGCTGTATAGGACCTTAGTTAGGCCACACTTGGAGTATAGTGTTCAATTCTGGTCACCACACTACCAGAAGAATGTAGAGGCTTTAGAGAGGGTGCAGAAGAGATTTCCCAGGATGTTGCCCGTTATGGAGGGTATTAGCTATGAGGAGAGGTTGCATAAACTCGGTTTGTTCTCACTGGAATGACGGAGGTTGAGGGGCGACCTGATAAAAATCTACAACATTATGAGGGGCATAGACAGAGTGGATAATCAGAGGCTTTTTCCCAGGGTAGAGGGGTCAATTACTAGGGGGCATAGGTTTAAGGTGCGAGGGGCAAGGTTTAGAGGAGATGTACGAGGCAAGTTTTTTACACAGAGGGTAGTGGGTGCCTGGAACCCGCTGCCGGAGGATGTGGTGGAAGCAGGGACGATAGTGACATTTAAGGGGCATCTTGACAAATACATGAATAGGATGGAAATAGAGGGATACGGACCCAGGAAGTGTAGAAGATTTTAGTTTAGACAGGCAGCATGGTCGGCACAGGCTTGGAGGGCCGAAGGGCCTGTTCCTGGGCTGGACTTTTCTTTGTTCTTTGGGTACTTGCTATTCACAGTGCTTCCTGTACTGTTCCAGATTTTTCCAGGCAGAGCACGTGGTGAGCTTCTTTTTGATATTGTTTCCTCCAAGATCAGTTTAAATTACGGTTCCTTTGATGAATGCTACCGCTTTTTGGCATCCCTCTGTCGCCAGCTTTGGTGCAGAGAAGCTTTTAGTTTCTTAATCCTTTCTGCATATCTGCACATGGATCCACAATTTTTCTATATTTTTTTCTCTGGAAGTCTACCAGCGTGGTCCCAACCTTCTTGTCATTAGTTTTCTCTGTGATATTTTTAAAAGATAAGTTTGCAGACCACAAAGGTACAAACAAGAGCTTTATTGGAAAGGTGTTTACTCTAACTTTAAAGATAGCCTGCCTGTACAAACAGCAGATGATGTCATCAATGCATCACGTGATCAGACTCTTAAAGTGACTTTGTTCCAACTAGGAATAAACGTGAATACACGACAATGTCTATCTATGATTCTCCCTAAAACATCCCCATCGTTGGACAAGCTAATCAAACCATGTGCCAAGCTAAAGCACATTTCCTCACGATGAAGAACAACACTGATCATAGTCACACCTCCCAGCAATTAGCTACAAATTGATTTAATAGTACCTCAAATATTAAGTTCTCTCCATAAACGACTGGATTAATCAATTTTTCAATGCATATGAAAGCATTGTCGGTAGTCGATTAAACTTGCTTGCATTTTAAAACATAGTGAGAACACTTTTCAAATGTGTGGCCACAGCCTAATTAGCTGGGTACAGGATTGATTTAGATTTGATTTTGTATTTCCAGTGTTACGGCATCCTGGTCAGGTCCGCAGTTGATTCTAGCCCCACCCGGAGGCATAACACAAGATAATTGAATAATAATTCTTATAAAAATAGTCGAAATATTTGGCCCTCAGCTTCCCAATAATTACAATCACTAGGTTTGTAAGTTTAAATGTGATTACTGTTTATAACTGGAACAAATATGAAATATGCAGTGAATACAATTGCTTAAATGCCCTATAACACTGGACCCACATTAACTGCCCCACCCTCTACCACACACACAGGACAGACAAACACAGAGGGGAAGGAAAAGGGTGAGAAATGCTCAGGATTAAGGTCAAAAGTTAAGTATCCTTGCTTCAGAGGATGAGTTATTCAGTGCTCGTTCTTCACAGTATGAATGTGGTTTAAAGTCTCTGGTGTACAGCTTTTAATAATCTTCTTTTCTGCTCAGCGGTATATCTTACTCACAGCTTTTCCAGGGGATGCACCTGGCTTCACATTAGAATGGTCTTAGAGAGAGAAATCAGATTCTGGTCTCTGCTTCACAGAGATATTTTCTGGAGAGAGAGAGAGTTATCAGAATCTGGATTCTGTTGCACAGCTATTTCTGCAGAGAGATGTGATTTTCACAGTGGTCGTTTGATGAGAATTAGCTGGATATTTCAGGGGTGAGTTGGTTAGATTCCTCCATCCAGCCTACAAAACCAAAAGTGAAACAAAAACCAAAAACCTTGTGACACTGAAAAGCATAGACATGCGATCAGATCCAATCACCACTGTTACAGGGCAGAGCACCACCCTTTCAAGCCAATGAATTGGCCACCATCCACATAAATCAATCCAAGTCATCACTGATGTCAGTCTAAAACAGCAGTCTTCTGCTAGAATTAAAGGCACAGGCCACCTACCTTAAAGACACATGTCCATAAATCATCGATGGAACCAAAATGTTATGGTAAAAATAAAAGAAAGGTTAAATAGGAAATAAACAGGAACACCAGCAATCTGGAAAAATAGGTTATAGTAGTAACAGTTTGGTTGAAAAGTCATTGACTTGAAATTCTAACTCTTTCTCTTTCCACAGATGCTATCTGATTTGTAGAGTACTTGGAACACCTCCTTTAGTTTCAGGCGAACATTATTGGTTGTGAGTCGATACAAAGACATCACAAATAAACCTGGATATTTTCACATTGGATGGAGATAGGAAGAAATGTTTTATACTGCTAAGCTTCCTCTGTGGCAAATACAAAACACTCCAACGTTTATTTTAATTTAGATTAAATTTCCTATCATTCGCCCTGGTTTAGGTGGCCTTGTGGCACAGTGGATAGTGTCTCTGCCTCTGAGCCAGAATCTCTGGGTTCAGGTATCCAGGACTTCACGGTCCAAATAGTATCAACTTGTAAATCCTTCCAACACATGCCATCGGTAGGCGGTAAGAGCAGGAGAGATTCCTAGTCAACTGTGCATAGTTAAAATGCATGAGATGGAAGACTATGTAAAGATATTGGAGCCTCTGCCGTCACTATTTATAGCTCCAGGCTAAAACATGCATGAAAAAATGTATGTTGCTATGAACTCAGACTCCTTGTTGGCTGCATAACCTGTGTGAATCAGATTGGTGCCAATAGTAGCGGGGTTCAGTCCCCGTTTTGGCTGGGGTAGATTCAGCACCTGCTTCCTTGCCCTACCTGCCGTGGAAATTGATGTGAGTTGGATTTTGGACCGGGGACTCAAGAAGAAGATTGTGAAACTGCAAGTCCAGTACAGGAAATCTACAATAAAACGATGAGGCAGCATAACGAGGTTAAAAACACAAAGGGACTATGTAGCTGCCAAGATGGATGCTGCATGGTTATCAATTACAACAACTTGTTGAATTTATTTAGTACGTTTGAAAAAAGGAAATGTCCCAAGGGGTTATGGAGAGAATGAATAGGAATAAAGAAGGAAACAGACAATTGTCAATGGAAGGAGAGATTCGAAAGAGTCACTGAAAGTTTGGTCAAAAAGATAGGTTTGGAAAGATGAAGTGAGGAGAGGTGCAGCATTCAGGGCAAGCGTTCCAGGAGACGTTCTTGCCATTGAGAGTGGAAAAACCGCACCGACCTCCTCAGAAGACAAACACGGGACACAACCGACAGAGTACCCTTCGTCGTCCAGTACTTTCCTGGAGCGGAGAAACTACGACATCTTCTTCGCAGCCTTCAACACATCATCGATGAAGATGAACATCTTGCCAAGCTCATCCCCACACCCCCACTACTTGCCTTCAAACAACCGTGCAACCTCAAACAAACCATTGTTTGCAGCAAACTACCCAGCCTTCAGAACAGCGAGCACGACACCATACAACCCTGCCATAGCAATCTCTGCAAGACGTGCCAGATCATCGACATGGGTATCACCATTACACGTGAGAACACCACCCACCAGGTACACGGTACATACTCGTGCAACTCGGCCAATGTTGTCTACCTCATACACTGCAGGAAAGTATGTCCCGAAGCGTGGTACATTGGCGAGACCATGCAGATGCTGCGACAACGAATGAACGGACATCGCGCGACAATCACCAGGCAGGAATGTTCCCTTCCAGTCGGGGAACACTTCAGCAGTCAAGGGCATTCAGCCTCTGATCTCCAGGTAAGCGTTCTCCAAGGCGGTCTTCAGGACGCGCAACAATGCAGAATCGCCGAGCAGAAACTTATAGCCAAGTTCCGCACACATGAGTGCGCCTCAACCGGGACCTGGGATTCATGTCGCATTACATTCATCCCCCACCATCTGGCCTGGGCTTGTGAAATTCTACGAACTGTCCTGCTTTGCGACAATTCACACCTCTTTAACCTGGGATTACCCCTATCTCTGGATCTGTAAAGACTTGATTACCTGCAAATGCTCGCATGCTAAGCATTGTCTAGCATCTTTGAATTTGTCCATATACATGTTTCTGGAACAGACCTCTTCATTCACCTGAGGAAGGAGCTGTGCTCCGAAAGCTAGTATTTGAAACAAACCTTTAACCTAGTGTTTTAAGACATTTTATTGAGAGTGGAGTGCAGGGAGAGGTGATGTACAAAATGCATGAGATGGAAGACTAAAGGCTGCAAGATAGGATCGAAGATGCAGATTGAAGAGATAGGATTGGATGAGGCTATAAAGTGATTTGAAGAAGACAAAGACTCAATGGATGACTGCTTGCCAAAGAAAGCACTACGTACATTCCCCAACCGGAAACAGTGGCTCAATCACGAGATTGACTCCCTACTGAAGGACAGATCTGAGGCGTTCAAGTCAGACGACCCTGACCTATACATGAAATCCAGGTACGACCTCTGCAAAGCCATCTTAAATGCCAAGAGAGAATATCAAACCAAGCTAGAGTCACAGACAGACTCTTGGTGATTGAGGCAAGGACTAAACAACATAACGGGCTACAAAGCCAAGCTGAGCAGTATCTCCGGTAGCTGCCGATGAACTCAAAGAATTCTATGTTCGGTTCGAGCAGGTAACCAATAATCTGCTGTTGAGTGCCTCAGCAGCCCATAACTCACCCATACCCAACATCACAGCTTCCGAAGTCAGATCGGCCTTCCTGATCCCTGGTCATGCACTCAGAGCCTGCGCGGACCAGCTGGCAGAGGTATTCGCGGACATCTTTAACCTGCCCCAACTCCACTCCGAGGTCCCCACCTGCTTCAAGAAGACCACCATTATACTGGTGCCAAAGAAGAACCAGGCAACATGCCTCAATGACTACCGTCCGGTGGCCCTGACTTCAGTCGTAATGATGTGCTTTGAGAGGTTGATCATGAGGCACATCACCTCCATACTCCCAGAGCACCTTGATCCATTGCAATTCGCATACCATCGCAACCGGTCCATAGCAGACGCCATTTCCCTGGCCCTACACCCATCCCTAGAGGATCTTGACAACAAGGACTCCTACATCAGACTCCTATTTATTGACTACAGCTCCGCCTTCAACACCATAATCCCAGCCAAGCTCATATCAAAGCTCCAAAACCTAGGACTTGGCTCCCCACTCTGCAACTGGATCCTCAGTTTTCTGACCAACACACCACAATCAATAAGAATGAACAACAACACCTCCTCCACAATAGTCCTCAATACCGGGGCCCCGCAAGACTGCGTATTTAGCCCCCTACTCTACTCCCTGTGCACACACGACTGCGTGGCAAAATTTGGTTCCAACTCCATCTACAAGTTTGCTGACGATACGACCATGGTGGGCCGGATCTCGAATAACAAGTCAGAATAAAGGAGGGAGATAGAGAACCTAGTGGAGTGGTGCAGCAACAACAATCTCTCCCTCAGTGTCAGCAAAACTAAAGAGCTGGTCAATGACTTCAGAGAGCAAAGTACTGTACTTCATCAACCCTGTCAGCATCAACGGGGCCGAGGTGGAGATGGTTAGCAGTTTTAAATTCCTAGGGGTGCACATCTCCAAAAATCTGGCTGCATCACAGCCTGGGATGGCAACTGCTCGGCCCAGGACCGCAGGAAACCTCAGAGAGTCGTGAAGAGTGCCCAGTCCATCACACACACCTGCCTCCCATCCATTGACTCCATTTACACCTTCCGCTGCCTGGGGAAAGCAGGCAGCATAATCAAAGACCCCTCCCACCCGGCTTACTCACTCTTCCAACTTCTTCCATCGGGCAGGAGATACAGAAGTCTGAGAACACGCACGAACAGACTCAAAAACAGCTTCTTCCCCGCTGTTACCAGACACCTAAATGATCCTCTTATGTATTGACCTGATTAATACTACACCCTGTATGCTTCATCCAATGCCAGTGCTTATGTAGTTACATTGTGTACCTTGCATTGCCCTATTATGTATTTTCTTTTATTCCCTTTTCTTCCCATGTACTTAATGATCTGTTGAACTGCTCGCAGAAAAATACTTTTCACTGAACCTCGGTACACGTGACAATAAACAAATCCAATCCATCCAATCCAATGTGCTGCAAGAATGAGAACCAAAGAAGATCAATGAGACCAGTATGACCATGTGACTGAGGGCGGAGTGTAGGGGTCAGTGAGAGAGAAGCAGAAAGAGAGGGGGAGAGAGAGAGACCAGGGCTTAGTCAGCAACAGGTTCAAGGTGACTATGTTTTGGACAAGTTTTAATTTATGAAAGGTGGAGGATGTAAAATAAATCATGTTGAGAGGTGATAAAAGCATGGATAATTACATCACATTTCTGGGACGTTAGAGCAGCTGTTAGTCTCAACAGCTAGCAGAACACTCTACACTCCACACTGAAGTGAGGATTTTCTAGTGTTCAATGCACCACACACAAATAGTTTCACGTATGGCATGCACTTAACACTTAGTGTGCTTCAGGAGAGTTTACTCATTCTGTAAAACTCTTTCATGATTTGGAAAAGAAAAACACATCAGAAATTAACCTCATTATGGCTGTACCTTAGTTGTGATAATTTTCAAATCGCCAGCATTTGGCACATTGATGAATGGCTCAAAGGAGGATAAGCGTTTGAGAGTTGGATAGGGGGGAATGTCAGAGCTTGAGCCCTAAACAGCTGAAAACATGGTTGCCATCGTAGGGGTGAAGAAAATTGGACGTGTACAAAATTGGAGGAATGTGAAGTCCCCAGAGGCTTGTCGGGCTGGAGGTGGAAACAGAGATATTGTGGGGCAAGGTCATGGAGATATTTTAACACAGGAATGTTAATTTCAAATTTGAGGCTTTGTTTGACCAAGAATTCATGTAGATTAGGAAGCGGAAGGGTTATGGGTGATACAGGCATGTATGTCAGCAGCAGAGCTCTGGACAAGCTCCTGTTTATAAAGTGTGGAAGATAGCAAGAATGGTCAGGAAAGTATTGAAATCACGGAATCAGGAAGTAACTAAAGCATAGAGCAGCAGGCAGGTGGAGGTAGGGTTGGAGACAGATAGTTGTAATGGGGCTAAGACCTCCACTCCATATTTTTTGAAATATCCATTTAATATATATATATATCTTCTCATAGCTAATTTCTAAAATTTTTAATCTGACATTGATCTTTTAAAATGATTGAAGCTATGTCTATCTGTAACCTTCAAACAATTGGAGCTAATCTGACAGTGTCAGAGAAACTTGCACCTCATTATGTCTGAAGACATGCAAACATCCCCTGTGGGCTGCAGAGACCAAACTCATAGGGAATTATACCAAGGCTATCTGCATTTCAGAGCCCAAGCTGGCCAATCGGAGTCATACATCTGCCAGGGCAAAACGCCCTGCACCCTTCCTTTCAAATTGTTATTGGCTGGAACATTAACAATCTCAAGAACCCAGACAAAGAGATGTAAAAGCCAAAGTGGAGAGTTGAAACTGAGATGTCATGAGCCCTACCGCATAGCTGGTGGAACCTGGAATATTTCCCTGTGGAACTGCAAAACTCAATCTGTCATATTTCTATCTACCGGGCAGCGGCACAGAAAAGGGCCCTATCCAGGTTTGAATGTCCAGCACCATTTGCACTGTTTTGACCAGAACTTCTGAACCATTGCCTGCAAGATTGATTCAGCTCTGTGTGCCTATTCCATCGTGGAAGTCAACTCTCCTCGAAAAGGCAATTATCCAGCTTCTGTTCAGCCTGCCGACCTCAGTGAGAGTACACCATCGCACTTTGATTCTGGACTCGATACACAGAAAACAATCATTCTTTTTTCAGAGGTCTTTTCCCTGTAAATCTTTCTTTATCTTTCCATCTTTTACTGTAATTGTGCTCAAGGGGCTAAGTTACGGCCCTTCTCTCAGCTTTAAGTATAAATAAACTGAGTTCATCCTATCTAGAGTTTGCTGTGGGGTTATTAGTAGAAATTGGATTTCCCCAAAACCAAAGGGGTTGGGAAATCATGCCACTATTTTTAAAGGAGGAAATTAAACTTAAAACACCTTTCTGTTTACGGGTGGGTGGTGAAAAGAGGCTGTTTAAATTAACCCTCTTCTCCCACCGTCTGTAATAATGTTACAGAGGTGATATAGGTGGGTCTTGGTGTGGGAGCAGATATGGGGTTGGATTCTCCGCCCCGCCATGCAACATTTCTGTTTTACCCTGCCGGTGGGATGCCCCGTTATGCTGGCTGGTCAATGGGGCTTCCCATTGTGGGGCAGTCCCACGCTGTCAGGAAACCCCTGGGCTGCAGGCAAAATGGAGCATCCCGCCAGCGGAGATTCCAGCCCATGGCCTTCGAAGCTCAGCTCAGGGTCAAATAGGCTGGGAATGGTCAGGTCCAGCCTCAAACAGTAGCCAAGGATGGGGATGGGCTTTCCCAATATTTAATTGGAGGAAATCTTTGCTCATGCAATACTGCATGTCATATAAGCAACATGACAGCTTGACAGAGATATTGGTGAGACAGAGCTAAGTTATTAGCCTCCATGTTTTGAAGAACTTAAATATCCAATAAGATGAACTGAGGGAAGCTATTTTTGGGGTTTTGGCCTCGCCTATGCTGCAGGCAGGGATGAAGGCAGTTCCTTGTCTTTGTCTTGTTGATAGGCCGGAGGCGGGTTCTGCTTCGGTCGGGTTCTCCTACACCACCCAGTGCCTCGACCAGGTTGAGAGATCTAATGAAATTCCTATGCCGAGAAAAGATCAAGTACACCATTATAGGGTTGGTAGAAGGGTTCTAATTGAGATGGCAACTGTTCATTTCCGTTTTCAGAGAGCTCGTCACCATCAGTTGTTCGGGTGGGGGGGGGGGGGGGGGGGGGTGATAGCCTATGGTTAGTTTTTATAAAAAAAAAATTTGGAGTACCCAATTCATTTTATCCAATTAAGGGGCAATTTAGTGTGGCCAATCCACCTATCCTGCACATCTTTGGGTTGTGGGGGCGAGACCCACGCAAACACGGGGAAAATGTGCAAACTCCACACTGACAGTGACCCAGAGCCGGGATCGAAGCTGGGACCTTGGCGCTGTGAGGCAGCAGTGCGTGGCCAATGCACCTAACCTGCACGGTAGCGCACGTGGCTAGCACTGTGGCTTCACAGCGCCAAGGTCCCCGGTTCGATTCCCCACTGGGTCACTGTCTGTGCGGAGTCTGCATGTTCTCCCCATGTCTGCATGGGTTTCCTCCGGGTGCTCCGGTTTCCTCCCACAGTCCAAAGACGTGCAGATTAGGTCAATTGGCTAAATGCTAAATTGCCCTCAGTGTACAAAAGTTTAGGAGGGGTTATTGGATTATGGGGATAGGGTGGAAGTGAGGGCTTAAGTAGGTCGGTGCAGACTCGATGGACTGAATAGCCTCCTTCTGCACTGTATGTTCTAACCAGTGCTCCACCTTGCTGCCCCAGGATATGGTTAGTTAGAAGGGGGTGGGATTGGGTTAATTTTTTGAAGGTGATATTTATGTGCTGTACTTGTATATATTTGTTGGTTCGTGTGGATTTATTTTATAATAATGAAAAATTATTTTCATTTTATTAAAAAAAAATAAACTGAGGGACAAATTAAAGGGGTCGCCCCTTAAAGAGATAATACGCGAAGCTGCATATACCAATTTAAACCATTTCACTACATGGGTGGTCGTAGCAAATGACTTTCAAGACACATGGGCCAAGTTGGCCAGGATTCCATATCAGCCCGTGAACAGCATAACGACGCTACAGATCGTGAGCAATGCCATGGAAGATGAGTCAGTGCTCATTGTGCTTGCGTTTATACAAAACCTTACCACGATCCCAGATGAGACAATTGAACCACAACCCTGTCCCAGTTACTGTGCTGGGAAAAGGGAGTTCCCAATGACTGACTCACACATCTCATTCAGTTGGTTGACCAGCAGGATTTCCTTCGGTGTCCTCAGCTTCTGTTTCTCTCTGTATCTATAAAGAATGTGCAGAAAGGGAAGAGAGGGCGAGAAGTCGCCTCTAGAAGAAGTGAGTCACTTGAATTCCACACAGCGCCTGGCGGGCGAGCTGATTCACCGCAGATGAATGTGTCCCTCTGACCAGGGAGGCAGGAACTGAGTGAGGTCCTCATGGTAACCGAGATGTTGTGTAGAAAATCGATAACCAACCACCACCCCAACAATCCCCAGACATTAGACGACAATTGAATCATTCCCGCATGACTTTTTAAAACCACCCGTTTCACTGTAGCATCTGCAAGTTTATTTTTTAACCCATTGACTGCCGAATAGTTTCTCTCCTTTTGCAAGAAAAAAATCCCACCCGGCTGGTAAAACTATGAAAATGAGAGTCATGAATAGACGTGGACAATCCTAATTTAAGGAGGCTAGCGTGCAATTCCTCAGATCCCAGTGAAAAGCAGTTGCAAAACCACAGTGTGTATGTGTGTGTGCAGTGCTCCAGTCCAAACAGGGGAAAACTGCAGTAAATGTGTCGGAGACGAGTGTAAAATGTTGCTGTGGGAGGAGGGGGGGGGGGGGGGACAGCAACTCTGCAAAAAAAAACCTCTCCCCCCTCCACCATCACCAGTCTGGCTGCTGCCTGTCTCCTCTCACTGGAGATTAGCTCAGGATTGAGGGTGACTGATGACCTCTAATGGCCTTGCCCCGGCCGTGCTTCACCCTCCCAAACACTGGCTGCCAAGAACTGACAGCAGCCACACCCCGGGCGCCGTGCGTAACGAGGGCGTTGGTCTCTCTCTCTCTCTCTACTAAAGGGGCCACTTTATAACTTCAAATTTCTTCGACGGGATTTTGCCGTTAACGTCAAGCTCTCTCTCTGTGTGCCTCACTCTCTCTCTCTCTCTCAGATCGACTCTTAAGGATATCTCTCCAAGAGTAAGTTGGATCTCAGCTTTTCTTCCTTTTTTTTGTTCAAACCGACTGAAGGATCTGCTTTCAAATACAATTTAATTTGTTGAACTTCCTGAGGGTGTGCAGGAGGACAACTTTGCCAAAAGTAAGTCTGAACCGAGCTACGTTTTAACATTGGCGGCGGGGGGTGGAGAGGGGGGTCGCCCAGAGGCCCAAGAAACTTCTTCAAAAGTACTTTTTGATCGACCACGCGCCTCAAAAATGTTGGGGGAGGCAGAAAAGTTCGAGGGAGCCTCAGGGTTTAATTTTAGGTGCGAAGCTTTGAATAGTCCATGCTGCAGAGACAGCTCTGAGAGACTGCACCAACTGGCTGCTCACAAGATCCATGTTTGCTTTTATATATATATAAAAAAATAAATAGTCGTATTGACTAATATTCTTGTGTCCCCCCCCCCCCTCCGTTCCCCGAACAGATATGAATAGATTACTGTCTCAGTTAGAGTGCAGCGGCCCCACGAGCGGAATCTGAAACAGCTGTCCAGATGTTGCTGTTTTAGTTTAGCTGCAGACCGTAATTTAATTTGTATCATTTTGACGAGTTGCTTCATTTTCACGAGTGGATGATTTATTTGAAGGTGGCCAGTGATTGGGGTGAGGGAGCGGGGGGGGGGGGGGGGGGGGTGGGTCAATGTTTCTGTTCAGTCTCGACTCTCTCTAACTGGTCAAATTGTCCCCGTCTGTTTTAATCGGCACCAAATGTTTAGGTGTGAAGAGTTGAATGGTGTCTTTGTGGAGAGCGGGCTGGCTTCGGGACTGGGGGAGGGGGGAGAACACAGCTCCTGCAAACTGAATTCGTGCTGAAACCACTGTCTCCGAATGGACTCAGACCCCACCCGCTTGCAGAGGAGTCCATCCGTGGTTAATTTAATAACTAAACATCCTGCGCTTGCTTTAATTCGTTCAAATCGACTTTGTTTTTTAAAAAATCGCTGTCTCAAGTGCAATATATGTTAGAAAACGAGGACTTGCAATTTCAGTGTGCAAAATGCAAAACTGCAAATGTTGGTCTTCAAAATATTTTTGAGCCTTTAAAGATATTTGTGGTACCTGGTGTAAAAACAGTACCAGACAGTAAAAGGCGGGCACTCCCAACATTTAAATGCATATAAATAAAGAGACATCCCACATCATTGTTTTTTTTTAAACAGTGCTGTCTTTTTTTGTTAAACACTCTCAGTGCTCAGCATCTTGTTTGGGGTGGGTTTACTGCATGCCTGGGCAAAATCAAACGATCGCGATTTACTGACAGCATTATCGCAGTGGCAAGAAAATGTATGTACAAAAATGAAACAGTCCCAGGTAGCGCTGCCTGCTCCCGGGGTAACGGTACTGCCCTTGGTGTCGGCCAGAGGCTCCCTCTGCCGGGGATTGTCTCGCTGCTTGTCAATGTTGCGGACACGCCCTGAGTTTTTAATAAGATCACTGCAGTGGAGAAAAAAAGCGTCAGAGATCGTCGCGCCTCTTTCTAAGCAGTTCACAGGCAACTTACCTCCTCTCTCTCGCTTCCCCCTGTCACACTCCCCCCCCCCCCCCCCCCCCCTCTTTTTGTTTTCAAATTTAGTTTCCCAACTTGAAAAACCTTCAAAATGATCGTATTGTTGGCGGGTATCATTGTGCTGCATCTGGCAGTCCTGGTGTTGCTGCTCATCTCAACAGTTGTTAATGTAAGTACTGTCCAAGCAAAATAAAAACCTCTGGGCTCAAACGGACAGGGGAGGGGGGGGGGGGGGGGGGAACAAAACAAACGCGTTGTTTTTCCGAGGGCCTTCGATGAGAAAACAATTCCTACCGACCCAAGGTCAGATTGGACTGTCTTTCAATCTCCCAATGTATGTTCTTTTTCTTTAAATAAGCTGAAAGTTTACTCACATTGTGTGCTGTGCATTCATTTCAGCGGATTGATGTGCACAAGTTTACTCATAAGTGCCACCCATAAAAGAGTATTGTATTTTTTAAATACCTGGATTGCTTGTTTTAAATGAATGGGCTACTATTTTAATTTTAAAGTAAATTTTTTCAAGCAATCCTTTTTGTGTTTGCGGAAGAAAAATGCGATTTTAAGTTCGATGGGGTTTCCGGATGTTGATTCCAGGGTCATTTTAAAATGAAGCGTAAATGGGACCCTATTTTTTTTTCATTGAACTGAGGGGAATTTAATCTTCTGCTGACAATCTGTTTAATCCTTGTTTGTCTTTCCCTTTTGTAGTCTTGGTGGTACTTCAATGATTCTCATAGTATAGACATCTGGCAGAATTGTACATGGATTGACTTTTGGGATTGCAAATCATATACCACTGACGGTGAGTGCTTTTCCCCATCTTTCACCCAGCTTGTTTGAGTGGAATGACCGGTCTTTATTTGAACATGATCACACCATAGATCATTTCCATTGAGAATTTGCAGATACAGTGAGGTGCTCCATCTACTCCAGTCATGATTGTGCTCTCTGAGTCAGGAGTGTTTTTTTCACAACTTGCTTAAACATCTCCTGTTTTTTCGTGAAGTAGATGAATATGGGCGAGGTCCTTTGAGCCTGTGAAGCCTGGGGGCACCTAGTGGACAAGCTGCAAAAGTGCACTGGAATGGGCCAGGGTTGATTCTTGGCAACGCCTCAATGCTGCAGAGTCAGCACTTTGCAGCAAGCGACTGGGCTGGGATCAGCCATCAATTGCGCAACGTAGGCAGAAATTCCACATTCATTCAAGTCCACTCAGATTGAATTAATTTTTTTTCTAAAACATTGCCTTTGTTATTTAACCTTGGCTATTTAATACAATGTTACTGAGTATGGTAAATGCCAGAAGCAGCTCAAATCTAAATCAGGTTAAATATTTATCCATCAGTTAAAATGGCGCAGTCAATTATATGGATTAAAAATCTTGCACCCAGTGACTTTTTAATATAAACAATTTTGGAAAGTTGTGACATGCAAATAGAGTTCACATTACAGGGATAAAACAAAAGTGTTAGTGGGATTTAATTCCTGAAACAAGGGAGAATACAAAAACATTACAATAACAGATCTAAATTTACGATATTTCATTATGAAGGTTTGAGATAAAAATTATATGGCACTCCTCAAATAAAATCAGAATGTCCCCCCGATGTCCTTGTCACTATCTCTTCCTCATTACTAAAACACATTGGTGAGATTCTTTGGCCTCCCTGCCGGGGTGTGTTTCCTGGTGGTCCGCCATTGGTCAGCGGTGGGATCGTCTGGTCCCGCCGCTGTCAATGGGAATTCCCGTTGAATCCACCCATGCTGCCAGGAAATCCACGGCGGCGGTGTGCCGGATCTTCCAGTCTGGAAGATCCCATCAGCATGAACAGCTGGAATATCTTGGCTATTGTCTCATGCACCCAAAATGGCTGCCAAAATGTCCTTCATTACAATAGTGACTGCACTTCGCAAGACACTTCATTATTTGCAAATTTAAACCATTTTATTTCCTTTCAATATCATTGACCGTTTCAGGGGGAAAAAAGTTAAATCCCTTGAACCTGATTTCAAATCCAATTTATTAGATTATGGATCAGTTATACTTCGTGCAATCACCATCAGGGCTGTAGATATCCAATTACAAAGTAAGTTTGCAGTTAGCTTTTCTGTTTGTGGTAAATATAATGGTAATGCTATTTCACTTTTATGTTGAATATTGTTTTGAGAGAATGTTAAATTGGGTGCAATTATATCACGACCACATGATCTGAAATTAAACTGTGAAAATTCAAATAATTTGTGTTCCAAAAGTAACAGTGACCGGTTTGTTTTCTTTTGAGTATCAAGTCAAAAATACCCCCAATTTCTTTCTCCCAATACCGGCAAAGAATTTAGCTATAATGCCTTATCCTGCTTCTATTCATTTCACAAGAGATAGCAGATTTTCTAAGCTGAAAAGGCAGTCTGGATCAGAGTTGAAAACAAAAATAGGATTTCAACAAATTTCATGATGATTCCCCCCCCCATATTCCTGTGCAAGCTCAGGCACGTGCTGTAACTTAATTATAGACTAGAGTGAGGCAGCTCATCGTAATGTAGTCTCAAAAATGAATGTATCAATGTTTTTAGATTCAGAGCTAGAAGAATCTAGCACAGAATGACCAATCTGTATGGAAAATAGGTTGAGCAGATTGAAATGGGAATGAATACTTTCTTGACTAATGCAGTTGGCAAAAAATAGATTGGTACTGATTTATGGAAAAGCACAGTAAATAAACAGTGGTGAACTTGGGATTTTGGAGCACCCCTGGTTGAAATATTAGTGATAGTTTAGAGAAATGGCTTCCTGCTGAATTGTTGCTATCCGTTAAGGGCCGGCAGTCCTCGAATGGATCTCTTGGTTGGAGAGCCAGAGGTTAACAGTCTAATCATCAAAATTTGAAACCAATGCAAAAGAGAGAGCTTTTCAGTTGGGGTAACTTGAACTGCCCTGTCTAAAATGCTGGTTGAAGGTGGATGAATAAGCAGATTAAAGTTAAATTTTCCTCCTTGCAAGCTGTTTAATCAGATTCCCCAAGATGCCAATGCTTAAGCTCACTGCTACATCCATCATTCCAGACCAAGGACCTGGCACGTAGCTGGCCTTGCAGTGCACCATTGTCAGAATAATTTTCGAGCATACAACTTACAGCTTTAATTTCAATTTTTATTTTAAAAAAAGAAGAAAATGAGGGTTTCAATCTGGTTTTAAAGTGCACTATGGCCTTTAGAAATATAATTGAACACTGGTGAGAGCTCAATACACAGTGTAGGAAAGTGTTAATAGAAAGGGGAGGAACTGAAGCAAATTAAAATTGATTAAGTAATGCCTCAGCATTAAAAGACGTTAGATAGTACAGCCAGCTTCGAGGAGATTTACATATCGATGCAAATATTCTGCTGCAAGCAAATCTTCACACAGATACTCATCCCTGCAGTTTTGCTTATAACTTATTATTAAGTGTGACTTGCTGCCAGGCATCAGGATTCCATTGCCTGCCTACTATTCGTATGGATAATTGAAGTCTTACATGCTGGGCTGCAAGGGTAGGTGGGAGGTACTGTGACTGTGCCAGCCATTGTAGGGGGTAGACTGGCACCATTGGGGGTGGATGTGGGACTCTGCTGTGACCTTTAAAGAAGAGAAGCTTTTGTACAACTTTGAAATTGTAATAGCCTATCTAAATAAGGGGGAGAAATTTCAAGCACTGGAAATATGAAACGGAAATTGCCGGTTTAAACACAGTAACTTCATCCGTGTCTGAAGAGGAGAAAATAATGCTTTGTTTGGAAAGTCATTAGAATTTAAAACATTTAACGTGCCTTCTCTGTCAAACACTGATAGACCTCCCTCATATATCCGATATTTTGTGTTTGTACTTTTTCTATATCATTGCTCACCACACACACAGATCATGCTTTTAACATGTAATGACCATGCTTCCACCTAGACAAAAATGTTGCTGATTTGTCCTGGTAGCAATCCGTTGATAACCACTGGCCTTTACTGGGACCTTCTTACAAATTAGTACAAAACCTCGCAGTGTAGGATAAGGATGGGTTTAATAGCAGAAAGTGAAATATGTAAAACTCGTGTGAAGTCTGTTTTATATTGTACAAACATTTCACTGGCATTTAATTTCTGATGGCTGAAAAAAGCCAATCATAGGATAATATACAATGATTAAAAGATTACTTTTTATTGTGCTTCCAGCAGTCAACGGTGCACAGTAGGACTGCTAGTAGGACTAGTATATGTAAATATTTTTAGCTTCTAGTTAACTTAATTAATGATCTGGGGCAAATATTTCTGCCTCCAGCCCCCTCAGCGCCAGCCAACTACCAGCTTTTAGCCCACTGGTACCACTGTTGCATCCAGAATTCAAAGACAGCAGGTCAAGTGATCTGAGCACATGATCTAGGCTGGCACGTGAGTGCAGAGAATGCAATAGTGTCGAAGGTGCTGTCTTTTCGATGTAATGTTACACTGGGGTCATGTCTGCCCATTCAGATGGATACAAAGGATTTCATGAGGTCATTTGGAGTAGAGCACAGAAGGTCTCCTTGCCAATATTTATCCCTCAATTAGATTATCTGGTTATTTATCTCATTGCTGCTTCTAGAATATTACTATCTGCAAATTGGATGTCACATTAGCTTATATTACAGTACCTGCTTCAAAAATACTTCCTTGCCTGTGAGATGTTTGTGAGGCTGGGGGGGAGGGAGGGGGGGGGGGGGGAAGGTGTGGAACGCAACAAGCTTCTGAATAGGGAAATGAGATAGGAGGCTAGCAACCAGATAGGGGGCGGGATTCTCTGTCCCGCTGCACCCGGTTTCTGGTGCGGTGGCCCTCACGGGCAATGGGATTCCCGTCGCGGTAGCCGGCCAATGAAGGTTCCCATTACAGGTACCCCCACACTGTCGGGAAAACGCTGACGTTGAAATGTAGGATCCCGTCGATGCAGAATCCAGCCCAATATGTTTCCAACTGGCTCAAGGCAGAGCTTTGACTCCCAAGGAAAAGCCCCCTATGAGGTAATGCAAAAAGAGCAGTGATCCAGGATTTTCCTTGACATTTGCACCTGGAAACTTGGATCAGGAAAATTTGTCCTATATTTGTTCACGTTTCGGGCAGCACGGTAACATTGTGGATGGCACAATTGCTTCACAGCTCCAGGGTCCAAGGTTCGATTCCGGCTTGGGTCACTGTCTGCGGAGTCTGCACATCCTCCCCCGTGTGTGCATGGGTTTCCTCCGGGTGCTCCGGTTTCCTCCCACAGTCCAAAGATGTGCCGGTTAGGTGGATTGGCCACGTTAAATTGCCCTTAGTGCCCAAAATTGTCCTTGGTGTTGGGTGGGGTTGCTGGGTTATGGGGATAGGGTGGAGGTGTGGGCCTTGGGTAGGGTGCTCTTTCCAAGAGCCGGTGCAGACTCAATGGGCCGAATGGCCTCCTTCTGCACTGTAAATTCTATGATAAGCTGTAGCCTGGACAAAGCATTGCAAGTTGACTCCGGCATGCAACCTAAATTGTCCACTTTAACATATAATCCGATTCAAAAACCCAATAAATAGCAATTGTCAGTGATGCCGGTGATATGCCCCGTATGGTATCAGTGTATGTGACACCAATTCTGGATCTTACTTTTTAAACATGATTCAGTTTATTACTGCAACTTGAGTGTTATTTATCCTTCTGGTTTAACTGTAAGAAATGAATTTAGATGCTGTTGCATTGCAATTAACTGTTTTTAATTTTGGACTGTATTTTCAGAATGGCTACAAGCTGTTCAGGCTATGATGATCCTGTCCATCATCTTCAGCTTCTTGTCGGTGATTTTGTTCTTCTGCCAGTTGTTCACACTCCAGAAAGGTGGTCGGTTTTACATCACTGGAATCTTTCAGCTACTTGCAGGTAAATTAAAAAATCGACTATGATGTTTTCACAATGTCTGCGTAAGAATGGTGAATCATTGAAGCTTCTACTTCTTTTCAGTTGTGGTGTATAAATCATTTGTTCAACTGAATTGGTGGTCTTTGTGACTGAGAGGCTGGATTCCAGAATTGTCGATTGTGTGGACTGACGTGCATAATCCACACTTAGCACTCAAAATATGTTGATCTTATTTTCCTTTACTTCTCTTCTACTTCAGTTTCTGTTTCCTGTCAGTTTACTTTGGCTGAGGTAATGGGATGGTTTGGGTGGTGGATGTATTGACAAATGCGGCCATGGCACTGTGATGTGATGAGACTCTAGGAAGTCCCCTTCAACGTTGGTGCAGTGGAATTGGTTTTAGTAGATATTTTCTTCTTTGTCAACAAGAAGGCTTTTCTTGAGCAAGAAGTAGCTGTCATTACAGTTTTTCAAGTTTCTGTCTCCTCACGATGCATCTGTAGCCAAATTGAGTTAGAGTGGAACTTTCCAGGAACAGATCAATATAATGGAAGAGAAAAGAGCAACTGGTCCATTGATGTCTGTCCTGTACCATCACAATATAACTGGGCATCATGATTCCTGTGTCGCCACTCACCGGCACCCATGTCATTTCCTGTGAGAGGCATAAAGCTTCATCTGATCGAGGGGAAAATGTCTTGGAAATTCTTCAACTTTAAACGATGATCAAAACCAGTTGTGAGAGACAGCTGTGAATATGAGATGCGCTATCTAATAACCACCTCTAACATCTTGGATGCTAGGATATTGGCCAGAGCCAGGAATTTGTTCACCATTTCTGAATGCTTGCAGCTGACCTGCGTTACCTCCACCTTGCTCCTGAGGTTGCCGCTCGGTGTGAAGAACATCTTCCTGATATCTCATTGGGTTTTCAGCTTACTGATCTTGCATACACATCCCCTGCTTTCTAAATTCTATAGCATCTCCAAATGGATGCAGTCCAGTCCTCGTTTGAACACAACCAGAACAAAGCAACCCTTCTTAGATTGCATTTGATTGACACAAAAACAATAATAACTTTTCTCTTGGATATTTTTCCATTGTTTCACTTTTGAGTTTCTGATAAAAATAGAATAGAAATGAGAGGTTTGGCCCAGTCATGTGTTGTAGCCTGCCCCTGGGGGTATGTCAGATGGCAAGTTAATTTAGTTTTGACATAAAACTGTGCCATTTCCAATTTTTTTAAGATAGGAAGTGGGTCTGACAACTTTTCATTGGTGAATATTATTTTCTTTCCATTTTGAGTATTTCTATGAACTTTAAATTTTAAATCAACCATTTTCCTACTGTTGTACCATCTTGAAATAGCATGTAGATTGACAGCTAGGTTGCAGAGAACAGTGAAGCCAAATAGTGCTGTAGTTATAAAAAAACTTAGGCCCCAGAATGACCCATTCTGGATAGAACGGAAGCTGGTTTCTCTAGTCTTATGTTTCAGTCAGTATGTAGAGGATGTATTGAAACTCCGTTATACTTTGGAATGACCAGAACCTGGCCAGTTTATGCAAAATTAGCACTTGATGATCCTTCTGTGTTGCAGATGTGTGTGAGCGTATATATGTGGGAGTAATATCCGCTATTGATGCGCCAATTGCTAGCCACGTAATTGAAGAAACATTCCTGAATATAATTCGGTGTTTTGTTTTTCACGATAAACTGAGAAATACTGCAAAGAAATTCAAGTTTGCAGCTCCGGATTTATGAATATAAGACGGCATTTAATGATGTTGAGAATGTGCCATGAGCGGAATTCCTACTCCTTTTATTTGAAGTCTGGCATGTGAGACTTTAAAGGTTTTAATTGTCAATTATATTAGGTCAATATGAATGTTACAGTAAAAATGGAAATTGAACCAATTGACATACATGAAGAACTAAGTCAGATATTTCAGATGTTATAAACCTAGAATGAAATTAAATTCGCTTATTGTCACGAGTAGGCTTCAATGAAGTTACTGTGAAAAGCCCCTAGTCGCCACATTCCGGTGCCTGTCCGGGGAGGCTGGTACGGGAATCCAACCGTGCTGCTGGCCTGCTTGGTCTGCTTTAAAAGCCAGCGATTTAGCCTTAGATAGGCTCACTCTGCATAATCATGTCCACAAATTTATTAATACTTGCATCTAAATATCTGTTTATAATTAGAGCTGATCTTGCTAGATGGGAAAAGGTCATTCAAGTGGACGGGGTGCTGCCCAGGGGAATTAGACCCCGTCCTATTTGTATGCGTTCCTGCGATACATATGTTTGAGCACAGATATATATGGCTGTCTGTTTATTACTGAACCGTCTGTTTATTACTGAACTAGTGAAAATGAGGTCCCTGGGTCTGGGAGAAATATTAAGCCAAGTATGGGAACAGTTACTTTCTGAAATTCTCCAGCCTGTTGTGCTGGTTATGTGCCAACGCTATGAAAGGAATAACAGCAAACGGGATTATTATTTAAACGATAAAATATTAAAGCATGCTGCTGTGCAGAGAGACCTGGGTGTGCTAGAGCATGAGTCACAGAAAGTTGGTTTACAGGTGCAACAGGTGATTAAGAAGGCAAATGGAATTTTGTCCTTCATTGCAAGAGGGATGGAGTTTAAGACTAGGGAGGTTATGCTGCAATTGTATAAGGTGTTAGTGAGGCCACACCTGGAGTATTGTGTTCAGTTTTGGTCACCTTACTTGAGAAAGGACGTACTGGCACTGGAGGGTGTGCAGAGGAGATTCACTAGGTTAATCCTAGAGCTGAAGGGGTTGGATTACGAGGAGAGGTTGAGTAGACTGGGACTGTACTCGTTGGAATTTAGAAGGATGAGGGCGGATCTTATAGAAACATGTAAAATTATGAAGGGAATAGATAGGATAGATGCGGGCAGGTTGTTTCCACTGGCGGGTGAAAGCAGAACTAGGGGGCATAGCCTCAAAATAAGGGGATGTAGATTTAGGACTGAGTTTAGGAGGAACTTCTTCACCCAAAGGGTTGTGAATCTATGGAATTCCTTGCCCAGTGAAGCAGTTGAGGCTCCTTCATTAAATGTTTTTAAGGTAAAAATAGATAGTTTTTTGAAGAATAAAGGGATTAAGGGTTATGGTGTCCGGGCCGGAAAGTGGAGCTGAGTCCACAAAAGATCAGCCATGATCTCATTGAATGGTGGAGCAGGATCGAGGGGCCAGATGGCCTACTCCTGCTCCTAGTTCTTGTGTTCTTATGAAAGGTGTATTATCCTGCTCTGGGGCAAAGGAATTATTATCAAAGATTGCCAAGCAAACATAAAAACTGACAAATGAGATTTGTTGAGCTATGGTTTATTGCCGTTAAACCACCAATTAACCAAGGATGATGCGAGGAATAAATCAACTAACTTCTGAAGCTAGGTCAAGAGACATTAAAAATAAAAGTCTATAAGGCAAAAAAAAATTAATGCCAAGTGTGGTGACCAGGAACCAAACAGCAAAATGGATGAAGATCTGGCTTGTGAAGGCTCTTAAAAAAGGAAGCCAGAACCAGAGACATGACAAATGAAATGCAGTTGAAGATATGGAGAAAGCAAGCCTCCAAACAAAATTCAAGATCAGATTGTGGGAAATTCAAACTAATACCGCACACGAAAATTTGATGGATGAAGATCCAACTTATGAACCACGCTTTTAGTGCAGAAATCTTCTGACAGGAGGATTTTAAAAACCATTGCTACAATTTCAAAACCGAATGTCACTCAATCAGAATGGTTAAGAAGTCCTGGTGACATTGGGTTACTTGGCTATCAAAATGGTTCAACCCACCTATTACTAGTCCTATCCATTTACTTCGACCAACTTTTTTTATGATGCTGTTCATCATTGTTTGAAATATATGATTACAGATAGCTGCTGATTTCTGAAATAGCAACATTTTTTTTCCCAATGGAATATCTTTATATGCAAAAGTGGCAAAACCATGGATTCCTTAATTACAACTTGTGTTAATTAAGGGGGGGGGGGGGGGAGGGCGGGCGGTCTGACTGAATGAATCGTCAGTTTCAATGTTAGGTTGACTTTAAAAACTCAATTTTGTCAACTCTTTTCTTCAAAATCATGGCTTGATCTTGTGAAACTTTGACATTGTTCCATTCTACTGGATTTTTAGCTTCCCCTCGGTACCTTGCGCACTATTTTGCAGACATGAGCAAACTTCGGATAGTTGAACATATATATATATTTTTTTAGAACAGTACAGCACAGAACAGGCCCTTCGGCCCTCAATGTTGTGCCGAGCAATGATCACCCTACTTAAACCCACGTAACCCGTATACCCGTAACCCAACAATCCCCCCATTAACCTTACACTACGGGCAATTTAGCATGGCCAATCCACCTAACCCGCACATCTTTTAGACTGTGGGAGGAAACCGGAGCACCCGGAGGAAACCCACGCACACACGGGGAGGACGTGCAGACTCCACACAGACAGTGACCCAGCCGGGAATCGAACCTGGGACCCTGGAGCTGTGAAGCATTGATGCTAACCACCATGCTACCGTGATGCTATCTTTTCACATCAATGGTTTGTGTAATGCCCTTCACTGTGGTAGGAGATTCTCTGGTCTTCTGTAACATTTTGGAAACCTGACCATTTTATTCATGTAGGTATTGTACTATGGCTCCTGCTTTCATTAGTAACAACCACCCAGAATTATAGTAACTAAATCATATGAATCCGAACTGCAAAGCAAACTATAGTGCCCAAAAGTACAGCAAACAATCTCTTGAAAGTTGAAATGTGCAACCAAGTTGCTACAACAAGAATTTATTTTAACATGCTGTGGTATTGAACTATTACAACAATGTGATTATGTTTGGCCATTGAAATGAAAAACAGGTTAATTATTTTCACTGGGAGGCTGAATGCAGTCAGACTCCATCAGTAGCTTTTGTTGTGGCTTCTGCTGTGAACAATACAAAGACACTCTTGGTGGGTGAAACCTGGTTTGGTTAGCTTAAATTAGTTCAATCACATCTGGACTTGTAACAAGATGTTCAGTGCTTTTGTAAAAGGAATCCCTTTATGTCCGAAGCTTTATAGCACAACAGACTGACATAGAAACGTGCCCTTGCTTGCAACACAATATAGCTTCAGCTTCCTGTTGTGTACACTTTGTACATAACAACATCAACATACACTTCAATAACTCCCATTGTAAAATGACTCAACGCACATCACAAGTGCATTATTAAACATCATTTGACGTTAGCAGCACAAAAAGGAATTTCTAGGTCACATTTCTAGGGCAGCATGGTAGCATGGTGGTTAGCATCAATGCTTCACAGCTCCAGGGTCCCAGGTTCGATTCCTGGCTGGGTCACTGTCTGTGTGGAGTCTGCACGTCCTCCCTGTGTGTGCGTGGGTTTCCTCCGGGTGCTCCGGTTTCCTCCCACAGTCCAAAGATGTGCGGGTTAGGTGGATTGGCTAGGCTAAATTGCCCATAGTGTCCTAAAAAATAAGGTTAATGGGGGTTGTTGGGTTACTGGTCTAGGGTGGATACGTGGGCTTGAGTAGGGTGATCATTGCTCGGCACAACATCGAGGGCCGAAGGGCCTGTTCTGTGCTGTACTGTTCTAATTCTAATTATGAACCGGAATAGAATTTTAACTCCAATAATTATTTTATTTTTATAATCTAATTTGCCCTCCACCAATTGCCTGGCAGCTTCATAGTCATTCATTGTATGTGTAGTATTTCATGAAGGCCCACCTTCTCAACCTTGCCCCTTGCCTGAGATATGGTGATCCTCAGGTTAAATCACCACCAGTCAGCTCTCCCCCTCAAATGGGAAAGCGGCCTGTGGTCGCCTGGGACTATGGGAACTTTACCTTTGGGACATATGAGAGAAGCAGCAAAGTGTTAGATCCTTTTTATCTTTCTCACTCAGGAAGAAATACCCAATACAATAATTAAATGATTTTTTTTTTGCAAGGATGTCCCTAATATGAATTTCCATTTAAAACTGTCGTGCTTGTTGAGTGGCTAGCACTGCTGCCTCTCTGCGCCAAGGACCCGGATTCAATCCCAGCCCCGGGCCACTGTCCATGTGGAGTTTGTACATTCTCCCCGTGTCTGCGTGGGCCAGGGTAGGTGGCTTGGCAATGCTAAATTGCCCCTCAATTGGAAAAAAAAACTTGTGCTTAATTGCTGTATTTTAAGATTAAGACTGACCACTAAATTAGATTTAAGTTTAATGCCATTTCATTTTCTATTAGTTAATACCCCACCCCAGTCCATTTAGTAGCATAGAAATTGGTTTCAGTCGTCTTTAAGACGCCAGGGGCGCGATTCTCCGCTCCCGGGAAAAATCGTGAAGGCCGTCGTGAACTCGGCCGAGTTTCACGGCGGCCTCAGAGCCTGCTCCTCTCACCGAATTCACCCCCACCCGGGGGGGGCTAGGAGCGGTGCTCCGTTATTCTCGGCCGCCGGGCCTTGACGCTTGCGTCAAGGCGGCGCGCCTAGAATGACACGATGGCGCCTATGTGACGTCAGCTGTGCATGCGCAGGTTGGCCGGCTCCAACCCACGCATGCGCGGCTAACGTCACGACGGCTGACAGCTCGAACCCGCGCATGCGCGGTGGCCGTCTTTCCCCTCAGCCGCCCCGCAAGACGTGGCGGCTTGATCTTGTGGGGCGGCGGAGGGGAAATAGTGCGTCCGATTGAGACGCTGGCCCGACGATCGGTGGGCACCAATCGCGGGCCTGTCTCCTCCCGAGCACAGTCGTGGTGCTCATTCCCGACAGGCCCCCTACAAGCCCCAAAACGGGCATCTCACGGCGATTTCACGACGGCAGCAACCAGGTGTGGTTGCCGCCGTCGTGAAATAGTCGCGAACGGCAGGCCGCTCAGCCCATCCGGGTCGGAGAATCGCCGGTCGCCGTGAAAAATGGCGAGCGGCGATTCTTCCAAGCGGGGGGTGGGAGAATCACGGGGGGCGCCAGGGGGTTGTGAAATTAGTCGGGGGGCCCTCCCGCGATTCTCCCACCCGGCGTGGGGATCGGAGAATCGCGCCCCAGAAGTTGAATTACATTAAATGCCTCATTAATTGATGGCTAGAACCCTCTAAGGACCCACTGGGGATCTACATGGTGAAGTTGCCTTTCTGTGGGAGAACAGGTATTGTAGTCGGGTATGTTATTTTTTAAAATTTAGAATACCCAATTCTTTTTTTTCCAATTAAGGGCCAATTTAGTGTGGCCAATTCACCTACACTTCACTAGGGAAGTTTTAGCCAACTGAGAATGCGTACCCGTAAACTTTGAAGTTTAACTTTATGATACGATTTGGTTGATTGAATCAGGGACTGGGCTAAAACAACTATACCCAGAACTTTGTATGCACTGCAACTACCTTTGACAATCATCACTGATTTAGTTGTGACTCATCATTCACAGAGTTGTACTTGGAAGATTCTGATACACCAGACTTTAGTTTACTAAGTCTCCGTTAACTATTGCTTTAGGTTCTGACTCTGAAAGCAGTTTTCACAAGAATGGTTACTTGGAGAATTTTTCAGGAAACTATTGTAAATTTACAAAATATTTGCAAAGAAAGAACTTAGCTGGAAGGAACATTTGTTCTTGAACTCTGTAAGGCTGGTAATAAAACACATATATCTCAGGTTTCTATGAAATTGGTTTCCTCTATTTATGGGATAAAGAATTTGGGAGGAGACTTTCTTCAAGGGACACAGCACTAAATGGGAGTATTTTGCTATATTTAAACTGAATGTCATTTCCAGCTGTGTTGGCCCCTAATTTACAATACTAGCTGGAAGGAGTCAGGTTGCAGCCAGGCTGGGAAACCTGCTCCTGCATGAGTCACATGTATTCACAAAATTTTCATGTTAAGATGTTGGTAAGTTATGTAAAGTAATGCTGAAAAAGGTGCTGTTTGATGCTGCACATTGAAGTGTGATATAACCCCTTCCAAAGAACCTCTGACTGCTTTGCATTCGGGGAGTCAGTTTAGGCTTACACTGCAGTATCAGCAAAGTGGACTCCATGGGGCGGGAAGGAATTTTTAAAATCTAAATTGCCATTGAGGAAATTGAGTAGATTGGCTGCAAGGTTAGCTTTACACATGACCCAAGTTTACTATTTTTATTGAAGTCAATAGAGAATAACATTGGGTAAGTAGTAAACTAGGTGTTCTACCTGATCCTGCATTAGATAATAGGTTTAGCACACTGGGCTAAATCGCTGGCTTTTAAGGCAGGCCAGCAGCACGGTTCAATTCCCGTACCAGCCTCCCCGAACAGGCGCCGGAATATGGCGACTAGTGGCTTTTCACAGTAACTTCATTGAAGCCTACTTGTGACATTTCATTTTCATTTCATTTTCATTTCATTGTTCCAACTGAGTCAGAGTCCAACAGCTTTTCCTCTTTATCTACAAGCCCAAAGTAATTCAGCCCAGGACCTCCCATCAGGATGCTGCATAGTTTTCCAGGACTGGCATACTAATATGTGCGTGCATTGTGTTATCAAACCTGTGTTGTCTTAATCTCCGGGTGCAATAGCTTTATGAAATAAATTTGATCTAAAAAAAACAACTTTTGTTTTGCTTTGCAGGCATTTGTGTGATGTGTGGAGCAGCAATATACACAGTACAGTACCCACATATTCATAGTGAGCAGTACGCTGGCAGCTATGGATTTGCCTACATTTTGGCATGGATTGCTTTCCCTCTGGCCTTGTGCAGTGGAATCATCTACGTCATTCTAAGAAAGCGTGAATGAGGTGCCAGAGGTTACGACAATCCAGATGATGCCATCTTAGAGGAATAAAAGAAACATTACTGTTTTAATTTGAAGATGTATATAGTATCTATGGTTTAAAACCTATTTATAACACTTTTTACACATATGTACATAGTATGTTTGCTTTTTTTTGACTGAAACCCTGTTTTGCGAGCTAATTAAAAGTGCCTACAGAACATTCATTTTTAACAGTTTATTAAAAAAATACAATTTTTTGCTGAAGCCAAATTCTGCAACAAAACTTTATTTTGAATAGAATATGTTAACCAAAGCGCATGTATAAATTATAGCTAGTAAGCTGTTTTAAAAAAAAAGTGGCGCAGCTTGTACAAATAAATTGCTAATAGCTGATAAGTTTGAATAGTTTACTCATGTAGATATAAAACATTTACAATTTCAATGGTGCTATGTACTTACCATTCCTTGTAATGATAACCTATAGCGATCTCACTGAAGAGTTACTATTTGCAAGAAGGTAAAATAAATGCTTTAGTTTTACAGGATTTACTTTGTCTAAATATTTCTGTATGGAAGGAGATTTGCTTTAGCATTGATATGGAGGTTTGGAAGTTAATATAAGCTAGGGACGATAGTGTTAGGATGGGTGTGAGGGGTGACTTGAATGCCCAGAATTAGACACTGTCCAACACAATGAGGCTATACACGTGCTTTCCTTCTCAATTTGTAGTCCAGTTCTGTGCTGGTGGCCGCTACTCTTGTCCCTGATTTTGGGGTCTCTCTTTTTTCACACTTGTTCTTTCCTCCTCATTGGTAAAATGAGGCATAACCTCGACTTTCTTCCTGGGCTGCCATTTCTAACTTTGGGAAGGCGTAATGCCTCAAAAGTGCAGCTGTAGGCAGTCACTGTTTGTCTGGAGTCTGGAGGGCTCCCCTGTTGCCAACAATGTGGACAGCACGAAGCACTGACAGCACCCCCATCAGTTTTGTTTCCCCGGTTGAAGGGGTGGGCAGTGGACAGCAGCAAATCACAGTATGTTGGGTGCAGTATACATATCACCACCACACTCCGCTAGTCCCAAGCTGCAGAAACCAAACCCGTGTTCCAGAACCAATTCCCCATGTTCTTTTCTTCACTTCCCGAATGCTAGGGCGTTGTCAGACTGCATTTTCAATGTTATTCGGTTTCATTAACTTGTCCTATTGGTGGAGGTGTCAGAAAACTAGTATTGATAGGCTTTGTTTTGACTGTTGAAAGCATGCTATAAATTGTAATTGAAGACCTTAGTGTGCCCTACTAAATATAAATGTAATGTTCAGAACTAACGCTATCCACACTTTGCTGGGAGTATAACATAAATGCTAATGTTCCATTATATTGACAGCGTTCTGCTACTGAGCAGGTATGCAAACATGAAAGGGGACCACACACAAAAAAAGTAATCAAAATAAAGAAAAGAATTCAATGAAAATGTTTTCTGAATACAAACAGGTAACAATGCATTTTTGGTTCATAAGTAACCTTTCTCATTATTTTGTAAAGAGGAGTAACATTCTACCATGCTGTAGTAACGATTAAACAACAAACCGCATTAATAGTCTAAATATATCTGTAGTGCCCATTGCATGAGCATCTTCCATAACTGCGGCCTCAGAAACGAGATTTAAATTTTCAATGTGTTCAGAAGCTGGGCATTGGCATCCCTGGTTTGTGCACTTGGAAACCAACTTTTTCTGTGAAGCTGGCTTACATTTTATTGATTTTTTTTGTGTGTGTGTCTCTTTTAACAGAGCTATTGTTTCATATTTTCACAATTGTTCTGTGACGTTGACAAAATTAACGCACAGGATCTCAATATTTTGTCAGTGGTGTGAAATGATCAGTGGACGCTTCAACAAGCTTGAAATAAAATAGTATGTGTGCTTCGTTGAGATTGCTGAGATTCTCAGCCATGCGGTGATGCATGAACTTTGCTGCTTTTAAGGCTGCAGACCCTTTCTGATGTGGCAATGGTTATTACTTACGAATGACATAGCTGGTACCTTTAGAAGAGAAACTAATGCATTGTCCTGTTTAAAATGAAGTATGCGAAATGGTTTGCAAGGAAACCAATTTTCACAACGGGGTAGGTGCCTCATCATTCAATGTCTTTTAAAGCTACCCGGGCCTTTTTACAGCCAACAAGGCCCATCTTTCTCAGACAGACACCAGCTGCACGGGTTCCAGATGTCACGACATCAGCAACTCGCTGAATACACTGTCACTGACTGGACAAAGGTGGTTACAATGCAACACCTAGCTGCGGGATGGTGGAAAAGTTGAAAACACAAATACTGTTTTCAAACTGCTTTCTCCCCCGCCCCCGTTAGTAGCTGTGTCAAAGCAACATTTAAAAAGTTAAAACTGGAAGTTTAGTTAACTTGAGTAATACACTCAATATGGCTTGAGTTCTACTCCAAATAGATCGAGTGTAACTAAGGAAGTCCTAGTGAAAATGGCTGAATGTTATCCCGGGTGGCCAAGTTTTACTTCAAATGATTGAGTGTTGTTTGTTTCCAAGAGATCATTTGTGGGCCCCACTGCAGCTTTAAGCAGGATATTTATTACTTTACTGCACCAGGAGTAAAATTATACTGGCTAGTGTGGTTCACAGCCACTATCCGATGCCAAAGTTAACCACTGTTGTGAAGGAGTTGTGGAATAAACAAAATCTGGCACTATGCAAAGAAGAAAATGATGTACTTATGGCTATATAGCCCTTTGATCTAATATGAAACACGTAGGTTACTAAATTTATTATCCCTTTGATGAAATCTGTTCTTGTTTACATAGTACAGTATAATGAAGTATGATATAGTTCTTGTCCCATTTGCACAGACCTCTCCTGCAGATTTCTTTGTGTAACTGCCATCCAATGAGGTCTGCAGAAAGGTTGGTGGGGGGATTTGTGTTTGATGTGCTAACAGAAAATGCCTTATTGCGTATAAGTACAGTCAGATGTGTTTGATGTACTTGAATAATGATGAAAATAAATAATACTGGCTTATCTGTGCAACAAATGGTCCTTTGTTACTATGTTACCAACTTGTACCAAGTGTTCGCAGCTTTTTAAAGGATTCTTGTCCTTCAGCTAGAAGACAAAATGGTGAAGCTCCGGGATGGTACCTGAGTTTCTGCTGTTTCTGCTTTACAGGCACCCTGCACGACGAGCGCTTCTAAACTGGGCGGCAGTAATCGCTTCATCCATGCATGGTGTAGTGGAGCGTTCTTTGTCACCATACACCTGAGATAAGATTGTATTTTCTCAACTGAAGTACAAGTCTCAGCAACAAGCAGGGTTACACTTGCCCTGTGTGCAGTTTTGGTCTCCTTATCTAAGAAAGGATATAATCGCCATAGAGGGAGAATGCTGCCAAGGTTCACCAGACGTGATTTCTGCATGGCAGGATTGTATGAGGAAAAATTGGGTTGACTAGGCCTGTATTCATAGGAACTTAGAATGAAAGGGAATCTAATTGAAACATAAAATTCTTCCAGGGCTGGAGAGACCGGATCCAGAAATGTTGTTTCCTCTGGAGGGCCTAGAGCAAGTGGTCACAGTCTCAGGTTACTGGTTAGACCTGAGTTGAGGAGAAACATCACTGAGAGGGTGGTGAACCTATGGAATTCTCTACCACAGAAGGCTGTGAAGGCCAAATCGCTGAGTGTATTTAAGAAATAAATAGATTTCTAGACACTAAAGGTATCAAGGGGTATGGGGCGAGAGTGGGAGTATGGTGTTCAGACAGGGGAATCAGCCATGATATTAAATGACGGAGCAGGCTCAAAGGCCTGCTCCTAGTTCTATGAAGTGACGAGGAAGAGCCTAACCTCCAACTGGAATCAAAGCACAAAACTAAACTCAACCACCATGGTTAAAAATAATTCACTTGTTCTAGTGCTTGACATTTGCGTGATGATACTGAGCTGTATTTTCAACCTTGGATTCTGCATGCTCAGTTATAGCTATGTAACCGTGGCTCCGAATCACTGCGTGATTAACCACAGCTGCTATAAGTTTCATCGTTATCCTCCACGCTTTTGGATGTTCTGTCATCACTTTATACAAGGTGCATGATGCATTCCCTCGAGTCCACAAACTCAATAGTTTCTGCAGAAATAAGCAATTGCTTCTGGAGCATTACCACATGGGAGCGGGGGCTGTAAGAAGTTAGCATGTCCAAGAACATGTGGACAAAATGATTTGCACACAGCTGCATGTATTCCCTCTTGCACGCTGAAATCCACCTCATCGTCTTGCAACCAATCATCTTGCTTTAAATGTTCAACATTAGACTGACCTGAAAGTCTAACCAATTGCATGTTTCCGGCACTTCAAATGTCTGCATAATTTCATCCATGTGTGTGAAATGTATATTATTCACACTTAAAAAGAAACTGGCACAGACACATGTGGGGGCTATTGCTTTAATGAGACCTTCCTGCAGGAAGAACATCTGGTGAATTATACACTTTGAATGATTTTCATCATCTACATGTAAAGATTTTAAGAGGAACGGGTCCCTTAAGCCCATTTTCTATTTACTAATCCAAATCTGATTGAACAACAAGGCTAGTTGCTAGTTGCAGTTTCACAGATCTCAGAAGTATGACAAATGCATTTTTTCATTTTACTCTTCTTTGGTATGAATGAAACATGTTTGTGTTTGGGAACATTTTCTCAGAGCCAGTAAAAGTAAACTTGTTGAGTAATTGATCCTTCCCTTACTGGCAGTCCATAAGAACATAAGACGTAGGAGCAGAAGTAATCCATTCGGTCCATCAAGACTGCTCTGCCATTCAATGAGATCATGACTGATAGAACATAGAACAGTACAGCACAGAACAGGCCCTTCGGCCCTCGATGTTGTGCCGAGCAATGATCACCCTACTCAAACCCACGTATCCACCCTATACCTGTAACCCAACAACCCCCCCCTTAACCTTACTTTTTAGGACACTACGGGCAATTTAGCATGGCCAATCCACCTAACCCGCACATCTTTGGACTGTGGGAGGAAACCGGAGCACCCGGAGGAAACCCACGCACACACGGGGAGGACGTGCAGACTCCACACAGACAGTGACCCAGCCGGGAATCGAACCTGGGACCCTGGAGCTGTGAAGCATTTATGCTAACCACCATGCTACCGTGCTGCCCCCCAATCTGATAGATTTTCTCGGTTCAGCCATACTCTACCTTTCGTTAGTTTCTATTTTTCGACATTCATGCAAACCTTTTTCCTCAGAACTTACCTTTTAAGGTCACTTTTGAGCAACATGCTGAGAGATCAAGTACATGAAAGAAGTATTATTGAAGGAGGAATGTCACAGTTGCAATCAAGGGTTCAGTCGCCAATTTACAACCCACTCAAGCTTTCTTTCTGGTTTTTTGTGTAGTCAATAAGACTAACCATTCACAGATGCGGATTGTTTCTCTCACACTTGATTCACCATGTTGTGTATTTGATCAGAACTGGAAAGCATTAAGCATCTGTCCAACATTAAGAATCATTTCAGTTCTTATTTCAGACTAGCAACCTTGATTTTCTGTGGTCCTGCTGGGGGGATCTGGGTTGGTAGAAATGCACGCTGGCAGTAAACTGATTTTCCAGCTCCCGCCACATTGACCCCCTTGCCGCCATTAAGCTGGAAATTTCCACCCAATATGTTTTAGTCTCGCTGGCTGAAGTGCTTACCATCGCTTCTGGAATTTTCTGTAGGAAGTCATGGCAGTCACTAAACAGGGTAACATTAGGATTGTGCAACTGGTGCTACTCAAGACCCTGAGGAAGTTCAGCTATAAATTTAACCATTTGACTTTTATCAATGTAGATTTTTTACAAGACAAACACCCTTCTGCCATTCAAGGCACCTTCTTAATTAGGGTTGGCCATGTTCATTGCAAAGAAATGATAGATTGACTGCTTAAGCAAGGCAAGATGTGAGTCATCAGTCAGCAGGAGAGGATTTTAATTAAAAGGGACAGAACCATCAATTACGCTTCTCAGCACTGTAACATTTAGAACTTTTATAAAAATTGGACCACCTCTGATGCTTCCTACAAGGAGCCAGCTTGAGCTTCACTGCTGCAGTCCACTGTGACAGGTAGCAACCACCGACATCCCTAAAACGGTCTCCCGGCAGAGATGCAAACATTGCTGTGAGCAATCACCCGAGGAAATGTGTTGCAGTTCATGGGGCAAAACCAACCCTGCTACCTTTCTGTGGAAAATCCTAGTGACAGCGTTCTTAGCCTGGACTTCAGTCAGTGTGAATTATCATTTCAGTTTCATGTGACCGGTTTTATTTCATGTGAAATCAGATTTTATTTGAATTGTGCCGTATAAGATCAACAAATATAAGTGTGAGTACCAAGCCAAAATGGCGAACCATGGCGCCGACCGAGTACTTGCACTCGCACCACTGGGTTTCACGGTTGTAGTTTGAGTCCGATTCTAGAGACCAGAACACAAAATCTAGGTTGGCACTCTGGGGCAATATTGAGGAAGTGCTGCATTGTCCAACATGCTGTCTTCTGGAGGAGATGTTAAACTGAGGCCACATTTATTCTCTCAGATGGAGATTAAAGACACAATGCAGAGAAGAGCAAGAGAATTCCTGCTGGTGTCAAGCCCAGTATTTGCACATCATCCGAGGTCACTAAAATATATTGGGCGGAATTTTCTGGTTAAATGGGAAGCGAGGGGGGTCAATGTGGCAGAAGCAGGAAAACCCATTGCCGGCCAGCATGAAATGATGGGGGGGAATGTGTGCTAATCCCATCATGGTGGATCACCATTCCCGCTAGAGGCTAGAGGCTGGCATGAGATGATTTTGCAACCTGTTCATGGGGTGCAGCTGAAGGCTAGACTGGAATATTAGTCCCTGTCCAATCATCTGCACAGCCAGTGGGATTGTACGCCAGTCCAGAACACGTCTGCACCAATGTGGCATGGGCATGTCGGTATTCACTTGCAAGATGGCCTGGGCCAGCCTGCGGAGATCAGGATGGGGGCCTCCAGTGACCGTGGACCCTGGAATAACCACATGCAGATGTGGGTGCGAGATGCTTCAATTACGCGGATCTTCTCACCGCAGCTGCTTCCAGAAGGTCATCTTCGACCTCAGTGTTGCAGGTGGGCAGCTGCCTGAGGTACTGTTGGGCAGCAGGGTGTGAGCTGGAGGAGGGGGGGATTAGATGAGGAGCACAGGGAAGATGAGGAGATGGAAGTCTAGAGGGAGGTAGGGGGCATTTGGGTAAAGAGAAAGATGCAGCTGAGGACTTGGAATGATTGAGATAGTATGGAGTGCAAGGGTGGGAAGGGACATGCTGAAGTTCAGGCTGTGAGGGGAGGAAGTGGGGGGGTTATATCGATGTTTCCCCATCACCTGTGCAGGTAGAAATGGGCATGGGAGGAAGAGGAATACTGAGGGAATTGGTGATGAGAAGGGATGGTGAGGGTTAAAAGGGGCAGTGGGAACCAATAGGGTGGGAGAGTGCGGGCTCAGCGATGGCAAGTGAAAGGTAATTGGAAGTTGTTTAAGGCAAAATTGAAGGGGAAGCAGATTCCGAGGGCCAGCAAAATGAGGGGGTGGGCTCCTCAGGAAGCATGGGGACATGCATATTCACCTTCACAGGATGGACGGTAATGGAAGCAGTGTTGAAGGATAACCGTGGTATGGTCAAATGTTACACCTGAAGGGTCAATGGTTATGGCAGGAAGAGTGTGGACTATGGGGACAGGTAAAGGATTGCACATTGAAGGTTACATGGGAGTTGGGCCAGTCAGGTGGGCGGAGCGGCCGGTCATCTTAAGTGGACAACTGAAGGGGAACCCCAGCATGTGGGGATATTGGTGCAAGTGGTGTGCTCAGAGGTTTAAGGACTACATCACAAATAAATCATGTCATACCTCATTGCAGAGCAAATGTACTCTATTTACATAAGAGTCATAACATTAACAATCATTGTGCACCCATGCAACCACATGTAAAATCAAAACCTCCCTGCCACTTCTTTTAAGACCTCCCCCAGCATCCACAACAGGAATGGGGGCAGACTGTTGACCAGTTTGCCCTGATGTCTTGGGATGACCTTAGAAGCTGTCCTCTGGAGGCCTGAGGCCTGGAGGGCTCTGGCTTACTTTGGCTATCTTGCTGTGGAGCAGCTACTCCCTCTGTGGTCACAGAGGACGGAACTGAAGGGAGTCACAGGCAAAGGGGGCCTCTGAAAAGTTGGACACCCTCAGAGAGCCCTGAGTGGAGGTCCCCAGGGCATCCAACAACCGTCTCCCTCCCTTTGGGTGACTGATGGCCTCTACCTCACTCGTTGAGGGGAAGAGCCTTTGGAGTGAGGTTGAGATGTCCCATTTGCTGGGTATTCTGCTGGATCAGGTTCTCCATGCTGTCTGCCACTCTCCGCCTCATTACGAGCAGGTGTCGATACTACTTCATCAGCAAGCAGGCGGCCTTCACTGCCTCACATGTCACTCTGTTGAAGGCCTCCGACATCTCTGCCTGATGTTCCCCCACCACTTGCAGCTTTTTAAAATTCATTCATGGGACATGTGCCTCACATGCTGGGCCAGCATTTATTGCCCATCTCTAATTACCCTTGAGGGGGCAGTTAAGAGCCAACCATGTTACTGTGGATCTGGTGTCACATGCAGGCCAGACCAGGTAAGGACGGCAGATTTCCTTCCCTAAAGGACATTAATGAGCCAGATGGGTTTTTACGACAATCGACAATGATTCCATGGTCATCATTAGACTTTTAATTCTAGATTTTTATTGAATTCAAATTTCACCATCTGCAGTGGTGAGATTTGAACCTGAGTTCCCAGGGCATTACCCTGGGTCTCTGGTTTACTAGCCCAGTGACAACACCACTTTGTCACCGCCTCCCTCAAAGAGCATGAGATGCTTCCTTGGCATCTCATGCAGGGCCCATCCAAGAGTCTCGTCATCCGACTTGGACACACAAATATCCATCCCCAGCAGTCTTCCGAGTGCCGGTGAGCTTGGTTGACACTATGGTAATCCTCGTGAAACGTGCCAATTTACAGTAAGGAATGCAAAATCTTTACTTAGCTGTTGCTATTTGTTTCCCTCCCATCCCCCTTTTTAAAACACCTTGATACATTTTTCGCATTAAGATATTCTACTAATGGAATTGTTGCTCTTATGTATAATTGGAAGATGATTAAAATGTGATAGATATCAACATCGGGCACAAGAGGTGTACTAAGTTCTGATTAAATGCCTATATGAATGACCTCCAGATTGGATGCAAGATGCAGAATCGGGAATTTGCTTGAAGAACCACAATCATTCACATTGAATTAAAAATTGAACTGATATTTATCTCAGTTCTCTGATAATTAAAAGGCAATTTTGCAAAACCAGCGAAACATAAGAACATAAGAACATAAGAAATAGGAGCAGGAGTAGGCCATCTGGCCCCTCGAGCCTGCTCCGCCATTCAATGAGATCATGGCTGATCTTTTGTGGACTCAGCTCCACTTTCCGGCCCGAACACCATAACCCTTAATCCCTTTATTCTTCAAAAAACTATCTATCTTTACCTTAAAAACATGTAATGAAGGAGCCTCAACTGCTTCACTGGGCAAGGAATTCCATAGATTCACAACCCTTTGGGTGAAGAAGTTCCTCCTAAACTCAGTTCTAAATCTACTTCCCCTTATTTTGAGGCTATGCCCCCTAGTTCTGCTGTCACCCGCCAGTGGAAACAACCTGCCCGCATCTATCCTATCTATTCCCTTCATAATTTTAAATGTTTCTATAAGATCCCCCCTCATCCTTCTAAATTCCAACGAGTACAGTCCCAGTCTACTCAACCTCTCCTCATAATCCAACCCCTTCAGCTCTGGGATTAACCTAGTGAATCTCCTCTGCACACCCTCCAGCGCCAGTACGTCCTTTCTCAAGTAAGGAGACCAAAACTGAACACAATACTCCAGGTGTGGCCGCACTAACACCTTATACAATTGCAACATAACCTCCCTAGTCTTAAACTCCATCCCTCTAGCAATGAAGGACAAAATTCCATTTGCCTTCTTAATCACCTGTTGCACTTGTAAACCAACCTTCTGTGACTCATGCACTAGCACACCCAAGTCTCTCTGAACAGCGGCATGCTTTAATATTTTATCGTTTAAATAATAATCCCGTTTGCTGTTATTCCTACCAAAATGGATAACCTCACATTTGTCAACATTGTATTCCATCTGCCAGACCCGAGCCCATTCACTTAACCTATCCAAATCCCTCTGCAGACTTCCAGTATCCTCTGCACTTTTCGCTTTACCACTCATCTTAGTGTCATCTGCAAACTTGGACACATTGCCCTTGGTCCCCAACTCCAAATCATCAATGTAAATTGTGAACAATTGTGGGGATGGAAACGTGCATTGTTTATCTACAAAAGCCATTGTACCTCAATAATAATTCACTGAACGAGGTACCTTGAATGTCAGTACTCATTTTTATTAACCTTCAACAGCACTGACAACACCTAAAAAAAGGCTATGTTTGAGTTCCACTGTAACCTCCCAGATATTTATATACAGAGGAGTTTTTGCAACTATCAAAAGTCAGCGTCTCTAAGAACCGTTTTGTCCAGATTTAACATTACAACTTGTAAGAGTTGATGTGAAAATCCCACCCATCCAAAATAGTGATTTTCCTCCAGCTTTCAACCATGAGCAGAATTATTTCAGCAGCAAAGCACAATTCACTCAACCAATAAGCCACCACGAAGATGTGTCTTCAGCTCAACATCCTCGCAGTCTTTATGAACTTCCCACAAAACTGTGCCTTCCACAATTTCATTCTTTCAAACATCCAGTCAGCTTTTCCTCTTGCAGAAAAACATTCTCAGCTCTGTCGATTCGTAGTGTTGTTACGTTTCTGTGGGTGGAGCTCACTTCAGGGAAATTGGTGGGTGCAATTATAAAGAAAATAAAAGAATATTTTTACAGTCGATTAGGCTTTGCCAAAGCTTTGGGGAGTATGCTATCAGGAGTGTTCTATCAGCGCATCACCCTGCCAACTCAATGCTGACTTTGTTTAAATGCCAGAATCATTTTAGGACAGTGATAAGAATGAAGCGTTTTTGTCCAGAGAACTTATGCATTCTTTACTTCCTTCGAACATACTTCTTTATTTCCTTGCTTAGTTTCACTTACAAAATACAAAAAACTTTTTAGTAAAGCGATGAGTTTCTTAAAAGTATCTTTATTCAGCAAACGTTACCTAGACGAGGCCCAGTACACCTCACCGGGTCCTCTCTCCTTTCTGCTCAACTCCACTGGCTGAACTTTTATATCAGTGTCAGTATGTTACCCTGCCCATAGTGGGGGAGCTTGCAGCACCAATTGCGCACAGGGAAACAATCATCCCCAGTTTGTTATGTCCCATGCAAGTTATAACAGATTTATTCTGGGGTGATGCATAATTTGGGACAGAACAATGATACAGTTTAGCTTTGAGGTAAAAATGTTTAATGCTGTGGGTTGGATTGGGCTACATCTTACCAAGTGATCAAAATGTGATGGCTTAAGTGCAATATTATTTTTCTGTACTTTATTCCAACATTAAATCACAGTGAAGCACCTACACACCACTTTTGTAAAGGTGCTACACCAATGCTTCTATTGTTTTGTAAAACTCAGCAGTATTTGCATGTAGGATTTTGGATTTACGCTTAGTCTTGGGAATGGAGGTGTAACTTAGAACATAGAACATACAGTGAAGAAGGAGGCCATTCGGCCCATCAAGTCTGCACCGACCCACTTAAGCCCTCACTTCCACCCATCCTCGTAACCCAATAACCCCTCCTAACCTTTTTGGTCACCAAGGGCAATTTATCATGGCCAATCCACCTAACCTGCACCTCTTTGGACTGTGGGAGGAAACTGAAGCACCCGGAGGAAACCCACGCAGACACGGGGAGAATGTGTAGACTCCGCACAGTCAGTGACCCAGCAGGGAACCGAACCTGGTACCCTGGAGCTATGAAGCCACAGTGCTATCCACTTGTGCCACGTTGCTGCCCTAACTTGGCTGTTTCTATACCATCAGGGCATGGGGCAGAGTTTTACGTCACTCGCATGTGTCCCACGTCATCGCGCCCTCACGTGATATTTCAGTTAGCGAGAGTCAGAAATACACCTGTTGATAATCAAGAAGCCAATTTAAATTAACTAAATAGTAATGGATTAGGATTTTACCTTGCCCGTCTGCCTTTACGGGCAGGCCGATTGGCCAGGTGGCCTTTACTCTTTAGCTGCAACCTCAATCCAGGGTGGGATGGAAGGTCAGGGCTCAAATAAAATTAATAAATGTGTCGGGGGACTGAGGTTTGCATATGCTTGTGCCGCCCAGGCCTCACGGCACAGTTTTTCCACTGATATTCATTTTTTACAAGTTAACAGCCTCCCTCAGCCATCTCTGCAATGGCTGTGCCCCTGAGGGAGCACATTGGAAGTTCCAGTCACACCCTCCCTTTTTCTCTGCCCCACCCTCCTCCCGCCCTCCCCAGCAGCACTCCGCATTTTGCAGAGCACATTTCACACTAGATGGCAGTTAATTAATAATGTGATGTCGGGCAGGTTTCACAACCCTTGACCCATGGTGTTAGGTTCATAGTGACTGTTTTGCTTGTTCTAGCGACTGTTCTTAACTGCTGGACAACATCTAACCCTAGTTTAGAGCCAAAGCCATGAGCTGATATAGTTCTGTCTCTTGTGGTATTTTTAAAGGATAGGGTTGTAGACTATGGAAGTACAAACAAACAGGAGCTTTATTGCTCTAAAAGCTGTTAAGCTAGACTGGCTGCTTGCCATGCAGTCGGCCGAAGATGCCATCAATATGTCATGTGATCAAACTCAAAGTGACCCAGTTCTAATTAGGAATAAACATGAACACACAATACCTATGCATCTTACTTTTTTTTTTCTTTTTTTAAATAAATTTAGATTACCCAATTATTTTTTCCAATTAAAGGGCAATTTAGCGTGGCCAATCCACCTACTCTGCATATTTTTGGGTTGTGGGGGCGAAACCCATGCAGACACGGGGAGAATGTGCAAACTCCACACGGACAGTGACCCAGAGCCGGGATCGAACCTGGGACCTCAGCGCCGTGAGGCGGTTGTGCTAACCACTAGGCCACCGTGCTGCCCTTGCATCTTACTTTTAACTGGATTTGACAAAGTAACTAATGGCAATCCAGTATATATTGAGCCCTATTTAGCGGACTTAAAACTAAGTCTGCTTCCGGGTGCGTTTGGCAGGTTGTTTCTTGGCGGCTGCATAGCTCCAGGGTACCAGGTTCGATTCCCTGCTGGGTCACTGTCTGCACGTTCTCCCCGTGTCTGCGTGGGCTTCCTCCAGGTGCTCCGGTTTCCTCCCACAGTCCAAAGACGTGCAGGTTAGGTGGATTGGCCGTGATAAATTGCCCTGAGTGACCAAAAAGGTTAGGAGAGGTTATTGGGTTACGAGGATAGGGTGGAAGTGAGGGCTTAAGTGGGTCGATGCAGACTCGATGGGCCGAATGGCCTCCTTCTGCACTATATGTTCTATGTTCTAAGTTACGCCTCTGTCCCCAAGACTAAGTGTAAAACCGAAATCCTACAGGCAAATACTGCTTAGTCTTACAAAACAATAGAAGCATTGGTGTAGCACCTTGACAAAAGTGGTGTGTAGGTGCTTCACTGTGATTTAATATTGGAATGAAATACAGAAAAATAATATTGCATATAAGCCACCACATTTTTATCACTTTGTAAGGCCCAATCCAACCCACAGAATTACCCCACTATGCAAAGGCACTGCCAATTCAGCGAGTGTTAAGGGACTAGCACGGGCGCCATGTGTAACTCAGGATACTGACTAGCTGCAGCCACATACACACATTACAATCCCTGCACATGCTCAGGGAGGCTGTGGCGTAGTGGAACTGTCACTGGACTAGTAATCCAGAGACCCAGGGTAATGCTCTGGGGTCCCAGGTTCAAAACCCGCCACTGGAGATTAAATTTGAATTAAATAAAAATCTCGTGATGGCCATGTAATCATGGATTGTCGTAAAGACCCATCTGGTTCACTAATGTCCTTTCGGGAAGGAAATCTGCCGTCCTTACCTGGTGTGGCCTATATGTGACTCCAGACCCACAGCAAGGTGGTTGACTCTTAACTGCCCCTCAAGGGCAATTAGGATGGGCAATAATTGCTGGCACAACCGGCGATGCCTACGTCTCATGAAAGAATAAATCTCATCTCAGCCAAATCTCATCCCAGCCAACAAGATGGC
This sequence comes from Scyliorhinus canicula, assembly GCF_902713615.1. NCBI lineage: Eukaryota > Metazoa > Chordata > Chondrichthyes > Carcharhiniformes > Scyliorhinidae > Scyliorhinus > Scyliorhinus canicula. The sequence goes on from NC_052163.1 coordinate 44,395,469, forward strand.
ACTGGCTGCGCTGGAGCACTCCCATCCTTGCCAATGGGTCAGCTGGAACTAGTGGGGGTACATCCATACGGCCTGTGGCCCTACGTTCATAGTGGCATGCACAGCTGTTCCATGCCCGACCCCACAGCCCACGTCACGGCCCCCCTCACTACTCCTCTCGGCCCTGGCAGAAGCCCACCCCTGGCCAGCGACACAACTACCAGCAAATTATGGTGATGTGGGACACTTTCCATACCCCCTCTCTGTTCCTCATCAGCCACGCGTCGGTTTCACGATTTTCAAAAGCACAAGTGAACTGCACCGTCGGGAATTCGGCCCATCAGAGGCGGAGACTACCGGTCAGGCCGGCTAATGATATGCAAACGGTGTTTACTGTACGTACGTTCCGGAACACCTTGGCGTTGCTGTTGAAGCGACGGAGAATTGCGATTTGACGTCAACTCGGTGCCCACCGTGATTTCTGCTTTGGAACCGATTCTCTGCCCAATCGTGTTTCCCGAATTTGGCATCGGCCGACGGAGAATCCCGCCCGCCATATTTTTAAGGATAAGAATATTGTTCAGTTTCAAAAGTCATGCCAGAATTTTTAGCCCTGATACAATTACGCAGGAGAAGGAATGAAATATTTCTTATTTCCTCTCATTGAAAATCCCTCCTCATTTGTTTTCCCTAATTTGGAATACAAAAAGTTTAAAAACCTGTTGATAGCTTTCATATAACTGATTAGTGGTTGTAAGATTTCTAAAGGAGAACTTAAAGTACTGAAGGGCAATCATATTTTTCAAGGTTTGTTCTACTTGACCAGATGGTCAATGTAAATGAATGCTTGAGGTTGAGAACAAAGCGAGAGAAGAGAGACAATTATATGTGTTCTGAAAACAGCAAATGCAGGAACAACGCAACAGATCAGGCAGCAACTGTGCGAAGAGAAACAGGGCAAATGTTTTGAGTCCAATATGACTCTCCTATGAAGCTGACCTTTTATTATATTTGCTCACCAAATTTCAAAATTTATCCTACTCTCATCCAACACTGACGGCTGAAATTTCTTTCTGGGGGGAGGAAAACAGAGCTGGATCTTATCAGAGAATCTTTACAGAGCAGAAGAGGGCCATTTGGCCCATCTAGTCTACATTGGCTCTCTGAAAGAGCATTCTTCATAGTCCCACTCCCCTGCTTTATGCAGCAACCTTGCATATTTTCTTTTCAGATAACAATCCAATTGCCTTCTGAATGCCTCAGTCGAACCTGCCTCCACTTCCCTCTCAGGGAGTTCATTCCAGATTCTAACCACCCACTGGGTGAAAATATTTTTCCTCACCTCAATTCTATTCCTTTTGCTCATTATTTTAAATCTGTGCCCTGCACTTCGTGATATACTCTTCAGAGGGAACAGTTTCTCACTATTTACCCTGTCCCTATCCCTCAGGATCTTTAATACCTTTATCAAGTCTCCTCTCAGCTCTTTTCCCTCCAAGGAAAACAGAAGCAAACTCTCCTATCTATCCTCATACTTACAGTTCTGTATTCCTTGAGTCATTCTTGTGAATCTCCTCTGTACACTCTTCAATGCCCTCACATCCTTTCTCAAGTATGGTGTGCAGAATTGGATCCAGTACTTAGATGAGGCCTTACTCGTGTCTTATCTAAATTCAATGTGATGTCCTTAAACTTGAACTCAATGCCTCTTTTAACAAAACCGAGGGTACTTTATGTTTTATTAACTGCTCTTTCAACATACCCTGCCACCTTCAATGACTTTTACATGTACACCAAGGTCCCTTTGTTCCTGCATCTTATTTGCAGTTTCCCCCTTGATTTTACACTGACTCTCCACATTCACTCTGGCAAAATGAATCACCTCATACTCCTCTGCTTTGAATTTCATCTGCCATTTGTCCACTCAATCTACGATTGCGTGTATGTCCTTTGGAAGTTCAAGGCTATCCTCCTCACAGTTGACAACACTTCCAAACTTCATGATTTTGAGGCAGAAAGCCTCCTCTGGTGGGAAACTGACCAAAGTTTAAATTTTCACAGGGAAAGGCGATTAATTAACATGGAGATGGGTTTCCTGTCCAATTAGAACCTGAGTGATGGGAATGAACGTGGGCCAGATGATGAGTGGGACCTATTTAGAATTGTAAGGCAGCCATTATTGAGACTGTTGGCTATCCAGAGAGAGAAATCTACTGACTGTAGAGGAAGTGAGATGTTATGGGGAAACTGGCACCTTGCACCTCGGGCAAGCTTGTACCTTCCTTCATCATGGCCAATCGATCTAGATCATACTGCTCTTGTGATTCACATTGCCATGGAGATGTGCTTTGAGAAAGGTAGGATTTCAAAGATATTGCTGACATTCTCAGACACAGTTAATCTGCCAACATTCGGGGAAAAAGGAGTACCTGGAGGCTGAAACTCCCCTTGGTTCACCTGCAGGAACCCAGCTGGGAGCTCTCACTCAGATTGGAAAGGCCAAATTTGGGAGGATTTGAAAGAAGACTGGAAGATTCGCTCAGCTTGCGCTTGAGGGAGAATCTCAAGGAAAAATTCTCATTGTGAAAGACAATTCTGGAATTAAAAGTTACCAGACTGCGAAAGGAAATGAACGGCAGTATATCCTCAGGTGCTAAGATTCACTTTGGACTGGGTCCAGAAAACTAAACTGACTACTCAGGAGACATTTTAAAGTATACCTCTGAAGTGAGTTTGTCAGTTCTGTTAAAAGTAAAAAGGAAAAGTTCTGTTCTATAGATCAAAGTATACCAAATGGTGCTTTTAGTCTGTTTGTTACAGTAAACGTCTCAAGACATGTAACCTTGGGTGAAATTCTCCGTTTGGGAGGCTGAGGGCTGGATTCTCCGATTTTGAGGCTAGTCTGGAGCTGTGTCTAGTCGAACAACCAAAAGGTCGACGCCGTCCCCGCACCAATGCTCCGCCCGGTGGGGGGCTAGCAACCGCGCCCCCGGCTTTATCTGAAGATACAGATGGAGAATTGACGGGTCAGTGGCAGCGCATGAGCACGGCGCAAACTGCAGCGGTCGCGCCGTACAACAAGGCGCCAGGTTGTGCGCAGACCTGGCCTGCCAGGTAGTGCCCCTGCAACCCCCATTGCCACCTGCAGACCAGCCCCCACCAGTTTCCCCAGCCCCGCCGAAGCCACTCCCCAGCCAGCAGAACGGCTCCCCCCGCCCACCACCCACAACTGTGGCGGCGCTGGACACAATCCGCAGCTGCCACGCGATCTCCCCGAAAACTGTGAGCACACACACCCCCATTCCATCGGGAAGTTGGCCCATCGGGGGGTGGAGCATCAGGAAAGGGCCTCAGGTGACGTCCTCAGGCAATCCCAACGGCGTGGGGCGTACTCAGTGGTGATGCTGTTTTTGAGAGGCCTGAGCGTTCACAAAATGGCGCCACCCCCGATTTCGGGGTAAAAATGGATTCTCCGGCCAATCACCGAACGTGATTTTGGCATCGGCAGTCGGAGAATCCAGCCCTGAGTGTTGAGGCTGGGACAGAATTGTGTGCGGTTCGTGCACCTGTTGGGGGCGCTTTTCTTTAGAGCAATTCAGGATCTGCTAATGGGCCAACACTTTGACCACGTGAATCGAGAACCATTCTCATTCCCGCCGTCATCAGATTCACTGGGGCAGGAAGTGGTGCTGAAGAGCTTGACAAGTTGGAGCTGCTTAAAAGCTCTCCACCCCCCGCCACACACTCTCATTCCAGCCACGAAGATGGCCCAAAGAAGAGTAGCACCATACTTCATGGATGCAGACCCCGATTGCATGTTGGATGCTGTGCAACAGAGGCAGGGCACCCTCAACCCCAGGGTGGGAGAAGGCTCCCACCCGCAGTTGTCAACCGGGCCTGGGCAGAGGTAGCCGAGGCGATCAGTGCCGTGAGCCTTATCAAGCAAGCTGGCACACAGTGTCGCAAGGAGGTGAATGACGTCTTTAGAGCATCTGGGGTGAGCCGCCACCTCTGTTCACCTGGCATCACTCCTGTCCCTCACTCCTCACATCATACCCCACTCACATAGAGGCCAATCGAAACCCATCTGCTCACATCACCCTCACATCCCATCCTGCACCAAACCCCAATACCTGCATTGTTCTCTTTGGTGAGGTGTCTTACACACAGGCCATCAGCTAAAGAGCCCCCATGTAACTCGCCTCCCTGCATCTCATCATGTCCTATATATGTCCCCGAGGAAAAGACGGCCCATAACAGAAGAGAGTGGGAGGAGACCGGAGCGGGTGTCCCAGACCTCAAACTCGAGCAGAGGCCGATGGAATTATCCAGGGTGATGCAGGAGATGACCATCGCGGAAGTCGGCATGCGACAACCAGGAGACCGACGATTCTCAGGTTCTGCAGGCGGGACCTATTCTCTCGGTCCTCCACCTTCTCCAGGAGCCTTTTCTTCTGGTCTCTCAGCATCCCCACCACCAACTCCACCGCAGTTTGATGTTCCTCCTGCTCAGCCAGCACCTTCTCTGCTTTCTGGATCACCCAATCTCCTGGATGTACATCTGAGGTGGAGGCAGCCAGTTTCTTACCTCATCCCATGGCCTTCAGTGCCCCTGGCAGGCATCTTCTGGGAGCCCTGGGAACAGAGTGCCCCGGAGCACTTGTCGGCGGCATATGCACAGCCATGCCACTTGCCCCATGTGCTGACTTTAAGACACGGCCTCATCAGAGGGGTGGAACTCGGGGGAGCTGGTGGCCACCGTCGTTACTCCATGGGTCGGGTCCGGATTGCATCCGGCGCCCCCTCCTCCAGCTTGGTGCCCATAGGGCCTGGTGTTCACTTTGGGGCGGAGGGACAGCTGTTTTGCCCCTGCATCATCTGGCTCTGGCAGTCTCCCATGGTCCGCACCATCATGTTAATGCTCATTGCAATGCTCCTCAGTGACTGGGATATGCTGTACAGCGCTTCAGATATTCCCACCTGTGACTGGGGCAAGCTCTGCAGTGCCTCAGCCATACCAATCTGAGCGCTGGACATGTCCCGCCGAACCTCATCAAGGTCAGCCTGGTCATAGAATCTTAGAATTACAGCGCAGAAGGAGGTCATTCAGCCCATTGAGCCTGCACCGGCCTTTGGAAAGAGCACCCTACCCAAGCCCACAACTCCAACATATCCCTGTAACCCAGTAACCCCACCTCACCATTTTGGACACTAAGGGCAATTTAGCATGGCCAATCCACCTAACCTGCACATTTTTGTACTGTGGGAGGAAGTCGGAGCACCCGGAGGAAACCCACACAGACACAGGGAGAATGTGCAGACTCCGCACAGGCAATGACTCAAGCTGGGAATCAAACCTGGGACCCTGGAAATGAAATGAAAATCGCTTATTGTCACGAGTAGGCTTCAATGAAGTTACTGTGAAAAGCCCCTAGTCGCCGCATTCCAGCGCCTGTTCAGGGAGGCTGTGACAGGAATTGAACCGTGCTGCTGGCCTGCCTTGGTCTGCTTTCAAAGCCAGCGATTTAGCCCAGTGTGCTAAACAGCCCCTGTTGTGGAGCTCTGAAGCAACAGTGCTACCGTGCCGTATTGGGTGACATCCCTGATGAGCCATCAATTGCACGAGAGACGAGTTGCTATACAAAAGTTAGGCTTTAATAAGCTAGAACTTAGCCCTGCGGTCAACTACAATAAAATGGACGACCGCCGGGCGTTCTGACTATTTATACCTCGGTATGGAGGCGTGGTTAACTCAGCCTCTCGACCAATCGGAGAGCCGTCACATGACTGGTCTCAACCAATCGGTCGAGAGGCACATGACCGACCAGGGCCAATGGTAAGCCGGTGTTCTGCACCAATGGCAGACAGCTATGCAAATCATACCACCACAATCCCCTAGCGAGTCAGACATTCTGCTGAGACCCTCAGCCATGGCGGTCGCTGACTGCGCGACGCCTTGGATACCTTCGCTCATGGTTCTCACGTCGTGCACCATGTTCTCCATGGTGGTCACCACCCTAGCAGTGTTGACCTCGGTCCCACGCATTGCCGATGACATCTCCAATGCCCATAGCCTCTATGGATCTGCTGGAGTGATGTTGACATCTCTCTCTGAATCTCCTGGCCGCTCCCTATTGTCTCTATCAGCGCCAGGGTGATCTCCTTCACAGGTTCAGCATCAGGATGGTACCCAGCTGGGTCCTGGAATCCAGCAGTCCTGAGACTGCTGTCTCGCCTGCGGTTCCTGCCTCCACCTGATACACATCAGAAACTGTGAGGTGCTCACCAGATTTTGCCCCAGAAGCCTGACCACTAACATATCCCACCGAGATGCGTGTATTTGCGCTGGTGGAGGGTGGGAATGACAGCTGTGATGCGGCTATTGTGGTGCAATTCTCGGAGCTCTCCTCTGAGGTGGTCTCATGGGAGGCTGGAAAGAGTGCGACCTGGAATGGGCCGATGGCGTCGGCTGGAGGACCTGTTGCGAGCTGGCTGGTGTTGGCTGAGCAAGTGCTGCTTAAGTGGTGCTCGTCCTTGTTAGCGGGGGGGGGAGTTGGCTAATGTGGTGCTGGCGAATCGGCTGGTGAGCTTTCATTTGCGGCAAGAAACATATGGGGCTTGTTAAGTGGACCAATTAATGTTGAATAACGTTGCCGGCCTCGCCAGGCCAAGTGTTGGGATGCTGGCCACCACACTTAGAAATCTTTCCGGAGAATCACGCCCCTTGCTATCGCCACAAGCCAGGGACTGGAGCATGGTGCCTGAATCGCCGCTGGGTGCGGACCTCTAATTTTGTCGGACGCCTGATTCTCCGCCCAATCGCGGTTCGCATTTGCGTGGGCGTGACGCGGAGAATTTCGCCCTTGTGTCATCCTTTTACTTATGAATTGAAAATTCAATTTTTTTTATTTTTGAAGTTATTGGCTGGGATTCTCCCCTACCCGGCAGGGCGGGGAGCCCCGGCGTAGCGGAGTGGCACCAACCACTCCAGCATCGGGCCTCCCCAAAGTTGCGGAATTCTCTGCACCTTTGGGGGCTAGGCCTACGCCGGAGTGGTTGACGCCACGCCGACTGGCACCAAAACCGTCGCCAGCGGCCTTTAACGCCCGCCGCCCGGGACGTCACCACCGGCGCATGCGCGCTGGGGGATTCTCTTCCGCCTCCGCCATGGTGGAGGCCGTGGCGGCGGCGAAAGAAAAAGAGTGCCCCCACAGCACTGGCCCGCCCGCCGATCGGTGGGCCCCGATCGCAGGCCAGGCCACTGTGGGGGCACCCCCCGGGGTCCGATCACCCCGCGCCCCCCCCCAAGGACGCCGGGGGCCCGCTCGCGCCGCCAATCCCACTGCCACCAGAGGTGGTTGAGACCACGGCGGCGGGAGAGGCCTCTCAACGGCGGGACTTTGGCCCATCGTGGGCCGGAGAATCGCGCAGGGGGCTCGCGCCGATCGGCGGGGCGTGATTCCCGCCCCCGCCAATCCCCGGGTGGCGGAGAATTTCTGCCATGGCGGGGGCGGATTTTTCGCTGGCCCCGGGTGATTCTCCGACCCTGCGGGGGGGTCGGAGAATTTCACCCATTAGTCTCTACGGAGGTCGTAACATCTCTCATTATCATGGAGCTCAAGGATCTCAACATCATGCCCCTGTGCTGGCTGAAACCTTCCTCTAGGCAGGTGGTCACCCAATTATCATTGGTAGCCTTACCATCTGAGTGGAACAGTCGCACAGTGGTTAGCACTATGGCTTCACAGCTCAGGCTTCCGGCTTCAATTCCTGCTTGGGTCATTGTCTGTGCAGAGTCTGCACGTTCACCCCGCATCTGCGTGGGCTTCCTCCGGGTGCTCCAGTCTCCTCCCACAAGCCCGAAAGACGTGCTTGTTAGGTGAATTGGACATTTTGAATTTTCCCTCAGTGTACCGAACAGGCGCCGGAGTGTGGCGACTGGAAGATTTTCACAGTAAGTTCATTCCAGTAGTAATGTAAATCTACTTGTGACAATGATAAAGATTATTATTATTATCTTGTCTTCTGCCCCCGCAAAGCTGGGGATGTGCCAACCCCATTCAAAGTCAGGCCACTGAGTGCCCACTCTTCCTGTGACCTTTATAGTAGTAAAGGCACTGCTTACCAAGTACCCATTTCCCCTTTACCCTGGTAACCCTCTTATGGCACTGCGGTGATGCCCTGGGTTGCCATGTTTGGCTCCACATTTTGCAGTTCTGAAACAGATGGCTTCTAAAGCCTGCTTCCTCTTTGACTAGACCACCTTTCATTTCTTCAAACTCCTAATGAGCGTGTGAACTGTCCTGATTGCCTTGAATTGGATTGAGAGCGGGATCCCTGTGCCACCCTGCACCCACATTGCTCATTATTGCAAGTGCCTTGAAATCAACGTCATGCCCTGCGCCATGTATTTTCACAATGCTGACCCTCCCCGCTCATGCCCCCCCCGCACCCTCCCATCGCTGTCCCCCTCGTGCACCCCCCCCCCCCCCCCCCCACTTACTAAGACCCGCATCTCTGTACCTACCTTGAGGGGGCCTAGAAAATTCAGCTCAGTGATTGAGATCAGCTGATCAAACACAATGACTGGACCTTGTGTAGGCGCTGTCTGTATCATTCAATACCACACCACACCATGTAGTTAAGTTACTGATTTATTAGGAGCCAATCTCTGTAGTAGAGAGGCCTTCTTTCATGAGAATCCTCCCCTATTCTAGATGATTGAAAGAGGTGGTTTTTCAACAAATCAATTTGCTAGTGACATTTATTTTACATTTCTACGGTTCGAAGGTTCTGTTAACGCCTTATAATTGTAGGCAAACCACCAAAGTGCCTGTGGCATTGGCAAGCAGCATGCAGTTACACCTCAGAATGTTGTATTGATCCAAAAATTCAATGAGAAGTGCAAGCAGCAAAGTTTCACACACTCCCTTCCTTGGCTGTGTGGTTCTGTGGACTGGTAATGAACCTTGTACAAAAGCTCAGCTCAGAACATTGCTTTCTACATCAGCGGTGCTGGATGTATTGTTAGTTGCTAAATTTTGCAAATTGGTTTTCCAGTAGAAGCATTGAAAGTCAGGGGTGAAATTCTCCGTTTGGGATATGGGCCGGAATTCTCCTCCCAGCGACGGCGAGATCAGTAATAGCATTCGGGTGGAGAGTTGGGTGTCTGGCCGAAATCGAAGCAACTGCTATGCTCCCACCCCCCCCAACCCCACCCCAAGCTGGCGGTGGTATCGGGGTTCGTGCCTACGTGCCAGTGGGAGAATGAAAATGGATGTAAATGGGTCCTAATCACCCATTTGCATTCACTTTGCAGGCGCGGCATCAGAGCCTCCGGGCCCTCGTGATTCTCTGGTCCTCTGGGCTGGGTATCACGTGGGCGTGGATCACTACAGGTATCACCAAACATGAACCTGGCATGGTGGACCTTACGGTGGACCAAGGGCGTAACTCCTTTACGGAGCTGCCACCCAAAGTCCATCCGAGGGCCACCCTCCACCCCACAATGCATGGCCTGCCCACCCCTCACCTACCAGACCCCCCACTGCCATCACTCCCCCTTGAGATGCCCTAAAACAGAAGATCCTCCCAGGGACCCCCTAACTAAGGAAACGCCCCCCAGGGACCCCTAAATACAGAGACTCCCCACAGGCACCCCCTAACTAAAGCCCCCACCCCCACAGGTACCCCCTAAATAGGGAGACCCCCACAGGGAACCTCAAACTAAAGGGACCTACACATTGACCCCCGACCTAAAGGGACCCTCCACAGGGACCCCCTAGCTAAAGAGTTTATATGTGACCAATTTCTAGCTGAGCACTTCAAAATCACCCAAGGTTGAAGGGGGTGATTGGAATGCACTGAACTCTCTTTGATGTGATTGATGTTTGTAAACATTGTGGTCAGAGCACTTTAGACTTACTCAAGTGTGAAGGAAGATGAATGAACATAGAACAGTACAGCACAGAACAGGCCCTTCGATCCTGAAGCAGGCTGACAGCTGTGTGTGTGTGTGTGGAAGCTGTCAATCACAGCCCAGTGAAGGAAATTAATGAATGGCTTACAGCCCAATATTTGAGGGGTTGAAACACAGGTCACCGCTTTCTCTTTCCAGGAATGGACAGGTGGTGCTTCCTCTGTCTGAACCAGCAGGAGTATGCCCAGGTGAGTGTTACAACAGTAATTGCTTTCACTGTCTATCTGTTCTGCTCTCTAGGTTCCAGACAGAGGTCTCTTTTCTGGGAGGCCCCCTGACAGGTTTCTCTTTTCTGGGGGGGGGGGTCAGTGGAGAGTCTCACTATTTAGGGGGTCTCCTGGGAGTGCCTCTTTATTTGGGGGGCTCAGGAGGACGGTCGGGGTGGGGTGGGCAGGTCTTGCATTGAGGGGGCAGAAGATGGCCCTTGGATGATCTTTGGGAGCAACTCCTTTAAGGAATTACCTCCTTGACCCACCATGAGGTCCACTGCATTAGGGCCACGTTTACCAGGATCAATATGATTCTTGCCCACGTGATACCCGGCCCAGAGGAGAATATGGTCCTCGGCTGTTAAGTGAATGCAAATAGGTCATCCAATTGTTTTAGCCCGCTGGTTTGTGGGCGCGAACTTCCATTGCGTGGGGGGGCCAGAGCATTGGAAATGGATTGCCGCCCAACGCTGATCACACGTTTTCCCTGGCGCCCAAGTCTCCGCCACATCTGGAACCCTGCTACTGGTGGCGGGTGGCAGAGAATTGTGTCCCAGATTTAATTCCATGGAACACTCTGCTCTTCATTACAACTGCCTTCGATAGCACCCTTTTCTCTATTGCACCAACGTACAAAGGTAAAATTGGTGTTGCTGCACTGAGTCATCTTTGATCCAAGTTTCTTTAAACTGAGAAAAGAGCCTTGTCATTCAGCTTGATCACAGGATAGAGGTACTGTGCATTGTGTAACCTGGGGACCTGGGAGTCGGGAGAGGAGATAATAATAATAATCTTTATTATTGTCACAAGTAGGCTTACATGAACACTGCAATGAAGTTACTGTGAAAATCCTTTAGTCATCACATTCCGGCGCCTGTTCGGACTGAGAGAGAATTCAGAATGTGCAATTCGGCTAACAATCATGTATTTCGGGACTCATGGGAGGAAACCGGGGCACCCAGAAGAAACCCATGGAGACACGGGGAGAACATGCAGACTCCACACAGTCGGTGACCCAAGCCGGGAATCAAACCCGGGTCCCTGGCACTGTGAAACAGCAGTGCTCATCTCTGTGCTACCATACCGCCCATTGCTAGCAGATCCGAAAGAAGCAGACTGTCTAAGTTGTGTTCCTACAGATTGTGGGTTGCAGGAACATACAAATGCTTAGAAATGGGTACAATGTCACTTTTCATATCCAATGATAATCTCGGCCTGAGAACGGTTGATTCATTTTGTAGTCAGAGCTCTAACGCAACCTTTCTCAACAAAGTGGGCTGGATTTTTTTCTCTGTTAATAACAGCAAAATTCATGTGAGATGGCCAGCAACTTTGTGATGCTGACTACAGTTTGGAATTTCAAAAATTGGGATGGGCCAATCTGCACTTCTCCAGAGGATTTGTTTTTTGACAAAAAACGAAATGCCAACAATGAGAATTTGGGGTTGATTTTCCACCCCCACCATTTCTTGCTGGAATATTTTGGGACTTGTGCTCCCAGATTGAAAGTCTTCAGAATCAATTTCCAAATAATTGTAAACTTCCGGAGAACACCAATGCTCGAAGACCTTGCAAATTTCAGAATGGCTCTGAGAGGGGTTTTGAAGAATTATCGGACTTTTGAAATGATTTAATTTAATGACATTTTAACATATTTCGATATTATTTATCAGACTTTGTAGAAATATGTATAAATTTAAGATTTTTAAAATGATTTTTGCTCAACTTTAGGTGAGTCTTCAAAATTTTTGTTTCAATAATTTTAAACATGCTTCTATTACGACGTTGCCATTATTGGTTGGGAGGAGTTTATTTTCAGTTATGAAGTCTGGCAATAACTTGCCCATCAAGCCCCATCACACTTCAAGGTCCTAATGTTGAGGTAGGGCGACGGCAGAGAGTGAAGGAAAAGGAAGCAAATCCTGCACTCTGGATCTCACTACCTCATGGGATGTCCGGCCCCATATTCCCGAGGATCTGTGGGTCGCGAGCCAGCTGGCTGTTCAGCCACATGAAGATCCATGGTGGAAACTCACAACCCTGAATCCTCGAATCAAGGGACAGCCAATAATTATGACAGGAACTGCAGCAATTTAATTTTTACAGATTCCCATGGCCATGTCTTGAATTCACTGTACCACATGGTCCACTCGGTACATCTGCATTAGAGGACACTGCCGAGCTATGAGGGAATCTACCTGCCTTCCAGGAGAAATTCTTGCCCCCACCACCGCGGTAAGTTAATGGAAATTTCAGCCCAAATTAGCGAACGAGCAGCATCTTTTTGCCACTGCCTGCAAAATCCAGGCCATTGTATATCTACCTCTGCTATTTAGGCCCTCTTGAATATATTTCAGTGCTGCATCCAAATGTATGTTCCTGAATCTCCTGTTGATTTTGGAGATGTTTGTTTCAATTTTTAAGTAATTATGTGGAATTAGCTTTCACTGTGTCGCAATTTCAGAATTTCAAAAAGCTCCTTTTCACCTCTCCTTTTGCTGGCATTATCACAAAGCAAAATCTACCAAAGGCACGCATGATCTTTAGATGTCGAAACTGGATGAAATCCAAAAGGTTCGGTGTGTTGTCACTGGGCATTGAGTCAAGCAGCTGAGCAGCATGTTGCTCCATGTAGGTTGGATGAAGGCACAGCAAATGGAGGAGAATAGGGCGCTGTTTAAATGTACATCAGTCACATGTCCTGGGGGGGTGCATGGGGCGATCTAGCCCCGGGTGGTGTCCCCACGGTGGCCTGGCCCATGATCAGGGCCCACCGATTCGCAGGTGGGCCTGTGCCATGGGGGCACTCTTTTCTTTCCGCGTCGGCCATTGCCTCCGCGAAGCGGAAGTGATGCCCTCCCCTGCGCATGCGTGGGGATGACGTCAGCAGGTGCTGACGCTCCCGCGCAAGCGCGGATTTCCGTCGGCCGGCGAAGTCCCTTCGGCCCCAGCTGGCGTGGCGCCAAAGGCCTTCTACGCCAGCCGGCGGGGCGGGAACCACTCCGGCGTGGGCCTAGCCCCTCAAGGTGAGGGCTTGGCCCCTAAAGGCGCGGAGAAATCCGCACCTTTAGGGCGGCCCGACGCCGGAGTGGTTGACGCCACTCCATCCCGCCGGGACCCCCCGCCCCGCCGGGTAGGGGAGAATCCGGCCAAGGTGTCTTTCAGATCCCATAGGTGAGTTTAAATTTAAAAGTGTAACATTAGGATAAAGTAAAAGCCTGTGACAGGCAACATTTTGATTGAATTTCATTAATGGAAAGCTTGTTAGATCAAATTGATTTGTATTTATGTAATATTTGTCACGACCACCGGACATCCCAAAATGCTTTGCAGCAGTGGTGGTCAACCTGCATCCTGGGGCCATATGCGGCCCATCTAGATTCTGAGTGTGGCCCACGAGACATTTTGTTGATCGTTGTCCAAGTGCGGAATTGCCACATTTGCTGTTTTACATCTGCGGAGCTTTTTTTCCTACCGGTATGACTGAAGTGATACGCACATAAAGCAAGCACAAGTGAAGTGAGGCGCGTGCTGATTGCTCACATCATTGACTGTGAGAGCCATGTGCACCCACTGCATCCAATCAAGTGGAAATATTTCCTTTGCTGTTACCACTTGAAGTTGATGACAGTTCTGTTCATACAGAAATGGTTAAGCATTTTCTATAACTTGTCCTGAAATATTCAACGCGTACTAAATGCACTGAATTTTATTCAAGGGTCATGGCTAGTGATTTCAACCTTGCGGCCCACAGAGATGAAGGAGGACCATTCATGCGGCCCACTCACTAGCCTATGTTGCCCATCACGCCAATGGTGTATGTTTTGAAGTGCTATAAGTTTTGAAGCACTCCCTCAGTACAGCACTGGAGTGTCTGTCAGCCAAGAGTATTGTCCGACACTTGAGCCCACAATCTATTGACTCAGAGATGACAATAGGACCATTTGAGCCGCAGCTAATGCATATCGACCAGCCTTTTGAATGAGACAACTGCTAATGCCAGTTTTTAATCAGGCCACGTGGTGAAGATTATTTTCTTTAAATTTTATTCCTTTCTTAAACTTACAAAGCCAATGGACAGGGCAACCCCTTAATCCATCTCCTTGCTTGCTCCAAAAACCAATTCAAGTTCAAATTAAATCCAATTCATGGTTCCCACAAGAGAGACATACAAGATTCAAGCTAATTAGAAAAGGCATTGCACTTTATCTTGGGCTTGATCTGATGCTTGACCTTAGCCAAAAGGCCAAGATGCAATGGGGAAGATATCAGTCTCAAGCATTGAGTGACAATTCTGCCTCAACTGTAGGCACCACACAAAGACCTACATCAGTGGGAAGCCACATTGTATTTTTTTAAAATTTCGAGTGCCCAATTATTTTGTTTCCCAATTAAGGGGCAATTTAGTGTGGCCAATCCACCTAACCTGCACATCTTTGGGTTGTGGGGGGGTGAGACCCACGCAGACACGGGGAGAATGTGCAAACTCCACACAGAGAACTGGGATCGAACCCGGGTCCTCGGCGCCGTGAGGCAGCAGGGCTAACCACTGCGCCTCCATGCCGCCCCACAGTGCATTGACATTGACTGGCTGAACAAATGATTGTCGCTTAATCAGTCTGTACTTGGAAAGGTTGTAAGCAGTCTTTTTGAGACCCTACCAAAAAACTGGATTAAATAAAATTGAAGCATTGATCATGGGACTCAAACGTTTTCATCTCCTTCACATATTTATATGAGGCAAACTTCTCCACTATGAACATATTGTTTTACTAATAATGTCGAGCCAATGTGAATCTTCAAGTTGTCTTATTCTTATAAAAGAATTAAAAAATATAGGGAAAATGATGTTTTGGTGTGAAGCACCAACAGATAAACAATGAATTTAAACTAATACAATGCCTTCTATATCCTCAGCGCATCCTGAAGTTCTGCACTGCTAATAGAAAGTAACCTTTTGGCTTGGAGAGAAGTTACTGGTTCGTAGGCAAACACAGCAGCCAAGTTACTTGCAAAAAGATCCCAGAAGCATGAAGGGCGATCAGATAACTAGTTTCTTGATGTTGGCTGAGGAACTATGACAGAACTGTGGGAGACGCCCCTCTTCTTTTCCATAAAGTGACTTGGAAAGTTTTTTTCTTACATCCAGCTGAACAAGCAGATGAGCGTTCAGTTTAGTGTCTGAAAAACGGCACCCTCGCCAATGCAGCGCTTGCTCAGTACGGCACTGAAGTGTGAAATCAGGTTCCATGTTCAAGTGGCTTTTGATTGGGACTCGGCGCCATGCACTGCTGACTCAACGATGAACATCGAACCACTGAGTAAAGCTGACACTTTCGTAAATTAAGCAAAGTGAAAATTGTTTCCAAAACAATTATCAATGTAATATTTCTGGCCTTTATCACGTTAAATAAGCTGCTTTCAATTGCGCACAGTCGGGGGAGAAACAGCAGAGAAAATAGACGTCATCGCTGGACTTCAAAACTAATTCAATCTGAAAAATGAACATTTACTTTCTGACTGGGATAATCAGAAACTTCCTGTCAATCAATTAGATCCAGGGTTTCTCTTACATTTTGCACTTGGAGCTGGAGTTTTCCTCATAGAAGCAAAAAGTAGAATTGAAAAGGTTGTGTAAATAATTTGCAGTCTATCCTGCTGACTAAGTTTGGCAGATTAGACAAAAAAAAGTTATTTTAGAACTGCATAGAGTGGTATTGGCTGTATCATGAATAATTTGTGGAAGCGCGATCAGTCTTCTAGCTTTATGTGGAGTATAAGCATATGTGTGATATATGGTTCTATTTAACAAAATGTGATTTTATTTTACACTAAAAAGTGACCTAATAATTACTCAAATGATGTGAATAATAATGTAGTAAGAATTTAGTGCTAAAAGCTTAAATAATTTCTTTATTTGAATTATGCAATTTTAAATTAAGAATATACATTTTGTAGAAGTCGGATATAAGATTGAATATTATTAAAAGATAAAGATTATTATTATTAAAGAAAGCACTCTAATATTTGTTCTTTGTCACAATTCCATAACTTTCTAAAGTCCAACACCAATAGAAATATAATTATTAATAGGGATTTGAGCGCCATCTAGTGAAAATCATGGTGTATAAATATACTTTTTCAAAGAAAAGGAAGTAGAGTTTTAAGTTAATGAACAGATTACTTCCAAATAACTACTGAATGTTGCGATATGTGGGCCAAACCTCCTGGTGTTGGATTTTGGGAGTACCCCAAAGATGCGCTGGGAAATCCCTCTTGCAAGTTTCAGGTAAGGGTTTACCTGGCAATTGCCCAGAAATGCCAACTTCCCCCAGACAATTGCACTGGGCTGGGAACCATCTGACCAAGCGATTTAAATTGCTAACTTCGGATGGTTCTGCCAGTTTTAAACCAATAGTTACTCTGAAAGAGTTCGAAGAAATAACACATCTTCTAACTAGTTTAAACACCCAGACTGAAACACCCCGTATACTCTGCACTCCCAACACTCCCTCGGACTTGTGTAGCACGGTAGCATTGTGGATAGCACAATCGCTTCACAGCTCCAGGGTCCCAGGTTCGATTCCGGCTTGGGTCACTGTCTGTGCGGAGTTTGCACGTTCTCCCCGTGTGTGCGTGGGTTTCCTCCGGGTGCTCCGGTTTCCTCCCACAGTCCAAAGATGTGCAGGTTAGGTGGATTGGCCATGATAAATTGCCCTTAGTGTCCAAAATTGCCCTTAGTGTTGGGTGGGGTTACTGGGCTATGGGGATAGGGTGGAGGTGTTGACCTTGGGTAGGGTGCTCTTTCCAAGAGCCGGTGCCGACTCAATGGGCCGAATGGCCTCCTTCTGCACTGTAAATTCTATGATCTAATCATCCCCCACAGGATATTCTCAAAACCCCCAGTGACCCCCTTGAGTGGATGCTAGGGCCATTGGTAATCCCCAAACCCCAGCCACATGGAACGCCGCCCTCTCCCCTTCCAGCCTATCGGCCTGACTGTGTGTCCCCCCCCGACCTGAGCTGAGCTGACCTTCCCCTGACCCAATCCTCCTCCCCGATACTTACTAACCCCCCTGTTGTGTTTGGTCTTCTATACCTTGCAAAGGAATCCACCAATCCACCAAACACCTAGATTTGTCAAAACCAGGATCATTATTGAATCACATGTGGTAAAATAGTAATCTGTCATCGAGCACGTTATCGTGGAGTTTCTTTGTACTCCTCTGGAACTACACCTAGCGCAACTATTCACCTGTATGTTTTACTACCATCTCCTGCAACCTTCTGCTGATGGCCGTATGTGTCTCCCTTGATATGAGAGTCCCCGGCCACATGCCCATGGTCTGAGACTGCATGGAGTGTCTGCACTGCCACCTGCAGGTCGGAGGTCGCACACCATCCATCTATGACATTGCTTGCAAGCAGATCATCACACCCATGACCTGATCCTACCTACCTACCCCCCCTGGCACTACCCCACCCCCTGACCTGACCTGATTCCCTCTCGCCATGCACTCCCCTCCCCCAGCACAAATGGTCAAATCCCATTCACTTACCTATTCCCTGGTCCTTAACCCTTACAGGCTTTCACACAGCCAGTGCAGTAAAAAAGTGGAGATGCTTGCCCTGAGTTTGCCAGAGTTGCATTGCCCTGTGGCTTTTGGGGACTCTTTCACTGCAAGTCCCACGCAACTCCAACCAGTGGAGGTTTGGACAAAGTTTTCCAAGTGGGTTAGTGCACTTTAATCTCTTTTAATTCTAGCGGGACATGACTTGACACAGCTGGGTGGAAGATACGGCCCATCAGAATTTTATGGTCTGCGCAAAAAAGGGTGCCCAAATTTGCATTAAAACAAAACTCCTCCACCGCCCGCAGACACGGGGGAACCTCTCCCATGCAAACATTGGGGAAACTCCACTCCTATGTAAGCAACAGGGCAACTACCCCCCCCCCCCCCCCCCCACACACAAGCACGAGGGAAGCCACTCCCCCACATAGCCACACAGGCACCAGGACAACTGTCCTCCCCCCCCCCCCCACACACAGGCACTGGGGCAACCCTCCACACCGGCAGCAGGGCAACTGCCCCCCACCCTCCACATAAGCACTGGGGCAACATCCACACACAAGCACCGTGGCGACTGACCTGCAGCATAGTCACTGGGGCAACCCTCTACACAAGTATGAGGGCAACCTCCTACACATATGCACCAGGGCAGCCACCACACAAGCACCGGGGCAACTGCCTCTCCACACGGGCACAAGGGCAATTGCCGGCCCACGCAAGCATTGGGGCCATCGCCCACACACAAGCACCGGTGCGAATACCCCACATACGCATCTGGGCAACTGTCCCCCACACAAGCACCGGGGCAATCCCCACCACACACACACAAGGGGAAACCCCCCCTCCCCCAATGGGACATCCCAGATGATCCACCACACCATTGCCCCCTGGCACTTATAGGTTGGCAATGCTGGGGCATTGCCAGGGGCCAGTGCCCTGCATGTCCTTTCCTCCTGTGGTCTATACTTTTGCGCCCCCGACGGGTTCCCCTCCTCTGCTTCCCATTTTTCAGTACCTGTTGGGAAACGTGCCGACATGATGTCACGTCGGGAATTCCTTCCCTGGGGGGAATCAGATGACAGGGAAACCCTTGAACTACATTTACATTTACCGCATCTCAAGCACTAAGTGCATTCCTACCACTCAAGCGTGTGAATGGGATGCACTTACCGCTCTTTGATGTAGTCATTGTGGCGATATGCATCACTGTAGATACACAAGGAGTTAATGTAAGTACACGTAGACCAGATAGACACTAGAGTGAGCACCAGAGACATGACACACAGACATTCAACCAATAGGTCAGTAAGATATGACACGACCAATGGGCATTCACGATACACACAGAGTATCTACCACATGAGGGCATTACACCAACCCATATAAAAAGGACGCAGCACACATGATCTTCCTCTTTCCAGTGGAGACACTCAGTGAGTACAGACACAGGGTTGATTCAACATCACACCCACCACGTGGATTGTAGCAGACTGGTTAGTCAGTCTGAGTAGCTATAGAAGGATTAACAGTAGTGGTGAATCCGAGTAGGAGAATTGTAAATAGTTTAATAAACATGTTGAAGTTATCTCCACGTCTGAACCTTCCTTTGTCAGAGTGAACATCAAGGAAGCAGCTTATGCTACGCCAAGAGCATAACAAGACAGTCATGTTTGTAAACATTGGAGTTTCACCACTTAGAGTCATTGATCCATGAAGGGAATTGAATAAATCAAGGTTGCAGCTGGTTTGTGGAAGCTGGCAATCACAGCGCATACTAGAAAGTTATGGGTGGCTTCCAGCTAGTGGATCTGCGGCTTTTAAACCACAGGTCCCAACTGTTCTCCTTTGAGGAATGGACACGTAGAGCTTCCAGGTAAACGTTACAGCTGTAAATTTCTACTGCCCCTGCCTGGACTGCTCTCGAGCTTCCTGACAGGGGTCTCTTATTTCGTAGGGGGGTCTGTGAGGGGGGGGGGTTACGTCTGGTCAGGGGGTCCCTGTGGGATGTCCCTTGCATCAGGGGGTCCCTGTGGGGGTTTTCTTCAATCAGGGGGTCCCTGTGGGCGGGTCCCTTTCCTTAGGGGATCTCTGTGTAGGGTCCCTGTAGTCAGGAGGTCCCTATGGGGGTTAGTTAGGGGGTCTATGGAGGGCCCCTTTAGTCAGACTGAGCTTGAAGGGGTTCCATCAGTTAGGGGGTTCCAAAAGGGTTTCCCCTATTCATTGGGTACTTGGGGGTGATTTCCCTATTCATGGAGACCCTGGGGGATAGGCTCCCTATTAAGGGGGTCCAGGAGGGGTTGGTGCGGGGTGTTCTGACAGAGGAGGGGTGGGACCGGAGAATCATGGAGGACTGGAGACTCCGATGACCGGGCCGCTAAATGGATGCAAATAGGTCATTAAAACCCATTTGCATTCATTTACATCCTCCCACTGGCATGCGGTCGTGAACCTCGATCCCGGCACCAGCAGGGGGGTTGGAGCATTGCATTCAGGGACACTGATTCCAATTTTCCCACCGTTCGATTATCCATGATATCGAGTAACACATTTTGGGCGTCACGAGATGGAGAATCCAGGCCATCATGTTCAGTGAGTTGCTACAGCTTAGCAAGGATGGAGATGATGGTTCAAGTAAGGCTTAGTGTGGAACAAGGTAAAGGTTGAAGATTTGGGACAGGTTTTTGAGGGAGGAACCCAGGAGGCAGGCATAGGGACCATAAGACATAGGAGTAGAAGTCATCCATTTGACCATTGAGTCTGCTCCACCATTCAATGAGATCATGTCCGATATGATGTGACAATCCTCAATTCCAATTTTCTGCCTTATACCCATATCCCTTCATTCATTTAAAAATCTGTCTATCTCAGCCTTGAACATACTTAACAACCCAGCCTCGTTAGCCCTCTGCGGTAAAGAATTCACTACTCTCTGACAGAAGAAATTCCTCTTCATCTCTGTCTAAATAGGTGACTCATTCCTCTGAGATTATGCCCTCTGGTCCTAGATTCTCCCACAAGGGGAAAAAACCTATCAGCATCTACCCTCTCAAGTCTGAGAATCATGGGCGGAATTCTCCCCCCTCACGCCGGATGGGAGAATCGCTGGGGCCGCATGAGTCCCGCCACGCCGCCCCGGCACCGGCACACGATTCTCCCACCCCCCCCCCAAACCAGCACGGTGAGAATCACAGCTGGCCGTTTGGAGAATCGCTGCTCGCCATTTGCAAAAGGCGGGAACTGCGCGGGAACGCTGGAGGGGCGGCCTGCTGGGGGGTGGGGGGTTACTGCACCGGGGGGGCCTCCGATGGGGTGTGGCCCACAATCGGGGCCTACTGATCGGCGGGCCGACCCCTCTAAAGGAGGACCTCCTTTCCTCCGCCGCCCCACAAGATCAATCCGCCATCTTCTTGCGGGGCGGCCTCGAGGAGGACGGCAACCGTGCATGCGCGGGTGACTTCATTTACGCGACGCCAGCCGCGTCATTTACACGGCGCTGCTTTTTATGCGGCGCCAAGGCCCAGCGACGCCGCTCCTAGCCCTCCAGGGGTGGGAGAATAGGGGGCTGGGAGCGGGCTCCGACGCCGGAGTGAAACACTCCGGTTTTCACTCCGGCGTCGCGACTTTGTCTCCATTTTGAAGAATCGCGCCCTCTACATGTTTCAATAAGGTCACCTCTCATACTTCTAAACTCCAATGAGTGCAGCCCCACTCTACTCAAGCTCTCCTCATAAGAAAATCCCTCCATAAATGGGATCAACCTAGTGAACCTTCTCTGGATGCCTCCAATGCCAGGATATCTTTTCTTAAATAAGGGGTGCAGTATTCACAGTATTCCAGGTGTGGTCTAACTAGTGCCTTGTATAGTTTTAACAAGACTTCCCGATTTTTATACTCGATTTCCTTGGAAATAAATGGCAACATTCCAAATGCCTTCCCTGTTACTTGCTTAACCTCCATGCTAGCTTTTTATGATTTATGCACCAGAACAGCCAAATCCCTCTGTGCTGCA
Source organism: Scyliorhinus canicula (assembly GCF_902713615.1). Classification (NCBI taxonomy): domain Eukaryota; kingdom Metazoa; phylum Chordata; class Chondrichthyes; order Carcharhiniformes; family Scyliorhinidae; genus Scyliorhinus; species Scyliorhinus canicula. Next base: position 44,417,216 of record NC_052163.1, read on the forward strand.
GTTTTCTGCAGTCTTTCTCCATTTAAATTATATTCAGCTCCTTTATTCTTCATACCAAAGTGCATAACCTTATGGGCGCGATTCTCCGCGGAAAATCGTGAAGTTGGCCGTGAAAATGGCCGACTTTTGCGACGGCCCGACACGGCCCATTTCCCGAGGTATTCACGTCCGGGAAATGGGCTAGGATCGGGGCCGCGTCAATCACGTGCTCGATGACGCCGGAACGCAGCGACGTTACGAACACGCCCACGTGACGCCGCCCGACACTGTAAAAGGGCGCGGGCGAGCACAGAAACTAGGCCAGGATGTCGGAGCTCAGGAGAGCAGCCCCGCGATTCGTTGAGGCTGACGTGGAGATGCTGCTCGAATCAATCGAGCAGAGGAGGGGCATCATCTGCCCGCGTAGAGGGCATCGCCACCCTGCCAGCGCGATGCGCCAGGCCTGGCATGAGGTGGCTGCTGTCGTTAGTGCTGTGGGGCAGACCCCTCGCTCTGCAGACCAATGTCGGAAGAAGATGCACGACCTCACCAGGGCTGCCAGGGTAAGTGCCAAGAGGGTGCCCCCGGGTCACAACCATCCCTCCCCCCTTAACTTAATCACCCACCTCCCCCCCACCGGCACGGGGGGGTGGAGGGGGATTGGGGCAGAGTGAGTTGAGGGTGGTTCACAAAGTAGTCACAGACCCAGCGCTCTGGCCCCCGTGGAGAGATGCAATGGTCTTATTACAACTTGACCCCCAAACTGTGCCAGTATCTGAACGGCCTGCTGATACCTGCCGTATTGTAATGATATATCTATGCCCCCTCCCCCAACAGGACAAGACCGCTTACAACACCCGCGAGCGGAACAAGACTGGAGGGGGTTTGCCCATCCTGCGCCCCCTCACCACGTTTGAGCAGAGGGCACTGATCTTGTTGGGGAATCTGACACCCGGGAGATCGCGCAATTCGAGGTTGGCGGAGCTGCAACAAATGAGACAACCCTGCATGACAAACAACCCCCCCTCCCCCATCCTCTGTCCCTTCACACACCCTGCCCACTTGGACACCTCCCCCATCCTCTGTCCCTTCACACCCTGCCCACTGGGTCACCTCCCCCATCCTCTGACCCTTCACACCCTGCCCACTTGGACACCTCCCCCATCCTCTGTCCCTTCACACCCTGCCCACTGGGTCACCTCCCCCATCCTCTGTCCCTTCACACACCCTGCCCACTTACAATGCACAAAAGGGTTTTAAAATCCTCCCTGTAAAACACATATCTTGTTGGCGAAATCCAAAAGGCGAAGAGCAAGAGGCCCCAGACTGATGCAGAGACCCATTATAACAATGCCCATGCAGCAACCACGAGCGTCATTGAGTGGTGCATCACCGTCCTAAAGATACGCTTCCAATGCCTGGACCACGCTGGTGGGGCACTCCAATATCGCCCCAGGATGGTCCTGAACTTCGCGTTGGCCTGCTGTGCCCTGCACAATATTGCAGGGCAGAATGCTGGAGGAGGAGGAAGACTGCCTGGCCTCATCTAACAAGGGGCATGAGGAGGGTGTCCTGGACAATCCAGGTGTAGAGTTCAAACTGGCAGGGCAGGATGCCCAATGTGTGATCCAGGGTGGCTGCACAGGAGGCCTGGCCACAGGCAACTACTGTCCCACCTCTCCAGCCCCACCACCCCCTACCCCACGTCAAAATGAAACCCCTTCCCCATAACCTCTCACCGATTTCCTCTCCCTCAGTCCTTCACGTCAGCCTTCACACACACCCACTAATCAGAGAGTCATAGATGTTTACAGCATGGAAAAAGATCCTTTGCTCCAGCTTGTCCATACCGCCCAGTTCCTATCACTAAGCTAGTCCCACTTGCTTGCATTTGGCCCATATCCCTCTATACCACCCTGCCCATTTAACTGTTGAATTTTTTTTTCAAGGAAAAAATTGTACCCGTCTCTACCACAGCCTCTGGCAGCTCATTCCAGATGCTCACCACCCTCTGTGTGAAGAAATTTCCCCTCTGGTCTCTTTTGTATCTCTCCCCTCTCATCTTAAACCTATGCCCTTTTGTTCTAGACTCCTCGACCTTTGGGAAAAGCTGTTGACTATCTACCTTATCTGTGCCATTCATTATTTTATAGACCTCTATAAGATCACCCCTAAGCCTCCAACGCTCCATGGAAAAAAGTCCCAGTCTATCCTTATAGCTCCGGCCATTAAGTCCTGATAGCATCCTTTTAAATCCCTTCTGCGCTCTTTCTAGTTTAACAATATTCTTCCTATAATAGGAAGAAGTCTTACAACACCAGATTAAAGCCCAACAGGTTTGTTTCAAATCACTAGCTTTCAGAGCACTGCTCCTTCCTCAGGACCTGAGGAAGAAGCAGTGCTCCGAAAGCTAGTGATTTTAGCATCTCCACATCATGGCTTCCTGTAATAGGGTGACCAGAACTGAACACAGTATTCCATGTGTGGTCTTACTAATGTCTTGTACAACTTCAACAAGACATCCCAACTCCTGTATTCAATATTCTAACCAATAAAACCTAGCATGCTGATTGTCTTCTTCACCACCCTGTCCACCTGCAACTCCACCTTCAAGGAGGTATGAACCTGTACTCCTAGATCTCTTTGTTCTGGAACTCTCCCCAACTCCCTTCCATTAACTGAATGGGACCTGCCCTGATTTGATCGACCAAAATGCATCACCTCCCATTTATACAAATTAAACTCCATCTGCCATTCATCGACCGACTGGCCCTATTGATCGAGATCCTGCTGCAATCTTATATAACCTTCTTCACTATCCACTATGCCACCAATCTTGGTGTTATCTGCAAACTTACTAACCATGCCTCCTATATTCTCATCCACATCATTAATATATATAACAAATAACAGTGGAGCCAGCGCCGATCCCTGAGGCACACCGCTAGTCACAGGCCTCCAGTTTGAAAAACCGCCCTCCATCGCCACCCGCTTTGGTCGCCAAGCCAATTTTGTATCCAATTGGCTATCTCACCCTGGATTCCGTGAGATTTAACCTTTTGCCACAACCTACCATGCGGTACCTTGACAAAGGCCTTGCTGAAGTCCATATAGACAACATCGACTGCACTGCACGCATCTACCTTCTTGGTTACCCCTTCAAAAAACTCAATCGAATTGGTGAGACATGACATTCCCCTTACAAAGCCATGCTGACTATCCCTAATTAGCCCTTGCCTGTCTAAATGCTTGTAGATCCTGTCCCTCAGAATACCTTTTAACAATTTACCCACTTCAGAAGTACGGCTAACCAGTCTATAGTTCCCAGGCTTATCCTGACAGCCCTTCTTAAACAAGGGCACAACGTTTGCTACCCTCCAATTGTTAGGCACCTCTCCTGTGGCTGTCAATGATTCAAATATCTCAGCTAGGGGTCCGGCAATTTCCTCCCTAACCTCCCACAACGTCTTGGGATACATTTCATCAGGTCCCAGGGATTTATCTATCTTGATGCGCTTTAATAACTCCAGCACCTCCTTCTCTGTAATATGTACAACCCTCAAGACATCACTTTTTATTTTCCCAATTTCCTTAACATTCGTGCCTTTCTCAATAGTAAATACTGACAAGAAATAGTCATTTAGGACCTCTCCCATCCCTTGTGGATCCGCACATAGACCCTGTTTATCCATAAGAGGCCCTCCCCTCTCACCAGTCGCCCTTTTACCCTTTATGTATCTGTAAAAGCTCTTTGGATTTTCCTTTACCTTATCTGCCAATCTTATGTCCCCTTTTTGATCTCCTGGCAGAGCTCACCCTCCCCTATCCAAGGGTCCTACCAACATTAGCACAGGGTGTTGACCCTGGGTTGGCAGTATCAGTGGGCCTTGTCCATGGGATGGAGGATAATGAAGACTTGTTGTTAGATGAGATCTGGTGCTCCTCATCATTCGACAAAGTCTGACTCCTGCCTTTAAGATCACCTTCCAAGGGCAGCACGGTGGCCTAGTGGTTAGCACAACCACCTCACGGCGCTGAGGTCCCCGGTTCGATCCCGGCTCTGGGTCACTGTCCGTGTGGAGTTTGCATATTCTCCCCGTGTCTGCGTGGGTTTCGCCCCCACAACCCAAAAATGTGCAGAGTAGGTGGATTGGCCACGCTAAATTGCCCCTTAATTGGAAAAAATAATTGGGTAATCTAAATTTTAAAAAAAAGATCACCTTCCATTGTCCATCCGAGTGATCCCTGCATGTGTGCTGGCCAATCCATCTCCTGGACCCATACATCCTTTTGGTGAGTGGTTAGGGCTTACTCACTGGGTAAAGCTGTCATACAAAGCAGGCTCACACTTCTGGCCCTGTGCCCTGCCTGATCTTGCCTTGGGTGACACCATGTGGGCGTTCATGTGTCATGGGGAGCCCTGCCCCATCCTATCCTCTGGAGGACCTGGGCCTGCATGGGCCTGGTTGATGCTCAGGTGTCATAGGTGACAATGTACCATCCTGTTCTGCGTGCTCCCCATGAGATGCGGCAGTGTCAGGTGGGAGAGATTCGGAAGGATCGAGGTGTTCCAGCACCTCACCTGTGAGAGACACTAGCAGGGGCCCCATCACTTCCTCCTCCCTCAGGGTGCTCGATGGTCCCCGAGCTGCTCCATAGGACAGAAGGAGTCCGGAGTGAGCTCTGCAGGATCTACTGTCAGCCAGCGCTGCCAGCCCTAGAGACCCGCCCTTGTCTGAGCCATGATCTAGATGTCCTCGGCCATGGAGCACTAGAACTGGGACATGTCTCTTGGCGATGTGTGTGGCGCTCAGCAGAAGGTGGCCCAGCTGCCTCTTCACAAAATGGCTCACCGCCGAGATGATAGTCTCTGCCATGGTGGAGGCTGCAGGTGACAGCGTTGGTGAGAAGTCGGTGTCTTCCCCGGAATGGTACTCTGGGGAGTGCTGAGGATCTGGCTGGGGGAACAGCGATCCCGGGTGGCCTGACCTCATCTGATGGTGAGGCAAAAGACATGGTAAGATCTTGGGAAAGAGTGGTGTGTGGGAGAGGGTGACTCACTTGCTATAGGGACGTCAGCGTGGCATTGGACTCTCATTTATTTGCCACGTGCTGACCTCTATGTCAGTCATTGCCCTTTCCTCGGCTAGTTCACACAGTTCAGGAATGCCCGCTCCAGCCTTTTGGTGCTCATGTCTATTATGGGCCTCCTTATCCAAGGGGAAACAGAAATAACATAGTGAGACACTGGGAGTGGAATTCAATGGGGGGGGGGGGGGGTCTGTTGCTGGTGGCATGAATGTGCAAGGCTCTTGGCAAAAGAGGACAATACATGTGTTGGAGTTTGGGTTGTAAGGGGAATGTAGGCAGGAGGGATGTTGTTGGCCTCTAAGAGATTGTCAGGGTGATGTGAGGAGTGAGGGGTGGGAGTGATGCCAGGGGAACAGGGATGGTGACTCACCCGAACTGCCCTAAGGAGGCCATTGATCTTTTTATAATAACCTTTATTGTCACAAGTGGGCTTCCATTAACACTGCAATGAAGTTACTGTGGAAAGCCCCCAGTCGCCACATTCCGGTGCATGCTCGGGTACACTGAGAGAGAATTCAGAATGACCAATTCACCTAACAGCACGTCTTTCGGGGCTTGTGGAAGGAAACCGGAGTACCCAGAGGAAACCCACTCAGACACGGGGGAGAACGTGCAGACCCAGCACAGACAGTGACCCAAGCCGGGAATCGAACCTGGGACCCTGGCGCTGTGAAGCAACAGCGTTAACCACTGTACTACCGTGCCGCCCTATTGGCATTGGGTTCCAGTCCTCCTGATGAGGCTGGCAGCGCTGACCGCCTCGGCCGCCTCCTCCTCCTCCCTGGCACTGTTGACGATGACCGGTTTGAATCCCAGCCCCACCCTGGGGAAGAGGGAGTCCCTCCTCTCCTCCATGGCGCCCAGCATTCTACACACTTCGCTTTCCCGAAAAGGGGGGGGATGTGTGTAGGGGGGGGTGATGGGGGGAGGTTTCCTTTGTGCCATCTTCTTGGCTGGAATGAGAGTGTGTGGGGAGTGGAACGCTTATAAGCAACTCCAGCCAGTCAGGCTCTTCAGCGCTAATTGCAGCCCCAGTGAATCAGACACTAGCGGGAATGGGAATTGCTCGCAATTCACGGGGACAGAGTGCTGGTCAGCTTGCATGTTCTGAATCGCTGAATGAATAACGCCCCCAGCAGAAACAGGAATCGCATGCGATTGAGTTCCGGCTGGCACACTCTCCCAAACGGAGAATCCAGCCCATATTTTTTACTTAGGCATAACATACCTGCTTCACCATTTCAATTTTGAGTCACAGTCATAATTTAGAATTCAGTTGTCCGTGTGGAGTTTGCATATTCTCCCCGTGTCTGCGTGGGTTTCGCCCCCACAATCCAAAAATGTGTAGAGTAGGTGGATTGGCCACGCTAAATTGCCCCTTAATTGGAAAAAATAATTGGGTAATCTAAATTTAAAAAAAAATAAAAATTTAGAATTCAGGATTGAACCTAATGTCTTTCATTTACGGTTCATTGCATTTGGCATCTTCCGTTAATATACAGCATCCTGCCCTCAGGCAAATTTTTTACAGTGAAGGAATTTTCATATGAATTCTGTTTTGATTGGACGTGGTGAAATTGGTCAACCAAGTCACAAATACAACAATTCAACCAGTCAATCCAGAGAAATGATAATCCAGCCACACAGTTCCACATCAATCTTGTATGTTTATTATGATTCAATGGCTTATTCTCAGGATACACTTGTTCCTTCGATGACTTTTGCTTCTTCACATATAAAATTGATGCTTACACCGTGTCAGCCACTTGGTGGGGATAGTGATCAAGCACTGGCTACTTTCAAATTCTAATGAAACATGCAGCCATGGAAATACAAATTAATCGTAATCCCGACGGAAAAACACACCACATGAAGTGCTTTCTACAGACTTGATCTGTGTAACATACCCCAGTATAGAATCGACTCCTTGAACAAAAGGGAGTCTTTGCAGGAACAATTGATTAGAAAAAGGAGAAGTGGAATAATTGCTTCTAAATCTGGATTTTCCATTATTGGCACGATGGACTCTGCTAATCCTTGGCACAATGCAATAATACCCTTGTCATTATAATATTGTTACCATCCACCTTAGTAGTGTATGAATATGTGACCATACGGTAGTTCAAGTACAATTAAATCATGTTATGTATAAATGATCTTGTTGTTTACATGGTGTAACACATTGCATTGTAGATGGGGTAAGCATGTGAAACATAAACAGAGGGAAAAACAGGGAACCAAACGCTACGAATCTTTGCTTCATCTTTCATCACATCAAGTGCAACCTTGGCGAATGGAATGGGCTCTTCTACTGAGGGTGTGAATAAGATGGAAGTGGACAATAGCACAACATATTCACTACCAAGAGCGTCCTAACAAATATGTTTCTTTTCCCAAATTTAACTCATTGGACCCATCTACCTTTATGCCTATCCTGGGAAATTGATGATATGGATGGAAACAATGTTTGTTCGTATGAATGCATTTTGGATACGCTCCCAATTCTCATCTCTGTACAACTTATGTTGTGTTGTGGATTTTTATCAAAACCATGTTTGTTGTGATTGTTAATCTCAGCAATGCTTGGCGAGGTAATGTGTGAGACATTCACATATTGACGGAGTGGATTAGACTCTGTTGCAGTGATTATAATCTGCTAGATTGTGATAGAGGTAGCACAGTGATTAGCACTGTTGCTTCACAGTGCCAGGGTCCCAGGTTCAACTCCCGGCTTGGGCCACTGTCTATGCGGAGTCTGCACATTCTCCCTGTGTCTGCGTGGGTTTCCTCCCGGTGCTCTGGTTTCCTCCCGCAAGTCCTAAAAGACGTGCTGTCAGGTAATTTGGAAATTCTGAATTCTCCCTTTGTGGACGCGAACAGGCACTGGAATGTGGCGACGAGGGGCTTTTCACAGTAACTTCATTGCAATGTTAATGTAAGCCTACTTGTGACAAGAAAGATTCTTATTATTGTTATAGAGACAGAAAGGATTTTTGATGTTGTTTGTCCCATAACAATAAGTTTTGCTTGCCCATTACCCATGTCCTTGTCAACTAATCTCCAAATGCACCAAATTCAAAATCGTGAAAAGGCGGAATTCTCCGCAGGGGCCGAATTCGTGAAGGCTGTCGTGAACTCGGCCGAGGTTAACGACGGCCTCGGAGCCCGCTCCCCGCACCTAATTCACCCCCACCCGGGGGGCTAGGAGCGGGCCTCCGTCTTTCTCAGCAGCAAACTTGTCACAGCGAGAATGTGAAGTCATCCGCGCATGCGCGGGTTGCCGGTTCCAACCCGCGCATGCTCTGATGACTTCATCACGCAGAAGGCATGAACCCGCGCATGCGCGGTGGCCGTCTTTCTCCTCAGCCGCCCGGCAAGACGTGGTGGCTTGATCTTGCCGGGCGGCGAAGGGGAAAGAGTGCGTCCGTTTTGGACGCTGGCCCGACGATCGGTGGGCACCAATCGCGGGCCTGTCCCCTCCGGAGCACAGTCGCAGTACTCCCATCTCAATCGGGCCCCTAGATGCCCCAAACGGGCATCTGGCGCCCGTTTCACGAATGCAGCGACCAGGTGTGGTTGCTGCCGTGGTGAAACGGGCGTGAAGGGCCGGCCACTCGGGGGGGGGGGGGGAGAGAATCGCTAGGGGCACCAGGGGGGCGTGAAAAATGTCGGGAGGCCCTCCCACGATTCTCCCACGCCACGTGGGGAGCGGAGAATTCCGCCCCTTTATTACAAGTCCATCCACAGTCTCATGGCATCTTCCTTGTACAATCCCACCCTTGCCGTCTGATTCTCTGACTCACATTCTAACTACCTTTCTCCTTCTACACCATCATCAGTGGCAAAGCCTTCTGCTCTCAAATCTATTCACTGGAACACCTTTTCTAAAACCCTGCACCCTAGGGGCTGGTTTAGCACACTGGGCTAAATAGCTGGCTTTTAAAGCGGACCAAGGCAGGCTAGCAGCACAGTTCAATCCCCATACCAGCCTCCCTGAACAGGCACTGGGCAACTCGAGGCTTTTTACAGTAACTTCATTTGAACCCTACTTGTGACAATAAGCAATTCTCATTTTTTTTTTCCGTTTCATTAACAGCCTTCCCCACCTGCAAAGGTCCCCATAAAATTTCTCTTTTATTGTGCTTCGGATATCTTCCAAGAACTGCTATATGTCCAATTCTCCTCTGTGGGATATTTTCTATGTTACATACTCTATAAAAATTAATGTATTGTTGTTACTAGGTAGTTGTCTTGCTTGTTTTATGACACAGTAACTCCAAGAGTCAGGGCCAAAAATATGGGACTGTTTAAATCCAGAAAGCTATTTGTCTATCTTCATTGGGGTTAGGAAGACTGAGAGGGGGGGTCTCATAGAAACTTACAAAATCCCACAAGATTAGACAGGGTAGATTCAAAAAGAATGTTCCTGATGGTGGAGGAGTCCAGAACTAGGGGGTCATAGTTTGAGGATTCGGCGTAAACCTTTTGGGACTCAGATGAGGAGTAATTTATTCACACAAAGAGTGGTGAATCTGCGGAATTCGCTGCCACAGAAAGTAGTTGACTCCAAAACATTGTGTAATTTCAAGAAGGAATTAGATACAGCTCTTGGGGCTAAAGGGACCAAGGAATATTGGGGGGAAGGCAGGATCAGGGTTGAACTTGACGAGCAGTCATGATCATAATGAATGGCGTAGCAGGCTCGAAGGGCCGAATGGCCTCCTCCTGCTTATATTTTCTATGTATCTTTCAAGTCCTTTATTTCCTGAATTTTTCTAATTTCCAGATTATAGCTATTTCCATCACTGTCATAGATTCCTTTGCGTGATTGGCAGATTCAAGATTATTAAATCTCTCTGTTTTTCAATATTAAAGATGCAAAATAATACAAATTAAAGCTGTTGTTGCTGTTCTAGGAGCAAACTTTTTCTCTCTCTCATGAATCAAACGTTGCTTCATTGTTGCCCCAATGCCTCAGTTGAACCTCACAGACCTCAAACTTCTCCGTTTAATTCAAAGGATTTTTGCTGATTTAGCTGTCCTCAGCTCGGGTGATAATGGGGGTGCTGCAGTTTTTCTCAGTGCTCTGGGTTGAACTGGAGAAAATGAGCTAGGTTTCCCACCCTGGATTGCTTTTGTTGCAAAATAAATGCTTGCTGGATGCAACCTTGGATAGAATCACGCTTAGCTGCAATGCCCCGGTGATCGATTGCCTAGCCAGTCTCTCAGGTTAGGGTCATGCTTGAGCAAGGGGCACCATGGCAGAAAGGCTGTTCCTGTGTGCGGACCCATACCTTAGATAGACTCAGTGCCTTCAAGAGAGGAAGGGAGGAAAAGGAAGAAAATTGCCAAAGGCAAAAAATAAATGACTCATTGGTAAGTGCTCCTTTGAGAGTTCAACCAAGAACTAATTACATGAGCTACAAACAAGAATACATATTTGAGTGTGTGAGTCAAACCAACAAATTGGAGATTGTGAGGTGAGAAATCTTTCTCCTATTCCAGATGTCCAGATTAAAGACAAGGTGGCATTTACACTCCAGTACGAGTGAACCCGTGGGAATTCTAATAGCCTAGATCCAGATGATCTCACTCTGTTTCAAATTCCTGATCCACATACAGACACTTGGGTCAAGAAACATCCGGTTTATATTTGCATTTCTCATTTTTATGCAGCATTTTTAGATGGAAAACATATTTCTAGTAAAAAGACTAGTTTAGCTAATCCCCATTCATTTAGCGCAGATGCGTTTAGTTCTTCCAAAATCATTCTAGTGTTTCAATGCCTCCTTTTAGTTTATAACTAAATCTGTTTCATTAACCTAATGTAAATTTTACACAGTAAGCCTATCTCAGTTGAACCAAGCCTAGTTAAATTTATGATAATCACATACAGATTATATTAAATTTGAAATACTAAATAGGTTTAAAAGTGTCATTAGTTGAAAGTGATGCTTGCAAAAGCTATTTTTGGCATCATGATAGTGAGTTCAAGGCGAGATCATACACACTCCTGCAGATGGGTTTGAATGTGGAGGGATGGGCGTTGGGGACACACACATGTAAAATCCAGCAGGCAGCCTACCCATTGGCCCTTGCTCTCACCACAGTTTTACCAGTAGCAGGGTCAGCCTGCCAGTGGACCAATTGAGATCCTTAAGAGGGCAATTAAAGGCCACTTAAGGGTCTCATCCCACTGTCGGATTTCACCATTAGCGGGAGAGGCTCAAGCCAAGCTTCCAGTCGGGCAAGGTCACGGCAAGGGGGCGGGGGCTTCTCCTTAGCAGGTTGAGTGGAAGCTGGAGTTGAGCTTCGTTCAGGATGGTCCCCACAGGGGAGATGTGTCACAAGTGAAATGCCGACTATTTCAAACTATAACTCCCACTTTTATCCTAAGTGTATTTGCACAAACACAAAACTAATAAATAATTTTCAATAACAAAAGCAGAAAATGCTTGAAAAACTCAGCGGACAAAGTTCTCCCGCTGCAGAGTCCCAGTGAGCCGAAGAATTCTGGGCGGGTTTCTCTGATCCTGAGCTAAGTGTTGACGCCGTCATAAATGCTTTGTGGCTTCCTTCTCCGCGCCGGCCCCGACACAACATGGCATAGGGCTACAGGGGCCGGCACGGAGCAAAAGAAGCCCCCAGCCTGAGAGGCCAGGCCGCCGATTGGTAGGTCCCGATCGCGGGCCAGGCCACAGCGGAGCCCCCCCCCCCCCCTGGGGTCAGACACCACCCCCCCAACCAGGCTGCCCACGAAAGGATGCATGCCAAGGTCCCACCGCGTAAGACCACACGTGAAAGGCGCTGGTGGGACTCGGATTTTGTTTCAGCCACTCGGCCCATCCCAGGCGGAGAATCGCTGGGGAGGCCACGTGGAGCGGAGAATCGGCAGTCCGGCGTCGGGGCAGTGTCGTGCGATTCGCGCCCAGCCCGGCGATTCTCCAGCCGGCGTGGGCTGAGAGAATCCTGCTCCGTGTTAGAGAAAAAAGCGGGGCGGAATTCACCGCCGGCGTGTTTCTCCATTTTGCTGGCGCCGGGGGTTTCCCGACGGCGTGGGACTGCCCCACAATGGGAAACCCCATTGACCAGCGGGAGTAACGGAGAATTCCACCAGCGTGTCGGGGCAGAAATGTGGCGCATCGGGGCGGAGAATCCCGCCCAGAAGATCTGTGCCATTTCCGATGCTCTGGCTCACCTGCTGGAGTCGAGATCGAGGTTTATACCCCATGCCAGCCGCAGGATGCAAGCGGATCATTAGCACCCATTTCCAACCACTTAGTGGGCAGGGCACCATATTCTCCAGGCCCAGACCTCTGGACCAGGAATCACGTGGGCGGGAATTACTATTACTATTGACAACCGAGGCACTGACGCATGGTCTTCACGGTTGGCAAAGGGGATAACTCTTTCAGGGAGTTTCCCACAAAGTCCATCTGAGGACCACTCTCCCCCCGCACACAATTCAAGACCTGCCCGTCCCACCCCCACCAGACGCAAACAAAAGCCACCCCGTACAGATTCCCCAGAGAGAGCCCTGTCAGGGAGATCCCAGAAAGCAGGACCCTGACTGGAAGCTAGGGAGCAGTCCAGACACAGGCAGTGAAAATAATCACTGCTTTAACGCTCACCTGGGCAATACACCTGCTGGCTCAGGCGCAGGAAGCAGCATCTGTCAATTCCCGGAAAGTGAAAACCAGTCAGCTGTGTTTAAACCCCCTCAATTTATTTTTTCCAATTAAGGGGCAATTTAGCGTGGCCAATCCACCTACCCTGCACATTTTTTTGTTGTGGGGACGAAACCCATGCAGACACAGGGAGAATGTGCAAACTCCACACGGACAGTGACCCAGAGCCAGGATTGAATTTGCGACCTCAGCGCCGTGAGACTGCATTGCTAACCACTGCACCACCGTGCTGCCCTATTTCTGTTTGAAATTGATTTTACTTGGCTGTGATTGACAGCTTCCACACACACAGCTGTCAGCATTGCTCCATTCATCTTTCTTCACGGATGAGCAATTCAGGAATGCTGTAAAGGCAACGGGAGAGATTCTCCGTTGGCCGACTCTAAAATCAGGAAACACTATTGGCCAAAATTGTGGCAGGCGCCGATTTGACGCCAAATCGCAATTCTCCATCGCCTCGACAGCATCAATGCGGTCCAGAAAGCACGTACAGTAAACACAGTTTGCATATTGTTAGCGGGCCTAACCCAGTATTCTCCGGGGCCCATGTGATTCCCCCCCTCCAATTGGCCAGAAAAACTTGCACTTTTCTAAATCATGAAATTGGCGTAGTGGCTGAGGGCGGAGGACACAGAGAGGCGCGACTGTGGGCTGCCCTGCCCGACACCGGCTGGGCTGGCAGGGGGGGAGGGGGGGACGGATGGGGGAGGGTAGGGGTGATGGGATAACGGACCAAGTGGATAGGATGACTCCCCCGCCTCGGGACTGGGGCGGTGTCCAGTTATGGACCGTCATTACACTGCCTGCAAGGTAGCCATCTTGCTGCGCACCCCACTGACCTTGGCCCCTAGTTCTGCACTGGCTGTATGGGTGCCCCCATCACACACCCCACCCTCTGCCATACCCCTACACACCTGGTCCCCATGCACCGACGGGGAATCAGGCAGCCCACCCAGGGCAATGCCCATTGGAGCCATTAAAGGGGGTGCAGGCGGGGGCCACGGAGCATACCGCTGGCTAGGGTAGTGCCAGCCAATGATACCCTTGGCATCAGGGACAACAGCAGGGCCAGAGGCCCCCATGGATCTGGCCAAGGATGCAGGGATGGGGGGGGGTCCTGCGGGGGCCGAGCCCGCAGTGCCAACCGGTGGCACCATGTAGCCCGTTGTTCCTGTTTAGGCAGTGGTGTATGCACCATGCTAACATGGCGGCCTTTCACGCCCTGCAGACAATGGATATTGGAATTCAACTAGCAATGGTGGCTTCCCTGCTAGTCACCTTAGCCCTCGGGGATACCCTGTGGCTGTACGAGCTGGAGCTGCTGGAGGAGGAGGAGGAAGCTGCAGCAACGAAGCGTGCAGCAGTGGAACAGGAAGCAGCTGCACAGGATGGAGAACTGGTCGTCCAACAGCCCAGGGAGAAGGAGGTGTCAAGAAGGTGCTGCATGAGGCCTTGTGTGTATCGGCAGCACCTGTCATCCGTGGACCTGTCGAACTGGGCATGTCGTCAAAGACTCCGGTTCAACAGTGACACAGTGACACATATCTGTCACCTGGCACCATGAGGGTATGGAGGAGGACACCTGCTCCTGGTGGTCATCAAGGTGACAGTCACCCTGAATTTTATGCTACGGGGTCCTTCCAGGCGCCGAGTGGGGACCTCTCTGGGATCTCACAGACTTCAATGCACAGGTGCATCCACGCCGTCACGGAGGCCCTATATGCCTCGGCGGTACAGTACACCTACTTCAATGTAGACTGAGCCCACCAGGATGCCCGGGCAGCGGGGTTCGGCGACATGCCCTGGGTCCAGGCAGTGATCGACAGGATGCCACTCCTCCGGCCAGCACCTGCAGATGACAGGCCCCTCTACGCAAACCAGAAGGGGTTCCACTCAATAAATGTGCAGCTGATATGTGACCATGAGCTGCGCATCATACACGTCTGCGTCCGATACCTGGGGCCTTCATCCTGGCACACCCGACGATTCCTGACACGTTGGAGATATTGATCCCCCCTCCCCCACCGCAACACCTCTCTGCCCTGCCCAGACCAGCCCACCCCTCACAGCCCTCTGACAGAGCACTGAGGCAGGTTGCAACAGTGTGAATAGGTGTTTAATGTGACAACGTATATAAAGACTTGTGCCTTAGACCCTATAACTAAACTGTGCTCTGCATCCATGCCAACTTAGCTAGTGTCTAACCTTCCGACCTTATGGGCCCAGATGGTACATCAGGAGTGGAGGCGGCCTGCTGTGATTCCCGCTCATAGATTTTAATCCCCGATGGTGGCCATCTTCTGGGGTGACCGGGCCTGTATGGACCCGGCTGCTGCTTGGGTGTCCCAAGTGGCGTGGTGCTGCCCTGTTCTGTTCTGTTCTGTTCAGCTCTGCCCTGTTCTGCTTGCTGCTCACCAGATGCACCAGGAACAGGAACAGTCTGAGGTGCTGTAGTGTTTTGGCACCTTCCCTGCGGGAGTCATCAGCACGGGCTCCATCACCACCTCCTCCCTCAGTGGCCCCCGGGCTACCCGGTGGGACGGGGCTGTGAGCGGAGTCATACCCTGAGGCTCCCCTGCCACCTGCCACTGCCAGTGTTGGAGGCCAGCTTTGGTCTCAACCAGGGCCTCATGCTTGGGGCCATGGAGCACTGGGAGTGGACCATCTGCATCTGGGACTGCGCCACATTACCCATTGACTGTGCCACCACCTTCTGGGTCTGTGTCACATCAGCCAGTGACTGCGGGGTTGACACACATGTCATGAGGAATCGCTACTCAGCGAGGTCTCACTTCTTCGCCCATGTCCGACTTCCACCCCGGCGACCTCCCTTTCTTCTGGGCCAACGGCCACATTCAGGGCCCTCTGCTCAGGCATGGTGAGGGGCCAGAGGTCTGGTGGTCCCCCTCCAGTCTTCTCCTGCTCATGCCGATTGTGCGCTGCCTTCTCCTGGGGGTGGGGTGGGTGGAAACTCACACAATGCAACTTAGTCAGTCCGACGCATGCAGCCCAGGGGTTGGGTAGATAGTGGCCTCAGTGACCAGGGCACCCAGCCGTGGCGGATGGCATGGCTGCTAGCATGTGGGGCAGGGTGGGGGTTCGGCCATCCCTTGGGGGGGGGAGGGGTTGGGTTATGGGTGTGTGGGGGGGCCGGGGTTAGTGCTGGGGCATAGAGTAGCCAACTCACCCTGGCCACCCTGAGAAGGTTGTGGCTTTTCTTCTGACACTGCATGCTATACCGGGTGATGTTGCCCACGGCGCTGACCGCCTATGCCACCTGCGCCTAGGCACGGCGAATTGTCTGGTGGCCTTCCTCCCGGACCGGGGTATAGGGTCATCCTTCTCTCCTCCACCGCATCCAGAATTGTCCCCAGCTCAGTATCCCTGAACCGTGGCACTGCTCTCCTTTCACCATCTTGTTGGCTGGGATGGTGTGTGTGGGGAGAAGGACCGTTTAAGTGTGGTCACAGCCTGTCAGCCTCATGAGGACCCGACGAATCCGGCACGGTTTTTCATGGAATTCATTGTGTTCCACGTGGCGCCAGTCTAGCCCATTACAAAATGCTGAATCAGTGCAGGTTTTGCGCCGATCTTCTTGTCGTAAAACTCCACACGTCCTCCGTTGGCATCAACACTTAGCCTCAGAAATGGAGAATCCAGCCCAAAGTCTCCTAAATGGAGAATTTCACCCAGCTGGTCTGGTAGCATCACATGACATTTCTTCACAGCTGAAGAGAGAAATGTGATGGACGATATCCTGTGTAAGAGGGGGGTGGGACAGCTATATAATCCAACACATTTCTCCTTCTCTTCATCTGCCTGTAGTTGCTGCCAGACCTTTTGAGCTTTTCCAATATTTTCTGGTTTTGTTTGGGATTCCAGCATCTGCAGTGTTCTGCTTTTATTTTAAAGAATTTTAAATTACACATTGCGAAAAATGTATTGACTAAACAAATATGTTAGTTTAACTAGATTGAAGAAAGCACCTGGTAGGAAAATAAGAGGTATTGGAGTCATTTAAATTTTAATGTGACTTAAATAAAATACACATTTGCAGGGCAAATATCTGTGCAAAAGAAGTACCAAACATAAACAAAGATATAAGGCGGGATTTTTTGGTCACTTCTACCACGAGACTGGAAATTCCTGTCTGAGTTCAACAGACTTTTTAAATGGTTTGTCACCGCGGTCAGTCCCACAGTGGGTGGGACTGAAAAATTTACCCAATAGAATTCTAGTACCAGAACTATAGCTCCCAGTTGTCCGGATGTATTCTGATTAATACACATCAGAGGCAATTAGTGTGAATGCACAATAAATATTCTTACAAAACTAACCTAAATTAACTCACTATCCATGTTGCAGACATTGATTGCTTCGAATAATTATCCATAATGCAGACAAATCTGACAGATTTATACACTAACAATGAAAAATAGATTCTTCATAATAACAATAAAACTCCCAGCTCCCATGAGGGTGCTAAAGATTAAACTCTTAATGGATCAGCCTCATTCCTCAAGTGCAGCTTTAGCTGAAACCGAGATGGGAGAGATTATGCTTCTGTGGCAAATCGGCTACGTGGAGAGTTTTTACAAGGAGTGTAGACATATGCCTTATAGACTTCAATTTATGGGATAGGAAGAAACCAATCCTCCTTTTAAAAGAATCTCTATTTATGCACCAACTAAAAACAAACAGCTACAAGTAGACTCTCGTTAGATTTATTCCCTTTCAGGTTCAAAGCTAATGGTCAAAACAAAGGTCAGCTGAGACGATTGCAATAAGGGGCGAGTTTATAGCTCTTCCTTAGGGAAATAAGATTTTCCTCTAAAACCAGTACACAAATCGTTCTCTTTAAAGTCCAACATCCAAGACCTTGCAGTTGCATTTCTAGAAACTGCCCAAACGTAATTGGAGATAATGACTGACCTTTTGGAAATAATCGAGATGGGATCTATACTTCAATGATTTACTCCCAAAGTCCTTTTCTTTATGTCTCATTACATAATTACCCCTGCAGGTCTGTCTTACTTCAACACTTGAATTGTAGTTTAGAATCTTATTGGTCTCCAAACCTTTGCAGATAATGCACATTTTTCAGCAAGGTTTCGGTTAAGTTTACAACAGTTCAGTTTAGCAGATGTGTGTTATTAATGGACCTTGGCATTCTAGTAAATCCTGCTGCTAATTGTTTAGTCATTGAAATGGAAATTGTATTGGTACTCATACTTTGCAAAGAATTATTCTCGCAACATCCTTCTGATATCTGAGCTTCACAAAGTTAATGTACTGCAGGGCATTCCTTTCAAAATTAATTCCTAAAACAAGTGGGCCTCTTTTCTCAAAGAACTGATGAAAATGAAATGAAGGTACAACCTTGACAGATACAATAGTCAATCGTTGATCCACTTTCCAATCAAGTACACACATGCATAACCCCTCAAGCAATATGGATTCAGTTTGTAGCTAGTACTTCTTCTACACCAAGGGACAACAATCAAGGGACAGCCAACAACACTCATAATCTTAAACTCAAAACGGCATCTGAGTCTAACACCAGAAGCCACATTTTACTTCTACATCCATTGCTACCTCCTGGACAAAATTACTGTGGTGGTATGATTAGCATAGCTGCCTGCCATTGGTGCAGAACACCGGCTTACCATTGGCCCTGGTCGGTCATGTGCCTCTCGACCGGTTGGTTGAGACCAGCCATGTGATGGCTCCCCGATTGGTCGAGAGGCTGAGTTAACCCCGCCTCCAGGGCGGGGTATAAATACCCAGTACTTCCGGCGGTCGTCCTTCTACTGTAATCAACCGCAGGGCTTAACATCTAGTATATTAAAGCCATACTTTTGTTCAGCAACTCGTCTCGCGTTCAATTGATGGTACATCAATTTAATATACTAGAAATTTGAAGATGGAGCTCCGGATCAAGCCCGACTGCCTCCGAAACAGCCCGCAAACTCTGAACGCATCGGCAATCTTCAAGCATTGGCTGGCGTGTTTCGATAGCTATCTGGCGACTGCAAGCAGCCCCCCCACCATGGCACAGAAACTTCATATTCTCCATTCCAGCGTGGGCATGGCGGCCTACGGGATGATAGAGGAAGAAAAGGAATATGACATGGCCATGGATACGCTAAAAGGACAATTTCTTAAGCCGGTAAACCGAGTGTACGCCCGACATCTGCTGGCTACCAGACAACAGTTCCCCGGTGAGTCCTTAGATGATTTTTACCCGGCCCTCGATGTCCTGGGGAGGAATTGCGCCTGCCTCCAAGTTTCAGCCACTGAGCACATGGAACTTTTAATCAGAGATGCTTACGTGGCTGGGATGCAGTCCGCCGCAATCCGCCAGCGGCTGCTGGAAAAAGACGACCTCAGCCTAACTGAGGCATGGACTCGCTCCTGGAGGTCGCCGACTTAAACGCCCGTGCCTATGTCCCCAGCCGCGCTGCAGCGCCCTGGGCCTCCTGGCACGCTTCCCCATCGCCATCAGCCGCTCCCGACCCCCCTCAGGGCTGCGCTGGGGACACCCCGACAAGTCCGCGGGGCCCCGCTGCTATTTCTGTGGGCTTGCCAAACATCCCCGCCCGCGCTGCCCGGCCCGCTCCGCCCTTTGTAAGAGCTACGGGAAGAAGGGCGATTTTTTGACGGTCAGCCAGGCCAAATCGGTCGCTGCTGTGCCACGCAGCGACTGGGGATCTCCTCCTCCGGGCCCTTCCGGGCCCTTCCAGAGCACCGCGTCAATCTCCCCCCCCCGGGCCCCTGCGTCCGGCCTGCACACCTCTGTGCCCCCGCTCTCAGCCGCTCCGATCGGCCCGCCGGCACCGCTAACCCCGCCCCCAGCAACCACGAGGGTCCTGCGGGCGCCGCCATCTTGGGCCCCGGATGCCACGTGCGGGTCCTGGGCGCCGCCATCTTGGGGCCCCGACTCCACGTGCGGGTCCTGGGCGCCGCCATCTTGGGGCCCCGACCCCACGTGCAGGTCCTGGGCGCCGCCATCTTGGGGCCCCGACTCCACGTGCGGATCCTGGGCACCGCCATCCTGGACTGGCACACAAGGTCCTGCCAGCACCTACTCGGCCGACGACGGCGACTATGGATCTTCTCCACGGCTCGCGGCCATTCAGCTCGACCAGTCACGTCCACGCACGCTCGCCAAGACGACGACGCAAATCCACCTCAACGGGCACGAGATGGACTGCCTGCTGGACTCCGGGAGCACGGAAAGCTTCGTACACCCTGACACGGTAAGACGCTGCGCGCTCCCTGTCCATCCTGTAAAACACAAACTCGGGTTAGCGTCAGGTTCGCACTCCGTCCGCATCACCAGGTGCTGCATCGCGGACCTCACGGTCCAAGGGAAGGTTTTTAAAAATTATAAACTCCTTATCCTCCCTGACCTTTGTGCACCGGCACTCCTAGGACTGGACTTCCAGTGCAACCTGCAGAGCTTGACCTTCCAATTCGGTGGCCCTATACCCCCCCTCGCTGTCTGCAGCCTCGTGTCCCTCAAAGTAGACCCCCCCTCCTTGTTTGCTAATCTCACCCCCGATTGCAAACCCGTCGCGACACGGAGCAGACGGTACAGCGCCCAGGACCGGTCCTTCATCAGGTCCAAGGTCCAGAGGTTGCTGAAGGAAGGGGTGATCGAGGCCAGCAACAGTCCCTGGCGAGCCCAAGTGCTGGTGGTCTGGACTGGGGAGAAAAACCGGATGGTCATCGACTACAGCCAGACCATCAACCGGTTTACACAACTGGATGTGTATCCTCTCCCCCGTATTTCTGCCATGGCAAACGAGATTGCGAAATACAAAGTCTTCTCCACGGTGGACCTCAGGTCCGCTTATGACCAGCTCCCCATCCATGCAAGTGACCGCAAGTACACTGCGTTCGAGGCAGATGGGCGCCTCCACCACTTCCTCAGGGTTCTATTCGGTGTCACAAATGGGGTCTCGGTCTTCCAACGGGAGATGGACCAAATGGTCGACAAGTACGGATTACGGGCTACCTTCCCGTATCTCGATAATGTCACCAACTGCGGCCACAACCAGCAGGACCATGACACCAACCTCCGAAAAGTCCTCCAAACCGCAAAACTCCTTAACCTAGCTTACAATAAGGATAAGTGCGTGTTTAGCACCGACCGTCTAGCCATCCTCGGCTACGTAGTGCGTAACGGAGTGATAGGCCCCGACCCCGAACGCATGCGCCCCCTGATGGAACTCCCTCTCCCCAATACCCTCAAATCCCTCAAACGCTGCCTGGGTTTCTTTGCGCGCCATCGATGAGTCCCTCCCCTTCCAGGTCGAGAGCGATGCATCAGAAGTAGCTCTGGCGGCCACCCTGAACCAAGCGGGCAGACCCGTGGCCTTCTTCTCCAGAACCCTCCAGGCTTCCGAACTCCGCCACTCCTCAGTGGAAAAAGAAGCCCAGGCCATAGTCGAAGCTGTGTGACATTGGAGGCACTATTTGGCCGGCAGGAAGTTTACCCTCCTCACAGACCAACGGTCAGTAGCCTTCATGTTCGATAATGCACAGAGGGGCAAGATTAAGAACGACAAGATCTTGCGGTGGCGGATCGAGTTGTCCACGTAGAACTACAATATCTTGTATCGTCCTGGGAAGCTCAATGAGCCTCCTGATGCCCTGTCCCACGGTACCTGCGCCAGCGCGCAGATAGACCGCCTCCGCTCCCTCCACGTGGACCTCTGCCATCCAGGGGTGACCCATTTCTATCATTTCATAAAGACCCGCAACCTGCCCTACTCCATCGAGGAAGTCAGGACAGTAACCCGTGACTGCCACATCTGCACAGAGTGCAAACCGCACTTCTACCGCCCCGAGCGCGCGCATCTGATCAAAGCATCCCGCCCCGAACGTCTCAGCATAGACTTCAAGCAACCGCAACATTTACTTCCTGACGGTGATCGATGAATACTCCCACTTCCCCTTCATCATTCCCTGCCCCGACATGACCTCATCGACCGTCATTAAGGCCCTCCTCTCTATCTTCTCCCTGTTCGGCTACCCCGCGTACATACATAGCGATCGGGGGTCCTCCTTTATGAGCGATGAGCTGCGTCAATCCCTGCTCAGCAAGGGCATTGCCTCTAGCAGGACGACCAGCTATAACCCCCGGGGTAACGGGCAGGTCGAGCGGGAGAATGGTACCATCTGGAAGACCATCCTACTGGCCCTCCGGTCCAGAGATCTCCCTATTTCCCGATGGCAAGAGGTTATCCCCGATGCCCTACATTCCATCCGCTCCCTCCTCTGGACAACAACTAATCAAACACCTCATGAACGTCTTCTTGTTTTCCCCAGGAAGTCGTCCTCCGGATCCCCTCTCCCGAAGTGGCTGGCCGCCCCCGGACCCATCTTGCTCCGGAAGCATGTGCGGGTGCACAAGTCCGATCCATTGGTGGAACAAGTCCAGTTACTCCACGCTAACCCGCAGTATGCGTACGTGGAGTACCCCGACGGTCGGCAGGACACAGTCTCCCTCCGGGACCTGGCACCGCTGACGTGCGGCCTTCCCCCCCTGCACCACAGACCCCCCCCCTGCCCCTTTTCCCCCAGCGCCCCACCCAGGCCACCCCTTCCCCATCCATGGCATCTCCACCACGAGCCTGGGGTACGGAGACAGTTCAAGGACCACCACTCCCGGAGTCCAGGACATCAGCTGAACCAACGTCACCAACTCCCCTGTGGCGGTCTGCCAGGACGTCACGGGCAACGAAAAGGCTGATCGAGTCCATGTAACTTCAACACCACCATGGACCTTGTATGGACACTATGTACTGTTGCTAAATGTCTGGGCCAGTGGGAAGCCAAGGATACATTTTTTTTCTCCTTACTACTCATACCACCAGTTCTCCCCCCCCCCCCAGCTCTCGTTGACACCCCCCCCCCCCCCCCCGAGCTCTCGTTGACACCTCCCCCCGGCCTCTTTCTCCGCAAGGGGTAAATGTGGTGGTATGATTAGCATAGCTGCCTGCCATTGGTGCAGAACACCGGCTTACCATTGGCCCTGGTCGGTCATGTGCCTCTCGACCGGTTGGTTGAGACCAGTCATGTAACAGCTCCCCGATTGGTCGAGAGGCTGAGTTAACCCCGCCTCCAGGGCAGGGTATAAATACCCAGTACTCCCAGCGGTCGTCCTTCTACTGTAATTGACTGCAGGGCTTAACATCTAGTATATTAAAGCCATACTTTTGTTCAGCAACTCGTCTCGCGTTCAATTGATGGTACATCAATTACTCCCTAAAGATGATCTATATTGAAATGCCCTTGGCTCTCATTTATCCTTTAGTTCCCATTTTAGATTTCCACATGCTTTCAAAGCTTTGTTCACTGTTCATTTTTGAAATCGTAAAAGGCAACTCAAAATACTGATATTGTGTGAGAGAAACTTTCTGAGCATCTTGCCACAGTCTAATTATACCCAAACCATGCAACTCATTTTCATTGTCAAAAAGTGCAGAATATTAATAATAGATTTTCAATCTCCGATTCTGTATCAACTATAATCGCAATAGATGCTAATTACATCATTATGCCTTCAGTTGCCATGATAAACAATCTATTTCCCCCTTTGGCTCATGATCTATTATTGTGCAGATGTCGCAAGCTGACAACACTCCCTTGTGAATGAGTTTCATCAATACCCGAGTTTTTCCTCAAAACACAATGTCCTATAGCAGTGGAGTCTGTGATATAATTATCTGTGATTTTAAAATTTAACAGGACAGGCTATACCTGAGTGCTATGGGGGGAAATTAGCAACAATAGCTCAGAGATCTGACAATGTAAATCACTGGAATTGTGATTTCAAATTTTATAAATTCATCAGAATGACTCATCAGAAACTACTATTTCTGAAAAAAACATTAAAAAGTAAAAAGATTAAATTACAAGAAAAGTTATTCAGATTAATAGTCAGAATGTTTAATTGCCATTCAAAATGTATTAATGCTGTGTAAATAAAATACACATTGCACTTAAGGGACAGATGAAGAACTTTATAAAGTGTTTGCTGCAAATTTTGTCCAACATGATCAGACACAAAGCAGCTGGCATGACAGCTCCAAAGGCTGGAGTATGAGGTGTCATCTTTAATTGTTCACTGTGAAAAAATTCAAAAAGCCCTCTATGAAATACGTGCTTAAAGTGGAAAAAAGTGCATTAGCTGTTGGTGGTGAATTGGGTGCTGAGTCCTGTGGTAAGATCAGGTCGACATCCGTTGTATTCAATGAACATTTGCAAAATGTTTTGATATTGTTTTGAAGGGACAAACCAGTTTCACTAAAAGTGGTCTTAGTTTATAGTTTACACTTAAAACAAATTCCAAGTAGCCCTTATGATCTTCACTAATATCTATGAAGATTTGCACTGGGTAAATGCTACTGGGTAAAAAAAAATCAAACCCAAAATAAAATTGACTTGATGCCTTCACATCTTCCCTAAAGTTGTGGCATAGTGGTTAGCACTGCTGGTTCACATCGCCAGGGATCCGGATTCAATTCCGGCCTTGGCTGCCTATCTGTATGGAGTTTGCACATTCTCCCTGTGTCTGGGTGGGTTTCCTTCGGTTTCCTCCCAGAGTCCAAAGATGTGCATGTTAGGTGGGGTTCTGAGGATAGGGCTGGGGAGTGGGCTGAGGCACGGTGCTCTTTCAGAGG
This sequence comes from Scyliorhinus canicula, assembly GCF_902713615.1. Taxonomy (NCBI): domain Eukaryota; kingdom Metazoa; phylum Chordata; class Chondrichthyes; order Carcharhiniformes; family Scyliorhinidae; genus Scyliorhinus; species Scyliorhinus canicula. The sequence continues at coordinate 44,441,667 of NC_052163.1, forward strand.
ACCAGTGCAGACTTGATGGGCCAAATGGCCTCCTTCTGCACTGTAGGGATTCTATGGTTGATGCCCATAACTGGATGTGATACTCCATTTTAGACTGAACCAGTGTTTTATATAGGTTGAGCTTCACTGTAAATGTGCTGTCCACAAATTTCCAAACTTTGTGGATGCGCTGCATTGATGACAGCTGCTACTTAAGCTCTAAAACATGAAACGCATGCTTCTACAGCTGACGTTACCTTCAGTACACATAGTTATGAGGACGCAGAAAATGTCCAGGAGCTCCCACGTGCAGCAGGATGTGCCCTCCAGTGGCCAAAATTGCCCTGCTATTTCTCTATATATCACATTAAAAAACTTACTATGTTTAAAAAAAAGATTCATCGTATACTAGCTTTACTTCTTCGGCTGTCACTTAAATATAGCGAGTTGACTTGAAATGCTTTACCTTATTGTGGTTATGGCACTGGTGGAGGGGAGGGAGACATAGGTGGTTGTGGCATTGGACGCCGAGAAGGCGTGTGACTGAGTAGAGTGGGGGTATTTGATGGCAGTTCTGGAGCAGTTTGGGATTGGGCCATGATTTATAAGATTTATAAGATTAGTTCGAAGTAAAAGAATAGATGTAAATCCATAAAGCTGCATTATGGCTCCTCAATGATCTATTTGCCAATTTCAGATGAGTTTTAGAATTGACCAATCAGCACTCTTTGAACTGTCTGATTTAACATTGCCATTGGACTAACACACTAATACTATAACACTTTCAAATGTATTAAATTAAAACAGTTACAATACTTATGAGCCTAAACAAATATAAAACTATATTTCATATTTACTCTACTCAAAGGCAGGCCATTTTTCACATTGCCTGCTGATGCTTCATCCTGAGCTGGTTTCTTGGTATTTTTGTCAGTCCACTCTCAGGGACAGGGCGAGGAGGAAGGCCCCAAGTCTACCTCAGTCGGAATGAGAATTGACCCCCACGCTGTTGGTGTTATTCAGAGCTGCATGTGAGCTATCTAAGCTGACCGCATCTCAAACCCATCAAAATCAGCCAGCCGTGAATAGCACCGTTAAATATTACAGGCGGGATTATCCGTCTCGCCAACCCCGTTTTCTGGCACGGCGCACCCCCACCAGCAGTAGGCTTCTCCATTCCTGCAGCTGGCCAATGGGGTTTCCCACTGTGGCCACCCGACACCGTCAGGAAACCAGCGGTCATGTGTGCGCAGCCGGCGAAGCGGAGGATCCTGCTGACGGAGTATTCCGCAGTCCATCTTGCAAAAACTTGCCTTGTGCTAAAGGGTGCATGTGACTGTGGCATTAAAGGACCCCTGTGAAACTCTGGTGCAGACGGCTCTTTATAAACCTACTGGCAGCTTTCCATCCCATAAGATGGTGGCTTGTGCTGTGGTGATCAACTCTGTGTTCAGCATTGTCTGGTGTGGCTCTGTAGCTCCACTCTAAGCACGATAGTTTCGGCCGCATGTAGTGCAGAGGAAGACAATGGGTTGAGAAGGTGCACGATTAGCCGGCCTCTGTTTTCACTGAGTTCTCCGCCTGATCTGCTGAGTTTTTCGTTTCAGCTTGGATCTCACTTTCAGGTGTCCTTGTAGAGGAGGCATGGATGTCGAGGAGGTCTTGATCCAGTGGCTGCTCACCATATAGAAGGTCTTTGGATATATGGTCACCATCTACCCAATGAACGCGGCTGAGCTCAGGCAAACATCGTTGGCTTAACAATGAGTGCATGCTGACGAAATAAGCATGGCCCTGGACCTCTTCATAAAGTAACTTTAAGAATATGTTTTTTTTAAATTTAGAGTACCCAATTATTTTTCCCAATTAACGGGCAATTTAGCGTGGCCAATTCACCTACCCTGCACATCTTTGGGTTGTGGGGGCGAAACCCACGCAGACACGGGGAGAATGTGCAAACTCCACACGGACAGTGACCCAGGGCCGGGATTCGAACCCGGGTCCTCAGCGCCGTAGGCAGCAATGCTAACCACTGTGCCACCGTGCTGCCCAACTTTAAGAATATAAGTGTACGTTACAAGAATAGGTCTGTCACTTTATGCATCCCACCTCTGCTACAGAGCATGTACAATCCATTTGATTGAATGGCTTCAACTTCAACTGATCAAACATAGTCGCAAGAACAATCCTTGGTTTACTAGATTTGCTTAGCTTTCAGTTAACAACTAAACGCACCAGCTGATGGTGCTGTAAAGATCAGCCAATTGTATCGCCAAGCCAACTAATGGGTAATTTCTGCTGGAATGTTGATTTTGGTGGCAGACAGTTTTTCAATATCAGAGGCGCAGTATAACTCTGGTTTCAGCTCACTGATCTGAGTGCAATTAGAATTTTTGGTAAGAGTGTGGGATCACCAAGGTGGCAGTCTCATATTACTGGGCACTTACACAAACTATAGCATTATAACAAGATCACCATCTTATACATTATTTTTTAAGTTAAAGCAGTTCATAGATGCTCTAACTGAATGTTACTTAAACAGATGACATGATAGTTGGTTTGTGCTGACATTAAACTGTGTCCTAATTTCATTTACTACTCATATACAGAGCTCAGCTTTGTGTGAGTGGAAAATGAAGGTATGGAGCTTACACTATCAAAATATCGCAGCCAACTCTATTCTATAGAAAAGGGTAATAATATACTTCAGGCATTGGTAACTCTGTAAAATAAGTTTCATGGGCGCGATTCTCCCAGAGAGGGAGAAATCGTAAGGCTGGCGTCAAATCCGGGCGGGTTTGACGCCAGCCCCCCCCTCCCCGACCGAGAACCGATTCTGGTCCCCGGTCGGGGCTAGCATGCCGCCGCCGTAAACTCCGGCATCGCGGGCTTAACGAATTTCGTTAAGCCCGCTTGCCAGAGTTTGCGCCGGCTGACCCGTCATATGACGTCATCGCGCATTTGCACGAAACCCGCGCATGCGCGGGCCGGGATGCCCCTCGGCCGCCCCGCGAAGTGATACAGCGGGGCGGCGGAGGGACAAAGAGTGCGCGGGCATCGGACCCGCTGCCCGCGATCGGTGCCCACCGGTTGCGGGCCCATGGCACCCTTGGCACGCCCGTGGTACTGCCGTGCCAATCGGTGCCATGGTTATAAAAATCGGGACTTTACGACAGTTTTTACGAACGTTCGTAAAAACAGCCGTAAAGGGCTTGGAACTCGGCCCATCGGACAGCTGAGAATCGCTGCTGGCCGTAAAAAAACGGCGGCAGCGATTCGTATCGGAGTCGGGCGTGGGGGGGGGGGGGGAGAATAGCGGGAGGGCGTCGGACTAGCGTGGCCGTAAAATTTTACGAGCCACGCTATTCTCCGCACCGTCGTGAGTGCGGAGAATTGCGCCCCATGTTTTTCATGCTTGTGCAGCCATGAAGCTAATGATATTCCATCGTGGACCCGTGACTTTGAAACAAGTAATCAGCACCATTAATTTAATAGTTAAATGTCCTGCTTAGAATGTTAATCCAAGTAGCAATCCAGGACCTGGTTGTTGTTTCTTCCAGTTACACATGTTGAAGGGGTGTTAGAGCACTGACAGCTACTTCTCAATGAATGCTGACCCCTGTTGGATTTTGGTTAAGATCCTCCATTTTATTGACTCTTTGTTTCATAGATCCAAGTCACACTGTGGCTATTCCGCTGAACTTAAACTGCAACCAGTCAACTGAAGTAGCTGTAGCATCAAACTGAATTAGTACTGTTGTCAATGTCAAATGTCAAAGACCTGTATTCATACAATGTTTTTCCTGACTTCAAGATGACCCAAGGCAATTTTTTTCTTATTCATGGGATGTGGGCTTCGCATGTTGCACCGGCATTTATTTCCCTTGAAGAGGTGGTGGTGAGCTGCCTTCTTGAACCACTACAGAGTCCATAAGTTATAGGAACACCCACAATGCTGTTAGGGAGGAAGTTCCTGATTTTGATCCAGTGACAGTGATTGAACGGCGATATATTTCCAAGTCAGGATGGTGAGTGAACTTGGAAGGGGACTTGCAGGTGGTGGTGTTTCCATGCCTCTGCTACCCTTGTCCATCTAGGGCACCCAGGCCATGGGTTTAGAAGGTGCCGCTGAAGGAGTCAATGCACTCATTTTGATGTGAAGTTCCTTTGTACTGAAACAGTGAATTCATCGAGTAGAATTTGTGGATTAGCCACTGATGTGGCTGCAGCAGCACCATTTTAGCTGCTTGCATAGGTTTGGCCATAGACATCTCAAATACACTCAATTCATTCTGGTAATTGGACGTGACACGGGTATAATGGCCCGTAAAATATCTATCACCATTTGCTAACCAAGGAGGTAATATTCTCCATGAATAGTTATTCAATCTTACAATTTCACCAACAAATAAACAAAAAGGCAGACATAACGGTCCTCCCTACCAGCTTGGGTGCAGCAGCAGCTGCAGTCTATACAGGATCCCCTGCCTCTAGGCAGTTAAACTGGACCCTGCTGCTGGCCAGAACCTGGAGGAAATGGAGAATCCAGTTGGCCTCTGTTAATTTCCCTTAAAAGACCCTTAACAACCCGTGTCGGCTACCCCCAGCATGCAGGCAAGAACCCCAACCACATGCACCCCATCCAGCCCACCTCCATGAAAATAGCCTGTGGTTGGGATGGAATCTCCTGACATCAATAATACTGAAAATAAAAAGGTACCCCACTACCATCAGCAAGAATGTTGATGGGAGAACAGTTTTAGTGGCGGATGTATTTGTGTGAAGTAAACCTGGACAAGAACCAGCAATAATATTACTAAAATGCTGACTTATTCATGAATAAGGTCCACCAGAGCTCCATTAAAATTATTTTTATTGTTGGCTGACAGTTTTTACTCCTCTATTGGGAATCTGCCATTGCAAACAGAGGTCATCCCACTTAAATTGTCATGGGAAACGCCTTGGATTTCTGACTGAGTGCATATATATACCGAGAACTCCATTTCCTAATGGCAGATGATGTAAGTTGCTGTAGTTTTCAATGTAGAATTGCCACCATTCTGCCGGGTTCCATTTCTCTCCTCATGTCATTGTAGAAGCTTGCACCTGTGTCTGACCCCTGAAGTAAATTATGCAGAATAAGTGCCTTCTGCACAGACAAACTGAAAAGTGTTTCTCTGTGTAACCCGATCCTCACTTTGCTTTTTTTATTCCATAACCCTTGGCCTCATAGATTGTCCTTCTAATTGACCATGAATTGCTCCAGGGCGTCACAATAGGTCAACATCTGCCCTCATTTTTCTGGAGTGTCCCAGGGTGCCCATTATTCAGAAAATTAACTGCATGGTATTAATACATTGGGAGGTCAAATAAGCAATAGAACGAGTAATTTCCTGCCCTGAGTTCGATTGATGTCTGTTAATTTGACCATCTTTATTGTAAAAACAAAGTCAACCTCAAATGAAGGTACAAACCAGATGAGAAATCTAGCTTTGAATCATGATTAATATGAACACAATCATAGAATGTTACAACAGTTTCTAAAGTTACCAGGACAAAATAACACCATTAATGTATTGCCTTAAAATATACTAGCTGGTGACACTTTAAAAGGATCAAACCTCTTTTTGACTCTCCTGCACAGACACACGTTGACTCAGGTGCAGTCAATATGAGCTGAACTGCTTTGTTATTTTTTTTAGATCTCTGTTACTCAAGGGTAACAATGAGAAAAGGCAGGGGATGACATGTGAACTGCCCAAGCATAGACGGCACGACCTGTAGTTTAAAAAAAATGACCACACACCCCTCTTCTGACCTTGCAATGCAGACCAAAAGAAGCCATAGGTTTTGTCCCTGGCCTGTACTCAGTTGGGTGGCTGTAAGGCCATCAAGATTTCTCTTGGATTCGGAATTAGCCATGGTGCTACTCCCGATTGCTACACAGCAGCCTTCACTAAAAGTGAAGATGGTCAGTTCACTTCTTAAATTACACATGGAAAATTAATAACTGGGAAAACTGAAGAAAAGCAAGGAAAGAGAAAATTGACAAGAGAAAGGGTACAGGGAGGAAAATCCAAGGCAGATGTTTTCAACTCTCGCTCTGTGGTGGGCGGGAGGCAAAATATCACGAGTGCCAAAAAATCATCTCCCGTCACAGGGAGAACAGGTTGCGATTGTCCGCTCCTGCCTTCAATGGTGAGTCAGGCTTCCCACTTAACCATGTTCGGAAGGCTATTTGAATATATTAGAATATCATGAATGCTCATTATCTGGGTAGCTCTCCAGAATCATGCTCCAACGCTGAATGTTGGCGTGTAATGAAATCGATGTACCTCATCACCAGACAAGCCAGTGCACCTGGTGAACTGCACTTCAGTCATGACTTCAAGGTAAATTCACCTACCTGGTATTGTGCTGTGCTCGTGTCTCTCCAGGCTCCATCACAGGTTTCAGCATTTCAACTTGAGGAGGCTATCTCACCCAAGGCTTCATATCTCAGACCAGTGAGAAGGCAGAGGTGGGCTCTGATGTTCCACTTGGTGGGTGTGGGGGAGGGGAGGGAGACAGGACAGAGACAAGGGGAGGGGCTGGAGGGCAAAGTCCTGACGGTGGGAGTGAAGACTGAGGAATGTTGAAATCAGATATTTGACTGGGGAGGGGGAAGGGGGTGCGGATACTGGGGGCAAAGAAGTCTCTGGGTTAAATAGTAATGAGAGTCAAGGGTAGGCATCCCAAGGAAGTCCCAGATAGATTATGCTCCTCTGTGAAAATGGAAGGGATGTCCATGGGCACACAGGGAGGGTCAAAGCTGGTCTGGTAATAACAATGCTTGTCAACAGTGGGCAACATTCTCTTTTTGGGAGACTAAGGATGGGATTCTCCGTTCCGGCAGTTGGCCAATCGAATTTCCCATTGTTGCCACCCCATGCCGTTGGGAAACCCGCGGGTGTGCTGCGGAAGGAGCGGAGGATCCCCCGACGGAGAATTCCACCAAGTGTTGCAACCGGGGTTAAATTGTGTGTCATTCACATTCCTGTTGGGGGTGCTATTCGGTAAGTGAGTCAGTACATGTAAACAGCCCAGAACTCTGCTGGTCCGAATTCAGAGCAATTCTCTGCCCAGCGGGCATTCTAACTACTGGGATCAGAGTTAGCGTGGAAGAGCCTGGGAGCTGGAACTGTTTTTAAGCGGTCCACTTACCACACACTCACTGTAGTCAAGAAGGTGGCTCACAGAAGACGAGCGCCCCGAGGTTGGGAGTCCAAGGCGGGCCCACAGCTCCATGCGAGTGAGGAGTGGAGGGACAACCTCTTCCACGGGATGGGCCACAGACTCAAGCCTGCTCTCCTGAACATCGCCTGGGAGTTGGAGACAGAGGCAGTCAGTGCTGCCAGCCTCACCAGGAGGAGACCACTGGTGATCCTGAGGGATGGGGGTTACTGGTGAGGCCTCTGCCCTGACAGGCACAGAGAATCAGGGAGGGCTCCAAAGGTCAAGGTGCCGGTATCCTCTGGTTGGCGTGAGCTCTGCTGATCCCCTGCTTCCTCTGCAATAGCGCAGCGGTTCTGAGGATTGCCAACATCTCGTGAGCCATTGATTGAGCTTGACCTGGCCCAAACCCTTGATGAACCGTTTGGCTATGAGGGTGCCCAGAGGGGAATCCTAGGTGGACTCCAAGTTGACCAGAGACATTCTGACTAGTCAAATGACCCAGACATCACTCAGCAGTGTGAGTAGCCAAGAGCCTGTAAGTAGCACAAAAGGGGAGTGTTTAAAAGGCAGACTGCAGCAATGATGACCTGAACCAGGCCAGCCGATCCGAGGGGGACACACCAAGTGCACGGACATGGCACCAAGTCGCTTCTCGATACTGCCCCCAGCACAGGCAGCTACCTCCCAGCAAGCCCAAAGGTTTTCGAAGATTTTCCCATTTCTCTTATAGCGTTCCACTTCCCTCCGCAGCCATGGTGCCCAAGCACTCCTGTCAACACTTGCACTCATTCTCACCGTGAGACTTCCCTCTCAGAGGGGTGGAGCATTGCGGAAGGGCGGAGGATACTGTGCCAAGCCGCTAATTATAGAAACCCATGCAAATGACGGCTTTGCATGGATCCACTGGCGCGGGGCGCAAACTTCGATATCGCCGCCAGCGAGGGACCAGAGCATGGGGCTGGATTCCCCGATTTGGAGACTATGTCCCCACGCCGGCATGGGAAGAGTGGCAGGAAAACTGGCGCTAAGCGGCCACCGATTCCCCGTTTTGCTAGGGGCTAGCAGCCAGGCAGCGTAGAGCACCCGGCTCCCTGATATCCACAGTGGATGTGGATGCAGCTGCTGACTGCTAAGCCCTTTTGCCCATGTTGACTTTGTCAGACAAGGTGATGGGTTCGCAGGCAGAGGGGATTGGCATTGACTGAGCACCGCAGATAGCTCCAGCGTATTCAGCTGCTGGTCCTCATACCTTTGGATGCCCAAAGGCCCCCAGCTGACTCCCGGAGGAGAAGGCACCTGGAGTGAGATTGAGGTGCCCTGGCTCCCACTCACGTTGCCACTGATAGATTTCACCGATGCCGACATCAACGGAATGCAGCTCCTGACACAGTGCAGCACCCAAGTCCTGGACCAAGCTCCCTATGGTGGCCACCATCCCACCAGTGTTGACCTCCATACCCTGGAATGCTGGCATTATAACCGCAGACTGAATGCCAAGGAACTCCCCCATCGTATGTTGCAATCTGTGGAATGCACCTAACCACCCTGCCTGACATTTCATTCTCTTTTGCTGCAGCTCCAACATTTGCCTTAAGACAGTCTTTAGGCTCATCATCTAACTGGGACTCAGTGGAATGCTGACCTCCAGCTGTCCTCTGAATGCTGGTATCCTTGAATAACTATGCCTCCGCCTGCTGTGGACCTCTAGAATCTGAGCTGTGCTCACCAGATTGTGACCTCAAACCTGTTCTGGATCCAGGTCTGATTGAGATGTGTGTCTCTGCGCTGGTGGAGGGTGTGTGTGAATACTGGGATGGGTCTGCAATTGTTGCAGCCTCAGGATCCTCATCCAAAGTGTCAAGGGGGCTGGAGATGAGGGCTTGGCCCTTGGTGTTGCTAGAGAGCTTTGCGGAGATACCTACGAAAGAGAGTAGAGATAATTAGTGTGCAGAATCAAAATACAAAATATCACTTTGCAATCACAGTCTTGCAGTCTAAAGGATGAGCTGCTGCAGGGTGCTCAATTGGGTGTGCATTGCTAAGCTCACTTTCACCGCAGGCAGGGTCCTGGATCTCTCCAGCCAGGTGAAGAACACGTTCCTCATATTGTTTGAGGGCTCTGATCTCTGCCATGCCTCCACTGACCCAGGACCTCTGCCTTCTATAATAGGTGAGCTTGGCCTGCATAACGAGCGATGGAGAGAGTGTGAGCATGAGGCATGCCAAACCATGTTCAGGATGAGTACGCAAGCTACACAGGAAGTGAGGTGTGATAGTGATGTCAAGGTGTGTGTGGGAGAGTCAGTGGTGATGTCCCTTGTGCTGGTAGTGAGTGAGATCCCTGTGGAGTTTGATCCTGCGAATATGTGAGTAGATTGTGAGAGTGTGAGCTGAGAGCGAAGGTTAACTTTCCCTAGCTTTCTCTAGTGGACAAGAGCATTCATACCTTTTATGTGCTGTCTGGCCAATCTCCTCTGAGTGGAGTTGGCACCCACAGCGACAGATGCCTCTTCTCAACCCTGGTTGGTTATCTTTGTGGTCCTCCTTGGGCCACGATGGGGTACAGAAGGTCCCGACAGGCTTCGACTATACTAAACAGGTGTTTCAGTGAGGTGTCGCTAAACATTAGGGCTACACGCTTCTCCCTTTTATGGGCCATCGCTGTCTGGGCTTCAGGCATTGGAAGATTTCTGTGCCGTGCAAATTAAATATGGCATCAGGCACGATGGCCTGCCGCCATCATGGCAGGGTCGGAGGATCACAGGCTGCCAGCCAACGATACAGCATGTTTCCTGTTGATGGATATTTAATGAAGCTGGAGGTGGATAATTGGGCGCAAAAACACACTATTGTTGGCAGGGAGAATGCTGCTTTTCGTGCCTGCTACCACACTTAGTTTGCAGAGTGGGAAATCCCACCATAAGACTCAATATTGCGTCAAATTTATGTTGGATTTAATTCTAAATGTTAAGAAAAGACACCATGCGTCTTCGGTCCAAATGAGTCCCACTGGGTTCCCACAGGTTCTGGGTTTTCTCAGATCCATTTTCAGCTGGTTGGGGAATATGGAGGGCACTGTGGTTATTAAACTTTAGCCGACAAGCAAGTAAAGTTCATAACTTACATAAATATCGTGTCAGGATTAAGGTCACAAATTATTCTTAACGGACGGAGAAAGACGGGAAGTGTTTCAAACCCTTTTTGTCATTTAAAGGGGATGGGGGATGGACATTAAGGGGCTGCGGGGGGGGAGGGGGGTCAGATACCTGGGAAGTCCAACCTCAGTGGGGGGGTTTGGGGTTGGGTTGCGTCGGAGGCTTGAAGGACCAGGTCGGGGCTGGAAGATCTGATTATTTCAGGTTGGGTTCCAGTCAGGTCAGGCCGGTGGGGCTCGGTCAGGTTGGGGGTGGAGGTTCACGTTGAGTCGGAGGGTGGCGGGGGGAAGAGTGTTCAGCCGAGTCAGGGCGGCTCTCGGGGAAGGGGTTCCAGCCGGATCAGGTTAGGGGGTGAGGTTTTGCCGGCTCAGTTCGGGTTGCGCTGGGTGGAGGTGGGGCCAGCTGGTCCAGGTTGGGTTGGGAGGTTAGGAAGGGGGGTTCCAGTCAGGTCAGATCAGGTCAATGGGGGGGCATCTAGCCAGGTTGAATTGGGGGTTGGGATCAGGTCTGAGCAAAGAACCTCCCCTGCACAGTATCAAGTTGCACCCTTCCACTGGGATCAGGAATTTGACACCCTATCCCAATATCTCAACATTATCAAGTTTTCTTGCGATTTAACTTTGATTCCTGATAAATGTTACTTAATGTGATGACAGGTGGAATGAGATGAAATCACATGGCACCAATTGAATCATTGTCCACCTTCCATTTGTAACTTAAATTAATCTTTCCTTTATGACATTCTGCTTTTCATTAGAGAGGTTAAATTTGATCATATTTCATTCCTGCAGATTGACTTTTACGATGATAATAGCAAGAAGCATTTTCTAACTTGGCTTTACGGTACTAGTGTCTTCAATAAATAAATAAGTATGGAAATTAGGAAATGAAGGCTGCAATTTAACCAAAACATTTCTAAGTGTCATTTTGCGTGAGTTCCGTGGCCCAATCTCCAAGTGAGCTTGAGAGCCCCTCACAACTCCACCCATAGGCAATGACACCCCTCCATGCACATGGGCACTATCCCACATCCCCTAAGTGAGGACACCTCGCTGTGGGGTCGCTGAGGCCACCCCCCCCCCCCTTTTAGACCACCCCCTTCTTCCTTTCGGGCACGTCCTTTCAGCACCCTTCGCCCCATGCCCACCCTTCACCCCACCCTTCATACCCCCACTCACTCCCCCTTTCATGGGCATGGCCCCCTCAGGACCCAACCATTGGCAATACCACACTGGCACCCAGGCACTTTGACACTGCTGTTGCCAGCCTGGCAGTACCACCTGGGCACCCTGGCAGTGCCATGGTGGCAGTGCCAAGGTGCCCAGTTAGGAAGGGCCAGGATGACATTCTTCTCTGACCACCTGGGTGTCTCCAATGGCCTGGGAAACTCACAAGGTGCCATTACAGTTGGTCCACATTTGTGTGGACTGGTAATAAACGGCGGCAGGTCCTGGTCTCGCTGGGTCGGCCGTTCATTCCCGAGCACCGGGAGAATCCAGCGCATGCATATTTAAATGAGCCATTATGCATTTCTGCATCTGACACAGGATGTGTGAGATCCAGATCGTGACATCTCTCGAGATCTCATTAGATCACACAAGGCATTACGAACTTCGCAAGTGTCGCGAGGGGCCTCTGGTCTCATCGCGTGACCTAGTCGGGTGCGACTAGGCCCTCAGGTCGCACCCAAAATGTTCTTTTTGGAGCACTGGCTAGCTTTTGTCAGTCAAAGCCTCTGCACTTGGCCCCTCGTTTACATTTCCCATTTTTCCATAATTTATTGCTGTCAGATTAGAGACACTAAAGTGCCTGACAACCATGAAATACTAGAATGTGAAAAATGGACAAAATGAATGTTCAAAAAAGGACGGGGTGGCCAAATGAAAGGCTTTGAATTGTATTATGCCATCTGTCTGTTATCATAACATTAGCTTCAGAAACAGCCTGAAGCTACACGCATTTGCTGTTCTCCAAAACAAAGAGAACAACTTTGGCAGTAATTTAACGCATTTTTAAAAGCAATCTCTGTCAGTTAGTAAAAATATTACGAAATTCGGTAATACGCTATTAGTCAGTTAAAATGTCTGATGAACAATCTAACAAATTAATCAAAGATGCCAATTCCGCCGTTTTGTTTGGTCCTGGTGCGGTTTCTAACATTTTCAGCCTGTGTGAGTGTGAAATATTATTGGTATAATCGCATGCACTGTACTCTCGTTCCCAGTTGAGCTGCAGGACCCTGCATTAAAATGGAGATTTGATTAGCAGGTGTTGCAAGCGCCAAGGGAACAATAAAACAAAGAAACAAAAAGTTGGACTTTTTTCCCCCCCCAGTTCGGAAACGTATACTGTTTTCCCAGCTGTTCTCCTGTCAGGGGTCTGGATGTTTTTTTTTCCCTTTGATATTTCTGGGTTGCCAGAAAGCGTTGAGCCACATGACTTCACCCACATGAACATTAATCTTGGGAAACCTGCGAGAGATGCACTTAATGTGACATAAAGTCATAGTCTATAATAAAGGGAAATTGGTAGTCGGCTGCGAGGTACCAAACTGAGTGCAATTGGACAGTTTTGATGATATTATGAATTGACCAAACAAAGTTAGAACAGTATTGTTGAGCTAAAATAATAAAAGGAAAGGCTTGCATTTATATTCTATGTTTCACCATTTTTTCCACAGCCAACGAAGTTCTTCTGAAATGTAGTCACTGTTGCAATGTAAGAGATGCAAGAGCCGATCCCTACAAACCGTCATGGAATAATGACAAGCGAATTTGTCTCAGTGATGGTGCCTGAGATGTCCGAGGACATCTTGGACCACTCTCCTGGTCTTAGGACAGTATGATGGGATCTTTTATCTCCATCGGGCGGTCAGTTTAACACCTTATCCAAAAGATGGCACCTCCAACTTGTGTAGCATTCCCTTGGCAGTGCACTGGAAGTGATATGGGGCTTGAACCCTCAACTTTATTAGATTCGCTGAATTCGAGGGTTTGTTTTGTTGTTCCTCCAGCTGTTCCACAGTACTTGTATTTAGGGTGGTTGGACAACACATGACCCTTGCCCCTCACCTAAGGTGTGGTGATCTTCAGGTTAAATCACCACCAGCCAGTTCTCCCTGTCAAAGGAGAAAGCAGCCTATGGTCATCTGGGACTATGGCGACTTTACCAATACCTTACAACACAGATAATATGACACAGATGAAACAGCAATAAAGCTCCCTGAATACATGTGAGTAAGGCACCAACCATTGGATGTATTTTCTTTAATAAATCTGGTCAATAAATAGTTTCATGGAAAACACCAAAAGAAATATGCATGATTGGAAACATATTACAAAGTTATAACTATTTGAAGATCTACATAATAAATAAATAAATAACCTTTATTGTCACAAGTAGGCTGACATTAACACTGCAATGAAGTTAATGTGAAAAGCCGCAAGTAACAGCCTATTATGCATGAGAGTAACTTATGTTTAGTTTGGGCCCTCCCTATCATTGATTATTTTATGGCAAATGATGATTATCTCAATTAAAAGCGGATCTCAATTACCAAAGACAGTCAAATATTACATTGAGCTCATATGAGGAGGTTGATTATGGTTGCTCGCCGTGAAAACATTTCCCGTCATGTATAAAATTCACATGCTTGCCATTCCTGGTTAAATCATAAACGCATTCTCAAAGAATGGGTTTACAATTTCACAAGATGCAATGATCATAGGCTATGATCCAAACATCTTTTTGATATTATGTGATGTGTTGGGTGCTCTGGATCCGTGAAACACATACAGGCCACCAACACTTAAAATAGTTACAACACTATTTTATTAAACTATAAACTGTTGAGCATACCCTTACTGTGGGTTAACACGATGTTAGATTAACTAAAGACCTGTGCCTATCCTAACCAGTCTAACACTCAGCACATGGTGAGGATCTGTGCTGTAAACTATAAGCTCTTGTACTTCTGAAAGGCTGCATCCCGAATGAGCGGGAAAACTGATGCCCTCTGTCTTTATAGTGAGTGTGCTTTAACTGGTGATTGGCTGCGGTGTTATGCATGTTGATTGGTCCTACTGTATGTCCATCAGTGTGTGTGTCTGCACCATGATATACTAGTGTATATTATTACATCCCTCCCTTTTTGAAAAAAACATTTTTTTGTATGTTTGTGGCAATAAATAGTGTGTGTTGATAATGTTCCTAACTACTAGTGGGGTGTGAAGACGTATTTACAGGACTATGTGCATGAAAACTAAGCCATATACAAGGGAAGGTGCCTGGTGCAGAGAACTAGTATGCAACAAAAGGAATGAGAACAATATTATATGCAAACCAAGAAAACGAGCAAACAAGACAAGGAAACAACTCCGAGAGTCCCTAAATTTGTAAAGTTCATAAATTCAGTCTCTGAGGTGGAATTCTGGTTGACCGCCTCAAGGGTGGGTCGAGAGCCGCCAGTTCAGGAGCAGGCTGGACTGCATCACAATCGGGAGGAGGCAGAGTGACAGGAAGCTGTGCATAGTCCGTGGCAGGGTCAGCAGGGGAGCGATGCAACATCGGAGGATCACGTGGCGATCGTGGAACGAGGCGAAAGGCGCGTTGATTGCGGCGCAGAATGGAGCCATCTGGTAGCCGAACCAGGAACGAATGGGGAGTCACCTGCCTGAGGACAACAGCAGTTGCAGACCAGCCACCATCTGGGAGATGGACACGAACATTGTCGTCTGGAGTGAGAGCGGGGAGATCAGCAGTACGGGAATCATGAGTCGACTTGTGCTGCGCACGAGACATCTGCATTTTGCGAAGAACTGGAACATGGTCGAGATTTGGTACATGGATAGACGGCACCGTCATTCTCAGTGTGCGATTCATTAATGACTGTGTGGGCGACAGGCCAGTGGACAGCGGGGCGGAGCGATAGGCCAGCAAGGCAAGATAAAAGTCAGACCCAGCATCGGCAGCCTTGCATAGGAGCCTCTTGACTATGTGAACTCCCTTCTCTGCTTTGCCGTTGGACGGGGGGTACAGGGGACTGGACGTCACATGGGCAAAATTGTACCGCCAGGCAAAGCTGGCCGATTCCTGGCTGGTGAAGCAGGGGCCATTGTCCGACATCACCGTGAGCGGGATGCCGTGCCGAGCAAATGTTTTTTTGCACGCCCGAATGACTGCGGACGAAGTGAGGTCGGGCAATCTTATCACCTCCGGGTAGTTTGAAAAGTAGTCTATGATCAGGCATAGTCCCTACCCAACGCGTGGAACAGGTTGATGCCCACCTTGGTCCAAGGCGACGTGACCAACTCGTGGGGCTGCAGAGTCTCTCGTGGTTGGCCCGGCTGAAAGCGCTGGCAGGTGGGACAGTTGAGCACAGCGTTGGCAATGTCGTCATTGATACCGGGCCAGTACACAGCCTCACGGGCCCATCGGCGACATTTCTCCATGCCCAGATGGCCCTCGTGTAACTGTTCCAGGACAAGCTGGCGCATGCTATGCGGGATGACAATGTGGTCCAGTTTCAGGGGAACCCCATCAACAACTGCCAGATCTTCTCTGATGTTATAGAACTGAGGGCAGTGGCCCTTGAGCCACCCGTCCGTCAGGTGGCGCATGACACGCTGTAGCAGGGGGTCAGCCGCCGTTTTGTGGCGAATTTGGACCAGGAATTCATCTGAGGCAGGTAGATGGGAGGCTGCGAACGCTACCTGGGCGTCAACCTGGCAGGCGAACCCCTCTGGGTCATACGGAGTGTTGACTGACCTGGAGAGGGCGTCCGCAACGATGAGGTCCTTGCCTGAGGTGTACACCAGCTGGAAATCGTATCGCCGGAGCTTGAGCAGAATACGCTGGAGGCGAGGCGTCATGTTGTTCAAGTCCTTCTGTATTATATTGATGAGCGGGCGATGGTCGGTCTCGACAGTGAATTGGGGAAGCCCATAGACATAGTCGTGAAACTTCACAACACCGGTCAGAAAGCCCAGGTACTCCTTTTCTATCTGCGCGTAGCGCTGCTCCGTGGGGGTCATTGCCCATGACGCATACGCAACGGGGGCCCATGACGAGGCCTCATCATGTTGCAAAAGCATGGTTGCAATGCCAGACTGACTGGCATCCGTAGAGAGTTTTGTCTCCTTTGCCGGATCAAAGAAGGCCAGGACCGGGGCCGGGGTTAATTTAGCCTTGCGTTCCCTCCATTCTCACTCATGGGCAGGGAGCCGCTGGAAGTCTATCGTCTTCCTGACCAGGTTCCTGAGAGCCGTGATGTGAGAGGCGAGGTTAGGGATGAACTTACCTAAAAAAAATCATCATCCCCAAGAACCGGAGGACCGCTTTCTTGTCTTCTGCCGTTCTCATAGCTGTGATGGCAGCTACCTGATCCGCATCCGGCCGCACACCCAAATGGGAGATGTGGCCCCCTAGGAATTTGATATCTGTCTGACTGAAAGTGCATTTGGCTCTGTTGAGACGGAGGCCATGTTCATGTATGCGTCTGAAAACGCGCTGGAGGCGATTCATGTGCTCCTGCGGGGTGGTCGACCAGATGATTATGTCATCGACATAGACGCAAACATCTTCAATCCCTTCCATCATTTGTTCCATGATCCTATGAAACCACCTCGGACACCGAGATGATCCCAAATGGCATTCTGTTGCAGCAATATCTTCCAAAGCGGGTATTGAACGTGCAGAGCTTTCTGCTAAATTCATCCAGCTGGATTTGCCAGAATCCTTTTGAGGCGTCGAGTTTGGTAAAGAGCTTGGCATGAGCCATTTCACATGTGAGCTCTTCGCGTTTGGGAATTGGGTAGTGCTCCCTCATGATATTGCGCTTAAGATCCTTGGGATCGATGCAAATTCTCAATTCGCTGGAAGCTTTTTTACGCATACCATGGAACTGACCCAGTCGGTTGGTTCCATGACCCTGGAGATCACTCCTTGGTCCTGGAGGTTTTGGAGCTGTTGCTTGAGGCGGTCCTTAAGGGGCACTGGGACCCTGCGAGGTGCGTGCACCACAGGCGTGGCGTTCGGCTTTAATAGAATCTTGTAGGTATACGGGAGCGTGCCCATGCCCTCGAAGACGTCGTGGTACTGGTTGATAATGGCGTTGAGTTGCGCCCTGAAGTCGGTGTCTGGAAAGGCAGACGCATCAACAGGAGAGAGAGAGTGAACCCTCTGCACTAGGTTCAACAGCTTGCATGCCTGCGCCCCAAGCAAGGAGGCTTTCGAGGAACCTACAATTTCAAACGGCAAGATGGCTTTGTGTGACCGATGCATCACTTCCAGTTAGCATGAGCCACTGGCAGCAATGGCATTGCCATTGTAATCTAGTAATTGGCATGCTGATGGCAGGATGGCTGGCTTGACACGAAGGCTTTGGAGGTCAGACCGCGCAATGAGATTGGCAGAGGCACCGGTGTCCAGACGGAATCGTATTTGGGACCGGTTGACCGTAAGGGCACACCACTCATCATCCGGATCGATGCTGTGTATCGGAATAAGCTTGGTGCTGTGCTTTGGAGACATCCTGTTCTTTGTTATGATGCCAACTTGAAAAGGCGCCTTCGGGTTATCGGTGTCAAAATCAGGCGGCAGGTCTGGATCAGGCTCGGTGACTGAGGGTTGAATGGCCTGGACATCCCTGTGAAGCTGGCTGGAGCGACGAAAGCTAGCAGTTGATCTGCATAAAGCAGCACAGTGGCCAAGTTTGCCACATTGCAGGCATCGTCGGGATTTGGCAGGACACTGCTGATTTAAATGGGCGGAGCCACAGTTCCCGCACGCTGTTGCGTCAGTGCGTCCGTTGTGCCACCGCGCTTGCGCGGTGCGATCAGGCGTTGTGCACGCCTGCACATTACGCTCGTCGACGTCGCCGTCCCCTCGTTCGGTGCGCCCAAGCACGGGAGTCCGCGAAAAGCGCGAGAAATGGCCGCCCTCATCCAGGCTGAGGCCCTGGAGTGGTTTGATGACTTGGACCTGTTCTGCATCGTGGGGAGCTTGCCACGCCGTTTCAGCCGCCTGGATGTGAGAATACGGACTAGTGGCGTGTTCGTGGAGCACGCAGGTCTCAATGGCAATCGCTAGGGTGAGCTGCTTGACCTTAAGAAGCTGCTGGTGAAGGGGGTCCGACTGAACACCGAAAAAGATCTGGTCGCATATCATGGAGTCGGAGGTGGACCCGTAGTTGCAGGACTGCGCAAGGATACGGAGGTGGGTGAGAAAGGACTGGAAAGGTCTATCCTTACCCTGTAAACGCTGCTGGAAGATCTAGCGCTCGAAACTTTCATTCACCTCGATATTGCAGTGACTGTCAAACTTGAGGAGGACCGTCTTGAATTTAGATTTATCTTCGCCATCGGCGAAGGTGAGAAAATTGAAGATGTGGATGGCATGGTCCCCGGCTGTGGAGAGGAAGAGAGCAATCTTCCTTGCATCTGAAGCAGCTTCCAGGTCTGTGGCTTCAAGGTATAACTGGAAGCGTTGTTTGAAGATCTTCCAGTTGGACCCCAGGCTGCCGGTAATGCGGAGCGGCGGTGGCGGGTGGACGCTGTCCATGTTGCAGGATGGCTGTAGACGGCTGGAAGGCTGATCACTGGCAGGTAGGTCTAAGAAGTTCTAACATCCCTCAACTACTGGTACCATGATGTGTTGGGTGCTCTGGATCCGTGAAACACATACAGGCCACCAACACTTAAAATAGTACAACACTATTTTATTAAACTATAAACTGTTGAACATACCCTTACTGTGGGTTAACACGATGTTAGATTAACTAAAGACCTGTGCCTATCCTAACCAGTCTAATCACTCAGCACATGGTGAGGATCTGTGCTGTAAACTATAAGCTCTGTCCTTCTGAAAGGCTGCATCCCGAATGAGTGGGAAAAATGATGCCCTCTGTCTTTATAGTGAGTGTGCTCTAAGTGGTGATTGGCTGCGGTGTTATGCATGTTGATTGGTTCTACTGTATGTCCATCAGTGTGTGTCTGCACCATGAGATACTGGTGTATATTATGACATTATGTACACAGAGAGACTGTGGGAAATCTATTCCTCAAAGTTGTCACAACCGTGAAACCTTGAGTGGAATCTTACTATATTTTTTCAAAGTGTCAGGCTCTCTCTTAGTAAAAACAAATGAGTGAGCGTAGTTTACGCCGTCGGTCTGGTGGGGCTGAAAATGCGGCAATGGTGGCTCCACTGAGATCGGGGCGCCCTCTATAAAGGGCACCCCGATCAGAACTGAAGATCAACTTCCCACCATGAAGGTATCACCGGCATTCCTCCCCCATAAACATTGGGGGCTTCCCCCCCCGAACACAGAGATATTGGCGGGGTTCCCCCTTCACTACCCGCTCCCCCCGTGTCTGCAAATTCCCTCCTCAATGACCTTGGTGCTTTCTCCACCACCC
Source organism: Scyliorhinus canicula (assembly GCF_902713615.1). Taxonomy (NCBI): domain Eukaryota; kingdom Metazoa; phylum Chordata; class Chondrichthyes; order Carcharhiniformes; family Scyliorhinidae; genus Scyliorhinus; species Scyliorhinus canicula. Next base: position 44,461,432 of record NC_052163.1, read on the forward strand.
TACATAACAGACCCTGACCCAGTGTAGCTCCCCATAGGGCCAGCCCTGGTACTGGCTACTTACACTGTGGCTGGCACTGCCCCTTGGCACAGGTTGGCATTGCCAGATTGGCACTGTTTCAACCAGGCTGTGCCAACCTATGCAAAAGAACAGTGCAAGGGGGCAATGCTAGGGATGCCCCTCTCTTCCCAGGGGCTATTCTTACCTTTGTACCCTCGGGAGATCCCTTCAACTGATTCACGCCTTCAAATAGCTGCTGTAAGCCCAGCCAACATGGCATCATCGGCAATGAGCATGGGAAATCGGGAAATAAGATCGCTTCAGAGAGAATCACATTTACCGATTCTCTCTGTATTTTCTGCCCGCGTGGGATAAAAACCGCCCCCACCATCGCTACTCACATGCTAACTATTTTGTGTTTCCCCTCTTTATCAGTTTTTCTGGTCATGGACAAGAACCAAAGGGCAAGGAACTAACCTCTTCCGGCACCTTTCCGTAACCAGCTATGAGGAGGTGAATGCATGTGACTCTCTGGCTTTCGTTCCCTGTGAAGAAATTGCCTGTTTTTTATCAGCCACATTCATTAGTACAGCAGCTGACACTGAGAAGACCCTATGTAAGGGATCATGGGTTTGAGCTCAGGTGCTGATACCCACTGCACACAGCTTAAGAGGGAAAATGCTCAATTTCAAAGTACTATCGTTAAGAGGATTTTAAGAAGTGCAGTATTACTCATATTGTAAATGTGCACATGTGATGGGTTAAAATTGTTCAGCACTTCTGGTGATTCGCATTATGACTCAGAAGTTCTGGGCTATATGAGAGTTATGTTTGGGGTATCGCTGACAAGGTGATTTGTTGCCTAATTAAATACAAGAAAAATACTGCAGATGCTGGAAATCTGAAATAAAGACAGAAGATGCTGGAAAAGAAACTTAGCAGATCGGACAGCATTTGTCCGAAAAGGGAGAAAATGAATTAATGTTTTGAATCCAACAGAAAACTTATTTGGAACTGGAGAGATGAAAAAATGTGATGGGTTTTATGCTGTTGAGAAAGGGGGGAGGTGAAGCAAGGTAGACGGTCAGGGGTAGGCTAAAGGGCAAAGAAGATTAAATGACAAAGATGTCATGGAATCCAAGACAAATGCAGTGGTAATCATAATTTCAAAATCAAAAGCGTTGTTCCAGAGTAAGTGTTCAGCGCTGTCTGAAAGCAACACAGCAGAATGTGTTAATTGCAGGAAAGGCCTCAATGCTGTCTGAAAGCAAAAACAGGTGAAGCCCATTGTAAACTGAAGGAACAATACCTCATCTTCCAAATTGGCACTTGACAGCCTCCTGGACCCAACACGGAGTTCAACAACTTCAGTCCAGGAATGATGTCCTCCATTATGATTTTCTTCTTCCCAAGTTCCAGACTGTATCTTGTTCACATGTTTTCACTTTCAGACAGCACTGATCCTTTTACTGCTATTAACACATTCTCCTATTTGGCTTTCAGATAGTGCTGACCTTGATTATTCTATTAACACCTACTATGGACCAATGATTTAGAATTTAAAACAATCATTACCCCACTCTTTGTCTTGTGTCCCTTGGCATCTTTGTCATTTCATCTTTCCTGTTCTTGAAACTATCCTCGACCTTGTGTTTTACTCAACCTGCCCCTCCCCTTTTGTCAACAGCATAAAGCCCACCATATTATTATCTCTCCATAATTTCAAAGAAGAGTCATATTGGACTCAAAACGTCATCTCGGTTTTCCTCTCCGCAGATGCTGTCAAACGTGCTGAGTTTTTCCAGCATTTTCTGTTTTTATGTGTTGCCCATTCCTAATTGCCATTGATATGAGTGGCTTGCTAGGTCATCTCGGAGGGCAGTTAGGATTCAACCTCATTGCTGTGGAGCTGGAGTCGCATGCAGGCCAGAGCAGGGTAAGGATGACAGATTTCCTTTCCTGAGGGACATTAGTGAACCAGATGGGTTTTTATGACAATCTACGATAGGTTCACGGTCACCGTTGCTAAGATCAGCTTTCAGTTCAAGATTTTATTCATTGAGTTTTAATTCTACCAGCTGCCATGGTGGAATTTGAACCCAGGTCTCCAAAGCATTACCCTGGGTCTCTTGATTACTAGCCCAGCGACAGTACCAGTAGGCCATCGCCTTCCTTCTCCTTGCATTGCCCTCATGCTATGTGGGCAGAGCCAAAGATGGGTGCTTTTTACATTGGACGGTCCCATGCCTGACTACTGTTGGCTGTTACCCACAGAGCGATGAGGAGAATCAATCTCCAGTCAGGTGTCTAAGAACCCTGAAGGGAAAGTTTGAATTTAAAAATTTATTTATTTTCTACTAAGTTAAGGGAGACGTGGGGACATTTACATGGCGGTAGGGTGAACTGGGAACGCTGTCCCTGCCCCTCTCTAGGATGGCAAAAAGCACTGAGGTTACTGATCAGCTGAGGCTATTGAGATGTCGGTACCAGCAGGCCTTTAATGACCCTGATTCTCCATTGGTGTCAATGCAGGGGTGCACAGTCCAAAGTAACTGCATTGATATGATGATAACAAGAGTTACAATGAGGCAATAATCTATCAATGGTTAATGTCATGAAAACATGCTTTGTATCAAATAATGACTTTTCATCCATTGTTAGAATCTTGGATTGAACTTTTAAAAACAGAGACTAAAGGTGATTTGAGCTCACAGCTAAAGATGGCGACTCCAGTTTATATCGCTACACATTACAGAATGCAATCCATTGGGATGGAGACATGTCTGCAAAAATCCATCAAGGACAATGTCCTGGGGAACATGAGTGAACCAAATTTCCTGTCTTCATTAGCAAGGCAGCAAACCAATCACCTGTGGTATTCAGTTGGTGGAAATCAATCATTGAGCTTAATCACTTGAACAATAGGACCCTAGGCAGGAGGGGATCCCCAGACATGAACTTATTGAGCCACGAGGGGTAATGCCTTAAATCCAGTCACTTGAACAATGGGACAATCACTGTGAGAGAGGGATTCCCACATATGAACTGATTGAAGCTGCAAAGACAAATACATCCGCGATGACCATGTTTGAATCACTATGTATCTGCACGTGACAAGTCCACCTTTTGCATGTTTTGAGCTTCATCCTTCTCTGCAGTAAGAAGACAAGCAGCTGACAGAACATTGACGAGAGAAGATCCAAGTGGGGTCCCACCTTCTCCCTCTCTCTCCAACCCACTTGCAAGCTCCGAACCCTGTTTGCTGACCATGACTATGCAGGAACACCCCTAATGCAGAGACAAATTCAACTCAGCACTGCCGTCTTCAGGAGAACAGTCAAATTGGCTGTCTATATCTTAAGTCATAACGATCATGACCACCAAATTCAGTGGGAGGCTTGCTGAGGCATCAAATGACAGGCTGTTCATTCCTTTTATTTTTATGGACTCTAATTTGGCCAACCTATCATTCCCCACTATGTAGTCTATTTGTGTGCACATCTTCCAGTCATGATGTGGAGATTCCGGCGTTGGACTGGGGTGGGCACAGTAAGAAGTCTTACAACAGCAGGTTAAAGTCCAACAGGTTTGTTTGGAGTCATTAGCTTTCAAAGTGCATCTCCTTCATCTGGTGAGTCTTACATCTTCCTTGTGTGTGTATGTATGGTAGTATGACTAGGGGTATTACGGTACCTTCAGAGGTGAGCTGCCATTGGTGCAGAGGACTCGCTGCCCATTGGCCCAGGTTAGTCATGTGCCTCTCTGCCGATTGGCTGAGAGGTAGGTAGCTCCGCCTACAGGGCGGGATATAAGAACCCGTGTTCCCCGGCAGTCGGCCATTATTCTGTACGTCTGCTGCCGGGCACACATCTTGTGTATTAAAGCCTTTTGTTTGGATCGCATCTTCGCCTCGTGTCCAATTGATGGTGCATCAATTTAATACACAAGTTATAAAAAGATGGAGCTTCGTATCAAGCCGGAGTGCCTTCGACTCAGCCCGCGCGCAGCAAATGCAACAGCTGCATTTAAACACTGGCTGGCATGTTTTAACAATTATTTAAGCACAGCCGAAAACCGCCCGTCGAGGGAACAAAAACTTCATATCCTCCACTCGTGCGTGGGCACCGCCGTGTACACGCTCATAGAGGACGCGACAGATTATGACGCAGCTATGGACTTACTAAAAGGACATTTCATCCGGCCGGCGAACTAGGTCTACGCACGGCACTTGCTGGCCATGAGACTGCAATTCCCCGGTGAGTCCTTAGATGAATTCTACCAGACCCTCCTTGTTCTGGGGAGAAACTCTGCCTGCCCACAAGTTTCTGCGGCCGAGCACACCGAACGTTTAATTCGAGACGCTTTTGTGGCGGGTATTCAATCTAATCAGATCCGTCAGAGACTCTTGGAGAAGGAAACTTTAAGCCTCATCGAGGCACGGGCCCTCGCCTCCTCTCTTGATATCGCCAACCGCAACGCCCACGCGTACGCTCCTGACCGGGCGGCGGCCCGCTGGGCGGCATAGAACGCGGCCCCCCTCACCTCCGCAGATTCTGACCCCCCCCCCAAGGCCTGCGCCGCAGGGCGCCCCGATAAACCCACGGGGCCCCGCTGCTACTTTTGCGGCCAGGCCAAACACTCCCGCCAGCGCTGCCCGGCCCGTGCCGCAACCTGTAAAGGCTGCGGCAAAAAGGGCCATTACACGACTGTTTGCCAGTCCAAGGCGGTCGCTGCAGTCCCGAGCAGCGACCGCAGGTCCCCCCCCATAGTAAGGTACTATACACCCCAATGGAAAAATTGGACCACCGTCGGTACTGTGAGATGTGACTGCCTCCTGGCATAACAATCTCATTAATTGGCATGTGTCGAGTTTTCCCATGGAGCTTTTTGCCTCCATACTACCATCCTTTTTTGAATTATCTGAGGCTTCACATTTTGATTTTTTTCTGCTTGGCAACTGGTACAGCCAATTATGAGACTGTGATTGATAGAAAAGTGGGTTACAACTGGTTTTCACTCAGTTACCTCTTCCAATTGCTCATTGCTATAGATATCAATTTCATAAAAGATACAGACAGTGCGAAAGCTTACCTGTACCGGCAATGGCAATATTGAAGAATTTTCCAGATTTTCTTCAAACTGTGATCCATGACCAAAGACTTTACAAAATTGACAGTTTTGTTATGCTCGTGTTATCCACTTGGTGGCACAACAACTCAATCTCCTCCCCTTGCTGTTTTCAAAATCCTTTGAAAATAAAATAAATGGAATTCAATGGAATCTTATCAAATTCCACAGGAGAAAATAGCTTATAAGCAATGTTGTATATACAAGCCAATGCCAATAACCACTTGCATTAACTAGCAGCAAATTCAGAATCAATGTCCGAATATCCTACTCTACTTCTTAGGAATCTCCCTGGGATCGATGGTCACTTGCTTCCACTCTGGCTCGATTGGCTCTGGGATAGTTGATTACACCATTGCTTGATCTGCTGACTCTGCCGTAGGTGAGGAAGGTGTTGCATGGAGGGTTGGGTAGATGAGTTGTTGGGAGGTTTGTGGGTTCTCTCTAACCTTGACCGCATCTCTGCACGTTACTGATAAACCCTCGATGTCCTCAGTGCCTTCCCAATTGAACATTCTCCATTTAGTTGGTCACAAGTCAGGCACTCCATTAGTCGGTGGGGATGTTTGTCCCCTTCAGAGATGCTTTGAGGACATCTCTAAAGCATCTCTGCTGTCCTCCTGAGAGTCCTCTGCCATGACCGAGTTAGCAAGAAAACTGTTTAAATTGGTTCGCTTTACCTTGTAATTAAATCACCAAAATGCTATCCGAATTAATAATAACTGTAAGTTCAAAGTAGAGAATGCAGGACTGATGACAGCACACTTTGCTTCACACAGAAGAGTGAATGCATCAGCCCTGCTCTGCCAGCGGGAAACATGCTCGGAGGAAGTGTGAGCTGGAGATAAGGCTGCCGCATTGTTGCCTTGATTCTCAAACCTGCTGTTCCTTTGAGTACAGATGCCGTGCTGCGGCGTCTTCTGGAGTGGTGAATTGACCTGAATAAATGGAACAGATTTCAGGCAAGGACACTGACACAGTGCACAGAACTGTGAGGTATTGAATCGAAGCAAAATACCGCGAATGTTGGAGACGGGAAATCAAAACAGAAAGTGCCCAAAGAACTCAATAGGTCTGACAGCAACTGTGGAGAGAGAAAAAGAGTTCCCATTATCAGCTCAATGTGACTCCTTCTCTGAACCTGAAGAATCTCTTATGAGATGTACCCCTAAAGAATCTCTCTTGTGTCAGATGTTGAATGGGGCCTTGCCATTTCTTTTTTTTAAATAATTTTTATTGAAATTTTTACAAAATATAAACATCTTAACTCTATTAACAAACAACCGCAGTAACACCCCAAGAACAATACCCCCCCCCCAACTTCAAGAGCAACTTCAAACAAAAGGAAAAAGAAAAAAAACAAAAGAGCACCCAAACAACAAAAAGGAAAGAGATAGCACCCGCCCCATCTCACAGACCCATGTACACAGTTCTTCCTCCCCCCAATCCAAACCCCCCCTCCCTCCCCCCCTCCCCCCCTCCCCCCTCCCCCCTCCCCTCCCTCCTCCCCCCCCTCCCCCCTCCCCCCTCCCCTCCCTCCTCCCCCCCTCCCCCCCCTCCCCTCCCTCCCCCCTCGCCTCCCTCCCCCCTCTCCCCCCTCCTCCCCCCCTCCCCTCCCTCCTCCCCCTCCCCCCCCTCCTCCCCCCCTCCCCCCTCCCCCCCCCCTCCCCCCTCCCCCCTCCCTCCCCCCCTCCCCCCCCTCCCACCCCTCCCTCCCCCCCCCCTCCCTCCCCCCCTTCCCCCCCTCCCCCCCCCTCCCCCTCCCCCTTCCCCCCCTCCCTCCCCCCCTCCCTCCCCCCCTCCCCCCCTCCCTCCCCCCTCCCCCCCTCTCCCCCCCCTCTCCCACCCTCCCTCCCCCCCTCCCTCCCCCCCTCCCCCCCCTCCCCCCCCCTCCCCCTCCCCCTTCCCCCCTCCCTCCCCCCCTCCCTCCCCCCCTCCCCCCCCTCCCTCCCCCCTCCCCCCCCTCCCCCCCCCTCTCCCCCCCCTCTCCCACCCCTCCCTCCCCCCCTCCCTCCCCCCCCTCCCCCCCCCTCCCCCCCCCCCCTCCCCCTCCCCCTTCCCTCCCCTCCCTCCCCCCCTCCCCCCCCTCCCTCCCCCCTCCCTCCCCCCTTCCCCCCCCTCCCCCCCCCCTCTCCCCCCCTCCTCCCCCCTCCCCCCCCCTCTCCCCCCCCCTCCCCCCCCCTCTCCCCCCCCCTCCCCCCCCTCCCCCCCTCCCCTCCCCCCTTCCCCCCCCTCCCCCCCCTCCCCCCTCCCCCCCCCCCCTCCCCACCCCTCTCCCCCCCCTCCCCCCCCCTCCCCCCCCTCCCCCTCCCCCCCTCCCCCCCCCCCTCCCCTCCCCCCTCCCCCCTCCCCCCCCCTCCCCCCCCCCCCCTCCCCTCCCCCCTCCCCCCCCCCTCCAAATGATGGTGAAGCTGATAAGGTCAGAAGAAACAAAGCAAGAGCAGACCATTCGAGCCATCAAGCCTGCTCTGCCATTCAATAAGATTGAATCTGATTGTCGCCTTAACTTCACTTTCCTGCCTGCCCCCGCATGACCCTCGATCTGTCTGACTCAGCCTTAATATATTCAATGACCCAGCCTCCACAGCTCATGGAGAAAAACAATTTGAAAGCCAAGCTGAGGGATTCTCCGTTGATGGGATCCTCCACATCACCGGCAGCGCACCCCCGCTCGCGGGTTTCCTGATGGCTGGGGTGGCCACAATGTGAAACCCCATTGACCAGCTGTGGGAATGGAGAATCCCGCGAGCGGCGAGGGCGCTCTGTGCAAGGAAATGGGGCTGGTGGGATGGAGAATCCCGCCAAAGGAATTCCTCCTCACCTCCATCTTTAATGAGCTCACCTTATGTTCAACCAGTGTCCCCTACTTATAGATTCCCCCACAAGAGGAAACATCCTCTCAGCATTTATACTTTCATCCCCCTCAGAAACTGTGGCCTGGATTTTATGGCCCGAGGAGTGTGCCCGACCCGAACACAAACAATATAGCACACAACAACCTTGGGCATGCGTCCTGACATCCCGCAATTGTTGGGGTTGGCAGGTGTGTGTGGGTGTCAGAGCCACACCCGCAATGACTAAAGGTCCAATTAAGGCTATTAAAAGCCTACTAACACAGATTTTATGTTACCCGTGCGATTTTGCACCCATCGTGATGTGACAGTTTCGCAAATTCCTTTTGGAAATCCAAATACATTAGTTACAGGTTCCCCTTTATCGACCTTGTTTGTTACATCCTCAAAGAACTCTAATAAGTTAGTTAAACACAATTTCCCATCCACTGAACAGGACATTTGGAAAATCATAATACGTTCAGGCGGAGTCACTTGACTATATTATGACTAAATGCCTTCCTTAATAATTGATTCTAGCATTTAGCCAAAGGCAGATGCTGGACTAACGGGCCTATCATTTCTGGCTTTCTGTCTTCCTCTTTTCATGAATTGGTGTTGCATTTGTGGTTTTCCAATTTGCTTGGTCCCTTCCAGAATCTAAGGAACTTTGGAAGATTACAACCAATGTAACACAATGAGCGGGATTCTCCGTTGTCCAACAGCGGAATGGTAATCAGCTGGCCCACATGCGATGCGCCGTCCCTGACAGCATGGGACACGTGTGGTCTGAGCCAGCGTGCTGGCTGCGGACTGTATCCAGCGTCGCCACACTGGCCTGGGATCCATGCCGCTGGCTGGGGGGGGGGGGGGGGGGGCGGTGTCTGCCAGGGCTGGAGGGACTGGTGGGGCATGGTCGGGGAATGGCCAGGGGGTGTGCTGTGAGATTGCAGTTGGAGGCTTAGGTTAAGCACATGGCCGGCACCATGTTGTACGGTGCAACCGGTGCAGGTAATCAGCTGTGCTAGCCCCTCACTGGTACCGGAATCGGTGAGGGGTTCCTGCTGATTTTTTTTGACGTGAACCTCCCGTGGATTCTCCGTTCGAGCCGGCACTTAGCCGCAGGAACGGAGAATCCCGCCCTAAATCTGCAGTCACTTCCTTTAAGCAACAAGCTGCAGTCCATCAGGTCAAGGAGATTTCTCAGCCTTTAGTTCTATTAATTTTCCTCGTACTATTTCTGCAGCCATGGTGATTGTTTAATAAGGAAATTTCTTGATTAGTAAAGGGATCAGGGGGTTATGGAGAAAAGACAATAGAATAAGTATGAGGAACATATCAACCATGGTTGAGGTGGAGCAGACTCAATGGGCGTGATTCTCCGCTTCCCATGCGGCGTGAGAGAATCGCAGGAGGGCCCCCCGACAAAATTCACGCCCCCGGCGCCCCCCGCGATCCCCCCCCCCCCCCCCCCCCCCCGGCTCGGAAGAATCGCCACTCGCCGTTTTTTACGGCGAACTTTCTTTCTTTCTACTACTCCACTGTGAAGACACGTACACAAAATATTTGTTCGAAGCTCTGCCATTTCCTCATATCCCACTGTTAATTTTCCTAAGGGATCCTCCTAAGGGATCACCACTCACTTACACTACTCTTTTACTTTGTATATACTTGTAAAAATCTTTCTCTGTCTGTTTTTATATTTCTTGCACCAATTTCCCACTTTTTATTACATTTTTACTTATCCTTTGCTGGTTTCTAAAATTTTTGCATATTTTTGGCCTATCACTAACCTTTGCAGAATTGTACATCTTTTCCTTCAGACTCATATTTCTCACCCTCAAATTGAATGTAAAATTTTAACATGTTATGAACCTGGAGGTTCTTTTATGAATAATGTAAGTAATTAATCCTGTCTCATTCCACTTCACCAAGTCTAAAATAGCCCCTTTCTGGTCGGTTCTATAACACCTTACACTCTCTGAATTCATCCTGCAAACTACCTTTGCCAATTTGATTTGTTTAATCGAGATGAAGATTAAGATTTCCCACAATTATTGCAGTACTTTTCTGACAAGACCCATAATTTCTAGATTTATACTTGGTCATAAAGTGGAACTACTGTCAAGGCGCATATAACCACTCCTGCCAGTGACTTATTTTATTTGCTCTTCCTTATCCGCGCATAAACTAATTCTACATTTTGATCCTCTGAACCAAGATCATTTCTCACCCCAGTACTGCTCTCATCCTTTATAAACAGAGCCACCCCACCTCCTTTCTCTTGCTTTATGTCCTTTCAAAATGTCAGATACCCTTGAATCTTCAGGCCTCAGCCATGGTCAGTTTGAAACCATGCCTCTGCCACAGCCCTGCCAAGGTTTATCAGTAAACTCATGGGGATTTACAGTCACTTCTTAACTGCTCATTGTTGACAGGAATGAGCATTTTATACATCAGAAAAATGCTTCATGTTCCAAAAATCATGAAGAGAGGAATTAATTTAAGTTACCTAAAATGACCCGAAGCTGCATGGGGCCTGCATCAAAAGCGTTCCCACAGGCCCCAGAGCAGTCCAGCTGCATCTGATTCAAGGAAGCCATGCCTTCTTTTTTACCTGAAGAAGGAGCCGTGCTCCGAAAGCTCGTGTTTGAAACAAACCTGTTGGACTTTAACCTGGTGTTGTAAGACTTCTTACTGTTCTTTTTTACCGCACTAGCTGCCGTAAGGTAGGTAAGTTGAAAGGGCCCAGTGAAATTGACAGGCCAGGGAGAGGGTAAGTGCCCTATGGAAGTGGATGGGATGTGGGTGGTCGGGAGGGTCGGAGGTCGGGGGCTCAAATAGCAAGAGTCGGAATGATCAGGAATACGCTGTCGATGAGGGTGATGGAAGCAGGGACCTAGGGTGGAATGTTGAGCCTGTGTGGCCATCAGCACAAACGGCAACGTGGGCCCTAAATCTCGCAAGAGCCAAGCAGTGAGATTCTCATCAGCGAAGTCTTGTTTCCCAATTTTCCACACTCCTCCCCCATGATGTACTGAAGTTTCCGCCCAGAAAGGATGCAAACCTCATATCAATATACTAAATATAATAAAAGAACTTCCCCGCAATATGCTCCCCCTCCGGAAAATATTCATGGCTCGCCAATGTGACATCAGGTTGGCAAGGTTTACAACAGGTTTTTTGAAAACTTGAAGCAGTCAAGGGGAACCTGCGAGGGGTGCAGAGCTGAGTATAATCCCGGGGGTAGAGGGACATGCCTGGGCAGTTCACTGGCAGTGCCCTGGCACAGGGCAATGCCAACCTGTTACTGCCAGGGTGGCAGTGCCAGGGGCAAACTGTCAAGGGAGCGCCATGGGGTTTTGGGGGTGCTTCCCTTTATGTGCGTGTGTGGGGGGGGGGGGGGGGGGGTGGTCATCCCAATGCTTGTTACAGGGAGAGCAACCCATGCTGGTGTAGTTGGGGGGGGGGGGGGCGGGGTTGGGGAGGGATGACTTGCTGGTGGGGGCGGAGTGATCAACCAGATACCTGTGTGTTTGGGGAGGGAGGAGCCATGATGCCTGTGTCGTGGGGGGTGCCCCGATCCTTGTGAGACTTCACCCCGATGCTTGTGAGAGGCCCCCTTTGTGCATGGGGGGGGGGGGTATTTGTTTCAGACGCAGATCAAGGCACCCTTCAAAGATGGTGTACCGACCTCTGTGAAGTCAACATCGCCATCTCTATCAGGCCCCGCCAGAGTGACACCAGAAACCACCACTTCCCGATTCTATGTGCACAGAGTGACAGAGAATCCGGAGAGAAACTCAGCAGAGCATTAGATCTACACACCAGTTTTCTCAACAAAACTGTCACTCTGAAAAAATATTGGAAAATTCCGCCCAAAGATTTCAAAAGGAAATTGGAAGGGCGCTTGAGCGAAATAGGGCTACAAGGAGGGAGAAGAATGGGAATGGGATTGACTGGATTGCTCCACAGAGAGCCACGGTGGACTCAACCAGGGCTGAATCATCTCCTTTGTTTCCTAATGGTCCTTTGCTCTTTAAACAGCACTTTACAGCTAATGCATTACTGTTGAAGTGCAGTCACAGCAAGAAAATGTGGCACCCAAGCTGTGCACATAGTGAGGTCTCACATATCAAATGATGGATCAGCTAATCTGAATTGGTCAAGGGGTAATATTGGCTAGGACACCTGGGAGAAACCCCTATGTTTCTTCAGATGATACCATGGGATCTTCTATGCCCACTTGAATTAGCAGGTGGTTCAGTGACACAGCTCAAAGCCAGCAATTCTGAAAATATACAATGATCTCTAAAGTGTCAGTCCAGATTATGTGCTCAAGTTCAGGAATGGGGTTGAGTCCACAGCCTTGTGATCCAGAGGTGAGAGTGCCATCAACAAATCTAAACTGACACTTTTGAAGCACAAAATGCGGAACACACTCAAAGCTTCTACATGACTGGATGTGCCCCATAATATCCTAGCTATATCCATGAACTGTGCTCAACATCAGTCTCTGTGTAGCTGAGTGCAAGAACTGGAATGAGTTTATCTACATTTATTCTGAAAGATATGAACCTCGCTAAATTCGAACCAGATTCAATGTAGCTGTCCTTAAAAAAACGTACTTGTGTGTCCATTGGTAAATTCCAATTCAATTTGATTGCCGCACCGAGTGTTGGACTAAGGGAGACTTTAATTTGCTTCCAGAGCTAATAATTCCTGGAAAAGTCACTAGCCTGTCACCAGAGGCTTATAGCTTGAGGGGCGCCACTCCACATCGAATGTGACTGCCCAGGAGTATCTCCCACTCTTACCACCTGTCAATTGACATGTTTGGAAGGATTTACAGGTTGACACTCAACCTGTTTTGCTCCACTGTGAATGCCAGGTGGGACTCGAATCCAGAGCTTCTGGCTCAGAGACAGGGGCACGACCCACTGTGCCACAAGACTCTATTGGTACATGTATGCACAATATTAACTTTACAGCATGGCAGAGACTGGAAGCCAAACCCCTTGAAAAATTGAGTTGGAGATTTGGACATTGTGTGAGTGGGTGAGTGTGTGTGTACACATTCAACTTTTATGCAACCCCCCCCCCCCCCCTCACCACTGCATTTTTTTCCAGCGGCAGAGGTTGCTCGCTATTGACTGCTGGTGAGATCTTTCAGTTCCGCCGATGTCCACAGTGTTTTGAGTGGCTCGCCCATTCCTCTGCTGGGGAACCTGCCATGGGAGATGTCACCTTGGGCGAGACTGGAAGATCCTGACGTGGGAAGGGCTGGAAAATGGTGCCTTTTGTATCTACTTTTGTGTTTGGTTGGGAATTTTGTGATTGACACAATGCTGGATCTAATCTGCCTGACACGTTTCTCACCCACATGCTGGGCGGGATTCTCTCAACCCAGGGCCGGGCCGGAGAATCCCCGCGGCCAGCGCGAATCGCTCCACGCCGCCCCGACGCCAGGATGCGATTCCCCACGGAGCGGCGAATCGGCACCATTGGTGCTGGCGTAATTGGGGCGGTGCCGGTCGGGGCCCGCTCTACGCGGCCCCTCCCCGCCGACTCTCGGCCTGCAATGGGCCGAGAGGCCGTCGCATAAAACCCGAGTCCCGCCGGCGCTGTTCACACCTGCTCTCAGCCGGTGGGACCTCGGTGTGGAAGGGTCAGGGGGCAGCCTTTGGGGGGGAGGGAGGGTTCGACCCGGGGGGGGGGCCTTCATTGTGGCGGGCCGGCCTCTTGGGCTGGGGACCTCCTTTCTTCCGTGCCGGCCCCTTCAGCCCTACGCCATGTTGAGTTGGGGCCGGTGCGGAGAAGGGAGCCACTGCGCATGCGCGGACCCCGCAGCGCCCAGTTGGCTCCGGGATCAGCAGCTGCAGTGGCGTGGGCCGCTCCTGTGCCATGCTGGCCCCCTGTAGAGGCAGGGATTGCTGATCCTGAGGCCATGTTGACGCCATCGGGAAACACAATGGCATTTCCGACGGCGTCAATACTTAGCCTCAGGATCAGAGAATCCCGCCTGCTGATTTTCAATTCAAATTTCAGATTCAAATCTGCACCATCTTCAAACGTGAACTCATTCAGATAGGGTCAGTACAAAAATAGACACATTTCATGAAATTGAGATGCTCAGTAAGTAATAACAAGACCCAATGCATTCAAACAACAAAATACCGGTCACCACAGATCTTTAAAACTAACCCATCTTCGCCCCCAAATTCTTATAGATTACAGAGCCAAAATTCAGATTTTGATCTGGATTTGGATTCATTCCGCTTTATAATATAGCTGGTATTTTATAGCATGATACAATGATGGCTGCAAAACTGGTGCTTGTCTTGGGTAGGAACAACAGCTTCAAAAACAAGAGTTATCACCTGCATAATGCATGAACAACTCTTACGTTCACAATTACATGCTTCTTTTATTTCCATTCCAGCTGGGAATTTGGAGCAGTTCATTACGTGGTCACATGGCGGAGATGGAGAGCAAAGAGAGCTGCCTCCATTCCAGTGAATCCCTGCTGCTATTCAACATTGTTGCAACACTGATTCAACAGCCTTTGGAAACGGTATATTCCTCAAAAACATATAAAGCTGCTGATAGCAAAACCCATATTATAAATTGGACTTTTCAGAGTCTAAAAGATAAACACGATAAAACTTTAATTTAGAAATAACTGCTTGAATTCATGATGTGCTTCATACAGTGTAAAATGTCCTAAGGTGCTTCACAGGAGGGTTATCAAACACAAATTGACAGTAAGCTGTATAAAGGGATATTAAAGCAGATGAAGGGTCCTCTTAAAGGTGAGATGAGTGATGAAGAGGTTTCGGAAGAGAAAATCCCAGAGTTTGGGCCTAAGCAGCTGCAATTATAAAATGGAGGGTGTTCAGGAGGCCAGAATTAGGTGAGCGCAGAGATCTCAGAGAATAGCCGGGCTGAAGGTTACAGAGATAAGGCGCAAGCCCATGGAGGGATTTGAAAACAAGGGAGAGAATTTTAAAAGAAGGCATTGCCGATGTAGGCTAAGGAGAACAGAGGTGATAGGTGAACGGGGTTTGGTACAATTAGGATACGAGGAGCAAAATTTTTAAGTAGTTTAGGTTTATGGAGGTTGGATGAGGGAAGACCAGGAATGCATTAATGTCTCTTGGCAGACAGAGTTATGCATAATTGGGTTTCAGCAACAGATGAGTTGAGGCACTTAGGGAGGTGGCAGCATAGTGGCATTACTGGACTAGTAATGCCACTAGACCCAGAGTAATGCTCTCGGGACCCAGGTTCAAATCCCACCACTGCAGGAGGTGAAGTTCGAACTCAATAAAAATCATTAATGTCCTTTTGGGAAGGAAATCTACCGTCATTACCTGGTCTGGCCCACATATGGCTCCTGACCTACAGGAATGTGGTTGACTCTTAACTGCCCCCTCAAGGACAATTAGGGATGGACAATAAATGCTGATACAGCCTGCGACGCGCTCGCCCCATGAACAAATTAAAATTAAGTGCAAAATTTGGTGATTTTGCAGATGTAGGAATAGGTGATCATAGTGATGCCAAAGGTATATTGGCAAAAGCTCAGTTTGGGATCAAATATAACATCAACATTGAAAACAGTCTGGCAGCTGCCAGGGGCAGAGATGGAGTTGATGGTTAGGGAATGGAATTTTGTGGTGGGGACAGAGGTAAATGGCTGTCAGTTGGAGGCAAATGTTCTCTTAGTCAGTTCTGGATGTCAGGCAATTCATCTGACACCAGCAGAGAAGCTGTGGGGGTGGGGGGGGGGGGGGTCAACAGAGTTGGTGGTGAGGTAGCATTGGTTGTTATCAGCATACCTGAAGAACCTGACATGCTTTCAGGTGATGTAGTCGAAGGGTCGCATGCAGACGAGAAATCGGAAGGGGCCGGTCAAGGATAATTCCTGTGGAACACCAGAGGTAACAGTGGGAAGAGAGCTATTGCAGGTGAATCTCTGGATTACAATTATCATAGAATCATAGAATTTATAGTGCAGAACGAGCCCATTTGGCGCATCGAGTCTGCACCGGCTCTTGGAAAGAGCACCCTACCCAAGCCCACATCTCCACCCTATCCCCATAACCTAGTAACCCCACCCAACACTCAGGGCAATATTGGACACTAAGGACACTTTAGCATGACCAATCCACCTAACCTGCACATCTTTGGACTGTGGGAGGAAACTGGAGTACCCGGAGGAAACCCACGCACACAGGTAGAACATGCAGACTCTGCACAGACAGTGACCCAAGCCGGGAATCGAACCCGGGACCCTGGAGCTGTGAAGCAATTGTGATAACCACTATGCTACTGTGCTGCCCACGTGCTGCCCAAATTGACAAGAATGGAGTCAGGCAAGAGACGTTACACCCAGCCAAAAGACAGGAGAGGAGGTTGGCGTAGCCAATCGTGTCAAAGGCTGCAGGCTGCTGAAGCAGGACGAGGAGGGAAAGTTTACATTTGTCACAGTCACATAGGATGTCATTTGTGACTTTAATAAGAGCTGTTTCGATATTGTGGCAAGAGCTGGAAGCTGGTTGCAAGCATGGAGTTTTGGGAAAGATCGCCAAGGAATTTGGAGGCCATGACTTGTTCAAGGACTTTGGACAAGAAAGGGATTAGGTATTTTGTACTGTTGCAGCAAACATAATAAAATATTGTCAAAACTAAGAAGCAGTATCGTGTTCTATCCTGTTGCAACAATGCAATGTTAAACTGACAAATAAAGACCTGTTTCTGCTTTGTCTCAGTGCAATTCTTTTTGAAAAGCAATGGAAGTTTAATTGTCTCTGGCACTGTGCTGGTTAATCAGATTGTGTAAAATTATTTTGAGTATTATTTTAGTGCAGTCATTAACCTATTTATAATAAACATTTTAATGGTTCAATTGAAATAGCACACAAAGGGATTTTACGCAAACACATTAGCCCGCTTTTTACCAGAGAGAATTAAACCCAACAGTGCTGTAAAACATCTTCCCTTAATGTCATGGGAAGTGGCGATACACTGAAAATCTTAATGTCTAAATGACAGTGGGAGGCGGTATTGGAAACACTACACAGTTAATACTCCAAGAAGGCCACTCAGAAACAATGGAACTCAATTTAGCCATTGAATAGATTATTTCATGCCCATACATATTCAATATTTGTTCTCACATCTTTTAAAATTTCAAGAGTCTTTTAAGCTATGAAAACTCATTTAATGTGCACCTGAGGAGGCAAACATGCATTTTGCATGTACTAGCTGTGGTGATCTTTGTGAGGTTGACTTCAGGATGGAAAGCATAGTGATCACAACGACACTTGAAGTTCTTTTCATGAACTAAACTAATTTTATTTACACTACTTGATTTAGAGTTTGACACTTACTTCTATGGTGAACAAATATTTTATTAAACTACACTCACTAACATATCTCTATATTCTAACCTTAACTATATTCTATCTTCTTTAGCTCTACAATGCACTCTGCTCCAGTCTCCTCTAATTCTAATCTACCCTCTCCAGCTCACTCTCCCAGATATCTAAGAGTCAGTGCAATTTATAGTACTATCCCTTAGCTTCCTCTAGTGGCTTTGTTTAACATAACATTGACTCTTCACATGCTGTACATTTGTATAATGTCACATCCCCCTTTCTTTGGAAAAATAAAGGATCCATTTTTTTTCATACAAAGTCGAATGTCGATACATTTCTTATGCAAGTTATCACACTGCATGTCAACAATTACAAAGGTAGGTTAACAATGCAGTTATTAACTTTTAACAATTCATGAATTAAGTCTGTATTCAATGGCGATTAGGAGCTTTTCACTGTAACTTCATTGAAGACTACTTGTGACAATAAGCAATTATTATTATTATATTCACTGTGGTAGTGTGCTACATTACCAACAAGTCATCAGTTCAATCGATCAGTTTTTTGTTGAACCACCTTTGTTGCCTGACGTGGTCTTTTAGTCTGCGTTTGTGGGGTCGATTTCTTGTCTCCTTTTCCCAAAACAATGGTTTGTTTAGAGCAAATAGCAACTTGTCCAATTTGTTGGAATGATGCTTTTTTCTAAATAATGTCCGGCAGTGCCTTGCTCATTTGTTATCTGTATTGCTTTCCATACTGAATGGTTTGTCATGTGTAACCACAAATTCAAACACTTTGTTTCCATTAATTGCAATGCTTTGACTGGTTGTTCTTTGTGTAAATTCTGTTATTCTGGAGCTAGTCTTTGTGTTCTCAAGATCAGTTCCTTTTGACTAATCTGATTCACCTTTAAACATTCTGCTATCAGTTCCCTTTGGATTATCTGATGTCTCTTTGAGCTCTTCGTGCTTCTCATCTGGAGTCAACTTTTGCAAGATGTCTTCATTTTCTTGTTGGCTGTTCACAATTGACGTGCTCTCAATTGATCTGTTCACTGTTTCACTCTCGTTGTCAGCCTCTATACACTCCAGCTGAGAAATGTCAGTCTCGCCGTTGTCCTGCACAGCTTGTATACTACTTGTGATCACGTCGTCACCACTGGCAAATAAGCTAGATAGACATTCATAGTCTTCTTCTTCTTGCTCATCATCTGTTTCTTCACTGTCGTCATCAGATGACTGCGGTATTGTATCTCGTGGCCAGTAACAATGATCCTCTGTCTTTGCGCTGAATGGAACGTACTGTCGCTGAACGAGGTTCAGGGCTTTGCACGCTTTTGCTCCCAATATGGACTCTCGCTCTGCGTCCACAATGGTGAATTGCACAATGTGACTTCGATGTGCACCCATGCTTCCAGTCCACATACCCTGAGAATTTCAATTCCATTCCTACTGTAGGCGATCAGTCGTTTCGTTCGATCAAAAACTGTCGGTGGAACTCTCAGGCGGTTCAAATCGGAGAGGCTGAGGAAATTGTCACTTGTTCTGGTGACAAGATTGCAGTTGATTAATGTAGCATTCAACATCACTGGAACTGTCCATTCATCTTCAATGGTATCAGCATCACGATCTGTCAGATTATTGCTACCTGATGTCACAGTGGTATGCAATTCCATCAATCTATTGGTTCCATCTATCTTTAGTGGAGTACTATTTATTTTTTCAATTGTTTTACTAACGCAATAATCATCTAACCTGAATATATCTTCCATGTCTAAGTAATATTCTTCAATGGCAGGGTTATCCTGCATTTTCTTATTAAGTGGGCATGGCCACAATGCGTACATCTATATGGCCAGTGTCACTCTGTGCAACCACGGGCTATGGTGGGCGGTCAGTGGAGTGCGCAGCAAGATGGCTACCTTGCAGGCTGCGGCAATGGTGACCCATGCCTGAATACTGCCCTGGTCCCTGGGGTCACCCTGATGCCATGGCCCATCTCCTGGTCACACCCCTGCTACTTCCCCCTGGCCCTGGCAATGCCACCCCCTGCCCCGCACCCCCAGCCTGTCATGTCAGTGGCAGGACGGGCAGCCCATGGTCATGCCTCTGGTAACATGTCCTACCTCCTCTCTCCTTCAGCTGCCTATGGCGCCTGTTTTCCAATTTTTAAAATCACAAGTGAACTTCGCCGCCGGTAATTCCTCCTGGCGGAGGCGGAGCTCCGTGGAGGCCCCAAGGAATACCGGGTCAGGCCCGTTAATTATATACCAACGGCGTTTACTGTACATGCAGAGTAGAATGCATTGACACCGTTGTCAAGGCACTGGAGCATGGCATTCTGTCTGGCGCTTGGTAATGGCCATGGTTTGTGGCTCATGCACGATTTTCTGGCCAATCACTTTCGTTGGACGGAGAATCCCACCTCTCTTCTTTCCTTGTAAAGTTACGTCATGCATTTAGGATATGACCCCCACCTGTTCTTTCGTTCAGTTTAATTGGCCTGCCGTTGGGCTTCCCATTGCATGAGAGGAAATTACCCCTAGAAACTCTGGGGTGGGGCGGACATCATCAGTTCAACAGCTGCTGGCCGGAGACTCTCCGCCACTGGCAGCACCGTGGGGAGCAGTGGCCACTACTGGTATTACATGATGGATTGATGCTGGAGGCCAAGGAAACAAGTGAATGAGGTGGGTTAGCATGCACCAGACAGGGAGTTCCTGGCAAGGTGGAGAGGGGAATCAATTTAAAGGGAAAAGGTGATCTTGCTCCAGGTCCCTCTATTCCTGCTGGTGCCTCCACCAGGCACAGAGGAGCCAACAAGGAGGAATACGTCCTTTGTGGACTTCAGAACTACCCACCGGTGTCTGCCACTTAAGGATCTCAAGTGATCCCTTGGTGCAAATGTTGCCTTGGGCCTTCCTGTCTTGGACTAAGGGAGTGTGGGAATAAGGCAGCAGGATCTCCAACCCCCAAGTACCAATCCCCGCTATCCCACCTGATCCCACCTGCCAAAGAATACAACAGAATATAAATAGGCTGCAAAATTGGGCAGAGAAATGGCAGATGGAATTTAACCTGGACAAATGCAAGGTGATGCACTTTTGTAGATCCAATTCAGTTGGGAGCTATAAAATAAATGACAGAACCATCAGGAGCACAGAGACACGGAGAGATCTAGGCGTACAGGTCCACAGATCCTTAAAAGTGGTAGCACAGGTGGAAATAGTGGTAAAGAAAGCATATGGCATGCTTACCTTCATAGGACGGGGTATCGAGTATAAAAGCTCGAAAATTATCTTACAATTATATATAACGTTGGTCAGGCCCCATTTGGAATACTGTGTCCAATTCTGGTCACCGCACTACCAGAAGGACGTTGAGGCTTTGGAGAGAGTACGGAAAAGGTTTACCAGGATGTTGCTTGGTATGGAGTTTATCAGATATGTGAAGACATTGAATAAACTGGGATTGTTCTCCCTAGAGAATCGGAGGCTGAGGGGTGACCTGATAGACATTTATAGAATTATTAGGGTTATAGATAGGGTGAACTGTTGGAGGCTTTTTCCCAGGGCAGAAATTACAATTACAAGGGGGCACAGGTTCAAGGTGAAGGGGGGGGGGAAAGGTTCAGTGGGGGCGGGCAAAGCATTTTATACAGAGGGTGGTGGTGGCCTGGAATGCACTGCCAAGTGAAGTGGTTGAGGCAAATACGTCAGCGACCTTTAAGACTTATCTGGATAGGCACATGAACAGACGGGGTATAGAAGGATACAGGCGGTTGGTCTCGATAGGACACGTGATTGGCGCAGGCTTGGAGGGCCGAAGGGCCTGTTCCTGTGCTGTATTGTTCTTTGACCATACAGCCCCCTTACCTTTTAGGGAGGGAATTAAATTCCGCCCATTGTGTCCTGGTACTTCCTGTAATCCAGAATAAGACACATATTTGATCTCTTGTTATTAGTGGTACAATGGCACCTACCAGTTATGTGCAGGTAGATGCTGATGCCCTTGCAAGGAAGAAGGGATAGTGGAAAATGATGCCATTGGACAGAATTACTTTCCCTCTGTTTTCCTCAGCTAGATGCTAGGGTTTGGGATGCATGAAGAGACTTGGTGCAGCCCATTTTAAAGGCACTTCAGGTGCCTTTTAGGGGCTAGAATGTCACCTTTGCTATGCATTCTTATTTCGGCAACAAATCACATCAGATACCATCTTCGTGAGGGCGTTATTTGCATGTAGCTAATACTCACCAGAAGTATGACGATCAGACAGATCAGACAGGAAGTACCAGGACACAATGGGCGGAATTTAATTCCCTCCCCAAAAGGTAAGGGGGCTGTATGGTCAAAGAACAATACAGCACAGGAACAGATCAGACATCAATCAGCGTACAAATGTGATTTGATGCCAGTGGTACCATTGTGAAGCTCCAAGCTCCGTCTGGGTCCTCCTCTTAAACTATGCACAACTGGACCCACAGCAGGAAAGATATCCTCGCCAGCTCCATTTAAAAGGGATCATCAACTATTTACAAACTAGTTGCTGGTTGATTTCTTCTGGCTGTTGTTTCTATTCTGCAAGTATTTGGTGCTTTCCATAGTTGCTTCAAGTTGTAACGTATCTGGTGTGAAGGACCTTGTTCAAGGTTTCTTCAGAAATCAGTTGGGTACGTAGCATGCATTCCTCTTGGAATAGAGCATGATGGGGAGATTGAGCTGACGTTATGTCAAGCAAGCTGCTGGAAGAGGAAAGAGGAGGAAGGGCTTTCAAGAGGCCAAATGTCTCAGATAGACTATCTGAGGTTGTCAGAGATGGCTAAAAACAGAGGGTGTGCATATGAAATCTGTTAATAAACAGATAGTATGGACACCTAGGAAATATTCCTTTTAACAAAGTGTCCTTTGAAACAGAAAAAAGAAGCATGAGATCACTGTAAATTTGAAGGAACTTGAGATCTTAAAATGGAATTGGACAAGTTAATCAGAGAAGGGGACATTACTATGTGAAGGGTCAATTGTTCATGAGCTGGGATTATGATGAGTTAGGATCTGCTGTTGGGTGTTCATATGGATTTTCCCATGAGTTTTCGCTCAATTTTCTCAGGGTTATTTTTTCTTTTGTCTCTCTCTCTCTCTGAGAGAGAGATTGCAGTGGTTCAAAGGTCAGTCAGTGGTATTTGAGGTAGAATTGTTATCTGAATGGAGCTTGATGGCCCTGATAGTGTTTAAATCTTGGGGGAACCTCCTGATTGAAGGGACACAATTCTTCAATGTCACCCAATGGCAAGTGAGGCCCGGAAAAGGACCTGAGAATGGAATATCAGTGATCTGGAGTCCAAGGATCAATCCCACCTCCTGGAAACACCTACCAAGTGTGCAGTCGAAGCTGCCACTCCAGGATCGGGATCATCAACCACGCAAGGACCCACAGAACCCATGACCAGTAACACAGAGTTTCTTAGGTGAACTAACATGCTCGTTAGCGAGTGATCGCCGAAGAAGATGAAACAGAGTGTGTAAATCACAGTGGCTCATTTGAAATCAGATAAATTCATATTAAAAATGAAATATCAGCCTAATGGTTTTTGAATATGTTAAGTTTCCATCTGCTAAAATGTCATTTCCAGATTTGCATAATTGTTTACCCATTTTCCTCTGACTTTTATCACTTTTAGCCTCAAACATTTGTTCCCGCTAGTTGTTTTGGTAATTCTGCCTTTGATCATGACCTGAGTTCATGGCCTTCTTCCAATCTCCTCTCCTAAAACTGTGCATTATATCACCTCCATATGTTTCTTCACATCTGAGTTCTCATCAACATTCTCAATACATTGCCTCATGTCCAAACCAATGTGATCGATTAATTAGGGACACAATTTTACCGCCCCTTCCTCTGGGGCTGTAAAATGCCCTCCTTTACCTTTAATTGTCTTAGCTGTGAATTTTCCACACCACCACCCCCCAGCAAGGCAGGTTTGCCAGAGCAAAGGCCACTGGCAGAGGCGGCTCACCGTTAGCTGGCAGGTTCCTCAGCTGCATGGCTGGAAATCCATGGAAAAGCCATTGCCTTTGGTGGGATAAGAAGATCCTGCTGTTGGTGAATGTCAAGCTGCTTCCGCCACTGGTAAAACCACCACGGGGGGAGGGGGTGGGGGGGAAAGTGCACCCAATGGTGCTGATTATATTGGTTTGATCATGAAGCAATGTATTGATCTTGCCAGAGACATTGATTGGAACTCCAAATGGTTTTGTGGAGTCTGACACATACACAATATCAGTTATGAATTCACACTTTCCACCTACTCCCATATTCAGCTCAAGTTATTCAATGGCAATCTGGCAGAATTATCATGAGTTATTCCCAAGAGTTGTCAGTTTGCACTTTGGACTCTGTTTAAATAACACTTGAATATGCTTTGCACTGTGGTTTTCCAGCAGTGTTATATTGATTGTGTTTTAGGCCACAATAATGCAAGCTAATATAAGAACTCTATGTCTGATGGCTTTTCATGGATCCCCAGAGAAGACATTAGAGGCAAGAAAAATCTGGATCTCTCTTCCTATTGACCCTCAATAGGGACAGGCAGCACACAGGTACAGTAAAAGGCGAGAGCGGCACTCACAGTTCACAGGTTTACACTTAAGTGCTGTTCCCTGGAGCCTGAGTATAAATATAAAAGTGCTTTCACACGTTATAATCTTTCTTCTAACCTGGTGAATACCACCACAATATAATTTTGCAACTCTGACATTGCACCATCTGGCAGTGATATCCAACCCTCCACTGATTTGATGGTGCTGTGAGAATGATAGAAACATATAAGAAATAAAGCAGGGAACAATCTGAAAGACTGAGCATTCGATTTCGTAAGCTTCTCTTAAAACTGTGTGTGCTGATATACTGATTTCTTAAAGATGCCAGTGTGATTTCACTGTCCGATAAATGCATTGCTTGAGAAGTTAGCCATGCGATTTCTTCAAAATGAGTCAACCTATTAGTTCCTTCTGATCTTCAATTAGGCATCAGGAAAGTGACTGGAGTAATCAAATGTAAGTTCAGGGGAAATGACTGAAAAGGCATAATTGTCTTATGTTATAGATTTCAATATAGATTTACAAGCAGCTGAGTAAGGGGATATGGCAGTTATGCTTCATGTAAATAAAATAGGTTTTAATTCTCAATTATGTCAGTGGGTATTATGGAGCAGGGCCATTTAACCCAATCAGTTAATTCAATGGACCTCTTAACTCCTCGTCTATGAACAAACACTTCATCTGCGTTTCTTCCAGTTTGTTTCGACTTTGCAACTGTTTTAAGTTAAAAGCCACAGTGTAAATAGTGCAAATTAATTTCCTCTCAAGTCCGATCAGAGTCAAACCTTCAGCTCCTGCTAATTCAAAGAGGACTTTGAAGCAAATGGATTTGAATGGGATTCGTGTGTAAAGAGTTGCTGACCTCCAGCTTAGCTTGATATGATAACGCACATGCCTCACAGATTATTTTGTATTGTCCAATGCAAAGGGCATAGGTGAGGTAAATGTTCAAGAGATGGTTCTGAGCAGATTCAAATTGAATTTGATTTCCTCATGTAAACAGCTTGCTCGGTTCCTTATCCAGGATTTAGATAATGAAGAACAGAGCTCATAGATTTGGGTGGGCTGGTGGCTGACATGGTTGACTCTCAACCAGAAGGTCATAAGTTCAATTCCCAGGACTACCTGCCAACCCTGATTACCTCAGTCTGCTGAAGTTTGTAGGCCTGCACAGATTCTCCATAATGGAAATAAGGGCCCAGATCTTCCAGCCTCTGGATGGTGTGAGACTGGACGTACGACCCAACATATACATTGGGACCCCGCGGAAATCCTGAGGCGCTGACCTCCATGGGAATTGCCTGCGAAGTTTCAACTTCTGATGGGGAATTTCCCTGCTCCTTGGGACTCTCTGCAAATGAGGGAGCAGAAACCATTCATAATGGTAACTTGCATGAGGTGGAATGGGGCTGGGGGCTGGGGGCTGGGGGGGCTGGGGGGACGGGGGGCGGGGGGGGGGGGGGGGGGTCGGGGTGTCAGGAAGGAAAGTTGAGTGGTCAGTAATTTGGTGAGAATAGAATCAAGGGGTGAATCTCTGAGATGAGTTAAGCTTAGATAAGTCATGAGATGCCAGTGAAATGAAAAAGAGAGAGAGATTTGGGACCAGGGAAGATGTAATTGCAAGGGGCTTGGCTTGCTGCACAAGAGGAAATTAGGGAAGCAGTAGAGGCAGTTGAAAAGAAGGTCTCAATCACAATGACATAGTGCATGAGTTCATCACACATTGTTGGAAGTAAGGGTGGTGGGTTAGGGGAGAGGGTTTTAAGGAGATAGTTGATAGTCGTGAAAAGAAGCTGGGACATATCAGTTTATTTCCGGAGTGATCTAGCCGTAATGGATGTTTTTTTCAGTACCCCATGATCCATCACAGTATCGGTCAGAGTAACCACTGCACAGTCCTTGTGGAGACAAAGGCCCATCTTCAAATTGAGTGTAGCCTCCATTATATTGTGTGGCATTACTACCATGCTAAATGGGATAGATTTCAAACAGATCTAGCAACTCAAGACTGGGCATCTATGAGCCGCTGTGGGCCATCAGCAGCAGCAGCAGAATTGTACTCAGCTACAATCTGTAACCTCATGGCACAGTATATCTCTATTCTACCATTACCACTAAGCCAGGGAATCAATGGTACAATGAAGAGTGCAGGAGGGCATACCAGGAGCAGCACCAGACATATCGAAAAAGGTGTCAACCTGGTAAAGCTACAAAACAGGATTACTTGCATGCTAAACAATATAAGCAGCATGTGATACACAAAGCTAAGTGATTCCACAGTCTACGGATCAGATCTAAGCTCTGTGGCTCTACCACATCCAGTGGCGGTGGACAATTGAACAATTCATTGGAGGAGGAGGCTCCACAAATATCCCATCCTCAATGATGGGGGAGCCCAGCACATCAGTGCAAAAGACAAGGCTGAATCATTCGGAATAATCTTCAACCAGAAGTGTTGAGTAGATGACCCACTTTGGCCTCCTCTTGAGGTCTCCAGCATCAAAGATGCCAGTCTTCAGCAATTTTATTCACTCCATGTAATATCATGAAACAGTTGAAAGCATATTGGATATTGCAAGGACTATGGGCCCTGACAATATTCCAGAAATTGTACTGAGACATGTGCTCCAGAAATTGCTATGTCCCTTACCAAGCTGTCCCAGTACAGCTACAATACTGGCATCCCCCCGACAATGAGGAAAATTGCACAGGCACGCCTCATGCACAAAAGCAGAACAATTCCAATTACCACCTTATCAGTCTACCCTCAATTATCAGTAAAGTGATGGAAGGAGTCATCAACAGTGCTATCAAGCAGCACTTATCAAAACCTGCTCAGAGACACTCAGATTGTGTTCTACCAGGATCACTCAGCCCCTAACTACATTACAGCCTTGGTTCAAACATAGACAGAAGAGCTGAACTTCAGAGGTGAGATGAGAGTTAAAGAAGCATTTGAACAAGTGTGGCACCAAGGAACCCAGCAAAACAGGAGTCAATGGGAATCAGGGCGAAATCTCTCCGCTGGTTGGAGTCATACCTGGCACAAAGGAAGATGGTTGTGGTGGTTGGAGACCAATCATCTCAGTTCCAGGGCATCATTGCAGGAGATCCTGAGGGGATTGACCTCGGCCCAACCACCTTCAGCTGCTTCATGAATGTCCTTTCTTCCATCATAAGGTCAGAAGTGGAGATGTTTGCAGATGATTACACAATGTTTAACACCATTTGCAATTCCTCAGATACTGAAGCAGTCCATGACCAAATGTCAGCGATAAATGCTGTACCTGTTGCAGTAACTGCGTACTTGTTGTGAGGGACGATGTACCAGTTGTGCAGCAGCTTTTCTCAAATCTGTGCACTTGATGAAACAAAGATGGGTTTAAACATTCATTGGGTCAATAATATTGATCACTGAGACATTCGGGCATTATGGATCTGCAATGGTAAATTCAGAGAACATTTTCAGATCCTGGCAGCTGGTATTCCTGTGCCCCTAGACTGCCAGGAAATAGATGCCGTCAGTCCCAGTGATTATCAGACTGCCCTGCGTCAAAGTGACTTGAGGCATATTAAAATAACAAGGACAGAATGTCCCTCTTCCAAAAAATCACCAGGCAAAATGGTTGTAGTTTCTGTCGCCAGACTGATGGCATATTCACCTCGCAATATGCTGAGGGGGTGGAACTCCGATGAATTTTTGAGGCAACTTAAAGTACTAGGGAGCTGGGGGAGAGTAAATCTTTTGTGATTTCTGATGTACCTCTTGTGATGGACTCGAGACACGATGAAGATCCAAACTGTGGCTTTAATCAGCTAGTTGTTAGCCCGGTGGTCGACTACAGAGAAAGGCCGACCGCCGGGAACTCTGGGTACTTATACCCCACCTCCGAGGCGGGGTCTACTTGCCTCTCGACCAATTGGTGAGCAGTCACATGACTAGTCCCAGCCAATCGTACGAGAGGCACATGACCAGCCAGAGCCAATG
Source organism: Scyliorhinus canicula (assembly GCF_902713615.1). Classification (NCBI taxonomy): domain Eukaryota; kingdom Metazoa; phylum Chordata; class Chondrichthyes; order Carcharhiniformes; family Scyliorhinidae; genus Scyliorhinus; species Scyliorhinus canicula. The sequence goes on from NC_052163.1 coordinate 44,489,357, forward strand.
GGAAACCCATGCTCTGCACCAATGGCAGTGCTCACATTCATACCAATACAATTTCACAGATTTCGGCGCTTTAGCAATCTTGGAAATAATTGATGCCTTTCTAAGCAGCCACACATAATGTTAAGATTTCCTTATAAATATGAGAAAGTGCAGATGCATGTTGCCAGCGATCAAGGGCAGGGGCACAACATTGGGGTCAAATGTGGGTCCCGACGCATTTTTTCCTGGTTCCTGATTTTTTTTAATCAGCAAAATTGTACCTGGGAAAGCAGAGTGTGGCCACAAAGCCGTAGGATTCACAAATTCCATGGCAAAGTCAAGACCCCAGTAAAGGGGCGGGATTCTCCATCCAGCGACGCCGGAATCACAAAATGTGATTGGGCAGAGAATTGCGCATGAACCCAAAATCATGGCCTGACGGAGTGCCATGCTCTGGTGCCTTGACAGCAGCGTCAATGGTATCTACTCCACACGTACAGTAAACGCTGTTGACATATCATTAACGGGCCAGTACCGGTATTCTCCCAGGGCTTTGTGGTGCTCCGCCTCCGCCAGGAGGAATTACCGACGGCGAGTTTCACTTGTGGTTTTAAAAATCGAGAAATAGGCGCAGTGGCTGCTGAGGGAGAAAGAGGAGGTGGGACATATTCCCAGAGGTGCATCCGGCCGTGGGCTGCCGGTCCTGCATGTCCTGCTGCCGCCATGGTTGTCTGGCGGGGGGGGGGGGGGGGGTGTGATGCGCAGAGTGACAACAGATGTATGGGTGCCCCCAACAACCCACCACCCCTACCCCACATTCAACCCTCCCCCCACAACCAGGTGCCACCCACCGGCAAGGTATCACGTGGCCCGCCCATGGAGGGCCAACACAGTACTCCCTTCAAGAGTGTGCGGGAGAGGGCTGCAGAGCCGACTGCTGGCATAGGTAACACCAGCCACTGGCAGCCCTGCCAGCAGGTACTGGTGCAGAGGCCAGAGGCCCCCATGGTGCCTGGCACTGAGGGGGCCAGGGGAGTGGTGCTGGGGGCAGAGTGCCAGGGGGAATGGCTAGGAATGGGTGTGGGGATAGTGATTAGGGGGGGCATGCGAGCAGGGACTGCAGTGCAGGCCAGGGACACTGTGTAGCCCATTGGACCTTGTTGTGCACAAGGGTTGACACCATGCTAACATGTCTGTCCTTCGCCCCCTGCAGACACTGGACTTTGGAACCAACCAGGAATGGAGACCTTCATCCTAGCCTCCTCAGCCCTGAGGGATGCACTGTACGAGCAGGAGCTGCTCAGGGAGAGCCCTGCAGCAGTGGAACCTGCCCCAGAGGAACAGAAGACTGGCTGGCCGCCCAACAGGTAGGAATGAGGCACTGCATCAGACTTCTTGTGTACCAACAGCACCTATCATTCGAGGACCTGCTGGATCGGACATGCCGTTGAAGAATTCTGCTGAGCAGGAGGACATTGCGATCATGGTGCACATGACACCTGCTCCCAGTTGCCGTCAAGGTGAAGGTCACCAGGAACCTATACGCCACAAGGTCCTTCCAGAAACCAAGTGTGGATCTGTCTGGGATCTCACAGATCTCGGTAAACAGGTGCATCGGTGCCATCGCGGAGGCTGTATATACCCGCTTGGCACAATATATCAAATTTAAAGTGGACTGAGCCCACCAGGATGCCTGGACAGCATGGCTTGCCGCCATTGTTGGGATGTCCCAGGTCCAGGGTCTGATCAATGGGAGCATGTCCCCCTACGAGCACCAGCCCTTGATGGGCCGATCTTCACAAACCGAAAGGGGTTCAGTCGATGCGTGTGTGTGGCCATGAGCTGCACATTATGCATGTCTGTGCCCAATACCCAGGCAACGTGCTTGACACCTTCATCCTGGCACGCTTGATGGTTTCTGACACCTTTGAGACGCACCCCAGGTGAGTGGTTGGCTTTTGGGTGACAAGGGCTATCTGCTGCAGTCGTGGCTGATGACGCCTATCCGGAGGTGACAGACCAACGTGGAGACCCACTCCAATGATGCCCATGCGGCGACCAGGGGCACGATCGAGCAGTGCATCCTGAAGATGTGGTTCAGGTGCCTGGACCGCTCTGGAGGGACCCGCTAGTATGGCACTCAGAAGTTCTCCTAATTGTGGTGGCCTGCTGCATCCTCCACAACATTGGGCAGCAAAGGGGCGACAGGCTGGAGCAGGGAGTTGAATAGCAGGCTTCGTCTGACGAGCAGGTTGCGGCTTATGGATGGCAGGGAGAGGAGGCCGCACAACGTGTGCATCAAGGCCGGCGCGCACGGGACGCTCTAATTGCCTCCAGGTTCACCGACTAGTGGGCCTATCCGAAGGGACAAACATCCTATCCCAGCCCCAAGCCACCCTCTGGCCAACCATCCCCTCCCAGCACCACCACCCCCTCCCCCTTCGAACCCCCTCAGTAATTCTTACCCGCCTCACCATCGAGGGAGGGCCCTGGGTTGGCAGCAACAGCGGGTCTGATCAATGGGATGGCGGATGATGATAACCCACTCTGCGATGAGCTCTGGTGCTCCGTATCATTTGACAACATCTAACTCCTGTCCACGGTCGCACTTTCCACCATCCAGCTGGCTGATCCCTGCATGTTAGTTGGCCAATGCTTCACACGGTCCCACCGAGCCCTTGGGGTGGTGGAGGTGGGAATGGGGTGTGGTGGCAGAGGGTGGGTTGAGGTGGAGAGGGGGGGAGAGGGATGGAGAACCGGGGCAATATGTGGTGTCCAATCTGGGGCCCCAGCCAGTGCCCATCCGCACCATCTGCCCATCTCCTCCCCCACCCCTCAGCAACTCCACTGCAGACAGCCCAGCCCATCCCTCACACCCTTTTGAAAGTACACCAAGGCAGGTTGTAACTTTTGTGCACAGGTGTTTATTTTGAACATAACAGGTGAACATCCCTACAACAGTTTATGCCCTAGCCCCTAAGCTATCCTGTGTGCTGCACCTGTGTCAACTTTCTGGCCTTAAAGGCACTAACGCTACGTCTAAGTGGATCCCCAGGTGGTACATCGGGGTGGAGGTGGCCTGCTGCGATTCCCGGCTTTTGACCTGGGTCCCCTTTGGCGACTGTCCTCTGGAGCCCGGCTGTCACTCGGGCCTCTCAGGTGGTGTGGTGCCACCCTCTTCTGTCCGCTGTCCACCTGATGTGCGAGGGACAGGAGGGAGAGAGTCCGAGTGCTTCAGTGTTCTGGCACCTCCCCTGCGGAGTCAACGACATGGGCCCCATCACCTCCTCCTCCCTTGGGTTGCCCAGTGGCCCCCGGGCATCTCAGTGGGATGGGGGTACGACTGCATCGAACACTTGGGGCTCTCCTGCCACCTGGTGCTGCCAGTGCCTGAGGCCCATTTATGTCTCGACCAAGATATCAATGCTCGTGGCCATGGAGCACAGGGACTGGGCCTCCTCCCTCTGGGACTGGCTCAGGTCAGCCAGTGCCTGGGCAATGGCGTCGACACACTCAGCCATAACCTATTGTGACTGGGCCAGGCTGTGGAACGCTGCTGCAATGCCCAGGTGACCATGGTACTATCTGCCTGTGACAGGGCAGCCCTGTCCTGTGCCCCGGCTACCGCCCGCACAGTGTGCCCCAAGCCTTGGACATTGAGATACCCTCAATTACGACACAGGAGAGAAGATTGGTAATTCAAAGGCTTTAATCATCAGAGAACTGAACAGCTGCCGAGAAGTGTGCTCACCACATGCTGCCGAGTGAGCCTCATCCTATATACCGTTTCACGGGGGCGGAGCCAGAGGCAGAGTCCCCCAGGGTTCCAAGCCCAGTTTTAAAGGGCCAATGTATTAAAGGCAAGGTACAGTTAAAGCAGTTACTGATACCATTCATCACAGACATCCTGACCCATGGCCAATACCTTTGCTCCTAAGGCCTCCACCACGAACGCCATCCATGCAGAGTTGGCCTGGATACCATGCACGGTCGGCACTGCCTCCTGCCCCTGCAGGTGGTCGGACTTCTCCAACTGCACCTGCACAAACTGATAGTTGCTGACAACCCCTCATATAGTTCCTGGCTCTGTGTCTTCATCTCCTTTATCGATGGGACTACCCTTTTCAGAAGCCCAAGACCCACCTGGATGGCAGCGGGTCCCTGAGGTTGGGCCGCCCTCCAGCCATCCGCCCTCTTGGGGGTTCACATCTCCACCTGAGTACCGCTGCACTTGTTTAGTGCGCACCAGATAGTGCCCCAGGAGTCTCTTCACGAACATGCCCAACCGAGTTGAGTGTCTCTTGGATGGTGGAGGGGTACTGACTCAGTTGCGATGGAACGTCGGTGTCATGCCCGGCCTGGTGCTCCGGGGTGTCTCGGGCTGGCATTTCGGGATTCCTTCACTATCCAATACTGCCTCGTCGCGTGAATCTGCTTGGGATTTTTGTCGGAGGCAGGGGACACCAGAAGGGCCCGCCTCATCGCCAGGTGATCCTGAAAGACACAAGACATGATGCATGATTTGATCATGGGTTGGGGTGGTGGGTGGTGTGGGGCAGGTGGGGTGGTTGGGGGTCATGTAGGGGTGGTGTAGGGTGGTGTGGGGAAGGTGTGGTGGCGCCATGCCAAAGGTGGGGTGGGCACCGTGCCATGCGTTTTTCATTGGAATCGATTGAATTTCACGTGGCGCCGGCTAGCCCATTAACGGATCATAAATTGCTCCGGGGCCGGCGCCAATTTAGTTGTCGCAGAAATCCACTGATTCAGTTCCGGTGTCAATGCTTAGTTTCTGAAACAGAGAATTCCGCCCTTGGTGTCTCAAACACATTTCTGAAAAGGATTTCAAAATAATGAGTTCCACTGTTTGTCAGAATTGTAACCAAGGTGCTTAACCATGAACACATTCTGATAGAAGGCACAGAATGACGCTTCAAAGGAATTTATTTGTGGAAATCGCAAGTGGAAAATCCTTGTGCTAACAAATCAATCAGCATTGGGGATTTGTGGAGTGTATGGCATTTGTCAGTGACCTCAAATATTGGTTTGCAAACAAGGATTCTTATTAGGTGGGCCTCACTGATAATTTTACTTTCTTTTCCCACAGGTGCACTCTTTCTCTAAATAATTGTCATGTTGCAACAACAAAATATGTTTGTGCCGTATGGTGTGGAATCTGTCTAATTGTTGATTTCCCCTAACACACCCCATCAACAGCACCCAACACCTTTCCAAGAAGCCCCAACAACAGGGTAAAGCTCGGCCCCATTTGTAAGACTTCCACTGACTCCAATATCAATATCAAACAAAGAAAAAGAGTAACGTTGTCCAGCTGATCGGTGGTTAAACTGGCCCATGTAGTCCCAGTTTTTTGCTGCCATACACCTTTCAAGGTTTCAAAATGGTGATCAGGAGTGCGCAAACTTCCATTTTGAGAAAGTGGTTTGTGTGCATCTGCCCAACTGCCAGCAACACATAGAGCAGTGAGATTGCCGTGCAAATGCCACTGTCGTCATTTTGGAACTCCACACTCCTTCAACATCGTTGGTATAATCTTACACAGCTGAACACAATATTCAACAGCAAGGCAGACTCCCCCCCCCCCTCCCACCCAGCACTATTCAATGGGATTATAGGGTTGGATTTTATGGTGGAGAGGGGCCGGACTGCTGCCTGCCGAGAATGAAAGTGGGCTGTTAGCTGGCTCACCCAAAAGAAGTCTGCCCCCCCACCTTCCCCCGCCTACCCATTATACTCTATGGGCATGCTAAACAAAGTGAGAATGGGACTTCCGCCCATGAAAACTGTCAGCCAATCAGATTGACCGGCAGCTCCATCATTCCTAGCAACACCAGGAGCACGATTCAGTGGGAAAAAAATTAAAGTCCGCTTTCGGGTGCGTTTGACAGGATGTTCCTCGATGGCTGCAACGCCAAGAATCACCCACTATTCAATGACAATTTACCGTCTTTTTGGGCATCTGGCACTTTCTTCCCTCCGAGGCTACACTTAGGTGGTCATCCTTTACTCGCAAGCTGAGCTCGCAAGCAGGCCCGGCTCCTCGCAGATCTGGGCCCCATTTTGCAAGGCGGCCCCAATCTCTAGACCACCCCCCACCCCTTTTAGCCCTGTTTCCAGCTTTCAGGGTCCCACTTCAACCCTCAACCTTCACACAGCCCCTGGAATCCCACCTCACTCTCCCTCTAATGGGCAGGGCTCAACATCTGGCAGTGCCAACTTGGCACCTTGGTACTGCCAGCCTGACACCCTGGCAGTGCCCGCATAACCCTGGCAGTGCCACACGGGCACCATGGAAATGCCAGGCTGGCACTGCCAGGGCACAAAGCGGTTACTGAATCGTGCCCCAGAGCTCAGTACAGGGCGCTGATGGGACTACTGGGATTGCTGGGTCGAAGACAACAGTGGCCTTTGGACCAGGTAAATTGGGGTACTAGACGGGACGATTTCGGGCAGCACAGTGAGGGGGTGCGATGGGGTTGGGAGGTTGTGCTTTGTGGCGAGAAGGAACAAAGAGGTTGGGATAACATCTTGGGTGCACCTCCAATACACAAAGAGCAACTCCTCCCCCCCACCGCCCGAATGATGCGCTACCCCCTTCCCTTACCGCCATTACACAATCTTTTTTAGCAAGTGGCATGCTCACTCCTGCCCACCTGCCCACACCAACCATATTATTGCCTGGGCAGTGTAATATACAGGTCAGTTAGCAAGCTCAATTGGCTCTTAATTGTTTATTTACATATAATGGGCAGGCTGCTGATTTTTGAACTGACCCCCCCCCCCGACCACATAATGGAGCACAGTTTGGGGTGATGGAAGGAGGTGGGCTTGCGACATCTTGTAACTTATGTGCCCCATCCCCCCCCTCCCAACTGAAAATGTGCCTTACAAGGAGCTGTAGTAACCAGCCCATGAAGTACTTCAGGTTAATTGTTGGATTATTTCTGTTGGCTGTTGGTGTAATTGTATGTTTTTGGAGCTTTCCTATTCTTGACATAAACTGCTGTGCTCTACAGAAGTGGTTGCGCTAATTTTGCAGTGTTTTTTATGTGATGTATAATGTAGTGCTGAGATGGGATCACTTTGGACCCACAGATTGCTGTGGGTCAAAGATTTCCTTCTCTCAAGGGCACGAGTGAACCAGATGGATTTTCACAACAACATTTCAATCATGGTTGTCACGTGGGGTTTGATGCAGATCATGGTGACCCGGGTAAACTGGCCCCTTTTCCAGGATGACAAGAACTTTGGTGTACGCGTTGCTAGATGCAATGCAATTTTCAGACCATCACCGCCTTGTAAATGTTGAGTTGTCTTAAAATCAGGGACATTAAAATTAACTCCGTGTTCCATCAATTAGTCTATAATTCAAGTTGCTGATACCAAAAAGCCTTGCCGTTGTGACTTACATTTTATCCACTGACATCAGTGAAAACCTCTCGGCAATAACATAATCCAGTGGTTGAGAAATATTGGAACATGGATCAGTTTGTAAGTTATGAGATGCATTTAGCTCACTGACCATTGTTTGGAAACTTCATTTTAGAGCACCTTTAAAAGGTGAACCCTGAAGTTGGTACATTGCAAATTGCATTTGTGAATCCTTCACTCATATAGACCATTGATACAATTACCTCTGTCCGCAGAACTGAAGGTTTTCCCAGTAGTGAAACACTGCAGTATACTAAACCACAACACCGTACATTCCTCTTTAACTTCAGGGGTGTTTTGGCTGCTATTTAGACTGGTGACATGGCCCTGGGTCAATTTTTCAATCGAGCTTCTTCCAGTCAAAGTCTTCAGTTATAACGATATGTTTAATTCTGATGAGCCAACTGAAATTTTTGAAATTCAATTTTAAAGGCCCATTTCCAGAGGGAAATCAGTCTAGATTTGGATCAACTCTATTTCATTTCCCTGGATAATGCTGACTCCCGTGGTAATAATATTGCTATTTAGAGTTGATGCATAAGCATATTTTGATCCGAGTCTCTGCGTATATATGAAATTGGTTATGCCATTGGTTGCTAATGGAATAATTTCATACCTTTTACATGTCTGCCAATGACAGTTTCAGATCTACTGCAAATACAGTATTGAACGATGTTGATGCAAGTTTAAATGACATACATAGTGCGGGATTCTCTGATCCTGAGGCTAAGTGTTGACGCCGTCGCAAACGCCGTCGCGTTTCCCGACGGCGTCAACATGGCCTCAGGAGCAGCAATTCTGACCCCTACGGGGGCCAGCACAGCACTGGAGTGACCCACGCCACTCCAGCTGCTGATCCCAGCATCATATGGGTGCCGCTGGTCTGCACATGCGCAGTGGGGCTGGCGCTAACGTGCGCATGTGCAGTGGGACCAGCGCGATTGCCGCGCATGCACAGTGGCTCCCTTCTCCGCGCTGGCCCCGACGCAACATGGCGTAGGGCTACAGGGGCCGGCGCGGAACAAAGGAGGCCCCCAGCCCGAGAGGCTGGCCCGCCGATCGGTAGGCGCTGCTGTTGGGCTAGGTCACAGCGGATGCCCCCCCCCCCCGGGGTTGGACCCACCCTCCCCCTCCCCCAGGCCTCCATTCACACCGAGGTCCTGCCGGGTAAGACTAGACTGCCGGGCGGGACTCGGGTCTCTTTGTATGGCCGCTTGGTCCATCCCGGGGCGGCCCCTGACCGCGCCGGCGTCAATTCTCTGCTCTCCGGAGAATCGCGTCCCGGTGCCAGAGCGGCGTTGTCCAGGCCAAGGATCTCTGGTACACCTTGGGTGGCAAATTATTGATGCACTTTCTAAACTGTGGCGTATGAAGTTGTGGGCTTCATTTTGAAACTCTCTATCCATTTTGAATGGGCATCCACATGCAAAAGGAACATCAAGCCCATGAATTGGCCAAAATAATTCACGTGAACACTCACCCATGGTTGACCTGGCCATTTCCAGGGGTGCAAGGCTGTTGCAGCTGGAAACATCTGGTATAACTGGCATTGGTCACATTCTTTCACAACCCATTCTATATCCGCATCGATGCCACCCACCAAATGTAACTCCTAGCTAGCATTTTCATCTTGGACATGCTCGAATGGAAGCGATGCAATTCTTCAAGCAATGATTCTCTTCCTGGTATGGGGACCATCACTCTCATTTCCCAAAGGATGATACCATCCTCGTAACTATGTTCATCTTTCCTGAGCTGATGAGGCTTCATTTCCCACAAAACGTCCTCATTTCTCCATCCACACAGTATCATATGTTCAACTTTTGATAACAACGGGCCTCTATTAATCCAATATTTAATTTGCTGCACTGTCACAATAGAGTCTAGGACGTTTAAGGCCATTACAATCTCTTGCGGTACTAGAGGGGGTGGCGTTCTCTCTGGTAACAGAGGTGAATTAAAGCATCTGCATTGGCCATGTGAGCCTCTGGCCGATATTTGTAAGCCAATAAGAACAGGGCACGACATTGTATCCCAGCAGAAACAATTGGTGGAATTGCTTTGTCTTCCCTGAAGAGCCCTAAAAGTGGCTTAATTGTCTTTGCTGATAGTAAAATGCCTCCTGGATATATATTCATACACCACAGTATGTTGTCACCTTGTATTGGTGGCTAGAAATTGAATTTGCACCAGTGCTCCTCAAGTGATGAGTTCTTAATCTCAATCTTGTATTTTTCCATTATTGGGAAGCCAGGTATTTCCCAGAGAGGAAAGAGGGGCAGCACAGAAGCACAGTGGTTAGCACAGTTGCTTCACAGCTCCAGGGTCCCAGGTTCGATTCCCCGCTGGGTCACTGTCTGTGCGAAGTCTGCATGTTCTCCCCGTGTCTGCGTGGTGTTTCCTCCGGGTGCTCCAGTTTCCTCCGACAGTCCAAAGATGTGCAGGTTAAGTGGATTGTCCATGCTAAATTGCCCTTAGTGTCCAAAAAGGTGGGGTGGGGTGGGCTTACTGGGTTACAGGGGTACGGTGGTGTTGTGGCCTTGGGTAGGGTGTTCTTTCCAAGGTGCTCTTTTCGGCGCAGACTCAATTGGCCAAATGGTCTCCTTTTGCACTGTAAATTCTATAATTCTATGACAGCAAGCTGCCTGGACAGAATTTTGGCAGGCTGTAGTGGTGTGTATTTATGCCTATGTGTGAAAAAGAGAGGGAATTGAGTGGGATGACAGAATGGCATTCGGCCAATCTAGTCTGCACTGACCCTCCGAAAGAGCACACTAGCCAGGGCCCTCAGCCCTATCTCCATAATCCCACCCAACCTTGGGATACTAAGGGGCAATTTAGCATGGCCAATCCACCTAACATGCACATCTTTGGACTGTGGGAGGAAACCGGAGCACCCGGAGGAAACCCACGCAGATACGGGGAGAACGTACAGACTCCGCACAAACATTCACCAGAGGTCGGAATTGAACCTGGGTGTCTGGCACGGTGAGGCAGCAGTGCTAACCACTGTGCCACCATGCCGCCCTTACATTCCTCACAAGCCTGTTTTCTCTACTGCATTATATGAAGAAAAAACACACTCGTCCCTACACATAGCCATTTGTCTGGATCTGTCACAGACAGGAGTCTGCTTATGTTGAATTTTGTCCCTATCTATTTTTTTTAAAACAGCCCTCAATGCAGAACATTTGAGTAAACAATTAAAAGCGCAAAGGAAAATTTAACCTTGGCGCAGTGAACTGTGAACAAGACCTCTCAAAAACATTCTACTGTCCAAACATCTTTTGTGAACTGAAGTTTATAAATAGACAAATAAGATAGAAGTAAGCTACAGAATCCGTAATGGGTGAGATGGCAAAATAGTATTGCATTGACCGAAATATTAATTTCCATATTCAAAATAGTGAAATTCCAACTATATTTCCTTTCACAAACCAAAAAAGCGCTTTGGATATATTTGAACTCTTATGTCCTTGAACGATACTGCTTTAAAATCAGTAAAATATTCCACAGACATTTGGAAAGCCAACATTTTATTGCACAACTAAAAACATCATTTAGACAGAACCTACAAGGAAATTCCAAGTTTAGTACAGCTTTAGTACATAATGTGTTGTTTTATCCGCTGTAATGCTTGTGTCATTAAGTTTTATGGCGTGACTATTTACATTTATCTAACTTGGTATCTTTGACTTTGTTGACTTTGTGTCAGTGAGGGAGGTGGCCCTTTGACTGCAACAGTGTATCATCACTCGCCCTGCTAACTGAATAAGGCAAAGCAAGCCGGATTCCAAAATGAATGCTTCTGAGCACTACAATCAAAATTAACATTTGGGCAGAGAACATCAAATGGTTCTTACACCCAAACTGTAATATTCAACCTATATTTCCCCCATGCGGAATTTCTTTCTCTCGTTTCCTTTGAAAGGTACCTCGTTTCTTTAAAGTTGCAGAAATTATAATTATCATCATTATAATACTCATAGTTTCACATAGTTGGTTAGACAGCTAGTGTGTGGGTCAGATTAGTGGCAACAGCATGGGGCTTGATCCCCATTCTGGCTGAGGCATATGCGGAGCCTGTCTCCTCGCTTGACATATAGCAAAAGGTACGGTACTTTGCTGTGGTTGCGCAAAAAAATCATCAAGGACAGAGATTCTGAAGAAGAAATGCACGCAAACTGAAACATTGCATTTGTTTTGCCTTTTATTTTTGTTCTTTTAAAAAGCCCAATCATTAAACTTTGCTCTCCTCAGGCAAAATGCCAATGCCATGGCTTCCAGATTTCTAAATCTAAATTTCTAGATTTCTAATCAGTGTGCTTAAAATTCACAAGGAAAAGATTTGTTTTCAGCGTCGGGGCAAGGTTGGGCTTTGACTAGTACATTTGGCTAGAAACTAGCATAAAAGTGTCAATTTTACTTTTAAATTGCTTTTATCAACATCTTCCCCAGTGAATTCACCAATGAGATGTCAGTCAAGAATGCTTTAGGGTCAAAATTAAAAAGCTGAGATGATATCCACTGGAAATTGAGGTAGGTTTTGTATTTAAACTGGACTACAAATTAATTATAAATAGCATGTGTAATCCACAGATTTTTCAAGCAGATGGTTGTCATTGGATCTTTGTGAAGGAACGGAGGAGAAGGACATCTGAGAGCATTGTTGTCTAGGTTGATGATTTAATATTGTCCTGTTATGGTAGTAAGTATTGTATCCAATTGATCCGCTGTAAAGACATAGCGCTACATTTGCACTTACAATTTGTTTTTGACCTGATATGTTGATGGCGAAAACCTCGATTGGAGAGTTTACTAGGGATTTTGGAGCACGCAGGTATAGAGCAATAGCAATCACCAACATCAAACCCTACAGTCATGACCCAAATTATTTATGATAAGTCATTGACAACAACTTGCATCTATATAACACCTTTAACGTAGCCAAAATGTGCTTCAATCTCCCTAGAGGAGAAATTCACCAGCGTGTTACATTTACATTGCACTGACACTCGTCGTGGGCAGAAGGTTCAGAGTTTTCTGTCAGCAACACAGAAAAACAAGCTACAAATGTCACTTGAAGTGGGAATCATATGAGGCCCATTTTAGAATGTTATCTTGTGAAACGGGCTTATTACATGTCGTAGGGAGCACAGCATTCAATTATTGCCATTTCTTCAGTGCGTCTCACACAGCGCCGGCCCTAGGGTTGCTGGCGCCCCGGGCAAGCTGAACTGCGCCCTTCGGGGGGGGGGGGGGGGGGGGGGGGCGTGGGGGGGGGGGGGCCAGGGGCCGGGGGCGGAGGGGGAGGCTGGAGGGGGCCCGAGGGGGGGGGGGCGGAGGGGGCCCGAGGGGGAGGGGGCGGAGGGGGCCCGAGGTGGGGGGGGGGGGGCGAGGGGCGGAGTGACCACCGGCGAGCCTGGATCCATCCGCCATGTTTGTGCGGGGCGGCCTGAGGGAGGGCGGTCACCGCGCATGCGCTGGTTGGCACCGGCCCAACTGCGCATGCGCGGGACCCGCACTCCTTGATGGCGCCCCCTAGCACATGGCGCCCCGGGCGACTGCCCGAGTTGCCGGTACCTTGAGCCGGCCCTGGTCTCACAGTAAACTCCAGAATGTATAGTGCCATATGCGGTATTGGAAATCTGACAAGGGCAACGCTATATCATGATCTAAATCTTGATTGATCCAAATGGATCAGTTTGATTCTACCCTACATTTTTCAGTTTTACCCAGGTGGCTAGCACTGTGGCTTCACAGCGCCAGGGTCCCAGGTTCGATTCCCCGCTGGGTCACTGTCTGTGCAGAATCTGCACGTTCTCCCCGTGTCTGCGTGGGTTTCATCCGGGTGCTCCGGTTTCCTCCCACAGTCCAAAGATGTGGAGGTTAGGTGGATTGGCCATGATAAATTGCCCTTAGTGTCCAAAAAGGTTAGGAGGGGTTATTGGGTTATGGGGATAGGGTGGAAGTGAGGGCTTAAGTGGGTCGGTGCAGACTCGATGGACCGAATGGCCTCCTGCACGGTATCTTCTATGTTCTATCTGTCTGTATTCAATGAAACACTGCAATATATTTTTTTTTATAAATGTTTTTATTCAGTTTTCGTATTTTATATTGAACAAATTACAAATTGTTAGGAGAGAGAAAAAAAAAAACAAACAAAAACAAACACGCAAAAATTAACACACATATTTACAGGTAAGCATCTTCGTAGTAGTAACTGCGCCCCCCCCCCCCCCCCTCCCCCCCCCAACATGTTTATTTAGCTTGGTTTTGGGCCTTAGCTAGCCATCGAACCCCCGTAACGAACCTGTAGCCCCCCCCCCCCCCCTCCCGCTACCTTCCCCCGACTATTCTTCCTCTTGTACATTGGCCACAAATAGGTCCCGGAACAGTCGCATGAATGGCTCCCACGTTCTGTGGAAGCCGTCGTCCGACCCTCGGATGGCAAATTTGATTTTCTCCATTTGGAGAGATTCCGAGAGGTCGGACAGCCAGTCCGCAGCTCTGGGCGGTGCTGCTGACCGCCAGCCAAACAGGATTCTACGGCGGGCGATCAGGGAGGCAAAGGCAAGGGCATCCGCCCTCCTCCCCAGGAATAGATCTGGCTGTTCTGAAACCCCGAAGACCGCCACTATCGGGCATGGCTCCACCCTCACTCCCACCACTTTGGACATTACCTCGAAGAAGGCTGTCCAGTACTCCACGAGTCTGGGGCAGGACCAGAACATGTGGGCGTGGTTGGCCGGGCCTCTTTGGCACCGTTCACATCTGTCTTCCACCTCCGGGAAGAACCTACTCATACGGGTTCTTGTTAAGTGGGCTCTATGTACCACTTTTAGTTGCGTCAGGCTGAGCCTTGCGCACGTGGAGGTGGAGTTGACCCTATGCAGTGCTTCGCTCCAGAGTCCCCACCCGATCTCCATCCCCAGGTCGTCCTCCCATTTCCTCCTTGTTGCGTCCAGTACGGTGTCGTCCCTATCTACCAGTCGGTCATACATGTCACTACAGTTCCCTTTCTCTAGGATACTTGCGTCCAGTAGGTCTTCCAGTAGTGTCTGTCGTGGCGGTTGTGGGTACGTCCTTGTCTCCTTTTGTAGGAAGTTTTTGAGCTGCAGGTACCGTAGCTCGTTCCCCCCAGCTAGCTGAAATTTCTCTGTCAGTTCGTCCAGTGTTGCGATCCTGTCGTCCGTGTACAGGTCCCTGACTGTCAACGTCCCCCCGTCCTGCCTCCACCTTTTGAAGGTGGCGTCGGTCAGTGCTGGTTTGAACCTATGGTTGTTGCAGATGGGAGCCCTGTTCGACATTTTGGTCAGGCCAAGTTGCTGCCGCAGTTGGTTCCAGGATTGGAGGGTGGCTGTCACCACTGGGCTGCTGGAGTGTTTTTTGGGTGGGGATGGGAGTGCTGCCGTGGCGAGGGCCCGGAGGGAGGTTCCCATGCAGGAGGCCTCCTCCGCACGCACCCACTCAGCTTCTGGCTCCTGGATCCATCCCCTTACTCGCTCGGCTGTTGCTGCCCAGTGGTAGAATTGTAGATTCGGGAGGGCTAACCCTCCCCTGGTTTTTGTTTTTTGTAAGACCTTCTTTGGGATCCTAGCATTTTTACCCCCCCATACGAACGCCATGATGAGTTTGTCCAGCGCTTTGAAAAAGGCCTTGGGGATGTAGATCGGAATGGATCTAAACAGGAAGAGGAACCTGGGCAGTACGTTCATTTTGATCGTCTGAACTCTCCCCGCGAGGGAGAGCGGGAGTGTGTTCCATCTTTGCAGGTCCTTTTTAACTTCCTCCGTCAGGCTGGTGAGGTTCCATTTGTGGATCCCTTTCCAGTCATGGGCTATTTGGATCCCCAGGTAGCGGAATTTATGTCGGGCTTGTTTGAACGGCAGCCCCTTTAGTGCTGCCCCCCCCCCCCCTTGCGGGTGTAATGGGAAGATCTCACTTTTGCTCATGTTGAGTTTGTAGCCCGAGAAGGCTCCAAACTCTTTCAGGAGCGCGATGATTCCGTCCATGCTGCTTTGTGGGTCCGAGATATAGAGGAGCAGATCATCCGCATAGAGTGAGACTCTGTGCTCTCTACCTCCCCTTCGGATCCCCCTCCAATTTTTTGCTGCCCTGAGCGCGATTGCTAGCGGTTCGATTGCTAGTGCGAACAGCAGCGGGGACAGTGGGCATCCTTGTCTGGTGCCCCTGTGCAGCTGGAAGTATTGGGAGTTGGTATTGTTGGTCTGTACACTCGCCATGGGAGCGTTGTACAGGAGCTTTACCCAAGCGGTGAACCCTGTTCCAAGCCCGAACCGCTCCAGTACCTCTATGAGGTATTTCCATTCGACTCTGTCGAAGGCCTTTTCTGCGTCCAGGGAGACGATCACCTCTTGAAACACTGCAATATAAAGGTGCGTAATTTGAGATCTTCTCTCTTTGGCAAGTGTATTTACACAACGCCCATTGTTAATGGTGCAGGTTGGCTGGGTAATTAGAATGAATGTCCTGTTTTCTGAAGTTGTAGGTTCTCTGTTTGAGAAGGTTGACTAGGAGGCTATTTCATTCTTCCATGGTGATCGAAATAGCAAAATGTCAATTTCTGTGACGATCCATCCAGCATTGATCTGAGGTATATGTTTCAGTGATACTGACGCATTGTCTCCATGGCCTGAATTTCTCATCCATCGGGCGTTTGTGTTCAGTGGGTCCAGAAGTGAAATGCCCTCTTTTCCGTGGTCAGCGTCAGAATGCGATTTCATGCTGGTTGGACTTTAATTTGCCTGCCAGCAAACATGCCCTGTGAAAGGCTGGGTGGTGCTGGGGAGGGCGGAAAGAATGTGGGTGCCAAGAAAAGGGAGGGTGCAGGCCGGCAGTTCCAGCGTGTTCCTTCAGGGGGACTGCAACTGCTGAGCACTCTCAGGGAGCTGCTGACCTGTGGAAAATAAATATCAATGTTAAAACTATACCAGGCAGCACAAACATACACAGACCTCAGTCCCCAGGCACATTTGTTAATTTTATTTGAGCCCTGACCTGTCATCCCACCGTGGCTTGATTGGATTGGATTGGATTTGTTTATTGTCACGTGTACCGAGGTACAGTGAAAAGTATTTTTCTGCAAGCAGCTCAACAGATCATTAGAAAAGGGAATTAAACAAAATTCAAGAAAATACAAGAAAATACATGAGAATACATACAGCTAAAACGCAAAGGCTGCCTGGCCAGTCGGTCCGCTCGCCAACCAGAAAGGCAGACGGGCAAGGTAAAATTGGTGTTTAATTAATTTAAAAATGGAGGGTGGGTCCCAATTCTGGGATTCCAGACCCCGTTCCCAGGCTTTTCCATTTTCGGCAGGGCCTTTTAAGGGTTAGGGCTGACTTGAGTCGTGGGTCCACACTCTGCAGTCCTGAACTGACCAGATCCATTGTGGAGATAGACATGTCCTAGCCTTTGCAATTTTCATGCAGTTGGATCAGCTTTTAAAGAGACATTGTTCAGAGCACCTTAGAGATGTCATAGACCATATCCTTCATGAGGGAACCTTTTGATGGGTAAATTCAAAAGCTCCTCTTTATTCTCCTTATGCCAACATATGCCCCTCCACTCACTCATCGTGGACCTTTGTGCTCCCTATACCAAGCTGTAACACCTCCATGGGTGACACTGTGGCACAGTGGTTAACACTGCTGCCTCACAGCATCAAGGTTCAATTCTGGCCTTGGGTGCCTCTCTGTGTGAAGTTTGCGCTTTCTCCCCCAGTCTGTGTGGGTTTCCTCTGGGTGCTCCGGTTTCCTCCCACAGTCCAAAAATGTGCAGGTTAGATGGATTGCCCATTCTAAATTGCTCCTTAGCGTCCAAATGTTAGGCATGGTTACGGAGATGAGGTGGGGAGAAAGGACCTGGATGGAGTGCTCTTTCAGAGGGTTGGTGCAGATTTGCTGGGCCGAATGGCCTCCGTCTCTACTTAGGGATTCTATTCTATGATTTATGCCTGTTCATCTCCTATACACTTTATAGAACCAACAAACCTTATAGTGACAATAAGGTGTGTATAGAAAGCTTAAAAGAAGCCATTCATTCATAACTTTCCACTATGTTACAAAAAGTCATTTCCTACAGAGCAATGGAAGTGTCAATCATCTAGACTCTTTAAAGTATCAATAGCAGAAGCAAGCTGAAAGCACTTTAAGCCTCTTAATCTTATGTGAGTAAACATTGTGCAATTAACATAGATCAGAGAATCAGAGCTCTTAATCAAACAATTCTCTTCCTGAGGCTCATGTGTTTCAGTAGACTAATGAATTTCTGGGCTCTCAGCTAAATCTTATAATACATTCTTAGCAGAAAGCCCAGAAGTCCATTAGTCTGTTGAAGCACCTGAGCCCCAGGGGGAACTTTTCTTGCTTGACAGCTCTGGCTCTCTGATCTCTGCTGTTTTTTGCACAATTCTTATTTGCACTAGATTAAGAGGTTTTACTTTCATGCAGTTTCTGCTATAGATACTTCAAAGGGTATGGATGATTGATACTTTTATTAACTTGTCATAAAAGGACTTTTTGAAAATGTAGTGGAAAGTTATGAATGGATCACTATTTTTTAAACCTTTTCCTATTGTTATGGTAATGTTTATTGATTCTATACAGCGTATGGTGGAATAATGGATGTGGAAGTGGCATAGCCTGGCATAGGATTCATGAGGGGTTTGGAGGTTGTGTGGAGGGGCATGAGGTGGTATAGGAGGGGTATCAGGTGTGAAGGTAAAAGACTAGAGGGCCTTAGATTTGTCATTATACTGGAACAAAGTTCCAGAGCACTGACAGAGCCTTTTAAACAATCCACCTCCGCACTTGGCAGTTCCTGCTGTTGCCTCGAATCTCAAACCTCTTTCCACAGTTGGCTGGCCTGACTACCTACACCCCAACTGTGCCCCCCCCCCCCCCCAACCCCCACCCCACTCCCGGCAATGAAGATCCCATCTTTGCAGGCACTTACTCCTGAGATGGGTGGGCCATACGGGAGTTTTCCTCATTCCTGCTACCTGCCTTGAAGATGAAAATCTCGACCATTAGCAAGGCTGAAAGATTAACTCTCTTATAGTGTTCAGGATTGGTATGTTTCCGAGCCCTGAAGGTGGTTGTGAGAGTTGTGGAAACCATTAGAGTCTTTCCTATTGGTCCTCCAGTTGGTCTTATATAGACTGGTGGAACTGCTCACTCAGATAGCTATACTAAATGTGCTGCTTCCCCGATATCAGAATCGTAATTTTTTGCATTTATCACACTTAATCCTTCCTCCCACCCCGCCAACCCCCTGCCATTGCCATGTACAGATGTTAGCAGTAATATGTATCTACATGTTGTTTGTGATGCCACCCATCTCTAACTGGGTTTCACTGGCGGCATTGACTTTTTGTGATGTCGGTGCTCTTGGTGCCATTTGGATACCGCTCACCATCCCACTCATTCCCGTTCACTGTTCTCCACATTGTCCATATAATTGCACTCTGCATATCAGCAGTAATAAGCAGAACATTTTTAAATGTGTCTTTAGCTGCTTGGAGGATCATCATTCCATGCACACGTGTGGTGTTGCCGCAAGCTTTGTGTGAAGCTGTTGATTTTCAGGAAGCGCGAGTTTAGAAAACCACACATTCCTGTGCTTTTTCTCGCAGGTTGTAACTTACAGAGAAATAAATAAGTCTCGTTGACAAAGAGGGAGAAAAATCAAATCTAAGATCTGGTCTAGATCTGTACTCCTGTGACACAACAAAGATTGTTTTGTTTAATCCCTCTTGCAAACAATTTGCATTTTATACTTTTGTTCACAACTTGGGGTTTAAGCATTTCAACAAATACCATGTAATGGCAGGGATTGGGAGGAGGGGCGGTAGAGTGGAAGTAACTCAGTATTAAATTAACTCACATGGATGCAGTGACGTTGCCAGTCAATATAGTAAATTATTTTTTGTAAAAAGCAAACTTTTCACAATGGCTAATAGCACAGATAGGCAGAAAAAAATCAAGGCCCATCTGTGGTATGAATGATATCGTCTCACCTTTGAAGAATAGGCTATTAACCGAATCTTAGTATTTGTTTACAGGGCCACAAGGGCATCATAGGTGATTAATAAGGGAGGTGACAGGATCATGGTCAGTACAAGCTGAATGGAACAAAAAGAGTCCAATTTGGAAGCATTATAAATCAACCTGGGAGTGCCAGCTAGTTATTCATTTGTATGAAGATACACCTTACATTCAAAAGAAACTAGCATTCCACGCTGTCAATAATCCTTGCGTGCAAATGTTGAAATCACTACATTGAACTTACCATCCAAAACCCAGTAACAACGTCACCTTACCTGCCACAATGTTTTTTAGAGGGAAAAGAATGGGCTAATAAAGAATTCATCATTGTCTTTACCTGTTGAGATGGAATTTGATGAACCAGAGGTGACAGGTACACATCAGTGGGTCTAATTCATCATCTGATTCTAAGATGCAAACATTCAAAATAGGAGTATAAGTATGCCATTCAACCCCTCGAGCCTGACACGCCATTCAATAAGATCATGGCTGATCTGCTTGTGTTGAGTTTCACATTGTCATCTAACCCATCTAACATCTAAGCCTTTGATCCCTTTGCCCAACAAGTATGCATCTGCCTTGAGAATACTCAAGCGATCCTGCTTCCAACACATTCTGACGCGAGGAGTTCCACATTTGCACAACTCTCAGAGAAAAACAATTATCCTCATCTCTGTCCTATAAGGGTGACCCCTAATTTTAAAAGAGTGCCTCCTTTAGATCTGGACTCACCTACAAGAGGGAACATCACTTCTCTGTCTAAGTTTTCATCCTAAAATTACAGGACTGTTTCAATGAAATTAACTTATGTTTATGTGGGCCTTTAATAGATGCATCTACCAAAGCACATCACAGAATTTCATCAAAAAAATTGGCACTAAATCGAAGTAAGAGAGTTTCAGAAGATTTTCCAAAAGGTTGGTAAGAATTATCTTAATGGAGAGGAAGGAGGCTTTGGTGAGAGAAATTGAGTATGTGGTCCAGGAAATCGTCAATCATGAGCGATGGTGAGGATGATGTATAAGAGACTAGATTGAGATGAAGGGTAAGTTTTCCAGTTCAGGTTTGCACAAAGGGTGAGTTCTGAGAAGCCTGTAGGACTAGTGAAGAGACATTGAAGGGTGATACCATGAAGAGGATTTAAATACAATGATGTGAGTCTTAAATTTGCCTTTGGGGATCAAGAACAAATGAGCATGGGGCTTGGCAAAGGTTAGGATGGGGGAAGCAGAGTTTTAGACGAGCTAAAGTTTCTGTAGGATGCCAGATAGAAACCTGCCAGGAGAATATTGGAATAGTCAAGTCTAGTTAATTCAAAGGCATGGATGAATGTTTCAGCAAAAGATGAGCTGAGATAGCAGCAGTGCCAGGAGGTGTTATGCAGTGGAAGTAGGCATTCTTTCCCATGGGGAGAATGCAGGGCTGAAAACTCAATTCTGGGATGAATACAATGGTAAGACAGCGAACTGTCTAATCCAGCCTTGGATAATAGATGATGAGGTGAATCTTTAATAAGAATCAAAGATTGTAAAGCCTTCCCAATATTGAGGAAATTATGGCTTTCCAGGTGCATGTGTTGGACAAGCAGTCTGACATATCAGAGAGAAATAGAAGCGCTGAGAGAGGCAATGCAGAGTTTGGATACGAGGAAGTTGACTGCACATCTGTGGTTAATGTTGCTAAGGGGCAGCATGTAGATAACAAGAGGAAGAATCATGGTTAAATGCAGAGGTAATTGTGTAGATTCAGGAACGGCATCTTCCTCAATCGATGCCAGATACCCTCCTGGTCTGTGGCCTTTGGATGATTGAGGGAAGAAAGGAAGTAACTAGGCCATCAGAGAGTAACATCTTGCTTGAGACAAGAGTGTTAAAGGTGGAGGTAAAGAAATGGTTGTTTAACATGATGTTTATAGGGGGGGTGAGGTGAAAAAGGGTGGGAGCAGATTTCAATGGAGCTTAAAAACCAGCATGAATGTGCTGGGCTGAACGGTCTAATTCTGTGTTGGGAATACTTTGCAAGAAACAGCTCAAACAATAGAGCTCTAAACGAGCTCAGTGGGCTATTTGATGGCCTGAAACTTACTACATTTTTACTGCCAGAAATGAATTATCAGGGTTCACACTGGTCTAAATGATGGCGAGACTTTGCTTGGTAAATAAGTTGCACACATTATGATGATAAATTAAAATCTCAGTCTTTCATAAATATCTGACACTTCAACCTGAACAGCTAATTATAATTATAATGGCCACGCCTGCACCTTACAAAGGTTACTGTGCAAATCTCCTGCAAATGTGCTTGCTCAAAGACTTCAAATTACGACCAGACTTTCGGACACAGCAGGAAAGCCCTTGTTTTTATGTATTTCATTGCAATTTTGTGAACCGTGTTTTTTTTTTAATGTATCCTCGTGCTCTGGATAGTCTCTCACAGAGAGTTGTGACTATTGCTTTTTCATTCTTTACTCCATTTTCTATGAAAGGTGGCTTTTAATATCCTGGTGTACAAAACAATTTACAGATACAAACACACAGCAAGGAATAAAGTTCTTCTGGAAAGATAAATATGGGGAACCAGGAAGCAGTCGGGATCATAACAAACAAATTTAATTTATACAATTCAGTGACCATTAATATTTTATTAGGCAGTGAATTAATATATATTGGAGCCATACATTACAATAATGTGGTCCCTTAATGTTTGTTTTAACATACTTCAGGGGTGTTAATTTATCTCAAGCTGCCATGCTGGGATTGTAACTCATAAATAAAGGGCTGGTATTAATCACATGGGGATGATTACGACCTTTGATTATCACACTAAATCAGCCTGTGAGTGACACTTATAGTGACTTTCAAAAAATAAATAAAACTGGCTGTGAAATGTTCTGTGGGGTGATGGTTAATGATTTTGAGCAATTAGTCGAATCAGAAAACATATGTGCAGTGCTGGCTTCAGTTGTGTTTAGGAGCCTGCCTTTCCACGTTATTGCAAGCATGTGAAAGAAGTGTATGGTATATCCTCAGAGGGACCAATGATCCCTCTCAATGGCCACAAACGCAGTCCACACACTAGCGGTAGGTACACAGGGAGGTTCAGGTTAAGCGGGTGGGATGAGTGGCAGTGGACCTGATTTTACAACACTTTGCACTGCTTTGGGACAGACAGAATTTTTGTTAATGATGGTTGAATAAGGTGAATGCTGTCACACTCTCCCTCCTAAGTCTACTGCCATGTCTTTTCAAGTCAGCGTTCAGGTGCCAATAATAACATTTCAATATTTAGTCAATGGAATAGATGACAAAGTTAATACTACCAGATGATAAATGACATTGCCCTGGGGTACCCTATAAAGCTGGAGTTTCCTCATCCTTCCCAAGTTGTTCCCTCATATTCCCCTCCTCACTTGAATCCACTAACGCGCACTGGAGTTAGATTCTGTAAATTCTAGCATTTCTCTGGCAATTCGTCAGATGTGAGTCAATGAATATTGACAGGATGTTTGACTATGGGGGTCACCACACCTAATTTGGATCCTGTCTTCACAGGATAGCAGCACAGTTGGACTTTTCATCAGGGGCCACAGGATAGAGGGGAAACTTGGGTTAATTTTTTTCACACTTTAGCCTGGGGGCACAGAGGGCAACTGTATCACTTGCATCTTTATCCTAACTGGGATTAGGTGACACAGAATAGACGTCAGATTTAATCTTATCGTTTCCTGCTCTGTGCAACTCAACAGAGGGTTTTTCTCTCAAACAAGAACTTGTACCCCTCTGGGAATCTAATAATACTTTGCCCCAGTTCAAACTAAAGTAAACTTAAACTTAAAAAAATAGACAGCATTGAATGAGTGGTTTCAGTCTTTACAGGTGCTTGATTCCTCCCAAGTTTAATACTGAAACAAAAGCCTCACATGAACTCACCTTTGACCAAATGTTTTGATCTTCTGGTCGAATGTCTCTTTCTTTGACTTGAGCCAAGATTCTCCATTCCCCACTGCCGCAATCGAGAATCCCAATCGGGCGGGGGATGGCGCGTTGGCACAAAAATGGGATTGGTGCTGGGCGCCAGACCTGTTCCCATTCTTTGCTCTCCCACTGCCAACTGAAACGGGTTTCCCGATCTCTCAGCGTGACCTCCTGCCCCAACCCAGTAGGACCGTGCAAATAGCTCATTAAAGTTATTTTCCATATCATTGGCAGGCAGGACGTATCATTCACAAGCCTGGTGGAATGCTGAGAGAATTGGTGCTATTGAATGGCACGTCGGGGTCGCTCCTAGCGCCAGTGGGGACCATTCCAAAGTTTTCACTGCCGGGAACACTTAGGGCGAAATTCTCCGCCCCCCACGACGGGTGGGAGAATAGCGGGAGGGCCTTCCCGACATTTTTGCCGCCCTCCCGCTATTCTCCCACCCCCCCGCCGAAGTCCCGACCCGAATCGCTGCCGCCGTTTTTTTACGGCCGGCAGCGATTCTCAGCTGTTAGATGGGCCGAAGTCCCAGCCCTTTCCGTCGTTTTTACGAACGGCAAACACACCTGGTCTTGCCGTTCGTAAAAACGGTGTCACAAACTCGCTATTAATAACCATGGCACCGATTGGCACGGCTGTACCACGGCCGTGCCAAGGGTGCCATGGGCCCGCGATCGGTGGGCACCGATCGCAGGCAGCGGGTCCGATGCCCGCGCACTACTTGTCCTTCCGCCGCCCCGCAGTATCCATTCGCGGGGCGGCTGAGGGTCAACCCGGCCCGCGCATGCGCGGGTTTCGCGCAAAACGCGATGACGTCACCCGCGCATGCGCGGGTTGGAGTCTTCCAAACTGCGCATGCGCGGCTGACGTCATATGACGCGTCAGCCGGCGCTAACTCCGGCAAGCGGGCTTAACGATTTTCGTTAAGCCCGTCTTGCAGGAGCCTACGGCGTCGGGCTGCTAGCCCCGACCGGGGACCAGAATCGGTCCCCGGTCGGGAAGGGGCGCGCTGCCGTAAAACCCGCCCGGGTTTTACGGCAGCTTTACGATTTCTCCCGTTTTGGGAGAATCTCGCCCTTAGACTCTGGACAGGCCGGAATGCCTCCCCTGGTGTCAATTTATTTCTCTGCCTACACTCCTATGAAACACCTTTGAGCTCTTTATGTCTTGGAAACTAGCAATTGTTTTTTTTTTAATGTTTAGAAAGGACTTTTAATGCATCAATTGTAATTTTCTTGGATAAGAAGAAATATTGACCTGTGTGACCAGACAACCCTTGACCTGGAAGCAGTACCAACAGGAGGGAAGATACAGAGGTTGTGTAGCCACATACAGAAAAGGCAAAGAAGCTACTGTTGTAAAGAAGATAAGAGAGTTGGAGGAAGAAGATTACCAGCATATAGTTGCAGAAACACTCAGAAGGAATACATCAAATTATTGTGTGGAAAAGAAGCAAACCTCACAGGGGGAGAGTTAAATGTTTCTGTTTGGCAGAAAAGGAGACAGATCTCCAGGAGGTACTGTGTGAGCTGACAAAAAGGTCTAAAACCTGGTAGGCTGTGTGAATAGCTCAGAGATGCTGCAGTGACAGGTGTTTTACCAGAAGTGGTCAAACATGATCTAGGATACTATTGGTTGACTGACTGAAAATAAATTCTGGAGCACTATGTCATCAATGGTGTCAAGACCCATGGGTGAAGGGTTAGTAGAAGAGTGCCTTGTTGATGATAATCATACCGTGAAATCTGGAGACGAGAGCTGTTGTCAGGTTGGATTTCTGACCTGTGTGTAATCAAAGCATTTTGTTGAACTGTATAGCTATATAATGACTTATATGCTACAAGAAGAGTCATGTTGAAAATGAAATGAATGAAATGAAAATCGCTTATTGTCACGAGTAGGCTTCAATGAAGTTACTGTGAAAAGCCCCTAGTCGCCACATTCTGGCGCCTGTTCGGGGAGGCTGGAATGGGAATTGAACTGTGCTGCTGGCCTGCCTTGGTCTGCTTTAAAAGCCAGCGATTTAGCCCAGTGTGCTAAACCAGCCCCTGATCATGTAAGACATATCTCTGCTGTATTGACTATTAAAAATAAAATTTACCTTTTTCTCTGAAGTATCATTTTGCTGTTAATTCATGTTTAATTTTCACTGACTCTGATGTGCTGAAATAAAGCTACAGAAAGTGAAATCTCATTGGCAATTTCTTCATTTGGGGATTGTTTGGTAAATTTAGTTATTTTTAGTTTATGATTTCCACTCAGAAATTGTAACATTACATGAAAATAAATTGCTGGTGATGCTTACCAACACAAATTGTGTATTCATACAATTCTCATGCAAATTCCTTGAAGGTTAATGGAGAAAAATAATCAGAAAATGGAGCAACAAATAATTTTGGTACCTTCACGATCTCACAACAAACAAGAATGGTACAAAACATCTAAAATTAGACGAAGGCATTCGCTTCCCACAGATGCTGCCAGATTCGTTGAGTATTCCCAGTAATAACAATGGGATTGTGCTCCACCGTAAACATCTCCCCTTTCAAAACAGACGTGAAACAGGTGCATCATTGCACCAACACTATTCTCAATCTTTCTTGTAGAAACACTGCAACTTACCATACCTGGGGAGGAGCCTGTCCGCAGTAATAACTCATTGGATTGATGATACACTCTTCAACCTCAAATGGGTGAGGGCCAAAACAAATACAGCAGCCACCTCTATAACACCAAGATGACCAAAGTTCTCTGCCAACACACACTAAACAGATTAAATCAAATGCCTTCAATTGAAATTCATGGTGAACTTTTGGAAAATGTCCCTCACTTTTGAATGGCTTGTTCAATTTGGAATTATTTCACAAAAGGGTATTGATTCACATCAGTCTGGAATGTTCCATTTGTTCCTTTTTGAAACAAGGGAGTGATTTTCGAATGCAATTTAGTGGACCTAAAACTAAGTTTGTTGACAGGCACGTTTGGCGGGGTGATTCGCAACAGCTGCAGTGCCAAACATCACCCCACTATTCAATGGCACTTTGCTATTTTTGTGGCCTCACAGAATTTCTCTCATCCAATGCCGCACATGGAATGATTTCCTGCTGGTGAGCTGATCTCGCACAGAAAGCACTTAACTGTCTTTAATGTGGTCCAGGAGCGACAATCATAGCTTTATGTTTGTAAACATTGTGGTTCGTTTCACAGCTGACTACATCAAGGCACTCAAATGTGAAGGGAGATGGATGAAACAATACAGACAGTTGTGTGTGTGTGTGGAAGCTGTCAATCACAGCCTAGTGAAAGCAATTTCACAGAAAACCGACTGAAAGACTTTCAAATGAAAGTTTTGAGGGGCTTTAAAACCAGCTGGCTGGTTTTCTCTTTCCAGGAATTGACAGGTGCTGCTTGCCTGAGCCAGCAGGTGTATCCACTAAGTTTTAAAGCAGTGATTTTGTTCACTGCCTCTGTCTGGACTGTTCTCTAATGTCCAGGCAGTAATCTCTCTTGTGGGGTCTTCCAGGCAGGGGTTTCTCTCATGGGTGGTTCCAGGCAGGGGCATCTCTTATGGGGAGTCAATGGTGGGTATCTCTGTAATTTGGGGGTGTCTGTTGGGGTTTCTGAAATTAGGGGGTCTCTGACTAATAAAAGGGTCTCTGGTGGGAGGTTGTGGAGGGCGAGGGGGGTCACCCTCTTACTGTGAGGGCCAAAATAACTCAAAAGATCCCGGGGGCGCTGAATTGCATTATGGGGGTGGGGGGGGGGGGGGGGGGGGGGAGCTGAATTGCATTGCAGGGGAGACCCAGCTGCCGGACCTCGCTATCAGGCCACCCGCTCAAAATGATGGTCCGATAGCATATTTCCCTAGGGATTTGCATGACTATGGATTGTAAATCGCATCCTCATTTGCGCTCCCAGCGTGAGCGCAATCTGTACGATCCAGCTCCAGCGGGAGAACATAGGGCGGGATTCTCCTTTTCAGAAACAGTGTTCACACCCGGAGTGAACCGATGGATTTCTACAGCAACAACATTGGTGACAGTCCCAAAGCACAGCAGGATCCGTTAATGGTCCAGCACCAGAGCCATTTGGAACATGATTGAGTCCAATAAAAAATGGTGTCAGATTCGCTGGAGTTGGGATTGCCACTCGAGAGGCTGACAAGCTACAGTCGCATGTAAACACTCCACTACCCACACACACTCATACCAGCAAACAAGATGGCAGCATGGAGAGTGGCACCCCAGTTTGTGGACGCTGAGCTGGAGACCCTGCTAGACGCATGGCGGAGAAGCGGGCCACCCTGTTCCCCTGCGTGGGAAGGAGGCTGCCACTGCCGCTATACACCGGGCCTAGGCGAAGTCACAAAAGGACAGCCTGGGTGAGAAGGCAGCACTGTGCCCCTGGCACCAACCCTTCCACACCCCCCACACACACCATAAACTCCCCCCTGCATATAGAGGACAATAAAACCCCACCTGCTGCCAGTGTGCACGCTCTCCACCCAGCAGGTCCCATCAGTAATGGAGATGCAGACACAGAGCCAGGAACTACTTGAGGGACCAACAGCAACCACCCAGCGCTTGCAGGTGCAGTTAGATGAGTCCAACTGGGTTGGAGGCGGCGTCTTGTAAAGGCACCAGCCTGGGGCATTGGTAAAGGCACCTCTGCCATTCTCGCCGGCCCGGTACTCCACAAGTCCGGTGGTAGTGGCAGCTCTGAGGATCTGGGGGCAATGGAGGAGGCATAAGAAGCAGGAGGGTGCGTCAGTCTGGACCCCGATTTGTAACAACCACATGTTTGCACCGGGCAGGCTGGACGGCGGGTTCCAGAGCTGGCAGAGGGCAGAAATTAGAAGGATGGGGGATCTATTTATAGATGGAAACTTTTCCAGCTTGAAGGCGCTGGAGGATAAATTTAAACTGCCGCCAGGGAATGTGCATGGTGCTGGGAACCCGGGTGGTGCCGAGTCCAGAGGTAGAGATCTTTGGAGTGTCAGAAGATCCGGGAGTTCAGGGAGTGAAAGAGGCCGATGTTCTGGCCTTTGCCTCCCTGGTAGCCCGGAGACGGATCCTTTTAAGTGGGGGAATCGAAGCCCCTGAGTGTCGAAACCTGGGTTAGTGACATGGCTGGGTTTCTCAGTCTCGAGAAGATAAAGTTTGCCTTAAGAGGGTCAATGTTGGGGTTCTCTCGGAGGTGGCAACCGTTCGTCGATTTTCTCAGGGAAAATTAAAATGTCAGCAGAAGCAGAATTCCAAAGGGGGCTGTTGGCGGGCTGGTGTTAGATGGTTGTGGTGTGTAAAGATTGGGTCGGGTGGGGAAATGTTTATTTTACGATGTCATTGTTATTGTTTTTGTTTGTGCTATAAAAATTTGCAAATACTTTAATAAATACTTTTTAAAAAAGAGGAGTCCAACTGTCTTCAGGGGCAGGCGGTGGTGATGAGCATGCGTGCCACCCAGAACACTGCCCGCACAGGTGGAGTCCACAGTAGAGGCCTTGGGGCCAAAGGTGTCGGCCATGGGTCAGGATATCA
This sequence comes from Scyliorhinus canicula, assembly GCF_902713615.1. NCBI lineage: Eukaryota > Metazoa > Chordata > Chondrichthyes > Carcharhiniformes > Scyliorhinidae > Scyliorhinus > Scyliorhinus canicula. The sequence continues at coordinate 44,518,370 of NC_052163.1, forward strand.
AAGGCCTGGGGCACTCCGTGTGGGCGGTGTTTGAGGCACAGGACAGGGCTGCCTTGTCACAGGCAGCTATGTATCAGGGCCACCTGGATATTGTGGTGGCACGCCAGAGCTTGGACCAGACACAATGGGTTATGGCTGAGGGCGTCATGGGCACTGCCAAGGCACTGGATGCCCTGAGGCAGTCCCAGAGGGAGCTGGCATGTCACTGAGGGATGAGGCATAGCCCCAAAGGGAGATGGCCCAGTCCCGGTGCTCCATGGTCACGAGCATGGAGACCCATGTTGAAACGAGAGCGGGCCTCCAGGACTGGCAGCACCAGGTGGTGGGTGAGCCCCAGGAGTTCATTCCGGTAGCATTCCCATCCCAAGGAGTAGCCCAGGGTTAGCCCCTGTCACCCAAGAGCCAACCCCTCACCTGGGGGAACACCTTAAGGTGTCAGGAACCGTCAAGTGCGCCAGGATGAAGGCGTCGTGCACACTGCCTGGGTATCGGGCACAGACGTTCATGATGTGCAGTTTATGGTCACACATCAGCTGCATGTTCATCAAGTGGAATCCCTTTCAGTTTGTGAAGACCGGCCCGTCACAAGCCGGTGCTCGTGAGGGGACATACATCCTGTCGATCACGTTCTGTACCCAGGGCATCCGGGTGATGGTGGTGAACCCCGCTGCCTGGGCATCCTGCTGGGCTCGGTTCACATTGAATTTGATATATTGCGCTGACAGGGTACATTGGGCCTATGTTATGGCGCAGATGCACCTGCGCACACTGAGGTGTGTGGGATCCAGGACAGGTCCCCACTCGACGTCTGGAAGGATCCTGTGGCGTAAAGATTCAGGGCAACAGCCACCTTGATGGTCACCAGGAGCAGATGTCGTCTCTATACCCCCACGGTTCCAGGTGCGGCATGATCTACAGATGTGTTGCACTGTCTCCCTGTTCACCCTGACCCACCCCTGGTCACCCCCCCGATCCCCCTGCTACACCTCCAGGCCCTGGCAGACGTTCTCCCGTCCTCCTCCAGCAACCATGCCAGCGGCAGGACCAGCAGCCCACTGTCGGGCCTCTCGGAAAATGTCCTCGTCCCTCTTTCTCCCTCAGCAACTACAGTGCCTGTTTCCCCATTTTTAAAACCACAAATGAAACTCGTCCTCGGTAATTCCTCCTGGCAGAGGAGGAGCATTGCGGAAGCCCTGGAGAATAGTGGGTTGGGCTCATTAATGATAGGCCTACGGCATTTATTATACGTGTAGAGTAGAATGCATTGACGCCTCTGTCGAGGTACTGGAGCATGGCATTCTGTCAGGCGCCTGACGTCGGTCATGATTTTCGGCTCACGTGCGATTCTGTGCCCAATTTTGTCTCCCGATTCCAGCATCGCTGGATGGACAATCCCGCCCATAGTCATACATCATAGAATCATAGAACAGTACAGCACAGAACAGGCCCTTCGGCCCTCGATGTTGTGCCGAGCAATGATCACCCTACTCAAACCCACGTATCCACCCTATACCCGTAACCCAAACAACCCCCCCTTAACCTTACTTTTTAGGACACTACGGGCAATTTAGCATGGCCAATCCACCTAACCCGCACATCTTTGGACTGTGGGAGGAAACCGGAGCACCCGGAGGAAACCCACGCACACACGTGAAACAGAGAATCCTGCCCCATATCTCAAAAATGAATGACGATGAAATAATTCCGTTTTGAAAATGTGAATTTGGATCGTGGAATTCTTATAAAGAATCTTTTAAGATTGTGAGGTTGGGTAAATTGACCTTTCAATGAAAAGGGTGATATTTGGTTTAGAATATTATTGATTTATATTTTTAGAATGTTACAGGTAATCTTAACTGTTGTGGTAGAATTGCAGCAGCTGTCAAAATGCGAACAGAATTTTCAGTACAGATTGTTGGATGTGGATTGGCCTGAAGCCCCCTCAGTGAGATGGATGTTCTTTTTTTTAATTTAGAGTACCCAATTCATTTTTTCCAAATAAGGGGCAATTTAGCGTGGCCAATCCACCTAGCCTGCACATCTTTGGGTTGTGGGGCAAAAGCCACGCAGACACGGGGAGAATGTACAAACTCCACACGGACGGTGACCCAGAGCTGGGATCGAACCTGGGACCTTGGCGCCGTGAGACTGCAGTGCTAACCACTGCGCCGCCATGCTGCCCCTGAGCTGGATGATCTGAATAAAAACATATATTTTTTCAACTTTATATTTACAGAATACCAACCAACCTGAAGGAAGAGCTGCATAATTGCAATAACATTGAGTTAACACAGCTTGCCAGAGGTCTACGCTCTACTGAATGCCCTCTTTGCTTGTTTCTAAGCCTATTGATGAAAAATAGGGGGCGGGATTCTCCAATAATGGGGCTATGTCCCCACGCCAGCATCAAAACGCAGGCGTTTCACTCTGGACTTTCCTGAGAAAGTCCACAGTGATTCTCCAATTTGCAGGGGGCTCGCAGGGCCCCGGAGTGCTTCCCGCAGCTCTGGCTGCAGATAGTGGGTCCTGCACCTCTGGTTGGAATTCCGTGCATGCGCACGGCGGCGCCCCGTGGGACATGGCGGACACACACCGCAAAGCAGCACCAGTAACGTAGGTTTCCCCAAGATCACGCCCGTCTGCAGATTGGTGCCGCCCGATCGCTGCCCCAGCCGTCCATGAGCCCCCACCCCCCACCAGGGAGGCCGCGGACCGAGTTCCGGATGGGTGAGACCATGAGAGACCCACGCCGTCGGGAACTCAGCCAGTTACACTTGAAGAATCGCAGAGCGGGGGGGGGGGGGGGGGGGGGGCGCCTCAGTCAATGGCCCCCTACCCGTGCCACATAGACCGCGCGCGCGCAATTTGAGGTGATTCTCTGGGGTCCGGAGAATTGCGGGAGCGGCGTCCTGCCGGATTTCGGCGTCAACACCTATTCTCTGCCCCCGTGCCGGTCACAATTTCAGTGCGGAGAATCCTGCCCCCATTCTTTGATTTGAAGTATGTGAAGGGGATAGTGTTCAAAGGGCGAGTCAGGCAGATGGCAATAGTGAGTGAAGTCATTCCAAGTTGTTGCTTTAAGAGAGAAGGAGCACAAAATGAGCAACTGTGGATAGTTTAGTTGCACAGCTGAATTGAAGTGTTCGGGCGCTGTTGTACAAGACCCACAGCATTCAAAGGCCCTGCCCCAGGTTACACATTCCTTTACAGAATCAGAGTGCGAATCAGTTGTGGAATGCTACATGCAGTTTTTGCCAGTTAAGTAATAAGACAGATGTGCGATTTGTTATTTTGTAAAAAAAATCATTTGAGTGAATTATTGAAAATAATCATCACACCCACAGAGTAAATTTTCAACTGATGATGTACATCTTGCTCAGGGCTCAAAAGCGAAACTTAGAAGAGTCCAGAGAATGAAAAAGGGCAGAAACTTCTGAAATCCAACACTTTTCCCAGGTGGCGAATTGTCCATCCACACAGTCTAAAATACTTAGGTTGCATAAGTCAAATTTACTGTGTCCTTTTTGTGGCCATTGAACTCTGCAAATCCAAAGTAAGCTGGAAAGAAGAAGTACCTTGTAAAATTCTAACAATTTGTAAGCACTTTCTTCATTACAATTTAACAGCTGTTTCTGCTTTATCGTTTACAAGCAGCATAAAAGCTTTTAAGAGCCACACAAGCTGCTATTTAGTTGCTTAAAAGGTTAATTGTAAGTCTAAGAATAAGACTATTGTTGGACACATGTTTTTAATCACTGGCCCCTGTACAGTTTACACTGCCCCGCTTCAAACTCTGTCACCTTGTATTTCGTCTCAATGGATCTGAGAAAGTCCGGCTGAAAGGTTACTGAGGGACAAAAATATTTCCGTCTCCGTTTAATGTCTTCAATATGACCAATGCTCAGTGTTAAGAGAAATTTAATCACCTGCAGCTGAGTGAGTGACACTTTTATTGAACTTCTGGCAATTCTCTGGTGTAACATGAGCTAACTGCACCTTCGGAATATCAGTTATAGCTCAATGGGTAACAACTTGAATGCTAATTCTCCTCTTTAGATATACATATGAAGAATACTAGTTTGCTTAAATTCTATAAGCTTCAGCTAGCACGGTGGAATGTTGAAATTGTAGCGAGGCTGGGGCATCTACAGGAGGGATCCATATAGTCATCCAAGACTGGTAATGCTGTCATTACTTTACACTTTCCAGCTCCCCCTCCTCGCAAGAATGATACCTTCATTTTCTGAAGAATCAACTGCATTTTTGATGTTGAAAGAGAGATCTTGGGAGGGATTCTCCGGTCTGCCAGCCGCATGTTTCTCAGCCACGCGCCGTTCACTGGCAGCAGGATTTCATCTTCTATAAGAGCAAAGACCATAGGACATAGGAGCAGAATTAGGCCACTCGGCCCATCTAGTCTGCTCCACCATTCAATCATGGCTGATATTTTTCTCATCTCCATTTTCCGGCCTTCTCCCCATAAACCCTGATCCCCTTATTAATCAAGTACCTATCTATCTCTGTCTTAAAGACACTCAGCGATTTGGCCTCCACAGCCGTCTGCGGCAAAGAGTTCCGTACAGAACAAGCTGACAGGTTGCGCTGCCGGTCAGAAGATGGAATCGCAACGGCCGTAGAATTCCAGTCCTTATTACTTATTCTACTGGCATACTGTACATTAAATAGGAGTAAATTATGCTTTTATGACAATTATGACAAGGCTGAAACAGGCTGCAAATCCCCAATGGATGTTGTCCTCAAAAGGATTTCCTGAGTGTGGACAACCTGCCCCTTCTCCACTTTCTGCATTGATCATGTCATCTCCCAGTCACTTATGGGAAGGCGAGGAAAAGCTGCCTGTGCCAAAATAATTCTAATAAGTACCTCACATTCCTCATTCCTATATTTTATTTCGATGTTCTATATTCATACAGCTTGAATTGAAAGATTAATTCAATAGGAATTATGCTTGAATTTGAATTGGGTGAACAATTCACTAAAAAATATAATCAGTCCAGTTCGAAATCTGTAGATTATACTTTGTATTATATCTTCAGCTGAATCAACCCCAACATGTGCCATCAGTTTTATGCTGAAAGTAGATTTAATTATACCCAGACGATTACAAATAGTTGATATGATAATATGGCCTGCTTAATAAGAATTCCCAGTACTATAATGGATGATTTAATAGAGTATGAACATATAGTAATAATAGTTGTATAGGGGATCTCTGGGGATTAAACATTACCCTTTCCTGTGTTCAGGTGGAGCATAAGCATAGTAGCAGAAATTAAACAGTTTATTTACAATAGTCAGCAGAAAACCTGATTTGCCCTTGACAGCTGACAACATAGGCACACCACTTTGCAAAGCTACAGTTCAACTGTATAATCCTGAACTCTGGTTTTACGGATCCCATTGAGCTTTTCCTGTTTTTTCTAATCTGCTAAAGTCCAGTGGTAGAAATCAAACAGTTTATTTAAAATAGTCATCACCAATTCTGCAGACCATTCTTCCTCCACACACGCATTGCATGCCTTTTAGAAATACATTTTAACCGGTAAAGTCCTGAGCACTGTTTCTGCAGCCCTGCGCACCCCTCAGATTACAGTGAGTGTCTCTTTATTACCCAAGTGGAATTGCAAAAGGGCACTGACTTTACTTCCTTTATAATCTTTATTAATGTCACAAGTAGGCCTACATTAACACTGCAATGAAGTTACTGTGAAAAAGTCGCCACACTACGGCGCCTGCTCGCGTACACTGAGGGAGAATTTAGAATGTCCAATTCATTCAACAAGCACGTCTTTCGGGACTTGTGAGAGGAAACTGGAGCACCAGGAGGAAACCCACACAGACACAGGGGGAACATGCAGACTACGCACAGACAGTGACCCAACCCGGGAATCAAATCTGGGTCCCTGGCGTTGTAAAGCAATAATGCTAACCACTGTTCTACTGTAGCACAAAACCATCAAGTGTACTATTGCTTCTTATGCATCATTGCCCAATCCTTTGCAATTTTACAAAAACAATAGAACTTCCAAGTTTTTCAAAGCTGCACCCCAGCAAACATGGTTGAGACAACTATAGGTAAGTGTGTCCTTATGTGGTAGAAGGTTACACAAACACTGCACTACAGGTTTCAAACATCAGAAAACAAACATACTAATAATTGGGATTTAGTCCTTAAGAACAGAATAATAGTGTAAACAAAATACTTCTCTCTGTTAGGTTTTAATAATAATTAATAATAATTTTTATTGTCACATTAACACTGCAATGAAGTTACTGTGAAAAGTCGCTAGTCGCCACATTCCGGCGCCTGTTCGGGTACACAGAGGGAGAATTCAGAATGTCCAATTCACCTAACAGTACGTCTTTCGGGACTTGTGGGAGGAAACCAGAGCACCCAGAGGAAACCCACGCTGACACAGGGAGAACGTGCAGACTCCACGCAGACAGTGACCCAAGCGGGAATCGAACCTGGGACCCTGGAGCTGTGGAGCAACAGTGCCAACCACGTGCTACTGTGCTGCCGTTATGTTTTTGAATGTCTGATCAAGCAGAAGAAATTGAGATTTACATCACTACGCTACAGCCCAAAAGAGAACCAACAATTCAGATCTGGGGCCTGATCTCCCTCAGCTAGCATCTGTGACAACCTCAGATAGGCACCAACGCATGTTCCAGGAACCTATAAAATGTTAGCTATAATTCCCGAATCTAATACCAGGTGAGACAGCAACCAGGAATATTTACTGTTTCAAGATAGATAATGTTCTGAATAATAGCTGCAGTACCATGCTGGATAGATCTGAAATGTTTTCTTTAAGTTACCCTTTAATATCTGGACCAATTGTACTTTTATACAAAACAAAAGATTATATGAGTTAGCTTGCTTTGTAGAACCCATGTGACATAACAATTTATATATTACTGACAAATATATGCAAAGGCCTTATATCCGAGTGCCTTTATTAATTGCTAAAGTCAAAATATAAAGGGGTTTTAGTTTAGCAAGACACATGAGTAATGAATCTCACTGGACTCCAGATTTAGACAGCATCCTTGGCAGTTTCCCTGGTTGGGGTCCAGTTCCCTTGTCAGGGCCCAGCTTCCCTCCCCTCGGAGTGTTGACTCTGCCTTCCATCATTCATCGTCTTTATCCACCTCCTTTCACCTTTGCTTGCTCTGTGAGCCTTTGCACAGGCCTCCTTTATATTGCCTCCCCTTTGTCTTCATTAGACTCCCACCCCCACCACCACTCCACGCTCGCACTCCGCCTCCGGTTGAACATTGGACCTATGTTGTGGTGGCTGCATGAGTCTCACAGCACAGTGTTGTCCAGATAGACACTGGCGTGCGACACCTAGGGGCAGGGGGGAGGGGGGGGGGGCGGGAATGAGGGAGGGCGGGGTGGGGGGTGGAAGGAGACCTGTGTACTTGCCAACCGCAGGCAAAGTACTGATGCACGACGGAGCCACAGGAGGATCTTCCAGGTCCAGCAGCATGGTACTATCCACGAAGACCACCTCAGCTTGAAAATGGAGGGCAGGAACCAATCTACCCTGACAGGAGCCGTACAGCACTGTGGCAGAAAGACTTTGTTGCACTCCTCTCAAAGTCTCTTGCAAACTGAGGACCGCCTTGTGTGTGTCACTCTTTCGCAATCGGCTTTTAGACCAACATAATTTCATGCTGGCGTGACACAAGATCGGAAGACCTGATATTGAAACAGCTGACGGCTTGTATCCTGAGCAGCCATGAGAATTGCAACTTGATCTGACGAGTTTCTGACATTTTTGCTTCTGCTTAGCTTCTCCTCTCCCGTTCACCAGCAAACCGGCCATCGGATGGAGGAGCTCCAAACAGAATCTTTTCAAATTTCACTGTCTGATGTGGTGGAATTTGATCTTGGGTCCCCAGAGTATTACCCTGGGCCTCTGAATTACTAGTGCAGTGATAATACCACTATGCATGAAATATCTGCTTGTGTGCTTAATGCAAGTGTGTGTGCTTCCCGAACGTTTGATCTGCCAATATGCACCGAACACTATTTTGTTTCCCCTTGTTGCAAGACAACAAATCAGACTCTAAATGCAAATTCACTCATCTCCTGCCACACAGATGGAGTCACATGTGGGATGGAGAATCAGTGCTATCGCTTTGCAGCCTTAATTCCAACCCATACTTCCTTTGAAACTGACTGTACTGGATATGCAGGTCACTGAATCTATTCTCAGAAGAGCATTTGTGCTTGTATTGCAATGCCATTACACAACCTATTAAGCACTTATGCATATGAACCGGTTGGTACAAATCATAGAACGGGTGATTAATATGGCACATAATTGTTGATCTGTGCCCTGACCCAACCTCTTCCGTCCCAACACCTTTGAAAGTCAATTGATTCTCATTTCATGGTTCAGTTGAATGCTTTTCCTGGGAAGGTCCGTAATCTGTTGTATTACTTGACTTCCATGTATTTATGAGTTTCACCTTAATACTAATAACATTGGAAAGATAGGGCAATTTTCCCCAAGGAAATTCCTTCTTGCAGTCAGTTCTCCTTTGTATGTTTAGCGCAATTTCCGTTAACCTGTTTTCTCCCACTTATACTACTTTGTTTGCCACATCCTCTCTTTTTTAAAAAAAATTATTTTTATTGAAAAATTTTGAATTTATACAACAACAACGAACCATAATAAAATACCAAAAATAACAATAATATTAGCAATCATAAACATTCACCCCACCTCCATGAACAACACAGCATATTAACAACAACGCAAATTAACACAATATTAAGTTACATAATAGAAACTACAATAAGGACCACCCCCCCGTACGCCCCCCCCCCACCCCCGGGTTGCTGCTGCTATTGACCAAGATACCTATCTTTGAGCCAAGAAGTCCAGAAAAGGCTGCCATCGTTTATAGACCCTTGTACTGATCCTCTCAGGGCAAATTTGACCCTTTCCAATTTTATAAATCCGGCAATGTCACTGATCCAGGTCTCCACACTTGAGGGCCTCGCATCCTTCCACTGCAGCAAGATCCTTCGTCGGGCTACTAGGGCCTCTTTCACCTCCTGCACTCCCGGCTCTACCGCAACTCCAAAAATCGCGAGTCCCCACCCTGGTTTGACCCTGGATCCAACCACCCTCGACACCGTCCCCGCCACCCCCTTCCAGAATTCTACCAGTGCTGGGCATGCCCAGAACATATGGGCGTGGTTCGCTGGACTCCCCGAACATCTGGTGCACCTGTCCTCACCCCCAAAGAACCTACTCATCCTAGTCCCGGACATGTGGGCCCAGTGCAGCACCTTAAATTGGATGAGACTAAGCCACGCACATGAGGAGGAAGAGTTGACTCTCTCCAAGGCATCCGCCCAAGTCCCGTCCTCTATCTGCTCCCCGGGTTCCTCCTCCCATTTAGCCTTCAGCTCCTCCACTGACGACTCCTCCACCTCCTGCATTACCTTATAGATGTCAGACACCTTCCCCTCTCCAACCCACACCCCCGAAAGCACTCTGTCCATCGTCCCCCGCGAGGGCAGCAAAGGGAATCCCTCTACCTGTCACCTAGCAAACGCCTTTACCTGTAAGTATCTGAACATGTTCCCTTGGGGAAGCCCAAATTTATCTTCCAGTTCCCCCAGGCCTGCAAATCTCCCGCCAATAAACAGGTCCCTCAATTTACTGATGCCCATACTTTGCCACCCCCTAAATCCCCCATCCCTGTTCCCTGGGATGAACCGATGATTGCCACCCAATGGAGCCTCCATCGAGCCCCCTGTTTCCCCCCTATGCCGTCTCCACTGTCCCCAGATTCTTAGGGTCGCCGCCACCACCGGGCTCGTGGTAAACCTCTTAGGGGAGAGCGGCAACGGAGCCGTTACCATGGCACACAGGCTCGTACCTCTACATGACGCCATCTCCATTCTTTTCCATGCCGCCCCTCCCTCCTCCATCACCCATTTACGCACCATTGACACATTGGCCGCCCAATAGTACCCCAAAAGGTGGGGCAGCGCCAGCCCGCCTCTATCCCTCCCTCGCTCCAGGAACACCCTCTTCACTCTCGGAGTCCCATGTGCCCACACAAAGCTCAAAATACTGCTAGTCACTCTCCTAAAGAAGGCCCTGGGGATAAAGATGGGCAGGCACTAAAAGAGGAACAAGAACCTCGGAAGCACCGTCATTTTGACGGACTGCACCCTCCCCGCCAACGACAATGGCAGCATGTCCCACCTCTTGAACTCCTCCTCCACCTGATCTACAAGTCTGGTGAAATTATGTTTGTGAAGAGTCCCCCAGTCCCTGGCCACCTACACCCCCAGGTACCTAAAGCTCTCCCCTGACCGCCTAAGCGGGAGCCTACCAATTCCTTCCTCCTGGTCTCCATGGTGCACCACAAACACCTCACTCTTGCCTAAATTTAGTTTATAACCTGAAAAGGTCCCAAACTCAGCTAGCAACTCCATCACCCCTGACATCCCTCCCACCGGGTCCGCCACATACAGTAACAGGACATCGGCATACAACGACACCCTATGTTCCTCCCCACCTCGCACCAAACCTCTCCACCTCTCTGAATCCCTCAACGTCATCGCCAGCGGCTCGATTGCCGGTGCAAACAACAAGGGGGACAGGGGGGCAACCCTGCCTGGTCCCTCGGTAAAGCCGGAAGTACTCCGACCTCCTCCCATTCGTGGCCACGCACGCCATCGGGGCCTCATATAGCAGCCTCACCCATCTAATAAACCCTTCACCAAATCCAAACCTCCCCAGCACCTCCCATAAGTACCCCCACTCCACTCTATCGAAGGCGTTCTCCGCATCCAGCGCCACCACTATCTCTGCCTCCCCCTCAATCGCCGGCATCATGATGACATTCAACAATCTCCGCACATTCGTGTTCAGCTGCCTTCCCTTCACAAAACCTGTCTGGTCCTCGTGTACAACCCCTGGCACACAGTCCTCTATCCTGGTGGCCAGGATTTTTGCCAGCACCTTGGCATCTACGTTGAGGAGAGATATGGGCCTGTATGAACCACACTGCTGGGGGTCCTTGTCCCTCTTTAAAATTAACGAGATCAGCGCCCGCGACATCGTCGGGGGCAAAGTCCCCCCTTCCCACGCTTCATTAAGTGTCCGCACCAGCAAGGGGCCCACCAGGTCCACAAACTTTTTATAAAATTCCACCGGGAACCCATCCGGCCCCGGTGCCTTCCCTGACTGCACCTGCCCGATCCCCTTAACTAGCTCCTCCAGCTCAATCGGCGCACCCAACCCCTCCACCTGCTCCTCCTGCACCTTCGGGAAAGAAAGCCCATTGAGGAACCTCTCCATTCCCCTCCTCTCCCCCGTTGGCTCCGACCGGTACAGTTCCCCGTAAAAGTCCTTGAAGACCTCATTCACCTCTACCCCCTTCCGCACCACATTCCCACTCTTGTCTCTCACTCCAGCAATTTCCTTAGCCGCATCCCGCTTGCCGAGTTGATGAGCCAGCATCCTACTCGCCTTTTCACCATGTTCGTACACTGCCCCTTGTACCTCCCTCCACTGTGCCTCTGCCTTTCTAGTGGTCAGCAAATCAAATTTAGCCTGCAGGCTGCGCCTCTCCCCCAACAGTCCCTCCTCTGGTGCCTCTGTGTACCTCCTGTCTACCTCCAGCATCTTTCCCACCAGTCTATCCCTCTCACTCCTCTCGCTCCTCTCCCTGTGTGCCTGGATGGATATCAGCTCCCCACGAATCACTGCCTTCAGGGCTTCCCAGACCATCCCCACCTGAACCTCCCCCGTATCATTCACCTCGAGGTACCCCTCAATACTTGCCCGGACCCTCCTACATACCTCCTCCTCCGCCAATAACCCCACATCCAACCGCCACAGCGGGCGCTGGTCCCGCACCTCCCCCATCTCCAACTCTATCCAATGCGGAGCGTGGTCGGAGATTGCAATGGCCGAATACTCGGCCTCCTCCACTCTCGGAATCAGTCCCCTACTCACCACGAAGAAGTCTATCCGAGAATAGACCCTATGTACGTGGGAGAAGAAAGAGTACTCCCGTGCCCTTGGCCTCACAAACCTCCATGGATCCACCCCACCCATCTGGTCCATAAACCCTCTCAGTACCTTGGCCGCCGCCGGCCTCCTACCCGTCCTAGAGCTGGACCGATTCAGTGAAGGATTCAACACCGTATTGAAGTCCCCCCCTCATGATCAGACCTCTCGCCTCCAGATCCGGGACCCGTCCCAACATATGCCTCATAAAGCCCGCATCGTCCCAATTTGGGGCATACACACTAGCAAGTACCACCTTCTCTCCTTGTAGCCTGCCCCTAACCATAACATACCTACCCCACTTATCCGCCACCACCTCAGATGCCTCAAACGACACATTTTTCCCCACCAGAATCGCCACTCCCCGGTTCTTCACATCCAACCCAGAGTGGAAAACCTGCCCCACCCATCCCTTGCTCAGACGGACCTAGTCCGCCACCTTCAGGTGGGTCTCCTGAAGCATTGCCACATCTACCTTTAGCCCCTTCAGATGAGCAAATACCCTCGACCGCTTCACCGGCCCATTCAATCCTCTCGCATTCCAGGTGACCAACCGAATCAGAGGGCGTCCCGCCCGCCCTCCCCCATCGACTAGCCATAGCCCGTCGACTGCCCGCCCCAGGCCAGCACCCCCTGCCCGACCCAGTCCCCACAGCGACAACACCTCACCTCTGTCCCCCGGCCCCCACCAGCTCCTTCCTGACCCTTCCAGCAGCAACCCGGTATTCCCCTTTCCCCCCCCCTCCCTTCCCCCCCAGGCTAGGAACCCTCCTAGCCGCGAACCGTCCTCCATTGTACTTCCGTGGGTCAGCTAACTTCTGCTGACCCCGGAAACTCCCGCCAATAACCCGACCCCTCCCAAAGTGGGATCATCCCCCAATCTATCCTTCCTCCAGGCACCGCTCCAGCGCGGGGAAGAACCAGTTAAGGCCCCGCCTCCCCCGTCATCGCCTCCACCCCCCAGCCCCGCAGCGCGGGAAACCAGAGGAAAGCACGCACTTTCGCACTGCCCCACCACACCCTTCTGACACAGCTCCCAAATACCAGCCCCACTCCATACCCCCAACCCGACATAGAATACAACAAACCCCTCCAACCCTCCCCGCAAGATACAAAACTCAAACAATGTCCCACAGCAAAAAAAATAACAGAACAACACCCCCATAAATAACCATATCAAAATTGCAAAAGTACAGAAAAAGAGAACACAGCAACAGCAGAATCCAGCAATAAAGTATTACAACCGACCCCGCAACCCCCAACCCCTAGTTCAAGTCCAGTTTCTCCGTCCGCACGAAGGCCCACGCCTCCTCCGGGGAATCGAAATAATAATGCCGGTCCGAATAAGTTACCCACAGGCGCGCAGGCTGCAACATTCCAAACTTTATCTTTTTCTTGTAAAGCACCTCTTTCGTCCGATTAAACCCGGACCGCCGCTTAGCCACCTCCGCACTCCAATCCTGGTAGATCCGTACTACCCCGTTCTCCCAATTGTTGCTCTTCGCCTTCTTGGCCCAGCGCAACACACACCCCCGATCACTGAACCGGTGGAACCTCACCAGCACCGCACGTGGGGGTTCATTCTCCTTAGGCCTCCTAGCCAGTACTCTGTGAGCTCCCTCCAGCTCCAAGGGCAGATGGAAAGACCCGGCCCCCACTAGCGAGTTCAGCATCGTAGCCACGTAGGTTGTCAGGTCCAACCCCTCCAGCCCCTCCGCAAGGCCCAAGATCCACAGATTTTTCCGCCTCATGCGGTGATCAAGCTCCTCGAAGCATTCCTGCCACTTCTTGTGGAGTGCCTCGTGTCCCTCCACCTTACTCACGAGGATCCCGGCCTCCTCCTCTCGTTCAGTGGCCTGCGCCTGCAACTCCTTGATTGCAGCACCCTGGGTCGCCTGAATCTCCGAGAGCCTTCTGTTCATTTCCTGCAGAGAGCTCAGTACCTCAGTCTTGAAGTCTGCAAAACAGCGCAGGAGAGCAGCTTGTTGCTCCAGGGCCCACTGCTTCCACTCCTCTGGAGCTCCGCCGGCCGCCATCTTGGATTCCTTCCCCCGTTTTTTCTGGGGAGCTGCTGCCGTTTTTTTCCCCCTTTCCACTCTGAGTTCGAGTCATGGACTGCGGGGAAAGTCGATTAGCACACCTTCTCCCACCGGGAGACGTCGAAAAATTTCCGTTTTGGGCTCTATAAAGAGCTAAAAAGTCCGTTTAAAACGGGAGCTCCCAAATGTGCGGCTTCCTACGTCATCGCCGCCACTGGAAGTCTGCCACGTCCTCTCTTAACAATACTTTATTTCTGTGCAATGTTTTAATTCATATCTGCAACGTTATTTCTGTACAATGTTTTAACTCAATCTGCAATATTTAATTTATTTCCCATGTGTTTTGGGCAGCACGGTAGCATGGTGGTTAGCATAAATGCTTCACAGCTCCAGGGTCCCAGGTTCAGTTCCCGGCTGGGTCACTGTCTGTGTGGAGTCTGCACGTCCTCCCCGTGTGTGAGTGGGTTTCCTCCGGGTGCTCCGGTTTCCTCCCACAGTCCAAAGATGTGCGGGTTAGGTGGATTGGCCATGTTAAATTGCCCGTCGTGTCCTAAAAAGTAAGGTTAAGGGGGGAGGGGAGGGTTGTTGGGTTACGGGTATAGGGTGGATACGTGGGTTTGAGTAGGGTGATCATTGCTCGGCACAACATCGAAGGCCGAAGGGCCTGTTCTGTGCTGTACTGTTCTATGTTCTATGTGTCCTGTGCTGTTTTACAGTAATATTCTTCCCTCGCCTTGTTGCGGGCTTTTCCATGTCTTTTTGGTATTGTTCCAACTCTTCATAATAGACACATGCTTTTTAATGTATTGCCATAAAGGTTTCCTCCAGACCGTGCTGCATGACTGACCACATAGATAATCTATTTCTCCACAATAAAATCGACAAGGTACCTTTACCATCAAAATCAGTGATGCCACCTTTGCAAGTTTGCCACTTATCTGTTTCTCTAAATTCTTTGCATTCACAGCAACATTTGCAATTCGTATCATTTATACCAGTTAAGTGGGCCGTTAGCTGCTTGAGAAGTGTGAAATAATAACTATTACAGATATTATGATTGGATCACTTTCTATCTTTTGCTCTATCAAACTCCACTGCCTACAGTAATTTCTGAACACAGAGGAAAATACAGCTGGCTTTGCGTTAAGAAAAATTCTCTGCTTCCAAAGATTTCTGATTTCTGTGTGCACAAGAAAACATCACTCCAAATTTAAGATTTATTCTCTACTGTTTGTTACTCTGGGCTGGATTCTCCAGTTTCTTAAACCACAGTCAGCCCTCAGGCAGGCCTGATGGGAATTTGAACAGCCAAGTTCGAATCCACTGAGCAGAGACAGACAGCCGGGACAAGTCTGGGCCTGCCCTGTAATCAGGACATCAGGAAATAATCGGCCCCATTCAAATGGATCAATTGTTCTGGATTGCCCAGAGAAAGCTAGACTTTCTGGCACCCAGGTTTTCCGCCATTACCATATATGGAGTAAGGTTACGTGCGGACAATACCTGGAGATGGATACCCTGGAGGTGGATTCCTGGTGTCCTGCAGAGTTGCAATTAACAACTCTGTGGGTATTGTGACCCCCGCCCTGACAACTCATTGGCTGAGGACCAGAGAACTTTCTGGAAAGGCGGGAAGAGGGGTATGAGGATCAACCACCAGGATCCTCCTCATTGAAGACTCAGTGCAGAGGCAACAGAAGAGATTTGACGGCAGACCAGAGGATGGAAGGAATCAGCGTGTGGGACCCACCTTCGCAGACGGAGGTCCTGAGACAACTGAGACTCAGAATTGGACCCACAGCTCGATTGAATCAATCGGCATGGGTAATATTAAGATTCTTGAGGTTATTGTAGTTGGGATAATTTAAAGCGGGGTAACGGTTTTACTGTGTTTGATGATAAATTTGGTTGAATTAGAAACTTGTATTTGTCCTTTGTTCAAATCGCAAATAAGGGCTCCTGGGTAAAGCATTTAAATAATCATAGAATTTACAGTGCAGAAGAAGGCCATTTGGCCCATCGAGTCTGCACCGGCTCTTGGAAAGAGCACCCTACCCAAGCCCACACCTTCACCCTATCCCCATAACCCAGTAACCCCACCCAACACTAAGGGCAATTTTGAACACTAAGGGCAATTTATCATGGCCAATCCACCTAACCTGCACATCTTTGGACTGTGGGAGGAAACCGGAGCACCCGGAGGAAACCCACGCACACACGGGGAGAACGTGCAGACGCCGCACAGACAGTGACCCAAGCTGGGAATCGCACCTGGGACCCTGGAGCTGTGAAGCAATTGTGCTAACCACTATGCTACCGTGCTGCCACTATGCTACGAGTTTGGCATAAGAACCGAGTCACCGCTCAATTGCGTTTCGAGATTTCGGCATCAGCAACGGAGAATGCCGCCCAATACTTCAAAAGGCAATGAAATTGACTGTTTGAAAAACACTTCAAAGGTTTTCACCACTTTAAAGACATAACTTCTCACAGACTTTTAAACTTGGCAAACTGACAAGACTGTTTAAAGGGTTTAGGGATACAGATGGGATCACTTTCCCTTTATTATGAGAAAACTGTATTTCTTACATACTGATTTGCTGTACAAAGGGTTTGGTGCAGATGTGAACATTTTCACTTTTTTATGAGAAAACTTTAACTGTTAAATATTGACTAACTGTTTAATGGTTTTTAAGGCTGCCCCATCTCAAGGAAGACCCCCAGGCCCGAGGCCCAACAGCCTAGCACAAATCCCCCCTGACCCCAACATCCCAGGAAACCCCCCCCCGGCATCTTGGAACTTTTTGGGATGGTACTTACCACATTGCCCACCCCTTGGACTGCAATCCACCATGTCCAGCCTCCTCAATACTTGCACCAATTCACGCCTGGGGTTGGAGGAGGGGGGGGGGGGGGAGAGGTGGGCAGAGCATCCTATCTGACTTGTGAATGGTGCGTCCTGCCAACCAATGACATGCAAATTAGCTCCAATTACTTATTTGCATGATTCCTCTGGGTTGGGGTGGGGAGCCGGACTGGGCTGTCATGTAACACTCTATGGACGTCAGGGTGGGCATGGAGATGCGCGATTGGTTTGCCGCCCACCGTGAATCCCGATTTTGTCCAATCACAGGATTTTCCACCCATTCTGGATTCCCGATCTTGGCGGCGGGGAACAGGAGAATCCCAACCCCTATCACAGCGCTCAGGACAGATATCATATTACTTTGAATTGCAGTAACTGTTGTTTTGTAGGAAAATGTAGGAGGAAATGCAGAAGGCAATTTACATCCCTAAAATCTCACAAGTGGCAATGAGAGAATCTGTTTATCTGTTTTTCGTGGAGTTGGCTGAAGGAAGAATGTTGAGAATCCCTCATGTAATTGTGCCACGGAACCTTCAACATTTTCCAAGAATCACCCCCAAAGGGCAGGTGGGGCCTTACTTTCAATGTCATATGTAAAGAACTCCACTTCTGAAAATATCCCTCTGTATTGGAGTGGAGAATAAAATGAATTTAATTTGGTCAGTTCCTGGAAAAAAAAGCAATGTGTATTTGGAAATGTAAATGATATTATTCCACTATTTAATTTTTTTGGCCTTGTGGGTTTCCTGCAAGTTCAGTCAAATCAAATCAGAAAACTGAAATTCTAAGAATTGCTTTGGTTTCTTAGTCAAACCGTAATGATTATTGAATGAAACCCCTATAAAAAATATCAAATGGCAAAAGCTTACATATATCCATTGGTTTTAAAGTAGGAAAATATCCCAAAGCTCTTCGCAGGAGTGTATAGCAAGTGGAAATCTTGAAAAAGAGAGAACAATGGAAATGCAGAGGAGCTCAGGGAAGGAGTTCAAATGCAAGGTAGCTTTTTTTTTAATAAATGTTTTTTATTGGGTTTTTGAAAAAAGTATATTTACCGTTATGTACACAAAATAGCATATAAATATTTATAGATAGAAGAGAAGGCAACACGCACAAAAAACAAAACAAACAACAACAAAAAAAGTTAGAATAAAATAACTGGTAGGGTATTATGTGCTAGCTCAACAACAGCAGCTCTGTACAATTGGCAATATATTTTTTGCACATAAGTAGGCATCTGTTTGTGGGGGGGGTGAACTGGGGGGGGTAACATATACATTTGGGCACCGGGGAAACAATTACAGAACAATTACAGAGGGCAATATGCGAATGGATCTGGTGTTGGTGTTGTCGCTCGCTTCTCCCGGACAGTTTTCACTGCTGTAGTCGTCTCGCCATCACCTCCGCTTCAGCCGTTTGTCCCGTCTTTCGCCCGGATTTTCCTTGTTCTCTGCTCCTGTAGATGCCAAATTCAGTTCCATTCTTGGACACACTCGTCTCCATCAAGGACGGTCACCTCAGCACCTCGCTTTACCGCAAGCCCACAGATAATCTCACGATGCTCCACTTCTCCAGCTTTCACCCGAAACACATTAAAGAAGCCATCCCCTATGGACAAGCCCTCCGTATACACAGGATCTGCTCAGACAAGGAGGAGCACAACAGACACCTACAGATGCTGAAAGATGCCCTCGTACGAACGGGATATGGCGCTCGACTCATTGATCGACAGTTCCACCGCGCCACAGCAAAAAACCGCACCGACCTCCTCAGAAGACAAACACGGGACACCACTGACAGAGTACCCTTCGTCGTCCAGTACTTTCCTGGGGCGGAGAAACTACGACATCTTCTTCGCAGCCTCCAACACATCATCAGCGAGGATGGACATCTTGCCAAGGTCATCCCCACACCCCCACTACTGGCCTTCAAACAACCGCGCAACCTCAAACAAACCATTGTTTGCAGCAAATTACCCAGCCTTCAGAACAGCAACCACAACACCACAAAACCCTGCCAGGGTAATCTCTGCAAGACATGCCAGATCATCGACATGGACACCACCATTACACGTGGAAACACCACCCACCAGGTACGCGGCGCATACTCGTGCGACTCGACCAATGTAGTCTACCTCATACGCTGCAGGAAAGGATGTCCCGAAGCGTGGTACATTGGCGAGACCATGCAGACACTGCGACAACGAATAAACGGGCATCGTGCGACTATCAACAGGCAGGACTGTTCCCTTCCAGTTGGGGAACACTTCAGCAGTCAAGGACATTCAGCCTCTGATCTCCGGGTCAGCATTCTACAAAGAGGCCTTCAGGAGACGCGACAACGCAAAATTGCTGAGCAAAAACTTATAGCTAAGTTCCGCACGCATGAATGCGGACTCAACCGGGATCTGGGATTCATGTCGCATTACATTCGGCCCCCACCAACAAGCCTGGACTTGCAGAGGCCTACCGACTGAACTGGCTTGGGACAATTCACACCTCTTTAACCTGGAGTTACCTCTCTCTCTGCATCTTTGATGATTTGATTGCCTGCAGGTGCTCGCATTCCGGGGCATCTCTGACTGTGTCTATATAAACATTTCTGGAACAAGCCTTTCCATTCACCTGAAGAAGGAGCCGTGCTCCGAAAGCTCGTGTTTGAAACAAACCTGTTGGACTTTAACCTGGTGTTGTAAGACTTCTTACTGTGCTCACCCCAGTCCAACGCTGGCATCTCCACATCCTGTAGATGCCAAGTTTGTTACTGTTTCCCACGCCCTCCTTCCGCCTGTCATTCCTTTGCCTCCCCCCTACCTCAGTGGTTCCTCTCTATTGTTCCCTGTCTCCTCCCTCTTCCACCCCATCCCCCCTTCTGCCCCCTTCCCCCCTATTCCCCTTCTCCTGTGGTTCGCCTTTCTGTTCTCTTAAGTTTAGCTGCTATTTCTCCCCCCCCCACCCCGACCCGATCTATCCCTCCCTCCCTCGCCTTGGCTACTTTCCCCTGATTCTTGGCTACTTGGCTATTCTTCTGCTTGTTCATTGGCCACAAACAGGTCCCGGAACAATTGGGTGAATGGCTCCCATGTTCTGTGGAAGCCATCCTCTGACGTTCGGATGGCGAATTTGATTTTCTCCATTTGGAGAGATCATTTTCCATTTTGTCTTCAGCTACCTTCAGCAAGGTGGAAGGCCTGGGGGTCTTCCTTGAGATGGGGCAGCCTTAAAAACCATTAAACAGTTAGTCAATATTTAACACCTTCAAAAATGGCGGGGCTGGCTCGAAGGGCTGAGTGGCCGGTTCCTGCTCATAATAATTTGTATGTTCGTATGAGAGAAAAGAGAGTTAACGTTTCGAGTTAACGCACTTGAATCATTGAAGATCCCAACGACGGTGAATGTCTGCTATGGGTTTCCCAGCAGCGGAATGTGCAGGGAACGGGAACTCTATTGACAGTGGCAGGATCTTCTGATCCCAACACCAGCCAATGGCAGGCTGCTGCCAGCGTGGCAAAACGCACCACTTGGGCACTTGGAACATCCCGCCTCAACTCTATTTTCTAACACCACAGATGCTAGCGGGCCTGGTGAGTTTTTCCAGGGTTTATCAGCTACTTGTTAGATCAGGTTACTTCAGAACAGGTAACATAGGTGGAAAATAAAGTTTGCAGATTGCATGATCCTTGGCGCCTCAAACATTTTGGTGCCAAATCCTAATATAAACTTCAGTGGTTGTGAGAACTTGAAAGATATACTGACAGGAATTTCCGGACAACATTTTCTCACAAAGTATACTGTGATGTAATAAAATAAGTCCCCGAGGAGCAAAAGTCTTTAACTTGCTCAAATTTAGAGACATGCAGGCATCTTACATTTATTTCTCTTTTCTGTGAACTCCCCAGCAAAAACAGATCATTATTTAATGTGTCAAAGTTTGTGGAACTTTATTGCTCAGTTTGTTTATGTACAGAACTTCCTCCAGGTTTGTAAATGTTCTCAGTCTGTCCTGTATTTGTTAAGTCTGATCTTTTTCTGAATCAAGACTAGACACTGGCACTGTAGCAAATGGATTCAGAATTTATGTTAAAAAGTTTAAATTTGGATCCGATGAATGAATAAATGACTTTAGAATACCAACAAATAGAAATCTAAGAAACTGTTTACACCTTTTCACAGCAGAGATTCCACCTGCCAGGGAGAGAGAGAAAAACAACAGTAGAATAGCAGAATGGATGGTATTGTGGCAGAGTGGTTAGCACTGCTGCCTCAGCACGCGATAGACCCGGGTTCACTTCAGGCCACAGGTGACTGTCTGCGTGGTTTTGTACTTTCTCCCTGGGTCTGCATGGGTTTCCTCCAGGTGCCCCGTGGATTGGCCATGCTAAGTTGCCCCTTAGTGCCCAAAAGGTTAGGTGAGGTTATTGGGTCATGGGGATAGGGTGGAACGTGGGCCTGGGTGGGGTGCTCTTTCAGAGGGTTGCACAGGCACAATGGCCTCTTTCAGCACTCTAGAGATTCTATGATTCCAACCGCACCATGTTTTAAACATTAATCAATGCTGACAATGCATGGCACCAAGGCTAACACTGCTAGGGTGGCGACGACAGTGGAAAGCCTGGAGCGTGACGCAGTATCTTGAGTGGTGATTGGATTGGATTTTGTTTATTGTCACATGCACCGAGGTACAGTGAAAAGTATTTTTCTGCGAGCAGCTCAACGGATCATTAAGTACATGAAATAAAATAAAAGAAAATACATAATAGGGCAACAAAAGGTACACAATATAACTACATAAACACTGGCATCGGGTGAAGCATACAGGGGTGTTGTGTTAATCAGGTCAGTCCATAAGAGGGTCTTTTAGGAGTCTGGTAACAGCGGGGAAGAAGCTCTTTGTGAGTCTGTTCTTGCGTGTTCTCAGACATTTTTTTTCTGTTTATAAAATCGGTTTTATATGTATATATATATACAGGGGCAGCATGGTGGCGCTGTGGTCGCATTGCAGTCTCACGGTGCCGAGGTCTCAGATTCGATCCCGGCTCTGGGTCACTGTCCGTGTGGAGTTTGCACATTCTCCCCGTGTCTGCGTGGGTTTCGCCCCCACAACCCAAAGATGTGCGAGGTAGGTGGATTGAACACGCTAAATTGCCCCTTAATTAGAAAAAATGAATTGGGTACTCTAAATTTATTTATTTAAAAAAAATATATATGTATATACACATATATAATGTTTTACCTTAATCAAATAATATTCATTAATAATAAATATAAATAATAAATATTCAATAATATTTTGCATTAATCCATTTTCAGGTTTCTCTTTCTCCCCAGAACGACGCAAAGACGATCTTTACTTGGCGAGTAATCCTCAAACGAGAGCTGTCCACATGGAAAAAAAAGCGTGTTCTCAGACTTTTGTATCTCCTGCCCGATGGAAGAAGTTGGAAGAGTGAGTAAGCCGGGTGGGAGGGGTCTTTAATTCTGCAGCCTGCTTTCCCCAGACAGCAGGAGGTGTAGATGGAGTCAATGATGTCCAAGGCATGGTTCAGTCTGTGACCATGACTGAGGGCCTTAACATCATGTCCCAGTCGCTGATGGACATCTCCCTGATGCAGGTGGACCTTGCTAAGGCATTGCAGAGCATGGCTCAGTCGCTGAGGCATGTGTCTCAGGTACAAGTGGATGTTGCTGGGTGTCTAGAGCGTTGCCTAGTCAATCAGGAGCATCGCTGAGGGTGTTGACACTCTGCAGACAATGGGGAGGTGTCAGGAATGGCAGAGCCAAATGACGTAGAGTCCTCTGCAGCACGCTCCAGCTGCCCCTCCATCCCATGGCGAATCCAGGGCCCTGCGGGCACCACCAGGGAGGAGGAACTGCTGGAGGCCAACCCAGGGTCTGCCACCAAGTAGGCAACGGTGGTCTCCAGTTCTTCCAAATCCTCCCCCCCTGACACCGGCACATTTCAAGGGCAGCGGGCAGAATTGGATGGCACAGCAAAGCCAATGACACCAGTAAGTCAGCCAGGGTCCTCCGGCTCCAGGCCCTCCAGAGGACATCTGCCAAGGGTATTAAAGGCCACAGGGCACAAAAAGCTGCAGGCTGCCTACACCTCAGATGTACATCCTGGGGACACACCTAGATGGAGCAGTATGGTAGCACGGTGGCACAGTGGTTAGCATTGCTGCCTCATCGCGCCAAGGTCCCAGGTTCGATCTCAGCTCTGGGTCACTGTCCATGTGGAGTTTGCACATTCGCCTCATGTTTGCGTGGGTTTCGCCCCCACAGCCCAAAGATGTGTAAATTAGATGGACTGGCCACACTAAATTGCCCCTTAATTGGAAAAATGAATTGGGTACTCTAAATTTAAAAAAAAATAGATGGAGCAATAGACCACGAAAGATCAAGAAGATTGAGGATCACTAAGTGGGCACTGGGGAGGGAGTGGGGCAGTCAAAATATGTAGCTGGAAGGATTGGTAATGGCCAATGTTTACTAAACATATTACACTTGAAATATGTGAAGCCTCAGTCACTTCACAAGTGGCCTGCCTGTACCCACATCCCCTGTTGTCCTCCGATTCTCCCAACACCCACCCCTCAGGCACAGTGGTCCAAGATCAAATGACACCGGTACTGACCCCATTCAACGTGTGAGCACGCTATCAGCAGTAAGACAGGAGTCAGACTTTGGCAAAAACTGAGGAGCGTCAGAACTTATCTGACAGTGGATTATCGTCACTCTTCTGCCTTGCATATTGACCCGCTGAAAGTGCTGACATAGTCCCATCACCCTGGGGTGATGTTACACAGACCCTGGGACGGAGGGAATGGGGGGGGGGGGGGGGAGAAGACGGTGGGGGAGGGAGGTGGGGAATGACGGGCAAGGCCACGTCCTATGTGAAGTCGAATAGGGTGGTCGGGGGGGTGGTACGGAATTAGAGGGATTGAGCAGAATGGGGAGAAGATTGGGAATGGGGTGAAGGAAGGGAATGGGGATGGGAGGGGACGAGCTGATGGACAAATTCTCATCCGAGGAGAAGCAGAAAAGGATGAGGTCCTCCCTTGCCACCACCTGTCCTCCGGCACTCCTGTGGCTCCTCCCAACTCGTCCACCATCCCCTCATGTTCCTGCTGCTCCTCTTTCTCCGTAGATGATGCTGTGTGGCCCTCTTCCCCCTCCTCCAGCATGGCGCCCTGCTGCCGTGCCAGGCTGTGGAGGGCACAGCAGACCATCACAAGTGAGAGGCCCTCTGACGGATATACTGGAGAACACCATCAGAGCTGTCCAGGCATCGGAACTGCATTTTGAGCAGTCTGACGCACCACTCAATGACAGCATGGGTGACAACATGGGCCTTGTTATATCGGGTCTCTGCCGCGGTCTCCGGCCTCCACACTGGCATCATCGGCCAGGACCTCAGCATGTACTGCCTATCCCCTAAGAGCCAACCCGCCGTCCAGGGGTAGTCCTCGAAGATGGAGAGGACCTTTGAGTGTCCCAGGGTGTAGCTGGGAAGCGTGCACATACAGATGATCTGGAGGTGGTGGTTTCACATGAGTTGAACATTCAGGGAGTAAAACCCCTTCCTGTTTATGAAGGGCACTCCCTGACCCCCGATGCGTGCAAGGCGACATGTGTGCCATCAATTACCCCCTCGATATGGGGCATCCCAGCGATGGCGAAGAATCCTGCTGCCCCGGCATCTTGATGGGTTTGGTCCAGCTCAATGTTCATATAGTCAGCTGCTCGAGCAAACAGGGCATCCATGACTTCACAAATGCATTTGTGGGTTGTAGCTTGTGAAATGCTGCAGAAGTTCCTGCTTGAGGCCTGGAATGAACCAGTTGCATGAAAGTTCCGGGCTGCGGTGACATTCACGGCCACTGCGAGTGGGTGTCCTCCTCCATAGGGTGCCAAGTCTGCGAGGACATGGCACAGGTGCTGCACTGTCTTTTTGTTGAGGCGGAGTCTCCTGTGGCACATACTGTCAAAAGACCAATGACACCTGAACATCTTGGGCCGTCACTGGCGCCCCTCTCTGGGTTCCTTCTCGGCCTAATCGGTCTTCACGCGGCGGCTCCCTGCACATTGGGTGCTGCCTCCAGCCTGCGTTGATGCTGCTGCCTTCTCCAGCATCTAGCCACCTGGTCTTCCACCAGCACCATGAGAGGAGCCTCTGCGGGACATACATAACCAGCCATATTGTTATATCTGTGAGGAATTGGAGAAAGAGAGTGGCCGATAATCCTGGGGCTCTCAAATCCCTCAAGCCACCCTAACCCTTATGTGTCCCGCCTTCTCTCCGAGTGCCATCCAAAGACACAGTTATGTGGCAAACCTTGCTCTGCACACTCACCCCCCGGCCACAGCAGGAGCCCCCAGACCACAGACCCCAGTCCTCTGCCGAGAACATTAGGGAGACCATGCTCAGGTGCACGCCCCTGATCCACACAATCACTGTTTGGTCGCGAGGATATCCCCAGTCCTGAAGCCCAGCTCTTGAGTGTTTGATTGTTGGCTGCTGTCTTTATAATACTCATGTTTCTAGAGTTCAAGCAAAGTGTTCAGGCTTCAAAGATTGATTGAAATGCGATGCAGTAATCATCGTCTGAGACATGGCACGTGTTCCCACGAGAAGCCACTTGAGAATATTTTGGTTTTTTTTCAGTTTTCCCATTTTATTTCACAATGACTGTACATGAAAGCACAGTACCACAACAGATCAACGTACAGATCTTCTCATGGCCAGCATCCAAGGTGCCTCTAAATAGTTGGGTCTTAGAAAAAGATGTATAAACAGAAGCTTCAGTGTCCATTTACCATGCAAGATTCAACAAAGCCTGGTCAGTACTGAATCTTCAGCACTTGTTCACCTCGACCTCTGCCTCATCTTTTACTCTTCAGCCTACGCATACGCTTCTTCCGCCACTTAGCTCCCATGGCGACAAGGATCTCAAGACCCCAGAACCGAGAGGCTTGCCCGGATATACAGGCCTAGCAAGTGCGCCAATATTTTGTTTATTAAATGGTCAACAGTAACAAAGATTTGAAAATCAACTTCTACATATCACACGAACCATCAAACAACAAGGAAACATCACTGTTCCATATTGGTACCAACAAAAAGCTATATCAGCTCATTTCCACACAAAGAACAAAGACACAATATCACCCCTCACAGGTTCCTCAACAGAAATGGAGGATAAGCCTGAGAATATGGTATCATGTCCAACTTTGTCATAGAAATGATCTGTCCATCAATGTGTCACTTGTTCCATGTATCAGTGCCATTTTCTGTCCAGAAGCCACAGCTGTGCAGGCCCTCCCACACGGCACAATCTCACCGGAACCAAACCCTGGCATCCACATATTCCACTGGTGCTCAAGGTGCAGTTGAACATCCTTGCCTTCCAGGGTGTTTAACCCACGGTGACGTGCCAGTTACATGCAGCACTCACCACACCAACATCAAAAACATCAGCAATCTGCACAAGCATTTCTTCGCAAACCAGGTCCTGCAACATCTTCTTGCTTCAAACCAGAATCCCTTCTGGGCTCATACGTCCCTCTGAGCCCGGTGTTCCGGGATCCAGGTATCTTAGAAAAAATTGTCCTTCTTTCTGGCAACAGAAAAGGAAGGAAACAGCAACAGCAGCCTCCAGGCATCTGCAGCCACCAGCAAGAGCAAGCAGTAAACACAACCTATAGCTATGAAGTGCTCTCACAACTAAGAAGGCCAATTCCTTATTAGCAATAGGCTTCAGCTGTGAATCTTGAGGCTGCTCAGAGTCAAAGGGAGATAAAGTGACTTTCAGCATACAACAAAGAAAATGCAGGATCTGTTCTGGATGCATTTGGTAGGACAAACAGTCAGCAGCTGTAGTTGCCCCTGTTATGTGTATCCATAACACGGGCGGAAAGCCCCTCAGCCGCAACCCCACCCCTCCTGACCCAGGGGCGACTCCCGACCTGGAATGTTTTAGCCAATGCAACAGGAGCTCCTGTATCCTTGAGCTGCATGGCCAAAAGTGGTAATGGCTATCACCTCCTCAGTTCCCCTCAGCAGCCATTGTGTCAAGCTTCATGTTTTTAAAAAGGAGTACAAAACGACACCCACGTGATTACTCACCGGGAAGCTGGTTAATTCTCGGGAGGCCATTACATTTGATTTCAATTTTGCTAATGAGATTGATATGAACGCAAATTTGAGTTAATGACATGCTCACCATATTTGGGTGAGATGCGAAACTTGCCATCAGGAGCGGGCAGGTTAAATTGCAAACTGATTCACACCTGGCGCGAATCTCGACTTTGGCCTTTCTAGCCAGCTAACCGGCACCCAGATTCGTGCCGGGCGCAACGTGATGGTTACTATGTCTCACTAATGGAGGCTATTCCTCGGCTCCACAATCGACATTCAATTCCTAAACTCCTGTACCTCTCCTTTTTTATGTCTCCTTAAATGTTCCTTTAACCAAACTTCTTGTCACCCATCCCATTATCGCCATCTTTAACACAATATTCATAATTTGACGTGATCTCTGAAGCGCCTTGAGATGTTTCCCTCTGTTGAAGACACAGACTAAGGCTAGAATTCTCTGGTCATTCTCCAGCAGCGAGACTCTCTGGCCCTGCCCACACTTCCATCCATGGGTTTCCCGATGGTGTGGGGTCATTTCAATAGGAATTCCCACTGACAGACGACGGAACAGAGAATCCAGCCAACAGCATGCTGCCTCCAGCTGCTGAGAAAGATGTGGCTGGGTGACTGGAGAATCCAGTTCTTCAATGTAAGTTGTTGCTGTCTGTTCTTCTAGTCCCTTCAGTCACTGGAAGCTATTTATTTCCATCTATCCCTTCCCAATGATTTCTATTCTTCATCATCAAATCACACCTTAATCTCTCTTCATTTTTCAGTTCCTTCTTCGTCTCCCGATAATGCGCACCCACTCTAAAAAATAACAATTCCGAGCCTCTGTGTCACGTCAAAGATAAAACTGATTCAGTGCCCAGGGAATTCACACAAATGTCTCAAGAGGGATTGGCCACATTCCTCCAACTAGACAACCAGGCAACACAGACAGGTGCTTCATAATGGAACGGAGGGAGAAAGAAATTATTCACAAAAGATTATGATACCCATCGGTGCCAACATAAAAAGCACAAACAAAATGTTGGCATGCAAAATATGGGGTCGCTCATTTAATATGGAGACGAGGAAAATATTTTTCCCTCAGAGGGTTGGGAGACTCTGGAATTCTCTTCCTCAAACGGCAGTGGAAGCAGAATCTTTGAATATTTTTAAGGCAGAGCTCGATAGATTCTTGTCAAGCAAGGGGCATGAAAGATTATTAGGGGGTTGGCAGGAACTTGGAGTTGAGGTTACAATCAAATCAGCCGTGGTCTTTTTGAATGGTGGAACAGGCTCAAAGGGCTGAATGGCCTCCTCTTGCCCCTAATTCGTATGCTCGTATATTCATATGACTCTAAAGGAACATTGCATTCTGCTCGTTAGTGTATTCTGAAAGGCATATGCATAGGAATTAACCAAATTGAACTAAAGCTTGAATTTCTTTGCCGCCACTGCAAATTTAATTGCTGTCCCATTTTCATCACTGGATTTTTATTTCCAGTCTGCATTCATCCTTTATGACTTCTGCACCTTTCAGGATTACAGCACCTTTTGGATGGTTTGTAAATAATCATATTGCTGCGTTTAAAAATGAGATTTTGGTGAATATAACTCCTGGATGTTTTTTCCTGCTTTGACCAGACCATTCACTGAAAAACGATGTTACTCAAGATTATTTACAGACTCAGAAACTAGACAGCTAACTTTGGAGATGGTTGACTGCTTCAAATTCCGAGGTGTGCACATCAGCAACAATCTGTCCTGGTCCACCCACATCGATGCTGCGACCAAGAAAGCACAACAGCACCTATACTTCCTCAAGAAACTATGGAAATTCGGCATGTCCACATTGACTCTTACCAATTTGTACAGATGCACCATAGAAAGCATCCTATCTGGCTGCATCACAGCCTGGTCTGGCAATTGCTCGGCCCAAGACCGTTAGAAACTACAGAGAATCGTCAACACAGCCCAGTCCATTCCGCGAACCTGCCTCCCATGCATTGACTTTGTCTACATCTCCCACTGCTTTAGGAAAGTGGGCAGCATAATCAAAGACCCCGCCCACCTGAGTTTTTCTCTCTTCCAACTTTTTTCATTGGGCAGGACATACAAAAGTCTGAGAACAAGCTTCTTCCCCACTGTTACCAGTCTTCCGACTGACCCTCTTATGGACTGAACTGATCTCTCCACACATCTTCTCTACTGAGTAGTACTGCACTCTGTATGCTTCAAAGGATGTCTGTGATTATGCATTTACATTGTGTATCTATCGTATGTCTTATGTTTTTCTCATATATGGAACAGTTTCTCTGGACTGTACGCAGAACAATACTTTTCACTGTACCACAGGACAAGTGACAATAAGCCCAAATCCAAATTCAAATCCATTGCTTCAAATGTTTGGTGATGAAAGGGGGAGCTATCGGAAAAGGCCAGAGTCAGAGCAATGGGGAGTTCCAGGGCTTTCTAGTCAGTCTAAAATGAGTTGCAGAATGATGGATGGAGGGTGTGTCGATAAAGGGGTTTAGGCACCAGAATGAGAACTTGAACTTGGGAGGCACTGGGGAACTGGGAGCCAGTTTGGTCAGTGAAATCATTGATGATGGGGAATGAATGTGGGACATGGAGTGGAGGCCAATTTTCAATTGAGCTCGAGTTGATGAAGTGAGGAAGTTAAAAAATGAAATGCAAGGATTTTTGGACAGACAGCAGGAGAAATCATTTTACTCTGCGGTTGTGACTGAGACCATGCTAACACTGAAGGACTGGTTAAATAAAGTGGCAAAGGAAAGAGGGCAAAGGCTAGGATTCAAATTTCAATTCTCACCACGCCACATAATTGCATGATGGGCCACCAACGTTTTCCCCTTTGAAAAGGTAAATAAGCAGAATGCAATTCATATTACCCTGGCAAATCTACAAACGGGAAAGCAAATAGAAATAGATTTTTATCATTTTATAGACATATATGACTTGGAGGGATGGATTTTTATTTGTTTATTTGAAGAGCAGGAAGCCTGGCTGTACATTGCTTCACTGAATTCCGGCAGGCACCAGCAATAGGAAACAATGTTTATGTTAAAGAATACAAAGGCATTTTTATAAGAGACTGCTTCCTAATGTTACTCATGTTAGCAAGTTATCTAAAGGTCAGGGTGCTAACAGTTAATGAACACCAGAAACTACACTGATAGCCAGTCACTAAAAGCAATGTTTGAGATTTTATAGTTCCGAATCAATGTGCCATATCATTTAGTTTATGAGATTGAAACTTTTTCATTCCGGAGGCCATGCAGGAGCCCTGGCCCATTAGCAAGCAGGTTGTTAGTCAGTCCAGTGATCATCTATATGGGCACTGAGGGATGACAGACACCCTGCAGAGTTTTACTCCATCAGAAGAGTAGATACCCAATGAAAATCAGGCAAGGAGGGGAAAGAAAGATGATCAAATATTCTGCAGTGTTCAGTTAGTTTGCATCTGATGTTTGGTGGCCTACAATCTGAGTATTTTTAAATTCAGACAACCAATTGGACAATCAACTAACTAAATCAAATTGTGAAAACAATGCCAAGGGGCAGAGGTAGGAACTGCCACAACTTTGAGCCACTCCCACTAAATTCAACAGAGAAGAAACCTGCCCTCTTTCTCATCAGGCTCCTTGGGATTGTAGTTTGAAACAGCAGAATGACCGATTTCAAGTGTACATTAGCAGGGATCAGAGAGGTGTCTTCCATCTCACTTCAAGGTTCAAGCTTTGGTTTGTGACAAATTGGCTGATATTGAGACAATAGAGGAACTATGATTGACTATAATTTTCATACCCTGGGCTAAAAATAAATCATCCAGGGTTCACGTTCATCACCATAACCCAGTTGCACATGTTGGAAATCGTAAGGCGATGGGGCCAGGCTCAGTGGTGATGATGTCCCACTCTTTGGTGAATAGTTTGTTAACTTGTATCTTCCAGCCACATGGCGGTTCGTGGAGCTGACAATGCCCGCTCTTACTGGTAGATTTTTCATGTTCTTGCTCACTGCTAAAGCGTATCAGAAAACAATTGTCCACAATCTTCAGTTCTGTACTAGCAGTCGACAAGGACCCAGACAAACAATATGAGGATAGAAATGGTAGTAACATGCTGTTCCAGCAAAAGCAACAATTAAGTTAACACACATCATTAAAATGTGGTCATAAATAATGTCTATGGCCCCCAAATAATTCTAGTCCTCTGGCATTAGTCTTCACATGCCTGCTGTCTTGAAATGTTCAAAATTCTTTCTTTATGCAGTAATGTCTATTAAAGCAAGCATGCAACCCCGTTTAGCTACGAATGAGTTAGGCTCGACACATCATTTTCCAGGAGGGATTTCACACATATCAAGGCAGCAGCAATGTGTGAACAATGATGCAGTCAAATTAAGGCAACTGGGGCCATAATTATATTTATGTTCAAATATTTTTGCCAGTGCCGTGTTTGAAGTTGGATAGGTTCTGGCAGGATGGTGAGTGAATGAAGTGAATGGTAATCCTCGTTTATCAATTTCACAATCTGCAGCTGTACCCACAGAGCCTTAAAATCTCTTCAAATACATTTTACAGAACTTTGAACAAGTTTGCTCAGTCGGACATCTTGAAGCGTTCGCAGTAAATTTTCGAGATTCAGTTCAATCCATTGTCTGTGCGTATAGTGCGAGACAAGGGCCAGAATTCTCCGGCCATTGGGATTCTCTGTTCCTGCCGGGAGCACACCCTCACCCGTGGGTTTCCCAGCAGAGTGGGATGGCTTCAATGGGAAATCCCATTGGCAAGCGACGGGAGTAGAAAATGCAGTAGCCAGCGAACGGTGCATTGCCGAGAAATCCACGGCTGGGGGCCTGGGAATCCAGCCCAAGATTCTGCTGTGTGGACTAGAGACTTACATTTCTATAGCACCGTATCTCCTCTCTGAAATGCCTTTCCAGACAATGCTGGTTGTGGAGGGCAACACTGCACCATTGTGTACAAGGCAAGATCCCCCCAACATCAAAACGTTTAAGATTAATTTTAGAGCATCTGTCATCAGTGGCAGTAGTTGAGGAAGGAATGGTGTTCAGGTTAAGAGGGGAACAGTAGGCACTTTGAATGGTGCCAGTAGACCTTACATTTACACTTGAATCAATGTGACAGCCTGTGGATGCTCAATTTAACAACATTCAACTTTCAGTACCGAGGAATGTAGCACTCACTCAGTATTGTACTAAATGTTTGTACTAAATGTCAGCCGAGGTTACATAGTTGAATTTGAACTCGTGAAGTGCTCACTCAAAAGGCAAAAAAATGACCTCAGCTGAGCTAAACCGACCTCAGCTGAGATGAACCGACCCTCCCGGGTTGGCACTGGCAGAAGGTCAAGACGGGAACAGCCAAGTGCAAAATATCCAAGCAAGCACTTCCAAAAACAGAGGTAAGACTGCCAGACAGCACAAAACCCAAGCAAGAGACTTCAAAGATGGGTCAGGTTTAGAAGGATGGTGTGAAAAAGAAGTAAATGTGAAAATAAAATATCAATGGAAATGATAGGGGTACATATCATATGTAAAAAAATCATGAGGAACGTAGCCGATTTCAATATGAAATTGATTGAGGTGGCACGGTGGGACAGTGCGTTAGCACTGCTGCCTCACGGCGTCGAGGGCCCGGTTAGAACCCAGCCCGTGTGGAGTTTGTTCACCCTCCCCGTGTCTACTTGGGTTTCACCCTCACAACCCAGAGATGTGCAGGGTAGGTGGACTGGCCAAGCTAAATTGTCCCTTAATCGGGGAAAAAAAATTAAGAATTTAATTGTTCATCCAGGAGCTATTTCTGAGTACAGAATTGCAGTCGGATTCACAATTGTAATGATTCAAATGGAAATATTATATCTCCTCATCTGCGGTTTTATCTGCGGCTTTTAAAGTGGCAAAGCGCACGTCAGTCCAATATAAACCTTAACAGATCAACGCTGGAGAATTATAGAAACAATATTTAATATAAATATTTAAACAAAGGCTTGGGAAGAAAACTAAAATCTCTTATGTGTATATAATAAAACATAGCAGCATGGGGTGAAAAGGCCTGAAAAGGCCTGAACTGAATATCTTCTCAACACTACTGACTTGTACAGTTTGCACAGCTAACTGGCCTTTTTTCTTTACACATCTGTTTCGTACTGGCAGTTTGTGACATTGTGGTAGTCACCACTGATGTGTTATATTGTATATATGGGTTTTACGGTAAGGCCCCTGTACTACAGGTACGGCGGTAGATCCCTGCCTGCTGGTTCCGCCCAGTAGGCGGAGTATAAATATGTGTGCTCTCCGTACAGCAGCCATTTCGTCAGCTGCTGTAGGAGGCCACACATCTCTGTGTAATAAAGCCTGGATTACATTCTACTCTCGTCTCGTCGTAGTTGATAGTGCATCAATTTATTACACAGAGATTTTTCAGAGATGGACCTCCGCATCAAGCCAGATCGCCTGCAGCTGCATCCTCAAGCAGACAACGCCAAAAAGGACTTTGAACATTGGCTAGCCTGTTTTGAAGCTTACATCGGGTCTGCGCCAGACCCAATCCCAGAAGCACATAAGCTCCAGATTCTGTGCACGCGGCTGAGCTCCAACGTTTTTCCCCCTCGTTCAGGACGCGCCGACCTACGCAGAAGCCATGGTGCTACTGAAGAAGAATTACGCTCAGCGGACTAACAAAATCTACACCAGGCACCTCCTGTCCATGCGGCACTAACTTCTCGGTGAGTCTGTGGAAGATTTCTGGCGTGCCCTGCTCGCCCACTGAACGTTCAAACCTGCTGATGAGAGACGCGTTCATTACAGGCATAGGGTCTGACTACATCCACTAGCGCCTCTTAGAAGGGGCCATGCTTGACCTCGCGGCAACCAAGAAACTAGCGCTCTCGCTTACGGTCGCCTCACACAACGTACAGGCTTATGCCCAGACCGGACGGCCCACCACCCCTGTGCATCATGGGCCCCACCGACGGCCACCCCATCAAGGACCCCATCAGCGAACCCCCCCAGCCAACCCCACGCCTGCGCCGCGCGGCAGCCAACCAACCCCGGGGGACCCAAATGCTACTTCTGCGGATAGACAAAACACCCCCGGCAGTGCTGCCCGGCGCGGAGCGCGATCTGCAAGGCCTGTAGTAAGGAGGGACATTTCGCTGCAATGTGCCAGGCCAGCTCAATCGCTGTTATTGTCCCGGCACCCCCCATGTGAGGCCAGTGGGCGCTGCCATCTTCCCCTCCTCGGAACACGTGCGGCCCGTGGGCACTGCCATCTTGCTCTACTCACAACACGTGTGGCCCGTGGGCGCCACCATCTTGCCTACCTCAGAACCAATGGGAGCCGCCATCTTGCCTGCCCCAGGACACGTGCAGCCCGTGGGCGCCACCATATTACCTGCCTCAGGAACCCTGCCCGTTGGGCACCTCATCAGGCTGCTCATCGCCTGCAACCGCCAACGACAAGCAGCGTCTCACCTCGGTCATGATTGACCAGTCTTGACCGCACAACCTCGCGACCGCTTCGATAAAGGTGAAGGTCGACGGGCATGAGATATCCTGCCTTCTGAACTCCGGGAGCACTGAGAGCTTCATCCACCCCGATATGGTAAGGCGCTGCTCCCTCATGGCACACCCCGCTAACCAGAGAATCTCCCTGACCTCCGGATTCCACTCCGTGGCGATCCGGGGGTACTGCATCACCACTCTCACCATCCAGGCCGTAGAGTTCAGTGGCTTCTGCCTCTACGTCCTCCCCAACCTCTGAGCTGCCTTGCCACTTGGCGTGGACTTCCAGTGCAACCTCCAGAGCCTAACGTTGAAATTTGGCGGGCCCTTACCACCCCTTACTGTTTACGCCCTCGCGAACCATGAGGTCGACCCGCCTTCCCTTTTCGCAAACCTAACCCCGGATTGCAAACCTGTCGCCACCAGGTGCAGACGGTACAACACCAGGACAGGACCTTCAGCAGGTCTGAGGTCTAGCGGCTGCTGCGGGAATGTATTATCGAGGCCAGCAACAGCCCCTGGAGAGCCCAACCAGCGATGAGAAAAACAGGATGGTCATTGACTACAGTCAGACCATCAACCGGTATACGCAGCTCGACGCGTACCCCCTTCCACGCATATCTGATATGGTCAATCAGATTGCACAATACCGGGTCTTCTCGACAGTGGACATGAAATCTGCCGACCACCAGCTCCCCATCCGTAAGGCGGACCGCTCATACACTGCGTTCGAAGCAGACGGCCGCCTTTATCACTTCCTTAGGGCTCCCTTCAGCGTCACCAACGGGAGATGGACCGAATGGTTGACCGGTGTGGACTGCAAGCTACTTTCCCACACCTGGACAATGTCACAATCTGCAGCCACGACCAGCAGGACCACGATGCTAACCTTTCCAAATTTCTCCACAGCACCACTCTCCTCAACCTAACTTACAACAAGGAGAAGTGCGTGTTCAGCACGAACCAATTAGCCATCCTCGGCCATGTGGTTCAGAATGGAGTTCTAGGGCCCGACTCTGACCTCATGCGCCCCCTCATGGAACTCCCCCTCCCCCACTGCCCCAAGGCCCTCAAACTGCCTGGGGTTCTTTTCATATTACACCCAGTGGGTCCCAAACTATGCGGACAAGGCCCGCCCACTCATCCAATCCACCGTTTTCCCACTGATGGCCGAAGCTCATCAGGCCTTCGACCGTATCAAGGCCGACATCGCCAAGACCGCGATGCACGCAGTCGACGAGACGCTCCCCTTCCAAGTGGAGAGCAATGCATCAGACATTGCTCTAGCCGCCACCCTCAACCAGGCAGGCAGGCCCATGGCATTCTTTTCCCGCACCCTCCATGCCTCCGAAATTGGGCACTCCTCCTTTGAAAAGGAGGCCCAAGCGATCATTGAAGCTATGCGGCATTGGAGGCATTACCTGGCCGGCAGGAGATTCAATCTCCTCATTGACCAATGGTCAGTTGCCTTCATGTTCAACAACACACAGCGGGGCAAGATCAAAAATTATAAAATCTTGAGATGGAGGATCGAGCTCTCCACCTATAATTATGAGATTTTGTATCGCCCCGGTAAGCTCAACGAGCCCCCCGATGCCCTGTCCCGAGGTACATGTGCCAGTGCACAAGTAGACCGATTCCGGACCCTGCACGACAATCTCTGTCACCCAGGAGTCACCCATTTTTACCACTTCATTAAGGCCCGCAATCTGCCCTACTCCATCAAGGAAGTCAGGGTTGTCACCAGAGACAGCCAGGTCTGCGTGGAGTGTCAATCGCACTTTTACAGGCCAGACCGTGCGTGCCTGGTGAAGGCCTCCCGCCCCTTGGAACGCCTCAGCGTGGACTTCAAAGGGCCCCTCCCCTCCACCGACCGCAACATGTACTTCCTCAGTGTTGTCGACGAATATTCCTGATTCCCCTTTGCTGTCCCATGCCCTGATATGATGTCTGCCACCATCATCAATACCCTCAACACCACCTTCGCTCTATTCGGTTTCCCCGCCTACATCCACAGCAACCGGGCATCCTCATTTATGAGCTATGAGCTACCCCAGTTCCTGCTCAACAGGGGCATTGCCTCAAGCAGGGCGACCAGCTACAACCCCAGGGGCAACGGGCAGGTGGAGCGGGAGAATGGGACGGTCTGGAGGGCCGTCCAGCTGGCCCTACGGTCCAGACATCCCCCAGCCTTCGCTGGCAGGAGGTCCTCCCCGACGCATTTCACTCCATTTGATCGCTCCTGTGCACCGCGACTAACGAAACCCCCCCCATGAATGTCTCTTTGCCTTCCCCAGGAAGTCCACCTCCGGGATTTCGCTCACTACATGGCTGGCAGCTCCAGGACCCATTCTCCTCCGTAAACACGTGTGACTCCACAAGGCGGACCAGTTGGTTGAGAGAGTACAGCTACTCCACGCCAACCCGCAGTACGCTTACATAGCGTACCCCGATGGCCGCCAAGTCACAGTCTCCCTCAGGGACCTGGCATCAGCTGGTTCCCCACACACCCCTCCTGTGTCCCGGCTCCACCCTCCCTTCCCCCGGCGCACCCCACCGCAACCCCCGCTCCAGGACAATCCGTCCTCCCCTTGCTCCCACCCGGGGATGAAGACGATTTTGACATACTCCTGGAGTCACCGAAGACTAAGCCGCGCCTGAGTCGCCACCAGCACTGCGGCACTCTCAACGACAGATCAAGGCACCGGATCATCTACATTTGTAACCTTCTCTGTAATTTTTAAAACCAGTCTGTATGTATATAGTTTTCCACCACCCCGCTGGACTCATTTTTAACAGGGGGTGAATGTGGTAGTCACCACTGATGTATTATATTGTATATATGGCTTTTACGGTAAGGCCCCTGTACTACAGGTACGGGGGTAGATCCCTGCCTGCTGGCTCCGCCCAGTAGGCGGAGTATAAATATGTGTGCTCTCCGTACAGCAGCCATTTTGTCAGCTGCTGTAGGAGGCTACACATCTCTGTGTAATAAAGCCTCAATTACATTCTACTCTCGTCTCGTCATAATTAATAGTGCATCAGACATAAATGGAATGCGATACAGCCTTTTTTCCCCAGTAATAATTATATTTATTCACACATTTTGATAGATCGCTGTTGTACAAATTTTGTCATCTTTTAGTGCAGATGCTGAAAGCAATACGGAATGTTGCAAATTTGTCATCATCGAAATATTCTGCTTTCAGAAAATTGCACGAAGATTTTACTTGCAGGCACTAGAAAAGTCTCAACCTGTTCAGGCATTACCTGTTCCTCAGAGACATTTTTGAACGTTTTGTGTTGTTTCACAAGAAACTACCTTTCGGGATGATTTCATTGCAGTATTATATCAGCAGCATTTCATCCCTGTGTCCTCCGCTTATTTCTCTTCCCTCCATTTTAGATTTCCCCATAACTTGCCCGACTTCCCAGGCATTTATCAGCATCCATTTAGTAATGAGCTTTTGCAGAATGATTTGAGTCCAGGAGTAAAGTTGTCTTGCTGCAATTGTATACAGCTGAGACCACAGCTGTAGTATTGTGCGCAGCTTTGGTCTCCTTACCCAAGGAAGGATAGAGGGGCTGGTTTAGCACAGAGGGCTAAACAGCTGGTTTGTAATGCAGAACAAGGCAGCAGCGCGGGTTCAATTCCCGTTCTGGCCTCCCTGAACAGGTGCCGGAATGTGGCGGCTAGGGGCTTTTCACAGTAACATCATTGAAACCTACTTGTGACAATAAGTGATTATTATTATTATTACTTAACCATAGAGGAAGTGCTTTGATGGTTCACCAGACTGATTCCAGGAATGGTGTGATTGTCCTATGCAGAGAGATTGAGGAGACCGGGCCTGTATTTTCCAGAATTCAGAAGAATGAAGGGTGATCTCATTGGAACATACAAAATTCTTCCAGGGTTCGACAGAGATATGCAAAAAGAATGTTTCTCCTGGGGGGTGGTGAGTGGGGGTGGTTGGCGGTCTAGGGCCAGTGGACGCAGCCTCAGAGTATGGGGTAAGTCATTGAGAACTGAGATGAGGAGAGATTTCTCCACTAAGAGGGCTGTGAAGCTCAGTCATTGAACATGTTCAAGACAGAGATTGATGGATTTCTGCAGATTTAGGACAACAAGGTATATGGGGATGGTGCAGAAAAATGGCGCCCGAGGTTAAAATCAGCCATGATCTCATTGATCGGAGAAGCAGGCTCAAGGGGCCGAATGGCCTATCCCTGCTCCTCTTTCCTATATCCTATGTTCTTAAACCTCTAGGAGGTACATGAAAATTACAGGGGTACAATGTGGTGCACCATAATTCAGAGTCAAGAAAGATTAGATACTTTAGGCGGAATTATCGCAAGTCCCCGCCAACAAGTTCAATGATGGGCAGTGGCGGGGCGGGGGGGGGGGGGGGGGGAGGGGGTGGAGGCGGGGAAGAGAAATAGGCCCAAACCGCTTTTAGGCCAGCATGAATGCCCAATGGGATCTTTTGCTGGTGCCCGCCATGGAAGATTGGGAACCACACTGGAGGCTGGCATTCTGCTACTGGGATGCAGATGAAGGCCTGACCACCCCATGCCCGATTCTTTGTGGTGCCAGAGGGAAAGCATGTTGGTGTGAAGCACATTTCAAACAACATAAGGATGTCAGAAGGCACCTGAACAATGCCTGGGGATGCCTCCAGCGTTCGGGATGGAGGCTGCCAGCAACCTTGGACCCCGGGACACCAATGGGTGGGGATGGGGGAAGCAATCACAGGTGGACCTTCTAGATTCTGTGTCATCAGGGGGTACATCTTCCAGCCTCATATGTTCCCAGAGATCCACCTTCATTTTGAGGCGGTCCACTTTCTTTCTCAATAGTGGATTAGTGATGTTGGGCGCAGCTCCAATGTGGATTATGAGCCATTGGGCCTACAGCGCCATTGAATATGGCGCAAAACACCCAGTTGCATATTTAATAAGGTCAAGGCCAGAAGGTTTGGCATGTTTTCCCGCCTACTTCCACAGCAGGAAACATTCCATGCTCCCTCTCCTCCCATGGGACTTAGTGTCAGATGGGAGAATTCCGCCCTTTGACTTTTTACTCTGCATTGAAGACCATAAGAACATAAGTAATAGTAACAAG
Organism: Scyliorhinus canicula; assembly: GCF_902713615.1. Classification (NCBI taxonomy): domain Eukaryota; kingdom Metazoa; phylum Chordata; class Chondrichthyes; order Carcharhiniformes; family Scyliorhinidae; genus Scyliorhinus; species Scyliorhinus canicula. The sequence continues at coordinate 44,558,153 of NC_052163.1, forward strand.
AGTAGGCTGGTCGGCCCCTCAACTTCCTCAAGTCCACTTTTCTGCCTTTTCCCCGTAACCATTGATTCCCTTACTGATCAAGAATCGATCTATCTCAGCCTTAAATATGCACAGCCCTCTGAAAAATGAAATTCCTCTTCATCACAGTCTTAAATGGGCGTCCCTTTATTCTGAGACTATGCCCTCTGGCCTAGACTCCCCCATGAGTGGAATCATCCTCTCAGAATTTACCCTGTCAAGCTCTTTTATAATCCTATATACTTCAATGAGATCACCTCGCATTCTTCTAAATTCCAATGGGTAGAGTCCCAACCTGTTCAACCTTTGTTCATAAGACAATCCCTCCATTCTCCATCCGAGTGAACATTCTGTGAACCTCCTCCAAAGAACTAATATCTTTCCTTAAATAAGGGGACCAAAACTGCTCACAGTACTCCAGACATGGTCTCACCAGTATCTTGTACAGTTGCAGCAAGACTTCTCAGCTCTAATACTCAACCCCCTTGAAAAAGGGACCAATATTCCATTAGCCTTCCTGATCACCTGCTGCACCTGTGTGCTAGCTTTCTATGTTTCATGCACAAGTACCACCCTCAAGTCCCTTTGCATTGCAGCTTTCTGCAGTTTATCTCCATTTAAATAATACTCCGGACGCGATTCAGCAGGCAAAAGATAAAGTCCGCATTTGGGCGCATTAGCAGGGCCGAGATTCACCTCGCTATTTATTGGCATTTTTCCGTTTTTTGGGTCCCGGGAAGTTTCTCCAGCCAAGGCCGCATTTTAATCAATTTCCTGAACAGCTCCTCGCAGATCGGGGATAGCAGAACAATCTCACCCCCCCACCCCTCTTTCAGGTTAGGTGATTGGCCATGATAAATTGCCCCTTAGTGTCCAGGGAAGTGTAGGTTAGGTTAAGGGGTTATCGGGATAGGGCTGGGGGAGTGGGCTTGAGTGGAGTACTCTTTCAGAGGTCAGTGCAGATCCGTTGGGCTTAATGACCTCCTCCTGCACTGTAGGGATTCTATGATTCTAAACGTTTTCTCACCTCTGAGGTTAAGGTGACTGGCCTGTAGTTTCTGGATTTAACCTTTCTTGAAGCATGGTGTAACATTTGAGATTCTTCAGTCCTCTGGGACCACCTCTGCATCAAAGGAGGATTAATATTTTGGCCAGGGGCTCCACCTGCCGCCCTCCCACCTGGTTAAATGTTCCCTTTCCATCAAACTTGCCATGGGGAAGGGATTAAATTCCACTCTTGAAGGACAGCCTCCTGACTCAATAGTAGCAATGGCAAGTACTTGAGCCCAACTTTCATTTTGCTAGATCATTAAAAATTTTACCAAGTGAAGAATTTTTCTCCGTTTAGTCCTGTCAGATGGTCAAATACCTTACAAGATACTTTAGCGGATGAGCAAATGGAGCTTCTAATGGCATTACTCTATAAGCTTCATACCCAGTGCCACAGATTTACCCATTTTAATCCTATACAAAGACTAGGAAGGAGGGTTGGAAATTGTATGTCATTAGCTGCTTTGTCAAACCATATGACAAGCACCGAGCATAAAGAAAGGCTCTTTCGGAATTAAGTTTTGATTAAAAATGCTGCAATGTGACGGCACTGCTCTATGTAGACTTTTGATAGAAACCTCAACTTAATATGCAATTCAATTCTTAAATTTATATCCTCTTCTTTCAAACATGTCTGCATCAAGCAAATTAAATATGACTTGGCCTGACTTGGATCGCTTACGGCCTAAAGAATAAATAGAACACTTCTGCTACTTAACAAAAATGTCGACATAGAGTTGTCACATTAAAAGCCTCATTATGCAAACCGGCAGCTGGAGGGGATTTGGTTCAATTTGATGTAAATAAACTTCACTTCCATAAACTGTACCCTCCTGTCTGTTAAATTGAAATTTTTTCATTTGACATAGCAGTTAAACCAAGCATGCACCACGTAACCTCTGACCCATAATTTATCGCAGTAGTTTTTCTTAAAGATCAACCATTGCCAATTACTAGAAGACATAGAATTCCTATAGTGCATAAGGAGGCCATTCGGCCCATCAAGTCTGCACTGAACCTCTGGAAGAGGGCCCAAGCTAGACCCACTTCCCCGCCCTATCCCCGCAACCCCAGAAACCCACCCAACCTGCACACATTTGGACACTTAACAAACAATTGGCATGGCCAATCCACCTAACCTGCACATCTTTAGACTGTGGGAGGAAACTGGAGCACCCAGAGCAAACCCACGCAGACATGGGGAGAAACTGCAAACTCCACGCATACAATCACTGACTAATTCTATCTTTCAATAATAAATAAAAGCAGAAAATGCCGGATCGACTCAGCGGGCTTGGCAGCATCGGTGAGAGAGAATCAGAGTTAAGATTTTGAGTCCATATGACTCTTCTGCAGAATCCCATTCTTTACGTTGACCAGTTCAGCAACACCTCATTAGTGAAACTGAATTAAAATCTGAAAAAGAAACAAGTGACTAATTTTTTGAAGATTTGGAAGGGGAAGCGGGAGGGAGGTAGACTCCAAAGTCCTGAGGTGGGATTCTCTGTCCGTTCACTGCAGCGGGATTCTCCGATCACACTGCAGTGAATGGGAAATTTGGCTGTGGCAAATTCTCCGTCTTCGCTAACAGTGGTAGTGGTGCGGACTCGCAATGGGGGAGCTGGGCCTTGATCTCAAGCGCATGTGTGTGTGGCAGATGGTCAGTAAAGCCTATGGAGCAGTAGAATCATAGAAGGTTTACAGCACAGAAAGAGACCATTCCATCCATAAAGTCTGTGTCAGCTCTCTGCAAGGCCAATTTAGCTACCCCCCACCCCTTGCACTTTCTTCGTGGCCCCATTTTAATTTTCCCTTCAAATAGCTGTCTAACTCCCTTTTGGAAGCCATGGTAGAGTCTGCCTCCACCACACTCTCAGACAGTGCATTCCAGATCACAATCAAGCGCTGCGTTAAATAAAATCTTCATGTTCCCTCTGCTTTTTTATTTACCCTAAATTGGTGCCCTCTGGTTAGTGTCTCTTCCAGCAATGTGAATAGTTTCTCTCTATTTACTCTATCTACACCTCTCATGATTTCTCATGCTTCTTTCAAATCTCCTCTCAAGCTTCCCTTCACCAAAACGAACAACCTCAGCTTCTCCATATAACTTGCCCCTCATCCCTGGAATCATTCTTGTAACTCTTCCCTGCACCGTCTCTGAGCATTCACAACCTTCCTAAAGTGTAGCACCCAGAAGCTGATTCAGCATTTTAAAAAAGTTCATCATAAGATTCTTGCTTTCGCAATCTATGCCATTATTTATAAAGTACATGATCTTCTATAATAAAAACAGGAAGTGCTGGAAAGCTCAGCACTATAACTCTGGCAGCATCTGCGGAAAGGGAAACAAAATGCCGGATTTACCACTTACTGCCGCGGTGTGTTTTGCTGAGGCGGCGGTCCGCCATTGAGAACAGTGGCAGAATCACCTGGTCCTGCCGTTGTCAATGGGGTTTCTTGTTTGCACTGCCTGCCACTGAGGAACACGTGGTGAGGGTTTGCCGTGGGCGGGAGTCCCACCGGCATGAACAGCCAGAAGATTCCAGCCAACGTTTTGAGTCAAAGATGATTCTTCTTCATAAGGATGTTTATGGCACAGAAAGAGGCCACTTGGCCCATCATGTCTGGGTCAGCTGAAAAACGAGCCACCCAGCCTAATCCCACTTTACAGAATTTGGTCCATAGTCCTGTAGGTTACGGCACTTGAGGTGCACATCCAGATACCTTTTAAATGGGTTGAGGGTTTCTGCCTCTATTACCCAATCAGGCAGTGAGTTCCAGAACCCCACTACCCTCCAGATGAAAATTGTTTCTCTCATCTCCCCTTGATTCTTTCTACCAATCACTTTAAATCCCTATTGTCACTGATCTCTCTGCTAAGGTAAACAGATCCTTCCCATCCATTCTATCCCGCCCCATCGTGACCTTTTGCACCACAATCAAATCTCCCCTCAGCCTCCTCTGTCCCAAGGAGAACAACCTCAGATTATCCAATCTTTCCACATAGCTGCAATTTTCCAGTCCTGGAAACAGCCTCGTAAATCTCCTCTGGGCCCTCTCTAATGTTATTATTCTGTAATGAGGTGACCTGAACTGCACACAGTGCTCAACTTTGTGAGCGAACTAATGCTTTATATAGTTCCCACATAACGTCCCGGCTCTTACATTGTGTAGTTTGGCTAATGAAGGAAAGGATTCTATATGTCTTCTCAATCACTTTATTAATCTTATCCTGCTACCTTCAGAGTCCTGTGGACATTTTCTCCAATTGTCCCTCACTTCCTCTAAATCTCTCAGCATTCTCCCATTCATTGTGTGATCCTTTGCCTTTTTTGACCTCCCCAAATCAGTCCACCTGATGCCTCCCCATTGTCAGTAAAACAGTGCTGGGGATGGAGTGGGGAGGCGATCAATGGCACAAAGTCCTAACCTATTGATCCACCTGTTCTCCCGCCCTCTCTTGGCCTGTAGAATTCAGCCCTATGTGTAATCCACAGCATCTGGCAGCACACATTCTTCAGTGATGTTAAATTTATTCCAATCAATGATATTATAAGTGATTTATTCAAGCAGAGGCAGGATCACAAAGTGATTGTGCTCCCTGTCAACGTTACCAAGAATTAATAAGATATATCCTTACATTAATGCCAGATTCCCACTCTGTACTCAGGACCATGTGGACACATGGCTACGAGGATGAGTCATTTCTCCCTGTCCATTGGACATTGAGACTGAGAAAAAACAAATCATTCTGAACAAGAACTATATGCTTGACAAATATGCATGGGCATTATATTCAAAATGACAGATATGGGAATCATGGCAAACTTGAATTTTCCAGAGTATTTCTTTTTTAAAAATTCATTCCTCCTGAGATTTCTGAATCAAACGGCAGGGATCTCTTCTCCACCAGCGTGGTTTGTTCCGTTCTTTGAGGATCAAAGCAAAAGTAACGATGCATGTTTCCTAGTTTGAATGGAATCTCTTCTCAGCCAATTACAGAACAACGCAATGAAGGAGTCCCGGAGGTGGCTGCTGCCTATCCTTGCGAGCTGGAACAAGTTATACACTGGCAAACTGCCTGGAAAAGGGTGATAGGATAAGAAAAATAAGATTAAAAATCAGCAGGAACAGGGAACTGCTTGTTTCAATTTGTGAGGTGAGGGAATTGAAGCAAAAGGGGGGGAAAACAAATATCCTTGAATGGCTCACTTATCTCCAAATCTTAAAGTGATCTCAACCTATGACAGAAGAGTCTCGATGCAGGTCAGCTCTTGCAGTCTATTTATATCTGCACTGAATCGAGTCATTTTCATAGCAGTTGCCAGAGGGTTTGAATGAGGGTTTGTTAGGTTAATAATAAATCGGTGAAAAATATGCATGCAAAAATTAGTGGGCGGGATTCTCCGTCGGTCGACGCCGGAATCACGAATTGCGATTGGGGGGAGAATACGGTTTTAGGCGAAAATCAAGGTAGTGCCGGGCACTCTACGGAACACCATGTTCCGGCACCTCAATAGCGGTGTGAATCAGGTCCACTGCGCATGCAGGCGTGGGCATGCAAAATGTACAGTAACATGCTTTAACATCTCATTAACGCTCGCGATCCGATAGTCTCAGTCTTCCCGTAATACTCTGCCGCCACCAGGTGGATGTGACCACAGCGCAGTTTACTTGCGGTATTTAAAATCGGGACATATGGGACATGGCTGTTGAGGGAGAGAGAGGAGGTATGACATGATTCCAAAAAGCAACCATACACTGACAGTTGTTCAGCTGGCTGGGGGGTATCTGCCAGGACCGAATGGTGTCATGGGCGGTGACCAGCCCATGGCCCACCAAGCGTTGACACACCCCAGTGCATGCATCGGAGGTGTTGCCCCACTACAGGGACATCAGGGGAGCTGGCGAGCTGGCCTCGAATGGCGGACGCAAGCACCGTTGCCGTCGGCAGCCTTCTTGGCATATTGCCCCTTGCAGGGCAGGCGTCTACCAGTGACACTATCAGCTAGCCCACCCCACAGGACTGGCTGTCACCGAGCCCTGCCCACCCATTGGGCCCCTGCCCCCATCCATCCTGGCCCCAGACAAGTAGGCACAACCGGTGCGTCGCACAATGGACACACAGTACACCGCAGCTACGGTCCCAACAGGTACCCAGACCCCTGGTCGAGCCCCACCTGTGGGCCTTGCTGGCACGCATGCCACCAAGCAGTAGCGCACTGCTCTCACACACCCCCACACACAATCTGGTACCACCCTACTGGTGGGGTAGGACACGGCCTACCCAAGGAGGACGCCCACACCCCCCTCCCCCGGAGACCCCAGAGGGGGGTGCAGGACAGGGGCCAGATACCTTACCGCTGGCATGGGTAGTGCCAGCCACTGGTACACTTGGAGGCAGGGATGGGTGACGAGGTTAGAGGTCCCCGTAATGCCAGGCACCGACGGGGGCTGGTGTGCGGTGCAGAGGGTAAAATGATAGGGGGAAGGGCTGTGGGTGAGGATGAGAATTGGGAGGGGACATTGGGAGGCAGGAACTACATTGCAAGCCAGGCTCACCGTGTAGCCCATTGGACCTGATTGGGCACAGGCGTACTCACCATACTAACATTTCTGCCCTCCACCCCCTGGAGTTTGGCATCCAACGAGGAGTGGTTGGCATCTGCGGCTGCACGAGCATGAGCTGGCCGGGGAGGGCCCAGCAGAACTGGAGCCTGTCCTAGAGGAGCAAAAACCAACCGGTGAGGATGAAGACAGGCCATGGAGAAGGTGGGAAGAAGGTGTCGCATCAGGCCACGTGTCACTCTAGGACCCTCCTCGGGCTGTATTGGAGGGCCCCATACCGGGCAGGTTACGGAGAAGGCTGACCAGGGAGACCATGTGGCATATCTGCCAGATCATGCGCATCTGGAACCGCAGGATATGGAGGAGGACATCGCTCCTGGTGGCCATTAAGGTGACTGTCATCCTGAACTTTTATGCCATGGCGTTCTTCCAGGTGCCAAGTGGGATCTGTCTGGGATCCCCCAGACCTCCGTGCACAGGTGCATCCGCACTATGATAGAGGCCCTGTATGCCCGGACAGCGCAATACATCCACCTGAATATGAACCAAGCCCACCAGGTTGCCCAGGCAACGGGATTCACTGCCATCGCTGGGTTGATCCAGGTCCAAGGGGGATCGATGGGATAGCATGTCCCCCTATGAGCACCACCATATGAAGGGTGCCCTTCACAAACCAAAACGGATTCCATTCCTTCAACATGCAGTTGGCGTCTGACCATCAGCTGCACATCATGCATGACGCCTTCATCCTGGCCCACTCAATGTTGTCTGACACCTTCCAAGCGCTCCCCTGGGTGGGGGTCTGGCTCCTGGGCAACAGGGGTGATCTGCTGTGGTCGTGGCTGATGTCGCACATCCAGAGGCCTCCGACCATCACGGAGAACTGCTATAATGACGCCCATGCAGCAACCAGGAGCGTAATCGAGCGTTGCATCGGCGTGCTGACGATGCAGTTAAGGTGCTTAGACTGCTCTGCAGGGGCCCACCAATACAGCCCTGGGAGGGTTTCCCACACTGTGGTGGTCTGCTGCATCTTCCACAACATTGCACAGCAGAGGGACGACATTTTGGAGGAGGCAGATGAATGCAAGGATTCGTCTGAACATAGAAAAAAAAGAACAAAGAGAAGTACAGCACAGGAACAGGCCCTTCGGCCCTCCAAGCCTGCGCCGATCATGCTGCCCGCCGAAACTAAAATCTTCTACAGTTCCGGGGTCCGTATCTCTCTATTCCCATCCTATCCATGTATTTGTCAAGATGCCCCTTAAATGTCACTATCGTCCCTGCTTCCACCACCGCCTACGGCAGCGGGTTCCAGGCACCCACTACCCTCTGTGTAAAAAACTTGCCTCGTACATCTACTCTAAACCTTGCCCCTCGCACCTGAAACCTATGCCCCCTAGTAATTGACCCCTCTACCCTGGGAAAAAGTCTCTGACTATCCACTCTGTCTGTGCTCCTCATAATTTTGTAGACTTCTTCTATCAGTTCCAGTGAGAACAAACCAAGTTTATTCAACCTCTCCTCATAGCTAATCCCCTCCATACCAGGCAACATCCTGATAAATCTCTTCTGCACCCTCTCTAAAGCCTCCACATCCTCCTGGTAGTGTGGCAACCAGAATTGAACACTATACTCCAAGTGTGGCCTAACTAAGGTTCTATCCAGCTGCAACATGACTTGCCAATTTTTATACTCAATGCCCCGGCCAATGAAGGCAAGCATGCCGTATACCTTCTTGACTATCTTCTCCACCTGTGTTGCTCCTTTCAGTGACCTGTGGGCCTGTACACCTAGATCTCTCTAACTGTCAATATTCTTGAGGGTTTTACCATTCACTGTATATTCTCCACCTGTATTAGACCTCCCAAAATGCATTACCTCACATTTGTCCGGATTAAACTCTGTCTGCCATCTCTCCGCCCAAGTCTCCAAATGATCTAAATCCTGCTGTATCCTCTGACAGTCCTCATCACTATCCGCAATTCCACCAACCTTTGTGACGTCCGTAAACTTACTAATCAGACCAGTTACATTTTCCTACAAATCATTTATATATACTATGAACAGCAAAGGTCCAAGCACTAAACCCTGTGGTACACCACTAGTCACAGCCTTCCAATCAGAAAAGCACCCTTCCATTGCTACTCTCTGGCTTCTATGACCTAGCCAGTTCTGTATCCATCTTGCCAGCTCACCCCTGATCCCATGTGACTTCACCTTTTGTACCAGTCTGCCATGAGGGACCTTGTCAAATGCCTTACTGAAGTCCACATAGACAACATCCACTGCCCTACCTGCATCAATCATCTTTGTGACCTCCTCAAAAACATCTATCAAGTTAGTGAGACATGACCTCCCCTTCACAAAACTGTGCTGCCTCTCGCTAATACGTCCACTTGTTTCCAAATGGGAGTAGATGCTGTCTCGAAGAATTCTCTCCAGTAATTTCCCTACCATTGATGTAAGGCTCACCGGCCTGTAGTTACCTGGATTATCCTTGCTACGCTTCTTAAACACAGGAACAATATTGGCTATCCTCCAGTCCTCCGGGACATCACCTGAAGACAGTGAGGATCCAAAGGTTTTTGTCAAGGCCCCAGCAATTTCCTCTCTAGCCTCCTTCAGTATTCTGCGGTAGATCCCATCAGGCCCTGGGGACTTATCCACCTTAATATTTTTCAAGACGCCAGACACCTCGTCTTTTTGGATCTCAATGTGACCCAGGCTATCTACACACCCTTCTCCAGACTCAACATCCACCAATTCCTTCTCATTGGTGAATACTGATGCAAAGTATTCATTTAGTACCTCGCCCATTTCCTCTGGCTCCACACATAGATTCCCTCCTCTGTCCTTCAGTGAGCCAACCCTTTCCCTGGCTACCCTCTTGCTTTTTATGTACGTGTATAAAGCCTTGGGATTTTCCTTAACCCTATTTGCAAATGACTTTTTGTGATCCCTTTTAGTCCTCCTGACTCCTTGCTTAAGTTATTTCCTACTTTCCTTATATTCCACACAGTCTTTGTCTGTTCCCAGCCTTCTAGCCCTGACAAATGCCTTCTTTTTATTTTGACTTCCCTCTGTAGTGTCCTTCTGCAGGACAGCTGTGATATTCTCCCTAACCAATAGCGCAACTCCTCCACCCCTTTTACATCCCCCTCTATCCCTCCTGAAACATCTACATCCTGGAACATATAGCTGCCAATCCTGTCCTTCCCTCAACCAGGTCTCTGTAATGGCAACAGCATCATAGTTCCAAGTACTAATCCAAGCTCTAAGTTCATCTGCCTTACCTGTTATACTTCTTGCATTAAAACATGCACTTCAGGCCACCAGTCCCGCTGTTTTCAGCAGCATCTCCCTGCCTGCTCTTCCTCAGAGCCATACTAGCCCTATTTCCTAGTTCTCTCTCAATCTTTTCACCTTCTGACCTATTGCTCCGGGATCCACCCCCCTGCCATACTAGTTTAAACCCTCCCGTGTGACACTAGCAAACCTCACGGCCAGGATATTTATGCCTCTCCAGTTTAGATGCAACCCGTCCTTCTTATACAGGTCACACCTGCCCCAGATAACTGAAACCCTCCCTCCTACACCAGCTGTTTAGCCATGTGTTTAGCTGCTCTGTCTTCCTATTTCTAGCCTCACTGGCACGTGGCACAGGCAGTAATCCTGAGATTCGAAACCTTGAGGTCCAGTCTTTTAACTTTCTGCCTAACTCCCTGAACTCCTGCTGCAGGACGTCATCCCCCTTACTGCCTATGTCGTTAGTACCAATATCATAGAATTCATAGAATTTACAGTGCAGAAGGAGGCCATTCGGCCCACCGAGTCAGCACCGGCTCTTGGAAAGAGCACACTACCCAAGGTCAACATCCCCCTATCCCAATAATCCAGTAACCCCACCCAACACTATGGGCAATTTTGGACACTAAGGGCAATTTATCATGGCCAATCCACCTAACCTGCACATCTTTGGACTGTGGGAGGAAACCGGAGCACCCGGAGGAAACCCACGCATACACGGGGAGGATGTGCAGACTCCGCACAGACAGTGACAACCTCTGCCTGTTTGCCCTTTCCCTTCTGGATGCCCGCTACCCGTTCTGAGACATCCTGCATCCTGGCACCAGGGAGGCAACATACTATCCTAGAGTCTCTTTCACGTCTACAGAAGCGCCTATCTGTGCCCCTGACTATTATAAAGTTCCCTATGGCTATTGCTCTTCTGCGCTTTGACCCTCCCTGCTGAACATCAGAGCCAGCCATGGTTCCACTGCTCTGGCTGCTGCTGTTTTCCCCTGATAGGCTTTCCCCCCAACAGTATCCAAAGTGGTATTCCTATGTGAGAGGAGGACAACCCCAGAGGATTCCTGCACTGATTGCCTGCCTCTTCTGGTGGTCACCCATCTCTCTGCCTGCACCTTGGGTGTGACCACATCTACATAACTGCTATCTATGACGCTTTCCGCCACCTGCATGCTCCTAAGTGCATCCAACTGCTGCTCCAACCGAACCATGCGGTCTGTGAGGAGCCCCAGTTGGTTGCACTTTCTGAAGATGTTGCCATCCGAGACCTGCCACATCTCACAGTCAGAGCACTGCACCCCTCTAATTGACATTGCGTTAATTAATTAGTAAATTAAATTAAAAAATAAATTTTAAAAAACGCTTCTGTTAACTATATGTTTCCTCACGCTAGATTTCTACTATAAATGTAAATGTTAAATACAGTACTCTCTGGTCTCTGGCTTAGATAACCCTTTATATTATGATTAAGTAATTAATTAATTGTGTTTAATTAGTTTGATAGTGTTTAATTTTTAAATTTAGCGCAGATTCCCCACCAGACAATCAGATCACAGCTTTCCTGTGATGTCAGTTTTCAGTTCCCCCCCCCACCCCCCCACCTTCCCCCTCCCCCACCCCCACACCCCCCACCCCCCCACCCCCCCCACCCTCCCACCCCCCATCCCCCCCCACCCCCCACCCTCCCACCCTCCACCCCCCCCCCCCCCACCCCCCCACCCCCCCACACACCCCCACACACCCCCACACACCCCCTCCCCCACCCCACACCCCCACCCTCCACCCCCCACCCCCCCACTCCCCACCCACCCCACCCCCAACCACCCTCCCACCCAGACAGATAACTGCCTCTCAGCAATTTGGGAGATTCAGAGGATGAGCAGTGCATGGGGCCTGGGCAGCCAGAGGAGGTTGTACAAGGTGTGCACCAGGGCCACTGAGCATGAGACAATCAAATTACCTCTAAATTCACTGACTAGGCCCTCCCCTGTCCCCCCCCCCCTTCCTTCACTCCACCCCGCCTCCCCAGCACCGCCCCTGCACCCCCCCACCGTGCTTCCCACCTACTTCACTACAGGCTGCTGGCTGTGGGTTGGCAGTATCCTCTGGACGTTACCCTCTGAAGTCACTCCTGTCCCTGTCCCGAACTTCACCATTCCAGGGGCTCAATGGCATCATGCGATGGAATGGCCTGCATGCAATCAAGGATCACCTGGGGGGGATGGAGGAATGTGCTCCCGAGGGCAGGAGTCATACAATGTGGAGCACCAGAGCTCATCTTAGAGTCGGTCGTCATCATCCTCCATCCGGGTGGGGGAGGGGGGGGGGGGGGGGGGGTGACGTCCAACTGCCCTGGGGCCCTGGCTCGTGTCAACCTATAACACCGAGCTCCACACCACCGGCATCACACAAGCCGGCACAACGTCTAATCCCAGCCCGGCCCATTCTCACACCCTTCAGACAGAGGACTGGCACAGTTTGGAACGTCAGTGCACAGGTGTTTATTATGATATAAACAATGATTGTGCCCATGCCCCTAACGTTACCCTGTGTTCTTCACCTATGCCAACTTAACTGGTGTCCAACTTCCTGGCACTTCTTCTATTTGGTCCCCCAGGATATGGAGGTGGCCTGCTGTGTATCTCGCCCTGCGACCTGAACAGCTTTTTACAGCCCTCTTCTGGAGCGGCCATGCCCGGATAGGCCCGGCAGTCTTCCAGGTGTCACAGGTGGCATGGTGCAACCCTGTTCTGTCTGATGTCCATCGGATGCGCCAGGGACAGGTGAGAGTGGGGGATTTGAAGACGCTGTGGTGTTCTGGCACCTTCCCTGTGGAGTCACTGGCACAGGACCCGCTCCCCCCTCCTCCCTCAGGGTGCCCAATGGCCCCCGGGCTACTCCTTGGGAAGGGGGTGCGGTCGGGGTGAACTCCGGCAGAACCCCCACCACCTGGCGCTGCCAGTCCTGGAGGCCTGCTCTCATCTCCATGCTCCCTCTGGGACTGGGCCATGCCGCTCTGGTCAGTCAGCGCCAAGCTAATGCCCTTGACAACCACAGCCATGGCCGGTTGTGACTGAGCCTAGCTCTGGAGCACCGCTACAATGTCCATGTGGCCCTGATACATGGCTGCTTGTGACATGGCTGATCTATTCTGTGCATTGGTCACTGCCCGCACCGAGTGTCTCAGCCATGGATATCTTGACCCATGGCCAATACCTTCCCATCCAAGGCTTCCACCATATGGTTTTGGTAACACGCATGGTCAGCACCACTCCTGGCCCTGCAGGTGGTTGGAGTCCTCCAACTGCACTCAGAGAGCCTAATGATTGCTGACAGCCCCTCATGTAGCCCCCTGCTCTGTGCCTGCATTTGTAGCATTGACAGGACAGCCCCTTGCTGAAGAGCTAGACCTGCCTGGATGGCAGCTCTCCTTGGAGTTAGGCCAGCCTCCAACCGTCCACTACCTCCACCTGATGTACTGTTGCATATGTGTGGTGCACACCGATAATGCCCGAGGAGCATCTTCACTATAATGCCCAATCAAGGTAAGTGCCTCTGGGATGGTGGAGGGTGTTGGAGACAGTAGTGATGAGAAGTTTGTGTCGTCCCCGGACATGTGTTCTGGGTTTTTGTGTGTTTGCGGTGGGGAGCATGTGACCCCAGTGACTCCCGCCTCGGACCCCACTGGGTTGCAGCTGAGACGGGGTCCCTGGATCTGCCAGGGTGCTCGGTTAGCAATGCCACTATCTCAGTTTGGCAGTGCCAAGGTGCCCAGGTGCCAGCATAAGTGAAGATTTAAACCTGCCTTCTCCCTGACCATCCGGGGTCTCCGCCGGCCTGTGCAAGGCCCCCCCCCCCCCCCCCCCCCCCCCGACCTCAGGATCTATTGCGGCTGGCCCATGTTTGTGTTGACCAGTACGAAACAGCACCCTGGCGAGTTCTCCCAGGAGCAGCTAACGGGAGCCGGGAGAATCCAGCGAGTGAATATATAAATGAGCCTTATGCTAATTTAGATATGCACATCTGGATCTCGACCAGTGAGCGAGATCCAGATTGCGACAAAACGCGAAATTCCATTGAATCTCTGAAAGGCCTCTCGCAAGATTCAAAGGCTTGTCCTGACACCATTGAATCGCGTCCAATGATAATGATTGAAATATATTCTTACAATGTACTCAAACTTCAGTGTTTTAATGTCCATGCCTTAGGCAGATGAGTTACCATAACTAAGGATTGTTCTTAACCCTGGCTATGGGCGGCACAGTGGTACAGCGGTTAGCACAGCCACCTCACAGCACCAGGAACCCAGCCCAGGCTGTGATTGAAGGCCAGTCGTGCCTCAGCTGTCAGGGAAAAATGGTGGATTTAATAAGTGGACGGGCCTTGTCCGCATAATTGGGGACCCACTGGGCATAGTATGAGAAGAACCCCAGGCATCTCTTCAGGGCCTTGGGGCAGTGGGGGAGGGGGGGTTCCAGGAGGGGGCGCATGCGGTCGGGGTCGGGCCCTAGGTCTCCGTGGTCCACGACGTAGCCGAGGATGGCTAGGCGGGTTGTGCGGAACACGCATTTTTCCTTATTATAGGTGAGGTTCAGGAGTTTAGCTGTGTGGAGGAAGTGCCGGAGGTTTCGTCATGGTCCTGCTGGTCATGGCCGCAGATGGTGACATTATCTAAGTACGGGAACGTGGCCCGTAGACCGTACTGGTTAACCATTCGGTCCATTTCTCTTTGGAAGACCGAGACCCCATTGGTGGAGCTGAAGGAGACCCTGAGGAAGTGGTAGAGGCGGCCATCTGCCTTGAAGGCAGTGTATTGACGGTCCTGCGGGCGGATAGGGAGCTCGTGGTACACGGACTTCAAGTCAACTGTGGAGAAGACTTGATACTGCGCAATCTGGTTGACCATGTCAGATATGCGTGGGAGGGGGTACGCATCGAGCTGCATATACCAGTTGATGGTCTGGCTGTAATCGATGACCATCCGGTAAGTCTCCCCAGTCTTGACGACCACCACTTGGGCTCTCCAGGGGCTGGTACTAGCCTCAATGATCCCCTCTCGCAGGAGTCGCTGGACCTCCGACCTGATAAAGGCCCTGCCCCGGGCACTGTATCGTCTGCTCCTAGTGGCGACGGGCTTACAATCCGGGGTGAGATTTGCGAAGAGTGAGGGTGGGGCGTGCTTAAGTGTCGCGAGGCTACTGATGGTGAGTGGGGGCAGGGGTCCACCGAACTTTAAAGTAAGGCTTTAGAGGTGGCACTGGAAGTCGAGCCCCAGTAATAGGGCAGTGCAGAGATGGGGAAGGACGTAGAGCTTAAAGTTAGCGTGCTCTACGCCTTGTACAGTAAGAGTCGCGACATTTTTACTGCATGGGATCCGGAAGCCAGGGTGATTTTCTGGGTCGCGGATAAAATTGGGAGGGTGCAACGCCTGACCATATCTGAGTGTATGAAGCTGTCTGTGCTCCCAGAGTCGTAAAGACAGGCCATCTCGTGCTCGTTGATCCAGACGGTCATCATAGACTTCGTGAGGTGCTGAGGCCGGGACTAGTCGAGCGTGATGGAGGCAAGCTTCAGAAGGCGGTTGGTAGGCCGGTCAGAGGCAGCGGCGGCCCACGTCCGGTTGGGTAAGCCGGGCTCCCGGGAAGCTGCGGAATGGTCCCAAGGTGGCGGCCCCCATGAGTCACGCGTGGCGGGTGGCATTGGCGATGGCGTCCAAGATAGGGGCCGCGGGTGGCAGGTGGAGAACAAAATTGCGTTAAAGATGGCGGCCCCCATGGGTCACAAGTGGCGGTCGAAATTGAAGATGGCAGCGAAAATGGCGGCGCCCACGGATCCCACATGGAGGGTGGCACAGCAGCTGGGGGCAGCCCCAACAGGCAGCAGGCAGCGCTGCTAGGCCTAGAAGTGTTAGGGAGAGATCGGGCCTGGCAGGCTTTTGCAAAGTGGCCCTTCCTCCCACACCCGTTGTAAGTCGCGTTCCGTGCAGGGCAGCGTTGTCTGGGTTGAATACCCTGGCCGCAAAAGTAGCACCTCGGGCTTCCGGTGTTGGCGGGCCGCTACACGGCGCAGGCTTGCGTCGCACGCAGGTTGAATGATCCACGAGGTCCATGAGGGTGCCCCGCAGTCGGAGGTGTAGGCCTCCATGTTCTGGGAGGCCGAGTGTACCCCCATCCTTGCAATCGCTGGTGGATATAGTTTGATTTCATGTCTGCAACTTAAGCGTCCCTGATCAACAGCTCCGTGTGCTGAGTAGCCAATATCGCCTGGCAATCACAGTTCCGGCAGAGTACCCATAAAGCATGCCAGAATTCTGCTAGTGATTCCCCAGGGCGTTGTCGTCTCGTGGCAAGGAGGTTCCTAGCATGCACCTCGTTTACAGACTTCAAATATTGTCCCTTCAGCAGCATTATCACCTCCGTATATGAGGGGGAATTCCTGATGAGAAGAAAGACTCGTGGGCTCACCTGTGCGTGAAGAATCTGCTTCCTTTGGAGGTCTGTGAAGTCTTCGGTGAAGGATCCGAGGTAAGCTTCGAAGCAGCTTAGCCAATGCTCGAATGTTGCCGTGGCATCGGCTGCCTGTGGGTCCAGCTCCAGGCGATCAGGTTTGAGTGATGAGTTCTCTTAGATGTTTAGTGTATTAAATTGATATGCCATCAATAAACACACGATGAGTGATGAACGTAACTGAGGCTTTAATACACTAATCAGCAAGCCTCCTGGCCTCTGATCCCGAACTGGATCAGAGGCAGAGGCTAGCCACCTTTATACATGAGCCTGAGGGGAGGAGCCACAGGCGGAGCCAGCAGGGACAAGCCCAGGCATGTAACAACACAATACAGTGCAATACCGTGGTTTACCACAGACACTAAGGCCAATTTATTATGGCTAATGCACCTAACCTGCACATCTTTGGATTGTGGGAGGAAACCGGAGCACCCGGAGGAAACTCACGGAGGCACGGGGAGAACATGCAGACTCCGCACAGACAGTGGATTACTCGGCCATAGATATTCTGTCCTCATCTGACATGAGGGCATATGCTTCTCGTGGGATGGCTGGGTTAGAGAGTAGCAGCAGGAACACTTGGCCAATTCTTCATTCCATGGGCCAAATTCTCTTCCACCTTGGCTGAAATCAGCTAAGTTCGCATCGACAGGGGAGGAAGATTGGGATCTTGCTGACCTATTTAGCTTACTTCCTCCACATTTTGATACAGTAAGCCATTGGGTAAGCTGCAAAGCATTTTTTAATAAATAAAGTGAACCCACATGGTATTTAATTTGGATCACACACCAAAGCTGTAAATGGCTCTCATCCAATTTTGGAGTACGGACACGTCTACCTTGCAGTTATTAAAATTAGCATGAACTTCCAACATTCAGTTGACAACAAAGGAAATTTTCAATCTAGTAAATTGCAGCGGATTGCATCTGAGTAAGTGAGCGGGTGAATAAACAAATAAACAACAGACTTGAATTTCATTTCCTTATCGGTAGTAATAATTAGTTACACATCTTTTTTCTCCTCACAGAGACTGTGCATACCTTTCCATGTGCTTCTCTGAAGGCGCTGTGTGTCCTGGTATTTTTATTCATTTATATTGTGCCAGAATGGATTTTAATAACTTGCTTTCTCCTGTCATGAATTAACAAAACAAAGTGTACACCATGTGAACTCATACTGTGCTTTGGTCATCAATATGTCAAACAGCTTATAAAAGAATCAACAAATTCTGGGCAGTGGATAGTCTCTAGTACAGTACTTCAAAGTATGCAAAATGTTATAAGAGCATGAGATTAATGGAGAGAAGTATTAAAAGGCTCCTGGGCATGTGATTAGGCTCATGCCATATATTACCGGAATTAAAAGCTAACTCACTGTCAGAATAAATTAGGAAAGCTCATGTAAACAGACATGGAGCGACTTTATTTTGAAAGAATCAGTCACGACTCCACATCGTATTCACTATCTGTAAAGCAATTCTCTCTTCCTGTTCCAAAAACTGGAGAGAGGATAGGAAATCTCTCAACACGCAGATCTGGATTTTGCAGCTATGGAAAGCATCTCCATCAGTGCAGAAGTGGCTGGAGGGGCCCGATTCCAGAAGACACACCCTCAAATATGGGTTGGCAATGGGCCCAGGTCAGGATTCATAGAAGCGCATTTCGTGGAGGAAGCTGCCTAAAGAAAGTAGAAGCTGCCTCCACTCGTGTGTGAGAGATGCCTGATCCCTGTGTAGTCAGATTATATCTCGTAGGAGCAGGTCTGAAATTTGTGGATTCATTTGTATAGCCAGTTTGGAGAGATAAAGCACCCTCATTGATATGCTCCTGGGATGGCTATGAAGGAGGCTAGGTGCCCTTTGGGTTTGCTAATAGTAGTTGTCAACGGGCATTAAGGGTGGTGCCATAGCACAGTGTTTAGCACAGTTGCTTCACAGTTCCAGGGTTCAAGGTTCGATTCCCGGCTTGGGTTACTGTCTGTGCAAAGACTGCACGTTCTCCCCGTGTCTGCGTGGGATTCCTCCGGGTGCTCCGATTTCCTCCCACCGTCCGAAGATTTGCAAGTTAGGTGGATTGACCATGCTAAATTGTCCTCAGTGTCCAAAACATTTGGGTGGGGTTACTGGATTAGGGGGATAGCGTGGAGGTGTGGGCTTGGGTGGGGTGCTCTTTCCAAGGGCTGGTGTGGACTCGATGGGCGGAATGGCTCCTTCTGCACTGTAAATTCTATGATTTTATGATCAAAACTGCATTAACTCATGGAAACCGTGAAGCCCTTTCGAGCTGTCAAAAATAACTGTCAAAAATGTCCACATGAACAGTCAAAGGGAGCAGTTAACCTGTCAAGGTATTTAAAAATCGTGGGGCGCGATTCAGTGGCCTCGTTGCGCTCGAGTGAGAGTGCGACGAGACCGGAGAACAATGGGAGAGGCCAAAACGAGAACCGTGCCTGACGCCATGCAACCAGTCCTCTCCTGTAGGTGAAATCGGGATCCTGCCGGAGCGTGGCGAGAAACCAATAATCACCACTTAAGCCTTATTTCCATACAATTAGATAGCCACCCCATATCCAACGGCACCCCATGATCAAACAGCCTCCCCAGCATGTGGTCACGCTGGCGCCGATTAGCACTCCTTTTTAAAAACGTGAACCTGGCGGAAGGACTGCTGTGGGGAGCCGAGGAGGTGAGTAGCCACCTTCGCTCACTGGCGCTTACCACACGTGTGCTCGGAGGGGGGTGGGAGGCAATCAGGGGGGGGGCATTGATCCTCCCTCGGTTGGAGTGGTCCGCCATTGGGGGGAGGGGTGGTCTGAGCTGGAGGGGGTGCGTTGCACTTGGTACTCCACTGGGGGGGGGGGGGGGGGGAGGAGGGGGGGGTGCAACCATGCATGGCTCCATCATGCCAACTCCCTGGATCGTGTGTACCCATTCCGGGGGAAATCCTTGTCCCTGCCCGTCTGCCCCACCGACCACCCAAAACCCCCACTGATCGTGAAGGCCTCTGGCCATGTGGCTGAACACTATCGCTAATAGGGAATTGCCAATTGTAGTTAAGTGAGCACTTCACACATCCCAAGTGGATTCCCATAGGTGGGAGGGCCATGTAGCATGTGGAAGCTATTGCCTAGCATCCCGATCAGACCGTGATCCATGGACACTGTGCCTGAACACTGCCCGAGGCAACACAATGTACGCAGCAGCCAACATCCGAACACCCAGGGGATGGGCCCCAGCCCTGGGGACATGTCCACGGCCTGAGGGTGGGTGGGTGCAACGGGGAGGGGAGCAGCACCCGGTCCAGGTAATATTATGTGCAGTTGTCAGGGGTACAGGGTCTGGCGTCTGGTGAATGGGGGCTCCTGCTTTGGCTGGATATGCATGGGGAGGGCGTTCCAGCTGTGGGGGTTGAGAGGGATCAATGGGGGTATAGAGGTCCCAGGATGGAGGACATCGCTGTTTGTCAGTCTCACATCCTTTATTGATTCCTTATCGATATTGAGGGTATGGCCAATTTCTTGGATTCTGTGGAACTAGCCCTTGTGGTGCTGCTGGCAGGCAGGGAGGCCAGATGCTGGAGATGATGGCGGTAGCAGCATCGACAGAGGCTCGAGACAGCGGACTATGTGCAGGGCCCTGCCCCACACCCTGAGGACCCGGCCGCCACCAGGCCAGGGTGAGACCCAGAGGGGGTGGCCCGCGACGGCCCAGGGTGTACACGCGTCGCTGGTCTTTCGAGCAAAAGACGGACAGCACATGCCACAGAGGCTCTGCCTCAACAAGCATGACCCTTGGGGGAACAGGACAACCCTCCTGGCCTCGACTGCCAGGGGCATAGGTTGGCATTGAGAGTACGAGGAGTGATGGTGTGGGCAGAGAGCGTGAGGTGGTATGGGGGGGGTGGGGGGGTGGGGGGGAGGAAAGGGATGACAGTGTGAGGGATGAGGTCTGGGGGGACTGTTTTACGTTTTGTGCTGGAGCTCTGAGGGAAGCCTTCCACCCAGCTCACCTCCGCACCCCACAGCTTCCACACTCAATCTGGGGTTGCCTATCCCAACTCAGAGGGAACCCTGGCATCCCGGAACAGAAATTCTACCTTCCGGGTCCCTTTCTGGCTCTTGTGCTCCGGAGCGAAAATCCAGGCCACAATGTTTCTCGGCACAGAGATGGCAAATAAAACCTTGATTAACTGAATAATGAGCTGCCGTGCTAAACTACTTAAACTGAATGGACACGCTGATTAATTACAACAGGAAATTTTGTAAAAACCATTGGCCTACTGCTGGGACGATTGCTGTCAGATGGCCTGGGAACTGTTGTGAGATAGACCTGGAATCTTCATCATTCTCTGCAAGTGTCCGGTCTCAATTAGCCCCTGTAATTCAAAATGAAAACAAGCCTCAAGTTTTCTCATTAAAAGATGAAAGTGTTTTTTTAAAATACTGCTGTGAAAAAGCCAATTTCCATTGACGGGGCCTGATTAAAGGCAAGACAATAGGAATGTTTGGAATAAAACAGCAGGGCATAGCTGCCCTCTACCAGCTAAACTGTGGGTGAAAGAGGATAATGGGAGATTGATTAGGGTTAATAGACTTATTTTTACAGGTCATGCAGCTCAGCACTACCTCACACTGTGGGTTGCTGCTGTCGAATGCATAGTACCACAAGCAATAAATCAAACAGCGTAGAGAGATTTTGTATTCTTTCTCCAAATTGTTGATCACAATTGGCTTTTGTTTCAGAGTTGCTGCTACCTAGCGCTTTTCAGCTCAGTAGTTCTTTTTTTGTTTTCAATGTGACATTTAATTGCCTGAGTCAAGTCCAAAAAACAAAGTGCTGTTTTTAAACTTGCCAGCAAAGTTCATTGTTTCTGGCAAAGTAACCATTATACGCTCTCAAGGGCAATTAATCTGCATCAGTATTTATTTGTTGATCTGACAGCTGTATCTGTAGCTTGCTTTCCAACTCTCATGGCATATAGATAATAGGTTTAGTTTGAAGATGTGTACATGTTGCCGATCTTAAGAAATGGCATAATACAGTTTGAGGATTTGTTGACAAAATAGACATGCATTACCTGATAGGAAGTACAGGATGGGTTGTACGGAAGCTGGTTTCTACTGCCATAGAATGTTAGCACCAGCGCATGGCCATTCTCAAAGAGATCCAGAGATTGTATGAGTGTACACTATTGTTAAGCTGCCAAAGAGCTTTGCCAACTGGGGGAATCTGAGGGGGCTGGAGGGAAAAAAAAATAACGGTCCTCTCATTTCACTCTCCGTGAACATTATCATGCCTTCCTAAAAGGGGCAATGCTTCATCAAAGAGCTTTGGAAGAATAGCTCGAGGGTAATTCAACATCGTTAATCTTCCTTTTGCAGTGAATAGAAAATTTATAACACAAGTCAGGACCCGTTTCCTTCATCAGCAGGGCTAACCATTTGGAAAATGTCAGCTAGCAGGTCAAATTTTGTGACAGAATGATAGAAAGGCAAGAGTAATATTTCAGCCACACATTGCTTTCAAATTATTACAGGAGCAGGACCAAAGTTAGAATATGGTGGACTCATGAATTACCTCATCAATTGTGCAGACTATGTATTCATGTATATACACAGGAAGTGACGTGTCGCTAGCGGGGGTGTTCTCATCAGATTGGCTCCAGGCCTGCCGTGTTAGAACTGCTGAAGATCTTTTGGTAAACCGTTTGAGTTTGAGTTGTAATCCTTTATCATCATTCCTACACAACCCAGCAATTTTACAAATTGGAGCTCTTTGCCTTGAAGCACCATATTTCTGGAGACTCTTTGCAACATCTCACATTTGTGATTTTGTTTGTGTATCCACATCAAACGTATGCTTCAAAACATTTTCATTGTGAAATATGGCAAGAAAGCCTCGTCCTAAATGTTTCCACAGCAGTCAACTAAGTCCATGGTCACCCATAAAGAAATTAAGTCAATCTTTAGCTGGCCATTGCTTCACCTCCTTGCAATCCAAAACCTCTACTGTTGAAGAATCTATGACCTTGTTGTACATTGTGGCTTAATGTATACTAGCAAGTATTTTCTGTTTGTTTTTTTAAATAAATTGCGCAAAGTGCTCCTTTTAGAAACCTGCAAATTTTGATTTGCCTTTTTTGAGCTAATAAAAAAGGAATGCTCCTTTTAAGATGATTAAAGTGATTACTCCACAACATCCCAACTCAGCTTTAGTTTAGTTTATAGCATGTTCTGTATATGAGTTGCTCATGGACCTAAATCTTTAACCAAAGTATTTTACATCAAAAATAGTTTTCAGGTCCTCTGCAGCTTTTCCCACCTATCTCAGTTTGATTCATTTAAACAACCAATTTGCTTTGCTGTTGTGATGTGGAGTTTTCTTGAAGGGGATTGTTTACAGACACCTGTTACATTACCACGTACAATAACTCTACAGTGAATGTAACAGTAATTTGGCGACCTCACGCTCTCAGTCAGGAGACTAACTCGGGGAGTATTGATCAAAGCATTTGGACTTTTCGAATGCCACTGTTGCCATATCCTCAGTGCCTACCTGCTCTGTGCTACAGAAATTCAGTCACCTAGCTGCTATCCTGCCAGATTGTGAGGGTTTCACGCAAAATATTTTAAAATAAGCTCCACATTGTAAAGGCGGGGTCGTTTCCCGAGCCAAGCTTCCCGGTGAAACTCATTTCTTTTTTTTTATAAATTTAGATTACCCAATTATTTTTTCCAATTAAGTGGGCAATTTAGTGTGGCCAATCCACCTATTCTGCACATTTTTGGGTTGTGGGGGCGAAACCCACGCAGACACGGGGAGAATGTGCAAACTCCACACGGACAGTGACCCAGAGCCGGGATCGAACCTGGGACCTCAGCGCCGTGAGGCAGTTGTGCTAACCACTAGGCCACCGTGCTGCCCGTGAAACTCATTTCTGACCTTCTGGTCGGCAGTACTCCTCTTCGCAACGAATGGACCATTTTGGGTTCATAAGTGGAACTGCCATTGTAGGGGAACCCCCACACCGGCCTCGACCCATTCCCCTCCCACATGTAGATGCCTTTCAAAAACGTCAGCGAAGGCTTTGCCACTGAGCAGGAATTTTCAGTCAAATAGAGGACAATATATGTCCCTGAGTTCCAAAGCATTACAGTGGTAAAACAATCAAGAAAATTCAGTCCTATTCAATTAAAAATAGATACAGTAGGACAAAGGAACAATAGGAAAAGAATAACTTAATTACAGAGAAATTGGAATGGGCCTATTTTCATCCAGCTGCGAATTTGGTAAGCTTTGTATCAGTTGTATACCTGAAAAAAGGGCATAAGTCATACCTCACCGTCTTTATTAGCAGTTCAAATTACATTAACTAAGCCCTTTCTGTTTTGTCACAATGCAGATAAACAGAACGAGCCAGGAATTTCCCACAACCTGCTTGCAAAAAAAAGACAGAATTGGGATAAATTATTATTCCAGTCATTAAATATGAATTTAAATAATTGCTCCAGCCAACATTCCACTCAGTAATCCCGAAGAATTTATAGTTCGTCCTACAGGATATAATTAGGCGGTACCGGCAACAGTAGAAATCCTGCATAATTTATTATTTCTTCCCATGTGGATTTATAGAACTTCCTCCAAAAACTCTGATATTCCCTTTGTGGAACACTTCACACCAGTTTGATATTGTGTGATTGATTCACCCGGCGGAATTCTATCACGATCTAATAAGATCAGCTGCATTTGAAGAGGAGGTTGATTTTAAAAGGAACTAGACCTCCCGAAAGCTGATTTTAAGTAGGCTCCAGTGTACATAGCTGTCCTTCAAACTTTAAAACGTAGCGTTGCAAACAAAAGTAAGCCTAGAGTAAGCAATAAATTACCTGATCTGCATATTCAGCATCTGTTTCTTTTAACAAAGGAAATGTGACATGACAAAAAGTGATGGTGGGCGGTGGGGTGGGGGGTGGGTGTGTGTGTGTGGGGGGGGGGGGGGGGGGGGGTGCGGTTGTGGAGGGTGGATAAATGTGAAATTAAATTTTCTTGAGCAACTTGGCAACGAAATGATGCAATAAAACAAACGCAGGAACAGCAAAACAAAAACAAAGAAGTCCTCCTCTCCATGCAGCTTCCTTCATTTAGAGATTTTTAAATGTCCATTCTGCAACGAAATTCCTTCACTCAAAAGGATAGGGGGCCTCAAAAATGGCGTCCTGATCTTTCGCGACAATGGGGAGTTCCCGCGAGCGGAGCTCCCCATTGTAAAAAACGGGGCTGGGAGCTCCATGTGCAGCCTCGGCCGTGTATTCCCTATTAAGGCTCTTTATTTAAAGTGAGTCACGTTGAATAGCCACGTGTTTCTCAACACTGCAAATGCCGGGAAAGACGGGTCTAAATGCGCTCGCTCGGAAAATTTTTCACTTTTGGAAAGATCGCGCCCATTGTTTTAGATCTAAATGGCATCAAGGGGGGGGGGGGGGGGGGGGAAAGCGGGAATATGACATTGAGACACAGGGGGCAGATTCTCTCAGCCTGGGGCCGGGACAAAGAACAAAGAAAAGTACAGCGCAGGAACAGGCCCTTTGGCCCTCCAAGACTGTGCCGACCATGCTGCACGTCTCCACTTCCGGGGTCCGTATCTCTCTATTCCCATCCTATTCATGTATTTGTCAAGATGCCCCTTAAACATCATCCCTGCTTCCACCACCTCCTCCGGTAGCGAGTTCCAGGCGCCCACTACGCTCTGTGTAAAAAACGTGCCTCGTACATCTCCTCTAAACCTTGCCCCTCGCACCTTAAACCTATGCCCCCTAGTAATTGGCCCCCTATACCCTGCCAAAAAGTTTCTGACTATCCACCCTGTCTATGCCCCTCATAATTTTGTAGACCTCTATCAGGTCGCCCCTCAACCTCCGTCGTTCCAGTGAGAACAAACCAAGTTTATTCAACCTTTCCTCATAGCTAATGCCCTCCATACCAGGCAACATCCTGGTAAATCACTTCTGCACCCTCTCTAAAGCCTCCACATCCTTCTGGTAGTGTGGTGACCAGAATTGAACACTATACTCCAAGTGTGGCCTAACTAAGCTGGAGAATCCCCGCGACTGGCGCGAATCGCGCCACGCCGCCCCGACGCCGGTGATGTGTTGGGTAAGCTGGGTCTGCGAGGACTGCGTTTACTGCAGCAGAGAGACAGGCTTCCAACACTTGAACAAATGCAACTTGATTTCATTGAACTCTTAACTATAATACATGCTTTAACTGTGGGTTGACACTATGCTGACTTGACTGGAGACCCGAGGCTAACCTGACCAGACTATCTTACTACCACATGGTGTTTGTTCTAGTTGCTGCTCACGAGCTCTGACTGTCTCAGAGGTTGGATCCTGAGAGAGCGGGAAAGCTAGTGCCCTCTGGCTTTATAGTGGTCATGTCCTGTCTGGTGATTGGCTGCTGTGTTCTGTGTGTTCACTGGTCATCCTGTGTGTCAATCACTTCCTGTCTGTGCACCATCATATACCTGGATGTATATTATGACATCCCCTTTTAAAAAAAAATGTGTTCAGGTCAATAAACAGTGAGTGTGTGTCACAGGAGCCTGACTAAATACAGAATATGCTGACGTATTTACATGAGAAGGTGTCTAGTGCAGATAGAGGGCAGATAACACGTTAGAAAAAAATAAATATGTACAGATGTGTAAACGATGAGATAACAAGGTAATGCAACATTCAGTCTATAAGTTCAGCCTCTGTGGTGGGCGACGAATTCTGGTTGACCGCCTCAAGGTTGGGTCAGGGGCCGTCTGCACTTGAACGGGCGGAACTGCCTCCAATGTAGAGGTCGGTAGAATAACTGGTAGATTGGTGGCCTTGCGGAAGGGCGCACCCTGAGGAACCAGCGTGCGAGGCGGGACACCACGGTTAGGTGGCGGTGCCCGCCTATTACGCCAAAGAAAGGAGCCATCAGGCATGCGAACGAGGAATGATCTCGGGGCCACTTGCTTAACCACCACAGCTGTGGCAGACCAGCCACTGTCAGGTAGCTGAACACGAACCCGGTCAGCAGGGACCAGAGCAGGGAGATCTGTGGCGTGGACGTCGTACGCCGAATTGCATTGGGCCCGAGACTGTTGCATCCTCTGTAGGACCGGGAAGTTGTCAAGGTCCGGAATGTGGATAGCCGGCACCGTCGTTCGCAGTGTGCGGTTCATTAGGAGTTGCGCTGGGGACATGCCAGCGAACAAAGGAGTTGCCTTGTAGGCTAACAGCGCCAGGTTGAAATCCGAACCCGAGTCAGCAGCTTTGCACAACAGTCTTTTAACGATGTGGACCCCTTTTTCAGCCTTCCCATTCGACTGGGGGTAGTGGGGGCTTGATGTAACGTGCCTAAAATTGTACACCCGGGCAAAACCTGTCCACTCCTGGCTGAAGAAGCAAGGGCCGTTGTCAGTCATAACTGTGAGTGGGATGCCATGCCGGGCAAAAGTCTCCTTGCATGCCTTGATTACTGTTGTTGAGGTGAGGTCAGTCAGTTTGACCACCTCGGGGTAGTTGCAAAAGTACTCCACTAGGAGGACATAGTCTTGGCATGAAAGAGGTCAACACCAACTTTGGACCATGGGGAGGTCACCATTTCATGCGGCTATAGAGTCTCTTTAAGCTGAGCCGGCTGGAACCTTTGACTGCGTTGACAATATCTTGGCTGATGCCTGGCCAATATACTGCCTCTCGGGCTCGACATCGACACTTTTCGACCCCCAGGTGACCCTCGTGGATTTGGCCGAGGACCAGCTCTCGCATGCTCTGTGGGATCACAATTCTGTCCAGCTTCATTAGTATGCCGTCCACTACCGTTTGGTATGTTGCCTCCCAGGTGCAAGGGTACGTGATGTCTCGGATCGTGTTTTCCGGGTCCTTAAGGGGGAGGGGGAGCAGCCCCAAGTCGTAGTCCACATTGGCACTAACGACATAGGTAGGAAAGGGGACAAGGATGTCAGGCAGGCCTTTAGGGAGCTAGGATGGAAGCTCAGAGCTAGAACAAACAGAGTTGTTATCTCTGGGTTGTTGCCCGTGCCACGTGATAGTGAGATGAGGAATAGGGAGAGAGAGCAATTAAACACGTGGCTACAGGGATGGTGCAGGCGGGAGGGATTCAGATTTCTGGATAACTGGGGCTCTTTCTGGGGAAGGTGGGACCTCTATAGACAGGATGGTCTACATCTGAACCTGAGGGGCACCAATATCCTGGGGGGGAGATTTGTTAGTGCTCTTTGGGGGGGTTTAAACTAATTCAGCAGGGGCATGGGAACCTGGATTGTAGTTTTGGGGTACGGGAGATTGAGAGTATAGAGGTCAGGAGCACAGATTTGACTTCGCAGGAGGGTGCCAGTGTTCAGGTAGGTGGTTTGAAGTGTGTCTACTTCAATGCCAGGAGTATACGAAATAAGGTTGGGGAACTGGCAGCATGGATTGGTACCTGGGACTTCGATGTTGTGGCCATTTCAGAGACATGGATAGAGCAGGGACAGGAATGGTTGTTGCAGGTTCCGGGGTTTAGGTGTTTTAGTAAGCTCAGAGAAGGGGGCAAAAGAGGGGGAGGTGTGGCGCTGCTAGTCAAGGACAGTATTACGGTGGCGGAAAGGATGCTAGATGGGGACTCTTCTTCCGAGGTAGTATGGGCTGAGGTTAGAAACAGGAAAGGAGAGGTCACCCTGTTGGGAGTTTTCTATAGGCCACCTAATAGTTCTAGGGATGTAGAGGAAAGGATGGCGAAGATGATTCTGGAAAAGAGCGAAAGTAACAGGGTAGTTGTTATGGGAGACTTTAACTTTCCAAATATTGACTGGAAAAGATATAGTTCGAGTACATTAGATGGGTCATTCTTTGTACAATGTGTGCAGGAGGGTTTCCTGACACAATATGTTGACAGGCCAACAAGAGGCGAGGCCACATTGGATTTGGTTTTGGGTAATGAACCAGGCCAGGTGTTAGATCTGGAGGTAGGTGAGCACTTTGGAAACAGTGACCACAATTCGGTGACCTTTACGTTAGTGATGGAAAGGGATAAGTATACCCCGCAGGGCAAGAGTTATAGCTGGGGGAAGGGCAATTATGATGCCATTAGACATGAATTAGGATGTGTAGGTTGGAGAAGTAGGCTGCAAGGGTTGGGCACACTGGATATGTGGAGCTTGTTCAAGGAACAGCTATTGCATGTTCTTGATAAGTACGTACCAGTCAGGCAGGGAGGAAGGGGTCGAGCGAGGGAACCGTGGTTTACCAAAGAAGTGGAATCTCTTGTTAAGAGGAAGAAGGAGGCCTATGTGAAGATGAGGCATGAAGTTTCAGTTGGGGCGCTTGATAGTTACAAGGAAGCGAGGAAGGATCTAAAGAGAGAGCTGAGACGAGCAAGGAGGGGACATGAGAAGTCTTTGGCAGGTAGGATCAAGGAAAACCCAAAAGCTTTCTATAGGTATGTCAGGAATAAAAGAATGACTAGGGTAAGAGTAGGGCCAGTCAAGGACAGTGGTGGGAAGTTGTGTGTGGAGGCTGAGGAGATAAGCGAGATACTAAATGAATACTTTTCGTCAGTATTCACTCAAGAAAAAGATAATATTGTGGAGGAGAATGCTGAGACCCAGGCTATTAGAATAGATGGCATTGAGGTGCGTAGGGAAGAAGTGTTGGCAATTCTGGACAAGGTGAAAATAGATAAGTCCCCGGGGCCGGATGGGATTTATCCTAGGATTCTCTGGGAAGCCAGGGAAGAGATTGCTGAGCCTTTGGCTTTGATTTTTAGGTCATCATTGGCTACAGGAATAGTGCCCGAGGACTGGAGGATAGCAAATGTGGTCCCTTTGTTCAAGAAGGGGAGTAGAGATAACCCCGGTAACTATAGGCCGGTGAGCCTAACGTCTGTGGTGGGTAAAGTCTTGGAGAGGATTATAAAAGGTACGATTTATAATCATCTAGATAGGAATAATATGATTAGGGACAGTCAGCATGGTTTTGTGAAGGGTAGGTTATGCCTCACAAACCTTATCGAGTTCTTTGAGAAGGTGACTGAACAGGTAGACGAGGGTAGAGCAGTTGATGTGGTGTATATGGATTTCAGTAAAGCGTTTGATAAGGTTCCCCACGGTCGGCTATTGCAAAAAATACGAAGGCTGGGGATTGAGGGTGATTTAGAGATGTGGATCAGAAATTGGCTAGTTGAAAGAAGACAGAGAGTGGTAGTTGATGGGAAATGTTCAGAATGGAGTTCAGTTACGAGTGGCGTACCACAAGGATCTGTTCTGGGGCCGTTGCTGTTTGTCATTTTTATAAATGACCTAGAGGAGGGCGCAGAAGGATGGGTGAGTAAATTTGCAGACGACACTAAAGTCGGTGGAGTTGTAGACAGTGCGGAAGGATGTTGCAGGTTACAGAGGGACATAGATAAGCTGCAGAGCTGGGCTGAGAGGTGGCAAATGGAGTTTAATGTGGAGAAGTGTGAGGTGATTCACTTTGGAAAGAATAACAGAAATGTGGAATATTTGGCTAATGGTAAAATTCTTGGCAGTGTGGATGAGCAGAGGGATCTCGGTGTCCATGTACATAGATCCCTGAAAGTTGCCACCCAGGTTGATAGGGTTGTGAAGAAGGCCTATGGTGTGTTGGCTTTTATTGGTAGAGGGATTGAGTTCCGGAGCCATGAGGTCATGTTGCAGTTGTACAAAACTCTAGTACGGCCGCATTTGGAGTATTGCGTACAGTTCTGGTCGCCTCATTATAGGAAGGACGTGGAAGCTTTGGAACGGGTGCAGAGGAGATTTACCAGGATGTTGCCTGGTATGGAGGGAAAATCTTATGAGGAAAGGCTGATGGACTTGAGGTTGTTTTCGTTAGAGAGAAGAAGGTTAAGAGGTGACTTAATAGAGGCATACAAAATGATCAGAGGGTTAGATAGGGTGGACAGCGAGAGCCTTCTCCCGCGGATGGAGGTGGCTAGCACGAGGGGACATAGCCTTAAATTGAGGGGTAATAGATATAGGACAGAGGTCAGAGGTGGGTTTTTTACGCAAAGAGTGGTGAGGCCGTGGAATGCCCTACCTGCAACAGTAGTGAACTCGCCAACATTGAGGGCATTTAAAAATTTATTGGATAAGCATATGGATGATAAGGGCATAGTGTAGGTTAGATGGCCTTTAGATTTTTTTTCCATGTCGGTGCAACATCGAGGGCCGAAGGGCCTGTACTGCGCTGTATCGTTCTATGTTCTATGTTCTATGTTCTACCGCTAGATCGTCCTTTACATTATAAAACTGGGGCCACTGCCCCTTTTGCCAACCATCCATGAGATGTTGCATGACCCGCTGGAGTAAAGGATCCCTGGCCGTCTCCTGATGAATTTGCACGACCCTTTCATCAGTAGCCGGAAAGTTGGAGGCACAAAATTTCACCTGCGCGTCTATTTGACAGACAAAGTCCGTCTGCTCACATGGTGTGGTGATGGATCTAGAGAGTGCATCGGCCACAATGAGCTCTTTGCCCGGGGTGCAGACCAGGTCGAAATCGTAGCGTCAGAGTTTGAGGAGGATACATTGTAGCCGTGGCGTCATATCATTGAGGTCTTTTTGGATGATGTGAACCAATGGCCTGTGGTCTGTCTCGCCCGTGAACTTGGGGAGGCCAGACACATAATCATGGAATTTATAAATCCCTGTGAGGAGGCCCAGGCATTTTTTTTCAATCTGAGCGTATTGTTGCTCAGTGGGTGTCATGGCTCTAGAGGCATATGTGACTGGGGCCCAGGAGAAGGAGTCATCCCGTTGGAGGATCACTGCCCCCATGCCAGCCTGGCTCACGTCGGTTGATATCTTTGTCTCCTTGGCGGGGTCGAAAAATTCCAGCACCGGGGCCTTGGTGAGTTTCGCCCTGAGCTCATGCCACTCTCGCTCATGACCGGGGAACCACTGGAAGTCTGTAGCTTTTTTAACAAGATGGCGGAGAGCTGTGGTGTGTGATGCAAGGTTGGGGATAAACTTCCCAAGGAAGTTGACCATCCCTAGGAAGCGGAGGACCGCCTTCTTGTCCTCT
Source organism: Scyliorhinus canicula (assembly GCF_902713615.1). Classification (NCBI taxonomy): domain Eukaryota; kingdom Metazoa; phylum Chordata; class Chondrichthyes; order Carcharhiniformes; family Scyliorhinidae; genus Scyliorhinus; species Scyliorhinus canicula. The sequence continues at coordinate 44,589,688 of NC_052163.1, forward strand.
GGGGTCTGCATGGCGTTGATCGCCGACACCTTGTCTGCATCTGGCTGCACACCGAACTGCGAAATGTGGTCGCCAAGGAACTTTATTTCTGATTGACCGAGCGAGTATTTGACTCTGTTGAGTCGGAGGCCATGCTCATGGATCCTCTGGAACACCCGCTTGAGGCGATCGATGTGCTTCTGAGGAGTTGTGGACCAGATAATGATATCATTGACGTACACTTGCACCCCCTCGATGCCCTCCATCATTTGTTCCATTATGCGGTGGAACACCTCTGAGGCGGAGATGATGCCAAAGGGCATTCGGTTGTAACAGTAGCGACTGAACGGTGTGTTAAATGTGCACAGCTTTCGACTGGACGCGTCCAGCTATATTTGCCAAAACTCCTTGGAGGCATCGAGCTTCGTGAAAAACTTGGCTTGAGCCATTTCGCTGGTTAGCTCTTCTCGTTTAGGTATTGGATCGTGTTCCCTCATGATGTTACGGTTCAAATCTTTGGGGTCGATACAGATTCGAAGTTCCCCTGACGGTTTTTTGACACAAACCATGGCGCTAACCCAGTCCATGGGTTCTGTGACCTTAGAAATGACACCCTGGTCCTGGAGGTCTCGCAGCTGCTGCTTGAGGCGACCCTTAAGGGGTTCCGGCACCGACGCGGTGCATGGACCACAGGTGTGGCATTTGGCTTCAACAGTATTTTGTCTCGGTAAGGGAGTGTGCCCATACCTTCGAACACGCTGTTGTATTGTGCTATGATGCCATCGAGTTGGGCTTGGAAGTTAACATCTGGCGAGGCCATTGCCTCTGCGGATGACATGGTGCGAACCCGCTGCACAAGGCTCAGGAGTTTGCAGGCCCGAGCACCGAGCAGGGAAGCTCTGTTGGATCCTACAATTTCAAAACGCAGCGTTGCTTTTGAAGAACGATGGGATATCGCAAGCTGGCATGAGCCACTGGCAGCAATGGCATTGCCATTGTAGTCGAGGAGCTGGCAGGCCAGTGGAAGAATGCTTGGCTTGACGCGGATGGTGTCAAGGTCAGACTTTGAAATGAGGTTTGCTGAAGCGCCGGTGTCCAGCTTGAAGTGTATGCGAGCCTTGGTTTTTTTTGTTTGAGTTTTTTATTTAACACAAATTTGTAACAGTTACAGAGGGAAAAATGGCCCTGTGCAAAGAGCCTTAACATAGTGAAAACGAACAGTGGGAAAGAATAAACATGTTAATAAGGCACTTCCCCTGCCAGTTCTGTTTGCCCATGCCACACGTGTTCAACTAAACTAACGTGGCCCTAACCCCCAAAACACCCTAAACAGTGCGCCCTCTAGCCCCCACTCTCTGTCCAGGCTGAAAACAATCTTGGATAAAACATTACAGTACAGGATAGTTTAACAAACCGCCGCCCCACAAAAGCTCTGAGAGCCCAAAGTCCTTTAGTTCCAGTCCAGCTTCTTCTTTTAATAAAAGTCCACTCCTAATCAGAGCAAATTAGGTTAACAGACCGCTGCCACTGTACAGCACTGAAAGAACTAAGTGCCCATTAGTTCAAGTCCAGTTTCTTATCTTTAATAAAGGTCCAAACCTGTTCTGGTGTCTCAAAATAGTAGTGGAGATCCTCAGATGTAACCCAGAGCTTTGCAGGATACAGCATTCCAAACCTCACCTCCTTTTTGTAGAGGGCTGCCTTTACCTTGATGAATCCTGCACGCCTCTTGGCCAGCTCCGTTCCCAAGTCCTGGTAAATGCGCACCTCGCAGTTCTCCCATCTGCTGCTCCTCTCCGCCTTGGCCCATCGCAGCACACGTTCCCTGTCAGCAAGCCGGTGAAAGCGGACCACCAAGGCCCTCGGTCGGTCGCCCGTCCTGGGCTTCCTTGCAGGGGCTCTATGTGCCCCATCCAACTCCAGGGGTTGAGGGAAGGCCTCCGGTCCCATCAGCGCCTCAAGCATACCCGTCACGTATGCGCCCACATCCGACCCCTCGCAGCCCTCGGGGAGGCCAATGATCCTTAGATTCTGCCTCCTGGCTCTGTTTCCCAGCTCTTCAAGCTGCTCCTGCATCCTCCTCTGACGGGCGTTCAGCTCCTCCACCTCGTGCTCCAGCTCCGTTACCGTGCCCACCTGACTGGAGAGCTTCGCCTCGACCTCCCTGAGCGCCTTCCCTTGGACCGCCTGTGTCTCGGCCATTCGGTCCATCACCGCTCTCATCGGGTCCAGCGTGTCCCTCCTCAGCTCGGCGAAGCAGTTCTTGAAGAACTCCATCTGCTCCTCCCTTGGCCAGTGAGCCTCCGCTCTCCGGTCCCTGCCGTCCGCCATGCTTGGCCGCCCGGTCTGGGGTCCCCGCTGCTCCCGCTTCGATCCTTGCCGCTCCACTCGACCACTTCTAGTCCAGCTGCCCATACCCCGGAAAGGAAGCCTCTTCCCTATCGTCTCCTCCACCGATTCAGGCTGCCAGATCCCAAAAAAGTCCGTTAAAAAAGGTCCGTTTGCCAATCGGGGGCGGAAGCGATCCGACCTGTGACCTGTCTCCTCGAGGGCACCACCGGAAGTCCGTATGCGAGCCTTGTTGACCGCAAGGGTGACACATATCTCGTCGTCCGGATCAATGCTCATTATTGGGAGTTGTTTCACCATCGTTGATAAAAGCAGCGTATGCTTGGTGATGATGCCCACCCGGAATGGGGATGTGAGGCCCTCGGTGTCGGGATCTGGAAGAATGTTGGAGTCTGCAATGGGTTGCTGTACTGACCGGACGCTGCTCCGCTGTGGCTGGGATCGCTGTGTATTGGGCAGTTGAGCAGATCTGCAAAGGGCTGCGTAGTGGCCAAGCTTGCCACACTGGAGACAGCGTTGCGATTTTGTGGGACATTGCTGCTTTAAATGGGCGGAGCCACAATTGGAACACGACATGGCGCTGCCGTCAGGACGTTCCGTGTGCCACTGCGCATGCGCAGTGCGGTTGAATGACGTGCGCACTTGCGCGGTTCGGTCGTCGGCCTCGCCGTCCCCTTGGTCGTGGCACGCTTGCGCAGGAACCCGGGAAAAGCATGTGAATTGTTCCGCCCTCATCCACACTCAGGCCCTGCATTTGCTTGATGGCCTGCAACCATTCCGCATCGTGGGGGTTTTGCTGTGCCGTTTCTGCCGCCTTGATATGGGAGTACCGGTTGTTAGCGTGCTCGTGGAGGGTGCAGTTCTTGATGGCGATGGTAAGGGTGAGCTGCTTAACTTTTAGGAGCTGCTGGCGAAGGGAATCGGTGTGGACCCCGAAAACGATCTGATCTCGGATCATGGAATCGAAAGTGGAGCCATAGTTGCAGGACTGCGCGAGGATCCGGAGATGGGTTAAAAAGGACTGAAAAGGTTCATCCTTACCCTGAAGCCTCTGCTGGAAGACATAACATTCAAAGCTCTCATTGACTTCGATGTCACAGTGGCTGTCGAACTTCAGCAGGACTGTTTTAAACTTGTCTTGTCTTCGCCTTCAGCAAAGATGAGGGAGTTGAAGATGTGGATAGCGTGGTCCCCGGCTGTAGAAAGGAAGAGAACAATCTTCCTGGCATCCGATACGGTTTCGAGGGTTGGTGGCTCCAAGATATAGCTGGAACTTCTGCTTCAAAATCTTCCAGTTAGCACCGAGGTTGCCGGCGATGCGGAGCTGCGGGGGAGGGCGGACGCTGTCCATGTTACCGGATGGCTGATCGCTGGTCAAAGACAGACTATCTCAAGGTAGGTCCGTCAAACTCTAACATGACTCACTGGTACCATGATGTGTTGGGTAAGCTGGGTCTGCGAGGGCTGCGTTTACTGCAGCAGTGAGAGAGACAGGCTTCCAACGCTTGAAGAAATGCAACTCGATTTTATTGAACACTTAACTATAATACATGCTTTAACTGTAGGTTGACACTATGCTGACTTGACTGGAGACCTGAGGCTAACCTGACCAGACTATCTTACTACCACATGTGTTTGTTCTAGTTACTGCTCACGAGCTCTGACTGTCTCAGAGGCTGGATCCCGAGAGAGCGGGAAAACTAGTGCCCTCTGGCTTTATAGTGGCCTTGTCCTGTCTGGTGATTGGCTGCTGTGTTCTGTGTGTTCATTGGTCATCCTGTGTGTCAATCACTGCCTGTCTGTGCACCATCATATACCTGGATGTCTATTATGACAGCCGGGGCGCGATTCTCCGCAGAGCGGAGAATCAACGCCATTGGCACCGGCGTAGTTAGCACGGCGCCGGTAGAGCGACCCCCCCTGTTGATTCTCGGCCCGGGATGGGCCGAGTGGCTGTCGTAAAAAACCCAAGTCCCGCCGGCGTCGTTCACGCCTGCTCTCAGCCGTTGGGACCTCGGTGTGGAAGGGTCCGGGGGCGGTCTGTGGAGGGGGAGGGGGGCCCGACCCAGGAGGGGGACCTTTGAAGTGGCCTGGCCCGCGATCGTAGCCCACCAATCGGCAGGCCAGCCTCTCTGGCTGGGGTCCTCCTTTCTTCCATGCCAGCCCCTGTAGCCATGCGCCATGTTGCGTTGCAGCTAGCGCGGAGAAGGGAGCCACTGCACATGCAAGCGTTGGCGCCGGTGCCACTGCGTATGCATGCGTTGGCGCCGGTGCCATTGCACAAGCGTGGACCCCGCGGCGCCCAGTTCACGCCAGGATCAGCAGCTGGAACAGCATGGATCACTCCAGTTCCGTGCTGGCCCCCTGTAGGAGCCAGAATTGCTGATCCTGAGGCCGTGTTGACGCCGTCAAGAAACACAACAGCATTTCCGACGGCGTCAACACTTAGCCTCAGGATCACAGAATCCTGCCGAGGATCAGGAAATCATATTTAATGATGGAGCAGTCTCCAAGGGCTTCGTGACCTACTCCTGCTTCTCATTTCTATGTTTGTATGAGTCTCTTTTGCCCTGTACTTCTGTTACAGTTGGGTTGTCTCAGAAGACATTGGGTGTCTGAATCTAATAAGAGATCTGGCTAGAGGCAAAGATCCTTCCTTAACAATACTTTTATTTACATAACTAACAAATACAAGGGCCGGGATTCTCTCTTCTAAGTCCCTACGCCAGCAGGAGAACCGGCGCCAACCGCTCCGGCGTCAACAGCCGCCAAAGGTGCGGAATTCTCCGCACCTTCGTGGGTTATGTGGATGCTGGCGGGTTTGGCGCCCCTCCAGCCGATGCTGAAGGGACGGCGCTAGTTTGCACATGCGGCAAAAGGTCAGCGTGATCTCGTGCATGCGCAGAACCCCGGCGTGATTCCGCGTGTACGCAGACTGGCCGGCGTATTTTGGCACATGCGTGGCCACTGTGGGGCCCCCCCTTCCAGGGTCAGATCCCTCCACTCCCCCCCCCCGAGGACCGTCCACGCATACTCACCTGCCAGGTCCCGCCGTGTGGGACCTAAGTAATCCACGCCGGTGGGACTGGCCAAAAATGGACAGCTGCTCAGCCCATCGGGGCCCAGAGAATTGTCGGGGGGGGGCCACTGTCAACCGGCCCGACCGGTGTGGCGGGAATCCCGCCACCACCCGAAAAACGCCGCAGGAGAATACGGCAGCTGGCGACGGGGTGGGATTCGCACCTCCCCCAGGGGATTCTCCAACCCGGCGGGGGGATCGGAGAATCCTGCCCAAGATTCCAGAACATCAGGCCAGAGTTGCTGCTCCTCTCTTAAGTTCTTCTTCATCCTATCTCTGAGTGAAAATAAAGATAGTTTTGAGGGATATACATTTGTATTGGTAAGCATTAGAAATACGGTTATAGTTTTAACTGTGTTTAATTTAATATTTCTATGTCTGGAAGGGTAAAACCTACAGTTATATTCATGCGGCAAATGTGTCTGTATGTATGGGGGTTGGTTAAGTTCCAACTCTGTTTCCATTGTGCTTTGAGAGGACTACAGTGTAAAAATAAATAAACCAGCCGTGATTGCTTAGAAAATGGGACCTTGCAAGAAAGAGAAACTTTTACATTTTAGATCAGCTGAATTTGATTGCAGTTGAAGATAGGCATAGAGAGAGAAGACAGCTCTCACAGCTCTCCTAAATTCTAGGATTCTAGAGGCAGTTGGTTTTGGAAGGCGAAAGAGGGATCATCTCTCTCAATCTTGCTAGAAGAAAGGTCACACTATGGAGTAATTGTTAAGGAAACTGATGCCAGAATTTTAAAGGCCAATTAGTAAAGGAAACTAGAGGAATGAAGAGAAGTCTCTAAGAAGCCTGGAATTAAGTGAACAGAGACCAAGGTTTGGTTCAAAAGAATTCAAGGAAGAGTAAACAAAGTGTTCTGAGTTAAAGAGACAATTGCAGCAACCAGATTTAAAGTGGGACAGCAGCCTTCTAAGGTAAATCAAACGTCTGGTGGCATTTCAATATAGTCATAGAATTGTGAGTTAAAACAATTGTGAGCAGTTTACATAGCAGTCAAGACAAAATAAGTCCTAAAGGGGTTGGTGTAAAATCCTGGACTGGATTCAGTGTTAAAAACAGAGTGCAAGCTTTGTTTAAGTGTGATTTGGAAACATTGTAAGAATGATGGCTTAAGTTGAATGGTAGGATGGCTTTAGAAAAAGTCCTAAGGGGGCAATATTACACAGGTTCTATTTACTGTGCAGTAATAATATCCCCATTTCCTTTGCTTTTACTAGGCAGTGCAATCTACGTCATTCTGTTGTTTAGCTACTTAAGACAATAAGATAGGAGCAGAATTAGGCCACTTGGCCCATCGAGTCTGCTCCACCATTCAATCATGGCTGATAGATTTTTCATCCCTATTCTCCTGCCTTCTCCCCATAGCCCCTGATCCCCTTATTAACCAAGAACCTATCTATCTCCGTTTTAAAGACACCAGTGATTTGGCCTCCACAGCCTTCTGCGGCAAAGAGTTCCACAGCACCCTCTGGCTGAAGAAGTTCCTCCTCATCTCAGTTTTGAAGGATCGTCCCTTTAGTTCAAGGCTGTGCCCTCGAGTTTTAGTTTTTCCTACCAGTGGAAACATCCTCCCCACATCCACTCCATCTAGGCCTCTCAGTATCCTGTAAGTTTCAATCACATCCCCCCTCATCCTTCCAAACTCCAATGAGTACAGGTGCAGAGTCCTCAACCATTCCTCATATGACAAGCTCTTCATTCCAGTGATCATTCTTGTGAACCTTCTCTGGACCCTCTCCAAGGCCAGAATATCCTTCCTTTGTACGGGTCCAATATTCCAAATGGGATCTGACCAGAGCCTTATACAGCCTCAGAAGTACATCCCTGCTCTGGCATTCTATCCCCCTTGACATGAATACTAACATTGCATTTACTTAAGTTGCTTTACTTTCATGTGCAGATTTTAAAATGTCCTAGTTTAATGATATTAAATCCCATAGAAGCTATGACTGTTACGTGCATGAAAGTAATTTCAATTTATGTTAGGTCTGTAGCTGTGCAACCTGGACAAGCATTACAAGTTATTGCTGTTTTAAAAACTGATTGTACGCTTAACAGGGCCAAATTGGTAGTCTTAAAATAGCTAAGCTGTTCCAATAATCCTGGTTAGGGTCGAAGCACATCAAAGGACACAAGGCAATGAACTTATCTCCATGTTCGTGCCTGGTACATGACTTACATAAATTATCCCAGGAGCGCAATAAAAACTGCCTGTTTACCCTGGTGAATGATTTCTCATTTGAAAGGTGAACACTTCCTTTCCACTGTTATATATGACCCAATGCCTCTGAAACATTTGTTAGTATATCAGCTTCTGGCTGAGCATTACCTTAGTAATTGGCAGTGGAGGAGAGATGGCAAGCGTGGAAACAGAAGTCAGAAGTAGATTAACACCATTAATGGATTAAGTTAGAAAATCCAGGTTATCAGGAACCAAAATAGGTAAATAAGGGGAGGTGTGGATGTTACCCATAAAATGCTCCCTTATTAATGTTGGTTTGAGCCATTTCAAAAGTATATATTGCTAAATAAAAAGTATTGTTCATCTCTAATTTATGCTGTTTGCTCCATAATAAGACCTAATGAGGATATCAAGGTATACTAATTTTGTTGAAACATTCAATGTATTTAAACACAGGCAGACATTTGATATGGAATGCCTACAGATAGCTAAATGTAATGCCTTCTTCCCATATTTTCCTTCACACAATATTGCTCACGATTTTTATTATATTTACATTTTGTATACCTCACCCCCCTGCAGGCACAGAGGACTTGATGGGGCATCAATGTCCCAGGGATTATATCTGCAGTTCCTATGCCTGGGAAACTATGTTATGCAGAAAAGGTGTGGAAGATAGCAGGCGCGATCTATTTGAATGGGAACAGAGACCCTCGAGGAGCATGTTTAGTCATGTGTTTCCCGGCCCTTGGAGTGCCAAGAAACGCCACGCAATTCAACAGGACTCTGATCCCATTTAGGTAGATTTGGGGCCTCAGCGGGGAACTTTGGGCAGCATGGTAGGACAAGTGGATAGCACTATGGCTTCACAGCCCCAGGGTCCCAGGTTCGATTCTCCGCTGGGTCACTGTCTGTGTGGAGTCTGCACGTTCTCCCTGTGTATGCGTGGGTTTCCTCCGGGTGCTCCGGTTTCCTCCCACAGTCCAAAAATGTCCAGGTTAGGTGGATTGGCCATGATAAATTGCCCTGAGTGATCAAAAAGGTTAGGAGGGGTTATTGGGTTATGGGGATAGGGTGGAAGTGAGGGCTTAAGTGGGCCGATGCAGACTCGAATGGCCGAATGGCCTCCTTCTGCACTGTATGTTCTATGTTCCCCGTTGAGGCCGCATTTAGTCCTGTTTTCTACACTGAGGACCAATGCTCACCAGAACTCCTTAGTGCAGAAGGAGATTGGGATGCCATTTTTCAATGGCGGCCTAATTTCTCAATCCGCCAATGCAATGAACCGTGCCGGAGTGGATTCCGCTCCGCTGGCCGGCACAAATGGCCTTTGGCACCCCGCCAGCCGGGGCCGAAAGGCCTTCACCGGCCGGCGGAAGTCCGCGCATGCGCCAGAGCATCAGCGGCTGCTGACATCATCCCGGCGCATACACGGGAGAGGGTGTCTCTTCCGCCTCCGCCATGGTGGAGAACGTGGCGGAGGCGGAATAAAAATAGTGCCCCCACAGCACAGGCCCGTCCGCCGATTGGTGGGCCCCAATCGCGGGCCAGACCACCCCCCGGGGCCAGATCACCCTGCGCCGCCCCCCCCCCCCCCCCAGGACCCCAGCGCACGCTCGCGCCACCAATCCCGCTGGCACCAGACATGCTTTGATTCCCGCCGGCGGGATTGGCCCATTGCAGGCCGGAGAATCGCCGCGGGGGGCCCGCCAACAGGCGCAGCGCGATTCCCGCCCCCACCAATTCCTGGGTGGCGGAGAATTCAGGCCACAGCAGGGGCCGGATTGACGCCGGCCCTGGCCGATTCTCCGACCCCCCCAGGGGTCAGAGAAGTCTGCCCCAGAACTGAACAACACTCACCCAATGTCTCCAAGGCAAAGGGGTTAGATCTGATGCCTTGGGTAGATTGTGGGAGTGCATATTACAGTGAGACTAGCCGTCACACTCTGATATGCAGATTTGCCAAGAAGTGATCCACCACAACACCTCACAAGATTGTGTTAGATCTCCCGAGGGGGGAGCTGGGTAGATCCCAGAAAAAGGATCTCCTGGTATCAGCCAGGCTTAACATGGCCGGTAAACCGCACCCAAGATCAGTATGAGCCTCCCAGCTTTTGGAATGTCTCCTCACACTAACAGAAGTAACCATGAAACTTCCCACTTTACATGCATCTAATATTACTATAAGCCCATAAGACATAGGAGCAGAAATAGGCCATTCAGCCCATCGAGTCTGCTCCACAATTCAATGAGATCATGGCTAATCTGATACAATCCTCAACTCCACTTTCCCCCCTTATCTCCATAACCCTTGATTCCCTTATTGATTAAAAGTCTATCTCAGCTTTGAACATATTTATTGACCCAGCCTCTACAATTTCTATGTAAAGAATTCCACAAATTCGAGGAAAGGAATTCCTCCTCCTGGCCTTAAATGAGTGCCCCTCTCACTCTGAGATTATGCTCATTAGTTCTAGGCTGTCCCAAAAAGGGAAACAACCTCTCAACATCTACTCTGTCAAGCCCCCTGAGAATCCTATATGTCTCAATAAGGTCGCCTCTCATTCTTCTACACTCTAATGAGTACAAGCCCAACCTACTGAACCTCTCCTCTAAGGATCAACTTTGTGAATCTTGTCTGGCCTGCCTCCAATACCAGTATATCTTTCCTTAGAAACGGGGACCAAAATTTTTTGCAGTATTCCTGGTGTGGCCTTATTAGTGCTTTACGTAGTTTTAGCAAGGCGTCCCTATTTTTATACTTCATTGCTATTGAAAGAAAGACCATCATTCCACTTGCCTTTCCTATTACCTGTAAAGGGCTTTCAGTTTTGTGATCGGTAACTATAAATAGATATAAATAGAATGTGCTGAAGTTCTCGTTTTAAATTTCTAGTTTTGTAAGCCTAATGTTTGGTCCAATTAATAAGTAGTCAGGGAATTTTGATTCTGATTTTCAGACCTTAGTCTCTTTGCTGAAATATAGCTTCGCAGGTTTGGTAGACGATGAAGGTAATAGGCTTTCCGAATGATCCATTTCATCCTTTGTTTCCTCCGAGCGTCAGTGAAGAGTCATGCAAGATTCTAGCCACAGATCAGCAGCTATGGGCCCCTGAAGTAACCTTCACAACATTTACTGGTTTTATTTCAACTTCAAAGAAGCTCAGAAGAATCCCTCATTGTTATCAACAGCGACAAATCCCACTAAACTGAAACAAAATAGGTCATTAAATGCTTTGCAGTGTAAAAAAAATGAAGGCCAGCTTCTTGGATAGCGTCAAGAAAATTAAAACAAGGTCACAGATGTGGTAACAGAACTGAATGGTACAAATTGAGCTATAAAGTAACCTTGTATCTAATTGGTGCTTTATTGTGATTTTCCAGCCTTCATTTTAACTAACAACTTGATGGGACAATATCATTATCTGTCCAATTCCAATTCAAGGTTAAGACTTCAATTATCCATGATGAATATTTCTTGAACTGTGGTTTTTTGTTATCAAAGCATGCCACATAATTACATTCACTTTATGACTCAGTCAGGGGTTCGTACTACATAATTAGGACATATGTGCTACAACCATATGGCAGATCCATGTGTTTACGAGTGAAAGATTTGTACATTATTATCTATTTTATTTTAATTTTAACTATTTCCCCTATAAGGGAGATGATTTAATGTGGGATTTAATGTAATTGTGTGATCATGATGCATTGTTCACATAGTGCTTGAATATTTTAACGAAATGGCAATTTATGACCACATTTGGTATTCAGTTTGTTAGAAGAATAGTGATGGAATTGCAGAGACAACATTAAGGGTTTTATCATTTCCATCTTCCCAGAATGATTCAATGATTCACTGCATTTCCATTTGCAGAATTTATTGTGTTTATTTTAAAGCTGACATATCTTTGCTATGCAGTAAATCTGTTTATACAGTTGGCTATTGCCATTTAAATTGGCCATCAAACACATGTCATCAGCTGAAAAGGGACCGATGTGAAGTTATTGAAATTGCTGGTGATTGCATGAATTTCCTAGATTAACAGTTTAAAAATAAAAAGCATTTGGAATGATTTAAATACGTCATTATGGAAGTCAACAGGCTCCAACAGAGGTGGAGGAATTTTACAGGCCTGGCCGATGTATTTGAAGGCGGGGTGGACTACCTTTACTGGGGATACCAGTAGAACATAGAACAGTACAGCACAGAACAGGCCCTTCGGCCCTCAATGTTGTGCCGAGCCATGATCACCCTACTCAAACCCACGTATCCACCCTATACCCGTAACCCAACAACCCCCCCTTAACCTTACTTTTTAGGACACTACGGGCAATTTATCATGGCCAATCCACCTAACCCGCACATCTTTGGACTGTGGGAGGAAACCGGAGCACCCGGAGGAAACCCACGCACACACGGGGAGGATGTGCAGACTCCGCACAGACAGTGACCCAGCCGGGAATCGAACCTGGGACCCTGGAGCTGTGAAGCATTTATGCTAACCACCATGCTACCCTGCTGCCCCGGGAATTTCTCCCCACCCCCGCCAAGATATCACCCCCATAGTGTCTCCCTCCCAATTCCTCGAACCCAACCCAACCAAAAGACCCGGACTTACGTGCAAGTCTGGCATCCGAGGTCTTTTCATGGCACCCCCTTATAGTCCCAGCTGCAGCCCATACTTCATTCTCCCTCCTGAGGGGTCCAACACCCACTCTCAACTTGTCAAGGTTACTCCAATATATTATCACAATTCAAAGTTGGTGAAGTGCCCACCAACTTCGATACTGGGGTGGAGGGTGGGGGTTGGGAGAGGGGGGGCGGGGGGGGGATAGTGGCAAGCAATACATCCTACCTGCCCCCCCGCGCCTCCCATAAAATTCGGCATATAGTTTCTAATATACTTGATTTATAATCTTAATATTTTAATTTCCACAAGCCTACTGTGAATGATGTCCCTGAATCCCCCCCCGTGCAGATCTTGTTTGATCACACCTTCACGATAACCCCACAGGGAGGCAGGCAACGTGATGTTATATTTTCACCAATACCATTCCATTTCAGCTCTGCCGTTAGTTCAGTATTACCCTCAAAATATTTTTTCTTCTCCCCAAACACACCCATTCCACCCAGCCCCCCTCCCCCACCTCACCTCTCTGACTTCTGTATAAGCTCTGATCTTGCAATTGTAATGACAGCAAAACTGTCATCGTTACAAGTATGAAACACAAAGCAACTTTTGCTTTTCATAAATGTGCAGTTCAAAGTGGAAATCCAGATTTTGCTGTCAGTGAGTTCCTGCCCCTCCACAGGTTCCACTCTTGAGGTCCCTGCAGATGGCTGTTGCAATATGTCTTTAAGAGATAGCAGCATGACATCACTAGAAGAGTGACATGTGATTCAGTCTCAGTTGCACTTTGTACACACAGCCTACACAGCTCTGCTGCTGAGGTTTTCAAGCTTTCCTATCCATGTTTTAAAATTTTTTTTAGAGTATCCAATCCCTTTTTTTTCCAATTGAGGGGCACTTTAGCGTGGCCAATTCACCTACCCTGTACATTTTTTAGGGTTGCGGGGGTGAGACCCATGCAGACACGGGAGAATGTACAAACTCCACAAGGGCAGTGACCCGAGGCCGGAACTGAACCCGGGTCCTCGGCATCATGAGGCAGCAGTCTAACCACTGCACCACCGTGCTGCCCCTTTTCCTATCCATGTATACCTCTTTTCATGTGACTAGTTTAAATAAAGGAACCACAGCACCATTCCATACAAGAGCGATCGGTGCCTTTGAATCACTATAGAAACACAACATGGTGATCAGTGATGGTAAAACAGGTGGCAGCAACATGGAGAACAGCCTTGGATCGTGCTGCATGACATGAGGTTACCCTTGTCAATTTGTTCAGACCGCAATAAGTTCACAATGTTAGAGAGTGGTGAAGTTATAGTGTGCTGACGGCTCAGAAAAGCTTGGAAGGGGGCAGCACGGTGGTGCAGTGGTTAGCATTGTTGCCTCACGGCACTGAGGTCCCAGGTTCGATCCCAGCTCTGGGTCATTGTCCGTGTGGATTTGCATGGGTTTCACTCCCACATCCCAAAGATGTGCAGGGTAGGTGGATTGGCCATGATAAATTGCCCTTTAATTAGTAAAAATTAATTGGGCACTCTAAACTTATATTTTAAAAGAAAGAAAAGCTTGGAAACACTGAGATGGTGGTTACCTAAAGAGCTGGGAAGCGGATGAGTCCCTCATGGTGAGTTTGTTGCGCATAGCCTGTCAGTTCAGCGAATGGTACAGCACGTCGAGGGGACTGGGTTGCTCAGTCAGGAAATGGTAAAGTTGTGGGCTGGATCGAGAGTGAGCAAGGGAAAGTTGTGGTAAACCACTGTTACACCTATATTAGGTAATGTAAGATAGGACCTGTACTACAGGTTCGCCAGTAGCCCCTGCCTGCTGGCTCCACCCAGTAGGAGGAGCGTGTCCTCTATTCAGCAGCCATTTTGCCAGCTGCTGTGGGAGGCCACCAATCTTACTGCAATAAAGCCACAGTTGTATCCAACCTTAGTCTTTGTACAATTGATCGTGCATCAATTTATTGCAGTAAGATTTTCTAAAAGATGGACCTCCGAATCAAACCACATCACCTGCAGCTGGATCAGCAATCAAGCGACGCCAAAAAGGACTTTAATCACTGGCTAGCTTGCTTCGAGGCCTATATCAACTCAACGACCACCCCTCCGATGGATGCTCAGAAGATACAGATCCTGTACTCAAGGTTGAGCTCCAACATGTTTCTGCTGACCCAGGACGCCCCGAGTTACGCAGACGCCATGCGCTCCTCAAAGAAAACCAAGCACAGAAAACGAACACAGTCTTCGCCAGGCACGTACTCGCCACTCGCTCTCAACTCCCTGGTGAGTCCATAGAAGACTTCTGGCGGGCCCTTATCCCACTCGTCCAGGACTGTGACTGTCAGGCCGTTACGGCCATCGAACATTCCAACCTTCTTTTGCGCGATGCGTTTGTAACGGGTATTGGGTCGGACCTCATACTCCAAAGACTGCGAGAAGGGGCAATGCTCGACCTAGCTGAGACTAAAAAGCTAGCACACTCCATGACGGTCGCCTCACGTAATGCTCAGGCCTAACCCTCCAGCCGCGCGGCCTACCCCTCCTATGCTTCATGGACCCCACAGACCGCCGCCCCAGCCGGGGCTTCACCCAGCCAGTACGCCTGTGCCACACACCAACCCGCGCACCCCGGGGGTCCCCGATGTTACTTGTGTGGCCAGCAGAATTACCCCCGTCAATGCTGCCCGGCCCGCACTGCCATTTGCAAGGCTTGCAACAAAAAGGGGCACTTCGCTGCCGTGTGCCAGGCCGGCGCAGTCACCGCTATCATCCCCTCCCCCCTGACCTACACACAATGGGCGCCGCCACCTACATCCCGGACCACATGCGGCCAGTGGGCACTGCCATCTTCACCTCCCCGGACCACGCGCAGCCAGTGGGCGCCGCCATCTTCACCTCCCGGGGCCACGTGCGGCCAGTGGCCGATGACACCTTCACCTCCTGGGCCCGCGGACGGCCAGTGGGCGCCACCATCTTCTCCCCCTCAGTCCACGTGCGGCCCACGGGCACCGCCATCTTGTCCAGCGCCTGCAACGTGTAGCCCATGGGCGCCACAATCTTGTCCAGCACCCGCAATGTGCGGCCCATGGGCGCTGCCATTTTGTCCCCCGCAAGATCTTCAGGCGCCGCCATCCTGTCTTCCCCACGGGGCATGGACACCGACAGCATTCCACGACCTGGGCCCCCCATGCTCTCCATCTTCTGACGCCAGCGATGACCGGCAACAGATCGCCTCAGTGACAATCGACCAGTCTCGTCCGCACAACCTGGCCACCGCTTCGACCAGTGTGAGAATCAACGGTCACGTGACCTCTTGCCTGCTGGACTCTGGGACCACCGAAAGCTTCATCCACCCAGATACGGTAAGGCGCTGCTCCCTCGCGGTTCACCCCGCCAATCAAAGAATCTCCCTTGCCTCTGGATCCCATTCCGTCACGATCTGGGGGTTCTGTACGGTCACTCTCACAGTCCAGGGCGTAGAATTCAGCGGCTTCCGCCTCTACGTCCTTCCTAATCTCTGCGCTGCACTACTACTAGGCCTGGACTTCCAGTGCAATCTCCAGAGCCTTACCCTCAAATTCGGCGGGCCCCTACCACCCCTCACTGTGTACGGCCTCGCGACCCTAAAGGTCGACCCACCCTCCCTCTTTGCCAATCTAACTCCGGATTGCAAACCCATTGCCACCAGGAGCAGATGGTACAGCACCCAGGACAAGACCTTCATCAGGTCCGAGGTCCAGCGGTTGCTTAGGGAAGTCATCATCGAGGCCAGCAACAGCCCCTGGAGAGCCCAAGTGGTAGTCGTTAAAACTGGGGAGAAACACAGAATGGTCGTGGACTACAGCCAGACCATCAATCACTACACGCAGCTCGACGTGTACCCCTCCCACGCATATCTGATATGGTCAATCAGATTGCGCAGTACCGGATCTTCTCAACGATAGACCTCAAATCCACCTACCCCCAGCTGCCCATTCGTAAATCAGACCGTCCATACACTGCCTTCGAGGCGGACGGTCGTCTCTATCACTTCCTCAGGGTTCCCTTTGGCGTTACTAACGGTGTCTCGGTCTTCCAGAGGGAGATGGACCGAATGGTTGACCGGTACGGTTTGCGGGCCACCTTCCTGTATCTAGACAACATCACCATCTGCGGCCACGATCAGCAGGACCACGACGCCGACCTTGCCAAATTCCTCCACACCGCCACTCTCCTCAACCTCACCTACAACAAGGAGAAGTGCGTGTTCAGCACAACCCGCTTAGCCATCCTCGGCTATGTGGTCCAGAATGGAGTTCTGGGACCCAATCCCGACCGTATGCGTCCCCTCATGGATCTTCCCCTCCCCCACTGCCCCAATGCCATCAAACGCTGCCTGGGGTTCTTCTCCTTCTACGCCTAGTGGATCCCAAACTATGCGGACAAGGCCCGCCCACTCATTCAGTCCATCCACTTTCCCCTTACGGTCGAGGCACAACAGGTCTTCGCCCGCATCAGAGCTGATATAGCCAAGGCCGGGATGCACGCAGTAGATGAGACATTGCCCTTCCAAGTAGAAAGCGACACATCAGACGTCACACTTGCCGCCACCCTCAACCAGGCATTCTTTTCCCGCACCCTCCATGCCTCAGAAATTCAGCACCCGTCCATCGAAAAAGAGGCCCAAGCTATGGTTGAAGCTATGCGGCATTGGAGGCATTACCTGGCCGACAGGAGATTCACTCTCCTCACTGACCAATGGTCGGTAGCCTTCATGTTTAACAACACGCAGCGGGGCAAGATCAAAAACGATAAAATCTTGTGGTGGAGAATCGAGCTCTCCACCTATAATTACGAGATTTTGTATTGCCCCGGCAAACTCAACGAGCCCCCAGACGCCCTATCCCGACGTACATGTGCCAGTGCACAAGAAGACCGACTCCGGGCCCTACACAACAGCCTTTGACACCCGGGGGTCACACGATTGTACCATCTTGTCAAGGCTCGAAATCTGTCCTACTCCATCGAGGAAGCACCGTCAGTCACCAGGGACTGCCAGGTCTGTGCGGAGTGCAAGCCGCACTTATACCGGTCGGACCGTGTGTGCCTGGTGAAGGCCTCTCGCCCCTTTGAATGCCTCAGCGTGGATTTCAAAGGGCCCTTCCCCTCCACCGACCGAAACACGTACATTCTCAGTGTGGTCGATGAGTACTTCAGATTCCCCTTCGCCATCCCATGCCCCAATATGACGTCTGCCACCGTCATCAAAGCCCTAAACACAATCTTCGCTCTGTTCGGTTTCCCCGCCTACATCCACAGTGACAGGGGTTCCTCATTGATGAGTGATAAGCTGCGTCAGTTCCTGCTCAGCAGGGGTATCGCCTCCAGCAGGACGACCAGCTATAATCCCCGGGGAAACGGGCAGGTAGAGAGGAAGAACGGGACAGTATGGAGGGTCGTCCAAATGGCCCTACGGTCCAGGAACCTCCCAGCCTCTCGCTGGCAGGAGGTAATCCCTGATGCAGTACACTCCATCTGGTCACTACTGTGCATCGCTACATCCCATGAAAGTCTTTTTGCATTCCCTAGGAAGTCCACATCCAGGATGTCGCTCCCCACTTGGCTCGCAGCTCCAGGACTGGTCCTCCTCCGTGGGCACGTCCGACTCCACAAGGCGGACCCGTTGGTGGATAGAGCGCACTTGCTCCATGCCAACCCCCGGTATGCCTATGTGGCGTACCCCGACGGCCGCCAAGATACTGTCTCCCTCAGGGACCTGGCACCAGCAGGTTTCACCCATACACACTTCTCCGGCCCGGCGCCACCCTCCCCTCCCGCGGCGCTCCCAACATTAAACCCACCAGGACCATCCCTCCTTCCCCTGCCCACGCCAGAGGATGAAGAGGATTTCGACACACTCCCGGAGTCATCCAACATCAGGCCAGCATCGACATCGCTGCCACCGCTTCGTCGCTCCCAGCGGAATGTCCGGTTGAATCTCTAGCTTGGCACCGGACTTTCAAAGGACATTTTTTTTATTTTATCCTGATAAAACACTGTACATAAATTCACCACTGTATATAGTTCTTCACCAGCCCCGCCGGACTCATTTTTAACAGGGGGTGAATGTGGTAAATCACTGCTACACCTGTATTAGGTGATGTAAGGTAGGACCTGTACTACAGATTCGCCGGTAGCCCCTGCCTGCTGGCTCCGCCCAGTAAGAGGAGCGTGTCCTCTATTCAGCAGCCATTTCGCCAGCTGCTGTGGGAGGCCACCCATCTTACTGCAATAAAGCCACAGTTGTATCCAACCTTAGTCTTTGTACAATTGATCGTGCATCAAGAGTCAAACAAGACTTTCATTTAAAAAGTCAGGCCAGAGAAGGTTGCGATTATAATGGGTGGCATTGTGACTTGATGAACACGAAAGTGAATTAAAAACAAAGATGCCATTACTCTATGCTGCATTCCCACACTATTGTGGGTGGAGCTTTAGAAAAGCATGGAAAAACGGCTACAGCAACCCTCTGTCAAAGGGATTTCATAGACTTTACAGTGCAGAAGGAGGCCATTAGGCCCATCAAGCCTGCACCAGCTCTTGCAAAGAACCCTACTTAAGTCCACACCATCACCCTATCTCCGTAACCCAGTAACCCCGCCTAACCTTAGGGCAATTTAGCATGGCCAATCCACCTAACCTGCTCATCTTCGGACTGTGGGTGAAAACCAGAGTACCCGGAGGAAACCCACGCACACACGGGGAGAAGGTGCAGACTCCGCACAGACAGTGACCCAAGCTGGGAATCGAACCTGGGACCCTGGAGCAGTGAAGCAACTGTGCTAACCACTGTGCTACCCAATTTGTCAGAATGTCCACAAAATTCCCAGGTTTGAATTGGGATGCAGCTAACCTACTATCTAAACATAAAACCTTTAGCAGTAGAACTATGGTTTCTTGATTTAGGTGTGTCTGAACCAAACAAGCAAGCCATAGCAGTTGGGAGTGAAGATCAACAGAGACTGAACAAATCAGGATTAACAGCAGAGAAGCTGAACGATCTGTAAAAAAATATGGATTATTTTGGAAAACCAGTTAATTATCAGGTTAAACTTCCATATTCAACTTTAAAAGAATAGGATTGCAGACGCATGTGGGTTGAATGCAGAGGGTTATTAGATGGATGTTCCTTGTATAAAGTCTGGTACTAGACTAAGGGCAAAAGTCCAAGAAGTAGCCAGTAACATCACAGCCTGTCACATGACTTGGCTCTTAAAGAGACATAGCATACGACAACAACCCATATATATAATATCCCCCCCCTCTTTACTTCTAATGGTCCAAAACAACTAATAACTACTATTTTAACATAGTAAGTTACATACATATACACACAAAAGTGCAGGCATTAAATTCTTTACATTGTAATAACAGTGAAATGAAAATGAAAATCGCTTATTGCCACAAGTAGGCTTCAACTGAAGTTACTGTGAAAAGCCCCTAGTCGCCACATTCCTGCGCCTGTTCGGGGAGGCTGGTGCAGGAATTGAACCATGCTGCTGGCCTGCCATGTTCTGCTTTAAAAGCCACGATTTAGCCCTGTGCCAAACCAGCCCCCCAGTGGTGGGTTTTTCTGAAATCCCGCCAAGTGTTGACGCCGGCGTAAATACCGGAGTGGTGTATGCCGGCGTCAATGGGCCCAACAATTCAGCAGTCTTCAGGGAGCCAGCACGGCGCCGGAGGATGTGCGCTGCTCCGGCGACAAAAGGCAGCCCTGCACGGCTGGCGCGGGTTAGCGCATGCGCTCGATGGCCGTCTCCACGCCGCCGCAAGCACGTGGATGCCATCTCCGCACTGGCGTTGAGCAACATGGCAGAGACCTACAGTAGGCCCATGCGGAAGGAGGTAAGCCCCCTCCAAATTGCGGGCGCCCGCCGATCGGTTGCCTCCGATCGCGGGTTTGGAAACCGTTGAGCCCCCCCACAGAGTCAGATCCCCCGCCCCCCCCCCCCCCCCACCAGGACATCCACCGCTGCTGCAGGTCCAAGCTCCCGTCGGGTGGTACCAGGTTGGAACCACGCCGGCGGGACTCGGCGGAACTTGGTGGGAGTTCGGCCGGTCGACCACGGAGAATCGCCGCAGGGACCTCTTTAAGCGGCCCCTGACCGGTGTCGCGGTGGCCGCGCGCACACGACTGGCGGGTTTACGGAGAATCACGGCAGTACCGTCACGCCGGATTTTGGCGTGAACGACTATTCTCCGCCCCCACAAGGCACGATTCCGGCGCGGAGGGTCGGAGAATCCCGCCCAGTATATGATAGTCAATCAGGTGGGCATCTATTTCTCACCGGTTGCCTGAGCACTTCCAGGACTTTGTTATTTTCAACCTCATATGTATTCTCAGGCTCTCCAGCAGATGTCATTACCCTTGAAGGCGTTACAGTCTCATTTTCTGAGGTAAGACTAGTAGTCGTAGATACCTCTGGTGCAATCTCTGCTTCTGCAGGTGGACCTCAAGTCCCACAGCCTCACAGTCAGATGGAACAGAGACCATTACCTCTTGAGATTGTTCAAAGACTGGCACACTAACACCATTGATGTCAACTCCAAGGTAAGGACGATCTCAAAGATGTCTCGGTCTCTTTAATTGCTTGTCATATACATTCCCAACTTCTCTCAAATATCATCATTACAAAGGGAATTGTTGAGAAAAGATGTGTCTTTCCTGTGAGCAAAGACCACCGATACATTGTCAAAGTATTGGAACAGTCATTATCAGAAGCATCGGCATTGCAATTTTCATAGAATTTACAGTGCTGAAGGAGGCCATTCGGCCCATCGAGTCTGCACCAGCTCTTGGAAAGAGCACCCTACCCAAGGTCAACCCCTCCACCCTATCCCCATAACCCAGTAACCCCACCCAACACTAAGGGCAATTTTGGACACTAAGGGCAATTTAGCATGGCCAATCCACCTAACCTGCACATCTTTGGACTGTGGGAGGAAACCGGAGCACCCAGAGGAAACCCACTCACACACGGGGAGTATGTGCAGACTCCGCACAGACAGTGACCCAAGTCGGAATCGAACCTGAGACTCTGGAGCTGTGAAGCAATTGTGCTATCCACAATGCTACCGTGCTGCCCCCCTCACAATCCTAGGTAGACAACTATCCCAGAGATAAATGTCTCCCATAAAAGTCTGGGAATATGTATCCTACCAAAAGACAAATCAGTTGTGTGATGATCTTTGTGAGGTTGATTTCAAGATGGAAAGCATAGTGATCACAAAGACACTTGAAGTTCTTTGCATGAACTGAACTAATTTTATTTGCACTACTTGATTATGGTAGCACAGTGGGTAGCACTGTTGCTTCACAGCTCCAGGGTCTCAGGTTCGATTCCTGGCTTGGGTCACTCTCTGTGTGGAGTCTACACGTTCTCCCTGTGTCTGCGTGGGTTTCCTCCCACAAAGTCCCGAAAGACGTCCTGTTAGGTAATTTGGTCATTCTGAATTCTCCCTCAGTGTACCTGAACCGGCTCCAGAATGTGGCGACTAAGGGCTTTTCACAACAACTTCATTGCAGTGTTAACGTAAGCTTACTTGTGACAATAAAGATTATAATTATTATTACTTGATTTAGTGTTCGACACTTATTCCTATAGTAAACAACGATATTATTAAACTACACACACTAACACTATCTCTATGTTCCAACTACAATTATATTGCATCTCACTAGCTCTACAATGCACTCTACTCCATTCTCCTACCATCTCCAGCTCACTTTCCGAAATCCAAAAGTTCGTACAATTTATAGGACTGTCCCTTAGCTCCCTCTAGTGGCTAGTTTTAACACATCATTAACTCTTCACATGCTGTACATTTGTATAATGTCACAAGTTGTATTACTTCAAAATCTCTGTCTCTAGGCAATCCAACTACTCCAACATCAAGCAGGAAACATTAGCTTTAGTGGTTTCAATCATGCAGTTTCATACCTACCCATTTAGCAAATGGTGGCAGAGATTGACCCCAAGCCATTGGAGATGATTTGGTGAAAACATTGATTAGTGCATCACCAAGATTACAACATCGCTTAATAAATATTCATAGTGACAACTGTGGTATTAGGTACAAACCAGATAACATGATAGTCACATCAGATATACTCAGTAGATAACTAACACTCAGCAGATGCCTAACCCAGCAAAAACAAAGTAAATGCCTAATACAGTGATCTATACATTTACTTCATTGACATTGAATTTGAAGATGTTCTTCAAATTGATCTGGTACATTTTGCGTAATGCAAATGCCAGCAGCTACAAGAAGAAATGGTGAAAGATTCCACATTACAGAAACTGCGGGAAACCATAATTGAAGGATGGCCTGATTAAATTCAGCAGGTATACCACCATTGCACGTGAGAACCCGACCTACCAGTAACCGTGCGACTCGATCAACGTTCCCCCGAGGTGTGGTACATTGGCAAGACCATGCAGATACAGCGATAGCGGATGAACAGACATTGTGTGACAATCACCAGGCTGGAATGTTCCCTTCCAGCCAGGGTGCACTTCAGCAGTCAAGGGCATTCAACTTCTGATCTTTTGGTAAGTGTTCTCCAAGGCGGCCTTCAGGACGCACGACAATGCAGCATTGCCGAGCAGAAACTGATAGCCAAGTTCCGCACACATGAGTACAGCCTGAACCGGGACCTTGGATTCATGTCGCACAACATTCGTCCCCCACCATCTGACTTGTGAAATCCAACCAATTGTCCTGGTGTGAGACAATTCACATCTTTTTAACCTGTGATTATCCCTCTCTCCAGTCGCACCATCTGGACCTGTAAAGATTTAATGTATCATCTTGCATCATTGACTTTGTCTATTTATGTGTTTATGGAACCCATCTCTTCACTCACCTGATGAAGGAGCTGCACTCCGAAAGCTAGTGATTCCAAACAAACCTGTTGGTCTTTAACCTGGCATTATAAGACTTGTTACTGTGCTCACCCCAGTCCAACGCCGGCATCTCCACATCCTGATTAAATTCAGCATGTCCACGAACATGCAAGACCATTTTAGCCACATCTGGACAAGCTAGACATCTCCTGGGGAGATATTTTTTAAAGGCAGACTGGTCATCATACTGGAATCTTTGCGACCTTACATTCTTCAATAACTTCATCACTACACATTGGTATAAATCAAACGAGGAGACTCGTTAGAGAGACAGCCTCGTGACCAGGTGTGAACAATGATATTGAATCATCAACAAGGTGTGCGAGGCATGTCAAGAGCAGATGCAAAGTCAGCACAAAGAACCATTAATTCCACACGGAGCTCTGACCCGTTACTTGGCACAAAACTACATCCAACCTCTTTCATGTCTATGGCACTGACTTCATCATCATCACTGATTACTTTACCAAGTACTCAATTTATTCAACTATTGCACAATACATCAAGCACAGCTGTCACATATACTCTAAGTGCTAATTTCAATTTATTTGATTTGCCTGAAGAGATCATTATTGATAATGCTCTGCAATTTATTTATAAGCTGTTTTAGGATATGTGTGAGAAGTGAAATATCAATCACACTACGTATTCCCATTGCCCTAGATCTACTGACCAAGCTGAATGAATGATTTGTGCGGTGAAATCCCTAATTCTTAAATGTAGACAGACCAGTCAAGAGCTACACATTGCAATGTTATATCTGAGAAAGTGAAACCTTTTAAGTGCAACTATTCCATCATTAGCAGAGCTCATGTTTGGCAGACCAGTGTGTAATAATTTACCTACTCTTACCCATTCTACCCCGTCAGAAACTGAAGATCCTCAAGAAAAGATGACCAATGTGCATGATAAAAATGCAGATACGGAATTGCCAAGTTTACAGTGGGACAATAAATTTGTATCCAGAATGCCACAGAAGATACGTGGCTTCAAGCCAAAGTGACAAGGATTTGTTCAAAACCAAGTTCCAGTGAAGTCGTTGCACTCAAAGGTGCAATGCTGAGGCACAATCGAGGACAAATCAAACCCATTCCAGCTCCTCAACCACCATACAGCCTTGAGGAAGAGATCCCAAATGCAACCAGGAACAAAATCCAAGAATGCCTCATTTAAATAAATGAACCACAACGCGTTTACCCAATCCCTCATGAGCGATTGGTGCCTTTATATCATTATAACATAACAATGGCAATCTTTCGAAATCACAAACTGGGGGCCGGATTCTCCGCCCCACAACGCCAAATTCGCGTTCGGCAATGGGACGGAGAATAGGTTTTGGCGCTGAAATCAGGAGCAGTGCCGGTTTTCAAATTCTCCGCCCCCTGAAAATCGACGTACTCATGAAAATCGGCGTACGCGTCATACGCCGTGCCGAGTATCCACCGCCTCAGGCCATTGCCTGAGGTCCGCCCCGCAATGCTCCGTCCCCGACCGGCCAAATTCCCGACGGCGTGGGACTCTCATAGTCCCGTATGGGGACCTCGCGAGGTGGCTGCGGACTCAGTCCGGCGCCACCACAGTCGGGGAAGGGCAGGCTTCATTCGGGGATGGGGGCAATGTGGGCGGGCGGTCCGGGAGCGCGAGCGGCCAATATAGGGCACGGCATGGCCACTGCAGGCCACCAGCATGCGCATGCGCGGCCTCTGACCTGGAAGTGCTGGGGGGCCTATTGCCAGCGAGCTCTACGAAGCCTGTTATCCCCCAGGAAAATGGGGAATTTGTGGCCTTTTGACGGCAGTTTTCCTGGTGTAAGAGACCACAGTTTTCACGACGGCATGGGGACGTAGAATCCAGCCCAGGAAATAACTTCCCCATTAATACTGTTCACAAAACATACAAAAAAGTTAGTTTGTTAATAATGGGTAACTGAGTCTTTAATGGTGTACAAGGTCTAACTACTGATGAGCCTTTACCTCACTGGAAAACCAGTTTTTAAACATTTGTATAACTTTTTTCCATTACGATAAAAAAATCATATTTTTTAAATGCAAGAATTTGTTAAAAGTCTATTGCTGATATTTCATCTTCTAATCTTTATTACAATCAAAGTTTATTTTAAGAAGAGCAAGGTTTTACTTGGTGCTTTGCTGTCTCTGGGAATACTTTGATATGATTGAGTGTCTACTGTGCTCGATGACAGCACTGTTGCTAACCATCTGGAGACTCCCCTTGATTTGGCTTCAGATTCAAATTAATGTGGGGAAATCCACACCATAGGGATTGCTAGATCTTTCTGGGCAGCTTTCTTTGAGGCCAACAAATACCGCCACTTCTCCACTGATTGCAAAACTTGGGCCTTTGTGCTTATGACTGTAAAGCACTTTGGGACATCTTGACGTATTAATTTAGCACCTTTGACAAGTTGTTTCTTTAAAAGCACTCCTTCAGTGCAAATTGGTTTTGTTGTTAGTCTACTTTCATATGTGGTCATTGGTTCCCTCTATCCTTGGTTATGCTTTTATTTGGTGTTATATATAGATAAATTGCACAACAAGCTCAAATAGCTTGGTTCTTTCCTCAATCATTGCTACAATGCACCAAGTTAACCTGGGACATGATGCTGTAACTGATGCCATTTTAAAAACTTCATTACGCATCGTGAAACCAATAGCAAGATAACACTTGATCAGCTAACAATTTTTCACTTGGGTCAGGCCACCAATTTCACTCTTCACCTGGTTACCAGAAGACATATAGCAGCAAACTAGATATATTCCCAGTGACACAATAGAGGGCTTCAGGAATATAGTGAGAAGGCACACAAAAATCCTGGAACTCCCTCCCCAGCAGCACTGTGAGTGCACAGAAGTAACCCTCAGAAACTGCAGCGGTTCAAGAAGGCAACTCGCCACCACCTTCTGAAGGACAACTAGAAGGGGAGCATGGTGGGTCAGAGGTCAGCACTGCTGCCTCACGGCACCAAGAACCCAAATTCGATCCCGGCCCTGGGTCACTGTCCGTGTGGAGTTTGCACATTCTCCCCGTGTCTGCGTGGGTTTCACCCCCACAATCCAATCCAAAAAGATGTGCAGGGCAGGTGAATTGGCCACACTAATCGGCCCTTAATTGGAAAAAGAAATTGGAAACTCTAAATTTATCAAAATAAATTAAGGGCAACTAGGGATGGGCAGTAAATGCTGGCCTCGCCAGTGACACCCACATCCCGTAAATGAATTTTTAGAAAAAGGTTGACCTAACAAAAATAAATAAATTCACACTTATAGCTTAAATGTCACTCTCAGATTGCCCATCCCCTTAAGTGTAATGTCCAGCACCACCCAGTAATATGGCTATGACTGGAGATTTAACAGGAGGAAAATCAAACAGGTTCTTCTATTCTATAGCACATTAAGTTAGAAACTCATGATGATAACATATTCATAAAAAGAACATTCTGAACAAAATCAGTTCCAGCATTGGTTCAGTTCAGATAAATGGCTTGCCTGATTTTCCATTCCAATCACGTAAAGCAACATAATTTGCCGACATTCTGAAAAGAACATTTCCATTTGTATTTGCCAGATATCCAATTCAATGAACAAAACTGTACGATGTGCTTCTGGCATTATTTCAGTAAATGGATACGTCACACGAACTTCTAATGTATTACATATTTTAATGCTGCCATTTTCTTTATAGCACTTTTCAATATTCATTTCTTCCTCCATTCATTCTAACAGTTACTAGCAGGAGTGTAACACATTAATGTACTCATGCACTGGATAAGGAGTACATTGCAGATATCCTGTCAGCAGGTCATTAAATAAAAGGGGTCAGCAATAGACAGACTATACAAGTATGGCAACCTGGTAGAGCACTTGCCTCCCAGCCAAAGGTCAGACATTGAAGTCCCCAAGCTATCTGTCACTTAAGTCCATCTGCTTCAGTGAGATGAGTTACGTTGGCGTTCAGCAAACCTACTAAATGAAGCACTGCACCATATGTTTTATGGAACTGTTCATATTGTTAGAGCAAAGGATGTTAGACTCAGGACATGTGGTACATGCTTCCTGGGCAAAATATGAAAACACAATATAATTCAGTATGCATGTTTTTGCAAATCATTTTGTTTGAGTTATTATTTTTATTATTTTATTTTCTAAGAGATTAGCACTGGAGTGTCTAAAAGGAAGATAAGGTTAATCAGGGGAACTATCCCTTGTTTGTACATTTATTTTAGTTAAGGATATATATATTTAGAAATTGTGTTTACTTTTGGAGTAAAGATGTTGATTGTTACATTAGTGAGATTTGTGTGGCATTCAGTGGGTTGCAGAGAAAACTTAGATTATAAGATTGTAGAAGTGGCCTGCACAATCCTAAGTACAGGGTCTGGTTGGTAGGCCATAAGACATAGGAGTAGAAGTAGGCTATTCGGCCCATCAAATCCACTCCACCATTCAATACGAATTGTGGCTGGTTTGATATAATCCCCAACTTTCCCATCTTATCCCCATAACCCTTGAATCCCTTAGTGGGTGTAATGGGTTCGTAATTTGTCCTGTTTATTCTTGGAGTTTGAATTATGAGTAACTTTAAATTGGAAAAATGTCCCAAAGAGCATTGCCGGATGCAAGCCAAAGATTATAGATCTCCTCTCTGCTGATTGCAGCAGCCGATTCATATTTTCAGTGATCATTACTTAATACTCAAGATAGATGATAAAATGACTAGCATGAAAAATAAGAATATCATAATAATCAGTTATTATATATTTAAGAAATTGGGATTAAAGCACATATTCAGAATTTTACATTGGATCTGCCCCATGTTTTAGTTCACACCTGAGTATGTTAACACTGGGTGTTGAAATATTTTCTTCTCTAGCATCAACAATTCTCACCTTCTAAGTGAATGTAAAAGACCCTTAAGGGTCAATGGACTCAAAGCCTTAACTGTGTTTCCCTCTCCACAGATGCTGCCAGACCTGCTGAGTTTATCCAGCATTTTCTGTTTCTATGCTTTATATATAAACCATGACATATTATTTACAATTCTGAAGGTTGCAAAGGGCAGGGCCAAATAAAAGGACATCAGGCTGCCTGGAAGATCTATCCAATTACTTTAGAGATATTTGTCTTTTCTCCTTGGCTTCAAAGTCTTTTTCAACATATTTATTGTGTATTATAAATATTTCTGATTTATTGACAATCAAATAAGTTGTCTATTTTTAATGAAAGAGGATATATAAAGTTAGGTTGCTCGCTTTAACATAAGCTGGCTAGTTTTGACCGAAGGAGTAACATCCTTCTACCCTGTAGTGAATCTGGCAAAAAGCCCTGACTGAGTATTTTAGTTGAAAATTTGTTCTGGTTTTCCCATCTGAAAATAACCACATATAAACCTTTGACATAATTGATTGATCATCCAGGCTGGGATTCTCCCCTATCTTGGGGTCCAGGCGTGTTGGAGTGGCGTGAACCACTCTGGCGTCGGGCCGCCCCAAAGGTGCGGACGTCTCCGCACCTTTAGGGGCCAAGCCCTCACATTGAGGGGCTAGGCCCGCGCCGGAGTGGTTCCCACTCCACCGGCTGGCGTGAACGGCCTTTGGCGCCACGCCAGCCGGGGACGAAAGGACTTCGCCGGCCGGCGTAAGTCCGCACAGGCGCCGGAGCGTCAGCAGCTGCTGACATCATACCAGCGCATGCGCAGGGGAGGGGGCACTTCCACCTACACCAAGGTGAAGACCATGGCGAAGGCGGAAGAAAAAGAGCACCCCCACAGCACAGGCCCGCCCGCCGATCGGTGGGCCCCGATCGCGGGCCAGGCCACCGTGGGGGAACCCCCCGTGGTCAGATCGCCCCGCGCCCCCCCCCCCCCCCCCAGGACCCCGGTGCCCGCCCGCGCTGCTAATCCCGCCGGTCAGGTAGGTGGTTCAATCTACGCCGGCAGGTGAGGCCTGTCAGCGGCGGGACTTCGGCCCATTGCGGGCCGGAGAATGGCCGCGGGGGGCTCGCCGACCGGCACAGCGCGATTCCCACCCCCGCCGAATATCGGGGGGGAGGAGAATTCGGGACACGGCGGGGGCGGGATTGACGCTGGCCCCGGACGATTCTCTGACCCGGCGGGGGGGTCGGAGAATCCCGCCCCCAGTTTCACGCCTTTGTTGGCAAGAATAGGCTTATTTGAACGAAACAGTGAAGTAATTTCTGTTGATCAGGACAGTTTGGTCTCCAGCTGAAATGCAAAATTATTCAATACGTTGCTCTTTCCCTGGTTATGTAGGAGAGCACAGATTTGCACATGCAGATTTCACCCACACGGAGAACAGGATCAAGTCAGGTCTGAACTTCACTCCATTTAAACTGAACAATGGTAACAAAACATTTCCAATTCTTAGTTTTGTTATTGACTGGATATTCCGAATCTACCACAAAAAGCCTTGGAATACTTCAGTCCTTTTTTAATATCGGGGCTAACCATTCGTGTAAAATTGTGTCATCTGACTCTATGGGCATTTTGGATGTTAATTGTGTGATAATTGTACATTCTTGAACAGTTCTATTATCAAAGTCCATGGAAGTGCTATTTCCTGAGCTGCTTTTATACATCAGGATAATTTTATCCCAGTCTTCGGCAAAAAACGTAACTCTTCATTTTCAATGTGGAAGACCAGAGCAAATTCAAGGCTTGTTTGAATCAGCTCGACCACAGGCTTGGCAACAGGGGCTGTGCAACGATCACTGCAAGTACTGCACACCTGAAGAGTGGTGGAAAGAGGCAGCGACTCTTGTTATTGTACCGTGAAATGTTTGTAGGTTTTAAAATTCATTAGTTTTCGGTCATGTAAAAATATGTCAACACACAATTTTAATTCAAAGTTCTAAGGGAGATACTTTGGAAAGTTTTCATGTAGCAATAAGCTCATGGAATATTTAACTGCTTCTTTAATACAAAAGAGGCTGGGCAGACAATATATTCAGTTAAAAAGGAGCTTGAGAGAAATGTTAATCTCTGTTTGATATTCTTTCTCATTTCAGTTAAAAGCAAAATGTGTGCTTTATTCTTTATTTCCTTGTTCTATAAACTTACACTTTGAAAGGGTATTTAAGCTTTTTGAATCTAAATATCAAGCAGCAATTGCGATTTGAAATGCCAAATCAATTTCGGTTTTCCAAGATATTTCCTTAATCCATTGCAGCCTTGATCTTTTTCCTTTCATGAACCAAATACTTCCCTGCAGATAACAACAACATTCCTGCAGATAACAACAAACTATAATTGTCAATGGCTGCATTGCTTTTTTAAACCCAGCATTTCATAGACTGCCTCAATGTGCAGGCTAAGAGATTCATTCTGATTTGAATTGCAGTCACATAGCATTTGATGGTTTCTGAAATGTTGTTCTCAAATTAGAAATCTTGACATTTCTCATTTTCATTTTCACTCATCTCAATTTCTATTGAGGATGATTTATCTGGAGTTGAAGGGCTGAATTTTCACTGAGTTGGGATGTCTTGGGGGGGGGGGGGCACTTAAAATGGTGGTGGGTCCCAGTTCTGGGATTCCTGACCCTATTCTCGGGCTGTCAGATTTTGGGGACTTTTCTTTAAAGGGTGCGGGCTGCTTCTTGTCAAAAGACTACACCCGGCACTTTAAATCTATCTGGTTCCATTGTGGAGATAGGCATTTTGTACCCCTCTGCAATTGTCATGGAGTCAGGTCTGGTTTATGAAAGAGTCATGATTCATAGCCCTTCAGAGCATTTGTGAACATTAGTCTGTATTTGGGGACCGTTAAAAAAGGTGGGTTGTGATGGTCCTCCTCATGCCCTCATGCCAAGATAAACCCCCTCTCCCCCATCTTCCTTGGCCCCACAGGCTCCCAATGTGAAGCTAAGGCACTTCCATGTCCATTGATCCATTATACACTGCAGAGAACTAATGAACCCTATAGTGACAGTAGGTTGTGTAAAAAAAACTTTTGAAAAGTCACATTCATTACTTTACATGATGTCAAAAAATGTCATTTCACTATAAGGCAATACAAATGTCATTTATCCAGACCTTGAAAGTATCAATAAA
Organism: Scyliorhinus canicula; assembly: GCF_902713615.1. NCBI lineage: Eukaryota > Metazoa > Chordata > Chondrichthyes > Carcharhiniformes > Scyliorhinidae > Scyliorhinus > Scyliorhinus canicula. The sequence continues at coordinate 44,620,964 of NC_052163.1, forward strand.
TAAAAAAATCACAAAGCCTTGAAACTACTTAACATTGTGCAAATAAACATTGTGAAATTGACCATAGAGGTCAGAGAGCTTGAGCTGCCAATCAAGCAATGTTTCACAGCTGTTTCAACAAAAATAATGGCTTTCTGGGCTCTCGGCCAAGCATACATAATGAACCAAAACAGAAAATACTGGACAGTCTCAGCAGGTATGACAACATCTGTGGAGAGAAAAGGAGGTAATGTTTTGAGTCTGGATGACTCTTTATTTTTGTTAGATTCCAACATCCACAGTAATTTGCTTTTATTAGATATAATGAAGCTTGCCTGAGTGGTCTGAACTCCATTTAAACTGAAGCAGTGATTTACAGAATTATGACTGTGCATAGTTCTAACTCTATCACAACCCATATATGCCTTGTAAACCTCACCTTCGCCAATTCCAGACTCAATTGAATTGGGGGCCCTCCTACCCACCATAACCTGAACCTCATCCAGAACTCTGCTGTTGGTACCCTATCTTACACAAACATATAATTACCCATGACTTCAATCTTTGATGATCTACTTTAGCTCCCAGTCTTTAAGCACCTCAGTTTTAAAGCCCTCATCCTCTTGCTAAAGTTCCACCATGATCTCCCCCTCTAACTCAATCCTTTCCTCCAGCCCTGGAAACTCTAACCCAACTCTACTGTTCGTCCACCCCCATCCTCCATACCAGCTATCTAGGCTGCATTCTCTGCAATCCTCAGCCTTAACTCAGCCTAAACTTTTCTATCTCTTCATCTAATTTTTCTCCACGACTATCATTCTTAAATGCAAATTTTTTGCCCATCTTTTAGTTAACCACCGGTCCACTGTTTTTTTTTAACAGGCTATTTTGCCTTATACCTCTGAACCAGTTTGAGATTGCTTTTCCTATGTTAAAAAAACTGGGAGCGATTCTCCAGTCATGCGGCGCCAGGCGCACATCCCTCTGTTGGGAGGATAGCGGGAGAGCGCCTAAACGTGGTTCGCGCTGGATGCCGTTCAGTGTGCGATACTCCCAGCTCGCTGCAGCAGATGTAGAACATAGAACATAGTACATAGAGTCCAGATGGAGGTCATTCAGCCCATCGGGTCTGCACCGACCCACTTAAGCCCTCACTTCCACTCTACCCCCATAACCCAATAACTCCTCCTAACCATTTTGGTCACTAAGGACAATTCATCATGGCCAATCCACCTAACCTGCACGTCTTTGGACTGTGGGAGGAAACTGAAGCACCTGGAGGAAACTCACGCAGACACGGGGAGAACGTACAGACTCCACACAGATAGTGACCCAGTGGGGAATCAAACCTGGGACCCTGGCGTTGTGAAGCCACAGCGCTAACCACTTGTGCTACCGTACTGCCCAGATATAATCTGGTTCATGCCCTCATTTGGCATGAGCCAGATTACCATACTTAAAGCAGCATTTAAATATACTGGGCGTGATTCTCTGGCCTTGTTACACTCTCACTCAAGCGAAACGAGGCCAGTGAATAGCGGAAGAGGCCAAACAATTTGCGTTGCAACCGGCCTGCTCCCATTGGCAATATCGGGATCACTCCGTAGCGTGGCGAGAAACCAATTATTACCACTTAAGACCTATTTCCATACAATTAGCAGGAGCCACCCCATATCCAATGGCCTCCCGCCATTCATTGGCCTCCTCAGCAAGAGGCCACGCTTGATTAGTATCCTTTTTAAAACATGAATCTGGTGGAAGGGCTTCTGTGGGGAACTGAGGAGATGAGCAACCATTTTTGCTCACAGGCTGGGAGGACAACCGGGAGGCAACTGCTCATGCCCCTGGATTCTGTGTACTCATTCCGGGGGCAACCGTTGTCCCTGCCCATCTGTCCCAACGACCACCCATAATCTCCGCCCACTGCCAAGGCCTCCGGCCATTTGGCAATGGCTATTGCTAATAGGGAATTGGTAATCGTGAGCACTTCACACAATCCAAGTGGAAACCTGTGGGTGGGCGGGACATGCAGCATGTGGGAGTCATTGCCTCGCATCCCAATTAGACCTAGATTCCTGGACACTGTGGCTGAATACTACAGGAGACAACACCACTCACGCAGCAGCCAACATCCAAACACCCCAGGGAATGGGACACAGCTCTGGGGAATGTCCACGGCTGGAGGGTGGGAGGGTGCCACAAGGAGGCGAGATCTAGGAGAGATGGACCAAGAGTTCGGAGGTCAGCCCGCATGCCAGACGAAAGTGACAGAGGCATCATAATGATTGTGTACAAGAGCGTTTAATATGTAATACAATTCCTACCCCCATGCACCACCCCTTCCCCCCATCACAAGTGATCCTCGATGTGCTTGTCCTTCATAGCTCTACCACTATGTCTAGGTGTGTCCCCAGAGGTGCACATCAGAGGTGGAGGCAGCCATCTGAGTACCTCGTCCCATGGCCCTCGATGCCCCTGGCGAGTGTCCTCTGGGGTCTCTGGGGCCGGAGCACCCCCGGGCACGCTCCTTAAAGAAAGTAAGGGTTCTTTGGTCTGGTACACCACCATAATTCTGGACCCTCTCAGGGCGATTATGGGAGAGCTTTTCCTGAGGGGACAGAGAGAGGGCATCGTTAGCCACACAAGTGGTTCACAGTGGTGGAAGGCAGGGTGTGAAGGGGGAGGGGGTGGAGGCAGGGTTGGGGGTTGCATGGAGAGTTGGAGGGGTGGTTGCTTCCCTGAGGGCTGACAGCTCTTGGGGGGGTGAGGGTGGTGTCAACTCGTGCTGCCCGGTGTAGGTCATTGACCTTTTTCTGGCACTGGAGGCCAGTCCTGCTGGTCACACTCCTAACGCTCACAGCTGCTGTCACTTTGTCCCAGGCAGCATTGGCTGCCCAATGGCGAACCCTCCGGGACTCTCGGGGGAACAGAACATCCCTAGGCATCCATGGCGTCTAGGAGCCTCCCTGATTGTAGTGTTAGCACTGTTGCTTCACAGCGCCAGGGTCTCCGGCTTGGGTCATTGTCTGTGCAGAGTCTGCATGTTCTCCCCGTGTCTGCATGGGTTTCCTCCGGGTGCTCCGGTTTCCTCCCATAACTCCCGAAAGACGGGCTGTTCGGTAATTTGGACATTCTGAATTCTCCCTCCATCTCTGTGTACAGGCGCCGGTATGTTGCGATTCGGGGCTTTTCACAGTAACTTCATTGCAATGTTAATGTAAGCCTACGTGTGACAATTAAGATTTATTTAGGTCATCGTCCTCGTATCTTGGGGCTGGTCTCCTCAGCGCCATTATTGGAGCTGGCTAGAGTTGGCTGAGGAAGTGCAGCTCGACCATGTTGATGGGGGCGGGTGAGCGCGATGCCGATGAATCAGCTGCCGAGCCTTCATTTGCGGTAAGAAGCCCATGGGACCTCGTTAAATGGACCAATTAACGTTGAATAGCATTGCCAGCCTCGCTGGACCGATGCATTTCCCACTCGCTACAACACTGGGAAATCTTTCTGGAGAATTGCGCCCACTGGGTTAGTTGCAAGCTGGATACTCCCTCCATTCCCTCTCCCATCGGCACAGCAAGAGACCAACGGGAATCATTACTGCTCTCCCACCATTGGGTAACAGGTGTGATGACCATGCCGGGGGGGCTCAGAGGACATTGGAGCCCTGGATGGTCGGGGATATGGCACTCTGGCACATGTTGGCACTGCCATAGGGCGAGCCTGAAAGGGGACATTTGGGGCGGGATTCTCCGACACCCCTGCCAGGTCGGAGAATTGCTGGGGGTGGCGTGAATCCCGCCCCCGCCGGCAGCCAAATTCTCCGGCGCCAGAGATTTGGTGGGGGCGGGAATCACGCCGCACTGGTCGGCAGGCTCCCCCCCGGCGATTCTCCGGCCCGCAATGAGCCGAAGTCCCGCCCGTTCTATGCAAGTCCCACCGACGTAAATTGGAGTTGGTCCCTTACCGGCGGGACCTGATGATGCGGGCACGCTCTGGGGTCCTCGGGGGAGGGGGGGGGGGGGCGTGGGGCAATATGGCACCGGGGGTGCCCCCATGGTGGCCTGGCCCATGATCAGGGCCCACCGACCCGCGGGCGGGCCTGTGCCATGGGGTCCTCTATTCCTACGCGCTGGCCGTGTAAGCCTCCACGATGGCCAGCGCGAAGGTGCCCCCCCCCCCCCGTGCATGCGCGGGGATGACGTCAGCAGCCGCTGATGCACCCGGGCATCCGCGGACCCGCTCAGGCTGGCGGAGTCCCTTCGGCCCCGCTGGTGCTGCAGCAAAGGCCTTCCACGCTGGCCGGCGGGGCGCAAACCACTCAAGCGCCGGCCTAGCCCCTGAAGGTGCGGAGGATTCCGCACCTTTGGGGTAGCCCGACGCCAGAGTGGTTCACGCCACTCCACTGCGCCTTTTCTGCCACCCCGCCGATTCCCGGAGAATCCGGCCCTTTGTGACTCCTTAGCAGCGTGTTGCTCACTTTACGCGGGGGGGCGGGGGGTTGGGGGCGGCGGGGCTGGATGCGACAGGAGAGCCAGGGAAATTGCACCTTATTTCCCGCCAGAGACCACACTTCGAAATTACTTCTGCCCACTATACAAATGTGTGTCGTTGTTGTAAAGAAATATTCTAATTGCACAGGCATGCTGAGGTACCTCTATCACCTTCTCTTGAATTTCGAAGCTGTCTCAACATTTTCTGCTGTAGTAGCTATATTTATATTTGTATGTTAACTTGCTAACTTATTTCATATTTATTTTTTCATTTTCTGTTATTCATGCTTAGTTTGTTGTTACTGTTTTTCCATTATTATATTATCATGTTTTTCCCATTTTGTTCCACGTACTCTCATGTAAATAATGAAATGCAAAAAAAAACACTTTAAAAAAAATTTCCCTTCTTGAACAAAGAACAAAGAAAAGTACAGCACAGCAACAGGCCCTTCGGCCCTCCAAGCCGGTGCCGACCATGCTGCCCGAATAATCTACAATCTTCTGCACTTCCTGGGTCCGTATCCCTCTATTCCCATCCTATTCATGTATTTGTCAAGATGCCCCTTAAATGTCACTATCGTCCCTGCTTCCACCACTTCCTCCGGCAGCGAGTTCCAGGCACCCACTACCCTCTGTGTAAAAAAACTTGCCTCGTACATCTACTTTATACCTTGCCCGTCGCATCTTAAACCTATGCTCCCTAGTAATTGACCCCTCTACCCTTGGGAAAAGCCACTGACTATCCACTCTGCCTATGCCCCTCATAATTTTGTAGACCTCTATCAGGTCGCCCCTCAACCTCCGTCGCTCCAGTCAGAACAAACCGAGTTTATTCAACCGCTCCACATAGCTAATGCCCTCCATACCAGGCAACATCCTGGTAAATCTCTTTTGCACCCTCTCTAAAGCCTCCACATCCTTCTGGTTGTGTGGCGACCAGAATTAAACACTATACTCCAAGTGTGGCTTAACTAAGGTTCTATACAGCTGCAACATGACTTGCCAATTTTTATACTCAATGCCCGGCCAATGAAGGCAAGCATGCCGTATGCCTTCTTGACTACCTTCTCTACCTGTGTTGCCCCTTTCAGTGACCTGTGGACATGTACACCTAGATCTCTCTGACTTTCAATACTCTTGAGGGTTCTACCATTCGCTGTATATTCCCTACTTGCATTAGACCTTCCAAAATGCATTACCTCATACTTGTCCGGATCAAACTCCATCTGCAATCTCTCCGGTCAAGTCTCCAAACGATCTAAATCCTGCTGTATCCTCTGACAGTCCTCATCGCTACCCGCAATTCCACCAACCTTTGTGTCGTCTGCAAACTTACTAATCAGACCAGTTCCATTTTCCTCCAAATCATTTATATAAGACCATAAGACCATAAGACATAGGAGTGGAAGTAAGGCCATTCGGCCCATCGAGTCCACTCCGCCATTCAATCATGACTGATGGGCATTTCAACTCCACCTACCAGCATTCTCCCCGTAGCCCTTAATTCCTCGCGACATCAAGAATTTATCTATCTCTGCCTTGAAGCCATTTAGCATCCCGGCCTCCACTGCACTCCACGGCAATGAATTCCACAGGCCCACCACTCTCTGGCTGAAGAAATGTCTCCGCATTTCTGTTCTGAATTTACCCCCTCTAATTCTAAGGCTGTGCCCACGGGTCCTCGTCTCCTCGCCTAACGGAAACAGTTTCTTTGCGTCCACCCTTTCTAAGCCATGTATTATCTTGTAAGTTTCTATTAGATCTCCCCTTAACCTTCTAAACTCCAATGAATACAATCCCAGAATCCTCAGCCGTTCCTCATATGTTTGACCCGCCATTCCAGGGATCATCCGTGTGAATCTCCGCTGGACACGCTCCAGTGCCAGTATGTCCTTCCTGAGATGTGGGGCCCAAAACTGGACACAGTACTCCAAATGGGGCCTAACCAGAGCCTTATAAAGGCTCAGTGGCACATCGCTGCTTTTATATTCCAACCCTCTTGAGATAAATGACAACATTGTATTCGCTTTCTTAATCACGGATTCAACCTGCATGTTTACCTTTAGGGAATCCTCGACTAGCACTCCCAGATCCCTTTGTACTTTGGCATTATGAATTTTCTCACCGTTTAGAAAGTAGTCTATGCTTGGATTCTTTTTTCCAAAGTGCAAGACCTCACATTTTCTCACGTTGAATTGCATCAGCCATTTCCTGCACCACTCTCCCAAAATGTCTAGATCCTTCTGCAGCCTCCCCACTTCCTCAGCACTACCTGCCTGACCACCTAACTTCGTATCATCAGCAAACTTCGCTAGAATGCCCCCAGTCCCTTCATCCAGATCATTAATATATATGGTGAACAGCTGCGGCCCCAACACTGAACCCTGTGGAACACCGCTGGTCACCGGCTGCCATTCCGAAAAAGAACCTTTTATCCCAACTCTCTGCCTTCTGTCAGACAGCCAATCCTCAACCCATGCCAGTAGCTCACCTCGAACACCATGGGCCCTCACCTTACTCAGCAGCCTCCTGTGTGGCACCTTATCAAAGGCCTTTTGGAAATCCAGATAGACCACATCCACTGGGTTTCCCTGGTCTAACCTACTTGTCACCTCCTCAAAGAATTCTAACAGGTTCGTCAGGCACGACCTCCCCTTACTAAATCCATGTTGACTTGTTCTAATCCGACCCTGCTCTTCCAAGAATTTAGAAATCTCATCCTTAACGATCGATTCTAGAATTTTACCAACAACCGAGGTTAGGCTAATTGGCCTATAATTTTCCATCTTTTGTCTTGATCCTTTCTTGAACAAGGGGGTTACAACAGCGATCTTCCAATCGTCCGGGACTTTCCCTGACTCCAGTGATTTTTGAAAGATCTCAACCAACGCTTCCGCTATTTCTTCAGCCACCTCCCTCAGAACTCTAGGATGTAGCCCATCGGGGCCAGGAGATTTGTCAATTTTAAGACCTTTTAGCTTTTTTAGCACCATCTCTTTTGTAATGGCAACCATACTCAACTCAGCTCCCTGACCCTTTATAATTTTTGGGATATTACTCATGTCTTCCACTGTGAAGACAGACGCAAAGTACTTATTAAGTTCTCCAGCCATTTCCTCGTCTCCCATCACTAGCCTTCCAGAATCAGTTTGAATTGGCCCAATGTCTACTTTGGCCTGTCGTTTGTTTCTTATGTATTGAAAGAAACTTTTACTATCATTTCATATATTACTGGCTAGCCTGCCTTCATATTTGATCCTCTCCTTCCTTATTTGTCTCTTTGTTAACCTCTGTTTGTTTTTGTAGCCTTCCCAATCTTCTGATTTCCCAGTGCTTTTGGCCACTTTATAGGATCTCTCTTTTTCTTTGATACATTTCCTGACCTCCTTTGTCAGCCATGGCTGTCTAATCCCTCCCCGGATAATCTTTCTTTTCTTGGGGATGAACCTCTGTACAGTGTCCTCAATTATGCATACAAATGGCATCCTGCCATTTTTGCACTACTGTCTTCCCCACTAGGGTCTGCTTCCAGTCGATTTTCGCCAGTTCCTCTCTCATGCCCTCGTAATTACCTTTATTTAACTGTAACACCATTACATCCGATTTTGCCTTCTCTCTTTCAAACTGCAGACTGAACTCAACCATATTATGATCGCTGCTTCCTAAGTGTTCCCTTACTTTAAGATCTTTTATAAAGTCTGGTTCATTACATAGCACTAGGTCCAGAATAGCCTGCTCCCTTGTATATATACTACGAACAGCAAAGGACCCAGAACTGATCCCTGCAGAACACCACTTGTCACAGCCCTCCAATTAGAAAAGCACCCTTCCATTGCTACTCTCTGCCTTCTATGACCTAGCCAGTTCTGTATCCACCTTGCCAGCTCACCCCTGATCCTGTGTGACTTCACCTTTTGTACCAGTTTACCATGAGGGACCTTGTCAAAGGCCTAATTGAAGTCCATACAGACAACATCCACTGCCCTGACTGCATCAATCATCTTTGTAACCTCTTCCAAAAACTCTGTCAAGTTAGTGTGACACGACCTTCCCTTCACAAAACCATGCTGCCTCTCACTAATACGTCCACTTGCTTCCAAATTGGAGTAGTTCCTGTCTCGAAGTATTCTCTCCAGTAATTTCCCTACCACTGACGTAAGGCTCACCGGCCTGTAGTTCCCTGGATTATCCTTGCTACCGTTCTTAAACAAAGGAACAACATTGGCTATTCTCCAGTCCTCCTGAAGACAATGAGGATCCAAAGATTTTTGTCAAGGCCTCAGCAATTTCCTCTCTCGCCTCCTTCAGTATTCTGAGGTAGATCCCATCAGGCCCTGGAGATTTATCTACCTTAATATTTTTCAACTTGCCCAACACCTCATCTTTTTGGATCTCAATGTGACCCAGGCTATCTACACACCCTTCTCCAGACTCAACATCCACCAATTCCTTCTCTTTGGTGAATACTGATGCAAAGTATTCATTTAGTACCTCGCCCATTTCCTCTGGTTCCACACATCGATTCCCTTGGCTATCCTTCAGTGGGCCAACCCTTTCCCTGGCTACCCTCTTGCTTTTTATGTACGTGTAAAAAGCCTTGGGATTTTCCTTAACCCTATTTGCCAATGACTTTTCGTGACCCCTTCTAGCCCTCCTGACTCCTTACTTAAGTTCCTTCCTACTTTCCTTATATTCCACACAAGCTTCGTCTGTTCCCAGTCTTCTAGCCCTGACAATGCCTCCTTTTTCTTTTTGACGAGACCTAGAATACCTCTCGTTATCCAAGGTTCCCGAAATTTGCCGTATTTATCCTTCTTCCTCACAGGAACATGCCAGGCCTTGAATTCCTTTCAACTGACACTTCAACTGATATTGTTCTATATCTTGGACTATTCCACATTTATTCTATGTTTATAGAGGTTGACAATAATAGAAAATGTGCCTTCTCCAGTGGATCAATACACTGCCAGTGCAGTGCTCAGTTATACATACCAAGAAAATCCTAGGATGAAACTATGCACGCTCTCTATTGATTTAACTGTTTTTAACCAGTGGAGTGCTGATGGGTCACTACAATTAGCTTCAGCAAACCTGGAACAACTGACCTGGACTATTGCTCCTGACTGTTCATCAAAATAACTTCTGTTGGACGGTGTGTGTGTGCGCACGTTGATATTAGAAATGAAAAGGTTCAGGCTCACTTGTAATACTTCTCAGATAACCTGCTGGCACCCAATTTTTAGAGTTACATGGGAGGGATTATCACATCAAAGAACTGCTACTGATTGTTATTTGTTTCGCAATATAAACCATTGAAGCTCAAATTAAAATGTCAGAGAACACTCCAGGTATACACACAAATGTATCTTAAAGATATATGCAAGTAGTCTTGTAGTTGACAGCGTTAGGAGGCAAGGCAAGCCTGGTTGTATGTCTGAAACAGAATTTTGGTTGTTGAGATGTTTAGAGATATATTCCATTTTAAGCAAAACAGCATAGAGAGTTTGAGATTCCATATCATCATAAGTGGCTATTATCAGCAAGTGGCAATAAAAAGGGCGTGAATAATGGGGCATTTGGTTTAAACAATGTCCCTATCCTTATTTTCATTGGTCAGGTATTGAATCAAATAAAAGAATATGGAGTGGTTAAAATGAAAAGAGGTTATTGGGGTCAAACAAACACAATTTCAAATTACCCCCTGGGTACTAATTTGAGGAACCGTTTAGGGCACATTAAAAGCAGAGTGCTGAAATGAGCATCAATAAACATCAACCGCATGTTCCAAAGGTTCAATAATTGCTCTTTACAGTCACTCTATCGTGGTTTAAAAGTTGGTCTGATAGATCAATACACTCGTAAGTCATGACTTCAGACTGCTGACTTGATCCAGTTATTTAACATCAAGGGCTTCTCTATGATATATTGATTCCAATTAACAGTTAAATATACAGATTTTGATATGGGTTTCTTTTCCTAGTGATTTCAGCAAAAACTACAAAGCGGGTGTGGTGGGAAGTACGATTTATAGCAGGACAGCAGTTTGTTCTGTTGAATAGCTGTCCTGTATGTAATTTATTAGTCTGACCTGCATATGTACTGTATAAGATCCACAAAATCTGCCAAGGGTAAGGTTACCAAGCGGGGTGAACAATTACATTTTTGACAGGATTACAGTCAGAGGGTGCACAAGCACCACGGAATTATAACATTAGCATTGAGCTCCTCAAATCCAATGTGATATTGAGCTCATTCATGTAAATACATTTGCAAGAAAAACTTTTTCTGTGGGATTCTCCGTTGATGGGATCCTCCGCCCTGCCGGCAGCGCACCCAGGCCCGTGCGTTTCTTGACGTTGTGGGGTGGCCCACAATGGGAAACCCCATTGGCAAGCTGTGGGAATGGAGAACCTCGCTGCTGGTGGGGACACACGCGCCAGAAACCGGAGCTGGCGGGATGGAGAATCATGCCCGCTATGTTTCAATTGGGCAGATAAATGGAATATTTTACCTTGTAACCTAATCAAGCATCATCAAATGTCTGGTACAACTCCGATCTTTCTAGAGAAATTATACTGAGTTCTGTTATATTGCTTGAAGTAATATGTATTACTCATTTGTTTGTGCCGAGAAGTTCTTAACTTTGATGATGATGAATACTCAAAGTCGCCCAGTGACAACAAATAATTAATTTTTTTTTTTCTCTATAAATTTAGATTACCCAATTATTTTTTTCCAATTAAGGGGCAATTTAGTGCGGCCAATCCACCTACTCTGCACATTTTTGGGTTGTGGGGGTGAAACCCACGCAGACACGGGGAGAATGTGCAAACTCCACACGGGCAGTGACCCAGAGCCAGGGTCGAACTTGGGACCTCAGCGCCGTGAGGCAGCTGTGCTAACCACTAGGCACCGTGCTGCCCTAACAAATAATTTATTGAGTAATTAATCAATTAACTTGTGAGTTCGATTCTCAATACTTTTACTAGCTATTTAATTAAACAAGATAGAACTAGTTTAAATATGAATATTTATACTTGCACTCTGAGCTAACTCTACACCTCTGAACTCTAATCTCAACACACCCGAAGAGAGCGGGAAATGCCTATATTTATACCCCTGTTAGTGTTGCCCTCTAATGACCATTTAACTGCACTGACTACACATTAACCCTTTATGTATATACATATACAGAGATCACTACAAGTTCTAGATTTAAAATAATGTGCCATTTGAGAACTTCAACTGCCATTCAATTTCAATTTACAGTCATGCGTATTGGTCATTACAAATACACTGATTACCTTTAAGCATTACACACCTTCCTCGCACTGAGCTCCCGCACTGGCAGCTGAGATTATGATAATGAACCAGCATCTTTGGAGGTCGCAAGGTCAGAATCCCATAGCCAGCTATGAAATTGAATTCAGTAAATCGTGGTAATGGGTATGAAAGCTCCTGGATTGTCGTTAACAGCTAAATGGTTCACAAATTTCCTTAGGGAAAGAAACCTGCCACCCATAACTGAGCTGGCCGGTCCTGTTTGCCTCTTAAATGCCCTTGGGGGCAACTAAGGGCAGGCAATAAGTGACACCTTACCAGTGCTGCCCACATTCCACAAACAAATAAAAAGAGCATTCTACTATTTCTGAACCTAAACAATAGTTTTTAAAAAAATATCCCAGAAGAACTACTCATATTTTGCGTAGAAATCTACGGTTAATGTTTGTAAACCCGGTTGTGAGGTTTCTAGTGAATTTGCACAGAAACCCGTCGCCACTAGGAGCAGATGGTACAGTGCCCAGGACAGGACCTCCATCAGGTCGGAGGTCCAACGGCTTCTGCAGGAGGGGATCATTGAGGCCGGCAAAAGCCCCTGAAGAGCTCAAGTAGTGGTGGTGAAGACTGGGGAGAAGCACAGGATGGTCATTGACTACAGTTAGACCATCAACTGGTACATGCAGCTCGACGCATACCCCCTTCCCACGCATATCTGACATGGTCAATCAGATTGCGCAGTATCGGGTCTTCTCTACAGTTGACTTGAAGTCCGCCTACCACCAGCCCCCTATCCGCTCGGAGGACCGCCAATACACTGCGTTCGAAGCAGATGGCCTCCTCTATCACTTCCTCAGAGTTCCCTTCGGTGTCACCAATGGGGTCTCGGTCTTCCAGCGAGAGATGGACCGAATGGTTGACCAGTTCAGGCTGCAGGCCACCTTCCCGTACCTAGATAACGGCACCATCTGCGACCACGATCAGCAGGACCATGACGCAAACCTCTAAACATTCCTCCATACCGCCAAACTCCTGAACCCCACATAAAATAAGGAGAAACGCGTGTTCCGCACCAACCGCTTCGCCATCTTTGGCTATGTAGTGGAAAATGGAGTTCTAGGGCCCAACCCCGACCGCATGCAACCCTCCTGGAACTCCCTCTCCCCCACTGCCCCAAGGCCCTGAAATGATGCCTGGGGTTTTTCTCGTATTACGCCCTGTGGGTCCCAAATTATGCGGACAAGGCCCGCTCACTCATCAAGTCCACAGTTTTTCCCCTGATGGCTGAGGCCCGCCAGGCCTTCAACCACATCAAGGCGGACATCGCAAAGGCCACGATGCACGCAGTCGACGAATCCCTCCACTTTCAGTTGGAGAGCGATGCATCGGACGTGGCTCTGGCCGCCACCCTCAACCAGGCGGACAGACCCGTGGCCTCCTTTTCCCGCACCCTAAATGCTTCCAAAATTCAGCACTCCTCTGTCGAAAAGAAGGCCTAAGCCATTGTGGAAGCTGTGCGACATTGGAGGCATTAACTGGCCGGCAGGAGATTCAGTCTCCTTACTGACCAACGGTCAGTTGCCCTCATGTTTAATAATACACAGTGGGGCAAGATCAAAAATGACAAGGTCTTGAGGTGGAGGATCGAGCTCTCCACCTATAATTATGAGATCTTATATCGCCCGCGGAAGCTCAATGAGCCCCCTGATGCCCTATCCCGCGGTACATGTGCCAGCGCACAAGTGGACCAACTCCAGGTTCTCAACTATGACCTCTGCCACCTGGGGGTCACCCTGTTCTTCCATCTTTCCAAGGCCCGCAACCTGCCCTACTCCATTGAGGAGGTCAGGACCGTCACCAGAGACTGCCAAGTCTGCGCAGAGTGCAAGCCGCACTTCTACCGGCCAGATAGAGCGCATCTCGTGAAGGCCTCCCGCCCCATTGAACGCCTCAGTGTGGACTTCAAAGGGCCCCTCCCCTCCACTGACCAGAACATGTACTTCCTCAAAGTGATTGACAAGTACTCCTGGTTCCCTTTCGCCATCCCTTGCCCCATGACTTCTGCCACGGTCATCAAATCCCTGCACAGCATCTTCGCCCTGTTCGGTTTCCCCACCTACAGCCACAGCGATCGGGGGTCCTCGTTCATGAGTGATGAGGTGCGCACTGCAGCCTACGGTGCTGAGGACCCAGGTTCAAATCCCAGCTCTGGTTCACTGTCCGTGTGGAGTTTGCACATTCTCCCCGTGTCTGCATGGGTTTCACCCCCATAACCCAAAGATGTGCAGGATAGGTGGTTTGGCCACGCGAAATTGCCCCTTAATTGGGAAAAAAAAATTGGGTACTCTAAATTTTTTTTTTTTAAATGAGTAATGAGGTGCGTCAGTTCCTGCTCAGCAAGGGCATCACCTCGAGCAGGACGACCAGCTACAACCCTCGGGGAAACGGGCAGGTGAAGAGGGAGAACGGGACATTCTGGAAGGCCGTCCTGCTGGCCCTGCGGTCTAAATATCTCCCGGTCTCCCGCCGGCAGGAGGTCCTCCCAGACACGCTCCACTCTATCCGGTCACTCTTCTGCACCGCCACTAATCAGACCCCTCACGAACGTGTGTTTGCCTTTCCCAGTAAGTCCACCTCTGGGGTCTCGCGCCTAACATGGCTGACAGTTCCTGGACGCGTCCTCCTCCGGAAGCTTGTGCGGAGCCATAAATTGGACCCCTTGATAGAGAAAGTCCACCTCCTACGTGCAAACCCGTAGTTATGCCTACGTGGCACACCCCGACGGGCGTCAAGACACAGTCTCTCTCCGGGACCTGGCACCCGCTGGGTCCCCACCCATGACCCCCGACCTGACACTGCACCCCCCCCCCCCCCTCCCCGGTCACCACCAGGACTGAGGCGATTGCGGCGGAGGGTCAAAGCTCCCGACAGACTTAATTTGTAATGTTTTCGTCACCCCCGCTGGACTTTTTTTTAACAGTGGGTGAATGTAGTAGACACCACTAGTGGTATTTTGAATGTCTTACGGCACTGCCCATATATTACAGGAACAACGGTAAATCCCAGCCTGCTGGCTCCGCCCAGCAGGCGGCGTATAAAAGTGTATGCTCTCCTGCGCTGCTTCCATTCTGGTTCCAGCTGCGGGAGGCACAACATTTTGTGCAATAAAGCCTCGATCGTTTCACCATTCTCGTCTCGTGGTAATTGACGGTCCATCAGCATGATGGACCAAACGGTTTCTTTTTGTACTGGAAACGTCTACAGTTAGGAAGTGATACCGGGTGAGGCAAATTATCTGCCTGACCAACAAGGGAGTCAAAGGTTATTGTAGAGTAGGTGGGAATGTGGAGTTGAGGCCACAAGCAAATCAGCCATGATCTTATTGATTGGCGGAGCAGGCTTGAAGGGCAGAATGGCCTACTCCGACTTCATATGTGCAGATATTTTATTTTATTTTTATGCATAAACTTGGATGCTGTCAGATCTTTGTCATTGAATGCTGAAAGTTCTGTTTGTCACTATACACCTTGGTCTCAGGTTTCACAACATAGCAAATGACCCAAGTAAACCCTGAAACAGCTAACGTGTGTGGCACAAACTATTCAGGCACTGAAAATCTGGAACAGGTATCTTCATTCATTCCACTTTGATCTGCCCTCCCCTTTACTTAACCCCAACCTGACCTTTAGAATGTTCGGTTACACAGGGGTGACTAACATAAGCATGACAAAATGCCTTGCTAACAGGAAATAAACCTGTCTGTCAACAGAAATGAGAGAGAATACTCCTGTGGAATTATAAAGGAATCTATTAGACATCACCAAGGCCGATGTATTTTGACCTCGGTTGCCTCCCAGCAGCCCCTCTACTGGTCACCCAACATGTCCATCTTTTCAGCGCAGCACCATCCCACTTTGATTGTTAAGCGCAAAGACTCCCCATTGCCCAATTGGATTGTTCTTAAACGACAAACAGCCTTTTCTTCCAGCTCCAAAATGTTTATAACGAATAAATAGGGATGGTCCAGGTCGGGAGAGGACGGTTCGTATTCTGGAGAAAAACAAATCAAAGTGTATCTGGAGAAGGTTGAAAGATTATGGCAAACCATCTCACTGTTCATACACAGCTTCGCTTAACAACCTGGGAGGCAAGTCATCTGCACCAGGCTCCATATCCACTGTAAGGATAATCTACCTTTCCAGTGCATTGGTACCTATCAATTTTCACCCCATCCATTCCTGCTTCCACCGACTTTGTCTTTGTCATTGTCTTTGTCTCGAATAGGTTTGCTTATATGCTGGCAGACAGGAAGGAATAGCTTCCTCTAGTTGAGGGGTCAGTTACGAGGAAGCTATGGATTTAAGGTTTCTGGTGGAATGATGAGAGGGGACATGAGGAAAAGCTTCTTCTCCCAGAGGGTGATGGGCATCTGGAATTCACTGGTTAAGTTGGTGGTTGAGGCTGATTCCCTCAACTCATTTAAAAGATATCTGGATCTGCATCTAAAATGCTGTCAGCTGCAAGGCCACAGACCAGGTGCTGGAAAATGGGCTTAAAATGAACAGCTAGTTTCTTTTTCTGGCTGGTGCAGAAACGATGGACGATCGGCAGGATGGCCTCTTTCTGTTCGCAAAATGCTTATGGTCTCTGAGTTTTTCAGGTTCCCTTTAATGTTACCTAACATTCTAAGTTCATATTCTCGTTTTGCCAGTCTTATTTTCCTCTTCACTTCCTCCGTTCATTGTTTTGAAAAGGTTCCTGATTGCAAAACTGTGGGAAGAAACTCGATCCAGCTGCCCACCATCCAGAGGGCCCAGGGCCCTATGGGCACTAACCTGGGCGCAAACCCAGACCAACCCCATGGAGTGGTCACCAGCTCACCCGTGTTCCACCCCTCCGACGACGCCGCGCCTCAAACGGGTTTTGCCTCCATGCTGGCTTTCCTTGACTAACTCATGCCTCTCCAAATCCTTTTTAATTGTTTCCCCTGATTATAGTTTCGAAAACCTTACCCAGCTCCTAGGAAATATCATTATGCCCTTTCTTGGACAAGTGTGTTACATGT
The DNA here is from genome assembly GCF_902713615.1 of Scyliorhinus canicula. Taxonomy (NCBI): domain Eukaryota; kingdom Metazoa; phylum Chordata; class Chondrichthyes; order Carcharhiniformes; family Scyliorhinidae; genus Scyliorhinus; species Scyliorhinus canicula. The sequence goes on from NC_052163.1 coordinate 44,637,776, forward strand.
TCCATTCCAGTTTTTTCCCACATCTAGTGTTGCAATAAGGCAGACTTTCATCTATTTCTATAGCCAGTAAATCGGGGGACAAGTCGCTCGCCTGTCGCCAGAGGCTTATACCTTGAGGGGGCGCCACTCCACACCAAACGTGGCTGGCCAGGAGTCTTACCGCCAGTCAGTTGCATGTTTGGAAGGATTTGCAGGTTGACACTGAACCTGTTTGACCACGTTATGAATGCACATTCCTTGGTCATCAGGTCCAGGGTGGGACTCAAACCCAGAGCTTTTGGCTCTGAGGCAGGGATGCAACGCACTGCACCATAAGACCTTCCAGTGTTACATTTGCTACTTTCCAAACCTTTGGTACCTCCTGGTGTCCAAGCAGATTCAACAGTAACTTTCAACTGGGAATTGTATACATCATTGTAAAACAAACAAACAAATGCAGGGTTGTGGGTAAAGAGCAGAGAAGTGGAACTAACCGGATAGCATTTTCAATGAGCCAGCACAGAAATGATTGGCCAAATGGCCTATCTCTGGCTTGTACGATACAATGATTTCATGAAAGATATACAGCTGAGACTATTCACTTTACTGGTGCGACTGATCCTTAGTGTATTCCTGAAAGTTTGTTTTAATTTCAGATTTCTAGCATTTGCTGTTTGTCATCAGCTGACTGGTATCACCCAACAGGAGAAGAGAGACCAGTATTCTTATTTCCAAGTGTTTACTGTTGTTCCATTTTAAGGTAGAACACCAGTTTGTACCCGCATTCCCATTTCCCCCTTTTTACTTCTTTTCCCATCTAGGAGTCATCATTTTCTGCTTCATAAATACACCTAAAGTCAGAATCATCCAGTACTTGGTGAAATTTGGCTGTAAATATTGAAAAATCTTTTGGAACCACTGAAGTGGCGAGCATATAAATTGGTTCTCAATCTTGTGATTAAACTACTGATTATGAACTGGCAATGAGAACTTGTTAGCCATCACGTAAATAACTTGGCTGGGATTCTCTGAAGTCCCGGCCAAATGTTGATGCCGACGTCAAAACCGGCGCGAGCGACGCCGGCGTCAACGGGCCTCCAGGCCCAGTCATTCTCCCTTTCCTCGGGGCTAGCACAGCACTGGAGAGCTGTGTGCTTCTCCGATGCCGAAAGCTGGCCCTACACGGCCGGTGCGGGTCCACGCATGCTGCCATGGCTGTCTCCGTGCCGGCTTTCGGGAAACATGGCGGAGCCCTACAGGGCCCAGTGCGGAGGAAGACATGCGCCCCCCCCCCCACCCCGGAATGAGCGCACCCGCCGACCGGTTGCCCCCGATCCCGGGCCTGGCCACCATGGAGGCCCCTCCCCGGAGTCGGCTCCCCCCGCCCCCCTCCCCCCAGCCAGAACGGCGAGGTTCCCGCGGGTAGGACCATACATGAACGACGCCGGCGGGACTCGGCGAAACTCGGCGGGCACTTAGCCCATCGAGCGCGGAGAATCACAGCGGAGGTCGCTTTCAACGGCCCCCGACTGACACAGTGGCGACCACGCCGGCACAATTGCCGTCGATTCTCCAGCGACCGGAGAATCGGCAGCCCGGCAGCGGAGTGGCATGGCGGGATTCGCGCGCCCCACCGCCAATTCTCCATCCCGGCACGGGCTCGGAGAATCCCGCCCCTTATTTGGGCCTTGCAATTACTGCTTCACTTCTGGGTCATTCAAATCGTTGGCATTACAAATTATCTACCCTCTGGTGCATTGCCTCTCGTTGCTGTCTTTAGGTCTGCTGGTTTTGGACAGTTTTGGTGACAAACTGCTTGAAAATACCAAGTTCTGGTCAGGTTCAAGAACACACACGTTTCAGCTGGAGACTGAATCATTCCATTTCTCATTTTGGGAGACCTAATAAAGTAAATCATGAGTGGATAATAAACAGAGAATGCGACCTGCAAAAAAACTATGTAATTCCCAACCCCTACAAATCAGTGAGCCAACATTAGGAGAATCCTCAGTATTGTATTTTCCACTGGAGCAAGCCCAGCTAGTGCTGCAAGCTCTTCTTTTGAAAATGAAAACTTGAAATCCATACAATTAAAAAAAATGAATGGATGACATGAATCTAATCCAGCAAGGCTGACAGGAATCGGCTGAATGCCAGCAGTAACCTCCCAATGTGTTACCTCATTAGTATACATCAAGGGGCCTGAATGGTATTTCCATAATGTGATGTGTTTACTGATCCAACTTAACTCTGCCTTCTGCCCAGTGAATCAAAATGCTCTCTGTCAACAAAAAACATATTGAAAACAAACCTGTTGCAAAATGTACCAGTCAGGAATGTTTTAAACTTGGTTTTGTGCCACTGCAGTAAAACAACATACTGCCTTGTGTTGGTCTGACACCTTTTCCTTTAATGTGATCAACAGTTTAATGCCTCAGTTGCACTGCCAATTTTTCATCAGTGCGCATTTGAAAACCCATCTCATTGGTGCAAAGACAGTAGTACAATTGGCCAAGTAGGGACTGCAGCGGTTCAAGAAGGTGGTGAAGGGCAACTAGCAGGGTAGCATGGTGGTTAGCATAAATGCTCCACAGCTCCAGGGTCCCAGGTTCGATTCCCGGCTGGGTCACTGTCTGTGTGGAGTCTGCACGTCCTCCCCGTGTGTGCGTGGGTTTCCTCCGGGTGCTCCGGTTTCCTCCCACAGTCCAAAGATGTGCGGGTTAGGTGGATTGGCCATGCTAAATTGCCCGTAGTGTCCTAATAAATGTAAGGTTAAGGGGGGGGTTGTTGGGTTACGGGTATAGGGTGGATATGTGGGTTTGAGTAGGGTGATCATGGCTCGGCACAACATTGAGGGCCGAAGGGCCTGTTCTGTGCTGTACTGTTCTATAGGAATGGGCAGTAAATGCTGGTCTAGCCAGCGATGCCGACATCCCATAAATTAATTTTTAAAAGGGTGCATTAACATAATTCAGGGAGATGACACAACCGGCCCTCATAATTTTACCGTATTAATAGCATCTCACATGGTTGCCAAGATCACAAAATAGCAAATATACGTACACATAAACTGACCAATATTTTTTTTTTAATTTTAGAGTACCCAATTCATTTTTTCCACTTAAGGGGCAATTTAGCATGGCCAATCCACCTACCCTGCACATCTTTGGTTTGTGGGGGTGAAACCCATGCAAACACGGGGAGAATGTGCAAACTCCACACGGACAGTGACCCAGAGACGGGATCGAACCTGGGACCTCGGCGCCGTGAGGCAGCAGGGCTAACCCACTGCGCAACTGTGCTGCCCTAAACTGTCCAATCTTAAGGATTAAAAAAAAGTTCAATTTAAATTGAAATATTGCCCTTATGACAAAGTCATGCATAGTATAGAACAATAGGAGGTTATTACGGTTTTTGAAAAACGATGGGCGGGATTCTCCGACCCCCCCCGTTGGGTGGGAGAATCGCCGGGGGTCAGTGTGAATCGCACCCCGCCGTCCTCCAATTCTCCTGCCCCCCAAAAACCAGAGTGGCGTGAATTGCGCCCCCTGCCTTGGAGAATGGAGGGGTCCGGCGTGACTCAATGGGCTCCGGGGCTGTCCGGATTCTCCGGCCCGCGATGGGTCGAAGTCCCGCCTGTTCTATGCCGGTCCAGCCGGCGTAAATTGGAGTTGGTCCCTTACCGGGGGGACCTGGCGGCGCGGGCGGGCTCCGGAGTTCTTGGGGGGTCGCGGGGGGATCTGGCCCCAGGAGGTGCCCCGCACAGTGGCCTGGCCCGCGTTCGGGGCCCACCGATCCTCGGGCGGGCCTGTGCCGTGGGGACACTCTATTCCTTCCGCACCAGAGGCTGTGGTCATCCGCCATTCTCAGTGCGGAAGTGACTCCATGTGCGTATGCGCGAGGATGACGCCAGCACGCGCTGGCGCTCCCACGCATGCGCCGACTCGTGTCGGCCGGAGGAGACCCTTAGGCTCTGGGGCGGTCCGACGCCGGAGTGGTTCACGCCACTCCATCCCACCCAACCCCCTGCCCCGCCGGGCGCGGGAGAATCCCGCCCGATTTATTTAAATACACAAGACAGCACCGATTAATTCTGCAACTTCCAAAATATATTATAGTGTGAAAATAATAATTCCCTTAAATTTTTGAAGGCAGTTTGGAATTAATTTCAAATGAATCTTCAAAATCTGAATGAATTTTACAGCTTTAATAATCAATGAATAAATTATAAACCATAACCTAGTTAGTTCTGAAATAGCAATCTTCCACATTTCCTACAAGGATTAAAGCACAATTTTGAGAATACGCTGACTGTTCAGTATTCACACCCTGCAATGCTTCCATTTGTAACTTAGTTTAAAATTATTCTTGATGGCTAGAAGCATAGGATTTCTACAATGGTACAATGAAATATATGTCATCATTCCTCCACCCCTACTTTTTCAGAAATATCGTAAACTGCAAAGAAGATATGTTTCTGGAGGAACTTGGTAAACAAGAAAAGATGATGGTTTGAAGTGAAATCGGTCTGCAGGGTTTACCAGCTTCGTACAGAGAATCTAAGGCAGCTGCATACTTATCATTGAACTATATATAAGCTGCTTCTTCTTTCAATTAATGACACTGACGCCGCTATTCAGAAATTTAATCCTATGTATTTAGGTTTGTTTAAGAATACTCAGACTTACACAGGCCAGCTATAAACCTGTTGTCAATATTCCATAAACAATTTTTGGCTGATACTAATATTTATCTATTCACTGAAGACTTGCCTCAGCAAATGCTGATGCTTAACACTGCTCATTCATCTGTCTGAACTGACACCTGGAATGCTTCTGCTGATTTATTTCAAGATTCACCAAGAACCAACATGCAAACCTTAATGTCACTTGGACTGGATGTGATAAAGGCAGGTGATGGTGAAATGATGTTTGTGGAAATATCTGTCTGAGCTATTCACAAGGCTGGGTGGATGGTAACCATTTCACCCTGGGGTAGTGTCAACAGTCTTGGGTGTAAAGGGTTACTAAAATGTATGCTAATAAATCACTCATCACTCAAGTATTGTAACCTATATGCTTACCATTTGCTAATGCGTCATGTTGGTGATGCAAGTGACCTGATTCATATCTTTTGATATGTTCAAAATGCTGCACAGTGATGTTTCTTTTGATCTGTTTTAACATGTAGTGGCATGCCTTCCACCTTTGTGGGTCTCTTTTGGATGTACGTAAGGAACCCAAATGAAACGCATATTACATTCTTAGAAACCAAGGTGCCAATATCGGCATTACTTGATTATTTTAACAGCAACAAATAGAAACATAAATCTCTCTCATTTTCTACTGGGAGAGTTTATTCTCTGGGCCTGTATGACAGAAAGCTAGGAGATCAGAATTCACCTGCAGCGACACTTATTTTGCGTTTCTTAAATGGTTTAACCTGCACTGAATGAGTGAAATAATGGTCAAGGCGTTTAATCCACTTTCAGCAATAAAAAAATAATCCATATCCAGTGGAAGAAACTGCAGGAAATTAAGCGGGATTCTCCATGAATGACCTGAACACGGCGCCAAAAGCGGGAAAAAACGGCGCGAATCACTCCGGCGTCAGGCCCCCTGAAACGCCACAAACTCTCAGGCCGGGAATGGGCTAGTAGAGGCATGACGCCATTCGCGACGGCGTCACCCGTCACGAATGCACGTGGCGTCGCTGCACAAAAGACGCCCCCCCCCGCCCGGAGACCCGAAAAAATGGCCGCCCACCGCGCAGTGCCAAGTGAGACCCCCCACTGCCTGCCCCCCTTTCCCCCTTCCCCTTCCCCCATATCCCCCTTCCCCGTCCCCCCTTCCCCCATATCCCCCCTTCCCCCATATCCCCTTCCCCATATCCCCTTTCCCCCATATCATGCGACCCCAGATCCCCCCCTTCCTCCATATCACCCCTTCCCCATATCCTCTCTTCCCCCATATCCCCCTTCCTCCATATTACCCCTTCCCCCATATCCCCCTTCCACATATCCCCTTTCCCCCATATCATGCGTCCCCCATATCCCTCCTTCCTCCATATCCCCCTTCCCCCATATACCCCTTCCCACATATCCCCCCTTCCCCCATATCCCCCCTTCCCCCATATCATGCATCCCCATATCCCCCCCTTCCCCATATCCCCATTCCCCCATATCCCCCTTCCCCCATATCCCCCCTTCCCCCATATCCCCCTTCCCCCATATCCCCCTTCCCCATATCCTCCCTTCCCCATATCCCCCTTCCCCCATATCCCCCTTCCCCAATATCCCCCTGGGTCGCCCTCGCCACCACCCCCCCGGGCAGATGACAGGACCGTGCACTGCAGTGTCACGGCCGCATGCCGGGACGGTCCGGATGGAGGATGGTACTGTGGCCATGGGTCAGACATTGTCCAACAATGTAGAGCTCAGAGCTTATCGCAGAGCAGGTTGTCATCATCCTCCGTGGTCTCCAATAGACACGCTTCCACCGGCGACCCTGTGAGCCTGGCCTGTTCTGCCGCAGGTGGATGTGCAATGGAGGGGTGGTGTGCATGCGGATGGTGTGAGGGTGGTTGGTGTTGGGTGGGTGGGGTGAGGGTGGTAGGCTGGTGCCGTAGTGTGCAGTCTGTGCCCATACTCGGCGATTCCCACGTCCCCCATATCCCCTGAACCGGGCGGCTATCAGCCTGTCCCGTGCCCGCTGGCCCAGCCGGTAACGGTGGATAGCCTCCCGTCCATGTCCAGCCCGTCTGTCCTGACCATTGCCCCCATCCTCCTCATCTGAGGAAGTCTGCACCTCATCTTGCTGCTCCTCCTCTACCCCCTCCTCTGTCTCCAGCACATCGCCCCTCTGCTGGCCTATGTTGTGCAGGTCGCAGCAGACCACAATGATGCAGCAGTCCTATCTGACGGGTACTGGGGGGCCCCTCCAGAGCGGTCCAGGCACCTGAAACTCATCTTCAGCAGCCCAAAGCACCTCTCTATCACACCCCTGGTCGGTGCATGGGCATCGTTGTAGCCGTTCTCCGCGTCAGTCTGTGGCCTCCGTATAGGCGTCAACAGCCACGACCGCAACGGGTAACCCCGTCGCCCAGCAACCAGCCCCTCAGCCGTGGGGTGAGGGGGGCGTACCTCGAACATGGTGAGGATGAAAGATTGCGCCAACACGGATGAGTCATGTGCACTGCCCGGGTACTGGGCGCAGATATGCAGGGTCCTCATGCGGTGGTCACAGATCACCTGCACGTTCATGGAATAGGTCCCCTTCCTATTCGTGAATACGGCCCTGTTATCGCAGTTGGCCACATGGCGATGTGCATCCCATCGATCGCCCCCTGGACCATGGGCATCCTGGCCACAGCAGCGAAGCCCGCTGCCCGGGCATCCTGGCTGGCCCGGTCCACAGGGAACTGGATATAGTGGTCCGCAATGGCATACAGGGCATCCATCACTGCACTGATGCACCGGTGCACCAACGCCTTCGAGATGCCAGACAGGTCCCCACTCGGTGCTTGGAATGACCCCATGGCATAAACATTCAGGTCACCGTAACCTTGACAGCCACGGGGAGAGGGGTCCTCCCCCAGTGCCACGCAGTGTCAGTTGTGCCATCAGGTGGCAGATATGGGCGACAGTTTTCCGGCTCATCCGGTGTCACCTCCTGCATGCCCGGTCCTGGAATGACGAGCGGGTCTGGTACACACGGGACGTCATCAGGCGTCTCCGTCGCAGTGGCACCTCCTTCTCCTGCTCGTCCTGTCATGCGGGTGGCCCTCCAGCCTGGGCTGCTGCCACCTGCCTCCCTGCGGCACGCTCCTCTGCGGCAGCTGTGGTGATATGCATCACTGTAAATACACAAGGGGTTAATGTAAATACACGTATTTTAGATAGATTGTACAGGAAGCACTAGAGACATGACACACAGACATTCAACCAATAGGTCAGTAAGATAGGACACAACCAATGGGCATTCACGATACACACAGAGATGACACTACCACAGGAGGGCATTACACCAACCCATATAAAAGGACACAGCACACATGATCTTCCTCTTTCCAGTGGTTGATTTGAAACACATCATACCCACCACCTGGATTGTAGCAGACTGGTTCGTCAGTCTGAGTAGCTATAACAGGATTAACGGGAGAGTCAAATCGAAGTAGGAGAATTGTTAACAGTTTAATAAACGTGTTAAAGCTATCTTCAAGTCTGAACCGTCCTTTGTCAGAGTGCACATCAAGGAAGCATCTTATGCTACGTCAAGAGCATAACAAAATAGCAGCCTCCGCCGCATCCCTGGCACGCTCCTGCTCCAGCTCTCCCAGGGCAACATGTAGTACAGCCAACATCACTGGGTGACGACCAAACATAACTACCTGCAGGGGGTGGCGGGTGAGGGTGGGGAGGATACACGACATGTCATCATTGCCCATCCCCCCCCCCCGCAGCTAGGTGCTATGGGCTGCATGGACGCAACTGCACATGGCCAGGCGGACACCCCCCCCCCCCCCCTCCCCAGCACGCACCGTCCCCAAACACCCACCTCCTCCCCGGCACGCACCCTCCCCAACCCCCCTCCTCTTCTCCCTGGCACGAACCCTGACCATCTCTCTGCCTCCCCGGCCCCTCCTCTCCTCCCCGGCACACACCCTCCCCAACCACCCCCCTCTACCCCCTGCACGCACCCTCCCCAACCCCCCCTTCCCAACCCCCCCACTCACCAAACCCCCCGTCCCTCCCCCTCCCCCATCCTCCTCCTCCTCCCCTCACCCGCTCCCCCCTCCCCCGACCCCCCTCCTCCCTCCTCCTCCCCCTTACGCCCATCACCCCTCCCCCCTCCTCCCCTCCCCCCAACCCCCCTCTCCCCCAACCCCCACCCCCCCTCCCCCTCCTCCTCCCTCCTCCTCTACCCCTTACGCCCCTCCCCCTCTTCCCACCCTTCCACCCCTCCTCCCCTCTCCCCTCCCCCTCCCCTCACCTCCCTCTATCCCCTCGCCCCCCCTGCTCCTCCCCCCAGCTCCTCTCCCCATGCTCCTCTTCCCCTCAGCTCCTCCCCCAGCTCCTCCCCCTCAGCTCCTCCCCCCAGCTCCTGCCCCCAAACTCCTCCCCCCAGCTCCTGCCCCCAAACTCCTCCCCCCAGCTCCTACCCCCCTTGCTAGCTCCTACCCTCCTCAGCCACCTCCCCCTCCCCCCCCTTTCGGCACACACACACCCCAATGGCTCCTGCGACCCCCCCCCCCCCCACCACCACCTGCAGCCATGCCGTCACTTCTCCGGCGACCGCCCCACGCCGACCCCTACCTCCGTGCTGGCCGGCATCAACCAGCACGACTGGTTGACGCCGTTAAATAGATGGTTTGATTTACGCCGGTGTGACCCATGGGTCATGCCGGCAGGACTTCGGCCCATCCGGCCCAGAAAATTGGGTCGGCCCCGGAGCCCGTTGCGTCGCGCTGGTCCTCGGCATTCTCCGAGGCGCGCGGCGCAATTCACGTCGACAAGATTTTTGGGTCCCGGAGAATATCGCGGGACGGCTGGGCGGGGTTTATGCTGCCCCCCCCCGGCGATTCTCCAACCCGCCTGGGGTTCTGAGAAACCCGCCCAATGTGTTTGCGTCTCGCCGCCTCTGTCTTTTGAAATCAGGGGAAAAAGCAAACTGACTCAAGTTTTTAAAGTTGTACACATCGCCTACTTGTGTCGAATACGTTGAAACTTTTATTTAAATTCACACACCTTCCTTGTTGTAATTTAAGTCTTGAAATGTTTGATTTTCTTCGAGCAATATGGGATATACTATTGAGCAGTGAATTGGGGCTTCTGCAGCTGCATACACATTTGATAATGGAAATCGACACCAGAAGGTCCTGATTAGACCTTGGGGAGGGGGGCGATAGGGCATTGGGGGGGGGGGGGGGGGGGGTGCAGTGTGAGAGGAGTGTAGCAACTAAATAAAAATTACTTATTCTCAGGTCTCCAGCCCTTTTGTGTGCTGGAAAGCAAACTTGCAAAGATTTCTTCCACTCCAAATGTGAATTGGAGATCATCTGTTTCTGCAGCTGGATTCCAGTGTCCCAACAGATCTGACACTAATGTAGCTTTTAATAAGTCAGTGCTGGCTGGTGACAATATCCTAATTTCCACATTTAAACCAAGTTAGTCAAAAACACTTTAGCTTTGCAAAGGATGGCATTCTGGGTTGAGATGAACTTCAGCATCATCGGCTATCAAGTAACCATACTCACAAGCCCTTTAACATCATTTACAAGGGATCCAACTTTGGAAATGGTGATTTTGTATGAAAGTTGAAACAGACTAGTTTCTGAAAGGTGTACTTCCTTTCCTCCCATTTTTGTCAATTTTCTTTCAAGGCACCAATCCTTTTGATACCTCATCGAGTGATCTAGTTCGAGTCAATGGAAACATTTCAAAGTGTCATGTTGGGCGCAGTGGGTGGCATGTTTCTCGACTTCCACCTTGGCAAGATCGCAGCCCGTATTTAACAGTGCCAGTAGCAATCCCCCATGTGCTTCTTGCTATTACTGGCTGTCTTGCCATCTGATTCGCCAGTCTTGCACCTTAGCGTCTTGCTGCTAACAAGGGGGAGCTGCTTTTAAGCGCTCCCTCACCACTCACTCCCAGTCAACACACAAGCATGGCAGTGCGCAGACCTGCTCCTCGCTTTGGAGATGCTGACCCCACAAGACTTCTCAACGCCATTGATGTGAGACGGGACATCCTGTTCCCCCGAGGGGGGTCGGAGGACCAGCGGCAGGGTCACCAATACTGCCTGGGAGACAGTGGCAGTGGTTGTGATTGCGGGCAGCATGACCAGGAGGACCAACGCCCAATGTCGGAAGAGAACCAACGACATCCACCGAGCTGCAAGGGTAAGTTACCATCTCTCTTCTGGCATCAGTTCCGCTTGCCACCTGTCAATTCCCCAACCCACCCCCACAAATCACTGGCTTGACACCTCGCACCCTCCCCACATCCAACCTTTGTGCGTGCTCCTCAAAACCCGGCATCCGCCAGCACAACCCTTTCCTGCCCAGGTGGCGGGCCCACCCATGCCACCTGCTGTAGATCCCCCTCACCCACCAAGTGTGGCTCACAAAGCCCTCTCTTGGTTCCCACAGGGAGAGGAGATTCCAGAATAAGGGGAAAAGGCCAAGTCAGGAGGCGGCGTACCAGAGATTTGAGTCATCACCCCCGATGAAGGACGGGCCCTGGAAATACGGAGGTTGACCGAGGAGAGAGCAATCACTGACAGCAAGGTGGTCTCACTGACCACATTTCCATTGTCTCGCAGGACCTCCATCTGATGGGGCAGGCCATCCAGAGTCGTACCCACCACTCTCCACGCCACCCATGAGACCACCTCAGAGGAATGGTTCGAGGAGACCACCATTGACATGTCACAGCTATCATCTGCACCCTCCACCAGCACAGAGACACACACCTCGATGGGAGACATTAGTTGTCAGGCTTATGGGGCACAATTTGGTGAGCAGCACACAGTTCCTGATGCACATGTGGAGGTTGGAACATCCAAGGAAGTCAGCAGTTGGAGATCTGCTGGATCACAGGACTCTGTTGGGTCCCAGTCCGATGCTGAGCCTTCTGACAAGGTTACCCCAGAGCTGACACAGATGATAGGACACTGCCGTGAGCTTCAGGAGGGGATGTCAGCGATATTCCTGCTCGTGCATAGTCGATTGGAGAATTCCTATGGGCGCTGGAGATAACATCGACAATGCGTGGCACCAATCCAACATTGCTAGGTTGGCGACGGTAGTGGATAACCTGGAGCATGACATCAGCGTCTTGAGTGGTGGCACGCAAGGCATAGCTCAGCCTGTGATAACCATGGCTGAGGGCCTCGATATCATGACCCAGTTGGTAAGGGACATATCCCAGATACAGGTGGACATTGCCAAGGCACTGCAGAGCATGGCTCAGGCATTGAGCACCATTGCTATAGTCATCGACACTATGGTGCAGACAATGGGGAGCCACCAAGACTGGCAGAGCCAGATGACTGAAAGGATTCTGGAGCTCACTTCAGCTGCCCCTCCATCACATGGAGACCCCCAGGACTCTATGGGCACTTTCAGAGGGGAGGATGTGCTGGAGGTGGTGTGGAGCAGCAGGCTGCCTACAATTCTGATGTGCATCCTGGGAACACACATAGCAGTGGACCCACAAATAGACATAGCAATAGACCATGAAAGGTCAAGAAGAGAAAGTGGGCAATGGGGTGTGTGTGGGGGGAGGGGGGGGGGGAGGGGGGGGGCAATTACTGTAGCTCAAGAGAATGAAAATGTCAAATGTTCACTGTTAAAGCATGTTCACCTGATACATGAAAGCCTCTGTCACATTAACCTTCGCAGCGGGCGTGTCTCCAACCCCAGCTCTTGTTGCCTTCCACTCTCCACACTCCTGCCCCCCTGGGCACAGTGGTCCAAGATCAAACACCTTTGTTGTAGACGTTGTTCAGTGGGTGGGTGTGAGTTCACTGTCAGCAGAAAGAGAGGAGTCAGACTTTAGTATAAAATGGGGAGCACTAGACTTAACTTCATAGTGAGTTATCATTACTCTCCTGCCTTATATGTTGTCCTGCTGACAGTGCCAACACAGCCCCATTGCACTGGGGTGATGTTACTCAGACCCTTGGAGAATGGAAGAGGGTTGTCAGGGGGGTAGTGTGTTTGATGTGGGAGGGGCGAGGAATGGGGGTGAGGGGGGATTGGTGGGGGCAGAGTTTTTGCAAGGAGGGTTAGAGGAGATTGGGGAGGAAAGGAGGGGAATGGGGGGAAGGGGCGAGTGGGGGGGGGGAGGGTGAGATGATGGAAAAAGCCTCGTACAATGAGATTTGGATGAGGATGAGAGCCTCCCTGGTCCTCCGGGTATATCGGACCCTTGCTGCCGTCTTTCCTCCATCCTCTAGCTCCTCTGCGGGACCGCCCAGGGCTCGTCTTCCAGCCTCTCCTGGTCCGCCTCCTCTTCAGATGAGGACACAATGTCCCTCCTCCTCCTCTTCCTCCAGCATGTTGCCCTGCTGCTGTGCCCGGTTGTGGAGGGCACAGCAGACCACCATAACGCGGGAGATCTTCTGGTGAGTGTACTGTAGTGCACCACAGAGCAGTCCAGGGAAGGAAACGGCTTTTGAGCAGTCCAATGCACCACTGAATGACATCACAGGTGCCAACATGGGCCTGGCTATATTAGATCTGAGCCTCGGTCTTTGGTCTCTGCTCTGAGGTCATCAGTCAGGACCTCAGCGGGTACACCTTACTTTTATTTTTTTTTTAAATGTTTTTAATGTTCCCAATTCATTTTGTTTTTACAATTAATGGGCAATTTAGAGTGGCCATTCACCTATCTTGCGCTTCTTTGAGTTGTGGTAGTGAGACCCACGCAGACGCGGGGAAGAATATGCAAACTCCACATGGACAGTGACCCGAGGCCGGGATCGAACCCGGGTCCTCTCACTGGGTACAATCTATCCCCTGAGAGCCAACCCATCAACCTGGGGTGGTCCTTGACGATAACGGGGATTTCTGAGTTTTTCCGGAAGTATCTTCTTCCTGGGAAGCATGCATGATTCGGAAGCAGAGGTCGCACATACGTTGAACATTCAGGGAGTAGAACCCCTTTCTGTTAATGAAGGGCAATCCTTGAAGCCCCAGTGCGCTCAAGGCGGCATTTGTGCCATCCATTACGCCCTGGACCTGGGGCACCCTGCTGATGGTGGAGAATCCTGCAGCCTGGGCTTCTTGATGGGCCTGGTCCAGCTTAAAATTGATATAGTCTGATACCCGGGCTCACAGCATCCGTGATCTCATGGATGCAGTTGATGGCTGTTGCTTGGGAAGTGCCACAGAAGTTCCCGTTCAAGCCCTGAAATGATCCGGTTGCAGAGAGGTTCAGGGCTGTGGTCACCTTTGTGGCCACCATGAGCAGATGCCCTCATCCTCCATGGGATGCCAAGTCTGCGGGGAAGTGGCACAGCTGTTGCACTGTCGTTTTGTTGAGACAGAGTCTCCTGCAGCACATGCTGTCCATCATCTCCTCAAAACACCAACAACTCCTGTTAATCTTGGGCCGTCGCTGGCATCCCCTCCGAGTTCCTCCTCGGCCTAACGGGCAGCCGGGTCTTCAGGGCATGCAGTGGCCCCCAGCACATGGGGTGCTGCCTCCAGCCTGCGTCGACGCTGCTGCCTTCACCAGCACCGCGAGAGCAGCCTCTGCGGGACTGACATAACCAGCCATATTGTCAGGGATTGGAGAAAGAGAGAGGCTAATAATCAGTTTGGACCCTGGGGCCCTCAAATCCCCCAAGTTTCCCCCACCCTTCCCGCCTTCTCTCAAAGTGCCAACCACCGAGCCAGTTGTGCTGGAAACCTTGCTCTTCACACTTACCCATAGACACAGCAGGGGCCCCTGGAACCCAGACCCCAGAGCTATGACGGGAACATTTGGGAGACCGTGCTTAGGTGCAGTTCCCTGATCTACACACTTACTCTTTGGTGCAAGTATATCCCCAGTGCTGAAGCCCAGCTCATGAGTGTTTGATTGTTCGCTGCTGTCTCAATGGTGCTGACACTTCGAGTTCAGGTAAACTGTTCAGGCTTCAAAGTTTGATTGAAATGCGATGCAGTAATCATTGCCTGAGACACGGCACGTGTACCCATGAGAAGCCACTTGAGAATATTTCATTTATGAAACGGTCAACAAAGATTTGAAAATAAACTACGTAACATTCCACACATCACACTGACCATTAAACAACAGATAAATGTAACTGTTCCATATGGGTATCAATAGAAAAGCTATTTCAGCTAATTTTCACACAAAAAAACAAATACACAGCATCACCCCACATAGGTTCCTCAACAGAAATGGAGGATAAGCCTGAGAGCGTGGTATCATGTCCAGAACTTTGTCATAAAAATGATCTGTCCATCAATGTGTTACTTGTTCCACGTATCAGTGCCAATCTCCATCCAGGAGCCAGAGCTTTGCAAACCCTCCCACACAGGCCAATCTCACCGGAACCAAATCCTGGCATATACATATTCCACTGGCGCTCAAGGCTCTGTTGAACATCCCCCTGCCCACGCACCCCCACACCATGCAACGCGTTGATTAAATTGCACCCATAGTCTCATCTACAAATTTAAACTGTGGGGGTCAACATCTTAGTCCACTGTTTTTTGCCTAATTTTGCCTTATATCCACAATATAAACCTACAGCGGGTGTCACTTGTTAATGAATAGGAGAAGGATTCTGAGTGAATTTGTCTGTTAACTCTGAGACCATCTGTGGGGGTCTTATTTCCAGCTAAGCTAATTCAATGCAGTTCAAACTTGGATTTATTGGGTCTGTTCACCGAAGAAAAGCCTAGACCTAAGAATAACGAATAAGTAAATAATTGTCATCAACATGTAGAGATGATGCATTATTGGTCTGTGGTGCTGGATGTTCCTTTGCATATCAGGTTTCACAGACCATTTCTCACAATAAATTGATGCTGGCAAATTGTGGAAATTTTAAAAACGTGGGCTGGATTCTCCGGTTCCCCCGGCTGCATGCTTCCCAGCGGTGCGCCGTTTGTTGGCGGCGGAAATCTCCCTTCCGTTACTTGCCAATGGGATTTCCCATTGAAACCTCCCCACACTGACAGGAAACCCGTGGGCAAGGGTGCGCTGCCAGCGGGAAAAGAGAATTCCTACGGCTGGAGAATTGCAGTACGTCCATACAATTACATCTTGGTACTTAAGGGAACATCTCGATCCTTGTCTGGATCATGTAAGGCACACAAAACTAACCCCCATCGTTCTGCAAAAAGCACACATGTTAATCTACCGTAGTTTCCAGTGGAGTTGTGCCAGAATTGAGATTCTGCACCTGGGTTTCTTCATCCTAACAGTGATCACTCATCGCTCTATTGTTCCTGGGAATGCACATTAAAGAGATACTGTATCAGTCACATTAAGTCAACTTCAGTCGGTGCCACGTTATTTAGATGGTTCAAATCCAGCATGATATCACTAGTTTTATTTACTATTTCAAGAACCAGATGGGCTTCTCAAATATGACTTGCAATTAGCTGCTTCTAACTGAAAAAGCCTCAGGGAAAATAATTCACTGATAAACAATTTTATGCTGAATGAGAGATGGCAATTTGTCATCGAGACAATACCTCCCAAAGCCTCTAATGTTGCATCATCACGACTTTCCAAACCCCTGTGTCACCGTTCATATCATATTAGCTTGTGACAATACATGTGACATATATCTGGTGAATGGTGAATAGAGGAAAGTAACCAATGAGAGTCAAAGATAAATATTGACTCATAGGGCTGGATTTTACTGGTGGGCGGACTCCACGCTCTTCTGAAAGTAAACCGACTTTTCAAAAGCTAGCCCCGCATTGATAGCATAGTGGGGCTGGGCTAAAGAAGCTACGGATTGGGCCTTCGGCCCTTCAGTGGACAGGCAGCCCCACCTTCGAGAGCTTCTTTCAATCTGATTGGTCGGTAGCTCTAGCGGTGCCAGAAATGTCAAAACTCAGCAGTGTGGAATGCTGGGACTGCAAAGAGGCCCCAGGAAGAAAATCATGGCGACTGGAGACTGGAAGGTTGCTAGCTCTTAGGGCGGTGAGAAATCAGACAGCCTAGGGAGGGTGGACGAGGAGACTTTGGGGTTTGGTTGGTGGGTGGTGAGGAATGAAGGGTGGAAATCCAAGAGGCTTCCCCCTTCTTTCCCACCTAGCTCTACCAAATGGACTATCAACTCTTGCCCACCTTCCAATGGCCATCTTTTTATGGGAAAGGAGGAGGATTGAGACCCTTAATTGACAATGAATTGGGCAGGTAAGGACCTCAATAGGCCTCAGTGTGGGTGACCTAGTGGGCGGCTTACCCGCCCTCCCCCCACTATTATGGGCAACAGGTTGGGGGTGGGCAGGAAGGAAAATACTTGACATGCTTCCTCATCTCCTTGCTCTCAGCACATCCAGCTGTGGGTCGGTGGGTGGGCTGTAAGATCCAGCCCGTAATATTTTCTTCAAGACTATTTATTTATATTTATTCTTTCAATCTCGCCAAAACTTGGGAAGGTCGCAATTTTCAAAGCTCGCTGTGAAAAGTGATTGGGCAAAATATTTGTACCAAATAGTTTGTGCTTCTGCCTCCCCATTGAAATGATTTTCCTGGAAATAATGGAGTGTTTCCCATTTTAGCCTTGGGTGCATCTTCTTTACTGTTTTGAACGGAACATTTAATGTGTCTCCCCACACACCATGAAAAATCAAAAGCCTTGAAGGGCAGCGATATCTCCTTTAGCCATATAGACACACCAGTCAAGTAAAAAAAGAGATTATTATAGCTTCCATGCATGTGTTTTCGGTTTCATGACCTTTCTATTTAGTGGTCAGTAAATATTTGCCAGTCAAGCACCACGCCAATAGAATTCCTATATTATAACACTTGAAGTAATTTCATTTGTTGTAAAATGCTTCGGGACACACTTTGACCACGAAAAGCACTGTATAAATGAAAATACTTCTTTATACGTTATTCACAAACATACAATATAGGTTTCACAGCACAATCCTGTCTGAGCTACTGTGCTTCTCATCTCATTTGGTTAGGTGCTACTCTCCTGGTGTGGTAAGGTGTTATTCCAACCTCTGATCAATTCACAGCTTACACTTTAATTTCCCTTTAGTGTTCCAAATCACACTGTCCATCTGTCACACCAGGCAAGATTGGTTATCGGGCAAGAAAACTTCCACAAATATGCTTTTGGTGTTTGTCAATGAAAATTTGAGAGAAGATTTTTTTTTGTCAGACAATTCTGAGTCTGACGGTACTAAAAGTGATGAAGGAAGCGTTATGGACGCCTGGTCAGCTCTCAACAGAGGTTAAGGGACTGGATCAGATGCTATTACTTTTTAAAAAATTTTTTAATGCAGTGTGGAAAGATTGATTTGTTCCAGGAAGATAATATAAGAAATAGGGCTTGGTTATTTTGTAAGCAAACGTTATTCAAACAAAATAAAATACAACAATATTTAAACGTTTACTTCAGCTAATACCAACAGATTATATGCAGTTTCTTAACCTAAATACACAAGTTCCCATTAAACCATACTGTACATGAAGACGCAGCTCTTGTTCCACTTACACAAAAAGACAAAGACAATCTTTGCATTTACTAAGCACTTTTCTTCTGTTGCGAACATTTGTTCAGAACCTTTTTTCCAAATCTGCCTTGTTGGCAATTTTCATGGCCTTCCTGGTCAATTTCCACAGCTTTCACCCTCTAACAGTTCAATACAGCATTGTTCCTCTCAATCTCTCTCTCTATCTCTCCAAGCTCCGCTCATCTCCTCAAACAAAGAATCATCCCTGAAGTGGCCAGACTTGAATCTAGTCTCGTTATTTTGGCTGACTGCCCACACTCATTTACACAAAAGAACAGACAGCAGATCTCTGCTCTTTATATGCAATTGACCTTCAATTGATGGACAAATAGGTCACCAGGCACTGTGATGGGCTAATGGCTGGTCAAACAAGATTGCCCCAAATGACAATGGATCGTGAGTACATCATCCTGGGTGAACCAGGACATCTGTCTATTCCCACTAGCGAGGTTAACTCTGAATGGGACAAGGTAACTCAGGCTGTGGGCATGCCCCTCTGAATCTGCTGCTGGCAGGCTTTTCCTTCAGTCTTTCTAACCCCTAAATTGCCTGCATCATCTTGGATCCCATTTTTGGACCCAAGTTCCTAATACCTTCTGAGTGACAGGCTCATTAATCAGATTGGTAGAGAGTGATAAACCAAGTCACACTCATTTCCAAACTCAGATTACAATGAGAAATATTCTTATAGAGCAATCAGGTTGAACACGTTAAGTTCATCTATGGTGGTTTGTAATTTTTCATCCTACACAAAAGCTTAGAAAAATATCTAAGAACAATAACAAATTATTTTGACCAAGTGTTACTGAGAAGGTTAAATTCATGGATCCCATGTTCCCATTTTGGAGCTGAACTTGAAAAGGAACATGGTCGAGAGATTGAGCTAAAACATTGTTGCCTTATTAATTCCCTAACATGGGCTTAGTTCAAGAATGGAGCACAGGATCTTCGAATTCACTAGCGTCTCTGACTTCAGCTTCATCATTCGAGTCCCACAGTTTGTGAGATATTTTCGGGCAACTATACGATGCCACAATGTAATCAAGTTTCCAAATTCAGGCTTATCAAAGGATTATATTTGTAAGTGAATCTTATCACCTGCGTGTTTTGGGGCTGTTTTAACTCAGTTGGCTGGACAATTGTTTGTGATGCAGAGTGAGGCCAACAGGTCAACGGTACGGGTTAATTTCCCGTACCGGCTGAAGGCCCTGCCTTCTCAACCTTGCCCCTCACCTGAGGTGTGGTGATCCTCAGGTTAAATCACCGCCAGCCAGCTCTCCCTCTCAGAGGGGAAAGCAGCCTATGGTCATCTGGGACTATGGCGAATTTATGTGCTTGTTTTCATTCATTAGGTTGTGACATAAGCATACTGTACATTATCCAACCCACAGTTGAAATTAAAATTTACTGTTTTAAACAGTTTGCTTGTTCACGAGTTTACAATAAACTGTTTTTCCCTTTAGAGCAATTATACACTAATATTCCATTTCATAATCTGTGAATTAGTAAAATTGCTGTTCAAATCCCATGGTGACTCATTATTGACAGCATTAGTGGAGTGAGTCCAAATTGAAACTTCTATATCTGTCATATTTTCTGTTGCAGCAGATAAATAAATTAGAGTCAAAAGTGGAACCACTGCATGAAAATCCTGTGTTGAAATATTCAACATAAATATTAATATAAATTACCGATTCATGCCACTGACTGACTTGCTGACTAGCTAAAAAAACATTATTTTTCCAAACATTTAGCATTATACCGCAATACTCATTTTTATAGAGATAAAATAAAAAACAGCATTGAATCAAAATCATCAGTTTTGTGGAGCAATTGGGCAGCACGGTGGCCTAGTGGTTAGCACTGCTGCCTCACGGTGCTGAGGTCCCAGGTTCGATCCCGGCTCTGGGTCCCTGTCCGTGTGGAGTTTGCACATTCTCCCTGTGTTTGCGTGGGTTTCGCCCCCACAACCCAAAGATGTGCATGATAGGTGGATTGGCCGCGCTAAATTGCCCCTTAATTGGAAAAAATAATTGGGTAATCTAAATTTATAAAAAAAAAAAAAAAGTTTTGTGGAGCAAGATTCTTCTGATTGGTTTTCAAATTAATGGATGGGTGAATCTTTTTCTGATCACTTCAGCCGTATGATTGCGAGACAGGCAGCAAACTACGATTGATAATATGCAAATTAATCTGTTTTCACGTCTTTCTCTGTTTTACTGATACGATTTTAAAAATTAATTTACGGGATGTGGGCACCGCTGGTTAGGCCAGCATTTATTGCACATCCCTAATTGCCCTTGAGTTGTCTTTTTGAACCGCTGCAGTCTCTGAGATGTTGATCCACCCTCTGTACTGTCAGAGAGGGAGTTCCAGGATGTTGCTCCAGCGACAGTGAAGGAGTGGCGATACACTTCAAAGTCAGTGTGGTGAGTGACTTGGAGGGCAACCTCCAGGTGGTAGGGTTCCCAGCTATCTCGTGCTCTTGTCCTTCTCGATGGTGATGGTCATGTGTTTGGAGGTGTTGTCTAAGGAACCTTGGCGAATTACTGCAGTGCATCTTGTAGATGGCACACATGGATGCCACTGTTCGTCGGTGGTGGAGCGCTCGAAGGTTTGTGGAAGGGGGAGCAACCAAACAGGCTGCTTTGTCCTGGATGGTGTTGAGTTTCTTCAGTGTTGTTGGAGCTGCAGTCATCCAGGCAAGTAGAGAGTATTCCATTACACTCCTGACTTGTGTCTTGTAGATGGTGGACAGGTTTTGCGGGGTCAGGAGGTGAATTGCTCACCGTAGGATTCCTAGCCTTTGACTTGCCCTGGAAACCACAGTATTAATATGGCTAGTCCAGTTCAGTTTCTGATCAATGGCAACCCCCAGGATGTTGATTGTGGGAGATTCAGCAATGGTAATGCCATTGAATGTCAAGGGACACAACACCCAGTGTTCAGTTGGATTTTCCTTCCACGTTCTGTGACTTCTGCTCCATCTCATTCTTGACTGAAAACTATGGAAGGTCTTGCCTGCCTCAGTATTCTCTGATTATCATCAGGCTTTTAAATTTCATAGATATAATAATAACTTTACCACCTTTTCATTTACCTCTCTTACTCATGGGAATTTTTAAAGCTCTCCTGAAAACACAGCTGTTTGACCAGGCTTGTGGGCACCTTTCTAACAAGAACACATTTAGGAATCTATAGAATCCCTGGAATGCAGATGGAGGCCATTCAGCCAATCGAGCTTGCACCAACCCTCTGTAAGAGTAACCTCCAAGGCCCACTCCCCCACCCTAGCCATGCAACCTCACCTGACTTGCGTATCTTTGGAACTTAGGGGCAATTTAGCATGGTTAACCCATCTTTGGACTCCTTCTTTGGCTTGACATCCATTTTCCAATTTCCCCCTCCATGAAACAATTTGGTTTATTCTCCTATGTTAAATGTATATAGAAGAACAAACTTGCTGGAAAGATCGAGGACAGATGTCAGAAATAAGGGGTGGAATTCTCCGACCCTGCGCCGTTCTAACATCCTCTGAGCCAGCGGGACCTCGGCCCTGAAGGGTCTGGGGGCGGCCTGTGGGAGGGGGGGGGAGAGGGGGTCTGAACCCAGGGGGGCCTACGTAGTGGCCAGGCCCGCAATCGGGGTCCACCGATCGGCGGGTCCTCTGCTCCAGCTCCTGTCGCCCTGCGCCATTTGGCATCGGGGCCGCCGTGGGGAAGAAGGCCACTGCGCATGCGCTAGTTGGCGCCAGCCCAACTGCGCATGCGCAGACCCCACGGCGCCGGGATCAGCAGCTGGAGCGGCGGAGGCCACTCCACGCTGTCTTAGCTCCGCAGAATGGTGTCCCAGAACGCCGGACTAAAACACACCCATTTTTACTCTGGCATCGGCACTTAGCCGCCCGTTGGGAGAATCCCACCCAAGTTCTTTAGACAAAGAAAGATGAATGCTTGGGATGCAATTCTCAAAAGGTTTGTAAAAACAAGAGCAGTTAGTTGGGGGTTTCAAAGTTTTTATCTACACATTGAGCCAAATGTGTTTGATTATCTGTATTTAACAGGCATTGTAAACAGCAATCTGGGGCGAAATTCTCCGACCCAACGCAGGGTCGGAGAATTGGCGGGAAGCGGCGTTATTTCCGCTCCCGCAGGTTTTCGAATTCTCCCACCGGTAAAAAACCGGCGTTGTGCAAATCCCGCCGGCAGCCTGTGAAAACAGCTGGCGCCGGCGGGATTTCATTTTTTTTGCACTGACCTTAAATCTCCGGCCCGGATGGGCCGAAGTCCCGTCGGCGAAAATCACAGTTGATTTAAAACGGCGTCAACCATTGATGATGGTTGGCGCCGTTCAGTGTCGGGGGTGGGTTGCGGCATCGGGGGGGGGGGGGTGGGTTCCGGCATCGGGGGGGGTGGGTTGCGGCATCGGGGGGGGGGTGGGGGGTGGGTTGCGCATCGGGGGAGTGGGTTGCGGCATGGGGGGGGGGCATCGGGGGGGTGGGTTGCGGCCATCGGGGGGTTATGGCATCGGGGGAGTGGGTTGCGGCATCGGGGGAGTGGGTTGCGGCATCGGGGGGTTGCGGCATCGGGGGGGTGGGTTGCGGCATCGGGGGAGTGGGTTGCGGCATCGGGGGGGGCATCGGGAGGGGGTGGGTTGCGGCATTGGGGGGGTTTGGGGGCAGCGGCGTGCAGAGAGGGGGGGCGACGGATGCCCGGGGCCAACGCACCGTCGCCCCCCCCTCTGTACGCCGCTGCCCCCTACCCCAACCCCCTCCCCTCACCACCCCTACCCTCTTCACCACCCCTACCCCCCTCCAACGCTGCACCCCCACAGCCCCACCCCCACCCCCACCCCCCACTAACGCCGCACCCCCCCTCCCACTAACGGAGGAAGGAAGGGGGGAGGAGGGAGGGAGGGGGGTGGAGGAGGAGAGAGAGGGGGGAGGAGGAGAGAGGGGGGGGAGGAGGAGAGAGGGGGGGGGTGTGGGTACCGGCCTTCAGAGGGAGGGGGACGGGGTGTGGGTACCGGCGTTGAGGGGGGGGGGACCCGGCGTTGAGGGGGGGACCCGGCGTTGGGGGAGGGGGGGGGACCCGGCGTTGGGGGGGGGGGGGGACCCGGCGTTGGAGGGGGGTAGGTGTGGTGGGGAGGGAGGTAGGGGTGGTGGGGAGGGAGGGAGGGGTGGTGAGGGGGGGGGTTGAGGTAGGGGTGGTGAGGGGGGGGTTGGGGTAGGGGGCAGCGGCGTACAGGGGGGGCGATGGTGCGTTGGCCCCGGGCATCCGTCGCCCCCCCCCTCTCTGCCCGCCGCTGCCCCCAACCCCCCCCCCCCCAAATGCCGGAACACACCCCCCCCCCAAATGCCGGAACACACCCCCCCCCCCCACACAATGCCGGAACACACCCCCCCAATGCCGGAACACACCACCAACCCCCCCCCCCCACCCTCCAAAATGCCGGAACACACCACCAACCCCCAAAATGCCGGAACACACCACCAACCCCCCCAAAATGCCGGAACACACCACCCCCCCAAATGCCGGAACACACCCCCGCCCAAATGCCGGGTCTGTCTCTCTCCTCCTCCTCCTCCAAAATACGCCGGGTCTCACCACTTCCGCAGCTGGAGAAACTGACGCGTATAGCGTCAGTCAGCTGCTGGCCCCTCCAGGAACGGAGAATAGCGGCCTTAAAGAAGGCCCCGACGCCGGAGTGATTAACACCGATTTTTTCGCAGGCAACCCGCGTTACGAAGGGCTACGGAGAATCCAGCCCCTGATGTGTGTATAAACTCTCAACTCACATTCAGATTCAGGTAGCAATCATGTTATCTGAATGAGTATGATTTTTAAACTGGCAACATTTTAATGTTGGGAGCGACCCAATGGGCTAAATGGGGGCTTTGACAAAGAATCATCCAGACTCAACGTTAGCTCCCTTTTCTCTCCACAGATGCTGTCAGACCTGCTGTGATTATCCAGGATTTTCTGTTTTTGTGTTAAATGGGTTTTGTTTTGGTTTTAGTATAATGTTGAATGGAAAATCCAGGCTAATACATACAGATTGTTGATCTGACTCTACCCATTTTCATGCTCAAAATAACCATCAGAAATGTCAGTGCCGAAATACAAACAAAGGCAGAGGTAAGTATTAAGGGTAAGAACTGACATTTATTTAGAGCTCAAGATGTCCCATAGAAATTCAAAAACAAACAGCGGCATTCTCCGATCCCCTGCCAGGCCAGAGAATCCCCGGGGAGAGCGTGAATCCCGCCCCGACGGTGGCTGTCATATTCTCCGGTGCCGGTTTTTGGGCGGGGCGGGGTTCACGCCACGTCAGTGTGAGGGCCATTGGCAGCAGCTGCCCCGGCAATCCTACAGGCCCCGATGGGCTGAGCGGCCATCCATTTTTGGTCAGTCCCACCGGCGTGGATTAGACATGGTCCCACATGGCGGGACCTGGCAGATACGGCGACTGGGGCAGTCTTCGGGGGGGCGCGAGGGGGTATCTGAGCCCGGAGGGGCCTCCACGGTGGCTTGGCCCACGATCAGGGCACACCAAACTGTGGGCGGGCCTGTGCCATGGGGGCACTCCTTCCTTCTGCGCCGGCCCCTGCAGGGCTCTGCCACAACCGCCGCAAAGAAGACAACCCTCTGCGCATGCACCAGAATACGCCGGCCGGTCTGCGCATGCGCAGAACCATGCCGGCGGTTCCGCGCATGCGTGAGATCACACCGGCCCTTCGCCGCATGCGCTAACTCGCGCAGTCCCTTCGGCGCCGGCTGGCACAGTGCCAACCCTTCCATCGTCCACTTAGCCCCCGGATGTGCAAAGAATTCCTCACTTTCGGGGGCTGTTGACGCCGGAGTGGTTCGCGCCGGTTTTCCCGCCAGCATGGGGACTTAGTCCCCGGAGAGGAGAATCCTGCCCCAAGCTCCTGGTGGAATATAATGCAGCCAATTTGGACACAGCAAGAAGACCCAAACAGGTCATGACCAGATATATTGGTTTAGAGATAAATGTTGGTCAGGATACCTGTAATAGCCTGCATGGAGTCACAGGGTGGGAATGATTGTCTTCCCCTTGCAAAGTACAAGGCCGCTGGCTAGGGGTGGGGGTCTCTATTAACCTTTGTGCAAAAGCTCGGCCAGTAAGGCACCGACCAGAACGAGGAACCCAGTGGGGATCGACGAGGCAGTGTATATATTGCATTGTAAATAAAACTACTTTTCTTTATTTTACTTGGTGTGAACTCCCCATGTCCTTATTAAACTGAGGAGTAAACTAGTTTGCTTTCGACGCTGCGAACTACTCGGTTGAGCCTCCACTCTGATTTTCTGGACCCAGGTTAGGATCTACTTAATTCGCCATGCCTCTGTTTGGGCAGTTTGATGCATTTGGCGGCACTGCTGAAGATGGCCTGCAGACCGCAACGTTCAGGTTGATGCAGGGTCTCACATACCCGGTGGTGCCAGATACTCAATCCTTCAACCAGCTTGTGGCACTTGTGGTGCAACACTTCAACCTGACACCATCAGTAATCATTCAAGCATATCAGTTTAATATAGCAGAGAGGTCCCCCCAGTGAATCCGTCAATGGAAGATAGCCGAGTTTGTGAATATGGAACTGCTTTATTCGATATGCTCCGTGATCGTTTGGTCTACGTATAAATAATATGGAAACACAGAAAAACGCTGAGGCAAAATCTCCCTGACCTTTCAGCAGGCATTACAGATCTCTTTATCCCGGGAAAGTGCAAAACACGGCATTCGAGCGACACAAGGGATAGAGGTGAAAATTTTGGGGCATCGGCCATCCCGTGGTATCCCCATGGCCCGGACCAAACACTGCAGTGACTCTAGCCTCTGGGCAAAGAGCCAGCCGTCAGGATGTGGGATGCCCCCAGGCTCGGCTGAAGGTATTTCTGTCCCATGTGCGACGTGCGGGCGCTGGTCTAGGTGTACTCGCAGACAGCAGGAGGGCCAGCACTCCAAGCACCTCAGTCGAGGTAGGCATCAGCCCTGGGCCGGGCCTTGCATCTGGATAACCCAGAAGGGAACAAGGATGAGGCTGAGAGGCAGCTGAACTGTTTGGCATCATCCCATGTAGCCCCTATTCGTGTTCCGATGCAAGTGAATGGCCATATGCTCCAAATGGAGTTGGATACGAGAATTGTTATTTCTGTACTGGCGCAGAGCACCTTTGATCTTATAAAACGAGGGGTGCATACTTTGAGGTTGACTGACATGCAACTCGTTTGGCCACTTATATGGGGGAACAACTGAATATTGTGGGGACCACCCTTACTCCGGTATTTTATGGGTACCAATCAGTGCACCTTCCCCTCATTGTTATGCAAGGAAGAAGCCCTTACCTATTGGGCTGCAATTGGCTAAACCAGCTGTAGTTGGATTGATAAGATCTTCCAAGTGAGATCTGGTCTGTGTGCAGAACTGAGCAAGTTTCCTGAGGTTTTCCAGCATGGATTGTGTGCAATTAAAGAGGCCAGGACCAAGATCCAGGTGGACCCACAGGCCCAATCCTGATATTTTTCTGCTATCCGAGTTCCCTATTCTTTGTGGAGAAAGGGAAGACCGAATTTTATTGTTTGGAGAGTTTGGGCATCATTCGGCCTGTACACTTTGCCAATTAGGTAGCGTCAGTGGTCCCCGTAATCAAGCCAGATAAGACAGTCCTCCTTTGCGGAGACTATACATTAATGGTGAACAGGGCTTCGAGGTTGGCCTATTATCCTTTATCAGGCATCGAGGAGCTGTACACAAGATGGCCCTTGGCTGTACGCTTACATAATTTAAATTTAGATTTATTGTCACATGTACGGAGGTGCAGTGAAAGGTAATGTTCTATGTGCAGTCCAGGCAGAAGGTTCCATAAATGTAAAACATAGGGGGCTGGATTCCCCTAGCCCTGGGCCGGGCCGGAGAGTCCCCGCAAATGGGCCACGCCGCCCCGACGCTGGCACGTGATTCTCTGTACAGCGTAGAATCGGCACCATTGGCATCGCTGTGGTTAGCACAGCACCGGTAGGGGGCCGCAGTTAAAACGCTGAGTCCCGCCGGCGCCATCCACACCTGGTCGCAGCCGGTGGGACGTGCAAGAGTCGTGTGGCGGCCTGTTGGGGGGGGGGGGGGGGGTGGTGGGGGGAGGGCTCCGACCCCTGGGGGGGGCCTCCGATGCGGACTGGCCCGCGATCGGGGGTCACCGATCGGCGGGCCGGCCTCTCTGTCCCCCTGCCTCCTTTCCTACGCGCCAGCCCCTGTAGTCCTGTGCCATGTTGCGTCGGGGCCGGTGCATTGAAGGTGGCCACTGCGCATGTGCGCATCGGCGCCAGCGCCACTGCACATGTGCAGATCCCACGGTGCACAGATCACGCCGGGATCGACAGCTGGAGCGGCGTGCACCTTTCCAGCGCCGTACTGTCCCCCTATAGGGGCCAGAATTAGACGTGGGAGTGGCCTATTCACGCTGTTGTAAAACATGGCGGCGTTTACGACGGCGTAGACACTTTGCCGCGGGATGGGAGACTTCCGCCCAGGACACATGATAAATACACAATGTAAATTGGACGTGAGCATCATTTATCTACAGCTGGAGCTCGATAAATCATCACAAAAGTACATCACAATCAATACGCACAAGGGACTCTACAACTGGCTCTCATTCAGCGTATCCTCACTGTGCGCAGGCTTCCAAATCATCATCAAGAACATCATGCGCAGATTGCCACACGTTGCAGTTTACTTAGATGACGTGCTCGTCACTGACCTAGGACATTTGCAGTATCTCGAGGCGGTGGTGAATCTGACACCAGTCAAGGGGAGATCCAGCTGCCCAGCAATAGGTACGTCTTCAAGCAGTGTAAGCAACTAATCACATTGAAGAATTCACAGACAGCAAACCAGGAAATAAAAAGACTAACCTTCACTTTTAAGTAAATTTATATGAAGTTAAATATATGACCAAGACATGTGCATGGGTTTAAATTACAGGCTGGAATGTCATGTAGATTTTTTTTCTAACTGGATTGTTTTAATCATGATGGAGAAACCTGGGCCGGAATTCTCCAATCATTGGGATTCTCTTTTCGCATTGGCAGCGCACTCCTGTCTGGGTTTCCTTCAGTGGGAAATCCCATTGACAAGCGGTGGGAAGAGAGAATCCCGCTGCCAGTAAATGGCGTGTCACTGAAAAACGCACGACTGGGGGACCAGACAATCCCGCCCCCCATATCGCACTAACGTAGAATTAGTTTTCAGGACTCGCATGGCTGTTCAGCTGTAATTATGAACTTAGTATGTTGTCAAAAAACTTTGCACCATCTTTTTTTTAAAGGGATTGTACAGTGAAACTGTGAGCACAAAATGGGTCAGTGATTTCTAATTGATTTTAGACTGGAGAAAAGGGCGAACTTCAACAGCACATATAATGAAAAAGCATTTGAATCGTTGACAACAACCTTGGGTCTGCACCTTTAACTGTACACGGATGGACTCCTAGAAGCTGC
Organism: Scyliorhinus canicula; assembly: GCF_902713615.1. Lineage (NCBI taxonomy): Eukaryota > Metazoa > Chordata > Chondrichthyes > Carcharhiniformes > Scyliorhinidae > Scyliorhinus > Scyliorhinus canicula. The sequence continues at coordinate 44,666,500 of NC_052163.1, forward strand.
TTTTCCTTTTGGGCATGAAAATTTCAATGAATGCTGACAGCTTGGCTGTCACTACTATCATGAAATTTGAGCCAGTATTCTTTGTGCTCATTTACTGTTCACAGTTCTAATCAGTTTCCAGTTCTATAGCCTGCTAAACATACATTTTTATCTCTCAGTATTCAGCTGAATATTAAAACCTGGGGCTTTATGTAGGACAGCCAAAACCCTTGCAGCCATGTTGTGTTGTCCTGGTATGTCATTTAAGTCAGTCAAAGAGTTTCCATGTGCTCCCAGTCAGGAGGGATAAAAGAACAGGCACTAACAAAATTAAACAGCTGAAGCAGTTCAAAGATAAACACGGCCTGTCATTTTGTTGCCGGAACCTATTTTCTCAATTTATTATGTGAGCAATCTAATCCAGAGAGCGATGCTCTTTTATCCAGTTTGTTGTTTGAAGGGATTTTCAGCTGAATAAATAATCCTAACTTTGAACATAAATCAGTGTGGTAAAAGGTTGATGGATGCCTGCACTTTCTTATGATAATTCCTGATTAGGCACTGGCTGTGAAAAATGCCACTGGCTTATCACTAGGAACCAGCTTACTGAAAGATATCGTTCAGGAGAGATGATGTGTTAAGAAACAAGAATTTGGATGAAAACCTGTAGGGTTCTCTCTTACCATACACAGCTACGCTGATAATGGATAGCATCAACAGCAGGTCAAATGCCCGTGATACAGACTGGTGTCATGACATTAGCAAGATCCTGCAAAGTGGACATAGGTTTACGCGTATGTGATTTATAGAATAATTAGTCTTATTTAAGTGGCATTTGTAAAGATTTACTATTACTGTGCCTGTGTGGGACGGGTAGGGATTCATGCATTAATTGCTCTTTTTCACCTTTTGCCCTATTTCTTCAGTGCCTCTGTCAATCTTCCACCACGGATACCCTGTGCAACTTCCAGTCACATAAATACATATGTATCTGTTATTTAAGACTGAGAATTCAGCAATGTACGAATAGGTAACATTTCAGTTAAGTGGAATGATTTCTATGATAATTAGTTAGATGGCACACCATTAGGAAAAGAAAAAGGCAAAAATACCCACCCTGAATTTTAATACTTACTTACTTGGGGAGAAAATACGCGAGAACAGGCAATGATGTTATTGAGAAGTGAGACAAAAGAAATGGGCCGATTCGATGTTCCAAACTGGAGGCACAATGTTTACCAACATTGGGCAGCAGGGTAGCATGGTGGTTAGCATAAATGCTTCACAGCACCAGGGTCCCAGGTTCGATTCCCGGCTGGGTCACTGTCTGTGTGGAGTCTGCACGTCCTCCCCCTGTGTGCGTGGGTTTCCTCCGGGTGCTCCGGTTTCCTCCCACAGTCCAAAGATGTGCGGGTTAGGTGGATTGGCCATGCTAAATTGCCCATAGTGTCCTAAGGTTAAGGGGGGGGGTTGTTGGGTTACGGGTATAGGGTGGATATGTGGGTTTGAGTAGGGTGATCATGGCTTGGCACAACATTGAGGGCCGAAGGGCCTGTTCTGTGCTGTACTGTTCTATAATAAAGATGATTAAAAGAAGCAGCTCCATGATTTTGTAAGTCTGAGCATACACAGGAAATCTCTGAAGAATAGTACGTGACTGGAATTTCCGCAGGGTATCTGTGCTGGAAGCTTGGCAGAGCCACTGAAGAAACAGGGCAATTGGTGAAAAAAGGCAACAAATGACATTTCTCCTGGGTTCCATTGAAGTTATGGCGCTAGGAGCCTACAGACATTCAAGTCTCTGATGTTTAACAGGTATAATACCATCAAAGTATTTAACTCAGGGCTTGAGATTTCTGATAGGCTGCACTCAGTTTTGTTTTCAGTACAACTGGCCCAACGTGAGCAAAACCAGTGCCAAGGATCAAGCGCAAATTAAATCCAGAACAAAACTGAGTTTCAACAATCTTTTGCGCTAGTTTACAAAACATTACGCTGGAAGGCTGCCCTGCACAAGAAAACATCAAATTAATAATTATGTCCAGTTTCTGCTCATTCTGTCCTTATGCAGGTCTTCAAGGATGTTCTTAAAATGAAACATTTTGTACAAGGACACTAATTGGCAAATTTTAAAAGCTTTTAAAGATGAAAAAATGCTAAGAAACCTACTACTGACACTGATGAATGGTACTGCATGTATTTAAAAATAATTTTCGGTTATTTAAAATCAAATTACTCTCAGGTAATGGACTAAATGGCTGAAGGCACTGGAGTGGATTCTATAAAGGTGATAGGCCCCTGATAAGATCCAGTTTGTAGTACTGAAAACCTGGGGCAGGATTCTCCCCCCACCGCCGGGTTGGAGAATCGCCAGGGGGGGGGGGGGGGGGGGGGGGGGGTGGCATGAATCTCGCCCCCACCGGCTGTCGAATTCTCTGGCGGTGGGGATTTGGAGGGGGCAGGAATCACGCCGTCAGTCGGCGGCCGCAAGCAGCGCTCCCCCCGGCGATTCTTCAGCCTGCGGTGGGCTGTATGGCATTTTAGGCTAGTCCCGCCAGCGTAAATTACAACAGGTACTTAACGGCGGGATCTGGTTCCGCGGGCGGCCTCCGGGGTCCTCGGGGAGGTGTGGGATGATCTGGCCCTGGGGGGGGGGCCACGGTGGCCTGGCCCGCGATCGGGGCACACCCGCGTGTGGGCCTGTGCTGTGAGGGCTCCGTGTCGGCTGCTGTGGACCTCCACAATGGCTGATGGCAGAGGCCTTTCGGTGCCGGTTGGCGTGGCGCCAAGCCCCTTCCGCGCCGGCCGACGAAGCGCAAACAACTCCGGCGCCGGTCTAGTCCCTGAAGGTGCAGAGGATTCTGCACCTTTGGGGCAGCCCGACGCCGGAGTGGTTCACGCCATTCCTTCACGCTGGAGTTGCCCGCCCTGCCGATTCCCACAGGATCCTGTCCCTGTGCTCCAGCACTAACCATGCCCCTAGTCAAGCTGTTCTAGTGTAGATATTACATTGGCATCTACCCAGCAATGTAGAAAATTTTCCAGGTATGTCCTGTTCACAAGAGAAAAGGAAAAGTCCAACTCACCCAATTATCAGCCCATCAGCATCCTCTCCATCATCAACAAACTGATGGAAGGGATCATTGACAGTGCTATCCAGTGCCACTTACTTAGCAATAATCCTCAGGACATTGCTGCAGAAGCTGTTCAGGGTAGTATTTTAGGCCCAACCACTTTCAGCTACTTAAGCAATGACCATTCCTTCATCATGCTGTCAAAAGTGGGGATGTTTACTCGTGTTTGCACAGTGTTCAGTACTATTCACAAATCCTCAGACACGAAAGTATCCTGTGTCTTTATGCAGCAACCCATTCAGACTTGGGTTGATAAGTGGAAAGAAACATTTGCACCACACAGGTGCTAGGCAATGACCATATCCAAGAAGACATAATCCTCTTATCATTCAGCAACATTACCTTCAATGTCCTGAGGTGTCACCTTTGACCACAAACTTAACTGGAGAGAGACCAAGGCGAGTAACCCACCTCCTGACTCCTCAAAGACTGTCCACCATCTACAAGACATAAGTCAAGAATGGGATGGAATACGTAGCACTTGCCTGGATGAGTTCATCTCCAACAACACACATGTAGCTCAACAACATCCAAGGCAAAACAGCCCACTTGATTGGCATCCCATCGACCACCTTAAATTTTCACCCCCACCGCCAGCAGCGGACAGTGGCAGCAGTATGTGCCAAATAGAAGACGCACTGCGGCACCTCACCATGGCTCCTTCAAAAGCACCTTCCACCACTGTGGCCTCCACCACCTCACAGGACAAGGCCAGCAGACGCATGGAAACACCACTTACCTGCAAGTTCCCTTTCAAGTCACACACTATCCTGGCTCAGAAATATATTGCTGTTCCTTCACTGTCACTGGGCCAAAAGCCTAAAGTTCCCTTCCAAACAACACTGTGGATATATACACCAGGTGGACTACAGGAAGACAGCTCACCATCGCCTTCTCAAGGGCAATTAGGGATGGGCAATAAATGCTGGACTAGCCAACGACACCCACATCCCATGAAAGAATAAAATAGAGACACTTTTATTAAAACTCCTCATTTTTGTGATAAACCTATTTTCAGTTGCTTTAATGGGACTATTCCAGGTTACCACTTTTACATTTATCATGGAATAACTCTCATCCCAAAAAATATGATTCCTAAAATATTGCTCAATAGCAATGGGTCATGGTAGGTTTTAAATCCAATGATGCAAATAGGATGGAGTTGATAGTTACAAAAACTATTTTAAAATGAGTATAATTCATGGCCAATTGTACCCAATGGGGAAACCCTATCTCCTTGATATGTAAATAGAACATATACACAATGTGGCATGTATTGGTTTCTCTGTACCAAGTTTAAATGCTTTTCAGGTTTAATTTAAAAGGTCAACTGTTCAGGTGACAATTGGTATGGCCTTAAGAAGAGGGATAGTTTATGCAAGGTAAACAATTTGTAAGCACATGGGAGTTTTCTCTGCCATTCTCATGTTGTCACCAATCATAATGGAGCCAGGGATCTCCAGTGGCGTAAGACATGGGGAAGACGTGCACAAGGTGGCTCTCCGCTGGAGTACTGTACTTTTTTCCCCTTTTCTTTGTACCACAGAGTGTTTGTTCTAAAAAGCCACAGAATTATTGTAATGAAGATCTTGTATGACTGAAATGCCCAAAAAATTCAAGGTAAATTGAAATCAGAAGCTTGTTGATGACTCTGAGGCTTCTCAAAACTCACTGGCAGGCATAATGGTGGAGTCAGGTTCTGGTGCCCACATGCTGCATTTTACATGATCACCCAGCTTCATAAAATCCTGCCCATGAATTAGTTGATAGTTACAAAAATTATCAAATGAGTATAATTCCTGGCCAATTGTACCTATATCCTTGATATGTAAATAGAAGATATACACAATGTGGCATGTATTGGTTTCTCTGTACCAAGTTTAAATGCTTTTCAGGTTAATTTAAAAAGGTCAACTGTTCAGGTGACCAAATATGAACCAAATATTGCTGATCTCATCACCTAAACATTCTAGTGATAATGGAATGTCTCAACAGTTTCTGAAACCGGGTTCGATTCCAACCTCGGGTGACTGTCTGTGTGGAGTTTGCACATTCTCATCATGTCTGCTTGGGTTTCCTCTGGGTGCTCCGGTTTCCTCCCACAGTCCAAAGATGCGCGGGGTAGGTGGATTGGCTCTGCTAAACTGCCCCTAGGTGGGGTTACGGGGATAGGGTGGTGTATCGGGCCTGGGTGGGTGCTCTTTTAGAGGGTCGGTGCAGACCCGATGGGCCGAATGGCCTCCTTCTGCACTGCAGGGATTCTATGATTCTATCCTATGATTGTAATGTTGTGGCAAAAAGGTACTTAATATGCTATTTTGAGATGATCAATGGCGTGGATACGGAAAGTGCCATCTCTTCAATACCATCATGTTCACTGCACTCAAATTAATAGGAAAAGTACTGTGCAAAGACTATACATATCACCTCTAATTGTCAGCTTTGTATACCATCCAGTCCCTATATTAAACGATGGTTACAGACCACCTTGTGATACCTAAGCACTATTGCAACACACACTGAATTAATACATGAACTCCTCAAGGTAGTTAACCTCCTGTTTAACGAGAGCCCTCACAGACAGCAGAAGATGCAGTCCTCTACTGCCTGCAATTACCTTGAAGAGTCTTTTCATTGTAGGACCGGCAAAAGGAATGTTATAGATAAAGGAGGTAAGATTACGAGAACATCAGCATGAACCCAAAAATGCCATGTCTACTACCCACACAATAATGGACAAAGGCTGGGATGGACGGACCTCTGAAATGAATACCTCCACCTGCCTTGAAATGAGCAAGTCTGTCTCAGTGACAGCTAATGTTTTGCATCTGATTGTATTAAATCAAATTGGGAAATTTATACAATCACATTTACACCCTCATAGTCAACTGTGTTCTGTAATAAATGCTCTGATTATGTGTCCTTTCTTGGAATTATTTGCTAGGAGACCAAAAACATCAAAAGCATGTGGTTTTTGTGTCTAAAGCTCAATTTCAATATGCAATGAATTATGTCAAGACTATGGTTAATTGTTCGGTGCTGCAAGTGTTTTGCACATGTAGATTTAACTTTACCACGTAATGAACCACATGTGCCATATAGTTTCAATTAATTTCAGAATAAAATTAAATAGCACAGTTGTACCTTTGTTAGAATTAGGCAAATACACTCAAATACAAATTGAAAAAGTTGGACATACATAGCAGGCCGACATCCAAAGGAGATAGGCAAATGAATATTTTGGGTGGAACTTTTGTTTTCTGATCCATAGTCCCAATTGACCAATATGAGGAAAGAGGAGAAACATTTTTACATTTTCTGCCTTGAAAGGAGCAGACAGATCAAAAAGTAGATTTAGAAAATTATATCAGATTAAAGTGCAGGAATTTGACACAAGTATGGACGCATATTCAAACCAGTGAAAGACAAATTTAAAAACCGACGTCTGGAAGTTCTTCCTGCACAACGATCAACACAGGGGATGGGATGCTGGGGAAACCTGAGGAGGTGAAAACATTGGAATCATTTTGGAAACATTTGGATGCTGTTGGATCTTTCTAGATGGATGGACGAAGATGTCAGCACTTTACATAGTGCATTAACATTTCACATCCCATGTGTTGACTATTGTGTATGAAGAACTTCCACACATCGGTGTTAAATTTGTCTTTCACTGGTTTGAATTTGCGTCCGTACTCTTGTCCAATTCTTGCAAATTAGTTTGAAGCAATTTTCTAAGTCTACTTCTTTTTAAAACCTTTCTGCCGCCTCTTTTCAAGGCTGAAAATGTAATTTTTCTGTTTTGCATCTTTTCTCATATTGGTCAGTTATCTGAAGAGAAAAGAATGAGTAAGGCTAGGGCGAAAGGGAAAGCCGGACTAGATGTATTGCACTGGCGAAGTGTCAAACCACACTCTCCCCCTCCGTATGCTGTAACTATTCCCTGATTCCATCTCAGATATCATTCAATTAAGTTACTCTATTAAGCCTTGGCCACCAGAACTGTATGTTGTGTTCCTGATCTGCGCAGCACTGTATATTTTGAGCATATGCCTTGTACTATACTATTCTGTCAATAAATATTCCATTTGTCACGCTGCAATGTTGAGAATTTCAACTTCATCTGCTCATACAAAATTGATACTTGCCACTCAATTTTCTGTCATCTTATCTGTTATTGGTCTGCACACTTACATATTTTATCTACTTATCTTTGTATTTCTCAAACTGCCTCCTCAGAAACAAATGTCCCTTTCAGTTTGACATAATTTGCACATTTGACCAGTTTGCATTGAGTTTCTGAATTGAAGCCATTGGTGTAAATTAGAATTTCCAATATTTACAATGCTGGTCCCTGAAGCACATTGTTCAGATCACAACCTTCACCTCCATTATAAATCATCTACCTGTTTGCTAGTCTCCAACCAGTTTTGATAGGGTTTAAATAGATTTGGATGATTGCAGATTATTTTCATTCGAGCAGTTTTACTTCACATCTAACCCATGCATTTTCTGGTTGAACATTTGCATTTACCTACAATTTTCCGGTTGTGGGGATTCACTTTTCCCGCCGGTAGTCCACCCCCGCCAGCGAGTTTCACGGTGGTTTGGAGTGGCTTCAATGGGAAATTCCATTGACAAGCAGCGGGAAGATGAAATCATGCTGTCAACGGCGAGAAACACTTGCTGAAAGAACCAGGGAATCCAGCCCATAATGTCTTTAACATTGTGAGACGTCACTTCACATGAGCATTGAAAAGCTGCATAATGAGATATTAGGTCAGATGACCAAAGGGTGGCATGTGGCGCAGTGGTTAGCTCTGCTGCCTCCTGGAGTTGAGGACCCAGGTTCGACCCCAGCCTTGGGTCACTGTTTTTGTGGAGTTTGCACAATCTCCCCTTGTTTGCGAAGGTCTCACCCCCACAACCCAAAGATGTGCAGGGTAGGTGGATTGGCCATTCTAAATTGACCCATAATTAGAAAAAAATAATTGGGCACTCTAAATTTTTTTTAAAAGGTCAGGTGACCAAAGGTTTGGTCAAAGAGGTAGGATTTAAGGAGCATCTTACAGGAGGAAAGCGAGGTTGAGAGGTAGAGAGGCAGAGAGGTTTAACAAGGGTATTCCTAAGCTTGGGGCTCAAGACAAATGAAAACACGGCCTCGGCCTCGGCAACTGAAGGCACGGATTCCAGTGTTGGAGCAATGAAAATCATGGATACTCAAGAGGTCAGATGAGATGACTGCTGATATTTCAGACTGTCGTGGGACTGGTGGAGACTGAGCTAGAGAGGAATGAGGAAGGATTCAAAAGCAAGGATGAAAATGTTTCTGCTTGACAAGGAGGTGATCTAAGTTAGGGGTAAGTGGGGGGGGGGGGGGGTGCGGTGGTTAGCTCAGTTGGTTGGAATGTGATGCGGAGTGATGCCAACAGTGCAGGTTCATTTCCCATACCGGCTACATTTATCCAAGAAGGCTTTGCCTTCTCAACCTTGACCCTCGCCTGAGGTGTGGTGACCCCCAGGTTAAATCATCACCAGTTAGCTCTCTGTCTCAAAAGGGGAGACATCCTTCCTCAGGGACTATGGTGACTTTTAGTTTTTCAGTTTCAGATGTATGTCAGCAAACGCAGGGTCTATAGAGGAACTAGACTTGCTGAAAGTTCAGACATGGGCAGCAGAGTTTACAGGTAGAGTTTGCCAAAGGTCAAGCCTAGATCAGGCATAACATTGATAAGATAATGAGGCTGACATTTCCGTTGGTCGCACAAAATTGAATAGAGTGTAAATGGATCTACTGGCTCACTAATGGTCAAGACAAAGTGCAACCCCACTCCCAACCGAGTGCCTTAAAAACACCACCCCCACTACATTAGTGTGAAAATTCCATTCCCAACGTCAAGGATGGAATATTTCCACCATCTCATTCTTAACCTGTTGTCCTTGATGCTACATTAGACATGGGTGTGAATGTTATTTTTCTGTCCATCCGTTGCTTGGTTTCTTTGAATCTTAGTCTAACAAGGATACAATAAGATATTCTAATAAAGAAAAAAGCATCAAATCTTTAGAAAGAAAATTAATCTGTTTTTTATTCCAACCATCACACACAATTTATCGCATTACCAGCCTGGGGAGTAAATGCTCGAACAAATCTTTAATTTATTACTAAACTAAAGAGCTTTCCCATAAAAATGGTGTTTTCAAAACCACAATGGAATCCATAACAAATTAGCAGATTCCATGAATTCCATTATTTACCTTTCCCGGGATAATAAAGGGTAATTAAGTCTGGAGTGGCTGTAAACGATAGCACAGATGTCTGCAGTGCAAAAATAAGTTACATTAGTTTCCAAATCAGCTGTTTGTTTAATAGGAAACTGACGCAACTGCTGCCCTATTAATATCGTGTTACTGTAGAGGAATTAGCTCGGATTATAGATAATGCAGTTGTACCGTCTGTCCTCATAGCTGACGTGGCCTTACCTTGCAGGGTCCATGACTTCTGAAAAAACTGGGCAGCTGCAGGGACTGACTAATTCAGACTGGCCGGCGTCCAGGGAATGGGATGCTGGGATTAAGTACAACACACCTGCCACCAGTTTCATCAAAAACAGCAGGGAAGAATGGAACCAAATCTGTGCTTCCTTGGATTGTCTAATCCTCTGAACTCCCCGGTCTATACTAAATGATACCATAAAAATTACAGGAAAATGCAAATGTGAAACCCAAGTGAGCTTTTAATAACGAGCGACGGGATCTTTTTAGCGATATTTGATTACAAAAAGATACACTCATTTAATCATCTCTTCATTGATCCCCTGTGCCAAAGAGGGCGTCTTCTTTTCTGTCAGCTCGTCTGTTCTTTGCAATTATCCACTGTACGGCTTCACAAACAAAATTACATGTATTCCATTACACATCAGCTCTGGTGTCACAAATACTGCTGAATGCAGGTCTGAGATACAAGCACCATATCAGCAGCCAGGATTTGTTGGACAGCTGTGTTTTTAAACAGATCTACAGTACTCAGTAGATGAGAGTTTAACAGTTACTGCAGGGATTGTGTATGTCTCAATATCAATGCTTGCCCAGTTCATACAGGGCAAAGGCTAATAATTCACTCACATCTGGTGTTGTGTGGCTCATGAGTATCTCAGTGGCTCTATTTATATAGATGCTTTGGAAAATGATACTTCTGCTATATTTAATTTACAAATTTTAGCTAATTAAGAGATTGTTCAAATGCGATGTCTGCAGCCACATTGTTCATGAATTATATTGCGTCTCAAGAAATTAAACCCCTTCGTTCAAAGCACATTGGATTGACTGACGTTTAATTACTTGCCGAAAATAAATTCCTGAAGTAAACTGTATGCCTACAATAATGTGGTGTTAAGATTACACAGCAGGTAAAGTGTGGTGGTAATGGAAGGGCCGACATTCAGTTGTCTAGCCCAAGATTTGTCTCTTCACACTGGCTTGGAGATCCAGAAGGTTGGATTCTCACCAATCTGATTCTCAGGGTGTCAATTCCACAATACCGGGCAGGGACCTGAAATGAGCCAATAATCAACAAGCTGATTCAGTTGTTAACTGACTCGTTTAACAACTGCATGTCAGGTCACAGTAAAATAAAACTAGTACCCAGTGTTTCTTTCTGGGAAGTGACCTGCACAAGTACATCCAACAGGCCAGATGCTTTTCTGAAAGGATTTGTACATGGCTTATTATTATGGCTTTGCCGTGGAAATCCCAACCATTTTTACTCCAAGAACATATTAGCGTTTTCTCCATTGGGTTAGGATTAGGGTTAACTAATCATCTGCACAGTTGCATTAAGCTGGTTATGGGCACATTATTTGCTCCAGTTAGCCAGTCGATTCACTTCCCCATAGGCAAACTTGTGACAGTGTGACAGAGTACTACAACATCACCTTGTCGCAGGCCTCCTCAGGTTACAAAGTATTATAGAATGCTGCCGTGCTTTGCAATTCTTGCACCAGAGATATATCCCGTCCTCTAGAGAGGTGGGAGTGAAGTATGTGTGTGTCAGATAGAGGGAAATCTTCGGACGTCCTGAGAGTACTGGCGGAACCCCCGGGACACATTCTTTTTATATTGAAGAGTCAACCCACACTAAATTGCTCAGTAAGTACAAATATGCGAAAACAAATTTAGCAAAGTTTTCTCAATTTCTTTTTTGTCTATATTATTTATAATTTAAACATTTTCCTATCCATAAAATACTTAAGCCTTACTTTCTTTGTGTCATTTTTGTCATTTTTAATGGGAGGAACAATGGTCCTTGTTTTGCTCACAGATTTGTTTAATATTAAGAGACTGTCATATAAAGGCACACACACACTCACTCTCTCACTCAAACACACTCACATCTCCCTCTATCTGACACATACATTCATACTCCCACTTCTCTCTCTCTCTCTCTCACAGAATCATAGAATATCAACGGTGCAGAAGGGGGCCATTCACCCATCGAGTCTGCACCGTCCTTAAAGTACCCAAACTAGGCTCAAGCCCCGACCTGATCCCCGTAATCCTACCTAACCTTTTGGACACTAAGGGGCGATTTAGCATTGTCAATCCACCTAACCTGCACATCTTTAGACTGTGGGAGGAAATCAGAGCACCCGGACGAAACCCCCGCAGAAACGGGGAGAATGAGCAAACTCCGCAGTCACCCAAGGCCAGAATTGAACCCAGGTCCCTGACGCTGTGAGGCAGCAGTGCTAACCACTGTGCCCCACTCCCGGCCTAAGTTAAATTGAATTCAGTCATGGAAAGCTCAGGAAGAGCAAGTCAGTCAAACTGGAGTCTCCGATGTCACCCCGGTTGGGAGAATAGCGGGCCGCGCAAGTTTTTCACGCGACGCCAGTCCGACGCGCTCCCGCTATTCTCCCAAACGGCCAAATCTGTTCCATCATGTTTCGCGCGCAAAAACACGGAGAATCGCCCAATGCACCCAAAATGGCGATTCGCCGGCACCCCCGCTATTCTCCGGCCCGGATGGGCCGAAGTCCCGACGGCGTGACACCAGGTCACGCCGTCGCCGTCCACACCTGCTTTTTAAAGTCGCCAGCCAGTCGTGCTGGCTGACGAGCAGTGAGGAGGTGAGCGGACTGTCCCGGAATCTCCGCAAACTGGGGAAGGCATCCCCAAGAACGCAGCGGCCAGTGGAGGGGGGGGGGGGTGGGAGAGCGAGTAGTGGGAGGGGGGGAGAGAGAGCGAGTAGTGGGAGGGGGGGAGAGCGAGAAGTGGGAGGGGGGGAGGGGGAGAAGTGGGAGGGGGGAGGGAGAAGTGGGGGGGGAGGGAGAAGCGGGAGGGGGAGAGAGGGAGAAGTGGGAGAGGGGAGAAAGGGAGCAGTGGGAGGAGGGAGAGAGGGAGAAGTGGGAGGGGGGAGAGGGAGAAGTGGGAGGGGGGAGAGAGGGAGAAGTGGGAGGGGGAGGGGGGAGAGAGCGAGTAGTGGGGGGAGAGAGAAGGAGAAGTGGGAGGGGGAGAGGGAGAAGTGGGAGGGGGTGAGAGGGAGAAGTGGGAGGGGGAGAGAGGGAGAAGTGGGAGGGGGAGAGAGAAGGAGAAGTGGGAGGGGGTGAGAGGGAGAAGTGGGAGGGGGAGAGAGGGAGAAGTGGGAGGGGGAAGGGAGAAGTGGGAGGGGGGGAGAGAGAAGGAGAAGTGGGAGGGGGTGAGAGGGAGAAGTGGGAGGGGGAGAGGGAGAAGTGGGAGGGGGGAGAGGGAGAAGTGGGAGGGGGGAGAGGGAGAAGTGGGAGGGGGGAAAGGGAGAAGTGTGAGGGGGAGAGAGGGAGAAATGGGAGGGGGTGAGAGGGAGAAGTGGGAGGGGGAGAGAGAAGGAGAAGTGGGAGGGGGTGAGAGGGAGAAGTGGAGGGGGTGAGAGGGAGAAGTGGGAGGGGGAGAGAGAGAGAAGTGGGAGGGGGGAGAGAGCGAGTAGTGGGTGGGGAGAGAGGGAGAAGTGGGAGGGGGAAGGGAGAAGTGGGAGGGGGAGAGGGAGAAGTGGGAGGGGGGAGAGGGAGAAGTGATGGAGGGGAGAGAGGGAGAAGTAGGGGGGAGAGGGAGAAGTGATGGAGGGGGAGAGGGAGAAGTGATGGGGGGAGAGGGAGAAGTGGGTGGGGGAGAGGGAGAAGTGATGGAGGGGGAAAGGGAGATGTGATGGGGGGAAAGGGAGAAGTGGGGGGGGGGGGAGAGGGAGTGAGTGGATTGGGTCGTCCACCCCCGGATGCAACATGTCAGCCACCCTGCCATGGCAGGACGGTGACGAGGACACGGCCGCTGGCTGCCCTGTGGCTGATGGCCACAGCCCACTGACACACCGGTGAGGTGGACGTGTTGTTAACTGCCCGTTGGACGCAGAAAGTGACCAGGGGTTAGGCTTGCCATGGGTCAGCAGCGCGACCAGGCCACCGGGACACAGAGGTATCCCGTGGCAGGCAGCTGCCGAGGTGTTGAATAACCTCCGTCTAACATGTCGTTTCTCTGCCCCCCCACCACCCTTCTGTATGTGACTATAATGTATTCGAACAGAGCAGCGATGTTCAGCGCAGTGGTTGGGGCCGCTGCACTGCAGTTGGACATCCAGCAGCGTCCACAGCGACATCCCACAGTGGATGCAGGGGCAGCTGCGGGAGCAGAGGGAATGGCCGCGGTGTGGCCGTCATCGAGCAGCATGGGGGGAGGGAGGAGGAGGAGGAGGAGGAGACATTGATGGTGGAGCCAAGACACCAGAGGCGACGACCGAGGCCTAGGGTCTACCGTGCCCGGATCTCATTCCAGACAATGCCGGACATCACCTGCAGGAGGAGACTCCGGTTGAGCAGAGAGATGGTCGCACATATCTGTCACCTCGTGGCGCACCTTGCCCCATGTGGAACGGGAGCAGGACACGCGATCTCGGTTGCCGTCAAGGTGATGGTGGCACTTAACCTTTATACTACCGGCTCCTTCCAGTCTCCGAGTGGGGACCTATCCGGGATATCGCAGGCATCGGTCCACAGGTGCATCCGGGAGGTGACTGACGCCCTGTTTGCCATCGCCGACCACTACATCACCTTTCCCGAGGACCAAGCAAGTCAAGAAGCACGAGCCCATGGATTTGCCAACGTGGCCGGGATACCGATGGTCCAGGGGGTCATTGATTGTGTTTACGTCCCCATGCACCCGCCTACAGACAACAGGGAAGTGTTCACAAACAGGAGGATGACATACTCCATGAACATCCAGGTGGTATGCGACCCCCACATGAAGATCATGCACGTGTGCGCAAGGTTCCCTGGAAGTGTGCATGATGCGTACATTCTTGCGCAGTCATTCATCCCTGCTATGTTTGAGGGACGGCCCTCCCGGCTGAGGGGCTGGTTGCTGGGCGACAGGGGTTATCCACTGAGGTCTTGGCTGATGACGCCTATACGGAGGCCTCAGACCAACGCGGAGACCCTTTACAATGAGGCCCATGCAGCAACCAGGGATGTGGTGGAGCGCTGCTTTGGTCTCCTGAAAATGAGATTCAGGTGCCTGGACCGCTCCGGAGGGGCCCTGCAGTACCAGCCTGAGAGGGTCGCTCACATTGTTGTGATCTGCTGTGCGCTGCACAACATTGCAATGCAAAGGGGAGATGCCCTGGTGGAGGAGTCGGAGGGAGAAGCCACTGGCAGTGGTGCCAACACGGAGGAGGAGGAGGAGGTGGAGGAGGTTGGTGGTGCGTCAGGCGCAGCACACACACACGACCCGGCTGCTGGTAATGTCCAGGAGGCTGCACGATGGCACCGGCGAGGACAGCGGGCATGCGACGCATTGGTGGCTGCAAGATTCACGCGCCGCGTGTGACGGCACCGCTGAACACCACAACTACCACCTGCATCGCCAGTCGCGCAGATGGTCAGCACACAACTCCCAAAGCCCGCCCCCCCTACACCCCTGCTCTGCGTACACTGCTCCACTTCGAGATCACCCTTATCACTGTGGCACAACGGTATGGCACAACATTGATGGCTGTGTCAGTGGGTGTGATCAGTGCCATGTTGAATGATGATAGCCCGCTCTGCGATGAGCTGTGAGCTCAGAATCGTTAGACAATGTCTGACTCGTGGCAATAGCTGAACCATCCATCTTGGTGGTCGCTGAGTTCGTCTGGGACACTCCACCACGTGCCCGCGTGGGGTAGCTGTGGGAGGGGATGGGGGGGAAGGGACTGCACACCCGGCACCAAAGTTTCACCGCTCGTCAACCCCAGCGGCACTCGGTCACCATCACGATCCCCGTGGCAACGGAAAAATCACACAGTCTTACAAGTTAGGTGCAACAGAGAGTTTAATAGTGAATATTATGTACAGATGCCCTAGCCCCTACAACTAATCTGTGCACTTCACCCATGCCAACTTACTATGTGTCCCTCTTCATTGCCTTACGGACTCTGCCACTGCGTCTAAGTGAATCACCAGATGGTACAGCAGGAGTGGAGGCGGACTGCTGAGAATCATGCCCGTCGGCACTCATTTCCTGGGGCGACCTGGCCTTGATGGGCCAGGCTGCTCCGCGGGCGTTTCGGATGACGTGGTGTCACCCTGCTCTGACGCTGCCCACCCGATGCACCAGGGATGGGACGAGGGGAGCCCGAGCGTTCAGGGACGTCCCGTGATGAAGTTAATGGGACGGGCCCCAGAACCTCCTCCTCCCTCGGGGAGTCCGGTATCCCCTGGGCCTCACTGTGGGACGGAGGTGCAAGCGGGGAGATGCCCCGTCGCCCCACCAACCCCTGGCGCTGCCAGTCCTGGAGGCCTGCAACCATATCGACCAGGGTCTGAGGGTTCGCTGAGACGGAGTCCAGGGAGTGAGACATTCCCGCCAGAGACTGTGCGACCTCAACCTGTGAGTGCGCGACGCCATCCAGCATGTGCGTCAGGCGGTCGATGCTCTCCGCGATTGCTGGGACTGTGCCATGGCCTGCTGGGACTGTGCCATGGCCTGCTGGGACTGTGCCATGGCGTGCTAGGACTGGGCCATGGCCTGGTGAGACTCGGCCAGGGCCCGTAGCGCCGGCAATGTCGTTTTGGTTCTGACGCATTGCTGCCTGTGAGAGGGCAGCCCTCTCCAGGGCCATGGATGACGGGTGCACATTAAGCCCAATGCCTTGCAGAACCTGACCCATGGCCGAAACCGTTTCACCCATTGCCTCAACCGCGGACGCCACCTGTGCGGTGTCGGCCTGGGTGGCTGCCATGAGCGGCACCACTCCCTGCTCCTGGACGCGGTTTGACTCCTCTAACTGCGTCTGCAGGTGCTGGAAGGCAGCCCTCATCCCGTCATTGTGTCCCTGGGTTTCAAAATGCATCGGTTGTCCAGGTGGGTCGAGTAAATCCAGGAACCCGGGAAATGTCTGGGAGCCAGCCAGCCCTCCGACAGTCCCGCCCCTCGGCTGCTCCGACCTCCACCTGCTGTACCGGCTCAGCTGTGTGGTGCGCACCAGACCGTGACCCAGGAGCCTCATCACTTAATTGCCCAACCGAGGTGAGTGTCTCTGGGATGGTGGATGGTGTGGGAGACAGCAGTGCCGCAAGCTCTAGGCCCTCGTCCGTCAAAAATTCAACAGTGTCCTGGTCCCAGTCATATCCGAGCACAGGGCGCACGCGGTCCATGTCTGGTTCTGCGTTAGGTGAGTCTGTTGACTGCGTCGACGTCCTCTGTGCGTCCTGCTCGACAGTGCCGGGTTGGGAGGATGGCACTCCTGGCTGACCTCCTGCCACCCTCTGGCATGCGGCCCTGGGTGCGGGGGTCGTCGTGGATGGTCGGCTGGGTGTGGCAGCAGACAGCCCTGGACGTTCGTCAGCATGCCCTAGGGAACAGAATAATACGGGGTTAGTTAGACACGCTCGGCTGGGTGTTGGATGGTCCAGTGGGTAGAGTGTGAGGGCACAGAGGATGGGGGGTCCAGTGGGCAGAGTGTGAGGGGACAGTGGATGGGGGATCCAGTGGGCAGAGTGTGAGGGGACAGAGGATGGGGGGTCCAGTGGGCAGAGTGTGAGGGGACAGTGGATGGGGGATCCAGTGGGCAGAGTGTGAGGGGACAGAGATTGGGGGTCCAGTGGGTAGAGTGTGAGGGGAGAGAGATTGGGGGTCCAGTGGGTAAAGTGTGAGGGGAGAGAGATTGGGGGTCCAGTGGGTAGAGTGTGAGGGGACAGAGGATGGGGGGTCCAGTGGGCAGAGTGTGAGGGGACAGAGGATGCGGGGTCCAGTGGGCAGAGTGTGAGGGGACAGTGGATGGGGGGCCCAGTGGGCAGAGTGTGAGGGGACAGAGGATGGGCTGGGGGGGGGGGGGGGGTGGGGGGTTGTCATGCAGGGTTGTCTCACTTGGTTCTGCACCTCCAACCTCGCATTGCGCGCCCTCCCGGGTGGCAGATCCCCCAGCAATGTCCATTACCCTCTGTTCAAAGACTGTCAGGGGATGCAGAATGGGTGAACCCCCTCCGGTCCTGTTGCGCTCCCGGTTGTGGTGTTCAGTCTTGTCCTGTTGGAGGGGGGGGGCATAGATAGATCATTACAATTCGGCAGGTATCATCAGGGCGTTCAGATATTGGCACAGGTTGGGGGGAAGTTGAAGCTAAACCATGGCATCACTCCAGGGGGTCACAGCGCTCATGTGGGTCTGTGACAATTTTGTTAACCACCCTCCACTCACTCTCGCCCCCCCTCCCCCTCCCCCTCCCCCTCGTGCCCGGGGGGGGGGAGGTGGGCGATGAGGGACATGGGGGGGGGGGGGGGTGATGGTTGTGACACGGGGGCACCCTCGTGGCACTTACCCTGGCAGCCCTGGCGAGGTCGTGGAGCTTCTTGCGGCACTGCTCCCCAGACCGAGGGGTCTGCCCCACAGCACTGGCTGCCGTGCCCACCTCACACCAGGCCCGTCGCACAATGCCGGAAGGGGGGCGATGCCCTCGTCTTGGGCATATGATGCCCCTCCGTTGCTCCACCTCATCGAGGAGGGTCTCGAGGTCAGTCTCACCGAACCTCGGGGCGGCCATCCGTGGCTCCGACATTTTCACCCCCTCCCTTGTTGTCGTTGGTTGCGCCCTTTTACGACACTGAGCGGCGTCATTCGGGCGTCGCGGCCTTCAGACGTCACCCCCCCCCCCCCCCCCCCCCCCCCCCCCCGCCCCGTGTTTCCTGCGGCCAAGCTCCTAGCCCATTTCCGGGGCCACAATCGATCGTGAATGGGGTCGTTACGCGCCTTCGTGGAACACGGCTGAGTTCATGACGGCCTTCCCGATGCCATGCGGCATCGGAGAATCGCGCCCTATGAATATGAGGTACGGATCTCATAATTTAGTTCAGACATAGAATGAAGTACAGACGTTAAAAATTCCATGGGGTCTCACACATACACACTCACAATCATATTCTCACATCTTCCTCTCTCTCATACACAGACTCCCACTTCTCTCTCACACACAAAAACACTCTCCACCCCTCTCTCTCACACACAAACACACTCCCACCCCTCTCTCTCTCACACACAAACACACTCCCACCCCTCTCTCTCACACACAAACACACTCCCACCTCTCTCTCTCACACACAAACACACTCCCACCCCTCTCTCTCTCACACACAAACACACTCCCACCCCTCTCTCACACACACAAACACACTCCCACCCCTCTCTCTCACACACAAACATACTCCCACCCCTCTCTCACACAAACACACTCCCACCTCTCTCTCTCACACACAAACACACTCCCACCCCTCTCTCTCACACACACAAACATACTCCCACCCCTCTCTCACACACACAAACACACTCCCACCCCTCTCTCTCACACACACAAACACACTCCCACCCCTCTCTCTCACACACACAAACACACTCCCACCCCTCTCTCTCACACACAAACACACTCCCACCTCTCTCTCTCACACACAAACACACTCCAAACCATCTCTCTCTCACACACACAAACATACTCCCACCCCTCTCTCACACACACAAACACACTCCCACCCCTCTCTCTCACACACACAAACACACTCCCACCCCTCTCTCTCACACACACAAACACACTCCCACCCCTCTCTCTCACACACACACAAACACATTCCCACCCCTCTCTCTCACACACACAAACACACTGCCACCCCTCTCTCTCACACACACAAACACACTCCCACCTCTCTCTCACACACACACAAACACACTCCCACCCCTCTCTCTCACACACACACAAACACACTCCCACCTCTCTCTCACACATACACACAAACACACTCCCACCTCTCTCTCTCACACACACAAATTGATGAGACCATCAATTCACAAGACAAGTGATTGGAAGTGAACAGTGGTTTTAATAGTCTTACAACTGAGCCTGCCTGCGACGAGATGAACTGGCAGCAGGCTCACGACTGCAGAGTTTTATACTTCCAGTTAGTGGGACGAGCCATGGGCAGTGCCATGGGCGGAGCCAAGGGTGGAGCCCAGTACAAACTCCTCATCTCCCCCTATAGGCAGAGCCGCGCAACGTCTCGTATACAGAGCCCACAAGGACACAATACATATGATACAACACAGTGTGAATTACTAGGTTTCTATTTCACCACACAAACACACTCCCACCTCTCTAACACACACAAACATACTCCCACCCCTCTCTCTCACACACAAACACAATCCCACCTCTCTCTCACACACACAACCACACTCTCACCCCTCTCTCTCACACACAAACACACTCCCACCCCTCTCTCTCACACACAAACACAATCCCACCCCTCTCTCACACACACACAACCACACTCCCACCCCTCTCTCTCACACACACACAAAAACACTCCCACCCCTCTCTCTCACACACAAACACAATCCCACCCCTCTCTCACACACACACAAACGCACTCCCACCCCTCTCTCTCACACACAAACACAATCCCACCCCTCTCTCACACACACAAACGCACTCCCACCCCTCTCTCTCACACACACAAACACACTCCGACCTCTCTCTCTCATACACACAAACACACTCCCACCGCTCTAACACACACAAACATACTCCCACCCCTCTCTCTCACACACAAACACACTCCACCTCTCTCTCACACAAACACATTCCCACCCCTCTCTCTCACACACAAACACACTCCCACCTCTCTCTCTCACACACAAACACACTCCCACCCCTCTCTCTCTCACACACAAACATACTCCCACCCCTCTCTCACACACACAAACACACTCCCACCCCTCTCTCTCACACACACAAACACACTCCCACCCCTCTCTCTCACACACACAAACACACTCCCACCTCTCTCTCTCACACACACACACTCCCACCCCTCTCTCTCACACACACAAACACACTCCCACCCCTCTCTCTCACACACACAAACACACTCCCACCCCTCTCTCTCTCACACACAAACACACTCCCACCCCTCTCTCTCTCACACACAAACACACTCCCACATCTCTCTCACACACACAAACACACTCCCATCTCTCTCTCACACACACACACAAACACAGTCCCACCCCTCTCTCACACACACACAAACACTTTCCCACCTCTCTCTCTCATACACAAACACTCTCCCAACTCTTTCCCTCACACACACACTTACGCTCTCGCCTCTCTCTCACACACATGCTCACACTCTCACCTCTCTCACACACAAACATATACATCCATGCTCCCAATTCTCTCTCTCACATGCACACATACTCACACTCTCACCTCTCACCACAAACATACACACTTAGATCATCACCTCTCTCTCTGTCTCACTTGCAGACCCACGCGCTCACCTCTCTTCCCCTCCTGCCCTGTGGCCACTTCCCCTCTTGCCTGTGGCCGTGATCTACCTCACTCTGCCATTAACATGACTTTGCCCTCGCCTCAGACTTTAAATATTCACTTTGTTGATGTTCAGAGCTCGTCCAATCATGGCCGACGTCTCAGTGCATTGGCAACTTGTAGGCTGACTAGTGCGCCGATCAGCAGCCAACGCAGCTTGAAAACTGCCTCCAATTAGACTCGCTGGAAGGACAGCTTTTTCAAATTTCCAAGGCCTATTGTGGAAGCCCTAGATCTCTTCTCCGGAATCCGAGGGTTCTGCAGAACCCAGTTTGGTAAAGAGTGTCTCTGTCAATAGAAATCATGCAAGTAAATGCTCATTTACCCTGGAAGCTATCATGCTGTCTTTGGTTTAAGGCTAAAGTTGCACTCTTGACTCCATAGGGTCAAGTGCCTCGGTGTATATTTGAGATCAAGGCCTGGATTCTCCGTTGCTAGCGAGGAGGAGCAATTTGGCATTCAGGCAAATCTCCCATTCCTTGTAGCGGGACTGGAGAATCCCGTTGCCATGACGGAGGGAGAATTCCGCCCCAAGTCTTCCCTAGACAGCCATTGCTAATAATACCTGTGCACATTCTTAGGCCACCAGCTGGGCTTGACGAAAACAAAGGTTCATTTATTATTTTATAAAACAATGATTAACAGCCCCACATACAAGGGCAGATCAATGCAAACATTTGCCTGACAAATCGTAATGTTGGATCGTAATGTTGTTATCAACTTAACAATTCCTGGAAGATCCTAATTAGTTGTTTACATATTTTGCCTTTTCCTGTTGTTTAGATTACACAGCAATAATTGGCATTCGTTGACTGAGAAAGCAGACAATTTATTTGCAGTCTGTTTATGGCACTAAGAGGTGCATTGACCCTCTTTCTAATGTTCCTGTTGTGCTCCTTCCCAGATGGCCTCAGCTAAGCTTGAAAACTCAGTGTGGGGAAATCATCAGAATAATCCGCATCCTGCCAGTTTACAATGATATCCAGAAAAGTGCAGTAATGACCCCGGTTTGAGACCATCTTATCCGTGTCAAGTGGTGAAAAATAAATTGGGCGCGATTCTCCCATACATTGGGAGTGTTGCATGTCATTTCAGGGCCCTATTCTCCGGTCCACACAGGGCCTAGTACAAGTGCGGCAAGAAGCGGAGGGCGGGGCCGTAATTGATGCGGCACCGCGGCGCACATAAGGCGACGCGAGCGCACAGACCGCCGATGGAGCAAGATAGCGCCACGCCGAGCAACGCCCCGGTTCACGGACCACCACATAGAGACGCTCCTGGATGCCCTCGAGGAGAGGAGGGGCCGTCTGTACCCTGGATCCGGCCATAGAGCCCCAGCCAACTTGGTCCGGAGTCTGTGGAGGGGGGTGGGTGCGGCCGTGAGTGCCATCGCGGTGACACCCAGGACTGGTGAGCAGTGTCGCAAAAAGGTGAACGACCTACTCAGGGCAGCCAGGGTGAGAACCCAGTAATGGAACCAACCCCTTTACCCCCCACACATGTGACACCCACCCCGTCCCCAGATGGGTCTTGACTTCCTGGAATTCCCTCACCCACCCATAGACCCGATGCAGTCAGGGACCCAGGAATGCGAGAAGAGGAGGTCCCAGGACTCCGTGCCACCTCGGACACCCCCCCCCCCCCAACCATCCCTGTGCATCTGGTGGGCAGCGGGCAGAACAGGGTGGCACCACGCCATCCCAATTGCCCGAGGTGTAGCCCAGCCCATCCAGGCTGGGCCGCCCCAGGAAATGGCCGCCAAAGGGGACCCTTGTCACAAGGCAGGAGTCACAGGAGTCCACCTCCAGTTCTGCTACCATCTGGGGGAACACCTAGACATAGTAAGGTAAGAAAGGTCGACACTGAATAAGTTGGCACGGGTGCAGGGCACAGAATAGTTAAGTTGGCTCGGGCAGATGTACAGGACGTCCGTTATTAAACATCTTTCACACCTTTGTAAGCTGCCTCTGGGTACCAGTGTGGGTGCGATGTGCTGCGATATAATGTTCGCCCACGCCAACACCCCCCCCCCCCCCCCCCCCAAGCCATATGACAGGGCCATGAGATGCAGTGTCTAGGCCGCATGCAGGGTCCACCCAGGTGGAGGGTCTTGATGTGGCCATGAGTCAGACACTGTCGAACGATGTGCAGCTCGGAGCCCATCGCAGAGCGGGCTGTCATCATCCTCCATGCTTTGTGCCAGACCCGCTTACACCGCCAACCATGTGACCCCCCATCCCGTTGTGCCGCAAGGAATTTAGCATGGAGGGGTGGTATGCATGTGGGTGATGTGGTGGTGGGGGAGGTGCCGAACTCTGCTGCCTGTACCCATGCCCATCAATCCTGCCACCCACGTGGTCACTGAAACGTGCTGCTATCAGCGCCTCCCGTGCTTGCTGGACCAGCTGGCGGCGTCGGGCAGCATCCCATTGCCGTCCATTCCCCATGTCCTGTGCATCGTCACCCCACTCATCTGGAGAGGAGTGCCCTTTGTCCTGATCCTCCCCCTCCTCCTCCTCCACCACATCGCCCCTCTGCCAGGCTATGTTGTCCAGCACGCAGCAGACCACAACGATGCGGTCGACCCTCACTGATGGGTACTGGAGGGCCCCTCCAGAGCGGTCCAGGCACCTGAAGCGCATCTTGAGCAGCCCAAAACAACTCTCAACCACACCCCGGTCGCACTATGCGCATCATTGTAGTGGTGCTCCGCGGCGGCCTGTGGCCTCCGTATAGGCATCACCACCCACGACTGCAACGGATAACCCCTGTCACCCAGCAACCAGCCCCGCAGCTGGGGGGGGGGGGGATGTCTCTCGACCGTGCCAGGGATGAAGGATTGGGAAAGTATAAAAGAGTCATGCACACTGCCAGGATACCTGAGTACCTACCCTTCCTGTTCATGCACATGGCCCTTTCATCTGATGTGGCCTTCACGGTGATGTGCAGGAGGGATATGATATTCTCTCCCACCCTCCATCAGTTCTCGATCGCCATTCGACGCTACCTAGCTAATTAACTGGTGGCTAGTGTGAGAAGTGTGCTGAGAGAGGTTCAGCACTGCCGGGATGGGGGTGCGGGGGGGTGGCTGGGGAGAGGACGGGTGCCGAGACAAGTGAGAGGCGGGCGGACTGTTTACCATGAGATCCCTGATGGCTGACAACTGCTGCGGTGCTGCATCGGGGAGCTGCAGTATTGCTCAAAGGGTATTCCACACACAAAGGAAAAAGCCACAAACTATCTGTAATGCAACTGCAAACAACTGACAGCAGTACTCCTAATTCCTCAGCTTTCAGACATCTTTGGCCTTTTATCCTACTCTGGATCAAGAATTATGCCAAAATATGAAGTCCGCTTGACCGACTGGCAAACATGAAAGCACATCGGCCACATAAAATCCCAGTCGATTGGAGCCTTAATGTGCAGAGTTGGAACTTTCATTGTCGGTGAAGGCACTTCTGATGCCTTGCGTGCCTGTCCACTTCGCCTTGACATTGGGACGTTGTATCATACGTTTTGTGCTAGGTCAGGTTGGCCAAGCATCCGGACACAGCACTTAAAATTCTTGCAATGGAAATGCACAGAAATCACAACATAGAAATAGGCCTGGGTTTCTGTGACCTGGCTCTCCTGTGGTGCTTCCAAGCCTGGCTTCTCTGCAGTTCCTCGTCCTTCACCATCTCCGCCATGAAATAAAGAGTAGCGACCCAATGAAGAATACATTTTGCAATGTGTATCTTAATTTTGGGAGACTTACATAAACAACTAATAGTCTCATGGGAGATTTCTAAAAAAAATCTCATGGCTTCAAATTTCAAGATCAAAACAATGGACTTAGGAGCAATCCAAAGTAGTTAGAATTATCTATTTAACAGCACAATTTACCTTTAAGATCCCTGTGTCATTGTTACTCAGTTACTGGTATATATTGCTCCTATTTTATGATTACATAAATCAGATTAGCT
Organism: Scyliorhinus canicula; assembly: GCF_902713615.1. Lineage (NCBI taxonomy): Eukaryota > Metazoa > Chordata > Chondrichthyes > Carcharhiniformes > Scyliorhinidae > Scyliorhinus > Scyliorhinus canicula. The sequence continues at coordinate 44,691,451 of NC_052163.1, forward strand.
GTTTCTACAGCGGAAATGACATAATTTTATATTTATAAAGATCCTTTGGCCTAAATCCATCACTTGCCTGATGAGACATTGATTAGAATGGGCTCATCTTACACCCAAACTCACAGTGGTATTTTTTTATTTTTTATTTTTTTTAAATAAATTTAGATTACCCAATTATTTTTTCCAATTAAGGGGCAATTTAGCGTGGCCAATCCACCTACTCTGCACATTTTTGGGTTGTGGGGGCGAAACCCACGCAGACACGGGGAGAATGTGCAAACTCCACACAGACAGTGACCCAGAGCCGGGATCGAACCTGGGACCTCAGCGCCGTGAGGCGGTTGTGCTAACCACTAGGCCACCGTGCTGCTCTCACAGTGGTATTTAGGGCAAAATCAAATGGGCTATAAAACTGGTGGAGCCTCTTTGGACTCATACAAAACCTTCTCTAAGTTGTTCTGTCAAGCTTATATCCAGATGTCCTATTATAGTGGCTCTGGTTTAGCTCACTTGGAAGGACAGTTGGTTCGTGATGCAGAGAGTGGTTAACAGTGTGGGTTCAATTCCTATACCAGCTGAGGTAAATCTCAATCTTGCCCCTCATCTGATGTGCAGTGAGCCTCAGGGTAAATCAGCTCTTTCCCTCAAAGGGAAAAGCAGCCCTCTGATGACTTTACTTATGGTGCCCTAAGTAATGAATAAGCTTGAGCAAATAGAATTCTCACTTTGAGATGGGACTACAGCATATACAAAGTGATCAATAATACTTCCAACCAGAGCATTTAAGAAACAATGGGAGCAACTTCATGAACGTTCATGTGCAACATAAACATTGGTACAGACCAGGTGGGCTGAATGGCCTGCTCTTGTGCAGCAAATTTGGCGTTACCTGATATATTTGAAGATTTGGAGAGATAGCTTATATGATTTATCTTCTAGTATGATAATGTTAGAACAGTTAAGTTGAACATCCATGTAATCCTCACTTACAGTTTACCATTGCTACTCACATACAATGCAGATGGTATATCTGCAGTTGGAAGGGGTTGCCCAATAATTCCTCTCGCTATACTGAGCTAATATCAAACATGGATAGAAAGAAAATATGTATTTCATTCTTTTATAATTTATTGAGGAGAAAATTACTCAATTTTCACTCTAACAGGAAGAAAACTGAAAACACTTGGCGGTGGGGGGGGGGGGGGGGAGAGGAGAAGGAGCCCCCGATGATTGTCCAGGAGGTGCGGGGGAGCCCCGTACCTTGGTGGTGGGGAGAGCAGATTAACACCTGTTTTGACCGGGGTGTCCTGTAATTTGCCGGCTCTACCAGGTCCCGGCCTGCCTGACTGACGCCCACCCACTTTTTCTTTATTTAAAGAGGCTCAATATGCGGAGGGAAAACTGGTCTGTGCAGCTGGAGAGCAACACGCCAGCTTTTGTCTGAACCTGACACTTTGACAAAAATATAGTTAGATTCCACCGAATGGCTTTGGATTTCCCGATATTCAATTAGAGAGGATCTCAGCTCCTCGGGTCAAAATGGCTGAGGAGTGACAGTGCACGACAGTCACAATCACACACTCATTTCATTTGTAACTTTGGTAAGGGGCATTTCAGTGTCATGGTGGGTGGAAACCTGATTGGAGAGGATCCAACATGGAGTTGTGGGAAATATGTGCTTGGTTTTGGTGGGGCGGGGAAACAGCACTTTGAAGGAAGTTGGAGAGGAGAGATGATTATGATCCAATGGACACACTGCGTCCAATAAGCAGCTTGCCGCAGTGCAGCGTGGCCAATGAAAACCAGGAGACCCCACTCCTGGGGTCTACCCGGCTCGCCATGCCTTGCGAGATCCAATGAGGGATCACTTTTTGGCAAATCTGCATATTAAACCGAAGCGGTAAGCCTCACTCTAATGTGCAGATTCCTGAAGTACCTGACGCTTTACGATTCATTCCATTCACCTCAGAGACTTGGGTGAGTGCCGTTTGGTACTGGTCACCCACCTCCTTGTGGAATGTGCCTTTGCAAAGAAGGTCTGGAGAGAGATGCAGTGGTATTTGTCAAGGTTCATCCCGAGCAGCTCTGTGACACAGGACTCTGTGCTCTACGGACTGTTTCCAGGCACACACACCTGGAAAGTCATCAACTCGGTGAAAGACGCTCTTTGGTCTTCCCGAAACTTGCTGATCTTCCAGTGCAAAGAATTGTCCTCGACCGAGTGTTGCAGACTGGCACATTCCAAGGTCCAGGACTATGTGCTGAGGGACGCACTCAAGCTTGGGGCAGCTGCCGCCAAAGAGCAATGCGGAAAGACCACTGTGAAGGTCTTAGCAGCAAATGTACACCGAGGGGCTGGTAACCGTGTAAAACCCCTCGGTATGGGTCATCAACACTCCAATGTATAAAAGAAACACGACAATGTAAATATTTAAGAAAGAATTGTAACGTAAAGAGGGATATGTGTGTAATGTCATCCCAACTTAATGGAAGAAAGTCAAGTGAATGTGTAACTTTGATGGAAATGTACAGTCAAGACAATCCGAAATATTCTGTAATGTTTATTATAGATTTTATGAATAAAGTATACTTTTTGTCAAGAAAACAAAAAACTGGTCCTCACAAATTGGGGACCAGATGGAATGGCACTTGTGGAGGGTCTCCAAGGAGAGCCCCAGCTGCATGCTGTTTGGGCAAGGTGGTGCTCTGGCACTGCTGATGACACCTGGGTACTGTAGCAGTGCCAGTGGCAAGATGGCCAGTTGGCATGGGCACTGTCAGGGTGCCAGGTTGGCACTGCCAAGCTTTGGGGGCCTTGGAGATCGGGACAGCATTTAAAAAAGGCGTCCGATCTCTCGCTACAATGAGGAGTTCCAGCGAGCAAAACGTACAAAACGGGCCAATTGCATTCTTGGCCGTGCGTTTATCATTCAGGCTCCTTATTCAATGCGAGTCGCGTTGAATAGCCATGTGTTTCTCGATACTGTGAGCGACAGGAAACACGCAGCTAAATGTGCTCACTGGGGAGCTTCATTCCCTTTTGTGAGAATCGTGCCCAGGGTGGTAGTTATCATTAACAGGAGAGTGAAGGATATTTTGATGAGGTTTTAGTTTAGCCCCAGCACATCCAAAAGTTACTTGGCTGTTGGGCAGGTGAAGGTACAACCCCAATTCCTGAAGAATGCAACCTTGTGTAGGCTTCTCTGCAAAAACAGTTAGTGCTGAGTTAGATTTGTTTAAGAAATCTCCATCTGCAGCAGGATGTCCAAAATCAGCCAACAGGGTTCGATGTTTACCAGTTGGGTTGGAAGAAAACAAAACAAGGCACATGGACCTGGTTTAGGTCTTCTCCCGAAGTTGCTTGTCCTCAGTTATGTTGAGAAAACATTTGCTTAAAACATACAAAGGGTTGGCTTGTCAAGTGACCAGTGATCTTCCTTCTCTCATTGCCAGGGGAAGCCATATGGACCCAAGAACAGATAAATTAGGGCATTCAGGCCCTCGAGCCTGCTCTGTCATTCAATAAAATCATAGTCAATATGGCCTCAGGTCAGGTGAACTCCATGATACACTTTGGGGTTCTCTAAACCCTGGACAATAACACTGCTACTAATCTTATTTCAATTTGATACTGTCTTTAATGTCCTCAGTAAGCCACAGGTGATATGTCTTTCCCCAGAGAGTGTTTATTTCTCACTGGAATTTATCTTTGCTGAGTGTTATGACATATCTCCTTAAATGTCTCCTGTTGCATCTCTGTTGCTTTATCCCTTAACCTAATGTCCCAGTTTACTTTAGCCAGCTCTGTCTTCATATCCTCATAACTCTGTTTTAAGTTCAAGACATGAGTTTTCGACCCACTCTTCTCTCCCTTGAATTGAACATGACATTCCATCATGTTATGATCACTGCTACCTAGGATGCCTTACTAATTTAAAAAAGAGAAATTGTCTGTGTGTTTCAAAGGTCATGTCTGGAAGCTAATTTAGAAAGGGTCCCACTGTCCAAGCAATTAGTCTTAATGGCCCACCTCCAGCAGTTTATTAACTCAGGTGATTGCCACAGATGAGTTGCTAATCTTGGGCTGTGAGTTAAGTCACTCTGTGTTTTTAAAAGGTCTGGGGTTGGATTCTCCGCAGCCCCGTGCCAAAATCGCGTTTGGCGAGAGGGGTGGAGAATCAACTTTCGTGCCAAAATCAGGCTCGCCACCGGCCTGCCGATTCTCCGGGCCCCGGGAATTGCCGATTCCGTGGAGTACTCCGCGTGGCTGGGGGCCCATTGCCAGCGGCCCGCTCAGCGATCATCCGCTCCCAACCGGCCGAGTTCCCGACGGTGTGGTTCTAACTACCTATTGCCGTTCAGGAACCTCGCATGGTGGCTGTTGACTGTCTGATCCCCCGCCCTGGTGGGGGGATCAGGCACCGGGGTGGGGGGGGTCCTTATGGGCGGCCGGGGGCAGGTTCGGGCGCGTGACCGATTGGGGGGCCTACATTTTCCAGCTGCCTCCGCGGTCCGAGTCTGCCATGGCTGGCTGCTCCCGTACACATACTCAAACTCCAGACCAGAAGGGCGGGGGCCGCAAACGCAGCCTAATCACTCTGGGTTTCTGCTAACCCCCTGAAGGTGAGTCAATTAGCTGATATTTCTTTGAGGAAACACCGGAGTGAAACGGCAGCGTTTTTATGCCAGCGTGGGGACATAGCCCCATTTTGGGAGAATCCAGCCCCTGATTTTAAAAGTTCAATGGGTCAATATTTCGGATGAAATGATCCAGTGTCATTAATGTGGCAATTCAGTTTCCCCACTACTAAGACATTGCACAAAAACTAATAGTTTTTTCTGCAAGATTTGAGATTGAAAATTTCCTTAACGGCAGCTTTCTATTTATGTTCTGAAAAAATTATTTAACCAATCTATGCTATTGCCCATTTGTAAAAACCCAAATTGTTTAAATTACTAGAACTCACTTGACCGAAGAAATTAGAGACAATGGTCAAGAATTTTCTATCCCTTGCAGCGTGTCAATCCCATTGCACTGGGAGAATAGCGGGAGAGGCCAAAGTCAAGATTTGTGCCAGGCATGAACCATTTTGCAGTACACCCGGCCCGCTTTCAATGGCGAGATCTGTATTTCACCCAAAAATGGTGAGAAGCTCATTTAGCCTAATTTGTATTCATTTCAATCTCATTAACGAGATTGAAGTCAAATGCAGTGGCGTCCCGGGAGTCACCTGACTCCCCAGGTAGATGCCACATGGGCACCATTTAGTATTCATCCACAAAAATGGGGACCTGGCACAATGGCTACCAAGGGGAAGTGAGAAGATGAATAGCCTTTTCCATTCACCGGCATGCAGCCCAAGAGCACCTGAGCGGGGGTGATCCCTGGGCCGGTGGGGAGGGCTTTGCATCTGTAAGGCCATTAAACCATCTTTAAATATTGTGCAGATGCATAGAAGGGGCAATCACAGCTGTGACCTGTCTGTCTTACCAAACCCTCCCAGAACAGAGCACGGCTGCACCTTCTCTCACAAAAGTCAATTTCATCCCCTGTGCCCTCCACAATCTGGCTATCTCAAAGGAGGGATTAGCCTTGTTAATTGTGATAGCATTTTGCACTCTTCAACTCTCAGATGTCTTCTCGAAGGAAGAGGTGCCCTGTCTTGAGATAATGATTAGTGGACTGGATGTCCTGCAACCTTTTATGACTGAGCAGTGTGTCTGTACTCCAGGAGCGTCAGCGCCGTAGACGCAGCTGTCAGCAATCAAACATTAAAGAGCAGGGATTCACCACTGAGGACCCTCTCGTGGTTAAATGGTAAGTTCCTGGATGAGGAGATGACAGCTGAGCGCAGTCTCCCTAATGATGCTGGCATGGTCTAGGGTCTAGGGGTTCCTGATCTGGCTGGCACTGGTTGGCACTCTGAGAGAAGGTGAGACAGTCATGGTAATGGTGGGAGAGGCGCAGGAGATGTGAGGGTTCCTGTACGGAAGATCTAACTGATTGTCAGTCTCTCTACTTCTCCAATTTCTTTCAGATACAAAAATGTTTGCTGGTATCGATCCTGAGGAGGCTGCCCTCATTGTGGTTGCCACAGCTGAGGTGTGTAGACGCTGACGAAGTCAGCAAGATCAACGCACACTGGAGAGAGCACTGACATGTGCAGGGTGCTTCCACACCCTCAGGACCCAGCCACCCATCAGGCTGAGGAGGGGGCCAGAAGGAGAGTCCAGTGACGTGCCAAGGTGTACAGGAGTCATTGGTCATTCAATGAGCTGACAGACAGCATATGCTTCAGAAGACTGCATTTCAACAGAGAGACAGTTTGGCACCCGCGCTCCACATTCTCGTAGACATGGCACCCCGTGGAGGAAGTGGACACCTGCTCCTGGTGGCTTTGGAGGACATTGCAGGCCTACATTTCTATGCCACTAGGGTTTCAGCAGGGACCTGTGTTGCATTTCGCAGTCATCAGCCCACAGGTGCATCCGGGAGGTGACAGGTGCTCCGTACGCCTGGGTACCTGACTTTATCACCTTCGACCTGGAGGATTCACTGCCATCATCGGGATGGCTCAATCCAGGGGCACGCATGTCACCCTGCGAGCACCAGGATATCAGGGATGCCTTATATTAACAGGAAGGGGTGCCATTCCGTAATGTTCAGATGATGTACGACAAACATTTCAGGATCATGCACATGGATGCACTCTATCCTGGGAGCGTGCATGACAGTTACATCCTGAGGCACTCGGAGACCCCTGGGGTCTTCAAGGACCACCCAAAGATGACGGGTTGGCTCATGGAGAACAAGGAATATCCGCTGAGGTCATGGCTGATGACGCCAGTGCAGAGTCCTGAGACCGAGGTGGATTCCTGAGACCGGGGCGGAGGCCCATATTATGAGGCCCATTCTACCATCTATGCTGTCATTGAGCAATTCCTCGGGTTGCTCAAAATGCTGTTTCACTGCCTGCTCCGCTCTGGTGGGGCCCTACAGTACACCCCTCAGAGCATAGCCTACTGTGCCCACAATCTGGCACAGCAGTGGGGTGACATGCTGGGCAAGGAGGAGGAGAGGGAGGAACATTTGCACTCGTCTGAGGAGGAGGTCCAGGAGGGACTGGAGGATGAGCTTGAGGAGGAGCAGGAGGATGGAGGACAGGCGGCAGCAAGAGTCCGACATGCAAGGATGACCAGGGGGGCCCTCATCATCTCTAAATTCTCATGAGACGAGGCCGTGCCCATCAGCTCCACACCCACAGCCCCCCTCATATCACACCAACCCTTCTCGCCCACCCTGTTCCCCCCTTCTAATGGTCTATGTAACATTACTCAAGGCTGATGGGCCTGTATTGGCCTTGTCAGCAGGTCCCTATACAAGGCAAGAGCGTGTTCACCCCTCACTGTGAGGAAAGCTCTGATGCTCCTCAGGGTCTGATTAATTCTAACTCCTGCCTTTCTGCTGACAGCACACCCATACCCAACCTGACGCCGGGATCTGCATGGGGCCGTTTGATCTTGGACCTCTATGCTGAAAGGGGTGGGAGGTGGGGGGAAAGAGAGGTGGGGGTGTAGACAGGCCCACTGTGACCGTTAAAATAACAGAGGTTTCACATGTATCAGATGTGAGATGCTTTAATAGTCAGTATTTTAATGTGACAAGTTCCATTCCCCATATGGGGTCACGGATAGTGACCCCACCAGTGCCCATTCAGTGCTTCTCACTCTTCTTGATCTTTCGAGGTCCAGTGCTATGTCTAGGTGTATCCCCAGGATGCACATCAGAGGTGGAGACAGCGTGCTGCCTTCCATGCCCTGTGGCCTTTGTTGCCCTTGGCGGTAGTCCTCTGGCAAGCCTGGAGCCTGGGTGTGTCAATCGACTTACCGGCATCACAGGCATCGCTGTGTCATCCTGTTCTGCCAGCTGCCCTTCAGATAAGTCAGTGTGGGGAGGGAGGCGATTGAGAGAAACTGGACACCCCCTTAGTCTCCTTGGTGGGAAGCCCTGGGATGGGCTCCAGCGCTTCCTCCACCCTGAGGGTAACCGTAGGGCACTGGGTGACTCCATGAGATAGAGGGGCAGCTGGAGTGAGCTCCAGAAGTCTCTGAACCATCTGGCGCTGCCAGTCTTGGAGGCCCCCCATTGTCTGCACCATGGTGTTGACGCCCTCAACGTTGGTCCTCAGTGACGGGCCACGCTCTGCAGTGTCTCAGCAATGTCCACCTGTGGCTGGGATATGCCGCTCAGTGAATGAGACGTAATGTCGAGGCCCTCAGCCATGGTCACAGACTTATCAATGTCTTGGGCACCACCACTCAGGGCATGAACGTCATGTTCAAGGTTTTCAACAGAGGTCTCCACCTAGCAGTGTTGGTCTAAGTGCCATTGAATGTCTGCACCATCTCCTTTGCCTGAAGACTTTAGGACTCCTCCAATCAGCCTGGTACTCACTGGAATGTCACTGACACCCCCTCCTGAATGTCACGGCCATGTCCTATCATCCGCATCAACTCTGGGAGAACCTTGTCCAGAGGTTAGGCATCTGGCTGGGATTCAGCGGAGTCCTGGGATCCAGCAGACCTCCAACTGCTGTTTCTCTTGGATGTTCCTGTCTCCACCTGATGTGCATCAGCAGCTGTGTGGTGCTCACCAGATAGTGCCCCGAAGCCTGTCTACTAATATCCACCTCGGAGGTATGTGTCACTGCACTGGTGCATATTGTGGCATATTTCCGGCATTCTCCTTGGCACCCTCCTCCAAGGTGTTTTCTTGGGTGGCAGAGGGGGCAGTGACCCCGGATGGCCCAGCCTCATCGGATGGTGATCCTACAAGATAATGGACATGGGTTCAGTAAAAGGGAAGGATAATTGTCTGGAGCTTCAACAACTCACTTGAGAGAGGTCATCTGGATGAAGGGGCATCACGTCTCTGGTACAGGCCAACTTCGCTGTCAGGCGCTGCGCTCTCTCTGTGCAACCCCGTAATCTCCAGGGCCCATTCCTTCTATGGGTTGAGGACTCGAATCTCTGGGATTCGTTTTTTATTTTTATTTTTACAAGTAAGGGCAATTTAGTGTGGCCAATCCACCTACTTTGGATTATGGGAACGAGACACACGCAATCACAGGGAGAATGTGCAAACTCCCCACAGTGACACGGGGCCGAGGTCGAACATGGATCGTCGGCACCATGAGGCAGCAGTGCTAACCACTGCACCACTGTGCTGCCTCCCGGATCTCTAGGATTCTGACCTATTATGGACTATCTTATCCTGCGGGAACAAAGAAAGGTCATTGTGAGCCGCATGCTTGATTGGCCAGCGGGGGTCTAAAGCAGGTGGCGTGTGTGGGCAATGCATCTAGACATGAAGGGGTTGTGATGGTGAGTGCCCGGGTGTACTGAGGAACAAGCTTGGAGATCAGATGTTGGGAGGGTATGAGGTATCAGCCAGTGGATTGGAGGGGGGGGGGGGGGGGGGGGGGTTGAGAAATTGAAGGGTTGCAAGGGGACTGATGCCAGGAGAGAGGTGGTAACATACCCTTGCAGCTCGTAGGAGGTCGTTCATCTTCTTCCTAGATTGGATGGCAGTCCTCTCGGTCATGCTGCCTACACTGACAGCTGCATCCCAGGCAGCATCGCTGACCCTGCTGCTGGTTCCCTGACTCCCTGGGGGTAACAGGGTGACCTGCCTCTCATCCACGGTGTTGAGGGGCCTGGCCAGGTCAGCATCCCCAAAGCAAGGAGCAAGTCTCCACTCTGCCGTCCTCGTGTTCTGACTGTGAATTAGCGCCGAGGACGGGTTAAAAAGCACCTCCCCCTTGTTAGCAATGAGCAGCTGAGGCGCGAGTCGGGCGAATCATTCTTTGCACCAATTGCATGTGAATACAGGTTACAATCTCCCCATTACACCCGACGTGAAACATCCTGCCATACTGGCCCAGAATGACACTTAGTGCATGATTCAACTAATTGGGAATAAAGTCCCATGGCGAGGGCGTTTAGTCGCATATTTCCTGGTGCTCGCAGTGCCGAAAGACACATCGCTATACAATGTGACTCACGTTGTATAAGGGGCTTCCGCAGGGAATGCATGACTGAGGCTGCACACAGCTCTGTTTTGCACATTGGGGAGCGCTGCTTGCCAGAACTCCCCTGTGCAGCGAGAGATCGGGATGCCATTTAAAAACGGTGTCCCAATCTCCTAGGCCCCCAAAGCGGCCCCCGACCTCCCCAGCCTGAACTCACTATGAGAGGGTCCCTGCATCCCCCCTCTCCCCCCCCCCCCCCCAAATACCCACACAGGTCACCCCAGCTCAATCGCACACGCACACAAAATGCCAGCTTGACACCCTGGCAGTGCCCCTGCCAGTGCCACCTGAGCAGTGCCAGGGTGCTCAGTTGACACCAGCAGCACTAGGGACCACCCTTCCCAAAGGGCATGCAGCTGGGGGCTTTTGGATCCAGCATGACCATTGGATCGCACCCTTAGTAATTTTTTGAGTGAATCGCACACTATGGGCGGCATTCTCCCCTACCCGGCGTGGCGGAGGGTGCCAGCGTAGGGGAGTAGCGGCAACCACTCAAGGGTCGGGCCTCCCCACCTTTGGGGGCCAGCCCCGCGCCGGAGCGGTTTGCACCAGAAGAATGTCGCAAAACACCGGAGCCCCCGGCAGCGGGGCTGGCCGAAAGGCTTTCGCCGGTCGGCGCATGCGCGATGTGGGGTTCTCTTCCGCTTCCGCCATGGCGAAGGCCGTGGCGGCCGCGGAAGAAAATAGTGCACCCAGGGCACTGGCCCGGAGTCTGAGCGGGGGGCCCCGATCGCGGGCCAGGCCACCGTTGGGGCACCCCCCGGTGTTCGATCGCCCCCCGCCCCCCCAGGACCCGGGGGCCCGCTCGCGCCCCTGATCCCGCCGTTCCAGAGGTGGTTCAAACCTCGGCGGCGGGAGAAGCCTCCCAGCGGCGGGACTTCGGCCCATCCAGGCCGGAGAATCACCGCAGGGGCCTCTCCGATCGGAGTGGCGAGATTCCGCCGCCGCCACTTCCCGGGTGGCGGAGAATCTCTGCCACGGCGGGGGCGGGATTTTAGGCGGCTTCAGGTGATTCTCCGATGCTGCTGGGGGTCGGAGAATTTTGCCCCAGATCATCTATGCTCATATGTCATTTCCCCTATTGCAGCAATAAATCTTGTTTTATTGAGTCCAATTTATTTCAGACATTTATTGCTGGTATTTATTTCCTCTCATCCCCTTTCTCAGGCCCCTTCATGTGAAACATTATTCTCAGTTGAAAGAGTGGACAGGCAACCTGCTCCTACACCTCTCTATTATTTCCAGAACTACTATTAATGAGTCAGGGATTTTGCTTTGATTACTCTGACTGGGCGTCTTTCATCATTGCCTGTAAGTGGCTCATAACTCTTGGAGCATCACAAGCATCATCCCTTATTTTACCCGTGTATGACACAATGTGTTGGGAACAGAATGCACTGCAGCACAATCCCAGTGTGCAACAGGATCCATTCTTTAGAAAAATCATTAGCTAATTGCAAAATCATAGCTTGTTGCAATGAAAACTGTTTCATTATGACTAGGCCCATCTTTGCTGTTAAATATTGAGGAGTTGAGTACTGCAATTTTTCTGTTGTGTTCTACAATGCAATGATGATAATGTAGCAGATACATGGATCTGGGCTTTCAATTTGGCATCAGGAATCCAACAATGGGATCATTTCTGGGCCCTGACCCCCATGTCGTGTCAGCCACAGTAATCCAATATAATTTTGAAACGCAAATGACATAATTTCCTTGGGTGAGTGTGGCACCCAATTAGCAGTGCCAGGAGGTGTGACATAGAAAGGGAGGGTCATTTGAAAAGTCTGAACCATTGAGTGAAGCTATGGAGTAGCAGGGAGAAAAGCAGGCCAGTGCTGCATATAGATGGTGGATACTCCTGCTCAATACACACTGTGGATGTCCAGCTGCTATCAACAATGGGATTGGTTCTGTTGAGGCATCTGCTGAGGAGCTGGAGTTTTCTTCATCAGCTTCTTGAGTTTGGGTCACTGTCCGTGTGGAGTTTGCACATTTTCCCCGTGTCTGCATGGGTTTCGCCCCCACAACCCAAAAAAGATGTGCAGGGTAGATTAATTGGCCACGTTAAATTGCCCCTTAATTGGAAAAAGTTAATTGGGCGCACTAAAATTTGGAAAAAATACTTGGTCATTCCTCTTCAGAGGATGGAGGACAGACACGGCCAAGCTCCACTGGGTGAAGAAGCTGGGCCTTGTATAGTACACATGAAGTGGGATTTCTGGAGGAACAGAGCATGACCAACCTCATGGAGAACCCCATGTAGCACAACCTGAGTGAATTCTGGAGCAAGGGACTGAAATGTGGAGGAAATGTGACACTCTCTGCAGCATCGACTGCTCAGTGTTATTGACAGCACAGAGATAGTTGGAGTGGATGCCAGCCACTTTGCAGCTGATGGCCTGGTTCAGCATGGAAGGGTACCATGAATGGGCTGAGGGATTCAAAGAAGTTGACGAGGGTTCTAGGAACTGAGCGCAGGCCTGTATGATGTACTGTCTGTGATCACAACCAATGAGTGGAAGTCTTTCCTGGTCAGGATTCTAAGTGTCTGATCTGTCACTATGCTGATGGCTATGTGGGTTTAACCAATTGTGCCCTCAGACCTGATGGTATCCATCAAAGGCAACAAATGCCAATGTCCTCTGAGTGCCTGCACTAACCCATCTGTCTGAAAACGGATGTAGTCCTCCGCCTTCAGGAGGTAGGCTTCCATGAGTTGCCTGATGGCACAATGTACTGCCTACTGTGAAATGCCTCCCAGGTCCACAGCTGATCCTTGGATGGATAAGCATTCAGTGCCACGGTGATCTTGATGGTTGCATGGGCTTGGGGCGGGGGCGGTTGGATAGGCACAGTCTCCTAAGGCACTCATACTCTTTCATTTGCAGGCATCTGACTCTTGGGTGATACACTGTTGTCTTGGGTGGTTCCTTCTTCTTCTCGTAGCCCCTTGTTATGCTCCTCTTCCTGACCAGGAGGATACATCTTTTGAAACTCCGCCTTGCTACTCTGTCCAATGGCAGAGTAACCGGCTTCCATTTCAACTCCCTCAGCTACTAATCATTGATTGACCAGGGCTTTCTCTACCTACCTCTGATGCCCAAGTGATGCCAGCTGCCTCATGTCCCTTTTAGGAGTCCAGGCACTCTTGATTCACAAACCCAAGATTCACAAACCCAAGCCTCTCAACATCAGGGGTGGCAGGGTAGCATGGTGGTTAGCATAAATGCTTCACAGCTCCAGGGTCCCAGGTTCGATTCCTGGCTGGGTCACTGTCTGTGTGGAGTCTGCACGCCCTCCCCCTGTGTGCGTGGGTTTCCTCCGGGTGCTCCGGTTTCCTCCCACAGTCCAAAGATGTGCGGGTTAGGTGGATTGGCCATGCTAAATTGCCTGTAGTGTCCTAATAAAAGTAAGGTTAAGAGTAGGGTGATCATGGCTCGGCACAACATTGAGGGCCGAAGGGCCTGTTCTGTGCTGTACTGTTCTATGTTCTATGTTCTATCAGTGATGTAAACTCTGTGCCATTGGTTGAGCAGCTGAGTTTAAATCTCCATCTCGCACAAATATTGGCCAAAGCACCCACTGGCTCTCGTAGCTCTTGACCTTGTCCATGACAGCTGCACCCTCAGGTGTTCAACACCCGCCATTTTCCCCTGCTTCACAAATGACAGTGGCAGACTGCTGCTCAATAGACTGTTAACAAGCCCTACAATGAGCTCAACAAACAGTTAATGGGAGAATTGTGGGTTGCCATCAACCCTTCATCACCATCCCTTTGAAAGATGCATCATGTTCGAGGGGCACTGGGATCCAGTGATGCCATCTGAGAATGCTATTTTTAATGTGGGCCTGCACCCGTACTCGCCTTCACAGACGATTACAATCCAGCCCATTCTGTCCAGATCATTAAATGCGGCAGTGAATTGTGAACATCACAATATACGGACCTCAAAAATTCTAATCTTACCAATGCTGAAAAGGGAGCACGTAACAAACCATTTGATCACCAGGGAGCACCCAGTTAAGTGGAAAACCTTTTTCTACATAAGAATTCACTTTGGACAGCAATGTTTTCTGACTCTCCTCTTGACAACACCCAGCCATCATTTGGATTTTTGCTCGCAATAAAGCACACAAGATCTCTAGAGTGAGGAGGGGGGGGGAAAAAGGACACTCTGGACTTTCTTTGTAAGAAGGAAATGCTGTAAGTCCCCTGTGGCAACTGGGATTTTATGCTTTGGCAAAAAAAAACTCTCAGTCATGAAAAAGCCATTAGTGCCATAAAATTTTGAGTCACAAATAGCTTTGCTTCAAAAATTTGACCTTTCGCTTTTTATGCTCCCTCAGATAAGCTATATTAACTCTGTGAGGAGAATAATATGTTCAACCCAAAAGTCATAAGTATAACATGGAATTTAGCTTCAGTCAGAAAATTATAAGCTTGTAATGCTGCATGTTATAATGGTTATTTTGAAAGGCAAACAAACTGCATAAGTTGAAAACTGTAACCACCACAAGACACACAAATAAGCTGATGTAGAATTAAAATCCTCCGCATATTTCTTGCGGTTTAAAAGAAAATCCCTAAACATCTCCTGAGGCCACAACTGAAATTTCAGAGCTGTTCTTTATTTATTGTTTTATTTCAGGCTGAAAAATACCAGCTGAACTTTGATATCCATTCAGGGTTAAAAAAAAAGTCCATGATGCACAGGTGAACGTGAACATTTCCAGGTTCACTGTCAAGTTTTTAGACCCTGTGTCCAGGTTTCATCAGTGAAATGAAAAATGATCGGTGCAGCAAATGAAACTTGGCGTCTTGAGTTTTTGCATTGCTTGTTTATTTGTGACTGTTCTGAGTGGTTGGAACAATTGAATTTACCTCAGTTTTCTACATCTGGGAACACATAACAAAAAGGAAAGTCTTTGCAGCACTGTGCCAATATCAGAATAAAAAGAAGTCTGTCTGAAGAATATAAACAGGTATGTTAGCAGGAATTAATTGATTAGCATGCACTTTTGGAAGGATCACTGGTTGAAAAAAGGAAAGATGCAATCTAGCTTTAGGGTTTTAATTCTTGCTAGCTGAGTGGAACAATTGAGTATTCCATAATTATGGGAAAGGCTAAATCCATGAACGGGACGTTCCAGCCGTTCCCGCAAGGCCTGTTTTCTGGTGGCAGGGGTGCCTCGCCATTGGCCGCCAATGGGATCTTCCGGCTGATGTCAACGGCGTTTGCCGGGCTCATCCATCCCACCGCTGGGCAACACACCATTGGGGGTCACCTTCAGCAGGACTGGAAGGTCCCGCTGTGTGGGAAGGGCTGGGAAATCCCATCCCATGTCTCAGCTTTGAACAACATTACAATTTGCATCAATTTCACTCAGAACTTTGTGTTTTGTGCCACCATTCCTTCAGGAAGCACAAGGGACAGTAATGTAAAGTATTTAACCTGTTGCTCTGAGATTTGTTGAGAACATGCCCATTTGCTAACATTGCTTACCCAATGAAGCTAATGGAGCTAACTCAATGAAATAATGTCAGTAGTCAATAAAAATATGTTTTAACAGACTGAATTGAATCCTGTGCCTAATTGAGAAAGGAAGATGAAGAGCAAGAAGAAAAAGTGTAAAGCAAGAATTAGAGCAACCATTGCAGTGTCCATCAGAGCTGGTCATATCCATTGACTCAGCTATTTGGCCTTTACCCCAGACCCCATGCTCCTGGCATTTCACTATGTATAAAAGAGAACATCAGTAGGCAGAGATCCTCCTCCTTTGACTGACCTTCATTAAATGTGTCTATATATGCAGAAGCATGTTTAGTCTACATTGTCATCACAAATATACATGGCCATCCTTCATTTATTGCTAGCTAATGTCACAGTCTGAAGACTATTCCCACTTAGGTGAATTAGTTGAAGGAGAGATGGCTATTTTTCTTACACATAAAACCATCCAGAAAATCACATTTTAGTTGGAGGTTATAACTGAAAAAGACGATGATGTGTCAGATTCCGAAATTGCAATCACATTGCCATCTTTCACTAAATTCATTTCAGAGAGAGTAGAAGTCGAGTTATCTCGATCAAGAGAGGGGAAAAAGTAAATAAAGGCCATTCAGGCTTTGCAGTTCATCTCTCTAATATCCTACTTCTCCTATCCAACATGTTTTGAAGATTCAGAGTAAGTTTATCTCTACTGTAATAGAGAGAAACACTAGAGACAACAAAACGACAAATCATGATTGATCATATAAGGCGGTGTTTTTGAAACTTTTTTGCCCGGGACCCATTTTTACCAACCGGCCATCCTTCGGGACCCTAGCCAGCTGAACTTCGTAACCCATGGCAGCTGATCTTCACGACCCACACTGCCCGAACTTCGCGACCCGCCATTTTCACTTACCTTTAATATGGCAGGTGAGCCTGCTCGGTCCTCACAATCTCACTTGCTTTTTTTTTATTCAAGTTACATTTCTGATAATGACTTTCGATGATGATTTAAGATCTCACTGCACCCATTGAAAAAAAAACAAAAGGTTTGTCCTCGAACTCGCCACACTTAGTCTTCAAATGTCTTTGAAGTTTTGAGGGTTTTAAACTTTCATTTGCCAGTGCTTCCCTGCATATAACACATATGAACTTTGAATCCTGATTTGCAGTGGCACAATTAAGAACGCATACCTCGGGGCAGCACGGTGGCACAGTGGTTAGCATTGCTGCCTACGGCGCTGAGGACCTGGGTTCGAATCCCGGCCCTGGGTCACTGTCTGTGAGGAGTTTGCACATTCTCCCCGTGTCTGCGTGGGTTTCACCCCCACAGCCCAAAGATGTGCAGGTTAGGTGGATTGGCCACGTTAAATAGACCCTTAATTGGAAAAAAATAATTGGGTAATCTAAATTTAAAAAAAAAAAGAACGCATACATCAAGGAGTCATTGATGTGCCATCAACGAACACGAGACAGGGCAGCACGGTGGCCTAGTGGTTAGCACAACCGCCTCACGGCGCTGAGGTCCCAGGTTCGATCCCGGCTCTGGGTCACTGTCCGTGTGGAGTTTGCACATTCTCCCCGTGTCTGCGTGGGTTTCGCCCCCACAACCCAAAAATGTGCAGAGTAGGTGGATTGGCCACGCTAAATTGCCCCTTAATTGGAAAAAATAATTGGCTAATCTAAATTTAAAAAAAAAAACGAACACGAGACGAGCAGTGAACGTAACTGAGGCTCCAATAAACTAAACAGAAAGCCTCCTGGCCTCGGATCCCAAACTGGGGCAGCGGTGGAGACCAGCCACCTTTATACCCAGCCCGAGGGGAGACGGAGCCAGCAGGCAGTGGTTTACCACATTACATATAATAAAGTGGCAATTTACCACAATACACATATTATATACTACAGTGGTTCGGAGCCAGCAGGGACAAGCCCAGGCATGTAGCAATACAACAGTACAATACAATCCAGTGGTCAGTCATTAACCACAATCATCTTTATACTGCTTTAAAAAAAAACAGAGAAAATTACAGCACAGGAACAGGCCCTTCGGCCCTCCCAACCTGCGCCGATCCAGATCCTTTATCTAAACCTGCCGCCTATTTTCCAAGGATCTACTTCCTTCTGTTCCCCGCTCCTTCATCTATCTGTCTAGATGCATCTTAAATGATGTTATCATGCCCGCCTCTACCACCTCCACTGGCAAAGCATTCCAGGCACCCACCACCTTCTGCGTAAAAAACGTTCCACGCACATCTCCCTTAAACTTTCCCCCTCTCACCTTGAAATCGTGACCTCTTGGAAAAAGCTTGTTGCTATCCACCCTGTCCATACCTCTCATAATTTTGTAGACCTCAATCAGGTCCCCTCTCAACCTCCGTCTTTCCAACAAAAACAATCCTAATCTACTCAACCTTTCTTCGTAGCTAGCCCCCTCCATACCAGGCAACATCCTGGTGAACTTCCTCTGCACCCTCTCTAAAGCATCCACATCCTTCTGGTAATGTGGCGACCAGAACTGCACGCGTTATTCCAAATGTGGCTTAACCAAAGTCCTATATAACTGTAACATGACCTGCCAACTCTTGTACTCAATACCTCGTCCGATGAAGGCAAGCATGCTGTATGCCTTCTTGACCACCCTATCAACCTGCGTTGCCACCTTCAAGGTACAATGGACCTGAATTCCCAGATCTCTCTGCACATCATTTTCCCCAAAACCCTTCCATTGACCATATAGTCCGCTCTTGAATTTGATCTTCCAAAATGCATCACCTCGCATTTGCCTGGATTGAACTCCATCTGCCATTTCTCTGCCCAATTCTCCAATCTATCTATATTCTGTTGTATTCTCTGACAGTCCCCCTCGCTATCTGCAACTCCACTAATCTTAGTATCATCTGCAAACTTGCTAATCAGACCACCTATACCTTCATCCAGATCATTTATATATATATCACAAACAACAGTGGTCCGAGCACAGATCCCTGTGGAACACCACTAGTCACCCTTCTCCATTTTGAGACACTCCATTCCACCACTACTCTCTGTCTCCTGTTGCCCAGCCAGTTTTTTATCCATCTAGCTAGTACACCCTGAACCCCATGCAACTTCACTTTTTCCATCAACCTGCCATGGGAAACTTTATCAAACACCTTACTGAAGTCAATGTATATGACATCTGCAGCCCTTCCCTCATCAATTAAGTTTTCCACTTCCTCAAAGAATTCTATTAGGTTAGTAAGACATGACCTTCCCTGCACAAAACCATGCTGCCTATCGCTGATAAGTCTATTTTCTTCCAAATGTGAATAGATCCTATCCCTCAGTATCTCCTCCAACAATTTGCTACCACTGACGTCAAGCTCATAGGTCTATAATTCCCTGGATTATATATGCTACCCTTCTTAAAGAAAGGGACAAGATTAGCAATTCTTCAGTCCTCTGGGACCTCACCCGTTGCTGCAAAGATATCTGTTAAGGCCCCAGCTATTTCGTCACTCGCTTCGCTCTGTAACCTGGGATGGATCCCATCTGGACCTGGGGACTTGTCCGCCTTAAAGCCTTTTAGAATACCCCATACTTCCCCCTTCCTTATGTCGACTTGACCTACAGTATTTAAACATCCATCCCTAGCCTCAAAATCCGTCATGTCCCTCTCCTTGGTGAAAACCGATGCAAAGTACTCATTAAGAAACTCACCCATTTCCTCTGACTCCATGCATAAATTCTCTCTGTTGAGTGGGCCAATCCTTTCTCTAGTTACCCTCTTGCTCCTTATATATGAATAAAAGGCTTTGGGATTTTCCGTAACCCTGTTAGCCAAAGATATTTCATGACCCCTTTTAACACTCTTTATTGTGCATTTGAGATTTCTCCTACTTTCCTGATATTCCCCCAAAGCTTCATCAGTTTCAAGTCGCCTAGATCTATGTATGCTTCCTTTTTCATCTTAGCTCATCTCACAATTCCACCCACCATCCATGGTTCCCTAATCTTGCCATTTCTATCCCTCATTTTCACAGTGACATGTCTGCCCTGCACTCTAATCAACCTTTCCTTAAACCTAATCAACCTTACCCTTAAACAGCTGCTGCCAATTCACATTCCCTCGCTCCTGCCGAATTTTGTTATACTTGGCCTTTCCCCAATTTAGCACTCTTCCTTTAGGACCACTCTCATCTTTGTCCATGAGTATTCTAAAACTTACGGAATTGTGATCGCTATTCCCAAAGTAATCACCGACTGAAACTTCAACCACCTGGCCGGGATCATTCCCCAATACCAAGTCCAGCATGGCCCCTTGTCCTTCCCGAGTTGAGCTATTTACATACTGCTCCAAAAAACTCTCCTGGATGTTCCTTACAAATTATGCTCCATCTATGCCTCCAACACTACATGAGCCCCATTCAATGTTGGGGAAGTTAAAATCTCCCATCACAACCACCCTATTGCTCCTACAATTTTCCATAATTTGTCGACATATTTGTACCTCTACTTCACGCTCGCTTTTGGGAGGCCTGTAGTAAAGTCCCAACAATGTTACCCTTTCCATTTCTTAGCTCTACCCATATTGCCTCAGTGCTCAAATCCTCCATAGTCCCCTCCTTAATCACAGCTGTGATATCATCTCTGACCAATAATGCAACTCCTCCACCCCTTTTACCTCCCTCTCTATCCCTCCTGAAGCATCTATACCCTGGGATATTTAGTTGCCAATCTTGCCCTTCCCTCAATCAAGTCTCAGTAATACCAATAACATCATATTCCCAGGTACTAATCCAAGCCCTAAATTAATCTGCCTTACCTGCTACACTTCTCGCATTAAAACAAATGCACCTCAGACCACCTGTCACTTTGCGTTCATCATCTCTTCCCTGTCTACTCTTCTCCTTAGTCACAATGAGTTTATTATCTAGTACCATACTGGCTTTAGTTGCTGCCTCTTTATTGACCTCTAACTTCCTAATCTGGTTCCCACCCCCCTGCCACATTAGTTTAAAACCTGCCCAACAGTGTTAGCAAAAGCACCCTCTCGGACATTGGTTCCAGTCCTGCCCAGGTGTAGACCATCCAATTTGTAATGGTCCCACCGCCCCCAGAACCGGTTCCAATGTCCCAAAAATCTGAACCCCTCCCTCCTGCACCATCTCTCAAGCCACGTATTCATTCTGACTATTCTTAAATTTCAACTCTGACTGCCTCGTGGCACTGGTAGCAATCCTGAGATTACTACCTTTGAGGTCCTACTTTTTAACTTATCTCCTAACTCGCTAAATTCTGATTGTAGGACCTCATCCCATTTTTCACCTATATCGTTGGTGCCTATATGCACCACAACAACTGGCTGTTCACCCTCCCCCTTCAGTATGTCCTGCAGCCGATCTGAGACATCCCTGACCTGTGCACCCGGGAGGCAACATACCATTTGGGAGTCTCGTTTTTCGACGCCTGTCTACTCCCCTTATGATTGAATCACCTATGACTATAGACCTGCCAGTCTTTTTCCTGCCCTTCTGTGCAGCAGAGCCAGCCACGGTCCCATCAGCCTGGCTACTACTGCCTTCCCCTGATGAGTCATCTCCCCCAACAGTATCCAAAACGGTATACCTGTTTTGGAGGGAGATGACCGCAGGGGACACCTGCACTGCCTTCCTGCTCTTTCTCTGCCTTTTGGTCACCCATTCCCTGTCTCCCTCACCAATCCTAATCTGCGGAGTGACCAACTCACTGAACGTGCTATCCACGACCTCCTCAGCATAGTGGATGCTCCAAAGTGAGTCCACCCGCAGCTCCAGAGCCGTCATGCGGTCTAACTGGAGCTGCAGCTGGACACACCTCCCACACATGAAGGAGTCAGGGGCATCGGCTGCGTCCCTGAACTCCCACATTGAGCATGAGGAGCATAACATGGGTCTGGGATCTCCTGCCATTTTTACACTTTACCTTAACTGATTACAAATATAATATCAAATAATGAATAAGTGAAAGGAATAAAGATTTTACTTACCAATCACAATACTTACCAACACACAAAGAGTTACATTTCTCTTAAATTTTCTTTGTACCTGTTTTCAACTTTTTCTTCATGGGTTGTTCACCAGAGGCCCTGGTGTTTACACCAACAGTGCTGGCAGCTGCAAAGTGGAGGTATCGCTCTTGCACACCCAGAACATGTGATGTCAATGACCTGCGCACTGCTGCTGCTCCAGGCAGGAAGACTCCAGCGATATAAATCAAAACTGCTCATCGGTCAGTGCGCTGATGTCAGGAGGAGATGTTCTGCCACCATCCTCCATGGGCTCTGGGCCCGCACATTGCTGAGTGGGCACGCATGGTGCAGAATGGCCGGAATTCTGAGGGCCAATCGCGGCTGACATTTCTAAAAGCCAGTTGTGTCATTGAGCACTTTTCCCTGCGACCAGGAACACCGCGACGCATGGCCCCGCAACCCTCCCGACACCCTGGGTTTGAAAATGACTAATTTCGGGAGTAAAACTGGAACTTGGTAGCAAGGGGCAGCACGGTAGCATTGTGGATAGCACAATTGCTTCACAGCTCCAGGGTCCCAGGTTCGATTCCGGCTTGGGTCGCTGTCTGTGCGGAGTCTGCACATCCTCCCCGTGTGTGCGTGGGTTTCCTCTGGGTGCTCCGGTTTCCTCCCACAGAAGATTAGGTGGATTGCCATGATAAATTGCCCTTAATGCCCAAAATTGCCCTTAGTGTTGGGTGGGGTTACTGGGTTATGGGGATAGGGTGGAGGTGTTGACCTTGGGTAGGGTGCTCTTTCCAAGAGTCGGTGCAGACTCGATGGGCCGAATGGCCTCCTTCTGCACTGTAAATTCTATGATAATAATCTAAGTTATTTGGAGCACACAGCCGATCTTGGTACATACTGCACAAAAAGATTCAAACACATCTTAGTTCTTTTACGGAAATGTTAACTAATCCAGATTCTTGGTAATTCTGAACCTAGAATGTAAAATGTTGGACTGAAGCTGCAATATAAGAAGCATGTTTTACATTTTGACACTTGCAGTGAAATTTGATCTGCAGGAAATAAAGCTTGGGATTGGATTTAAGGATAAAATAGCCCTGAACTGTCAATCACAGACAGGCTCTTTCTTTTCATCTTTATCAGTGCCGTTCCTGCAAGAGCAGCAACTTTACCTGATTCACTTTGCGCCGTGGAATCTCTTAAATCATATTCCTAAGAGGCACTTTTTTTATTCATGCTTGGAGATATCACATTCAGAAAAAAAGCTAAACATAATTAGGTTACATACTTCAGGCTCAAATGGATGGAACGCTTGTACAGATGTTACACCCACTAAAACATTTAGATTAAGAATGGACCTTGTTTTACGTATAGTTCCAGACAGCTTGTTTCCTCTCATTAACAAGACAAATTAGAATGAAAAGAACAAACTTAATTTTAAATTTTATCCTAAATTAAATAACTATTTGCATGAACCTATTTAGTGCCCAACGCAGTCAATCCCACAAACTATTAAAGTAAATTAATTGGGAACACAATTTCATGGAGCCTGCAGTAAAAGTCATGCATTGCATGGACAAAAACTGTACGTCCTGTCTTATTGAGGCAGGGCGTCCACTAATATCAACTGATATTTTCCCTCAGCCCTGTACTGAAACAAAAAAAACCCATGAAAATCAGTCTGAATGTGCAGTGTTCCATATGTTTGAACTGTGACCAAATGTTACATATCTCCATTACCATTTCTTGGTTAATCAGCAAATTGAAACACTGAGGATGTTTTTGCATTTGGCAATTGTGATGAATGGTATCAGTAGCTGCTGTAACGGTACCTTACCTTTAATGCATTGGCCCTTTAAGACCGGGCTTGGAACCCTGGGGGACTCCGCCTCTGGCTCCGCCCCCAGGAAACGATATATAAGATGAGGCTCACTCGGCAGCATGTGATGAGCACACTTCTCAGCTGCTGTTCAGTTCTCAGATGATTAAAGCCTTTGAATTACCTATCTTCTCTCCTGTGTCGTAATTGAGGGTAACTCAGCAATTGAACCCAAAAGCCTGGCCAAAACGTTCGGTGCATGTGTATTGTTTGTGATGGCGAAATAGCACAGGTGTGCGCATTTCACAAGAAATACCCTGTGTAACGTGAACTGTATTGCCAATTTCAGAAACTCTCACTCAGATTTATACTCCAAGCTATAACAATGTTGGGCAGGATTCTCCATTTCTGAGACTAAGTGTAGGTGCTGATGCAGAATTCCTGGACTTGCACGACAGCAAAGCTGGCGCTGAACCTGGACCAATTCAGTGACTGTGGAGGGGCTAGCACTGACGCCACATGGAACACAATCAGTTCCAATAAAAACCGGTGCGGGATTTGCCGGGTCCATGATCAACACTCGGGAGGCTAACAAACTGCAGCCGCATATACATATTACAATCCCCACGCACACTCATCCCAGTCAACAAGATGGCACTGGTTGTGCTGGAGCATGCCCATACAGCTGATGGGTCAGCTGGGGCCAGAGGGTGTCTAGGGGATGGCCTGGGGAAACACCTACATGACCCATGGCCCTAAGTTCATAGTGGGCTGCTAGTGTGTGCAGCTGCATGGCTGCCTTGCCGGATGCGGCAAAGGTGTTCCGTGCCTGTCCACCTTAACCTCACAGCCCACCTCCAGGCCAATCCCCCCCACTACTACCCCCAGCCCTAGCAGAAGCCCCCATGACCAGCGGCACAACCGTCGGCAAAGTATGGTGATGCTGGGCATTTTCCGTACGCCTTCTCTCTCCCTCAGAAGCCACGATGCCGGTTTCACATTTATAAAAGCGCAAGTGAACCACTCCGTCGGAAACTCGGCCATCAGAGGTGGAGCATCCCGGAGGCCCGGGAAATCCCGATCGGGCCCGCTTATGACATGCAAACGGTGTTTCCTGTATTTGCATTCTGGATCGCATTGACACTGCTGTCAAGGTGATGGAGAATAACGATTTGGCATCAAATTGGGTCCTGCTGCGATTTTAGCATCGGAACGTATTCTCCGCCCAATCGCGTTTCGCGATTTCGGCATCAGCCAATGGAGAACCCCACCCGTTGTCATTAATAACAAGTAATATTTTGTCATTAATAATGTTGCGACAAGAATTCAGTAAAATAAAGAACAGACACATGAGAGGGACAAACTAATAATCTTATTTTGGATGCAAAGTGATGCTATAAACCAGAAGTGATGTTAGAAACCAGAATCTTTTACAGACGCACCATAGAAAGCATCCTACCTGGCTGCATCACAGCCTGGTAATGACAACTGCTCGGCCCAAGAGCGCAAGCAACTTCAGAGAGTCGTGAACACAGCCCAGTCCATAACACAAACCTGCCTCCTATCCATTGACTCCATCTACACCTCCCGCTGCCAGGGGAAAGCAGGCAGCATAATCAAAGACCCCTCCCACCTGGCTTACTCACTCTTCCAACTTCTTCCATCGGGCAGGAGATACAGAAGTCTGAGAACACGCACAAACAGACTCAAAAACAGCTTCTTCCCCGTTGTTACCAGACTCCTAAACGACCCTCTTATGGACTGACCTTGTTAACACTACACCCCTGTATGCTTCATCCGATGCTGGTGCTTATGTAGTTACATTGTGCACCTTCTGCCATATTATGTATTTTCTTTTATTTCCTTTTCATCTCATGTACTTTATCATCTGTTGAGCTGCTCGCAGAAAAATACTTTTCAAATACTTTTCACTGTACCTCGGTACACGTGACAATCCAAAAGCAAAGATAATTCAGGGTAGGATTCTGTTACACACTGGTGGAGCTCGTGGAAAAGTTTTGGCAGGGTTATTTTCACAGTGATCACCCTGTCTTTGATGCAGTCTGAATAGAACAAATTGTATGTTCCAGGGATGGACAATGCTGGCTAAACTGCACTGATTGCTCATCCATAGGTGACTGGTGGTGTTGGACCTTCTCTTTATAATTGCTGCAGTTTTGTGGTGATAGTGCTCCCCAGTATTTTGTCCCTCCCTCCCTCATTATCCTGATGTAAGGCCTTCTCGTTAACCCCTGCATCCTTGTGGTGATAATGCTCTCATAATGAAGTTTATTTTTCTGCTGATCCTGTTATAAATAATCTTGAAGCAGGATGGTATTCAAATCCAATCTGCAACTCAATGGCCCAGTATTACCATTCCTCTTTACCATCAAATCAGTGGGCCAACACTATTCCAATAAAGAGGGTAGGAGCAGCAGCAGGCATATCAACCTTGTGATGCTACAACAAAGGACTACATGTATGCTGAACACTCAAAGCAGCATGTTATAGTCAGAGTGAAGCGATCCCGCAACCAAAGGATCAGATCAAAACTCTGCAGTTCTGCCACATCCAGTTGTGAATGATGGTGAACAACTAACCGGAGGAGAAGGGTCCACAAACATTCCCATCTTCTGTGATGGAGGAGCTCAGAAGCACCGAGTAGAGGATTCATCTTGGCCTCCTCCTGAGGACTCAGCATCACAGATGCAAGTCTTCAACCAATTTGATTCACTCCACATGAGAGCATGAAATGGGTGAATGTACTGGATTCAGCAACGGTGAAGGGCCCTGACAACATTTTGGCTGTAGTACTAAAGACTTATGATCTGGTACTAACCACATCCCAAGTAAACCATTTCTAGTACAGATACAACACTGGCATTCATACGGAAATGTGGGAAGTTGTCCAGATATATTGGACGGAATTCCCCGCAAGGCCCGACGCCGTCGTGAAACCCGGAGTGGTTCATGACGGCATCGGAGGCCGCTCCTCGCCCTCTATTCTCTCCCTCTGGGAGGCTAGGAGGGCAGAGCTGTAAATCTCGGCTGCCGGGCCTTGTCGCTGGCGTCAACCGGTGCCAACCCGCGCATGCGCGGTTGCCGTCTTCCCCTCCGCTGCCCCGCAAGATGTGGGAGCTTGATCTTGCGGGGCGGTGGAGGGGAAAGAGAGCGTCCCTTTGAGACGCCGGCCCGACAATCGGTGGGCACCGATCGCGGGCCAGTCCCCTCCTGAGCACGGCCGTGGTGCTCACTCCCCTCTCCGCCCCCCACAAGCCACAAACGAGCCTTTGGCGCCATGTTTTTGCTGATGATTGTGCCAAGTTCAGCACCATTTGAGACTTGTCAGATACTGAAACAGTTCATGTCCAAATGCAGCAAGACTTAGAGAACATTTAAGATTGGGCTTGTATGTGGCAAGTAACATTCAGTCCATGCAAGTGCCATGTCATCAGCATCACCAAAAAGAGCGAATAAAACCATCAACCCTTGGTATTTTACAGCACTACCCACTAAATCAGCCTGTGCCAATATCCTGGGGGTCAGCAATTACTTGGAACATATCTGGAGCAGCCGTATAAATGCAGTGGCTGTAAGACAAGGCGAGAGGCTGGGAATTTTGAAGCAAGTAACTCACTTTCTGACTCGCCAAAGCCTGTCCACCATCTACAAGACACAGATCAGTGTGCAAGTAGAATATTCTCCACTTAACTGTGTGAGTGCAACTTCAACAACAGTCAAGAAGCTCGACACCATCCAGGACAAAGCCCCCCCTTGATTTTTACCCCATTCAGCACCTTAAGCATTTATTCTTCCCACCATTGGCTCACAGAGGGTCTTTTGACAGCACCTTTCAAAGCATGTTTCAAACCTACGACCTCTACCATCTAGAAGAGCAAGGTAGCAGGGTCGTGGGAACACCTCTACTGGCATGTTCCCCTCCAGACCATACACCACCTTGATTTAGAACTGTACCGTTCTTCCTACACTGTTACTTGGTCAAAACCTGGGAACTCCCTTCCTCAGTGGATGTCGCAACACAACACTGACTGCAGCAATTCAGGAAGGCAGCTCACTACCACCTTTTCATGGGAATTAGGGAAGGGCAATAAATGCTGGCCTAGCCAGCGGTGCTAACATTTACATTTTTTTAAACAACCACGCCATTGTGTCTTAACTGCGACTGTGAAGTGGTCTGGCTAGTTACTAAGTTGTCAGGGCAACTCAGGATGGACAGTAAACTTTGGCCTTGCCAGTAGCAAGGATGCTGGTTCACTGAAAATGAGGGAACTGCGACATATCTCCTCGGGTGGAATGTGGATTGAAGGGTAACCTGGAAATGATGACGCCCTCATGACCTTGCTACAACTAGTAGAGATGGTAGAAGTTGCAGAGGAGGGAAGTGCTGTCAACTAAACTCAGTGGCTTGCAGTAGTGCATGCCAAAGATCTTTATGCACTATCAGTATATGAGTCAGTGGTGAAGAGAGTGGATATCAATCAAGCAAACCACTGTGCCTTGGGTAGTACATTTGAACAAATCCCTTTGCAATTTTCTTGAGAGATAATTGAGTTTGATGCTATGTTGTATAATTCAAATGTGAGGCATAATTTTGGAGTTACCAGATGAAAATGGGCTAATAATCTCTCACCGGGTTTTTGCAGTGCAGTTACAAAGATTATGCCGAAGGATGAGCGTAGATAGAGTACATACAAAGTGAGAGATTTTCCATGATTTAATACTTGCAATGCAAAAGTAAACAACAGGCAATCACAAAACATCACTCTGCACCATGCCCAGAAAAGACCAGAGATCCTTCGACAGTTATATTTCATTTTTAACATCAAATGTTACTAGCTTGAAGATCACATGACTTCACAGAAACTCCAATGCAATACGATAAGTGCCATCAATAATAAGTTGAGGATTCATCTTCTCTGACCATGACAGCATAGTTTGGAAAGTGTCCAAAGCTGTTAAGCGGCAAGAGTGTAAGACTTAGAATACATCAGTATTCTTTCACAGTGAACAATGTTTGCAGGGTAAATATTCTGCTGTTCGTACTAATAGGCGAGGCAGAGTAGAGTTTGTACGTTCTCCCCGTGTCTCCGTGGGTTTCCTTCTGTTGCTCCCACAGTCCAAACGTGTACAGGTTAGGTGGATTGGCCATGCTACACTGCCCCTAAGTGTCCAAAGGCTTGGTGGAGTTAGAGTATAAGACCATAAGACATAGAAGCTGAATTAGGCCATTTGGCCCATCGGGTCTGCTCTGTCATTCTATCATAGCTGATATGTTTCCCATCCTCATTCTCCTGCCTTCTCCCCATAATCCCTGATCCTCTTATTAATCAAGAACCTATTATCTCTGTGTTAAAGATTTGGCTTCCACAGCCTTCTTCGGCAAAGAGTTCACAGATTCACCACCCTCTGGCTGAACAAATTCCTCCTCATCTCAGTGTTAAAAGATTATCCCTTCAGTCTGAGGCTATGCCCTTGAGTTCTAGTTTTTCCTATTAGTGGAAACATCCACTCCACGTCCACTCTATCTAGGCCTCTCAGCATCCTGTAAGTTTCAATAAAATCCCCCCTCATCCTTCTAAACTCCAATGAGTTCGGGCCCAGAGTCCTCAACTGCTCCTCATATGACAAGCTCCTTATTCCACAGATCATTCTTGTGAACCTCCTGTGGATGCTTTCCAAGCCCCGAACATCCTTCCTGAGGGTCCAAAAGTGCTCACACTGCTCCAAATGGGGTCGGGCCAGGGCCTTATTTAGCCTCAGAAGTACATCCCTGCTCTTGTATTCTAGGGTTATGGGGATAGGGTGAGGGATTGGGCCTAGATAGCGTTCTCTTTCAGAGGGTTGGTGCAGACTTAATGGGCTGAATGGCCTCCTGCACTGTAGGAATTCTATGATTCTAAAAGAAATAAAATCAGGTGCACTCGCTGTAACTTACCACTCACTGAGGAAATTAGTTAGCCAGATTTGCCTAGTTACTGGGTGTGTTGATGTAGTTGTGATACTTCTTTCCTTTCCTTTTCTCACCCAGTTCAGTTGAACACCACAAGATCATTTTCCAATGATTCACATTATGCAATGCTGTTATTTTCGTGCCAAATATGGACAGCAGTAATTCCTTCTTATCCATCTCAATTCAACGCAGCACTTATCTTCCTAACACAACTAACATGAGTCACCACATCAAAGGCAATAATCCTGAGCAACAAGATACTGAAAATATCATTCAAAACATTTGATTACCTTGAGGCTTTAGCAAGTCATTCATTCCAATGTATATTTTTTGCTTGTAAAAACCTGCTTCCAGTCCTAATTGCAAAACTGGCAGCAATCTGGATTCACACTGATATAAAGATGTACTCCAAGGGAAAATAAAGAAAAAAAATATGAAGTATGCCCCACCCCCATTCCAACTTGGATCTTCTCCACTCACAGGGAAATCTGCTACCTCGTGTAAATGACAGTCGGGAGGCCGACCTGATCAATTAATCCAATTAACTTTCTTGCTACCAGTTACTCACACTAGTGACCACAGGATAGTGAAAGACCACTGCACAGTGTTATATTACGATATGTAATATATTTATTACTCTCTTAATCAAAGTGGGTTGTTAAATGATAGCCGTAATCTTCCAGTAACGATTAAGTAATTTTTTGAGTAACACAAACTAATCTCGTGAGTTGTTTTTACTTAATACTAAACTAGTAAAACAAATAAACAACTGTAGAATATTACCTATTAAATAAGTAGATATAAAACTATGACAATTAATAACTTCTTATCACTAGCTTTCTCGCTTCTGTTCTCTCTGCAATCCTGACACACACTCCTCTAAGAGAGAGCGGGAAAACATTTATATAGGTCCTGCTTTGAGGCCATCTAGTGTTCATTTTGCCTGTACTTGCTTAACATAGTCTGATCATGTATTATTTAATACAGAGATCACTACAGACAGCACACTTCAAAGGAACAGAAGAGAGGCCAGTATCATAGACAAGATGGTGGGGACATATTTCTTGTCCCCATTCTTTTCTTACAGGAGGACCAACCCAGTACTTCATTTAAAAAACAAGTTCTACTCCAGGAGTTAAGCATACAAATTATTAGTGGAATACTGAAGAAGTAAAGACGCCATAGTCCCAGATGACTGTCGGCTGCTTTCCCCTTTGTGGGGGAGCTGACTGGTGGTGATTCAACCTGAGGATCACCACACAAGATTGAGAAGACAGTTGGGCTGTGATGCAGAGCAAGGCCAACAGCATGAGTTCAATTAGCGTACCAGTTGAGGTTATTCGTGAAGGCCTCGCCTCCTCAACCTTGCCTCTCCCTGAGGTGTGGTGACCTTCATGTTAAATCATCACCAGTCAGCTCTCCCCTCCAAAGGGGAAAGCAGCCTGTGGTCATCTTCGACTATGGTGATTTTACTTTACTTTACTGAAGGCTTTGACTGATGGCCTATTGTTTAGATTATTTGAATACTGAGGTCCAGACTAGTATTATTGTGACTTAGGTAGATATTAAAGAACTCATAGAATGATTTAACAACAGGAAGGAGATATACTGTTGCTCTGAGCAATAATTCCCCTTCAACCAAAAAAAAGATTACCCGTCATTCATCTCATTGCTGTTTGTCAGCCACTATGTAAATTAATATATGTTAGATTTTCCGATTGACCACACTTCAAATTAATTCACTCTGAAGTATTTTGAGAGGTTTCTGAGCTGTGGAAAGGCGCTATAAAAACCTAAGTGTTTCTTGAAAGGAAGTTCAATGAGTTACCAAATAACAAAGTGTTGTACAAATTAAACCAGAAGTTAAAGACAGTGATTACATTTGAGAGTTCAAACAATATTCCAGTGTATTAAACTGATGGAAGTGTGAGATGTTTAACTCCGTCATTTGAAAAACAATGAAGAATGTGTCAGAATTCCTTTCCATTTACGGACAAATTACAGGTACCGGAAAACTAATTAGGAAATGTTTATCTGTTGCCGATAAACACAAAACACTGATGTGATTTACAATAACCATGAGACTACCACGGACATTGCTTACATGTGCTGCTCGTCATGGTGTATGATTCCTTCGCACCCTGAACCATAATGATGCCCTTTCAACTTAGCAAGATTGAATTTTTTTTTCAGGTAATGTAAATGGTGAAAATAAACAGAAAGTTTTGAAAATATCCAACAGGACATCAACAGTGTTGGATTGTCCCATGTTTCAAAGGTGAATTGTTCAAGCATTTTGAAAGCGTTGGGGCTGAATTCCTACCTTGCATTGACAGCATGACGCTGAAACTGGCTCACTGGGTAAACCAGTACATCTGTTGCAATTCAACAGCTTCCAAATGGACAACGACAAGGCTTATCAATCCTGTGTACCAATTTAGATTTGCAGGAACTCTTAACTCCTCACGGAGGGGCCTCACGGTAGCATGGTGGTTAGCATCAATGCTTCACAGCTCCAGGGTCCCAGGTTCGATTCCCGGCTGGGTCACTGTCTGTGTGGAGTCTGCACGTCCTCCCCGTGTGTGCGTGGGTTTCCTCCGGGTGCTCCGGTTTCCTCCCACAGTCCAAAGATGTGCGGGTTAGGTGGATTGGCCATGCTAAATTGCCCGTAGTGTAAGGTTAATGGGGGGATTGTTGGGTTACGGGTATGTGGGTTTAAGTAGGGTGATCATTGCTCGGCACAACATCGAGGGCCGAAGGGCCTGTTCTGTGCTGTACTGTTCTATGTTCTATGTTCCTATTCAACAATAGCAACTTGAATTTATACAGCACCTTTAGTGGAGAAAGGTATTCAACGGTGCTTGATTAAAATAATCTGATAAAAATTAAACCTGAGCCCAAGGAGGAGAGATTAGGGGAGGTGATGAAGGTTTGTGTTCAAAATGTTCAAAAGAGAAGAGGCATATGAAGAGATGGAAAGGTTTCAGGAAAGAAGGAAAAGGTTCCGGAGAGAATTTCAATGTTTAGGGCACGGACAGCTGTAGAAATAGCAGTTAATAGTGAGAAAAAATAAATGGTGGTCGCAGTTATGGAAACATAGAATTTCAGCGGGATGTTCCCTTCTGGGGACTAAGTCCCCACGCTGGCGGGAAAACTGATGCCAACCACTCTGGCGTCAACAGCCACCGAAAGTAAGGAATTCTCTGCACTTCCGGGGGCTAGGTGGATGCCGATGGGGTTGGCGTCGCTCCAGCCGGCGGCGAAGGGACTGCACAAGTGTGCGCATGCGCCGAAGGGCCGGCGTGATCTCGCGCATGCGCAGAGCCGCTGCCATGGTTCCCCACATGTGCAGGCTGCCAGCGTATTTTGCCGCATGCGCAGGTGATTCTCTTCTCCGCGCCGGCCATGGCAGAGCCCTACAGGAAGGAAGGAGTGCCTCCATGGCACAGGCCCGCCTGCAGATCAGTGGGCACCAATCGCGAGTCAGACCACCATGGGTTCCCCCCCGGGGTCGGATTCACCGGTGCCTGCTCGTGGACCACCCCGCCGACTCATCTGCCAGGTCCTGCCGTGTGGGACTGTGCGTAACCCATGCCAGCGGGACTGGCCAGAAACGGACGGCCGCTCAGCCCATCGGAGCCCAGAGAATTGCCGGGGGGGGCTGCTGCCAACGGCACCCAACTGGCGTTGCGTGAACCCCGCCCTAAAACCGGCACCGGAGAACACGGCTGCCAGCATCGGGGCGGCGGGGCGGGATTCGCGTCGCTCCCTGGGGATTCTCCGACTCAGCGGGGGGTCGGAGAGTCCCACCCCTTATGTGGAAAAGGTTACAGAGTCGGGGAAGGCCAGGCCATGAAAATTTATAATTTGGACAAACTGATCGACAGCTGATGCAGGATAACGAGAACAGAGGCAATAGATATGCAGGACTTGACATGTGATATAGAATGTAGATAAAAGGGTTTACGTTTATGGGGAAGGGAGGATCAAGAGACAGAAAAGGTTGGCATGGTGGCACAGTGGTTAGCACTGCTGCCTCACAGTGTCAGGGACCGGGGTTCAATAGCGGCCTTGAGTGACTGTGTGGAGTTTGCATGTTCTCCCCATGTCTGCATGGCTTTCCTCCGGGTGCTCCGGTTTCCTCCCACAGTCCAAAGATGTGCAGGTTAGGTTAATTGGCCATGATCAAATTGTCCCTTTGTGTGTCAAGATGTGCAGGTTCGCTGGGGTTATGGGGTTAGGGCAGTAGAGTGAGCCTAAGTTGGGTGCTCTTTCGGAGGGTCAGTGCAGACTGGATGGGCCGAATGGCCTCCTTCTGCACTGTAGAGATTCTATCTTCCACCTGAGATCAAGAAGAGCATTCCTTCATATTCTCTCCACACTCATATGGATGCTCACGGCATTCCATCTTCACTTTTTATCACCACCTTTGACATTACTACCTTTGTCACAAGGATGAGGAGGGCAATCCAATCACAACTACCTTTTGTTACACCTCCTCTGCAAACTGCAT
Source organism: Scyliorhinus canicula (assembly GCF_902713615.1). Taxonomy (NCBI): domain Eukaryota; kingdom Metazoa; phylum Chordata; class Chondrichthyes; order Carcharhiniformes; family Scyliorhinidae; genus Scyliorhinus; species Scyliorhinus canicula. The sequence goes on from NC_052163.1 coordinate 44,725,329, forward strand.
GGTATTGAAAGCATGCGGGCAGCCCAAGATCGAAGTGTCGTTCCAGGGCCTCTTAATTTGCATCTCTTGTGAATGCTCAGACTGAACTTTCCCCTCCTTAGCCTAGAGTTGCTGAAGTGAACTGTCACACTCCTAACCACGGTGCAGGTTGAAAAGAGGCGATGCAGCATAAATCTGAGAAACAGGGCTGTTTGAACAGCACAGCACATGGTGCATTTACTCCCGGGCTTATCAGACAACTTGATGCACCATATTTGTGGAATGCCCCAAGTTGACTTTTCTTGCTGCAATTTTATTGCTCCTGACCCTTGCTCAGAAATACATTTCTTGCTATCTGATAGCTGAGATAAATTCTTGGAAACACACTGAGCAGGAAGGTCTCTGATTCAATTGCCTGTTGGTTCTGACCTTAGCGCAGCAGTGGTTGTTTGGTACAATTAGTTCCAAGGGTTTAGGGAAAAGCGCAATTAATTATAATTCCCTCTGCTGATCAGCACATAATACCACTTACTGTAAGTTTGTAGGCGTGGATATTCAGTGAAACTAGAACTGGATTTTGATATAATTTGAACCACAGTCAGATATTCATAGGCCTAAATTCTCTGACTATTGGGATTTCTTTCTGCATCGGCAGCCGATGGGTTTCCTGGTAGCATGGGGTGGCTTTGATGGGAATCCCATTGACAGGTGGCAGGTGCAGTGAATCCTGCCGCCAGGGAACAGCGCACCTTTGAGAAACATGGGACTTGGGTAACCGGTGGATCAAGCCCATAATCAAGTGGCATACATTCAGTAGAACTCAATGCTAATGAGAGGAGGTTAAGGGACAACATTGGAAAGAAAATAATCTAAATTTGTAGCACCCGTAAACCAATTTATGACATTGTGAACAAAATGAGTTCACAGTGACTGGAATTCCTCGGGCATTCACTGGCGACAGGATTCTCCAGTCCCACCGGCAGCGCACTGCCTCCCGCGGGTTTCCCAGCGTTGTGGAGTGGTTTCAATGGGAAATCCCATAGACAAGTGGAGGGAGCATAGAATCCCACCACCAGCGAACGGCACGGCCAAATTCTGCGTCTTTGCTAGCAGCAGTAGCGGGGCAGACCTGTAGAGAATCCAGCCCAGTATCTTAGAATGTTGCACCTCAGATACAAGCATGTTGAAGCTTATGCCAATGCTTTCCTTCATATTCAATCTAATCTCGCTCTCCTGCTCCTTCCCCGTATTATTTAATGTTCCTCCCTTTCAAGCAACTATGATCCCCTTTCAAATTTTTGCAGACTTCTAAAAACCTACCTTCTTGACCAATTTTTAGTCACCTTTCCTAATTTCTTTTTCAACTGCTTGGTAGCAATTATTGTCTAATATGCTCCTGTGAAGAGTGCTGACATTTAGTTACCTTAAATCATTGCAAAGTAGGAGAAATTTTTTACAGCACAGAGTCTGGTCATTCGGCTAAACAACTCCATGCTCATGTTTGCACTCGACACAAGCCTCCACAAATTCCTTTGTACCTAACCATAGCAATAAACCCTTCTAGTCTATTTTCCCTCTTCTGCTTATCTTCAATGCATTTCATAAAGGTGTAATATGAAAGATAATCGGTTATATATTTTTAATTAATGGGTGTGATATGAGCATTGCTGGTAGGGCCAGCATTTATAGCTGATTGTCTTTGAGAAAGTAATGGTGCACCACCTCTTGTCCTGCTGCAGTCCATATGGTGCAAGTACACCCAGCGTGCTGTTATGCAGAGAGTTCTGGGATTTCTGACTCAAGCCGAGAATGAGTTTGTCGGCGGCATGGTAGCATAATGGTTAGCACTGTTGCTTCACAGTGCCAGGGTCCCGGGTTCGATTCCCGGTTTGGGTCACTGTCTGTGCAGAGTCTGCATGCTCACCCTGTGTCGCCGTGAGTTCCCTCCGGATGTTCCGGTTTCCTCCCACAAGTCCCGAAAGACGTGCTTGTTAGGTGAATTGGGCATTCTGAATTCTCTCTCAGCGTACCAGAACAGGCGACGAGAGGATTTTCACAGTAACCTCATTGCAGAGTTAATGTAAGCCTACTTGTGGCACGAATAAAGATTATTCTTGTTATTAAAAGTACAAGGTCGGAAAGAACTGCGCATCATTTGAAAGTATCTGTAAGCGCTATAGTAAAGTTTTTGCTGCAATATAACATTTGAATGTGCATTTCAATATTGTTTTGTATGTTTACATAGAAAAAAAAGAACAATTTATTTTTAACAGCGACAGCATTCGTTTAAATTATTTTTATGCAGAGCTGTTGACATCTGCACAAGTATTAAAACGGTTCTCCATCTAAAGCACATTATAATATTGAACTTCCATTCTCTTGATGCAGCATTTTATATCTGTGTGCATGCTAGGGACTATGAATAACTCGCCTATCACTTGCTATTTCATCATTGGGATTATCTTTTTAAACCCTCTTGCTGTATTGACACGGAAGATAATTAAAGTTGATTTCACATCAGAATTCTGGTGATCGTGATAGCAGCATTGCCAGCTCAATACAGTATTTCACTGACTGTACTCAGTGCTCATGATTCACGGTTATCTCTCAGGGGAGAGGGAGGCTTTAAATGAACCACCTTGGATTGGTTTTTATTATGCCCGTAGCACTTCTTGGCTTCTCCTTTGGCTCCATTTCCATTTCTATGGGCCCCAGAGTCATGTAAATCTGCCCAGTGTGCTCAGGTTAAACATAACAGATCACAGACATGCACAGCAGCATATCTGCCACAAATTGGGCCCTTTCTTCTGATCCTTCACTCAAGAGGTCACCACGGGGGAAAAGGGCGATGAGATCATTGTATCTGAGTACCATGGTGAAATTAGAGCTGCCATAAATATCCCGCAAAACAGAACTCTCGCAAAATACATGCCGATAAATTAATTTCCTCCCAAGGCATAATTAGCTTAGCAATCAAGAGGTAAACAACCCAGCTATACCAAAGAAAACCACATGAGGGCACATGATACACAGCAATTTGCAGCAACACTTCACTGTGGTAAGTATGGAAAGTTGCTGAAAGGAAAAAGTATAAATACTTTTTCGTAAGACTAAACTTTTATGTCTCAAAGGTATTTTGTCTGCCCACCATGGTTATGTCTATTAGCTACAGATACAAAAACTGGAAGAATCTCAACACAGCCACAAACTCATCATTGCTCGTTTCTTTTTTAATCAAAACAGTTACAGATAGAGTTGAGCAGTGGGAGTCTATCAGTTTGCCAAATTTATCCACAGCATGGGGGAAACAGTGGATTTTTCTAGTACTTTAGGTCCAAGCTTTAAAACGATGTGGTTAGGGTCAACAGGCAAGCCAATAAAGCAGAATGGAGCCTGTGGAAAATTTGGGCCTGTTATTGCCAGTGGTAATCAATAATTCATTGTCATAAGGAGAGCATTCTTCATTGACCTCTTTCCATCTACCCCCTGGCTCAGCTGACTAAAGCAGTCAATAGGTGAGCCATACCGACCAGGAAGATTCTGGGTTTAACGTCCAGCCTGAGTGCAGCTATCCCTGGACACCAGTTGGGCTTCAGCAATTGGTTTCATGTCCCTTAACTAGAGGGGAAAATTAAAGAGGACTTCTACCATTACCGCAATTCAGCGCCCCCCTGCTGGAAGCACTGCCCATGAATGTCAAGTGGGGAAAAGATTGCACTGTTCTATGCTCAAATAGACTGCAGAGCTCAGTCTGGGATTAAATAGTAAAAAAACAACTTCAGATTAGTGCACAAAGCAAAATGAGCAACGTTAGACGTACACTTTTTGCAAAAAAATACGTGTACCTGGGATAAGAAATGCTTCACTGCGAGTGGCTATTAAGCTGAGTTAAGCGTAAAGTTTTAAGCTGGAACTAATCAAAACGTGAGGAATAATATTAATGGAGTATGGAAAAAGAGTAAAAACATTGGATTAGAGTAGATGGTTCTGGCAAGGGAGTCAGCACAAGCACAATTGAAAGAATGGTGTGATTCTGCAGCTCAATTTTTATATCAACAATTCTACAAGCAATCCACGAAGAATGCTGTCTAGCACATTTGGGAATGACAAGTGTGCAATTGAAGCATAACCAACAGTGAGTCAACTCTTCCCGACAAGAAGAGAAATTCAGCACCAGTAAAAGGGAGAAGTATATAGTACAGAGGCATCAAAGATAGACAGGGAAACATAGACAAACATCATTTGGATTAGTCATTCTGGAAAGCTTTCGAAGGTTAATCTATTTCTGTCTAGATTTGACTAAAGAATTGAAAAATAACAAAGTCATATATTTCTACTCAAACAAATAATCTAATGACCCCAGACTCAAACATATTTTCTTTTTAATACTCTGGCTTATGATTTTTGTACAATTACTTTTCATCCCCATTTGAAATGTAGATTATTCTTCCTTATTTTTACTTCCTCTAAGTAACAAATTGCTAACTCAGTTATAAGTGTGAATGCTATTCATCATGATCGCAACTTGATATTTCCTGATGAACTCAGATTCTACTTTCACATGTCTATAAGATTTAACTGTGGCCAAGCACAGGGAATGAGTCCCCTCTTCAATAGGTCCTTTAAGTACCCGGTGTGCATTGCTGGTTCCCAGTGTCAAACAGGCACATGGATTAAGGTAATGCAGCGTACAACTGTAGGCAGTTTCAGATCGTATAATGACACATTCACAAAGATAAAAAGTTTTCACTCTAGTCTGTTACCTAACCAGTGCACACAGCACACCCTTCCATCTTGGGTGAACAAATAAGCAATTTAGTCAAATCCTGATTGCTTATGTGAATGTAACATTTTAATAACTACCTGCAATATTGCCTGAATTAATTCCAAAGAACGGGGATCTCCTCGTTATTTTAAAAGAGACTCTTCTTGTTATCTCACTTTCAGCTAGACTTTTCCAGCCACTAATTTCTTCCAGTGAGGTTTTATTAAGAGCCACAGGTCATATTTATCCACTCTTAACTTAAGACCAATGATAACATAAATTGCATTAGGAGAGAGTTTATTAAAATAATTATAGCAAGTACAACAACCACACAATTAACTTCTTATTTTTACTGTGTTGAATTTGGTAAACCCTAGAGTAGTTATTTTCTGGTTCAAGCAAAGCCTCATTAGTACCCCATTCCACCTTGCTGCGTTTATCACCAACAGACCGGGGAAAAGAATATACAGAAGAAAAAATTGGGCCACATTATCTTTTGATGAAACTACCTCCTACTCCAGGATCATCCTAAAGATAATCCCTAGTTCCTTTTCTCCGCCACCATCTATGTTTTTAATCTTCTATAAATTGAGCATATCCCATTGCTTCTCCATCACAAAAGTTACCGACTTCCAATTCTTATATTATCCACCTCCAGCAGTGTCTTGGCTCAATTGTTGCTGAAACCTTCACCAGTGCCTTTTTCACATCCAGAATGAGCTACGTCCAAAGCTTTCCTGGAAAAGCTCCCAACCCTAAACTTTAATTCATACAACAACATTTCTGCCTGTATCCTTTCCCACACAATGTCATTCCCACCCATAATCCTCCTTTCAGACTTATACTGGCTCCTCGATTCCCATTGCCTCCAATTTCAAATTCTCATTGTTGTGTTTACTTCCCTTCAAGGCCTCACCCCTTCCCATCCCTGTAATCCTTCTAGCCTTGCAACATCCCCATTCCTCTCATCTAGCCTTTATGTATTTCCCCATTGCATGACCATTCGCTGTTGTGTCTTCACCCATCCCTTCTTGAAACATTGCTGCTTTCTCTTCTTTAGACCCTCCTTAAAACCCAATGCTTTTGGTTACACCTCCCTATTCTTTGGTTTTGCACCCATCTCTTGTATGCTAGCCTATGTGAAGCACCAGGAGATTTTTATCTCAATAAAAGGTGGCACATTTGGTTAGCACTGCTGCCTCACAGCGCCAGGGACCCGGGTTTGATTCTGGCCTTGGATGACTGCACCAACCCCCTGAAAGAGCATGCTATCTATCCCCGCCCAATCCCCGAATGGCCTTCTGCACAGTATGGATTCTCTGCCTATAAGTGCAAATTGATGGTTTTGTGACATTACTTTACCTCATCCTTTTTCACTCGAAAAGGAAAGACTTGCATTTATGGAGAACTTTTCAAAGCCTCAGGATATCTCAAATCTCTTTGCAGCCAATTAGGAACTTTTGAAGTAGGGGCAGCACTTTTGAAGTAGGTGACGCAGTGGGCTAGCACTGTTGCCTCACGGCGCTGAGGTCCCAGGTTCGATCCCAGCTCTGGGTCACTGCCTGTGTGGAGTTTGCACATTCTCCCCGTGTTTGCGTGGGTTTCGTCCCCACAACTCAAAGATGTGCAGGATAGGTGGATTGGCCACGCTAAATTGCCCCTTAATTGGAAAAAATGAATTGGATACTCTAAAATTAAAAAAAAAGAACTTTTGAAGTAGAGTCATTGTCCTGATGGCAGATCCCGCTGGCAGCAAGGGCAGAAAATTCAGCCCTCTGACAATTACTTGAGGTACAAATATTCATAGAATCGTAGAATTCCTACTGCGCAGAAAGTGACTCAGTGAAGCGACAAGGCCAGTAAATCTCGTGAAAGCTCTCGCGTGAGATTTGCCACACACGGAAAGCCTCGCAAAATCGAACGAGATCACACGAGACGTCGGAATCTGGGTCTCGCCCTCACTGGGCCCATGCTGGAAGACTTTGCCATGGTGCCATTTCGTATTAGCCCACACAAACGTAGACTTGGCATAATGGCATCTTTTGGGGGGGGGGGGTGATCTCCCATGCCATCGGAGGCCCCAGGGTGCTTGGAGAGGCCCCTAAAAAGAGTCCTGTTTGATAGCTGCAGGCGCCGAGTAATGCCCTGCTAAACGTGCCTGAAACGGGACTTTTTTCCTGTTAAATCGCACCCAATGGTGTAGCTCCGCATTCTTCATCAAAATAGTGTAGTGTTGTGGGATCTTTTATGATGACCTGACAGAGCAGACGGGACTTTTTATAAACTCTCATCCAAGAGACTGAACTGCCGACAGTACAGTACTCCTGACTATCAGCGTAGAGTGCTGTGTTCAAGTCTCTAATCCATAACCTTCTGACTCAGTGACAAGATCATTGTGCACTGAGCCACAACTGACATATTTAAGTGGAATGCAATTCTTAAGAATAAATATACACTGTCACTGCACATAGCAACTGGAAGCTCTTATAAGTTCACAGTTACCTGTGGAGTTGAAATTCAAATTTAGCAGGGATTCAAAGTGGTGTTAGCCATTTGGCCACTGACTATACAACCCACCTAATTTTCCCTTCCATTAATTTTGGTGGAAGAGGATTAATACGGGATGCCAATCCACCACTGTCACATTTGCAGTCCTGCTGAAGTTGGACTTTATTCCCATGATTTTTGTGACCCAGTGGTGCATGGAGATCGTACCATTCAACCTGCCAGTGTATTGAGCAGAGCAAATCTTCCTCCAATGCTCAAACGTTCAATGCTTCAGACTCAAGCATGTGGTATCCCCTGAAGGAGCAGCAAATACGGTGACATTTTTTTAAAAATCCGATTTTGTCGTCTGCTGCATATCTTAACTTGCAAAAGAATTCGCTGCTGAGACATGTTTAGCTTACAGCAACAAAAAATAAGAACACATTGACGGAAATCAAAGAACAGGGGAACATTTTCACCCTGAAGCCAAAGCTGCCTCTCGAGCAATCAGTTCTTCAATATAATCTGATACCACCAAGAGTTAATAGCGCAGGTGATTTCTCCACGAGAAGCTCAAGAGTCTGACCACACATATGACACCAGTCATGGAATCATTCAGATGAAACGGATAATTGAAATGATGTCATTTCACAACCATTTAAGAATTAGCTACCTCGAGGGAATGATCTGGCAGTATGGGGAAAAGGCAATTCAAGGGGGATGAAACCCCTTGCTCAAATGCGATAAAGCTATAATTTGGCCAAACAATGATCTGTTCAGTGCTGGTAAATTGTCCAATCAAATATTTTCAATCGGCTGCGCTTCCTTCTTTAACAGCTTCATTCCTCAACAGAACCCGGACTTTCCAAAACAAAACGCTTGTTCTTTCATCAACAGATACTTTTTTAAACTTCGGGAACCCTTACGGCACTCGTTTTTTTTTTTTGCTCGTGATTTGCAGGGGGACACGGCTAACGAATTATCTTTATTTTCCGCTTTTGTGCAGCTTTTCCACTTTGATTTCATGTTTGCCCATCTCCCTTTCTGAAACACCGAACAGCATTCCCTTTTCATCAATGGCTCGAAAATAAAAACACAATGAATTGTCAGATGAAGGAAGGGCCACAGCTCGAAGCTTGTGCCAGCTTCAGGCAAACAAAGGGCTGTTTTCAAACATTATGTGAAGACTGTTTCCATTCTCAGCGTCAATGACCCAGATTGTCTTTTTTCCAATGGAATGTGGTGCCTTTTGTCATTCCTGGTAAGTTTTTATTTCCTTTTTTTAACCACACTGCATTTAACGTGTGTGTATATTGTATATTTTTTTAAAAACAGCCATTACTGACATTTTGCCTTGTCAAATATGTCTGCAAAGCCCTCATGTTGAATATTTTCCTTTATTAACAGTTTATAATTTAACCAACTACACTTTACGTGTTAGAGTGTTGAACAAATACTGCTTGAATGTTGTGTGCTGTGGTCCAGGGACTCCCTGCTGGGAGCATCTCCTTAATACAAACAATACGACACATTTATACAGGCCTGACCGCACTGACCCTCAAAAGTTTGTTCCCTCCATTCGGACTCTTGGGCCCTTTCATTCCACTGAATAGGACACAAAGCTTCTGTCTCAACTACAGTCTCTTCCAAAAGCAATAGACAAACCCTGACCTACACACGTAAAGAAATTACAGAATTTGCATTTTTAAACCCATTTTCTCTCTCGTATTTTAACATTTTCCCTAAATTCCATTGAAGATGGAGTTTCTGCTTGTTGGTCACCCTGTATCACTCTGATTGAGTTTTGTGTCCATGTACGCTGAAGGCTTCCTGCTGATAGTAAAAGACTCTTTCTCACTGCAGTGTTCTGTTTCACCCAAAATTAAAGATGTAACACCCATTTTGTCGCCCCAAATAGCCTGGGATCCCTTTCTTTTAAATTCCTAAGTCTGTTTGACACAATGATCCTATTTACACATACGCTGGAGTTGGCGTTCATTTCTTATTTCCTGTTTCTTTTTCGGAACTCAGAATTAAGAAAAAAAACTAAATGAATGGTATGTGCTGTTATAGCTTCTATTTTCTATTTGCTATATTGCATGTGAACTGTTTGTCTGTTGTAAACACTGCCATCAAAGCCTTGTTTGGAGAAGGGGCTGATCAAACAGATGACATTCAACAGTCACGTTTTAAAAAAATTGTAATCAGATATTTTCATGAGGTATTTGAGGGGGTTTTGTTGCTTATATCAAATACAAAATTAAAATACATGTACTGCACACAATCTCACGACTACTAGATTTCCTTTTTTAAAAATAACCTGGAAAAGACATGCTTTTTAATTTATCTTTAAACAAAGAAGGAATATTTACTAAAACTCTACAGATTAAACGCACATGTTAAATGTTTGCTACAGAGTCCTAATCTTGTAAGGCAACCCAGAGGAGTCAAAAAGGTCTGAACCATGTCTCTGCATGGACTGTGTATCTGGCTGTTACAAACATTTCAATCCAAATCCCACTGGAAGCAACATTTTGATTATTTCCAAGATCTAATGTCAAGTCTGCTCATTATATTATGTTTTATTTTCTTTGGTGGCAGGTGTGTCTCAATCATGCATATATCATGCTAGAAATCTGGAGAGCCAATACTCCATGGATTTAGCATTCATTTCACAATGTCTGCCTCACAGAAAGCCGGAACCTAATTCGAAAATTCAGAAAATGTCCACTCAATTCCCAAAGCAGTCACGCTTCAGACTTGGCATTTAACTCTTTCATGGAACAGTTCCACTTGTGCCCTGTATTCTTCCAAAAGCTTGATCAAACAGGATGCATTTCCGCACAGGAAATATGCTAGAGGTTGTGGAAAATGCTCTCCCTCGTACCGGAGTCAACAAAGTTCAAAGTCCAAATACATGCAGGTTAGGTGGATTGGCCATGTTAAATTGTCTCTTCGTGCAGGTTAGGTGCAGTCTTGGGGATAGGGTGGGGGAAGTGGGCCTGGCTAGGGGTGCTCTTTCAGATTCAGAACCGATGGGCCGAAAGGCCTCCTTTCTGCATTGTAAGGATTCTGTGGACAATGTGGAGCAAATTGGCGATAGAGAGGGAAACAGATGGTGGGTACCAGGTCCTGAGAAATGTAGTAGGTGGGAGAAGTTCAAGGTTCATTCCTGAAATGTTATATCACTATCCGTATATGCTGTTGTCTTATTTTACAATATTATTTTGTATATTGTTTGAGGATTCCGTTCTGTGATGGCACAATACATACACTGGCACTTCCAATTGTTAACAAGGGGTTATTGATGAAAGGCAGAGGCAGTAAGATAACAAGCACAGAACTCAATATAACTGGGGCAGGATTCTCCAATTACGTGGGCGAATCACTCCAGACTTTCCTGAAGAAAGTCCAGAATGATTCTCCTACCTGGCGGTGGATAGCAGGGCCCCGGAGTCGTCCTCACAGCTCTAGCTGCTGATACGGGGCCCTGCACATCCATTTGGGGGTCCAAGCATGCACGCAGTGGGCGGTATGTTTTGGCTGCCCCGCGCAAAATGGCGGACCCACACCGCGGACCGGCACCAAGAAGATAGGCCGCCCAGAGATCGTGCGTGCTCACGGATCGGTGTCTCCCAATCGGTAGCCTGGCCGTCCTGGAGGCCCCCCCACCTCGGTGAAGGATCTCCCTGCCCCCAACCAGGGTGGCCATGGACTGAGCCCGCAGCTGCCATGCCGAGTTGCCGACTGGCGGCACCATGAGAGAACTACACCGTTGGGAACTTGGCCAGCTGCAGTCGGTGAATCACCACGGGTCCTCTTTCAATGGCCCCCGACTGGTGCCATGTCGTCCGCGCGCGTGCGATTGGTGGTGATTCCCTGGGGACCGGAGAATCGCGGGAGCGGCGTTGGACCCGATCTCAGGTTTGACGCCCATTTTCCACCCCCACGCCGATGGCAGTTTTGGCACAGAGGCTTAGAGAATCCCGCCCCTGGTCTTTACTCTTCAGTTCCCTGATCCATACTGCCTGGGCTCCTGTTCACAGGGCCCCATGCAAACTCCCCATTGGCTGGGGTGCACGCCCTCCCACATGATTGGCCCCGAGCCAATCACATTGTCAGTGGAGCTCGCTCCCTTAATAGGGCCAAGCTACCATATCCCCCCCCCCCTTTAAGTTCAAGGGACTTCCCCAAAACTATGTACAAAAGTTACAATTGTTAACAGGGACAGCTGAGGAAAGAAAGCCCATCAAAAAGTCAATTGGTTTGGAACCCTCCTGGTACTCCCGTATCTCCTATGCCCAGCCACAGGCTCAGCGCTCATTTGGCGATCGAGTGGTCCACAGTCGATACCTCCTCAGGCAGGATCACTTCTTATTTTTTTTAAATTTAGAGTACCCAATTCATTTTTTCCAATTAAGGGGCAATTTAGCATGGCCAGTCCACCTATCCTGCACATCTTTGGGTTGTGGGGGCAAAACCAAGGAAACACAGGGAGAATGTGCAAACTCCACACGGACAGTGACCCAAAGCCAGATCGAACATCCGTGAGGCACCATTGCAGACAGGACCACTTCATCGACAGGCGAATTAGCCTCACCGGCCTCGACAGACGCAGCTGGTTGAACAAAATCGGGAGTCCCTGGCTCCTCTTGACTGAACCAAGTTATTACAGGAGTGTGCAAGTGCTCACTGGACTGGTTGGCTCCATATTTGGCATCACCACTCCTCGACTGCCCAGGTAGTCGATGTCCTTCTTGATGGTGTTCCCTTAACATCAACCACACAAGCCACCGGCCCTGATTCAGCCACAACCCATTATTATAACAAAGGCAAACCAGACCTTCCACCTGGAATGAACTGTCACCTCTTTGCTCTGATCACTGACTCATCTGGGAGGCCTGACGTGCCTCCACCCTCACTGTCAAATTTGAAAATACAAGATCCAACCTGGTTTTCAACCAACAGCCCCTGAGCAGCTCAGCTGGTGTGACCCCTGTGGTGGTTCTATGAGAAGTTGAGTTGTACAACAGCAAAAGATGAACCAACTTCTGGTGAAGTGGTTTATCTGACTGCTGTTTCACGGTATTCTTGAAAGTTTGAATGTCCGTTCAGCCAAACTGTTCGATGTTGGGTGATAGAAGGCTATCTTCATGTGTTGTATGCCATTTACACTGTATATCATTGCTGGTGACGGGGTTACCGTCGTCCGAGATTATTGCCTCAAGAAGTCCATGAATGGCAAACACTGAGTGCAGAGCCTCTACCGTTGCTCCAGAGTTGGGGATCCACATCCCCTGTACTGCCACTTCGAGTGGACATCTACCAGCACCAAAAATATCTTGCCCAGGAATGGCCCGCATAATCCATGTGGACCCTGGTACACAGAAGCACAGTGATTAGCACTGTTGCTTCACAGCGCCAGGAACCCAGGTTCGATTCCTGGCTTGGGTCCCTGTCTGTGCAGCGTCTGCACGTTCTCCCCGTGTCTGCGTGGGTTTCCTCCGGGTGCTCCGGTTTCCTCCCACAGTCCAAAGACGTGCAGGTTAGGTGGACTGGCCATGCTAAATTGCCCTTAGTGGGTTAGATGGGGTTACTGGGTTACAGGAATAGGGTGAAGATGTGGGTTTAGATAGGGTGATCTTTCCATGGGCCGGTGCAGACTCGATGGGCCGAATGGCCTCCTCCTGCACTAGAAATTATATGATCTATGATCTATGTTCAGTGGCACTATGGACTGCTGCTGTTGGTTTTCCTGCAGTGGTGCATTTTGCCTTGCGCGGCAATATGCTTGAATTGCTGCCTTTGGTTGCAGTCGAATTCCCGAACATGGCAGGTCTCCTGGGGATGGTCTCCACCTCAACGTTAGCAGTCCCCCTCGGATTTGGTTTGACACCCGATTCTTTCCCACTCCCTGGGTTCCGGTTCTGTTCCGAGGTCTCTGTCTGGCTTTGAACTGTGCCTGTTGATGCTGCTATAAACCATGTGGCTGCACTGTCCCATACTTGGTTAACTCCCACTTCAACCACGCTTTGAAGCTCAGTGGCACCTTTTGCTGTGCACCCCATCGCCTGAGCTATCTCAATTGTTTTTTCCGACATAATTGGCATCTCCGCCAGCCGCCTCTTCTGGATATTAATGTTATCAATCGCACAAACCAACTGGTTGTGCAACATGTCGCTAATGACAGTCCAAAACTCGCAGTGCTCAGCAAGCTGGTGAAACCTGGTTATGAAAGCTGAGACAGACTCTTCATGGTCCCTCTCCGCAGAGTTAAACGCATAACTTTGGAGGTCAAAAGGGTATAGTTTCCCAATGATCGATATTTCCACTCTTGGTTTTAAATGATTCTGACTCATTGAACCCCATAGAGCCTCTACAGTGCAAAAGGAGGCCATTTGGCCCATCAAGTCTGCACCGACCCTCCAAAAGAGCATTCAACCTAGATTCACTCCCCCTCACACCTCCGTAACCTAGCCTGCACACCCCTGGGCACGGAGGGGCAATTTAGCATGGCCAATGCACCTAACCTGCATATCTTTGGACTCTTGCTGATGCTTTTTGTTTTCTCAACTGCTCCTTCCATCTCCCCCCTCGATTCACAACAGATGTCGGTTGCGATCAAAATCTTTCTTTGCCTCGTCACCAGTGTGACACACACTGCCACTTCCAGTGGGTACAAGGGGTTTATTGATGAAAGGTAAAAACAGTTAGACAGCAGGCACGGAACACTATACAACGGGGGCGGGATTCTCCCGAATCTGCGCGATGGCCCGACGCCGGCGACAAAAACGGCGTGAACCACTCCGGCGTCAGGACGACGGGAAGTTACAGAATTCTCTGCACTTCCGGGAGTTAGGCCGGCGGTGGAGGGGTTGGCGCCGTGCCAGCTGGGGCCGAAGGGACTGCGCGACTTAGCGCATGCGCAGACCAGCCAGCGTATTCTGGCGCATGTGCAAGGGGGGTGTCTTCTTCACGCCGGCCACGGCAGAGCCCTACAGGGGCAGGTGGGGAAGTAAGAAGTGCCCCCCATGGCACAGGCCCTCTTAATTCCCTTAATTACTGTTGTATCTGCAAACTTACTATTTGTGATGCGTGCACCAGAACACCAAGGTGCCTCACCACCTACTGGGGCGCCAGGATTGACCTCTGTCTCCTTGAACACCGGGATCATCCAAGGTTCCTTAGTGCTTCTGCAAAGCACTTGTGGGATTGTGGAATACGGAAAAGATTGGACATAGCATCAGTTCCCACCATGGTAGTGATACTCATTGTCCAGGTTTACCCACATGAAGAGTGGCGAGCAGGGTAAAGGATCATAGGAATGTCAGCCTTTCTGGAATACAGTGTGAAGTAATGCCTTCAGGGGAGAAGGGAAGAACATATTGAGCCCAGACTAGAGGTAAAATGGGTTAAATCCCAACCTCTATATATTTTTTGTTGGCTTCACCCAGCCACTGAATGATGATTCTTCAAAGGTGGACTTTTGCCTTAGTACCTAACGAAAGAAAAGTGGCCCAGGTGGAGAAAAAAAGAAAGACGTCAATTGTACAGTGCTTTTTACATTCTCAGGCTGCCAATGTATTCCACAGTTATTGAAGACAAAATACAGATTTACTCAATATAGTGAACCTCCAATTAATCCCAGTGCCCTCATCCATCATGTTCTCTTCACTCCTTTCCACACTGACTCAATTCACCTGGCATTGCTCATCATATCCACTAATCCTTGAAACATTTATGAAATCACATCAACTCAATGCAAGATGTACTGCTTCTCTCCTTCATTGGCTCCATCTATCACATACCACCCACCAAACCCTGCTAATATCTGCTGAATAGTACTTACATCACCCTGTTCACTCTTGGACCACAACATCATCTACCCTGTGTTGCTCACCGTGGTGTCTAATACAACCTCTGTTTCTGCCGTGTCCCATCCAAACTGCAATCCCAGCCTTCACTGATCCGGTCTTCAGCTGACCGTTCTATCACACACTGGCTACATCATATATGTCAATCCAAAACACATGGGGCGGAATTCTCCGCTCCCGCAATAAATCGGGAAGGCCGTTGTGAACTCGGCCGAGTTTCATGACGGCTCCCCACGGCCCCGTTCACGAGCGATTCAGGCCCCAGAAATGGGCTAGGAGCGGGGCCGCGGGAACTACGTGGGTGATGACGCCAGAAGCGAGTGACGCCCGAATGACAGAAGAATGACGCCGCTCCGCGTCGTAAAAAGGTGCGAGTGATGAAATCAACAGAGGGAGAGAAGATGACGGAGCCATGGAGGGCCGCCCCGAGGTTCGGAGAGACTGACCTCGAGACCCTCCTCGATGAGGTGGAGCGACTGAGGGGCATCATCTGTCCTAGAAGAGGGCATCCCCCCATCCTCTCTCCCCTCACACTCAGCCCACTGGACCCCCCATCCTCTCTCCCCTCACACTCAGCCCACTGGACCCCCCATCCTCTCTCCCCTCACACTCAGCCCACTGGACCCCCCTATCCTCTCTCCCCTCACACTCAGCCCATTGGACCATCCAACGCCCGGCCGAGCGTGTCTAAATAACCCCGTTTTATTCTGTTCCCTAGGGCGTGCTGCCGAACATCCAGGGCCGTCTGCTGCCACACCCAGCCGAACATCCACCACCACCGCACCCAGGGCCGCCTGCTGCCACACCCAGCCGGACATCTGCCACCACCACCGCACCCAGGGCCGCACGCCAGAGGGTGGCAGGAGGTCAGCAAGGAGTGCCATCCTCCCAACCTGAGACCGTCGAGCAGGACACACACATGGCGACACAGTCAGCAGACTCAAATGAGGGAGAAGAAGACATGGGCCGCATGCGCCCTGTGGCCGGATATAACTGGGACGATGACACTGCGGATATAATGACAGACGAGGACCTAGAGCTTGCGGCACTGCTATCTCCCACACCATCCACCATCCCAGAGACACTCCTCTCGGTTGGCCAATTAAGTGATGAGGCTTCTGGGTCACGGTCTGGTGTGCACCACACAGCTGCCGGTACAGCAGGTGGAGGTCGGAGCAGCCGAGGGGCTGGCCTGTCGGAGGGCAGCCTAGGCCCAGCATCCAGCTGGCTCCCATGCGTTTCCCGGGTTCCTGGATTTACTTGACCCACCCACACAGCCGATGCATTTTGAAACCCAGGGACACAATGACGGGATGAGGGCTGCCTTCCAGCAGCTGCAGACGCAGTTAGAGGAGTCAAACCGCGTCCAGGAGCAGAGAGTGGTCCGCTCATGGCAGCCACCCAGGCCGACACCGCACGGGTGGCATCCGCGGTCGAGGCAATGGGGGAAATGGTTTCGGCCATGGGTCAGGTTCTGCAAGGCATTGGGCTTAATGTGCACGCGTCATCCATGGCCCTGGAGAGGGCTGCCCTCTCACAGGCAGCAATGCACCGGGGCCAGAGCCAGCACGACATTGCCGGCACGCTACGGGCCCTGGCACAGTCCCAGCAGGCCATGGCACAGTCCCAGCACGCCATGGCACAGTCCCAGCAGCCCATGGCACAGTCCCAGCACGCCATGGCACAGTCCCAGCAGTCAGTCACGGAGAGCATCGACCGCCTGATACATGTGCTGGATGGCGTCGCACACACACAGGTTGAGGTCACACAGTCCCTGGCGGGAATGTCTCACTCCTTCGACTCCGTCTCAGCGAACCTTCGGACCCTGGTCGATACGGTTGCAGGCCTCCAGGACTGGCAGCGCCAGGTGGCGGTGGGGTGACGGGGCACCTCCCCGCTTGCACCTCTGTCCCACAGTGAGGCCCGGGGGTCACGGGGCTCCCCGAGGGAGGAGGAGGTTCTGGGGCCCGTCCTATTAACTCCATCACGGGACGTCCCTGAACGCTCGGCCTCCCCCCGTCCAATCCCTGGTGCATCGGGTGGGCAGCGGGCAGAGCAGGGTGGCATCACGTCATCCGAAATGCCCGCGGAGCAGCCTGGCCCATCAAGGCCAGGTCGCCCTAGGAAACGGGTGCCGACGGGGAGACATGTCGCAGGTGGTGATTCTCAGCAGTCCACCTCCACTCCTGCTGTATCATCTGGGGATTCACTTAGACGTAGTGGTAGGGCCCGTAAGGCAACGAAGAGGGACACATAGTAAGTTGACACGGGTGAAGGGCACAGTTTAGTTGCAGCGGCTAGGGCATCTACACATACTGAGAACCATTAAACTCACTGTTGCACCTAACTTGTAAGACTGTGTGATTTTTCCGTTGCCACGGGGATCGTGATGGTGAACGAGGGTCGCTGGAGTTGATGAGCGGTGAAACTTCGGGGCCGGGTGTGCAGTTCCTCTCCCCCCCACCTCCTCCCACAGCTACCCCACGCGGGCACGTGATTGAGTGTCCCTGACGAACTCAGCGACCACCAAGATGGATGGTTCAGCTATTGCCATGAGTCAGACTTTGTCTAACGATTCTGAGCTCACAGCTCATCGCAGAGCGGGCAGTCATCATTCCACATGGCACTGATCACACCCGCTGACACAGCCATCAATGTCGTGCCATACAGTCTGGCCCTAGTGGTAAGGCTGATGTAGAACTGGAGCAGTGTACGCAGAGCGGGGGTGTGGGGAGGGGGCGGGGGGGGGGGGGGGGGGGGGGAGTTGTGGGTTGACCGTCTGTGCGACTAGCGATGCAGGTGGTTGTGTTGGTGTTCAGCGGTGACGTCGCGTGTGGCGCGTGAATCTTGCTGCCACCAAGGCGTCGCGTGCCCGCTGTCCTCGCCGGTGCCATCGTGCCGCCTCCTGGAGATTACCAGCACCCGGGTCCTGTCTGCGTGCTGCGCCCGACACTCCACCAACCTCCTCCTCCACCTCCTCCTGCTCCTCCTCCTCCTCCTCCTCCGTGTTGGCACCACTGCCAGTGGCTTCTCCCTCCACCTCCTCCACCAGGGCATCTCCCCTCTGCATCGCTATGTTGTGCAGCGCAGAGCAGACCACGACAATGCGAGCGACCCTCTCAGGCTGGTATTGCAGGGCACCTCCGGAGCGGTCCAGGCACCTGAATCTCATTTTCAGGAGACCAAAGCAGTGCTCCACCACACCCCTGGTTGCTGCATGGGCCTCATTGTCGAGGGTCTCCGTGTTGGTCTGAGGCCTCCGTATGGGCGTCATCAGCCACGACCTCGGTGGATAACCCCTGTCGCCCAGCAACCAGCCCCTCAGCCGGGGGGGGCCGTCCCTCAAATAGAGCAGGGATGAACGACTGCGCAAGAATGTACGCATCGTGCACACTTCCAGGGAACCTAGCACATACGTGCATGATCTTCATGTGGGGGTCGCATGCCACCTGGATATTTATGGAGTATATCCCGCTCCTGTTTGTGAACACCTCCCTGTCGCCTGCAGGCGGGCGCATGGGGACGTGAACACAATCAATGACCCTCTGCACCATCGGTATCCCGGCCATGTTGGCAAATCCACGAGCTCGTGAATCTTGACTTGCTCGGTCCTCGGGAAAGGTGATGTAGCGGGCAGTGATGGCATAGAGGGCGTCGGTCACATCCCGGATGCACCTGTGCAGCGATGCCTGGGTGATCCCGGAGAGGTCCCCGCTCGGAGACTGGAAGGAGCCGGTTGCACAAAAGTTCAGTGCAACCGTCACCTTGACGGCAACCGAGATCGCTTGTCTTCCTCCCGTTCCACGTGGGGCGAGGTGCGCCACGAGGTGACAGATATGTGTCACCGTCTCTCTGCTCAACCAGAGTCTCCTCCTGCAGGTGATGTCCGGCATTGTCTGGAATGAGATCCGGCACGGTACACCCTAGGCCTCGGTCGTCGCCTTTGGCGCCTTGGCTCCACCATCAGTGCCTCCTCCTCCTCCTCCTCACCCCCATGCTGCTCGACGACGGGCCACTCCGCGGCCATTCCCTCTGCTCCCTCAGCTGGCCCTGCATCCACTGTGAGATGTGGCTGTGGACGCTGCTCGATCTCCAACTGCAGTGCAGCGGCCCCAACCACTGCGCTGAACATAGCTGTTCTGTTTGAATACATTTTGCTGACCTACAGAAGGGTGGTGGGGGGCAGAGAAATGACATGTTAGACGGAGGTTAGTCGACACCTTGGCAGCCACCTGCCACGGGATACCTGTGTGTCCCGGTGGGCTGGTCGCGCTGCTGACCCACGGCCAGACTCACGGGCAGCACGGTAGCATTGTGGATAGCACAAATGCTTCACAGCTCCAGGGTCCCAGGTTCAAATCCCGGCTTGGGTCACTGTCTGTGTGGAGTCTGCACGTTCTCCCCGTGTGTGCGTGTGTTTCCACCGGGTGCTCCGGTTTCTTCCCACAGTCCAAAGATGTGCAGGTTAGGTGAATTGGCCATGCTAAATTGCCCTCAGGGTCCAAATTGCCCTTAGTGTTAGGTGGGGTTACTGGGTTATGGGGATAGGGTGGAGGTATGGGCTTGGGTAGGGTGCTCTTTCCAAGAGCCGGTGCAGACTCGATGGGCCGAATGGCCTCCTTCTGCACTGTAAATTCTATGAATGAACCCCTGGTCACTTTCTGTGTCCAACGGGCAGTTAACAACACGTCCTCCTCACCGGTGCGTCAGTGTCCTGTGGCCATAAGCCACAGGGCAACCAGCGGCCGTGTCCTTGTGACCGTCCTGCCATGGCAGGGCGACTGACATGGTGCATCCGGGGGTGGACGACCCACTCCACTCCACTCACTCCCTCTCCCCCCCCCACTTCTCCCTCACTCTCTCCCCCCTCCCACTTCTCCCTCCCTCTCTCACCCCTCCCACTTCTCCCTCCCTCTCTTACCCCTCCTACTTCTCCCTCCTTCTCTCTCCCTCCTCTCCCCCCACTTCTCCCTCCCTCTCTCCCCCCTCCCACTTCTCCCTCCTTCTCTCTACCCCCCTCTCCCCCCCACTTCTCCCTCCCTCTCTCCCCCCCACTTCTCCCTCCCTCCCTCTCTCTCCCCCCTCCCACTTCTCCCTCCCTCTCTCCCCCCCACTTCTCCCTCCCTCCCTCTCTCTCCCCCCTCCCACTTCTCCCTCCCTCTCCCCCTCCCACTTCTCCCTCCCTCTCTCCCCCTCCCACTTCTCCCTCCCTCTCCCCCCTCCCACTTCTCCCTCCCTCTCTCCCCCTCCCACTTCTCCCTCCCTCTCTCCCCCCTCCCACTTCACCCTCCCTCTCTCTCTCCCCCTCCCACTTCTCCCTCCCTCTCTTCCCCCTCCCGCTTCTCCCTCCCTCTCTCCCCCTCCCACTTCTCCCTCCCTCTCTCCCCCTCCCACTTCACCCTCCCTCTCTCTCTCCCCCTCCCACTTCTCCCTCCCTCTCTTCCCCCTCCCGCTTCTCCCTCCCTCTCTCCCCCTCCCACTTCTCCCTCCCTCCTTCTCTCCCCCTCCCACTTCTCCCTCCCACTTCTTCCTCCCTCTCTCCCCCCCCCCACTTCACCCTCCCTCCCTCTCTCTCCCCCCCACTTCTCCCTCCCTCTCTCCCCCCTCCCACTACACATTCCCTCTCTCTCTCCCCCCTCCCACTACACCCTCCCTCTCCCTCTCCCCCCACCCACTGGCCGCTGCGTTCTCGGGGATGCCTTCCCCAGTTTGCGGAGACTCCGGGACGGTCCGCTCACCTCCTCACTGCTCGTCAGCCAGCACGACTGGCTGGCGACTTTTAAAAGCAGGTGTGAATGGCGACACCTTGATATGGCGTCACGACGTCGGGACTTCGGCCCATCCGGGCCGGAGAATAGCGGGGGTGCCGCAGAATCGCAATTTTGGCTCCGTCTGGTGACTCTCCGTGGTTCTGCGCGCGGAACCCGATTACGGACATTTGGCCGGTTGGGAGAATAGCGGGAGCGCGTCGGACCTGCGTCGCGGGAAAAAAACGGCACGGCATGCTATTCTCCGAACCGACGTGACATCGGAGAATCGCGCCCATTAATTCAGCTCTGTTTATCTAGACACCTGCACCAGCATGCCGAATGACAAACCCTCTCTACACAGCTTAAAGAGGGCACCTGATCTCAAAGAGGGCAGAGAATATGTTTTAAGGACACTCTGAAAGACTGATTGAAAATGAGATAAATCGACATCAGTGCATGGGAGAAACCTGCTGTAAATCTTGCTATGTGGCAGCCCCTCACCCAACAAGACACAATACAGTCAGAAACTGACCGCACAAACTGCTGCGGGGAATTATGATGCCTGGCAGGCGTCGTCCTCGTCTCAGGGGACACATAGCAACAACTTTACAATACATCGTCATTAGGATTTCTCGCAGGATGGAAGCAACTCATTCACAAGTAAATATGGACACATTCTTAAATTCTGAAATATAGCTGTCATAACAATACATTTGAAAACTGCTAAAGGTGTGACTGTGAACCTCATTTTTGGCTTTGTCACGGTCAAGAAGTCAAAATTATGGGTGGGATTCTCCTGTACCCGCGGGGCGGGGGGTCCCGGCAGGATGGATTGGCGTGAACCACTCCGGCGTCGGACCGCCCCAAAGGTTAGGAATCCTTCGCAACTTTAGGGTCTAGGCCGGCGCCGGAGTGGTTTGCGCCCCATCGGCCGGCGTGGAAGGCCTTTGGCGCCACGCCAGCCGGGGCCGAAGGGACTCCGCCGGCCGGCGCAGGTCCGCGCACGCACGGAAGCGTCAGCGGCTGCTGACATCATCCCAGCGCATGAGCAGGGGGGTTCACCTATGCATCGGCCATCGCGGAGGCTTACATGGCCGACGCATAGGAAAAGAGTGCCCCCACGGCACAGGCCCACCCGCGGATCGGTGGGCCCTGATCGCGGGCCAGGCCACCGTGGGGGCACCCCCTGGGGCCAGATCGCTCCGCGCCCCCCCCAGGACCCCGGAGCCAGCCCGGTCCGCCAGTCCCACCGGTAAGGGACCTAGTCAAATTTACGCCGGCGGGACTGGCAAAGAACCAGCGGGACTTTGGCCTGCGAGCGGCCGCTGAAAGGCACGGCGCGATTCTCGCCCCGCCGAATCTCCGGTGCTGGAGAATTCGGTGGCCGGCGGGGGCGGGATTCACGCCGCCCCTCGGCGATTCTCCGACCCGGCGGGGGGGGGGTCAGAGAACCCTGAGTGAGAAAATCCCCATTCACAACCATTCTGCACGAAAGGGCAAAACATGGATTTCCATACACTTCATCCTGTCTTATCATTCTGTTTTCTGTTTTGTTAGTGCTACCTCATCAGATTTTCACTAAATTACAGTATTTGCAGCATGTTGAAACACTTCCAACGATGTGCTTAATGCTTTTTTTTGAGTAGTTAAGGTGGGCTCCAATAATCTAAAAAGTTCTTTTCAGGAATGAAATGTAATCCTTTTAGTTTTATTTATATTGGAAATTAGCGATAGAATTTCAGTGTTGTCAAATCTTTCAAATCCAAGCTTCCTTTTAATGCAAGGCCCTCCTTAAAAAAAAAAGGGCAGGTTGAGGCTTGGAAAGCTTGCGTGTATAACTGCACGTACATCTCATCAATAAAGTATTATCCACATCAGATTTGCTAACATCACTTCACTGAATCTAAGTCGAAGCTGGCTGAATCAGAGCAAAATCCAATTCAAGAGCCAAACTGAAAAATTGACAAGAGTCCAAATTTCTATTTTGCTTGTGATAGTGATAAGAAATCCAAGCCATATAAATCTGATAGGGAGCGAGGAGTAACGGTTGCATTGTGACACTTACAATCAAGTTAGAGGCACTGATTGACTTTGTGAGAAGTGCCATAATCCAGATCAGTGATTTGTGTTGACTGTTTCCCATACCCAGCATAAAATAACTTCATTTGTCCTTTTCGATTGTATGAGCGATCTTGGGTTCATTGTATATGCATCTGCGAGGAGCTCGCTGATTTTCACAGCGGGGGCTGGCAGGAAGTTGGTGTCACATCATGGGATTGACGCACCATGAACCTGCCTTATCCCTTCCACCTATGCCCGGCCATTGCACTCCCCTTCCCCGCTATCCCTTCCTCCCTTCCCATGGCCATCCTCCACATAACCTGCACTGCCCCCACCCAGTCTCAAGCATCGGCCGGCATTTAGAGATGATCCCTGAGGAGGGCAATGCAGTGGCAACTCACCCTTAACCGTGGAAGAAGTCTACCCTTAACCGTGGAAGAAAAGCGAATGTTACATTTCTTGCTGGTGGGGAACCTAACTTGGCAGGAGAAATTAATTCGAGCAAGCTGGACTTATTTTTTAAAAATAAATTAATTTTTTCCAATTAAGGGGCAATTTAGCGTGGCCAATCCACCTACCCTGCACATCTTTGGGTTGTGGGGGCGAAACCCACGCAAGCTGGCCTTTTAATGAGCACACATAACTTGCAAAAAAGCTTCCCAATATTGTTCGTTAATCTGCCTTCAAAGTTCCAAGATCTTAATTCCTGAAGTTCATCCCAAGATCACAAAGCTGATTTTTGGCCTCATGGCAAGTTATGTTCCACCGTCCACCAAGTTTCCCACTGCTGGTGGGACCTGAAGATTCCGCCTAATGAGTCCATTGAAGGTGACAAATGGTTTGCAGGATGTAATATGACAACCATTTGACATTGCAGATGAAATATTAACTTCCATTATTACTTTTTCAAACAACTCAGCCACCAATCTTGGTGCCAGTTCCTACACTTTGGTTTCTATCATTACTGCGGTGCTTGTCCATCCTCCACTCCCGCCATCCCAACATTGGTAGCCATTACATCAGTTGCTAAAGCTTTCAGTTTTGAAATTCTCTCCTTCAGGCTCATCTCTCTTTCTCTCTCTCTCCTGATTTGTGACTCCCATTATAACCTACCCCTTTGATCAAGCTATCAGTCAGCCATCCTAACATCGTTTTTGGCTCAGGGCCATTTTCTTTTGTCCGATGACGTTCCTGGGAATGTTCTACTACATTAAAGATCTTGTATAAATTCAGCCTGTCACTGTTGATTGTCATGTTCATGCTGTCAGGCATGAACGGTGGTCTACTCTATTGGCGGACATTGAGACTGGAACCTGACACCTTTTTCACTGTAACATGTAAAAGTGAGTATGTTTTTAAGAAGGATTTCAAAGGTTTTTTTTAAATGAAATGTTAAGCTTTTCAAGTCTGCCATTTATTCACCTTCTTCTTTTGTTTTAGAATTTTCCAACATTATGCCAACCGTTTCCCTTGTTGGGAGGCAGTGGTGTAACGGTATCGTCACTGGACTTGTAATTCAAAGACCCAGGGTAATGCACTGGCAGCCCGTGTACGAATCCCACCTCAGCAGATGGTGCAATTTGAATTGAATAAAATAACCTGGAATTAAAAGTCTAACGTTCAGCTGGTTTAGCTCACTGGGCTAAATCGCTGGCTTTTAAAACGGACCAAGCAGGCCAGCAGCACGGTTCGATTCCCGTACCAGCCTCCCCGGACAGGCGCCGGAATGTGGCGACTAGGGGCTTTTCACAGTAACTTCATTGAAGCCTACTCGTGACAATAAGCAATTTTCATTTTCATTTCATTTCATTTCATGAAATCATTGGGGATTGTCGTAAAACCCATGTGGTTCACTAATGTCCTTTTTAGGGAACATGTGACTCTAGATCCACGCCAATACGGTTGACTCATAAATGCCCCCTTCATGGGCAACAATAATAGTAATAATCTTTAATATTGTCACAAGTAGGCTTACATTAACACTGCAATGAAGTTACTGTGAAAATCCCCTAGTCGCTACATTCTGCCACAGAGGGGGAATTCACAATGTCCGATTCACCTAACCAGCAAGTCTCTCAGGACATGTGGAAGGAAACCGGAGCACCCGGAGGAAACACACACAGCCATGGGAAGATCGTGCCGACTCCGCACAGACAGTGACCCAAGCAGGAAGAGAACCTGAGATCCTGGCACGGTGAAGGAACAGTGCTAACGACTGTGCTACCGTACGGCCCAAGTCTAAACCCTCATCACACACTCTCCTCCCCCAGTCAACCCATCCTCTTACAGTCCTCTCCCCACCCTTCAGACCCGGGAATAAATGCCAGTGATGTCCACATCCCATGAAAGAATTTTTAAAAATCAATATTGGTTAAATCTGCCATATCTTCCAGTGTTGACGACATCTGCCATTCCAATGAATTTTTAATGCTGTACTGCAAAGTTTTGGGGTGAAGGTCGGACGTGGGGGAATGGAAGGAAAAGCCAGAGAAAGGTAGGGCATACAATTGTCTTGTTGACAAAACTGGATTACTGAGCCAAATTGGCACTTATTCTAACCCATTATCACTGTTCACTCTTTATACAGCACTTAGAAGTTAGACAACAAGCACTTTAGCATTTTCTATGCTGGTGTCAGCAGAAGTAATTTATAACATTAGTTAAAATGGCAATATGTTATCTTGTGAATAACAATGCAATTGGGAAGTTATTGATGTTTGTGTAATTGCATTGTTAGCTATGGATCTACAACACCATGTGTACTGACAAAAAAGTATTACCAAATCCCACTTACAGTGCAATTTAACAATGATTCATTTCTAACACATTGCTACTAATGGAGCCACATCAATGTGCTGCCCAACAATAAAAGTGCTGCCGAATAATGAATGTCATGATTTGTGAGTTACTGCATTGTAATTGCGCTCCTTTATGAAATGTTTAGTATACACTTACAAAAGCTGGAATAATGGATTTCTTAGAGATTACAGGTCCCCTGCATCAAAACTGGACGGTGGGAAAATGTGCTCGACATGTGGGAACTTTAATGTGTTGTTTCCATGCAATGACCAAATTTTCATTTTCTATGGAGCAGATTCTGCAAGGCGGAAATAAATATCAACTCCCTCCCTCCTTTAATACATACTCAAAAACAGTCTGCTGCACATTGTTCTCTTTTAAAGGATTACCTAGGTCATTCATTCTGCCAGAGTATATAGAACAAAGTATGTCACTGGTGCCGAATGGAGGGGCATGGTATCTCCAAACCTTAAAACCAGCAAATTAAAATCTCTGGTTAACAAAATTAATGCATGCAGACCAACAAGATTGAACTACATGCGGAGAATACATCTTAACATCTCTTTAACTGGTGAAGCAGATGAGGCCAGTTGGTATGGAAAAGAAGGAAGAAACAAGGCCTCATTGTTGCTGAAACATAACTATGAATAAACTGAAAGGGTTAAATGATCCAGCTGATAATCGCTGCCCGTTATCAAATTGCAAATAATTGTTACAACATTTTATGGTGGCTAGCACCCTTTACCTTACTTTTTGACCTTTTTGCCCACTTCACTGTTTTAATGGTAAAATATAACGTCAAAACAGTGGAATCTAGAGCTGCAGATTTTGTGAAGACTTCACAAAGCTGAGTTTGGATTTCAGTCTTGTCTGTTATTCAAAGCCTGATGACACTCGATGGTCAAATTTCATCAGACTGACCACAAGATGGAGCACTTTAGGCCATCCTAAAACTTGCAGTGTGAAGTGAGGGAGAGCCAAGATGTCAATGTCCATCCTTATCCGTCGTATTTTGAATTTTCTGCACGTAACTGCAAATGAAAAAAGCTCTGTTGGGCGGCCTTCTTGATAATGAGTTAAATGCAGGAATGGCAGACTGACAGGGCAAGATCACTTCAGCTCATAGTGAACATAAACTATAAGGAAACTGCAACACTCAGGGGGACAAGCATAAAAATAAACTTTCAGAACGTTCACAGATTAGATCTAGGACAAAGGACTGTGACTATATTTCTGTTTAGAATATACTTTTACAACAGTTGCGAAAGCTGGGAGAGCCTATTAGTGAAGGCTGCCTCAAGTTTGAACATCATAAAGGGAGGACAAGAGGAGTTTTGATTCTGCCAACTCTGTGGTGGGGGAACCTGAGGACCATCTGAAATGGGTCCACTTTGAGGTCTTGCTAATGATTGAGTTGAGTAGTACAGTGAGTCTTGCCATCAACAAAATCAGAGTGCAAGGACAAAGTGCGGAAGAAACAAAGCGCCGCCCCCGATTTCGCCGTCAAAAGGGATTCTCTGCCTGATCGGCGATTACGAAATCGGCGTCGGGGAATGGAGAATCCTGCCCCAGGTTTGTATGCATACAGGTCCAGGTGAGTGTGTGTGTATGCACTGACGGTGTAAAGGTTAGCTACGTTCCATTTCAGTGGAGGATTTACCCACAAAAATACCCAATTTAGTGAAGCTAAAATTATAGATTTAAACCCAAAATGTGGATACTCCAAATGAAACAAAACACAAGCAGCGGAATTCTCCGTTGGCAGGATCCTCCAGTCTGCCGGCAGCACACCGAGGCTCGCAAGTTTCCTGACGGTGTGGAGTGGCCACAATGGGAAACCCCATTGGCCGGTGCAGGAACGGAGAATCCTGTTGCTGGCGAGAGGGCACTGCTCTGGAAAACGCGACTGGCGGACCAGAAAATCCAGCCCAAGATCTGACTGTATCAAAATGTCTGTCCCTAACATTAACTGAAAAGATTAAACCAGCTATGTGTGGACTGTTATTATCTGTCTTGCATTCAGTGCTATCAAATGTAATGAACAGTATTGACGAGACTGATTATTAAACTCAGTTTTCTCTCTGTGAACTAACAGGTTCATTCAGTACAGTACCGTAAAGAATAAATAGAAGATCCAATGGAACACATTGATGAATATAGATTTTGATTGATCCTATAGAGCTTGGCTAACACTGGCCTGGTAAAGACAACCAGGTCCTATTACAGGATAATTGAGTACAATTAGTGTTGTTTAAATATCTCAGACACAATACTCTGTTGGAGCCATTAGACACTGAAGTAGACAATGAATAAGTAATCATGCCTCAAACAAACAGAAATCATTCCTGTTCGGAGGCTGTGACAAATAGCAATTGTCCTCAATGTTTACAGTGTGTATTTGCTGGAAACGTCTCTCTCTCCAACCTCTTTCCAGAGTTTGTTAATGATGATGACATTCCTCTTAATAAAAAAAAACTTTAAACCTCACTGAATGCAGAGTTCTCTTCCCAAGAGTGTTTGCTCATTCTCCAGTCTAGTGGTTGCACACACCCCCTTCTTTTTTCAGAATATGAATGTAAAATGGCCTACTCACTCAGACCCTCAAGCGACTGAAGTTTATTGGTTTTCACAGGCCCATCTATTAGAATTGCTAACTAGCTAATTCGGATAGGGACAAAAGACATGATGGTAAAACAAAATCGAAGCTTGAATGAAGACTGCTTTTCATCTTTGTGGCTTTCTCTGGAACGATCTTCTGTACTTTCAACTTATCACCTCCCACTGCCCCACACCCCCCAACCCCTAGTAGCTAGTCATTGTCTATTACTCCATCCCTATTAATAGACTGTTTTAGTTTACTGATCATTGACAGCAGCAAAGAAAACCTGCTTCTCTTTGACTATGGGTGGATTTGAATAGACTCTCTGTGATAATACAGGCACTTACGTACAAGTCACTAAAACAAAGCAATTTCTTTTACTGAAATTAGGCTTTTATCTGACTTTCAAAACATCACTAAAAAGGATGCATTTAAAATGTAAGCAGGATTGCAGTGAAGCAAACTTCACACCGACACCATTATTGTAGTGTAAATTAGTTCAATGTGATGCTGGAATAAAGTAGAACAGGAATCTCTGGGGGCTGAAATTTCACTATCCTTTGTTCCTAAATCAAGTTAGGCCTTAACTAAGGGGTTTGCCCAACACAGCGTTGGTATCAATGCATATTGCTTTGTATCAACAATACATTTATGAGTAATTTTCTCACCCCATAATCCTGGCTGGTGAGGGTTCCTGCTTAGGTACACAGGCAAAAGATTACCCCTGCAGTATAAATCTACACTAAAATGTCTCACATTTCATTAAAATGGTCCCAAAAGATAACCAATAAAATGCACCATCACAAAATAATCTGGAAGTAATTGTGGGCGAGAGCAAAATAACTTAATAATTTGAAATGTCTATTACTTTATGATACATTTCAGTGTTCCCTCTTTCCAAGCAGGAGAGAAAGCTGAGACCATTACAATTTCCTGACAGTGAAACAGAGAGTGCAAGATTCTCTGAAGATATCTGTGATGCGACAACAACATATGGGTCGAGATTCTCCAAGCGCATGATGGGTCGGAGAATCGACAGGAAATTCACGCAACGCCACGACACCGGGCCGTCGATTCTCCGGTCGCCGCGGCGCTGGTCGGGGGCCGCGGAAATAGGCCCCCATGGCGATTCTCCTCGGGCAATGGGCCGAACTCCCACCGAGTCCCGCCAGCGTAGTTCAAGCCTAGTACCACCCGGCGGGAGCTCGGACCCGTGGCCGCTGTGGACGTCCTGGTGGGGGGTTAGGGGGATCTGACCCTGAGGGGACCTCCACGGGGTCCAGGCCCCCGATCGGGGCTTCCGATCGGCAGGCGGCCGCGATCTGGAGGGGGCCTACCTGTTTCCGCACTCGCCCACTGTTAGGTCTCCGACATGTTGCTCCACGCTAGCGCAGAGATGCCAACCACGCGCATGTGCCGGCGTAGAGACAGCTGTGGCGGGCATGCGCGGACACACGCCAGACGTGCAGGGCTGCCTTTCGGCGCCGGAGCAGCACGCAGCACTCTGGCGCCGTGCTAGACCCCTAAAAAAGGGAGAATTGCTGGGCCAGGAAGCCCGTCGACGTACACCACTCCGGCGTTTAAGTCGGCGTCATCATTTGGCCAAAAATTTGGCCCATCTGATGATTCCAGCATTTCTACTTGTCCTGCAGATGTATAAAGCTGTAGTGTGACTAGATGCATTACAACAGCTGAATCATGTGAATCTGCAATCGCAGATTTTGTTGTTTCCTTCTTGCCAACAAATCAGCATTCTCTTCTCAGATATATAAATTGTTGTTTTCCCCTCATACTGATATTCTTGCAAAGTGTTCTGATAAATACAAGACAAAAAACTTCGACATGCCTCTTTTTTCAGCAATCATGCACGTTATCTTGTTCTTCCATCGTAGACAGCAAAATGAACTATTACTGGAAGATAAGCAGGACTATTTTTTTTACAAAACCTATGCTTGCTGCAATGCATATATTACCCCATTTTTCTGTCTGATGTGCAGTCACCTCTGTGGAATTAATATCTGACATCTAAAAGCTAGATCACTGAGGTGGACGGGTTTGTGAGAGGGTGTGCGTGGGGGATTCAGGCAGATGGACATAATAGTCAAACTGTACTGTCAGCAGTTTTTTTGTTCAAAGTAAATAACAGATTGAGCAAAGTAACATTTGTGGATATTGGTTTGCTCGGAGTCATATATGGAGTTTGAGCGTATTGCTTCATATTTAATTGCGGGGAGGGTTTTGACAAGTAGCTTCATCAAATCTGTGAGATGCCAAGAACTACCTGTAGCTTTTCAATACAGTGAGGCTATACTATTACAATACGGGTCTGTTTTTCAAAAGCAATTTCAGTCATGCAAATACATTTGCAATCTACATTTTAAGCATATCTGAAAGTTCAGAGAGAAATCTGAAACATCTCAATCCCCAAATGTTATTTTCAAATGACAGATCTTTCTGCTATAATAAGATACAAAATAGCTTTCCACATGTTGGCAACTTGCTGACCTGTAAAGAAAGAATACATTTTTGACACTCGGACTGCAATGTTCGCCCATCAATTCAATCAAGTGAAAACTTGCACAGTATTCGTGGTAATTGGGAGCGATGCTTCCTCTGCATTGCAGGTAAGAACCTGGTCAGCAGTTGCAAGGCCTTTTTCTGTTGCCTTATGTGGCGCAGGCCTGGCCCATTCCTCACCCTGTGCTGTGGCAATCACTTGTACCATTTTCCACTTCATCCGGGGGTTAAAAAAATGGATTGTATTGGAAGGGAGGCGATGTACTAACCTCTAGATAAAGGAGGGAAAAAGTGTGCCCACATCACCCTAATCCTGATGGCCACCTTTGTGTAGCTGCATCAAGCTGTGCATAGATCCTCTGTTCGCAATGTCAGTAGGTGCTGAGGTTCTACCTGTCCCCAATATTGCAAAGGATGGGTCTAGCCACGCTGCCGTGGAACGCTCCAAGTAGTTGAACTGTGCCGTACCGCCTGTGCCCCATGTAAAAATATATGTAGAGAAACCACAAGTCTATCAGGCAGTGATCAGCAGGGAATATCCTTGAGGCCCTTTGGGAAAAGAAAATGGCGGATCCAGGAGAAGACTGTCAAGGTCATTTGGCAGAATGCCTCATTGCCAGAACTTTAAAACAACCACCGAGACCTAGCTTGGCTGGTGGTGAGAAATGCCCCCGGGCCCCCCCCCCGCAACCCCCCTCAGATCTTTCCTACACGTCTAAACTTTCACCACATTTGCATGTTATCCTTGAGGTGACTGTGGTGGGGAAGAGACCATTGTCCACCTCCACGAGTTTGCCTTTGTAAAGATGGTCTGGAAAGAGATGAGGTTGTTTGTGTTGAGGTTCATCCTGAGCAGCTCCGTGACGCAGGACTCAAGGGTGTACCCAGAGATGCAGATCAAGACAGATGTCAGCTGTTGCTGGAGGATCATCAACTGGTGAAAGATGCTCTTTGATCTGCCTGAAACATGTTGATCTTCCGGCGCAATGAGTTGTCCCTGACCGAGTGTCACAGACTGGCATATCCAAAGCCCAGGACTAAGTGCTGAGAGATGTACTAAAGCTTGGTGCAGCCGTTGCAGAGGTGCAATGGGGGAAGTTCGCTGTCTAAGATCTTTCAACCATAGTGAACTGCGGGGAGGGGAATTGAATAGAACCCCCTTGGGCTGTACAACTCACATTGAATGTACACAGTGAATATTACATGTATCACAATTGTATGGAAGCTCTCAGAGTGCAGCTTAATCTATATAGAAACTGAAATACCTTTGTACCATTTGTAATGGCCATTTTTAAATGTCTGTAGCATTTCTTTGATTGTATTAAAGCACCTCAGAGTGCAACATGCTGTAGAGAACCTGAATATTATTGAAGTTTGTGTGACGGCCATTTTGAAATGTTTGTACTGTTCCTTCAGATATTTTACGAATAAAGTGTATTTTACGCTATTGATGTTACAACTTTAGCTGAGCATATTTTGGGTCGTTTGATGGCAGCAGTAAGCGCAAAGACCTTCTGTATAGCGAATTGGTCACTGGATCACAACCAGTTGGGTGCCCTTAGCTCCAATTCAAGACACCTGTAATTAAGATATCAAGATGGCGGTTATTGACACTGACCACTAGAAGACAGTCACTCACGACTGTGACCTCTGGAGGCTGACTGTTTGGAAGGGCATTGGCAAAGGTGAGCAGAAACAAAAATCTCAACTGGGCGAAAGAGCCCAGAGAAAATGAAGCAAGCAAATTGTGTACTATCGCAGCCCACAATCTTCCTCTGCAGTCAATACAGCAGAGACTGCCCTGCCAGAGTGGAGCTCTTGAGTCACACTAAGCAATGCTTAAAACAGAGTTCAGTGCCATATGCATTGTATTACTAACGTTACGTCACCCTGGGTTAGCGCACGGTTAGTTCCAGCTCCACTTGTCCGGGAGTCGCAACACAAGTGAATTAACCCATAATTCTTCGAAAACTAACCCTGGTCCTTGGCTGCTCAATACTTAATTCACCAGTTTTGTAAAGTATAAACACAATTACTGTTTATTTATAACAAGAACTATAATGAAATATGCAGTGAATACAACTTGTCTAATTCATAACTCCCCATTTTAACTTGAACCCCCCCCCCCCCCTCTCCCCCCCCCTCCCCTCTACATACGCACACCAGACAGACAAACACAGAAGGGTGACAAGGGCTAAAAATAATAAGCAAAAGGAAAAAGAGTCTGTCTCAGATTATTTATTTTTTAGCATTTTACTCCTCTTAAAACCTTGCTTTCAGTTCATGGTTTTATTGTAGGTTCATTTCAATCTCTGTAGTTGTGGAAATACAGCACCCATTACCTTTCTGTAAAGATTTAACAGGTTCTGGTGTTTGTTTGCAATCTGTAATGGTTTTGCTGAGGATAGCTTCATTCAAGTAATCTGCAGGTTCTGAAATGAAGCACTCACAGGCTTTCTGGTGAGAAACACAGATGAGAGAGAGTAGCAGGACTTATCCTTTGTGCTGCCAGGATCAAATTGAAAATCATTGGGATAGGATCCAATCGGCAACTGTTACCGGGCAGAGCACAGCCTTTTGGGCCCACTCATTGGCCACCGGCTGATCAATCAAACCGAGTCCCACCCCAACTCTTTCTGGCGTCAACAAGCCTGAAGCCTTCCATTGAAACCAGCAGGACTAGTATTATCTCTGAATACTGCTGCTTCACTTAAAGATACAGGTCCATTAATCATCCATGGATCAAAAATAATAATGGCAAAATAAAAGGGGGAAAAAGGGAATAAACAAGAAGGACCCTTACACTAGACAGACGATTGCTGTTACTATTACTATTCCGAGTCATTTAATAAGATAGAGAAGCTAACAAAATGCAATGTTCCAATGTTGATCATGTGATATAGAACATAGAGTGCAGAAGGAGGCCATTCGGCCCATCAAGTCTGCACCAACCCACTTAAGCCCTCACTTCCACCCGATCCTCGTAACCCAAAAACCCCATCTAACCTTTTTTTCAGTCACTAAGGGCAATTTAGCATGGCCAATCTACCTAACCTGCACGTCTTCAGACTGTGGGAGGAAACAGGAGGAAACCTATGCAGAGACAGGGGGAACATGCAGACTCTGCACAGACAGTGACCCAGCGGGGAATTGAACCTGGGACCCTGGCGCTGTGAAGCCACAGTGCTATCCACTTGTGCTACCGTGCTGCCCGTGACTTATAGGTACTTTCAAAGGGACTTTTTCGGCAAGACCCATCAAAATGTTTTCTTTTAAGCATTCATGCTGGAAGGATTATTATTTCAAAGGGCAGTAAGGACAGATTATTATACCGAACAGTCTTTGTGTGTATTAAACTACTGGCTAGTTTCTATAATAATGGCAAAATATTGCAGGTGCTGGGAATCTGAAGTAAAAACAAAATATTTCGGGAAAACCCAGCAGATCTGGCAGCATGTTCCATGGAACAGAAGCTGCCAGACCTACAAAGTCTTTTATCTGTTCTTATTTTATTCTTGTTGATTTCTGGTGGTATTGCACCAGTGAATCCAAGACTAAGATGGCATTTAGCCACCCTGTTAGCCACGGGTATAAATCCCGGAAGCAGCCAAAAATGGGATTTGCACCGGTGAGATATCAGTTTGCGATCTTCTTTGCCCCCCCCCCCCCCCCCCCCCCCCCCCCCCCCGCTGGTGACAAAATCAGGTTCATGCCCTTATTTCCATAGGTTTAAAGACATTTTAATATCATTAAAGGGCTTGATGCCATAGTGTCCGCCCATAATGTGTCCTCCACTCACCCCCCCCCCCCCCCCCCCCCCCCACCACCACCACCACCACCACCAAACTCCCGGAGGCGGAACATCACACCGGCACTAATCACTGCTAGTTTTCAAAAGCAAAAGCTTGTTGTGATGGCACTGTCGGGGTGTAAGTGGTCCAGTGGGTTGAGGGACAAGGTTGGGATTGCCCTGGCAACCTGGCGGTGCCCCTTGCAGAGTCGGGGACAGTTCCAAAGGGACAGTACCAAGGAGTCAGTTTCAAGGGGGCAGTGCCAAGGTGCCTCTGGCAGCGGGGGATTAACCCTTTTCCATTGGGGTGGGTGTTTTCCTTATGTGTGTTGGGAGGGCATATAGAGGGGAGAGTCCTGATGCCTCTCAGGTGTGTGTGGGGGGGGGGGGGGGGGGGGGAAGGGTTGAGACCTAATGCCTGTAAAGAAGGGGGGGAAAGCTCTAATGCCCATGAGATGGGGAGGGAAGAGCAGAGAGGCAGAGAGAGCCCCGATGCCTACGTGGATGGGGGATTGTAGTGGGGAGAACCCCGGCCTGTGAGGGCGGGAGGGAGAGATGCCCAATGTTGGCATAGTGCCGATGTGTTTGGGGGGGGGGGGGTTCCAATGTTTGGGGGATCCTCTATGGTGGGGGAGGGGAACCTTACGTGTAAGTTAGAGATTGGGCAGCCCTTTAAAATGGTGCCCCGATTTTAGAATCCCAGCTTTGCAAGAATTTTTAGGCCTCCCCCCCCCCCCCCCCCCCCCCCCCCCCCGCCCCCCAGTTGCCTGTGTGATCTTTGCCAGCAGAGTGTTGTTAAATCAGGTGAGAAATATGGGGTGGGATTCTCCGTCCCGCTGCACCAGACGTCTGGGGCGGTGCCCACCCGGGACCCTCCGTCTCGTCAGTCGGCCAATGGGGTTTCCCATTGTGGGCAGCCCCACGCCGTCGGGAAATTCCTTGTCTGCTGGCGTAATGGAGAATCCTGACAGCGGAAAATCCAGCCCGAGGTCTGTGAAGCGGCGAGTTTCACACAAATTTTCCCGCCTAATCCAACATTGTACCACTTGCACATTAAGTGTAATTTCAAATGAAACAGGGTCAAAGATCATGAATAATTGACTCAAAGCTGTATGTAACTTTGGCCTGAATTTTAAGCACCTTTGTCTCCACGCAGGTTTTGAGGTGACATGGTGCATGAAATTGTATGGACGGGGTTGCGAGAATCCCCGACCTGGAAGCAATTTTACAGTGGGGCGGGCAGGGTCTTGGACGAAAAACTCACCCTTGCCCCATTAAGTCACTTAAATGACTACCTAATGGTCACTTATGGTGTTGTTCCCATCCAACCTCAATTTTTAGCCTGGCAGAGCTGGGTTCGAATCCTGGCCCTGGGTCACTGTCCATGTGGAGTTTGCACATTCTCCCCATGTCTGCGTGGGTTTCACCCCCACAACCCAAAGATGTGCAGGGTAGGCGGATTGGCCACGCTAAATTGCCCCTTAATTGAAAAAAATTATTGGGTCCTCTAAATTTATTTAAATTTTTTTTTTAGCCTGGCAGATGCCAGATATATGCCAGATAGGGAAATAAAATATTTAAATCTTCAATATCAAGTGGGGCAGTTTGGGGAGTGCCTCTATCAGAAGCTGCCTTCCAAATGGGTGCGCCCTCTCCTCAAGGAACACCTGCTAGCCTCCCTTCCTCCCTTCTAGCCTGGCCTATCCACGCATACTCCAATCACCCTGCTCACATCCCTCAAGAACACTCTACCCTTCCCTACCCGGGACACCTGCCACTTACCTGGCCTCCATGTTCCAAGACTTAGTTCCAGGCATGTTGCTGCAGTGCCTTTTCCGGCCACTACAGCGTTGCGGCCTGGAGGAGGTGGAAAGCTGTTGGCCAATCTGATTGACTGCAATTCTACAAGGCGGAACTTCCATCCTTACCTGGATGGAAGTCATGCCTGCTGCTAATCTATTCATTAGAGCGTAAAATGGCAGTGAGCCTGTAGGCGTTGGAGAGGATGTATTCCTTGGTAACTCTGTGGATGGTGGGGGTTAAGTGCTCACCATTCAAAAAATTCAGCTCTTTGACCTCATTTTAAAGTAAAATATTCTGGCCTTATTTTCGTATTAACATTATAAGTTCGTAAGTTCACATAGTAATGGAAAATGGCCAAGTAAACATGTAACATTGTAATTACACCCTCCTACCAGTAACGGCACTGCAACATTGACACTGCAAATGGGAACAGTGCAATTCCAGCATTACACGTTTGCATTGACAGTTACAATGAACGTTAATAATGGGGAAAATTGACCGGGTGTGCACATGGATATCATGATAAAGTTTCCGCTTTGGGCACAAGCAGGAAATTAGTTGCAAATTGTGCTTGAAATTGCACTGATTAGGTTACAGTTCAAGTTTCCGCCAAAATGTATTTGCACAATCACAAACATAAAACCTTTCATGAACCAGTGGATTTAGTAAACATAATAAGAGTATGATTATTTAATTTTTCTTTGCATCAACAATTAATCATTAATGCATTTATGGGTTGTAATCTGATGCAGCTTTATTACCACAGCTAAATACAGATACATACCAAAAATAATCATCCATCTATGGGTAACCTGATTGTAAATCACAAGAACAATATCTAATATTTACTAGTTTCATTGGTCTACACTAATAAACCTCTTTCTAAATGCGATAACTTTGATGTACAAATGGTTTAGCTCACTGAGCTATATCGCTGGCTTTTAAAGCAGGCCAGCAACACGGTTCGATTCCCGTACCAGCCTCCCCGGACAGGCGCCGGAATGTGGCGACTAGGGGCTTTTCACAGTAACTTCATTGAAGCCTACTCGTGACAATAAGCGATTTTCATTTCATTTCAAATGTTTAAATCATGTTGACTGGTGCCCCTGCGCCTCAGAAACTTAATTTGAAGAACCTCTTTGAACTGCCACAAACGAGCATATTTGGTGGAATTGCCATTCTCATTTTATTGACCTTGCAGCCTGCCCAGTTTACCAAGCAGGGCTGGCTTTGGACGCAATGATAGTTAAGTCAGTGTTAACAATCGTGGAAACTCAAATTATGTTGAAAGCATCTTATGTTGGAATTTCAATTATCTTTTGTGCTGGTTTGACCAAATTCACCCAGGTTGTGCTGATAAGATGGTTGCAAACTACGACAAAGTGCTCAGCAAGATATTTACTATATTAAATACGTGCCTTGATGCTGTCTAAAGACATTTTTAAACATCTGAACAATAAACTACTCTTTTCATTCTCCCCCTCCGTTTTAAGAACATTAACCCCTTGATAAGGTTTGGTTCCACAGACACAAATCATCCTCAATGGTCATAGACACTGATCACACTTTGGTGTGTACACGTCGTTAGTCGGGCTTGAGCACTTAGTTGCTGATTAAAGATAGAGATGGCACTGTCAAACATGAGATCATGCTCTCATGGAGGTGACAAATGATGTTTGTGAATGCGATTCCAGAACACCTTCTATTACCCTGAAATGCCAACAGTTACAGATACTCTAATCAGTGCAAAGTACTGACGACAGATCTTTGTTGGGTTCTCTGCACTTTTCCCGCACTAAATTACATACAAGGTCACGTAGATCGGAATTCACTCTACCCAAAATACCCACAGAATTTACACAGGAACAGCTTGTTGAGTTGAACAAATTTCTCCATCTATAATTCCATATATATTGCGAAAATCGATGTTCAGTTGTATCAGGATTGTTAATGCAACAAGAATTTGATGTGCCAAAATAATAGTATTTCAAAGAAAATGTGTTCATCCATTCTTTCAGAAGGCCGGTGCAGACACGATGGGCCGAATGGCCTCCTTCTGCACTGTAGGAATTCTATGATTCTATGATCACTGGCTTGGGAAATGCAATTGAGGTGCTGGCTTCTTGTACCAGAGAGTGAATGTTTTTTTTATGCCCATGTATATGATTCTACCACTACTGTCTCATAATCTTTACTTCTGTTGATACAAATAGAACCATCGAAGAATTCTGGTTACAAAGGACTATTTAGAACTTTATGATATGTTGGCTATAGAACAGGTTCAAGTTGTGTAAACTAGTTGGTGTATGAACACTGTGCAGGCATATTATACAGATGGCACAAACCTTTTGTCCTGGGCTTAAAATGAAGAAATTGGTCCTTTTTTACTTAAGGAGGTGTCTATAATCTGTCACAGATACCCCGGCCTTCCCCTTCAGTGTTAAGTACCTTTGGGAAAGAAATGCCTCCTTGTGTAAAATAAACTGCATATAGACATAGAACAGTACAGCACAGAACAGGCCCTTCAGCCCTCGATGTTGTGCCGAGCAATGATCACCCTACTCAAACCCACATATCCACCCTATACCCGTAACCCAACAACCCCCCCTTAACCTTACTTTTTAGGACACTACGGGCAATTTAGCATGGCCAATCCACCTAACCCGCACATCTTTGGACTGTGGGAGGAAATCTGAGCACCCGGAGGAAACCCACGCACACACGGGGAGGACGTGCAGACTCCACACAGACAGTGACCCAGCCGGGAATCGAACCTGGGACCCTGGAGCTGTGAAGCATTTATGCTAACCACCATGCTACCGTGCTGCCCATTTCAGAAGTAGAACTTAAAAGAAAGAATTGTAAAAATGGTACCTTAGGAAGTAGCAACTTGTTCCAAGATGCCCAGTGACATTGCAAAACAAATGTAATAGTGAAACTGCGAAAATGGAAAAAAAGGCAAAATAATCATTAAATATTTTATATTAAAAACACAGTAATTATGTCCGCAGTGGGTCTCATCTCTGTAGCTTTATATTAATCCTGCGAGCTTTATTTATACTGTTTTCTAAATTTAAGTTCTTGTCATGTAGATATATTTATCGAGAACTGAAATGGATTCTCCTGCTGATTGACTAAATTAATGCGGTTGTTTTATTCTTTAAATGCTGATAGTCAGTGATAGTCACTGCCAATTTGAATGCAAACATTTGTTCTATAGCCAACATATCATAAAGTCAATATGGAGCTCCATATTTAAGAAGAAAAAACCCTAGTGCCAGAGAAACTAGATCAAAAAGAAATTCCCACGTTGCAATAATTCAGGCTTTTTATTTCAATCTTAAGAGCTTGAACTTTTTAAATGTTCAGCTGCAATCCACATCCTTTTATTTTTCTGTAGATTTGTTGCCGGTTAATTCTAAATGACTGTCTCTGAAGACAAAAACCTTCCTTTTAGATCTGAGTAAATGATATAGAAAATGGGCGGTGCAGCCTCATTTCATGAGTCCTCATAAATCTTCTCTAAATTAAAGCTCATCTCCTCTCCTCTCCTCCCCGATCTTTTGTCTTGCTAATACACATTAGCCATTGCCTGGCTGCACACTTTGAGGCACTCAGAGGTGAGGCCTTACAAAGCTGCAGATGTGGGGGCCTGGCTGACCCTTGACCTTATGCTGCGCATTTACAACAGCAACACTGCCAAAGCATAGGATTCTCGCTATGTTCTGTATTCTGAAAGGATAGACGAAGTAGCAACTTTACCTTTCAAAACTTCAATGCACTTCTTCGGAAAATGCATTTTGCTGCTTATCTAATCCAGCCAGTCAACATTCAAAGTAAAATTTGATACATAGCCTAACTCCTATACATAATACAGTGAAGGTGGCACTTGTGCAAGCTATGTAGCTGGGGAGGAAGTGGTGTAGTAGTAAAACTGGACTAAAAAGCCAGAGACCCAAGTCACAGTCATGTGGACATTGGTCTAAATCCCACCATAGCAGCTCATGGAATTTATAATTCACTTGATTAATCCAGAATTCAAAGCAAGTCTCTACAATGGTACCCATGAAACGTGTTGTAAAATCCCATCTGGTTCACTAACGTCCTTTAGGGAAGGAAGTCTGCCATCCTTACCCGGTCCGGCCTACATGTGACTCCAGGCACACAGCAATATGGTTGACTCTTAACGGCCCTCTGAAATGGCTCAGCAAGGTACTCAGTTCAAGGGCAATTAGAAATGGGCAACAAATGTCAGCCAGCAACGCCCACATCTCATGAAAAGAATAAAGGAAAAAACAGAGGCTGCCTCATTGACACTGGTATTCGGCAGTGGACTCCGCCTTATGATTCGCGATATAGTTCCTAAGCACCACTATCCAGAATGTAAATAAGGAGAAAATAAACAATGCCATTTTCACAGACCTGGAACTGGTCGATTTAATGGACTTTTTAAAATAAGGAAGCTTTTACAGCAAGAGTGATGTTGTAAATTCTGCAGTATAATGCTGAAGCGTTGTGTATCAGAGCTGACTGTTTCCCTATCCAAGCTTTTGCAGTGCTGCAATGGAACTAGTATGTACCTGACAATGTGGAAGATTGCTTAAATACGTCCTATACCCAAAAGCATAGGGAAAAAAAATTAAGACTGGCTAATCACCACTATGAATCATCTTCCAATGGTCTGGAAAGTGATTGGAGTCCTCAGCACTGTCATCAAGCAATACTTATTCAACAACCACTTCTCATCGAAGCTTTGTTCAGATTGTGTCTGAACCACTAAGCTCTTGACCTCATTAAAGCCTTCATTCAGACATGGGCACAAGTGTCGAATGCCAGAGAGGGCAGGTGAGAATAGCTGCCCTTGACATCAAGGCAGCATTCACTGGAATGTGGCATCAAGGGGGTGCGAGTGAAGCTGATGGAAATGGGGATTACTGACTGAAGTCATACCTGGTGCAAAGGAAGGTGGCTATGGTTGTCAGGTGTGAGTCACAATTGCAAGTTTCTCACAAAAGCATTGTCAGCCCAATTTCTTGGGGTAATCTAATGTAATTTCTTCATTAGATCACCACCCTGATGGACTTATATTAATATTCTGGGAGTCACCTTCAATTGAAAGTTGAACTGAACCAATCACACTGCTTTTACAAGAGCAAGGGAGAGGCTATTCGGCACTGGGACTGCGGCGCCGAGGACACGGGTTCGAATCCCGGCCCTGGTCACTGTCCGTGTGGAGTTTGCACATTCTCCTCAAATCTGCAAGCGTTTCACCCCCAAAGATGTGCAGGGTAGGTGGATTGGCCACGCTAAATTGCTCCTTAATTGGACAAAAGTAATTGGGTACTCTAAATTTATAAAAACAAAGAGAGAGGCTATTCTACAATGATGGCTCACCTCCACACCCCTCAAAATCCCATCATCTAAAAATCTCAAGTTAATGCCTCCCTGCCGCTGGACTGAATAAACATCTATCCACCAGCAATACAGGTTCCAAAGAAGAGGCATGTGGGCTCGAAATGTTAAGTTTCCGGCTGTTCACACCAACGGGATCTCCTGGTCCCGCCGATGCCACACCCCCGCTGTGGGTTTCCTATCAATGTGACATGAATTCAATGCAAAATCCCATTGACAGTGGTGGGACCAGAAGGGCAGGCCAGAGAATCTCGCCCTCTCTTTCTCTCTCCATAGATGCTGTCAGACCTGTTGAGTTTTTTCAGCACTTTCTGGTTTTATTTCAGATCCCCAGCAACTGCCCAGGTCTTTTTGTTTTTATGTCTATACAGGTAAGGCTGTAACAACTCAGCATCTCCTTAATCTAAAACCTCTACCATGAAGAGCTAGAGCAGTAATGTTGTCTTAAGGCAACTCAGGGTCGGTAATAAAGGTTGCACAATTTGTTCTTGCCAACAGCAGCAAGGTCAGGTCATTGTGGCACTGTGAGCATCTGCTGACCTTGTCCTTAACTTCTCAAATGCGAGATTCAGGTGTTCACATTATCATTGAAAATTTGCGCATGAAAGAAAAGTCAATTACAAACCTTTATGACACTTGGAACATTTGATTAATTTGGTTAATTTTCTTCAGCTAACGGGGGTGGCACGTTGGCGCAGTGGTGAGCACTGCTGCCTCATGGACTTAGCATAGTTGCTTCACAGCTGCAGGGTCCCAGGTTCGATTCCCCGCTTGAGTCATTGTCTGTGCGGAGTCAGCACGTTCTCCCCGTGTCTGCATGGGTTTCCTCCGGGTGCTCCGGTTTCCTCCCACAGCCCAAAGATGTGCGGGTTAGGTAGATTGGCCATGATAAATTACCCTTAATGTCCAAAAAAGCTGAGGTGCAGTTACAGGGACAGGGTGGAGGCGTGGGCTTAAGTGGGGTGCCCTTTCCAAGAGCCGGTGCAGACTTGATGGGCCAAATGGCCTCCTTCTGCACTGTAAATTCTGTGATTCCATGATTCAACGGCGCCGAGGACCCAGGTTCAATCCTGACCCTGGGTCACTGTCCGTGTGGCGTTTTCACATTCTCTCCATGCCTGCGTGGGTCTCACCCCCACAACCCACAGATGTGCTGGGTAGGTGGATTGGCCACACTAACTTGCCCTTTGATTGGAAAAAAAAATGGGTACTCTAAATTTTTTATAAATATCTTCAGCTAACATAATGGAGGGTTAATAAAAAAACCAGAAAATGCTGGAAATACTCAACAGATTTGGCAACATTTGTGGAAGTGAAACGAAGTTAATGTTTCAGGTTGATGACTTTTTATTTTAGATTTCCAATGCCTGCAGTCTGTTGCTTTTGTATAACATATGGTCATTTAGACT
This sequence comes from Scyliorhinus canicula, assembly GCF_902713615.1. Taxonomy (NCBI): domain Eukaryota; kingdom Metazoa; phylum Chordata; class Chondrichthyes; order Carcharhiniformes; family Scyliorhinidae; genus Scyliorhinus; species Scyliorhinus canicula. The sequence goes on from NC_052163.1 coordinate 44,768,574, forward strand.
GCACAACTATGCAAAAATGGTGCGAGCGGATGGGCAGCCAGTTTTACATCTTTCCTGATAGTTTGAAGCCAAAATCTACCCCAGTGAGTTCCAGCTATTGCAAAATAAATTTTATTTCCAACCCATATGCTACAAATTCCATTTTAATTCAGCCTTTTCGGCTCAACTTGTACTTCATTGAAGAAGTTATCTCTTATATACCAGAATGTCGCTGACAATTCTGCATCTGGGAATGTAACCAACTACAGAATGGACTGCAATGTACAGATTCACGAAATGAAAATTCTAAATAAGCAACGGGCGACATCTCCTTTCTGTAAGGGGAGGGAGTGACATGATAATTTGACAATGAACACAGCAGATTGAATGCGGTCTGTTCAATATTCTCAATCTTAATGTGCGCCAGTGAGGCATCAACAGAAGTAACTCTCAAATGGGCTATTCAGGAGCATATACATGGGTCAGACAAGCATAAAAAACAAAACACTGCTCCCGGACAGATCAGTCTGAAGAATCTTCAGGCCCGCCCTAGCTCGTGCTGAACCCTATCCGCCCCACTCAACACCTGGTACTGAATCCAACTGTTATATCCCAATCCCAACCTCCTCAAGCCCCAGTGCAAATGCTCACCAATTCCTTTTAAAACTAAGGTTGAATGTGCATCAGAATAATGATTGACACCTCAGGGGGTTAGGACTTTCTTCGATATCTGCACAAATCGTTTCAGTGTTTGGTATTTTGCGCTCTCAGTAACAGAAGATAATAAGCTTTACACCCAACCTCACAAATAACCATAAGACCATAAGACATAGGAGCAGAATTAGGCCACTCGGCCCATCAAGTCTACTCCACCATTCAACCATGGCTGATATTTTCTCATCCCCATTCTCCTGACTTTTGCCCATAACCCCTGATCCCCTTATTAATCAAGAACCTATTTATCTCTGTCTTAAAGACACTCGGTAATTTGGCCTCCACAGCCTTCTGCGGCAAAGAGTTCCATAGATTCACCACCCTCTGGCTGAAGAAATTCCTCCTCATCTCTGTTTTAAAGGATCGTCCCTTTAGTCTGAGATGGTGTCCTCTGATTCTAGTTTCTCCGACAAGTGCAAACATCCTCTCCACGTCCACTCTATCCAGGCCTCGCAGTATCCTGTAAGTTTCAATAAGATCCCCCCTCATCCTTCTAAACTCCAACGAGTTCAGACCCAGAGACCTCAACCGTTCCTCATATGAATAGATCTTCATTCCAGGGATCATTCTTGTGAACCTCCTCTGGACCCTTTCAAAGGTCAGCACATCTTTCCTTAGATATGGGGGCCAAGACTGCTCACAATACTCCAAATGGGGTCTGACCAGAGCCTTATACAGCCTCAGAAGTACATCCCTTGTCTTGTTTCAGTGTTTGGTATTTTGCACTCTCAGTAACAGAAGATAATAAACTTTACACCCAAGCTCACAAATAACCATAAGACCATAAGACATAAGAGCAGAATTAGGCCACTCAGCCCATTGAGTCTACTCCGCCATTCAACCATGGCTGATATTTTCTCATCCCCATAAGAGCCTTCTTGACATGAATGGTAACATTGCATTTGCCTTCTTAACTGCCGACTGAACCTGCACGTTAACCTTAAGAGAATCGTGAACACGGACTCCCAAGTCCCTTTGTGCTTCTGCTTTCGGAAGCATTTCCCCATTTAGAAAATAGTCGATGCCTAAATTCCTCCTTCCAAAGTGCATAACCTCACACTTTTCCACATTGTATTTCATTTGCCACTTCATTGCCCACTCTCCTAGCTTGTCCAAATCCTTCTGCAGCCTCCTTGCTTCCTCAATACTACCTGTCCCCCTACAGATCTTTGTATCATCTGCAAACTTAGCAACAGTGCCTTCAGTTCCTTCTTCCCTTTAATTTGTGTCTTTATTCTTTCCTGCCTTGTACATGAACCAAATGAGGCAAGAGAAAAAAGCTTGCCCCTCCTAAACCTTATCCATGGTTTGAACCAGATTGAATATGAGCACTGGTGAGGTATAAAACAAATGACGGCAGTCGTAGCTTCAAAAATAACTCACCAATTGCTTTTGAATGTTTTGTATCTTTAAGCATAAGCTTCTTATTAGGAAGGTTAGGAAAGTTTGAAATATTACTTAAAAAAGACTTTCTGCTTTACATTTTCCCTTCGATCATTATACCTCTCCAGTTCAAGCTGAGCTAGCGGATGCTTTGCAGATTATGTTGAAGTCATGTCAGGATTCTGAGGCACGATAATGTTTCCATCTTAGGCCCCCTGTATGAAATCGAACTAAAACCTGAAATCCGATCTGTTTTGATTCAGGTCAATCAAAAATAATTCATTTTTTTTAAACAGACTTGTTTGAAACAAAATCTGGACGCAAAATATTTTGATTCTGGGAGTCTGCCTCTTCAAGAAAAATGGTACTAATGGGCATTGCGCCAATGTTGCGATGTCAGTGTGCAAGGCCATGTTTGCAATAATGCAAATATACGTGAGCCTCAATATTCTTCCCTATACATCAACTGTCATAAGCTGAAGAGGTATGGGAATTACATTTTTTTTTCTTAAAGAGACAATGTCTTCATGGGTAATTATTTTGTATGTTTACATTATACGCTGATGGAAGTTAAATTAATTCATCATATTAATCATTATTGTCAGTTGTGTACAGCATCATTATGATACTGGCTTATTGGGCAGCATGGCGGCACAGTGGTTAGCATTGCTGCCTACGGCGCTGAGGACCTGGGTTCGAATCCCGGCCCTGGGTTACTGTCCGTGTGGAGTTTGCACATTCTCCCCGTGTCTGCGTGGGTTTCGCCCCTACAACCTAAAGACGTGCAGGATAGGCAGATTGGCCATGCTAAATTGCCCCTTAATTGGAAAAAATAATTGGGTGCTCTAAATTTATTTTTAAAAAATGATACTGGCTTATTTAGGGTGGCATGTGGCGCAGTGGATAGCACTGGGACTGCGGCGCTGAGGACCCGGGTTCGAATCCCGGCCCTGGGTCACTGACCGTGTGGAGTTTACACATTCTCCCCATGTCTACGTGGGTTTCACCCCCACAACCCAAAGATGTGCAGGTTAGGTGGATTGGCCACACTAAATTGCCCCTTAATTGGAAAGAAATATAAGTGGGTACTCTAAAATTTTTAACAAAAAAATGATACTGACTCTTTTGATTCAAATTATGAAAAGTATTTGGCTAACTTAATTAAGTTAATGCCTTCTTCAATTTTTCTTTAATGTGCTTCTATACTGTTGAATCCAAGAAATCTGATTCCCAGCTGGTCTTGAATTGGGGAGGAGTGACGGGGTTGAGGGGGATGCATTGGTGTTCGGAGAGAAAGAGAAGCAGCCTGACCCCAGTGAAACTCTATCACACATACCTCCTGTGTGTGGTGAATGTGATTCACACCGGATTATAATCTGTATATACATGTGTCTATATTGTAAATGCAGTTGCACTACCTGACCACAAGGGGGAGTAGCTCTGGGAATGCTCGAGAATTGTACTGGGTTTCTCCCTTGGCTCCGCCCAGGACTCCTCCCCCTGGAGCTGCTGTATAAAGATCAGTGCCACATGGTCAGCCGGCCAGTTCACCGAAAGTTCAATGGCTAACAGGCTGGCACTGTTGTGAGTATATTAAAACCGCTATTCTAATCCTACAAGCATGTGTCCGTAGAATTGTTGGTTCCAACAATTTAATATACTCAGGAAACAGTCGAAGAAATCATGGAAGCAGCCCTCAAGCCCGGACGCCTAGAACTCGACCCGCAGGATGCAGAGGCAAGGAAATTTTTTCTCACTGGCTGAGATGTTTTAAAGCCTACCTGACAGAAGCCAGCACCGCCGGAACAATGGAGGAACAAAAACTCAGCCTACTGCACGCGAGGGTAAGCCACGGAATCTCCACACAGCTGAATCCGGCTGGTTCTTACACCGCAGCACTGGCAATATTGGACAAAATGTACGTTAGGCCCATTAACGAGGTTTATGTACGCCACGTGTTTACGACTCGCCGTCAGCGGCCTACAGAAATGCTAGCCGAGTTTGTAAGGGAATTGAACAATCTTTCCAATGACTGTAATTATCAAGCCATTACCGCGGCTGAACATAGGGAGCTTGCTGTGTGGGTCGTTTTCGTGGCGGGCCTTAGGTCTAACTATGTGCGCCAAAGACTGCTAGAAAAGGGGGCCCAGGACTTAGACACTACTGTGGAGGCTGCTACCACTATGGAAGTTTCCTTCCGCAGCCTCACCTCGTTTCCCGCGGACCCCGCGACCTCATCGTGGACCCCCGACCAACAGTCCCCCCAAGCCTGTGCTGCATGGTCCCCCCAGCTACCGCGCTGCCAAAGCCAGTTACTCTGCTGCCCCAGCCAGTTACTCTGCTGCCCCAGCCAGCTACTCGGCTGCTCCAGCCTGCCATTTCTGTGGCCAAAGCCAGCACCCGCGGCAGCACTGCTCGGCCCGTAACGCGACCTGCAGCAGCTGCGGGCGAAAAGGACACTATACTAGAGTGTGTCTGGCGAAGAAAGCCCCCGCCTCTAACCCTGCCACGGCTCAAAGCACTCGTTCCCTGAATTCACAGGCCTGCAGGCCCCGAAATGCTGCAGCCTGTATGCCGACTCCGCCCCCACCCGACATGTGCGACTCATGGGGGCGGCCATCTTGGCAATCCTCCTCCATGCGGCCGGCCATGTGCGACTCATGGGGGAAGCCATCTTGGCAATCCTCCTCCATGCGGCCGGCCATGTGCGACTCATGGGGGTGGCCATCTTGGGATCCATCCCCTTCAAACTCTGAAACTCACCTCGACGACTACAAACTCAGAGGGCAGTCATCACGGGACCACTCCAGCACAGCTGATCGAGCCGCCGACTACCCGCAACTCAGCGCAGCCACCCTGGATCAATCCCGCCCGAAGCACCTACGAAGTTCGATGGCGGTGGTCCAGATCAATGGGTACAGCACGCCATGCCTCTTTGACTCCGGGAGCACCGAGAGCTTTATACATCCAGAGCTGGTAAGACGCTGTTCGCTTTCTATTTTTTCGGTGAGCCAAACTATAGCCCTCGCTTGGGGCTCCCACTCAGTCCAAATCCAAGGACGCACCGTTGCTACGCTCACAATTCGAGGCGCTAGTTATTCTAAATTTAAACTTTATGTCCTGCCCGACCTCTGCGTGCCACTCTTATTAGGCCTGGAATTCCAGTGCAACCTCAAGAGCCTCACCCTCAGCTTCGGCGGGCCCCTGCCCCCACTCACTATCTGCAGCCTAACCACGCTGCGCATCTCCCCCCCCTCCGCTCTTCGCCAATCTCACTCCAGATTGCAAGCCAGTAGCTACTCGCAGCAGGCAATACAACCTACAGGATAGGGTCTTTATCCGATCGGAGGTCCGACGGCTGCTCAGTGAGGGGATCATAGAGGCCAGTAATAGTCCCTGGAGAGCTCAGGTGGCGGTCGTCAAGACCGGGGAAAAATTTTGCATGGTCGTCGACTATAGCCAGACCATAAATCACTTTACGCTCCTAGACGCGTATCTCCTCCCCAGAATTGCAGACATGGTTAATCAGATCGCCCAATATCGGCTATTTTCCACGATGGATCTGAAGTCTGCATACCACTAGCTCCCAATCCGCCCGGAGGACCGCCACTACACGGCATTCGAGGCCGATGGTCGCCTCTTCCATTTCCTCTGGGTCCCTTTCGGCGTCACTAACGGGGTTTCGGTGTTCCAACGAGCAATGGACCGAATGGTAGACCAGTACGGACTGCGGGCCACGTTTCCGTATCTGGACAATGTTACCATCTGCGGCTATGACCAGCAGGACCACGACGCCAACCTCCACCGTTTTCTCCAAACGGCACAGAAATTAAATCTCACTTGTAACAAGGAGAAATGCGTTTTCCGCACAAACGGACTGGCCATCCTCGGCTACGTCGTGGAGAACGGAGTCCTGGGCCCAGACCCGGACCGCATGCGCCCCCTCTTAGAACTCCCCCTCCCTCATTGCCCCAAGGCCCTGAAACGGTGCTTGGGGTTCTTCTCATACTACGTCCAGTGGGTCCCTCAATATGCGGACAAAGCCCGCCCACTCTTTAAGGCCACACAATTTCCCCTGTCAGCCGAGGCATGCCAGGCCTTCGACGGCATCAAGGAGGACATCGCCAAAGCAGCCATGCGGGCGGTGGATGAATCCACTCCCTTTCAGGTTGAGAGCGACGCCTCAGAGGTAGCTCTAGCAGCCACATTAAATCAGGCAGGGAGGCCCGTTGCATTTTTCTCCCGTACCCTATCTGCTTCAGAACTCCGACACTCCTCAGTCGAGAAGGAAGCACAAGCCATCGTGGAGGCTGTTCGTCACTGGAGGCACTAGCTCGCAGGTAGGAGGTTCACCCTCATCACCGACCAACGATCGGTTGCCTTTATGTTTGACAACTCGCAAAGGGGCAAAATAAAAAATGATAAAATCCTTCGGTGGAGGATCGAACTCTCCACCTATAGTTACGATATTAAATATCGACCGGGGAAGCTCAACGAGCCTTCGGATGCCCTATCCTGCGGGACATGCGCCAGCGCGCAGATCTGCCGTCTGAAAGCCACCTACGTGGACCTCTGCCATCCAGGGGTCACCCGGCTCGCCCACTACATCAGAGCCCAAAACCTGCCTTTCTCCAACGAGGAGTTAAAAGCGGTCACCAGGAACTGCCTGATCTGTGTGGAGTGCAAACCACACTTCTATAGACCAGACAGGGCCCACCTGGTCAAGGCTCCTAGGCCCTTTGAACGCCTTGCGATCGATTTCAAAGGGCCACCCTCCTCCACTAACAAGAACATTTATTTCCTAAACATCATCGACGAGTTCTCCCGATTCCCTTTTGCCATTCCATGCCCTGATATGACCTCCCACACAGTCATTAGGGCCCTGCACAGTGTCTTCACCCTGTTCGGTTTCCCCAGCCACGTGCACAGCAACTGGGTTCGTCCTTTATGAGCGACGAACTGCGTCAGTACCTGCTCGACAAGGGCATCGCCTCGAGCAGGACTACCAGCTACAACCCCGGGGGAACGGACAGGTGGAGAGGGAGAATACGACGATCTGGAAGACCGTCCTACTGACCCTCCGGTCTAGAAAACTCCAAGTCTCCCAATGGCAGGAAGTCCTCCCAGATGCGCTCCATGCAATCAGATCCCTCCTCTGTACAGCTACAAATCAAACCCCTCACGAGCGACTCTTCAATTTTTCCAGGGGCACTAACACGGGAGTCTCACTTCCGGTGTGGCTGAGGACACCAGGCCCGGTCCTCCTGAGGAAGCACGTCAGGGGACACACGTGTCGCGTCTTTTTGTCCGACGTCACTTCGTCCAACGACACTTCGTCCACGTCTTTTGGTCCAACATCTTTTTGTCCGCACGTCTTTTGGTCCAACGTCCTTTTGTCCAATTATCCAATTACAAATTTAGCTGGACTTACCTGGTGATTTTTCTTAACTAGAAATAACTGCAAATTATCTTCGATGTAGTGCAGTAACACAGACAATACTTGTTTAGAGTTGGAATGCTCTTATTTGACTGTTAAGTGCATGAAACTAGAAAGTTTCCTTTCCCACAAAACTTCATAAAATGTAGCCGATTTAAGTTATTTTTAAAAATCTGCGAGGGACATGCAGAGCGTTGTCACCTCACGCCTGTGAACTTCTGTTAGTTCATTAAGGGAGGCATATGCAGGGTGTACTTGATTTTCCGGTGATTGACATTTTAAAATATATCCATCATTTGGGGCACTGGCGCCTGGCATATTTTAATGCAAAGGTCTTTGCAAAATGTGAAATGACAGCTTTGCGTTTCGCAGATATTAAACAGATTGTCGGAAGGAACTTGGTTCCCGTAAGTACACTAACACAGCAAAATCTGAATCAATCCGTACATGATCGGAATATACATTATTCAATATAAGATTTCAACCCTCTGCTAGGTAAAGTGCAAACACCCCTCTTGTAGGAAACACATACGAAAGGTGTATCACAAGGAATGGCGTGATTATGACAAATTTCAGCATCGGTTTTCAGTGATGTCCCCACTGCTAGTTACAGAGCCGGATCAAATTTAGACTGAGTAAATGTTCTGTTTATATAATCCCTATTTCAATAATCGCAGAGATCAACTCTGGCAATATAAGTCAAGTTACAAAAAGTCTTTGACAAAAAAAATCATCCGAGAAAAAAACGTAACAAGTCACAAAAAGTCTTTGACGAAAAAAATCATCGCACAAAATGACGTTGGACCAAAAGACGTGCGGACAAAAAGACGTTGGACCAAAAGACGTGGACGAAGTGTCGTTGGACGAAATGACGTTGGACGAAAAGACATAGCACCGGGGACACAAAACTGACCCCCTTGTTGAAAAGGTGCGCCTCCTCCATTCCAACCCCCAGTACACATTCGTGGAGTTCCCGGACGGTCGCCAGGACACAGTATCCCTTCGGGACCTGGCATCTGCTGGATCCAGCCCCCCCCTCTACCCCCGCTGAGGAACCCCTTATCCCATTCCCTATGCTGCCGCCCCCTTGCGCCCCCGATTCCGCAAGCGCACCAGAATTGTACTGGGCTTCTCCCTTGGCTCCGCCCAGGACTCCTCCCCCTGGAGCTGCTGTAGAAAGATCAGTGCCACATGGTCAGCCAGCCAGTTCACCGAAAGTTCAATGGCTAACAGGCTGGCTCTGTTGTGAGTATATTAAAACCGCTATTCTAATCCTACAAGCACGTGTTCGTAGAATTGTTGGTTCCAACAATGTGTGTCAGATTTCTATAGTGGTCTAGTCATTGTGTGCACCAGAGAGCTAGTTCCCTCATGGTCCAGAAATTGAGTATTCATGGTGGTGTGATGTGGGATGAGGGAGGTTTTGCATTTGAATCGTCCATATTTCTCCTTCCTCCCACCACCACCCCCTCCCCCAGCACTCCCCATTCCTTGTACTCAGTTAATGAAATTTGTAATTCAAATTCAGATCGGTGCTTTTTAAAAAATTAAACAATAATCGGAATTGGAACCAGAGAGTTTACCCTATCATACAAAGTTATCCCAACAACGGCAAAATGGATTGAGTGTTGCATCCTGATATCTAAAGAATGTCACTTGCTTATACAGCAAGTGAACTGTGACTTGAATGCATTTTAATGGCATGAGTGTAAGCATTTGATGTGGATGTGTTGATAATCTGAAACAGATTTATGCACTGTATCATGTTCTTCAAGGTAAAATTGATTATCAACACAGATGAACGTACTGGGATGGGTACATATTCAGCCTGATTAATACTCAAAGGTTGTTTGGAAAGCTTGCTATTGTGGACGATAGTGGAACCAAAAAGGCCCATTTCTTTACTTGTTTATTACCTTCGTCAGAATATAAAGATTAAATTTACCAGGAATAGGAAACAAAGAGACTGAGTTATCTGGGTGATAGAAACCTGACCATTTCTAAACTAGACAAAGAAAGGTTGCCTGGGAAGTAGCATGGTGAATAGATTGAGGCGGTATAAAGATCAAAGAGGCAGGGAGAGTAATCAGTTTTTATTCAATGCTTATATCAACATTTAAAATTGTTCTAACAAATGTGCATCTGCAAAACCATTCCCTCCAGCTCCCCACCCCCTCCCACCACACCTTACCCTTCACCCTGCACTGCTCTAGCATCAGTCTTCATGGCAAACTGTGTGAAATACATCATCATTGCACCACCTTTACACAGTTCTCTTTGCCATACACTTACTTGTTTGAGTAAAGATTTTTTTCATGAAGATAATGACCAGTGTAATCTATTGAATTTGCTCTTTACGAAACCCTCAGCCGGGTTTTATATTTCAGTTTTGATTTTTGCTTAAACCGACAATAAATTCATGAGTGAAGTGGAAACAATGTGAAGACCAATTCCATTTCCTGAGGAATGTCCTACTGTGGGAATGTCATCTTGGGGTAGTCCTTGAAGGTGCTGGGGATCTCTGAGTGTCCTAGGATTAGTGTCATGCATATTCCCTGGGAAACGTGCACACATGTATGTGATATGGAGGGGGTGGTCGCACACGAGTTCAACATTCAGGGAGTGAAACCCCTTCCTGTTAATGAAGGGCACTCCCTGATGCCCTGGTGCGCGCAAGGCGACAAGCGTGCCAAGCGTGGACCTGGGGCATCCAGAGAATCCTGCAGCCCAGGTATTTTGGTGGGCTTAGTCCAAATCAAAGTTGATAAAGTCTGATGCCCTGGCATACAGGGCATCCGTGATCTCACAGATGCACTTGTGGGCTGCATGTTCTGAAATGCGACACAAGTGCCCACTCGAGCCCTGGAATGAACTGGTGACATAGAATTTAAGGGCTGTGTTGACCTTCACAGCCGCTGTGAACGGCTGTCCCCCTCCTTGGGGTGCCAAGGCATGAGCACATGGCACTGGTGCACAGTCTTTGTTGAGGGTCTCTTGTGGCACATGCTATCCATCATCTCCTCGAAAGACCAATGATGCCTGTACACCTTGGATTGTTGCTGCCCCCCCCCCCCCCCCCCCCCCCCCCTCTGGGTTCCTCCTGGGCCTGATTGGTGGCTGTGTCTTCAGGGTGTGCTCCGGCCCCCTACACTTGGGGTGCCACCATCAGCCTGCATTGACGCTGCTGCCTTCTCCGGCATCCGGCCACCTAGGCTGGCACAAGGACCAAGAGGGCATCCTCTGCGGGACTGACACTGGCATCCATTTTTGTATCTGTACGGAAGTAGAGAAGGAGAGGGTCAACAATCACTTCGGTCTTCCTACCCGGGACTCTCAAGTACCCCAAGCCTTCCCCTTCATTACGTGTATCGCCTTCTCTCAGAGTATCATCCAGTGAGCCAGTTGTACTGGGGTACCTTTCTGTGCCCACTCACCCCTATCGTATCAGGAGCCACTCGACCCCAAACATATGCCGGAACATTAGGGAGACTATGCTCAGGTGCCCACCCAATCCACACGCTTACCCAATGATGAGGAGGATATCACCAGTGCTGAAGTGTTGGATTGTTGGCTGCTGCCTCCATGGCACTGATGTTTCTAAAGGATAGGCAAGCTATTCAGGCCTCATAGTTTGATTGAACTGCAATGCAATAATCATTGTCTTTGACATGGCATGTGTTCCCACGAGAAGCCACTTTAGAATATTTCGTTTGTTGAACGGTCAACAGTACCTTTATACAAAAGAAATGAAAACAAACCACTAAGCAGTCCATACATCACATTAACCAGTAACCGACAAGGAAAAGGCACCATGCCATATACATACAGGCACCTTTCCACGGCGGAATATTGGTACAAACACAAAGCTACAACAGTACATTATACAAAGAAAACCAAACACACATTAAACATTAGACAGTCAACCAGTCAAATTAAGTCACCAGCAACCTGCCAAAGCATTTCTTCAACACCTTCAGCAATTTGCTCATTCGGATTAATAAGCCTCTCATTCTCCCCCACCCTCAGCTCCCAGCAGTAGACTCTCAACAGTGGAAAACCACACAGGAAAGGTACACCGATGCAGAGTAAGCCGGGAGAAAGAGTAGCACTTCCCCTTCTAGAGTGCTGGTAGCAGATCATCTTGTATCCTCCATTTCCTCGCTTTGGGCCACAGAAGCGAAAGAGGTGGCAGTAAACAAAAATAATTAGCTCTGCTCGCCAGAACTCCCCGTTGTAGCGAAAGATCCGGACACCATTTTTAATTGACGTTCCAATCTTCGAGGCCCACCAGCCCGAACACAACATGGGAGGAATCCCCCCAGCCTAATACCCACAGTGAGCAACCCCAGCCCAATTGCGCACGTGCATCAAATGGCGGCTTGGCACCTTGCAGTGCCAACCTGGCAGTGCCCTTGCCAGCTAGTGGTGCCAGGCTGGCACTGACTGGGTGGCAGGGCATCACCCTGCCCAAAAGGCATGCAGCTGGGGGCCTCCGATCCCCTTGGAGACTCCCACGAGTGCTGGTCCGTCATGTCCCCATTTGTGGGGACCCGTACCAAGGTCCCCAAAGCGAAAGGATTGAATCCCAAAGCTTCAGGTACCTCAGGAATCTGCATACTTGAGTAAAGCTTACTGCCTCGCTCTAATATGCAGATTTGCCAAAAGGTGATTGTTCCCATTGTGGGCGGTATTCCCCTTGCAATGCCTCACAAAATTGCGTTGAATCTCGTGAGGTGTTGCGAGCTGGGTAAATCCCGGGGCAGGGTGTCCCAGCTTCCACCAGCCACGCTGCACAACAGCCAGATGCTATTCCAGTGCAGCGTGGCTGGACGATTGCGCCATGATCCTCCAAACGGAGAATCCTGCTCAGTGCTTCAGTTCAAGGATACACGTTAAAATAGTGTCGTCCGAATTTTTAAGTGGGAGAGTTCTTTTGTAATAAATGAAAATATAGGATAGTACAGGTGCCTGTCAGGGATACTGGATTGTTGCATTCCAAGCACTGCCAGGTTTGACTGTTTATACTTTGCCTACATGGTAAATTAATTATCATGCAATTTTCTGCGCTTTCGTCTATGATCATTTAGGAATTCAACTGCAAGCTCTTGCAATACATATTACCAGAACCCTGAAAAGCATTAAAAGGCCAACCGTAAGAAAAAGAACATGGGGACTGACTGTGAGAAAATAGCTAAGAGCAAGGAATTCTCAAGAATGCCCAGTCTATGTGACACATCTGCAGATGTAGTCAGGAACTTTGCTCGTAATCCTTTCAATGAATAGCTGATGAACTTTCTGTGATGGTTAAGTGTCAGGCAGCCATTTGGACACCGAATGCATCTGTAAATAACAACCATCACCCAAGATGGAACAGGACAAAAATTACAAAGTATATTAGAAAACACATTTGTCCTTTGAATGATGCAGCAAATTGATTTTTCTCACTTGTGGACAAGTTTAGTTGGATATAATAAATGGTTGTCTCTTCAAAATAAACTCATCAATGTATCTCTCCTCAAAATGAAAACCACCCTTTCCTCTCAGTAACTAATTGCCCATCTGGGATTAAGACTTACACACTCATCCAATTCAACCAAATTTTGAGGTTAATTTCAAGTGAGACTGTTTTACTACTTAACAGGCCTTTTATCAGTGATTTATTGCTAAAAGGTACTAACGCTTCTATCATTATTGACTGCCTTGGTGGCCCAAGACAAGAAATGTCAAGCAAGTATGAAGCAAGTGTAAATATGAACCTTTCTGTTAAATTCCATTTGAATTCTATCACACCTGGATCAGTCCTGACTAATAAACTACTACAGAATTTGAGATTGTGGGTCGTTCCTTTTAACAATGGAATCAGCATGTTGTCAACATATGAAAAGGACTGCAGTAATGCAATAGGAGCTTTTTGACATTGAAACTGAGCCATCGATGGCAGGTGTTCAAGGTTCTTTCCACAGTTCCAGTGGCAACAGAAACTTGTTTTTTTGTAGATCTTGTGAGCTGTTTCCAAGTCTCTGTTTAAAAGAGGACGTCCACCAAGGGCATCAAAGGTCACAGGGTACAGGACACTCATTTGATTGTCTCTGATATCCCCTTCTGAATCTCACAGCCATGTCCAAGCATCTGCATTATCTCTGGGATAACTTTGTCCAGAGGCTTGGCACCTGACTGGGACTCAGAAGAGTCCTTTAATCCAGCAGACCTCCGACTGTGAACCCCCTTGTGTGTTCCTGCCTTTACCTGTTGTGCATCAGCAACTGTCTGGTGCTCACCAGATTGTGCCCCAGAAGTCTCTCTGCTAATGTTGCCCACCAAGGTGTATTTCTCTGTGCGGGTGGAAGGTGCAGGAGACAGCTGTGATGCCTCGATGGTGGTTTCCTTGGAGCTCCCCTCCGAGGAGGTATCTTGGATGGCAGGGGGAGGGACGGCTCTGATGGTCTGGCCCCATCAGACAGAGATCCTGCGAGAGAAGGGACATGTGGTCAGTAAGAGGGAAGGATCATTTTGTCTGACATGAAGAACTCCCTTGAGACAGGTCATCTGGATGAATGGGCACAGGATCCACACCTTTGCAGCGCAGACCAACCTCGCTGTTGGTGACTGCCCTCTCCTCAGGCAACCCTACGATCTCCAGGGCTGTTCCTCATAGGGGGTGCGGACTTGAACCTCTGGTGCTCCGCCGCCCTTCTTGGCCCTTTTCCGCATATTCTGGATTATCTTCTCCTGCATGAACAAAAAGAGGACTTTGTGAGCCGTGTGATTGATGGGTCAAGGGGGTTTATGGCATGTGTGGGCACCTCAACTGGACATGCAGGAGTTGTGCTGGTGGGTGCCAGGATGTGGGTTGTCAGCCAGTGATTTGTGGGGGGTGGTGGGGTTGTGAATTGGAGGGGTGGCAGACAGAACTGATGCCAGGAGAGAGGTGGGAACTTACCCTTGAAGCTCGGTGGAGTTCATTGGTCTTCTTATGACATTGGAAGCTGGTCCTCCTGGTCATGCTGCCCGCACTGACAACCATTACCACTGCCTCCCAGGTGGTATTGGTACTCTGCTGCTGGTTATCTGACCTCCTTAGGGGACCAGGATGCCCCACCTCGCATCCATAGCTTCAAGAAGCCTGGCCAGGTTGGCATCCCCAAAATGAGGAGCAGGTCTGCCTGCTGCCATGCTTGTGTGTTGACTGGGAGTGATTGGTGAGGGAGCATCTGGGACATGATGGAGGAAAAGGCAAAGAGGTGGAATTTATAGGAAATCTTTTAAAAAATCAACAGAGGATAGCGAGGCAGATTCCAAAAGCTGGGTCCTAGGAAGCTGAAGGCATGGCTGTTTGTGGCAGGGACAATGTTAAAAGTGGCTCTAAAGGTCATATCTGGGGATGGAGGTTTTTAGAGGAATTGTAGGACTGGAGGAAATTAGGGTGAGGCCCTGAGGGATTTAAATATGAGGATGAGAATTTTAAATTGGAAGCATTGCAGACTGGAACCATTTGTAGGTCAACAAGAAGATAATTGATGGGTGAACAGAACTAGGGGTGGGATAAGATATGGGATAGGATAGTGCGATAGGATATGGGCAGCAGATTGTTAAATGAGATCAAGTTTACAGAGCTCGGACGCAGATGCTAATTTTGGAGTTGATGAAGACACAACTGAGAGTTTGAACAGCAATTGGACTCAGGAAATTGGCAGTGATGTTACTGAGAGTGGAAGCTCAGTTCAGCGTCAATGTGGTAAGCAATCTGGTTCAAGTGTTTAACTTGCAAAATTGGAATTCTGGTTTAATATAAAGTATTTGATGGACTGTGTGCACTTAATTTTGTAAGAAGCTTGGTATAGTTCTCAACTGCAGCGCACCCTAACCACACTGAGTCACAGCTGTGTTAACTCTCAGTTCACATCAAGGATGGTGGTGGGATGAGAGAATTTAGATGAGCTCAGACACCATTCTGTCACTTTACAATAATGGCTGAGTGAGGCACAGAATAGGGTTACCACCATTCAGTTTGATAATAGGCAGTCTGGTTTTTAAGTTAGTTGTCTAAAATATGAACCAGGCCGAGAGATTGGGATTCAAAACAGAAGCTCATTCTTCCACTCTCTCGTTGGCTGTGAATGCATCAAATATAAATATTTTTAATGAATTTTCTTTCACAGAAAGGAGGCATAACACACAAACTGCCTGTCAAGCTCCAGTTGATAGTTTATGGGTTCAAGGCCAACTTGAAGGGTGGAATTCACCCAATCTGCCCAGGTGCAACAAATCAGGCGGGAGACAAAACGACAGAATCCCATTGGCATAAGGTTACGTTACAATTCGCCCAAGGGCAGGTTAATGGCGGGTCGGTCATCCCACTGGCTAGTGGCGTGAATGCCATTAGCATTAATTTGCATCTCATCAATTCTCATTAAAGCAGTTGTCCACCGGTATCCTGTCAGCCCCCCAATCTTGTGCCACGCCAGCAGGAAATTACGTCAGCATCAAACCCGATTGCTAAAAGCTGGCGTGCATAAGGTGGTTCCCACTCTACCAGAGACTTCGAAGTGAGTTGAAAAAAGTTTCAACGACGCGCTGTTCACCACTCCTCTGGGGAGACTTGTTCCGAGCCGGAGCTCATCTTCATGTCCACACTGAACTCGTCTTCATGGACAGACCATACTGCTGGATCCATGGACCCTCCTGTCTCATTATATAGGTTTAGTACTGTGCCTGTGGTTGGAGAGTACAGGGGTCTCCTGACCCCCTGGTGCCACATACTAGTGCCTATCTGAACAGCAGTATGCTGTGGGCTGAAGCAGCCACCACAACAAAGATCAGGGACGGAATTCTCTGGCCGTTCGCTGACAGCTGGATTCTCTGGTCCCGCCGGCAGTGCATCCCTGCCCATGGGTTTCCCGGTGGCATGGGGTGGCTTCAATGGGAATTCCCATTGACAGCGGTGGGAACAGAGAATCCCCCCACTAGAGAACTATGCGCCACATCCTGCTGCCGAGAAACGCGAGACTGGGAGGCCTGAGAATTCCGTTCCAAAAGTTTGTCCGGGGGTACATACAAGATGAAGAGGGTTCGGGGGTGGGGGTGTTCTGACAAAACAAGGGGGGAAATGTGTAAGGAGGGATGAGCAAGGATGGGTGGGGGTAGGTAGAGGACTCATGATGACAGGGAAAGGGAAAGGAGGAGGATGAAGAAGATAAACGATGGAAGGCAGAGGCCGAGGGGAGGGAAGCTGGACCCTGACAAGTGGAGTCAAAAGGATTGTTTACTGGAAAGGGATGGATGACGACTCCAGAGGCAGAGGTTAAAGATTCAATTGGGGCATGGGCACCTTGCAGGCGATGGCCTCGGGGGCCGGGTGGTTGGATTGAGGAACAGAGTTCTCCTTGAGGCTGGTAGCCTTTTCCCTCTGGGTTGCTGGCATCCTCCACAGCCTGGTAAAGAGAGGTGGGCTGAAGAGAGTGATATGAGAGCCACCGTGCCGGACCATATTTTCCAGCATTATGATACTGACTGCATTTCACAAGTTACCTGTTGAAGACAGTTATTTGGGATTTCCTGTCAATGTGATAATACAATCATGAGTTCTCTCTTGTTTTGGACAAAAACTTGGAAGATATCAATTAGACGCTAGGCCCTAAGACTTCAGTAGAAATAATTTAGGGCTGGATTCTCCGTTTGGGAGTCTATGGGCGGGACTCTCCATTGCCCGACGGCGATATCGTAATTGGCGATTGGGTGGAGAATCCATTCCAATGCCCAAATCGGGACTGGGCGCGGTTTGGCGCCGGTCAGCCATGCTCTGCCCTCACGGAAGTGGAGTAATTGCATTGCAGGCCGCACGCCATTGCCTCGGCACTGGCGTGGCATCGAGAGTCCTGACCCCCACCTCACTGCAAACCACCCTGACCCTCCGTCGACAGAGACCCCTGTGTTTGGGAGAACCCCCAGGGACACCTATAATAGGGGAACCCCTCTCAGGGACACCTGTAATATGGAGACCCCCACAGGATCTCCTGTAATAGGGGACCCACTGTCTAATAGAACTCCTTTCACAACCCGCCACCGCCCCCCCCCCCCCCCCCCCAAACAGGCCTCCCCACCCCACCCCCGCAGAAAAGAGACCCCTGTCTGCAAGCTAGAGAGCAGTGCAGACAGGAGCAGTGGGAAGCATTATTGCTGTAGTACTTAGCTTGCAACTCCATGGGCGGGATTCTCCGGCATCCGGCGGGCGGGCCGTACCGGCGCTGAAGAGTGAAGTGACCCACTCCGGCGTCGGGCCGCACCGGAAGGTGTGGAATCCTCCGCACCTTCGGGGGTGAGGCCGGTGCTGGAGTGATTGGCGCCGCGCCAACCGGTACCAGAGGGCATCTGAAGGCCGGCGCCAGCGTGTTCCCAGAACCGCTGGCGTGATTCCTTTTTTAAAAAAATAATATCTATTCAAATTTTTGCATCATATCAACAACAAAAAGACAGAATTTTTTTTTTTACAAAGAACGGAAAGAACAGTCCCCCCCACCGCGCATACACAGCGGAAGAGATAAACTAACACCCATCATTCCCCCAAAACATCTGCCCGTCCCTTCAATAGACAGGACAGAAACCGCCCCCCCCCCCCCCCCCCCCCCGCGTATACACAGAGGAGGAAATTAATTAATGCCCGACATTGGCACAGAACAACTATGCCCATCCCTTTAGTGCAAAACAACAAAACATCCCCCCCTCCCTCCCTCCCCCCCCCTCCACCCCCTCCCTCCCCCCCGCCCCCAAAGGGGGGGGAAGGGGGGAGGGAGGGGGAGGTGGGGGAGGGGGGAGAGGGAGGGGGGAGGGGGGGGAGGGAGGGAGGGGGGGAGGGAGGGAGGGGGGGATGTTTTGTTGTTTTGCAATAAAGGGACGGGCATAGTTGTTCTGGACATGCCCAGAACATATGGGCATGATTTGCTGGG
Source organism: Scyliorhinus canicula (assembly GCF_902713615.1). NCBI lineage: Eukaryota > Metazoa > Chordata > Chondrichthyes > Carcharhiniformes > Scyliorhinidae > Scyliorhinus > Scyliorhinus canicula. The sequence goes on from NC_052163.1 coordinate 44,787,030, forward strand.
CTCCCAGAGCACCTAATACACCTGTCCTCACTCCCAAAGAACCAGCTCATCCTTGTCCCGGTCATGTGAGCCCTGTGCAGCACATTACATTCTATGAGGCCAAGCCTCGCACAAGAAGAGGAGTTCACCCTCCCCAGGGCGTCTGCCCACGTCCCCTCCTCAATCTCCTCACCCAGCTCCTCCTCCCATTTACCCTTCAACTCCTCAATCGAGGCCTCGTCCATCTCCTGCATCACTTGGTACGCCACCGAGATCCTCCCCTCCCACGCTGGCGCGATTCCTGCGCATGCGCGGTGGGTTTCCTCTCCGCGCCGGCCATGGAGGAGCTTTACTGTGGCTGGCACGGAGGGAAAGAGTGCACCCATGGCACAGGCCCACCCGCAGGTCAGTGGGCCCCGATCGCGGGCCAGGCAACCGTGTCCCCGGGGCCAGTTCCCCCTGCCCCCCCCCCCCCACCCCCGAGGACTCCGCAGGCTGCACGCAGAGCCAGGCCCCGCTAGTAAGAACCATGTGTCATTTATGTCAGAGGGCCAAGTCGAAAACGGGCGGCCCCTCGGCCCATCGCGGAGTGGAGAATCAGCGGGGAGGGGGGGCACTGCCAACGGCCCCCGACCGGCGCGACACGATTCCCGCCCCCGCCAAAACACCGGTGCCGGAGAATTCGGCAGCCGTTGTCGGGGCAGGATTCACATCGTCCCCCAGCGATTCTCCGGCCCGGTGGGGAGTCAGAGAATCCTGCCCCATGTGTCCATTCCTCAAAGGAGAGCAGCTGTGCCTGCGTCTGAGTCCCACAGATCCACTATCTGCAAGCCGTTCATAGCTTTCAAGGAGTAGTCTGTGATTTACAGCTCATAAAAACCATCTGAAGCTTTGATCCATTCAAATCCTTTCACGCTTCAGTGGCCTAAGTGTTTGTAAGCATTGACAACCTCAAAGAGAAGTAAATGCAGTGAAATCACATGCTTGAGTGATTGGAATGCATTTAGTGCGCTTACATCTCTTTGATAGGGTTGATATTTACAAGCATCCGGGGATCTCCTGAAAGCCGGGGTGGTGTGCTGAAAGAAGAATCTAGAGATTGGGGCAGCTTCCAAAATGGCGCCCTGACCTGCGCGGAGACAGTTCTGCTGCCGAGCTGGGTTTGCCGGTGCAGGATGGCTGCCTAAGTGCACCCTCAAGGGGAGGAAACTCCCCAAGGCCAAAAAAAGACAAAGGGCGAGCCCACACCGGGCCAGAGAATCGCTGGGCCCGGGACGAATCGCACGACGACGCCCCGACGCCGGTCCGCCGATTGTCCGGTGAGCGGAGAATCGCTGCTATTGGTGCCAGCATGGTTGGCACGGTGCCGGTCTACGCAGTCCGCCTGAGTCCTGCCGGTGCCATCCTCATGTGGTCTTACCTAGCGGGACCTTGGTGTGCATCCTTTTGGGGGTGGCCTGGTGGGGTGGGAGGGGGGAGTCTGACCCCGTGGGGGGCCTCCGCTGTGGCCTAGCCTGTGATCAGGGCCTACCGATCGGCAGGCCGGCCTCTCAGGTTGGGGGCCTCTTTTGCTCTGCGCCAGCCCTGTAGCCCTACGTCATGTTGCATCGGGGCCAGCGGGAACAAGGAAGCCACTGCACATGTGCGCAACCACGCCGGTCACAGTGTGCACGTGCAGACCCGCAACGCACATTTGACCCCGGTATTGGCAGCTGGAGCGGCGTGGGTCACTCCATTGCCGTGCTGGCCTCCTGTAGGGCTCTGAATAGCTGCTCCTGGGGGCCTGTTGACCCCGTCGTAAAATGCGACAGTGTTTATGACGGCGTCAACACTTAGCCTCAGGGTCAGAGAATCTTGCCCAAAATGTTGTTTAATAGTGGAGTAATTCTCTGCACTGCAGCCACCGAAAAACACCCCACCAAACGTGTCTGAAAGTGGACTTTAACTTTTATCATTGAATCGTGCCCTTGGAGTTCCAACCAAACTCCAGTAACTTTCAGTCAGGAGGAGGATGGAAGGTTTTGGCCAATATATTTTCTTTCAGTGTCTCTGGGTTAGAGAAGTAGAAGAAATAGTCCTTGATAGTTTTTCAAAGGCCTTTGAAGGAAGATAGCTAAGTGAGGATGCCAAATAAGGACAGGTTCAGCTCAGTTCCAAAGCCCCTCATATATGACTTCAATAATAATCGGAAATCATTTGATACCAGTTATAATCTAAGTAAGGACTTTACAGCTCTCAAATTATCATGAATTCTTCCTGGTTCTCCTTTCAGGAGAGATTTTCAAGCTCTCCTCACAGAATTAGACAAATTGCAGGCCTTCATTCTGCTTCACATGTACCATGTTATGGTCACTTAGGTAACAGGGAAGTCAGATCCTGCAGACAAAGTTGGCAGCTTTGGGTCAGTTTACTTATTAAGATTGCACTTAAACATTTGATAAACAATTTACTATTCAACAATGAACTAATGAATCACAAATAATCAAGGTTGGATAAATAGCAGTTTAAAAAATCAGTAAGCTTTATGCATTTCTGGAACATTGAGTGGGATTTTCTGTCCTCCCAACGGTGTGCTTCTTGGCGGCGGGAGGTGACCTGTTGTTGGCCGGTGGCCGGGACCGTCTGGTCCCCACTGTTGTCAATGGAATTACCCATTGAATCCATCCCATGCCATCGGGACACCCATGGTATGCCATCGGCAAGACCAGACAGTCCCGCCGGAGTGAAGAGCTGGAAGATCCCATCCATTATGTGACATCTGTGTTTCTGCCGGGCTCCAGGTGGATTGTGTATTTTCCAGACCTGGCGAATCTTGTGAATTAACAAAGGGTTTAAACCGTTGACTGGATCAATGTGAACATATTCTTCCCTCCTTGAAGCCGATGTGTAATCACTTCAAGAGTCCATTGATCATGTTGAGCATTACATCATTGAGATATGTGAATGTCATCATTAGTCTTCCAATTTTGTAATATGGTCTTGTTCTCTACTAAAATACGTAATCCAATAAATACTATTACCTCTAGCGAACAATATAAGAGTAATAAATCTCTAGAATCAATATTCTGGAATTGTGTGAAATTTTATGATTAGAAATCGTTGGCAGAAACTTAATAACATCCAGCCAAAAATTGCTCACTCCCAGACATTCCTATAAAAGATGAGAAAGGGTGGTGACAGCATTCACTTCTCCAACAGAAGCTGAATCCCTAAAGGCTCATTGATAATATGCTGCAAGGAGGATAGTAATTCTAAAGTAGCTGCATTGTAATGGTGCATTTGGAGTTTTCCTTTCTATTACCTTTCTCAATTCTGTTACTCTTGAAATTTATTTCATAATATTAGATAGTCAGAAGGTGAGTTCACTATTTTTAGCACTGATGTAACATATTTATATTAACTTCCTCTCTGTGCCATTTTAACACTTATTAACTTTGGTTATTGGTGACTGCAGTAAAAAGCATAGACGGGGCCATAACAAATAGTGCATGAACCAGTATGCTAAAGATAATGCAGAGGAAATTAAACCCCTCTAAGTTTCGCATGAGTCTTATTCCAAAAGTGGGAAATTATAATTGAAGAGTTAACTTTGAGGAGACTAGAGTATACATGTTTCTTTAAAAGTGAATCATTTTGCGCTTTGACTCACACACCTTAGAATCTGGTGGTGTAATTATATTTCCAAAGGAATTACTCAATCTCTAAATGGGCCGCAAGCATTTTCTTCAGCATTAGTTGTTGTGATCTGGAGTGCAGAGCCTTGATAGGGTGTTGGAAGCAGATTCAGTCATAACTTTCAGAAAGTCTTTGGGTAAATTCTTTAAGGGGAAAAATGTAGAAGGCTATAAGAAAAAGGTAAGTGAATGGAGCTAATTGCATAGCTATTTCAAGGAGCCAGCACAGACTTGAGGTGCCAAATGGCCTCATTTCACGATGCTGAATTCAACGATTTTAATGAGTCCAGATCACTCGGGGCCTTTACCAAAGCTATTTCATGCAGGTATAACCCAAGCCGGTCGTGCCGGGCAGGTCGTCCCTAACTAATTTAGTGGAATTTTTTGAGGACATTACCAGTGCGGTTGATAATGGGGAGCCAATGGATGTGGTATATCTGGATTTCCAGAAAGCCTTTGGCAAGGTGCCACACAAAGGTTGCTGCATAAGGTAAAGATGCATGGCATTAAGGGTAAAGTAGTAGCATGGATAGAGGATTGGTTAATTAATAGAAAGCAAAGAGTGGGGATTAGTGGGTGTTTCTCTGGTTGGCAATCAGTAGCTAGTGGTGTCCCTCAGGGATCAGTGTTGGGCCCACAATTGTTCACAATTTACAGAGATGAATTGGAGTTGGGAACCAAGTGCAATGTAGCCAAGTTTGCAGATGACACTAAGATGAATGGTAAAGCAAAAAGTGCAGAGGATACTGGAAGTCTGCAGAGGGATTTGGATAGGTTAAGTGAATGGGCTAGGGACTGGCAGATGGAATACAATGTTGACAAATGTGAGGTTATCCATTTTGGTGGGAATAACAGCAAAAGGGATTATTATTTAAATGATAAAATATTAAAACATGCTGCTGTGCAGAGAGACCTGGGTGTGCTAGTGCATGAGTCGCAAAAAGTTGGTTTACAGGTGCAACAGGTGATTAAGAAGGCAAATGGAATTTTGTCCTTCATTGCTAGAGGGATGGAGTTCAAGACTAGGGAGGTTATGCTGCAATTGTATAAGGTGTTAGTGAGGCCACACCTGGAGTATTGTGTTCAGTTTTGGTCTCCTTACCTGAGAAAGGATGTAGTGGCGCTGGAGGGTGTGCAGAGGAGATTCACTAGGTTAATCCCAGAGCTGAAGGGGTTGGATTACGAGCAGGGGTTGAGTAGACTGGGTCTGTACCCGTTGGAATTTAGAAGGATGAGGGGGATCTGACACAAACACATAAAATTATGACGGGAATAGATAGGATAGATGCGGGCAGGTTGTTTCCACTGGTGGGTGAAAGCAGAACTAGGGGGCATAGCCTCAAAATAAGGGGAAGTAGATTTAGGACTGAGATAAGGAGGAACTTCTTCACCAAAAGTGTTGTGCATCTATGGAATTCCTTGCCCAGTGAAGCTGTTGAGGCTCCTTAATTAAATGTTTTTAAGATAAAGATAGATAGTTTTTTGAAGAATAAAGGGATTAAGGGTTATGGTGTTTGGGCCGGAAAGTGGAGCTGAGTCCACAAAAGATCAGCCATGATCTCATTGAATGGCGCAGCAGGGCCGAGCGTCCAGATGGCCTACTCCTGCTCCTAGTTCTTATGTTCTTATGTAAGCCCACGTGAGGCTGTTTCACCATTGTGAAGCAGCATGGCAAGGATCTTTGACCATTGCAAACAACCAATGCAAAACAAAAATACTGCAATTTGATGTTTTATTGCAGGGAGAACATCATTACTCCTGAAGTGTTGTCCCTCAAAAATAGTGTGGCGTTCATTGTGAATAAGGGGCAGGATTCTCTGATCCTGAGGGTAAGTGTTGATGCCGTCGTAAACGCCATCGCGTTTAACGACGACACCAACAGGCCCAAAGGAGCAGCGATCCTGAGCGTGACAGGGGGCCAGCATGGCACTGGAATGACTCATACAGCTCCAGCTGTCGATACCGGCATCAAATGGGCGCCATGGATCTGCGCATGCACGCTGCGACCAGCGCGAATTTGCGCATGCGCGCTATTTCCGGTCTCCGCGCCGGCCCCGACACCACATGGCATAGAGCGACAGGGTCCCGGCGAGGAGTAAAAGAGGCCCCACCAGGAGAAGCCGGCCCGCCAATCGATAGGTTCCGCCCAGGATCGGACCCCCCCCCCCCCCCCCCCCACCACCACCAGGCCGCCCCCCGCAGGGTGAACGCTGAGGTCCCGCTGGGTAGGACCACATGTGAACGGCGCCGGCGGGACTCGGGCTATCTCGGCGGCCACTCGGCCCATCCTGCGTGGAGAAACGCCGGGGGGCCGCTTGGACCGGCGCCACGCCAACTGCGCCGGCGCGAATGGCGCCGATTCTCCGTTGACCGGAGAATCGGTGGACTGGCGTCGGGACGGCATTGCGTGAATCGTGTCCGGCCTGGCGATTTTCTGACCCGGCCCGGGGTCAGAGAATCCCGCCAAAGTTTTTGGGAAAAGTTTCTTTTGTTAAGCTTTTCCTTGAATCATGATCTAATTGTTCCACATAACACATGCTCCTTGGCAATTCACATAGCAATGCAGTTTATAAAATGCCAAAGCTTTTGCTACTGATTCCATGCAATTTTGAAAACGAAAGCAATGTAGAGTGATAGAATCATACAGCACAGAAACGGAGCTTCAGCCCATTGCATCAGCACAAGTCAAAAACAACCACCTAGCCATTCTAATCCCATTTTCCAGCACTTGGCCCAGAGCCTTCTATGCCTTGGGATCACACGTTTACATCTAAATACTTCTTCAATTTTATGAGGGTCTCTGCCTTCACGACCCTTTCGGGCAGCAAATTCCAGACTCCCACCACAATGGGTAAAAAAGGTTCCCCCTCACATCCCCTCTAAACCTCTTGCCCCTAACTTTAAATCTTTGCCCCTTGTCATTGACCCCTCCACCAACGGGAAAGGTTTGTTCCTGTCTACTCTATCTGTGCCCCTCATAGTTTTATACATCAAAATGGTCATGATTCTTAAAAACAGACATCTGTAACATGATCATTCATTCTACTATTTACTAAATTTCACGTTTGCTAAGAATTTATTAAATTGAGCTGTAATCCATATGTGCATACATACAGTATATTTATAACACATATATAGTACGTTATAATAATAATCTTTAATATTGTCACAAATAGGCTTACATTAACACTGCAATGAAATTACTGTGAAAATTCCCTCGTTGCCACACTCTGGTGCCTGTTGGGGTACACAGAGGAAGAATTCAGAATGTCTAAGTCACCTAACAAGGACGTCTTTCGGGACGTGTGGGAGGGAGCTGGAGCACCCGGAGGAAACCCACACCAACACAGGGAGAACGTGCAGACTCCGCACAGGCAGTGGCCCAAGCAAGAATTGAACCTGGGACCCTGGCATTGTGAAGCAACAGTGCTAACCACTGTGCCGCCCGTTTGGCAATTATTATGCCTGCAATCAGAAAAATTTTGTAAAATTGGAACTGACATGTAGTTACTCAGCAATATAATCACCCAACCTGTTCATCACTACATGCTACCTAATTGGGAAGATGGGCTGGATTCTCCAGCTCCAATCACGTGTTTCTCGGTGGCCCGTCATTCCCTGGTGGCGAGATTCACTAGTCCCGCTGCTTGTCAGTAGGATTTTCCATCAAAGCCACTCCACACAGCCAGGAAACCTGCAGGTCGGGATGCGCTGCCGGCGGGAAAAGTAGGTCACAACATCCAGAGAATTCCGGCATTTAGTTTGAAATGTTTCCACCTTAGCCACAGGCAATGATAGATTTTTCCGTATTCCTGCAGTGCTCACGGTTCAATAACAATCATGTTTTGCAATGAGAAAGGATGCAGCATTGGGCCATAAAATGCTGTTCCAACAACGGGCCATAGGAGCATGTTTAAATTGTAAGGAATCTGAATATACTTCACCCACAACTTGGCTGTACTTGAGGATTGTTTACCGGGAAATACTGGTCAACTTGTGGCTCTGTCTGTTCAGTCTAAGGTTGTAACTTCATTGCAGTGTTAATGTGAGCCGACTTGTGACAATAAAGATTATTATTATATATTTCTCGAATTAAAGCTGAACATCACAGCAAATGTTGTTGGCATTAAAGTGCAACACAAAAAGTCTTTTTATTCAAAATTGAGCACTGAATGTGCTTCAGTGCACATGCATCTCACCTGATTAATAATATTTCAACCACAATTGAATTTGCACGCAAACGCAGTCAAGCAGATTTGCTCTGAATATTGTAGTGAAATATGCATTTTAGTGTTATCAATTAAAATCTAATTCATTGTTTCCACACAAGACTGGTTACTGGACTCTAAGCTTATTCTTGCGTTTAAGAAAATAATGTCCATTGCAGGTATTATGAGATCTTGAGTGAGGGTGGAGCTCTGTGCAAAGCTGTGTGTGGTTGGGGGTCATTAAGTGAGACACTCATGTGTATTATTCTTCATTTCTCACTCTGGTGACTTATTATTGGTTTAAATTGTGAGAATAAAGTGAAAATAGAATAACAAATATATCAGTATAATATCTATTGCAGAACAGCAATGCGATTGCCCTGCAAGGTAAGGGAGATGGCATTAGGACATCAGGGGATAACTGAACCAACAATGTTTACCCACATGAGGTTGAGGACTAATTGCGTATCTTTTTTTATTAAAAAATTTTTTTTTTTTATAAATTTAGAGTACCCAATCATTTTTCCAATTAAGGGGCAATTTAGCGTGGCCAATCCACCTAGCTTGCACATTTTTGGGTTGTGGGGGCGAAACCCACGCAGACACGGGGAGAATGTGCAAACTCCACACGGACAGTGACCCAGAGCCGGGATCGAACCTGGGATGTCAGCGCCGTGAGGCGGTTGTGCTAACCACTAGGCCACCATGCTGCCCTTAATTGCGTATCTTGAGGCTTCTCAATTTTGTCTGCTGCCCCCGATTTGAAAGTTGAATAATGAATATTAGTCAGCAGTGAAGTTTAAAATATACATCCTATTTAAAATAATATAAAATATGTTTGATTCTTCTCTTCCTTGACTTCTTTCTATTCTCTTGATTACATAGCTTCTCATTGCCCTCCCTCGCACTTCACACAAGCAACATTTTTGAAGACATAATACAAGTTGGAGAGTTTGAGCCAATTGGAGGTTATGGAAGGATAGGTAATTAGGGCGGGCTCTCAAGAAGTGAATCTTATGTTAACGCCAACATGGATCAGGGTGTCAGTGGTGGTGGGAAGCAAGGTTTTCATCATGGTGGGGAGCACTTGCCTGTGGTCAATGCTCAAAGGTGAAAATGTGCAATCTTAATAATGCTTAGGGTTCTGGGTTTGATGTTCAGGTGACCCAAACAGAACATCAGGGCTGAATATGACCTGATTCAACCGAAGGAAGAAGAATGCAGTCAGGGTTAATAATGGCATAATAATAATAGAGGGCTCACCAATTCTTTCACAAACAGAGCCCTGAGCAATCCCCATCCACCACTACTCTCCTCCATCTGGCTGAATGTGCTCTCTCACTCAACAATTTCTCCTTTAAAATCTCACTGCCTCCAAACCAAAGATGCGGCTAAGGGAACCCGTATGGGTCCCAGTTGTCCCACAACTCTTGCTTGGGTGTGTAGAACACTCCCTGTTCCTGTCCTACTCAGGCCTCATCCCACAACTCTTTGATTGGTACATCGACAACTGCTTCGGTGCCACTTCATGTTCCGTCTGGATCTGGATTTTTCATCAATTTTGCTTCCAATTTCTATCCCTCTATCACCTTCACATGGTCCATCTCCGACACTTTCCTTCCTTGATCTTTCTGTGGATACATTGCCCGCTAGTACCCATTACAAGTCCACAGCTACCTCGACAACAGCTCTTCACACCCCACATCCTGTAAGGACTCCATCCCATTCTCCCAGTTCCTTCGCCTCCATTCCATCTGTTCTGATGATGCCACTTTCCAAAATGGTGCTGCTGACGTGTCTTCACTATTCCATAATCGTGGTTTCCCACCCACTGTGGTTGACATGACTCTCAACCTTGTTTGATCCACCTTCCGCACCTCTGCTCTCACCCCTTCCCCCCCTCCCAGAACCAGGATTGGGTTCCTTGTCTTCACTTTTCACCCCACCAGCTTCCGTATTCAAAGAATCATCCACGCCAGTTCCGTCATCTCCAGCTTTATGCCACCACCAAACACATTTTTAAAAAAAATTTAGAGTGGCCAATTAATTTTTCCAATTAAGGGGCAATTTGGTGTGTTCAAAGGGCAGCACGGTGGCGCAGTGGGTCAGCACTGCGGCCTCACGGCGTTGAGGTCCCAGGTTCGATCCCGGCTCTGGGTCACTGTCCATGTGGAATTTGCATATTCTCCCCGTGTTTGCGTGGGTTTCTCCCTCACAACCCAAAAAATGTGCAAGCTAGATGGATTGGCCATGCTAAATTGCCCCTCAAGTGGAAAAAATGAATTGGGTACTCTAAATTTTTTTTTTAAATTAGCATGTTCAATCCCTTACCCATCTTTGGGTTGTGGGGGCGAAACCCACGCAAACATGGGGAGCATGTGCAAACTCCACACGGACAGTGACCCAGAGCCAGGATCGAACCTGGGGCCTCGGCGCCGTGAGACTGCAGTCACTAAACACAGCTTCCCCTCACTCCCTCTCTGAGCATTCCACATGGACCATTCCCTCTGGAATACCCCGGTTCACTCCTCCATCACCCCCAACACCTCACACACCTTCCACAGCATATTCCCATGCAATCGCAGAAGATGTAACACCTGCCCCTTTACCTCCTCCTTACTCACCATCCAGGGGTCTGAACACTCTGCTTCACGTGCACCTCCTTCAGTCTGGTCTATTGCATTCACTGCTCCCAATGCAGTGCCCTCTGTATTGGAGAGACTAAAAGCAGACCGGGTGACCGCTTTGCAGAACATCTTCGGTCCGTCCGCAAGCAGGATCCAGAACTTTCTGCAACTTGTCATTTCAACTCACCATCCTGCTGTCACGTCCACATGTCCTTGGCTTGCTGCAATATTCCAGTGAAGCACAATGCAAACTGGAGGAACAGCATCTCATCTTCTGATTCGGCATGTTACAGCCTTCCAGACTTAACACCGAGTTAAGAACTTCAGACTGTGAACCCTCTCCTCCACCCTCACCCCATTTTTATTTCTTCAATTTATTTTCATTTCTTCCATTGATCTGTTTATTCCCTCACCACTGACTCACTTCCCCTACACCACCAGGGTTATCTGTTCCCTGCTCCAAGTTGTCCTTTCACACACTGCTTACCCCTGTTCTGCCATAAGCACATTCTTATCTCTCAATGTGCCACTATCAGCACCCTTTTTAGTCATCATCACCACCATCTACATTCCCTTTGTGGCATTGTCAGGGTGCCCAGGTGGCAGTGCCAAGGTACGAGACTGTGAAGGTGTCCAACTGCCAGGGGGAATATTAGGGTGCTAATGGATCATTTAAATACGCACGTCTAGATCTCGCCCAGCGGGAGCGAGATCCAGATCGTGACACACAGCAAGATTCTGTTGAATCTCCTGAGATGTTTCGAGCACTGCAAACCTCGCGAGAGGCCTCTCATGAGTTTCAATGCCCTCGTCCGACACCAAGACGGGGGCGTCGAGGCGACTGAATCGTGCCCAGAACCTGATATTACACGGGAACAAACTGCAAAGAGAAATGGTTGATGCCTGGAACAAGTAGGGGAGTAACTAGCTACAAGTGCTCTTTGGAAGATGAGCCGTGATGGGAAGTTGATGGAGGAGGATGGAATGGTCAACTGTGTCAAACGCTAATTTAAAAGTGAACAAATGGTATCCCCTGTGATTATGACCATAGTAACTTTCCCCAGCCTTGTGATCACTGAGTTGCATGGCATCAAATATTTTCAAAGGCCTGAATGGGAAGGGTGTGGTGCAATAGCAGTGTTTTTTTTTAATGAAAAGGCCGAACAACAGAAGTTTACAGAGGAAGGAACCGTACATGAAGAAAACATGTCATTTATAATGTCAATAAACATTGGATCAAGGAGAAATAGTTGAGCATTCTGAAAACATGGAAACGGATCTGTGTCTCAGATGGAGGAAATGAGGAACAAATTGAAAAGATAAGGGGACCGGACTGGAATAGAGAGTAAACAAGCTGGAGGCAGAGGAGATAGTGAGGGAAAAGAGTAGAGGAGGAAGTTAGAGATGGAGATCATGTGACTGCAAGGTGATGCAAATCATAAACAGGAACAGGACGTGAAACGGGCTTTTCTACTCGAGGGGAGAGAGGAAAAGTGGCCAGTTCATCCACTGAAGACAACCTGGGATGCAATCCAAAATGACATCAGAAATTTAAGTGAGTGTGACCCTCTCTGAGAAGAATAAATCTTGTATTCAGTGTTCTCGCTAAAGGTATATTTTTGCATCTAATAGATTTCCCTTTGTATGACCCTTTCTCTGACCGTGATTTCTGATATTAGCATGCAATGATATTCTTCCCTTGAACAAAGCACCCCTATAAAACAGTCTCTTTATAACACACACATTCTGAATGACTCCCAAAGGCAGGTTTATAAAGGAGGTCTACTGTACTTCCTCTTACACAGATACGCTGCTTGTCACAGGCCAGTGCAGACTGAAACAGCTGTATGTTATCACCAATACCAGTGTTGCTAAAAAGGTATCAGATGGCAGCATTGAAACCCAAGCCATAAATAGCAGTCATGAGTGTTTCTCATGATTGCTACCAAATGCCCGTTAGTTAGGAGCTTTGAAGTGGAGTATTTATCTGGTGACCACTTGCAGCTTCTTCCTTTTCTCTTGTTCGATTACTACCCCACAATGTTGTTTCTGAGCCTTTACACCACATTTATTCTGAACGAGTTTTGCTTATATCATGTTTGGGATAATAATAATGCGAGTATGAGTGTGACTACAATGAGTCACCTGGCGCCGAAATCGTATTAAATTATTTAATTTATTTTTTAACCATGGCCTTTGAAGTGGACCTAATATGTTAAAGCTGCTTCCGAGCCCTATAATTTGTTGCTGAAATCAATATCATTCACCAAAGAAATTTCGACATGAAATGCAATTATAATCCACACCGAGGTGGAAAATGGAAGTTTTTTTGGCCTGAACTCAAAGCTATCATTTTCTTTAAATTGCAGGCTCTCATACAGCTGCTTGCGACCCATCAATACACTTCATATCACGGCAGGGTGATCTGAGCCAATACTCATTATAAAGCATGCAGAAATACCTGAATATAGTTCACAAAGTTCTGATTTATTTTGCAATCTGTGTGGCCGGGGCATATGGCTTCAGAGGCCCTTCAGGGTCATAAAAACGTGTTGCAGCAATCCATCTTTTTTCTCGACTGAGCATTGGTTCAGCCAGTGACGTAGCCTTCAGTGGCACTGTGATTCATGTAAAGAGATTCCTATCACGCGGTCTTGTAATGTTCTGTCCCCAGAACAAAAGTTCTTCATTGTGTGCTTGCTGTAATCCCAATTATTGCAATTCTTGATGAGCTTGTTTTTAATACAAGAGTGAGATGCATCATGAAAACTGGAATTATCTTTTATGTTTATTGGTGTCAATTTTTCTGCTTCATGATTTTTTGGTCCATAATTTCATATTTATTATCTCAAGGTTATTTCCAGCATTTAAGCATCAAATGATACAGTACAGAAAAAGTAATCTGAAATTAGCTCCATTTGGTGACTTTGGATTCACCATAATGAGTATTTTGCCTTGAAAAATAGCAACATTTTAATGATCACGTGGGAGGCAATTATATCGTACACTCAAAGCCAAGAGCTTGATTCTGGGGTTCCCGATGAGATAAGCTCCCAATTTCATCTACGTAACCTGGTGAAGTGCCAACGGATAGCAATACAGCTCTCCAAGAATGGAATAAATTCCACGCTACCTTCTTGTATCCCCTCACAGCCAGTGTCCACAGTCTGGATTGGGATAAGTCATTAGTTGCAAGAAAGTCATCTTAAAATGAGGACAAGGAAATACTTCTGTTGTGAAAAATGTTGTCAACACTCAAGACACAAGCTTAAACAATTCCTCACTGAGATGACAACTTTAAAGAAGGCTATTTAACAATGTATTAGAAAGGACAGCAGGGTGGCGCAGTGGGTTAGCACTGAGACTTCACAGCAGTGAGGTCCCAGGTACGATCCTATCTCTGGGTCACTGTCTGTGTGGAGTTTGCACATTCTCCCTGTGTTTGCGTGGGTTTTGCCCCCACATCCCAAAAATGTGCAAGCTAGGTGGATTGGTCATGCTAAATTGCCCCTTAATTGGAAAAAATGAATTGGGTTCTCTAAATTTATTTTTAAAAACATTGTATTAGAATACTGCCAGATGGGTGTTGCAGGAATTAAGAAGAGTGTTAATTATACAATCTTTATTCATGAAATCGCGGCTTATTTCGGGGGTTTTCCCAGTGGGTTTTAAAAAAAAAAATTAAAGTCCTGCAAAATCGGCCCTGCCTCCCTCGCCCTGTCCAGGCGCCAAAGCTCCGTTCCACAGAGCTGAAGAGAAAAAAAAGAGGAGAGGCTGGTCCCGGTGAGCTACACGTGGAGGAGGTGTGGGGATCGCAACAAGAAACTGCCTGAAAGTCGGAGCACGGAGAGGATAAGACAAAAACAAAATAATAATTTTTGAATTCACTTTTTTTTTCTCTCCTGAAAATTTAAAAAACCTTTTTAAAGGAAAACTTTCTGAAAAAAGAAATTCCTTAAAAAAAAATTGTTTTCAAAAGGAGAAATTTTTTTTGGGGGGGGGGGGGAGAATTTATTTTTTGCACCAAAACCCAGGCAAACCAGGAGGCGGAAAAGCTGGCGAGCTGAGCAGAGGAGCAGAATCAGGACTCGGCAAGGTCCCCCCCCCCCCCCCCCCCCCCCCCCACCCCCCCCCACCCCCCCCCCCCCCCCCCCCTGCACAGGGGGAGGAATGGAGAAACGTGCTGAAAACGTAAATAAACGCCATACAGAAGGAGATAGAAACGGAGACAAACACCATGTAGGAGGCACTCAGGACGGAGCTCCACACAATGATGAAGGAGATGCTGGCGGAGACAACGGACAAAATGCAGCGAACCATCGATGGCCTGGAAAGGAAGGTGGAGGCGCAGGAGAAAACAATTCAGGAGTTGGAGAGGGCCACCTAGGACCAGAGCAACAGGATGGTAACTCAGGAAACCGAGATCAAAAGGCTGGCAACGACCCAGGGGAGCCTAAGAGGGAAAGTGGAGGACCAGGAATATAGGTCCAGAGGGCAGAATGTTAAAATAGTGGGTCTGCCAGAGGGGATGGAGGGCAGAGACCCAACAGGTTACGTCACCCAAATGCTGGGCAAGCTAGTGGGAAGGGAGAAATTTCCAAACCCCCCCCAGGAACCGACAGGGCGCACAGGCCGCTCCGACCCAGGCCCAAAGCCGGGGAGCTGCCCAGCGTGATTATCGTGAAGCTGCACAGGTTCCAAGAGCGAAAAAATCCTAAACTGGGCCTGGCAGATGAAATCGAGCACGTGGGAAGGGAAGATCATAAAGGTGTACCAGGACATTGGGGCAGACCTGGCCAAAAGAAGGGCTGAATTCAACAGGGCCAAATCATCACTCCACAAAAGTAATGTGCAATTTGGGATGTTATTCCCAGCCAAACTCTGGGTAACATTTGAGGGGAAGGAGCTGTTTTTTAACACCACAGAAGCAGCGAAGGGGTTTGTTAGAGCGAACAAACTGGGGGAGGGACAGCCGCAACGGCCATCATGAAAGCGACGGGGATGGAAAAGAAAGGAAGAATCGGAACAAAGTGCGGAGGGCACACCGCAAACAGAGACACTAAGATCACAAACTGCACACACGTGTTTGGTGTACTGTGCGGGACTGTTCTAACTTGCTCCCAGGCTCATTCCATCTGTCAATGCAATGCGGGGGGGGGGGGGGGGGGGGGGGAGCGAAGCAAGGTAAATGAGGGTGAGGAAGGTGACAGGAGGGTGAGACAAGGGCTAGCGAAAGGAAGGTAAAACAAGACCAGGGCAGGGCAAGTACTGGGAGGGGGGCCACCGTGCTAGCGAGGAGGGCTAACACGGGAGGGGCAGGAAGAAAGGAGGGCCGCGGCGCACATCTCAGGGGAGAGGGAGCGTGTGGCATAAAGAGAGGGGGGGAACATGGCAGAAGGGGGGGAAGAGCACAGGGGGCGGACAGAGGAACAGGGACTATGGAGGGGGGGGAGGAGTCGGGGGGGAGAGCTCAGAACAAAAGAGAAGTAAAGAGAAGGGTGAGGTAGATAAACAGCACGAACACAGGACTCGGCAGGCATGGAGCAGGGCGAGGAACCAAGATGGCGTCACAAACAGCCACTCGGGAGGGCTTCAGGGTGAAGGGAGACCCTGGAGTGCAGGGGCGCAGCTACGTGGCGTACACATAGCTGGCGGACATGTTGGGTGCCCCCTGGACAAAAGGAAACCCTGGAGCCCTGGGGCCCGACCTCAAGGCGAGAGCGGCGACCCTGGCCATTTTGGACGGCCCTCTAACGAAGGGAAACCCCGGAGTGCAGGGGCGCATCCCCAAGTAAGTATGGGTGATCCTGCAGCACCGGGGTGTCGAAAACCCCCCACCAGGATTGTCACTTGGAACGTAAGGGGACTCAACAGCCCAGTGAAAAGATCCAGAGTCTTCACTAAGAAGCCTAAAAGCAGACATAATCTACCTACAAGTGATGCACCTGAGGGAGAAGGACCGACTGCTGGTAAGAAAGAGCTGGGTGGGACAGACATCCCACTCATGCTACGGGACGAGGGCTAGGGGGTAGCAATATTAATTAGCAAGAGGGCAAGATTTACGGAAACCAGGCTACGGACCCAGGGAGACGGTACATCATGGTCAGCAGTGTCCTGGAAGGGGCACCGGTCGTACTAGTAAATGTGTATGTTCCCAACTGGCACAACACAGCGTTCATAAAGAAGACCATGGCAAAAATCTCTGAGCTTAACACACACTGACTGATCATGGGGGGGCGACTTCAACTGTGTACAGGACCCACTGACCGACCGATCAAACTCCGGAGCAGGGAAAAAGACTGGCATAGCTAGGGAACTAGGAGCATTTATGGAGCAGATGGGGGCGGTGGACCCATGGAGGTTCCTGCACTCAGGAGAGAAGGAATTTTCATACTCTCACAAGTACAGAAGGTATACACCCGTATCGACTTCTTTGCAGTGGGGAAATCGGTGCTTCCAGGGATCACGGGAACGGAGTACTCTGCGATCGTTACCTCTGACCACGCTCCACACTATATGGATGTGAGGTTGGAGACAGGCCGGGCCCAGCGCCCTGTATGGAGGCTGGACACGGACCTCCTGGCCGACAAGGCCTTCTGTCAAAAAACATCGCGGGCCATAGGCAACTACGTTAGTAACAACCAAAACGGGGAGGTTTCACCCTCCACTTTCTGGCAGGCACTGAAAACCATGATTAGAGGAGAGATCATAGCCAACAAGGCAAGCCGAGATAGGGAAGAGAGGGAGGCCAGGCAACAATTGGTGGACTCCATCCTGGAAGTCGAGAGAAAATACTACGAGGCCCCGACCATAGAGCTGCTGGCGGTGAGGAAAAAGCTTTAAATGGACTTTAACCTGCTATCCACTAGGAAAGCAGTGTACCAACTCCGCCAGACATAGGGGACCTACGAACACGGAGACAAGGCTGGCCGCCTATTGGCTCACCAGCTGAGAAAGCAGGCAGCCACAAGGGAAATAGTGCAGGTTAAGGACAGCAGAGGCAGACTGGTAACAGAACCAAAGGAGGTCAATCGGGCATTTGAGACCTTCTACCGGGGACTATATGCCTCCGAGCCCCCCCAACGGGGGCGCGGGATGAAACAGTTCCTAGACGGACTGGAACTACCAGTTGTGGGGGAAGACAGACGGGGGGAGCTGGAAGAACTAATGGACCTGGCAGAAATCATGGAGAGCATCAGCTCCATGCAGGCGGGGAAGGCACCGGGACCCAGCGGGTTCCCTGCGGACTTCTACAAAACTTTGCACCAGTCCTGGCCCCACACCTAAGGGACATGTTTGCGGACTCACTGGCAAGGGGCACCCTACCCCCCACGCTAACGCAGGCCACAATTTCCCTGATGCCTAAAAAAGATAAAGACCTGACGGAATGCGGATCATACAGACCCTTTTCACTGCTGAACATGCATTGTCATGTCTCTTACTGCTATGTGGGAAAATATCCAGACAGCTACTGGATAGAGCTCGAACGCCACTGGATGAGACAGACAAGAATGGGAGGATGAACTGGGGACGGAGGTAGAATGGGGACGCTGGAGCGAAGCACTTAGCAGGCTCCACTCCACCTCCCCTTGTGCAAGATTAAGCCTAATGCAGCTCAAAGTGGTGCACAGAGCGCACCTGACCAACCAAATGAGCAGATTCTTCCCGGAGGTGGAGGACAAATGTGAGCGGTGCCAGAGGGGCCCGGCCAACCACACCCACATGTTTTGGGCTTTCCCCAAGCTTGCTGGGTTCTGGACAGCCTTCTCCGAGGTAATGTCCATGGTTGTGAGGGTGAAGCCATGCCCAATAGTGGCAATCTTCGGGGTATCGGAACAGCCAGAGCTACACATGGGGAAGGGGGCCAACTCCCACGCTTTCGCTTCCATAATCACACACCGGAGAATCCTGCTCAGCTGGCGATCGGCAGCACCACCCAAAGCTGCAGACTGGCTCGCTGACCTTTTGGAATTTCTCCACCTGGACAAGATTAAGTATGCCATCCGAGGGTCAGAGGAAGGCTTCCTGGATACTTGAGGGCAGTTTGTCAGTCTGTTCCAAAACCTATTCGAGGTCAGCAACGAGGAGTAACCTAATAAGATTTTTTTTTAAACACCAAGATAGGTGAGGTACCAAAAGACTGCGCAATCCGGGGGGTGGGGGTGGGCGGGGGGAGGGGTGGAAGGAAGGTGGGGAAACCACGAGAGATAAGGGGGGGGGCTTTTTTATCCCCATTCTGTCCAGAAAATATAAGAAAAGCACAGCCGAAGCCAAGGGCGGGGGGTTTGGTGTGTGTGGCAGGGAGAGGGGCAATGACGGGGAAGGGGGAGGAACCATAGACCGATCCAGAGGGCAACACAATGCACAAAGGGTCAGTTGAACGAAGGACAAACTAAACCTCTATATAATAAAGGAAATTAGCGCGGGCGAGGAAAATGTGATGTGTATATATACAACTGTTTATAAATATGGGAAATTCCAATAAAACAATTTATTTTTAAAAAATCATTGACGTACATACAGCACAGCAGCTTGTATTTATATAGCGCATTTAACGGGCGGGATTTTCTGGCCGTTCCCTCCGGTGGGATTGCCCGGTCTCGCCAATGCCGTGTCCCCGCCGTGGGTTCCCCGTTGACAGCGGTCGGACTGGAAGAATCTGTCACTGGCTAATGGTGGGTCACCGCCACTGCTGCAAAACGGTTTGTGCTGAGGATGGGATGGCAGTCACAATGAAACAGCCCAACGCGCATCACGAGAGGAAATAAAATATAACACTGAGACGCCTAAGATGTTCAGTCATTTGACAAAATGCTTGGTTAAATGGGCAGGCTTTAAGGAGGATCTTAAAGGAGGAAAGTGGGGTAGAGAAGTGCAAGGAGGGAATTCCAGAGCTTGTGGCCTAGGCAACCAAATGTTTGGCCACCAGTGGTGAAGCAATTAAAATCATGAATGCTAAAGAAGCCAGAATTAGAGGAGTGCCGATATCACTAAGGGTTGTGAGACTGGAGGAGATTATAGAGATAAGGAAGGGTGAAGCGAGGGAGGAATTTTCAAACAAGGATGAACATTTTCAAGTCAAGACACAGAATTATCGAATGGTAATATATGAGACTAATAAACTATCTGAGATGTCAATGCGATGTAGCTCTTGCAACGCCTGAAGAACTCGCAAATCTAATTTAAGGGTAAACATCGCTCGCATTTTAATATCCTAAATATGAGTGTCCCAAGGGCCCACCTTTAACCTTGTCTTGTCTGGTTTGCATGTATTCCGTGGCAGTCTGATCCTCGACATGTCATGAAAATTGGGCGGGATTCTCCGACCACCCCCTCCCCCGCCATGTCGGAGAATCACAGGGCGTCGGCGTGAATCCCGCCCCCGCCGTCCTCCAAATTCTCCGGACCCCCCAAAAATCGGCCCGGCGTGAGTTGCGTCGCCCGCCTCAGAGAATGGCAGGGTCCGGCACGACTCAATGGGCCCTGGGGCTACCCGAATTCTCCGGCCCGCGATGGGCCAAAGTCCCGCCGTCTTTTGCCAGTCCCGCTGGCGTAAATTGGAGTACGTCCTTACTGGTGGGACCTGGCGGCGCGGGCGGCCTCCGGGGTTCTTGGGGGGGGGGGGGGCGCGGGGGAATCTGGCCCCAGGAGGTGCACCCATGATGGCCTGGCCTGCGATCGGGGCCCATCGATCCGCGGGCAGGCCTGTGCCGTGGGGGCCCTCTATCCCTCTGCACCGGAGGCTGTACCGGTCCGCCATTCCTGGTGCGGAAACAAAGCCCTCTGCGCATGTGCGGGGATGACCCCTGCACACGCTGGTGCCCCCGCGCATGCGCCAACTCGTGCCGTCCGGCTGAGGACCTTCGACGCCAGTTAACATGGCGCCAAGCCCCATTCCTGCCGGCCGGCGGGACGCAAACCACTCTGGGACGGGCTTAGCCCCTGAAGGTGGGGAGCGTTTCATACCTTTGGGGCGGCCTGACGCCAGAGTGGTTCACGCCACTCCATCCCGCCGGAGTTATCCACCCCGCCGATTACGGAAGAATCCCCCCCCACGTGTTTGATGACAATGCCTGTTTCCACCTTTGCACCAAAATACCCCTAACTCCAGGAATATGACAGTGCTGGTGTTCCCTTTCTGAGGTCAATCAAATGTTTTCTTTTTCTTAAAGGTAATTTATTGGGGGTAGTTTCAAATAGATGCAAAAAACGAAAGACTCATAACAAACAAACAACAATGTAATACGATATACAACACTAATTATACACATTCCCTCCTACCTCTCTCCTTTTTATCCAGTATAACCCTCGACCCCCCTCCCTCCCCCCCCCCTTCTCCCTTAACAAAGAAAAGGAAAAAGGAAGAAATTCCCCTCCCCCGCTGACATTTTAGTTTGCTTTAAAGATGTCGATCAAAATGTTTTCTAACTGAACATCAGATCAAGGCCTGCCTCCGCTCCCACCAAAATGTGCTAGAGATACCAGTCATTGCTTTGGCTGTTTTCTTCGGTGAACCGGTCAAAGGTATTGGTGTTCTGTTTGAACTGGACCCGGCTGTCAAAGCCCAAAAGCTGTCCATAACCTCCACTGTTGACTTTTACTCCATCAACCCTTAATTCAATTACTACTACAATAGCTTTCCAAGCTGCAGTCTACACATATTCCAGCACATGTTGCTTGCACCCTGTTCTGCAGTACATCCTGCTTTTATATCATCCTCAGTGTATTGAATTCAACGTTTTTGTCTTCATTTACAAACCTGCAGTGTCATTTATATAGCCTTTCACAGGGCAGCACGGTGGCACAGTGGTTAGCATTGCTGCCTATGGCGCTGAGGACCTGGGTTCGAATCTTGGCCCTGGGTCACTGTCCGTGTGGAGTTTGCACATTCTCCCCGTGTTTGCGTGGGTTTCATCCCCACAACCCAAAGATGTGCAGGGTAGGTGGATTGGGCATGCTAAATTTCCCCTTAATTGGAAAAAATAATTGGGTACTCTAAATTTAAAAAAAAATCTATATAGCCTTTCATGACCTGGCCTCTGCTGCCTCCTCCAGACCCAAGCCGCACAATCCTGGATTCCCGTGCATCCGCCATTCCATTTGATCCACCTTTGGAGAGAAAAAACCTTCAGCTATCTTAGCTTTACTCAGAACATCCCTATCTTAACCCTGACTTGCTACTTTAACCCATACTTTCAAAACGTTCCTTCACACCTTTAGTGGCCAGAGAGGAGTCCAAAACGAGAGATGTAAAGAAACTTATTTTATTACAAAGTAAACTATATACACAGTGCACTCCAGGTACCAGCCGGGACTACCCATCGTCGCTTCCAATCTGACCCGACTTCTACGCTACAGTCCTCAGCGGACAGTCTTGTATTCTACGAGGCTTATGGAGAGACGAATTGGTCCGCCCCATAGGTCTCGTGCAGGTTATAACAGTAGCTCTCTCAGGCTAACCTCTCAATCTAACTCTTCCATTATTGTTTGACATTCATTTTGTCTTCAGCATTTTGGGATGTTTACTAATAAGGGTGCTATAACATTGCAAGTTACTCTTGGTTGCATTCAGCAGAGGTTGGAATGACCACACAACAACAATCTGCACAAATCACTAATAGCCTAAGGCAGGGTATCAAACTCAGAGCTGCGACCCGCAGGTGGGTAGTGGCATTCCCTGTTGCGGGAGAAGTGCCCAAAGGCTGTGATCGGCTTTTAAAAATGCACCCCTCAGGCGGATTCAGCAGTGCGTGGATCTGGAGGCCAGCGGGACAGACTGCCTCCTTCTATCGTCAGAACGCTGTCCCAGTGCCATCTCCTTCCAACATCAACGCACTGTCCCAGTACCCTCTCCTTCTAACGTCAGCGCGCTGTCCAAGTACCGTCTGCGCCTGACGTCAACGAGCTATCCCAATACCGTCTCCTTCCAACATCAGCGCGCTGTTCCAGTACCGTCTCCTCCTGATGTCAGCGTGCTTTCCCAGTACTGTCTCCTCCTGACGTCAGCGAGCTGTCCCAGTACCATCTCCTGACGTCAGCGAGCTGTCCCAGTACCGTCTCCTCCTGATGTCAGCGTGCTGTCCCAGTACCGTCTCCTCCTGACATCAACCCGTGGGACCCCAAGGTCTGCCGGTATGTGTCATGAAGGTCGTTTGGCGTGGGTCACGATGGTCAACCCGTGTGAGTTGCAAAATTTGTTCGGCGTGGGTCACGAAGGTCGGCCGGTTGGTAAAAATGGGTTCCGGGGAAAAAAGTTTGAAAAACACTGGTCTATGGTTCACCTGTATCTCTTGCTTATGCAAACTTATATAGCTTCTTTTGCATGGAAATTTTCTTAGAATCATAGAATCTCAACAGTGCAGAAGGGGACCGTTCAGCCCATCAATTCTGCCCCGAAAGAGCAGCCTATTAGGCCCATTCCCTGCTCTAGCCCTGTCCTCCCATCCACCTTTTGGACACTACGGGGCAATTTAGCATGGCCAACCCACCTAACACGCACATCTTTGGACTACGGGAGGAAAACAGAGCACCCAAAGAAAACGCACGCAGACACGAGGAGAAAGTGCTAACTTCACACAGACTGTCACCAGAGGTTGGAATCGTACCTGGGTCCCTGGGTCTGTGAAGCTGCAGTGCTAACCATTCTGCCACAGTGCTGTCTCAATTCTTCTTCGAGAAACTCAGGTTTCAGAAATACTTGATCAATGAAGCTCTTCAGCAATCATATTCCAATTAATTCCCTTTAATTATTTTCTGATGAATCAGAAATTAAGACATTTAGTAGGAACTGTCAAAAGGCAGTTCTTCAGAATTAAAAAGGTTCCATTCCAAAAGTGAAGAATACAGAGGGATTCACACTGAATGGAAAAGCAGCCACAACATATAAACTGAGGGTCTTTGATCTATCAATTTCTACCCCTGTAAACACCAACTAATTGTCTGTGTCAAGCTAAGATCCTTATCAACTTTATGTGTAATTTCCCACATTTAATACATTTCCTCTGCCATAAAAGAAGCTGTCAGCCATGTCTGTCAGCAGTGATTAGATCAAAATGTCGAATTTTTCAGCTGCTCCCCTCAGTCATGTTGTAAAGCTGTCGACTCTTTGCTGTGACATGTTGCAGGAAGGTTTAGCTTCATTGTCCTTTAATTAGGGAAGATTTGCCTTTTGCAGTTAGACCTATGGCTTGAGTCACTGGGTATGAAACTCCAGCACTGATCTGAAAGACGATAATTTAGGTGATGTGTGCTCTGATGAGGCACTGACCCAGCGCCTGCTTGAGGATAGCCCCAATTGCTCTCTGACTGAATTATATGGTTCCAGACACCCAAATCCCTGTTGAGCCTTCAATTTTTATCTATTGTACAGACGTAGGTTGCTGGAACAGTCAAGAACAACTCAGCTATAGAATCATAACAGTGGATGGTAGACCAAGTTTGACTGTTTCAGAGACACTACGACTACTTCATCCCATTCTTATACAAAGCATTTTCATGATACGTGTAACATTAAATATAATGTGCCAATTGCAATTAGTAACATGGGTACGTTACTCACTGGTATCCTTGTTAATGCGCTCACCATAGCAACATGAAATGTAAGCCTTAAAATAATTCTGTGGTCTTTGCTCCAGTACCACTTAAAAGTCTGAAATATAGTTTACTGGGTGATCCAGCAGTTTAGGAAAAAGGTGACTTAAAAACAATACTGACCGCCATGACCTGAATAATTAACATTTTTGAAAAAGAACTAAAGTCCCCATTCATCACCAAATTTGTTGTAGAGCAATTTTGGCCTGGATCCTATGGTTAGTAAATGCACAGTGTTGGCCGTTCCTTAAACGAACATTCACCTGGGTTTTTTTAATGGACGTCTGCGATGGAAGTTGTAGTATTTAGAAATCCATTTTAGCATGGTGCTCTTTAGAGGAGATCTGTGACCAGTGTGAACAGGGCAAGCAACATCTGAATCAAATCAGAATGAAGAGTCCTTAATGAGGCATGCAGTCTCCACACACAAGTTGGAATATAAAATTTAAGGTCAAATCAGATACAAAATGTGAAATATAGAGGAAGAAAAGATTAGATTGAAAAAACAGAGATATCCAAGAGACAAAAAAAAGTAAAAGGAAACAAACTTTTCAAGTTAAAGAAAATCTCCAATTCTGAAGCAATGAGGCTGCACACATGTAAAAGTAAATTGGTTGGTTGTAAACTGCTTGGTTGGCTACCATTGACACAGCAAACTGCCGGCTCAAAGTGGAGAGGATCTCCAGGAAGATCGTGCATATAGACACTGACATTAAGTTGGCATCTCCACATCATGGTTGTAATTAAGACTGACCACACATTAAAAATTCACTTACACTGGAATGGACAAGCCAATTGTTTTTTTGTTGGAGTATGGCGTAGAGGTAGAGGATCAGTCATGATCATGCTGAATGGCGGAGCAGGCTCAAAGGGTTGGATGGCCTACTCCTGCTCCTATTTTCTATGTTGCTATGGTTCTTACATGCGTAGTGGGTATCCAACACACAAGGGACATATGCCTTCATGGTGTACCAAGTGTTTTAATGCTGATCTCTCAGTGAGATACTGTACAACAAAGCTCCTGCAAGAGTGACTCAGAGTAGCTTCCTGATTATTACATTTTATTGCTTATGTGTGGTCACAGAAGTTAGCTGTCCAATTTACTCTTTGTTAATGTTGATTACCTTGACTACAAAATCCAGGTCATCAATATTTTCACATCCTTGTAGGTCATCCTGCCATGTTACAGGATATTTAGCAATCTAAATGCAAGGGATGAATGCATATAACTCACTGTGGTGAGTAAGATTGATCTACAAGCGAGCGGTACTGATTTCAAACATCATGGCCCCAATTTTATGGCGTGGCTCATGTCTCATCCAACACCACCCCCTCCCCTAACCCCCTACCATCCCCCTGGAGGATGCGTCAGGCAATGTAAATTGCCATTTACTTCGGTGGGACTGTATGAAGACCCAGAAGGCCCGAATAGTCAAGTAAACAGTGGATTACTTAAGGTCAAAGGAAATGCCTCCTACTGAGGCATACACACCGGTCAGGACTACCCGAATGTCGGCTCCTGTCTGGGGCTGGCTTTTATATGGTCTAATAATGAGCCCAAGCTGGACAGACCTGGGCCCACTAGCAGGGAAGTTCGTATTCCACAGGCCCCATGGGGAGATCGATTAGAGTATCTCTGTAGCCTCGTAAGGGTTACTATAACCAGTAATATCCCACTGACCTGGAGGGTTTGTAAAATCCTGGCCCATTATTTAATTTAATTTCACTGATTCTTTATTCTTCTAGTTAATCTGGAACAGGCTTGCTGAAATGCCAAGCTATGGTCTGTAGCACCGGACCGGGAAGAGGTTATAGTTGGACTACAGCATGGAACTGAATTTCTGTCAGCCCAATTTTTTATGCAGACTTCAAAGTCTGGAACCTCTGTTAAACTTTACATCCTAGATCCCATTCAATCTATGCACATTCAAAACTATGCCCTTGCAATATCCCGCATGGGTTTTGCGGGGTGATTCTCGCGAAGTACAAGCTCCTCCACTGAGGGGCGGGGGAACTTGATTTAGCAACGTATACAAGGTCGGCCAGTAAGGCACCAACTAGAGGGAGACCTAGTGGGGATCTATCAGGAAGTGTATAAACCATAATTGTAAATTAATCTAAGTTCTTTATTTTTGTTGGTAGGGGCTCCCTGTGTGACGAGAGCGGGATTTGAAGGCTTTTTCCTCAAAGTTCTTGGAGTTGACCATTGAACCCTGTGGTGCACAAGGGTTGTTGTTCTAGTGAAGGGCCAGGCAGTCGCATTAAGGGACCTTCACAACGGGGACCCAGAATTGCCCAAAATGAAGATGCTAGCGAGAAGTTACGTCTGGTGGCTGGGTTTGGACACAGATATCAAGACGTTGGCTCAATAGTGCTCGACCTGTCAAGAGCAACCAGAAGCTCCCCATGGCGGCACCCCCGGGGCGCCTTGGGATTGCGTACATGCCGATTTCACCGGTCCATTCCTGGGTTTGATGTTTCTCATCCTGGTGACCAGCCACTCCAAGTGGCTGGAGGTTCACAAAATGGCAAAAATCACCTCCTGGGCCACCGTCGCGCGATTGCGCATTTCTTTTTCCATCAGTGGAATCCCAGAGACGCTCCTGACAGCTAATAGTGCCTCTTTCATGAGTGAAGAATTTACCGCTTTCATGAAAGGCAACAGGATTTGGCATGTCCACACTGCTCCACCGAATTGTAAATAAATCAAAGTTCTTTATTTTACTCAGCATGGACTCCCCATGTCCCTTATGAAATTGTCTTGCATATACATATTTTTCATTACGTGCTGGTTTTTCCATGCAGGATTTTGAGGCAACAAAGAAACGATGGGTTAAAGTTTCAATATTGGTGAACGGGGAGTCGGAGGAATGGAATGCCCCCCCCCCCCCACCTTTTTCCTGTTCTCGGGCAACATAGAATTGCAATTTAAACTCCCACTGAAGGTAAAGTCACACCAATAAGAGCGGTAAAGTAATCTCCCTGAGCGATCAAGTTATATTTGTGTCCAAGGTGCAATCTAGCATGAAATAGACCTCAATCATACATCCTGATTTCCTGGCTTCAGGCTGTCTCTGGGCTCAGCTGGCGAGTAAAGGAAGGTGATCCAAGACAGAGGCAGTCATTCGAACTAGTTCAAAGAGGAGCCTGGTGTCTGAGAAGACGAGAGAAATGCAAGATTTACAGCCTTGATTGGAGGCATCTGAGAAATGATCCTACAGAAACATGCAAAGTAGTTGTCAGAACTAAAAGGAAAATCTTAAAAACTGCTTTAAACTAAATTACAGGAATAAGGTAAAGAAGCAGAGGTTCAAAGTAGAACTTAGGTCAGGAAATTGTTCAAATAAAGTGATCAACACATGGCGACTTCAAAGTTAAGTGGACGAAGCAAAAGTATTTAAAAAACAATAAGGTGGGCAACACGGTGGCGCAGTGGTTAGCATTGCTGCCTCACGGCGCTGAGGTCCCAGGTTCGACCCCGGCCCTGGGTCACTGTCCGTGTGGAGTTTGCACATTCTCCCCCTGTTTGCGTGGGTTTCGCCCCCACAACCCAAAGATGTGCAGGGTAGGTGGATTGGCCAGGCTGAATTGCTCCTTAATTGGAAAAAATGAATTGGGAACTCTAAATTTAAAAAAAAGAAACAATAAGGTGCCACCATGTGAGCAGCTTAGACTCCTACTGAATGGAAAGAAGATGAGCTGAATGGACATTCTTGTCCACATTTGGGCAGCACGGTGGCACAGTGGTTAGCATTGCTGCCTCACGGCGCTGAGGACCCGGGTTAGAATCCCGGCCCTGGGTCACTGTCCTTGTGGAGTTTGCACATTCTCCCCGTGCCTGCGTGGGTTTCGCCCCCACAACCCAAAGATGTGTAGGCTAGGTGGATTGACCACGCTAAATTGCCCCTTAATTGAAAAAATAATTGGGTACTCTAAAAAAAAATTTTTTTTTAAAATCCTTGTCCACATTTATCATGTGAGCTTATACTGTAGGCGAACAACATAAAACCACAGATATTTCTGAAGCAACTAATTGTGCTTTATTTACTATTATCAGATAGTATTACTACTTCTTGTGGTTTTAATTTTCTGATGTGGTGTAATCTTAGTCCTTTTGTTCTGTTGAGATTTGAAAAAAATGTTCATTAGATGAGGGTTTGCTGCAAGTTTGATATTTATTGTCTGTTATTGCCTATGAGAAGGTGGTAGTGAGCCACTGTCTTGAAACACAGCAGTCTGTGTGGTGTGGGTAGTCCCACAGTGCAGATGGGTTGGAAGTTCCAGCCTTTGGTTTAGTTATGAGGAATGAGCCAAGATATATTTCCAAGTAAATGGCATTTACGGCACGGTGGCACAGTGGTTAGCACTGTTGTCTCACAGCACCAGGGACCCGGATTTCATTTCAACCTGGGGTCACTGTCTGTGCGGAGTTTGCACTTTCCCCTCGTGCCTGCGTGGGTTTCTCTGGGTACTCTGGTTTCCTCCCATGACCCAAAGATGTGCAGTTATGTGGATTGGCCATCCTAAACTGCTGCTCAGTATCCAAAGGTGTGATATTAATGGGTTAAGAGGATGGGGGGGAAGTGGGCCTAGGTGGAGTGCTCTTTCAGAGGGATGGGTCAAATGGCCTCCTTCTGCAGTGAAGTGATTCTAAGTATTCTATGGAAGCTTGTCCTCAAGTGGCTGCTTTCCTTGCCCTTCTAGACAGTAGAGGCCACTGGTTTGGCAAGATGCCCCAATGCAATTTGTTGACGGTACACGTTTCAGGTGGGGATTGTGCTGCTGGTGGGATGAGAGAACCCAACGCCAGAGAATTACGACCGAGATCTTCAGCTGAATGGACCTACTGACTGAGTAGAGGTGAATAGGCTATTGATGAATATGTGAATCATAATGGCACTGCTGATGATATCTTCCACAACTTTGCTATTGATTGACAGTAGATCGATGAGGTGGTAATTGCCTGGATTGGATTTGCCCTGCTTTTTGTGGACAGAACATACCTGGGCATGGCCCATTTTGTCAGGTTAGTATTTGGCATTATTGTAGCTGTACTGGAACAACTTGGACAGAGGTGCAACCAATTCTGGAGTGCAAAGTTTCAGCACTAATATCTGAATGTTGCCAAGGTCAATAGAACCCTGTATCTCCAGCTGTTTTTAAAATCACATTCTGTGAATTGAAAATAGGCATCTGTGATGCTGGGGACATCAAGAGGAAGCGAAGGTGGTTGCAAATACTTCAGACTTGTCTTTTGCACAGTCGTGCTGAGCTCCACCATCAGATGCGAATGGTCATGGAAGCTTGTCCTCCCATGAGTTATTTAATTGTCTACTACCATTCAAAACTGGACATCGCAGGACTGCACAGCTTCAAACTGAACTGTTGGTTATGATATCACTTAGCTCTGTCTATGGCACACTGCTTCAATGTTCAACAATATGGGGGGCTGGAGTTTCAGTTTGGGAGAGTAAAATGCTCCACCGGAACTGAGTACCGTACAATTTGCGTTCCCATTTGGGGCGTTATTTATTCCGAGATTCAGGACATGCAAATGGGCCAGTACTCTGCCATTGTGAATTAGAAACAATTCCCATTGACTCTGGTGGTATAACCGCTGGGGTCGGAATTGATGCTAAAGAGCCTGACAAGCTGGAACTGCTTAGAAGCGTTCCACACCACACACTCAATCCAGCCACAAAGTTGACACAGAGAAGTGTCATATGAGACTACCTTTAAGAAATGGGGGGTCTATAAAATAGCTGTAGTGGATGTGGCTTTAAGAATTGGGTGTTTATCAGTGATGTCAGAGTGTAGGTGGAGCTGGGCTGTCTGTCTGCTTTTACTTTTGCTTTGGGTTTGCAGCTGCAGGGTGTGTTTTAGTTTTGTTTTAGATTTGGAGAAGCTGCAGTCACAGCAAGATGTGTATGAATCTTTGCAAGCTAAAGAATGTTCATTTGGTGATTTCAAGGTGGTAACTGTTCTCAGTAGTGTAGTTAAACCTGATGTCTTTCTGTAAAAAGGGTTCTTTTTGTCTTATGGATGTTTCAAGGAAACATTAAGAGTGACTTTGCGGGCAGCACGGTGGCCTAGTGGTTAGCACAACCGCCTCACGGCGCTGAGGTCCCAGGTTCGATCCCGGCTCTGGGTCACTGTCCGTGTGGAGTTTGCACATTCTCCCTGTGTCTGCGTGGGTTTCGCCCCCACAACCCAAAAATGTGCAGAATAGGTGGATTGGCCACACTAAATTGCCCCTTAATAGAAAAAATAATTGGGTAATCTAAATTTATTAAAAAAAAGAAGAAAAAAAAGAGTTACTTTGAGAGTTCTGTATTCTTTGGGGGATTTATTGGTGTTGATAGTTGTTGAGATGTTTACTGTGGGTTTATAAAGTGTTAACTGCTTTCATAAATAAACATTGTTTTAATTTAAAAGTACTGTAGATTTCTCTTGCATCACACCTACATTTGGCCCGTGTACTCCCCATAAACACAATCTATTCAAAGTTGTGGGTCAGATGAACTCCATGATACACTTTGGGGTTCTCTAAACCCTGCCCGATAACAGAATACCTACCCCTCCCACCCCTGATTTCGGGAGTTTGAATTGGATGGACCCTCTGCTCGATGCCAATGAGGAGAGGAGGGGAACGCTCTTCTGCAGGGTGGGCCGCAGACACAAGCCTGCCCTCCTGAACAGCGTCTGTGAGGAGGTGGCAGAGTGCTGTCACCTCACCAGGAGGAGGCAACTCCTGATCCTGAGGGGTGGGTGTCACCGGAGAGACCTCTGCTCTGAGAGAGGCAGTGTGCCAGCCAGGGTTCCAAAGGCCATGGTGCAGATGCCCTTTGGTTGGGGTGAGTTCTGCTAATCCTCTGCTTCCTCTACAGTGGGGCTGCGTTTCTGAGGAGTGCCAACACCTGGTGGGCCGCTGATTGAGCAAGGCCACACCCATCCACTTGATGATACTGCTGGGGTATGAGGATTTCTGGAGAGGCACCCTGGGAGCGCTCCCACAACACCAGATGCTTACTGAGAATTTACAGGACACAGAGAGCAGTTAGTGATATGACCATCCAGGCGGCTGTAAGTAGGAGCAGTGGGATGTTTAAATCACATACTGCAGTAATGGCGGTCTGAGTGGGACACTCCCAGTCCACAATCTTGGCACCAAGTCATTCCCTGTCACTCCTCCCTGCCCCAGGCAGTCACCCCACAGCAAGCTGACAGGTTTTGAGAGTATTTTAATCCTCGCTCCCCCTCAACAGCCAGGCAACCAGGACCCTGCTGGTAAATACTTGCATCAATTTGGCTCACACAACTTCTGAGAGGGGTGGAGCATCACAGAGGGGTGGAGCATCACAGAGGGGTGGAGCATCACAGAGGGGTGGAGCATCACAGTGTGGTGGAGCATCACAGAGGGGTGGAGCATCACAGAGGGGTGGAGCATCACAGAGGGGTGGAGCATCACAGAGGGGTGGAGCATCACAGAGGGGTGGAGCATCACAGAGGGGTGGAGCATCACAGAGGGGTGGAGCATCACAGTGTGGTGGAGCATCACAGAGGGGTGGAGCATCACAGAGGGGTGGAGCATCACAGAGGGGTGGAGCATCACAGAGGGGTGGAGCATCACAGAGGGGTGGAGCATCACAGAGGGGTGGAGCATCACAGAGGGGTGGAGCATCACAGAGGGGTGGAGCATGTAGTGTCCAACCCATTAATGATATTTAAATCCATGTAAATGACGGTTTTGCATGGACTCGGCCGCACGGGGTATGAACTTCACAAACGCCGCCAGCGGGGGACATGAGCATGACATTGGAATCGGCACCAGGTGCAAATCGTGATTTTTCCATTGCATGCTATTCTCAGCCCGATTGCAATTCCAGCTGGTGGCGGGAAGCGGAGAATTCAGTCCAGGATTTAATATTACTTTTTTCTAATAAACATTTTATTGAGGTATTTTTTGGTTTGACACCAACAACAAAATAAACAATGTACATGAATCTATAAACATAGTGCAAAAGCCGTCTTCCTCCCTTACAGGTTCCATCTTTACTAACTCCCTATTCTAATCTAAACTAACCACCCCCTTTCTGCTGAAGATTAAAGAAGTCAACGAACGGTTGACACCTCAGGGAGAACCCTAACATTGACCCTCTCAAGGCGAACTTGATTTTCTCCAAACAGTGAAAGCTAGCCATGTCCGATAGCTATGTCACTGAATTCGGGGGCCTTGAATCCCTCCAAGCTAATAATATCTGTCTCCGGGCCACAAGGGAATCAAAGGCCAGAACTTTGCCTCTTTCTCCTCCTGGATTCCTGGATCTTCAGACAGCCCAAAAATCGCCACCTCTGGACTCGGTGCCACCCTTATTTTTAACACCGTGGACCTGACATCTGCAAACCCTTACCAGAACGCCCTAAGCTTTGGACATGTCCAGAACATGTGGACATGGCTCGCTGGCCGTCCCGCACACTTTGCGCACCTATCTTCTACCCCAAAGAACTTGCTAATCCGGGCCACTGTCACGTGAGCCCGGTGAACAACCTTGAATTGCATCAGGCTGAGCCTGGCACAGGTTGCGGATGCGTTGACTATACTCAACGCGTCTGCCCATAGACTATCTTCTATCTCACCTCCCAACTCCTCTTCCCACTTGCGTTTCAGCTCCTCAGTCTGCGTCTCCTCTGACCCCATCAGTTCCTTGTAAATGTCAGAGACCCTCCCTTCTCCCACCCACCCTCTGGAAACTATCCTGTCCTGTACCTCCCTTGGTGGTAGGAACGGGAAGGTTGAAACCTGCTTAAGTAGGAAGTCTCGCACCTGTAGGTACCTGAATTCATTTCCCCTCGCCAATCCAAATTTCTCCTCCAGCTCCCTCAAGCTAGAAAGCTCCCTTCCATAAACATATCCCCCATCCTCTCAATCCCTGCTCTCTGCCATCTCCGAAACCCCTCGTCCACCCTTCATGGGCAAACCAGTGATTATTACAGATTGGAGACCAAACCGATGCTCCTTCTGTTCCCACATGTCTCCTCCATTGCCCCCAGACTCTCAGGACCAACACCACCACGGGGCTCGTGGAGTACCGTGCCGGCGGGAACGGCAGAGGCGTCGTTATCACTGCCCCTAAGCTGGTGCCCTTACATGAAGCTGCCTCCATAGGCTCCCATGCCGACCCCCCCCCCCCCCCCTCCCCCCCCCACCCACTTCCTGATCATGGCTATATTCGCCGCCCAATAGTAGTTACTGAGGTTTGGCAACGCCAGCCTGCCATCTCCCCGACTCTGCTCAAGCATCCCTTTTTACTCGCGGGGTCTTGCCGCCCATACAAAGCCAGTGATCACTTTGTTGACCCATTTAAAAAAGGACCGCGGAATAAAGATGGGGAGACACTGAAACACAAACAGGAACCTCGGGAGGACCGTCACCTTCACTGTCTGCACCCTCCCAGCTAGTGACAATGGGAGCGTGTCCACCTCCGAAAATCGTCCTCCATTTGGCCCACTAGCCGGGCCAGATTTAGTTTGTGCAGCTGTTCCCATTCCCGCGCCACTTGGATGGCGAGGTGCCAAAAGCTTCCCCCTCCCACCCTAAACGGTAGCACCCCCAGTCGCCTCTCTTGCCCCTCACCTGGACCGCAAACATCTCACTATCCCGCATATTTAGTTTACACCCCGAAAATCGGCCAAGTTTACCCAGAATCCTCATGATTTCTTCCATCCCCTCTGCCGGGTCCGATAAATACAGGAGCAGGTTGTCTGCGTAAAGCGAAACTCTGTGCTCCACCTCCCCCCCCCCCCCCCCCCCCCCCCTCCCACCCCCCCCCACCAGACCAACCACCTCCAGCCCCTCAAAGCTGTCAGTGCAATTGCCAGCGGCTCTATGGCTAACACGAACAACAGTGGGGAGAGGGGGCATCCTTGTCTCGTCCACCGATGCAGGCTGAAATAGTCCGATGTTGTCCTATTCATCCGTACTCTTGCCACAGGAGCCTGATACAACAACCTGACCCAGTCAATAAAGCACCGCTCAAATCTAAACCGTCACAGTACATCCCACAGACATTCCCATTCTACTCAATCAAAGGCCTTCTCTGTGTCCATAGCGCCCACTACCTCCACCTCCCTACCTTCCGGGAGCATCATGATCATGTTTAATAGCCTTCTTTTTTTTTTTAAATAAATTTTGATTACCCAAAAACTTTTTTCCAATTAAGGGGCAATTTAGTGCGGCCAATCCATCTACTCTGCACATTTTTGGGTTGTGGGGGCAAATCTCACGCAGACACGGGGAGAATGTGCAACTCCACAAGGACAGTGACCCAGAGCCGGGATCAAACCTGGGACCTCAGCGCCGTGAGGCAGCTGTGCTAACCACTAGGCCACCGTGCTGCCCTTTTAATAGCCTTCTTACATTGGCCACCAACTGCGTTCCCTCAACAACCCCGTCTGGTCCTTCCCAATAACGTCCGGAACACAATCCTCAATTTTGGCCAGTAGTTTGGTGTCCACATTCAATAGGTATGTCAGCCTGTAGTACTCACACAGCTCCGGGTTCATGTCCCACTTCAGAATCAGCGAGATCCTGGCCTGTGACATCGTCGGGGGAAGCACCCTTCTCTCCCTTGCCTCATTGAATGTCCTCATCAACAACGGCCCCAATACCCCAGAGAACGTTTTATAGAACTCCACTGGGTACCCGTCCGGCCCCGGGACTTTACCCGACTGTATGACCTTCAGACCCTCCGCCATCTCCTCCATCCCGATCGGGGCCTCCAGCCCTCCTACCAGCTCCCCATCCACCTTCGTGAAATTCAGCACCCCGAGGAAGTGCCTCATCCCTTCCGGCCCCGTTGAGGGTTCCGACTCATACAACCTACTATAAAACTCTTTAAATGACTTATTTGCCCCTGCTGAGTCTCCAACCAGGTTCCCATCTCCATCCTTTACTTTCCCTATCTCCATGGCTGCCTCCTTCTTTCTAAGCTATTGTGCAGGCATTCTGCTGGACTTCTCTCCATGCTCATAAATCACCCCCCTCCCCTTTCTCAGCTGCTCCACCGCCCTCCCTGTGGTTAACAAGCCAAACTCTGCCTGTAGCCTCCGTTGTTCCCTTAAAAGCCATGCCTCTGGGGTATACGCATACCTCCTATCAACCTGTAGTATCTCCTTTACTAGTCGGTCCATCTTTGCCCTGTCTACCTTCTCCCTGTGGACCCGTATTGAGATCAGCTCCCCTCTAATCACTGCCTTTAATGCTTCTCAGACCACCGCTGCCGAAATTTCTCCCGTGTCGTTGACTTCCAGTAGTTCTGAATGCATTTCCTCAGCTCCCCGCACACCTCATCATCAGCTAAAAGACCCACATCTAGCCTCCAGTGCGGGTGCTGGTTACTGTCTTTACTAATCTGTAGGTCAACCCAGTGCGGAGCATGGTCTGAAATTGTGATCGCCGAGTACCCCGTGTCCACCAACCTTGTCAGTAAAGCCCTGCCCAGAATAAAGAAATCAATCCGGGAGTACATTTTATGCATGCGTGAGTAGAAGGAGAACTCCTTCACCCTCAGCTGCCCAAATCTCCATGGGTCCATCCCCCCCACCTGCTCCATGAACCCTTTTAGTTCCTTTGCCATTGTTGGCACACTGCCCATTTTTGAGCTTGACCGGTCTAAACCAGGGACAATAACTGTGTTGAAGTCCCTTCCCATGACCAATTTATGCGAATCCAGGACCGGTTTCTTCCCCAGCATCCACATCTTTCCAATTTGGCACATACACATTTACTAGTACCACCTGCACCCCCTACAATTTCCCACTGGCCACGATGTACCGGCCTCCCACATCCGAAACTATTCTTCTGCCTCAAACACCACCCACTTGTTGATCAGGATTGCGACCCCTTTAGTCTTTGAGTCCAGTCCCAAGTGAAAAACCTGTCCGACCCAACTTTTCATTAATCTAATCTGGTCATCTATTCTAAGGTGCACTCCTGCAGCATTACCACATCCGCCTTCAGTCCTCTCAAATGCACAAACATGCGTGCCCTCTTGACCGGCGCATTTAGCCCTCGTACATTCCAGGTGATCAGCCTAGTTGGGGGGGGGCTCATTGCCCCTTCGCCGATCATCCATTACCTTTCTTGGGCCAGTCTCTAGCCCGCGCCCCGTGCCTCCACTGGCCCGCCCCCAGGAAGCCTCCTTCCCCGACTCTTCTCTGTCCCTCAGCAACAGTCCCCCCCTCGTCAGCAGAACATTTCCCCCCCTCCCCCCACTAGTCACAGCA
This sequence comes from Scyliorhinus canicula, assembly GCF_902713615.1. Classification (NCBI taxonomy): domain Eukaryota; kingdom Metazoa; phylum Chordata; class Chondrichthyes; order Carcharhiniformes; family Scyliorhinidae; genus Scyliorhinus; species Scyliorhinus canicula. Next base: position 44,823,393 of record NC_052163.1, read on the forward strand.
CAATGTAATTTGACCCCTTTGATAAGCCTAACATCTGCTCACCCCCCACTACACTTCCGTGAGCTAGCCCGCCCAGCTAGCTTGATGGCCCCCAACCCTGGCGCCAGACATTCTTCCACCTACTGTTCCATCCCCACCCTCCCCCCTCCCCCACTCATACACACATATTCAGATGACAAACAATCCCAACACAATTGCCCGACAGAAAAAAAGCACTAAACAAAGAAAAGATCAAGCAAGAGATCCAGCATCTAAACAAACTCCACCCCCCAACAGTGCAAATGTAAACTTTAACTCACTCAGATCTGCAATTGGCCCCAAATCAATACAGAAGGCATTACAAATCATGTCCACAAAACGAAAAACAAGAAACTTTTAAAAACATGATCGTGCAGCAGATTTCAAAAGTTCTCAGTCCGCCACCAGTCCTTTCATTTTCGCGAAGTCCAGCGCTTCCTCAGGCGACTCGAAATAAAAATGTTGCTCCTCGTACGTGACCCAGAGATGGGCCGGATACAGCAGTCCGAACTTCACCTTTTTAAAAAAAAGGGTCAACTTGATCTGGTTAAACCCCGCTCTTCTCCTGGCCACCTCCGCACTCAGGTCCTGATAGATCCGCAGGATACTGTTGTCCCACTTACAGCTCCGTGTTTTCTTGGTCCACTGTAAAATACGCTCCTTATCCAAATACCTGTGGAATCTCACTCCCATTTGCGGCTTCCTTGGGAGTGCTCTGTGAGCCCTGTCCACCTCCAAGGGTCGGGAAATGCCCCATCCCCCAGCAGCTTCTCGAACATGCCCGCTATGTGTGCCCCAGCGTCCGCTCCTTCGGACCCCTCCAGGAGCCCAACAATCCTCAAGTTCTGCCAGGAGGACTTATTCTCTAGGTCCTCCACCTTCTCCAGGAGCTTCTTATGCTGGTCTCTCAGTATCCCCACCTCCAACTCCACCGCAGTTTGATGTTCCTCCTGGTCAGCCAGCACCTTCTCTACTTTCTGGATCGCCTGATCTTGGGCATCCAATCTAAGCTCCAGCCATGCAATTGACTCTTTAATCGGGTCTAAGCAGTCCCACTTCTGCTTGGTGAAGCCCTCCTGGATAACTTGCATCAGCTGCTCCGTTGACCGCTGGGTCAACAAGCCAGAGGTCCGGTCATCCACCATGCTTTCTCCCACTACAGCTTCAGCCCAAGCCTTCTCTGTCCGTCTGTTTCTGCCTTTGCTAGCACTTCTCGTCCTCCTCTCCATGCACCATTGTGGGAATTCAGTACACAATTGCCTCCATCATCGACTTTTCAAATCAGGTCCAATAAAAAATTGGGGGAAAAGGTCCAAAAGTGTGACCCAAGCGGGAGCCACCAAATGTGCAACTTACTCCTTCATAGCCACCACTGGAAGTCGCGAGTTAATGTATCACTGACGAGTGTGTCAGCTGTCGCTCAGATGGCAGCACTCTGACCGTTAGACCAGAAGACGTCTAGTCCCGCTCCAGAACTTGGTCATAAAAATCAGGCTCCCAACTGAGTGGGGTACTGATGGAGTGCTGCATGATCAGAGGTGCTCTACCAGATGAGACATTAAATCCAGGTCTATCTGCTCTATCAGATGCTTGCAAGTGATCCCATGGTGCTATTTCAAAGAAGAGCAGGGGAGTTCTCCCTGTTCCCCGGACCAATATTTATCCCTCAATAAATGTCACCAAAATCTGATCATTATCACATTGCTGCCTGTGGGAGCTTGCCATGCTCAAACTGACTTCTGCAATTCCCATGTAACAATCACAAACACACATGGAATTTCCCAAGCCCTGGCAGTGCCAAGATGCCACCCTGCCCAGAGAGCAAGCACCTGGGTGCCTCCAATCCCCTGGGAAACCTCCATGAATACTGTTCCATCTGGTCCCAGTTCATGAATACCACACTGAGCAGTTCTCACCCAATGTCTCCAAGGATTACATTCCACACCTTGGTTAGATCTCGGGAATGCATATTACAGTAAGACTAGCTGTCTCACCCTAATATGCAGCTTCTCCAGAAAGAGATCGCATTGGATTATACGAGGCGTGGCGAGCTGGGTAGGTCCCCGTATTTACCGGCTGCGTCGCACAGCGTTGCGCTGCTTTTCGGACGACAGATCGCACCCCAAGTTTCCATTTACATGTTTGCTACAAATGGCTCAATGGATATTCTGCTTGCTCTGTTTACAGTTTCACTAACGGCATTCAGAAGAATCTTTTCCTCATCACATATTCCACAGAAATGCTCTGCGGATTACCTATTTGTAATGAAATACATCAGATATCCACCAGATTGACAGAGCTTCAAAGATTTTGCAAAAACAAGCGTTCTGTGCAAAAGCGTGAAAGATGTTGATCTGCATAGGGCAACTGGGTGCCTTCCAGATAAAAGGGGAGACAATTTTATATGTGCTTCCCAGCCATTGTTGGAACAACTAAGATTCTTCAGGCTATTGCTAATGCAAGCAATTGGTTTCAAGTGATTAAAACCTGCCCCAAAACAGACACTTTAATTATCCCCAGCACTATTTATATACATTTGAGGAACTCCAACTGAAGCAATACTACACGCAGCAAAGTGTGGAAATTCACAGGGCTTACTACAGGATGTTACACCAGACCAATTCGCTTGCCCTAGTTATTCTCACACTCGAAAAGACTGTAAATCTCCAGCCATTCCTTTCCACCTTATTGGAAGGCAAGCAGACGTGATGAAGTTACAATGTGCTATGGTGAGGTAGTGGACATTATGCAGCACATTCTCAGTTCCCACACAAGGAAAACAAAAACAAGTAATCATAACTTTGTTTAACAGCCATTTAGGGCTGACTGCTTTAGGCAGTTTATTGATATCGGACTTTTGAGCTTCAGCAGCAATACCTTATAAAGTCAGCAACTGGCTATAAACAATGAACTGACATCATTACACTTCACAGCTTAGATGTGAGATTTTGCCCCAAACAAATTTGGGGAGGGGTGATTCAGTACCGCTGCAGAATATCATCATGTTCTTGTCATGGTCAGAATGCATTTAAAATTACATCCTCCTAATACTGAAAATGTTACAGGATGCTCAAACTCATAGTGCAACAGCACATGATTCAAATTATCTGGCAGAATAAATGAAACACACCTTTTATAAGCCGATAATTTCACTTTAAGTGATTGCTTTATAACTGCTAGGTGCCACAAACATTGCACAATGATTGAAATGGTAAAATTACACGAACAGAGTGGCTGATATATGGGTCACTTAGAGCTTATAAGAAGTATAAGGTGGCACGGTGGCACATTAGTTAGTACAGGGATCTGGGTTCAATTCCAGCCTTCGGTGACTGTCTATGTGGAGTTAGCACATTCTCCCGTGTCTGTGTGGTTGTACTCCACAATCTGAAGACGTGCAGGTTTGGTGGATTGGCCATGCTAAAACATTGTACCTTTGTATTCAAAAATGTGCACATAAGGTGGGGTTACAGGGATAGGGCGGGATTGCGGGTCTGGGCAGGGTGTTCATTCAGAGGGTCGGTGCAGATACAATGGGCAAAATGTCCTCTTTCTGTACTGTAGGAATTTTATGGATCTATCAGTTAAAAATTGATCTAATTTTCTATTTGAAATAGGACAATTTCTTAATGCAAAATTATAACTTTGTAAATATCATTACTTCAGCCTTATTCATTCTTCCCACTGTGCCCATTCAGCATTTAAAAGCTGTGTAATACAAAACATAACCTTTTACAAAACATTATTGCTGGATGTAAGATGGTAAACTGCATATTCTACATGATAAATGATGAAATCATGAATTTTGTCTCTTTTTTTGTCTGGATCAGATGTTTAATTTCTGATAAATGATGAAATCATGAATTTTGTCTCTTTTTTGTCTGGATCAGATGTTTAATTTCTGACAGAGGATTTCTGTGAGATTACATGTGCATTAACTTGCGATCAAAAGACTTTTTTTAAAATAAATGAAACTGGTGTAAATATTTTGTTTACTATTAATGGGCAGAATTCGCCGGGGGGGGGGGGGGGGGGGGTGGCGTGAATCCCGCCCCGTTGCTCCGACGCCGGCTGCCAAATTCTCCAGCGCCGGTTTTTCGGCGGGTCGGGAATCGCGACGCGCCATCCTGGGGCCGTTGGCAGTGGCCCCGCCGGCGATTCTCTGCCCCGCGATGGGCCAAGTGGCCGCCCATTTTCGGCCGGTCCCGCCGGTGTAAATGAAATCAGGTCCGTACCGGTGGGACCTGGCACGGCGGGCGGCCTGCAGAGTCCTCCGGGGGGGGAGGGGGGGTGCGGGGGGGATCTGGCCCCAGGGATACCCCACAATGGCATGGCCTGCGAGTGGGGCCCACCGATCCGCGGGCGGGCCTATGCCGTGGGGCACTCTTTCCCTCCGCGCCGACTGCTGTCAACCTCCGCCATGGCTGGCGCAGAGAAGAACACCCCTCCGCATGCGCTGGGATGAAGCCAGCACACGCTGGCAGTCCCATGCATGCGCCAATTCGTGCCGGCCAGTGGAGGCCCTTTGGCGCTAGTCGGCATGGCGCCTTCGGGCGGCCCGACGCCAGAATGGTTCACACCCCGCCGGGTAGAGGGGAATCCCCGCCAACCTGTCCGCAATTAGCAATTAGACTTCCACTTTAAGCTGCACAACATTTTTGATTTCTCAGTTTACATTGTTACCCCCTTTTCTATAATGCTTAAAAGCTTAAGGGGCCTCCATATTCCCACAACACTTGACCCATTGACTTTAATGACAATGGATAAGCAAGAGTGATCTTCACTGCAGAGGCTCCTCAAACATGTTTGCACTTAAATTTAAGAAGCATCTTGACAAATACATGAATAGGATGGGCATAGAGGGATACAGACCCAGGAAGTGTAGAAGATTTTAGTTTCGACAGGCAGCATGGTCGGCACAGGCTTGGAGGGCCTGTTCCTGTGCTGTACTTTTCTTTGTTCTTTGTTCTAAATTAGTCGATTGTGATCACTTACTGACCAGGATCACTTGAACAAAACAGTTTCAGAATTTATCCAAGATCCGCAGTTGGTCTACGGTTACCCTAAAAGGTGGTTTGTAGTTCATTCAGTAACCTGTCATAAAAGTCAAACCTGTGTCAGGAAAGAAGAAAGCGAAATGGTTTAAATCTACAATGATTTATTTTGATTTATCTTGTGGTTGACTGAAAGATGTTCCTGACCCACCCTTAATCACCTTTGAGAAGGTGGTAGTGATTGTAGTGTGCATACACCCACATTGCCTTAGGGAAGAGGTTCCAGGGATTATGACCCAGCAATAGTGAGTCGATGGGTCTGCTGCTTTGTTCCTTCTGGATGGTAGAAGTTACGAGTTTGATGGGGTACTGTTGAAGGAGGCTTGCTGAGTCTCTGCAATGCATCATGCAGTTGGTTTACACTGCTGTCCCTTTGCCGGGGGAAATGAATGTTTATGTGGATGGGGTACCAAATGGTAAATTTCCTTGACCTTCAATGCAACATGGAAGCTTTGAGGCAGAATTCAAGCACAGTGAACTTCTATCCTCCTTCATGGAACACCTAGTCAACAAACAGCGTTATAGCTGAGGACTGATAATCTCACAGAAATGAGGTTGGTGAATGTAAGGCCAGTGATAAACTTGTCACATTTTGAAGGTCCACACTAAATTATAAATCACAAAATGTTCTTCCATCAATGCAGTCATGATTAAACCAATAACAGCAGAACCCGAAATACAGTAAAAGATACTAAAAATGCAATGCAACATTCAATGTGTAATTCCAAATACAATGGACACAATAACAGCAATGCTCAAGAGCATTTTATAAACAATTGAAATGACCACTTCAATTGCTTCATCACTGTATTTTTTACATTATATAGTCAATAATTAATATAAAAATAATGGTTGCAAGTTTGCTTGTATGTAAGCGGAGCAGTGAATTCTTCAGGGAAAGGTGAAAAAACTGTGAGGCGATATTGCCTAGAGTTGTGAGGCATTACATAATACCATATCAATTCCATTCATGCTGGATATAATTTTCCAACAGTGCATTTGTGGGATCTCTGTACAAGGCAACCATTTTGTTTGTGTCACATTGTGCGCAATTCTTTTTTAAAAAATTTAGAATACCCAATTTATTTTACCAATTAAGGGACAAATTAGCGTGTTTAATCCACCTGCCTTGCACATCTTTGGGTTGTGGGGGTGAAACCCACGCAAACACAGGGAGAATGTGCAAACTTCACACAGACAGTGACCCAAAGCCGGGATCGAACCTGAGACAGCAGTGCTACCACTGCGCCACCATGCTGCCCGTGCACAATTCTCCAGAAAAATATGGAAGTGTGGTAGCGAGCGGGAATTGCAGCGAGCTTCCCGGCGCTCATTCCAGTGAGGCCGGCAACGCAATTCAACGTTAATTGGTCCCCTTAATGAGGCCTCACGGAATTCTTGCAGCCAAATGAAGGCTCGGCAGCTGATTCACCACCCCAGCCCCATTTCCATACAATTAACTAGAGCGACCCCAAATCCATGGGATGGGTCCTGCTTGGCACCCTCCTCCCGGTCGGTGCCCATAGGGCCTGGTGTTCACCTTGGGATGGAGGAGCAGCTGGTTCGAGCACTGGCTGCCCCTGCAATATCTGGCTCCATCAGCCCCTGTGGTCCACCATGGTCTGCACTCACCAGCCCTCCGTTAACAAGGTTAAGCAGAACTTAAGCTGCACTTGCTAAACCAACCCAAGGCAGCTCGCAACAATGACGCCAAGGAGCCCAGCCGCAATATTCAGGTACGCCGTCTTAGGGAGGCTCCTAGATGCGGTGGTGGCCAGGATGGACGTCCTGTTCCCCCAAGGCTCCCGGAGGGTGAGCCATAAGGCAGCCAGTGCTGTCTGGGAGGAGGTGGTGGTAGCTATCAGCTCAGGGAGTATGACCAGGAGGACTGGCCAGAAGTGCAGGAAGAAGGTCAATGACCCGCACCGGGCAGCACGAGTGAGTAGACACCAACCTCTCCCCCTCTCCCCAATGGAGCTCCCACCCCGCAACTCCCCATGCAACCGCCAGCCCTCCCTATCCCCCACCCCCTCAACCTCCCCACCCTGACTTCACATCATCTCTGTGAACCATGCGTGTGGATAACGATGCCCTCTCTGTGTCTCCTCAGGAAAATCTCTCCCATAATCATCGGGAGAGGGCCCAGACTGGCGGTAATGTGCCAGACATAAGAATCCTCACCTCCTTCGAGGAGCAGGCCCTGGAGGTGACCGGTGCGGCCGAGGATAGATTGGTCAGCCACCCAAAGGACATGTCAAATGTGAGTAGTGATTGCCTTACTGACTGACTGACCCATCCCTTCCACTGACCACATGTCCATTCTCCTGCAGGTTTTACAGCCAACAGAGTCGGCTCATCCCAGGCGGCACCCTCTCCTGACTCCGGGGAGAACCTCGGAGGAGAGCTCCGAGGATGCCACTGTGGTCGCGGCAGAGCTGTCATCCCCACCCCCCACCAGCGCAGATACACACACCTCGGTGGGACATGTTAGTGGACAGGCTTCGGGGGCACAATCTGGTGAGCACCACACTGCTGATGATGCACATAAGGTGATGGCAGGAACCCCGAGATGAGACAGCAATCGGAGGGCTGCTGGATCCCAGGACCCAGCTGGGTTCCAGCCTGATGCTGAGCCTGTGGTACAGAGGCACCTGGTGCTGATGGAAATGATAGGGCTAACCTGGGCATTCAGAGGGAGATGTCAGTGTCACTCCAACAAATCCGCAGAAGGTGGCACCGGCAATGAGTGGCACCGAGGCCAACACCAAGGTGGCGACCGCAGTGGAGAGCCTGGTGCATGACATCGGTAATATGAGTGAAGATGTTCAAGACATTGCACAATTGGTGATGGCCATCGCTGAGGGTCTCAGCAGGATGTCTGACTCGCTAGGGGAGGTCACCCAGCACCAAGCCAGCCTTGATGAGGTTCTGCAGGACATGCCCGGCTCTCAGATCGGCATGGCCGAGGCACTGCCGTGCTTGTCCCAGTCACAGGTGGTCTTGACTGAGGCACTGCAGAGCATGACCCAGTTATTGAGGAGCATCGCAGAGGGCATTGACACAATGGTGCAGACCATGGGGAACTACCAGGGCTGGCGGAGTCAGATGATGCGGGGGAAGCCGGGACTCAAACCAGCTGCCCCTCCATCCTCAGGTGAACCCCAGGGCCCAGTGGACACCGACCGGGAGGAGGGTGCCAAGCCGGACCCATCCCATGGATTTGGGGTCGCTCTAGTTAATTGTATGGAAATGGAGCTGAAGTGGTGATAATTGGTTTCTCGCCACGCTATGGCACGATCCCGGATTTCGCCGATTGCATCGCAAACTGTTTGGCACCTGGTGCGGATCTCGTTTTTGGCCTCTCCCGCTATTCACCAGCCTCATGAGCGAGAGCGCAACAAGGTCGGAGAATCCCGCCTTTTGTGTTACAAAGTTCGAAATATGTAATGGGACAACACATTATTTTGTGCATTCAGAGGCATTATTCCGGCAATTCTTCAACAACAGAAGTTGGTCTTCTGTAGTGTTGTGCACAGTGAGTCAAGATCAAATGTACACTTCAGGTGATTGGAGGGCAGGATACCATTGGGCTGAGGCACTCAGATGCAACTGAGGCCCAATGTGTAGCTACCATTCTGGCAAAGTTGCATGCAAATCAGAACAATGTCGCCTTAAATCTCTGTGGGGGGGGGGCAGCATGGTGGCGCAGTGGGTTAGCCCTGCGGCCTCACAGCGCTGAGGTCCCAGGTTCGATCCCGGCTCTGGGTCACTGTCCGTGTGGAGTTTGCACATTCTCCCCGTGTTTGCGTGGGTTTCGCCCCCACAACCCAAAATGATGTGCAGGCTAGGTGGATTGGCCAGGCTAAATTGCCCCTTAATTGGAAAATGAATTGGGTACTCTAAATTTATTAAAAAAATAAATCTCTGTGGGTAATTCTTATTACAACATCGGAGGTGTAAGACAGAACAGTGGGAACTAATCTAGATAGTCTATAAGGAAGATTCAGCGAGAGTGCAGTACCAATCAATCATCATAAAAGGAGGAAATATCCCACTTTTTCCAATTAAGGTGCAATTTAGCATGGCCAATCCACCTACCCTGCACATCTTTGTATTGTGGGGGCAGAACCCACACAAACACGGGGAGAATGTGCAAACTCCACACCGACAGTGACCCAGAGCCGGGATCGAACCTGGGACCTCGGCGCCGTAAGGCAGCAGGGGTAACCCACTGTGCCACCGTGCCGCCCATGAAATATCCCACTTAAGCAAACCAATCCCAGTATAGATGGGAAAATTAGAATAGCTATAGATTGATGGGATGATATTGTATTAAAAAATTTTAAATATCAGATTATTAGTGTACTACAAATAGAAACCAAAGGAAATTAAACAAGTGCAGTTTTTAAAAACAACAGCTGATTGCTTTCATCCACATTTGTCGATGATAGACTTTCAGGGTGATAGAAACAATGGGCTAAATTCTCCGCCTCCGGATGCTCCATTTTACCGGCATCCCGGGGGTTTCCTGTCGGCATGGGGCTGCCCCGCAATGGGAAACCCCATTGACCAGCCAGTGAAATGGAGACTCCTGACTGAGTGCTGAACCAGAAATCTAGCGTGGCGGGACGGAGAAACCCACCCAACATTCTTGTTGTAATGTCAGTCAAGTGAATATTTTTGAGTCCAGTTGGAAGGCTGGTTTCTCAAAGAGAACATCACAGCCGGATGCAACTGTATCATTACCCAAATGGCACGCTTGCCCATTTTCCAGGACTGGATAGTAAACATAAAGAGAAACCTTTGCTCTGTCCGTGTGGAGTTTGCACATTCTCCACGTGTCTGCGTGAGTCTCACCCCTACAACCCAAAGATGTAGGTGGATTGGCCATGCTAAATTGCCCCTTAATTGGGGGGAAAAAAAAGAATTAGGTACTCTAAATTGAAAAAATGAAACCATGGCTAATCTTTGACCATTCCAAATCCAGAAACACTAACCAAACTGCAGTATTCAACTGTTGCGAACGTTGAAGTGAACCCATGTAACATTGAATAGCAATTAGGCAGTTGCCATTATATTGTTAATTACATACTTTATTATGTCAAATAGAGGCAGAGTTGTTCCTATTTCAATGAGCTGGGTAATATAATGATAGCTTGGCTAACTTTAAAGCATATCTGAAGGAAGACGCAGAGGTCCTCATTTGTTAATCCTACCTAATACTCTAAACATTATTACAGATACTGTTTTACTATGGGCACACACTGAAAACCCTTTAAAACATATAGAACCACTAATGTTTTACCCGAAGTTGACTGCTATGTTTATATGGTGAGTCTGCATCAACAGTTTTCTAACAGCCATGTATCTTTATAACATTTAGCCACATGTAAACACTTCACGTTGACTTTTTCCAGGGAACTTTTGTTGACTGTGGTTTGACACTGCGTAAAATACAGTGACATCTGTAGCAATTGTAAACAATTTGATGTGGGGTGACAGGCATTTGTATCTATAGTTTGTGCTTACACGCACTTAGATATGTGGGAAGGCAGCTGCAGACATATAGTTTAACACTGACTTTAATAGGAAAAGGAAGCAGTTTTTTTGTTCATTTAAATAAACAATTTTCACTCATTTATCTTTATCTTCCGCCTATTCAGGAGAAGATTGTTCTTCTAAGGACAAACTAAGTCTTGATGTTGAATCTGTAAGTATTCATCAATAACATTTGTGTGGAAATATTTTGTGTGTACGATAGGTATTTCTTTATTATATTCTTTGTATTCTTTCATGGATGTGAGCGTCATTGGAAAAGCCAATCTTTGCACGGTAGCACAGTGGTTAACACAGTTGCTTCACAGCTCCAGGGTCACAGGTTCGATTCCCGGCTTGCCCCACTGTCTGTGTGGAGTCTGCAACATTCTCCCTGTGTCTGCGGGAGTTTCCTCTGGGTGCTCCGGTTTCCTCCCACAGTCCAAAGATGTAAGGGTTAGGTGGATCGGTCATGCTAAATTGCCCTTAGTGTCCAAAACATGTTAAGTGAGGGTTGCTGGGTCATGAGGATAGGGAGGATACGTGGGCTTCAGTAGGGTGCTCTTTGTAAGGGCTGTTGCAGACTCGATGGGCTGAATGGCCTCCTTCTGCACTGTAAATTCTATGATTCTATGATCTCTAATTGCCCCTGAGAAGCTAGTGGTGAGCCATCATTATGAACAACTACAGTCCCTGTGGCCAAAGAGAAAATGCTGGAAAATCTGCTGGGATTTTCCAGCATTTTCTCTTTGGTTTCAGATTCCAGCATTCGCAGTAATTTGCTTTTATACAGTCCCTGTGGTGTAGGTACCCGAACAGTGATGTTGGGAATTAAGTTCCAAGATTTCAATTCAACGAAACTGAAGGAAAGGTAATATAGTTCCATGTCAGGATGGTGTGTGGCTTGAAGGGGAGGTTGCAGGTGGTAGTTTTCCCATGCATCTGCTGCCCTTATCCTTCTAGATGGTACAGGTGATGGATTTGGAAGTTGTTGTCGAAGGACTCTGAATGGGTTGCTGCAGTGCATCTTGTAGATGTTACACACTGCTATCACTGTGTACTGGTGGGGGGGATGAATGTTTAAGGTGATGAATGGGGTGCCAATTAAGAGGACTACTTGGTCCTGGATTGAGTTGAGGTTATTGAGTGTTGTTGGAGCTTCACTCATCCAGGTAAATGGAGTCTACTTCATCACTCCTGACTTGTGCCTTGTAGATGGTAAACAGACTTTCAGGAGCCAGACAGTGAGTTACCCTCACTGAATTTCCAAACTTTGGCCTGCCAATGCAACCATAATATTGATATGCATGTTGAAGTAAATTTAGGGTCAATGTTAACCCCCAGGATGTTGACACTGGGATTTAGTGATGGTAATACCATTGAATGTCAAGGGGAGATGGTTAGATTCTCATTGCTGACCACGTGTGTGGAATGAATGTTACTTGCCACTTATCAGCCCAAGCCGGAATGTTTGTCAGATCTTTCTGCGTGTGGATGCTGATTGCTTATGTATCTGAGGAGTCGTGAATGGTTCTTTTTAGAAAGGAAATGTATCAGGTAAAGGCGGGATAAATTCCAACAAGGATGAAAGGTAGGGGAACCATGGCTAGAGTTTCTTGGATGACGAGGAAGATAGAAAATATGTTGAGACAAAAAAAGAGGTACATAATGCATGTAAGATGAATTCTTCAGGTGAAAACCTGATCAATCAGAGTACATTGGGAAGAGAAGTGAAGAGGCGTGGTGGGGTGGATTCATTGGCAAATCCCATTGACAGCACCAGGACCAGAAGATCCCGCCACCAGCCAATGGCAGGGGTACCTCCTGTGGCCAGAAAACATGCCACAGGGTGGCTAGAATATTTCACTCCATGACGATTTAATAACAACAGAACAAGGGAAGAGAAAAAAACCTTTGGCGGAAAATGTGTCAACTACAAGTGAACGAATGTTGGCACATTGTGACAGATAAATGCAGGGATAAAGTATTCACTGGGCATAGAAAAAATGAGTGTTGTATTGCCCATCTTCAAACTGCTGCCAAATGCTCCTGATCAGTATGAAGAGCTGGCCAGCACCACTGTTTGAACAGGATTCATTCTTGATCTTCACTTTACAATGCCATGATCCATCACTGTACTACAATCAGAATAGGTAGAGTGAAGCTGGAGAGTTCAGGCAGCCGCAAAAAAAAATAGTTTAAATTATGATCAACATGCTGAGATAAGTAAAAGGATGCTGAATACTTTTACGTTTTGATTGCTTTGAAATGCAGTCTTTGTAAAGCAACAAAAGAGACAGTGCTTCTTTATGTATTGTAATCTAACACTACATCTGAACGTATGTTTGCTATTAAAAATTTGCTTTGTAGGATTTCCCATTTAATCTCACTTTTGAACTCCTGCCAGACTCTCCTAAAACACAGTACCATCTTTTCTCTTGTGTATTCATCGCTGCAGCTCTTGATCTTGGTTTGATAAATGGGTTCAGCGGACCTCGAGGGGAAAGAAATCTACTGCTCCCAGTACTTGTAGATGACACTTAAATAAATATCAGATCAAGGAATATTTTTTCTAAATTAACTCAAACTAAACAAATGTGTCCCACTTTCTATCCTTAATGCTTACTGGCAAGAGCAGTCAAACAAATAAACTCACCTTCCAGTCGGAGTCTTGAGAAACCAAAGCCCATATCTCCTTGATCTGAAGATTCTTAGAATAAATAACTCTTCAATATTGATCCTGAACTGGTTTGTGAGATCTGTGATTCATCCTTCACAATACTAAAATTTTATATATATAATCTAATTTTATGATACCATTATATTTTTGAGTATTTTGTTGAACACTAATTGTAGTGCTAAAATGGCCTTAACAGCCAAGGCGTGAGAGGGGGGGATAGACCCCGGGGGGGGGGGGGGGGGGGGGGGGGCAGCTAAACCTAAGAGAAAAGAATTGCGAACCAAATGAGAAGGGGAGGGGAGAAGGGGGGCAGAAGGGGAGGGGGTGGAGAGGGAAGCGGGAGGAGATAGGGAACAATAGAAGGGAACCAGAGATAGGAGGGGGTGGGGGGGGGGGGGGGGGGGGGGGGGGGAGGAAAGGGAATGATAGCCGGAAGGAGAGCATGGGAAACAACAAAAACCTGGCAAATACAGTAACTGAGAGCAAGGAAAATACGGGTGAAAGACAAGACGAATGGCCGAAGCGGAGGTGAACGTCGTCCGCGAGAAGCAAGTAACAACACCAACACCAGATCCATTCTCATATTGCCCCCTATTGGACATAACTAATGAAGTGTTGGCTTGTGTAGACTTGAGAGATGAACAGACACTTCCAACACTGATGAAGGTTCAACTCAATTTTATTAACTATTTCTAACTAACTAATACACAATGATTGTGGGTCTAAATGATGCTAACTTGAACTAGAGACCTAAGCCTTGTCCGAACCAGTTGATTCTCTTAGCACGTGTTGTGAGTCTGTGCTGGACTGGATGAGTTTTTATTACACTCAGAGGCAGCATCCAGAATGAACGGGAACCGTGGTGCCCTCTGCCTTTATAGTGTGTGTATTCTAGCTGGTGATTGGCTGCGTGTTTGTACATGTTGATTGGTCCCTGTGTGTGTACATCAGTGTGTGTCTGCACCATGATACACTGGTGTATATTATGACAACTAATGTAATTGTTTCTCCGGCACCCAAATGTATGTGTACCTGCCCAGTTTCCCTCCCCCCACAAACAGGTGCCTACTTATTTGTTAAAAATAACTGCACAGAGTTGTTGTTGAGCTAGTGCACAATATCATACCAGTCTTTTTTTATTGTTTTTTCTTCTTCTCATCTGTATATATTGTTTTATTCTGTGTGCATAACTGTGAATATACTTTGTTCAAAACCCCCAAAAAAAACATTTATAAAAAAAAATGGCTGAAGGGATTTTACAGTATTATACATTGCTAGCTAAATGACTCATTAATGATGGCACAATGTAAAGAAATGCCACAATAAACCCTTCGCCAAACTGGCAAACTCAATAATTCGTCATTAAGCAATTTGGAGTTCAATAATTTAAAAATTGTGTGCCAGAAAAATTATTAGGTATAAGGGTTAGTAATCTGTAATCTTGGAGAGGGTCGGGTGCTCAACCTCTGCAAAATATACTGTACCCAAATTTAATTTACCAATTTAAAAATTACTATAATGTGGAAAAACACCCAACAATCAAGAGCACAGGGTTTCCAATTGTGGGCACCCCCACGCCAGCAAAGCTGCGATCTCGCCCTATATTCTTGACATTTTAATGCAAATATTAGGTAATTCTGGGTTAAAGACTGGTATCAATAACAGTAGGCAATAGCAATAAGCTAAATAGTGAACAGTTCACCTCTATTATACAGATAATAGTTATTTATACAATATTGTGCCTAACACCTCTACCCTTTCCTCACTGAATAGCAAACTGTCTTGGGCCTCAGGGCCAATTTGGAGCACTTCCCCACAGGGCCTATATGTGCAGTGGCCTTAAAAGGGCAGGTAATGTCAGTGGCAATACAGCACAACTGTGCTCAAGGCATGATAGGTTTGGTAAGCAACACCAAAAGGAGATCAGTCAACAAACACATCCATTCTGTAACCTCAAACATGTTTTCATGTCACAGTTTCAACTGGTTGGCTAAAATTTCATATTCAAAAAGACAGAAGCAAATCAACGCAGATGCAGAACATCCTAATGAATACAACTGCCAGGAACGTCTCTTTGCCAATCAACTGCCCTCAACAGCTAGTAAGGAGCTGAAGTGGAGTCAATCAAATGGCTTTAAATACATATGTCTGGAATTATTCCAAGTTGGCGGGCCTGGTGCAGTCTATTCCCTGCAATTCAAAGTTGCTGAATTACAATTCAACTTATTTTTGAAAAAAGACACATGCTGCCAAAGTTTTTCATCAGGACAGATTTGCAAGAAAGCCAAATCTCACAGTGAACAACAATTTATGTTGCAAGAGGGGCAGGTGCTGATTGGTTGGCAAGTGGACAGTTAACTGTCAAGTTTTTGTTTAAATTCAAACAGGCAGATTAACTTTAATTGGTCAAGAAATTGCCATGGGGAATGAACAAGGGAATGGCTGTTTCCACAAGCTTTTGTTTAGTTGAAAAGGCAACGTGTGGACATTATCTTTCTGTTTGCAAAGGACAGGGTGCTGTGTGTGAATATGTGCAACTTGTAGCATGCATATATGAGCCACAGTGTGAGCCGGACTAATAATCTTAAATTAGTTGCCAGTGTATTTTTAGCACAATCAGGATTGTTTAGTAAGTGTTGTCCAAATGTTGGACACAATGTGGCGAGGTTTTCGAGCATGGGCTGGATGGATACGGTCAGTGCTTAAGCTGTTGTGAACAGTCGAATGACCGTGCTGTTTGATATGATCCACAGTGATTGAAACTACATACCTGGCAGCAGAATGCCACTGAAATTTGTACACCACATTATTCATTTGTGTGGTACGTAGATGTCTTTTTGGCTTAACAGCAGCATCCTGTAAGTGGAGAATACCACTCATGTTGCAACTCCAGAGTAGCAACAAGAAATGGCTAGCTTCACTTGTTGCTCAAATCTGTGAGACATCTAACTCTTCCAGGGAAATCCGAGGTAGACAGGGCATAGTGAACAATGATCAGATCCAGGAGACCATAAAATAGCTTTTATATACTCTATTATGTAAGGGTTAGACTTCGGACAGATCTAGACACTGAAGTCTGGGCATCCATGAGGCGCTGTGGGCCATCAGCAACAGCAGAATTGTACTCAACCACAATCTGTAACCTCATGGCCTGGCATATCCCCCACTCTACCATTACCACCAAGCCTTCTTCAATGAAGATTGCATGAGAGCATGCCAGGAGCAACATCAGGCATATCTAAAAATGTGGTGTCAACCTGGTGAAGCGACAATGGTGAGTGGTGGTGGACAATTAAACAACTCACTGGACGAGGAGGTTCCACAAATATCCCATTCTCAATGATGGAGGAGCACAGCACATATGTGCAAAACACAAGGCTGAGGCATTCACAACAATCTTCGGCCAGAAGTGCTGAGTGGATGATCCATCTCAGTCTCCTCTGGAGGTCCCCAGCATCACAGATGTCAGTCTTCAGCCGATGAATAATAATAATAATCACTTATTGTCACACGTAAGCTTCAATCAAGTTACTGTGAAAAGCCCCTGTGAAGGCACTGGATACTGCAAAGGCTGTGGGAACTGATAATATTCCGGCAATGGTACTGAAGGCTTGTGCTCCAGAACTGGCCGCACCCCTAGCCAAGCTCATCCAGTACAGCTACAACACTGGCATCTACCTGGCAATGTGGAAAATGGCCCAGGTGTGTCATGTACACAAGAAACAGGACAAATCCAACCTGGCCAATTACTGCCATATCAATCTACTCTCCATCATCTGCAAAGCGATAGAAGGACTCACCATAGTGCTCTCAAATGGCACTTACTCAGCAATAACCTGCTCACAAATACTCAGTTTGGGTTCCACCAGGCTCACTCAGCTCCTGGCCTCAGTAAAGTCTTGGTTCAAAATTGGACAACAGAGCTGAATGCCAAAGGTAAGGTGAGAGTGACTTCCCATGACATCAAGGCAGCATTTGACCCTGTATGGTATCAAGGGGCCCTAGCAAAAATTGAGTCAATGGAAAATAGGAGGGAAACTCTCCACTGGTTGGAGTCATAGCTGGCACAAAGGTTGTGGTGGTTGGAGGTCAATCATCTAAGCTCCAAGCCATCACTGGAGGAGATGCTCAGGTTGGGTTCTAGGCCTAACGATCTTCAACTGGTTCAGCAATGACCTCCCTTCCATAAAATGTCAGAAGTAGGGATGTTCTCAGATGACTGCACAATGTTCAGCATCATTCGCAACTCCTCAGTTAATAAAACAGTTAATTTCCAAATGTAGCAAGACCTGGACAGTATCCAGGCTTGGGCTGCCAAGTGGAAAGTGACATTCGCACCAAAGTGCCAGGCAATGACCATCTCCTACAAGAGAGGATCAAAGCATCGCCCCTTGACATTCAATGGCATTAGCATTACTGAATCCCCCAGAATCAACATCCTGGGGGTTATCGTTGATCAGAAACTGAACTGGACTAGCCTTATTAATACTGTGGCTACCAGAGCAAGTCAAATGCTAGGAATCCTACAGCAACTAACTCAACTCCTGACCCCCCAAACGCTGCCCACCATCTACAAGGTACAAGTCAGATGTGTAATGGAATACACTCCATTTGCCTGGATGAGTGCAACTCCAACTAACACTCAAAACGCTCAACACCATCCAGGACAAAGCAGCCCACTTGATTGCTACTCCTTCCGCAAACATTCAAACCCTCCACCACCAGCGAATAGTGGCAGCCATGTGTACCATCTACAGGATGCACTGCAGGAACTCGCCAAGTTTCCTTAGACAGTAACTTCCAAATCCATGACCACTACCATTTAGAAGGACAGGAGCAGCAGATACATGGGAACACCATCACCTGGAAGTTTCCCTCAAAGTCACTCACCACCACATTTTGGAAATATATCGCCGCTCCTGCACTGTCACTGGGGCAAAGTCCTGGAACTCCCTCCCTAACAACATGTGAGTGTACTACACCTCAGGGACTGCAGCAATTCAAGAAGGCAACTCACCACCACCTTCTGAAGGGTAACTAGGGACAGGCAATAAATGCTGGCCTAACCAATGACTCCCACACCCGTAAATTAAGTTTTTAAAATCTGGAAAAAAAGTTATGGCAGAATTGGGGTGAGGGTAGAGTGGCAGGAAAATCAGAACAAAAGTCTTGCAGTGACCAGTTCCTGATTTGAGTTACGATATTGCTGTAATAATTTCATCTGAATCAAAATGTACGACTCAAATTCTTTCAAAATGGCTGACCTTCACTTCCTTGTCAGTCAGTAAACTCAAAGCTTATGCTTAGGTGAAATGGAATAATACTGTATAGTAAAAAAGAGCAAAAATAAACTGTTAATTCCGTTCTTTTTGTCCTCTGTTCTGGGTTAAAAGTCATACGAACAGCAAGTCCTGGCATGCACATTCAACGTGTAGTGAGCCTGTCAATCTCACAATGCAGCTGTATGGAGAGGTGCATGCTGTAAGCGGTGATCTGAATTCCCTCAGCTAAGGGTATTGGGTCTGAATCTTGCTTAAACTCTAGGCTCAAGCTTTTCACGTAAGACAATCCTGATGCACAATCAATGGACACGAAACGTAGATGAAGTCCGAATGATAGGCTTTAATACACAAGAAGTGTACCCGGCAGCAGACGTACAGAAGAAAGGCCGACTGCCGGGAAGCACGAGTTCTTGTATCCTGCCTCGTAGGCGGAGCTGCCTACCTCTCAGCCAATTGGCTGAGAGGCACATGACTTACCTCGGTCAATGGGCAGCGAGTCCTCTGCACCAATGGCAGCTCACACTTCCAGGTACCGTAATACCCCTAGTCATACTACCACAAAGCCTTCAACAGTTTATCACATATATTTTAAAGCTGAAATACTATTGCCAGGTTCATTATTTTCACATAGATTTTGACAGTGTTAAGGTTTATTATGTGTGGTGTCATCCATGTAAATATTTTTACAATTAATTTGAATAGTTATTTTTAAGCAACTAGATTAACACAAAACCAGAGGCATTGGAGGATATTTTGAATTTGCTAATTTGCTCACCATGCAGACCTGATAATGAAATAGAACCATAGAAATGATACAGCACAGAAGGGGACCGTTTGGCCCATCTTGTCCATGCTGACCCAAAGATACTCCAGTGCCCTTTCTGATCCCATTTCCCTACACACGGTCCATACCTCGCAGCTTACAGCATTTAAGGTGCACATTCAGGTACCCTTTAAAATAGCTTCGGATCTCTGCCTCCATCACCAACTCAGGCAGCAAATTCCAGATAAATTCCCTTACTTGTCTCTCTTCCAAACTCATCCAATGCAATTTATCGGTTTGACAACTTTTTACTGTTAAACTCTTTTTTTTTGGAAGGTCATCATTTTATATATCATTTGCCTCAATGAAACAGTTTAAAAATGATTAATTAACAAGCCTTGACATTTGAATCTTTGCGAAATCAAAAGCCAGAAACTGATTGGCTTGGCTTCACCATACATGTAATCAAGTCAATCACTGAGAAACCTATGCATAGAAAAACAGAAAGAGGTTAGACTCCTCAGCAACACCCAGTGTCACATTGCCCCCAGCGGAGCAAATCTTTAAACAAAAACAGAAAACGCTGGAAACACTCAGCAGGTCAGTCAGCCCCTGTGGCTAAGTCAATGTTTTAGATGTGGCCCCTTCGTGAGAAGTGGAAGAAATTAGAGAAGAACAACATTTAAAAAGGAAACAGGAACAGATGGCAGTTATCTGATTAGGGAACAACATGCTAAACGGAAGTTAAGTCACAATCTTATAAAGTAAGATGTAACAAAGCAGAGGTATGTAAACCAATGCACCATCCCAGAGGCAGGCAGGTGAGATCCTAATTTACATGGGAATGGTTGAGAGTGAGGTCAAGCAACAATGAAGGAAATCTCAAGTGCGGAGTTTTAGTTAAACCTTTTCTGTTCTTATCTAAAGAATTATTTTTCCAACTCAAAAGCAAAAATAATGTGGGCCAGAATTCTCCGGTCATTGCGATTCACTTTTCCAGGTGGGAGCGCACAGTGCCAGCGGGTTACACGGTGGCATGGGGTGGTTACAATGGAAAATCCCATTGACAAGTGGCAGGAAGAGAGAATCCCGCTGACAGTGGCTGAGAAACACGCGGCTGGGGAAACTGCAGAATCCTGCCCAGAGTGTTCACTTAAGACTCCACCTGGCAGTCTCCTGCCATGACCAATTCAGAGTAGAGCAGTTGTTTCAGGTACCTGGTGCCAGGTATATGGACAACATGACCCACCCAGTGGATCTGGTTTTGAGTGATAAGCGCATTGATGCTGGGAAAGTTGGCTTGGAAGTGGACACTGCTTTTGGATCTTTCTTGCCACTGGATTTGGAGGACCTTGCAAAGCCATCACTGGTGGTACTTCTCCAGTGCTTTGAGGTGTGTGCTGCGGGCTGACCAAGTCTCCTAACCACATTGGAGCATGGAGATCACTTCTTTCCAGTAAACCATGACCTTTGTCTCGGGTTTGAAATCCTGGTCCTCAAACACTCTTTTATATGACAGCTGAAAGCTGAGCTGGCACATTGGGGGTGATGATGAATTTTATCATCTGTGTCTGTCTTTGTCGAGAGGGACTGCCAAGATATGGAAACTGGTCCGCATTTTCAGGATCCTGCCATCGATTGTAGTTGATGGCTGCACTGAACTATACTGGTTTTACCGCCAACTCAACATTTGTCATTGACCTGCTGATCTTTTGCGGTATTTAAAAAAAATTAATTTACAGGAAATGACCGTCGCTGGTTAGGCCAGCATTTATTGCCCATCCCTAGATGTCCTTCAGAATGTGGTGGTGAGCCTCCTTCTTGAACCGCTGAAGTCCCTGAGGTGACGCATATTGAATCAGTGCATCTCAACTACACCCTCTTGCACTATCTGCATATCTTTTAATTTACTCACCGTCCAAAAGCGATCAGGCCCCGGGTGGGGGTGCCCCCACGGCGTGAATCCCGCCCCTGCTGGCCGCTGCATTCTCCAGCACCGGAGATTCGGTGGGGGCAGGAATCTCGTCGCGCTGGTCGGCCCCCCCCCCCCCCCCCCCCCCCCCCCCCCCGGTGATTCTCTGGCCGGCGATGGGCTGAAATCCCGCTGCTTCTATGCCAGTCCTGCCAGACGTAAATTGAACTAGGTCCCTTACCGGCGGGACCTGGCGGCGCGGGCGGGCTCCGGGGTTCTGGCGGGGGGGGGGCGGGATGATCAGGCCCTGGGTGGGGGTGCCCCCACGGTGGCCTGGCCCGCGATTGGGGCCCACCGATCCGCGGGCGGGTCTGTGCCGTGGGGGCACTCTTTTCCTACGCGCCAACCGTCAGCCTCCGCCATGGCCGACGCGTAGGTGAAACCCCCCCTGTGCATACACGGGGATAACATCAGCAGCCGCTGATGCTCCTGTGCATGCGCGGACTCGTGCCGGCCGGAGGAGTCCCTTCAGCCCCGGCTGGTGTGGCGCCAAAGGCCTTCCACGTCAGCTGACGGGGCGCCAACCACTGTGGGGTGGGCCTAGCCCCTAAAGGTGCAGAAGATTCCGCACCTTTGGGGCGGCCCAATGCCGGAGTGGTTCGCGCCACTCCGTCCCGCCGGGACCGTCCGCCCACCGAGAACGGGAGAATCCCGCCCCACCTTTTATCCTTCGAAACTCCAGACGATCTCGGCCTAGTGTACACAAACCCGCCCTATTGATCAATCCTCTCATCCCAGGAAACAGTCAAGTAAATGGTCTATGTCCTCTAAGACAAGTATATTCTTCCTAAGTAAGAAGAATCAAACTGTACATAGTGTTCTAGGTGTGGTGTCATTAAGGTTTTATATCTGGTTGTATGGCTTCTTAATAAAGGTTAATTTTGTGAGGGCCACGAAGAATCCAGCATGGGTTGAAGGATAGAAAGAAATAACATATATACATATATATATATAACATTTATTTAAAATAACATATATACATATATATATATACATTTATTTAAAATAACATATATACACATATATATATATATATATATATATATACAACAGCAGCAACTCCCTTGCTGCTCACTCTCCTCTAGCCGGTTCCAAACTGGCCAGCTCTATTTATGCAGGGAATCTGCTAATGATTTCTCCCCCCCCCCCCCCCCCCCCCCCCTCATTGGGGAAGCTCATACTCCCAATGGATTGTGGGATTGCCATTAGTCCCCAGCCAGTGGTAAGCAGGCAGGTTATAACAGTTAACATATCAGTTGGTTCCCCATACAGCTGTTTGCTGTACCTGAATTTAACTTTCATTTTCAAGGACACCATCCTAATCAAATATAAAACCTGTCACAAGCTAAAGTAACTGAAATGTTTACAATTATAATGGAAAAATAAATCATCAGAATTTATCCAAGAAACAAGATGAGTGTGGTGTGGGGTGAGGGGGTTGGGGGGGGTGGGTGAGGTAGGGAAGGTGCCCACACACGTGTCATGTGCAACCGCTACTCAGCGGGGTCTCATTTGCTTGCCCGTGACTGCACTTCACCCCGGCCCACCCCCACCCACCCACTCAGGATTTGAGATATCGCCATATGTTTTGAAGCCAATGAATTTGAAATGTAATATGATCCTTGGTCAGACTCCCAAGCTAATGACAATATCTGGTTAGGGACAAATAACGTTTTTTATAAAGTGGAAAAAAAATTTGATTCAAGATGCGTACTAAGTGAATAAAGGCACAAGATTCCATGGATTTTGAACAAACAAGAATCGACTATATGATACAAGTTCAGAAAGATGAAACAAGTTACAATATCTATCTTATACTCTAACATTTTGGGTAAGTATGAGGTACTTGTGAATTAAGAACAAAGTCCTGTGGTTGAACCCACCACACTACAAAATAAATGACAGATGCCCTGGCCACGGAGGCCACCATCTACCCAACCCCTGGGCTGCATGCGTCGGATTGTCTAACGGTGCCGTTGTTTGTGTTGCCCCCTCCCCCAGGAGAAGGCCGCGCACAGTCTCCGGGAGCGGGAGAAGATTGAAGGGGAATAGGCAGAACTGTGGCTCCCTCACCATGTCCAAGCAGAGTGCCCCGAACGTGGCTGGTGACCCAGAGGAAAGGGGTATCGCCGGGGTGAAGGGCAGTCACGGGCAAGCAAATGAGACCCCGCTGAGTAGCGGTTGCACATGACACGTGTGTGGGCACCTTCCCCACCTCACCCCCCCAAACCCCCTCACCCCACACCACACTCATCTACCCCCCTCACCGCCCACCCCAACCCCACCCCCTGCCCACCCCCACTCACCCCCAGCCCGCTATTCATATCTAATCATACATGCCATCTTGTGTCTTACAGGACCTGGTGGAGATGGGGCCGGTCCATCCGGAGTCCCCCGCCCCCAGCCTCTGCCCCCAGAGAGTCGAACAATGACGGGGAGAGCAGCCCGTACACCAACCCTCCACCCAGAACTCGGGTCGGAGGATGGCACTGACTTTCCTACACAGTTGTTTCCTACACCCTCCACCATCCCAGAGACTATCACCTCGGTTGGGCTCACTGGTGAAGAGGCTCCTGGGACACTATCTGGTGCGCACCACACATCGCATCCGGTACAACAGGTGGAGGTGGAAGCCAGCCCCAGGAAGCAGCTGCCGTCCAGATGGGTCCTGGGCTTCAGGAACATTCAGTCCCAGCTACAGTGCAGATGCAGACAGAGGCCCAGGGACTACAGGAGGGGATGTCGGCGAGCATCCAGCACCTGCAGGTGGAGGAGTCCAACTGCGAGCAGGAACAGGGTGTGGTGTCAGTCAGAAAGTTACACACCAGTTAGGCTGGCATTGCTGCAGGACACAGCTTAGGTATGGGGGCTAGGGCACACATTGTATATATTTCTTTACAATAAACACCTGTTAACACCACAAAGACCTGCCGCGGTGCTCTATCCAATAGGTGTGGGGGTGGGCTGGTTCGGACCGGCTGGGGGTGGGGGGGGGGGGGGGGGGGGGGGGCGCGGGGGCGGGTGGGGGGGCGCGGGGGCGGGGAACCAGTGCAGGCCCTGTGGGAGGACTGTGCTCCCTAACCTCCCTCCCCCACTCCTGCCCCCTGACCGTCCCGGACAGTTCCCCACTCGGCGACTGGAAGGACCCCATCGCGTAGACATTCAGGGCGACCTTCACCTCGACGGTCTCTGGGATAGGGTGCTCTCCCCCATGCCCCCGCGGTGCCCGAAGTGCCGTCATATGGCATATGTGTCGTACTGTCTTTCTGCTCATCCGGAGTCACCAATAGCATGCCTGGTCCGGCAGGTCCTCGAATGACAGTTGGCGCCGGAACACATGAGGCCTCATGCGGTGCCTCCTCAGCACCTCCTCATCCTCGGCCTGTAGGGCAGCCAATGCTCCAGCCTGTGCAGCCGCCACCTGCCCCTCTGCAGCACGTTCCTCTGCAGCCCGGTCCTCTGCTGGCCGCTCTGCCGCTGCCTGCTCCGCTGGTGCAGCTTCCCCCTCCTCTCCAAGTGGCTCCCACTCATGCAGCCGCAGGGCTGCGACCATCGCCACGGCAGCCACCATTGTTGGTTGAACGCCAAACGCCATTGTCTGCATGGAATGAAAGGCCAACATGTTAGCATGGTGCATACTCCCATGCCCAACCGGGTTTGATGGTCAACGTGGTGGCCCAAGTTGGCAGTGCGGGCTCCGCCCACGCTTGTCCCTCCCCCAACCCGCACCACTGCCCAATCGGTCTCTGGCATCGTGGGGGCCCTTGGTCCTAGCGCCCGTCCCTGCTACCAGGGGTACCGTTCACTGGAACTGCCCTCTCTGGGGCTGCCATGGCTCTGGCCCTGGGTGGTTCCACCGGTGGCTGGTTGCAGGTTGGGCGGTGTCTGGGGCTGGTATGGGGGGGTGGTGCGCTGTGGCGGGATGGTGGGATGTAGGGGTGGGCACACCCTTATGACCGGTGTCATTGTGTAGAACCAGGGGTCGAGTGTGTGGTCAGTGGGTGGGCAGTAAGATTGCTGCATATTGGCAGTCGGTGCCTGGGCACCGCCCCAGTCTTGGGGGTGGGGGGGGGTTTGGCTGCTCGGCCTGTTTCCCTTCCCTCCTCCGGCCCTGGCAGGGGCCCCTCCCACCCAAGCCAGCACGGCCAATGTCCGGGCCAGAAGCCCGCAGTCACTCCACTCCGTGTCCTGCCTCCTCCCTCTTGCTCAGCAGCCACGACGCCACGTTCATGATTTTTGAAACCAACGGAGGCAGTGAATTGCAGAGACCTCGGAGAATAGGGGGCTGGATTCTCCGCACCCTGACGCCGAAACTGCAGCCGGCGCTGGGGAGGAGAATCCAGTTTCCTGCATGGACCCGGGGAGTATGCCGTGCCTACCTTCGGCCATTGCTGGAGGCCCACCCCGTCATTCTCCACCCCCAACCGGCCAAAGCCCTGATTGCATGGATCTAACATGGGCCTGCCGGTTGGGATACTAGTGTGTCGGCTGCGGACTCAGTCTGCGGCTGCCATGGTCGGGGGCGGGTCGATCGGAGGGCAGGGAGGGCCTTGTACGGCACCCCTCTAATTTTGGGCGGGCGGTCTGCATTGGGCGTGCGGCCGATCGGGGGTACTATTTGGAGGGTCCAGCTCCGCGGCCTGAGTCAGCCTGGAGCATGGCGCGGCCGCTGGAGGCTGCCGCTGTGCGCATGCACGGCCTCTGACCCGGAAGTGCAGGGGCCTGTATCTGTAGCAAAAACTGCTGGTTAACCCCCTGCAGGCTATGGAGATGTAGCCCTTTCACAACAGTTTTTCTGGCGTGAAAGGCCACAGTTTTTAAGATGGCGTGGGGACAGAGTCTCAAAAACAGAGAATCCAGCCCAGGATGTCAGGCCCGCTAATGGTATGCCCACTGTACTTTAACGCTGCACGGTGAGCGACACATTTACAGCATTTGCGGGATGCCGGAGCATCCCGGTTTGGCGTCAAACCGGCGCCTACTCCAATTTTGCCGTCGGACGCTATTCTCTGCCCAATCACATTTTGGCGTCAGCAAGCGGAGAAACCTGCCCATGATTTTGAATACCTCTCAACATTCTCCTCTCTAAACAGAATGACCATAGCTTCTCCAAACTTTCCACAACTGTAGTTCCTCATCCCTGAAACTATTCTCGGAAACCTTTTCTGCACTCTCTCTGAAGATTTTTCAACTTTCCTGAAGTTTGGTGCCCATATTTGGAGACGACATTCCACTTGATGCCAAACCAGCAATTTATAAAGATTCTTCATATCTTCCTTGATCTTGTACTCTATGCCTCTATTGATAAAGCGGAAGGACCTGTATGCCTTTTTAACCACTTTCTCAAACTGTCCTGCCAAATTCAGCAATTTGTGCACATATATCCCTCTGTCACTCGCTGTTACTGCAAATGCAGAGCTTTCTATAACGTTCAATGAATCACAACCTGCCACTGAAGCGAAGATACATATTTGTTAACTTGCCTTGACTTCATTTACATATTACCAGAGAAACAGAACAGAATACTCATTAACCTGTTCCAGACACAGGAAGTTATGTCCCTCACTTAACGCAGTCATTAACATTTTAAAAAAGTACATTAAACCTACCAGAGGAACCAGCTTGTGCGCAGTCTTTCAACAGGACCATTATTTTGCCAGGGCACAAGCAAATCTACACATTCACCACAGCTTTCTTAATTGTAAAAGAAAAAATAAACTAAGTAACATAGAAGATTATCGCATTAACAATTAGCATGAGTGCTCTTTTAGGATAAAGGAGGAAACAGGTAAATTAAGTCCACCCTAATTTTGCAAGAACCATCATTATGAGATGTATGTGACAAGTCCAACCATTTGTGAATTAAGAAAGACTGTGTAATGTTTGATACCAGAAGCATAGGTGTGTTTATAGTTAAAATGTTGAACAGCTATGACTTCGTTACTGAGATTAATTCACAAAGCTGAACAGAGAACATGCTGAAAAGCATTGTTTCACAATGGCATTACTTCAACCAGCCCATTATTTTCTTTGAAAAAATAAATTTAGAGTACCCAATTCCTTTTTTTCCGATTAAGGGGCAATTTAGCGTGGCCAATCCACCTACCCTGCACATCTTTTGGATTATGGGGGTGAAACCCACACAAACACGGGGAGAATGGACAGTGACCCAGGGCCGGGATCGAACCTGGGACCTCGGCGCCATGAAGCTGTAGTGCTAACCACTGCACCACCATTCTGCCCTAACCAGCCCATTATTAAGAATTGAAATTTAATAATTGCATCTTTTAATATTTTCAGGTATTTAATGTAAAATATGAATAGAATAAATGTACTTCTATGAGATGCAACTTACATACCACTCACGGCACCAGTTATAATGCATCATATTTGACTTCTATTCAGTTCAAACACTACATTTATCATGAACCGAAAATAACTCATTCAGATAAACTAGTTAGCCTTTTGATTCATTTCATTTAGTTTAACTTTTTTTTTTAAACAAAACGACATTCCCGAGTTGTTACCCTTGGCTAGCAATTACCAGAACAGTTTTTTTCACTGATTTCTTTACAGTTGAATTTACATGGATGAAATGGACCTGCTCAACATGGCTGCACATCATTTCACTTGACTTCTTTGAGTCTGGACTCTGCTGCTGTATAAACAGATGCCTGTGTAGTTACATCACATTTTTATACTCTTATTACTTGGAAATGCACAGACTTGCAAAGGCTCTAGCATAACAAGCAAATTACCAGCCAAGTATTTTATTTAGTACAGTACAAACTGAAATCTACGGTAAACTTTGTTGTCCAGTAACCACCCAGCCCATCGCCCCACCAACACATCACCCTCCCTCATCACATCTAACAACATTGCGAACTTTCAGCTTTTAGAAGGGGGTAGTTGGTGAGCATGTTAATATTGGAATCAAACCAGCGCATTTACTGATTAATTCTGTAAAAAGGGTCAAGTTTGGTGGACACATTTGGTGTGCTTGCCCCTTTCTACTTTCTACTCTTGGTGTCTTTGTGTCTTCTACACAGCCATTCCTTCACATTGATTGATTGATTGCTTGATCACAACCAACTGTCTGATCATTGAGACTGAGCCAAACATGGTACTGACTTCACCCAAGTTACAGGGATAAAGTTTGCAGCAGAAGTGATCAAATAGCTATGAGGAGCAACAATGCCAGCTGATGTTTTCCGCCCTTAAACTCAGTGACGCGAGTACCAATTTTAGTAGTCCTGCTGCCAGTCCAGCTGAGAACACAACTCAGGAAAGACCGTTTTGGTAGTATCCAGTTTAGGTCAACTCTTAAAGTAAAAAGTTTGAAGTTAAAGGTAGCAACTATCATATGAGGTGCCAATGGTGTTGAACCATGACCTTTTATGTCGTCTGCATAAAATTATCAGGTTATCATGTTGGTGGAGAGGCAATTTCTCCTGACAGCTGGACAGCTTTAATCATAAGGCTTTGTGAAAAAATGGACAGAAAACTGAGAGAAGGACATTCTCTGGAATTATCTTTGATACATTTCCAGAATGTTCATAATATCTCAGGCACAATTAGTCAATTTGAATAACTATTTTGAGTCATCTCCATTGAAAACATGGGGTTGAGAAGTCGGGCTGGAATCCATTTCCCATGATTTCCACCCATTTTCCACCTACTAAATGTTATGAGATGATGGCTGCAAAGCACCCATTTGAAACAGGCGGAAGCTTTGTGTTTCAATTACAAACCTAAGGTGCAGAAGGTTCCAAGCTGAGTCTTTTCCCAGTCAGCGAATGTGCTGCCGGTTAAGAGCGGACATACACTTTAACCTGGGTGGTGGTGGGGTAACAGAATTTAAACCTCAAGGATGGGCGGGACAGAAGATGTGATGGTGGGAGTGGGTGTTATTTCCCTAAAAATGGGAAATTCAACATCAACCAACCATGAATACACCTACCTACCGGTTGGGTGGGGGCGCGGGTTCTTGGGCAAGGAACCTCGTCTCTATTTTTTAATAGTCGAAGGCTATTAATGAGTGAAGAAGGCTTTTGTGGCAGGAATTCCTGCAAGGGGCTGGTTTGGTACAGGGCTAAATCGCTGGCTTTGAAAGCAAACCAAGACAGGCCAGCAGCATGGTTCAATTCCTGTGCCAACCTCCCTGAGCAGGCGCCGGAATGTGGCGACTAGGGGCTTTTCACAATAATTTCGTTTGAAGCCTATTTGTGACAATAGATGATTTTCATTTTCATTTCAGCTGTTGGAGTGGGCGGAGCTACAGAGTCGAGCGGTCAGTATTTAAACTAGCTGCTTCGCAGATTCAAGTCTTTTCGGCGGGAATTCAGCTGTTGGAGTGGGTGGAGCTACAGAGTTGAGTGGTGAGTATTTAAACTAGCTGCTTCGCTGCTTAAACAGCAGCCACAGGGTCTTTGGGGATAAATTTGAAGAGTGACATCACAGCAAAGCAGTGACCTGATTGGCTGGTAAGGAAAGTGCTCCAATTAGCAGTAGCTGGGAGAAATTTAATTCTTCATGTTGGTAAGTATTGTGATTGGTAAGTAAAATCTTTATTCCTTTCACTTATTCATTATTTGATATTATACTTGTAATCAGTTAAGGTAAAGTGTAAAAATGGCAGGAGAGCCCAGACCCGTGTTACGCTCCTTGTGCTCAATGTGGGAGTTCAGGGACGCGGCCGATGCCCCTGACTCCTTCATGTGCGGGAGGTGTGTCCAGCTGCAGCTCCTGTCAGGGTGAGGTCCCGGAGGACTGGAAAATTGCAATGTTCACCCTTTGTTTAAGAAGGGTAGCAGGGATAATCCAGGGAATTATACACCTGTGAGCTTGACGTCAGTGGTAGCAAACTGTTGGAGAAGATACTGGAAGAAAATAGACTTATCAGTGATAGGCAGCATGGTTTTGTGCAGGGAAGGTCATGTCTTACAAACCTAATAGAATTCTTTGAGGAAGTGCCAAAGTTAATTGATGAGGGAAGGGCTGTAGATGTCATATACATGGACTTCAGTAAGGCATTTGATTAAGTTTCCCATGGCAGGTTGATGGAAAAAGTGAAGTCGCATGGGGTTCAGGGTGTACTAGCGAGATGGATAAAGAACTGGCTGGGCAACAGGAGACAGAGAGTAGTGATGGAAGGGAGTGTCTCAAAATGGAGAAAGGTGACTAGTGGTGTTCCACAGGGATCCATGCTCGGACCACTATTGTTTGTGATCTACATAAATGATCTGGACGAACGTATAGGTGGTCTGATTAGCAAGGTTGCAGATGATACTAAGATTGGTGGAGTTGCAGATAGCGAGGGGGACTGTCAGAGAATACAGCAAAATATAGATAGATTGGAGAGTTAGAACATAGAACTGGGCAGAGAAATGGCAGATGGAGTTCAATCCAGGCAAATGCTAGGTGAGGCATTTTGGAAGATCCAATTCAAGAGCGGACTATATGGTCAATGGAAGAGTCCTGGCGGAAATTGATATACAGAGAGATCTGGGAGTTCAGGTCCATTGTACCCTGAAAGTGGAAACGCAGGTCGATAGAGTGGTCAAGAAGGCATACAGCATGCTTGCCTTCATCGGACGGGATATTGAGTACAAGAGTCGGCAGGTCATGTTACAGTTGTATAGGACTTTGGTTAGGCCACATTTGGAATACTGCGTGCAGTTCTGGTCGCCACATTACCAGAAGGATGTGGATGCTTTAGAGAGGGTGCAGAGGAGGTTCACCAGGATGTTGCCTGGTATGGAGTGTTCTAGCTATGTAGAAAGGTTGAGTAGATTAGGATTGTTTTCATTGGAAAAATGGTGGTTGAGGGGGGACCTGATTGAGGTCTACAAAATTATGAGAGGTATAGAACATAGAACATAGAACAGTACAGCACAGAACAGGCCCTTCGGCCCTCGATGTTGTGCCGAGCAATGATCACCCCACTTAAACCCACGTAACCCAACAATCCCCCCATTAACCTTACACTACGGGCAATTTAGCATGGCCAATCCACCTAACCCGCACATCTTTGGACTATGGATAGGGTGGATAGCAACAAGCTTTTTCCAAGAGTGGGGGTGTCAATTACAAGGGGTCACTATTTCAAGGTGAGAGGGAGAAAGTTTAAGGGAGATGTGTGTGGAAAGTTTTTTACGCAGAGGGTGATGGGTGCCAGTGGAGGTGGTGGAGGCAGGCACGATAGCATCATTTAAGATGCAACTGGACAGATATATGAATGGGCGGGGAACAGAGGGAAGTAGATCCTTGGAAAATAGGAGATAGGTTTAGATAAAGGATCTGGATCGGCGCAGGCTGGGAGGGCCGAAGGGCCTGTTCCTGTGCTGTAATTTTCTTTGTTCTTTGTTCTTAAATGTTATCCTCTACAATCCAATTTAAGGCTCATTTTTTCTTAATTTAACTTGTGTGTAGTTTTCCTCTCCCAATATTCAAAATCTGGTAAGTTGCAGCAAATAATTGTGTAAGTGATGTTAGCATTAAATGATTGCATACTAGTTACACTTAACCACTGTAGATTGGATTTGCACCAATTATTAACCATTTAAAATTGTACTACACAGAGAGCAAACTGAACTATTTTATTTTTCTTGCTGGCTGTCCGTAGCAAGAGGTGTTATAATTTTTCAAATAGGCTGTGACGTGTTCCTCCAATTAAATTTCAAAGTGACTCACAGTAAACACTCTTTCGGTAAATCAGAGGCGGGATTCCCCGAAATCGGCGTGATGGCCCGACGCTGGCGTCAAAAACGGCGCGAACCACTCTGGCGTTGGGCTGCCTGGATGTTGCGGGATCCTCCGCCCCGGAAGGGGCTAGCACTGGTGTGACGCCAAACACGACGGCGTGACCCACAAACCATGCTCCACAAAAGACGCCACCACCGGAGAGACGGCAAAATGGCTGCCCACCGCGCAGCGCCGAAGTTGCAGGAGCGGGACATCGAGGTACTCCTTGACACAGTGGAGCAGAGGAGGGAGGCCCTGTTCCCCGGACATGGCCGCAGGGTTGCACCTAACATCAGCCGGCGCCTGTGGAGAGAGGTGACAGAGGCCGTCAGTGCCGTGGCCGTAACAGCCAGGACAGGCAGCCAATGCCCCAAGAAGGTCAATGACCTAGTCAGGGCAGCCAGGGCACCCCATTCCCCCCCATCTCCCCTTCTCCCCATTCCCCATTCCCCCATTCCCCCTTCCCCATCCCCCCATCTCCCCTTCCCTCTTACCCATCCCCATTCCCCCATCCCCCTTCTCCCATCCCCTTCCCCATCCCCCTCGCCCACATCCCCTCATCCCCCATCCCCTTCCCCATCCCCCATTCCCCCATTCCTCCTTCCCCCATCTCCCCCATCTCCCCTTCCCCCTTACCCATCCCCATTCCCCCATCCCCCTTCTCCCATCCCCCTTCCCCATCCCCCTCGCCCACATCCCCCCATCCCCCATCCCCTTCCCCATCCCCCATCCCCCCCATTCCTCCTTCCCCCATCTCCCCTTCCCCCTTACCCATCCCCATTCCCCC
The DNA here is from genome assembly GCF_902713615.1 of Scyliorhinus canicula. Taxonomy (NCBI): domain Eukaryota; kingdom Metazoa; phylum Chordata; class Chondrichthyes; order Carcharhiniformes; family Scyliorhinidae; genus Scyliorhinus; species Scyliorhinus canicula. The sequence continues at coordinate 44,856,227 of NC_052163.1, forward strand.
ATCCCCCTTCTCCCATCCCCCTTCCCCATCCCCCTCGCCCACATCCCCCCATCCCATCCCCTTCCTCCTTCCCCCATCTCCCCATCTCCCCTTCCCCCTTACCCATCCCCATTCCCCCATCCCCCTTCTCCCATCCCCTTCCCCATCCCCCTCGCCCACATCCCCCCATCCCCCTTCCCCATCCCCCATCCCCCACACCCCTTCCCCATCCCCTCTACCCCCCATCCCCCTTCCCCTCTTTGCCCCCGACATCCCTACATCCCCCCCATCCATCCCCCCTCCTCCCCCCACCGTCTGCATGTCTAACCATGCATGATGTATTGTGTATTGCAGGACCAAACATCGACCCACCCGTCCCTGCGGGTGCCGACCCCCTCCAGGACGTGACAGGTCGCCCACAAGACAGGGACTGACCTGGGCCGGCAGGCATACAATGGCAGTGCCGGGGCGCCCAAGAGCCAGGGATAGACCCAGACAACCAGACGTACACTAGTTTCAAAGTGAATCACAGTAAACACTCTTTCGGTAAATTAGAGGCGGGATTCTCCGAAATTGGCGCGATGGCCTGACGATGGCGTCAAAAACGGCGCGAACCACTCTAGTGCCAGTGCGGTGATGCCATTGGGCCACATCCAGCAAAGGGGAGGGCAGCCGCACCAACAGGCCCCCGTCCCAGTCGACACACAGGACACAACCACCCCGGACACACCCACCCAGGACACCCACACACGGGACACACCCACCCAGGATACTGACACACGGGACACACCCACCCAGGACACCCACACACGGGACACACCCACCCAGGACACCCACACACGGGACACACCCACACGGGACACACCCACCCAGGACACTGACACACAGGGCACAACCATCCAGGACACCCACACACAGAACACACCCACCCAGGATACCCAAAGACAGGGGAAACACCACCCCAAGGGAACCCGGAATTCAGGTCCGATGAGGATCTCGACATGATGCCGCTGCTATTTCCTACCCCCTCCACCATCGCAGAGACACGCACCTCGGTTGGTCACTTTAACGATGAGGTTTCTGGTACACTCACAAGTGTGCACCACACAGCCGTCCCGGTACAGCAGGTGGAGGTAGGAGCAGCCGAGGGGCCGGACGATCGGAGGGCCACTGTCACCTTGACGTCCACAGGTAGAGGGTGTCCTCCCCCAGTACCAAGCGGTGACAGGTGTGCCATCAGGTGACAGATATGGGCGACAGTTTCCCGGCTCATCCTGAGTCTCCTCCTGCATGCCCGGTCCGTGAGGTCCAGGTACGACAGGCGGCGCAAGTACACACGGGGCCTCATCGGGCGCCTCCGTCACCATGGCGCCACCAACACCACCTCCTCCTCTTTGTCCTGTTAGGTGGGCAGCTCTCCAGCCTGGGCGGCTGCCACCTGTCCCTCTGCGGCAGCCTCCGCTGCCTCCCTGGCATGTCCCTGCTCCAGCTCCCACACGGCGACATGTAGAAGAGTGGCCTCCGCTATGGCGGCCAACATCACCAGATGATGCCCAAACATAACGGATTGTAAGGGTGGACTTAGACGACATGTCATCATTGCCCATACCACCCCTCCGCTGCCAGGTGCCATGGGCTGCATGGTCGCCACTGTTGCCAGTTTGCACCTGGCCAGGCAAAGCCCCCTCCCACAGCCCAACACTCTGATCCCCGGCACTCCCCTCCCCGGCACTCCCCTCCTCGGCACTCCCTTCCCCGGCACCCCCGATCTCCTCCCCGGCACTCCCACCCCTGGCACTTCCGAACCCCTCCCCACCCCAACCCCCCACCGAAGGCAGCGCCCCGATCACTGGCACACACCCCTGGCCCTGGGAGCATCCTCCACCGGCACCCGCATCCCCCCCTCCCCCCCCCCCCCCCAGCCACAGCCCTGCCGTCCCCTTTCCGGCGGCCGCCCACGCTGACCCCTACCTCCTTGCTCGCCAGCATCAGCCAGCACGACTCGTTGATGCTACTTTGATTTACACCGGCGGTCACGCCGGCCCATCCAGGCCAAAGATTTGCAGCAGCCCCGGGGACCTTCACGTCGCGCCGATTCTAGCCATTCTGCAAGGTGCGCGGCGCGATTCCCGTCAGCGGGCTTTTTCGCAGGCCAGAGAATACGGCAGTCGGCGTCGGAGCGGCAGGGCGGGATTCGCGCCACCCCCACCTCAGAAGTATTGGCCGCGATCTTCCCGAAACATTTCCAAGTGCTGTCGTGATCGGAAATTGCCGTGAGTTTCCCGCCACTCGGTTCAGCGAAGCAGGCAACACTATTTCACGTTAATTGGTCCACGTAACAAGGCCTCACTGGCATCCCGCCCCGAATGCCGGCTCGCCAGCTGATTCGCCGGGACTGCGCTTGCCAGCCCCCCCCCCCTCCCCCCTCCGCTAACAACACCGAGCAGCACTTAAGCTGCACTTAAGATGGAGCTGGGAGGGCCAGGCACGTTGAGCATCACTGAGGGTACCTATGTAGGGGGAGGGGTTAAGTGGGGAGAGGGTGGGGTTAGGGGCTGCGGGAGTCGGGAGCGGCACTATCAGGAATCGGGTATTGCACAGCACATTAGCAACGTTTTGTACAAACATTATGATGCCTCTGTGACTTTCTCCTGTCCCATCCCCTGGGTGTTTGGGTGTTGGCTGCTACATGTGTGGTGTTGACTCCCACACAGTGTCCTGGCATCAAGGTGCGATTGGAATTCAATGCAATGACTCCCACATGCTACGTGGTGCGCCTACCCACGGGAATCCACTTGACATGTGTCAAGTTCTTACCATGATTGCCAATTCCCTATTAGCGATAGCCTTCAGCCGCGCAGCCAAGACCCTCAGCAGCTGGTGGGGGTTATGGGTGATCAGTGTGGCAGACGGGCAGGGACAGGAGTTGCCTCCAGAATGGGATTGGGATCCAGGGGTTAGCATGGTGGTGCCATGAGCAATCTCCCCATCCTGTTCCTCCGCTCAGTGTAAGCCCAACGCCCCCGGTTTCTTTGGCTGTGAGCAAAGATTGCTACTCCCCTCCTCGGCTCCCCACGGAAGCCCTTCAGCCAGGTTCACCTTTTTCAATAGGAGTACTAATCGGCGCCAGCATGAGCACTTGCTGGCTGATTGGTGAACGATCGCAGACCATTGGATGACGGTGGCTCTCGTTAATTGTATGGAATTAGGGCTTAAGCGGTGATAATTGGTTTCTCGTCACGGTATAGCGACATTCCGATTTCGCTTATGGGAGCAGGCTGGTTGCATTGTAAAGTATTTGGCGCCTGGCACGATTCTCGTTTTTGGCCTCTCCCTCTATTCACCGGCCTTGTTATGCTTGAACGTGAGTGTAACAAGGCCGGAAGATCGCGCTCATTGTTTATTCATACATTCAAACCTGGGGGATGGTTGTCACAACCACATACACACACAAAAGCTGGGAACAGATGTTTCGAAAATAGGAATAATTTAGGGCAAAAAAAACAAAGGAAAGAATACTAATTCAAGAATGTTAAAGTCCAGAATGTCAGAGTCCAAAGCGCATTCCTTCATGTAAGTTCAGATAGGTGAAGAAAGCAAGAGTTACTGAATTCCTTCAAAGACACAGCAAGGTGAGGATGCCATGCAGAGACTAAGGCTGGGATTCTCCGACCTGGCGCTGGATCGGAGAATTCCCGGGGGGGGGGGGGGGCACAGGAATCGCACCCCGCTGTCCCGACGCTGGCTTTCCCATTCTCCGACACCGTTTGTCGGGTGCCGGTGGGATGGCTGCCACCCCAGTCGGGGGCCGTTGACATTGCCCCCCCCCCCCCCCCCGGCGATTCTCCGGGCCCTGATGGGCCAAGTGGCTGACGAGTTTGGCCGAGGGCCGCCGGCGTGGATTACTCAGCTCCCACACGGCGGGACCTGGAAGGTGAGTGTGCGGGGGCTGTCCTGGTGGTGGTGGGGGGGGGACGGAGCGGATCCGACCCTGGGGGGCACCCATGGTGGCCTGGCCCGTGATCGGGGCCTACCAATCGGCGGACGGGCTGGTTCCGTGGGGGCTTACTTTACTCCGCGCTGGGCCCCTGAAGGGCTCCCCAAATTGCCCGAGGGCAAGCGCGGAGAAGGGAACCCCCACGCATGCGCCGAATCATGTGGCCGTTGCACACATGCACGACAATACGCCAGTTGTTCTGCGCATGCATGAACTCGTGCATGCCGTTCCGCGCCAGTTGGAGCTGCGGGGATCATTCTGGCGCCAACTAGCCCCCGAGAAAGGTGAGAACTCACTTTCGGGGGCCGTTGACACCGGAGTCGCTGCCGCCGGTTTTCACGGCGGTGTGGGGACATAGCCCCATTATTAGAGAATCCCGCCCAAAGTCTGCTCTATAGGTGATGGAAGGAATCTTCCAGAGAGCCAGGTTTTGAGGAGGTTTAGACTTGAAGTTGGTTTTTTTCCAGCCTGGAGTCCTGCTTTGATGTTGACAAGCTGGATGTTAACCGCACATTGCTCTGAGTCCAGGAATGTGACATCGAAACTTTCAAAGGCCAGAGGAGCTTCTGTTATGTGGTATTGCCTGCCCATTGATGAGTCAGTTTCAGGTTAACAATCAGTTTCTGTGTGTCTTGTCAAAATCCATTGTTTACCTTAGGAGATAAATGTTGAATATTAGTGCCTCCGCATGTATAATGAATTTCAATGTTCTCTCTTTGTTAAAAGTGCAGGCTGGGGAGACAGATTGCTTGCTCATACCTTGTTTTGGTGTTGTAATGGGTCCCCACAATGCTAGGTGTGAGATTTCACAAAGAAGAGGGTTAAGCTTTGTCCTGTAATTACTGTTGGAAGTTTCCATAACTATAACCAACTTGCAAATCATTTGACACGGAGCAGCCATGTTTTTGGTCCAGCAAAGTCCATTTTTGTATAAGCCGAAAGCAAGGTTTGATTTAAACAATTGGTGATCACATTCATATGGGCAGCACGGTAGCATTGTGGATAGCACAATGGCTTCACAGCTCCAGGGTCCCAGGTTCGATTTCAGCTTGGGTCACTGTCTGTGCGGAGTCTGCACATCCTCCCCGTGTGTGCGTGGGTTTCCTCCGGGTGCTCCGGTTTCCTCCCACAGTCCAAAGATGTGCAGGTTAGGTGGATTGGCCGTGCTAAATTGCCCTTAGTGTCCAAAATTGCCCTTAGTGTTGGGTGAGGTTACTGGGTTATTGGGATAGGGGGAGGTGTTGACCTTGGGTAGGGTGCTCTTTCCAAGAGCCAGTGCAGACTCAATGGGCCGAATGGCCTCCTTCTGCACTGTATAATCTATGATATCTTAGGCAGCAGTGCTAACCACTTTGCCACCATGCCGCATTTTCATATTATAAAGCTTGGTAAAGAAGAGAATGAATGGAAAATTTCCAATTTCATTAAGTTTCATTTTGCAAATATGGTCGGCTATTTAACTGGTTTCCTTCTTCCATACTGTTGTAGATAGTCTTTGAGAAATGACAGCTCCTCTAAATGATTGATACGGGGCCAAAGTCACTAGTTTGACAACTATTTTATAACATCTTTAATCTTAAGTTTCTGGCACCGCTCGATGTTTACATGGGGTTAGAACTTGAAGAGAAATTATCCCTTAGTTCTACTCTTCCAAAAGGCTTCAGGAATTATTAGCCTACACAGTTGCCTGCAGTTAAATTGCTTGCAAGCTCAAGAACTACATTCTTGCACTTTTAAACAATCATCCAATTGAATAAAAAAGAATTAATGAATTTACCAACACATTTCTGCTTTCCTTTTTGAGCAGGCTTCCAGAAGTTATTCGTACTCACCAACTGCATTTTTATTTTAAAACCTGGAGGCAAACAATTCCTAAATAGGTGGAAAGCCATGCCACAGCTTTTGGTAACTATGAGGGGAGATTGCATGAGTCAACTTGCCGTATATTTCCTAGAAATTAGGAGGTTAAGGAATAAGGTGATTGCCAAACGCCTCGAATGCTTGTCACTCCTCAAGGTAGCTGGGTATGCTATTCCAGAATCCAGAACAATGAGAAATAATGGCAAAAACTAGAACCCCAAGGCAGCTAAAAACAAATCCCGCAAAATTTATACGCGGCTTGCGAAAACATTGAATACAAGCAAAGTGCTGAATCAACTAATATATGTAAGTTCGCTGTAAAAATATTACGAGATGGAGGGAAAGACAAAAAAATTAGATTAAAAGAGAAGTTGCTATGTGTAACGACATGTTGATTCAAGCTTGATTCGCCAAATAGTTTACTCGTGATCATATTATCCATGGAGCCAACTGAATGTTCAAGTCTTCAGCTCAATTTTACAAATCAGGGCAGCCATGGTGGCGCAGTGGGTTACCCTTGTTGCCTCACGGTGCCGAGGTCCCAGGTTCGATCCCCGCTCTGGGTCGCTGTCTGTGTGGAGTTTGCACCTTCTCTCCGTGTTTGTGTGGGTTTTGCCCCCACAACCCAAGGATGTGCTGGTTGGGTGGATTGGCCACACTAAATTGCCCCTTTATTGGAAAAAAAATGAATTGGGTACACTAAATTTATTTTTAAAAAACTTTACAAATCAAAATTAAACCAAGTATTATACTTGTCCAAGAAGGTTCCAGGTTTTTTTTTCAGATGTCCTGCTTGATGGAGCCTTTGCTTCAATCATGGCAATTCCCTTCCTCAGTGCATCACTTCCAGGAACTGATGTCAGTGCGCCTGTTCTGCACTCTCACAAGCCTTGTTGCGAATGGTGGGGGTTGGGGGGTCACCAATGTGAATTTTCTGTGTTTTAGTTGTTGCATTGCACAACGGAATAATATATGATTCATATTTCTGAGTTTGGTACCAACCACGTGTTGAAATATATTTGAATTGTTCCAGAGGTAAAGAGAAGATTGGTTTCCCAAAATTAACATGTCACCATTATAAAACACAAAATTATTTCTTCAATGAAAATGCTAGAATCCAAGCAAGCCCTTTGGTTGTCTGAAATTAAATGGCGTATCGTTACCCTTCCAGAAGTTTCTCTGGGCCTCAGCTAATGAGGTCACTGGGCAGGGGTCACAACACCCAATGGAGTTGCCGATTGCAACTCTGCAGAACACCTGGAACTCCCCCCCCCCCCCCCCCCCCCCCCCCCACACACACACACACACACACACACCAGGGGTCCATCCTCAGGTGCATTGTCCACGCAGAACCTTATCCCATATAAGGTAACAGTGAGAAATCTAGGTGTCAGAAAATTTGCCTGCATCTGGGCAACCCACAACTATCGATCTGTCTGAATAGGGCCGATTATCTCCAATCTCCTGTCTGTCTCTGTCCAACATATTCAAACTTGGCTGGTTGAGTTCCCATCAGGCCTGCCTGTGGTTCAGACTGTGGTTTAATTTAAAATGTACAATTCTGAATTTAAAGGGTCCATTTCTGTCCCATGCCTAAGATTCAGGCCGTTGGCCATTTTACCAGAGGAAGATCCCTCCGGCAGGAAAGACCCCGGGAAAGTCCTCCCAGTGTCTTCAACTGAAATTCAATCAATGTAATTTAATATCCAAGTGCAATTCAAATTAAAAGTGCTTTCTAATTAAAAATGTAATTTTATCAATTCATTACCTATGGGAGAGATCTACCTGTCATGTCATGCCTGAAAAGCAGCACAGCACAGCCAGTAGATGCTGGGAGATCCTACTTCTGGGATCTACCTGGCTTGCCACACCTTGTGGGATCTAACGTGATCTCGCAAGAGGTCCCGATGTGAATCCCGCCCATTGTGGATGAGATCACTTTTTGGCAAATCTGCATATTAGAGTGAGGCAGCTAGTCTCACTCTAATATGCATTTCTGAGGTCTAACCAAGGTGTAGAATCTAACTCCCTTGACTTGGAGACCTCAGGCGAGAACTGTTCAGTGCTAGTCTTGACAAATGGGGACCAGGTGGAATGGTACTCGTGGGGTTCTCCCATGGGGATTGTAGGCCCCCAGCTGCTTGCCACTGGGCAGGGTGGCACCCTGGAACTGCTGGTGCTCCCTGAACAACCTGGCAGGGCCAGCTGGATGCCAGGCTGGCACTGCCAATGTGTCAAGCTGGTGTTTTTCATGTGCCAGGGATCCACCTGAGGGGATGCGCTGCATGGACACGGAGGGGCTAAGGACCCACTTATATGTGAGTTGGGGGTTGATTTGGGGGTCACTTTGGGGGCTTGAGAGATCAGGAAGCCATTTAAAAATGGCTTTCTAGGGCGGCTTGTGTGTACAGTGGTTAACACTGGGACAACAGTGTTGAGGACCCGGGTTCAAATCCTGGCCCTGCTTCACTGTCTGTGTGGAGTTTGCACATTCTCCCCATGTCTGCATGGGTTTCATCCGCACAACCCAAAGATGTGCTGGTTAGGTGGATTGGCTGTGCTAAATTGCTCCTTAATTGGAAAAAAATAATAATTGGGTACTCTTAAATTTAAAAAAAAAATGGTGTTCTGATTTCTCCCTGCACTGAGAAGTTCCGTGAACGAAACTATTCAGTTCAGAGAATGGGGCTAAGTGAGACCTCGGCCATGCATTCCCCGCTGAGGCCCCTGATCTAACTGGGTGGCCATTAGATAGTGGGGTGTTTCTCAAATCATGTGCACTTCGGGACCTTGCCTCAATTCGGGTAGATTGCGCCCTATGTTGTGTCATCTGGCCAAATATTGTTGCTTACACTGGACACTACAACATGGTTATGGTTTAAAATGCCTCCTTTAGCTAAAGCTAAAATTGGACATTCTGGAAGCACTGGAACTTGGCGACAAGCCTCTATGATCTATGTAAACTCAACAACTTGCACAGTTGAGTTCAGTTTTTAAAATATATATGCCCAAATAGATGGTGGTGAACTCTGACTAAACAATCATGATTGCATGAAGAATTACACTAACAACCTATTTAAAATTAACATTTACGTATGTTGGAAGCTACACATATTTACACGCAGGGCCCCATCTTTTATATGGAAAAAGAACATATCTATACATTGCACGATTTCCAACTAAACAAAAGCTTGGGGGACAGCCATTCTCTGGTTTATTCCCTATGGCAATGGCTTGACTAATCAGGGCTGCCTTGCCTGGTTTGAATTTAACAAATGCTTGGCAACTAACTGTTCCATTCTCCATGGCAACACATCTACCAATCGGACTCCACTTGCCAAATAGTCAGGACCGGCTTCTCATGCAGTACAGATTGTCTTTCCCATTGAAATTCTTGTGTTTGTCCTGAGGAGTGCAAGATGAAAAGTTTTGACAACATGTCTCTTTTTTCAGCAATACTCAAGTTCTGATTTCCCAAGCAACTATATGTTGATTTTAGATTTTTTTTGTTAAAGTAAGAGTCTTAGAACATGAAATTATCTCCTTTAATTATTTCAACTGACCATTTGGGAAATTAATCTGATTTAAAATATTATCAGTCTCTATGGGAATCATAACAATATCAATTAAGGCACTTCATGCGTTTAATTTGTAATTCACCAGCCCATTGGCAAAAATGTGCTCATTAGTAAACATATGGGTAATATTTACTTAGCACCCACATTTCAGCTAATGTCACATTGAGTTGAAATAAAAATCACATTGAACGTACCAGAAATATAAACAATACATTCAATCGCTTAAGTTCAGAAAATGACTGCAATCTGTTATGAAAACTGCGGAAAAATCCTGTAGAGTTTGATAATCCAGTGCATTGTTCGACACATTATTAGACAAAAATAGCTAAATTATTTATTAATCTGCATGTTCTCTGCAGGCTTGCCCGCAGTCATCAAACATACGTTGCTAATGATAGAGATAATCGTTTGTTTGGAGAATATAGTGGGTTTGGGCTCTGTCACTGTGTGACATGACAGATTGGCTAATGATAGATTGCTGTGGTCAAGGTATTGTTACATGGAGTCCTTTACGGTGAGTCGTTACATCATGAAAGAAAAACACTCTAAAGGGAAGTGCTGTCTAGACAGGTCTGATGCTCACAAGTCACAAAGATGAGTAGAACAAAGCAATTTACTACAAAAGGACAAGAAAGGAATGATCCAGGATGCCTGCATGGTTACATTAAAGACAGGAGAATGAAGAGGCTCATTCAGACTAAAGTAAAATCAAAGACCAGAAATGCTGAGCCTACCTTCCCCTCTCCACAGGTGCTGCCTGACCATCTGAATATTTCTAACATTTTCTATTTGTTTGAGAGTACATTTTCCAGGTCATGGATCAGCTCGGCACAGTGAAGACTGGATAATTCCGACAGGAAGGAACATATGCTGATAAGGAGGGGGTCGTGCGCAATTTTCCAATTACTGCAATTAATGGTGGAATTAGAGTCACCCCCGCCAGTAGCCGCAACAAAATCCAGGTAAAGAGGAGCGGGAAAATCCACCTTCTGCAGTGATATCCCAATTTTATGCTGGTCAGCCATGTTGCATTGCCACAACAGTAGGCTTGATAACAGTTCTGATGAAAGTTCATTGACCTGAAATGTTAATTCAGCTTCTCTCTCTACAGATGCTGCCACACCCACAGAGTGTTTTCTGCATTTTCTGCTTTAATTTCAGATTTCCAGTATCTACATTATATTTTGTATTGATACAAAATGGTTTTGATTTGCACTGGCATTAAGAAGCTGGAGTGTAAATCCAAAGCCATGACTGACGCCAGAGAGAAGAAAAGTGATTCTCCTCTGTAGTGGCTCCATCACTTTTGTCCTCGAGTCAGGCTGGACTCTGACTCTTCAATAACGCTTTACACAACTGTCAAATTAATACACCATAAATTGCTCTAGCTCTTTATTAAAAAGATTACCGTACAAGTAATATTAAAATAATTTAAACGAAGGCCGGAATTTTCAGGCCGTTAGGGTTCTTGTTCTGAATGGCAGCACCAGTCTCCGTGTTTCCTGGTGGCGTGGAGTGTCTTTGATGGGAAATCCCATTGGCAGCAGTGGGAAGAGAGAACCCCGGGCGGGATTCTTCCGCAACTGGCCAAGTGGCCCGACGACTGAGTGGTTCACGCTGGTCCTGGTCGGGCCGACCGGAAGGTGCGGAATCCTTCCGGGGGCTAGGCCGGCGCCGGAGGGGTTGGTGCCACACCATCCGACGCCGAAGGGCCGGAGTGAGTTGCTGCATGTGCAGAACTGCCACGACCCCCTCCCCCCCCACCCCCCCCGGCGAGGACTCACCTAGCCGGCCTACAAGCCAGGTCCCACCATGATGGACCATGTCCATTTCACGGCGGTGGGACTGGCTGAAAACGGACGGCCGCTCGACCCATCAGGGCACGGAGAATTGCCGGGGGGGGCCGCTGCCCCCACCCCCGCCCGAAAAGCAACGTCGGAGAATTCGGCAGCCGGTGTCGGAGCAGCGGGGCGGGATTCATGCCGCTCCCCGCCGCTTCTCCAACTCGGCAGGAGGTCAGAGAATCCAGACCCCATCTCCAGCGAACAACGCGCCGCTGAGAAACACGCACCTGGGGGACAGGAGAAGCCAGCCTTAAATGTTTTCATAATTACATTGGATTGTAGAAACATATAAAAATAGGAACTGGAGGAAGCCATTAACTCTCTCAACACTTTTCTGCTAATCAATGAGATCATGGCTGAAATGTGACCTAATCCCATATACCTGTCTTTACCCCATATCCAGTAACACATTTGATGAAAAAAATCTATCAACCTTGGTTTTAAAATTAATTATCGATAGTGCATCAATTAACATTTGCGGAAAGGGTTCCAAACTTCTACTACTCTTCACGTGAAGAACTATTTCCTGATTTTGTAACATGCAAACATAAAGATTAGGAGCAGAAATAGCCCTTCAGCCTGCTCCACCATTCAATAAGATCCTGGCTGGCCTAATTTTAACCTCAACTTCACACTTCTGCCTAGCTGAATAGCCTTTCATCCCTTGCTTTTCACAAATCTATCTATTTCTACCTTAAATATATTCAAAGACTCCCTCAATGACCTTTTGAGGAAGAGAATTCCAAAGACTCACAACGCTCTGAGAAAAAAATATTTTTCTTCACCTCTGTCTTAAATGGGTGACCCTTCTTTTAAAACGGTGATGCCTAATTCTAGATTTTCTCACAAGAGGAATTATCCTCTTCACATCCACCCATCAAGACCTCTCAGGATCTTATATGTTTCAATCAAGTCATTTTAATTCTTCTGAATTCCAGCAGATACAAACCTAGCCTGTTCAGCCTTTCCTCAGAATACAATCGTCCCATTCCAGGTATTACTCTAGTAAACCTTCTCTAAACTACTTCCAATGCATTTACATCTTTCCTTAAATAAGGACACCAATACTGTACAAATTACTCCAGATGTGGTCTCAACAATGCCCTGTAGAACTGAAGCATACCCGCACTACTCTTGTCTTCAATTCCCCTCACAATAAACAGTGACATTCAATTTGCTTTCTTAATTGCTTTCTGCACCTGTATATACTCAGGGGCAGCACGGTAGCATGGTGGTTAGCATAAATGCTTCACAGCTCCAGGGTCCCAGGTTCGATTCCCGGCTGGGTCACTGTCTGTGCGGAGTCTGCACGTCCTCCCCGTGTGTACGTGGGTTTCCTCCGGGTGCTCCGGTTTCCTCCCACAGTCCAAAGATGTGCGGGTTAGGTGGATTGGCCATGCCAAATTGCCCGTAGTGTCCTAAAAAGTAAGGTTAGGGGGGAGGGGGGGGGTTGTTGGGTTGTGGGTGTGGGGTGGATACGTGGGTTTGAGTAGGGTGATCATGGCTCGGCACAACATCGAGGGCCGAAGGGCCTGTACTGTTCTATACTCGTGTTCATGCACTAGGGCCAGATCCCTCCTCATCTCAGAGCTCTGCAATTGCTCACCATTTAGTTAATATACTTCTTTTTTATTCATCCTGCCATATTCTGTCAAAATGGACATTTTCCCACATTATACTTCATTTACCAAATCTTTACCCACACATCCAACTTGTCTATATCCTTTTGTAGCCTCCATATGTTCACTTCACAGCTGATTTCCTTACCTCCATATGTATCACCGGCAAATTTAGCCACCATTGGCGGGATGCTCCGTCCCACCGCACCACATTTCTGCTTCACCCCACCGGCGGGATGCTCCGTTACCCCGGCCGGTCAATGGGGTTTCCCAGAATTATAATAATACCCTTTTATTGTCACAAGTATGAAGTTACTGTGAAAAGCCCCGAATCGCCACATTCTGGCGCCTATTCGGGTAAGCTGGTATGGGAATTGAACCCGCGCTGCTGGCCTTGTTCTGCATCACAAACCACGCCATTGGGAAGTCCCCGGGCTGCCGGCAAAACGGAGCATCCCGCCGGCAGAGAATCCCACCCCATATCTTCAACCCCTTCATCCAAATCATTTATATAAATTGGAAAGAGTTGAGGCCCCAGCTCTACTCATAGTAGCTCACCAGTCATCATATCCTGCCAACCAGAAAATGATCCCTTTATGCTTATTCTCAATTTCCTGTTAGCAAGCAAATCTTCTATGCATGCCAATATGTTAACCTCTACACCATGAGCATTATTTTCTGTAATAACCTTTGATCTGGCACCTCATCAAATGCCTTCTAAAAATTCTAAGTACAGAACATCCACCGATCCCCCTTTATCCATAGCACATGCTACTTCTTTAAAAAACTCCAAAAATTAGTTCAACATAATTTCCCTTTCACAAAACATGTTCTCTGCCTGGTTACCTTGAACTTATCTCTGTTATAACATCTTTAATAATAGCTTTTAGAATTTTCCATTGACATGTTAAGCAAACTGGCCTGTCATTTTCTGCTTTCTGTCTCCCTGCCTTTTTGAATAAAGGAGCTGCATTTACTATTTTCCAATTGAATGGATCCCTCCCCAAATCTGGAGAATTTTGTAAAATTAAAATCAACGCATCAATTCACGAGCTACTTCTTTCAAGATGCTAGGATGAAGTCCATCAGCATCCAGGAAGTTGTTAAATCGCAGTTCCAACAATTTACTCAGTACCACTCCCCTGGCAATTGTTATTTATTTGAGTTCCTCTCTCATAATTCCTGATTTTCAGCTATTTCTGGGATGTGGCTTTTTCCTGCACAGTGAAGACTGTTGACCCGTTCAATTCATCTGCCATCTCCTTATTTTCCACTATTAATTCCCTAGACTCACTTTGTGTAAGACCAACACTCACTTTGTTAACTTAAATACCTATAGAATGGTTTGCTATCAGTCTTTATATTTCTAGGTAGATTTCTGTTGTACTCTTCCCTCCTTGTTAATCTTTTTGTCTTTCTTTGCTATTTTTTATATTCTGTCCAATCTTCTAACCTGCCATCCATCCTTGCGCTATTATGGATTTTTCTTTAAGACTGATACTATTTCTTGCTTTTTTAGTTAATCACAGATGGCGGGCACTCCCCTTGGGTTTTTCTTTCACACATGAAAGATTTAGCTATAAATGTCTGACTATTCTCCCTAGTCCTAGACTCCCCAACGAATAGAAAGATTACAATTCTTTTCACATGCCAGTGATAACTTAGAAAAAGATTAAAGCCCATCAAGAAACACAGGCCGATGTTCTGAAGGGCCTCTGCCTGTGCCATTATTTCATTCAGGGCAGAATTCTCCATTTTATGTCAAAGTCTGGTTTAGCTCAGTGAGCTAGACAGCTGGTTTATGATGTCGAACAAGGCCAGCAGCGTGTGTTCAATTCCCATACCAGCTGAGAATTCTGAATTATCCCTCTGTGTACCAAAACTGGCGCCAGAATGTGGCAACTAGGGGCTTTTCACAGTTTTAATGTAAGCCTACTTGTGACAATAAAGATTATTTATTAAGTCCAGTGGCGGGCGGTTCCAGCAGTGTCATTCCAGTTGACCAAAATTGCAGGCACTCGCGCCCAATTTTGGGCTTGGAGCCTCATTAATTTTGCACAAGTGAGCTTCACTCCGAATCACATGGTGGGGTGGGAGCAGATTCATTCGCCCACCATCAATTGATGGGTTCGAAAGTCCTAGTGCAATACTTAATTGCCAGTTCAACACAGTTGCATCACTCCCTCAAGCTCACTTGTCTTCACGACACTGTGCAGGATGTATGGAGCCCACAGGCAAAGGCTAGAAGCCTCAACAAGATGCCAGCACCCTGATTCAACCATCAGGTCCCCAAAGCCTTGATTCGAGGAGTCCAAGTGCTGAGCCATGTTCTCTACCCAAAGAATGGCTCCCGGAAGCACACCAACCTAACCTCTTCAGGCTGGGAAGGCATTGCTCAATAGTCAGTAACCTCACCAGAAGTGTGTGCCGCAGCACAGGAAGTGGATGAATGACTTTACCTACTCTGCCAGGGTAAGTTGTCTATCAGCTTCCTCCAGTGCCTCATCATGGCAGCATGTACTCAAACAACAAGTCTAATCATGGAGCTCACACATCCATTAGTGAGAGACACACATCAACACTCATTCTCATGGACACTTTCACAACCTCACAACACCATCCCATCTATCATGTTGCTCACACTCCATTCCCTGGCCCTTCTGGGGAGGGCTCACCATACGCAGGAAGCATGCATTTCACACAGCTGCTGCTCCATCTGTTTGATCACATGCTTTATTTTATCTTCATACAGGCCAAGCTGACACGCAACAAGCAAGAGCAAGTTCAGGCGAGGGGAAGGGCTACAGAGTTCCTTCCCATTACCGACTGAGAGGGGGCTGCAGTTTGAGCTTCCTGAGGATTAGAGTGATCCCTCCAGTGGGGAAGGGGACATAGGCCTACGCCAACAACCTTGTACAAAACTCAACTCCATCACTTCATCAAATCCTGACAATCAAAGTGAGTCAATTTATAATCTGAAATAGCTTAAGCTCATCCATTGAAGCTGTCCTTTATTTCTTGTCAGTATGAGTGTATTGTGGCCAGCTAGGCAGGTGGGCAATGGGGCAAACCCCAGAGCACATCTGAGGATGAAAGGGCTCATGATGAACTGTCAGAGTGCTCACCCACATGCTCCACCAACGCAGAGACACACACCTCGGTGGGGAGCAGCTCTAGATTAGACTTGGGGTCAGATTCTGGAGGGCACCTCGCAGACACATCTCAACACCAGTCGGAGGCAGGGACAACCCAGGTCTCCATCACTCAGAGGACTGCTGGACACCAGGTGCACGCTCAGTCCAGTCAGATAATTAGGCTCTGGAAGCAGCTGCCAGCTCAATAGTGGAGGTGCAAAGGCAGGAGGCAGAACATCAGGCAGAGATTTAAGAGCCACTTAGCAGGCTAGAGTGAACAACGGAAGAGTCCATCCACATTCTGTCTGATGTCATGGCTTCGACATGCAAGCACCTCAAAGCAACCTTGGGAGGCTTGGTGATCAACATGGAGACCTTTGTCCAGCAGGTCTTGCCAGATTTGTACTTGGCCATGCACTCCTTGGCTACACACTCTGGTGGGCAACTTCAGGATGTTGACCTCCCTCCAGGTGCCCTATCTCCAGCAGAGGCCAGGCAAGGGCCCTCAGGCAGCAACCAGAGACCCAGGGGACCTCCTCTGAGGTCAATTCAAGGATGCCTGTTCCCACATCCACTCCAGTAACACAAGTCATTGAGGGTGTGTCTGGTCCTGAACAGGAGACCTTCATCAGAACCGATTTTACTTTCAGTTCTGCATGGTGCCATTGTTCTGGGACTTCAAGATGGTGGTGCTTCACCTTTACCACAAGGCGAGTTCGATCTACTCTCCTCGCTGTCCTTATGCCTCCTATTTACCTGAAGCCTCATGTCGTGCGGGTAGAAATGCCACCTGTTATTCTCCAGGCTATTAATTCTCATCCTTACTGGTACAGGATCCAGTCTTTGTTCTGATGGATGTTCCCATTGTCATAGCCAGAGCCCATCGCTTGCCCTATGTGGACCTAAACCTACCCCATTTGTAGGCTGTGTTCACTGTTATGTGCAGAGGTGACATGAGAGCTTCATATTCCCTCCCCCAATCCCGTATAATGTCTTCCCTAACTACACGCTTCAGATGTCCCCAGTCACCTTCACTATTCCCTCTACAGCCCAGTACAGAGCCCGCCAAGACCAGGGTCATTGACTGTAGGGCAGTCCCTGCACACCAAGGAGAATACACAGCCCTTTCCCCTCCCTGAGCTGGGGTTTACCATGTTTCCAGTGATTGCTCCTGTTCATATCAGCTGCATTTCTACACAAGCTCCTTTCTCTGATTACTGAATATAGCCACATAGCGCCTGGACTGCCTATCATCCATGACTTCTTTCCATTTTGCAAGAGGTTCTGCATTCTGAGACTCCTGTCTGCCAGCACCTGGACTAAAATGGGAACTTTGACAAAGTTCCCATTTCCAAAGGGGCCCAAGCACAACAGTGACACCCCCAAGCATCCCAGACTTCTGAGTTCTGGTCTGAACAAACCCGAACGTGCTACACTAACCAGCCCCCAGCCCATATTCTGGAGCTTGCATGCATCCCCTTCCAGTCAACTGTGTGGTATCATTTTGATCCCCTTGCTTTTCCGCACTTCATGCAGGCTTTTTGAGATCCAAGATCCTTGCCCTCTATCTTCCCTCTGTCTTCCATTGATGATCATCCTCATCCACCTCCTTCCCCTCTGCGTGCCATTGTGCCCCAACTCCCTTGCCTCTGCCCTTACACAGCCCTCCTTCAACATTGCCTCCCTTCAACATTGCCTCCCTTGTCTTTATCAACATCCACCCATCATCTCATACTATTCCCTCTACAGCCCAGTACAGAGCCCGCCAAGACCAGGGTCAGCCCCCCCCAAACCAAACCCCCCCCCCCCCCCCCGTCAAACTTCCATCCAGTGGAGAGGAGGCTGCATTAGTCCCGCAACGATGTGCTGTCCAGACAGGCAACAGTGACACCGGGAACAGAAGACTGCTGAACTCCCCAACTCTGGATCCAGTGATCCAGCGAGCCAGTGAGACAGGAGGGTTGTTGAGTCCTGCAGCACAGTGCTGTCCATCAAGGCAAACTCTGTATGGAGCTGGGGGGCACAAACCGGTCTGCCCCGGCAGAGTAGCGTTCAGCGCAACAGGAGCAGTGCAGCATGATGACTGGTTGACTATGCATCTTTCACTCACCTTGAAGTGTCTTATGAACTGTGGCACACCTTGTGCATTGCACTCTATTGCAAAAAGGGTTGAAGCCAATGTAATTTCCCGTTAGTGTGACACAAGATTGGGAGGCCTGAAGAGATTCTGGTGAGCAACTGTTCTAATGAGCATTCATGAGATGCAAATAAGGTTAATACCCTCAGGGTCTCAACTCAGTGCTGTCCGGAAGAAATGTTGTTGGAGGTGCCTCATTTG
This sequence comes from Scyliorhinus canicula, assembly GCF_902713615.1. Classification (NCBI taxonomy): domain Eukaryota; kingdom Metazoa; phylum Chordata; class Chondrichthyes; order Carcharhiniformes; family Scyliorhinidae; genus Scyliorhinus; species Scyliorhinus canicula. Next base: position 44,874,576 of record NC_052163.1, read on the forward strand.
GATAAGATGTTAAACCAAGTCTCCATCCCGAACAGTCTGTTCAAATAAGAATAAATGTTTTCAATGCGCCATATGAAGAAGAGTAGAGAATCCTCCTTGTGTCTGGATAAAATCTCTCTCTCGAACAACAGCACCAGAAACAGATCAACTGTCATTTGTTGTTTCTGGGGCCCTTGTGTACACAGTTGAGTGCTATATTTGCTGACATAACAGAGACTGCACTTCAAAAAGTAATTCATTGCCTGTGAAACGTGTTGCGATGTCCTGAGGACATGCTAAGATCAAAGTTATCTCTTACATGCTTAGTTTTGAGGTATATTTTGTTCCAAACATAATAAAGGGTTAGACAGCACCAAGCTCTGGTGGGATGTACGTCAGCTCTCAATCCCCAGCAAATCTGTCAATGCCCCACATTTAACATCGTTAGATTTGCCTCAGGTTGGTAGGTCTTTGGGGCAGCACGGTAGCATAGTGGTTAGCATCAATGCTGCACAGCTCCAGGGTCCCAGGTTCGGTTCTCGGCTGGGTCACTGTCTGTGCGGAGTCTGCACGTCCTCCCCGTGTGTGCGTGGGTTTCCTCCGGGTGCTCCGGTTTCCTCCAACAGTCCAAAGATGTGCGGGTTAGGTGGATTGGCCATGCTAAATTGCCCGTAGTGTCCTAAAAAGTAAGGTTAAGGGGGAGTTGTTGGGTTACGGGTATAGGGTGGATACGTGAGTTTGAGTAGGGTGATCATTGCTCGGCACAACATCGAGGGCCGAAGGGCCTGTTCTGTGCTGTACTGTTCTATGTTCTATGTCTGAAGCAGCATGGATCTCACGGGGCCCAAACTTGGCTAAACATAGAAAGGCAATCTAGGACTTTAAATAATTCACATCACCTCAAATAAATGAAAAGCTGACATATTACTAATAAAATCAAGTTTCTCTCTTTGAGTTTGGAACTTTTTACTCATTAGAATATTTTTCTTCAATAGCCACTGTGGTTTTCAGGGGCGGGATTCTCCGCCGGGTCGGAGAATCGCCGGGGGCCGGTGTGAATCCCGTTCCTGTCGTCTCCCGAAGTCTCCGGCACCAGAGATTCGGCGGGGGCGGGAATCACGCCGCGCCTGTCGGCGGGTCCCCCCCCACCGGCGATGCTCCGGCCCGCGATGGGCCGAAGTCCCGCCACTGTCATGCCGGTCCTGCCGGCGGGAATCAAACCACCTACCTTACCGGCGGGACAAGGTGGCGCAAGAGGGCTCCGGGGTCCTAGTGAGGGGGGGGGGGGGTGCGGGGCGATCTGGCCCCAGGGGGTGCCCCCACGGTGGCCTGGCTGGCAATCGGGGCCCACCGATCGGCGGGCGGGCCTGTGCTATGGGGGCACTCTTTACCTTCTGCGTTCGCCATAGTCTTCACTATAAGCTGCACGCGTGGGGATGACGTCAGCAGCCGCTGACGCTCCGGCGCATGCGCGGACTTCCGCCGGCCTGGTGAAGTCCCTTCGGCCCCGGCTTGCGTGGCGCCAAAGGCCATTCCCGCTGGCCGGCGGGGCGCCAACCACTCCGGTGCGGGCCTAGCCCCTCAAGGTTAGGGCTTGGCCACTAAAGGTGCGGAGAAATCCGCACCTTTGGGGCGGCCCGACACCGGAGGGGTTCACGCCACTCCATCCTGCCGGGACCCCCCTCCCCCCCCGCCCCGCTGGGTAGGGGAGAATCCTAGCCCAGATTTCAGAGCTAAAATATTGTTTTGCATGTACCACTATGTAAAAGTTAAGTTCTGTAGACAAGCAAAAGTATTGGCTGAAATTTCACTGCAAAGCCAGCATAAAGCAGTAAAAGATGTTGGTCCCAATTCAAGAATTATCTTGAGCTTGAAACACAAACTCAGGATATAAAGCTTCCATTTACACATGACTGAAATTATCACAAACGTGCGATCTACTTCAACGCAAGAACTGGGAAAATATTCATACAGAAACTCCTGTTCAATATTTGAAAACTCTGGTCAGCTAATTGGAATTCCTTTATGTACTACTCACCCTTTCTTCTTTCTGCTGTTTCTGTGCTTCTTTCATCTTTACACTGTTTTCAATATCTGGTTCTTTGTTACTGACATGAATCTTTCCACTTTTGGGTCTCATTTTCCACTGATTCCTCTGTTGTGCTTTTGCCTGAGTTCCAATTGGTTTTTGTTTTCCTTTCATCCTTATGTCATTGCGAAGCCAAGGTCATTAGCTACACACAAAGCTTGGCATCATTATATTAGATTGTACAACGATGTCATTGACTTTGGAAATAACTTTACACATAAAATCAAACTTAAGCCATTAATCAGATAATACGGACTAGACGTTCTGCTCTACTGTGCTGTTATTTTTTTAAAACTGTAATTGCCCCAATATCAGAGTCACTGGTGTAAAAGATTGTCAACTTTTAAACAAAATTGCATTCAGGCAATTAATTCCCTTTGCATCATCTTTGTCTCTCATGTTTGAAACTTTATTCAAAAAAGGGCCACACACTGAATAAATCACCAATTAAATCTTTATTGCTTCTGTAGTGACTCAGCAGTATGTTCAAGCGTGCATTTGCAAAATGCCCTCAACATAAAAAATGCCCAAATACTTCATGGGTTGCTGTTAAGAGAATGGGTGCCGGACAAGAAAAGGTCTGTTTTTGGGGTGGTGTGGGCTGGAACAGGAAGCTTGGTCGGAAGGCGAAGAAGGCTTTTAAGGAGGAGAAGGAAATGGTGAAGTCGAGAGGTTCACGTACAGACTTCCAGAAGGTCGGATTTATGCTCATGAAAGTTCGAATGGCAATACGAGGGGTTGGGGGAGGAGATGCACAATAATAAAAAGGCCAATGTCAGAAAAGCACTGTTTGTAGAGGGCAGGTAAACCAGTAAAATCCCCTGAATTAGACTGGACAAGTACAAAAGGATGAGGAGGCAAATGTTCACACTACATTCAAATAGCCAGAGGTGAACAAGTACGAAAATAGCCTGGCACTACCGAGACTAGAGTTGTCCAATCTAAGCAGTGAGCAAAGGAAGAGTTTTTAATCCTGCAATGGAATAGTAATGGTGTCCAGAAGTATGCAATTGTTGATGCAATCTGTACTTGTACGGCTCGATTCCCTTTTGGGTCACTGCTTGGAGTCTGCACATTCTCCCCGTGTCTGCGTGGGTTTCTTCCGGGTGCTCTGGTTTTCTCTCACTAGTCCCGAAAGGCGTGCTGTTAGGTAATTTGGACATTCTGAATTCTCCCTCTCTGTATCTGAACAGGCGCCGGAGCATGGCGACTAGGGGCTTTTCACAGTAACTTCACTGCAGTGTTAATGTCAGTCTACTTGTGACAATAAGAATTATTATTATAATTATTATTATTTTGCAAGCCCTATATATGTTTTTTTATTATTTTTCTAATTAACGGTCAATTTAGTTGGCCAATCCACCTACCCTGTACATCTTTAGGTTGTGGGATTGAGACCCATGCAGACACGGGGAGAATGTGCAAACTCCACATAGACAGTGATCCGGCGTTGGGATCCCAAACCAGGATCCCCGGCGCCATGAGGCAGCAGTGCTAACCACTGCACCACTGTGTTACCCTCCCTATATATGTTTTAAGGCAAGATTTTTAATGACACTTTTAAAACACGGCCAGACTGTTCTGGTTCACGACAGATTTTGAATTTACTGATATGCTTGAGTGGAAATACAGGGGAAAACAGCATTCCGAAATGGATGCGCTTTTGCGTGTTTGTTGTGCTCTAATTGCCAGTTGAGTCCTTGTAATAACCCTCATGAGATCCACAGGGATGACCGAATTGACCTCCCTGTGGAGCTCATGGAATACGAGCTCCCCCATTGAGGGGCGGAGACCTAGCAACTGGGTCTTGTGAGGTTTCCCGCGGTAGGCTATTGCAGAAAATACGGAGGCATGGGATTCAGGATGATTTAGCAGTTTGGATCAGAAATTGGCTAGCTGATAGAAGACAACGGGTGGTGGTTGATGGGAAACGTTCTGACTGGTGTCCAGTTACCAGTGGTGTACCACAAGGATCTGTTTTGGGGCCGCTACTGTTTGTCATTTTTATAAATGACCTGGAGGAGGGCGTAGAAGGATGGGTGAGTAAATTTGCAGATGACACTAAAGTCGGTGGAGTTGTGGACAGTGCAGAAGGATGTTACAAGTTACAGAGGGATAAGCTGCAGAGCTGGGCAGACAGGTGGCAAATGGAGTTTAATGCAGAAAAGTGTGAGGTGATTCATTTTGGAAGGAATAACAGGAAGACAGAGTACTGGGCTAATGGTAAGATTCTTGGTAGTGTGGATGAGCAGAGAGATCTCGGTGTCCATGTCCATAGATCCCTGAAAGTTGCCACCCAGGTTGAGAGGGTTGTTAAGAAGGCGTACGATGTGTTAGCTTTTATTGGTAGAGGAATTGAGTTTCGGAGCCATGAGGTCATGTTGTAGTTGTACAAAACTCTGGTGCAGCCGCATTTGGAATATTGCGTGCAGTTCTGGTCGCCGCATTATAGGAAGGATGTGGAAGCATTGGAAAGGGTACAGAGGAAATTTACAAGGATGTTGCCTGGTATGGAGGGAAGATCATATGAGGAAAGGCTGAAGGACTTGAGGCTGTTTTCGTTAGAGAGAAGAAGGTTAAGAGGTGACTTAATTGAGGCATACAAGATGATCAGAGGATTAGATAGGGTGGACATTGAGAGTCTTTTTCCTCGGATGGTGATGTCCAGAACGAGGGGACATAGCTTTAAATTGAGGGGAGATAGATATAGGACAGATGTCAGCGGTAGGTTCTTTACTCAGAGAGTAGTAAGGGCGTGGAATGCCCTACCTGCAACAGTAGTGGACTCGCCAACACTAAAAGTATTCAAATGGTCATTGGATAGGCATATGGACAATAAGGGAATAGTGTCGAGGGACTTTAGAGGGGTTTCACAAGATGGCGCAACATCGAGGGCCGAAGGGCCTGCACTGTGCTGTAATGTTCTATGTTCTATGTAGGTACTTAAAAGCCAGCCAGGATAGGAACCGGCAAGATAGGCAGTCTTGGCTGGCACTGATGTGCAGTATTCTGTGTTCTGGGTTTTTAAACAAATTCATTTACGGGATGTGGACGTCGGTGGTTAGGCCAGCATTTATTGCCCATCTCTAGTTGCCCTACAGAAGGTGGTGGTGAATTGCCTTCTTGAACCGCTGCATCAGGTGCAGGTACAACCATATGCTGTCAGGAAGGGAGTTCCAGGGTTTTGCCCAGCGACAGTGAAGGAACGGCAATATATTTCCAAGTCAGGGTGGCGAGTGACTTGGAGGGAAACCTCCAGCTGGTGGGGTTCCTAGGTATCTGCTACTCTTGTCCTTCTAGATGGTAGTGGTCGTGGGTTTGACTTTTGTTTGACTAAATAAACCTTTGTTGCTAAATCTTCTCGGGTCTCCTGAGAATACTACAGTCTTATTTTCATTTGAAGCAATAATGAGGTTTGGGGGTGAAAATCAGCCAATAATCCTCAATCTGAAAATCAGTGACTCCTCTTGAAAGCCTCAATGTGGATACTGAGTAAGGACAAGGCAAGGCCGGATCAATGCTGTCCAAGTGAAATTGTTGACTCGGTCACAGGTGTGGCTACAGTGACACCATTTAGCCAAATGCACAATGCTTTGTAGAAAATGAATACTAAAACAATACAAGTAAATATACTCCACATCTGTGTACTTAGTTAATATTCCACACATTCCAACAATCAAAGAAATAAAATACACAACAACTATCAAAAGAATCTCGATATGCTGCTGGACGGGGTCGAGGAGAGGAGGGCGATCCTGTGCCCCAGATGGGGACACCGCCAACCGAGCAGAACAGTCCGGCGTAATTGGAGAGAGGTGGGCAATGCCACCAGTGCAGTGGGCCAGCCCCACAGACCGGCGAACAGTGCCGCAAGAAGATGCACGATCTGACGAGGGCAGCCAGTGAGAGAACCGGAGGCGGTCCACCCGTACTGCACCCCCTCACACTCCACGAGCAGAGGGCACTGGACCTCGTTGGCGGAGCCGAGGACCGGGAGGTTGCCTCTTGCCAGATCGGAGGTGCACCAGCAAGTGAGACTCCCCTGCCTGGCTCCAGCCCCTCACCCCATTACCCCCCCCCCCCCCTCCACCCCCTCACCCCATCCCCCCCCCTCACCCCAGTCTGCGTGACTAATGATATATGCTGTCTTGTGTCTACCAGAACCTGCCGCCGGTCGTCCCGGCCCGTCTGGCTTACCTCGCTGACGACCAGTGCCAGGTCCAGAGGCCCCCAGGGACACATGCCACGGCGGGGAGGGCAGACAGCAAGGAAGCCCTTCCACCGACACTGAGACCCAGGACACTGACGCACAGAGGATGGACACCCAGGACACCGACAGCCAGGACACAGAGACGCAGGACACAGATACACACGACACCCAGGCCACTGACAGCCAGGACGGTGGACACGACACCCAGGACACCGACACACAGAGGTCGGTGACCCAGGACAGTGACACTCAGAGGATGGACACCCAGGACAGTGACACACAAAGGACGGCGACCCAGGACACTGACACACAGAGGACAGTGACCCAGGACAGTGACACACAGAGGACGGTGACCCAGGTCAGTGACACACAGAGAACGGTGACCCAGGACACTGACACACAGAGGACAGACACCCAGGATAGTGACACACAGAGGACGGGGACCCAGGACAGTGACACACAGAGGACGGACACCCAGGACAGTGACACACAGAGGACGGTGACCCAGGATAGTGACACACAGAGGATGGTGACCCAGGACAGTGACACACAGAGGACGGTGACCCAGGACAGTGACACACAGAGGATGGTGACCCAGGACAGTGACACACAGAGGACAGTGACTCAGGACAGTGACACACAGAGGATGGTGACCCAGGACAGTGACACACAGAGGATGGTGACCCAGGACAGTGACACACAGAGGACGGTGACCCAGGACAGTGACACACAGAGGACGGCGACCCAGGACAGTGACACACAGAGGACAGTGACCCAGGACAGTGACACACAGAGGACGGGGACCCAGGACACTGACACACAGAGGACGGGGACCCAGGACACTGACACACAGAGGACGGCGACCCAGGACAGTGACACACAGAGGACGGACACCCAGGACAGTGACACACAGAGGACGGCGACCCAGGACAGTGACACACAGAGGACAGTGACCCAGGACAGTGACACACAGAGGATGGTGACCCAGGACAGTGACACACAGAGGATGGTGACCCAGGACAGTGACACACAGAGGACGGTGACCCAGGACAGTGACACACAGAGGATGGCGACCCAGGACACTGACACACAGAGGATGGCGACCCAGGACACTGACACACAGAGGATGGTGACCCAGGACACTGACACACAGAGGACGGTGACCCAGGACAGTGACACACAGAGGACGGTGACCCAGGACAGTGACGCACAGAGGATGGTGACCCAGGACAGTGACACATAGAGGACGGTGACCAAGGACAGTGACGCACAGAGGACGGCGACCCAGGACACCGACACACAGAGGATGGCGACCCAGGACAGTGACACACAGAGGACGGTGACCAAGGACAGTGACACACAGAGGACGGCGACCCAGGACACCGACACACAGAGGATGGCGACCCAGGACAGTGACACACAGAGGACGGTGACCCAGGACAGTGACACACAGAGGACGGTGACCAAGGACAGTGACGCACAGAGGTTGGGAACCCAGTTGACGGACAGACCGGATAGTGACCCTCAGACGGGGGCGAGACAAGGACCATCGGGCCAAGACTCGATGCAGGCCACCTCTGATTGTGGCTCCAATGAAGACCTGGATTTCGCGTCACTGCTGTCTCCCACAACCTCCACCATCGCAGAGACACTCACCTCGGTTGGGGAATTTAGTGATGAGGCTTCTGGGAAACTCACTGGTGCGCACCACAGAGCTGTACCGGTACAGTAGGTGGAGGTAGGAGCAGCCGAGGGGCCAGACGGTTGCAGGGCAGCCCAGCCCCAGCAACCAGTTGCCGCCCAGATGGTTCCCGGGTACCTGGAGTTTCCTGACCTGTCCACAGATCTGATGCAGTCAGACACCCAGGGACTAGACAACAGGATGATGACCGGCTTCCAGCAGCTGAAGACGCAGGTGGAGGAGTCCATGGAGCAGGGAGTGGTGCAAATCATGGATGCCACCCAGGCCAACACCGTACTGGTAGCGTCCGTGGTGGAGGCAATGGGGGCAACAGTGTCAGCCATGGGTCAGGTTATGCAAGGCGTGGGGCTTCATGTGCACGCGTCATCCGTGGCCCAGGACAGGGCTGCATTTTTCGCAGACAGCCATGTGCCAGAGCCAGCTGGACATTTCAGCCGCGCTCCGCAGTCTGGCCCAGTCTCAGCAGGCCACTGCTGAGAGCATCCGCGACATTGGTCAGATGCTGGATGGCGTTGTTCAAGCCCAGACAGGGATGACCCACTCCCTGGGCTCCATCGCAGCTGACATTAGGACACTGGTCGATACCACAGAGGGCTTCCAGGACTGGCAGCACCAGGTGTCTGTGGTGCTTCGGGGCTTGTCTCCGCTCGCACACCTGTCCCATAGAGAGGCCCGGGGGTCACCGGGCACCCCGAGGGAGGAGGAGGTTCTGGAGCCCGTTCCGGTGACTCCTGCAAGAGAGGATCCAGAACACCGCAGCACCTGGACTCTCCTGTTCTGTCCCTGGTGCATCTGATGGGCAGTGGGCAGACCAGGGTTGCACCATGCCATCCAGCACACCTGCGG